>NC_140586.1:73869785-76354785 GCF_964204655.1 Triturus cristatus | reverse complement strand
CAAAACCACTCGGAGGTCTGATTGACCCTCTCCCTAGTAATCCGGAGGAAAATTACCCCCCTTTCTTGTAATCCGTGCGCACGAGGTGACAGAGGGGACCCAAGGCGCGAATGTACCCGACCTCCTGGAGCCCTCGCTGGGATCCGGGAGGCAAATGGACCCTCATCGAGACTTCCAGGCGAGCCCAGCCATCTGGTCACCCCCATAGGAAAGCATTGTGCGCGACCAGATGGCCGAAGGAAACTTAGAAAAATGGGACGTGCGCGACCAGATGGCCGAAGGAAACTTAGAAAAAATGGGACGTGCGCGACCAGATGGCCGAGGGGGACAGGCGCGACCAGATGGCCGGGCTCGGAAGGGAAGGTATCTGGTCGCTCTGCGCCCCAACAAACGAGTGAGCGGGTGCCGGGGCATGGGGGGCCGGAGGCCCAGGGCCCCGGCTGGGCCTCAGCCATGGAGGCTGCATGGGGGACCCAGCGGGCCCTCCGACCCGGGGCCCGCAGAAAACCTCGACAAGCAGGGGAGGCCTGCACGGGACCGACAGACCCCAGTCCCGGGCCCTTGGCAGAGCGGCAGGCCTGGGGAAGGGACCCGGGGCCGGGGACCCCGACCCGGGGCCCGACCGGGCCCCTGGACCCAGCCGGGGCTCCCAGACCCGGAGGCGCTGGGGAAGCCTCCCCGGGCACTCCGGACCCTGCCCCGGGCACCCTGCCACATGGCAGGACCCAGGACGGAGCCTGGGGTGGGGAGGCCGCCCTCCCCGGGGCCCCCAGGGGCCCGGCCGGAGCTCCTGAACCCAGACGAGCGATTGGAGGCTCCCCGGCCACAACGGAACCCCGTCCCGGGCGTTTGGCAGTGCCGCAGGCCAGGGGACGGGGCCAGGGGACGGAGACCCCAACCCGGGGCCCGACCGGGCCCCTGGACCCAGCCGGTGCTCCCAGGCCCGGAGGCGCAGGGGGAGCCTCCCCGGGCCCTCCGGACCCCGCCCCAGGCACCTTGCCACGCGGCAGGACCCAGGACGGAGCCCAGGGTGGGGAGGCCGCCCTCCTCGGGGCCCCCAGGGGCCCGGCCAGAGCTCCTGAACTCAATCCAGCGAGGGGAGGCTCCCCGGCCACAACGGAACCCCGTCCCGGGCCTTTGGCAGTGCCGCAGGCCGGGGGACGGGGCCAGGGGACGGAGACCCCGACCCGGGGCCCGACCAGGCCCCTGGACCCAGCCGGGGCTCCCAGGCCCGGAGGCACAGGGGGAGCCTCCCCGGGCCCTCCGGACCCCGCCCCAGGCACCCTGCCACACGGCAGGACCCAGGACGGAGCCCGGGGTGGGGAGGCCGCCCTCCCCGGGGCCCCCCAGGGGCCCGACCGGAGCTCCTGAACCCAATCCAGCGAGGGGAGGCTCCCCGGCCACAACGGAACCCCGTCCCGGGCCTTTGGCAGTGCCGCAGGCCGGGGGACGGGGCCAGGGGATGGAGACCCCAACCCGGGGCCCGACCGGGCCCCTGGACCCAGCCGGGGCTCCCAGGCCCGGAGGCGCAGGGGGAGCCTCCCCGGGCCCTCCAGACCCCGCCCTAGGCACCCTGCCACGCGGCAGGACCCAGGACGGAGCCCGGGGTGGGGAGGCCGCCCTCCCCGGGGCCCCCAGGGGCCCGACCGGAGCTCCTGAACCCAATCCAGCGAGGGGAGGCTCCCCGGCCACAACGGAAGCCCGTCCCGGGCCTTTGGCAGTGCCGGGGGACGGGGCCGGAGACCCCGACCAGGGGCCCGGCCCCTGGACCCAGCCGGGGCTCCCAGGACCGCAGGCACAGAGGAAGCCTCCCCGGGCCCTCCGGACCCCGTCCCGGGCACCCTGCCACGCGGCAGGCCCCGGGGATGGGGCGGCATCCGGGCCCATCCAGCTGCCGGCTGAGGACCGAGAGGGGTCCCAGAGTACCCTGCCCCTACTAATCCGGAGGAAGGCTACCGTCCTTTCTTGTAACCCGCGCGCTCCGGGTGACGGAGGGGACCCTAGGGGCGAACGCGGCCGGCCTCCTGGAGCCCTGGCTGGGATCCGGGAGGCAAATGGACCCTCATCGGGACTTCCAGGCCGGCCCGGCCATCTGGTCGCCCCATTGGAAAGCATTGCGCGTGACCAGATGGCCGAGGGGGGAAAGGTGCAACCAGATGGCCGGGACTGAAAGGACTCCCATCTGTCCAACCCCGAGCCTTCGCGCTGGGGTTCCCGTCTGCCCACGCAAGGCTCCGTGGCTGCAGGGCTCCGGGGCTGCAGAGCTCCAGGGCTGCAGGGCTCCGGGGCTGCAGGGCTCCGGGGCTGCAGGGCTGCAGGGCTCCAAGGCTCCAGGGCTGCAGGGCTCCAGGGCTCTGGGGCTGCAGGGCTCCGGGGCTGCAGGGCTCCGGGGCTGCAGGACTCCGGGGCTGCAGGGCTCCGGGGCTGCAGGGCTCCAGGGCTCCGGGGCTGCAGGGCTCCGGGCCTGCAGGGCTCCGGGCCTGCAGGGCTCCGGGCCTGCAGGGCTCCGGGGCTCCAGGGCTCCGGGCTGAAGGGCTCCAGGGCTGCAGGGCTTTGGGGCTGCAGGCCTCGGTGGACGCCCGGGGGACCCATGGAGCCTGTCCTGGGCACTTTGTCTCGCCGCGGGCTGGAGGAGGGAGCACCGGACGCCCCGGGGAAGTGTCGTCCGGGCTTGGCCCATCTGGTCCCCGCCTGAGAACCGCCATCCCCGGGAGGGGTGTCCCGGCATACCCTGCCCCTACTAATCCGGAGGAAGGCTACCCACTTTTCTTGTAACCCTTGCGCTCCGAGTTATGGAGGGGACCCTAGGCGCGGACGCGCCCGGCCTCCTGGAGCCCTGGCTGGGATCCGCGAGGCGAATGGACCCTCATCGGGACTTCCAGGCTGGCCCGGCCATCTGGTCGCCCCATTGGAAAGCATTCCGCGCGACCAGATGGCCGAGGGGAGAGGTGCAACATCTGTCCAACCCCGAGCCTTCGCGCTAGGGTTCCCACCTGCCCACGCAGGGCTCCGTGGCTGCAGGGCTCCGTGGCTGCAGGGCTCCGGGCCTGCAGGGCTCCGGGGCTGCAGGGCTCCGGGGCTGCAGGGCTCCGGGCCTGCAGGGCTCCGGGCCTGCAGGTCCCAGGCCTGCAGGGCTCCAGCGCTCCGGGCTGAAGGGCTCCAGGGCTGCAGGACTTTGGGGCTGCAGGCCTCGGTGGCTTCAAGGCTCCGGGGCTGCAGGGCTCCGGGCCTGCAGGGCTCCGGGGCTGCAGGGCTCCGGGGCTGCAGGGCTCCGGGCCTGCAGGGCTCCGGGCCTGCAGGGCTCCAGGGCTCCAGGGCTCCGGGCTGAAGGGCTCCAGGGCTGCAGGGCTTTGGGGCTGCAGGCCTCGGTGGACGCCTGGGGGACCCATGGAGCCCGTCCTGGGCACTTTGCCTCGCCGCGGGCTGGAGGAGGGAGCACCAGACGCCCCGGGGAAGTGTCGTCCGGGCTTGGCCCATCTGGTCCCCGCCTGAGAACCGCAATCCCCAGGAGGGGTGTCCCGGCATACCCTGCCCCTACTAATCCAGAGGAAGGCTACCCACCTTTCTTGTAACCCTCGCGCTCCGAGTGACGGAGGGGACCCTAGGCGCGGACGCGCCCGGCCTCCTGGAGCCCTGGCTGGGATCCACGAGGCGAATGGACCCTCATCGGGACTTCCAGGCCGGCCCGGCCATCTGGTCGCCCCATTGGAAAGCAATGCGCGCGACCAGATGGCCAAGGGAAAGGTGCGACCAGATGGCCGGGACCGAAAGGACTCCCAGCTGCCCACACCAAGCCATAGCGGTAGGGCTCCCGCCTGCCCTTGCAGGGCTCCGGGGCTCTGCACCAGGGTCCCTTGTCCCGGGCAGATGGACACTTGGCAGGCCGCAGGACGTGGGATCCCAGGCCCTGACCAAAAATCAGGAGGCCCGGGGCCGGTCCCTGCTTCTCAACACAGCCAGACCGGGGAGATAGGGGAGCCTGCCCAAGCACGAGGGACCCCAGTCCCGGGCACACGGTCCCTCAGGTTGTGCGCTCGTTTTCCACAATTTTTTTTCAAAATTCCGCGAAGAGGCATTCCGCAAATTCCGCCCAGCCCTAGTTGTGAGATCAGGGAAAAAGAATGCAAAATCCCCCCTTGCAGCTTCATGTATTTTGAAACGAGAAGAGAACATGCTTAGAGCCCTTCCTACGCCTATTTATACTTCGTAGCTGTTCCTCTTTCGCAAATCCTCCTTTACAGCCCCATCCAATCAATAACAAAGACACGTCCCTTGAAATAGGAAGTGGAGAGGCGCCTAGAAAACTGTGTAGATGTCCCATACCCATATTCAGCCAAGAGAGCAATAGGGAGTGCAAAAGAACGGATGATGCCGCTGTCACTAGCAGAAAGGGACAGAGCTCTGTCGGGGCTCAAATGAGCCTCTGATGTCTCCAGGCATCAAGCATTGGCAGAATGAATCAGTCTGGCCCGATAGCAAGGAATGGGTTTCAGTTATTGCACTCCCAACCTTTAACGCTCTTCAGTTACATTAGAACATGAAACTAGTTGCAAAAGTTAAAAAGCATGTCCATCTAGTCAAAGGAAGCGTACGACTTCTGTATAAGCAATAGATAGGATATTCATTAGTTTTGCATATGATAGACTCCAACCCATTATTTAAATTAAAAAGGGAATTAGTGAGCCAAACCGCTTGGCAAGTACTGCACCTAAACATGTAACCTCTTTGCTACACCTTCATGCATATTTAAAGGCATCCTACGATAACTGACAGGTGGATCCATGTCACACGCTACACCTTCAACGAGTTAGGGCTCATTAGCGATCATCATTTAGCCCCTTGCGATTTTAAACCAAGTATAAGAATATTAAAAGCAACACTACAAGTCCCATAATGCAACGTATTGCTGTTAAAAAGCCATCAGTCTGAACGTGTTGCATATAGCATGGACTCCCTTGTCAGTAAAAGATGGGTGTCCCTTGTTGGTGGAGAAGCAATGTGTTGCATATACATGTAAAGTCCTGGCTGGTATGGGACATATGAAAGCGTGTGAAGCAGCTTCAACGCATGTTATGGCTTCATCTCAGAGATGCATGACAACGGAGGGTTTTGAGGTGAAATGTCATTAAGAAGAACGTTTCTCCCACAGTTAAGGCCAAAGTTACCAATTTTGGGATAGCTAACGTTATGAAATATATTTTACGACACCAACAATATACATGGAATCATTAAAATAATGAAGCAACCTCAGTCCTTCAACAATTATTTTCAGAACCAAATCATGATGTTTAGATGTATTTTTGGTGGTTCGTATAGCACAGATTGTCACCTTACAATAACTTCCACAAGCTGTACATTTTAAAATCAAATGATGATAAACGCATACAATCCCATAAAGAGAATAACACAGTCCCGTCCAGCGGGACGGGGTTGCGTCTGACCTTTATCACACCTGAACAGTTTGAGGCAGAGGCTTTCTAGTCAGTAGGTGCAATTAAAGTCTAACACAGAGTCGGTTTTCATTCCATACATATTTTAGGCTAACCTAAATGTGGTCTGGAGTTATCAGGGTTTGCAACAGGCAGAAAGCTCTACTCAGTCACCACAAAGGCTGATGACGCAAAGCACGTTTTAAGGCGAAAATGGCATTCACTTGCATTCATTCGTACAAAGATGAACAAGATAAGCCCGCTCTGGTTTAAAGCTCACCGCTTGCAGTAAAATGGGATTTTCCCATGTTGTTTACGTCTTCGGCTCTGTGCTGTCGCCAGAGAGCATCTCTAACTTCCTTTTCGTTCTTAACTGGGTCGGTTTCAAAGCTGAAACCACCATAGGGGACACGCTCCGCAGACGTCGATGACACATTTACGCCAACCCACGTTTCAAGGTGGAAAAGGCCGAGCTGATAACATCGAGAACAAGCACGAAAGTGAAAGCTCATTGAGGCACGCAAGGCTTAATGAGCCTTGACAGAAACCCACATGGCGGCTGCGCGCGTGAACGCAAGCGCTAGGCCACCAAAAGCCTGTGGCAGCACTTAGAAAACCCACACACTAAATTTTTCGCAGAGCAGCACATGCGCTGGCTCAGCGAGACCTAAAAAAGGCACTGCTAAATTGTACTTGACATCGACTGGTATGTCTGTCGGAGATAATTTAAAAATGTTGTTAAGAATGAGCTGTTTGTTTCTGAGCATTAATTAAATGTATTTCAGCAGACAGTCCAACCACCTCTTGGTATCGATATTTTAATGTAGTGGCACTTCGATCTTTATCTCGGGACCTGCTGAATGAGGATAACTTTTCTCTCGCCAGTTTCTCCCAACAGATGACTGCAGGAAGGTGGAATCTGACTATATGGTTGCCCCCAACTTTTTGCCTGGTTTTTGCATGGTTTTTGACTAGTATGGCTGGGATCCTGCTATCCAGGACCCCAGCCTATCTGCTTCCTCCATAAAACTGATGTGAGTACCCTAGGTACCTTGCAATTGGATACTGAGAATACCCTGTGAGCCCTTGTAGATGGTACCCTAGGTACCCAGGGCATGGGTCCCTCAGAGGCCTACCAGGGCTGCAGCACTTATTGTGCCACCCTGGGACAGCCATACCAAATGACAGCACCAGACCACTACTGTAGTCTGGGTAAGGTGGTCCTGGCACCCCCTTACAGGGATACAGGTACCCTGTATCCCACCTATGTACAACACATGTATTCTCATTGGTCACCCCTCAAGCAGGCCTTGCTAATCCTACAAGGCAGGGTGCTGGGATATGTGTGAGGGGGGACCCCTACCTGAGTAGGGCCCCTCTGCAACCCTCGTAAAAATCATTGCTGGGTTGTTTGTAGTGTACCATATACTCTTAACCGCATTATAAGTATATCGCGATAGCGTGATAACTTGAGAATGGCTACACAGAACCATATCGTGTTTGGTGTCAAACATGTAGGAATCATACCCTCAGTCCAGCCATGGGCATGAGGGCATGATTCCCCCCTGCTAGAGGGGCGATATGGGAATAGCGGCAGAATTTGGACACCAATTTAAAAGTGCACACGTATCACAAAATGGATGCTACCCGCCACCCACACGACTGGCTGCCTGTTGCTGGGCAAAACCCCAGCCTCGGCAGCTGGACAATAGGGATCCTGTTGCAGGGAGGTGCCAGCACCTTCCCAGACAGGCTATGTGGATTGGAACTGGGTGGGTGCACCATAGGATGCCTTTCAGAGTTGCACGTAGGCTGCTACAGCGCCTACATTCTGCATACACCACCTGGAACCGGTTCAGGGGCATCCTGCCCCTCGCCCAGGCGGGAAACACACAAAGGGGAGAGGGTGTAGCCACCCTTTCCCGCCTCAACTCTCATTGGTGGGCTCTGATCTGGACCCTCTCCTAATCTCTTGGATAAAGGTGAATACTGTGTCCCCAGAGCCTCAGATTAATCTTGGACTTTACAGACTTGACCTTCGACGAGCTGCTGCCCAGGTGACTGAAGAAATCTCCCTTGGGCTAAAGGAGTTACCCCCCTGCTTGGCAGGCACCTGAAACACTGCAAGTGACCCGGTTGGAACTTCGCTGCTCCTTCGGACATCGACGACTCCTCTCAACCTTGAGGTGAGTTTCCTAGCATCCCAGAGGCCAGTGAGTGTGCCCAGCAAATCTGAGCACCGTGGACCACGTGGGAGCCGAGATCCCCAATACCACAGGACACCAGCCACCTCTTGCATAGCACACGACCCTGACCAGTGGGGAAGTTGTGCTTTAGCCCAATATTGAGCCAACCTCTCAGCAGCAACTGTGCCAAAGATCAGCGCCCTAGCCCACTCCTGTGGCCCGTGGGCACCCTTTTACGCACGCCAAGTTGCTGCCTCCCGTGGTTCCTTGTCTTTCAACTTGTGGGCACTAGCAGAAGTCAATCTTTACTTTTAAGAGTTCCCCTGGTTGCTCCAGGCCTGCTCTACAGTCTCCTCGAAGGAGACCTTGCTCAGACCTCGTGGGTCTGCACCAGTAGATGGTTTGTTCATCTTGCGTGGGTTGCGGTTGCCAAGGCTTAGTGGATCCAATCCGGACACTAACACCGCAGCGACCCTCATCCTTTGTGGGACAGTCGCCCTCCAGAAGCTGGCCTTCCTTGAAGCCTCCCGGAGCCCGTGGCTGCAGATCCAAGCTACACCTTTTCCACTTGAAGCACCCGACATTGAAGGGCTCTTTTCCTTGAGCTCCCTGGTCACTCTGCCGTGACCCAGACTCTGTCCCCTCTGCTTTCAGGTTCTCCTCTACAAGATCTACAACTTCATTCTTCACGACATCATCGACGCTTTTGGCTAGCAGCAGTTTTGTAAATTTTCCCATTGAAAATCAGCCCGCGACCCGACATCGAAAACGACCTATGCACCCGGTTTCCCTGGGGCAGGTAACAGTGGTACCTCGGTACTCTCATGGTAGTGGGCTCCTCAAAAGCATAACTCTAAGCTCCTAACTTTGAACTCCTGCTAGAAGTGTCTTTAATCTTTTAAAATCAAACCGCGACATTCTCCATAGGCTTTAATAGAGATCCCGATAGCAGCTATTTGCACTGCACACGTCTCCCGTGGGTCCCCTTCCTCATAACCTTGGGTGGATTCTAAAGGGGCCAGCGATCCTAAATGCCCTAGGCATTGTCTGTAGAATTGTCGTGGTTCTTATACCACTTTTTTAATATATGGTTTGGTCCCCCCCTGGGGCCCTGTGATTCCAGTGCTATTTATTGTATCTATAAATGCTTGTAGGAAAATTGAGTTAAAAGATATGGCCTGGGAAGAACTGTCCAAAGTGAGTATTCTGAAAAGTAGTACTCAATTTTGGAGAGTGATCAATAGTCCCTTGTTTAATGAGACAGTAAACACTAATCAAGATTGCCTCATCCCACCAGATAAGTGGGTGGAGCATTACGGTGGCCTCTATGCCGGATTAAATAATTCATCTCTTGTGATTCAAAATAAACCTACTCAGGTAGGAAAGATTAACTTCACAGAAGAGGAAGTGCTGGAGGCCATTGAGTCCACGGCACACGGGAAAGCACCCGGCCCGGATGGGGTGCCGGCAGATCTTTATAGGGCCGATCCACATTTGTGGACAAAGGTTTTAACTGTTGTGTTTAATGCAGTCACCATAGTGGGCCCCCTGGGGTAAAGCAGTTATTGTTCCTATATTTAAAAAGGGTTCAAGAGAGGATCCGGTGTGTTATCGGCCGATCTCTCTCCTGGACTCAGCAGCAAAAATCATGGGGAAGGTGGTCCTGGAGCGGCTGACAAACTGGTTGGAAGAGAATGCAGTTATTTCAGACTTGCAGTACGGGTTCAGAAAAGGAAGAGGTACTGTTGGGCAATGCCTCAACTTACACCTCCTCATAGGGAAGTACACGGTCGCAAAGCAGGGGGATTTACATCTAGCCTTCATGGATCTGTCCACTGCTTTCGACCTTGTAAACCGCCAGAAACTTTGGACTGCTCTGTCTGATATAGGTCTAGATCCCATACTGATATCCTTCCTAGCCGATATTCATAAAGATACTAGTGCTGCTGTGCGTTATAATGAGAACGGGAGCCTGACGGACGCCTGGCCAGTAAAGCGAGGGGTAAGGCAAGGATGTATCCTTGCTCCTCTGCTGTTTACACTTTATATAAATAAGTTGGGTGAAGCCTTAATTGCATCATGTAAGGATATCCCGAGAGTGGGCCATAAAAAGATTCCTGCGCTATTATACGCAGACGATGCTGTGTTGATAGCCAGGACGGCAAGAGGTTTACAATCACTTCTGGTTTGTTTTATTAGTTTTAAGGACTCTTTGGATTTGAAAATTAACTTCAAAAAATCACACGCCATGACGTTAGGCAGCAGACAGGCGAAAAGGGCGTCATTTGTCTGTAAAGGGCAGGAGCTAAGTAAATTACCTGCCTTCCCATACTTGGGTATTGTCTTTGACGATAGAAGATCGTGGGCAATGCAACGCTCGTTGAAAAAAAACACATTAGTGAGGGCCACAGGGGCCCTGTTGGGCTTTGCTAAACGTTTAGGTTGTAAGCCATTACTGGCCATCATGAAAATCTATAACGCCAAATGTTTGCCCATGGTGTTGTATGGGAGTGAGGTGTAGGGCTATACTAAATCTAGCGAGATCCAAATGGCAGAAAATGTCTTTTTTAGAAAAGTCTTATCGCTCCCTCAATCTGCAGCATCCTTTAACATATATGAAGACTTGGGCGCTGGTTATATTTCTGACCAGATTGCTGTGGCTCCGATATTAGGATGGCTTAGAATCTGGTCACAGCAAGCTCCGAATTTAAATCAACTAATTATTCAGGACTGTCTGTCCTTGGACAAGGCCATGGCTATACCATGGATCCATTATATTAAAACTCAAATGGAGTCAATGGGTAGCCTTGACTTGTTTACAAACCCTAGGGCCTTAAGTAAATTCGCGATTAAGGCAGTAAAATCTCAGTACTTAAACAGGTTGATGGCCCTAAGGGAAGAGGAGGAACTGGCAAAACCATTGGTTAGAAATTTTGTGATGTTAAGCACAGGGAGAGAGATTCAGCCGTACTTAACATACATAAATAAGCCATTCCATTTGTTTGTTCTGCAAAGGTTCAAACATGGCATGCTCCCATGGTTGTTATCTTTCCCCCGGGGGTATGCCAAAAATGGGACTCTAGGGCCTTGTCCGTGTGACAACAAATCAGAGCCAAATGCCCTGCATATGATCTTTTTCTGCGAGTTTTATGTACTGCAGTGAAATAAATTTATCCTGCCACTGCTAAGATGTTGTAATTTTGAACAGGTCAGACCAGCTCTGGTTTATTTACAAATGCTTGGGTCTTCTGCAATATGTTTTGGGGTGGCGAGTTACATTATAGGGGCTGTGAGATGTCGTAAGAAAATGCTGCTACCCTAGTCGCCCCCTTCTGCCTTTTTATGTCCGCAGTGTAACAGAAAGTTTTATTTTAACGATAATTTGATGCAATGATTTCTGAAATTTTTATAAAAAATAATTAATTTTCCATTGGGTGACAAACTTTTTATTGTGTTTTTGTACTCATCAATTGTATAGCACTTTTTATATTGTAATATACCTAGTTGTGTTAATTATGACACAGTAATGTGACTAATTGTGAAAGGAATTTTATTGCGTATGCTTTGATGGTTTTAAAATATTTAACCGAATAAAGCTAATTTTTTACTTGACTTGACTTGCTTGTTTGAACTGTAACATTACCTCTAGCCTCATAAAGAGACTTGTGGGATTCTGTTTAGAATAAATACATATATTTTATATATGTACCTCTGTGGACTACTCTTTCATTTGGTCATTCAAGAGGTTATCTATGGTAAAACAATAAGCTTAACACTCCTTCAAGACTTAGCCTGAAGGCTGCTCTCCACAGCTACCACTAGGATAGCTTTCTTTAAAGGTTGTCTTTAACCTATCACCTTAAGAGTCGAATTGGACTGGTGCAAGGTGGCCACTATAACTAGTGACCAGCATATGCCAGGCCAACTTCTCACAATGACCATATTTATTAGTAGTTTGTGGTGTCTAGTTCAGCTTTACCTTGAATAGCAACCTAACACACGAACTGCAAGCTAGGAGGGATAACGAGTCAAGTTTAAGTGCTTATTGTTGGCACAAGGAGAACATTCTGGTAGATGGGGACAAAGGAGGCTCACCGTATTTCTTTGCAGGCTGATCATTTGTTGGTCCTCATGCAGTGTTTGATGAAGTTGCTGTCTAACCCTCCCTCTACAAATCCTTCACTCCAGGCAGCTGGGCTGTTGGACACCACTTCTAGGCTGCTTTGTTCTGCAGTGGTAACTCCATTATAGCTTTCTCAACAGCAAGTGGGCTTCTTCCTTAAACGTGCTTCAAGGCAGTTCTTCTAGAAGGATGCATTACATCAGGTCAGTTCCCACCCTGAAAGGTGGACTGACAGTTAAAGATCGAAGCCTTGCAGCTCTAGAGTTTCTTATTCACACTTGTGTATATGTCCAGCACCAGACAAGGTGAATTTCAGGCACAGGGACCAGGGTATTTGCACACCGTTTACATTCTTTTTGTACATTCGGTTCTTTGCAGTGTTCATGTTTTTTAGTAGGATCCTCCAATCAGATCGTGCAGACATGGATGTGGAGTTGATTGAAATAGTTTCAGATTTTTTGTTTTTCTAGACAAATTAGTCTGTCCACAGTCTTTGTCACCCACATGGAGCAGGAAGATTAGTTTGAACAAGGAGTGCCCTGACAGGGAGCAGGAGGTTAAACCTCAAAGGAAAAGGCTCCCCTTACCAAGTAATCTACCTAATACTACTGAAACATGACTACATTGACAATCCTGTGATGAGGGGCAGAAACGCTTTAGAACTCACTCCAAAGTTAGGAAAAAGAAAGGATATGTCACTTCTCCCACTAGCCACCAAAACCCAGTTACATTACACTGGGGGCAAGGTATCAGTATCTTTCATGACGTTGCTTAGATCACATAATATTTTGTACAGTCAACCATAGAAAGGCATCTCGTATACCACACCCCCTCACACGTTCCACACTCTCTATCCTTGTCCTGCAGAACTGAGTGAAGGACCTGGTCAAGTTAGAATGGAAGAATGTTTAACAGGAGAGGTACAAAAGCACCTATTGCCTGAAGCCGATAAGTAGGAAGTGCTTGTCCCTTCCCCCAGAATTAATGATGCCACCATTGCCAGTCACATCTGATAAAGCCTTCTAGCCGCAGATTCCTTACCTTAGAATATTCCCCAGGGGTCAGAATGGATCCAGATGTTTTCAAGCAGTATCCCTGCGCACCGGTATCATTCTCGACTTTTCTTCGACACATTTTTGAGAGATTTTCTCTCCTGTTGTGTGGTATGATGTCCCCAAAGAAACCTGCTGTTTTTAAACCTTGTGGTGCCTGTTACAGGCAGATAGATGTCTGTGACAGACCCACACTTGGTTTGTCTGTGGTGCTTGGAGAGGTAACACGCCTCCAAGATCTGTCTGCCGCGCTATGCTTCCAAAGGCACTGATGGAGCATTCCCCCAATCTCCTCGCCTTCCGACGTCGGACGACCCCTTGACGCTCAAGATCCCAGTCATGTGGAAGGTCGCAGGACCACTTGTGGAGCACCACTGGGCTGTCATCGTCTTGTTTGAAGTCGTCAGGTAAGTCCTGCCACAAAACAAAATCCAAGACGTCTTTGACTTCGCCGTGCCCGTTGAAGTCTTTTGACGAGGCACAGAAGTGTCGGAACTTCAGCCCTCATGCTTTGGCGGAGTCTAAGTCAGGGCCCGCTGCACACTTCCCTGACTTTCTTGGAGTCAGAGCAGCCCCGCCAAGCTGGAATAATTTTTTGAGGCTCTGCACTTCATATTTGGGTGGGCCAGCCCCTCTGGGGTGCCCTCTGCTCTCATGGGCTCGGGAAGAGCCCCCACTTTATCCTTGCCAGGAGTTCGTCCTCTGTGCTCGTTGGGCCCATAGATCCATTGTTGAATCCAGGGCAGAGTTGCCTGCAAGATTGAAACCTACCTTGGCGCCCTCTCCAATGCAAACGCCCCCGGTGGCGCTAAAGCCCAACAGTGGCGCCATCCCTATCATCATTCCCGACATCAAGCTATACGGACGTCATCAGATGCCGGGTGCAGGCCCAACTGGGACCCTGCCCTCCGGGTCAGAGCCACTGCCTTTTTCCTTTGAGAGGCCAGGAAAGGGAAACAGATTGGAGGGGTCCGAGGACCTTTATGGATACCAGCATCTCCCACATGATAATGACGAAAACTGGTTTGAGGAACTGGCGAAGGACACCTCACTCGACACTGGCTTGGTCTCTTGTGGCTATGGAGGAGGATGCCTCATTCGCTGTGGTGATGCATAAGGTGACTGAGGTCTTGTACTTTCAGTTACCCTCAGTTGTCGTCAAGACGAACATCTTGATCGAGGTGCTTCAGCCAGGAGTCGCCCCATCCGAGTCCTTACTCCTTTTAATAAAGCCCTTACCCATGTTCTACTCGGGGTCTAATCCAAGCCCTGCACAGAGGCTCCTGTGCATAGGACAGTTGCCTGCCACCATTGTCCTGCTCCGTTGGACCCCAGTTTCCCTACCCAGCACCCCACCCTGGAGAGCATGGTGGTTCAATCTTCCATCACTAGGGTCAACCCTAGTGTGTTGTCTACCATTCCACCGGATGGGGAATCCAACAAGCTGGATACCTTTGGCAAGAAGATGTTCTCTTCCAACAGCCGTGCACTGCGGTCAGAGAACACACCTTGCCTTTTGGGCTGATATTCCTGTGCAATCTGGGATTCTGTTGTGCAAGTACTGCCTATGGTGTTGAGGTGGCCCGAGCCATACTCTCCCAAGGTATTGCTGAAGGGAGAGACTCAGCAGAGTTCACCATAAGATGTGGACTGGACACAACCAACTCGCTGGGTAGAGCAGTTTCATCATCAGTGGCCCTTCGGTGCAATGCATGGCTGAGAAACACTGAGAGCAGCGATGAGGCGTGGCGGCCTAGCGGGGCTATGTTGGGGGCCCAACTGAGGAGACCTGCTGGGCACCCAGGGTTGGAACCCCGGAACCAGCTGAAGCCTCTGATGGGGGCGATCATGCCGGTATGTCCTGCTGGGCTGGTTGGGCTAAGTGGGAAACAGCGTTTACTACTCATGCTTTACATTGCATGCCATTACAATACGGTCGTTAAAACGACTGCGTTGTTACATCACAAACCATTACATCGCAAGTCGTTACAACGACTTGCGATAGAGGGCAGAAGGTGTTGGATTCACAATCCCAACACCTTCCCTGCTGTTGCACAAACTAGAGTAGGAAAAGTAATTATACTATTCCTAAGTCTAGCGCGCCCCCCTACAGCAAGTCAGTGTAAGGACTTGCGATGTAATGGTTCGAGATGTAACAATGTGGTCGTTGTAACGACCGCGTTGTAGTGGCATGCGATGTAAATCATGCGTAGTAACGACATATATATTCGGGCTACGTGGCTCATCAGTGAGTGGCTTCAGGGAGAGTCTTCAGGGCGGCCACCCACCGGCAGTAAAGATGGCCTTTTGTCTTAGGCGGTCCGCTGAGAGAGCCTGCGGGGGGCGAGTGTGTGGAGTGTCTTGACTGTGTAGTGCAGAGGGCCCTGTGGTGCATAGCAGTGTGCGGATGGGAGGCCGGCTGGACAGTTGATTGCGAGGGAGGCCTTCCAGTGGGGGCCCTTGCACAGGGTTGGAACTGCGAGGAACACAGTGGTGAATCGGGGTACCTGTGCCCCCGGAGAGGTGGTGTGTGCTCGACTGAAATTGGGGAGGCACCTAGAATAGTGCTGTTAGCAACTTCACCTTCTTTCTGCGAGTTAACTGGGGCCTGCTAGTGCGAAGAAAGGAGGTACTCTTAAATACATGTTTACGAAGCCCACAGGCCCTAGGAGGGTGAGACACAGTAGGCAGCCATCTGGGCAGGAATTGGAGGCCTATATGGAGACTTTGTTCTCATTTCTGAGAGACTACCTGCTGGCAGTCTAGAGATACCTAACGAGTGAATTGCAGGCAATGCAGAAGGAGGTGATGGACATTGGTGATAGAGTGGATGCCCTGGAGGGCCATGAGACCTCTCAGGACGAGAAAACAGAGCAACTGCAGCAAGAGATCATTCATCTCACAGATCAGCAACTGGATCTGCAGCCCCATGCGGAAGACCTTGAAAACCACTCCATGCGAAACAATATCCGCATACGGGCCCCCACGGGAGGCGGAGGAAGATGTTATTGAAGGCTACTTAGCGGCACTTTTTTTCCAGATATTAGAGGACACACCGGCATCTGAGATCCGCCTGGATAGAACCTGCAGGGTGGGTTGGTGGAGTGTTGCGGACTGTGGACATTCTTACTTGTGTACACAGCTTCTCTTTGAAAGAGCGGATTATCTGGGTGGCCCAATGATTGCAGCCTATCACGTTCCGGGGTAACACCCTGCATCTGTTTCAGGACCTTGCGGCCTCTTCTCTTCAGAAGCGATGGGGATTCCGCCCTGTTACAGTTTTTCTGCAGGACAAGACGATCCCTTACTTTTGGGACCACTCTTTCAGATTGATATTCTGCTGGCAGGACCAGCTCTATCAATTTCGCTCCCTGGTTGAGGCGTGCGAACTACTGCAGATTGAGGCGCAAGAGGTGTAGAGATCGGGAGCAGAGAAGAGAGGTCGCCGAGCAGGTGGGCACCAGAGGTGGAGGCAGGTTCCTATCGGACAGTGGGAGGGGGGGTTTCAGGGTGGACTCTGCGGTCATCGCGTCGGTGAGGAAGGCTCTGCTTGAAAAGCTCTCAGAGGACTTTGCAACCAAGGAGCCCACCTGAGGACAAGCAGATTCATTTTTGGGGCTGCTGCAGGGGTTACTGGGTGGTCGGTGGGAGGGGGAGGTGAGAATTGGAGGAGATGGCCACAGTCCCCTATTGTGTTTTTTCCGCTGGACTGGGGTTGAATTTTTCTGTCCATTGCTCATTCCAAGGACAATGGTTGTTCACTGTTTTGTTGCAGGGTTTATTTTCGGGTGCTCTTAACGATGTCACATAGTAGATAGGTTTTCATGCATTGGTCAGAAGGGCCATCACTGTGGTGGGACGGGTGGGGGAGGATCACAGGAGCTGGGAGCTGGAGGTCTGGGTAAGTGCTGTCCCATATGACATTGCTAGGGAAGGGTTAAAGGGTTTTGACCCTCAATGTTAAAGGACTTAATAATTTGGTTAAGAGGCTGGCAATTCTCTCTTACCTGGAACACTCTCAAGCCAACATATGCTTACTACTGGAGACACATCTCCAGGCCAGTGTCTGGCACAGACTTAAATCTAGAGCTTTCCCCCAGCAGTTCTTCTCTTCTTTACCTCGTAAGGCGGCTCGGTGGCACTGCTTTTCTTGCGCTCTTTCCGAGGGAAGGCGGGGATAAAAATAGCTGAAATTAAAGGCCGCCTGTTGGGGTATCGAGTTCATTTTGGAAAGCACTCCCTGATCATAGGTTCTGTGTATGCTCTCAATGAGGGTCAGAAACAGTTTCTACATAGAGTGGTTGCGGACTTTGTTAACACAAGATCAATGGGTGGTCCTTGGGGGGGATCTCAGTCTGGTCTTTCACAATGAATTGGACCACTCAACACAGAGGCAAGGAGCGACGGGAGCCATCACCTCAGGGGGGCCCTCTGGTTGCAGGAGATGGGTCTACGGGATCTCTTGTGGAACAAACACCCCAAAACACAGGACTACACCTTCTATTCCCACACACATAAATCCTATGCCAGACTTGATCATTTCTTAGGCTCCCAGGGGGTACAGGTGGCTACTACCTCCGTAGAGATAGAGCCCCGCTCACTGTCTGATCAATCTGCGGTCCTGCTGGACCTCTCCCTTCCATGTAGGGATACCGCCATTCGAAATTGGCGACTGCACAAGACTCTCCTCCGCATGCTGGAAGTTGTTAGGCAGATAGAAAAGGTGATAGGAGACTACATGGGGGACAATGATACTCTGTACATGCCAATCTCAATGGTCTGGGACGCTATGAAAGTGGTACTAAGGGTGGAATTTATCGCAGCAGGTAATAAAATGAGGGGGGATAAGCGCACACAACTACAGCAGCAGGTATGGGAGCTTGAGCGTATAAACCACCAAACAGGGGCGCATAGAGTGTGGAGACAGCTGGAGTCTGCTAGAAAACAGCTCGCTGGGCTGGATCTGGATAGCGCGGGGTAATCGATCTTACGTCTCAAACATTCCTTCTATGTGGGGAGAATACATGTGGGAGACTGCTAGCGAATAAACTTAGGTGGCAGCGACAGGCCATCATGGAAGATGCCTTGCTGACAGTTGAGGGGGTCCTGGTGGCAGGAGATGAACAGGTGGTGACAAGATTTGGGTCCTTCCATAGCAACCTGTACTCGGCGCAGGATCTTCCCCTATCTTGCATTCCGGCCTATCTGGAAGGAGGGAGGTGACTGACTTTTTTTTTTTTGTTGAAACGTTTTTTATTGTTTTCCAAATCAACAACTCAACAAACATCCCCTTGCCTCCACCCGTCCAGGAAGTACTACATATTTATCATCACGACCAATTATCCAGGAGAAGGAACAACCTTCCCACCCAGTCCCCTACCCCCCCTCCCCCACCCTATGTCAGTGTGCCCCCGTCCCCTACCCCTCTTCCGATGTGCCCCTCCTCCCGGATTAATAAGATACAGGAGCCCAACCTCTCCCTAAGCAAACAGTGCCTTCCCACATGCCGAGCCAAGGTGCGGGCGGCCAGGGCCCACCGCCAGTCCCCTTCTACTCCCCGCTCCCCGCTCCCCGCTACCTCCTGCCTGTCAGATGTGCTCTCCCCTTCCCCAGCATCAGACATCAACCCCTGAAGTTCCACCACCAACGCTTCCCATGCCCGGGCCGTCGCTAGTGCCTTCTCATCATCCCTCCGAAGGGCCAATTGCACCCGGAGCATACCCTCAGCCCCCGCCCATCGCGCCAACACCGCCCTCCATCGCAGGAAGCTAGGCCCCCCCCGGGATTTCCAGTGCATAGTCAGTTCCCTCTTGGCCATTATCAACCCCAGATCATAAAACTTGCTAGTAACCTTCGTACGGCGAGTGTGGGGAAACCAAAGCAACAAACAAGCCCCCATGTCCGGGGCAATGGAGCGGTCCGTCACCTGGTTCAAACAATCCACAACATCACCCCAGTAGTCACCCAACTGCGTACAGGACCAAAACATGTGCCGAAAGTCCACGCCCTCTCCCCCACACCGCGGACACTGAGAGTGTACCCCCCCCGAAATATCGCAAGATCTTGGCCGGCGTCAGATACGCCCTGTGTAACGTAAAAAACTGGACTAACTGAAACCGGGCATTCCTCGTTCCCTTCCAGGCCCTCCGCACCAGCGTGGACCACATGGACTCGGGGATCGCCTTCTCAAGGTCCGTTTCCCACTTCTCCCTCAGGGCGCCCAGAGGGTGCAATCCCTCCATCGACAGCCGGCGATAGAGGCAAGTGATGGCCTTAGTCGTCCCCGCCGCCATCACTACATATTGGCAACCCGCGGTGGTCTGCGGCTCCGAAAGCCCCATATTCCAATGTTTCTGGAGGCTCACCACAAGGGCCGCATGAAGCAGGAAGTCCCCCCGCGGGAGCCCATAAGAGTCCTGCAAGTCTTGGAAAGGCAACAGCACTCCCTCTCTAAATAAGTCCCCCACCATCTGCACACCCAGCTCTTCCCAAACCGCTAGCCCAGACCAATCTCCCCCATGCGGGAACGCCGTACACATCCCCAGGGGGATCTCTGGGGCATAGGGGTGGACTATGGCAGCCCTCCTCTGACACCTGTTCCAGCACAACCGGGGGAAGTGACTGACTTAATGGACGAACAGGCAGCGAGCTTGGATAGTCTGAATAGGATAGAAGAGGTAATCTCTGCAATCTCGAGGCTGAAGCCCCATAAGTCGCCTGGCCCGGATAGCTTCTCGGTGAACTTTAATAAAGCTTTTTGCACATCTGCAGCCCCTCTGCTCACCAGGGTTTTTAACTCCATCACGAGCACGACCACTCTTCCTCCCTCGATGACAGAGCCGTCCATAGCAGTTATAGCGAAACCTGGTAAAGACAAGAGACAGTGTGGGCCCAACGACCCATCTCTCTCTTAAATGTTGAAGCAAAGCTGTTCACATGAGTTCTTGCGGCCTGCCTTGCATCCCATAATGCCTGGGCTGGTGGATCCTAACCAGGCTGGGTTTATCCCCAAGAGACACCAAATGGATGCTGCAGGTTATAGACAAGGTCACCCGCTCCCATCGCAAGGTTTTGCTGTTCTCAGTCGACTCAGATAAAGCGTTTGCCTGCGTCCACTGGCCTTACCTGGCAGAGACGTGGACACATTTTGGCCTGGGTGAGCGGTTCCGGGCCTGGGTGCTTAGTGGTTACAGGACTCCCATTAGAGTTAACAGCAGAAGCACTGATCGCTTCTCTGTCCGTCGGGGCACGTGGCAGGGATGTCCCATGTCTCCTTTGTATTTGCGCTGTACATGGAGCCGTTTCCCCAGAGGTTTAGGGATAACCAGAAGATCACAGAGTTGCGCTTTGGCAGATAGGAGCATCTCATCACACACTACGCAGACAATGTTCTCGTTTCTCTGGATAGCCCGAGGGAGGCCCTTCCGAGCTTCCTGGAGGATGTGCAGCTATTTGGTGCGGCTTTGGGATTTCATATCAATCTTGCCAAATTACAGGCATTGGACCTTATAGTCTCACCTGCCACCAGGAAACATTTGACCCAGGCATTTTCAATACAGTGGGCCCCGAAATCCATCTCTTATTTGGCACTCAGCAATCCCTGACTATCCCCTGAGTGATCACTCTTAACTACTGTGACCTGCTTGGGCGGGTGAAGGCGGATCTGGCGCGCTGGCAGCTGTATCCCCTTTCTCTTAAGATGATGATGCTGCCTAAGATCTTGTATTTGTTCCAGATACTTACTCTATAGCCCCCTGCAGGGATGCTTCAGACCTTACAGGGTGCTTTACAGAACTTGGTGTGGGCAGGTAGGCGATCCCGGATGCAGCGGAAGCTTAGTTGGCGCACACCTTTAGAGGGCGGCCTAGAGGTCCCGTGCCTACTGCATTACATTCTGGCTGCACAGCTTAAATGCCTGGTCGAATGGTCTTGCCATGAGTCTGAAAAGATATGGTTATTTATGGACAGGGCGTTAGCGGGAACAGCTTTATGGAATATCACATTCCTGGCCTGCACACATCGTCCTGCAAATCTTTATATGTCTTTGATTACTGCGTCCACTTTGAAGGTCTGGGACGCAGTTGCTCCTCGAAGGGGCCTCACAATTGTTTCCCTCACTCTGGTGGTGGGGAATGGAAACTTTACTCCGGGTTAGATGGCGGCTTGTTCGATGTGTGGCAGCAGACGGGTTGCCGGTCATTAGTTCACTTCTTTGATGAAGAGGGTCCCATCCCGTTTGAGGCCTTGCGTGCTGAGAACGATATAGGTACACTCAGATAAGGCACTGGTTGATGTAGCCGATAATGAGGGGGGTGGCTCAACGGTACCTGACAAGATTTGAGAAGTGGCTTTTTAGCACGGACTCAGATAGGAGTCTTATTACTGAGCTGTATGGGTTGCTTTGGGATGGCGAGTCTGAGTTAAAATCCCCTGCTCCAGTGGGAGCTGGAGTTGGGCAGACAGCTGTCTCCAGGTGAACCGGGAGATGTGGCAGCCGTTTCTCATGCTCCTCACCCTTGAATTTATAGGAACTTACCTGTCTCAGATATTTGAGAGTGCTGCGCCTGACCACGCCAACGGAGTGATCCCAATTGGGGTTCCTATATGGTAGAGGCTGCTATGATATGACTCTGGTAGGAATTAGAGACTGAGTGAGCACCCAGGGGCGGAGGGTTCTGGAAGAGGGTGGGGGGAGTTTAATGAAAGGTTGCCAAGAGGTTGGACGTTGATGTATTCTGGCACTGCTATGGCATGACGTATAATTTGGCCTATGTGCTTTTTGTTGCAACAATAAAAAATTATTTAAACATAAAACTCGATAATCATAAGTGGATGGTGAGGCAGGTGTCTTAACGCTTTTTACTGAACCCCACATGTTCTGCTACCTGGCCCATCTTTTTGCTGCATTGAGAGTGAAGGCAGAAAATGTATTGTTTTCTTATTTGGCAAATATGGTGGCCTTATCTGCCCACACTGCCGTAAAAAGAAATAGGAGCTAGGTCTCGATGTCCCAAAAGGACAAAAATATAATTATCAGCTCTGCTACAATGGCAAAAGGGAAGTATGTCTCTTTTTTGCCAAATACATCCAGTGTATGTCCAGAAGCACTGCATTCATGGCATGTTCCCCCCTAACTTCGACGACCTGCTGTAAGTCTGAGCGTTTTGAAATTCATTATTTCCTGTATGTCCATGTATAGTGTATAGCTCTCTGCTTGACATTTAAGCATTTTCAACGCTCTAACAAGGAAACGGTGTGAAAATTCCAGTTACTCCTGAGCTACTTAAGCTTCTGAATAGGTGTAACCAATCTGTTTTTCAGGAATATATGGCTTGTTAATATAAAGCGTTTCATGTTACTGTTTTCCATTTCTAAATGTTGCAAAAAAGATGTGTGACCTTCTAAAGGGCATAAGGCTGATTTGACCATGCCAAGATTCTAACTTGCAATCTGCTGGTCAGTGAATGTTTAAGCGATGGTAATTTAACTTGCTGAGCAATCTAGCCTACTTAATTATAGACCAGCATGCAAATAACCTCTACTGTAATTCATTACAGATACATTGGCCTCATACATGTTTAATGCGGAAACCCTGAAAACCCATTTGAACTTTTACCATTTGGTGTTGCTATGAACCCAGTGTGTTCACATCACTGCTCGACACCTTTCTAGCAGATTGGAACAACCACTGAGCAACCAGTCTAGGGGAGGAGGACCTAAAGGAATAGGGGAAGGGGCTAATTAGGGGAAGAAGTAGGAGAAATAGTGCCTCAATCACGTTAGGAGCTGCGGCCGGGGACCAATTACGTTTGATTAATGAGTGCTTGGTCCCTGCTCCACACAGATAAACGGCAGTGACATTTGGCCTGTGCTAACCATATAGGAGACTGGAAAGAAAACAGAAACTAAAGCCAACAGATGGTAAGCAATGGCTGGCTCCAATCCCTTTATTTGAAACCAATAGTGTTTTGCAAGCAAGCGCATGCAGGCTCGACCCTAAAAAGGAGAATTTCAAAATACTCACACTCGCTCATGTCCTGTCTGCCCTGGACCCTGGAAATGGATGGTAGCTTTGGACTTGCAGGATGCATACATTCACATCCGCTTCCAGCCTGCCCACAGACATTACCTGCGGTTCACTGTGGGGAAAAAGCACTTTCAGATTGCTGGGCTTCCCTTCGGCCTTACCAGCGTATCTCGGGTGTTCACCAAAGTGATGGTGGTGGTTGCAGCTCATCTGCAGAGATCAGGAATTTCAGTCTTTTGCTGACACGATGATTGGCTGTTGAAAGTGGGCTCGCCGCAGGCAGTTGTATCCCACCACGAGACAACGGCGTACCTCCTGCACTTGCTGTGGTTCACTGTCATTACGCCGGAATGACACCTGACTCCCTCTCAGAGGCTCCCTTTCACCTGAGCTGTTTTGGACACAGTGCAGTTTTTCGGGCCTATCCTCCCTAGTGGCTAGTCTAAGATATTCAGGCTATTATACCAATGCTAAAGCCTATATCCCGGATTGTTGTGAGAATGACCCTGGGGTTGTTGGTCTTCATGGCTCCTGCATCCTGCTTGTGATACATGCTTGTTGGCATATACAGACTCTGCAGTGGGACCTGAAGTTCCAGTGGGGACTGTATCAGGGAAATCTTTCCGACATGGTTCAGATCTCTGGGGGAACTGCAAAAGATGAACAGTGGTGGCTGATGAACAGCGATTGGATCAGTAGCAGACACCTTTCCCTTCCCCAACCAGAGCTAACTATAGGGACCAATGCATCACTTCTGGGATGGAGGAGCCATCTAGGATAGGTGGAGATCAGAGGACTCTGGTCTGCAGCAGAGTCAATGCTTCACATCAATTTGTTGAAGTTTCAGGCAATCCTTTCTTCCTTCAATCAAGGGAAGGCTGGTGCAGATGTTCATGGACAACACAGCCGTCATGTGGTACTGCAACAAATAGGGTGGGGTGGGGTTGTGGATCCTTTGCCAGGAGGCTCTACATTCCAACACATAGCTGGAATGCTAGGGCATTTCCTTGGTGGGTCAACACCTGGCAGGCTCTTGAAACACCAGGGTGGACAAACTCATCTAACGATGCCTAGCAGATCACGAGGTGGTGCAAGGTCTCTTTCAGTGGAGAAAGCCTTGGTTAGATGTGTTACCCACTGCAGAGAATGTGCAATGTCTGTAAATCTGCGCACTGGAGTTTCCAAGGTAGTTATTGCTCGGAGGCGCTTTTCGTCTCAAGTGGAGCTCTCGCCTCCTGTACGCCTTTGTGCCAATTCTACTTCTGCCCAGAGTTCTCAAGAAGATCAGGAAGGACCTGGACCAAGATATTCTTGTTGCTTCATATTGGGCACAGGGAGTGCAGTATCCCGAGCTATCAAGCATGAGCCTGGGTCCCCTGATCAGGCTGCCTCTTTGAGAGGATCTTCTGCACCGACCCTCCACACCCTTCAACTTCATGTATGGAGACTGAGCCACAACAGTTGACAGCTTTCGACATTCCTCCCAAAGTTTGTGATGTTATTTTGGCAGCCAGGTGTCCCTCCATCAGGTCGGGGTATGCCACCACAGGGATACATTTGTGGTATGGTGTGCATCTAGGAACATCAGTCCACTTTCTGCACACCTTTCTCAGGTTCTTCTATTTGTTCTATCATTGGCCCAGAAAGGCTCTGTTCTCAAGTAGATAAGGAATGACCATGTTCAAGTCATCCTTGTGGCTCTGGAGTGGGCCCAGAGAGTTTGTTAACTCGAGTTGTTGAGCATGGGCCTCCGTTCTATAATCAGACAGACCCTTCAGGAGGATCTTCTGTTACAGCAGCAGGGGAGGGTACTCCACCTGAAACAGTCAACGCATCCCCTTCATATGTGGAGATTGATCGGCGACAGTTGACAGCCTTCGACTTTCTGCCCAAAGTCTGTAATGTCATCTTGGTAGCTAGGAGTCCCTCCACCAAGACAGTATATGTCTGACAGGGCAAGTTTGTGGCATGGTGTGCAGAAAAACAGGTTGACCCCCCTCCCCCTTTTGCCCCTCTTTCTTAGGTCATTCCATTTATTATCTCTCTTGCCCAGTAGGGCTCTGCTTTGGGAACTTTAAAAAGCTATCTTTCTGCCATCTCAGCATTTCATCAGTTGCCTGATCAGCCACCTCTTTTCAAGTCTTATAGGTTTCTGAAAGGCCTCCAACATTTGTTTCTTCCTTCACCCTTCAATGTGCCTCAGTGGATCCTAAATTGACTTCTGACTTTCCTGATGTTTGCTTCTTTTGAGGCGCTCAACAACTGCCCTCTCAAGCTTCTAACTATCAAGATGGAATTCTGGTGGCCATAACATCTGCCCGGAGGGTCAGTGAACTCCAAGTTTTGTCATCTAAACCCCCGTACCTCAACATCTTCCCAGACATGCTGGTCCTTCACACTATAGCTACCTTTCTACTGAAGGAGGTCACTTTCTTTCATGTAGGCCAGTCCATCACCCTGCCTCTCTTTTACATTCTGCCTTATCCTTCTAGGAGCTAGCTCGACCCAAAAAGAGCATTGTCATTCCACCATGACCATGCAAAAAAGTTCCAGATGGATGCTCAACTCTTAGTGGGGTATGTCGGAGCTCAGAAAGGGAAGGCACTACAGAAATGGACCATCTACAAATGGATCATATTCTGTATTAAAATCTGCTATGCATTGGCTAAAAAGCAACCCAAGGGTTTTTGTGCTGATTCCACCAGAGCCAAGGCTGCGACCGTTGTGTTAAAACGTGGCGTTTTGGCACCGGACACCTGCCAAGCAGCTACATGGGCATCTCTGCACCAGTTACCAAGCACTACTGCCTGGACAGTCAGGTCCGTATGTATAGTCACTTTGCACGTTCGGTCCTGCAGGACTTCTTAGTGTGAAATTGTTTTGCAGATCCACCTCACGCAGAGGTATTGCTTAGGTATCTATTTTAAGGTAGAAGTCTCAAATCAGATGAACACGTTACTTATCTTTGGTAACGACTTATATGGTAGAGACTCTATCTAGCCTCAGATTCCTTACCGACCCACCCATCCTCCCTGCTCTGCTAACAGATTTCTAGGGACAATGCTGTTCCCTTTTCAGGACCCTAGTTTTCCAATACCAGTGGTCAATGTTCTTCATGGCTCCAAGCTCCTGGCAAGGAAAGTCGCAAAAGAAACTGAAATCAGCATGCTGGGATGGAGCCTATATAGGCATCCCGGATGTCACTTCTGGCATGGACAATGCCGACAATGCCATGTGGAGCCGAACAATGCCACCTTGCGGTGCGCAGGGGTACTGCTCACAAAAAAATTCCTGATCCAGTCTGAGGCCTGGGGAAAATTCTGAAGTAAGCAATATGTGGCTACCAGATAAGGCGTTACTGAAGGTAAGTAACGTGATTCTTAGGTCCGGTAGGTTTCGTCTGTAAAGCCTGCAGCTTAACCCTGGGTAGCTGTGGCACTGAGTAGCAAGGCTCACACAGGAGCAAGTGTAAAGCATTTAAACAGCACCAAAACAATTGAAGAGAAAATCGACGTGACACTGAAGTAATCTTACACCAATTATGAAATAGAATGTATTTTTATATGAATTGAGACACTAGAATGAAAAAGATCCACCAGAGGGTTCTGGGATTTTACAAGCAATAATAAATCAAAGCAGTTTCACTCAACTATGAACAGGCCAAGTCAACAAATTGGACACTTAGAAACGTTTTCAAGGAAAACGTAGGTGTAGTGTACATGGGGTCGGATAGAAGTACTGCGTGTGACCAACTCCAGCAAGGAGCTAGTCAGGGGACCATCAAGGTCCTCAAGAGCAGTTACCTTCACAGAAGAAGCAGTCCTTCAGCAATTCAAGGCACTTGATCCCCACTGCAATGGATTCCTATGTCATGGTCCTGATGCAGGGATGAAGGATGCTGAAGATGCTCCAAGGTTGCTGTGGTCTGGTCAAATTCCAGTCGCCACTGGACTGCCAGTCGTTTGTTGTTGCACCAATCCTTCCTGGGTCGATAGCTTCCCTGCTGTGTGTCCCAGCAACTTTCCAACAGCATTTCTGGGTTCAGAGAACTTGGATGCAACTTTGTGCATCGGGGCTTGGGTCCTCGGTGGCTCAAGGCAGCGATGGTAGTGGCTTGAAGACTTTGGGCTAACAACTTGCCCCAGCAGGCTTCTTCAGCTGTTGTGTCCCTGTGCTGCGAACAGGAGGCCAGTCAGCTGGCCCTTGGAGTTCTGTTGGCTTGACTAATCTCTGGAAATAACTTCTCTTTGAACAAGACACAGCAGCCCCATCCCTCTCTTCGCTAGCCACCAGGTGTGGTAGGTGCAGCCTCTGTTTGCTTGGTCTTTGGTGCAGCAGGGGAGTCCATCTTCTGTCCTTTTTCCAAGTTGGTCAAGATCTGAGTTCTTGGTGCCAGGAGTGCACTATTTATTTTCAGAAGTGCCCTCAGGGTAGGATGTGGATGGTAGCCAATGGGTTATCAGTTTCCATCCCTCCTGATGACGACTTCCTGGGCTGTCCATGGATGCGCCATGCTACTCACTGCCAACATAGCGAGACTCCTCTCTCAACACTCAGAGCTCTCTAGCCCAGCCCGTGAATTGTGGCTACGAGGCGGCTTCGTGCCCCTGGTAAAACCTGTTTGACAACTGGCTTCTCCTCTCCTGTCCATAGTGCCAGCCTGTGTGCCTAAACAATAGAGCAGCCCCTCTCCCTAGTTTTACTTGTTTGCCCATAAAAGGTGGCTCTTCCTTTGAAGCTTGCCCTCTGGGCAAACACCTATGTGGCTTATTGTGAGCTGTTAGCACATCTCCCCAGGAGGGCAGAAAGCTGTCTGCAGGACGACCTCTGTGTACACCAGTAAATGAACACTGGAAACCTTGGGCAACTAAAGTGGCAACTTCTAAAGTTGCACTTTGCCCATCAGTGACATTAAATTCGATGTAACCAGTCCTTTTGATACCAAATAGTACCAACCTTAGTAGTCCCATTCAGAAGTTAGCAGGGGTGGGTGCCAGCCAGTAACTCTAGCCTTTCCAAATTAAAATGACAATTTAGGATTTGTACTGCTGGAACATGTAAAAGTAAATTTTCCACGTTTTACCATACAGCACCCTGCCTTAGGACTCGTTGAGCCTGCCTTAGGGGTGACTTACATATATTAAAAAGTGAGGTTTGGGCCTTGCCACTAACCATAAATGGCAAAGTAGAGTTAGCAGTTTCAAACTGCCCTTCCAGTCTGCAGTGGCAGACTGGGAGTCATGTTTTACCTTGTCCCACTCAGGGTGGCACGACAAGTGATGAAGTCCATGGGGTTGAATCTCTAACTTACAGGCCCTGGGTACTCTGGCACCATATACTAGGGACCTAAGTAAGTTAGGCTATGCAAATTGGGGATAAGTCAAACATATAGCATTTTAGGGGTCAGAGCACATGCACTAAGTCCTGTTTAGCTGGGCTCAGGGCATTTTAGAGACATTGCACCAGTAACTAGCAGTCTCAAAATAGGGGTCAAAAAGTCGGGGTAAACCTGCAAAATCGCCTGTTTCCAAACAGTAAACCACTCAGCATCTGCAGGCAATTGGAACAAAAGAACAGCAGGATTTGGTATCACAGGACAACAAAGGATCACTGTGTCATAGTAAGAAATTGGTATATTAGTTCAGGGGGTGGGAATACACCTCGAATAATAATCACAATCCTTGTCCAGGTGAAACTCAAAAGCTCCCTTCCTTAAGTGTAGCCCTCTCTCTTTTCAGAGCTACCTATGTTAGTTCTGCCTGGATTGTATCTGCACTGTTGTTTCCAGTTGCCAAGCTTTCCACAAATGTGACAAGGTTCACTTCATTTGTGCATGTTATTTTTTAGCATTGCCTATGTTGTATTTATTAGGACAATCTCTTCCCCTAACCTGTAAAACAACATTTACAGTTTGCATACATTGAAAATCACTACTGTGTACACCATTCTTTGCTTGCAGAGTTAAGAGCAAGGGTCTACAGTACTTCACTACTGAGATTGCTTTTAGAAGAAAAGGACCCCATGATGTAGACGGTTTATGGTGCAATGCAAGGGCCCTGAATACAATTCCATTCATCACCAGTGAAGATAGTATTAAAAGTTTAATTATGCAATAATTCTAGCCTAAAACAGTCTTTTAGATTGTAAACAGTTTATTTTTATTTTTATTCTATCTGGGAAATACTTGGTTTTCCAGTATATCTATAAAGAAGAGTTCTAAAAGCAAATCCACTTCTTACATTTGATTCATCACTACCCATACGATCTCATTAACCTAAAAGTATCAATCCAATGGCTTAGCAAAGGTGTACATGGTAAGGGGAATGATCCGTGTGTACCAAATCACAAGGAACCAATCCCAAAAATATGTCATCTGATTTTCTTTTCTTCGTGTTGATGGTCCTTTGACCATCGAAGGTGTGTGAAGTAACAGCCCAAATAATAATTTTCAGTACTCAAAATAGTCAGCAATTACAAATAACCCTGAATAGTAAATTACTTCTGAGAAAATTTTGTTGCTACTAATCAGTTAGTATTTGGTCAGCTTATCACATGGAATATTCATTAACATTCACACAGGTGAATGTCTTCACCCATGTCTGAGTTCTTGAAAACACATAACAAAGATAAAAACTTTAATAAGTTTACATTGTCTATGTAAAGACAACATGTCCTATCTCGCTTTTTTTTTTAACTGAGTTTTATATAGCGCGAACTTGACCCGAATCGGGTATCAGAGCGCTTTACATAATAGCACCAGTTGCGTTACATGAGGATACAATCATTTTTTTGTAGTTGGTACTTAATAAATATACCTTTTTGCCTATTTTATTATCCTTTGCTGGATGCGAATTCATGATTTTCTTAAGCACACAATGCTAGTTATCTTGATTTAGACCACGCTCCTAATCGGATAGGCCACACCCCTTTAAGAAATTTGTCACGCCCCTTCTATTTACTTTCTTTTGTCACTGAGCATGATCCCTCACAGGGTGCAGTACCTTATGTCGCCAAAAGGTGTCCCTAGTGAAAACCTCTGGTACTGCACCCTTTCACTGCTTGATAAATACTTTATAACTGCAATTAAAATGAAAACATAATAAAATAAAAAACTATATTGCGAACAACTTAATAAATATCGCCTTCGTAAAAGTAAAGCACACAATAAATGTGGAAATGTTAGTAGAACCGTCATTAATGAGAATTTGGCAATGTTACTTCAGTGCAATAGGCTTTGGCTGTATCAAAGAAGGCAGTACAGTGACAATAAGGACAATAAGAGGCGTATCAAAACTGTACCTCAGATATTTCATCTATGTTTTCTTCAAAAACCTTTTTCCTGTTGCAAATCTTCTTTGAGTCACAACATAGTACTCTTTGAGAACTTTATTTTAGATTATTTTCTTACAGGTAATGTCATTTTTTAGGTACAAACCTACCAGACAGCGCAACTGTCTGTGAAAAGACTTCTTGTGGGCATCCTGAAAGTTTCCCTGGACATTCATTCCACCCATTGCTTGCCATTAGTGTTGTGGTTTGTAACTCACATTTCTGGCTTTCTATTTGCTGCCATTATTTATTTTAGGCTTTTTAGTATGTTTTCGTCTCTCCTGAGGAGCAAAGCTTGTTTACCATCGCCTCTTGTATTTTTTCACGAGGACATGCTTTCTGTAAACAGGTCTTTAAATTTCGCTCGTAACTTTTCACATTTGCTGTGCGTTCAGAGACAGAGGTCAAATGTCAGGCACTGTCTTCTGCAGGAGCTTGGTGTTTTCTTTTCTTTCTCTGACTTCAAAGTGAGAGGATTTATTTGACAGTTTTGTGGGAACAGGGAAACCAGTTTTTTCGAGCAACCAACAAAATTTAAATGTCTGTAAATTAACTGTGGAAATGTTTCAGAATATATCCGCATTAGGAAAGCACAAATGTTGGGGGAAAAAATGAAATTCGATAGTGTGGTGGAAACAAATCTCTGAATACAATCAAAAACAAATCAGTACACTAGGTGATGCCATTTCTAAACATTATCGTTTGTGCTCGCTATAGTTTTAACAGTAAAATTGTATGCGCAAATGTAATGGTCATTTCAATTGAAAATGTGTTGTCTGTAATGGCAGTGCGCTGCCACACCATGAATACTCCACACTACGCTACTCCACTCTACATCTACACCACTCCACTCTATACAACTCTACTACATTCTATGCCACTCCCCTCTATGCCACTCCGCTCCACCACACTCCAATCCACTCTATGCCACTCTGTGCCACTTCACACTAGGTCATTCTACGACACTCCTCTCTGTGACACTTCACAACAGTTTATGCCACTCTGTGACAATCCATGCCACTTTACACCACTCTACGGCACTCCACTCTATGACACGTAACTCTACACCCCTCCACTCTAACTCTGCTTTGTCCACTCTACGGCACTGCACTGTACCCCACTCCACTCTATGAAATATAACACTCTGCTTTACTGCACGCTACGACACTACTCCACTCTATGGCCATACCGACACACGGAACATACAGAGTCTGGAAACTAATCACTCATTTTTTTTTTTTTTTTTTTTAAACAAACTTTATTAGGTCACAGAACACAATGCAGTCAATCCCCGTCCCCCATAGTCCTCACCCCAGCCAAATCAGGACATCTTGCAATAATCACCCCGGCACATAAGCTACCTCTGTACAGCATTCACCCCAATAATGTCCGTGCTACTAGGTAGTGCATCCACAGGAGTAATCCACCATGAGTGTGCGAGACAGCTAAAACACCCCCACCCCATCTCCCAACATCCCCCCCAACGAGCCCCTCCTCCCTACCCACCCACCCAAGCCTGTCGCCCGTACCTATCAGAAGTACATGTACATCAAAACCTCAGCCACCACCCGTCGAGTCCGCCTCCCAGCAATCCCAACAGACAGTACCGCAAGAGCAGAGGGGGGAAGCCCTGTATAGTGCACTCAAGGAACCGGGGTCCCGTCATCCCCCACCGGATCACCCCCATCCCCCATAACCGAACCTTTGAACAAGTCCAGGAGAGCCATCCATGCCCGTGCCCCTTCGTGCGATCTTTCATTGTCACTGCGTCGAGCCAAGCACAATCTATAAGTCCCCTCACTTCCCGCCCATTTCTCCATTTCCCTAGCCCACCGTAAGAAATTAGGGCCCTGCCGCGCCTTCCAATGAGAAGTAATCTCCCGCTTGGCCAGGACCAGCCCTAGATCAATAAACCTACTGGTGATCTTAGTCTTTGCTGTGTGCGGAAAGCCATGTAGCAAGCAGACCCCCGGGCCTACCTCCAAGTCCCTCTCTGTCACCGTCAGGAGTAGCGTCGCCACTTCCTCCCAAAACCCTGTCACCTGCGGACAGTCCCAGAGCATGTGTAGAAAAGTCGCTCCACTATAACCACATCGGGGGCAAGCATCTGGCCCACCAAAGTACTCAGCTATCTTGTGAGGGGTAAGGTATGCCCTATGAAAGATATAAAACTGTATAAGCTGGAAGCGTGTGGAAACTAATCACTCATGACTAGTTTCAACTCCATTGGCAAAGCGATAGCCTTGAAGATTTAGGAACGCTCCCCGCTGGCACAGGAGTAGCAAATCTCGACAAAGAGATCACCAAAACGTTGATCCTATGTACCCCCAAACTTAAATCTAAATCCACTAAAAGAATTATATCAGAAAAGTGGTACACACTAGAACTCAAAACACAAAAAAGAAGTGCAAAACTTCGGAACATAATTGGAGAATGTCCAGATCAGATACTGATAAACTATCTTACAAAACCGAACTTAGGAATTACAATTATGCCATTAAAAAAGCTAAAAGGACATATTTTGCGCAAAGATTAAACGAAAATAGCAACTCAGTAAAAGAGCTATATAGAATCATACATGAGTTATGCAAACCAACCTGCATGTATCAAACTCTGCATCCCTCAGCAGAAAGTTGTGAAACGATCAGTAACTTTTTTACAGACAAAATAAACACAATCTATTCAACATTTAACATCAATGCCCCAGTAGACCCCACAACATGGGAAGGGGCAGATCATCACCCCGAAGCTTATGCACTACTGGGCAGTTTCACTCCATTCACTGAGGAAGAAATCGCCAAGACTATGGGAGAAGTCAAATCAGGGTCACCTCTTGACCATTGCCCACATTTTATTTTTAGGCAGATCATTCCCACCCTCAACCCATTCATTAAGCAGTTATTTAATAAATCTCTAGAAACTGGAGTCTTCCCTGAGATCTGGAAACAGGCGACAGTTACCCCTCTACTGAAGAAGGCAGGCTCAGATGTAACTAATCCAGTCAACTACAGACCTATCTCCCAACTCCCATACCTTTCCAAGGTAATGGAGAAACTGGTCGACAGACAGCTGTCCAAATACTTAGAAGACAATGACCTGCTTGACCCTTCCCAAATGGGCTTCAGGGCCACCAACAGCACAGAAGCAAATTTGCTGGCTGTCTTGGACAACGTGGGAGCACTTCTGGATCAGGGAAAGACTGTGGCCCTGATCCTATTAGACCTGTCTGCGGCATTCAACACAGTCTCTCACCACCTCCTACTAGACAATCTGCACAGAAAAGGAGTGCACGCTAATGCCCTTCGATAGAACCCAAACCGTACAACTGGGTGCCTTCTCATCCAGTCCTAAGGCTTTAAGCTGTGGTGTCCCACAGGGAGCATCCCTTAGCCCCACTCTGTTTAATGCCTATTTTTCCCCCTTTGCAAAGATTGGTACAAAGTGGGGTTTTGGGGTGTGCTCCTATGCGGATTACACACAACTAACAATAGCCATTGAAGATGGGCATGAGGACACAAAAAGGAAACTTAACAACTGTCTCACTGAAATGGCGAGCTGGATGTCGGATCATTGTTTAAAGCTCAATGCAGACAAATCAGAAATTCTACTCCTGGGTGGAGCTGAGCACATCTGGGATGCATCCTGGTGGCCCCACTCGCTTGGAGAAACCCCAGCACCCAAGCAATCTGCAAGAAATCTGGGCGTCATAATTGACAATAAATTATCCATGCAAGACCACGTACGAACACTATGCGGGAAAAGTTTTGCCACCCTAAAGCTTCTAAAAAGGCTGTTTCCCTGGATCCACCTAGAATGTAGAAGGACAGTCGTACAGGCCCTCCTGGTTAGCAGACTGGACTACGGAAATGCTCTCTTTATGGGCATGCCAGATTACCACTTCAAACGCCTTCAGGTGGTGCAAAACGCTGCAGCCAAATTGGTGTGCAACAAAGATAAATGCAGCTCAGCAACGGAATGCCTAAAAAAACTCCACTGGAGGCCATGCACCAAAGAGCACGATTCAAACTCTTGGGACATACACACAAGGCACTCCATCACACAGGCCCTAAGATCCTGCAGAATAAAATACAATTCTTCATCCCCCCCAGATGCCTGAGATCACATCATCAGGTCGCACCTTTTCATATCTCGCAGCACTACACTGGAATGAGCTTCCAATCGAAATTAGACTGACTAAGGATCATGCCACCTTCAGGAGGAAACTCAAAGCACACCTATTCCCTAAGGACTGAAATCAAACCCAATACCTGCACCGTTCCTACGCACCACCAATCCGCTACCCAGCGCCGTGATATCTCAATGGGATGAATGCTGCGCTTTGCAAGTAAATAAATAAATATGTCACTCCACTCTATGCGACTCCACTCTGTGACTCTACTCTACTCCATTCCACGACTCTATGGCACTCTAATTTACAACACTGTACTCTATAGCACTCCACTCTACAACACTTCACTCTATGCCCTCCACTCTACACCCCTCCACCCCTCTCTGCTTCTGTCCATGACTCTCCACGACCCTCCATTCACCTTTTTAGGTCAAACCTAGCGTTGCAGCGCATGCGTTGCTCTCTTTGCGAGGCATACAGTATTCAGTATAGAGTGGAAGCTTTGTGGAAGCTCTGCCCACTCTGCCCATCATTTTCATTGGCATTTGTCTTAAATGCTGCCTTCCGATTGGTTGTAGGCTTGTTAGTCCCTCCTTATGACGACCATGTCGTCATTTGTGTCCTTCCATGGCTACTGGCCCCATTACTGCACAGACTACTTTCTTCCCGTGCCCCCCTCCCTCAGTCCAATGCCTTGTCGCCCGCCCCCCAGTTCGTGCCTTGTCGCCCGCCTGAACTCCCGTTTGCAATGCAATAGGTCTCGCGTAAATGCGAGTCCTATTGCATTGCAAATTCTTGTTTTTTAAAGTCTTACATTTTTCAAATAGGTTTTGAAGGATCTCCGTCTAATCAGTCAAGCCTTACATTAAAACGGCGAAACATACTCCGCTAGCTAAGGTGAAACCCTGTGTGGAACTGGAGTACCTGCTCCGAAAACCCCCACGCCGAGTCCCTGTGTGTAAACGAGCCGCTCACTAGCATCACACTTTAAAGGCACACACATGTAGGTGTGCTTCGGTTGACTGAGCTGGCGCACAGGTCGCTAAGCAATGCGTCCAGGTATGCGAGAGCAGTGGCGAGGCAACACGAAGGGAGAACCTGCTAAAACCAATGCTATCATGCAGGAGTGGCAGGCGAATAGCTACGCAGAACGACAGAAAGAAGAGTTAAAAACATAAAGGATGAGGTTTCGTAATTTTTAGCTCTGAACAGCTGAAGATTTTCATGTGCATGTACTCCAATGTGTATTATACTCAAGTGATGCATTCTATAGGCTTCTACAGCCTCATAACTCACCTGGCATCCAAGTGCATATATGTTAAATACATGTGAAGATATAGCAGCAGCAGCTCCATTTTTTCACAAACTATGAAATTAACAGGGAGAGATGTGACTTAATGGCTAAAGCGGCCGGCTTTGAAGCTGGGGAACAAGGTTCGAGCCTCGACAGGGACACAACATCCTGTGATACTGGGAAATCCATTAATCTCCTGTGCCTACCAAAAATCAATGTGGCCGTCTATACCAGCTCATGTAATGCGCCCTGATACCTTTGGGTCGAGTTTGCGCTATATACAAATTTAAAAAAACACCACATGGATAAATACAGATGGAATGAGCAAAAAATAAATATGGATAAATGCAGCTAGAACTTCTTTAAAACATACCATAAAATAGGGAGCCCCAATTACGTTCTCTCACCTTACATTTAGAAACACAGGACACTTACACAAAACTATCATATAAACTATTGTTGTGCAAGAAGGAAGAGGAATGTGGCTTGAAAAGCAGGTTCAGTGTGTATAGGAGCATGTCAGGCACACTGCGATGCTGATTAAAATGGATGCTGATGGCATGTCTCGGAATGTCACGAGAGACAATGGCTGTCCATCCCACAGCGCTGCACAAACCCGAGCATCCCTTACAAGGAAGGAAAATATCAATTACTATCACTGATATATGCAGACTACCACACCAGAAGTCATTTGTAGCTGTCATGAAGGGACATGTAGGTGAACTCAGGAAAACACAATGAAGTAATGCTCTCTCCTGCCCAAAAGGTTCCAGTTAAAGGGATCCCAAGTGCAAAAAACATAGAAACAGTAGTTAGTGTGTTTGGTTAAAACAAAAGCTAGTTCCCTGAAAACCTGACACAGAGAGGTGCAATTGCCTCTCTCTAAAAAGTTAACTTTTTGGTAGAACGACCTCAGCCTTCTGTCTTTCCAAGATTGATACAAGGGAAAGCCTCGGAGAAGGGTTTTAATAACAACCAGGGCTTAACTTCACCCTTTGATGTGTGCTCTATAGATTACTCCTACTAACAAGCATTTGCAATGCAATAGGTCATGCATTTACGCGAGTTTAAGCTACTGGCATTGTAAATGACAAAGCTTTTTATTTATGTTTTAAAAACGAAAAAACATAAATAAAATGCATTGTCATTTACAATGCTAATGGCTCAAACACGCGTACATGCGAGACCTATTGCATTGCAAATGCTTGTTGCTCTCTACTCTCCTCTTCTCCACTTTATTCCCATCTTTGCCATTCTACTCCACTCTTATTCACTATACTCCACTCTTCGCCACTCCATTCTATGACACTCCACTCTGGGACACTCTCCTCCATTCCCCTAACATTTAGCCATGCTGAACAGCAGTCACTATGGTATACAAACTGTACAACATGGTTCAACGCATTGGCAAAGCCAATAGCTCTTGCATAGGTGAGAGGTATTAGCTTTGCCAAAGCTTGTTTCGCACCTGTTCCAAGCAGCGTCTTGAGGGAAGAGGTACATAGAGCCGCAACAGTGATACCCAGTGGCAGTCACAGTCTGCACTCACTAAGGTTCTGAGGAATCCTGCAGTCACTGGTGCAGCAGCGACACCCTATATCCTGTGGCAGTGTGGTATTGAATAAAGTCCTGAAAGGAGCATACGCCATGAAATCCCAGTTTGGCATTGGCTTTGGTCCTAAAAGGGCAGTCAAGTAGGTTTCAATACTGGCACCCTGAGACTAGTCAAAGTATGGCGTGGTGGTGGTCTTTTAAAGAGTTGACCGACAGCAATGGCTCATTTGACAATCAGTTTTTACACTGTGGTCCTAACAGGGCAGAGATACACAGCTTCATCAGGGGCACCAAGAGGCTGCAAGTGTGGAGAGACCCTACAGAATCTGTTGCAACCGTGATATGGAGTGGCCTGTCACAAAATAGTCCAAATCGGGGCACGTAAATGCATGAAAAGAAATCCCCAAAAATGCTATTTCTTCTTTCACCTCCGCTGCTTCCTTGGAACCCCCTCTAAAAGGTAGATTTCACTCTGGTTGTGGCTTCATGCGCATGACCTAGAGGAAAGTTCGCCAATGGTCTTTTGCAGGGCTTGCCTTTGCTTGGATAGCAGCCTGGGTGGAACCAAACTTGCCACCCTTGCTCTTTATTGTGCATAAAATAAGGCAACAGGAGGTTCCTTTTGTTTACAAAGGCTAGTCATTGGCTGATCTCATAAGAGCCAAGAGTGGCCTCTGAACACAAACATCTCCACCACTACCCCAAACTCCCCGAATAACACATCTCAGCTGCGTCAGGGTAATTCCAAATTGTTGGTGAGGAGCAGGTTGGGGTAGCTGGGCAGAGGGTTCCAGGTAGCTGGGACAGAAAGGAAGAGGTTAGACGAGGGTTAAACTCCAGCGCTATAAAGGATATAAAAAACTGATTAAAAAAAAAAAAAAATACGCTAAATCCCTGGAGCCAGATCGAGACTGCTGACTGCATGCCCTTAATGAGGCAGCTCGGTGCTCTCCTCTGAAGGTTGGCGCCCTGAACATGGGCCCAGCTCGGCCATGCTAAAGGCCGGCCCTGGTCCTTGGATTGAGGATTATTTGAAATGATGCAGGTCCCAGTATTCACTGAACATCACCCCGAACCTTTCACCTGCCCCTGGGTCCTCTGTAAACCCCCGATGAAGGCATGGGTGTGAAACTCCGATTCCTTAGAGGGGGAGGAGCGCAAAGCAGTCTACCGCTGAAGTTATAAATAGTCCCTAGCTGTTTAAACAAGCATTTGGAATCCACAGATGGGCGGGGGAGGGGGAAATAAAGCAGAGCCAAGAACTGCAGGAAAGCTGGTTTAACTCTGAAATCCAGCATATTATCCACTATGTTTCAGGAAGTCAACTTCATTCCTCATCTCACCGCCGTCTGTGTTTTAATAAGCACAACAGAGTACGGAGGGGTGGGGGAACCCCGATATCCACTTCTGCCATTGTGCACTGCAAAACACACCGCTGCCGACTTGTCTCTGCGTGGTATTCGTCGTGCTACACATATGCCAACATTAAGATACTATGCCCACCCTGCACATATGCCCGAAGCCTACACCCACCACCAATACACAACTGCCATCACTGCTACAGCCACTGTAATAATGGCCCCACCCCTTCTAAATAATAAACATTGCTGCAACTCTGAACAACGCTATAATCAGGGCCACTGGAAGTATCGACAAAAAATGTTTCTAGCTCAGGGGGTTCAAAAGTTCCTGCGTTTGCCGCCCCGCGACGGCCGCATGTAAGGGGGGGGGGGGGGTTGGAGGACTTCGTCCCCCGCGCTACATCAGTGCCTCTACACCTTGTAGCCAATTTAACAGATCTGCATTCTACATCCCCGGCAGCAAATCTGATTGGGTTTTCTCGGCTAGACGCTGCTGTCGTGTCTACACTCTCAATGACGACAGACACGGAGGGTTCTATATTCACGTTCTTTATTTCATTCCTTACACCAGCATGTCCTTCCCTCAACTGCCGACCTGACCTCCTACTCCGCCTCCTCCTGTCGCTCCTCGTCCTCCCCTATCTCCGCCCATCCTGCTCCGCCCATACAACCACTAGACCCCACATCTCCACATCTCCCCCTTTGTTAGCAATGAACGGGGTCACTAGGAGTTACATCTCCTCAATCAGCCGCTTGGGCTGGCAGATCGTTTGTCGTGGACGGAGTGTTCGGCCTTCAGGCACTGTGTTAGATTCTGTTCCGGGTGGCTGCCCCACTGGACTGTCACCCTTGCTCTGTGTCGCAGGCTGCAGAGTTTGTGAAGTTGTATGTTGCGACTCTAGAGTCTCTTGCAGAGCCGGGCTACACTTCTGAAAGTGAGACACATTCCGGGTTACCCGCCTGGTGTCTGACTCTGCTGTCAGCATGGTGCCTTTCTGACGAATGACCGTCAGAGGTTCCGCTCTGAACTTGCTGTCTGTCTTCTTGGACTGTTCTTGCTTGACGATCACGCAGTCCCCTTCGTGGAACGAGAGAGAGCGAGCCCGCCGTCTCCCATCTGCGTACGCTTTCATGGTGTCCTTGCGAGCTTTGTCGGTGGCTTCGACCTCCCGATGAATCCGGTTGGGAGAAATGGGTCGCAGCGCTCCCTCCCAAGTGGGTATCCGGGTCCTGACCGGGCGCCCCAGCATGAGTGTAGCAGGGCATTTGCCCGTGGTGGCATGCGGCGTCGTCCGGTAGGCTCGGAGCACATCATTGAGGGCCGCCTGCGGGTCTCTTTTGTCCAGAGCAGCCTGTTGGAATGTCCTTTTTAAGGTGGCCATGAACCTCTCCGCTGTGCCGTTGGCCTGCGGCCATAGGGGTGTGATCCGTCGGTGTCGCACATTCATGAGCGTCAGGAAATCACTGAATTCCCGGCCATTGAACGGAGGCCCATTGTCTGTTTTCACCTCCGCGGGTAGACCCCAGGCTGCAAATACTTCATCCAGGATGGTGAGCGTGGCAGCTGCGTTGGTGGATGGGACGAACCGGGCGATGGGAAACCTTGAGTACTCATCTATTATAACTAGCACGTACTTGCCCGATGACATGGGGCCGTAGAAGTCCATGGCCAGCTCTTGCCATACTCCTGGTGGCAGGGGCGTCATCTGGAGTGGAGCGGGTGGGTCTCCTTGCCTTACCACTTGGCACTGCAGGCAGTCTTTTAGGGTGTGCTCTACCATCTTGTCTAGGAAGGGGAACCAGACACGTTCACGAAGCGCTCTTTTCGTCGTGACTACTCCTCGATGACTTTCGTGTGCCAGGTTGACGACTCCCTGTCTCAGTTGTTGGGGTATCACAATTCGAACGTCTCGCAGCAGTAGGCCATCAGGTGTGACGGATAGTTCTTCGCACACATTCCGGAATGCTTGCCACTCCTGACGCCTTGTGGTGTCACCTTTTTCGTCCTCCACCTCTTCGTGCCGCCATCTGTTCGTTCGGACCCTTTGGATTACCTGCTGCAGCATGGTGTCCTGCTGGGTGGCGTCCAGGATGGCCTCCAGGGGAACCGCCGGTGGCCGCGCTTGGTCCACCACAAAATGGACATACTCGTCTGCCATGGACGGCGTGTCTCGCTGAGAGTCTTCTGGGTGGCGCGACATATAGTCAGCCGGGTTGGCAGCCTTCCCTGGCTTGTGCACGATCGTGAATGTGTATTCTTGCAAACGGAGTCCCCACCTCTCGATGCGGGGTGGCATCTTGGACCGGGGGTTGCCATAGATGGTGACGAGGGCTTGGTGGTCTGTTACCATGGTGAAATGCTTCCCGTAGATGAACACATGGAAGTGCTCACACGCCCACACCACCGCAAGGCTCTCCTTTTCCGGCTGGGAATAGGCTTTCTCCGTGTCGGAAAGGCTCCGGCTGGCGTGTGCCACAATGTGGCGGTGGTCTGTGTCCTGGTCATATTGAGCCAGGATGGCTCCTAGCCCGACGGGGCTTGCGTCCACTGTGATTTCAGTCTTGCGATCTGGGCTGAAATAGGCCAGGCTTTCCACCGAGCCTACCGCACTCTTGATGGCCTGAAAGGCATGCTCGCATTCGGGAGTCCACTCAAAAGCCTGTCCTTGCTTGGTGAGCGTGCGAAGTGGGTGGCTTATTGTGGCGTAGTCCTTGATATACCTCGAACAGTAACTCGCCATGCCAAGGAAGGATCGCACGTCACTGACGTCAAGTGGACTCTTGGTGCTGTTCAGAGTACTCACTTTGGCAGGGTCTGGTTGCATTCCGGCTCCTGAAAAGATGTGGCCAAAGAATTTCAGTTGCGACTGATGGAACTCGCATTTCTCCTTGTTGAGCGTGAGGTTAGCCTCCAGGAGAGCATGGCAAACCCTATCTAGAGCCGTGTCGTGGGCCTGGAGCGTCGCCCCATAGACTAGAATGTCATCGCTGTAGTTCAGCGTATTTGGGATGTGATGTATCGTTTGCCGGATAGCTTCTTGGAATATTTCAGCGGCTGATGAAATGCCGAAATTCAGTCTCTTGTACCTGAACAACCCGAGGTGCGTTGCAAACGTTGTGATATAGCGGGAGCTCTCGTGCAGTTCCAGTTGATGATAGCCTTTGTTTAAGTCCAGTTTGGAAAACACCCTCGCCCCATTGAGGGCGGCAATCATGTCACTTAGGTGGGGTCCGGGATGGCGTTCTCTCTCAATGGCGGTGTTGGGCATTCTCATGTCCACGCAGAGTCGCACTTTCCCGGGTGTGCCTTTCTTTGGGACGATCACAACGGGAGATACCCATGGTGTGGCGCCCTCCGTCCGTTCGATGATGCCGGCGTCCAGCAGGTCTTGTAGCTCATCCTCCACCGCTTGCTGAAGGTGGAACGGGACCTTCCGCGGGTGTTGGGCAACCGGGCGGACCTTGTCATTTATGTGAAGGCGGATCTGACCCCTGTTCATTTTCCCGAGTCCAGAAAACAGTTTTGGGAACTTGTGCACGGTGTCATTTTCACCAGTAACGCGGTACAGGATTTCCACCAGTTTCAACCGTTCAGCGGTTGGCAGACTGAGGAGACAGTCAGCTTCCGGTCCCTCGATAACGTGAATCACGGCCGGAATGGATGTTGTTCGGTGCCTTAGCGTCGTTGAAAACTTCCCCAGGCATGGGAGCGGCTTCCTGGACATCCAGGTGTAGACACGCACATGTGCGGGGTCGAGCCGAGGCCGAGGGTTCATTTTCTGATACTCAGTCACTGGGATGTAGTTGAGGGATGCCCCGCTGTCCATCACGAACTTTGTGGGATGCGTGCCAACGCAAATGTCCAGCCGAGGGTATTTTTTGAGCTGATCGGGATCGGCAATCATGTTTGCGTACTCTACAGAGTATTCGTGTTCACTCGAAGGTGATTCGGAGTCTCTTGACGGTGATCTTCTAGACCATCTTGACGACCGTGACTCCCTGCTCGACTGGGAGGATTTGGAGGAGGACTTCCGGCGGTCGCGTACCGCCCGCGCGTGGTGGCGGCGGGTCTCACCTCTTGGTGACCTCGTGGAGGCCTTTTCCTTCTCCCGGCGATAGTCGCCGCACATGGTCTCAAAATGGTTGTTGCGACCACACTTGTGGCACTTCTGTCCCAGGGCCGGGCACGCTCCGATATGAGGGAAGTCGTACCCGCATCGGTAGCATCTTCTCAATGGCGCCTTTTTCCCATGATCCTGGCGCCTGCTTCTCTTCCCCGAGTCAGGCCGTCGATGACCGGGGTGACGGTGGTGTCTTGATGGCGGCCGAGCTTGTCGTTCCCGCTCTCTCGACCACCGGCGAGGGCGGTCGGTGCGTACTTGACAGACTACCTCCTTGCGGTCCACGCGTCCTGCCTCCATTGTCTTGGCTTGCTCTTCGGTCTGATCATGGAGTCTCGTGATCTCTTCAATTTCATCCAGCGTGTGGCTCTTTTTTAGTAGCTTCCTGCGTAGCGTCTCCGACTGGCAGCCGTCAATCACCCGTAGGCGAATGGCGTCATCCGTTGAGAACTCATCGAATTTACAGTGGCGCGCCAGGCGCCGCAACCTTGTGATGTATGAGCCCATGACTTCATCCTTTTCTTGTCGCGCTCTTTGGAATACGTAGCGTTCATAATCTACATTCTTCTTGTGCACAAACTTCCGATCCAGGGCGGCGCGCACATCCGCATACGTTCCCGCGTCCGCGGCGGGGAGTTCCTTTATCATCTTGCTGACATCCTTGCCCACGAGGTTCCGAAGTGCGATCAGTTGATCTTCGTCCCCTGTCACCTTCGAGCCCTTAATGTAGTCCTCGAAGTCTTCAATCCACTCTTCCCAGCGAGGGCCCATGCTGCTCCCGACCACGAGCGCTAGGGGTTCTGGGGGGCGCAGGTGCGTCATCCCCATGATGATTGGCTTCACATCTTGGCGCGCTGGAGAATGGGCTGGGGACCCATGATTTGACATCGCGGTGTGCGCGTGATGCGTGCAGCGGCAGCGCCGAGCAGGTCCAGGGGATCCCTCGTGGAGTCTTGCTCAGTATTTAGGGAGATCCCCACGTTTTCTTTTTTTTTTTTTTTGTATTTGCCTGTGCTTGATGATATTTCACTGTTGCCTGACTTCAAAATGGCCGCCCGGGCCTCTTTACATGGAGCGTCCGAGAGTCCGCCTGACTTTAAGATGGCCGCCGGTTGGGGAGCGTGTGCAGACGTCCCAAGTGGTGCCGGGCTCTCGAGTCATTCATTCCAGGGGCAGCGCGCTGCTTGAACGGCTCCTCTCACGGTCTGTTTCATTTATTGTTATTTCTTTCACTCACGGCTTCACAGGCAGGCGGGCAGTCCTCACGTTCGCTGCTCCGATCAATCTGGGGAAACACGCGCGCCGGCGCTTTCACTTTTCTTCTTGCCTGTCACGGCGGTCCTCCTCACCACAGGGCGCTCGCTCAGGCTCTTCACACGCTGTCGCGGGTGACGGCGCTTTCGCTGGTTCCTTGCTACCAGCCTCTCATCAGCTTACTCGGCGTGCTGGTGTTTCGGGAGAGCATCCAGCTCCATCCCACCCTCGTCGCCAGCTGTCGTGTCTACACTCTCAATGACGACAGACACGGAGGGTTCTATATTCACGTTCTTTATTTCATTCCTTACACCAGCATGTCCTTCCCTCAACTGCCGACCTGACCTCCTACTCCGCCTCCTCCTGTCGCTCCTCGTCCTCCCCTATCTCCGCCCATCCTGCTCCGCCCATACAACCACTAGACCCCACATCTCCACAGCTGCCTTGAATACTACCCCCTGCTTAGGGGTTTAAGTGGTGCGGGTCATGCCGGTGCTCAGCACCGACAGTTCCAATAACCAGCAGCTGAGACGAGGTACCTCCCCTTATCGGGCTCTTCATTTTTGCCTTCACCGTCAAGGTGGGAAAAAAAATTGAACTTTGCAGCAGTGCCATCCTTCACTGCCCTTGATGTAAGAGCCTCGATATAGTTCTTCCTGTCTCAACATTTCAGAACTGAAGCATTTTCAACATGTCATACTAGGAAGCCATGGTTGTTGCTTATTCATTTTATGAAACTAACACCCATTGACAAAGCCAATAGTACTGGCTTGTTGTAAGTGTAATGTTACTTGCTGTACTATATATCTGGATCATGTAATGACAGAAGTGGCAAAATACCAGTCGGGCGGCAAACTAAGCTAGGTATAGATTTTCAGTTTAGGTGCTTTTAAGCCTGCCCTTAATGACATCGGCCACGCCCCTTTGAGACCCCCCCCCCCCCCACACATCCTCCCGGGGCCCACACCCTTTGCTATACATCTATACTAAATACTACACACCCTACTACATTCTCCCTTGAATGCTACGGTGTACCGCTACACACACCCCCACAACAGCACTGCCACTGCAACACATCTGACCGAGCCCTGCACCTACTGCCACGCATCTGCCTAGAGCTCTGTAAAACCGCTGCTTCTGCTCTGTGCCACACCATGCACTGTGCGGTTTCAGGACTGTCTACATTCTACACAGGTCCCTCACTTCACTTGAAGGAGGCCGCAGGAGCCGCCCCCTTAAACACAAACAATATTCCCAGACCCCTGGAAAGGGCTCCGTGATTGGAGAGGAAACTATGTAAATAGTTCTCGCCTGCAAAAAGTCCTTGAGTGCACTGGCAACACAGCACACACCTTGAAGCCATATGTACGTTATTTATTTTGACAAGAATTCTCCCCTTAATCCAACGCCCCTCCTTCCCTGGCGATTACGATTTTTTAAAGTGATAGATTCTCATTGGCTAAGTGAAAAGTGAGCGGCGATATAATTTGGCAGGATCAAGGGTATCCGACGAACATTTTCTTCCAAGACTGTGTGCTTTTCTCTCCATATTCTCATTCTTACCTCAACACCTTTTCCTAATGAAGGGGAAAGCCTTACAGTTCGGAAGACGCCTGTGAAAACCTTGTGCATGCACTGTTGGCGAGGTGCGCGGGCGGATGGGGCTTTTCTACTAACACGCGCCAGAACGGTGATGTTGCTCGTGGTCTTTCCTTTTTTTCTGTTTATTCTTTAATCTGATAGACTGCGGTGGTAACGCCACGACCAAGGGAGAAACCCGAAAACCACTTTGAACCCTATGCGAAATAGTACTAAGGGAGCAAGTAATTACTGCGCGCTCAACACTTGTTAGGTGGTTGTCATATTTCCTTTCTTCCTAAATGTCTCAATTATCTTATCTTTTTCATCTATGTATCTCTCCATCCTTCCTTTCTCCTATCTATACTTCTATTCATCTTTCTTTGTCTTTCTACATCTCTCGCAATCCACCATTTTTCTCGTCTTTTTCCTTTGTTTTGTCCCTTCATCAATCCTTCAAACATAATCCATATTTTCTTCCCTTTAGCTATCCGTACATCATCAACCTCTCCACCCTTCCCTCCATCCAAACTACTATCCATCTTTCCCCATAACCAATCTTTGCTTCATAATCTATACACCATTTCAGCATTCTTTCTCCATTTACCCATTTTTCTATGCTTCTCTCCTTCAATCCAGTCATCATTACATCCATCCATGCATTCATCCATCCATGTGGCAACTCAGATATATAAGTTTAAGAACCTATCTACGTAAAAAGGGACTCACACCAATGTACGTCTGGGGTATTGCCAAAACATATTTTTTATTATTGATAACTGGCAAAATACAAAAACATGAACAAAAAATAAAGTTACATCCTAAATTCATTTACAATTGCAAATACTTTGTCTTTAAAACATCTACATCATATCCTACACATCTCTCACCATACATATCCTCATACATAAATCTCACTCAGACATACAGACAATGTACATGAATTTTTCTGTAGCAATCAATTCCTTAGCACCGTGTCCCTGGGTTTTTATACATAAATACTAAAGATCATTAGATATTATTTTGACATTGATACAATAAATCTCTTGTTTTCCTTTTTACGGGGACTTTAGGTCTGTGTGACCTAGTATAGAGATTCTGCAGTGTTTGATCATCGGCAGGGTGGGCCCTTGTCTGTCTTTATTTCATGTGGGAGGCCAAACAGCTCAAAAGTTTTTTCCAGCATGGGGGTTATGTTTGCAAAGGCTGTGAATTATAACACCTCAACAATGGGAAACTTGTAGTAAATGTCGACCATTACAGTAGTAATGCATACATCTGGGAAGCTCCCAAAGTCTAGGCTCACCTGGGACCATGGGATAGTGCTTGGTTTCACAGTGATGATGTGTACTGGTGGTTCTTGGAGACTTGTGAGCTGACAGGAGGGACAGCGTTTCACAGCTTCGTCAATGTCTGCCTCTAGCCTGGGAAACCAGACCTTTTCTCTCATTCTGGACTTCATTTGAATTGTCCCTTTGTGGCTCCATGAAGTAAGGCTGTTACCTTGTCTTGTAGATTTTCGGGTATGATAATGTAGGCCCCTCGCAGCACTAATCCTTCTTGGGTGGCACTCAGCTAATCATGAACCCTCCACATTTTGATCAGGTGTTCCTTTTCGGAGCCAAGCTAGTCCTTGGCCTCTCTTAAGGAATTCTGACACGACTCTCGATGGAGGGTGTCCATAACCTTCATTTAGGCTGAGTCCAACTTCGTGGCATCACTGATCTCCTGGAGTGTGAGTGCTTGCGGGTATGCACCTTGTGTCACCATGCTGACGTACTCCTCGGTGGCTTCCAAGCTGTCATGGTTGTCTTTGGCATGAGCCGGCGGGTGTCGGGAGAGGAAGTCAGCTGGATTCTTGGCTCCAGGTCGATAACTTATTTCCATGTGGTAGTGTTGCAGTTCAGTTGCCCAGCGCTCAATCCGTGGTGAAGGATGGGGATGTGATGCAAAATAGAGGGACAAGTGGCTGATGGTCCGTGACCACATGGAATGGCCTAACACTGAGATATAGCTGGAAGTGACTACTCGCCCAATTGATGACCAATGCTTTTCTCTCTATTTAGGAGTATCAGGTCTCTGTTAGTGTTAGGGATTGGCTAGTGAATGCAAGGGTTACCCATTTTTCTGGCTCCACTTCTTGTTTGAGGATGGCTCCCAGGCCTACGGGGCTGGCATCAACCAGGAGTTTAATCTGTCTCTTGGGATTGAAATAGGCCTTGGGATTGTTGTTTTGCTCAGCAAGGCATCTTTCACCTTTTGGAAAGCCTCCTCTTCCTTCTGGCCTCACTGCCAGGGAGGCATCCGCCTTCATCAGAGTGTGTAGAGGTTCAGCAATAGTCGCTAGGTTTGGGATAAACCGGCCACAATAGGTGGCCATGCCCATGAAGCTCTGAACTTCAGATATTGTTGTTGGTGCTGGGGCTTTCTTGATGGCATGCAACTGGCGTAGATCAATCTTGACTCCATCTTGGTTGAAGATATAGTAGAGGAACTCAATAGAATTTTGAAAGAAGGAGCACTTCTTCCAGTATAGGTTGAACTCAAGCTCAGAGAGCTTCTTCAGTGCTGCTCGGAGGTGTGTATGTTGCTCCTCGGCAGTTACAGAGTGGATCAGGATGCCATCACTCACATTCATGACCCCTTGAAGGCCAGCCACGGTCTCTCTGATGGCATCTTGGAAGGTCTTTCGCTGCGGATGAGATCCCGAAATTCAGCCTCTTATATCTGCGTAACCCCAGATGAGTTGAGAAGGTGGTGATGTAGCTAGCAGCAGCTGGTTGTATCCTGCGTTGAGATCCAGTTTAGAAAACCACCTTGACCCATTCAGGTTAGCAATGATGTTGTCCATTGTCAGAGTGAAATGTCATTCCCGCTTTATGGCTTGATTGGGAAATCACATATCAATGCAGAGCTGTATCTTGCCCGGCTGCTTTGGATTTTCAGCGATGACCATCGGGGCACACATGGGGTTGGACCGGATACTTTCTCTATCTCCCCTTGGCTTTCCAGTTTGCTTAGCTCTTGTTCCACCAGTGATCTCAGATGGAAATGCACATGCCTGTGGTGAAGAGCGACTGGCTTTACAGTTTTGGTGATGTGTAGTTTCACTGGTGGAACCTTCAGGCGTCCAGGTCCTTGGACTAGTTCTGGGAACTGACTTATGAGTTTGTCTACTTGAAATGCTTTCACGTTCCTTGCGAAAGATGCTAATCCGAGGTCTTCCGCAGTGTGGCTGCCGATGAGGGTTGCAGCCTCTTTGTCAACAACAGGGAAAGTTGCCATGACTTCTCGGTTTTCAGATCTTATTTGTACTATCATTTTTCCTCTTAGAGAGAGAGGCGACTGTCTTCCTTACGTGAATATTTTGGTATTCCTACTGACTAATGGCGGCCTTGGTCGCAGGCGTTGATATTATTGGATTCCCATTACATTTACCGAAGCACCTGTGTCAATGAGAGCTTTGGCGCAGGACCCTGCAACGTCAACATGGTGTTGTGAAGATTGCTATCTATATACGTACAATGCTAAGTTAGCACAACCGCGTTAGATGTTAGAAAGCCATCTTGCCGCTTTTGCAGCTTTTGCACACAACACTGTAGTCACATGTTATTAATTGAGAAATGCTTGCTCGACTGTGCTTCACATGAGAACGGTCTGTTGTTCACATCGCTAACAGTGAGCAGCGACCTTGGTCTGCACATTGTGTAAAGAAACAGTCTGGGCCGCTAGACGGTGCATGTTGTTGGGTTCAGCAAGATCGGCCCACTATTTAGCCATAACACGCACGCAGCTGCAAATACCTGAAAGTCGAGTGCTTTTAATATTGCAGGCTGCATGCTTTAGACACATTCGGAAGGAGAGCTTTCCCAGGAGCAGAGTCTAGCTGATCCTGTGATGTGATTCCACTAAGCTGATCTTTACGGTATGGGGTTCCCCATTCAAGCCTAGAGACCTTTTATTAGTCTAATAATAATAATAATAGTTTACTAGCGAAAGGAAGGTGGCTGTCATTCACTGTCATTTTATTATGATTACTCCTTTCATTTTCTATGGTATTGTAACTATGCTGATGGTTTTCATCTTAATCATTTGTCTACTTATGTTAGCCAAAATACTGCATCTTAGGACACAAGGTTTATAAAATAAACTCTTTAAACTTTACCGTGTCTCTGTTAATTCTGTTGTGGAATGATATGAGAATAATTACGAACAGGTATTTCTGATTCCCACCATTCCTGAGAATACCCTAAGTCGCTTGTTCTCGGTTATCTATACATTGGGAGCGCCGAGATAAAACTCGGATAACGAATGGGACACTGATGCTGGTCGGATAAGGGGTTCTGGGTTCTGAGGTGAGTTTTTGCTACACCACAATTCACTGAGGTCCTGGTTTCCTGTGCATAGTTCTGTGCATAAGCAGAATCCCTGCAACAATGGCAGGTCGGTTGGGGCTGTTGGTGTCGTTTAAGTTAATTTGTGAATGATATTAGGAATACTTCTTCCTCTTCATCAGTTGAGGGGTTCCCCAATTGATGTGGAGGTACATTGGCGTCCCCTAAAGATGTATGGTCACCCGTGGACAGCTGTTGGACTGTCTTGGGACGGATCTTGCCTCCTCATCTTTTAAGGTCACTTCTACAGTTGGAGGCAAAATGGTTTAGTTTACCACATTTAGAGCATATGCAACTTTTGGTGGGGCATTTGTCCAGTGGATGCTAACTATGGCTGCAGTGTCCACAGTTCAATCATGGCTGACGTGGCACTGACCGCCTCATTTTCCTTGCCTTACTGTCAATGTGCCCAGCAGCAGCGCGTTCCCCTTTCACTGTGGGTGTGCGTTCTGGCTGCTGCGTGATTACGATATCCATTACAGCAGCGTTTGCCGCAGACAAGTCATGAGACCAGGCCAGAGCAAAGACTATCATCCAGGCTGATGTTTGATTGCTTCAGGATAAGCCGTCTTAGTACTTTGCTCCTGCAGCCCTAGATTTTGGCCCGCACCTCTGGATTGAACGTCAGCTGTAAAAGTATTGGCTAGTGCACGCAGTTGTGTGTAGAAAGTGTCTATCAACTCACTTTTCCTCTGACGGGCTTGGCGGACCTTGAAACTCTCAAAGTCTGGGTTTAATTGCGGGTCAAAATGCGCATTGAGTGCTTTTACTGCATCCTCCTAGTCAGTCACAGCACCTTCATTAGGGAGATGCTCAAATAATTTGGTAGCTATGAAGTAGTGTTCTAACCTAACCTTCCAAGCCATGTCTTCCAACGTGATGGAAACTGTAGCTGGGCTTAGTAGTTCACTGAAGGGTGGCAGGGCGCCAACTATGGCATGTGGTGGGGCAGGCAGGTCTTGTGACACCCTTGGCAAGGTGCTACATTAGCATCATCTATATGTGGCATAGTATCGTCTCCTGGCATGTCCCTTCACTCTCTTTTACTTCATTTTGTGTTTTTATTCTTTATGATCCCCTTATCACATGTTGCTTCTCTTATAGTAACAGCTTCTTTCTTTTTTCTCTCTCAGGGTGCAGGTGTTTCATAGTGCCAAATTGCTGCTTGTTCCTCTGATAGGCGCCCTGGGGCCGAGTGTGGCAGCGTTATGGCGTAACAATGCAGAGGGAAGGGTTGGACCTCTATCAATAGGGCGTCCGCAGTGCGCGGAATGGTGAAAGGAGGTGGGGCAGCCAAGCGCTCCGTGCAGCTGAGCTAGGCCGGGCATCTGTGATCGGCTGAGACTTGTGCTCGTTTGCACGCCACATGATGTGGGCAGAGTAGCGAGGAGGCCGGAAGCGGATGCTTGCACGGCCAGCCGCACGGCAGAAGCAGCGCTGAATGATGACGATGGTCGGGGGTGCAGTTCTCACCTCTGAAATCGGGCAAGTACTTGGTTGATGGCCGGTTACAGCGGGCGTTGGATAATGTCGTCTCTGCTGTGTGTTTTCTGCACACCACTGACATAAGTTGACTTGCCTGGAGTCAATGCAGGCCTCACTGACCTCACCGCTGAACAGGTTGATTGCGGCTAGCGGGAGTCGGCAGTATATTAGTGCCCACAGAGTAGGGTGACCAGACGTCCCCGTTTTCCCAGGACGGTCCCCGTTTTTGGAGAAGTGTCCCGACACTTTTCTCCAAGTGACTCAAATGTCCCTGTTTTCAAACAGTGTCCCCGTTAAACACAGAAATGTCCCTGTTTTTCATTGTTCCGGTTGAGCATGCTCACGCATGCTCTCTTTGCACTGTTTACGGCATGTGTCGTCACTGAGGTGAGCGCTGTAGCAAGAAGGGAAATCCTTTGAAGAGAGACATTTTACACGCAGCGCCACCTACGTCATCGTGTAAGCCAAAGTTTCTACTTTGGATAAAACAAGATTTCTTCATCCTGTAGCTTGTATTTATAGCCATACAAACTTTTCAGTAGCCCTTATGCATACCGTGCAAGGATTAATGCATTGCTCATTGCATGTTTTATTCCTAACCAATTGATGCATGCTCTGTGTTCTCCATATCAAAGCTATGACTTGACCTTTTGACTGACCTTTCAGATCACGGCAAACTGTTTAGCTGGAAAGAACTTAAAGGAGCAGGGTTAACGCCTGTGGAAGAGGCTAGCGGCGCTGAGCTTTTTGCTCAGGTCTTCACACTATTGCACTATGAGATGATACCAATGACTAGAGTGCACTATACATACACCAGTAAGGTAACAGGACATCCCAGCAGTGACCACGCAAATGTGGGAGGACAGTGTGGTCGGCCAACCTTTGCGACCCTTATGACCCTCAGGCAGTAATACCTGGAGAGAAGTGTTTTTTTTTTACATTGGTCCATGGCTGCCATTTGGCAATTTAGCATTCCGCAGTTTACCTCCCATGCTTTTCTGTCATGAGCAACTAAACAACATTGGTGAGTTGTACTTTACGTGGTGCTGACGCGCAGCAATAGAAACGAGCATTGATAAAGCTAGTAAATCTGGCGTTTGCTAGCCTGTGATGTTTTATTATTTTTAGCAAATATATGCTATAGTCCTTAAAAGTGTAAATGTAATAAAAAGTACTAATGCTGCTGTGTAAAGGAGAGGGGTGCCAATAAAAGACCGCGGATTTGTTGTCTGTAATGCTTCATCTCGGGCTGTGGAGGAAGCTGTCATTGTAGTCCCTTTTCTATGTCTGACAGCTGTCAAATAGTCCTACTTTTATGTCGATGGGTACTGCAAACCGTTGTCCTACTTCTATGTCTATGACCTGTCCCCGTTTTTTGTTTTGAGAATCTGGTCACCCTACCACAGAGTCACTGTAGTGACAGCAGTGTGGCCCTCATTGCAGGTGGGGTAAGACATTCTACCCACTTCGCTTCGGGCACTAGGCTTGGGCGTGCCGCGCTGGATCAAAGCTTCATCACTTTGCACTCTGTGGAAGATGAACTATAGTTTTTACTTGACTCTGGTAGCAGTGCAAGGTAATTAACAAATGTTAAATATTCTGTAATTCCTCGAACTAGAATTTGTGTAAATATAATAAAACTATAATACCTAATGCTTTGACATTCATACATAGCATAAGCAACATAGTTCTGCTTTAAGAATCCTTCCTGTTTGTCACAAGATAATCCTTAAATGAAATGCAAAAAAAGTCCAAGAAATGTTTATCATGCGTTTTCAAATAGTTCTGATTTTGTTTCCACCAATCAACCAATTTTTAGAAATACTTCTCTGTATTCCCAAAGTCTTTCAGTACAATTCAAAGGCAGTACTTGAGCAATGCAAATATTATCTCCACATAACAAGGTCGCAGCTGCAGTAGCATTGTCTCACGATTGCCTAGCCTAGACGCCAGGGTCTAGGAAGGAAGTTATATGTAGATATCCAAGATGACTTCTGCATTTCCAGTCAATATGACATATTATGACCTGCTGGGAAATGTACTTTGTTGTCAGGGTGCTGTTAAGTAGTGCATTCTTTGCGCATCTGAAGCCTCAGTCCAGTCAGTGCCATAACTCTGCAGAGACTCTCCTTCCCTGACAAAGAATCAGCAGAAGCGGGTTTGGAGTATTTCTCCCCTAGGCTTACCAAGTTCCAAGGGCTAAGCAAAACCTCTATCGCTGATTCCTTACCGCTAGCCCCCGTAGCAGAGACTCTGCCTTCATTCAGAGATATGCTATAGCTCCTGGTGGGAAGACTAAGCATCTCATGGTTGAGATATAGTTGAGAAATAATCAGCAAATTGTTAGGAAAAAAATATCATCTGCTAAACATCTGAGAATTATGGACATCATCTATTTTCTTTTGTTACGGGGACTGAGATATATATATATTCTAACCCAAAATTCCTGGGCCTTAGTCTTATACAGTCAAGTATCACGTGAAATGCTTTACCTGGCTGCTAAGAGAAATGAAGGCATCTTCTTACCAGTACCTCTTCTATTATTGTATTACACACTACAGGCTTTTTAAATATCACTAACTAGCCAGCAGAACTGTTATCTATGGAAATGATTCATTTTGCAAACCAAGCTTTATAACTAGCTATCCTGAAGTATTTGTCCATCTTATGTATAAGCTATTACAATCTAACAGAGACTTCTAGCCGTAGATTGCTTACCTCAGAGTTAGTCCCCGATGTCGGTCAGGCTCTTGACATTTTTGGCGAACAGTATCCCTGCGCACTGGTAGGTGGCGTAGTTTGGCACTGCTTGGCTTTGTTGGCATTGTCTGCACCGGAAGTGACATGTGCGGTGTCTATTTAGGTGCCACCCCAGTTCGCCGACGTCAGTTCTTTTCTTTCCGTGCCAGTCAGCGCAGATCAGAAGAGAGCTACTCCAGTCATTTTTTGGCTGACTGTTTTTCGAAGTCTTTTTTGAGAATCTTTCTCCTGGTGTGGCATACCTGTTGGCTAGGAAAACTGGCTACAAGACCTGCGTGCCTGTCACTGACAGATGTGGGTGACAAAACCACATCTTGCTTGCTTCTGGTGCTTTGAGCGCCTCCATGATGTGTAGACCTGCATTGGCTGCCGTGCCATGCACCACAAGTCCTCGAGGGAGTGATTCCTCAAGCTTCTTGCCACCTGACGTGCGACACCGCAACATTCTTGATCCTGGTCAAGAGGAATTTCCCTGGATCGATCGCAGAGCTCTAGATCCTCGTCACACTTGAAGTCGTCTCCCGGCAAGTCCCATAAGAAGAATAAGAGCAAGAAGTCGAAGATGTCTTAGACTTAACCCCGTCCATTTAAGTCATCTGAAGAGATGAGGGAACATTGTTATTTAAGGCTTGGCTTATCGGTAGAGCCTATGCCTGAGCCGGCTCTTTGCCTCCTTGAGTTTTCAGGAGCGATCCTGCCCTACTTTGTGAGTTCTATGAGGCCGTGCACCTCATATTTGGCAGGCCCATTTTAGCTGGCGCGTCCTCGGGTACCACAGGTTCAGGTGGGGCCCCTACTGATTCTCTGCTGGCTGTTCCGTCCCCGGCTGCAGTCGGGCCCCTTGGATCCACAGATGAGTCTAGACCGGCGCTGGTTTTACCACCCCAATCTTGTCTGTGCTGGTCCTGATGACAACGCTATCGGCGGCTCTGCCCCCATTCTCATCCCCGACTCTGACACGGAGTCGGAGGGGCATCATCTGACACCGACAACGGCACTGACTGGAGCCATGCCGTGAAGGCTGGAGCCCAAGCCCAATTCTTTAGGGCTGGGACTTGGGGAAGAGTGTTACGGTTCCCTGCCCTGAAGAATACCAGCCCAAAGACGGATTGGTGGACCCCCAGTAGGCTAGACACCTCTCCAGATACTGGCATGGCCTCTCCTCCTACCGTGGCTATGGAGGAGGGAGCCTCTTTTGCTATGGTGATGAGGAGGGCAGCCTAGGTCCTGGACCTTAGCTTACCCTGCGTGGCAGTCAAGACTGTCATATTGACAGAGGTGCTTCAGCCAATAGCAATGCTCTTAGAACCATTTCTCCCATTTAATGAAGGCTTCACACACATCCTGCTTGGGACCTGGTCCAAACCCTGCACAGGGAATCCTGTGAATAGGGCGATTGCCCGCCACCACCTTCCAGTTCCAGGTTCCTCCCGCAACACCCTACCTGGAGAGCTTGGTAGTCCAAGCCTGACACGTTGGGCAAGAAAATGTTTTCTTCCACCAGGCTAGCTCTGTAGTCTGTGAACGCCACGTGCCTTTTGGGCCATTACTCCCATGCACTATGGGATTTGGTTGAGCAGGTGCTGCCTATGGTTCCGTAGGAAGCCCGGGCCATACTCTCCAAAGCTGTCACAGAAGGGAGAGATGCAGCAACGTTTACAATCCAATGTGGGCTGGACATGACTAACTCGCTGGACAGAGTGGTTTCTTCCTCAGTGGTCTTGTGGTGCCACTCATGGTTGAGGGCAACTGGTTTTTCCGGGGGTATCCAATCGTCACTTATGGACATGCTCTTTGGTGGCTCCCGTCTCTTTGGAGACAAGGTGAACTCAGCGCTGCAGTGCTTTTTATGGATAGTAGAGCTACGGCCAGGGCATTGGGCCTTTCCATGGCCCCTCGCCAACCCTAGTCCGCCTTTTACTCCTTTCGTCAACAAGAAAGGGCATTCCAGCCGCGTCTTTACCTGCCCAGCCACCATGCTGTACGAGCTTCCCAGTCTCTGTGTGTCCGTGGGCCAGGAAGCCAGAGTCGGGTCCGTTCACCATCCCTCCAGCAGCCTCCAGTTCCATTTATTTTGCCCTCTGAGCATCATGGGCTCCCAGTAGGAGGCAGGATACATCATCACCTGCCCTACTGTAGGTTGATGACATCTTACTGCTGTGTTTTACAGCTTGTCCGAAAGAGATTCTCCCTCCCTTTTGCGACTTCCCCTCCACCTATGCCACATATTTGTGCCACAGGCTGACGGAGGACCACCTCTCCTTGTTCCGCCAGGAAGTGTCGGATCTCGTGGCCATGGGAGCCGAAGCCAGAAGTAGGTTGTGGTTGATATTCCCGCTACTTTCTGGTGCCCAAAAACGGCAGATGCCTTCGTCTTATCCTAGACCTCTGCCCTCTCAATTTCTTCCTGAAAAAACGAGAAATTCAGAATGCTCAGTCTCGCTCAAGACCTGTCTTCCCTGGACCCGGAAGAATGGGTGATCGGGTTGGACTTGCAGTATGCATACTTCCTCATTGCTGTCCTGCCTGCCCACAGGTGTTACCTGCAGTTCACGGTAGGCCATAAGCACTTTCAGTTCAACATGTTCCCTTTTGGCCTTACCAGCATTTCTCAGATGTTCATCAAGGTGATAGAAATGGTTGTAGCTCATCTGTGGAGATCGGGGGGGGGGGGCAGGCTTTCCCTGCCTTGATGACTGGCTGTTTAAGGCGGGCTTGCCCCCGGCTGTCTTCTCCCACCTTCAGACTATAGCGGACCTCCTGCACTTGCTGGTGTTCACTATCAACGTGCTGAAGTCACACCTGACTTTCTCTCAGATCCTCCCTTTCATCAGAGCTGTTCTAGAACTGGTACAGTTTTGGACTGTCCTCCAGAACAGCGAGTCCAAGCTATTCAGGCTATGATACCGATGTGTCAGGCACTATCATGGATTTTGGGTAGACTTACTCTGAGGCTGCTGGTCTCATGGCCTCCTAGATCCTGCTTGTGGCCTATACCCGCTGGCATATGTGGACTCTGCAGTGGGACTTTAAGTACAGCATCAGGAGAATCTCTCCGACATGGTCCAGATCTCAAAAGGAACTACAAAAGATCTGCTGGGGTGGATAACGAAACGTGATTAGGTCAGCGGCAGACCCCGCTCCATTCCATAACCAGATCTGATAGTGTTGACAGGTGTGTCACTACTGGACTGGGGCGGCCATATGGGAGAAGTGGAGATCAGAGGTATCTGCTGGAATCCAGACTCCACATCAACCAACTGGAGCTTCGGGCAATTCGTCTGGCATTGATAGCCTTTCTACCCTCCATCAAGGGCTAGCAGAAAAGATTCTAAAGTACGTCTTGCCAGGAGTCAAAGAGTAAGGTTTTTAAGCTCTTTCTGAAAACAGTTTTGGACGGGCTAATTCTCAAGCCAGGAGGAAGAGCATTCCACAGCTTCGAGGCCTGGTAAACAAATGATCTACCTCCTATTCTGGTCTTATGAATGCAGGGTAGTTGGAAGAGTTTAAGTTTGTTGGATCTTAACAATCTCTCCTGGGCGTAAGGCCTAAAACAGTGACTGAGATAGAGCGTGAGTATGTGGAGTAAGTCCTGAAGGCGAAGGTAAGTACCTTTAAAGTGGATCTTTTTATTAACTGGAATCCAGTGAAGATGACGTAAATATCTGACACCACTGCCCGGGGGGAGTATTTTGAGAATTGGCCGGGCAGTAGTGATCTCAATGATTTGAAGACACTGAACCTGAAAATTGGGCAGCCCCAGGTACAAGCTGTTGGCGTAATCTATCCTGTAGATGATCACAGAATGAACTGTCATCTTGCGGAACTCCACGGGGATAAAATGCAACTTACTTTTTAAGGACCTAAAAGTGAAGAAGCAGGTGGCGGATAATGCCTTGATTTGGTGCTCACAGCTAAGGTCAGAGTCCAATTTCACCCCAAGATTTCTTATCACAGGTGTCGGAAGGGAGGGCGGGAACCATTTCCGAAGGCCACCTTTAGCTAGGTTCAGGGGGGGTCTTAATGCCAAAGAATCTCAGTATTATCTGAGTTAAGCTTTAAACAGCTTGCATTCATCCAGTCAACATCTTATTTGAGACAGAGTTTGAAGGAGCCCAAGGTAGTGGGCTCTTTTTTCTGGATGGCCAGGAGGAGTTGAGTATCATCCACTTAAGATACAATCTTACTCCCCAAGACTTAACTAGTTTTGCCTATGGCTCCACATATATATTATAAAGGGTGGGGCTAAGAGCTGAGCCCTGAGTCACTCCACACTCTAAGGGTTTTGAAGCAGAGGTAAAAGGTGAAAGAAAAACAGCTTGTGAGCATTCACTAATGAAGGATTTCAACCATAACAGGGCTTGGTCTGTAATGCAGATCCTTTCAAGTCTCTGAAGCAAAATAGGGTGAGAGACCGTATGGAATGCAGAGGAAAGGTCAAGAAGCATTACGATAACCGAAGTACTTGAGTCCAAATTTTCTTTAATATATTCTGAGACTTTAAGCAGAGCAGTCCCTGTGTTGTAGCCAGCATGAAATCTCGATTGGGAATCGTGGAGCAGATGATTAGACTCAAGAAAATGTGATATCTGTCTGTTTAAATTTTTCTCAAGTCATTTAGCAACCTTAGGAAGAAGTGATATTGGTCTAAAGTTACTAAGAACCTTAGGGTCCGCCGATGGCTTCTTGAAGGGGAGCAGCAGAGCTTGTTTCCAGTTGGAAGGAATCAGCTCCATAGGGAGGTATTTAGCAGTTTGTTCAAAATCAGATTCACCACAGGGGTAACAAGTTTTAAGATGGCTGGGTGCATGTATCCAGGGGAGAGCCAGATTTACAACTTGCGAGTTCAACGGCTGAATCCTCTAAGGTTATTAGGGACAAATCTCGAAAGTGACGGACCGGAATAGGAGTTGGATGAGGCTCCTTGAGTAATGGGACTCTGCATCAGAATTTGATCATAGATGTTTTGGATGTTTTTAAAAAAGAAGTCAGAGAGGCCCTCACATAACTCGATTGAAGGAGAGAGGTTGTTTCTTGTTGCATTGGGAGAGAGAAAAGTTTTGACAACTTTAAACAGCTCTCAGGGTTTGTTTGCTGCCTCAGTGATGGACGAGGCAATAAAGGTTTTTAGGGCTGTCCGAATAGCTGCATGGTATTTTTTCAGAGCCTGGTAAATTGCTTTTGCATACTGATTTCTCTGATTTAAGGGAGAACCAAGGCCTCTTAGAGGAGTGGGATTGCAAAGGTGCGATGCTATCTAAAGCATCAGTCAACCAGTTATTAAAACATGAAGCGTCCTGCTCTAAGTCCCCTGTACCATCCCTTAAGTAAAACAACACTCAAAATAATCATATTTCAGTCCGATGTTTTCGATTTCAATTTTTATTTTGCCTTAAAGTTCAAAACCGTAACATCAGTACCATACACTGGAGTTGAAATGTTGCCCATCCCAAGTGGCCCACACGATATTGGATTGTTATTATATCATGATATCCATATCTGCCTTATTTTTGCAGTATTCTCAAACTAATGAGACCATCAAAGAAAGACTCAAGTCCAAGGCACTTGTTAGCCACTTTAGTAGCTTTTATAAAACGCAGTAGATACTAGAATGTATTTGTTTAGATTGGGTAAATTGCACTAAGTAGGTGCAGCCACCAAATCTTTCTGCTTGTATCTGTCTTACATGTTCTCCCTTCGGTTGCAATCGAATAGCATCTACGCTCTGAAACTAGAATTAATTTAAACAAGAAGTGACCTTCAACTAATGAATTTCTTTTGGAATTTATAATTTCAGATGTATGTTCTTCCCATCCGATGTTAGATTTTGTGGTGCCTGGCTGGTATAATTAAAGCAACACAGAAATTGAATGCCACATGCTATATACAACCTTCTCTGTATCGCAAGTGGCCAAATATTTCAATATTAAAAGCTCTTCCAGTGTATTCATGAAACCCTATATTAAATTTGATTGTATTCTGTTGTTGCAATATTTGTAACTCAAAAAGGGTTATGGTGCTCTTTTTGGCATTGAGAGAAATTCCCACTGACATGTTACACTGGGACACTTTGCCCGAAATGCTGGTGACTTCAATTTCTTATTTTTGGTATGCAATGGTGGATATTTATGAAAGGAATTTTCTGCAGTTATGGAACAGCTTTAATTAATCTGTATTGTTTTACAATGATTTTCTTAAGCTGCCTCAGTGAAGAAAATGTGTAAACTAATATTTTGTTCTCTTCTTGTGAACATACCTTCCATTTACTTGTAAATTAACAAAGCTTTTCATACGTCCTCCTCTAGATTATCTTCTGAACATATTTACCAAATTTCTTTGTTGATGAAAAATATAATCTAATCCGAAACTTTACACTTTAACCATAATATTTGAATGTATGTAAAATCTTTCAGATTTTTCCTTGGATGAAAAGATAATGCAAGTAACAGATTGCTTCAAATATTTGTATTGGTGAGCATGTTTATATGTAATTTTCCATTGTTTGTGGTTTGTACATCAACAAATTGAACTTTAGAAAAATAATCTGCTCCTTATTGCATGTCTTGGTAGCTGTGACCCAATTATGCTGTTGATTTAAACCTGTTTTCCAATTCTGTTTGATTACTATGCCAGATGTAAAAAGTAACATCACTAAAACACAACCATAATTTCATTCTTGTGTGATCTTTGGTAGGATTTAAAACAGACGGGGCCCGTACAGGTAAGAGCGGGGGGCCGGGTGAGGGGGGATTTCGACAGACGATGACCAGTAAAAATTAAATAAATACATAATTTGCCCTGGTCATCATCCGTTGAAATCCCCCCTCACCACGTCCCACCACCCCACCACTCTTACCTGTACGGGCCGCAGCTGATTTAAAACGTATTAAAATTCACATCTACACATAAATCTATTTGCATATGATAGTGTTACATTGGAGCTCTTTGATATTCCATAAATGTGCAAGTGGCATTCATTATCCAATATAAAGTAGTTAGTATGAAGCACTATGTGTGGTAACTGTATACAAGGAGTAACGAACCCGGCTCTGTATGTCGTAATTTCTGTGAAGCAAAACAATGCATGCTAAATAAAAAACAAACACTCTGAACATTGAAGTTCCCATTGTAAAACCTTTTTACACCCTTCCACGAGAGGATTCTGAATAATTACATGATCTAGGAAGGTGCAAACACCCACACCAAACCTAAACACAGTCATTGAACATCGTAGGCAACTTGAGGCACTCGGAGAGGGTTTGAAGGCTTTCAGTTATTTAGCAGGTGTGCTAAATAACTTCAGCCCTAATAGAAGAAAACAAAATGGCAGGAACAGGCAATGGTGTATGAAACCGTGCTGAAACTACGCCATACATTAAACGCTAAAGATGCAACCCTGCATATAGTACACATTGTGTACTAAATTACTTGCTTAAACAAAGCAGGGATGAAAGCTCTTGGTACAAAGTACGTTTCTTTCGCATAAATATAATTTTATGAGCGAGTACCAGAATTGCACAAGAAAGCACACCTAGATTGCTTCCTGGTTCTTCCTGGTTCTTTAAATTAATTGTCATGTGAAGCCTTCCTAACCATAGGACCCTTTGTCCTTTATAGATCTGTTTCAATGTACTCCATTACACAGTGATTTATAACTAAGTAAGCAGGCCTAGGATTAGAGACGGTGTTTATTTTTAGTTGTTCCAGTTGTATTTGTCCAGGGCTAACGCTCATTAGCTCCTTGAGTGACGCCATGTTCCTCGTGTATGGACGTGGGGGTCTGATTCCAGGCACTGAACACTGGATTTTCTCGGGTACTAAGACATAGGCTACACAAACCAGCACCAAAACTGAAGCTCGTTGAGGATTCTCATAGCTAACGGTGTATAAATGTATAATCAGCACAAAATCTAGGCTCAAATATAAATAAGCAACTGGGATTGAGCTGAATATTAGGGACAAGCTTGCCATTTCAGAAATATGGCACATATTTTATGTAAAACAAACTGGAAATGTAGAAACAGATCTTTATAAAACAGGGTGCTAGAGATGTAGCCATACATTTATAAGTTCATTAATGAGTGCGTGCTTAGCTGGGGACATTTAGGAGACAGTAAATATTTACCACACTATCACACACACTTGAGGTGGCCAGTGAAATGTCGTTACAGGAAGAGCCAGATGAACTACCTCTGCGTTCACCCAAAACCTGCAATGCACGAGGAAGAATCAGTTACCTAGTATTTTGGAATTTATGCTATGGAGGATAGTAGTTGAGATTAGGTAGTTAATGCAAAATTATATCCAATATTAATGATGAAATCTAGTGTCAAAATACCAGATCTGGCCGTTAGCCCTCTCCTATATTGCACCTAAAGCATGGAACGACCTGCCGCTACACAATAGAGCCTCCTCCTCACTTCATAAATTCTACGAGAAGCTGATGACCTGGCTTTTCGAGTAGTCCCACTAGGCCCTAGTTGTGCCTAGATTCACACCTGCTCAGCATCAGGATACCCTCAGGGTGATAGTCCGTCTACAAATCTGCATAACCTAATAGACCTTGAGGCCACATCAGCTACAGACAAGCATTTCTTGCACAGTCATGCTATGCTGGTCACCTCCATAGACCTTGTGAAGAACAAGGCAGCTGCCCACACTCCAAAAGCCATAATCGGGAGAAAAGTGGAAGACCTCGGCACGAGGCCATAACTGCAAAAAATGATCACCAACTGAGCACGTAATCCGAGACCCAAACGTGAAAGACTCTGAGACTGTTTCTTGAATGCACAAAGATAATCTTGCTGTTAGGAAGGTATCCTTTTGCCAGTGTAAATTCTGGCTCAAGAACTATTTTGAACTGAGCTATAAATGCCTAATGTGGTAATTGCTGACTGAACACTCACCTGTGCCTAGTTTTTGCTTATGTTCGTAACTCTGAGAATTCACCATAGAAATTGGGGATGGGCCCTCGAGTGGGAGCACGCTTCACAAATAGAGTAGTGCTTGATTAAGAGTCCATATGCAAGATTGCATACCCTGTACCTGTATTCTCACCTAATTTACCTGTATTCCAACCTAATTGTGTAGTATCTCATTTTACCCAAAGTACTTTCTTACTCAAAACAAGCACTGAGCTGAACAGTGACTTATTGTGCCTGCTTTTGATTGAGTTCTGAGTCTTTGCTGCCGCCCCCCCCCCCCCCCCCCCACACACACACACAAACACTACCTCCCTGGGTAGCCTTTCTCTGCTTGACATATCTACTCTGCGAGTTGATGGAACCAAGGACACTTGTCACTAAAGGCCCAAACCACCACGGTCATCCACGTGGCCGCTGGAAAAAGGTCACAAACGCACACCTAACCTATTTTCATGGGCTTTTCTTTTTCAGTCCTGGTGCCTGTGACTGATCCATCTGTGTAATGGAACAAAGCACCATTGCTACAGTTGCTGACTGTGGAGGAAGCTTGTGTTTCAGAAATTCTGAGACTTTTCCTTTTTATGTGCTAGTGTAGACATTACAAGCATATTTGTAGAGGGCATGTTCACCTTGAATGTGTCCTCTGGTGCTATTGACAAATAGTGGATGTCAGTTGTTACCCAACTCAGTGGTTGCCACCTGATCAAACTCAGAAGGATGGAATGCTGAGTGTACCTTTCAGGGTTTGAACCGTTGACCATGGCGTCAAACACAGATCCGGGAAGTGGACACATAACCCACAGAGCCTCAGGAACAAGTTGTTTTGGGGCTGTGTATTGTAACCTTCAGTGTCCTTGTTTTTTAAGTAACAAATAACTTGTGTTTTATGCAGCTCATGCGGATGATGACATGTTTCAGCACTGTAAATAGCAAATATTCCACCGTAAACTCCTTGATACCTACTTTATCACTCTTAGAAGGGGGGAAAGCTGAAATGCCCAAGCTAAAATCCAGACCCATGCCCTCTTAGTTACGCAATTATCACAATACTGGTAAATAACATGTGGATATCATCTGTATTAGTAAGACATATAGAAAGTGATGCCATAATGCAACATTGCATACTTAAGTTCTGAATGACCTCAAAGCTCTATGGCCGTCAAAATAAACCACATTCTCCTCAATCTGAAAAAATGCTTTAGATGAGGCAACAGGCTTAGCCCATGTAAGCCGAAGTTCGGGTGGGGGTGGGAGGGAGTTTAAGCTCTTTTAACCCAATGGTCGTTGTGTATTTAACACAGATGATAGTATGGACACCCAATTGTACTGATGTGCTATTTCTTTTGCTTTCACTCATGATCACCAACTGAGCACGTAATCCGAGACCCAAACGTGAAAGACTCTGAGACTGTTTCTTGAATGCACAAAGATAATCTTGCTGTTAGGAAGGTATCCTTTTGCCAGTGTAAATTCTGGCTCAAGAACTATTTTGAACTGAGCTATAAATGCCTAATGTGGTAATTGCTGACTGAACACTCACCTGTGCCTAGTTTTTGCTTATGTTCGTAACTCTGAGAATTCACCATAGAAATTGGGGATGGGCCCTCGAGTGGGAGCACGCTTCACAAATAGAGTAGTGCTTGATTAAGAGTCCATATGCAAGATTGCATACCCTGTACCTGTATTCTCACCTAATTTACCTGTATTCCAACCTAATTGTGTAGTATCTCATTTTACCCAAAGTACTTTCTTACTCAAAACAAGCACTGAGCTGAACAGTGACTTATTGTGCCTGCTTTTGATTGAGTTCTGAGTCTTTGCTGCCGCCCCCCCCCCCCCCCCCCCCCCCCACACACACACACACACAAACACTACCTCCCTGGGTAGCCTTTCTCTGCTTGACATATCTACTCTGCGAGTTGATGGAACCAAGGACACTTGTCACTAAAGGCCCAAACCACCACGGTCATCCACGTGGCCGCTGGAAAAAGGTCACAAACGCACACCTAACCTATTTTCATGGGCTTTTCTTTTTCAGTCCTGGTGCCTGTGACTGATCCATCTGTGTAATGGAACAAAGCACCATTGCTACAGTTGCTGACTGTGGAGGAAGCTTGTGTTTCAGAAATTCTGAGACTTTTCCTTTTTATGTGCTAGTGTAGACATTACAAGCATATTTGTAGAGGGCATGTTCACCTTGAATGTGTCCTCTGGTGCTATTGACAAATAGTGGATGTCAGTTGTTACCCAACTCAGTGGTTGCCACCTGATCAAACTCAGAAGGATGGAATGCTGAGTGTACCTTTCAGGGTTTGAACCGTTGACCATGGCGTCAAACACAGATCCGGGAAGTGGACACATAACCCACAGAGCCTCAGGAACAAGTTGTTTTGGGGCTGTGTATTGTAACCTTCAGTGTCCTTGTTTTTTAAGTAACAAATAACTTGTGTTTTATGCAGCTCATGCGGATGATGACATGTTTCAGCACTGTAAATAGCAAATATTCCACCGTAAACTCCTTGATACCTACTTTATCACTCTTAGAAGGGGGGAAAGCTGAAATGCCCAAGCTAAAATCCAGACCCATGCCCTCTTAGTTACGCAATTATCACAATACTGGTAAATAACATGTGGATATCATCTGTATTAGTAAGACATATAGAAAGTGATGCCATAATGCAACATTGCATACTTAAGTTCTGAATGACCTCAAAGCTCTATGGCCGTCAAAATAAACCACATTCTCCTCAATCTGAAAAAATGCTTTAGATGAGGCAACAGGCTTAGCCCATGTAAGCCGAAGTTCGGGTGGGGGTGGGAGGGAGTTTAAGCTCTTTTAACCCAATGGTCGTTGTGTATTTAACACAGATGATAGTATGGACACCCAATTGTACTGATGTGCTATTTCTTTTGCTTTCACTCATGGGGTAAATTAAACCAGTGTTTGCAGGCTGATTCCGTGACAATGCACTCATTTCTTAATATAATCTCAGTTAGGGGAAGCAATCATATGCCCTAAATCCACTGTAGGTGCTAGGCCATACTGTCCTAAGTTGTATTTAATAATGCTTTTCCATACTAGCCTCTTAGTGGTCATTCAGGGGATGCCAGAAGTCACACCTGTGACCCTGGGCTTGCCACTTTTGACCCCTGATACTGCCTTTGCGACCCCAGACCACTGAAGGGGCAAAATCAGTTCCAAGAACACAGGAGATGCATACTCTTTTGGACGTCCTTGCCATTTTTTATTATACTTATAGTGAATAACACTATTATTCAGTATTAGTGTTGCAAAAACTGGAGCACAGTAATATTGAAAGGCACCTTTTCTGGAAAGTGAGGTAAGTAAAGAAAATGTTTTCACATGTATGCTGTGTGCTTGGTTGCCCTGTGAGAGCATGTTTATATGCAAGAGGGCACATATGTATGTGTGAGTGTGTGTATGCCTGTGAGAGAGTGAAAGTCAGTGATGTATAGGGAGACTGAGTGAGAATGAATGTCAGTAAGTGAGTGTGAGTGAATCAGAGGGATTGAGACAAAGTAAGAGGGACTGCAAGTGAGTAAGTGAGAATAAATGAGTGTGAGGGAGTGTTAGAGAGTGTGAGTGAAAATCAAAGTGAGTGAAAATCAGAGTGGCAGTGAGTGAGTGTAACTGAGAATAAAAATGAATGACTCAGAGTAATAAAAAGAGTTAATGAGAGTGAGTGCGATGAATGTTAGTCAGAACATACGAGTGAGTGAAAAGTGAATGAATGAGAACGAGTAAGACTGAGTACCTGTGACAAAATAATGGAATTGCCATACTGGAGATAATTCTTGTTATAATGGGCACCCACTGTAAAATACTGGTACTTGCATAATAGAGTTAATTCTTGAAATATTTACCTAGGGCTGAGGGTCGATACACAGCAAAGTTCACCATCCTGTGTGGGCTGGATACTGCCGACTCGCTGGGTAGAATGGTTTCCACATCGGTAGCCCTAGGGCGCTACACCTGGCTGAGAAAGTCTAACTTCTCTGGGGATGTTCAGTGTATCCTTTTGGACATGCCCTTTAATGGCCGTCGCCTTTTTGGTGACAAGGCGGACAACTTGCTCGAGCGTTTCAAGGACTCTAGGGCTACGGTCAGATCCTTGGGCCTCGCAGCCACTTCTCGCCCCATGCAGTCTGCCTTTTGCCCCTTTTGTGGCTATGGAAGGGGTGTCCCACCACGTTCCGCACAGAGCAGTGCAAGCTACGCAGTCACTGCGTGGCTGGGGACGTGGGACCCAGTGTCATGGGTCTGGGATCCAGGTCCACCAATGCCCTTGACCCTGGAGACAGGATGGTAGTGTTGGACTTGCAGGATGCTTACTTTCACATCCCCGTCTTGCCTGCCCACCGGCGTTACCTACGGTTCACGGTTTACCACAAGCATTTTCATTTTACCATGCTCCCCTTTGGCCTTACCAGTGCCCATCGGGTGTTCACGAAAGTGATGGCGGTGGTCGCAGGTCATCTGCGCAGATCAGGTGTTCCAGTCTTCCCCTATCTTGACGACTGACTGTTGAAGGCGGGCTCGCCCCTGGCTGTCATCTCCCACCTCCAGACTACGGCAGACCTCTTGCATTCGCTGGTGTTCAATATCAACGTGCGGAAGTCACACCTGATTCCCTCTCAAAGGCTCCTTTTCATTGGAGCGGTTCTGGACACAGTGCAGTTTCGGGTTTATCCTCCCGAGCAGCGAGTCTGGGATATTTGGGTTATGGTACCGATATTTCAACTTTTATCCATATTTCGGTGAGAATGACCCTGAGGCTGCTGGGCCTCATGGCCCCCTGCATCCTGCTGGTGGATTGTGCCAGATGGCATATGTGGGCTCTGCAGTGGAACCTGAAGTTCCAGTGGGCGAAGCATCAGGGGAATCTTTCCGATTTTGTCCAGATCTCTGAGGGGACTGCAAGTCAGTTGCAGTGGTGGCTCACAAATCAGGATTGGGTCAGCGGCAGATTCCTCTCCCTTCCCTAACCAGAGTTCACTGTAGTGACAGATGCATCACTTCTGGGATGGGGCGGCCACATGGGGGAGGAGGAGATCATATGACTCTGCTGTCTGGCAGAGTCCGGGCTCCACATCAACCTTCTGGATCTCCGGGCAATTTGTTTTGCACTGAAGGCATTCCTTCCCTATGTCAAAGGAAGAGTAGTGCAGGTGTTCACGGACAACACCACCACCATGTGATACTGCAACAAACATGTCGGGTGGGGTCATGGACATATCCCTGGTTGTCCAACACCTGGCAGGTTCCCTGAATGCCAGGGCGGACGAACTCAGCCACTGCTCCATGATGGATCACAAATTGTGTCTTCACTCGGAGGTGGTGCAAAGTCTCTTTCAGCAGTGGGGAGAGCCTTGGTTAGATCTATTCGCCACTGCAGAGAACGCACAATATCAGCAGTTCTGCGTGTTGGAGTTTCCAAGGCGGCACTCATTCAGCGACACCTTTCGTTGCGAGTGGAATTGGGGCTTCCTATATGCCTTTCCGCCTGTACCACTTCTACCCAGAGTGCTGAAGAAGATCAAGCGCGACTGGGCCCAAGTAACTCTTATGGCTCCGGACTGGGCACGGAGAGTCTGGTACCCCGAGCTCTTGAGCATGGCCATCGATCCTCCGATCAGACTGCCTCTTCGGGAGGATTTTCTGTCGCAGCAGCAGGGGTTGGTACTCCACCCGAACCTGTCCAGTCTCCACCCCCTTGCTTGGAGATTGAGCGGTGACAGCTGACAGCTTTCGACCTTCCTACCAAAGTCTGTAATGTCATCTTGGCAGCCAGGCACCCCTCCACTAAAACAGTATACACCTGTAGATGGAAAATATTTGTGGCATGGTGCTCAGCAAAGGCTGTGGATCCCCTTTCTGCCCCTCTTTCAGAGGTTCTCCTCTTCATTCTTTCTTTGGCCCAGCAAGGCTCTGCTCTCGGCACACTTAAAGGCTATCTTTCTGCCATTTTGGCCTTTCTTCGCCTTCCTGATCAGCCTTCTCTTTTCAAGTCCCCTTTTGGTAACAGATTTCTGAAGGGCATTACTCATCTCTTTCCGACTTCTCCTTTTGTAATGCCCCAGTAGGACTTGAATCTTGTCCTCACTTATCTTATGTGTGCTCCCTTTGAGCCACTACTTAATTGTCCTCTTTGTCTCCTTACTTTGAAGACTGCTTTCTTGCTTGCCATCACCTCTGCTCGCAGGGTGAGTGAGCTTCAGCCTTCTCTTCCAGACCTCCCTTTCTTGCTGTCCATTCGGACAAAGTAGTCCTCCGTACTAGGCCCTCTTTTCTGCCCAAAGTGGTTACCTCTTTTCACATAGGTCAGACCATTACATTGGCCGCCTATGTACCCTTCCAAAGAGGAGGAGAGGCTCCACCGTCTGGACCCAAAACATGCGTTGTCTTTCTACCTTGACCGCGCTATAGACTTCCGGGTGGACGATCAACTCTTCGTGGGTTATGTGGGCATCAAGAAAGGTCGGGCAGTGCACAGAAACGTACCATCTCCCCATGGGTCGTCCTATGCATTAAGATCTGTTATTATTTGGCTAAAACGGAACCTCCAGTAGGACTGCGCGCCCACTGTACAAGGGCGACAGCAGCTACTACTGCTTTGGGACGTGGAGTTCTGCTGGTTGACATCTGCCAGGCAGCCTCGTCAGCATCCCTGCACACGTTTACTAAGCATTACTGCCTGGACAGCCAAGTCCGCAGTTTTTTCGGCCATTCTGTTCTCCAGGACTTCCTGTTGTGAACTTAGTTTGCAGACTCACCTATGGGGTTGGTATTGCTGGGGTATCTATTCTAAGGTAAGGAATCTATAACTAATTGTCTCTTTCAGATGAAAAACGTTACTTACCTTCAGTGACGATGTATCTGTAAGAGACATACATTAGTTATAGATTCCTTACCGCCCCAACTATCCTCCCCGTTCTGCGAACTGACTTCTAGGGATAGGGCCCTAGTTTTGTGCACCAGTGGTCAGTGTCTTGCATTGTTCTCTGCTTCTGGCTTGGAAAGTCATGTTGGAACTGACATCAGCGCTTGGGCGGCATCTAACTCAATAGACACCACAACGTCATCCCAGCGACCATGACGAAGAACACGGAGTCGACCCACGCCACCTACCGACGCACAGGGGTATTGCTACAAAGACATTTTTCCGGATCCTTGGGGTACTTCTAAGGTAAGGAATCGATAACTAATGTATGTCTCTTACAGATACATCGTTACCGAAGGTAAGTAACTTGTTTATTGTGGTTTATTCAGAGTTAAGGTTACGTGACTCCACTCTAAATCCGGTGGGTGGTTGAAAGGCCAGTTTTAACTCTTCCTTACGGCCATGAAACATGTGGTGATAGGGAACTGTAAAAATGTTTGAATTACTTCCACAACATTGAAGAAAACTCCAATGGTGTGGTAGTCTTTAGCTTTTGTTTATGAAAAAACTAAAACATGTATAAAGACTGATGGACAGTGCCATCCAAAAGTGATTCCTGTCATTGTTTAGAGCTGTCTGCAGGGCTGGTGCACAACTCTAAATTTGGAAGAGGAAGAAGTTTGATTTGTTGGGAGTAAAGTACAACACCATACCGATAGCATGGTCTCAATCAGCTCAATAGTAGACCTACATTATGGAACAATTGAAGGCCATCCATTTAGAATTCGTACACCTTCGCACATCAACCTTCTACCATTAGAGCAGAACTGCCGGTTAATAGGGAACGGACTGAAAACATTTCTTTTTTGTATTTCACTTGAAATCTTTGTTTGTAGACTTGTACTTTAAAAAATATTGAAAAAATATGTGGCGTTTATATTAATTAGTTGATTTCTATGGTACAACACATATATGAGGAAATTACGGTCCTAGACTGCAATAAAAACATGTTCGAGGCATATGAGCTGCAGATTATACTCTGTGCATAGATCGCCATCTGGTGTTGGGCCCGGATGTTTGCAGTTTGTTTTTCCTCTTGGAAAGTCTTTGGAAGTCACGAGTTCGGTGACTCCTCCTTTGGTTCGTATTGCGCATGGGCTTCGGCTCCATCCTCAGATTGTTTTTTTCCGCCATCGGGCTCGGATGTAATACTTCGCGCTCCGGTTCCGAACTTCCCAGTTCACCGATCGACGCACAAATCCTCGCTCATCGAGCTTCTTCAAAGATATAAATCATCTTACTCATCTTCTCTTCGGCACTTCTTTGATTCCGGTAGTCGACGGCGGCCTTCGGGCCTATTCCGGCTCCGGTCTCGGCTGATAGAAAGAACTCCCTTCAAGAAATGCCCTCGATGTGGGTCCAAGTTTCCCCACACCGATCTCCATGAGGTGTGCAACCTCTGCCTCTCCCCAGAACACGAGGCCCGAGACTGTCCCGCCTGCAAGTCTTTTCGCTCAAAGAAGACCATTCGAGATCGACGGGCTAGACGCAACATGGCGCACTCCTCGACCTCCGCTCCAGTCGACATCTTCGGGGACGACGTCGAAGCTCCGGGACAGCAGGACATCGAACAGGAGGACGACGACCTCGTCAGCGCTTCCGAGGCCGACGACTCAGATGTGGAGGACATCACCCCGGCGCAGCGGGTCGTGAGTACAATTCCCCCTCCCACGCCGATACCGAAAAAGGCTTCGGTCACACCTTCGCCTCGGGCCTAGGCAAGACCAAGGACACTGCTTCTCACACCCCACCTTCGGGCCCGATAAAGAAGCCTATTAAGCCTTCCGGCAGCTCGGGCTCGAGCCAGCCGACCACAGGTGCCGAGAAACACCCTTCGGCACCGAAGAAAAAATCGGCCTCCACCTCCACACCGAACCCGGCGCCGAAGCCTTCGGGGTCGAAACCTGCCCCTCCGGCGCCGACCAAACATCATAAGACCCTCGGCACCGACACTCCCGTGCCGAGACCTTCTTCGGCACCGACCAAAAAAACGGAGGTTCCAAGGAAGCACGGCTTCGACAAACCTAAAAAGCCGTTGGCCCCGAAACCTTCGGCGCCAACCGAACAACCAGTGTCACAGGAGCTTTTCACACCGGATCCTTTGCAAAAAACCCTCACCAAGGATCCAAAGACTGGACACTTGACATTGTCTTCAAAAAAGAGACACTTGGACAAGCCAGCTCCACCTCCACCTCCAAAGAGAAAGGACATTGCTACCTCTCCTTTCAGGGTGCCTTCCCCACCTCCTCCTCCTCCACCCTCTCCACCTCCACCCCCTCCACCTCATCGTTCCCCCACCTTGTCTCCTGTCCCAGACGATTTGGGGGACCCTTACTATGATCCAGCAGATGTGCCACAAGATCCCACCCCTACTGGATCTCCAGACCCATGGGATGATTATAACAATCCGGACATCCCAGATGTCCCACAGGATGACCTTTATCCATCTAGGCCATCCCCTCCTGAAGATTCCTTGGGTTTTCACCATTTGTTACAACGGGCGGCACACTACCACGGGGTGGAGTTACATACCGACCCAGTGGAGGAGGATTTTCTCCTAGACACCTTTGACGATACACTTAGGTCCACTGCTATTCTACCTATGTTAAAGGGCGTAATTAAACATGCCCCTGAGGTTTTTAAAGACCCAGTCAGGGCCAGGGTCCTAAACCCTTGAATAGAGAAAAAATACAAAGCCGCCCCCACAGACCCTTCTTACATTAAAGGCCCTGCACCATTAGACTCCCTAGTGGTATCTACAGCTAGGAAGCGCTCAAATTCTCAGGCGTCAGGCGAGGCGCCCCCACCTGACAAAGAATCCAAGCTCCTAGATGCGTCAGGGAAGCGCACTGCGTCACAAGCGGCCAATATCTGGCGTATTGCCAATACGCAAGCACTGTTGGCCCGTTACGACAGGGCGCATTATGATGAGTTAGAGACCATCATGCACCATCTCCCTGAAAAGTACAAGACTAGGGCGAACAAACTTATTCAAGAGGGAAAAACAATAACCAATACCTCGATACGATGTGCCCTAGATGCGGCAGATACAGCCTCCAGGGCCATAAACACCAGTGTTCTTCTCCGTCGCCATGCCTGGCTCAGGGTTTCAGGGTTTCAACCAGAGGTTCAAGCCTCTATATTAAATCACCCATTCGACCAAGATCATCTATTTGGCCCTAAAGTAGATGAAGCCTTCGAAAAAATGAAAAATGATACAGACACGGCGAAATCTATGGGAGCCCTACAAACACAGACTCCTAGGCGCTCCTTTCGCCGTTCTTCCTTTCGGGGCACGGGCAGAGGCTACTCCTCGGACAGTGCATCCACGTCCTATAAATCCCCTCCTCAATCTACCTTCACGAAGGGTTATCAAAGAGGCGGATACAGAGGCAATAATAATAAGGGCAGAGGCAAAACAAATACCGCACTCTCTGCCACACCTCCTGCCCAATGACTTTCCCCCGCTCCCTCCAGACCATTCCACTCCGGTCGGAGGCAGACTACAACATTTCCTTCACGTCTAGGAGACAATCACCTCAGACAGATGGGTGACACAAATTATTCAGTCAGGGTATTGCCTAGAATTAACATCGACACCCCCCAACATTCCACCCAGGCACCGCCCTATGTCGCAAGAACATACTGCGCTACTAACACAAGAGGTGATCTCCCTCCTGCAAAAAGGAGCAATGGAGCAGGTCCCCATAAATCAACAAAATTTAGGGGTCTACTCCCTGTACTTTCTAATTCCAAAGACAGACGAGACCCTACGACCCATCTTAGATCTCAGACCTCTAAACACCTACATTCATTCATACCATTTTCACATGGTAACCCTCCAACAGGTTCTTCCACTTCTCTCCCAGAACGATTTTCTCACCACTCTGGACTTGAAAGACACGTACTTTCACATCCCAGTACACCAGTCTCACAGAAAGTACCTCAGGTTTGTGGTAGACGGACAACACTACCAGTTCAAGGTGCTCCCGTTCGGGGTAACAACAGCACCAAGGGTTTTCACCAAGTGCTTGGCTGTAGTGGCTGCACACCTCAGAAGACAGCACATTCACGTCTTCCCCTATCTTGGCCAATTGGCTGATAAAAGCCACGTCCTACCAACAATGTGTGCAACATACCGCCGCTACGGTCCAACTACTTCACCAGCTAGGTTTCACGGTGAACCATCAAAAATCCCACCTGGTACCATCACACACAAAACAGTATCTCGGTGCCACCATAGACACCTCAAAAGCCATAGCCTAGCCCAATCCTGCCAGGATTGCAAAAATACAAGCGCTGCGTCAAAAATTCCTATGTCAACACTCTCTCCCAGCAAGAGTGTTTATGCAGCTCATAGGGATGATGGCCTCTTGCATCTTTATAGTGCCCCATGCAAGACTCCAAATGCGTCCACTCCAAGAGTGCTTGGTGCGCCTGTGGAACCAGGCCCAGGGACAACTGACAGATCTGGTGTTGGTAGACGGTCGCACCCATCACTCTCTGCTGTGGTGGAACACCATAAACCTTTCCAGAGGTCGACCGTTCCTGGACCCGGTCCCACAGATAATCCTAACAGCAGATGCATCGCTCTCCGGCTGGGGAGCTCATCTGTTACATCTCACAGCACAGGGCACGTGGACGCCGCAACAGAAGTTACTCCACATCTACCATCTGGAGTTACTGGCGATCTTCCTCGCCCTAAAATCCTTCCAGGCGCAGATTTCAGGCAAGGCAGTCCTCATTCGCACAGACAACATGACTGCCATGTACTACATTCAAAAACAGGGGGGCACACACTCTCCACAGCTCTCGCAGTTAGCACAGAGCATATGGAGATGGGCAATTCCACAAAAGATTTTTCTCCTAGCCCAACACGTCCCAGGAGTACAAAACACCGTGGCAGATCTGCTGAGCAGACAGACACAGCAGATCCACGAGTGGGAACTTCACCAACAGGTTCTTCACCCGTTCTTTCAGAAGTGGGGGCATCCACACATAGACCTATTCGCCACCCACGAAAACAAAAAATGCCCAAGCTTCGCCGCCAGATATCCACACCCCTTGTCCGAAGGCAATGCGATATGGATGAACTGGTCAAACAAATTTGCATACGCTTTTCCACCTCTCCCACTAATTCCATTAGTGGTGCGAAAGCTACAGCAGCATTCCCTAACTCTGATCCTGGTAGCTCCAACATGGGCCAGACAACCGTGGTACACCACACTGCTGGAACTCTCAGTAGTACCACACCAAAAGCTACGCCTCTCGCCATGCCTCCCAACCCAGAACCATGGAGAGATCAGGCACCCGGACCCAGCTCAACTCAGCCTTGCGATCTGGCTCCTGAGGTCCTAGAATTTGGATACCTTAACCTTCCCCCTGATTGCATGAACATTATCAGGGAAGCTAGGCGTCCTACTACTAGGGCGTGCTATGCAGCAAAGTGGAAAAGATTTGTTGTTTACTGCCACAACAACGCAATCAATCATCCTTTAAATGTATCCATACAGCACATTATATGTTATTTACTCCATTTACAAAGGTGTAACCTAGCATATACTTCCATTCGGTTACACCTCGCTGCAATTGCTGCCTATTTACAAAATAGGCAGCACCTCTCACTTTTCAAAGTGCCTGCCATCAAGGCCTTTATGGAAGGCCTCAAAAGAGTAATTCCACCCAGAGTGCCACCCTCACCTGTTTGGAACTTGAATATAGTTCTCACACGGTTAATGGGACCCCCTTTCGAACCATTACATAAGTGTGAGCTGCAATTTATCACATGGAAAACAGCTTTTCTAATGGCCATCACTTCCCTCAGAAGAGTTAGTGAAATACAGGCACTCACGATACAGGAACCTTTTCTTCAGATGCATCACAACAAGGTTGTACTCCGCACCAATCCCAAATTTCTACCCAAGGTCATTTCTCCATTCCATTTAAACCAGTCGGTAGAATTACCAGTCTTTTTCTTGCAACCCCAAACAGTTGCGGAAAGAGCCTTACACACACTGGATGTTAAAAGGGCTTTACTTTATTACATCCAGAGAACACAACCTTTCAGAAAAACCAAACAGCTATTTGTTTCCTTCTCCCCACCACACAAAGGCAACCCTATTTTCAAATCAGGGATAGCTAGGTGGATTTTAAAATGCATACAGATTTGCTACCACAAAGCAAAACGAACGCTATTGGTTCCCCCTAAAGCCCACTCTACAAGGAAGATAGGGGCTTCTATGGCTTTCCTAGGGAACATACCACTAGATGACATCTGCAAAGCAGCGACATGGTCAACACCGCACACCTTCACAAAACATTACTGTGTAGATGTGCAAACCAAGCAACAAGCTAGTGTGGGCCAAGCTGTACTAAAAACACTGTTTCAAACGACTGCAACGTATGCCGGTGGTCGCCGCTAGGGTTGGGTACTGCTATGTAATCTATGCACAGTGTATAATCTGCAGCTCATATGCCTCGAACGGAATATTCTACTTACCAGTATGCATCTGTTCTTGGCATGTAGAGCTGCAGATCTATACACGCCCACCCGCCTCCCCGGCTACCTGTATCCGTTCCAGTCTTATCTTATTTAGATACAATACACATGGGTTTCTTTACTGTTACTACTACGCTCCATCTTTCCCTGCTGGCGAAAAACAATCTGAGGATGGAGCCGAAGCCCATGCGCAATACGAACCAAAGGAGGAGTCACCGAACTCGTGACTTCCAAAGACTTTCCAAGAGGAAAAACAAACTGCAAACATCCGGGCCCAACACCAGATGGCGATCTATGCACAGTGTATAGATCTGCAGCTCTACATGCCAAGAACAGATGCATACTGGTAAGTAGCATATTCCTTTTCAGAATAGTGAAGAAACGCAGAGTCACTTTCCCAATAATGAAGTATAAATATCTGTTTTAAAAGTAAGGCAAAGCAGAGTGCAGCAGATTAATTGAGACACTTTCGAATGGTTCTTAGAGAGGGAAGTATGGTCATGGTTGTACGCATTTTTAGCTTAGTTATCTTGTAGTGTAGCACTATTGTTAGATTGTACTTTGACGTTTGAGAAGTTCCTAAGCTTTTTTCTTATGACCGGTGCTTATTTTCTGAAAAAACTATTGATTTTTATATGCTTCTAAATACACATACACTCCACACCATTTATTTGCATGTATTATTTATCTTTTCCTCCTAACGGGCTGATTACAATGTAGGGTGGGCACTGTTGCGGAATGGGGACCGACCCACCCCTGGTCAGCATTCCTGACAGCATTTTTTGGATGCGACCGCACATGGTGTGGTCGCAGACTCCCATTTCACTATTGGAGCTTGTGCTGTGGTCAGAAACGGGCCACAGCACAATCTCCTATAGGGAATTGGGAGTTTGTGTAAATCCCTGCACCTCGTGGCAGGCACCTCACAGTGCCTGCTACACGGTGCAGGGGATTTAAAGGGGGGCACCTAAGGTGCCCCCCAAGTCTCCAACTGGAGGATGCTGGGGCATAGGGGCCCCCAAAGTCGCTTTCCAACAGGCTTTTCATGTCGTAAAGCCCGATATGAAAAGCCTGCCGGAAACTGACATCATAATCCCCACGGCGAAACCTGTCCATAAGGATTATGTGTAGCCTCCGACTGGCCAACAGGCTCCTTGAGCCTGTTGGAAGCTAGTCAGATTGACTGCCCGGTTTCAAATTCAACAGCCTTCATTGTAATAAGGCTGTCAGATTTAAAAACTTTAATGTCGGTCTGAGTCTTTCGGACTGACATCCAAATCGGCCCCTTGGTGTCCACTCATCCATGAGGAAAACTGTGCAACATATGAACTTGCATACAAAATTCTGATCTTCAAGTTCCCATTCCTATATTTTGAGATTAGGAGATGAGCGAAAAGAAACGTTATTTTGGAGCATTTTTTTATTGCAAAGTGTTATTTACTTAAGTTTAAATGTATGAAATAATTTCACATGGGTTTAGGGGAGGGTACAGCAAGGAACACTGTGAATTACATGAAGACCAGTCATTGGAAACTTCAAAAACCTATGTTCATGTAAGAAACAGTGCACGCCTTTATTGGCGATGTTATTTGCAGCATGAAAGAGTACAACTCCACCAAGCCACAAAGCATCTATTTTTTATACTGCACACTGGTCTGAGCTCATCAAGGCTGTGTTAAATGGCAATAGTCCTCCTCAGTATTGAAGAGAGTGATGGATGTGATACCTTCGGGTGCACTGCCAATCATTTTCACGTTTACAGGTGTGTGATTTGTTCAGTAGCTAGGCTGCCCATTGCAGTCCTTAGAACGGGGTTTGCCCAGTGCAGGCCCTGCCCATGTGGGCCTAGGCCAGTGACCTGATGTCAAGAAAATTGGTTATAACCCATTAAGGCTTCCACCTTAATGCTTTTTGACATCTGGTATTTGGATCTCTCTGTGGAGTTTTGCACACTGAACACCACGGTAAGATTTGATGATTAACTGCAGCCTATAGTGTCTGCCTTTTAATAAATAGCCATCTGCCAGTGGACAGCTAGGGTAAGGGAATCTAGTTAGGTTGCAGGGGACATGTTTGTTTATTTATTTGTAACATTTATATAGTGCCCATCTCGCTACTAGGGTAACAAAGCTCTTTACATATGTTGGACTTAGCCCTGTCTGCAGGGTCACCCTCAAACTCCTGTTTTCTGAACCTGTTTGTTTGGCTTTTGTGAATGTTTGCACTTTTCCACTGCTAACCAGTGCTAACTTGCTTGTGCTCTCCCCGTAAACTTTGGTACAATTGGCTCACACATTTAATTTACTTGGAAGTTGCTGGTATATGGTACCATGGGTATCCAGGGCTTTTAAATGAAAAGCTAGTGTTGGCAGACGCACTCGTGCCAACTGCTAAATGTAGCCTTTTAAAACATGCCTGAGGCTTGCCATTGCAGCTCTTAGCACAGTTTTAACTACCAATTTGACCTGGCAATTCAAATTGGCAGTTTTAATAAATCTAAGCTACCCCTAAAGTAGGCCCTAAACAGGTCACGTGGCGGTGCACAGTATTTAAAAAGTAGAACATGTTTTTATAAGTTTCATATGTCCTGGTTGTGAAAAACTCCAAAATTAGTTTTTCACTGTTGTAAGGCATACCTCTTCCATAGCATAACATTGTGTTACCTTATTACATTTAATAAGTTCTATGTTTTTATTGGGAGCAGATAGAAATGTCATGTGTGTGCTCAAATTAATTGCAATTTAAAATCCTCTTTATAGGATTTTGACACTTTTTTCAGAAAGTTGGCATTTTCCTGTCATAAACTTTCTTTGGATTCTAGGAGTTTCCAGGTGCCTGGAACTGTTGATTCCCCCATCAGGAATGCGTATTGTGCCCAGACAATGAACAATAGGTCCTGGGTTTAGCTGGGAGAATGCCATCATGCCAGTATAGAAGCAGTAGAGCTGTTCCCTGCCCCACTTACATTTGAAAGGGCTGCCTCCAGCTCTGGCACAGAGGATCTTGATCCAAGCCTTTTTTTCACCCTAGATCACTTGGAGCCTGGGCAAGGGAAGAAAGATGAAGGAAGACATTTTCCAGAACCAGATGTGGGGGCGGACTAGACATTTTCCCCACTTCAAAGGGTGGCACCAGATATAGATATTGGACACATCAGTGCACTCCTGGAACTGTGGACATTACAGAAGAAGGACTGCCTTGTTCCCCAGAGGACTGCCTGTTTCCCCAGAGTAGTGCCCTGTTTCTTGAGCTTTGCCTTGTTCTTTTCAGAGAGGACTGCCATGATGCTACCAGAGAATTGCCCTCTTGCATGAGGTCTGCCTAGATTCCCAGAGGACTACCCTGCAGCTTGAAGCTTGCCTTGTTTTTTAGAGGACTGCCCTGCTTCTTGGTGCCTGCCATGCTGTCTGAGAAGGAAGACCGGACCTGCTCCCTTCCTCCCAAGCTATACTGGGTGACTCCATGGGTCAGTTGGCTGACCCTCTGTTCTGAGCTACAGGGCCACAACATGCTTTAGAGGCCTCCCTGCAACTGTCCAGCTGACTGGCTGCAACTGACAGTGCTTGGACCTGTAGCTGGACCTGCTTGAGCCCTGCTGGACTATACTGGAGTGAGTACGCACTCCCCAAGACGTTTCTCCCCATGTCCTGGACCATTGGCTGGCATCAGTTGAGCTCCTGTGAAATACTAAAGTTTTGAACTCTGACTTTGCGAAGGTAACTTTTTTCAGTGGGGCTAACCTGGTCCTTGTATCAAGCCCTCACTCCATTACAGTCAGGCTGAACTTGTGACTTTGTCCCTGTCTAATGTGACCAGATACCCACAATTAGCACTTTCTGCTTCTTGGAGCTATTTTTACTTAAACCTTTAAAATTGCATGCCTCCTGCTGTACTGATTGGATTATTGGTCTCATTTAATTTTTTAAACGTTACTCTATTTTTCTAAATTGGTGTTGGATATCTCTTTCTGCTGTGTTTTCATGTTGTTACTGTTTGTGTCTGCATACATACTTAACACAGTGCCTCTAAGTTAATCCTGGCTATGTTGTGCCAAGCTACCAGAGGGTTAAGCACAGGTTGATATAGTGATTTCTGTGGTTCAGCCTGACAAATGATTGGGGTTGTTGCCTAACAACGAATTTTCACTCCCTCCCCTCAACCATAAACCCTATTTCTTAAAACATACAACTAGGAGAAGACTCAAATATAATTTGCATTGGAGAAAGAGACTGAAAAGAGGAAATTACAATAATGTTAACAAGATAGATACATTTTGAAGAAGTGCGGTATACGGAAGAGTAAGAGGTATTGGTTCAATGACCAGGGCTAGAGTTCCAAAGCCTTGGAGATAGACAGGAAAAAGCCTATTTGTATGTTTTAGCTCTTTTGAATACTGGAATTTCCACAATTTTTCATCTTATTTTCTTAGTGTTTCTGATTCCTCCAATGAGTTGGTTTGTCATTCAGATATGAAGGTTGGCCGGTATATTATGCTCCATAGGGCTTCCCCGACTCCTACCCATAAACTCCACGTTATTACACCCTGATCAGTCTGAGTTCATGCCCCATAGAAGTACCCAACTCAATCTTAGGCGATTATAGGGGTTATCCACGGCACGCCTGCATATACCAGTCGCTCTTATGTCATTGGATGCCCTCATGGCATTCGATAGTATCGAATGGCCGTACCTGAACTCAGTGCTCCTTAAACTGGGCCTTGGAACACGCTTCTGTGCCTGTGTTCGATTGCTATACCAGTGCCCAAAAGCTTGAGTATGTGTTAATGGATCGGTATCGCAAATATTCGCACTCCACTGGGGCACGCGTCAAGGCTGTACACTGTTTTTTGCCCTGGCGCTGGAGCCACTGGCAGCATGGATCCAACAAGACCCCGTGATCAGGGGCATAGATGTTGGAGGGGGAGGGGAAGAGCGCATATCGTTGTATGCTGACGATGTGCTGCTGTATGCGCATGATCCCAGACAAACATTCCACAGAATAATACATATACTCTGCACCTTTGGTACCTACTCGGCGTATCAGATAAATTGAGATAAGTCTCTCATCTTTGGGCTTGCAAGCGCTCTCCCACCTCTCACGACAGAGTGTGCAGCTCTAAGGATTCAAGACCAATTTAAATACCTGGGTACGTAGATCACAAAAACGGCTGAAGACTTCCTAAACTTGAACCTGTATCCACAGCTAATGAGGGTGCGTGGTGACATAAAACACTGGCGTAACCTACCGATTTCCCTAATGGGAAGAGCAACATTATTGAAGATGATGGCTCTGCTGCGGCTGCTCTATGTCTTACAAAACACCCCGTACAATGTTCCGGATTCCTTTTTTTAAAAATATAGAGGGGGAACTACGCACTCTCCTATGGAAGTGAGGCAGACCCCGAATAGCACTGTGCAAATTGCAGCGCGGAGTATACGACGGTGGCTTAGCGGTCCCGGACATTCGGAGCTATTACCTAGCTTCTCAATTGATAAACATTAATGGGTGTGTCTTTGAGCCACAGACGAAACCAGCATACAGGATTGACAGATACATGATGGAAAGCGGTGGACACTTAGCAGCCCTCTATCGGAAACGGCGAAGGAATCAACTGCCACCACACACATAAGAGGTCGTTAGAGCATAGCGAACCACGAACAGGCTATTGGGGTGGGAGTCGAGGCTAACCCAGCAGACACCCCTTTGGGAGAGCGATGGGTTGGGAGATGTGGGGCGCATGCAAGGATTCCGTAAATGGAGCCTGATAGGCCTGGACACTCTTGGGGATGTGTGGCGGGGCTGAAAAATGCTGACCTTCGCAGAACTTAAACGCGACTATGCAATGTCCGACATAGAAAACTTCCACTACATACAGCTGCGACACGCCATACACCAACACATATCGGAAGGAGAATCTGTACCGGAATACTCCCCCCTTGAGGACCGACTACTACTCGATCTATGAATAATCTTCCAGACCCTCTCGCCTCCCTAAGAGCAGGTTGGGAGACTGACCTGGGCTTGATAGAGGACGAGGATTGACAGGAAGCAATCCAGAGTCCCAGGAAAATAGCCATTAGGGCTCGATTCAGGCTGGTTCAGCTGAGAATAATACACAGGTCTTAAACCACCCGGACATTATATCATAAACTAGGCTGGGCAGACTCAGAACTTTGCATCAGGGGCTGCGGGGAGGTAGGCACATTCTTTCATATAATCTGGGAATGCCCCGTAGCACAACGATACTGGAGTCGAATTACCCGAGTGATGTCTGAGGTAGGGGTGGGCGGAATTTGCGAAATTCACTTTCGTAAATTATCGCGAAAATGTTAAAAATCTCCACAAACACGCGGAAATATCGCGAAGATGCGGAAGTTTTTTTCCCGCCCGTTCGCGGTATTTTCTGCTTGGTCGCGGCTCGCCAACTTACCCATGCGGTTGCTCGCGGGCGCGGCCATCTTGTTTTCAGTTGTCTCGCGGTGCATGATCGCGAGAAGAAAGACGTGATCGCGCGACGCATGACGTTACTGCGGGCGCGAACTGTCGCGAGACAGCGCAAATGGCTACCAACAATCCAACATCTCGTGGAGAACGCGACCGGATCGGGAAAACTTGACGGCGAACGCGGGGATTCAGGTAAGGTGATCGTGCGCACGCGAGAATGTATTATTTTACAGCGTGAGCAAGAAACAAATTATCGCTAAGCTGCGGAATGCGGAAATTTTGACATTTTCGCGCTTTCCGCGGAACGCGAAAATGCCAAATTATCGTAATATCCGCGAACGGAACAGAATTTTGGCCCAGGTCTAGTCTGAGGTCCTCGGTACACAAATATCCCTTGACGCTCGTTGACACTTGCTGGGCATAACTGGCGAAACTCACTGGCGCATCATGTGAAGACCTGGTTAGCTCTAGCCTCTGGCGTGGCAAAACGCAGCATCGCTAGAGTATGGGGTGCACAAGAAATAGGGACTCTTAATGCTTTGAAGCGAGTCCTCGACTGGTGTTGCCGGGCTAAAAAATCTGTCTATCAGAGATGGGGATGCCCCAAAAAATGGGAGAAGATATGGAATGCATGGGACAAGCACAGATCCTTGACACAAATAAACACGGCTGAGGGGGAATAATGGTACAACATAGTAAACAACTGAAGGAGGGATGCAACACTGTACCCCCGACCTGCAATACAGATGATGTACACTGTGTTAACTATTTGTATTGAATGGATGTTTACATGTTTGTTTGTATAAAAAAATAAAAAAAAAAAAATAAATAATGTTCCATAGGTTAAGGAAGCAATCTTGAAGTCAGTTCCCACTTCCAAGGGGAGCCAGTGGAGGTGTATTACAGTGGGTTTGATGTGGTCTGATTTCTTGTTTCCGTGACTAGCCGAGAAGCTGCATGCAATACTGATTTTAGGAGCACCAAAGCTGATTATGAAGGCCTGACAAGACATAATTTTCTCCATTTAAATTAGAGTGTGTGCACTGTCTATGTGTACTTGTGTAGATTATGGTAAGTTTGGAGTGTGTGTCTTGTGCTTTACTCTTTGGACAAAGGAATCCGTTTGACTTGCCTGCATGTGGATGGTCTACAAGATAAAGAGTAAAGTAAGCCTTCCAGACAGGGATGTAAAGTGGAGGAACATTTGAGAGGTTATCTGAAGTGGACCAGGTTTGAATGAAAGAAAGGTGCTCTTTTGGAGTGAATGGAGAGTTCCTGCCACCTTCCTGCTTCATTCTTCCCTGTAGGTGCTACTGCACCCATTTTATGTAGTTGCTGAGTTGAAAGGCCTTTCTTTTTCGTTTGTACCTTTGTCTGGCATTCCCCTACGAGGAATGATAGAGTTCCAGAGCCTGGATCCCTACCTCTTATCTTAGTTGGCAGATGGGGACAGCCTGAACATGATTCCTGAAAGGAGAGCCATGGACTGCCTGGAGAAGGAGGATCCGCCCTTTGGAGAAAATTGATAGCTGGGCTTAATCTCCCAAACTTGCATTGTAAAGTGACCAAGGAGCTATGCAAGGGACTTGAGTCCCAACCCTGCTGGAGAAGCATAGGCGTTGGAAGCTGGGATGTGGATGTGCTGCAGCACCCCCAACATAATCATGCTGGAGTTCTGAAGATGCATGAGCAATAAAGATGCCTTTGAATGTTATTTTTATTTTGTCATCTTTCCTGTGCATTCAGAAACAGAGGTTGAATGTCAGGCTTTGTCATCTAACAAATTGCTGCGTATTCTTTCTACCTGGATATTGGTGTTTACTTTGCTTTCTCTGGCTGCAAAACGAGAGGATTTTGTAAAAGTGTACTATATGACAATCTTGCTGGTGTGAAGGGGAAAGGATGTTATTTCTGTCACACACAATACATTTAAATACCTATAAATGAACTGCACAAATATGTCAACATTTTTCAATTGTTATGGAAGCACATTTTTGTAATTCCGAAATATGATGGAAACAAAGATTTTAACTGATTAAAAACAAACCAAGATACTTTACTTGGTTATGTGAAAATGACACATATTCGCTGAACCCCAATTGCCACACATTATTATCTGAGTGTTTTATAGTTTTATCAATAAAATATGTCTGTACAAATCAAGTGGCCATTTCAAAGGAGAATATGCTGTCCGTAAACGAGAGTGCACTACCACACCATCCTTTAATAATATATTTGTGCCACTGTTCTCCAAATTACACCAATAGCTATTTACTTCACCCTTACAACTCTTGCTGAATCGGTCTGGTTCATTTTCCTCACTTGGTCTTTGTGTGACGCTCTGATTTTTCTCATTCCCTATGAGTTCAGTCATTTAACACTGATGGCTGCACCCCCACTCTGAATATTGTTCCAGCACCACTGTGGAAGTGTTAAGTGAGTAAGTAAGAGTTGCATCAGCTTTGTTGGAATAAGCAGTGCTTAATTTAAGCCCACTGGTGCTCATTTTTGGGGACCAGCACATATTTTTCCTCCTCGGTCATTTCCTGAGAGCAAGAGAGGTAAAATCAAACAAAGGGAAAAGACGGAGGAAAAGGAAGACAGAAAACCGTCACAAAGGGAGAAAGGAGGAGCCTGCCAGAGTGGGATAAAGGGCCAGTGATTGTCTGGTTGCTGATAAAGAGGCATGATTCCAAAATATGCAGCTTGGTATTCTGAGCCCCAGCATTTAATAGCATTGGTCACGGGCTTCTGAGTACAGCCTTGGGCTGGAGCACTCATTCTTTTAGAAATTAAGCATTGAAAATTGGCCAACTGAGGTGGTACTGCAGGTGTGTGCCTGCAGGAGGAACCTGTCTAGAAAAATAGACCATATCTGTGTAGGAAAGACAATGACCTGTAACTGCCAGTTCTCAAAGAGAAGGCCTTTTAGTCTGAACAAAACCCAGAAAACTGATTGAAAATCAGACCAACTGTTCCAGAGATACTTGTTCAGTGATCTTCTGTTGGATATAACTTTAAGAAAGGAATGTTATATGTGTTGACATTCTGTGTGTATTGTGCTGTACGTGGATGTTCCATCCACCAGCAGTTGTTCGCTGACTGATGGAGGGAGCATCACGATTGCGAGTTGGATGTACAAATACATGTTGTTTTACTACAGAAAAGCTTCTGGTGCCCTCTTTACCGCATACTTTTAGTGACGAGCTGCCAGTTCAGTGAGGAAATGTGCTGAAGTCACTCTAAACGCATGGATGCTTTGAACCTTTTTCTACTGTGCAAATCGGCTATCAGGAGATCAGTCGCACAGTCGTTGTAAATTAAGCCTGCTTTAGAATCTTACCTCATGCTTTATTTAGTGAGTGCAGGCCGTGGAATCCAAGCTCCGCACATTCCCTGTGAGCGACAATAGCACTTATGCCTGATGGTCATTTGTGAGTCCCAATAGCGGAATTTTCTAGCCCAGGAGAAATCAAGGCAAACATAGACATGCCTTCTTCCAAGGGTTAGAGGAAAGTCCCTTGTGCTATACTAGTTCAAGCTCGCCTCTTCTCAAGGGTTAGAGAAAAGGCTCTTGTGCCATTCAAATTCAAGCTCTGGACACAATTTTCTTGAGGATTAGAGGAAAAGCCCTCATGTTGAATATCCGCAAGCTAGTTGGAAAGCTGCACTTTTATTGAACTCTGCCATCAAATTATGGAAGTCACTTCTATTACACCCCACCACTCTTTTTGGCACAACCAGAAGTGCCATCCATTGAATCAGAGGAGTGGGTGGATATGTTTGATCATTACTTGGAGGCACTGGATGGGCAGGAGAACTGGTCCAGTTGGGAAAAAAACTCTTCTTTTGAGTACTTTGGGTAAGGAAGACAGCAATATATTTTTAAATATTTACCTCCAGCTGTGAACCATGAGGAACAACCAACAGAAGATGTGTACTGCGAAGCAAAGAAGAGAATAGAGTTGAGATTTGCCAAATGTTCCAATGTGGTTATGCTGAGATACAAGTTCTATTCACAGCCACATTGAACTGGTGAATCTGTGGATGACTTTGGAACAAGGTTGCAAGAATTATTAGTTAAATGTAAATTTGGTACAGTGACAGATGAAATGATAAGAGATCAACTCACTGTGCAATGCAGGAGAGACTGTGGGCTGCCAAAGATCCATCTCTAAAAGATACTATTAAAATAACCAAAGTGGTGGGGGGTTCGGATTATTGCATGCAGGAGATGGAACATAGGATCCTAAAGGGGAAAATGAGGTGTCTGCTGTAGATAGAGTGGAATAAGAGGTGGCAACAACCTCAAGGTGAGGGTCGAAAGTAGGGAAGAGGGTTTATAACCATAAATCCTATTACAGGGTATTTAACAGATGTGGGAGCAGTTATCATACATCAAATGCAAAGAATTGTTTTGCCATTGTTAAGGAATGCAGAAAGTGCAGACGCAAAGGGCACTTTGCTAGAAGGGAAAATGGGTAATGAAAGATGGCAGTGTTAATGGAGGTTTTTGTGGCTGGGGTGCGAATTCAGATAGAGTTTTTATGTTGGGGAGCTAAAGGTAGTGTGGGGAGAATGAACAAACTGAAAGCGGAGTTTACTATAAGGAACAAGAAGATGGAATTGATAGTAGACTCTGGCTTGTTTTATACCATCCTACCTAAGAGTATGTTTTTGTCTGAATGGCCTCAATTAAGATTATTGCCAAATGATATCAATCCGAGTGGGTATGAGGGTGATCAAATAGATATAAGGTGCATGTACACTGATATGTTTAGAACAGACACATAAAAGGTAAGGTGTGTGTGTGTAGCTGAGTCAGGACCACCTACTTTGGGTTGGTTTCATCAGTATGATCTTCATATTATCATCAATCTGTGTGTCCCTTCTCAAGTGATGGTGGTAGAAGACACACCACTTGATGACATCCTAGAGGGAGCAAAAACTTTGTTCAGAGAAAAGATGGGGGAGTTGAAAGGGTGCTTATATGAGATACAGGTGAAACTGAGCCATACCTGTGCAGCATAAAGGTTAGATGGGTGCCCATTTTGGTGTAAGAAAGGTAAAATAAAATGTTGGAGGATATGATGAAGAATAGGGTGATTGAGTCCATTGAAACATCGACCTGGATATCTCCAGTAGTTATAACAGAGAAAGCTTTTGGGAAATTGAGGTTCTATGTGGCTCTGAGGGGTCTTAATCAGAACATTGTTACTGACAATTTACCTCTGCCAAACATAAATGAGCTTATTTGGTTGCTTAAAGGATGAAAGTTATTTTCAATAGAAGATCTCAGGCATGCCTATCACCAGATTAATCTACACAATTTTTCCAAACCCTTGACAGCATTCATAATGATGTAAGGCACTTGCCAGTTTACCAGGATACCACTTGATTTTTTGATCCACAGCTAGTGTGTTCCAGAGGATGATGAATGAGGTGTTCAGGGGTTTGAACAATGGCATATATTTCTAAGATGACATACTGGTGTTTGGTGATAGATCGAAAACCACAACTTTGTATTGAAGCAGACATTGGAGAGACTATCTGACTGGTTTGACACTTCGGAACGAGGTCGAGTATTTGGGACACTCTCTGTCATCTGAAGGTGTCAAACCAAAGAAGAATTTGCTTGCTGCTTTCAAGTTGGCACTTACGCCACAAGGTAAAGATCAATTGCCATCCTTTCTTGGGCTGATTGAATACTATTCTAAATTTGTCAGGAATTTTTCAGGCAAAACTGAACCTTTCAAGTGCTGATGAGAAATAGGATGAATTTTTTGTGGGTTGAGAACCAGAAAAAATGTTTTGAAAATATTAAAGAGGAGGTCTGCATTGCTGGATCCTGATTCCATATTACATGAAAAAGAAAACAATTATTACTGTGGATGCAGGTGCCACCGGCATAGGGGCAGTGTTCTCTGAAATGTATGGTTCCCCGGAGAAACCTGTTGCTTTTGCCTTACACTCTCTAACTGTGGCTGCACGTCATTACTTTGTAATTGAGAGGGAGGCTTTGGTTACACCATGGCGGTAGAGTATTTTAGGACATGTGTGGTTATGTTAAATTGTTCTCCACACCGATCACAAGCCACTGTAGCTGGGAAGGGTTCAGGCTTACCAGGTTGGCCTTGCACTTACAAGAATACAACTTCACTATTGAGTATATACCAGGAAGGAAAAACATTTTGTCGTGTAGTTCCTATAAATCTATACAGGATCTGCATGTTTAGACAACATCAACTGTGGGTTTGGTGTCCAGACTGATTCCAGACATCCCAACCGAATATAACAATAATTTAGAACCAGTGACTGGGCAAATGGCGCACACTCCAATCTGGTTAACCGTTGTCCTTAAACAATACAAATATTTACGTTTGGTGCTTCAGTAGGAGGGAGAGCCACCTGATCCCCTTCAAAAACGGAAGAAGACCAAAAGATCTCCTTCGTAATCAAACTGCAGAATAGGCTCCAAGCACTCTACAATTCAATGACAAGTATAGTCTTGTATATAAATGTCCAATGTCTTTTATTCAGACATATGTTCTCTTGTTCCTTATATATTTCATCTGTGCACATTCTTGGTCAACAGCAACTTCAAGCCAACACGTGTTTCGTCCATTAAGTTACAACAGGACATGTTTGCCTGTATACCAGCTAGATCACAGTGCTACTATAAACCCCTTTTACCAAGGAGAAAATAGTTTCTGGCAACAACCAAACATGACAACCCTGTCCCCTCAGGGATCGTGGAAACAGTACAGTACTTTTCGCTTAGTCACTCATGCTCACTTTATCTCAGAGAGATACACAGAATAAACGATGGAGACGATTTCAGTAAACATTTATTGAACAAGCATCATTCTAGTGTAAAATACGTGTGATGCAACAACCATGAGACAGAAACAGATGTATACGGTTATAAGCACCAAGAGAGAAAATAGATAGTAGAATTCTATGCAGGCATATAGATACATGCGTACTCCTACGATGCTAACCCGAAGTAGATGTACCTAGCATGTACGTAGGTGTAAAGCCAAGAATCCTCTTAGGATAGAGCCAAACCCATTACCTGATGTCAGAGAACGAAGGAGCCTGTCTTGGTCTCTAGATGGACACCCCACAAGGGATGTCAGATCACTGCGTGCTTGAGTGTCTGCGTGCAGTAACCTCAGCGTCCTGTGTCAGCATGGAAGTCTTTCTCCTCTGCCTGCCCCAGCAAATATACAGTGTTTATATACCCAAAAGTTACCCTCAAGGGTTCTACCTTGCTGTGTCATGTCGGCCGAGGATGACGATAGTGATGAACCTTATACACAATTATTATGCAGAAGATGGTAATCCTCCTGTGATTCTCAGAATACTCGTGCACAATAAATTAGGCTAGTTTTCAGAGAAAACCACACAACATATATGCAGTACCTAACTAGGTAAAAGGTCGGCACCATAACTGTTATGTAGTATGTAGTGATGTCTCTTTAATAGAGTTATGAGGCATGAGTGTTCTGGGTTCTATGTTCTCGTGGTGGTGGGTGGAACACGGGCTGAACAGTTCGAGTGTAGCTGTGGACGTGTGTACATCTCTGTGCCTGTACGAGGTTGCTAATAAAGTGCTTGCTTCGTATTTATCGCTTTCATCTTTATTACAATTTGGCGACGATCCTGGCAACCTCGGAAGAATCCACGCAATTAGGTGTCTTCGTGAGAGAACCTTTTTTATTCATGAATACAGGCCGAAGACTACTTGGGTGTTAAAGTATCGTCTTTCTGGAGTTACCTACGTCTCACAAACTTTAGAGGGGACGATTGTATGCTGAAAGGTACGATTTTTGAAATTTAAACAGAAAAAAGGGTACCTGTGAAGCCTCATCGTCGAACGCCTAACTCACGGCAGTTCAAAGCGCTCGTGCATTGTTGTTGTTCAACTTTGCGGAGCCTCGAGCTGTTCTCGCTCCCATCTCACCGAAGTTCCTCGCGTCATTGGGGTATGCGCTCCAGCGCGTCAACGTCACCGCGCTGGTCATGACCCTGACGTGACGCCATCTTGGATTTTCGTCAGTGTTGTTCTTGCAACCACGGCAACGAGGAATTTCGCCGGATCGAGAGCGTTGTTGTTTCCCTGCACTTCTAGGTGAGAAGAATCTCACCGTATTGCACAAAGAGCCTGTCCTGAGGTAAAGTGCAACTTTGAAAGCGTTTTTTTTTCATATTTTCCATTTATTCAAAGAAAAGTGGAACTGTTTTAAAAAAAAAAGTAAAGGAAAGTAACAATTTTTTTTTCTTTCACGTTTTGTGATGGTGTTAACTTAAAAAATAAAGTATATATATAAGAAACAATCCTTCTTGTGCTTGCTTTAATTTTCTACAACATCAATAATGACCACCCCAACAGCATCTTCTCAGAGAGAAATAGCCCATCACAGCGAGTCCGCTTTACATTTGTCAACACCAAAAGAATTTTTATCTGCTCCAGGGGAACCCACAGTCAAGTGCAGTGAGTGGAAAGAATATTTCTTAAATTACATTGCTAATCTTGAGGATTGCAGCGGAACTTATTCTCCTGAAAGGAAAAAAAGACTTTTGATGTACTGCTTGGGTCCAGAAGGTCTACGTGTTTATGGAGAAATACAACAAAAAGAAAGAGCTGGAGATATTGATGTATTTAAAGCTGCTTTGTTGGATTTAGATGAACACTACTCACCAATTGTGTGTGTTGCGGTTATGCGTCACGCTTTTTTCCAGAGGAAACAAGAAAAGCATGAGCCCGTCGAAGATTATGTATCTGCCTTACGCAAACTGTCTATTACATGTAAATTTGGTAATCTCAATGAAGACCTTATTAGAGATCAAATTGTTATGTATGCACAAAACAAGGCTATACAAGATAGATTATGGGTGGAAGGTGATGCTAGTTTAAAAGAAATTGTTACTATTGTTAAGAAAGCAGAACTGTCAGAGCGTTGTGCTAAAGTCACTCTTGCTTCTGAAAAGAAGGAGAGTAGCGAGACTGTTAACAAAATCTCTGACAGTCGGAACAAAGTTCCTCAGACACAGAAAAAAAAAGTGGATAAGAATGAGGTTAAAAAAAATGAAAACTCGAATAGGTATAAGCAACAGCAATATTTTTGCTATCGTTGTGGTAGTACCTCACATTCAGCACAGTACTACAAGTGTCCAGCACGTACTGCAAAATGTTTAGAATGCGGATTAATAGGCCATTTTGCTAAAGCTTGTAGGCGTAAAATGTACAAAAGTAATAAGAAAGTTGCTTGTGTAAAGGAGAGTGATACAGAAGAATCTTCTTCAGACGATAGCGACAATGATATCAAACGTAAATGTGAGAAGAAGAAGAAAATACTAAAAATAATAGGAGAAACTGGAGATAGTAAACCTTTATGCTGGGTGTCTTTTGGCGGTGTATCCTTACAAGTAGCAGCAGATTCTGGTTCTCCTTACACCATCATAGCGGAGAACATATGGTCACATCATTTTTGTTCAATCATTGGTAGTCATTTAGAATCACCTGATATTAACCCAGAAAGTTACACTGGTGAGAAGATTGACATCATTGGTTTTAGAGAGTTAGTTTTCAGATTTAAAACCAGATCTGCTTTGTGTAAATTGTATGTAGCTAAAGAAGGACCTTCTGTTTTAGGATGGAAGGATCAACGTAAGTTAAGTATAATTTTAAATCCTAACAGTCCGGAGCAAGTCTTAGTGGCTTGTGATTCGGTAGATACACAAAAGTGGGTACTCGAAGAATTTCAACCTGTTTTTAGCAATAAAATAGGGAAGTTGAAAGGATTTTCACATCACATAAAACTAAAAAAGGATGCCGTTCCCAAAATTCATAAAACAAGAAACATTCCGTTCATTGTGCGGGATGAGGTTAAACAGGAGTTAGATAAGTTATTGAGTGCTCGTATCATTGAACCTATAGAATCCTCAGAATGGATTTCTCCATTGGTTGTCGCAAGACGAGCCAATGGTAAGGTTCGACTATGTGTAGACTTAAGAGGTTTAAACAACAACATTGTTGTGGATCAGTTTCCTTTACCCCGCATAGATGAAATGTTATCTTTAACCAGGGATGCAAAATGGTTTTCCACATTAGATTTGTCATCAGCGTACCATCAAATCAAGTTAGATCCTAAGTGCAAACATTTGACAGCTTTTTGTACCCCTTTTGGATGCTTCCAATTCCGCCGTATGCCGTTTGGTTTAGCGTCTGCAGCAGCTGTTTTTCAGAGACTCATGACACAGCTGTTAGGTCACATTCAAAATGTAGTTTTCTTTCAAGATGACATACTGATTATAGGGAAGTCAAAAAAACATCATGATGAAACCTTGAGGAGTGTCCTCCAGGTACTTCAAAATAGGGGTTTAACAGGTGAGATGAGTAAGTGTAAATTCGCGGAATCTAGCGTGACTTATTTAGGCCATGTTATATGTCGTGAGGGCATTAAACCCAAAACTAAACTTGTCGAAGCCATATCTAAAGCTCCACCACCGTCTAACAAAGATGAACTCCGTTCATTTTTAGGTCTAGCTGAATACTATTCAAAATTTGTGGAAAAATTTGCAGAAAAAACACATGACATGCGTGCCTTACTTAAAAATAAGAGTAAGTTTGAGTGGTCTGACAATTGTCAGTTGTCCTTTTTGAACATCAAGGCTGCAATTGTTAAAGCACCCACATTAAAAGGATTTAATCCTTCTGCTCCGACCTTCGTAACCACTGATGCCAGTGGCAAAGGGTTAGGCGCAGTTCTCTCCCAAAGCAATGACAGTGGGGGTGAGAATGTTATAGCCTTTGCTTCAAGGTCTCTATCGCCCACGGAGGAAAAGTATTCCGTCATAGAGAGAGAAACTTTGGCGTGTGTATGGGCTTTAGAGCATTTCAGAAAGTTTATTTGGGGAAGGGAATTCACTATTAGAACAGATCATAAACCTTTAACTAAGGTATTGACAACTGAAGGATTATCCAGGGCTTCAGCCAGGATCGCAAGGTTTTCCATGCGTTTACAAGATTTTATTTATAAGGTGCAATATGTCCCTGGCAAAATGAACGTTACAGCTGATTTCTTAAGCAGATTATCTTTACCTCTCACTGAAATTGATTCCAGTTCATGGAATGATGTTTGCGTTGCTGGGATTTTCACGGATGAGAAATCCCATGGCTTACAAGAAAAAGAATGGGTTGAAGCACAGATGAATGATGTCATTGTGAAAAAAGTAAAACATTATGTAGAACAAGGTTGGTTAGAGTGCAACAAACATGATTGCCTGGGTGAACTCAAAGCGTTCTGGGAAGTTAGAAACGAACTTGGCATTGAGGGAATATTTTTAGTAAGGGGGGAAAAAATAATTCCACCTTCCAGTATCAGAAATAAAATTCTTACTTTATGCCATGAGGGACATCCTGGTATTGCACTTACCAAACGAAAGGTGAAATCTTTGTATTGGTGGCCTAAAATTGACACTGAAACAGAACGTTTTGTGAGGTCGTGTGTTGAATGCGTTTCAGCTGACAAAACCCAAAAGACTTTGAATCCTCCATCAAGTCCCTTAGTTTGTCCAAATTTACCATGGGAGGATTTAGCTTTGGATTTCATGGGACCTTTAATATGGAATGATGGTTCACAAAGGTATATCATTGTTTTGATGGATATGTTTTCTAAATGGGTTGAGTTGGAGATTGTTACAAAGATTGACACTAACTCTGTTATCAAATTTCTGGAAAATATTTTTCTAAAAGAAGGTTTCCCTAAATCTCTACTTACGGACAATGGTGTTCAGTTCAAGTCCTTAGAAATGAAAAGATTTATGGAGTATGCGGGTATTGAACAAAAGTTCACTGCTTTGTACCACCCAAGGGGTAATGCTGTAGTTGAAAGGATGAACAGAGTCATTAAAGGAATAGTACAGCTTTCCAAGAAGAATAAGAAAGATCTGAATACAGAAATTATGAAAATGTTATGGAGCCATAGAACTACTATTCATGAATCAATTGGCAATAGTCCTTTTGCTATTATGAGAGGCAGGATTCCACACTCCAAAGTTAATCCTGGTTGGATGAACAAAGGTGGGAAAGCAAATTGGGACATTGACGTAATTAGAAGTTCTATGTGTGAGTCTCAACAAAAGAATAAGTTATATTTTGATAACAAACATGGTGTTAAGGATGTCAATATTCATGTGGGACAATGGGTAAGGGTGAAATCCAGTAGGAAGATTGTCAAAGGTGATAATAGATTTAGTGAACCTAGGAAAATTGTTAAAGTTAATAGAAATACTGTTCAACTAGAAGATGGATCTATCTACCACATGAGCAAACTAGCATTAGCTAATAATTATGATGGCGTTAATGATAATTGTCTTACCAGTTCTGGTTCAAGTTATGACAAGTATTGGTGGATCAATATTAGTAATACAGCCAACGAAAATGTTCAAGTGGAAGATACTTGTTTCACGGACAATGAGCTTTGTCATACTCTTGAGTGTAGTAATTTAAATTCAAATAGCCAAAATTGCGCGGAAAAAACTAGCAGTTTTGGGAGGAAAATTTTCAAACCTGTGAAACTTAATGATTATGTTTGTATTACGTATGTATAGTTTTTTTTTTGTGTTTTGTTTTTGGTTTTCTTTCCATTATTTAGTAAGAGAGGATAAGGGTTTTGCATAGATAAAGAAAGGGGATGTGTAGTGATGTCTCTTTAATAGAGTTATGAGGCATGAGTGTTCTGGGTTCTATGTTCTCGTGGTGGTGGGTGGAACACGGGCTGAACAGTTGGAGTGTAGCTGTGGACGTGTGTACATCTCTGTGCCTGTACGAGGTTGCTAATAAAGTGCTTGCTTCGTATTTATCGCTTTCATCTTTATTACATAGTACAATGGAAGGGTAAATGTAGTTGAAAGGTTAGGTGACTACCCAGGCGTATACTGGGGTACATTACGAATCATAACAATTTAAGTGGATTGCTTGTCTCGTATTGTATGCTGTTGGATTAGAAGAACGTAGATGAGGAGGGTGTGGTTCGGAGTGAAAAGAATGGGTCAGTGACTCGGAGTGGTCTTGTGAGCTGAACACTCATAATGTGTTGAAAGCAGTTTTGGAGATGATCAAGAAAGGTGGGAGAAGAGAGAGCTTTGCCCACCGCATTGAGGCCCATAGGTAAAGTTTTAGACGGATTATCAGTTCCTGCTGATAAGGTGATTATGCATGGTGATAAGATTGTATCACCCAGTGATGTGCAGAAGAGACTGTTCGAAATAGCGTATGAAAGGCATTTGGGGCAAACTGTTACTAAGAACAGGTTGATGATGGAATTTTGGTGGCCAGGAATGGATGATGACATAGTATCTTGGGTGGAATGTAGTGATTTGTGCATGGAGTGTGAGAAAAGTCTCAGAGTTGGGTCTCGGGCAGATGTAGGCAATATTCATTACCCTGATCAGGTTTGGCATTGCGTTTGCATTGATTTAATTAGTCTCATGTCAGGCATTGATGGTGGAAGGAGATTTGCCATTGTTATGGTGGATGTCCATTGAATGTGGTTGGCGGTAAGGTTTCTTCCTGGGATTTCTACAAGGACTACCATAAATTAGTTACACAAGGTATTTTGTGAGAAGGGTTTTCCTGTTGTCCTCATCACCAACAATGGTACCCAGTTGACATCCCAGGATATGAAGAACTTTTTGTACGCTTGTTGTGTTAGACATTCATGCATGACGTTGTAAAATCCCCAGGCCAACGGTATTGTTGTGAGGGCAAACCAAATGGTTAATGGAGCATTACAGTTGGCGGTGGCCAATAGATTGGATGTTGAGGAAGTGGTCTCTGATTTGGGCATATTGTACTATAGAGAATTCAGTCACAGGACGTGCTCCCTTTTTTTGCAATGAGAGGAAGAAAACATACCTCCAAGCTCATTCCATCCTGGATAAGAGATTTGATTGAGGGGAAGAGTTTCTTGATAAATGATGAGAAACTGGGGTAATAGTCTCGGGGTGAAGTCAGTGTCTGAGGGAGGAGTTTTCTGAGTGATTAGGTCAAGGTACATTCAGGGTGTGTGACAAAGGGGCTGAGCAAGTTCCCTGGGCCCTCTGAAGTGAAAGAGGTTCATTGGTGGCATGCAGTTTCAGTCAATAGTGACCAGTGGAACCTGCAGAGAGCACCAAAGTATTGCAGGCCAAATGTGTGGAAGGAAAAGCATGTATGGAAGGATGAGGCAGTGGTAATTAAGGGTGCAGTGGCTTTATGTTGATAAAGGATGATGTGATAGTGAGTTGTACAGGGTCGAATATCAACCTTCACATTTCTGGTCCAGGTGGTGACAATTTGGCCGAGAGTAGAAACCGGGGAAACAGGGTAGAACATGGAAATGGTGGTGGTGCAAACAGAGTGGAATGAACACCTAAAATTCTTCAGGTTATCTGCAAGAGTTTGTAAGATGAGTTTCACTAACCTTTATCCTTTTTATCTGCAAGAGATTGTAAGATGAGTTTACTTAACCTTTATCCTTGTGTTCTCTTTACATTGTCTTTTCTTTCATTGTTTAATTGTTTAGGTTTTCCTTCATTAATATATCTAGCTTGTATTGATAATCAATTGTAAGATGAGTTTCATTAACATTTATCCTTGATTTCTCTTTAAATTGTCTTTTCAATCATTGTTTAATTGTTTGGTTTCCCATTGTTATTTTTTCTAGCTTATATTGACAAGTAAGGGGGATATTATGTGATTTTTTTTTATGTATAACTTTAGGAAAGTAAGCTTCTCCAGTATTGTATCATTTATAGATTCACATGCTTGAATCTTCCCTGTTGTCATGGTGGGAGTCCAACGGTAACAGTAAAATAGCAGTATAAAACTTCAACATTCAAATTCCCATAACAATTTGCTACCTTTTAGCAACATATTCCCATTGTTATAAAACATCCAAACTCTAGCCAATCAGAGTGCAGACCATACAGTGTCCTTCCCCTGCAGGACCATCATACCTCAGATTTCATACCGCACGTCGTGTGTTAGAGAGTGTCGCTGAGCTCTGCTCAGTCACAGTGTTTCTACTGTTGCCCTTTTGAACTCCAGCTAGCTGTTCATCTCTACACTTCATATTTCTTCTGATGTACTGGTCATGAGTGGGAGTACCTATTTTCTTCATAATGTCAAAGTCTAAAAAAGGGTTGTTTAGGCCCTGTAAGACTTGTGGAAAGTCCAGACTTTATTCTGAGGACCCACCTAAGGAGTGTCTTTACTGTCTATATCTAGAACACAAGCTAAGAGAATCATTATTATTATTATTATATGACATTTGATTAAGCGCGCGGCTACCCCCAACGGGGGTGTCCCGGCGCTGCGGACAACAGCGGTAAGGAGCAGAGAAGGCTAGCAACTAGCAAATAGCCTGGTCTTCAGATTCCGTCTAAAAAGGGATTCGGAGTCAGTCATACGGATGTGGAGAGGGAGGGCATTCCATAGCCTTGCCGTGATTACTGCAAAGGCTCTTCCACCACTCCTTGCTCTATGGTATCCAGGGGGAAGCAGTAGTCGAAGGTGATTGGATCTGAGCGTCCGAAGGGAGTGAACTTGCTTCAGCTGTGGTACTTTGAAATTTGGGACCGCGTAGGAGGCAGGGCCCTACCCCTGTCTATCCCGGTATTAGCGAACCGCGAATGGTCAATGCGGTATGTACAAGTGCTTTGTATAACGTTCTAGCTATGAATGCACTGTGTATACGTTATTATACATCACTACGTGGGTTCCATCTTAGAGCGGTGGCCATCTTATGGTTGCCCTCACATAGGCTACATATTACGAGCAAATACGGGCCTTTAGAACACATGTGCCTTCCTTTGACTTCTCTGTGACCTGGGCAGCTTGGCTCCGCTGCCCCAGGTCAGTCCGGTCCCACGAGCTCCCCGTCCTACGGCCACCTGTGATTAGCATCAGGGTTTGACACACCATAAAGCCTTTTCATCCCACACGAGCCTCCAGCTAATCTCTTTCACACCTGACTGTTCCTGCTTTATGGCTTGTTTTCCAAACATGAGATGCTCGTATTTATTGGGGCCTATCGATATCTGATGTGGGATCTGACCCTTGCTGGGTAAATAATTGTGGGCTGGCTTAACTGGAATGTGGGATGGTCATCATGACTCTGCCTTTTCGTTTGTAATGTATACATTTATATGGCCATATCGTAAACCAAGGAATGTGTGCCTGAAGCATGATATTTTGTATTTAAGGAGAAGCCCGTTTCTGTAACTTTAAGCAGTCTCCTGAGAACATACACGCTGTTGTACCTCTAGGATACCTGTAATTGGTCTGCAGCCAATAAACTGATCTTTGACTTCACCCAGAAGATTCTGTGTTTCTGTAGGTCTGAAACAGGAAGAACCCGAAGTCATAGGGTGTGTTCCCCTGCACCGCTGGGCTTAAAATTCCCAGTACTTCACAGCCTGTGTCTAAGATATCCTGGCCCCCTACCGTTTAAGGCCCTGAAGGTAAGGACCAGGGCCTTAAACTGGATCCGAGAGGAGATCGGAAGCCAGTGAAGTTTCTTGAGATGAGGAGAGATTGAATGACGGTAAGAGATATTACAAATCAACCTGGCCGCCGCGTTTTGGACCAGTTGAAGTCGGTGGAGGAGATAAGCTGGTGTCCCCACATAGAGGCTATTGCAATAGTCCAGGTGGGATGTGATGAGCGTATGAACGATAGTTTTCAAGGAATCCCGAGGTAGATAAGGAGACATCTTTTTTATCATACGTAGTTTGCCAAAGCAGGCTGAGGTAACTTTAAGGATTTGGGTCTTGCCAGATAGCTCATTATCCAATTGGAAGCCCAGATTGCGGGCCGTATTGACCGGGGCGGGGGGAGGGTTTAGTTCTGAAGGCCATCATAAAGATGGGGGAAGAGGAGATTTTTGGTTAAAAAAAAGCACCTCGGTTTTGTCCGTATTAAGCTTCAGAGTATTGGAGGTCATCCAGGATACAATGTTAGAGAGGCAGGTTTTGAAATTGGAAAGTCTTTTGTCAGAGTGGTCTCTGAAGGAAAAGATAAGCTGAGTATCATCCGCATAGGAGACCACTCTGACTCCAGAGGCCTCTACCACGTTTCCCAAAGGGGAGACATCGACGTTGAAGAAGAGAGGGCTAAGCGCCGACCCCTGCGGGACTCCGCAGCTGAGGGTTTTTTTGTCTTTCGACATAAAGGGGTTGCACCATACCTGTTGGGTTCTGTTATTTATTTATTTATTTATTTAAAATCTTATATAGCGCGCAGCTACCCTTGGGCATCCCGGCGCTTCCCGACAAACATCCAATCCAAGATGGAGAACAGCAATGACACGTTATCCAGGGAATAAAAAGGTTTTAAGACCTTTGCGGAAGCGCAATGTACAGGTCTCAGCGCGTAGTTTAAGCGGGAGCGAGTTCCAGAGCTTTGCTGTATTAAAGGAGAATCTTCTTCCCCCAGCGCGGGCCTTTTTTACTCTAGGGACAAATAGGAGGTGTTGCCTCTCTGAGCGCAGCGTTCTGCTTGCTTTGTAAGGCGTGACAAGATTCTTTAGGATGAGGGGGCCTTTCCCTAAAAGGATTTTATGAGCCAAGCAAAGTGCCTTAAAAGTCACTCTCTCCCGCACAGGGAGCCAATGCAATGCCTTTAGAGCCGGCTTCGCAGATTGCATCCTCGGGATGTCCATGAGCAGCCTTGCCGCCGCGTTTTGGACCTGTTGCAGGATCTTAAAGGTAGATTCAGGGGCGCCCAAGAAAATAGCATTGCTATAGTCAAGTCGAGATGTTATGAGACCCTGAATCAGCAACTTCCTTGATGTTAACGGGAGAAGAGGGAAGATTTTCCGAGCCGACCTAAGTAAGGCATAACACACTCCTGCTGTTTTCTTGGCGTGGGTACGGAGTGACAGGTCCGGTTCTAACCAGACTCCAAGGCTCTTAATAGCTTCCTTGGGGGCAGGAGGTTCACCCATACAACCAGGCCAGCTGAGTGGGGGAAGGAGGGTAGATTTACTCCCCAGCAGCAGTAGTTCCGTCTTTGAGCCGTTTAGTTTGAGGGAGGACTCTCCCATCCAAGTGTGGACATCCACAAGACAGGACTTCAAAATGTCCGGGTTGTCGGCCAGATGGGACAGAGAAACGACTAGCTGCGTATCGTCAGCATAACTGACGATTTTGATGTTATAGGGGGAGACTACATCCTCCAGCGGGGCCATATAAACATTAAACAATGTAGGGCTCAACGAGGAGCCCTGTGGCACTCCACACTGGAGGGGGATTGATTTAGATCTCTCCGATCCATCCCAGACCTGGTACGTTCGATCCGATAGGAAAGAACTCAGCCACTGCAGAGCCATCCCAGACACCCCGACCTCAGCCAGCCGCTGTATCAGCAACTGATGGCTCACGGTGTCAAATGCTGCGCTGAGGTCCAGGAGGATCACTGCCACTGATCCTCCTGTGTCTAGGATCCGTCTGGCCTCATCCACGACCGCCACTAAAGCTGTGTCGGTGCCCTGACCCGGGCGAAATCCAGTTTGAGAGGGCCGAAGAAGACCATTCAGCTCCAAAAAGGCAGACAGCTGCTTGTTGGCCAGTCGCTCAGCGACTTTGCCAAGGCCCGGCAGCAATGAAATAGGTCTAAAATTCGAAAGGACCGTATGATCCAAATTGGATTTTTTTAATAGAGCCCTAACAACTGCCATTTTCCAAGTGGGTGGGACCAGGCCCTGGGTGAAAGAGGCATTCATTAGATCAGTCACGGGGGCTGCAATGGCCGCTGTTACCTGTTTAAGAAACTTCATAGGGACCGGGTCCATGGGGGAGCCACTTTTAATCAGCGATAGAGTTTTGATGACGTCGCTCACTAGCACTGGGCCGAAGATGTCCAGGCCGGGAGCGCTATCTCTATCCTGAGTTCCCCCAGTTCGTTTGCCGTGGTCCTGCGATAACCTGGGCTGGGGAAGAGAGATTAGAATTTTCTCGATTTTCGTGTTAAAGAACTCCGCTAGTTCCGTGCTCTTTTGTTTATCATGCATGGCAACCGGCTCCGGAACTTTGAGCAGTTCTCTGAGCACTCTAAAACTTTCCCTGGAGGAGCTAGAGGCGGATTTAATCCGATCTTCAAAGAAAAGAGCTTTCGCAAGTCGTACAGCTGACTTGTAGCCCCTCATTGCAGCACGATATTCTTCTCTCCTATGATCGTCCCAGTTCTTCCTCCATAGCCTCTCCATCCTTTTACATCCTTTCCTAAGGGTGCGTAGTTCTACCGAATACCACGGAGCCGAGCCAACCCGTTTCTCCCTCTTTTGGACTCTCTTTTTCGGGATAGATAGATAGATAGAAAGGATTTAATCCAAGCTAATGGTGTATCACGAATCCCAACGTCATAGAGTCTATCTAGCAGTATGGCATGTGAAACAGTGTCGAAAGGCGCCGACAGGTCGAGGAGTACCAACATGGCCACCTCGCCTCTGTCCACGCTTTCCCTAATGGTTTCCGAGACCTCTAGTAGTGCAGTCTCCGTACTGTAGCCTGATCTGAAGCCGGATTGAGAGTTGTTAAGTCGATTTTGGGCCTCCAGGTAGGCAGTAAGCTGTTCCTGCACTACCTTTTCTAATATTTTGGCTGGTTTGGGAAGAAGTGATATCGGACTATAGTTAGAATAGATTAAAGGATCAGCGTCCGCTTTTTTTAGAATAGGAATTAACATGGCCTGTTTCCAAGAAATAGGAAATATGCCTGTGGCGAGAGAAGAATTCCAGATAGAAATGAGCGGGTGTACAATAACCGGGGCAAGGGAAGTAAACACCTGAGCTGGAACTGGGTCGAGGGGAGAAGCTGATTTACACTGCTGTATTTTTAATAAAGCAGTGTCAACTGTAATTTCTTTGAAGGCATGAAACAGTGTATCTCTAGAGGGGATGGGATCCTGATGCAGAGTATCCCCTTCCGTTCTCTCCGAGGGAGTGAAAGCGGAGAAAATATAGATTATTTTAGTATGAAAAAAATTGGAAAGGCCATCACAAAGCTCGTGACTGGATTTAGTGGGACCAGTAAGGGCAGTAGGATTTGTAAAGTTTCTCACCATTTGATAGAGTGTTTTGGTTGAATTTTTTGCCGTGGAAATTCTAATGGAGAAGTATTCTTTCATAGTAGCCTTTTTAAGTATGTGGAATTTTTTCACTGCAGCTCCATAGATGTTTTTAGCCGAGGGGTCGTATGTTAGCCTCCATCGACGTTCAAGCTTTTAGCATTTGCTTTTCTCTTCTCGGAGCTTAGGAGAGAACCAGGGGGCCGAGGGAGTCAACCGCGTCGAGGAGAAAGGTAGCAGGGGGGCGATGGTGTCCACAGCTAAAGAAAGACAACTATTGAACTTCTCCACATTTGAATTAGGGTCAGCCGATAATAGTTCGTTCAGATTATTCAATCTGGGCTTCATTTTCTCACAGGTGACTTTATACCATTTTCTCCCCAACCCCTCTTTACGGCTGTTGCTGGACAGCTGGGGGCTGAAGTTAAAATAAAATGGTATAAGGAAATGATCAGACTAAAGCAAGGGTTGCGGCTCTAGGGTGGTGAGGGTTGATAAGTTAGTAAATATAAGGTCAAGGTTGTGCCCCGCCTTATGCGTAGGACCATGGATTCTTTGGTCTAGGTTTAGGCCTTCGAGAGTTTCTAGTAAAGATCTCGCTTTAGGGCATGAGCTTTCATCTACATGAAGATTAAAATCACCTAGAATTATGAAATGGGGGTGTTTTAGTGATAAGTCCGCTAAGGTCACTAGTAGCTCTGAGAGATGCGAAGAAAGTGTGCCAGGAGGATTATAAATCAAGACTCCCGCCAGAATTAGGTGCGTAGTATCAGATATGCTAAATTACATGGCTTCAATGGGGCCTGAGTTCGTTCATTTTCTCGATGTGATGTTCCATTCTTTCCGCAGTATTATGGCAATTCCCCCCCTTCCCCCTTTAGTGCCTGGCCGGCTGATCCCTGCAAGGTAGTATTCCCCGGGAATTGCTATAGCAATATCTGGTTTAGAAGTGTCTTTAAGCCAGGTTTCAGTTAGAAACATCAGGTGAATGCCAGTACTGTCGTGCTTTCTCTTCAAAAACTCGCAAGGACCATGAGGGTAGGCTGCTTCTATGGCTGCAAAGGAAAAAAGCAGCAAAAGACTCTGACTCTAAGGCTGAGGAGAAGCCCCCTACCTCCTCTAGGAGGAGAAAGGAAGAAGGGTCTTCCTCATTGCCTAAGGGCCCTAAAAAGTCCAGATCTCAGAGCAAGGAGAGGATTGAAGTGAAAAGAGAAAAGAAAGACCATCCCGCTTCCTCTTCTTCTTCTTACCAGAGGTCGGGTTCTGCTCCTCCTTCAACACCTCTTACTCCTTCCAGGAATTCTTCAGCTGACAGAAAACACTTGTCGACGGGCATCGACGAAGAAATCTCTGTCTATGACCTCCGGCTCCACTTCAGCGGGCGCACCGTCGACGGTTTCATCAGCCACGCCTACTACGTCGACGGTCAAGACAAAGACGGCAGCCGCATCGACGACGGCAGTGGTGGTGTCACTGTCGTCGTCTGTGGTTAGGCCATCTCCGTCTGCAAGAGTTTCACCGTTGACGGTTCAGCAAATTCGTTCACCGTCGACGACTCTTCAACCGCCGCAGTCTGTTGTGCCGTCGACGACCCAGTTAGCGATCTCGTCAACGACCCCGTCGTCGAGGGAAAAAGTCAGTCTACTTTTAAAACTGACACATTACCTTCTGCAAGATTTTTCAAAAGTTTCTCCTTTACCACCTACTCGTCTGCTGGATTTTCAGGAGTTTAAAAATGACGGTCCTTTAGGTCCCGCTTACAGTCCTTCGCAACTCAGATTCAAATGCCGGGACTCAGAGGAAGAAGAAATAATGAATGATCCATCTATGTATTTACATGGGGACTATTTTTTTTCGGATAGGGGGCGTCCCAATCCTCAACGTCTTGACGCATTTCAGGAGCACTATCCTTATGAGGAACAGGAATGACTATTATAATAAATTTCCTGAAGCAAGTTCTGCTCCACAGCCACAGCCCATTCAGGAGGCCCCCACTCCTGTGTCGCTGGTTGTACACCCGTTGCAGAAGAGCAAGACCGTTCTGCCTCCTGTGGAAGTTCCTGTGCAAGGTCAGGATGAGGACGACCAGCAGCTAGAGGAGGGGAAGCTGCAGTTGGACCAGGATGGCCATGATGAGGGGGGCGACTGTGTGGCTCCTACTCCACCTTCTCCTACTCCGCCACCAGCCTACTCTCCACCTGCAGATATCGGCGGGTTCCACGATCTACTAGAACGCGCTTCGAGGCGCTTTGACCTTCCTATGCCTGTCAAGCAGATAGTGTTTTTTATAAGATTTTAAGCCTACTATGCAGTGCTACTCTTGATCCTTTCTCATTGTAGCCTTCTTATGTCAAGAAGGCCTGAAATTGATTAAGACGCCAGCTTCTATTCCTGCAGTAGTCCTGAAGTTGAACAAAAACTACAAGGCGCCCGAGGACTCCCCTGCGTGCCTGATTGTTACGTTATTAAAATGTATGAAGCGCACCAATACCAAATGGTGTTTTGGCGCTAGCAGTCCAGAAGCAAGTTGAAGCCTCTATTTGTTAAATAGCCTGGTTCAGCAAGTTCGTTCACCGTCGACGACTCTTCAACTGCCGCAGTCTGTTGTGCCGTCGACGACCCAGTCAGTGATCTCGTCAACGACCCCGTCGTCGAGGGAAAAAGTCAGTCTACTTTTAAAACTGACACATTATCTTCTGCAAGATTTTTCAAAAGTTTCTCCTTTACCACCTACTCGTCTGCTGGATTTTCAGGAGTTTAAAAATGACGGTCCTTTAGGTCCCGCTTACAGTCCTTCGCAACTCAGATTCAAATGCCGGGACTCGGAGGAAGAAGAAATAATGAATGATCCATCTACGTATTTACATGGGGACTATTCTTTTTCGGATAGGGGGCGTCCCAATTCTCAACGCCTTGACGCATTTCAGGAGCACTATCCTTATGAGGAACAGGAATGACTAATATAATAAATTTCCTGAAGCAAGTTCTGCTCCACAGCCACAGCCCATTCAGGAGGCCCCCACTCCTGTATCGCTGGCTGTACCACCGTTGCAGAAGAGCAAGACCGTTCTGCCTCTTGTGGAAGTTCCTGTGCAAGGTCAGGATGAGGACGACCAGCAGCTAGAGGAGGGGAAGCTGCAGTTGGACCAGGATGGCCATGATGAGGGGGGCGACTGTGTGGCTCCTACTCCACCTTCTCCTACTCCGCCACCAGCCTACTCTCCACCTGCAGATATCGGCGGGTTCCACGATCTACTAGAACGCGCTTCGAGGCGCTTTGACCATCCTATGCCTGTCAAGCAGATAGTGTTTTTTATACGATTTTAAGCCTACTATGCAGCGCTACTCTTGATCCTTTCTCATTGTAGCCTTCTTATGGCAAGAAGGCCTGAAATTTATTAAGACGCCAGCTTCTATTCCTGCAGTAGTCCTGAAGTTGAACAAAAACTACAAGGCGCCCGAGGACTCTCCTGCGTGCCTGATTGTTATGTTATTAAAATGTATGAAGCGCGCCAATACCAAATGGTGTTTTGGCGCTAGCAGTCCAGAAGCAAGTTGAAGCCTCTATTTGTTAAATAGCCTGGTTTTGAGAGCTTTCCTGAAGGATGTCAAAGAAGGGAGATTTCTGATAGAAATGCGGAGGATAATCCAGAGCTTTGTAGCCCCCAACTGTGAAACATCTGCCACCCCAGTTGGACATACAAAATCAGGGGGGAGCATCAGTTTCGCCCCTTCCGAACTGAGGCATCTATTTTGAGAGTACGAGTGCAGTGACCGCCTCAAGAACTGAGGACCGGTACTGTGTAGCGCCTTATATGTAATTCATAAGGCCTTGAACTTAATACGACTCTTAACTGGGAGCCAGTGCAGTTTCTGAAGATGCTTTCCCACTGATTGAAACTTGGGGATCCCCAACAGAAGCCTAGCAGCAGTATTCTGAATCATCTGAAGCTTATGTAAATGCTTCTCGGGCATACCGAGATAGAGCCCATTGCAATAATCCAGTTTGGCATGAACTAGAGATCTGACCACAGTTTTCCTACCATCTGCTGGAATCAAAGGTAAGAATTTCTTAATCACCATAAGTAAGAAGAAGCTGGATGAGGAATCTGCTTTGACTTGTCCCTCTAAGTTCAGTTTCTCATCTGTAATCACTCCTAGATTTTTTGCTTTGGAAGCTGGAATAGGTACTACTCCCAGTTCGTCTGGCTACCAGATTTGCGACCAACTTGGGGAGTAGTTGCTAAACAGGATTATCTCAATTTTTACTGAGTTTAGCTTGAGGCAGTGTGAGCTCATCCATGAGCTGACTGCCTGCATGCAATCCCTTTTTACTGGTGGCATGCTATTTTTAAAAACGGACAGGACGATTTGAGTGTTGTCCGCTTAGCATATTAATGCCATCCGGAAGGATCTGATTAATGCAGCAAACATGCCACGTAAATATTAAAAAGAGAAGGGCTCATTGAGGATCCCTGAGGGACCCCACAGGGGAGAGCGAAGGACTGGGATTCGTAGTTGCCCAAGGCAACTGATTGTATCTTGTCAGATAGAAAGGAAGACATCAATACTAATGCATTATCCGTAATGCCAAGAGTGTTCAGGCGGTTGAGTAACAGTTTGTGATTGACCATGTCGAACACCGCCGACTGGTCGAGCAGAATGAGGGCGGCAGCACTTCCTATATCCAGAACTGCTCTGATTTCATCAGTAGCTTTTATTAGGGCTGTTTCCGTGCTATGCTCTGCCCTGAAACCAAACTGGGACTCATCCAGAAAATGGTGTTCCTGCAGATATAGTGTAAGCTGGTTATTCATGACTTTTTCCTCCAGTTTAGCCGGGAGTGGAAGACGTGAAATAGGCCTGTAATTATTTGGTTCGGCTGAATCAAGACTAGGTTTTATTAAGAAGGGGTAGAATCGATGCCCTCTTCCAAATGGAAGGAAAAACCCCTTCTGTGAACATGGTGTTAAAGATGGTGGTTAAACTAGGACCAAAGATCTCAGGGACTTGTTTGAATATCATGGGGGGAAGGGGGTCATGGGGAGAGCCCGACTTGGCCTGTAGAATAAGAGTTGTTATCTCGTCCTTGGTTACTGATCAAAGTTCTATAAATGCTAGAGCACCAGGGAGTCAAGGATTTACTAAATCATGAGAATCAAATCTTGTCCTATTGTCTAAAGTGATATAGATTTGTTCCCCTTTGTTTTGAAAATGCTGGGCTGGTGAGTTACAGAAGGCCTGGGACTGTTAACCCACCTTTTTTTCTGGGGGTATGGACAGTTTGGTCACCACCTGAAAACGCTCTTTAGTGGAATTTGTGCCTCCTTGATTTGTTTGGCGTAGTAAGAACGCTTTTCCTTCAAGATCAGATTTTTATATTCAGATAGTAGAGGCTTGTACTGAGAGAGCTCATTTTCATTATAATTTAATCACCAACGTCTCTTTTGCCTTCTGCAATCTTGTTTTTTAGATCTTAGGGCTTCTGAAAACTAAGGAGCTGACTGAACTTTCCTGTTGCTTGACGTTTTTTTAAGAGGAGCTATATTATCAACTATCACCGTGAGCCAATGATTAAAAAGAGTGGCGCGTGTTCCGCCTTCTCAGGCAGTTTAGTTTGAGAGCATGAAAGCTGGAGACTAAGATATACGATCTGGCGGGCATATTGGATATGATAGGCTGATCCTTGGGTAGACCATTAAGCTCAAAGATAACTGCGAAATGGTCGGTCCAAGTCAGTGGTAGGATCTCCTTAATCTCAATTAATTCATTGTTAGTAAAGATTCTGTTGTGTCCTTACACCAGTTGACACAGGAAGCCAGGTAGAATTTGAAGACTTCTTTCTTGGTTCCAGGTAAATATGTAAAACAGTCCACATTCCAGTTGGCAGCCCTTATTCGAGCTCTTACACCAGCCCCACCAGGAACAGCCTGACTGCTGCTCAGCCCATCTTCAACTGTCACCACTCATCCACACAGGTACCCAGGCATTCCATTCATCACAGTCACACCAACATTCCGTCACCATCTCTCACTCTGGCTGAGCAGCTAGGAGACAGCTAGGCTGGATTACATACAATAACACTTAAGAGGATTCCGTCTAGGGTATGGCCTGCCCGATGATAGGGCCCGTAACCTTTTGGCTTAGGCCTTCCAAGGTCATAGTGTCAAGTAAGTTGGGGAGAGGAGTTGGCCTAACGGCTAGGGTGCTCGACCTCAGACCTGGGGGACTGGGTTCGAGTCTCAGTAATGACTCTGAACATGCTGTGATTCTGGGCAAATCACTTAATCTCCCCGTGCCTAACAAAGAATGAATGGGTGTCCTAATGTAACGTAACTGGTGCTATGTAAAGCGCTCTGATACCTGATTGGATTCGGGTCAAGTTCGTGCTGTATAAAACTCTGCAAAGAAAAAAAAAGTAAGGAAGTAGTGTTTTTATCTGTGATGGCATCAAGATGAAAATTAAAATCACCCAGAATGTGAAAGCTGTTTTCAAGAGCACAGGTTTCAAGAAGTGGGTTGAGAGAGGTAAGAAACCCATCTTTTGCCACTGGTGGACGGTACAATAATAACCCTTTAAATGAGAGGCGATTGGCTGTTTTTAAATTGAAGAAAAAGACTTTGTAGTCTTGGGAAGATATAGGCTCAAAGGAGGCTCTACGTGTATCCCGATACACCAGAGCAAGTCCACAGCCTAATGGGTTCTGTCATGTCTAAATACCGTGAAACCCTGTGGAACAGCAATACAGAAATCAGGGCCTGCTACTTGATCAGCCCATGTTTCTGTAATAAGAAGCATGTCTAAGCCCTGAGCATCTATCAGCTCAGCAATGTACAACTTATGTTTAGCCAAAGACTAGGCGTTGATAAGGGCACCATGCGTTATTTGCAGGAGTTTGGAAGTGTCCTTCGGGGAAGGTAAGTTATTGGAAAGGAGCGTGCGAGATGTTTGACTTCGTACCAGAGAAAAACTGCAGTTAGCACAGCTGGTCAGTCTTTTTTATTAACAGTTTGTCAGGATCGAGGCATGCACACTTGTTAAACTAGTAGAAGGTATGTGATTCAAGTCCTGCAATTCCTTGCCTCTATAGGGCAGGTGCCATACTATCTGGCTAGAAAATGAGGCAGCATTTCTGGCGCTGGGCACGGTCCAGGCCCGTACGGGCGCAGACAGGCTTGCCTTTATTTATTTGCAAAGCTTTATATAGCGCTGGTTAGACCCGTAGGTATTAGAGCGCTTTACATGAGGATCAGCAAGCTAAAGATTACATAATTACTTTGGTTACAGATTCCAAGTATAGACATAAGAGAAAGATAGAGGGAAGGAAACATAACGGAGGCGAGGAAAACAATGTCAGATGTCCGGCTGGGTAGGTGACGGCCAAGGGGGTGAACCAGGGCCACACTCCTCTATAGCTGCATAGGACAGCTCCACCGGGCATTAGCCAAGGTTGTTCGGACTCCGCGGTGAGAACAGACAGACGAAAAACATGCTATTACACGATAACATAAGTTATTTTTGGGTTACGTAGCAAAGACAAAATGTCTTATGTGGAATGGAAGGTAGAGGGGGAAAGGTAAACAGGGAAAAAGAAATGCAGATAGCGTCAGGCAGACCAAAGGGGGGAGGGGACTTCAGGGGAAACAAGCAGTCAAAGTGAAAGATAGACAAGACCGTGAAGCACCGCTAAGAACAATGTCCGATGTCCGGCTGGGTAGGTGATGGCCAAGGGGGTGAACCCTAGTTAGACTCCTCTATAGCTTCATAGCACAGCTCCACCGGGCATCGGCCAAGGTTGTTTGGACTCCGCGGTGAGAACAGACAGTAGAAAGACATGAGATTACACGATAACATAGGTTATTTTCGAGTTACATAGCAAAGACCGAAACGTCTTATGTGGAATGGAAGGTAGAGGGGAAAAGGAAAACAGGGGGAAAGGAATGCAGATAGTGTCAGGCAGACCAGAGGGGGGAAGGAATTTAAGGGGAAACAAGCAGTCAAAGTGAAGGATAGACAAGACCGTGAAGCACCGTTAAAAACAATGTCCGATGTCCGGCTGGGTAGGTGACAGCAGAGGGGGTGAACCATGCCCAGACTCCTCTATAGCTTCATAGGACAGCTCCACCGGGTAACGGCCAATGGTACTCGGGGTCAGCGGTAATTACAAAAGATTCGGTTTTTCACCCATGGGGCATCATCATAGTTCCATCGAATGCATCGGTCCCGGTGTAATTGGGAAACACCCTTCGCTTCGTCCTCCCGCTAGCCTAAGTCTGTAGATTGTGGGACAACCCATTGTTCTTGCCTTCAGGCCTCTAGTCTCTAGATCTAGGATCAAGGTCAGTACGTGGGGGAGCCCTCACCTACTAGCCAGTGACATGTCCTACCTTTCTATTCATAGTCTAGAATGGGTCTTGAATCGAAGAGCCCTTGAGTTACTCAGGAAGTCAGCACGGTTTTCCAAGTGAACACTCCTTTGTGTTGCACATTCACGGTGGGAGGCGGACCTAAACTATCCAGGCCGCATCCGGGATCCACCAGCGGGCCCAAGCATCCAGTGCGAGTCGGACCTCGGGGCTCAAAACTAGTGTGTGAGCAGCACAAGAAAGTGGGGCTCAGGTTCACCCGTGCAGGCATCAATTCCGGTAACTCCGCTCCTTTGTGTTGCACATTCACGGCGGGAGGCGGACCCAAACCTTTGTTGTCTGCCTGCCATTGGCGTGCCCGCTGCACGCGTCCACAGCGTGTCCGGCCCAGCATGCGGTTTAAATGGTTATTGATTCCAAACACTAAACTGTCACCCTACCAGAAGTTTGGTGATAAGTTACATATTAAAAGCCGTACAATATGGAAAAGCCAGCAGAGCGGTGAGTGAAATAGCCCTCAGCGTGCTGCTTACTAGCCTTCTATGTGCTGCACGTCCGGCCCAGCATCTGGTTTAAATGGTTACTGATTCCAACCACTAGACTGTCACCCTACCAGAAGTTTGGTCGGAAGTTGGTGCAGCCAGGAAGGGGAGCCGTAACCTTCCACTCAAACAGCAGGAATCTGCTGTGGTCAACCGGGGAAGCAGCCAGGAAAGGGGGTAAGGAAAATGCAATGTGCGAGGGAGATCACAAATGAAAATTATACAAATTACATACTAAAAGCCGTACAATATGGAAAAGTCAGCCGAGCGGTGAGTAAAATAGCCCTTAGCGTGCTGCTTACCAGCCTACTATGACACCCCCAGCTGATTTAGTCATTATGCAGGCGTCTCAAAGGGGGTCAAGAACCCTTCCTCTCCGTGTTCGTCTCCACCTGACAAGGAAGGGCGCCGATTGGACAACATCTGCAAATGGGTCTCCGCATAGGCAGCCACTGCCATCAGAGCCTCAAATACCATGGCAATCTTCGGAAGGTATGACCGCCCAATGTGGTTCTACATCTCTGCCTTGCTGGAGTTCCTACCTGAGGATAAGAAGAAAGAGGCAAAGGAGGTGCAGTCAAAAGGAGAGAGAGCCTCTTCTGAAATGATTGATGTGGTTACGGACCTTTCTTCAACGACCTTCAGACAGATGGCGGGAGCAGCGGTATTGAGACGGTAAGGGTGGCTAAAAGCTACGACGTTTCGTCCGGCGGTTCAGGTCAAAGTTTTAGATATGCCCTTCGATGGTGAGTTTCTGTTCGGGAAACATGTGGATGAAGCGATGCAGTCGATCAAATCAGAAACTGACACGGCTAAGTCTTTGGCTAATCTGCAGCAGAAAAAGTTTGCTTCCTTCCGGTGCAGAGGCAGATGTCAGTATCTCTCTCGTCCCCAGCTTTAGCAACGCTTCCAGCCGTATTATCACTAGAGCTTTCGAGCCCAATACTCTTCACAGCCCTTTCGGCAAACCTCAACACCTGCCTACTCTAGAGCAGCAGCACGTTGACGCTCACCATCAGGAGGAAGGGTTCAAGACTCTAACAAGAAACAATGAGGATGCACAGGCCACTGCTACCGTAGTCCCACCTTAATTCGGCCCGCTTGCTCCACATTCTTCAGCCAATGGAAGCTTATATCTTCCGACAAATGGGTATTAGATGTATTTCACCACGGTCACACCCTAGAATGTGTTCAACAGCCCCCAAATTTGCCTCCGCGAAGAACCTATCATTGTCATCTCCAAATTCTCAAGGAGAAAATCCGATTGATCCTCGCCGCCAAACAGGCAATCAAAGAGGTGCCACCCGATCAGCGCAATCTGTGGTTTTATTCTCACTTCTTCTTGATAAACAAAGACGGGAAAATGGAGGCAGATAATGGTTCTGAGGTCATTGAACAAGTTCATCAAATCTCAACCCTTCAGAATGTTGTCGCTTCAGGAAATTGTGCTTCTCATGGATGCGGGGGACATTATGTCCTCTCTGGATCTACTGGATACGTATGTTCATGTTCCCATTCACCCAAAACATAGTCGTTTTCTCAGGTTCGAGGTGGCAGGGTGCCATTATCAATTCAGAGTACTGCCCTTCGGGTTAAAGTCGGCGCCAAGAGTCTTCACCAAGTGCTTGCCTCCAGTGGCAGCTTCCCTACTGCGAGCCAGTCACCAGGTATTCCCTTATCTGGAGGACTGGTTAGTCAAGGCCCCATCGGTCCAGGATGCCAGACGATCGACAGATAGATGCCTGTGTTCGGCTATTTCTCTCCCTGGGGCTCAGAATCAACCGGGGGAAAGTCCTCTTTGGCTCCCTCCAGGTCGATAGTGTTTCTAGGAGCAACTCTGGACACTACGCTCTCGCAGGTGTTTCCCACAAAAGAAAGGATATTTCGACTGCAAAAGACAGTGCAGGGTCTGTCCGCAAAAAAGTTTGTTTCAGTAAGGACATACAAGTCAATGTTATGAATGATGTCATCCTGTATCCCGCTGATTCCGCACTGTCGTCTAAGGATGAGACCTCTCTAAGAGGAGCTCGAAGCTCAATAGATTCAATCTCGAGGCTCATTCGAGGACATAATTTCAATCACTCTGGTGATGGTTTCAGCAATGTCTTGGTGGACAGTCAGAGACAATCTCCCTCAAGGTCTCTCTTTCCTCACGAAAAAGCCAAAGTTAGTTATGACATTGGACGCTTCCTTGGACGGGTGGGGTGCCCACATGCAAGACTTGCAGATCCACTGAAGGTGGGCGGCACAGGAATCACAGTGTCACATAAACCTCTTGGAACTGAAAGTGGTGTTTCTTGGTCTCCAAGCATTTCTGCCAAGAATCAGGAAGTCATCAACCCAGATTCACACTGACAACAAACTCCACTACCATGTTCTATCTGCTGAAGCAAGGTGTGACAAGATCCCAGGCCCTCTCAACCCTGACTCAGCAGATCTGGGAATGACCGTTAGTCCACAGAATATCGATACAGGTTCAACATGTGCCAGGGGTCCAAAACGATTGGGCCGATTCCCTCAGCAGAGACACAAAACAGTGTCAAGAGTGGGAGCTAAACGACGAACAGCTGCAAAGGGTTTTTAGCTGTTGGGGGTTTCCAACCCTAGATCTGTTTGCTACGTCATTCAACAAAGAATGCAGATTCTACGCCAGCAGATTTCCTCAGCCAGGCTCTCTAGGAAATGCTTTCCACTTCTCTTGGGAAGTAACGTTTGCCTACGCATTCCCTCTGTTTCCTTTCATTCTAAAGGTCCTGCTAAACTTCAGATGAGAGCCTTGCCGTGTCATTTTCAACGCCCCAGGGCGTGGGCGTGACAGTACTGGTTCACAGAGCTGTATCGCCTATTAAGGTTTTCTCCAATTCTGTTCCAGACAAAAGAAAATCTTCTGTCCATGAACCAGGATCAAGTGGTTCAACCTCAAATACGTTTGCTACACTTGTCAGCTTGGCTCCTCATCACACAGAATTCAATACTGTATTGTCGCAACTTATGAAATCATTGTTTGAGCCAATTCACAAGTGTGACTTGAAGTACCTCTCCTGGAAAGTGGCCTTCCTGTTGGCCATAACTTCTGCTCGGCGCATTAGTGAATTTCAGGCCTTCACTACAACAGAACCTTACCTGCAGTTCTTTCCAGATAAAGTGATTCTTCGTACCAATCCATCTTTTAGTCTCACTGTACCTTCTACATTTCATCTAAATGAACCAGTGGTTTTGCCCTCCTTCTTTTGAGCTCCAACTTCACCAGCTGAGAGGGCACTCCATTCTCTGGACATTAAACAATGTTTAAAGTTCCACTTGCAAAGGACTAAGCCTTTCTGAAAATCTACTCAGTTACTCATTGCCTTCTCTGCCCCTTGGAGGGGTCAGGCTTTGACGTGGGTGTCTATTGCTCGCTGGGTCTCATCGACTATCCCCTTTTGTCATGAAAAGGCTGGCTGCCCTCTGGTTTCCAAAGTTGCAGCGCACTGAACATGCCAAATGGCAGCTTCCTCTGCCCTATTCGCAGGAGTGTCCTTGCCTGATAACTGCAGGGCGGCAACATTGGCGAACGTCCATAACTTCACAAATCATTCCCGGCTGGCAGAAGGCGAATGTAGCAGTTGGTCAAGCTGCTCTGCGACGTCTATTTGCATAAGGTATGATCTCCTGAAAAATAAATTCTCCTACGTAAGTGTGCAATGATAGTGATAGGTAATAAATATGTTTTCGAATGTTTTTCTATTTACGTTTTAGTATATGTATACATTGTTGTGAGTTAATATTATATGCTCTTTATGATTATCATTCGTATTTTGTTTTCTGAGTCGCATGGTGGAATGGTTCACCTTACCCACTGTCTCTGACCCTTTGGTACTACTTGCTATTCTGATTCAAGCATGTGAATCTATAAAAGATATAATACTGGAGAAAAAACAAGTTACTTACCTGTACACTGTGGTTCTCCAGTATTGATATCTTTTATAAAAATTTGTGTGCGACCCTCCCTCTACCCCTTTCCAGGTTCACCTTCCATACCACTCTTATTGCCTTATGGTACTCATGCTCAAAATCTGAGGTGTGATGGTCCTGTAGGGGAAGGAGACTCTATGGTCTGCACTCTGATTGGCTAGAGTTTGGATGTTTTATAACAATGGTAATAGATTGCTTAAAGCTAGTGAATTCTTACGGGCATTTGAATGTTGAAGTTTTATAATGCTATTTTACTGTTACCCTGGGACTCCCACCATGACGACGCGGAAGATTCAAGCATGTGAATCCATAAAAGATATCAATACTGGAGAACCACAGTGTACAGGTAAGTAACTTGTCTTTTATATGTGTTGGCATTCTGTGGGCATTGTGCTGTATGTGGATGTTCCATCCACCGGCAGTTATTTGCTGACTGATGGGCAAAGCACCATATTTGAAAGCTGAATGTACAAATAAATGTGGTTTTACTACAGGAGAGCTTCAGGTGCCCTCTTTACAGCAACTGTTTGAAAATCAGACCAGTTGTTCTAGAGATACTTGCCTCACAATTTGCTGCTCATTAGTGGCCTTTGTACATTTGCAAATTCTGGTTTGGGATTGTGGGAGCATGAAAATGTTAACCATGGCCTGCAATTTTACTTTTATCCCTGGAAAAGTGTGAGTCTACCGACAGGCCAACACACTATCTTGCCCTGCTTCAAGCTCCCCATTAGAGGTGAAGACAGCGACTTAGTGGCCGCTGCATCTGGCAGGGTGAAAAGAAAATTGCAACTCACTCCAGGGGAGCTCCTGGTCTCTGAATACTGTCCATGCCAGTGAGAGTACACAAGAACACCATTGAACCCAAAGATTACCGTGTTTTCTCCTTCTTCCTGCACCTATGAAACATATGGGCAGACAGTAGGAGAATGGGGCCCATTCTTTCGGCTGCCGGTCACCATAAGGCCCAGCACAGGGCTGAGATAATTGATAAAAAAGCAGCAGGTGCCCGAGGCACCAGGGCGCTCCCGACTGCACAAGGACTGCACAAGGACAGGTTGATCCATCAGGTTACGTCAACATGAGGAGCAGCCCAACCCAGAATGCCACCTGGCAGGGAGAACATCTCTTCACAGTAAGTCTCCCAGAAGGGAGAGGGTACGGGCCTAGAATCAGAAGGGCGCATGCTTAGAGCCACTTGCAGGGTCTAACCTTTTTTGAAGACACTGGAAGGACTGGGCTTTGCTTGCTGTTGGTCCTGGCGGACCGATAGGCAACCTTTGTAAACGAGGAGGAAGATGAGAAGGATTTGGAGCACCCTCCCAGGAAGCAATGAGTGTCACCTCTTCAGGCAGAGGCCTACATCTTCTGTTGATGATTGTGTCAAAGTCAATAGGTTTGTGTCATTAATGTAAAAGAGCGCCGCAATGGTTGTAGGTCTCTCTGTTGAATTCTATGTTTTATAAACGTTTTGCTCATATTTTCAAAAAACAATAAGCATAAGTTCCATATAAATATACGTGTAACTAATGTCAAGCTTAATTTAAGATTACAAAGGGTATGTATGTATGAATGTGTGTTTGAAGTGAATGTTAAATGTTGTAGGCTTTAATTATTGATTATAACTATACTGGTAAATCCTGTAGGCATAACTTTTTAATTGTTTAATGCTGGTTAGTCATGCCATTGCCCACAGGCATGCAGTTTGTCACTAGTTGCCTCGCAAATAAGAGAAGCATATTATGGTTAGGGGGTGTAGGAAGCTGGGCTTCTGCTGCAGTAACCCACCCCACTTTTTGCCAGACTACTGATGCACTTCTGACTTGATGTGCCCTGTGTCCCTGCCAATCAGGTTCCCAGGGCCTGTGTTCTTCCCCCCAAAAAACCCAATTGGCATCTCTGGCCACAGGTCAGCCCCTGGTAAATGGTACCACAGGTACCTAGGGCACTGTGACCAGTGAAAACCTCTAAGGGCCACAGCACTTATTGGCCCTGTACCTTTACACACACACACTGCCTTTGCAACCTGCATGTTTTGGTGCAGAACAAAGTGAAGTCTAGTTGGGTGCCCTATACCAGTGGTGAGGGTACAGGTGCATGAGCCTTGTACCCCTACAGTGTCTAAGTCCATTCTTAGACATTGTAAGTGCAGTGCTGCCATTAAGAGTATATGGTGCTGGGAGCTTGTCTTTACGAACTCCACAGCACCATAATGGCTACACTGAAAACTGAGAAGTTTGCTATCAAACTTCTCAGCACATTAAACCCACACTGATGCCAGTGTGAGATTTAATGAAAAATGCACACAGAGGGCATCTTAGAGATGCCCCCTGAAAAGCGACCAGCCTATGGTGGGTTCCCTGACTGGTACACACTATCCTGCCACCGCAAGACATGTTTCTGGACCCCCTAGGGTGGGAAGAGCCATCTGTGGCAGGGGAGCTTCAAAGGCCTGGCAGCCTTTGTAATGCGACACCCAGCCTCTCCTGCTATCAGGAGCAGGCCCCCTTCCTGTCTCCCCTTCTTTTCAGCAGGAAGACAGGCGGTAAAAACTAGCCAACCCAGAAGGTGTGCCCACCTCTGCTAATTCCACCCCTCAGGTGGGGGAGGCGAGGTGAAGCCCACTCTTCAGTGCCCGCCATCCTGCAGATGGCTGGCACTCCCCAATCAGGATTAGGGTTTGTGCTCACTACCCCACATGGGGTGAGCACACCAAGGGTGTAATCACCTTAAGGTCAGTAGCCCATTTGCTACTGACCTTGAGACCCCTAAAACACCCCCTAAATACAGTATTTAGGCAGCCCTGAACCAAGAAAGCAGACAAGAAGAAACTACTAGGAGAAGAAGAAGAAGGACCGAACAGCCGTGCAGCAGCTAACAAGAGGAAGATGCCCACTGACTTGGCCCCAGCCCTACCGGCCTGTCTCCACCTCGAACCTGCTCCACCTCGAACCTGCTCCTGCGAAATCCCGGTGTGTCCTACAGCCAGCAACCTCGAAAACTCCGGAGGACCTGCCTGCCTTCAACCCCAAAGACTGTGTCTCCCGTGAACACCGGATTTGTTCATCTGCAACCTCTAGCTCCAGCTGGACACCACGTATCCGCCCCACTCTGCACCCACTGTCCACGGCCCAAGCTCGAGAGGGCAAACACCACGAGGAGGTCACCCCGGCGATCCTGACGAGAGATCCGGCGACCCTGACCTGCATCAATCCTCCAGCCGATGCATGCAGCCTAAATCCAGAGGGACCCCCCAACCGCGACCAAGAGAAAGACCCAACCCCAAAAGGCACCCCTGCACCCGATGCCCCTTGGCCTTGGGTGGCCAAACCGACGGTGCCTAACCAACTCCTACCTTCCCAACTTACCTCTCGACCTGGTGGTCGCACCCAGAAGACCTCCTTCCCCAAGCCTGCTGTGCCTTTGCAAACCGGAGAATCCCCATTGCAAACAACAGCGCACCTGACGTCGAAACAGCACTCTGCACCCGGCCGCCCTAGTGCCGCTGCGGGTGCACCTTTGGTGCTACTTTGTTTCCCCATTTGTCGTGAGCTAAAGTCCAGGAGCTTTGCTCCCACAACCAAGTGGCCTGCTTGCTAGCAGCCACCAACAGGAGGCCCCCTATCCCCTATTGGATAACATTGGGCCTCACACTCTGCACCTGGCCGCCCTAGTGCCGCTGAGGGTGTAACTAGAGTGCATCCTTGACCCTGGGGGACCCCAGAGTCTATCCCCAGAACCTCAGCCCCCACTACTAAATACTTACCTCAAAACCGATAACACTATTTTCCTCCATAGGATAACATTGACTGTTTTTTTTGGAAAAGTTTCTAAGTGTGGAGTTTGAAAACCCAAAGAAATTCTTTAAAATTGCACTTGCTAACAAAGAAGATTTTACTTACCTGTTTACAGGAAATGTCCCAGAGTAGTATCCAGGTATACTAAAGTAAGAAAAGTAATCTCAAAAGTAACTTACCTGTAATTTTCCTGAAGAGCCCATTCAAGTCTATGTACTGTAGTTATAAACTATTGCATCTCTCTGAAACCATACAGTAAGTAATGTAATGTAAGGCAAACTTATATAGCGCATCTGTCACCCCAAGGGTATCCTGGCGCTCAGATTACCAGTCAGCCACTGTGTGTATCTAACCAAGATAGGCAAGGATCTAATCTCTAGGAAACAGTCTGGTTTTCAGTTCCTGAAACGTGACAAGGTGTTCATTTGTCTAAGCTCCGGAGGCAGGCATTCGAAAGTGTTGGCAGGCACCCCCCCGCAAACAATCAATCACAGAGCTAAATAAGCCATATTTAAAATACTTGTGCCTCAGTAGGTTCTGGTACTCTGTGCTGTCCACAGTGAGTCACAAATATGTCCACCATATGTGTTTATGAGAACATTTATCAAGTGCACAATATCAGACACATGAAACACTCAATTCACTGAACATAATAAAAAATGAGCAAAGTGTCCCCACTGAAACAGAACCACAAGGAAAAGAAAACAACATCTTTTGACATTGCAACTTTAACAAGCAAACTTACAACATGGGGTCATTGAAACTAACAACGTGGGGCCATTAAGGCCAGTAAATTACCAAAGATGAATTCTTGTAGTTGTTTCTTATGAGAAACACACATGTACAGGAGTATGCTGCATTGAAATCTATCTGCATTTTCCCCACATTCGCTCATTTATTCCCTTGTTGCTCTCCTAGTGTACATCTGACATACCTACCGACCGTCTACCATTTTAGATTTCCATAACCTCTTGCAATTTTCTATTTGCCTTTTCCATCCAAAGCATGTTCAATTCATCTTACTATTCTACCTCACACCTCATCTTTTTCCACCTAAACCTCTGTCCACCTTCCTCCTCTTCCTGTCATCATAGCCCTCCGCCCCCAACTCCTTAACGCCCCAACTAATTCTAATAATATAGAATCACGTGCACTTTCTTCCTTAAACAATCACTCCACTACAGACGCAAAAAGTAAATAACAATCATTTCAATTTATGACGCCAATAGTTTTAACTTTTTCAAATGCCACACCTTTACTGTGAAAACACAAAACACTTACTTACATGGGTTCTCATGTGTATGAAATGCGAACACCTGACAGAAACTCCCAGGCAGCAGCGCCCGCTTGCACGTGGCTCCCCTCTGTATACAAATGACGCCAGTGATAATCCCCATTTGAGCTGTTTTGCTGTTTGAGAGGTGCCTGAACCCTGTATCCAGGAGCTTCTGTCTATCACATTTCTGTATTCATAGCTTGACTGACATAGCTCAACATTCTGTCCCAACAGCTTGCAAGACCGGTCACTGCTATATGGTCCTCAACTGGAAATACAATGCATACAAAGGTATGCATTACAGTGTTACCAGGGCAGAGGCCTTTGACTGAACCACCGCACACGCCCGCGATAAAATCTGTGCTCACCAGATTTATTTTTAGGCAACCTCCTTGAACCTGCCAGCACATTTACTGACCCCTGCCCTCACTGGAATAAAGGAAGACAGCCTGGAAATGCGGCAAATAAAGATCGCCACACTTCCAGGCCATCTTCATTTACATGCATCTGCAGAGGTATTCGCGCCCCGCTGGGATCCCATCCACGCCCCCCCCAGGTGGGCACGCCCCACAGTTTGAAGACCTCTGACTTGAGATCTAGCTGAAGTAGGTAAAAACGGGAGTATCTTCCGAAGAGCTCGAAGCAGAGATAGACAGGTGTTCACAGTTTTATTTACCTGGGAGTCCAGTTGTAAATTACTGTCTAACATCACTCCTAAGTTGCGCACTGTCTTAGCGGGCAATAGGGAATTGTTAGCCGGGATCCAGTGTAGCCTTTTTTAGCAGTGGGGAGACAACTGCCTTTTTCCAGCAGTCCGGTACTAAGCCATTATTTAGGGATTGACAACAAATGTGATAGAGATGCGGAAAGAGTTCACCACCAAACAGTTTCCAGAACTTATGTGGAAGTGGGTACATAGGGGAGCCTGAAGAGATGCCGCCTCAATTGCATTAAATTCCTCTTGTGAGGGAATCTGGAATTGATCCAGAAATTTCATATGTTCCCTATCAGTTGTACTACAATTTATTGGAGTAGCATTACCAATGTGCTGGTGCGCATCATCATCCGTGGAGGATTTTAGCCCAGTTAAAATTTTATTAATTTTTTCCTCGAAAAAGACTGCTAAATCATCTCACAGTTCTTGTGATGCTGGAATTTTAGATTTTGCGCAATCTGGGTTGGACATGTCCCTTACTAGGCTAAATAAAGTTTGAGATTTATTAGAGGAATGTAGAATGGTTTCCTCGAGATATTTAGCCTTGGCTTTGCCTTTCGACTCTTCATAAATATAAAGTAGATTTTTTAAGGCTACTTTATCTGTCTTTGAATAATTCCTCCTCCATTTCCTTTCTGCTTGTTTGCAGCTTGTCTTCATCAACCTTAGCTCTTCATTATACCAAGGAGCAGATGCCTTTTTACAACTTTTGGCTTTCCTCAAGGGAGCTAGCTGATTTAGAGAATTAGTGATTTGATGACACAGATTCAGATAGTTCTTCTACACTGAATCATGAATATCAAATCTATCATCAACAAGTCGGGGAAGGTCCACTCATTTTTGTATTTTGGGCCATTCTCTACTAGTTCGAGTGACGATCATATAGGCAGCTTGTTTTTGACGATTAGCTACCTTTAAGGAAAAATGAAACAAAAAGTGGTCTGTCCAGCTTAATGGAAGTATCTCCTTAACAACCGCATCTTTTTCACCAGAGAAAACAAGATCCAGCACATGGCCCTTCTGATGAGTAGGGCATAGCACCAACTGTTGAAGGTTAATATTCTCACAGGCCTGACAAAGCTCTTTAAAAGCTGTGTCAAGGGTACCATTCTCCCAGAGATTAAAATCTCCAAGGATCAATAGTTTGGAATGAGAGTGCGATAAGTCGTATATTGCATCAATCAATTCTTGATAACCATGAGCAGTTCCACCTGGTGGTCTGTAGCAAAGTAAGCCACTACATAAAACACCACTAGGATCCTTAAGTGAGAACCCAAGTGATTCAATCCCCGGAACATCCTCTACACATAGTGGGGTAAGATTCCAGGTATCTTTATAGATAAATCCTACTCCTCCCCCTCTCCCATCCAGCCTGGGTTTATGGCAAATTTTATATCCTGGAGGGAAGGCTAAGCCCAACTTGACTTCTCTGTCTGCCCGTGTCCAAGTTTCTGTAAGAAACAGGGCATCCAGGTTATGATCTTCTAATAATATATAAATCTCCAGATAATGTTTAGCCAGAGAGCTAACATTAATCAATCCACAGTTAAGACTATCTAGCATGGCTTTCTTAGGGATAACCTTACCACAAGCGCCACTTTCATTATTCAAGGTCCTATCCTTCCGAGTGTCGAACAGGATAAGCTCATCTTCAGAGTAAACCAAACGGGGGGCATCAGGAGCAGCATAACAGGCGCTGAGCGTATCTGGAGCGCGGACGGGCACAGACGGGCTTGCCTTTGGCGCGCGCGCTGCGCGCTTGCATCTCGTCCATTTAAGTAGGGAGAGTGCAATGAACAACTAGAACGCTACCCAAGATGGCGGTACTTCCGGTGACTCGCTCTTACAGACGAGTACACCAGCACATCAATGGAGCGTTAAACATATTGTATTGTATACTAAAGTGACTGAATACAGCAAGGAGCAAAGTAAGTGCAACAACAGATTAAAAAGCTTCCGTTAAAAAACAATTTTTAAAAAGGTGACACTGATGCCCAACAATAAGAAATAAGCAGCAATTATATTTTTAAGAGTAGCGGCGATTAAATGTCTCAGCTATTACTGTTAGAACGTGCAGCGGGTAATCTCATATCTAACCGCGAGCTTGTATCTAGTCCGTTTAAGTAGGGAGAGTGCAATGAACAACTAGAACACTACCCAAGATGGCGGTACTTCCGGTGACTCGCTCTTACAGACGTCAGTAAGTCAAACAAAGTGCATATACAATTTAAATTCCAACTGTTTACAAACTGCATTACTACTGTAAAGTATTTATTGCTTACCTGTGCCAGGCTTGCTTGGTTCTAGAATATAAAATAACTAAGAGAATATTTTCATACAAAAACAATTGGTCTGAAGTTCAGTCTTTGAGTGTGTAAATTCATTTGCTGACGGAGTGTGTACAACAAATGCTTAACACTGTCCTCTGATACTGCCTTACTGCTCGACCACACTACCACTAATAGAGAGTGAGGTGCTATCTAACTTTACCTCTGCCTACCTTTGGGGTTCCACTGGACTCTGTGCACACTATACCTCACTTTGGTATAGTATATATAGAGCCAGCTTCCTACAGGGGTTAAGCCAGTGGCAGCTGGCACAGATCGGGAGTGGCGTGGCGGGGGTCATGGGAGGGGATTGAAAAATTATATACATTAGACTTACCTCTTCACAGTTGCCGTCTTTCCTCCATCGTCTCTCTTCAGCTTCTCTTCCTGATGAGTTCAGGAAGCACACAGGCTACCCAAAGCCAATCATGATGCTGCTGTTACCAACATGACAGCAGCGTCGTGATTGGTCTGAGCACCATGGTTCGACGCTGAGACAGAGGCATGGAGTCTGTGCATGTTCTCCACCCAAGTTGTGCAAAATAGTCGGGTGGAGAACATGCTAAGTGCACAGGACTGTTTGGCCGGCCCAACCGCCATGTGCACTTAAACGAGTCTCACCACTCCTCCCCCTGCTGGCTGTGATGACAGCCACGCCCCACCCGCATCAAAACTGTCTTCAGAACGGAGAAATAAAATGATAATAAAATTGTGGTATTTTCATTGTATTTTCCTTTTTTGCCTTGTTGAAGAGCAGTGGGGGACGCTCCTCCGCCTTAGCGGAGGAGACGCCACTGGGTTAAGCTACCCTCTGTGATGAGTTCCAAGGGTAGGTGATTTTCACCCGGGTTATTCTGCAAGGGCCCCATTTAGTAAATGACTTCAATTGTGAATCCCCCTAACAATAACATTGTATTTTGTGTACTGTTTTGCCAATTGTATATTCAGTACAATTTTGAAATTGTACTACTCTGTGTGCATTTAAAACACTGTCTTGACAGTGAGTTATTGAGAGTTATGTGTACTACTTAGGTCTGGGCTTCCCCTTTTTGAATGTAGCCTTGGACGCCTGAAGGAATGTAATTGGTTTACAGTTTGGGATAACAATAGTAGGCAGACTATGGCACACCAGTTGTACATTTCTTCCATTTTTACAATTCTAGGCTAGCAAAAATTAGATGCCCCTGGCTCTCCAAACAATTCTTTACACTTGCGGTTCCACGCATCTTGTTCTGATCACTGTACACATTCTTGCTGTGATCATGGTCACTGTTGCTCTCATTTCTTAACTGTATTCTGGTTATGAGACTTTTGACTACCATGTAAGTATTTCTCTTAGTTTAGGTATACTGTTTAGCTCAATTTGCTGTTCAAACAGATGATTAATAGACTGACCTACAGACTCTAAACATTTTGCCAGCCCGGAGTAGTGAATAATAAGAGCATGGTGGTTTGCTGAAAGAAGGCGGTGATCCTTACTCTTGAGCCTTTGATCTCTACACTCTAATTATTTAGCTTTGGCTCTATCTCACATTCACCCACTCTTTTGTATTTTGTAATGCAAAGACTGGGAGAACTTTGACACTGAAATATTCAAACAGTAGGTGATCACATGAAAATGTTCAATGCTGGAGAACTCGTGCCCTTTTAAGAAAGTAATTATTATCCAGAATATTATTTTTTAAAGACTCCTTGATTTTTCTTAGTATCAGTCGATGTCATGTTTTCCTTGACACTGCTGATCTCCTCGCAAGACACCATTGCTGCGGAGTCTATATTATAAATCAGCCCTTTTTATTGTGGTGGCTTCAATTAAGCTTTTTCTTTTTTTATATTCATGCCTGACTCTCCCCCCCCCCCCACCCCTTCAGTCTAAAGAAGGGTCTCCTGTACCACAGATGCGAGGACAGAATGAATGTGCACAGCTCAGGGGTGTCCTTAAGCAGGTAAATGGTTGATTATAGCTTTGTTAGCAGTTAATAGTCTCAGCCTCTGTCCTATGTTATCTGCTTTCTGCATGCAGCATGATTTTATATTTTATAAGGGCTTGTTTGATGCTGACAGACAATGAGGAGACATATCATGAATGTTAGGATGCGTTTTTCATGAACCCGAGCTGCGGTTCAGTTCACAGATTAGCAATGGATGGGGATTTGCCTTCAGTTGAGCCCCATGGCTGGGTTTCCTGCTCTAGAGTAGAGGCACTGTCATCAGAAGGAATTTGCCACGGAGACCACTGGCCCACGGCCCATCTGATGGCCAATTCTAGGCAATTGCAATTTTCTTCTTAGCCTTTTTGCATAATGTCACAGGCTCAGTGAAGAAATGGCTGTATTACCATGCAGGTCTGTCAACAGCACCCTAACTCTGACATAAAATAAGTTAAGGCGCTGCATAGAGAATGGCCAAGTATTGACTCTGTATTGAAACTGATCTCGTTGAATCCCCTGGAAGCGTTTCTCCCAAAGAGTAATCGAGGCAGATGTGCAGATTGATGCATGTGTCCCTTCAAAGTGGCCGTGTGGAAGCACAATGTGAGGCAGGTGTACAATCTGACCAGCGTATAGAGATCGATGCAGCTGTGCAGATAACCCCTCTATCTCCAGAGAGTAGCTTTCGAACTGTAAGGTTTGAGGCGCATTTGCATGTTGAAACTTGGGAGTTGGGCTATTTGCATGTGGTTTACCCACTGTAAAGGTTATTCAACTGAAAGGACATGCTTTACTTCTCTATGCTGCCTTCTTCAGACACCAGAACATGCATACAAAGGTATTACTTGTCTATAATATCACAGCGTCATCGGAGGGATTTTTTTTTTCTGGGCCGGTCTCTTTGGGGTCTGCCAACAGTACCCACACACTGGCATAAAAGTTTGCAAGGGGTAGCAAGTACTGGGGACCAAAGAGGTTGGCCTTCCTGTGTCCCCTGAAGTGGCATACCTTTTCACAGTCGAGTATGACTCTTGCAAAAGGCAGGCATCATACTTTACTTCTTTCAACACAAAAATGGTGAGGAATTGATCCCAGTTGCAGATTGACACACGTGGCGCTCCCAAAGTATAGTTTGAGGGGGATGTGCAGATTGACCTACAGGCAACAATGAGTCTGCTTATTTCTGCATGTCCTTTGACCACCTTGAGGTATCTTCAAATGGAAAGACATGATTTCCTTCTCTATCCTTCTGCCTTGTTCATGCACCACAACAAGGTTACAAAAGTATATGGGGGCATATTATCAAGAAACAGAGTTAAAATTATCGCCGCTTTAGCGGCAGAAAACTACCGCTAAAGGGCCGATAATGGGCTTGATAATATGCCCTTGAGAATTCCCATAGAAGCTCATGTTTTGATGACAATATGGGCTTCTATGGGAATTCTCTGTGGCATATTATCAAGCCCATTATCGCCGCTTTAGCGGCGATAATTTTAACTCCATGCTTGATAATATGCCCCTAAATGTCGATTTCAAAGAATGAAGCTCTCCATTCCATGGGTCATGACAGGCCTGTGCAACAGGTTCCTGTGGCTAGCTGAAGAATACAGGGAACTGGAGCGAGGCAACAAGACTAGCCTTTAACTAGATAGGGTGTTGGGCATTATGAGGTATTTGAAGCGACGCTGGGATTGCAGTGGGAGAGGAGGCGTGGTAGGGGAAATATTGGAGCAAATGGAAAGGGAGCAGGAGAAAAAAGAATAAGAGTAAGGCAGAGAAGGGAGTTGAGGGGGAAAACTGGTGAAGCGGATACTATACTTGAGGAAGCAAAAGAAGAAGAGAGGGGAATAGAGGTGGGGGTACAGCTGAAAAGGAAAATAAAATAAATGGAGAATCAAAGAGAATGCTAGAATAAAGGACCTATGGAGAATAAGGAAATATTGAGAATAAGCGGAGAGTTAAGGGGTAAAAGAGGACTCGCAATCTGAAAGAAAGAGGATCAAAGCGTCAGTAAATGGAAGGGAAATACTCTGACGGAAGCAGAGAGAGAGAGAGGGAGTAGAAGGGGGAGGGATTTGCTGTGTTGTTGTTTTTCTGTGTTTTTTCCCCCCATAAAAGCTGTGATCTGTTTTTATTTTTTTAATGCAAATCTGGAACTCCAGCCCACCCAACCAAAAGGATAACAGATGGGGGAGGGAATGCAAGCTGGAGAGCGGCCTGCCCTATCTGCAGAGAAATAAACAGGGGAGACTTGGGGAATGGGAAAACAGCTTTAATTAAAAATGAGCCATCTTTACTCCAACACCAGCAGAATGGGCTTACCGCATCCGACGGGCAAATGCTTTAGGGTTTTTAACTTCAAAAAAAGGACTTTTATGAAAATAAAGCTCAGTTTGGCAGCGACCATGTGTGGACGGCCCATGCCAAAAAGTAAAGTAAGGCCTTTCGTTCATGACGCATGCAAAGATCGCGCAAACTACCTAGCACAAAGATTTATACACCTAATGGCTCTTTCGTTGAATTTTTATTTGCCTTTTTTAAAATGCACATCCACATTTTTTTCTTCGTTTTGCAGAATGTCCCGTTTTTATGCCCTTTTTGTAGTGTCCATGGTAGTGACTGGTGCCTGAACTGAACAGTGTGAATCGTGGGTGACTGTGATCGCTGGAAGCAAAGCAGAAGCACAGAGTGAGCTAAATGGCCTTACATTTATAGTCGGCTGTGCTTTCTACAAGAGGCAAGAATCAAATGAATTCTTTACTGGTTACAACACTGAATTGCTGGGATGTTGTTAACTGGTTGAGATCCAGGCCTTTTCTAAAGTTATGGCACAACCTACTTACTCTCCCCTCCTTTCCTCGGTTCTCAGCAAGTTGCACACTAATGCAATGCACAACTGCAGCTTTTTTCATCACATTAGAAAGCCTTCTTGCAGAGGGATGACGCAGACAGGACATTATCTGTGAGCTTGTTCATGGTTGTAGCAGGTGACTTGTACAGTCTTGGAGATGAGTGGGCACCCTCTTCTCTTGGAGCGCCCTGTTTATGCAACAGGTTCCTTCGTCCACTACTGTGAGACATCATCTGTTACACTGCTGGGTAGTCTACACTCTTAATAAGATCATATTGATAGGATCCCCTTCAGCTGCGATTATATAGGAAGCCATGAAGAAACCGGGAGGCCTACCTCAAAAGGATTGGACTGTCCCTCCACTACTGTGGGACAGGAAGTCATGATGGTATAAGGGAATTTAGTATCTCATGCGGCGAAAGACAGCCATGAACACGTAGGAACCTACATTCTATGTGATTTGACTGTTGCTTCTCATGATAAGTAGTCACGATAAAAGAGGGATGTTAACACTCACTTTTATAATATAATTCATTGGCTGCAGGGAAATAGGTGGCCATGATGGAATAGGCAGCCTAGATGTACAGTGCTAAGATTGGTCTTTTGCTAAGGTTGGATTGGCAATGGTAATGCAACAAGGGATTCTATGCTCACTGTGAGAAAATCTTTCTTCCACTACTTTGTATAGGTCGCCATAATGGAATAAGGGAGTCTACGCTCAGTGCCGGCTGAGGGTGGCCTGTACTGTGGCATGGGTTTCTAGCAGATTTTTGTTGCATTGCTTAATTGGTCTGGTAGTTCGTGTAATGCCTTTGATCCTTCTCCTTCCTGTGATGATAAAGTTTAGGGATGCAAAGATGATCTATGCAGTTCTACTCATGTCCTGTAGTTTGGGCAGTTTCTGTTCTCCAGTGGTATTTGTTTACAGAACTGGTGATCCAGAGGGGCATATATACAAGGGGATTGCGCCACCAGAACGTCACTTTTTCAGACGTTACGGTGACGCAATGCCCTGCTCCATATTTACAAAGCGGCATTATGCCACTTTGCGTGGCTTAATGAGGCTTTGTAAATATTGTCTCCTTTCACGCAGGTATATGTATGAAAGGGGCGTGCAATGGGTGTTGCTGTGGCCTTTCTACTGCAACATCCATTGCTTTTTTACGCTGCCCCAGATTTACAAGGATCTGTACATCTGAGGCAGCGCCAAAAACAAACACCACTGAATAGTAGGCGTTAGATTGGCGCAATGAGGAGAAATACTTTTATTCTCCTAGTTTTTGCTCTTTCTATGTGTGCTGCATTCTGCCGCACACATAGAAAGATAAAATTGCCTTTAAAGATTGTGTATGTGCAGGAAGGTGTCCCTTCCTGTACATAAACATTCATCCCTGCAGCACAAACACCCTTGCACCATCGTGCAAGGGTGCCTGCGTTGCAGGGAATCATTCCTGCAATGCAGGCACCCTTGCACGATGGTGCAAGGGTATCTCTGTTGGCACTAGGTAGAATTTTTTTGCGCGAATGCAAGGGAAAACACAGGGGTGCATCATATTCTTGTAAATACGGTGCATCTCTGTGTTTTATAAATGACACAGCGCTGCTGAATTGCCCGCAATGCCGCGCTGTGCTATTTCCTTGTCCCCCAGGGTGCCTGTGAGCATTCAGTCCCACCATGACAAAAAGTGCTGGGCTGTTTGTCTGTAGCATTATGTTTACTAATTTCAGACATATTTCAGAATGTGATTGTGATTAATATCATCTGAACCTTTTCTTCTTTATCGAGACGTTGATTAAGGATGCATCAGCTCCAGATGTATTTCTGGCAGTACATCCCTCATATAAAGTAAAACATTTTGACCGGGTTGGAAGAGCAAGAGAAGGGTTCACAATCCCATTTTAGGGAACACCTTAAGGCAAAGATTATCAAAATGAAGTGTTTTTCTTTCGACGAAACCTTAACATTCTCTATGTCTTCTACAGCTTGCACACCTTTTTATGTGTCCTGGTCCATCATTCACCAGGATCTTTAACCACTTTCTCTAGAATATGATACCTTTATATCTCCATTTGTTGAAGGTGCCTCATGACGCAGGTTATATTGCAAACTTTATATTGTACTCTCATGATTTTATTTCAGTTTAGCTGTAATTTGGTTGGATCATTAAGCCCTTCTAGTCTCAATCATATGTGATTATGCTGATCATAAATCTACCTCATCATATCTATCTTGCACTCTTAAGTTTAAATTGTCTAATATCGCTGTTTCTAATTTAGATTCATCTTTGCAGAGCCTACCTGGTGTGCTTCATGATAACAAAACATTTGGGTCCTTTCTGTTTATGACATAGTTGCCCCTGTTGTGATGGTAGCTTTGTATTGCAGCCACCTCTTAGCACCTTGGTAAACACTAGCGTTAGCCAGTGATAAATGCACCTGTAAACTTCTAGAAAGAAATTGGTATGAACAGTATGCATCAGTAGGAAAGACCAAATAAAAGAAACGTCTTAAGATAAATAGAGCGTAATTCAAAATAGCCCTCTTCAGCTACTATAAAGATTGTATCTTGCAGAATAATAATGCCCCTCAGGAGCTTTTTAAAATTGTTAAAGACGGTTCAAATCCCAGAAGCCCTCAATCTGGAGTATCAGTTACTCAGGAATCATGTGAATCCTTGTCACTTTTTTTCATGATAATATTCAGACTACTTATCAATCTTTCGCTAGTCCTACAGTCAATGATTCAAGCCTTCCTGAATCTATCTCCGTTCCTGCTCAGCGTCTAACTGAATTTTGCTGAATCACTTCTGACTCGCATTGCAAATCTTGAACATCATCAAATCTGAATCAACAGACGACCCCGGTCTCACCTGTATTATCCACATGACTTCTCTATCTATCCATTCTCCTATATGTCAGGCAAGCTACTAGTTGAATGGAAGCAGGTATGTATTGTTTCATTATTGAAAAAAACCCTCTTCCGCTCCATCTGTTCTTGGGAACTTTCGCCTTATCTGACTTTTGCCATTTTATGTTGCCTAAAAGATCGTTAATATGCAACTTTCTGAATTTATCACTCATAACTCCATTTTGAATCCTGTCAAGTCAGGGTTCCGCTCCTTCCATGAAATGGCGATTGCACTCATTGCAGTACAAAATGAGCTGTGCACGATTCTGAATCAGGGCGGCATCGAAGTTCTCATCCCTAGGGATCTCTCTGCTGCCTTCCACACTGTCTGACATTCTGTTCTAACAGACAGTCTGGTGAGAGCAAGTATGAGAAGGCCGGCCATCCAGTAGCACTGATCCTTACTTATGTGAGGGAGCCATTCAGTCATCATGGAGCATTAGGGTCTTCAGCTCAAACTATATATGTGCGAGCCACTCAAGGGTGCGAACCCCAGTTTGTTTAATCTGTATGTAGTATGTAACCACGTCAGCGAAACTGATTAAGGATTTCCTGATGCTCTCCGTATGCTATGTAGATGACACACAATTCTAAGACTAGACGGACACAATGATTCTGCTTGCGGTAACCTCCTTCAAGGTCTGAATGTGCTGGCTGAGTGGATGGTGACAAACTGCCTGCAGCTTAACTCGGATATAAACTGAGAGTTTTGACCTTAGGGGGTCCTCACTCTTGTTGGTCTCCTGATTCGTGGCCTGATGTGCTTTGTCAGTGTCCAATTCCAGTTCACGCAGAGCGAAACCTAAGGTTTACTATAGATGAAAATTTTCTTTTCTTCCTCATAATGAGAATGTTTCATCTTCCTGCTTCCATTATTTCAATATTATAAGGAAAGTTCTTCCGTATATCCCTAATTCCGCACATTACTCCATTATTCAAGATTTGGTGGAAGAACATTCTTTAGAAATACTTTAAATACATCTTTAAAAGATTTCTGTCTTTGACATTTTTAGGTACGTAGATCAAGACAACATTTGTGAGTGTGTTTGAAATTTTTAAGGATGTAATGTTGCTGTTTTTTGTTCCTCAGTGAAAATGTCCATAGCAACATATTTTGGTTGTAACACATGTCTATGCTGAAATCTCAACACAAAGCTGTTGAAGGGTAGCGACCGGTGGACTCGGATTAACACAGGATGGCAGAACCTCTAGGCAAATAAATGTACGTGTAGCATCACTGATGTCGGGGAACTCGAGAAGAAATAGTTTGTTCTACCTGCTCCTGTGGCATTATTATGCGAGGAAACGCAATTTTACAAAAAATATGGGGAACATCCAGATTTTTAAGTAAGAAAGGAACGTTGGAGGTCAGGAGAATCAGAAAATACACAGTTTTGCTTTCTTGGCTGCAGTTCAGACTACATGGGTGAGGTGTGCCTTGTCAGCTGCTTCTTGAAAATGATCACACACCTCTTTAGAGTGATAGACATTCCAAAATCCTGTGAGCGCTTATGCATATCTGTCATCGTTGCTCTCAGGAGCCCAAGCAGATTAAATATCTGTGTCTGTCATGTTTAAATGGTCCTTTAAGGCAGGCAGAATAAAATGGCATTATTTCACAGATTAAACACAAACATATTTTTTGCACAAACTCTCAACCTAACCAATCTAATTGAGGGTGAATTTGCCTTTCACATGGAAACATGTTAGTATCTGCAAAGCAAAAAAAACACTTTTGCTCTTTTTAGTTAGAGCGCCGCTGTTGTTTTCTTTTGGGGAGGATGGCACGGTCCATATCGGTTATTTTGTCAGAATTTGCTGACATGCGCTCTCTCTCGTTTCCTAGGTGCAGAGGGAGATTCTTACACATATGCTTGGTTTCCATTTACATCTCATCCCCTCGGCTCGCCTAACATTCATAAATTATTGCCTCTCTTACATTGTCTTATGATGGTGTCTTTTATGTTTTGTTTCCTATGAAACTGGTCGTGCCAAATTGCAATGAAATATGTATGTTGACCCGTTGAACACATTTTTATAACAGGTTGACACATTCTATTGTGTAACAGTGTTTGTCTACTAATATTACATCACTCTGACGCCCCCAGGCTTTCCTCTCACTACGTTAAACTTCAAAATTAAACCAAAAGAAACATGTTAATGTGTGAGGAGCTAGGATAGAATTGTCAGTATGAGTCAATTCTTTTTTAGTATCCTAAGAGCCTTGCATTCTGCGAGATCGCAGGAAGAGTCGTGGAGGAGGCCTGCCACCCTCTCTATGGGGTTTCTAGCCTGTGCAGTTATACTGTGTTCGCTACCCATAGTTTGAATCAGTTTCCTTTATCTAACAAAGGATGCCCCCGCCTGCAGTCATTTGCTGATATACTTCAGTTGTGCCGTGGGCTCCACCAACTCTTCGTTGAAAACAAAACATACTTGAAAGTATATGGCGATTCAGGACAACGTTATTTATTAATTGAAAAAAAGTGGTTACTTTATCCTGATTGGGTCAGGCGCTCACTTGTGCAGGCTGCATTTATAACAGTGTGCTCTGGGTGTGCCAGAAAGGAAAACTAAACTATAATGTGTCTGATGGATTACACCTGGGGGAATGTGTGGGAACGTACGTACAGGGACTAGAAGAGAGTGTTGAACTAAGGAATAATGATATCGAGCCTTCTGCAATATCTCCTCGTCCTCTTCCTCCTCCCATTCCTTACTCCGTGAGGATGTGCCCTAGCATCACATCCTTGTTGCGATCCCATACCAGAAAATACCTGAAGAGTGGCACACCAACTAACATCTCACCCTTTTTGTATTGCTATGACCAAAAGCAGCTAACAAAATAGCAAATCAGCTCGCTGTACCACCCGTAGCTCAGACTCCATTGCTACATCAAGCCAGTAGTAGGAAAGAAAGTTCACAGAGCAGCACACCTAGCAGCTCTGCAGTGTCTGTCCAGGTGTCTGCTGTCCCTCTCATAGAGAGATAGAGGTCCTCACTGGGACCAAATCAGCACTGACACAAAAAAACTCACACAGGGCCTGCTCCCCTTCTTTCCCTCTTTCTTAGCACTTTTTCAACCCATCAGTTCTGTCTCTCCTCCTTTCCTCTCCCCTCTCTCTCGCTTTCATTCTCTATCCATCACCTCTATTTCTTGTACTCCTCACTTTCTCTCTCTCTGTCTCTCTCTCTCTGCTTATGTCCCCACTGTGCCTGCAGCAATAAACCTCAGAGCTGGAGATACACGGGCCATCAAAAACCAGCCTGTCTGATGAAATAAACGGCCAGCCCAGCCGGAAGCGATCCTGAATCTTACCTGGCTATCTCACAGGAAAATCACGGGCGTCTCTTAAGTTTGCCATGTAACTCTCCTGGCCGCGCCAAAATTGATAACCAGAAAAACGCAAGTAGGCAGGCAGGGCTCATGGAAATAAACATATTTCACCCAGCCACGTTTCCACGGTAATAGCAACCAAAAAGAAACGCCTAAAGCACAAAAACCCAATTGGAACTTCTTACCAGGGCTCAAAAGAAGGGTCTTATGGATTGAACCTACATGCATGCAACCAATAAAAAAAGAAAGTGGATACTTCTGCCTGTCTGTAAGAACGCAGTCATCCACATTCATCGTCGAGCACGCTGTTGCATCTTCCAAGTCAAGCTGAAACTGCTACAGGTGAATTGCTTTGCCCAGAATCACAGGGTGTGGAGCCGACGCAAGACTCGAAACTGATTCTCAGTTCCACATGCCGTGCTCTGCCTTCCTTTCTCTGGAAAATAAGCTAGGCTCTCTAATCACCTCCATCTCCCAACTTGAAGCTACCATTTCACTTTTAAGCTCCAAGATCTCGACTTTTCCATACACCTCAATTCCTTTGGAAAACACTCACCCTCCCACGAGATGCACCTCGCCCCCACAACCCATAATAGCTAAGCATAGCCTGGCGTCTGCAAATTCACACAAGCATTCGAACGCCTCCCTTCCTCCACTTTCACTTCCCAATAACCCTGCTATCTACAATATTCCGACCATCTCCTCTGTCAGAAACACTCATCCACCTAAACCCTCCCAAGCGACCACATATAAGTTCAATATCCCCATCTCCCCTCATAGCCCAAGTGCCCCCGTCACCAAAACAGTCTCGACAGAGCTGCGCTGTATGCTCCACAACTGCAGATCTGCAATAAAACACAAACTTGAAATCTCCGATACCATCAACTTGCACAATATTGACATGCTCTTCCTCACAGAGACCTGGTTCAATGATACCTCTCATTCTATGTTTGATCTCCTTGGACCAACAGGCTATTCTATACTTAGAAATGACAGACTTGACAAAGTTGGGGGAGGTGTTGCAGTCATCTTTAGAAACCCCCTTCAACTTAAGGCCCTTCCTAACAGCTCCTTCCACACTTTTGAATGCCTATCTCTTGAGCTTCAATTGCACCACCGCTCACCTCTCAGATTCCATGTTATCTACCACCCGCCTGGTAGCAGCCCTTCGTTTATGGAGGAACTCACGGACTGCATCAGTGACCAATACTCTCAAAGTGACAATCAGATCTTCGTAGGTGACTTCAATGTCCACTGGGGCTCGCCTCAAGACACCTATGCGAATGCGCTGGCCACCTTCCTCTCTGCAAACGATCTTATCCAACACTGCACTGAAACAACACACTCTAAGGGTTCAACCCTGGACCTTGTTATCTCTAAAGCAGGCTTGCTGACTATCGCTTCCCCTATTCATGTAGACTGGTCTGACCACCTCCTCATCCCATTCTCTCTTCACCTATCACACTCTATAACTCTTGGCCAGCCTAAGAGGGCTACTTCCTGGTTCCGTGACACTAAAAATATTGACATCAGTACCCTCTGTGAGTCTGCCTTGCTATCACTTCCAAGGCTTGACCCGGACCTAGATGTTAACGAACTCACCTCCCAATGCCTTACAGTCCTTGCAGTCGAAATCAATAATGTCGCTCCTCTCCAAAGCAAAAAGAAAAGACCCACTCCCTCAGCACCTTGGTTCAACAAATCCCTCTATGAAGAAAGGAAGCACCTAAGAGTCCTTGAGAAACAATGGAGACAAGCGCCCTCCACCGAAAACTTGGCCACGCTGCGTTCAGCAAGATCCAAGTACCACAAGCACATTTTCCTTGGAAAAGCGTCGCACTTCAAATCCCTCCTTGACTCAGCCAAAAATAGACCCAAAAAACTATTCGACCTCCTCAAGAACCCTAACAGCTCTCCCCCAACCTCCAAATTGGAGGACTCCACAAAGAAAGCTGCGGATTTCGCTATATTCTTTGACAAAAAGGTGAAATCACTTGTAGACCAGGTCATTCATCCTACCCCTACAGAGGAGCGCAAATCCTTAACCATTTGGCAAAACTTTGACCCCATCTCTGATGACGCCCTCCTTAAATGCATCCTTGATACAAAGCCCTCTAACCACTCTCTTGACCCCATCCCTAGTGCCATTGCCATGGACTTCTATACCCATTCTCTTTCCTATTGGACCACTCTGGTCAACCTCTCCCTCAGTCAAGGCTCCCTTCCTGTTTCCTTCAAAAATGGACAGGTCACCCCTCTGCTTAAAAAACCCACCGCTGATGCGAACGACCTCAACAACTACCGTCCCATCACTAACCTACCCTTTCTTGCGAAAATCACAGAAAAATGTGTAGCGAAACAACTCCCTCGCCATATCAAGGACAATGATCTTCTTGACACTTTCCAGTCCGGCTTCATTCAAAACTGCAGCACTGAAACAACCCTGCTGCTAGTGATTGATGACGCGCTGCGGATACTCGATTCAGGGGAGTCTTGTCTTCTAATTCTTCTTGACCTTTCTGCAGCCTTTGACACAGTCAATCACAACACTCTCCTTAACACTCTTCAACAGAGAATGGGCATAGAGGGCACTGTGCTCAAATGGTTTGCCTCCTTCCTCTCTGATAGATCCCAAATGATCAAAATAGCGAACAGCCTTTCATCTCCTTTAGCGGTCAGCCAAGGTGTCCCTCAAGGCTCTATACTTGCACCCACACTATTCAATCTCTATTTAGAACCTTTGGGAAATCTCCTGAGTAAATCCGGGATCCATTATCATCTATATGCGGACGACACTCAAATCTATCTTAAGGTGGCCTCCACTCACGATATCTCCTTCCTAAGCTCTACTCTCGACTCCATTCAAAACTGGATGTTAACTCATCAACTGATCCTGAATCCCTCCAAAACTGAATTCCTCCTCCTCTCCTCATCACTTTCTCCTCCCCCAGTGCAATCATGGATGGATCAGACTAATCTACTGAACAATAAACCCATCATTGTCGAGAGCGCAAAATCCCTTGGTGTCATACTCGACAAAAAACTCAATCTACACTCCCACATCGATTCCATTGCAAAGTCTGCTCGATACCAACTGCGACTTCTTTGGGGGATTCGTCGCTTCTTCCCGGAGCACGACCTTAAAACCCTGGCCCAATCGCTGGTTCTCTCCAGATTGGACTACTGCAATTCTCTTCTTACTGGCCTCCCCAAAACCCACCTGTCCCCCCTAAAGTCCGTTCTCCATTCAGCAGCTCGTTTCATTTATGGGGCCAAAAGAAGCGACCACATCACACCCATTTTATCCACCCTCCGTTGGCTTCCCATAGAGGCAAGATCTATCTACAAGACTGCCTGTATCACCCACAAAGCCTTGCACTCCTCCTCCCCTCGCTACCTGGCGAATAAACTGAAACTCTCCGGAGGCTCCAGACCTTCACGTAATGCAGAAAATGTATTGCTTGAACCTCTCACTTTCAAGAAGGAAAGATCGATGGCCCAATCCTTTTCAGGCAATGCGGTGAGAATCTGGAACTCACTTCCGCCTCATCTCCGGACCACCACCTCTTCTCAGGCCTTCAAATCTGACCTCAAAGCTCTCCTCCTTCAAAGACACTTCCAAATTTAATTTACGCCCTCTATTTTCTGAAGGAAGTCCTGCCGTTATAGGAAATTCTGTTCTCCATGCCTATAGAAGTGCCTTCCCAGTGTGTTTTTGTGTGTTGAGTGTCTGCCATTTAGTGCAGTAGTATACCTCTACTTGTACTTTGTACTCTTGTATAACATGCAGACGTCTCCTTTCCTTTGTAACTTATCGTTTGTAACGTAACTTTTATTTTAGTGTTTTGAGTGTCTGCCATTTTTTTACCTCTGTGTACTTTGTATGCTCTTGTAACCTGCACACGTCACTTTTTTCCTTTTGTAACGTATCGTTTGCTCCCTCTTGTATTTTGTTTGCTCCTGATACTTGCACAAATGCCACTATTGCCTCATGGAACGTAACGTTTGATTTTGTAACATGCTCACTTGTAATTTTTCTCCTTATGTATCATTTCTACTCCTATTGTGAAGCGCTCTGACACCTTAGGGTAAAGTCCGCGCTATATAAAAACGCATTAAATAAATAAATAAATAAATGCCACATCCTCTCTTCTACATAATTACATGTGATGATATGGTGCACGGCGGGGGAGGAGGGGGGATTCGGGGCTGAGGGCTGCATTGCTATCATTGTCATATCCATTCTGCAGAAAAAAGGGCGCGTATTGTAAGCCATCAGACATTAGAGATGTCGCTCACAAACTAAGGTGGCCCTGCCAGGAAGAGGCTGTGGACAAATGCGGCCTTTCTGGGACGCTGTCTCAAGGGGAAAACACAGGACTACACTTATCGTCGTCCTGTCCTCCTGAAACCGATTGTGTGTTTTTATTGTGCGTTGATTCTCGATCAAACACCCGTCAAAGGCAAACAACTGCAAAAGAAAACCTCAAATAAACGTGTTCTGCAAAGATAATTTGGGCAACTGCCAAAAAACGCTAGCCTTTCTTTCACATTGTCTGCAGTAGGAATCTTGGTTGACATCATATTCTGTTCCAGGAACAAACCAGTTAATTTTCCCTGTTTACATTGTCCTGCTTGAAACTGACCGAGGGCCAAAAACCCGAGTTCCTGCAGGAGATTTACTTTGGAACTCTTGGCAGGCCTTCTCTCCCCTTTAGAGCAGAGCTCTTTTTGATTTTTTTTTTTACATCTTCTGGTTTTCAGGACCCTGTGTTTTCCCAAAATATTTTCTGCAGATAACTTAACATACAAGCCCGTGATTAGGCAACTGAAGTGTTTTTCAAGCCGGTTTTATTTTTTCAGTTCCACGTTCGAGTGAGAGCAAGTCAGGGGAAAATCAAGTAGAAAGAAGGTCAATGAAGGGAGAGAGTAACACTTGGAAAGTGGGGGCTGGAACGATAGAGAGAGCAGATGAAATACAGAAAAAGAGAAGGCGAAGGAGAAGTGGAGGATATGGGAGATTGAGAGAAAAATGAAGACATATGGACAGAGGGAGAGCGAGAGAAGATAGAAAAGTAGTAAGAAAAAGAGCTGGGGAGATACAGAAAAAAAGTGTTAGAGCGAATGAGAGGAAAAGAGGTGGAGATTGGAGGGAGAGATGTGTAGTGAGAAGGGATTTGTATAGAGAGGAGATGTGATGAAGAAAGGGAGACCGGAATAGTGCGTTAGATGGGGAGAGAATAAAAGAGTAAGGGAAGAGAGGAGAGTGAGAGAAAGTGAGAGAAAGAGTAGAGAGAGATGCAGGGAGTATGAGCGAGAAACAGAAATGTATGCAAATACATATATATATATATATATATATATATATATATATATATATATATATATATATATATATAATATATATATATGTATATATATATATATATATATATATATATATATATATATATATATATATATATATATATATATATATATATATATATATATATATATATATATATATATTAAAGGTAGTCCTTCACGAAGGAAGCTGCAGGCAGGTGAGTGTTTCAACATTTATGAGGAGCCAACTTGCCAGCAGATACGCAGCTTGAAACCCGGCATCACTTTCAAACTTCGAGACGAGTTTCGGGAACTCCTGTTCCCTTTCTCAATGTCCGTAAGGACTGCATACTCTCAGACAGTGTTCCCGCACAATATCTCTTCCAGGGCCCCGCCCTGGTGGGCGTTGCCAGAAGGCTTTCTGGGTCCTGTAGTGCAGTGGCAGTATCCTTCAGTGAGTCCGTCTGAAGGTAGCAGCAAATCAAATTAATTAAACGCATGTGGGGTGATGCCCGGTCCGGTTGCAACCTGCCCCGCTTTCTAGTTGCCCCCAGTGAAGCTGCCTCCGTTTGCGCTGACACTGATTTTGCGCCAGCCTCGGTCTGCTACCATGTGGCGGGCTTCTCTTCACAGGTCCACAAACGTATACTCCAGTACATGAGGCCCATAACTAACAAAGATGCTGCTTACCCAGTGGCAAGACATTTCCAGGAATATCATGGCAGTAATTTACAACATTTAAAGTACTTTGCTGTGGAAACTCTCTTGCCCCTCAGAAAGGGTGGTAATCGAGAATACCTACTTAGGAAACTTGAAGCAAAATACATCTAGGAGTTGAATTGTAAAACACTGCATGGTCTTAATATCAGTGAGGATTCTCGCTCGATACAGGTTTGACAGGGTCTGGCACTCGGGTTTTACAAGGGGTTCCCGAGGAGTGGCCATTTTGCTCCGGCGTGGACTTCCCTTTACCCTGGCCCATGCCGAGGTGGACACGCACGGCCGTTATGTGGCCTTGAAGGGTACAATCGAGGGGCAACCCCTGAATCTCTTGTGCACTTACATCCCTCCCGCCAATATGGCCTCTGTCCTTCGCCAGCTCACACTGATAATCTCCTCTTTCCCACCGGGACTGACGGTAGTGGGGGGCGACTTTAATGCCGTCCTGCAACCTTCGCGTGACACAACAGGTCCTCCCTCAGCTTCCCGCCTAGCTGCTGCAAAGCGCCTATCTGACTGGGCCTCTGCCCTGGGTCTCTGCGATGCCTGGAGGGTGTGGAACCCCCGTAAAGAGCAATACACTCAATTCAATTCAATTGTAACTTTATTCGGTTATTAAAACAAAACAACCATAAAAGTACAAATAAAACCACATGTTTAAGAAAAAATAAATTCATCCAGTAAGACACAGTAATCACAATAATGTCATCACAAATCAGGATATTACAGATTTCTGAAGTTTAAAAACATTTTTAAAAAACGCAGAGATAGATACAACAGTTAAAATGTTATCTAATCTTAAAACAGCTAAAAAGGCAGGACGACAACGATTTGCTCCCATGATCTTTAATATCGGCACAATCCATCTTCGCCTCGGTATTAAGTAAAGTTTACAGAAGAAGAGGATGTGAATGTCTGACTGCTCAGACAAATCATCACATGGGCATTTGTTTAAATGTTTCGACCAGTTATTCATTTTAGGGAAACTAAGTGACCTGAATAATAAGTTTAATCTAAAACGAGTTAATAAATACCTCTCGTAATCACTCATTTGTAACTTAACATATGGCTGCATTTTGCTTGTAGTCGTTATTAGCTGGTGTGCGACCACCGTTTTTTTTAACATTTCGGTGGCGGTTCTGCGTTCTCCCAAGTGTTTCATACACTTTTCCTTCAAGGCTTTTCTAGGGATATCGTGCAGACAAGATGGATCATCGTAATAGTCTGCCAGACCTATAGCCGTAAGGAATTTCTTCACATAGTTTAACCATTCAACCTTGCCGCTATTATCTAGCCTCATAACATCAATCAGGGTTGTACGGTTAAATTCGCATTCCTCGGTGGTCCAGACCCTATGCCATAACAGAACCGGAGCGACCTTTATGGTGTCTTCAAGATATGGTTCCCCCAGTTTAGCGTGACAAAGATATGTGGAAACACTTTCTGGTACAGCTAAAAGATACTTCATGAAGGCGTTTTCTACCACCTGCAACAACTTCACATTTGCGTATCCCCACAGTCCTGCGCCATATGTAGCGATCGAAACACAGGTTGCTCTATAAACCGTTAGCAACTCCCCAATTGGTTTCCTGCCCATCTTATTACTAAAAAATGTTAGGGCCATTATTGATTTACAAAAGAGTAACCTTCTTGTCTTGATTGCATTATTCCATAAGCCAGTGTGATCAAATAGAACGCCAAGGTACGGAAAGGTTGGGGTAAAATCAACTGGGCTAGAGGCAATAAAAACTGCCTTTCTCCTTCTGTTAGCCCCTAGGCCACATGTCATACAGAAGGTCTTCGAGCCATTTATCCTCAAGTCAAGGCCAACCATAAAGTCAGAAAAGGAAGTGACTATAGTTTGTATGGCCAACGGTGTCCTACCCATGAGGACCGCGTCATCTGCATACAATAAAGCTGGGACTGATCTTTTTCCCACCATCGGCATGTCCTTGCATTCCTTTAATAGTGTTCTCTCGACGTCATTGATATAAAGCGTAAAGAGAGCAATACACTCATACTTCGGCAGCCCACCACACTCACTCCCGTATCGACATTTCTAATGCCAGCCACAGACTGCCAGCTCTTATCCGGGGTCGATGTGCTGCCTAGAGGTATCTCTGACCACTCCCCGGTCTCCCTCCGCCTGGGGACCCCCTCTCCGGCACTCGTGCGGCCTGGCGGATGAACGCCTGGTTCCTGCAAGACGCTGGCACCGTCGCATCCCTTGGGCAGGAAATGGAGTTATATTTCTCCACTAACACGGGTTCTGTTTCCTCACCGGGAACGTTGTGGGAGGCCGGCAAGGCCGTACTGCGCGGGGTGGCCAGAGGCCTAGTCCACGCGAAACGTGTGGAGCGGTCTGCGCGGCTTGCGCAGCTGGAGGCCGAGGCGACGCAGTTAGAGGGAGCCCAAGGTACCAACGACATCGAGACCTCCGCTCGGCAGCTCCGGCTGCTCCGCGATGAGATTAGCCAGATCTCGATGGAGGCCGCTAAAATGCTTTGGCGCTCCTCGGTGGCGCGCATCTATGGTTGGGGCGATAAAAATGGCAAACTGCTGCACAACTTAGTGTCCTATCCCAAGGCCGATCGTATTATTTCGGAGATCCGGGACGGGGATGGGGCCCGTCATGTCACCGCCCATGCCATTGCCCAAACCTTCGCTGGGTACTACGCAACCCTGTACGCGGCCCAGCCTCCTCTCTGGCGGACCTGCTGGCCAGGACCGAGTCACACCTGCCATGCCTATCCCAGACGGCCTCAGAGGCTCTTGACTTTCCCTTCACCCCGGAGGAGATACACGGGGCTATCTCGCTGTTGCGTTCCGGCAAGACGCCCGGGCCCGATGGCTACCCCCAAGAATATTATGCGACCTATCGCGACACACTGGTTCCCCATTTAGTGGCCCTCTTTAACCATGTGGCGGAGGTGGGATCTTTCCCGATGGAGGCGGATGTGGCCACTATTGTGGTCATCCCAAAGACCCACCCACCCTCCCTTGACTGTGCGGCTTACCGCCCTATCTCCCTCATCAATACTGATGTTAAACTTTTCGCCACGGTATTGGCCCAACAGCTCCGTCCCCATCTGCACAACCTGGTGCACACGGACCAGTGTGGTTTTATGCCTGCCCGGGGTATCCAACACTGTATCTGCCGCCTCCGCCTTGCCCTTGCGCACCGCCACCACCTCACCCCATATCTGGCGTTGCTTTTTCTAGATTTCGAAAAAGCGTTTGATACGGTGGACTGGCGCTATCTAGAGGACGTGCTAGTGACGATGGGGTTTCGTCCCTTGTTCCGGCGCCAGATCCGAGTCCTCTACTCCCATCCCCGAGCTCGGGTCCTCATAAATGGGGTGTTGTCAGAGGCGTTCCCCATCCGGAGGGGAACTCGTCAGGGCTGTCCACTCTCGCCACTCCAATTTGCTCTGGCGATGGAGCCCCTGGCCTCCATTATCCGTCAAGACTCCCTCATTCGAGGGTGGGCCTGGGATCCGAGTTGCACTGATAAGATAGCACCGTATGCCGATGACGTACTTTTGTTTTTGGCGGACCCAGAGACCTTGGGCCCGCCCTGCCTGGCTGCCCTTTCGACCTTTGAACGGGTCTCCGGCCTCCGGCTCAACCCGGCTAAGTCCACGCTGGTCCCCCTGCACCCCACTCGGGCGTGCTTCGACTGGCAATCGGATATCCCCCTACGCAGGCAATCGTTCAAATATCTGGGTGTATGGATCGCCCTCCTCCCAGAGCTTGAGTGGGCCCTGAACAACACACCCCTTGTCGCCAGAGCCAAGGCGGATCTTAGGAAATGGCAATCCCTCCCTCTCAACCCTCTGGGCCGGAGTGCCCTCTTTAAAATGATGGTCCTCCCCCGTTTCCTATATATCCTCCAAAATATCACCACCCAACTCCCGGGTAGCTGGTTCCGGGAACTGGATAGTGCCTTCACTCGGTTTCTATGGGGAGGTGGGATGCCGCGAATGTCCATAGCACATTGTCATATTCCTTCCTACGATGGGGGGATGGGGATCACTAATCTCCACCTCTACTACCTAGCCACACGGCTAATTGTGGTCCACGACTGTTTCACGGGCGGCTGGTCCGACCCGGCCTATCGAGTGGAACTCCACTTGATGAACTTTCCGCAGATTCTGGCATACCTCTACGGGAACCCAGTGCCGCGGGATCTCCCACCCGTCACTAGATCAGTGTTCATTGCCTGGCGGACAGCCCTGCGTTATGTGCGGTGGGACTGGAAGCTTACCAGGCAGACGCCCTTGTGGAGCGGGGCATGGTTGGGGGGGGTTTCATCTCTTCAGGGCTTCCGCCGTTGGGATCTTGTAGGGATCTCGGTATTAGGCGACGTCTGGGTGGGGGACCACATTAGATCCTTTGCAGAATTACAAAAACGACATTCCCTCCTTCCCTCTCAATTCTGCAAATATCTACAACTCAGGCATGCCCTTCATGCACACATTCCCTATCCCACTACTTTTCCGGAATTTAGCCCCCTGGAGGCCCAGGTGTTGATGGGGAACATTGGTAGAGGTGGGGTCTCACGTATTTACCGTTTCCTGGTGAACAATGGTCCTGCGTCCCTCACCCGACTCCGGGCCTGATGGGAGGGATGGCTGGGTCCCCTGGAAGAGGCGGACTGGAGGGATGCTCTTATGGCCCCCAGGACCCTGCCAACCTCCTCCAAACTGCGTCTTGTCCAGTTTTATTATCTCCATGTGGCATACCTTACCGCCACACGCCTGTACAGCGCTCACCTGCGTTCTTCCCAGGCCTGTACGCGTTGCAGCTATGCCCCAGCAGACTTTTATCACATGGTCTGGCAGTGTCCCGTTCTGGAGCCGTTTTGGAGGGGGGTGGAAACGGAGCTTACGCGAGTCCTGGGTTGGGAGGTCCCCATGACCCACTGCACCTGCTCCTGGGGGTGTTTGATGGTCTTGATAGGTCCCGAGCGGACAAGCGTCTCTTGGGCACGGCGGTAGCAGTGGCGAAGCGTGACCTAGCAGCTCTATGGTCCCAGGCCAAGCCGCCTACTGTGAGACAATGGAGGCAGGGGGTGGACTGGTGTGGAGCCCAGGAGGAGCCCCTCTTCGAGGCCCGGGGCTGTCCCGAACTCTTTGGCAAAATTTGGGACAAGTGGTTCAACCTACTGCCCACTTGAGGGGGTCTGGGTTTGTCGGTGGACTACATCTTGGTAAACAAAGGTCTAACCTACTTTATCTGTGTTGGGGGAGTCTCTGTCAGCTCACTGTGATCGTACTTTATCCTGATGATGTGATTGATTTGCTACCGATTTATTGTGCTCAAAATGAAATAAAGTTGATTATAAAAAAAAAAAATATCAGTGATGATTTTTTTACCTGCTTATAACCAACTTTATTTTCACATCCAGTCTCGTTTAGCTGACATCAGTACCGCTTCAGAGCAGATTAATTTTTTTATTTAATGTATTTTATTATTTATTTAATACAATTTCACATCTTTGAATCACGGCTGTTATTCAAAGAGGGTGTGTGCATTCCTAATTTTTAGCACTAGCACTTTTATTGGTGGGTCATTTCGTGGTCATGGGCCCACTTGGGCAGGATGCAAGAATCCAGATTCTCTAGGCATTAGAGCTTTGGTGCAATTTAGATTCTTATCTTAACTGGAGCAATGGGTATTAAACCATGAAAACAAGCATGAACAGATGAGCAATTGGGCAATTTTGTGTTTTTATGACAGGTTTTTTAGAAAGGTTTTGATTGCCTCTAAAAAATAAGGATTTTTATATACTGATATTTAATCTTTTTATGTCATTTTACACAACTGCATTTTAGCTCTTTTCTGTGTAATAACATTTTAATGGGATAATTTATTTTATCGGACGCCATGCTATTACATGCTTTTTAAATATTTATGACTTCACGAATATTTATAATTTTGCCCGTTTTGCACATATTTATTGTATTCCTAAAAATAAGGACGATTTTTAGGTCTCGGCTCGAAGGCTGCTCTTGCGCAGTCTCGCTCCGAGATTTAATGTTTTGGAGAAGAGGGGCTTGAACCCGCCCCTCTTCTCTCCTCTTCTCCATTGGCTGGCCTCTTGAATGCTGGCCAGCCATTGGAGAAGAGGTTTGTCTCTCCGAACAGGCCCCGTCCTTTTCGGATTCGGGGGCGTGTTTTTTGCTACTTTTCTCATTATCTCCTCCAGCCAATGGCAAGAGGAGAGAAAAGAAAAACACGCCCCCGAATCCGAAATCGCCGCTGCCTTTCTCCGAGGCATTTCTGCTTCGCCTCGGAGAAAGGCGGCGGTGTTCATGGCGTCCTCTCCCCCTGCTCTTGGTTCCCGTGTTCGGCTGCTTCACTGTCTTACGTCTGCGAGTCTTGATGTATCTGAAGATTCTAATATGCCTTCTCTAGGAGAAAACGATTGTCATGAAAATCTAGAATCTGTGAGTGAGGAAACTAATTTGTATGGCAACATTATCATTCAAAATAGTTCTCAACGGGACAAGTTGCTATCTGTTGGCAGGGTGACTAAACTACCTAAGCGATTTAAGGGTTTTAAAGCAAACCGAGTGTTCCCATTTTCTCCCATTTAGACAGCAACCTAATTTATTTTGGGAATGTGAGAATGATAATGTTGTAATACAGGCAAAAATTTAACGTGTCACCACGAACGTAGACTAAAACGAAAAACAAATTGTCAAGGCAACTTCTAGAAATACAGTAGCAAACATAACCGGAAGAAGTAACCGCGATGACGCCAGGGCGCATGGAATTGCTGTCACGCTGTGACGACATGCCGTACAGCTCAGAAGCCGGAAGTACCGGCTGGGCTGGGTCTGTTGTTGGGTTCCTTTCTCCGGATCGTTATGCAGGGCTCGGGCTCCACTGTACGCCGCCCTGCACGGGCTCCCAAGCAGGCTGAGCGAAGCCTGGCCTCGGCGCTGCCAGGTGCTCTTTCCGTCACCGCCCTCTGTACCGCTCTCGCTGAACCAGCCTGGCTACGCCTGCACGGAGGGGGATGCGGACGACCCGAACTAGGGCTCAGCGATGTGCTGGGGCCGCTGGATGAAGGACTTTTGCGTGGTAAGCCTGTGAGGCGGGGACTGTGGCTTCTCGGGGTACAAAGAGCTTTGAGCGGAATGTTTCGAAGAAGTGGGCACAAAGGAAGCCCTCGATTTTGAGGACGGCCATCTGGCTCTCAAATGTGACCCACCATGGGAACGCTCCAGAGTATGCGGATTTGTTTTGCTTTTGAGTGGCCTTTAGCGCTGCCCACAGTGGCCAGCAAGAGTCGTATTACAGTGCGTCAAAATCTCGCCCTCTCTTACTTTATAATTTATGAACTGTAAAAACGGTGGTTGTCGGTAGCTGTCTTAAGGGGCCGGGGGAGGAGATGCAGCACGGGGTGGGGGTGGCGAATGTCTTGTAAAATTTAGTTCACGGAGTAAATTCAGCGATAGAGAAATACAGATTACGTTCAGGTGCGGTCAAACTGCCCTGATTGAGTTAATAAAAACCACGCGGGGGTACTGGGAATATATATACCCTTTGAAGTTTTTTCTTCCTTGAATCATCTTGAAAGATGCACACATTGACAGATTAGTGTATATGCATAGGAACAGGTTGATTTGCCCAAGATGAAATTGTTCAAGTAGGTGACCCGAAACACACAAGCTCCTTTGTGTTGCTGTTAGACGTGTGCTAAGGTGTCACAAATTTGCATGTATTTTTCTTTTTTTTATGTCCGCAACTTACACGGACAGCTTGCACTCCTGACACTCTATGCATCCTCCTTTCATAGTGTTCTTCCCCATTCTTTGAGATCGCTGTTGTACTTCGTTTTTTCTTTCTTAGCCTTCCTGTTTCTACTTCCTCCTCTTTCTTAATCCTTTTTACCTGTACATCCTTCTTTCTCTTCCCCCTTTTCTCTCCTTCCACTTTTCATCCTAGCATTTGGTTCAACATATTGCTGCAGTTTTGCAAGTTTCTTAAAAACACGAGTTTGTGTAAAAAAATAAAAAAAGGCTCAATTGATTCTCAATTGCCTTGCAGTGGTAAGGCAACCCTGTTAAAACAAAAACCGCTCAGTTGTCTTACAGTGATAAGGCAACCATGGTAAAGCATCCAATCGCACAGAGGCAACATTGGCATCTGATATAAGAATGCTATGCGTACACTGATATGAGCACAGGCATTATTTCCTCTTTGAAGGCCCGGCAAAATACAAAGTGTATGGCATGATTTGGGCACGCAAACGTGATTATGCAGCATGGTGTTTTTTAGGTTCAAATATAGGCTTTATGCTGCTAACTCAAGCATCTGATTAATAATTTTCATATTATAATACAAATCTATTTTCATCTGAAACGGACGAAAAGTTATTCAAACTTGCTGCATGCCTGACACCCTGCAAAATATTTAACTGGCCGCCTTTTATCTGTACATCCGTAACTTTATGTATGCATTTTATGCGGTGTCTCCAATCAGACAACAAGCGGCAGGGGTTGTCCCCTGCAGGCACTAATAAATAGAAATATAATTCAAACCGGGTGGAAAATTAACCTTCTATTTCATAAAAAGATTTTGTTTCACTTTTCACTGAAATTCACATTTAAATCACACTGTTTCCAGAGCAGCAATTCTTTCAAAGGGACACTCGGATGTTATAAGTATTTCAAACAAGCTGCTCCAGGTTTCTTGTCTAACATGCCTCCAAGAGACGAACCACCTTCTATAATTAATATGAAAAGTGCTAGATTGGTCCTCAGAACTTTAATAATAACAAGAGGGGGGATTCAAGGCCCTGAAGTGTGAGCCCAAAAAATAACCAGAAGCTGCAGAAAGGTTTTTAAACATAACCTGGGGCACCTTTTGTTACAAGGTGTGTGTACTGAACATTTCTTTCCTCTGCTTCTTGACTATGTTAAATCATTACTTATTGGTGTGTGAAATTTGAATAGTAAAAGCTGCATTTCTATTGTGTTATTTCTTGAGACATCTGTGTACTTTTGTGCATCGGGATCTTTTTTATAACAATGCGTGTTAAATGTCAGAATAACTGGTTGCTAATGCCACAGATTGTGTTGAATAACTTGCTTTTGTGTGCAGAATATACAGCATCATTTCCGTATTCTTGCAGATTAAGTAAGTCAACCCTTCTGCCTAATTAAGTTCTCCACTGTAGCATGTTTCCAATAGGTCCTCCTAGAGCTCACGAGTAATACCAGTGTTATAGATTCCCCTATCCTAAAACTACATATGGGGCGGGCGGGGTGTTGGAGTAGGTGAGGTTGCAAGAGATCTGATCTTTATCTAAAGATTGTGTAACAGCTGCTAAGAACCTTAGCCAAAAGGATCACAAGAAAATACTTCTAAGGTGTAAGGAAACGTGAAGGAAACACCACCATCCTTTTGTGGTCTTTCTAGCTCTCTGCCTGCTGTATAACTGTATAGACTTTCACTTTTTACCTCAAACATTTTATTTACTTTTCTCGGTATTTTCCAGTAGCGCATCTGAAAACGTCGTACTGAGCTGCTCCCTCCTTCCAAAAAATAAAAAGATTGTTGAGGCTGGTGCCTATGTCCTCGGGAGTTTTCACACCCCTTAATGGAAGTCGCAGTTCAAAGCCTTGGAAAACTACAATTTACATTGGTTTTCAGCACGTTTTCCCTGCCACCCTGTGATATTGGAGGCTCACCGGGAGACCGTGTGATGGTAGCCGATATCGTATATAACACAGTGACACCGTGTGAGTTGGCAGGTATGCAACTCAGTGAGAATGATCTAATACTTAAAGAATGTTTTCACTGTTCCTACCAGAACGGGTACATTTTGACTGCCCAGAACAGATTTTAGCGATAAATATATTACTACAAGAATTGTTTTCTGTATTTGAAACTATTGCAGCCCCAATACTTAATTTGACTTACTTAACATTTGAACAGGAGGTGAAGTGGGTGCCACTTCTGCTTTGGCTCCCAAGATCAATGTGTATGTGTCTAGATCTATGCCTGTGGCTCTCTATGTGTGTGTGTGTGTGTGTGGCTGTGTGTGGCTGTGTGTGTGTGTATGTGGCTCTGTGTATGTGGCTCTGTGTGTGTGTGGGTGGCTCTGTGTGTGTGGGTGGCTCTGTGTGTGTGTGTGGGAGGCTCTGTGTGTGTGGCTCTGTGTGGGTGGCTTTTTTTGTAGGTGGCTCTATGTGTGGTGGCTCTGTCTGTGTGTGGGTAACTGTGTGTGTAGGTGGCTCTGTGGGTGGCTCTATTTGTGTGTGGGTTGTTCTATGTGAGTTGCTCTTTGTGGGTGGCTCTGTGTGTGTGGGTGGCTTTGTGTGTGTGGCTCTGTGGGTGCAAATGCAATAGGTCTCGCATTTGAGAGTGATTAAGCTATTGACATTGTAAATAACAATGCCGTTTCTTTCAATGTTTTAAAAACAAAAACTAATGTCATGAGCAATGCCAATAGCTCTAACTTTAACAATGCCGAGACCATTGCATTGTAAATGCTTGTTGACAATGTTCTGAGCTATTTGGATCACTGTGACCATACGAAGTGTACCTTCTATGTCTATGCTCCTTTTCATGTGAGATTGTTTGCACTGTCACTTTAAATAAGAAAAAATGGTTTCGAAACGCGTCATGTGATCAAGGCCTCGTTGGAGGCTGGAACGTGTAATGGCGGAGGTGCGGGCATTCCTGAAATAACCCCGTTTTTGCACAGATCCTGGGTCCTTGGAAAGTTTGGTGGCGTGAAGCATGTGGATATATATATATATATATATATTACCTACTGGCGGTCGCCAGTAGGTAGTTATAGTTAGGACCCTCTTACCATAGGAAAACCGCAACATTCTATTTTGAATAACTTTGGCGCCGGTCGACGAATCCTCGCGAAATTTTCAAAATAGGTGGGGCGCTGCGCTCCGCTCCTACCCTGAAAGTCTCGGGGGGATTCGTCAAGCGGGGGCTGAGATAAAAGGGGGGTCCCAAAACGCGTTTTTCCCATGGATTTTTCCATAGGACCTTTAGACACAGCTACAGCCCGAACGGCTGAACAGAGTTCCTTGAAATTTGGCAGAGAGGTAGTCTACAGGTCAAGGAAGTGCCTTTTGTAGGTTTGGTGTAAATCTGTTCAGTAGATTCTGAGAAAATACTCCGCCCGACGTCAGCGAGGTCACATAAGCCCCACCCCGGCGCGCTGACGTCAGTTTTCTTCTTTTCCGCATGCATCGCGGTCCCGGATCATGTCCCTGGCCTGTTTCAGGCCTTCTTTTCCCGCTTTGGGCATTTTTCTTGGGTACAGTGTGCGCATGTCTTCGGGCTTAAAGACGTGCTCGTCTTGCGCGCGCCAGATGTCGGCGACGGATCCTCACCCCATCTGCATGTGGTGTTTAGGGGAGGGTATTCTAGCCCCGACGCTCTAAAAAAAATCTCATGCGAGCAGCCCCTCCCTGGTTGTTTCCCTTGATCGTTACCTATTGGACCGTTCTGTGGGTAAGCCGCCTCTTAATATATATATATTTTTGCTATCCCATTACCGCTCCTCTTCCCTTCTCATTTTTCTCGCTTTGCCCCTTCTTCTTTTTTCTTCTTTTCCTTTCCCCTCTCCTTTTCCCAGATTATCAATCTACCCCCCGGAAGCTTCCTTACCTTGTTCCTTCCTCCTTTTGTTATAGAACTGATGCACCTATTCGTTAGATGTATAAGTTTGGTCTCTTCCATATTATTTAGAAGAACTTACCTCTAATAGCATCCTGCATTGAAAGGTATTGTTTTCTAATGTTTGTTAGCTTTTTTGCATGCTTTTTCATCTCGTGTGTATTATCCTTTTCTTATTAATCTTGTCCTTACTTCTCTGGGTGATTGGTTGCGGTATTATTGCTCCGTCCTGAACTTATTCTCTTCACGCTCAGGGTGATGGGTTATTCTCCTTATTTACATCTCTCATGTTATTTGTTCTTCTTCCCATCTCTTGGATGCACTACGGTTCTATCTACCTCAAGCTGTGCATGAGGCTGGTCCTATGTATCCCACATATCATCTCTTTCTCTACTGGGCCTTTTTGACTCGTACTATGAATATCATTCTCTAACATCCCTGTGACCCTCCCTTTTCTATGAGAACTCTGGAGGTGAGACTATTATATTAATATTTTGTGAATCGACTGTTTTCTTTTAAAAAAAATCCTTGACATGTTGATGTATGCCTTATGTCTTATGATTCCACGATAGGTTTCGCCTGTTTTGTCCCACACGCCCTTTATCATCTTTGCCCTGATAAAGGTGTAGCCCTGATTGGGCGAACACCGAAACGTACGTTGGCACTTACCTTCTCGTGCCCATCAGAAGATTCTACATGTCCCTATGAACTGGGAATACACGAGTTTGCTTTTTGTCCAATTTGTCTATTGTGGATATTTATTTTAAATCCAATTGGAAATCAATATGTATTATTGAAGCATATATGTTTGTCTTGTCTAACTTATGAGTATGATGCCTGATTGAGTCGTCTATGTGTGTTTTTTGTGTGGGATCTTTTGTTCAGGTGTAAAAATTGTATTGCCTGTTACATTGTCTAGATTTTTTATGCAAGTACTATTATCGTGATTATTCAAACTGAAATAAATTTTGACCTGTTATATCCTCTTCTCTAGTCTGTCTTGGCCCAGTGTTCCTTTTTATAAATTTGACCCATCTGTGGGCATACTATAAATCAGTTCAATGTAGACAGTGGGTTGTGCTTTCTCCGATTGACTTTGTTGTTCCCTTTTTCCCCTGTCTACTTATCCCACCTTTAGGGACCCCCCTTCTTGTGGGTTGCGTTGCGCCCCGGCCAGTCCTTCTCCTGGATCGCTGTGTCGCTGGCCTAGTCCGGCCTGCTGTCTGCGGCATTGCGTTGTAGCGGTTTTGCGCTTCTGTCCGCCCTGGTCCTCTGTCTGGTGTTCCGGGGGGGGACAGGTTTCCCCGGTTTTTGTGTTCGGGTGGACGGCTTGGTCCGTCCCCCGTCTTTCTTTCTTTCTTTCTTTCTTTCTTTCTTTCTTTCTTTCTTTCTTTCTTTCTTTCTTTCTTTCTTTCTTCCTGGTTCCTCTTCATTCGTGGGTCGGTGTATGCCGGCCCCTCCCTTGGGGCGCGTCCAGGTTCTTGGTCCTTCCTGGCCTCTGCCTTCAATGGCGAAGGGCTCACCTGCAACACATTAATCTGCAAACTTCTCGGCAGCCCAAATGTCAAGACTACTGGTCCCATAATGCAGCATGCTGATCATGAAATATGCTGCAGGAGGAAACTCGGCGAAATTTCAGGGGAATAAACGGCTTCCTGTCCCCTACTTCCAGCCTGCCCCAACCACAGGAACCAAGGCTGGAGATGTACGGACAGTGCCAGCGCCTCTCCAAACAGTGTCGGACCGCCCAATGACAGCAGCATCTCGGTCACCAGGTATGATGGCGGCGGATTACGAGCATCCGATCCCACGGTAAGAACAGTTCCACTTGCCCATGTTGTTGCAACCAACTTTATGGAAGGGTCCTTTGTGCGCGCCACGGGAAAGCACGCTTCATATGACACCAACTTCTCCTCCTTTTACGAGCAGAACAAAGGACACAGCGGGGCTCATTCGGTCGTTTATTTGAAAGGTGAACAGTATTGACCGGTTTCGGCTACAAGCCTTTTTCAAAATGCCACAGTTCAAAGCCGGGTTTCCTGATAGATGTCCTTGATAGGCTCCTCCTTGCCCAATAGCGAAGGGCTCACCTGCAACACATTAATCTTCAAACGTCTCGGCAGCCCAAATGTCAAGACTACTGGTCCCATAATGCAGCATGCTGATCATGAAATATGCTGCAGGAGAAAACTCGGCGAAATTTCAGGGGAATAAACGACCTCCTGTCCCCTACTTCCAGCCTGCCCCAACCACAGGAACCAAGGCTGGAGACGTACGGACAGTGCCAGCGCCTCTCCAAACAGCGTCAGACCGCACAATGACAGCAGCATCTCGGTCACCAGGTATGTAGGTGGCGGGTTGCGAGCATCCAATCCCTCGGTAAAAAACAGTTCCACTTGCCCATGTTGTTGCAACCAACTTTTTGTAAGGGTCCTTTGTGCGCGCCACGGGAAAGCACGCTTCATATGACACCAACTTCTCCTCCTTTTACGAGCAGAACAAAGGACACAGCGGGGCTCATTTGGTCGTTTATTTGAAAGGTGAACAGCATTGACCGGTCTCGGCTACAAGCCTTTTTCAAAATGCCACAGTTCAAGGCCGGGTTGCCTGATAGGTGTCCTTAATAGGCTCCTCCTTGCCCAATGGCGAAGGGCTCACCTGCAACACATTAATATGCAAACTTCTCGGCAGCCCAAATGTCAGGACTACTGGTCCCATAATGCAGCATGCTGATCATGAAATATGCTGCAGGAGGAAACTAGGTGAAATTATTTCAGGGGAATAAACGACCTCCTGTCCCCTACTTCCAGCCTGCCCCAACCACAGGAACCAAGGCTGGAGACGTACGGACAGTGCCAGCGCCTCTCCAAGCAGTGTATATATATGCACTAAAAAAAGAAAGGTTAAAGAAGTGATGGTATAGTTAGGTAGGTGTTGGAAGGCGGACCCCGAGGAGTCGGTGAGACCACCAAGGGGGGGGCCCTCTCACTGCACGAAGTAGCCGAGCGCTGCCGAGAAGTCTCCTGAGAGATCCTTCTCCTATCCCGTACTAGCACAGTAACACCACCACACCGGACTCAAGGAGGTTGTCTCAAGACAAGCAATTCTTTATCATCAATAAAAGGTTACGAGTTCAATATTTACACGAAGGGATCGAGGGATCCACCAAAAGTCTCAATGTCTCTTTGGAAGGGTAGGGGTAGCGGGACAGTCTTTGGCAGGAATGTGGTACGAGGGTACCTGGGGCCCAGTTCTTATCCTCACGCTGGAGGACCTCCGATCTCGGAGGGGTCGAGCCGCGACGGCGTCAGCAGGGCTCTGGCGTACAGTTCGTGGAGAGCCGCGATTCAATCAGCAGGGCTCTCAAGATGGTTTCTGCTCAGCTCGAGCCGCGACGTCGTCAGCAGGGCTCCGAGGAAGGTTCCAGCGAGGTTGGGCCGCGACAGCGTCTGCAGGGCTCCGATGTTCCAGGTGGTTCAGAAAAGGGTTCACAGGAGGGAGCCGCGACGCAGTCAGCAGGGCTCGTGATGGTTCCGGCAAGAGTTCGTCTCCGTAGGGTCAGCCGCGATTCGATCAGCAGGGCTCTCGACTCCGGGATACAACTGCCGAGCTGTGGTGGGGTCGCCCCAGATATAGGTCTGGAGCCCTTTGATGTCCGGACCTATGCGCCCGAGGGGGCGGAGTGGCCGGGTGGAGGTGGCCAGACGCCCAGCAGGAGAGGCGCCAGGCCCATGGGAGTTTGCAGGGTGATCACACCTCGAGAGGGGAGGACAGTTGGGGGTCCCATCGATACTGTCCTCCGCCGGGGCGATGAATGGTTCCTGCGGCACCCCCTGGCCAGTTCGTGGTGCCTCGATGTCGGGGCTTCGCTGGGGTCGAGGCTGGGTTGAGCGGGGTCGCGCCGGCTGGGGCACGGTGTGACGTGGATGCCAACAAGATGGCGGAGCCACGAGGAGTATGCGACCACGTGCAGCTCCGGGTGAAGGGCCTTGGTGCAGTCCAGACGGGTGGCCCGTGACGGCCGGGGCGGGGAACGGCCACAATCCAGGGGGTTAAGGACCACGCCACGAGGCCAGGTCCAACAGGCGTCCCCCCCCAGCCGAAGGCATGGAGAGTCACCCATCTCCTTGGGGATTCTCCTCGTCAAGGCGGAAGAAGCGGGACAGGCCGTCGGCGTTGGCGTGGTCATTGCCGGGCCGGTGTTCGACGTCAAAGTCCATCCCTTGTAGCGAGATGGACCATCGCAGCAGCTTGGGGTTCTCGCCCCGCATTTGCATTAACCATTGCAAGGGCCGGTGGTCGGTCTGGACCCGGAAGTGGGCGCCAAAGAGGTAGGGCCGGAGCTTCTTGAGGGCCCACACCACAGCGAAGGCCTCGCGCTCAATAGTGCTCCAGCGTTGCTCCCGGGGCAGTAGTCGCCGGCTGATGAAGGCCACTGGTCTGTCGAGCCCCCTTTCGTCAGTTTGGGAGAGGACGGCCCCGATCCCATACTCGGAGGCGTCCGTCTGTACCACGAACTCCTTCTGGTAGTCCGGGGCTTGCAGCACCGGAGCAGTACACATGGCCGTTTTGAGGGTGTCGAAGGCTGTTTGGCAGCGGGGTGTCCAGTGTACCTTCTTGGGCTGTTTTTTGGACGTTAACTCTGTGAGGGGGCCAACAATGCTCCCATAGTCCCGGATAAACCGCCGGTAGTATCCGGTGAGGCCCAGGAAGGCCCGGACAGCGGTCTGGGTAGTGGGGGGTTCCCAGGTCTGGATGGCATCTATCTTCGCTTGGAGGGGGGCCACCTGCCCGCTCCCCACTTGATGGCCCAGGTTGGTCACGGATCCGTGGCCGATTTGGCATTTGCTGGCCTTGATTGTGAGCCCGGCCCGCTGGAGGGCGGCCAGGACGGCCTCCAGGTGGAGGAGGTGCTCGGCCCAGTGGTTGCTGTACACGGCAATGTCATCTAAGTAGGCCGCGCTGAAGGCCTCAAGCCCGGCCAAAACCTTGTTCACCAGTCTTTGGAAGGTGGCCGGGGCGTTCTTCATTCCGAAGGGCATCACCCGAAAGTGGTAATGCCCATCCGGAGTCGAAAAGGCGGATCTTTCTTGGGCGCCGGGGGTGAGCTGGATTTGCCAGTACCCGGCGGTGAGGTCCAGCGTGCTCAAGTAGCGAGCGGCCCCTAGGCGGTCGATCAGTTCGTCGGCCCGGGGTATCGGGTGTGCGTCCGTCTTGGTTACTACATTCAGGGCTCGGTAGTCCACGCAGAATCGCAACTCCGGGGGGTGACCGGGAGCTGCGGCCTTGGGCACCAGGACGACAGGGCTGGCCCACGGGCTGTCGGAAGGCTCGATGACCCCCAGGGCCAGCATCTTCGCTACTTCGGCCTGGATGCAGGCCCGCACTCGGTCAGGCACCCGGTAGGCTCTGTGTCGTATGGGGGGGTTCTCCCCGGTGTCGGCGTCGTGGACGCACCAGTGGGTCACCCCCGGGGTGAGAGAGAAGAGGGCTGCGTAGTCCCGCAGTAATCGCTGGCAGTCGTTGCGCTGCTCCGGGGTCAGGGACGAGGCGAGTTGGACCCCTTCGATCGATCCATCGTGAATGTCGGATTGCAAGAGGTCGGGCAAGGGCTCGGAGTCGTCCTCGCCCCCCTCGTCGGTCGCCAGCAGCAGGCTCAGTTCGGTCCGGGCGAAGTGGGGTTTTAGCCTGTTCGCATGTAGGACCCGGAGGGGGTTCCGGGGGGACTCCAGATCGACCAGGTAGGTGACGGGACTTTTCTTCTCCACCACCTTGAAGGGCCCGGTCCACTTGTCCTGGAGGGCGCCGGGTTCGACCGGGGCCATGACCCATACTTTCTGACCTGGCTCGAATTCTACCGTAGAAGTGTTGCGATCGTACCACCGCTTCATGTCCTCCTGGCTGGCCTCGAGGTTGGCTTCGGCTATGGCTCGGAACTTGCGGGTCTGGTTTCGGAGGGTCAGGAGGTATCGGTAGACGTCAGGAGGGGCGCCTCGGGGCTTCATCTCCCAGCCCTCCTTGACCAGGCTGAGTGGTCCGCGGACCGGGTGTCCATACAATAGTTCAAACGGGCTGAACCCCAGGGACTTCTGCGGGACCTCCCGATAGGCAAACAGGAGGCAGGGCAGCAGGACATCCCATTTCCGCCTGAGGGGTTCTTCCAGGCCCTGGATCATCCCTTTCAATGTTCGGTTGAACCGCTCAACCAGTCCGTTCCCCTGAGGGTGATATGGGGTCGTGAACTTGTATGTGACCCCGCATTGTTGCCACAGGGACCGCATGTACCTGGAGATAAAGTTCGTGCCACGGTCGCTCACCACTTCGCTGGGGAATCCCACTCGGGAGAAGATCCCCATCAAGGCCCGGCCTACCACAGGGGCCGTTATAGTTCTGAGCGGGACCGCCTCCGGGTACCTGGTGGCGTGGTCCACGAGGACCAGTATGAAGCGGTGGCCCAGGGCGGTTTGGGGGTCCAGGGGTCCCACAATGTCGATTCCGACTCGTTCAAACGGGGTGCTGACGGCGGGAAAGGGCTGGAGGGGGGCCTTGACCCGACCCCCCGTCTTTCCGCTGGCTTGGCAGGTCTGGCAGGACCGGCAGTGGTTGTCCACATCTCTCCGCATCCGGGGCCAGTAGAAGTGGGTCACCAGACGACTGTACGTTTTGTCTTGCCCCAAGTGTCCGGCGAGGGGCACATCATGGGCCAGGTTGAGAAGGAACTCCCGGAAGCGGAGGGGGACCACCAACACGCGGCCGGCCCCGAGTTCTGCCACTTTCTGTTCACTGTACAACAGGCCCTCGGCCCAGTAGATCCTGTGGGTGCCGGTCTGGTCACCGTTGGCTTGCGCGGTCGCCTGCTGTCGGACCCCTTCGAGAGAGGGACAGGACTGTTGCTCTTGCTGGAACTGCTCTCGGGTGGGGCCCCCTTCATGTTGCCATTGCGTCAGTTCTGGTAGGGCGCTCGGAGAAGCCATCTCTTCGGGGGAGGATTCGCTGGGCCCGGGGTCGGTGTCCGCCTCCTCCTCGCTGCTGGCGGGAGGGGGTGTGAGCCCCTCGGGTCGGGCAGTCCCGGAGGTCGAGGAGGAGCGGGGGGCCTGGGCGGTCATGGACCGGGTGATGGCGCAGGCCCAATCAGCCAGTCCCAACATTCGGAGGTGCTCTCGTCGTTCTACTTGAGCCCAGGGGGAACTCTCCAAGTCGTTCCCCAGGAGGCAGTCGACCGGGGCGTCGTCGCGCACTGTCACCTTCAGCAGGCCCGTCACCCCTCCTCACTCGAAGGGGACCAGGGCCATCTGGCATAGGCTTTCACTGTTGTCGGCCGTCCGCACAGGGCACAGCACATTCGGTAGAATCTGTTCAGGGGTCACCAGGTGGCAGCGGACAGCGGTGATACTGGCGCCGGTGTCGCGAAGGGCTTCGGCCCGTTGTCCGTTGACCGTGACCTGCTGCCGGTACTTCTGGGTGTTGGTTGGGATGGGGGTGCAGGGTACCATCTCTCGGCTACCCAGGCAGACCAGGGACATGGCTGCCGGCTCCCACTCAGTGTTTTCTCGGTCGAGGGCCTCTTCTTCCTCCTCTCCCCCCAAGGCGGCGGCTGTCAGCTGCCGGGGCGGGGGCCCGCCGGCCCCGTTTCTTCGGTTCAGGGGGCAGGCCGGGTCGCTGGCAAAGTGTCCGGTTTGTTGGCAGCCATAGCAGGTCACTGGTGGCCGTGGTCCGGGTCGGGCCGGGCCCACCCTTCGCGCTAGGCTCGGGGAGAGATGTGGCTGCGGTGGCCCTCGAGGGGGGCTCCTGGGGGCCCCAGCGGGAGGGTCTCGGTTCCTGTTCGGCCCTCCCCCCCCACCGCGCTGGCGTGGGGGTCCGTTGGGGTTCCTCTGGTACTCCCCCATTGAGCTCCGGAGGACCCGGGAGTTGACCCATCGATCGGCCTCGACGGCAAGTTTTCGCGGGTCGGTCATTTTGCTGTCGAGGAGGTGCTGTCTCAGTTCCACGAAGCAATTGTTGGAAAGATGTTCCCAGACGATGAGGTCGACCAGTTGTCCGTAGGTGGTTACTTTGCTGCCTTTGATCCACCCTTCTAGGGCCCGACTGAAAAAGTCCACATATTCCACCCATGTGGTACCCGGGATTTTCTTGCAGTCTCGGAACCGCTGGCGGTACATCTCCGCTGTTAGCCCGTAGTGGGTGAGCAGGGCCTCCTTCATGTGATCGTAGGAGGTCATCACCTCCTCCGGTAGCTGGAGCAGCGTGTCCCGCCCTTCACTCAGGAATCGCCCCCACAGGCCTGCGCCCCAGTCTTTTCGGGGCACCCGATGGGAGGTCATGGCCACCTCGTAGGCCTTGAACCATTGTTGGATATCGTCATTCTTGTAATACTCCTTGACGACCTCCTTCGGGATATGCACCTTGGCCTCGGGGGGCGGTAGAGTGTCTCTAGTACTGGGGGTGTTGGTCCCTCCGTTCTTGGCCTTGATCTCGAGCTCCTTGAGACTGCGCTCGTGCTCAAGAGTTAGTTTCTTTTCCTCCAACTCCCGGTGTCGTCTCTTCTCTTCTATTTCTTCTTGAAGGCGTAGCTGCTCGAGGGCCAGTTTCTTTTCTGCCAGCTGGAGTTCGCCGTCCAGTCGCAGTCGGGCGAGCTCTAGTTCGTGGCTCCGGACCTTTTCCCGCTCTCGTATTTCTTCCTCGGAGAGGCCGGTTTCTAGGCTCTTTCTTCCTCCGGTTGCCGGGGTCAGTGCGGTTGCTGTGGTCTCCGTCAGGGGCAAGGGCCCTTCTTCCTGGGAGGGGCCTGCCCCAGCCTCTAACCATGCCCTCAGAGCTTTCTGCATCTCTTCCTTGGTACCGAGGCTGGTGGTTGCAATGCCTTTGTCTCTGCAGAACTGTTTTAATTCTTTGTGCGTATATTCTTCCAGCCGTTCGGGCTGGAACTCCATTGTCGCGTTGTTTTCCTGGCTGCTCATGATGCTATTCGTTTGGATGGGTAGCTAGTGGGTACTGGCTGGTACGTACTGCGTTCGGCTCGGATCCCGTCGCTGGCCACCAAATGTTGGAAGGCGGACCCCGAGGAGTCGGTGAGACCACCAAGGGGGGGGCCCTCTCACTGCACGAAGTAGCCGAGCGCTGCCGAGAAGTCTCCTGAGAGATCCTTCTCCTATCCCGTACTAGCACAGTAACACCACCACACCGGACTCAAGGAGGTTGTCTCAAGACAAGCAATTCTTTATCATCAATAAAAGGTTACGAGTTCAATATTTACACGAAGGGATCGAGGGATCCACCAAAAGTCTCAATGTCTCTTTGGAAGGGTAGGGGTAGCGGGACAGTCTTTGGCAGGAATGTGGTACGAGGGTACCTGGGGCCCAGTTCTTATCCTCACGCTGGAGGACCTCCGATCTCGGAGGGGTCGAGCCGCGACGGCGTCAGCAGGGCTCTGGCGTACAGTTCGTGGAGAGCCGCGATTCAATCAGCAGGGCTCTCAAGATGGTTTCTGCTCAGCTCGAGCCGCGACGTCGTCAGCAGGGCTCCAAGGAAGGTTCCAGCGAGGTTGGGCCGCGACAGCGTCTGCAGGGCTCCGATGTTCCAGGTGGTTCAGAAAAGGGTTCACAGGAGGGAGCCGCGACGCAGTCAGCAGGGCTCGTGATGGTTCCGGCAAGAGTTCGTCTCCGTAGGGTCAGCCGCGATTCGATCAGCAGGGCTCTCGACTCCGGGATACAACTGCCGAGCTGTGGTGGGGTCGCCCCAGATATAGGTCTGGAGCCCTTTGATGTCCGGACCTATGCGCCCGAGGGGGCGGAGTGGCCGGGTGGAGGTGGCCAGACGCCCAGCAGGAGAGGCGCCAGGCCCATGGGAGTTTGCAGGGTGATCACACCTCGAGAGGGGAGGACAGTTGGGGGTCCCATCGATACTGTCCTCCGCCGGGGCGATGAATGGTTCCTGCGGCACCCCCTGGCCAGTTCGTGGTGCCTCGATGTCGGGGCTTCGCTGGGGTCGAGGCTGGGTTGAGCGGGGTCGCGCCGGCTGGGGCACGGTGTGACGTGGATGCCAACAAGATGGCGGAGCCACGAGGAGTATGCGACCACGTGCAGCTCCGGGTGAAGGGCCTTGGTGCAGTCCAGACGGGTGGCCCGTGACGGCCGGGGCGGGGAACGGCCACAATCCAGGGGGTTAAGGACCACGCCACGAGGCCAGGTCCAACAGTAGGGTACAACGATCTTACTTCACATAAAAAAACACAGAAATTCACTATAAATAAACAAAGGTTAAAGTAATGTTATACTTAGGTCTGGTAGTATTATCGTACTTTACATTAAAAAAAAGTAGAAGTTCGCTGAGAAAAAGTTACCCTTAAGGTAGATCCCAAATGCCCATAGGGCAAGGGTACATGATCTTTAAAAGGTAGGACACGAGTATTTAATGTTTAACATGCCTGGCAGTGAAGAAACCTCCAAAGTCATTTTCACTGTGGTAAAGTAAGCCCTCCTGTAGGAAAACACTGGGTTACATTATAACAACTTATAATTCTTAGTTTTGTTGTGAGAGCAGCTAAAATGATGTTGCAAGGACTTATTCTAACAGTAATTTAGACTCAAACATAATGGTAAAGTCTGATTTTATATTACTATTTAAAAAATAGCACTTTTAGAAAATTGCCATTGTCCTGCCTGACTCAAATGTGTCTTGTTGCCAGTATCCACTGTCACCTGACTGTTAGTGGTTCTCCTATGGTGTTATGAGTATTGGTCCCAAACAGTGGACAAAAGGCTTGAGTGTGGAGAGAGGTGTTGTTTTACTTGTGCAGGATGGTCTGGGGGTTGTGCTAGCCCATCCGGAGCTTCAAAAACTGCCTACCCTGTCACTGGCAGATGTAACTCACACCTAAGACTGTTTCCCTTAAACTTCCTGCTCAGCTTGGCTCCAAACCCATTTAGGGGGAAGTCTGCCCCAGAACTGATTTGGACTAACCACAAGGGAGGGTTTGCCCATTATTATAGCCACACTTCTGGGTGGGTACAGGGAGCTATGACCAGAGTAAGAAGGGTCCTGCCACGTTGGATTTAGGTAGAGAGGGGCACTGAGCTATAGCTTACAGTAAAACATGCAGAAAGTGCTGCAAAAGAGGGTAGGGTCACCCATGGGAGCTTTTGCCCCATTGGTTAGGAAGTTACCAGGAATTTCCCCCACCCCCAGGCTGGTACTGGGCATACATATGGCATCCCCAGTACCCTACTGGGATCACTTCTGGACCTGTTACATCTGCACCTGTAGAAGAACAGAAGAGGACAGGACCTCCTGTCTGTGACCCGAGAAGAGCCTTAAAGACTGGACCTGGTCTCCCTCTTCTATCCAGGAAAAAGAAGTGGACTCCAAGGGTCATAAGGCTGACCTCCTTTTTGGGATACAGGGACACGGCAAGCTGTAAGAAGCCTTTTCCTTTGTTCCCTGATGAACAGTTCTAACTGGACCTTGCTGCTGGTCTCTGCTGAAGCCTTGGCTGGCATCAAAGTATCCTCCTCCTGAAGTTTTCAGAAGCCTCGGACTTAAAAACGTTTTGGTAACTTTCTGCTGCGCAAACCAGCAGGGTCCTGGGACCAGTTACCAAGCCGATCTAACGAACGTGCATCGGCTCTGGGCCAAAGACCCAGGTTGCTCCCGCTATGTTCTTCTCTGCATCAGCAAATCTGATCTAGCAGGACATCACAGAGAAGGTATTTGACCTGCAGATTTACCCAGTGGGAACAATCTGAGCTCCAAAAAAGTGACTTGGTTGAAGGAAGAGGTGTTCACAAAAAGTTTCAGGCTGGTAAGGGACCTTGTCTGGGCACAAAATTACAATTTCTACCCCTCTGAGCTTTCCTGGAAAAGCCAATAGCTTCACTTAGACCTCACTCGGTGGCTATTCAATGACGTAGAGCGTTTTTTGGCCACAGCCTGCTGCCTTGCCCCAAGGATTTTTGACTTCCATTCCAGAGACTAAGTCCAAAGGTAAAAATCTTTTGCTGGGACAAAGATGGTCCCTGTATCCGTCCTGCGCTTGATTGTGGTCAGCCCCAACTTTTGACTCTGCTCCAGTCAAGCGCAACCAGATGAAAGAGATTGCTGCCTAATGCTTTTTTAGCGCTATTTCGAACCTTAACATTTTAAGATTCATAAGATTGGTTTGACTGATTGGATTTTTGTCATTGTGATGTCATTTTATTTCTTAGACTGTATCTATTTTCTAAATTAGTTTAGGATTTTTTGTGCTGTGTTTTCACTTTATTACTGCTTGAGTACAGCATACATATTTTACACTTTGCCTTTTAGTTAAGTCTGACTGCTTTGTGCCAAGCTACAAGAGGTTTAAGCAAAGGCTTATTTAGTGTATTTTGTGGTTCTCCCATACAAGGATTATGATTATTACTTGATGTAGGTTCTCACCTCCTCAATTAATAACCCACTTTCTTATATTGGGGTTAAGCGGTGGGATTCTGTGCTTCTGTTTTGCCGTGGCACTATGTGATTCGTGGAAAAATCCCTTGTTATCATTTTACATCAAAATCAATTATTGTTTTTTAAATCCTCCTTTGAATGAAGATTAGGTAGAGGAAGAAAAAGATGACTTGACAGTGGCCCAAGAATGAGGGGGAGAGGAGGGTACTCCTGCAGTAATCCCCCGAACCAGAAGGGGAAAGCATGGCCCTAAAAGTGAGGTAACATTCCACATCCTGTGCTGGGAGTAGTATGTCCTCCTACAGACTGACCCTTACAGAACGGGAGGAAAGGGCACTGAAATTATAGCTGTCTGACCTCGCCCAGGAGAAGAAAAGGTTAGCCTTGGTCTTTGAGAAGAAGAAGGCCATGGTGCCTCATGAGAGGGGACAAAGAGATATGGAACTCAGAGCAAAAAGGGCTTCTGAGTCCACTGAGATGGTGGCAGTGACAGTAAAGTGCCTAGATGAGGTAAAAGAGTGCACATCCCGTAAGACCTTGCATCTACCATTGTGGTAGGGGATGATATTGATACATGGTTTACAGCATATGAGGTGTGTATGCAAAGTCCCAGAGGAGGATTGTGAGACTAGTCAGTAGAAGCATATGCCAATTTTTGGGAGGGATAATCTGTTGGCCCTAGAAGTTGCTGATCAGATGACCTATACCCCATATGGGGAGCCCTTATCAGGAAATTTGGTCTGACACCTGACAGATATCACCTAAAGTTTAGAAATGGCCAGAAGCAGTCACACCAAATCTGGATAGACCTTGTCGACTCCTCAAGTAAGGCAGAGGATGGTTAGGTGAAGGGCAGCAAAGTGAATGATTACAATGGGTTTTGTAACTTAAACATGAAGGAGCACATGCTGAGAAATTGTTTTACAGAGTTGTGTCAGCTCCTAATTGATTCTAAACTCACTGACCCAAAGAGTTTGAAAGGAGGCTGACTTCTGGCCCTGTACCGGAGTGTCAAAGAAGGTACCTGGGAGTGACCCCAAGAACAGTGCTTTGTGTCCTGATGGACGGAAGCCTAGAGAATCCTTTTACCAACCTATGTGCTTTGACTGTCTCCAGTTAGGGCACAAGCGGGGGGATCCTGTCAGTTCCAGGAAGCCACCCACAGGTGACACTGCCACAGGAGTGGCCAATGTGGCCTTGAGGAGATGTAATCCCCTGGAGCAGAGGCAAGAGTGTGCTGGACTGTCCCTTAGTTGGGAGGTAGACCTCGAGAGTAAGCTAGTGATCCTCGGGTGGGAGTCATCACTTCACCCAAACTGCAGTAAATGGGGTCCCCTTCACTGCTCTAGGGATATTTGTGCCAGGTACACCATGGTAGTGTAGAGACTCACGTCCCAGAAGCAGTAGCTGCAAGGACAAGTGTGCAGGCTAACCCATGCACATGGACAGGATCTTGTCCGTCCTATGGCTCTGGCCTCCTTGGAAGGGGGGGAGTGGCCAAGAGGAGGGTCATTGTCAGCCCCCAGATGCCAATTGACTGCATCCTGGGAAATTAACTACCACTAGTTATAGGTGAGCTGGGTGGGGCAGCCACCCATGGCACCCCAAAAGCTCAGGTTTCTGATTGTGCTGCTTCCAAACGGAGATTATGGAGGTCCAGAAGGAGAGCAAGGGGTAGGAGATTGATGTCCACAGTGGGAGAGCGGTAGATCAGGGGTTACCCAATCTGAATGAATAGCACCCTAAGTCTGACCCTGATGAGGCCAGTTCTTACCCAAAGGTGCTAGCTGTGTTGTCACAGAGACAGAGGCAGGATACCCACCCCAGCCAGACACTGCAAGATGCAGAGTGTCACCCTTGAAGGGGAAGTCCTGGCTTGCAAGGCACATGATCAGCCACAGGGTACAGATCCTAGACTGAGAGGCCAGTCTCAAGATACCACCAGTAAGATTGCTGGAGGGGGAGTGAAAGTAGAGTGCTTATCACTAGAGTTGGAATCCCACCTCTCTGAGAAATATAAGAGGTCAGAGGGAACTCAGGAGCAAGTAGTGGACTCCTTGCCAGCTTCAAGGCTGAAAGTGAGGCCTGCCCAAGGCCCTAGTTTGAAGCCTACACCTGGCAGTTCACGGCCTGGGGCCTGGCTCTTAACACTGACAGCTGGCATTTGTATCTTTTGATTACTGTCCTTATGGCCAGAGTTGTCCCTGAGTTGAGGACAGAAGTTTCATCTGGGAGCAGAGTAGGCCACACCTCCTCGTTGGCCTTGGTGGTACTCTCTGTCTACTAGAATTCCTTTGTGAGCAAGCTAATGCCAGGAGCTTCCCAAATGGGGTCTTCAGGTGAGAGGAAGGGTTGCCCATGGGTAAAAGCAGTAACTCATAGGGATGGTAACAGAGGGGTACAAGTATGCTCAAAAGGGCACAGAACAGACTTGTGCCACTGCAGAAGAGACAAATTGTCCATGTTCTATCACCTTAGCAGGGAAGCTCATCAAGGTATTGATTAGTCTTCCCTAGCTTGTGGCTGTGTGGGGTTGTGTTGTAAATTTGCCCTTCTTGCAGGATCACCCCAGATTTTTGCCTTCTTTTGCTGAACCCATTTTTGCTGGCCCTAGGACTCGGCACACTTTACTCCTGATAACCAGTAGTAAAGTACTTGTGTCCTCTTTCTGAACTTAAGTAACTTGGCATACATCTAATTTGCACTTTTAATTTACTAATACGTCCCTAGTATATGGTACTACATGTACCTAGAACCTTTAAATTGAATGCTACAAGTGGACTGCAGCACTCATTGTGGCGACCACTATAGTAGCACTGTAAAACATGTCTCCAGGCCTGCCCCTGCAGCTTGTGTGGGCAGTTTTAAACTGCCATTACAACTTGGCAAAAAAAACCTTTTGGCAAGTCCAAACCTTTCTTTTAATACCTATAAGTCACCCCTAAGTTAGGTCCTAAATGCCCATAGGGAAGGATGCATGGTTTTTAACAGTAGAACCTGTATATTTAATGTTTTACATGTCCTGGCAGTGAAAAAACCTCCAAAGTTGTTTTTCGCTGTGGCAAGACAAGCCTTCTCATAGGTTAACACTGGGTTACTTTATAACAACTTATAATGCTTAATTTTGGGTTGAGAGGTCCTAGAAAAATTATTCAAGGACTTATTTTAATAGTCATTTAAAATCCAGCTTGATGGTAAAGTTGGAATTTATATTACTATTTTGAAAATTACACTTTTAGAAAGTTGTCCTTATCCTGCCTAAGCCATTTTGGCATTTCTGCCAGTGTCAGCTGACTGTTAATTGCTCTCCTGTGGAGTCATGTGTCCTACTCTTAGACAGTGGAAAAGAGCATTGGCTGTGGAGAGGTGATTTTCTTCGTTGAGCAGGATGGCGGGGGGTGGTGTCAGCTCCTTCCTGAGCTTAAAAGAGTGCCTATCCTGTCACTGGCAGATGTAGCTCAAACCTAGGCCTGCCTCCCTTTGTTTTCTATTCAGTTTAACTTCAAACCAAGTATGGGAAAGGCTGCCCCAGAACTGGTTTGGAGCAACCAAAAGGGAGGGTGGGCGTAATTTGCAGAGTACTACTACGTGGACTCCGTGACTTCCGCAACTTCGCTCCGTTCCGTTCCATCAGACTCCTAATTAATAAAATAGAAACCTCATATACTTTTGGTAAAATAACAAGTATCTCTGTCTTTACATGCTTAAATGCATATAGGCATTTCACAAAAGTGAATAGGAAAATTTAGCAAGCAGTGAGAGAGGTGATGATTTTGGGATCCTCCCTAACCTAGGGGGAGAACCAAGCAGATGCCTTGAAAACAAAGAGCACATCTTGCTGAACGATTCGGTGGTGGGACCACCCCAAGCACAGATATGGGCAAAAATACAATCCCAACCAAAGGCCCTGCAAAGCATTATGGGACGAGATTAGCAGTGGGCAGTGAATATTATAGTATCTAATATCAAAATAATTCTACAAAGAGCTGCAGTTCAACTAGTCGTTACTAGGTGTCCCTCACGAGTCAAATGCAAAAGCATTGAAATTATTACATCAACTGCAGTTCCACTAGTCGTTACTAGGTGTCCCTCATGAGTATATAACTCTGAATTTGAGAAATAAGGTGAGCACAGCAGGCAGTCAAATTGCCACCTTAGACTCTACAAATCCTAGTCATGATACTCTACAAATCCTAGAAAACACAATAACAGGCCACTGGGTCTAATATAGCAATAAAGTATTGGGGTATTCTTTTCTTAGGACGATTCCCCTCACCCACCCAAAGGTGGCATGCTTCTTCATAGGGGATCTCCTCGCACTACAAGCCTAGTCGTAGTGCGGTCTACAACCCCCTCTCTAAGAGGTAGGAGCTCAGGGATGTTTTAATGGAGATAATGAGTCAGACTAAACATCTAGATGAGCAGGGTATGGGGAGGGACTAAGTGAACAAGTGAAAGTGACTAAAACTAGCTCTATGTGTGCTAAACAATTTTAATAATGCATTCAAAGGCTAGGATTAAAAGTATAAATATTTAACATGTATTTAACCTCTTCAGCGCGGCGCGGATTTCCGCGCCACGCTGAAGATTCCGTGTGCGGGCGGGGCCATGACGGAACGGTTCCATCATGTGCACAGCGCAACCGACGTGCATGACGGAACCGTTCCGTCATGCGCGTCGAAGGGGTTAAAAAAATACAAATTGTAAAAGCATATGTATAACGAAGGTATCTGTTTTTAAAAAATATATATGTAATTGAAAAAAGTATAAAAATATATGCACTAGTAGCAATTACAAAAGTAATATGATTGTATATCTGCTAAAATATACACAGTTTACACACAAAAAAAGATCAAATATACTGGAAATATATAACTGAGTCAAAAAAATTAAAAGAAAACATTGAACATTTCACATAAAAATAACCATATACAATGTATATTATTATTTTTGTTATTACTAATATTTGTAATAAAACGTGGGAACACCACATTTTTTACTGATAAATGTACAATAAAATGTCAATAAAACTACCAGTGCTTTGAAAGTAGGAACCCTACGCTGCCTTCGGGCACACGTTTGTCCCTGTCAGCATTGTCTTTTCTTTTTCTGTCTATATATCTTGAGTTTATTCTGCTATTTCCTCTCCCTGCAAGTCATTTGTGGAATTTTCCATAAATTGAATTTTTCGTTATTTGACCTCTATTTTAAATATAATCCAATGCGACAGCTCAGTGACCTGAGCAGTGGCTGCAGTGACTTGCATAGAAGCTGTCTGTGGAGCCTTTTCGTCCCGTCTTGGCTAGGTCTGCAGTTAATCCTTCTAAGGTTGAGTGCCTGGGCCCAGTTAGTTCTATCAGTCATAAAAGTCATAGTCAAAGTGTTTAGAGGCAACTCGTTTGAAAGCGCCGAGCGCTTTGCATTGGCAACGTTATTATGCGTTTTTAGCTGGAGATTTTGGAAGAAAAGTAAAATATAAAAGATTTGTTCTGTTGAAAATCACATGTTCACCTCGATGCCAAGTGGTTTCCACACAGTTATATTTAGTATAAACCCACGGAGCCTCATTTAGAAAAAATTGGCGTAGGGCAGCACCACACGTCTTCTTGCTGGGGCAGGAATGCACCGCATTTACCAGATACAATGCAGATAAAGTTGGAGATATAAATCTGCAGTGGAGTGGATCAGAGGCAGGTGCCTACTGTTAGGTGATTTGTACTAACACGAAAGGTTGCTTATGTTTGAGGAAGCAAGGGAATCATATGACGTACCAGCAGGCCAATTCCTGCTCAGAAAGCCTGAACAGTCTAGGACAATTCAAATATTGTGGCCTGGTTTTTGGGCAGACCCAGGAATCAAAGCTGCTGGCAGCACTTCTGATTCTACGGAAAGGGAGGTTGGATGATCTCAACCCTGTGCAAAGCAATTAAAGCGGGTAAAAAAGCAGGAAAATTATGGATTAGGCACAGATAGATTGGGGACCGGCCAAGACCTTTGTCTAACCCCCAAGCCGGCCCAGATATTGGGTGTATCATTGAAAGCTCAAGTAATGCTCATGTCAAGCTTGTACAATGGAAGTATTTACACAGAACATAAGTTACCCTAACTAGGATACAGAACATCTATCCATCCTGCCAAAATTCTCATCTCAGAAGCACCTCTGAATACTCAAACTTAATTCATATGGTTTGGAGAGGTGTGGCGGTTGCTAGCTAGTAAAATGTAGTGGTCTCCAGACTGAAGTCAGTGGTAGGTAGTCTGATTGGATGTACAATTGAACATTGTCAGCGGGGGTAAAAGACATTGTCATTTACAACGCCATTACTTGATTAATACTTCATGAAGGGAAAAAAAACCAATAATATTTTTAATGCCAATAGCTCAAAACAATGTCATTGCGAGACCTATTGCATTGTAAATGCTTGTTAGTACTCGTCCTCCAGCAGGAGATCCAAAATTTGTAGAAAGTAGCTACATGTTAGCTTAGTCTGTCAATAGTCGTTTCTTATTTTGACATAAGCATAATTTCTTTCAGCCATTGTTTGTAACCTCTCTTATATTTTCCCAATGTCAATCATTTCCTTTGGTTCTAAATTCAAACGCTTCTATAACTATGTAGCAGTGTTTAGAGTTTAGCAGTGTTTAGAGTTTAGCAGTGTATGTGTAATGTCCATATTGCCTTACATCTTCACAGTCCACCATTTTACCAGCATACTTAAATGCGTGCTTAAAAGGAAAGGGACTGCTGTTTATGGTGGTTAAAATGTGTTCTTAGGGTCTTATGTACCTAAATGACTCTCTGGAGTGGGTTAGTCCAGTTGTTAAAGTATTTTTAAAAACACAGACGAGATTCCTTATTGTGCATATCTGTGCACTATAAACAGGAATATATTGGTTGACTGTCATCCCTTGCCAAAAATACATGACCTACTTTTCAACTAAGGCCAAGTCAAGTATTTTTTTCATTTTTCTACTTATGGTCCACGTATTATCAGATCCCAGTTGCAGCAAAGTCACATGAGTTGACCACATTTGTAATGCCATCTATAAATTCTTGAGTTTACTCATTCAGTCTTGCCTTAGCGGAAAGTATATTTCAGTAATAATGAATATGTTATTGAACAGTACACCGAGAGAGCAAGCATTTCAAGATAATATTCTAGGGGACCCGTGGCTAGCCGCTGGGGAAGAAGGCTGCAAGCCAGAAAGGCTTCAAAGCCACCAGGGAGGAATCCTCTGATATCCGTGCACTATCCAGCCAGAAACCTGCGCAAGGTAAAAGGGCTTGCGGAGTCTCTGACCCCTTGAGTACTGGACAGATCTCGAAGTCCAGCTGCTCACGCTGACAAAAGGAATACGAGTGTGATCCCTGCACCGCACTGTTAAAGTAAATGATGGATAGGGTCTGAGAGGAGTGGTGATGTGGTGCGGGGGGAAGGACAGCTCGTATCCGAGACCCAGAGGACCTGTTCTTCCCCATCCTCCCAACTGTGACCTGCTCTGGAGGCGATCAGGCCTCCAGACAAAAGTTGGAGACAAGACCTCCCGCCTCTCTGACTCCCGGGGTCCCGAAGACAGCAGGCCCGGTGGGGGCTTTTCTCTCTAGGTGGTTGAGAGGGAAGCGAGGCAATCTTGCTGGGCACGTAGCCACAGGAGAGACACCGAGTTATGGTGCACTGGGGCCCACAGTGGCGAACCAGGCAGCCGCAGGCTGGTGGAAAGCACTGGGGCGCTAGGAGGGGCCTACATTGCAGGAAGGAGACAGCCTTCCTTGATATGGTGAGTGGCGGAGGAACCCTGCACTATATCGGATGACAGAGGGCCCTGGTGGAGACAGCATCAGTGGTCTGGATCGCCTGGGCCTAGCATGAGATCTGGCCATCGGTAGGCGGGCTTGAGAAAGGGGCATGCAGTGTGGCAGCACAGAGAAACGCGGGAGTGATCTGGCTGGTACACTGAGGCGGAGAAGGGGCTGGGGTTGGTGGTGGAAGCCAGACATTGAGATGATCAACCACCCCCGCTCTCCTATCTTGCCATCAGGGCCCTCTGTGCATATATTACCGCAGTTGAGGGGTGTCTTGAGGCCATGCACTGCTCCTGGGTGCTACCCCTGTGGTCTGCCCTTTCCCCTCACCAAGCTACAACAATCGCTTAAGTTGCGGAACTCACCTGGACTCCGGGTGGCCCATTGGATATACAGGGGCCGCGAAACATAGGGACAGCACAGTTCACGCTGGGCCCTTGGGGACCACACCGGGACGCGACTTGCACCACAGAGCAATGTAGGAGAGGCATTAATGCATATGACCTAGTGGGACAGATGATGTCCTAAAAGGGAAACGGGACTGGTGTGCTTAACGCGCTTGGCTCCCTGCTCGCTCCAAAAGATTGCATTATTGGCCTTTAGAGTGATAGATGGGCTGTGGGGCATGGACGGAGCCTCGGACACTCTAATGAGGATAGTCATTATTCATAAAAGGGCGAGCCCCCAACAGAGTATGGGTCCTATAGACCGATATCGTTGTGGAACGTGAAGGCTAAAGTATTGGCGAAGGCACTGGCAACCTGACTACGGGGGGTCATTTCATTGATTGTGAATCCCGACCAGTCGGGCGTTATGCCTAATAGGAGCACTAGGCTCAACCTCCACTTGAAGGACTCTCAGACGCTCTAGTGGCCCTAATGACCCTCGATGCCAGAATGGCGTTCAATTCAGTTGAGTGGAACTACTTGTTTGCAGTGTTAGAGAGGCTGGGGATTGGACCAAGATTCTGCGCTTGCATCAGGCTCCCCTATGGCCAGAGCACGAGTGAATGGTGTGACGTCCCATGGTTTTGAATTGCAGAGAGGTACTCGCCAGGGGTGCCCTATCTCCCCCAAGTTATTTGCTTTGGCACTGGAGCCTTTGGCTGCACGGGTTCATCAGGACCCCTTAATACGAGGGATTCCGGCATCCGGGGGTTGGGAAGTGCGAATTTCCCTGGACGCAGATAATGTCCTTTTATATGTTACTCAACCCTCCATTTCCATAGACCGGATCATGCAGGTGTTCTGCATCTTTTGGTACCATTCAGTTTCTACAATAAACTGGTCTAAGTCGGTGATCTACCCGCTCTCTGGAGCGAACCTCCACTTGCTTCAAGATAGTTCGGCTCCGATTTCCCCAAAGGGTTTAAGATACCTGGGGATATATATGACTTAGGACTCCAAAAAATTCCTCAACAGAAATATCCTCACCCAATTGGAGAGACTGAAAGGAGATGTGACTCATTGAAGAAGTTTACCACTAACGTTAATGGGCAGAGCAGCCTTTTCAAAATGATGGGTCTGACACGATTCTTGTATGTCGTGCAAACTACACCCTATAGAATCCCGACGAACATGTTAAAAAAAATAGATAGGGAGGTCCGTTGGTTATTATGGCGGGGGCTCCTCGAATCACATTGGTTAAACTGCAAAGAGGGGTCTATGATAGGGGACTGGCAGTCCTGGACATTTTGAAATATTACTGGGCCTCACAACTCCTATTGATCAATGAATGGGTCTTTGCAGACTGCGAAAACCCTGCATACAGGTAGACAAGGAGGTGATGGGACAAGGAGACATGAAGAACTCCACTACGGAGCTGGGAACGACAGAGATATACCGTAACTCACACTAACGGTGGTCAGAGTTTAGAGGGATGCAACAAGATTCCTGGGCGTGACCGGGAGACTCACACACTTAGCATCGCTATGGCACAGTTGTTTATTATCCGAAGTGGGGTGTCTGAAAGGGTTTACCAAAAGGGAACTGCTAAGCATAGAACACATTGGCGATGTCTGGAGGGGCCAAGCCATTATCCGATTTGAAGAGCTAAGCCAAGAATACGTCCTTGCGGACTCTGAGGGCTTCTGATATTTGCAACTGGGCCATGCTCTTCAATGCCACATACAGGAAGGTGACAAGTTGCCTGAGTCCTCCCCTCTGAAGGACCGTATTCTCACGAAAGTGTTGCCTGATAAAGGGGTGTCAGTAATTTATCATAAATTGGCCATTAACTTCCCCAACCCATTGGATTCACTAAAAATGGCGTGAGAGGGAGACCTGGGTGACCTCAATGATGAGGACTGGGCCAATGCGGTTCAGAGCCCGAGCAAAATAGCCGTACACGTTTGTTTTAGGTTACTCCAACTTAAAATACTACATCGGTCTGACTACCCACAGACACTATTACATAAGATAGGAAGGGTGGCGACCCCGCAGTGTAGGAGAGGATGTGGGCGTGAAGGTACATTTTTTCATGTACTCGGGGAATGCCCACTTCTACAGAATTATTGGACTAGAATGACAGAAATAATGTCCTGGGCTAGGGTGCCTATGGTTGATCAAGGTAATTACCGGGGAAACAACATTGCCTAGATACACTGGAATTTGGCTGCAATTGGCTGCGGAGGTGGCCAAAAGAAACATGCGGTCGTGGGGTGCTGTGGCCCCACCAGACATTGCGGACTGGAAGGCAGATATGGACTTGTGCCAGGGTGCCGAACAAGTGATCTACAAAGCCAGAGGTTGTTCCCAAAAGTGTGGGGGGCCTGGCTAGAGTATTGGGGATATGGCTGAAAGAGGGGCGGGAGCCGGCCTCCGGAAGGGGGAAGCCGATCAGGGAGATTTAGGTATGCATTTCAAATGATAAGGGGCCGTAAAAGCGCCACTTTTGCATGGATGCATGTGTTTATCCTTGAATTCTCTGAAGCAATGACTTGAAGATGGACAACAAATGTCGACTCACTCTCTATTTTATGCTGTATGAAGCTTATGTTTAAACAAAAAGAGTTGTAAAAAAAATAATATTCTTATTTTTGCGCAGTCACCAGCTGAAAACAGGATTTTCTAATAAATGGCTTAAAATATTTTCAAGGAAAATAGTGACAGTAAGATGGGAAAAATTTACATTTCTTACATAACAGGTGGATTATTTAGGTTAAACAGTAACTCCCACAGGAATCAATCCTAAATGTTCTCTTATTCAAGCCATCAAGGATGCAACACCACCAGCAATGTTTGTGTTAATTGAGTATTATGTACGCTTTTTTCATAGTTATGCTTTTATTGTTCAACTTCTCAGACAGTTATTAAACAAGCTTTGGCCTTTGGGGCCTTATAAGTGGTTAGTCATGCAGCACATTATCCTGGTTGCCCTGCCGCTTTGTAGAAATTGCAATCAGAGTCACGGTGTGGGACGGCTGATAGAGCAAAGGAAATGCAGCCAACAGGAGTGGGGGCGGGAGCATGGTGAACACGGCGGGAAGTGGGCGGGAGCAAAGTAAAACAACAGGAAATTAGGAAACAAATAGTGCGCTTAGGTACACCTGTCATTAACTGCACAGTGCTTAGAAGTTCATTATCTTTCACTGCTTTTCACTACAGTGTACTTACGTATTTCACTTACTATTTTTTCATTAAACATTTTCCTGTTTAAAAAAACAGTTTTTTGTAAACGTACCTCAAAAGAAACACGATATAAAAGAACAGCGTTGATTTACCCAGGACTGGATGGCCACACAACCTCTCAAACTATTTGATTTGAAACCTCGGCTCAATGAAAGCTGCTGTTAAACTAATCCGCTGTAAAGTAATCTGTTTATCTTTGCACCATCCGACGTGGCATCCGGAGACAGTTAACACAGACCCTCGGTGCAGACCCCTTACATCTGCCACATACATCTTGGACTGCAGATGACTGTGGGGGTGCCGTATCTAAGTGAGAGCAAGAGCAATGAAAACAGTCTCTCAAGAAACGACATGGGGCAGCTTGTGCTGTCTGCACTATCGGCAAAGCACAAGAAAACGTAACCCCTGCAGCATGAGATAGTCGAAGTCTGTGGGTTTGCTCCAGCGGGAAAGGGCAAATTTACATATCCTCCCTATGTCACAGACTCGTCATCACACTTACTCATTCATACATACACTCATTGGTGGGGCCCATAACACCAACACTCATACGTCTCACTCAAATCTGCACACAGGAGGAAAAGAAACGCTGGACATGTGGAGGGTACCTTGTTACCCATCGGGAGTAATTCCTTTACATTATATACATTATATACATCTGTACCTATAGAATCCTAACTTTAATGTCAAGGCACTCCACCACTTGGTCGATGGACCAATTAGTTGGACTGGTTGATGTGATTTAGAACCAGCTAAAACACATTTAATGCTTCAGAACCTTTCGGTTAACTTTCAATACCTTATTAAAGAATCGTTTCTTATTAATCAAAGTTTAGTTTATCTAATTAAATTCACTCTGCATTAGCATTTTCAGAGTTACAGTTCAAATAATTTCTCTGTCTGAGCGACTTCCAATCCTTGATCTTTAACATAAATTGACATAACGTGTATATTTACCTAAATTTTTTAAATATTGGCGACCACCTTCAGAACGACACGTCAACCCACAGCAATAATCAAAATCCCTTCAGATGGAATTGTCCTTTTGTAATCAAAGAAACCCAGGTAAATCCAGGAAACCTCCTTCGGCACGACGCAGTCCCCACGATTCAGCCAAATGACCGAGCGATAGAACCAACGAACCAACAACCCAGCAAATCAATCCTGCACACCAACCCCCTCTCCCAAATCCCTTTCTTTTATACTCATTTTCTCCTTACTTTTAGGTCAATATGAAACAATTTAGGGGTAGAAAGTGTTCTGATTGGCTAAACCTTCTGAAACTTGTAAGTCTCTTGAATGTTCCCAGGTTTGCCTGTTTCCCATGAGACCGGACATGACATTTCTCAATTGTATTCTTTTTGGTAATTTCACAGGCAAAAGTTCTGAAGTAACAACATGCAAGCCTTCTTGTACAGGTCCTTCATTGTCCCCTCGGTCATTCACACAAGTCTTCATCTTGGCAGTCCTCCATGTTCCTATCCTTGACAAGGAACACTTCGGTTCTCGTTGGAGGTTGCTTGGAGATCTCCAGAGCCATCCGAGTCTGCGCAGTAGACATAGCGCTCATATGATGGTGGCCACTTCCGAACTCCATTTTAAGTACTGCGGCCTTGTAGGCCCTAATGCCAACTTAAGCAAAAACAAACATAACAGTAATTAATATATAGAAATGAAGATCCTTGTGTTTAAACCCACACTAATCCCAATATATATTAGTATTTTACTAGCTTGTAGCAACATTTAAAGCAATAATACTCATCATTCTGCTGCACTGGAAGCTCAAACCATCACAAAAGCAACATAAATCATGCAATTCTCCATTTCAACACATCCTAAAGTTAGTTTCCGTACCACAGTTAATCATTTAATTATTTGCCATGCAATTAGCATTTTAGTCCCACGTGTATCTCGTGTTTATTAAGGTGCAATTGTTGGTTAGTCATGCCACTATACACAAATTAGTACAAGTTAATATTTAGAATGATTACGTAATTAGATTTCATGCAAAATAGAGGAGGTATACAAAATGTTGCTTTACCTGCTCCATCAGGTTAATGCACCTGCTGTGATAAACAGTGAACAGCTTCCCGGCAGACCATAACGTGATTACCAAAGATGTGGCTATTGATCAAATTTCGATAACTGCGAGACAGTAGCAATAAGTACCATGCATCAGTCGAGGCTTCACAAGAGAAGGCTCTTTCACCATGTGGCAGTCAAAAAGCAGGGCGCTGTGCTTGGTACACACTGTTAGAGAACACGTCTCGATCTCTCGATTTAACAGTGAGAAGTGACGACTGTGTGGGCAATATTGAGGCACTGATCTAGCAGCTCCGATTAGTACCGAACCGAGCCAGAGCCAATGGCAGCCGCCGGACAACACAGCGATAAATACAGAATGTCGAGGGCTAGGAAACAATTTTTTAAAAAACAAGCGAGAACAGGTCTGTCAGTAATAAAAACAAGCTGGCTACCGGGACAGTCCCCATCCCCCCCAGCCTGGCAAATGCTCCTCCGTCGGGCTGAATCTCACACCCAAGCAACCAGACTCCCGAAACCCCGGGGACAATCCGTGCCATACAGTAAGTTTAGCTTTAGCGCCAGCGTTTCAAAACATTTGCCTTCCATAAACTGATAACATAGGCAAGAAAGGCATTCTTCCTCGGCTTAGCCGCAGCTCAGAAAGCAAATGCTTTGAAGTCTAAGCAATCTATACATGAAACATGCTCCAGTAACCAACGGTGATAAAGGCCACCTGAGGTTTAGAAAAGGATTTCTACAATCAATCTCCTTCGATTCCACGACACTCGCATGCACCCATAAAGGAGCTTAAAGTAACTCCGCGAGTAAAACTGTGCTTCTAAAAAAAAGTATTTGATTTTGACAGCAATATGGACCGCACCCCCCCCAGCCTATGGAACCAGGCAGCTGCACCAGTTGTGGAATCACAATCCCCCAAGTATATCAGGCTGGTACTACATCCGTTTTTGACGTGAAAACCCACCTATTGCTCCTACTACTCCACGAGCTCTGCACTAACTGTCATACGGGCATATTTCAGACACGTCCTGACGAAAGACGACATGCTTCCAAAATAGTAAAACGCCAAACTGCAAAGAAGCCGGTTGAGCTTATTACGATTCAGCATGCCGCCTGTAGCACGTGATAACTCATTGCACTAGTAACCAGGCTTGGGTCAGAAGACAAAATGGGTAGAGTTGTAGGCATTGGTTTAAACTTGCGTCTTAGAGAATTCATTACATGCTGAGAATCTCACATTCGAGTGGTGGGGAATACACTACTCACAGAGAAAAAAAATGCTCGTTACTACAGTGAAACTGTGTATTTAAAACCCATTTAAATATTAGTATTAACCCAGTAACTGCATGTGTATAAACCCCTTTAAATGCCAGTTTTACTCCAGTGACCTGCTGACTCACGTTGTGGTGTAGGCAGACGTTTTATTTTTTATTTTGGGATGGATACATTAAGCATGATTTGCAGAGGAGAGGGTAGCATTAAATGCGGGATATATTCTGTTTGAAATCAGGGAGTAGGTGCAGAAACCTAAGATCAGAAAGGTGTCAAGGTGCTGCAGGAGAGATGCGTGTCAGGACAATCTAAAACTTGCAGGGAAGCTGGGTGCTCGCATTTGCCATGTGGGATCTGCCCCCGGGCAGATGGTCTCAGTGGATGGCATTTCGACCCATTCTGATTGAGACCGTCCACGGCTCAGCCTCCAGGTGTAGTAGGGGAGCATCGCAGCCACAGCAGCGCGGGGGGGATGGAGGAATTAGGCGCCGTGATTTAATGAAGTGCTGGGATTTTTGAAGGCCAGTTGTTTATTCTGCAGATCGGCCCCCAGGAGTGTAAATCCCGGGTGTCAACTTTCCCTTTATCTCTCCTCAAATCTGGAAATTTGAACTTTGTGAACCCTCTATATGTGAACAACTGTGTGAGGGAAGCGCACCCCCCTATAGCTGTGGGGGTGGGGAGGAAGGCATGTGGGCAGTTATGCGGCACTCATGTTTAAGGTAAGCCCTGTTTAGTGTGAAGCTCCCTCCCCCGTCTTTAGAGGAAAGCATGTATTTAAGTCCAAATCGCCCCTCAGCACATGTATCCCTTTCCGCCCCTCCCTCTCAGCACGACCCTCCCAGGACGGGCAGCCCCCGCTCCTAAAACTGTGCACACCACAGGGAGCATGGAAAGCCCAAGTCATTCCCCCTCTGAGAACGAGGGGCCAGATTACAGATGCAGCAGCTCAGCCATAGGTTCTGCAGCCTCGTTTGAGTGAAAAATCCCTGACCGGATTAATGCATGCACACGGCAGTAGCCTGCGAAACCGCGTGCCTTGTGTGAGAGTGTGGAAAGGGGATGCGTACATCCAAGGGTGTGGGGAACAGCGATCTCTTCGAGTGTTGGGGAGAGTTAAGTGTGTCGAGCACAAAATCATGGCAAAGCGCATAACGGGCGCTTGTTAAAACTAAGTAGCGCGCTAGTGGGGAGACATGCAACTAGTCAGGGCGTGTGTCATACGGGCAAAGCAGCTAAACATTGGCATAGTTGTAAAATAAGGGGCTTACCCGTAAAAACAGCTTCCACGAAGTGAGGTGCCCTGCAGTCTGCTCTGTGATACAGCTCACCCTCAAGCTGCGCAGAGCACTCCCGCAACCGAATAGTGGGCTAGATGTGAGCGGCGGACAGGCGGGTGCAGAACTGCACGACGGGGACAGCGGACACCAGCGACCACGTGCCCGAGCAAATTACCTTGGCGGCAAAGTCCATCAGGCACGCGCTTCCAAGTAAACATGCCCTGAGCAGGAGACATGTAAAATACAAAGTGAAGTGGCCATGTGTGGCCACAGAACTGGAGATCTTGATAACCTAGCAATGCCACAGCTCTGCTGGGAGGGCGATGGAGATTACGGAGCGAGCACACATGCGACAAAGATGGCACAAACGTTGGTATTATATTGCTGCGCAATGCCACAAGCACCGTGCCTGGCTCTCTATGTGCATGCATGAGTGAGTGCGCAAGAGCTGGAGCAAAGATGCACAGCCTACCACGACATAATAAAATCGATCTTAACTACACATTTGCCATCCCCTTCAAAGAACTGAAAATGTACACGCACAAAATTCCATGTGCAATATGTATCTTTTTAAAGTGAATTTGGCAGGATAGGCTCTTCCTCTTTAGGCAGAGATGGCTTTTAAGTCATGGTTGGCTGTCCACCCGCTTGCACTCACGCATACTGACATGGTGTCCAAGAAATATAAAACAAGCAGCAGCTGTTTTCAACCACACTCGTGCTTGTGGCGCCATCCGCCTTGTGGGAGCGAGCAACGGTCAATTAGCCCGCGCACCGCTGCTCGCTACCGCAAGGTGGATGCCGCCACAAGCACGAGTGTGTGCTTGAAAATGAGCAGACCGATGGCTAAAGGCCCTCCAAGAGCAGCGCATGCGCTGCCTAGTCGAGACCTAAAAAGGAGAGAAATGTGGCTGGTTAGAGGTAGTTGCTGATGAATTTAGCACAGTTAAACAGTAAATTGTGGAAGCACCCGCCTTAAAATCGTTTATTGCTGCAAGTTGTTGTGTTCTCACAGTTGATGCCAGTCAGTGGGGTTGAGTGCTGTTCTTCTGCTATGGGTGGGTGGGAAAGGACAAACTGATGTTTTGTTTTTTCTTCCTGTTGCTGTAGATCTGTTGAAGTTAAATATAGTACCATTGAGCGCAATTTGCAAACTTGAGTCTGGGCCGTGAAACATTCATAACCTACGCGTGGGGTTCACAGTTTGATATATACACCAATCATAATTGGTTGATATTTTTTTTGACTGGCAATGGTACAGGTAAAGCTTCAGCTAGTTATTGGCCCATCTTTAGGAATATCATTTTTTCATAAAATACATTTAGAGAGTAAAAAATGTAGGCTTGATTATTTGCCTGTCCGTAGCTGTTGCTTCATGACTTCAGTGACTTTCATGGGAGAGGAGGAGGGATCTTTCAGTGCTCACTCTCAAGTGAGACAAAATAATGTGTATTCCTCCCCAACCACCAGTGCCCACCTACAGCAAACACCTCATTAGAATGTTCAAAAATCTTTCAAGCCTGCTGCACGGGTGAAACAAAGGGACATGGGCAGCCTCAACTTTGCCCTCCATTTTGTACAGTCATCCACACACAGGAACCTAGCGGCAGTTCCTCCGCTGTGGTGGAGGAGCATCTCCCCAACTGCCAGCAACCAAAAAAATTGAAAAATGAAACGATAATTAACCCTTGTTTATTATCGTTTGACCTTTCTCTCGGAGCCGAGGCTTGGGGGCGTGGCCTGGGGTGATGACAGGCTGGAGGGGGAGTGTTGGGTACTGCTATCCAGTGCGCATGACGATCTAGCCGACTGTCTCAGGTTCAGCCAAACCATCATGCGACTGAAGCTGTCTCCAACCCCAGCTGTGTTGCCCGGTTGTAGAGAGAAGGTACAGGCTCCCAGTCTAACTGGGAGCCACACATAGAACCTAGCATTTCGAATAATCTGCTAGCACAGCAAATTTTGTGAAGGCTAATTCCCACAACTGTCACCTCTGTGGCCAACCAAAATCATTATACATGGTGTGTTTTGCCGTGGAAACATCTAAAAAGGCAGGAAAGGAGGAAAAAATAAATCATAATTTGTTTTACAAGCTCTTAAGTCTACCAAAGTTAACCTCCTGCACAGTACTCTAGGAAATCTACAGGAGTAGGTCCAGAGTTGCAGAATGCATGGAAATTTACAACTTGTGTAGATTACCATTTGTATTCCCATGATTTTGTAGTCCCTCGAAAAATGGCAGAACTCTACACAATTCCTAGGCGTTACTTTAGAGATTCTTCCAACATTTCTTAAGAATCAGCCCTAGTCCGTTTTTTCGTCTGATGGCTAAACACATTTTTGTGGTACCCCTCAATATAATTTCTTAGAGCTATTTTATCATTGCAGGCCCTAGGGATGCTTTTCATTAGAGCTCCCTAAGTCAGTCAAAGGGTTCATAGCATACATCACCCAATCTGCTGATACTGTCACCGACAGAAGTCTTAGCATTACTGAGACCAGCTTTTCGCTCTATCACAACACACATGGGAACTAATTGAGAAACCAAGGGCTTCTGGGTTTAAAATCTGTTGGCGCTTTTTACCTCTGTCTTACTATTGCTTCCAAAAACTGAGTGCCAAATACTCCATTATCACTTGCCCTTGAAAATAGTGAGGCTGGGCAGTCTGAGGCCTGCTGAAGAGACACCAGAGACCATAACAACACGCAAAAACTCTATTAATCCAGACTATGCCTTAATCTAAAAAGAGCAATGACATTATTCTAGATTGCTGAAGATAAAAATACAATGAAAATAGAGGAATACAAGCAATACAGAACAGACTTTAAAAGTTAACCTGACCTCTACCCATTAGTTTGACAAAGGGGGTTTCGCTACGTATAGCACATTTTGGTTATGATAAAGAGGCGTGTACTAAAAAAAGACACTGCATATTCTCTGTGAAAATATTTTTTGTCATCTATGGACCCTTTCTCCAGATGTTGACAACAAATCTTTGTTGAGTAATCAAAAGATTTCCGGAGATGTTTCAGGTAAAGGAGACAGCTAGACCTACCGCTAGGCTGCTTCAATGTTACAATGTTTCCTTGATCCCTAGGGCTCAGAGGCCCAGCTCATGGTCCCTGCTGGATGATTGCACATCAGCAGTACTACAGAGTGGCCATACTTGCAGGCGGGGAGGTTGAACTAGGGTTGCTAGTCTGAAAGTGCTGATGGTGCCTTGCTGGGAGTTGCAGAGGGTGGTAAACAGAGTATCAATAGGTACTAAAGATGTTTTCGTTGCCTGAGCAGTGAAATACCCAATGTTGTTGAGGCACAACAATGAATGGAGTAATATTTATGAAACGGCTGAACATGGTAGCCATAATTCTAAGCACTTCCCCATATTTTAAATTCCCATAGCGCTGAACTGTGTGACTACAGCTATAATTTTCTATTCTCACACCCTCAGGATCTTTAATGAATAGCTTGCCTAATGCAGGCACGTTTCCAGTGCCTATGCCACCTATACCATAATGGGTTACATGGCACTCACATCCAGGCTACATGAAACAGAGTTGTAAATTTAAATAGCGCCACAACCCATTAGTAGATTTTAAAGTGGGTTGCAGGAAGCTGTTCCTCTGAGCTTGCGGTTGCAACCCCACTGAGGTCAGGAGAGAGGCCCAAGCATGACCAAGATCCTAACATGGGCTGTCAGAGTCACACAATGGCTCTCAGGGACAGATGCCCCCCTATAAGGTATCCTGCAGAGCTGATCCTCTTCCTGCACCTCACTACAGTGATACTTGTTCTTTTTCCTGCTTGTCTGATATGGTCGCCTCTTCTAGATGGCCTCCTCATGCTCGGTCCATCTCCAGAACCCCACTGCACAGTAGGATAGCCTCATTCCTATAGTTAGATGAAGCCCTTCCAGCAGGGATAGGTCCCAAGTCCCTTGCATAGCTCTTAGTTACCAGGCACCCGGACTGACGGCTCCAAAAGGTGGTTTGTGCTCCTTTGAAGGAAGCAGTCAAGCAATGCCTTCTATCCTTCAGGCTGTCCACAGCTGGCCCTGGTTCATGGTTGCTTTCTTACCCACATCATACGTTTGCCCTGAGAATTTCTGTCACGCAGAGCAACATACCATTATTTTTCTCCTACTGTCCCTTCAGTTCTCTGCTCTATTCATATTTGGGGTGTAGTTAGCTCCTCCCAGAGCCGGATGTATCTCTGTGGAGGCCCCTAGGCAGTCGAAATTTCGAGTCCCCCTCGAAAAGTATCTCCTAATACGTTTTTAATCGTTGCCAAACATTATAGAGTTTTTAATGTAAAGTTTTCGTTTCTTTGAGTTTATTATTTTTTTCTATCTTTTAGAAACAATTTAACGAAGCTTGATTGTAATTTTCTTTCAAAATTAAATCAATATTATGTTGATCTTTTGTCGTGGGCCCCTAAAAGGAGTGAGGCCCATATGCTGGTGCTATTTTGCTTATTAGGTAATCCGGAACTGGCTCCTCCAATCAAATCCTGTATGCCACTGCACGATCAGGGCATTCCAGGCGTGTTGTACCCAGTACCTGAACAAAGTTGGTTACAGGCATTTACTGCGTTTTGCTTATTAGCCCAGACTGATTCAATTACAGCCTTTGTCACCCAAATGCAGCAATAAAAGGGGGTGAAGCTGGGCAGTTGTCCTGACAGGATACAGGAGACGAAACTGCAAAGGGAAGGAAAAGGCATGCCTGCCCGTAGCTGTTGGTTCATGACTTCAGTGACTTTCATGGGAGAGGAGGAGGGATCTTTCAGTGCTCACTCTCAAGTGAGACAAAATAATGTGTATTCCTCCCCAACCACCAGTGCCCACCTACAGCAAACACCTCATTAGAAGGTTCAAAAATCTTTCAAGCCTGCTGCACGGGTGAAACAAAGGGACATGGGCAGCCTCAACTTTGCCCTCCATTTTGTACTGTCATCCACACACAGGAACCTAGCGGCAGTTCCTCCGCTGTGGTGCATACATGCCAACCCTCCCGATTCAGGCGGGAGACTACCGATTTCAAGGCTAGTCTCTCCCGCCTCCTGCAAGCAAAAACCCGATTGCTCGGGGGTTTCAGCTGACAGGGCTTGGTATTGTGTAACGTGCAAATTCTTCCAGCAATAGTCAGAGTGGCGATGCAGGGGCTCCAGAAGGGGTGAAAAACCAACACAGCCTCATTAACAAGCGAATGGTCTTTTAAAGACCTGAAGAACTCGGGGGCGGCGGCTGTGTGTGTACCCGGGAAGCTGTTTCAGCCCCGGCTGCCACAGGGGGCGGGGGTATGCACTGCCAGCAACCTGCCAGACCAGTGCACAACACTTGCATCGCCCTCTCGCTGCCTGCCATAGCGCTCCATGCTTCTGAAAGGTATGACAAAAACGTGCATTTGCGTTTCAAATTTCCGATCCTGCAGCAGCACACTTCCAAAGCCCATACATGACAGTAACCCGATTCAAGGCCCCATTCTCCCGATTTTCTTTTTTAAATCTCCCACTTTGCTCTTCTGAAATGTTGGCATGTATGGTGGTGAAGGAGCATCTCCCCAACTGCCAGCAACCAAAAAAATTGAAAAATGAAACGATAATTAACCCTTGTTTATTATCGCTTGACCTTTCTCTCGGAGCCGAGGCTTGGGGGCGGGGCCTGGGGTGATGACAGGCTGGAGGGGGAGTGTTGGGTACTGCTATCCAGTGCGCATGACGATCTAGCCAACTGTCTCAGGTTCCGCCAAGCCGTCATGCGACTGAAGCTGTCTCCAACCCCAGCTGTGTTGCCCGGTTGTAGAGAGCAGGTACAGGCTCCCAGTCTAACTGGGAGCACAAATAATTGGCACTCAGGCCAATCCTGATGCTGCTTTCAGCAGTATGAAAGCAGCATCAGGATTGGCTGCAATGCACTCTGGGAGCCTGTGCCTGGAGAAGCGAGGGGCTGGATGCGGCGAGCAGGTAAGTGGATTTTGTTTTTTTTTGTCTCCCCCGTCCCTCCCACCCTTTCCCACCCCCCCACCCCCATCCCCCAACCCAGACTCTCTCCAAACCCCCTACCCCAGACCCCCCTCCCCTCCCCATGCCCTGCCACTGTATAAACTCGCTGGCCACTACTGCAGGAAGCCCAAAGGGATTCCAGTGTCTATACGGTAAATCACTACAAAAACACTTCACTTCAACCCTGCATCGCACATACATAGAAAACAGGCAACCTCCACCGATCTTCAACAAAAATTTAGTGAAAACCGCAATTGAGGAAGTCTTGCAGACATTTTAACAGGAGTTGCCTGTATGCATCTCTTTCCTGAGAGTAACAGGCAAAAAGGCCAAGTCCCTTCCTCTAAGAATTAACGCATCAACAACTGCCAGTGTCTGTCAACATTGGCGAGAGCATACTAGTTACTCCCAGAATATGGGGACTTTAGATGCCTCTGCTGACCTTAGCTCCACACACTGGTGTCTCAATCAGTTACACAGGAGGCCCACAGTGAACACGCATGATGGTCCTGTTCAGTGAAATGAAAATCAGAAACCTGCAGAGACGTACCATGACCGTTAGAGTCACAAGAGAGGGTTTTCAGTATTAAGGAAGTAGTGGCGCTCAGCTATATTTGCGTGTGTGTATTGTGTACAGAACAACCCTAAAGGTGGATATGGTGCTAACCAGGTAGGGGAGACCCCTGTAACCCCTAAATCTGTGTGGGAAAACCCCACAGCAATAACGTACAACCAAGTCCCGGGCACTCATATACAATAGTAGATTTAGAAAAATTCTTTAAGTGTAAGTCCATAGAAAAAGGTCCGTTAATAACAATTGCAGAGGAGTTGTTTCATATTCTTTTTAATTTCCTTTGTGTTGTAAATCACTCAGCATAGAGCAACCAGCCGACACATGTTTCGTCAGGGTGTCATTAAACCACTGACTCTTCAGGGCTGGGAATGATACAAAAAGTGGCATGAGCACGACAAGTCGGAGACTGACTCACTGGGGGATCGGACTCCTTAGTCTGGTGACATTTGTGCATATCACCCATTACACGTGGAAACCCTAAAGGATAGAACAATCAAGCCATAAGTGATAAGCTAAGAAAAACCCAGACACACGGTGGAGACATCCGTGCTAACATTTAAGAATTACCCTTGGAGATACATATATCAAAGTATCTGATACATGTGTTTTAAAGCCTGCATACTTACTGGTACTATGTTGTTAAGTTTTCTGTTAACAAATTATGTACATATCACTACAAGTCACTATACATGACGCCACTTTGATATATGTATCTCCATAGGTAATTCTTAAATGTTCGCACGGAAGTCTCCAACTTGTCGTGCTCATGCCACTTTTTGTATCATTCCCAGCCCTGAAGAGTCAGAGGTTTAATGACACCCTGACGAAACACGTGTCGGCTGGTTGCTCTATGCTGAGTGATTTACAACACAAAGGAAATTAAAAAGAATAAGACACAACTCCTCTGCAATTGTTATTAACGGACCTTTTTCTATGGACTTACATTTAAAGAATTTTTCTAAATCTACTATTGTATATGAGTGTCCGGGACTTGGTGGTACGTACCATGACCGTAGTAGAAGGGGCACAATTTTGCCAGAGCTATACAGGGGACAATGTTGTCGCTATAACCACGCACCTCTTTCTTTCCACCTTTTTTTCTCTTTTTCTACTCCATCATACAGATATCAGGTCTTCCATTCCCTCCGTCTTCCTCTGCACTTCCTCCTGATATAAGCATTATTTCCTCATTCCACTCCATATCCCTCCCTCCCATCTTAAGGTCATTGGATCTCTCATCACATTTGAGTGTCTTTTCACCTCCCACTCATCATACACACACATCAGGTCTTCCTTCACCTCTTACTCTTTTCTTTCTCACACCCTCATATTATGTAATTTATTCCTGCCCTCTTTTTTATCCCATTCTTTCCTGTCATGCCTGCCAGTAATATTTCCCCCCTGTCTCTCTATCTTTTTATTTTACAGTCATCATTATGTATAACAAGAAAGGCCACATACAACACGATACAAGCAAAACAATTAAAATATAAAGATGAATAAGGGATATAAGGACTAAACAACTCATTAATTGATTTAAAAAAATATATACTTTTTTATCACTTCCAAATGCTAGTCTAAATTAACATGGTGGTCTCCTTGTTTTGTAATATTTTCCTCACAGGGAAGCATTCAAACAATTCTGTTTGTAAAGAATTTAAGGGGTACATTTATGTCTAGCAATCAAGTGCTAGAGGTACATAAATCTGGTTGCAAAATACTGGTCCCTAACTACAGTAGTTTTATGAACATTTAAGATTTCGAAGAACTGACCTATTTAGTAGTTGATCAGTTCTTAAAAGTCTGTGATCACATTTCAGAAAAGTAAACTGTTTTTAAAATGCAGCCCGTTTCCTTTGAGGGAAGGGTTTAGAAAGGCTTGTTTGGGAGATCTAAATAGTAAAAGAGGTTTGAGATGATGCAAGGAGCTGTAGAGGAGCGAAGAGTCTAGAAAGGATTATTTTGGGGATCATAGTAGTAGAATGGGGTTTGGAATGAGTCAGAGAGTGGAGGTAGAAGATATATTGAGAGGTATAGGGTGAGAATTAGGGTAGTGCATTGGAGAGAGTAGTATAATGAGGTTTGGGAAGAGTCAGAGAGCGGAGATAGAGGATATATTGAGAGAGGTATAAAGTAAGATATTGGGTAGTGCATTGGAGATGCTGAATAGTAAAGTAATAAAGATACATAAGTACATGGAAGCTATATACATAGAGAATATATTGAGAGATAGGGTGAGATATAGAATAGTGCATTGGAGATGCTGAATTAGGAATAAAGTAATAAATATAAAGATACACAAGTCCATGGAAGATAAATATGTATAAGTAAGGTAATATATCTACATTTAAGTTGGATGTAATAAACTCAGCCTTTCAAGTGTTGCTGTCCTTTAGGCCAATTTATTTGTTATTATATATTGTTTTCCTTTTAATAATTTAATAGTGAAGCAATCGTAGATAAATAGTTATGATAAAAATGTACTTATTTATGCAGTGACCTTATTACAAGTTAAACATAGAATAATATAGCCATAGGTAATGTGTACATTTGTGAAGTGGACCTGAGGAATATATCTTTATAAACATAATTATTATACACAATTATACAAAGGAATACACGTATCTAGATACATACTAATTATCCAAATAAATGCTTATATACACAGGGATATGCTGTACATTTTTGTTTGAGTATGGTGATTATGTGGGCAAGAGCAAACTCTTGAGTAGTCTTCTGAAGATAAGATAGTTAACCATAGATCTTATGTTTGGGGGTAAAGAGTTCCATAGTTTGGCTACTTGAATAGAGAAGGATGTGCCACCTATGTTTTTTTCTTGTATGGTGTGATTTTGAGGCAGGGTGCCAATCTAGAGCGGAGGTGCCTTTGTTGAATGTATTTGGTGATTTTATTCCTGATGAATTGCGGCCCTGTTCCATGTATAGCTTTGTAGGTGATACTCAGCAGCTTGAATGTGGATCTTCTCGCAACTGGTAACCAATGTAGTGCCTTTTTAGGCAGGAGGGGTGAGGGATGTGTGCTTGTGACTTTACATGTAGGCGTAGTCTGGCAGCAGAGTTCTGAATCCGCTGTAGTCTGTTTACAGTTGTTAAAGATGATCCGTGGTAGAGGCTATTGGCGTAATTGAGTTTAGATAAAGCGAGAGAGATAGGAGTCTGGACCATGTGTAGAAATCCCAGGTGGGGGAAGATGCGTCGCAGAGTTTTTATAGTAATGAAGCTTGATCTTGCTAGTTTGTCCACTTGGGCATTCATTGGTAGCATGGAGTCCATAGTAATTCCGAGGTTTCTTACTTCCCTGGATACTTTAGGCGACATCAGGCCAGGCAGCGAACGTGTCATAAGTTTTCCAATCACCACATGTGAGTATTTCTGTTTTGAAAGCATTCAATTTGAGATGGCTTCATGTCATCCACGGATCAAGGGCTCTGAGGCAGCTGAAAACTGAGCAGATGCTTTCTTTTTAAACAAATTAAGAGCTGCTTCCACCATTTCTGCTGGGACAACAGATAACAGTAAATTTGAGGCAGTGGAAATAAGGGGTTTAACCTGGGTCATGGTCAAAGTATTTCTCTCTCACACTTATTTCCCAGTGCTCAACACCCAAACATGTCTTTCTTTACTACCTGCTGTCTGTCTTCTCTTCCTTCCCTTGTTCCTTCTAATGCACCCGTACCTCACTACACGCTACTTATTTACTTATATCCCTTATTTGACATTCTTCCCCTCTCGTTTCCGTCTCTAATTCGCCCTCCTTTCTGCTGGCTGCAATCTGCTCCGTCTCTCTTATGTCATCTCCGTCTCTCTCTTTTTCTCATTATCTCACATGACATCAAACCTTTTTTCTCCCGTCTATGTTGAGCTAGAACTCTAGCCCACAACTCTGTATTTCTGGCTCAGGCGTCGAGGGCATTTCAGGACACTCTGAGGCCTCCTCCAGGCCTCCTCTGGCATACCTCAGCGATGACAAACTGTTCGTGAAAATAGACTGCAGGAATGAGCTCTAGGGGATATCATCTCTGCTTACCCTCAAAAACAATACGCTAAAAAAATCAAAACAGGAAGACAAGAGAAGTATGAGATCTTGTATAAATCTTGTGCGTACCCATATCCATGACCTCCCGCCCTTCCCCTCCAGGTACTCTGTTGCTCTTTAGCACACACCCCTCCCAGGGTATGGAGGCCAGGCTCCTATTCTGTGACTTACTAGCACGGTGGCTATAAGCATGTTTCTAAAGGACAGACCAGAGCTGCCTAGAACACTTACCTTGTGCGCCCTGGCTAAATCTTGGTGGTACCTTTAATTGCTTTACATCCCTTTCCAAAGGACCTAAGGGCCACAAACCAGACGTTTAATTCAGCTAATTAAAACGTTAATTTCTAAAGAAACTGTTACCTTTTCCCAAACGACTTTTAACTATCCTCAAATGAAAACACTGGTTGCTCAAAATTGACTTTTCAAGTGACGTAAATAATGTCAGATATAAACTCTTCCTGTAAATAGCACTCACAAGTTGTCTTGATAGACTGAAGGTTGGTGGGGCCATAGAAGGTGCGGCTGGAATGCTGGTCACTCTGTGTACTGTCCCTAGATCTCATAAAGACTCTCCCTTGTCCTCTTTTCTACCACCTTCAAATATTCCCAAATGCCAGCATATGGATGACAACCTGCCCCCTCAGTGAAGTCCATTTTTAGGACGAGGTGCACAGTCATCAAAGTACACGAGGCTCCTCCATACACTAAGGTGCAAATTTACTAACATCTCAAGCAACGCATCGCTGCAGGCAAAACAAGCTGTGCTGCTTTGCGCGAGAAGAAGATAGCAGAAGAGCACTATATTTACAGAAATATGGCACTCTCCTCCCCTCTCTTTTACTCCGGTGCTGAAATTAGCTGCCATGCGCCACGCACACACCTTTGCACCATAGTGCAAGGGTGTCTGTTTGAATCTAGGATACGTTTTGTACTGGAAGGATAGCCTTCCAGTACAAAATGCTACGCTCAGACTTACTTTAAACCTTTTCCCACTTTGTATATGTGCTGTGCAGTACAGCATACATACAAAGTCGGAAAAGGAAGAAAAATTGAAAGCTTTTCTCCTTCATAGCGTCTATTTGAAATAGGCACTATTTCTCCCGCTAAACTCTGCCTACTTTTTTAAGTTAATAGGGTTTAACATCAGAAATCTTGGGTGGTTGCATGGGAACACCCATGCACCACCCACGGTACGCCCCCTGGCCGCTATGCAATGCAAAGCAGTGTTATGCACTGCTTTGCGCTACTTTCGTGTGCTTTCTGATGCTAAACAAGTTTAGTGCTGGAAAGTAAATTAGTAAAATAAGATTTAGCGTTGTTTTGCGTCACTTTGTGACGCAAACACAGTGTTAAGTCTTAGTAAATAGACCCCTTGGTGAGATCAAGGACAACTTCATCTTTTCCAGCAGATCTTATGGCTCCCTATCTTTATTCAAAAACTGTTTTGGAGTGGATTTTTAGTAAGCACCCTATCCCTTCACCAGACACACCTGTGAATCTGCATCGAAACGCCTCTTACATGCTGATTCCCTTTCCCATACCGAAGCCGGGAATGGGATTTTAAGGTATAGTGAAGGGGCTTTTTTATCAGCATCACTTTTTTGTTTGGAAATGCATAAAAATTTAATTTGTTCATTTTATACTAATGTTAAGAGATACATGCATCCATTTCAGCTGGGGCAGCCTTATTCCTTTACAACGATTAAAAAATGTCATATTAAGTTCAATGAATTGCTGAAAGCACTTTTATTACTGTCAGCAATATTTTTCTAATTAACCTCAAGCTCATGAATCATTCAATTTAGGGCATTTTAATCCATTCCACGAAGGTATCACAGTAAAGAGCCATGACTAAAAAGATTCACAATTTCCCAAGGCTGACACTGACGAGCTGAAATGTATTAATGGGAAAGACGATGACGTTTTTTAAAAAGCTGTTGTAGAGGACAACTATATCAGAGATCCCCCAAACAAACTCTTAAGCATGAGCACTCGTTTTTAATATGTAGTGAGACAGACACCCTTGGTGCAAACCAAAATTAGCAGGCTATTTACTACATTTGTGAAGAAAGAATGAAAAGAATATCACTCAGGCCTGTTTCTGCACGTAGTCCAGGCATTGGCATATTTAAAATAAATCATGCAATTACATTACTTATGGGCATCCTAAACACCCAGAAAACCTAAAGAGGGATCGCTAGGGAATTTGCTGCTCCCCTTTGTGACTTGACTGAAAGTGGAGGAAAGACCTGTCCTTGCTTCCTCCTTGAATCCTTTTACACGTGTTCTCCAAAAATGACATCACAGAAAAACTTGCGTTCAATATTATTGTCTAACAATGTTGAAAGCAAAATAATTATCCCTTAAACAACGAATTGCGATAATATCTATACTACTTGTAGCAAAATAAAATAACTTTTTAATAGCAAATTCAGAAAATGAACAAGTTAGGGAAATTCTCTAAACTTTCCCAAAACTCTTAACAAGTCAATCTCTAACAAACCAAAACAAGTCTCAAGTGAATGTTTAAAAATGAATATTTACCATGAACTATTTTTCTGCACTTGAAAGCTCATACACATGGCAGCATGGTTTCTTTGTAGCATATGCCCTCTAGGTGGTTTTGGTTCTGTCCTTTTTTACTGGCTAGGAATTGTACATCATCCAAATACCTACTTTTCAAGAAGGTGAGCACAGACTGCTTTAGAATGAAAAACAGATTCATCACTGGTAGTGGGCTAGTGGTTAGGGGTAATGCAAAAATATAGGAAACAGGATATCTAAAGAACCCAGTTGGTCCCTCTGTGATAAGGTTACATTTATAAAGTTCTTAATGTGTCTCTACTCTTAATTGAATTTTGATGTGTCACTGATGTTAATGTAACTTCGTTTTGTATAAATATTTTCATTCACATCTATCTATTTCGTTTTATTACTCTCCAGTGATTTTAATTTGTTTTTATTTATAGTATGGATAATATTATAACATAAGTTTTGCTCCCTAAATATCAAGAAAGTAGCACAAAAGATATGATTATTTCAGAGAGAACATGAGATACCCTCATTAAATTCCAATTCCTGCAGGAAAAATAGAAAAAAAACAAGTGGAAAACACACAGTGCAAATTACATTTCTGAATAATTTAAGTTGCTTTTTGCCTCATTTATGTAAAAGAAAAATAGAATAATTGGTTCAAACGCAACTTGCAGTCATTTTGAACAAGTTATTTTTGTATTTGTGTAATTTTGCACACATTTTAATTATCAGCCAAAATCTATTGGTGAATGAGAGTGCAGAACTGCAGGCAAACACGGTTAGCACCCAGTTTAAAAATGTTGGAAGCACATGAGGTCTTCATGACGACATTAATTTCCATGTTTCTAAGCCTGTTTCCATGTTTCTAAGCCTGTTTCTAAGCCTCACAAACATAGAAGATAAAGAAACTGTAATATAGACAAGATAATCTCAAGAGCACGTAATAATCAGTGAGGAAGTCGAGTTTAATGTTCATAGTTATGAATTCTGCGCAATTTACCCAATGATCCACCACACCTCCATGTAGTTTGATTTAATGCAAGCGCTGTGATTTGCAATAACGTCCCGATAGAATTAAGATTTATGTGAGATCTCTCTTTCTGAAGACATTTTCATACTGTCTAGTTTCGTAAATATTTTAAGAAATTTGCCAAAATATTTGTATATCCTGTAATTTGGCATTTCATGTCTGTTGTTTTTCATTGGATTTTAAATTGTTAATTCAGGGCAAAACATGTTTAAAATATGTCTACATTGCAATAACACAAAAACTGATCTACAATACTGTCAGTAGCCAAAAAATATTTTTCTTGCTCATGATTTAGCACTATTTTGGGGAAGAAGACTAACCCGGCTCTTGTGTTTAGTGCGGAGGGTGCATTTGTAATTTTAGTTAGGTCTGTTGTCCTAAAAGACATGCTTGTTTCTTTTGGGATGTTCCCTACATGGTAAACGGGCATTTACCCCTGCAATAAGTGCCAGACTTCAATTGAAACTGGTATCCATACATTTATTGTGGCCCAGGTGTTCGAAATGGAGGGGTCTCTAATTGACAGAGATATGCACCTTTGTCCAAATAGGGACCCTTGCTTCTAGTCAGGGTAAGGGAGATACACACTTTAGATAACCCCTGCTCACCCTCTCGGTATCTTGGCACGAGCAGACAGGCTTATCCCAAAGGCAATGTGTAAAGTATTTGTACTCAAAACACATAGTAACAGAGTGAAAACACCACAAATGGACATCACATCAGTTAAAAAAAATAAGGTATCTTTATCTAAACCAAATACCACCAAAATGAAAAATATCCAACATACATATATCAAAACAGCACTTAAAAACAGTTACTTGTACTTACAGAAATAGCACTTGTAGAAACAAATAGCTCCACCTGGGGCTATTACGACATTGTGACAGGCATAAATCCAAAGTAATGCGCCAACTGCGAGGTGCGTGGTTTCGGGCATGGAGTCACATGGACCCCCAAACAACAGTACCTTGGAACATATTCTTTGGACGATGCACGGTGTCGTGGAGATGAGATGTTGGTGCCCAGGTTGAGGCCGGCTCCCTGGCTGCCACGGAGGAGGCGAGGCGTCGTGTCTGAGAAGAGGCGGCGTGTCGAGTCCAGGACAGGGGAAGTCGGTTGCGTCGGTGGTGAGGCGTAGGTTCCTGTGAGATGATGCAAAGTCGAAGATTCTTGGAGTCACCCTCGGCGGTTATCGGCTCCACCCACGATAACAGGACGAGATGCTGGCGGTGCAAGCGCAGGCATCAGAAAGGCCGCTATCTGCAGGTGTTGAAGGGCGTTGGAGCTGAGATGCAGGCGGAGCGGTGCCCCTGGCCTCTGTGTAAGTCGCTGCTTCACGGCTATGTTGCTGAAGTCGTCAGAGCTTGTTTTTCTTGCTTCTTTAAGGTTTCTTCCAGCTCCCAACAGCAGGAAAACCTTCAGAGGCCCAAAACTGAAATAGGCACCTCCTGGCAGTGGAGTTCAGGGGAGCTGGTGGTGAAGTCTTTGTGTCCCTGAGGACAGCGCACAAAAGCCCTTGGAGATTCTTCTTCAAGTAGGTTCTCAGCCAAAGTTCCTATCTTTTTCCTCTTCCTTGGCAGAAGCAGCAACTGCATGCCAACCCAGCAAAGCACACAGCAAAGGGGCAGTACTCCTCTTTTGAGCTCTCCAGCTCTTCTCCGTGGCAAAAGGTTCCTCTTGAGTCCAGAAGTGGACTGGGGTTTAAGGTCCACTGCTTATACCCCATTTTGTCTTTGTTCTCTCTGAGGCAAGGGTCTCTGAGCCCAGTCCGAACCAATTTTGTCCTTTCTGGTGCGCCAGGACCACAGGAGGTGGAGACAGCAAAGGAAACAAGGCCTATTCAGGTGCCAGGGAAACTCCTCCCACCACTCTAAATGCAGCCCAGGTCTATTCAGATCAGCTCTGAGTCACCCAGGAAAAGCAGGACACACCTCAACCCCCTGCCCCCGTGGCGGTCTACAGTGAATGCACTTCGCCAGCCCCTGTCACTCCAAAACCAGCCAGTCAAAACACAAACAGTAGAGACACACAGAGTCACAGAATGGTTAAACAAGAAAATGCCTACTTTCTAAAAGTGGCATTTTCAAACACACAATTAAAAAAACATATCCCTAAAATGATGTGTTATTAAATTCTGAGGTCAGAGTGCCTAGACTCCACTTCTTCATCTTGTCCCTATGGAAAGTTATACTTGTAAGATCTTACAAAGTAACTCCCATGTTAGCCTATGGGGCAGGTAGCTTTTCAATAGTGAGAAACGAAATACACAGTGTTTCACTATTAGGACATGTCACACACACCAGTGCATGCCCTACATTTCACATACTTGAGGGGTGTCTTACATGTAAGGAAACGGGAGGTTAAGGCCTGGCAAGTGGGTGCACTTGCCAGGTCAACATGGCAGTAAAAACAGCGTGCCGACACTGCTGTGGCAGGCCTGAGATACGTTTGAAAGGCTACTTGTGTGGGTGGCACAATCAGCGCTGTAGGCCCACTAGTAGCATTTGATTTACAGGCCCTGGCACACTCAGTGCACTTTACTAGGGACTTACCAGTGAATCAAATATGCCAATCATGGATAACCAGTCATAATAACAATTTATACAGGGAGCACTTACACTTTGACACTGATCAGCAGTGGCAACGTGCCCAAAGCATCTAAGTCAGCAAAAAAGAAATCCATCACAGCGTCACAAATACAGGAGGTAGAGGCATAAAGTAAGGGAAAACCACACCAAGGATGCCAAGTCTAAAACCAGGCATCCCACTAATTAGTATGTTCATGGAGCCCTAGGTGTGTTTCGGTCTAGGACCTGTCTATTGAAAGGGAGGTATTCTCTAAACGTGCCCTCATAGTAGGCAGTAGATTACTGTCCATGCTCTGGATGTATCAAATTAAGTGGGTTATGACAGTGTATAGTATTTGTAGAGTCTATAGTGTGACCAGGCCTTTTCCTGTGCTAGGGTGAGTGCAGTCTACTGATCCCGCACTGTGATGTGAAACCCAGAACACAGTGTTGACATTGTGCTTGTGTATGTGTGATATTTACATATATGGTAGTAGGACACAGTGGTTGAGAGTCCAAGTACTGAGGCAAGAGGGATTTATTTTGAAATCTCTTTTTATTGAAAATATAACAATGTGTATAGCAGCAAATATGGCAGGCAGCCATGTGCACATACGTTTTGATAACAGAGCAGTTTACTTTTCCCGTTATCAACCCTGACTCTCCCCTTAGGCTCCATTGTCATGTCCATCAAAGGCAATTAGTCTTAGGGCGGCACTGCCCAGCAGGGTGGATGAGGTGATGCAGAGATTTACCCTATAAGCGTTCCATTTGCCCCAGATCTGTTCAAATTTCTTAGGGCATCTCCTGCCTTCATAGACAACTTTCTCGACCACCATGCACCAGTCCATATCCTTCTTCCATTCTCCTAGTGTTGGTGCTGCAGATGCCCTCCACTGTTGGGCAACGTTACGTTTAGCAGCCGTCATCACCATTGTTGCCCAGGTTTGCTCTTTGCGGCTGAGATCAATAGCGTCCCACACAATGAGTAGACACCACTTATATGAGGGCCACCCCACACACCTCTCGCATGCAATGTAAAATGGCCTCCAAAATAAGTTTGAAACACTGGACACTCCTATAGAATATGGTAAAAGGTTCCCTCTTGCCTGCACAGCCTGTGACACCTGGAGTCCAAGCCCCACCCATCTTAACTAAGGTACTGCAGGAAAGGTAAGATCTATGGAGTATTCTGAGTTGGACCAATCTGAGTTTAGACAACACAGCTGCTTCTTTGGGGGAAGCCAGGGCCTCCTGCCATTCTTCGTCCTCCAGTTCCCCTAGATCAGTGTTCCAGTGTTTCCGGAGACGTTGGACAGGGTCAGGGGAATTATTAATCAGTTCTTGGTAAGTCAGGGAGATAGCTCTATGGTCCATGTGATCAGTTAATAGCCTGTCTTCCAATGGGGGCGCTTCCGGGAGTTCGCTTCCCCGCGGATTAGCAGCCGCCATTAGTGTGTGTCTTATTTGCAGGTACCTAGATGTTTCTGTGACCGCTAGGTGATATTCCTGTTGCAGATCCACGAATGGGATGACTTCTCATTTAGACAATAGATCCCCCACCTTAGAGATTCCTATGACATCCCATTTATCGAAGCCTGGGCTGCTGCGCAGCAACCAAGCCTTTCTGCGTCCCAGAGAGTTTCATAGCGTGGGTGACTTTATTATGCTACCCCAACTTCTTGTATACCAGGTGCCAAAGTGTAACTGTGTGTTTTGTTGGTCCTGTAAGACAGTGGTGTTTGGGTTTAGTGTACAGTGCCCGTGTGTATCCCTCTAGGACTCAAGACCCATCTGCCCATTCTGTAAGCAGGCTCCTCTTGTGGTCTGTGTACCCACTGGTTGATGGCTGCTAATTACGCCACCCAATATCTCTGGATGTTGGGTAACGCAATCCCGCCTTCGTGCCACCCTCTTGTAAGCTTCTGCGTGACTATCCGTGGAGGTCTCCCATCCCACAGCAAGGTTCTGACCTTAACCTTTATGGCCGGAAGTAAGACCCTTGGACCAGATACGGTGTATTTTGTAAGGCGTACAAAAATCTTGGAAGCACCATCGTTTTAAATAAGGACACTTGTCCCAGCAAGGAGAGTAGCAATTATGTAAAATGCTGCACTCCTCCTTGCAGTTGCTGCAGAGGGGCCAGGAGCTTGTGAGTATAGAAGATATCTGAGTCTGTGGTGACAAATATCCAGAGGTATCTAAAACCGTCTGTCACCACCGCTGACTCACATTCTGGTGGCAGGATCTGGGCCGGACCTCGCATTATGTATATCGTGGATTTGGACCTGTTTATCATGTAGCCGGAGTAATTCCCAAAGTTAGTAAAAATAATTAGAATTCTGTGGATAGAGGAATGTGGTGCTGCAACATATAATACACACCGTCAGCTTATAGGGATATCCTGTCCTTCCTGCCATCAGTCCATCGTAGCCCCCAAATTAACGGGTCTCCCCTGACCCAAGTCGCCAGCAGTTCAAGGATTAAGGCAAAGATTAATGGCCGCAGGGGGCAGCCCTGTCTTGTTGCACGTCTGAGAAGGAATGGTTGGAAAGCTCGCCCATTCACTACCACTTGCGCTAAAGAGTCCATGTACAGCATACAAAGTCACACCAGAAATTTGAGGCCAAATCCCAGTCATTCCAGGACCACAAATAGGTATGGCCATTTGACTGTGTCGAAGCGAAGACCGTACTGGCATCAAGAGACAACACTACTGTATCTTCACATATTGTATTTACCCTGCCTAGTACTCTGTGAAGCCGGTGCAGATTGAGCGCTGTATTTCGCCCTAGCATAAAGCCAGACTGGCCTGGATGTACGAGTTTAGAAGTGATTCGGATTAGTCGGGACACCAGTAGTTTGGCCAGGATTTTGGCTTCCGCCTTAAGCAGTGAGATGGATTGCATTTCTCTGCTGGCTTGCCTGCCATTGCTATTGAGGCAAGTCATTGGTCTTTGGGTAGTCTACCCTTCTGTCAGCTCTCTAGGCACCTTTTGAGAAGGTAGGGCGCAACACATGAGGCAGTTAGTTTATAGAGCTCTATTGTAAGGCCATTCGGTCCCATTGCCTTTCCCGATTGGATGCTACGGATCGCATTAGCTATCTCTTCTTCTGTGGGGGTCACTCTCCAACAATATCAGGTCATCAGGTGAGAGAGTGGGGAGGGGGAGGTCAGCCAGCTTGGCTTTGGAACCATCTGTTTTGGCCATGGTCGTTGGGGAGTATAGGTGCTGGTAATGGGTAGCGAAGGCCTCAGCAATGTCCTGTGGGTTTCTCAACGTCTCCCGTCTCTGCGAATTGTGGCAACCCATCGGCTTGTGCGTTTGTGCCTATCAAGCCAGGCCAACATTTTTCTCGCTTTATCTCCTAATTCGTAAATTTTGTGTTGCGCTGCGGAATGTCTGGCTTTTGCAGCGTCTGTTGCCTGGTCTCTGTATTCCTGCCTCTCACTGTCTAGGGCGTGTTTAGTGGTCTCAGTGTTTTCTTCGCTAGTTTAGTTTCCAGGTCTAATATTTCATTTTACAGCACCTCTATGGCCGCCCTTTTGTCCCTTTTGTGCCGGAGTGTGAGAGAGAGTGCCTGCCCCTTAGTCACTATTTGAAAGGCTTCCCACAGAGTCTGTGGAGATTCAACCGACGATTCATTTTCTTTGAAATAGCATTCCGTTGCTTGCACCAACCCTGCTCTTATATGTCGGATTTTTAGGAACCAGAAATTTAGTGAGATGGTCTTTTGTGTGCACAGTGCACCCATGGCATAGCTTGTCTATATTAGGGAGTGACCGGAGATTCCTCGGGCCAGGTGCCGCACATCGCTGAAGTTTGGTACGCTGTCAGCCAATGCAAAAACAAAGTTTTGAATGTCTATTGTGCTCTCCTGAGTGTAATGTGTATTGTCGCATTAGGGGATTGTGAGCCCGCCATACGTCGGCCAGCCACAAGGCCACCAGAAAATCTAGTAAGTGAGAGTGGTGTCGCAGTCGGCACCTAGGGGGGCAACAATCTGTCATATCACATAATGTCAAATTGAAATCTCCTCCTATTAGGAGTTGTCTATTTGGCAAGTCTAACAGCAGTTTTTTCAGGTCTGGTAATGAGATGTTATGTAAAGCTGGCGGTACATAGGCTGACAATATATTTACAGTCTTTAACTGCCATGTGACTGATATTGCCGCATATCTGCCCTTTCACCCAGATCTGCCCCACTGTAAAAGGGAACGTTTTCCTCTGAAGTATTCCCACGCGCCTCAATCCGGAGATGTATCCTGCATGTGCTGCCAGTTTATATCCCCATCTGCCTAAGGCTTTGCAGGAGTTGCCTACTAGTTGTGTTTTCTGTATTAGGGCCGCTTCTGGAGAGTGGCGTTTGAGGTATTGAAGTACTATCCCTCTTGTTTTTTTATTGTTCTTCTGTCCGTTGACATTCTAGGAGAGCAGCGAAGGAATGTCCAGGTTGTAGAATACCAATGCTCTCCTAGTCTGTCATACTCTGGTGGCAGGGTACGTCTGTGTCCCCCCACCAACATAGTGGTCAGCATGCCAATATTGGGAATCTGGCCTTGATTTATAGGCTGTTGCTCTGCCGTGGCACTCTTTATGGTGCATAGATCTGGCTGCTGCAGTATCCAGTGAATAGCTCGGAGACCAAGAGTGGAAGTTATTTCCTCCCATCTCTCTCGCTACACTATGAAATAGCTAAATAACTCTTCTTCAAAACTAGGAAATAGCCCAACCCCCCTCCCTGCAAAACGGACTTTGAACTACCAGCCTCCCTAACTCTCGATAGTGCCTGTCTCCCCACCCCAAAGCTAATCAGAGAGGAATTCGTCTCAGCTTTTCCACCCCCGCTTAGCCCAATATGATATGATATGATAATATATCATAAGTGGTACCAAGTTCATTAGAGACATCAGGCCGCCTCTTCCGATCAGTCCCAGTGATACCCTCTAGGGTGTAGATCGAACACAGTTCTGCCCAACCATTGAAACCGGGGCCCGCTGGTCTGCTCCGATGGTTGATCATTCAGCCATGATAAGGAGCCGTGGGAGTTGCCAACTTTCCCTGCGATCACCAGTTGAGACGCCTGCTTATCGATCCTGGATCTGTCTACGAGGTCTGTTGTTTTTCTATCAAGCCTCCCTCGGGTTTCTGTTGCCTTCTGTGCCCAGTTCTGTTTGTTTCAGTGGTTTCTTTGCTCGCTTGTCTCTTCTTGCATTTGGGCTGGAGCCTACCACTCCCATCCCTCAGCTGGGTTTGTGAAGAACTAGGAGGCCGTTCCTTCTGCTTCTACGCGTAGCTTTGCTTGGAAAGGCATGCCATATTTCACTTCCTTCTCTCGCAGTGCCTTTTTAACTTCCAGAAAACGTCATCTCTGTCGCAGAACTGTTATTTTAAAGACTTGAAAAGAAAGTGACTGTACTGTTCTCAGACGCCACAGGTGGGGCACTATTGGGGCTGTCTGCAATATGACATCCTGATCGCAAAAGTTGAAGATGCGGGCCAGGATTGGTCAGGGGGAGCTCCAGTCTTCAGTCTACCACCTGGAACTCAGTGAGACCTTTTTACAGAGAAATACAAGGAGAGGCCACAAGGTTGTAGATGTTTTAGGATCAGCTCCTCCACAAAGATTTCTACTGCTGGTCCTTCTGCGTGCTCAGGGACTCAATAATTCTGACATTGTTCCGTCTAGACCTACCCTCAAAGTCGTCAAGTTGGGCGTCGAGGGTTTTGCTTGCAGCTTGGAGTTGACTGACTTGTTTTTTGAGGACTTCCATGTCGGTCAGCGGATTTGTCTTTGTCTCCTCCACCCCTTTGACTCCCGTGTCCATATTCCGAAGGTCAGCTCAGACGAGTGAGACCTCTGTGTTTGCTGAGTCAATTTGTGTTTCCGGGAATGTGCGCATTCCATTAATGGCTGCCATGATATCGTGAAGTGTGAGTTCTTCATTCTCCTAAACTGGCTATGTGAGAGATTGCACCGGGTCTTGAAAGCTCTTCGCTGCCTTCTGACTCTTTTGCCATGAAAACGTATCCAGTTTGGTTTGATGACAGTTGCGCATTCCCTTTCCTCCTGTCATGTTACGCTGTCTTTGTAGGAGTTTGCCCAGGTAGACCGACCAGGGTAGGTAACTCACTGAGGTATTCACCGCCGTCTTGCTGTGGGCACTGCAATGCCCCACGTGACCTGTCAGTTTTCGCCTGATGAAATCTGGACTCTAATCAACTCCTTCCCCTTTACTGGGCCTCGCAAGGTTTGTTGTCACCCCAGCTATGAGCCCACCTGGATGTCTGCCTCTGGTTTTGGTGAGGAGGTAGGCCCGCTGCAGCGTACTGTTAATTTACTGCTCGTATAATGGATCGGGCTGTCGGCAGGTGTGACTACACTAGGCTATTCTCTGGTTCTGGGGTCTATTGTGGCTTTGTTACGGCGTGATATCTGTCTCCTTTGCAGTCAATCATGGTGCGTACCCCAGTGCTGTATGGGCCTCGCCGCTGCTATCGGCAGGGTCCGTCATCCGGCTCCGTTCTCGCTGCACAGAGGTTATCATAGCTGCGAGCACTACTTCATTTATGGTGCGTGGTGCCAGCCTTCTCTGTCCTCAGCCCGGCTCTGAGGCCATTGGGCTTGGATAACTGGTGGCCAATCAGAGTGGAGAGGAAAGCCCCTTCCCCAGGAGCCGCCGGAGTTTACTTTGATATGTACGGGGACTGTTTCTCCCCATGGGTCTCTGCCACTTCGCGGGACATTGCTTCCTTGTACTCCGGACTTGATTGCCACCTTTACAGTTAGAGATGAGGCTCCTCGCTTACCACGCTATTATGAGGCCCATACTCATTCTGCTTCGCGTGGCGGTCTCGGAAGCACGATCTGCAGGGCGCAATCCAACTCCTGGCTGCAGCACGTGAGTAGGCCTCACATCGCCTCTCACTCTGTCGGTCCAGCAGACACACCTCAACAACGTTGGGTGGTACAGGTTGGTTTCCAGTGCCACACTACTCATCTGCAGTACCTAAGGCTCAGATGTTGTGGGAGATGATACAGGATTTTTGCAGGTGGCTGCAGAAGCTTCTCTATTTAGCCGCTATCTTTCTTGGCTTCCAGTCACGTCCTCCCAGAGGGATTCATTTTGGATGCCTTTGGTTTATTATGGCACACGATGGAGGATGTTGACATCTTCTCCAGACAGTGGAAGTGTATTGCAGGCATTTCTGTTGCTTGAGGATGAAGACCCAGACACTGAAGTGAAGAGGAAGGACACAGGGCTCCCTTTAGAAATAAATTGAAAGCCTTGTTAGTAAATGACGGTTGATTACTTCCTCCTGAACACTTTCATTTAGTAGTTTGTAGGGTGGCACTGTAGTTTATGTTGTTAGAAGTGAGGAAGTTGCAAAGCAGGGCCTGCCCTTTTGTCTGTTTTAGGTTACTTATTCAGGAAGACTGATGTCAGCCAAATGCAGAGAACTTACACTTCAGTGCGCCCATATTTTGGATAGGATACTCCTCCTTGAAACCAGCTCGGGTGCTACCTGCGTTGAGAACTGTGCCTTTGCCTGTGTGTGTAGAGGAGACTGAAAATAACAATTGAAAGAGAACCAACCCAAACTAGTTCTTAAATCACATCCCCTGACTAGAGTAAGTGCATAAAAGTAGAACCTAAACCACACCACTTTATTCCAGGTTTAATTTCTTTATGACCAAGGAAAGAAGAAGTCTGCAGAGTACTAACAGGACTGCTGTGTGACGTGACATGTGGTGCTGTCTGCCAGACAGACGGACAGACTCCCAGGGGTGACCTGAAGTCTGCACTTTCTACTAGGCAAGCCACGGGTTTGCCCAGAAACCTGATTGCTTGCTGGGTATGCCTGGCCCTGCAGGAGTAGCGAGTTTCCAAGGAGATAAGCCTGGTGTGTTCCCCGTGTGGGACTAGCCCGTGCAACCAAGTGACTTGCAGGGAGCAAGCCATCAGTGACCCATGAGTAGAAGTGGTCCCCCGGTCTCCATAAATAGTTCTCATTGTGAATTGCCATAGGGCTTCTGAAAAAAAGCAAACACTCAGTGAAATTGTCAGTCTTCTGCGTTTGAAAGACTGGTGCCACTTCCATCGGACCCTGAATGCAACCTGATCAGCCCGGAGGCCACAAATGCCGAGAGCAGCTGTGAAGTTGAGATCAGCCCAAAGGCCACATTAGCCAAACTAGTGTCTCTTCAGTCCCCAGACTAAGGAGGCTGCATCTGCTGTAGATAGGAAGCTGACAGGAAGGTACCAGAAGAGGACACCTGACCTAGATCATCAAAATCTTCATGTCCCCAGAGACGCTGCTGGAGTGGGACCACTGCACACATACGTGCTGCATCTACTAGGACTAGCCAGTGCCATGTCACCTCTTATACATCCAGTATCTTAAATGCTGATAACATTGTTAGCAGCGAGTGGGCACAAAGGGGTGTTGCATCTAAACTTAAATATGATTTAAACTCTATTTTGCATTCCCCTTATTGTGCTCGGTAGTATTGAGTGATGCTGTGTAATTAAAGTACTTTATTCAACTCAAAAGACCAGTAATGGGCTAGACAATATTTTAGTGTGCCTGTTGATTGTTGACTTTTGAGTTCTTGACCTCCATACTACCTCCCGGTGAAGTCTGTGACTGTACACCCTTGCTACCCAGAGAGTCAAGTGCAGCAAAAAGGGTTGTACCTGGTCCACTTTGTAGAGCTAAAGGGACAGATCCCACCACACCAAAACTGTATGGTGGGTAATGAAAAGAAAAATTTGATTTCTTTTTTAAGAAGCCCTCACCCACCAACCTAGTTGGTGGCATGCTTCATCATCGGGCCCACCCAGTGACACCGAATGTGTCCCGGGTGTGCTACAACGCCTGTGTTACAGCGGAGCCGGTATATTGCTGAGTGTGCAGTGGTAGTGGAGTGAATGTGAAGTTTAAAAACTGTCCATTGGTCCCATTACCCAAAGTGTTTGTCTTTAATATATGGGCCTCTGGCAGTAATAAAAGACAAGGCGGTGGATGTAGGTGGAGTGGTAGTTAGGAACTCCTGCATCCAGTGGGTGGTCTACATGTTTCAGCCAGGCCTTAATTATTTACTATCTTTCCTCAGGACCTTCAATTTATGTGAATAAAGTGAGATCTACACCCAATTGCGTGTTTTGACTCGAAGTGTGTTGCACGCACTAAGGTGTACTATGTGTGAGAGGGGTATTCCCTCTCAAGAGCATTCCTGTACAAAAAGAGACATACAAGACAAAACGACATACAGTTTTTGGGCAATTAGCAAGATTCGCATCATCACGTAAGTGGATAGTAGCCGTTGTGTCCGTGAATATAGCGGAAGATAACAGCAAAGTGAGACCGAAGTGGCAATTCAGCGGGGTGATTACCAGTATATGCGCCACTGTATGTGGTAGTCTATATCGGAAAATCACACAAAAAACAGGTGAGAAAGAATGTAGGTAAATTATTCTCACACTAGCGATATGCTGCAAGTGCCTCATGAGATTCCGGCAGGGGTTCTGGCTCTGTGGAGAGGAAAGCGGTGGGGGGCATGGTTGCCCCTTTGTAAAAGATGTAAAGGAAAGTCTTACCCGGTTAGCGGAAGCGCGATTCCTCGTAGTCAACTTACTACATGATTGTTCAGGACCCTTGTTATGATTTGATGTGCTGCGTCGGATCTCCGTGGATAATTGACCCGAGTTGGCGAGGCTCTGATATACCCCTCGCCATCTCCCAGGTGTTCCCAATCTTCAGATTTCTGAGAGTAGCGTCTGCAGGGAAGAGGAGACATAGAAAACTGACCTAGCGTGTTTTGAAACGTGAGTTCAAATGACGTGAGGGCGCAGTGTGCCAATTTTCATGGTTACTGGTTGTGTAATGCTCCAAATTGCTAGTGTTAAACCAAGATTGTGGTTTTTCTAAAAACAAACGGGGGGGGGGGTTTACAATTCTTAAGTGGGAGCCCAAAATAGAATTAAAGGTGAGACTGGGGCCCCTGTGACAGATATGAGCATGGTAATTTCATTGCTCCTTCACGTCATTAGAACTCACATTCCAAAACACGCTAGGTCTGTTTTCTATATCTCCTCTTCCCTGCAGACGCTACTCTCAGAAATCTGAAGATCGGGAACACCTGGGAGACGGCGAGGGGTATATCACAGCCTCGCCAACTCGGGTCCATTATCCACGGAGATCGACGCAGCACATCAGGTCATAACGAGGTGAACAACCATGTAGTAAGTTGACTATGAGGAATCGCGCTACCGCTAACCGGGTAAGACTTTCCTTTACAGCTTTTACAAAGGGCTACCATGCCCCCCCCCGCTTTCCTCTCCACAAAGCCAGAACCCCTGCCGGAATCTAATGAGGCACTTGCAGAAAATCGCTAGTGTGAGAATATTTTACCTACATTCTTTCTCACCCGTTTTTTGTGTGATTTTCCGATATAGACTACCACATACAGTAGCGCATATACCGGTAATCACCCCGCTTGTTGGAAAACGAGGCAGCATCTGTGAGGCCTGCACAAATAACATGACTACATTTGTCCTTCACTGGGAACCAAACACCCAATTGTAGCGCCTGACTCTCAGAGGGTAGCGTTGCAGAGCAGTCTGAGGCTTACTCAAGGGAGGTGGTGTGGGCTAGTAATCGCCATTTGCAGGTGCACAAAAATAACACTCAATAATTGATTGTCCAGTCTGTACTTTGCTTTATAAAAGTAAGAGTACATTTATTAAACACACACACTACTCAATACTATGCACCAATTTACAAATATACATAAGCTGTTGGAATTACTTTGTGACATTGCATAACATCTCCACCCCTCCCGCAAAGGGGGGGGTGGGGTCTAGTACCACCACTCCCATGTATGCACATCAACTTGCCCCCAATGCAGATAGTTGAACATAACCTGGAGCGAGGGCCCTGCGCACTGGCACCATCCCAGTGGCGACCCACCCCATTACCTCAACAAGCATTAAAAAGGGGTAAACCTGCCTTGGTGACACATGACCCTGACTGAGCATCTCCTACTGACCATACAGTAGGCACCTCTATATCTTAAGTGCTAGCAGTCTGGGGTCTTCACCTAAGCGCAGCAGCAAGAATCCATGTTTACGCACACTTTAGAATGACAGTACTCATCACCTTGGTTGATCATTTGAATGCATGGCAATTACAGCCCCTAAAGGCATCACAGATGAAATCACAGGATTACGCATCTACAGCCAGACACCCTAGCAGGACTGTCTGGCAACATAACCCCACTTGGCTTATGACATCTCCTTACACATGTGACTTACAGTCCCTTCAAAAGAAGTACTCCTGGCAACTACACTTCTCCTGCAGTTAGCCTCTTCACTTTAAAAAGAATCACAGGTAAAAGCATGGGATTACGTAAATACAGCCAGACCCTCTAGCAGGAAGGTCCAGCAACATAACTCCATTTAGCTTAACATCACCTTACACAGGTACTTCACTTTACACATGTGACTTTCAGTCCACCTAAAAAGAAATAACCAATAGTAAATTCATTTCGGTGCAATTACACCACTTCACCTCCAGGGGATGCCCTTCTCCAGACATCCCCCAACTCAGCCCTTCACTCCGTGATGCACTTCATAGTACACCCTCAGCTGTAGAACATAAGTTCCAGCCTAGAAGGTGTTAAAGGCTGGCTGAGCCCTTGAGAGGTTATTCTTTCAGATGCCCCGTCAAACTTAGGGGTGAACTGTTCTTCTTTATGCTGGGGGAGACTGCACCTGCTCCTGCAGCCCCCCCTGCACCCCTTTTCGCACGTGAGGGTGACCCCCTCCTCTGGGGGCCACCAGGCACCAAAATGGCAGATTTCTTCGTGATGGGGGGGGGGGGGGGAGACTGGGCCTCTCCAACAGCTCCCCCAGCACCTTTTCACAAGTGAGGGTGACCCCCCTCCTCTGGGGGCCACAAAGCACCAAAACGGCAGATTTCCAAAGGCCTGGCGACACATTATGGGGCGCTTCATGCTGCTCTTTACCAGCCCCCGCCACTGGGAACACTCTCATCTGCCCTCTGGGACTCTGAGAGCGTAGATTCAGCAGTGTGCTGTCTTCACTGGCTCCCTGCGCCAGCCTTTCGCCAGGCTCTCTGTCTGGGCCCCTCTTGTCCCTGCGCAGAGGCCCCTGTTTCTGTGCACCAGTCCTGGGTTCTTCTTCTGGTGCTGATAGGGTCCTGGGGGCAGTCAGGGGGTCTCTCCTTCCAACTGCCCATTGCGCCAGGCTCCAGCACCTTCAGCCTCAGCCGAGCACACACCCCAGAGAGACCTTCTCTTCCTGTGCAAGCACTTTATAAAAGTTGAGTAGGGGGCTGGCAAGAAGTCTCTCTTGGTCCTATCAAACAGCGACTCATCACGTCCCTGCCCCCTCCTTCTTGTCCAGCCTCTGAGCTTGTTCAAAATGGTGTCGTCCAGGGTTTCTGGCCACATGTCTGAAGCCTCATCCCCCACGCTGCCTTCCCTCCTTGGTGCAGCCTGGTGCCTAGCACCCAGTGACAGCTGCTAATTGATGAGCCTGTATCCCCTCCCATCTTCTCTTCGTGGAGAGGAGGCCCTAGCTTGTGGAAGGAAGGTTATCAATCCATTCAGCTGAGGTCAGCCCTCAGCCTGGGTCTGGTCCTGGCTGGCTCACAGAAATATGACAGTTCTGGATGATCCAAAAGCAGTACAAATATGACTTTGGACTCTGCAGAATACTTCTTTTCACCTCCAATACAATGGACTTTAGTACATGTCTGGAAACTGTAGGCCTTGTGGAAGTTAATTTAGCCATGGGCCCCACATTCCCTTAGGGAAATAATGAAGTGAAAACACAGTAAAACACACTGACTTTCCCTGGCATGTTTCTTTCCAGTGTATGAAGACTATTCCATATCACCATCCAATACTGCATAAGTCCTGCCACACCATTCACTTTGTAGCTGCTCCTGGACTGTGCACGCTAGGAATCTCCCCTGCGCAGCCCGTACACGTGTGCACACGCATGTACACATGTGTCTGCATGTAACCAATTAGGTGCTCAAAAATCAAGAAATCCAGGCGGCCCATAGTGTCAGAACCACCTTCTAACACCGCTGAATTGCCACTTGTGTCTCACTTTGCCGTTATCTTCCGCTATATTTACGGACACAACGGCTACTATCCACTTACGTGATGATGCGAATCATGCTAATTGTCCAAAAACTGTATGTCGTTTTGTCTTGTATGTCTCTTCTTGTACAGGAATGCTCTTGAGAGGGAATACCCAGGATCTTGGTGATTATAGAAGCGAGCTCCGAGAGTTCTTGGCTTTACCAAACACCAGTAACATTCCCTGGCTAAAATATATAAAGAGCACATGCGAAAGACTAGGTCTTCCGGAACTATGGACTGACCCTGCTATCTCAAGTAGGAGGACCACCCGAAAGGCACTCTCACAACTTTATTATCAGTTGAAGTTGACTACTGAGATAAGTAATACACGGGTGGGATCATTGACTCACACATTCATACAACTCAAAGATTCCTACCAAATGGAAAGTGTATTAGATGGCATGGGCCCCGTGCTGGCAAGAAAATTATATACATTTGGTTCTTTTAGGGGATCCTAAATATAATGGCCTAAATATAATTTTTGCTATCCCGTGTGTTTCTCGGATTAGAATTTACCAGGGTTCAGTTTGACATGGTATTTTGATGCCAAATAGCACCTTCCTTTACCTTTGCTTTCCAACATCGTTTTCTATGGGGATACCAATTACTATGTCACACACTTTGCTGTAATATCTTGTATCCCCTACGTTTCATTGATTACCTTTTCGCCATTGACCATTTGAAGATGCCTTTTATTTGATATCAGACAACAATATCTTTACACAGTTTGTACATCATTCCACAAGATTTTATATTTGGTACCCTTAGCGGATAACAAATATAATGGCCTATATGGCCTATTATATTTGGTATCCCCTATGTTTCTCGGGTTAGAACCTACTAGGATTCAATTTGACATGGTCTTACGTTGGATGGCTTAGCACATTATTTGTTTGCCAATAAGCATCCTTCCTTTTGCTTTCCAACATGATTTACTATGGGGATACCAAATATTTGTGCTCACGCATTGCTGTAATATCTCGTATCCACTACATTCCATTGGTTACCCTTTAGCCATTCAAAATGGTGTCGTCCAGGGTCTCTGGCCACATGTCTGAAGCCTCATCCCCCACGCTGCCTTCCCTCCTTGGTGCAGCCTGGTGCCTAGCACCCAGTGACAGCTGCTAATTGATGAGCCTGTATCCCCTCCCATCTTCTCTTCGTGGAGAGGAGGCCCTAGCTTGTGGAAGGAAGGTTATCAATCCATTCAGCTGAGGTCAGCCCTCAGCCTGGGTCTGGTCCTGGCTGGCTCACAGAAATATGACAGTTCTGGATGATCCAAAAGCAGTACAAATATGACTTTGGACTCTGCAGAATACTTCTTTTCACCTCCAATACAATGGACTTTAGTACATGTCTGGAAACTGTAGGCCTTGTGGAAGTTAATTTAGCCATGGGCCCCACATTCCCTTAGGGAAATAATGAAGTGAAAACACAGTAAAACACACTGACTTTCCCTGGCATGTTTCTTTCCAGTGTATGAAGACTATTCCATATCACCATCCAATACTGCATAAGTCCTGCCACACCATTCACTTTGTAGCTGCTCCTGGACTGTGCACGCTAGGAATCTCCCCTGCGCAGCCCGTACACGTGTGCACACGCATGTACACATGTGTCTGCATGTAACCAATTAGGTGCTCAAAAATCAAGAAATCCAGGCGGCCCATAGTGTCAGAACCACCTTCTAACACCGCTGAATTGCCACTTGTGTCTCACTTTGCCGTTATCTTCCGCTATATTTACGGACACAACGGCTACTATCCACTTACGTGATGATGCGAATCATGCTAATTGTCCAAAAACTGTATGTCGTTTTGTCTTGTATGTCTCTTCTTGTACAGGAATGCTCTTGAGAGGGAATACCCCTCTCACACATAGTGCACCTTAGTGCGTGCAACACACTTTGGGTCAAAACACGCAATTAAGTGTAGATCTCACATTATTCACATAAATGTAAGGTCCTGAGGAAAGCCAGTAAATAATTAAGGCCTGGCTGAAACATGTAGACCACCCACTGGATGCAGAAGTTCCTAACTACCACTCCACCTTCATCCCCCGCCTTGTCTTTTATTACTGCCAGAGGCCCATATATTAAAGACAAACCCTTTGGGTAATGGGACCAATGGTCAGTTTTTAAACCTCACTTTCACTCCACTACCACTGCACACTCAACAATATACTGGCTCCGCTGTAACACAGGCGTTGTAGCACAACCTGGACACATTCGGTGTCACTGGGTGGGCCTGATGATGAAGCATGCCACCAACTAGGTTGGTGGGTGAGGGCTTCTTAAAAAAGAAATCAAATTTTTCTTTTCATTACCCACCATACAGTTTCGAGCTCTATCACGTTTAGACAGACTAGTTCTCTTTGATGACGCACATTAACCCTGGGGACTTGGACAAGCTCTCTAGTCCTCCCTCTCTTATTGATACTTAATAAAATTAAAACTCCCTAAAGTGCCATGGTTGAGGCCCTGTAGCCCGTGTCTGGCCCGTGTCTACTTGAATAGGGCCTAATATCTTCTTTAACTTTCCCTCTAATGTCTCCTGATAAGACTCTCTCACTTGGTATTAAGGGCACAGTTACTTGATCATTTGAAAAAGAGAGAGACAAATGGATTAGTTATTAAATATCAGCTTCTTGCTGGCATCAGGGAGAGATGTTTCATTGTATCTGCAATTGCGAAATAACTCTTTATGCTTACTGTTACAAGAAAATGTTGTCAGTTGATTATACTTCCTAGTCACCCAATGAAACTTAATATGAACTCTGTGAAATGTTTAGCTTGGCTAGGAAAATTGCTCTCTCTCTCTAATAATCCAAACGTAGCAAGAGAACGACACATTCATAATCATAGCCCATTTTACATTTAAGTGTACCTAATTTGACATGCAGAACATTTATAAGCCAGTATACATGCCAACAATTGGGGACACCCAAGAGAGCGATAACTATTGCAGAATGAAGGAGAAATGTATCTGTCAGTTAACCTTTTTATTGAAATAAGATAACATAGCGGGGAGAATGCAAAAAAAAATAGAGAAAGCAATACTCTGAAAAGTATTGTGCCAGTATGCGATGGGGAGTTGTCACAACCTCCTAGGATACTATTTTATGCTTATTAGGGTTCACCCATCGTCAGTGCTTAATTTGTAAAAGAATAAGGGCAACGCTGGCCCTGAGGAATGTCCAGGTTGTAGAATACCAAGGCTGTCTAGTCTGGATTCTATCTCATTCCCCTTTCTTCCACAACTTTATATTCCTTGTTCCTTTATTACTCGCTTGGAAGTTCTTTTACATCCCCTAATGATCTAGTTGTCAGTGTTTTCCTGTCTTTCTCTTACTCTGTTTTCTGTCTTTCAATCTCGTGTTCTGGGTTAAGGTCTGATGATAACAAGCATGTGCAATGCAATCGGTCTCGCCTTTGGGAATTTATAAATACTTATCCATGCAGCACATTATCCTGGGTGCTGCAAACACCGGCTTAATTTTAGCAGAGGGAGAGGGGAGCAATGATGGAGGGATGAGAATCCTGGAGTGAGAGGGGAGCAACGAGGAAGGGACGAGAAGCCCGGAGGGAGAGGGTAGCAACGTGGGAGGGATTATAAGCCTGGAGGGAGAGGAGAGACGAGAGTCCTGGAGGGAGAAGAGAGCAGCAGAGGAGGGAGGAGAGGCTTGGAGGGAGAGGAGAGCAGCAGAGGAGGGAGGAGAGGGGTGGAGGGAGAGGAGAGCAGCAGAGAAGGGAGGAGAGGCCTAGAGGGAGAGGAGAGCAGCAGACGAGGGAGGAGAGGCTTGAAGGGAGAGGGGAGCAATGAGGGAGGGGCGAGAAATCACATCATGCATTCTAGCTCACAATGAAGGGTTTACAGCACGCTACTCCACTGGTAAGAGCAGACTACTATGTGGGCATGGTAGAGCTTCTTTATGCATTCTGGCACATCCTGGTGACACCCCAACATCAGAGATTTCTCGTCTTGGTTCTTCTAGAAGGCCATCATCAGCACTGAGTCCTACAGTTTGGTCTTCACTCAGCAACTCACATATTCACCAAAATGTTGGCACCTGTGGTGGTTTTCATTCACTCCCAGGCATGGCCTGTTTCTTCTTACTTTAACTTAATTTCCTGTTCCCCAGAAAGGCCTGGGGACACGTGGCTCCTGCGTAGAACATGGATTCCTTACGGACCCTTCCTTCCTGTTCATGGCTACAGCTCCACCGTCTAAAGAAGCCAGAGCATTCCGTCGAGGAGCAACAGTGAGTGAGAGGACAAGTCGGGACAGAGGGCCAAGTTCAGGGTGTGATTTCGGGCTCTTGAATACTTCAGACCTGTAGTGCAGGTGCACGGCCTAGGAGGGAGAATGAACAACACTGTTGCTACTGCTAGAAAGCAGAGTGTGTGGCCCACTGCATGCTCCTGGGGTCAGCAGCGCTCACGTGGGCGCTTTAGGCTCAGCAGGACCACCTGTCTCTGCCGTCCACACACCTCAGAGCCTGGACCATATCCTGACAGAGCGACATAGCAGGATCAGGATCCCCCCACCACTGATTAACGGAAGTGACACAGAGGGCAGTGTATGTGGGCTCAGTGTGCAGATATTAGTCACTCAAATGAGCAGTATTGCCAATTCCTTACAGTTCACAAGTGGATGAGCGTGCCACACACTTATGCCCTACCGGCAATTTCTCACGATTTATATTCAGATTTTAGTCACATAACGCAGACCCCACCAAAACATTTGTGAACTCGGCTTCCATGTTCCCTCACCGACCTCTGAGAGCTTCTCTCTACCTCGACTCCTGCTTTTAACTTCAGACACTTCTGGTCTTTCACTCGACAGCACTTTGTGTGGCTGACGTTGTTGGGCATCTGATTGCAATATTAAAATACAAACTCCAAGTCCCAGAATGCAAGCTGCTGTTGGGTAAAAAAGACAGCACGGGCGGAAGGCGTCACACTTAACATGAAAGCCCTCGGCAGCTGCACTTCACCCCCGAATCAAGGCGCACACAAGAGCTAGCGCCACGGCTGAAGCACTGCAGGGTGAGGCCGCTGTGGTGTATGTGGTCCATATCGTTTGCATGGACAAACAGGAAGAAGTTACCAAAAACTCTTGACGCCATCTTTATTGAGTGCAGACACTGGTTAGAAGTAGTGCTTAATTTGTGAGGTGTCCAAAGTTCTGCTCAGATACCCTCAGCCAATTCAATTAAACGTTGGCACGCCAAATACCAACCCTGATTCTCTTGCGCTCAGTAAGTATCTGTGAGGAAAATAAGTGCCGGCCTACCCACCGGCTGAAATTAAGCACGGATTAGAAGGCTGCGTGCCAGTCAAAGTGCTTCTCTGCATTGGGAGCAGCACTGCAGCCTTGTCTACTCTTAAACAGCGACCAGCTACTATTATCCAGTGTCACGAATTAGTGAAACAGTCTCACCTTTTCAGAGTCTCATTGTGCGCTATGGTGCTTGGCAGCCTGCCCGATGACACAATGGGAAAACACTGATGAACGTCACAGAAGAGCCTGTCCTTTCAACCCTTACTCCCCTGTAAGCCTGTAGTACAAACAAGAAAAGAAATAAAGTGCTCTTTCTGAACTTCGTTTTGCTCCTCCTGCCCCCCCTTCTGAAATGTATATCTACATCAATGGCGAGACCTGCTTTCTTATACTTCTTGATCTCTCCGCAGCATTCGATACAGTCAACCATTCAGCCCTTCTTAATGTGCTCAGGACCCGTTTCGGCCTTAATGGCACCGCCTACAAATGGGTCATCTCTTATCTACAACACCCACCGAACTCAGCAAATCAAAATTCAAAACTGTCTCTCTACCCCCACTCCTGTCTCCCTTGGAGTCCCACAAGGATCTATTCTCTCTCCCTTCCTCTTTAACCTCTTTATGGAACCCCTCACCCTCATTCTTAACCAAGCAGGCATAAATTACCACCTCTACGCCGATGACACCCAAATCTATTACAAGATTAAAACTCATGCTGACATCTTACACCTGAACAACACCCTTACCAAGATCCAAACCTGGTTCCATTCCAATCATCTCAAACTCAACGCTAACAAAACCGAAATAATTCTCTTCTCCCCCAAAAATAACCCTCTACCCATTCAATCATGGATCCCTGACCTCAATGCACTCAATTGCTCACTCACCCTGTCCAACTCCGTCAAATCTCTTGGCCTCACTATCGACAACACCCTAACCCTTAATGTTCACATCAAAAACTCTGCCAAAGGAGCCCTCTTCACTCTCCGCCACCTCAAGAAAATCAAACCATTCATACCCACCGATGATTTTAAACTCGTAGTTCAGTCGCTTGTTCTGTCACGTATTGATTATGGTAATGCCATCCTCAATGGAATCCCCAAAGTACACCTAGCTCCAATCAAAGCTGTGCTCAACCTTGCTGCCAGGCTCATCACGGACTGCAAACGCTTCGATCATATATCCCCGGCTCTCAAATCTCTTAAATGGCTCCCTATCGAAGGAAGATCTGCCTACAAAACCGCCTGCATTACTCATAAAGTCCTCCACCAAAACACTCTGCATTACCTCTCAAAGAAACTCCACTCTGCGGGCTCCACTCGACCTCTGAGAAGCACCAACACCCTACTCCTAATCCCACCTCTACATAAAAAGAAATCTAAAGAGTCTCGCTCCTTCTCTGGCAATGTCCCTATTATATGGAATGCCCTCCCAAAAAACCTGTACTGTAATCCCTCCTATTCTAGTTTAAAAAAAGACCTCAAAACCCACCTCCTCAATTATTATTGGGGTTCCTAACCTGTGTCCTACTCATGTTTTCTTATCTATCATACTATATCTGCTCAGTAATTATCTACCCTGCTCTCCTGTTCATCATTTACCTAATTACTTAAATGTATAGCTCACGCCCCTGTTTATTTATCTGGTTTTGTATAATGCTAATGTTGTTTGTACTTTGTATATTTCAAATTTCTGTTGCACTACCTTTCATATGCTTTTATACCCTATGTGCCTTATACTATCCTTATCTTGTAAGGCGCTCTGATACCTCTGGGTCTAGCCAGCGCTATATAAAACCTTCAAAATAAATAAATAAAACATCGGTTTCCCTCATCACTCTCGCGCGTGTGTGTGAAGGGGCCAATGTTTTCCCAGGAGTATGGGGGAGGGTACTCTCAGCTGGGTAGTGTGTGTGTGGGGTGGGGGAGCACGCGCAATATTTCCCAACAGCAAAGTGCGGCGGGCACTGTTTCCCAAGGTAGAATCTGCATGAAGCGGTGTCTCTTGAGCTCAGATGGATGCAGGGGCAGTGCAAAATCAACGGAGGCTTCCAAAAACAAGCTACGTGTGCTCCGAGGCGGGGCGGGGCTAAAGCGAGGAGAGGCTCTGAGCGAACGTGTGCTCCAGGGGGAGGGGGGGACACTGAAGCGAGGAGACCTCAGTGTGCAGGGTAGTGCCTGCAGACTTTCTTATCTTTAGGGGGGCCATCTGTTTCTAATTAGCATGGCCGCGCTAAGGCGCTTATCAAGCCTCAGCTATGAAAGAGATCATGTATTAGCAGGGGTTTATGGAGATGGGTTGTCAGAGTAGCTCATTCTGCAGGACTAGTCAGTTGGAGCAACCTCAGTTATCGTAAACTCCTGTGAGGAGAGCGTGATAAATAATTGCCAGATATCCTGGTATGAATCCCCTTGCTGCATGAGTGTTAAAGAGAGCCTCTCCATCCCCAGAACATGCCAAACACAGTGTAGCCAATTATGCTGGGACGGCACCTCAACTGTTCCCCAATAAGCTAGGCTAGACTGATGTGCATCTGTCGGTGCCAGAGCTAAATGTCGCCTCTTTCGGGATTTAGGTGGGTATGTGAGAGGGTAGGGAAGTCCCAAAATGATATATGAGGGCAATCTGAGTATCATTGTCAGACAGGATCTCATTCCAAAGCTGTGTTAGTCAAGGGCATTCCCACAGGATATGTACCAAAATTCCAGGGGAGTCGCAATGCCTCTAGCACCTATCACTATGCTAGCGAACCAGGGTAAGGTACCAGTAAGTGGCAATTTTCGGTGCATTCTGTATGCTGGAGGTGCTAGATGCTGTATGTCGTGCACTGTAATAAACATCCTGCCCTTCCTTAGGGGATAATTGTCTGCCATGTTCCAATTCCCACCAGACCTGCACAGAGGACTTCGACCTAGACTCCTCATGTAGCAGTATCCCATATAGTTCGGTAATGAGGTGCCTGAGTCCTTGCTGTGATGCCAGAACTCAAATTATGTCAGTTGCCAATGTGAGGCCTTCTTAATTGCAGGCTGCATTAGCCTATGTCTGATCTGTGTATATCGAAACCGTTACACGCAAGGAGCCCAATGGGATGAGGCCTTCCACATCAAAAAAGTGGCTATGGACCAGCATCCCGCCTGTTGCCAAGCTCGCAACTGAGTGCTATCCAGATCTCGGGTAAAGCCTCCACTTTCTACAACCGGAGTTGAGGGAGAAGGAAATGACGTAAGGCCTCTCTGGGTCGCCAGACTATCCCAAACCCTCAGGGTAGGCGCAGTGATCAGGATAAGAAGAGATTTACGGGGCGGTGGGTGCGGGCCAGAAACTGAAACATCCATAGAGCCATTCCTGCCAAGGCTCTATCCATAAACAACCAAGCCTTCTCCGACTCAGGGTGAGACCACGCTACTAAATAACAAAGCTGTGTCGCCTGAAGATAATATATTAAGCATGGGATTCCCAGGCCTCCCTCCAACTGCGATTGCGTTTCATCCGTGGTCATTTACCAGCCCACATGAAACACTGTAGAGCGTATTGAAGAGTCTGAAACTTCCCCAACGGGGGCTTTAGAGAGAGTGTTTGGAAAGTGTATAGAATCTTGGGTAGAATCGTCATTTTAAGGGCAGCGACCCATCCCAGCCAGGAAAGGGGTCCTCCTAGTCAAATCTTGATTGTTAATGGTCGTCACCCCTGCGATAGTTGGGCCAGCTGGATACCCAGGTAGGGGATAGATCCTGAAGCCCATTGGCTAAAGTGATTCTGGGTCAAGTAGTCCTTTACATTGGGTGAGACTGTGAGGTCTAGGGCTTGTGATTTAGCAAGGTTCATTTGGAATCCCGATGCTGCTCCGAAGTGTCTCACCTCATCTAAAAAGCTAGGCAGGTCCTCTCAAAGCGGTGTCCAGGGAAACAATAACATCATCTGTGCATAATGCAATTACATGTTCCTGACCCCAAAGTTATCCCTGTGATATTCAGGTTATCCCTGACCCTCTGGGCAAAGGGCTCCATATAGAGTGCAAATAGTAGAGGAGACAATGGGCACCCATGCTGCGTGCTGCAACTTATGGGAAATTCGGTCGATTTTCTCCCATCGACTCTGACAAAGGCCTTCGGGTCCACATAATCGCTAAGAGTCCATGCGCAGAACAGTTCCCCAAAGCCAAAGTGAGACAGCGTCTCGGCTAAGTAGGGCCTTTGAACGCGGTCAAATGCCTTTTCAGCATCAATGGAAAATAGCATGACTTCTCTCTGGGAATGATTGGCTTGTCTATGAGATGTAAAACCCGTTTGGTGTTGTCTGCGCAATGTCTGTTGGGTATCATACCCGCTTTATCAGGGCCCACCAGTACGGGCATTGAGGGTGCGAGGCGGGCTGGTAATCTACACATAAATAATTTTACATCAACATTTAAGAGGGAAATGGGTTGATAGAACCCACAATGCGGCTTGTCTTTGCTTGGTTTCGCTAGGACCACTACAGAAGCTTCTGTCATTGAAGGAGGAAACGAGGCTGAACTCGTGATGGAGTTAAATAATAATAAAATAGTACGGAGCTATGGATGAACAGAAGACCTTGTAAAACGCCGCCGGGAATCCGTCTGGACCTGGTGATTTAAGGGGTTTCTGCCTAAAGATCACTGATATGACCTCCTCTATTCTTTTTGGACCACCGAGTTCCACTGCCTGCTCTTCTGTCAAACGAGTCACTTTGGATTCTCCCAAATAATTAGCTATGTTAGAGGCGGGAAGAGCCTGCGTGGAGTAAAGAATTCTCTGAACCGTGCCACCACAGGCCCGTCCCAGTCAACCAGAGCTCCCTCTTGCGCCAGTAAGGAGTCCACCATATTAGCTTGACGTTGGGCTCTTAGTTTATTTGTCAATAATCTCCCACATTTGTTCCCCCTTACATAAAAGGAGTGTTTAAGGTGGAGAATGGAGTATTCTGTGCTATCTAGATCCAACCCTGCTAGTTGTTTCCGGGGTGGACTCCAACTGACGCCACATTCTAGGGGCCCCTGTGCGGTGATGGATGCGCTCTAGTTCCCTAACCTGCTGCTGTAATTGTGTGCGTTTGTCGCTCCTTATTTTGCTGTGAGCAGCTGAGATGATGATAAATTCCCCCCGTATGACTGCCTTCAGCGTGTCCAAGACAATTCAGATAGGGTTGCCAGGGGTGTCATTAATTCTCAAATAATCCGCAATCGTCCTCTCTATTTGCAGGACCACCTCGGGTCTTCGCAGGAGGGTCTCTCGCGGCCACCAGGTACGGGTGGTAATGTCGCTGCACGAAAGTGTAAGGTCTAGCAAAATGGCAGAGTGATCGGACTGCAATCTGCACATCTCTAGAACCCAGGATGTGGTCCAATCGGGCATATGATTTATGTGCATGGGAATAAAAGGTGTAGTCTCGCGTTAGTGGATGGCTATCCCGCCAAAGATCCCTCAATCCCATCTCCTGGAGCCAGAGGGCACCACCTGCTGTAAGAGCTCCTGCCGCGCCCTGCCTGTTCCTGTCCCTCGTTTGGTGCATACAGGGACCCTATTATCAATGTATGTTATTTGAAATGGATGTGATAAACCATAAGGTGGCCCCTCAGTTCTGCTATTTTGGACCCCACATTCCCTCAAAAAGAACGTGACAAAATTGACACTTCTGCTGCCTTACGTGCCGAGCAGGAGAAATATTGTTGGCGAAAGATCCTGGACTTGAGTCTATGGCAATCACTTGCTAGTAGGTGAGTCTTTTGTAACAGGCAAATAGCAGCATGTGTATGTTCTAGATAGGAGAGGATAGCTTGTCATTTAATGAGGGTTTTGACCCCTTTAACATTTAGAGACAGAACCCTCAAACTATTTTGTGGAGATGCCATACTGTAATTCTCTCACGTGGGAAACCTGCATCTCTGCCCCAGAAGGAGCCTCTTCCCGCCTAGCAGTAGAAAGGACCTGTCTACTCTGGATGTAGAAAATGTAAAATGACTGAGACCTAGCGATGAGCACCCTGGAAAAATATACCCCAACAAAAACAGAAACAGTCCAGTGTCCCTGGAACAAGGAGGGGACCGAAGTATGCAGCCTCAGTTCAGTGGTGAAACGACAGAAGGGGCCTGTGGCCATCACTTCACAGCCCAATGTGGCCACTCCCATGCCTGAGGCCCCCTGGACTGCCCCACAGGATGAAGTTGCAACATGCTCAGGCGGGGTCTCTTAATACAGAATCTGCGGAAAGCATTTCCAGCAGAGCTTTCTCTCTGAGGCGATCACAGTGGAGTCCAGCCTGGCCCTCCCAGGCCCAGCAGAGGCTCGTCTCCATCTTGGGCGCCTGTCAGCTCTGTGCCGCACGGACGCCGACCCTGGCTCGGACTCTTCCTGAGCCTCAATCTGCAACAGCTCACAAGCCGCTGTGAGGGAGCGCACTTAATTAAGCTGGGGATGCCATCGAAAGATGATTCGGAAGGGGTGCCCCCAGGAGTATGGAACAGTTTTGTCCCTAAGGAATGCTGTAACAGGGTGAAACATCCGTCCCTTCTGTATCGTGGTGGCTAAGAGATCCTGGAGCAAATGCAATGTATGACCACGAAACTGTGCCGGCGGCAATTCTTGGGCTTTGCGGAGAATCTGTTCCTTTAAGGGAAGTCATGAACGCAAGTCAGGATATCTGTAGGTCGTGTCTCTCTTGACCTCGGGCAGCCCACCCTATGGGTTTTGTCCAGGCGAATATCCGCGGCTTGTGTATCCCCAAGGATCTAAGTCAGTGGTTCCCAAACTTTTTTGACCTGCGGCTCCCTTGACCTATTAGCCATTGGCCACGGCTCCCCATTATTTCACTTTTTTTCGGGCGGGGGGATGTAAGCCCGGACTCAGAAGTACTTTCATTTTTCTCCATGAAAATAATTGGGATGAAGAAGATGAACATATTATAATTATATTTGTAACAAAATAAAAATGAAAGCAGTCGTTTAATAATAAACTTTAAGTGTTAAGTGACTGTAAGTGCATAGAAACATTCCTGCGTCTTCAGGTGCCTGTGTTAATCTCACTGTGCCTGTGCCGTGATCTTCTTGACTCTTAGTGCTTCTATTCACCTCCTTTTCCCTCCATCTGTTTTGGTGCATCTCTCTGTACGTATGTGTTGGTATTTTTGGGGCAGACACCTAGCTGGAGCACAACGGAGCTCTGAAGTGTGGATTTACCCTCGTGTCTAAGATGTTTTGATTCATCTCAGTGTCCCTGCACATGCTTAGGGGCCCATCACCCTTGTAAAGGCGCCTAGATGCTCCGTTTTATCCCTAAAGATGCTTAGATGCACCACCATGGCCCATAAGGAAATGGTCAAAGGTACTCACTGTCTTTGATTTGAAATGGTTTGAATGCACGGCTACTCTGTCCCTGAAGGTGCTTTGATGCACATCCTAGTCTGAGTCCCTGAAGGTGCTCAAATGCACCCTTATCCCTGAAGTCAGAGGTACCCTTCCTCTCTGTGTCACTACCAGCTGTGAACGCCCCCCCCCCCCCCTGTGCACTACTTCTACATTTGAGATATCCCCTTCCTGTATGCTCCTTTCATATGCGAGACCCTCTCTCCAATGGCTACTGGAAATGTGAGGAAAAGAACATATATCACACATCGGGACATAAATACGAAACAGTTAGGTAATGCATAACACAGAAGAATTACCCAAAGCATAACCATATCTATATCACCATATGTCCCCCGTATTGCAGAAATCACGAAGCCATGCCATAAACGTACAAGTAGCAGCAACCTGCACTCCAAATACATGGTACATGGTACTGTGCACAACACGAAGGCGACAGGGACATCTGCACACCTACCACAGTGAATTTGGTAATTTAGCAACTTTGTTTCTTAATGACGCTGGGCCTCCATCGAGGACTCTCTCTGGCATTGCTATCACTGCCAAACAAATGCCCCCAATGTAGGAGCTGACATGGGGGGATGGTAGACATGGCACAGAAGAGGGGAAAACTCGATAGGTCCCTCTCAAGTGAAGTTTCGGACGGCAGTGGCTCCCAAACACATGTCTCAGCTGTAGCCGCTCTGACACTTTAATCTGGACCGCCGCAGCTAGGGGGCCTGGGGAGAACACAGGGGGGCCTAAGGCCTGGAAGTGCGGGGGAGGTTTCCGACTGTGGTGCACTTCTCTGGGGAAGAAAGTATCCGGCATTCAGGAGCACTGTGACTCTCACAGGGAATCTGAGAGGCAGGTCCGGGTGGGCACGACTAGTCGGAGCTCCTCATTGTAAAGCACTTTAATAGTGAATGCGGGCCCATCCGTGCTTGCTGTTCACCACTGATAACTGCCCATAGTCACTGACGTATTTCTCTCTGGCCACTCCTCACAGGGCAACAATGCTGCACTACCTGCGAGTTCAGCCGACGTTTGGAAGTTCAACTCTCCACATGTTTTCTTTTGGTCGTGAGCAACGCTCACCAAACGCTATTTGAGAAAATCAGTAGTGCTTACCCCGGTGGTTCCCAAACTGTGCCAGTGAGACTCTCTCCCCCTGTGTGCTCCTCCCCATCTGTGCTGCCACCACTTGTGATACATATACACTTCAGTGTGACGCTGCCAACTGTGAGAATGCCTCCCTGTGTGCTTCTTTTGTTCGGCCTCTCTGGTGCTCGAGCTCTTGTCCATGGGCAGCTGCATTATATTATCAGAGGGCTGGGGAGGGTGGGTGGTGCAGTGTAAGCATGCTGGGAGGCAGCCGCCGTAGAGCTGCAGTGTTTGTGTGTGAATGGGACACGGTGCTGTGCTTTTCACACTCATTCACTGCTCATTAGTGCCTGCTGGGAGGCGGATGCACCAGAGTTGTGTGTGAGTGAGATGTGTTCCAGAGTAGGCGCTGACAGGGAGGCTTTCTTAACTCCCCCACGACAGTTCCAAATGGGTTATTCTGCGCCACAAAGGCAATCTACAAACTTTCCACATTGCAAAAATATTATTCCGAACCTGCTACCTTTTCCACTTCCCCAAGCTGTGCGTGGCGCCCCTGGCTACTTCTAACGGCGCACCAGGGTGCCGCGGCGCACAGTTTGGGAACCACCGATCTAAGTGAATAAAGCAGACAAGTAGTGTAGTAAGGTAGGATTCTTCTGCATGGTGACCCCCACTTTTTGCCTGGTGCTAAGCTGTTTTTTACTAGTCTGACTTTGATCCTGGTAATCAGGACCCCAGTCTATCTTCTTTCTCCCTTAAATTGTTGTGTTCAGTACCTAGGTACATCCCAGATTGGATACTGGGGACCCTTATAAGTCCCTAGTATATGGTAATAAGGTACCCAGGGCATAGGTACCCCAGAGGTCTCCCATGGGCTGAGGCATGTATTATGCCACCCATGAGAGACCATTCAAATGGAACTACAGGCCTGCCATTGCAGCCTTTGTAAGCTGGTGCTAGCACCACTTACTAAAGATATAGGTTTCCTTTATCTAGGGTCACTGCACTTAAACCCTATAAGTCACCCCTATAGCAGGCCTTTGCAATCCTGAAGGCATGGTGCTTGGTTCTAAGTGAGATAGTGCCCCTGCATGAGCAGGACACCCCTACAGCCTACAGAGTCCATTCTCCCGGGATGTCAGTGAAGCAGCCATATACTATATAGAGGCACACCGTCTAATTACGCGATGACCATCCTGAAAACGGCTGCTACGAATCCTATCATGTTTGGTATCAAACATGTTGAAATCATACCCCCACACCAAGTAGAAAAAAGGAGAAGCACACCTGACAGTGGAACCCTCTATACAAGCACTTGACCTGCTATCCCTCACTTATTCTTACCCCTCTATACTTGCTGGGGTTTGTGTGCACACTGATTCACACCCACTGTCACAATGCAAGTTCTTCTGGGAACCTAACACATTTTAAACGCAAGCACAGATGCACCACATGTCAAAAAGTAAAGAAAAACTATTATAAAATCTATTTACGACATCAGTGTTCGTGTGAAACCTTTTTTTTAAATTTATTCCAAAAATCAGTAATTCATTTTAAAAAACAAGATCATAAGCATCATTGTTTTCAACAGCACAGCCGACGCGTTTCGTCCTTGAAGCGGACTTCTTCAGGGCGCTTAATAAGAAAACGGGATCAATCCTATTCGAAAAGAGCCAGTGGGTAGTCAGATCCGTAGTTTTTAGATAGTTCCCCTTTTGCAACGGGGTTATGTGAAGAACAATAGTCTCTGGAGTCACTGTAATATTAGCAACCACACCAGATCATATCCCCTCACACGTTTCTCTGAATTAAATGATCATGTTCAATCTCTGCAGCCAATATGAGGCTGTCTTGAGAACCCGAACGTGCTATGTATCGCAGCCGAAGGGCAAGAAACGGCATTAACGCTGTGGAAGGTATGATTCCAAGCACCAGAAGAGCCCTCCGTTAGGCTCCCAGTGTTCCCGGTACCAACCGTCTTGACCCGGACAGCACAAAATGCTTGCTGCCGACCAGAGACACGATTTTGCCCTCCTGCTGCTTAGCTAAGCTCGAACAGGGGAAGGCAGAACAATAGGCATTCTGTCAAAGGGAGGTGTGACCACCTCCCAGACAGGATTTAGCGTATTGGGCCAGGGTGGGTGCGCTTGCCAGTGCCACTCAGTCTGCATGAGGGACACATTTGCTGTCCCCATGCATAGTCCTATTCAAACCAGTCCTGGGAGCCGTTAGCTCCCATTCTGGTGCGAAACTGGACAAAGGACATGGGAGTAATCTCCCCTCTGTCCAGACACTCCCCTGTGAGGGTCCCCTGAATCATCCCAACACTTTCACTAGGGTACGTAAGGGATTACCTGGGTGTAGGTCCCTAGATTTGTCGTGGGATAAGATTTAGATCAGACACCACTTCGTCTTCTACCGTCTGGGCACTCTGGACTTCGTTTGGGCTTGACTTCGACCCCCTTCCAGACAGCTGCATCGTCTGTGCCTGTGCACCGTATAAGAACCTTCCAAGGCTTGTGGGCATCAAAGACACCTGAAGAAATCTCCCTTGTAGTGAAGGAGTCACTCCTCTGCATTTGCAGGCACCGCAATTAAGTCGAACGGTCTGCTGACCCTGAGCTCCTCCGGACTCCGTAAGGTTCTGCAACACAGGTAGTGGTTTTCCACAGCTCCCAATGCCTGCCCTCTCACCAAGTTTGAGGTCAGTATCCCTCGTGGGGGTCGCAAAAACCAAGCCTCTGTGCACCGCGTCAACTTGCAGTTGCAAAGGCTTGTTGGCTTCCTTCCAAGAAGATCTTCGAGCTCCAAGTAGCCCTAACCTCGAGCACCTCCAGTGACCACAATCGTCAGCCACTCCGCATCGTGTGCATCGTGGCCTGCATCTTTTGGTGAGCTGCTTGAGTTCCTCTTGCGACTCCAGTGCCTCCAGCCTGTGGGTCCATTTGAGGGTCACACTTGCTTCTCTTGGGCTCCCCTGATTGCTCGGGCCTGCCATGACTCCCCTGCTTTTGATGAGTCCCCTGGACCTTGCTGGTCCCGAAGTAGCTCCTTCTTCAATTCCTGTGTTGGTTGCATTTGCCAAGGCTTGTTGGCACTCATGCCAGACACCGACCCCTCAGCACTTGACATCCTTCGTGGGACAGCCCGTGCACAGCTCCTGGTCCTCCTCAGCGTCGCCTGATCCTCACAGCTGCAAAGTCAAGGTCATCATCATCCATCCTGCAACTTCCTACATCAGAGGACATTCGTCTTCCAAGTCTCCTGGTCACTCCTGAGTGACATAGACTCTGTCCCCTCTGCTTGCAGGTACCTCTCATCTTGAATCCACCTTTGGATTCCACCGGACACTCTCTCCTTCAGCAGCAGCGGCACTTTCCTTAAGTCCTCCATTGGGTTCGACGGCGGTTTCCGACACCACATCACACGTATGCACCCGGCTTCTTTGCTGTAGGTAACATGGGTACAAAGGTATCCACAGGTGGGGTGGCTCTCAAACCTTCTGTCTTCCCTGGGGTTTCTTCAGGGTCCGCTGGGAAGGGTCCTTAATCTTTAAAAATCCAATCGCGACTTACCCATAGAGTTGTACGGAGCATGCGGTCGTGTTCCCACACGGCAAATGCTCTCCGTGGGGTCCCTATCTACTCACCATGGATGGTTCCGTGGGTTCCCAGCACTTCTACATACTCTCGACATTGTCTTGACCTGAGTCGTAGTTCTTATACCACTTTCTTAGTATATGGTTTGGTCCCCCCCCTGGGATCCACTGTGTATTACGTGCTATTTACTGTGTTTCTTTACTAAAGTATTGTGTGCATTGTGCATATCTCCAGGTAGGAGATATTCTTATGTGTTAGAGAGTATTAGATAATAAATACATATTTTTTTAAATACCTTGTGTAGTTCTTTTTCACTTAATCTATAGTATAAGATTGCATTCTGGTAAAACAAGTTGCTTTACACTCCATCTGGATTAAGCCTGAAAGCTGCTCTCCACAGCTACCACTTACAGAGCTTTCTGAGGTTGGCTAAGACCTCTTAAATCACCGTAACGGTTGTGTGGACTGGTGCAAGGTGCTCACTTACAATAGTGGACATCATATACCAGGCCAGCTTCTCGCATGTAGGCTTCGATATCTACCCCTTCTGCCAACCGTGGGGCCCCCTTATTAGTATGTTGTTCCGTCTGGATCTATTTTCCAAATCCTCTTCGTGGTCCTGTAGGTCTAACTGTTGATCCGGGAAACAAAGTATTTCCTGTTGCAATTGCTCTATTTCTTCATCCTGGGAAGTCTCGTGGTTCTCTAATGTATCCACCATATCTCCAATGTCCATCACCTCCTTTCGAACCACTTGCAGCTCATGCGCTAGATCTCTCTTGACCACCAGGAGGTCATCTCTCAGTGAGGCAAACAGGGTCTCCAAGTATGGGCGTGTGACCGTAGACTCTAGATCCATCCAGCGAGGCCACTGTACTAGGTGCCATTTGCCCGTCCCCCATCTAGGGACCTGCAATCTTCGCGAATATATCCTTGAGGGTGCCCCCCCCTTCTTGTTGTGTGTGGACGTCATCTAGCTGCCCAGCTCTGTGTCAATAACCAGGTGTCAAATGTCCACTGGGCCAGCCCCCCTGGATTGCACTATCCACTACTCCAGCCTCAACCAGCTGTGTTCTGCCCCGCTAGAAAGTGGTCTCTCTCCCGTCAGTAGGCTGCAAGACCCCCCCCCCCCCACACACACAAGGGCAAATTCTCACGTCCAAAAGGCCAGCCACGGACCTGATACTCCAGTGTCCCTTTGCTCCAATATCCAGCGTTCTCCACAGGCCCTCTCCACCACCGTAATCCAGGCTTCAGGCAGGGCTACCCACTGGAGTCACCGCAGGAGCCCTTCTTTGCTCCAACCCAAGCCTCTGAAGTCCAGAAGGGCTTCACTCTGGGCCACGCTGAACCCCGGGCTCTCCGCTCCCCTCTGTCTCTCTTCCGACCTCCAAACTGCTGGGCACAAAGCTACCCCCAGCACGGAGGGAGGCCCCAGTCCAGACAAGGGGGCCCAGCCAATCAGATGGGCCCTGCGGAGCGCGGTACAGGAGCAAGGCCGTCCCGGCCCGCCTCCAATGCTGACAGGCCACCCCAGCTCTACGGACAAATTCACATCAGGCAGCCCCGCTGCACCTCCAAGCAGGGTCCACCGCAGCTCTCAGCTTCCTCTTGGGGCCAATCGGGGGAAAACCAGCAAGGGCCTCAGACAACCAACCATCTAGCAGGTCCTTGCGCAGGTGGGCGATGTGGCGCTGCAGCCCGCGGAACTCTTCACCACGGTGGACTCCGCTTCAGCAGGCACAGCCGTGTCCAGTCCAGGCCGCACTGTCTCCGCCTAAATTCACGGCTCCGTGCAGGAATCGCGGCACCCCAAGGGGGCTCTGCTGTTCACAGCAAGGGCACTGCTTCTGCAGCCCCTCGCCTCGGTCCGATTGAACAGGCGCGAAGGCCGGGCGACAGTGAGGACGGAGGGACAGAGAAACATGTACTATATGTCTGCCATCTTGGCCACACCCCCAAGCCCCACATTTTTTAGCCTCTGCCACCTGAGCTGTTTAATAATTGTAGGTGGGAAGCTTAATTTCATTTGTAGAGTCCCTGTAAGGATGGGCATTTCCTGGGGTCTTATCATTCCTTTTTAGCCATCATTTGTCTTGAAAAAGCCCTTTGCTACCTCATTCCCCTTTCATTAGTCGTATGGCAGTCAAACTGATTTCCAGGAATTTCAGTATTTGTGCAGTAAAAGCTGCATACCCCTATAGTTATTGTGGTAACACTACGACAGAGCTCAGATTTTCTTGTATAAAGTATTTTGTGACTCAAATATACATGAGGAATCACTTGTTGTTCTAATTAATCTTACAACAGCCTCATCAGATATTGGAAGAGATGCAGTTCGGAATCTTCTGAATAGTTTTTCTAAGATGACCAGATCACATTGGCATACTGCCCAAAATACCTATTGGAGGTGCATAAGTTCTAATATGGTACATCTTTGTAGGAGACACAGTTAACTTTGTCTCAGCACTCATCCTATTGAAATTCATGTCACACCTTCGGAGCTGCTGCTGTGATTGTTTTATGCCCTTCCATTGTCGTGTAGTTCCCCGGAATCCCTAGGACTTGGACGTTTTGGATAACCTTAACTGAGGGCTTGGTGTTCAAGCCGCTTCCAGACACCCCCACAGGATATGTCAGCCATTAGACCAAGTAGTTCTTCAGTGCCACTACCACCTCCCTGTATCTAACAGTGGTGTAGGTGTTTTCTGGCAACTACTGAACATGACAACCCTGATTCCTCAGGGATCCTGGAAAACAGTACATTTCTTTTCGCTCAGTCACTTGAGCTTGTTTATTCTCAGAAAATACACAGGATAGTGGTTATGACGTTTTAATAATTATTTATTGGTCCAGCATCAGTCTTGTGTAAAACATATTTACCGCGACAATCAGGAGACAAAAGCATACGAACGAAATTGCAAGTACCAATATAGTAAACAGTAAATACATTTCTACCATAGTGCTAGGAAGATGAACATATACGGTTCAGATAAAACAGTAGGAATACTGACCTGGGAGGGTTGTATGAGAGATTAAGATAAGTGGGTCCCAATGCTAATCCGCACTCTTCACCAAATAATAACGATGGGCTAAGACTTTATTGAACTCAAACCTACAGGTTCTAGTGAGGAGGAAATGGGGACAGGGCTGAGAAGAGAAACAAATTGGAAGTTAATGTTCCTCTTCCAAAGTTCAGGAATGCATTATCACTCTCTCTCTCAAAGGGTGCAGACAGCATTAGTAATGCACACACCAGTGGGACATCAGGTTTAGATATAATGATACACTATTTGAGAATTAAAAACAGTGTGCCTATATAACAATACAGAGCAAGCCCAATCCCCACATGGCTTACTTGATGATGTGATAGAGAGCACTGGAATCAAACCCAGGAAATACAGAGAGACCTTCCCCGAGCTCTGGAGTACCAGGAGATGCTGTTGGTGAGAGCGACTTTCAATTAAGTTAAATCGTCAAATACCCAAAACTGACTTGAGGAGCATACTTCATAGGTAGAGAAGGTAAGCAGGAGGAAACATGAAAGAACGGCATTGAAAACAAAACGGAGTTGCAGGGAATGCAGACAGTGATCAAACTGAGTGTACGGAAACCATAAAACCAAGTAGCTACGAGGCAATTTGTTGCAGCTATACTAGTCTAAATTGTCCTGGATGCAGTCCTTCTGTTGATCTGATTGGTCTTTGTTCTCTGACTGATGTGGAAAACCCGACCCCTGAACCTCAGCCCCAATCACTACTGTCTGGTCTTCCACAGTCTCCATGTCTCTGATCTCTATCTTTTCTTGTACATCCATGTTGATCTTAATTCTTATCTGGCCGAAGTACCTCCTGACCCTTGTTGAGTTATGACACTACTGTGAGCTCCCTGAAATGCTAAGGACATACATTTAACTTTCGATTCCAGGAGGTAGCAGAGCTGAAAAATCAAAGCAGTCACTTCAGGAAACAGAAATCACTAAAGAGCGGGTTATCTTCTACAGAGATGGTGGCATAGTCACCTGGTTCAGTATCAGCGGACGGGAAGGTGGCATACTCTCCACCACAGTAGCCCTGCAGGTATCTTCTGGCAGAATGCTGCTCTACGCATGGTCCAGCATGTTGGGACGAGAGTTCAGAGGCAGTAGTAAGGTGGGACGAAGAATCAGATACACAAGATAGATCAAGAGCAGGATGTCTATCATTACACCTCTCTTCATCAATTTGCCACACAAGGACAGTGTAATATTCCTATGAAGGTGGATGCTGTTAGGGTTACATTAATTCCTAACCAAGATGAACATCTTCCCAGTTTGTTTTGTCAGAGCTCCCTGTCCAAAAGACCAAACCACTGAACAGAATTACACCAAATTTGGCTGAAAGCTAGATCTTGGTCCAAAAGGATCTCTTTTTGTAATTTAGCATAAATTAATTCAGTAGTTTTGGAGTTAATAAATAAAATAGATTTATGTATATCTAGAGAGACAGATGTACCATGGGGGATTCACGGATCCACTCACCAACAGTAATGCCATTATTGGCCGGACCCATCCTGACAGGGTAGTTGCGGCTACCATTTTGTGTATCAAGACTTGGTCCTGGGGGGAGGGGGTGGAACCAACTATGAATGGGAGATAAGGGGTCAGGGTAGAGGTACACTGACCCCATGGTTCCGATAGAGGGGTCAGTGAGGGACCCTCATAAGCAAGAAATTGACCGAAAATGTATTTTTTTACACGTGCAAGGATCCGCGTATCCTCCACAGTGCTCAGTGTGGCCCCCATGAGAATCCTCAACAGATCTACAGATCCAGACCCTAGTTTACAAAAATAACACCCACTCACACATATATATATATGAGGTTGAGTCTGGGAAAGATACATCACAATGCTTTTGATTCCCCTTTTTTCATCATGTTCATCCGTCACCCACCTCAGATATATTTTGTCCCAGATTTTTGATCCATCCTTTTCAGGACGTGCCTATCAGACAGTGCCTTCCTCTTCTTATGTTTGTTCATCTGGAGCATAGCTTCTTTACTATCCTTTTGATTAACTGACTTGCATCCTTCGACTGACTTTTAGGGAACTACTTTTTTTATTTTTGCTTAGGCACTCCATGAGTGTTTACCAGTCCTCTCCCTCGTTTTCCACTCCCCTCATTGTCTGCTTTGCTATATCCCTCGTGTGCTGTTCACACTCTTGTATGTGTATCTCCCTAGGCCTCTGCGCTCCTTATTGCTCGCTCCCTAAAAAGAATGGTCAACATATTTCCTCTGCTTTCTATGATGCTGACCTCATAATGAAACTCAATTATTTTCTTCAGGTTCTTTGTTGAAATTGCAATATATTTCTAAACAGGGGATACGAAGATGTTTATACCAATCGAAAGCTCTCCCTGTGTGTTATCTTCATCCTTCGCAACTGGTTGCAAAATAATGACAGTAGCCCCTTTTTCTGACCTATATGTAGTCCAGCTACACATGAGCATTTTCTGTATCCTTTGTAACAAGTAGAGGAGATTGGATATTTGAGCAGCTCCTCTTCTTTTCTTGACTTGAAAACGATTATATAAATAAATACATACACACACGCATACACTTCTACCTTCCACAAGAGGACCACATTCTCAAAATATTCAAACATATATTCATGTCAAAAGAGACCTATCTGTTAAAAGTCAAGCTGACGCATTTCAACCACACAATGTCTTGCTCATGAGTACAATTATAGTCCTTCCACATTATATAGTTAACTAGTGTATACTCCATTTAATTTTGTTGAATTGTAAAGTCAGTGCTTCTTTGCAATTATCCATAAGCAATGGGTCCACTGGATTTAACTTGCTTTGCATCTTTTTCTCAAGCATTTCATATCCTTAACTTTGCTTGTTTCTGGGTCCAATGAACTCTGTCCGTCACTCTATGGGAATGTTCATTACATTCATTCCTCTTGAATTTTTATCCTATTATTATAATACTCAGCATGTATTTCTAATTGCAGATTTGCCTTTTGTTTCATTTGCACTCATGCCCTCCAGTGTGCCAGTTCATTAATAGTCATCTTTTTTAGTCTCTGTGTACAACTTCACACTTTTCATATTATAATCATGGCCTTTCGTTGGCTATTAATTTCCATTCTATTTTCTCGTTGATTTACATGCTCACTTACATGCAAAATGTTTTTAGTTATTTTTTTCAAGAGTTTTGCTGATAATTTACCCTTTGTATTTCAAAGGTAGCCATTTACTGTACATTTGTGTATTTTCTACTGCAATCTTATCCCGTTGTCTTTGTCAGTCTAAGCATATATGTAGCCCTTCATCTAAGTTAAGAACTCTCAAGACATCGTTTTAAGGTTAATAATGTATTTGGACTGAATTTGTCTTAACTTTTATAAACTAGCTCTTCCTCTCACGTTTGTCTACCATATTTGTGCTAAACAATTTCAACATTTTCCATTTACTTTGATTCTCTTTTTCATAATGTTTTGCCATCGCATAGCTCCTGTCCTTCTGTTGTATTTTTCTGACCTGACTTCCAACATATCTTATTCCACTCAGATTTATAAGATATGTACAAACAAACTACTGTCACAGGGCATTCTCTTAAGCATTTTACTGAAATGTTTCATATTACTTCCATTATGGCAAGCACTGCAATTGTTTCGCTCCAGATTCACTGTTACTTTACTTCTGTCTTAACACATAACTTACATGTGACATTCAATTTTTCTCCTTTGAAATGAATCGCTAAGTAATCTGTGTTGGACTATGTTTTCCAGTTGGTTCCTGTAGGATAGCCTGCTAGTTTGCTTTTCTGGTCTTCTATTATGTTCTCTTTCCTGTACATGTCAATCATTTTTTTTCTGATATTTTCGTTCTCTGAAGCATAGTTTTATGATCAGACTGCATATTTCAAATTCTCTTCTGTGAAAGAATTAATTTTTAAATGAGGGAATTCTCTGTAAGGAAATCACCTCTTTTGAGATTTCATTGTGGCAACTTTTTCATGGTGCAAACTATTTGTAGCTGTTACTTTCCTGAGTAGTGTGGTCTGAATTTGTGTTTTCTCAAAATAGATCTCTGTATCCAAATAGGGTACACTTCAAGTACTTAAATTGTAAGTGGATTTCAGATTGTACACATTCCTTAAATTCATTTTGTGATGCATCCCTTATGACTAACAAGTCACTCATAAATTATAACCACATCACAATTGTCTCTTGACAGCGTTCATGTGTTTCTCCTCATGCCTTTTATTTCCTCTACCATCACATATAAACTTGGCATATTTGGGGGAGAAGACGATTACCATGATAATTCCACAGCCTTGTTTGTGTAACTTGTAATTGAACAGGAAGACATTTTTCTTTAAACACATTGTCATCATCTAAACTACCAGTTATGTTTGTTGATATAGAATAGAGATATATTCCTTTCCTGTAGAAGGTATTTGCGCACTTCGATTCCTGCTTCATGTGTAATTGAAAAATATGAAGTACCACATCTATTGTCATCAGCTTGTAACTCACTAACAAGGATATGCTTTGTAGATGGGTTAGTAAGTGAGTTGTACCAAAGAGGTATGAACTAATCATTTTAACCGGGCTGACAAGATGTAGTCTATATATTGTGGTGTACGTTTAAACTGTGAGACCTGTGATAATAGAACATACCTTCCAGGGTTTTATATCCTTATATACCTTTGGACCATAGTATGTGGTTGGTGTAACTGGACGTTTAAGAAATTGTATTCATTATCATCTCTTAATTGTCTCTTCCATTCATCAATGTAACTTATATATTTTCTTCGGTACTTCAATAGGATTTTGTTCCAATTTAGCACAGAGTCTTCAGACTGACTTAGTGTACCTCTTTTTATACTCCTCCTTGTTCTTAATAATTATTTTTCTACCTTTCTGTGGCAGCTTTATTTCAATTTTATTATGGTATTCTAACACCTTTAGAGTTTTTATATCTTCATTTGTCATATTGCCCCTCTTTTTTCCTTCTATCAATTAATTTTTCCAAATCTTTTATTACCAACTCACTATTTAAATTTAATGAATTGTCTGTCGCTGTCGTTAGTGAGCAGCAGTCTTGAGTTTTCCTTTGAATTACTATTCCCACTTTCATTTTTCTTGTTAAATGTCAAAGGTCAATTTAGTTTGTTTCACTTCTTCATTTTCAAGCCGATCCAACATGTAGGCTGCCATTAAATCTCTGTTTCAGAGTGAAAGGTGCAAGTGTGTAATTATGGGGATATTTTCTCTGATGCTATGCATCAAAGATCAAGTGAGTGCTGCACTGAAATGACCATTTATAGATGCAAATGGAAAATTGTGTAGTAACCACAATGGCAGTATTAATAAAATTGTGTTCCTGTGCTTCCTTGCATGACAAAATGATTATTGATGGATAACCTCCTGAAACGGTATATCTTTACGTTTTAAGAAACCTATCTGTTATAAGCATTGTGTAGCCATCTGTGTTTCAAAAGTCAATGAGCTAGAAGGTACTGCATAATTTCCCTTTAATTACAACATACACAGCATAACTGGCTTTTCCTTGTTGCATAATGAAATACAACTTGCAACATAATTTCCTCCTCCAGTGTTACATACCTCCAAAGTGACACTAACCAAAAGCTTGGAGTTGCTGGGCGGTTTAAAAAAAACATGGGACTAGTTGACAGCTAAATTAGCAGACCTGGAAGATTATTTGAAGGGATGTAGATTTTTCGTTGCATTCCTACATGTGACCAGGAAATTGTAAGTCTATACACATTTAAGAACTACAAGGAATGACAGCAACTTTCCTAGTCCCAGCAATGCCAATGCAAACAATGCGTTCTCTTTTTTTTTTTATTTGCACATATAAACTTGTAGATACCAAAAATCTCTTGATGAACATTCCTTTTTTTTCCCCTTGAAGAACCCCCCCAACCCACCCCCCCCAACTCCCCCTCCCCCGTCGTCCCACAGTGAAATTGCATACATATGAAAAAAAGAAGAGGAGCCCGGGTTCCACTAATGACACAGTCTACGACACAGTTATATACTGGGAGCAAAAAAAAAAAAAAGCCTGTGTATTTCATACAATATATCAGATTCAGTGCATTCTATAAAGTGCATGTGCAAGTTGAGAAATTTTTTTTTTAATCGGAAATCAGCTTCATGGTCGAGTATGCCACAGGGCTTAAAAGAAGAAGATAATAAATCCCAAGTTATATGCTTATTATGTGTGATCGATCCCATAATGTGCTTGTGCAATTATCCCTTATTTGATCAACCCAGTTGGACAAATGCTCCCATATTTTAAGGCCCTTTTTCCGTGCCCTGACACCTTTCCCAGCATAGATGTATTTTTCCAGATTATAGGTGGACAGGTGCACTGTTGAAACATAGGAGGACCTAAATCCAGCCAAGCAGTAGAAACACAAAGCCTAAAAATAGCCATTGAAATACATAATAATTCTCTTCCCTCATTAATACTACCTTCCTCTTGGATGCCCAATAGGATTAAAGTTGGTGTCATTACTACATTCAGTCCTAGTTTATCTCTAAAGAATTCCCCCATCTGATTAATAATCGTTGAAAGAGTCCCACAGGTTGCAAACATATGAACTATGTCTGCTTTGTGAAGGGCACAACGTGGACAACGAGTTCCTTTCCCTCTACCCCACTTTGATATGCGGTATGGAGTAGAGTATAAGAAAAATACAGGTTTTATAAAATTGTTAGATGACATCAATGCTATCTGTGAGGTGGAAAAAGCTTGATGGAACAGGATACCTGTAATTCCAAGTTTAGCTTGCCACCTTTCTGAGTATTTCTCTATATCGTCCTTCATCATCTCATTTAATAGACAGTATAAGGTCCCGATAAGAGGGGGTGCTCTATTTCTTTAACTTCTCCATCAATTCATTTGTTCCCATTGTTCCTGTCCCACCTCCTTTCTTCTGTAAAAAATCCCTTATCTGGAGGAATTTAAAAAACTGTGTCTGTGAGATTAAATGTTGTTTTAAGTTCATCATACGTGACAAAACCTAAGACTGAATAAAAGCACCCTATTTTTGTGACCCCAGACCTCAACCATCTAACCATGTATGTATCCAAAAATATCACTGGCAGGTGTGGGTTATTCTGGAGGGGACTATAAAAATTGAGCCTACCTAATCCCAGAAGTCGACAAATTGGTACCCATATTTTGTAGGCTGTCATGAGGGTCTTAAATCTAACCCTTTTAGAGTATCCTATTTCTAACTGTAGCCATAGGCATCCCCAAGCCTCAACACCGATCAGCAATTGATATGGTGAGGGATACAGTGGTGAAAGGTCGAAAAATGTGCTAGTGCAGTGGCCCAATAATATAGCTTTAGGTTAGGTAAAGCCAACCCTCCACGTCCTATGGGGAGTGTCAACCATTTGGCTGATCTTCTAGGTCTTGAGTAGGCCCATATAAATTGAGAGGATATATTTTCAAAATTTTTAAACCAGTAGTTAGGAAGTAGAAGGGGGATGGCTCGCATCAGATACAGCAATTTCGGAAAATAAACCATTTTCATTAAGTTGCACCTGCCTACCAACGTTAAATGCAGGTTATCCAGCTTCCTCAGATTAATCTTAGTTTTGTCGCGACAGGTGTTAAATTCTCATCCACGATAGTGTCCAAGTCCGCCTTAATTATTACCCCCAGATAGTTAGCACTCTCGACCACTCTACTGTCCATTGTTGAGACATGTTTGTTAATAACTATCTGTGTTTTCCCCCTGTTCAGGGAGTACCCTGACAGTTCCCCAAAGATTGCTGCTTCTTCCTCTATGGTTTTTATGGCTAGATCAGGAGCCGGAGTGACTACCGCCACATCATTGGCATATGCCAGAACAGAAGTACTGTTACCCTGCATTACAACAGGGGGTATATTTGGGTTACCTTCCAGTTTTTGGAGGAAGGGGTCTATATACAGTGCAAAAGCAGTGGACAGCAGGGGTAGCCCTGCCGCGTCCCTCTTGCAATGCTCAGTGGTCCAGATGATTCCCCATTTATACTGTGTCTGGCTACAGGATTTGTATACAAAGACCTGACTGCCCTAATGAAATTTGGGCTCGATGCCCTTCCTCTGCATAGTGAGCCATAAAAAGTGCCAGGAGACCCTATCGAAAGCTTTCTCTGCGTCAAGCAAGATTGCTGCATTAGGGTCTCCTGTCACCTGTCCCAAGTCAAATAAGGATATTATCCTTCTGATGTGGTCGATGGTCTCCCTTCCGGGAATAAATCTGTGTTGGTAATTGACCACTATTTTGTCAATTACTCTGGACAAACGTGATGCCAGTACTTTCGAATAAGCTTTTGTTCAAAGTTAATCAAAGTAATAGAGCGGTAGGAGCTTAACTCTTGTACAGGTATATTCTTCTTGGGAAAACCAACAATTATAGCTTCTGCCCATGACTGTGGTGGAATAGCCCCGTCAAAAGTTTGAATAAAGAGTTCCATCAGTACATCTTTTAACTGGTCTGCAAAAACCTTATAGAACTCAGAGGGTATTAGGTCTGGCCCTGCTGCTTTCCCTTCAGATAAGCTTGAGAGTGCCAGAAGTATCTCCTCCATTCCCAGAGGCTCTTCTAAGTCCTCTTTATCTTCCTCCGTCAATACAGTTGTGGGCACTAGATTTAAATAGTTATTAAATGAGTCAAGTTGCTGAGGGTCCAGCCTCTCGGGTTCCTCAGTATAGTGATTTTGATCATATTTCTGAAAGGCTGCTTGAATCTTTTTAGGGTCAGTGACAATACCCACGTCAGGATCCCTGATGTTAGTAATCTCCCTACGTACATACTCCTGTCGGGTTTGTACCACCAATTGGTGACCTATCGCCTCACTATTTTCATAAACCTTTTCTTGGAGTGTGGCCCTAGCGATTGATTTTTTCATGATGACATCACTAGCCGCTGCTTTAGCTATCTTGAATTCCATTTGGGCCTTGCCTACCCCCTCCCCTAGCTGCACAGCAGTCATGAGTTTTCATTCCGTTTGAACAAGTCTTAGGTGGAGTTCCTGTAGCTTTTGTTTATCGTCTTTCCCTTTGTTTCCCAGACGTTGACTAGGGAGGCTGTACCTGTATTTACCCTCAGGAGTCCTGGAATCCAATCCCTCATGTGTTACTTGTAATTTTCATCAAGAAGCAATGCCCTCTCAAAGGTCCAAGTTGGGTGGCTTGAACCTGTCCCCGTCCCTGTCGGTTCCATTACGAGCGGAGTATGAACAGATAGGAGTCTGGGGTATCTATCTATCTTGCATTTTGACTGAATCACGAAAGATACGAAAACATAGTCCAATCGTGCATGTTTGTGATGGGGAGCAGAAAAAAAAGTAAACCCATCTTTTGACGGCCTCCCCGTTGCCCAGACATTCCTCAAGTCATGTGCACTACATAAAAGGGAGAGTGCTTGAAACACTCTGGGTTTTCTCCCTGCGTACTTAAAGGCGGACTCCCAATTATTCGGTAGATTGACATTAAAATCTTCACAGAGGATTATAGGTAGAGGCCAGTGTGCCAGCTCATTCGTAAGCTAATTAAAGACCCCATGCTTATCAACTATTGACCAGTAAACCAAACAGAGAGTAAAGGTGTCTGTGCCTGCCAAGTTACACTTAGTGATCACCCACCTCCCCATTGAGTCCACCCATGTCTGGGAAAACTGCATTTTATTGTGTCTGGCAAGGATAGCAACGATGGTGATCGCCTAGACTCACTACCCGCTCACGCCACTCTTCTCACCGCTTCTTGCCGCTCAATGACTGGCCGGACAATTGATTGCAGCTGGAGGCTGTGGGACGCGCGACGCGGCCGCGCCCAGCTGACTCACCGAAGTGGAGGCGGCTGGCTGCTCGGCATCCGGACCACGGCTCTGCAGATTGCTCTCCGGACTGGGAGGTGGCTGAATGAGAGAGGAGCTATGGCCACATTCTTTACCACGACGGGGCGCAGAGCAAAGTCCACTAAGCTACGTACCGCCGGAGTAACCGCAACAGGTGGTGGAGGTGTGGGAGTGGCTCCGGAGGCAGCTAAGGATCCCAGGCAAAGAGAGAACTCTGCCGGATCCAGACGATAGCCCGGAGGAGTGAAAAAACAAGTGGCAAAGGCACTTTCAGGTACTGGGCAGCAGGAGGGTGGAGCTCTCCAAACAACTATTGCCACCTGATATGGGGGATGGGAAAAACGCGGAATCTTCTCATGAGGCAAGCAAAAGTAATTTAAGCTGCGCTGCTCCCACACTAGGAGAGGGGCACCCCCAACCTGAAAACCATGTAGTGCTTGGGAACACTGGGGGTTCAAAAGATAAGTTGGATGAAGACAATAATCTTCCTGTAATGGCCCCTGGAACAGCACAAAGTGATAATTCCACTCTGGACCCAGGGGTAGAAACGAGTCCCATCATGCAAGAGGCAGATAAAGGAGAGGAGGAAGAGGTAACCCCCAGGGTAACCAAATCTAAGGATATTATCATGACTGGTCCCGGGGATATAAATTATAAATGGATGGGAATACTATCCCCCGAATGGCCGGGGGGTGAGAAGTTCTTCTCTCTGACGGATGGTTCGGACTCATCTAAGCAGGAGTGCTCGTCTCTCAAAAGTGAAGTTTCTTTGGAATCTGACAGTAGTGCATCCCTGGATGACCCTGAAAACACACAAAGAAGGAGAAAGTCCTCAAAGAAGAAACACAGGAGGGTAGAGAAGGAGGGCCTGCAAGGAAACAGCAAGCAGCAGCTGAAATGGGACTACTCCAACACTCAGCTCTCATTCCAAATCCCGGGACAAGAGACAGGGATTGTGCGCTAGCAAGGTCTACAACTGGGGGACAAGAACTATCTCTTACCACCATCTTTCTGTTCCTTAACCGATGCAGGAGGACAAACGCAGCGAAAGCCGACGGGCAAGAGTCGCTTCTAAGAAACTACAGGTTGGGATGCGGAAGCTAAGTAAAGTATGTGGAGCGTTCATAGACCGACTAACCCCCGTCGAAGGCCGCACAGAGTCCTTGGAGACTGAGGTAGAAACCCTGAAAGCCCAGAATACATCACAAGGGTGCAGCTCTGGCTGATGTGATATTCAAACTAGAAGACCAGGAAAACCGCCAGCGGCGCAATAACTTACGTTTGCTTGGGATTCCTGAGGGGGTGGAGGGTGATTCCCAAGGGACTATGTGGTTAAGTTACTAAAAGGTGCCTGCCCGGACCAAGTGAACTGGGACTGGAATGCAGAGGTCCAACGGGTAGCACATCGCTTCCCCCTAACTGCAAGGAAACATCCACAGAATGAATCAGATAGGCCTAGGGCCATGCTTGTCTATTTTGGCAATTTTCTGCTGAAACAACATGTCTGCGATAAGGCACGTCCAAATGCCCCAAAAACTTTTGAAGTGGTGTCGTTTTTTGCTAAACCAGACTTTGCACACGCCACTGTGGAACGAAGATGGCGCCTCCGGCAGTTAATCAACCCCTTCCAAAGGATCGGAGCCGAAGTCTACCTCTTAAACCAGAATTGAGTCCGGGGAATAGTAATGTCAAATAATATCAGTGACACTTAGGAGAAAATTACAAAGTCAATGCTTTGGGAAAGTAGTGGTGGAGGGTTAACCAGCGAAGGAATGATGTTTTTCTCTTTGTAGGCGGCATTTTCGCTTGCTTATTCTGCGGAGAGAGGGGTGGCGGGGGCTGGGGACACATCGCTCAGGCTATGCCTGATTGCTCATTTTTTAGGGAGGGGGATGGGGGAGGGGGGTGGGTAGGTGGATAAACAGCACCATACAATATGTTTGCATCAGGTGTTTGATTTCTGAGACCGGACACTTTTGAAGCTCTAGCCACAAGCGTGAACGAGGGTTACACAATACACTATGGCGAAATGGGTGATGGCGTTAGGGAAGCCCCGCATAGCCACGATTAACATATGCGGGCTAAATGATGCTAAGAAATGGCAGAGAGCATATCTAGGGTTGCAATCACTGCGTGCAGACGTTGTCTGCCTGCAGGAAACCCACATAGAAGAGTCAAGGGTGGGCCTGTTAAAAGATTTGGGATATAGGCTGATAGGAGGGACCACACAAGGATCACGTACAGAGGGCAAACAATGCGTTCTCATTGCACTTCTCTACAAAAATATATAAAAAATCACCCTATACATCATATTTCCCAGCTGACAGGGTAACATAAATATTTCTACATTATTACATGAAAGCTGATGAGACAGGTTGACTGATGTTGCAGTATTTACTTGTGCATCTTTTGTTATGATCTTGCCAACTCTCATATGTTCAATCTGAAGAAAGTGGGCGCTTAGCACAGACTGCAGTTCCTATTTGCTTCTGTATATGCAGCAGGGCAGTTTTTGATGTGGAAATGCACAAACCTTTTGCACCTACACCTCTAGGTTAGTTGACGCCATGAGTGTTAACCAGGAGGACAGAAATTTTCTTCAGAAATGGCCATCAAACTCAATAAATATTTTAACAATATGGATACCAGTCGGTGACAGTGCGCTTACTAAAAGTAATAAAAAATAAGTACAATAGCAGGGACAGCAGGGATGACAAAAAGGGTGCAGCCATCACACAAAGACCTGAAAGAAACGGCATACCTTTTGTGCAATTGACAGTGAAGAGACGGAAAACCAAATGAAATGATGCAGTGAATCCGTTATTCAAAACGACAGCAGCGTCAGTGACAGGGACAGTATGTAACAAAGAAGACAAGGGGAACAGAATATGAAACAAAAAGTTCTTCATTTGGAACACAAATTAATAACATAAACATACGGTAGAACACCTACTCACTCATCAATTGCATTGAAGTGGGAAGAGGCTTACACAAGTGTCTTATGATCAGCTGTCAAGATGCATTAGAAATACGGAAGAGAAAAACAATACAACCATGTAAATAGGAGAATTAATGGAAGCCCAACATGAAAATAATGCGAGTAGAAGAAACAAAAGGGACATTGAACTTTACATGAAATGCATGTGAAAGGAAATAAAAGTTAGAAAGTGAATTTAGAAATAAAATAAAGATTCTATACCACACTACCTTCAATCAATACACTTGGTTTATGTCATGAACTGGTCATAAAGGAATTGGGCATGGATGACAGAGAAAAAGGGAAAACGGACTGAAAATATGACAACTGAAGAAAGAAAGGACCTAAATATATCAGAATATGATTATAAAAATGAAATAAAGCCGGAAGACAAATGTGTACATTTGTAATTATCAAAAAGGAAGAGGATTATAAAACATAAGCATTAAGACTTGATGTTTTCACAATATTAGGAGTGCAACCTAATTTTCTTGTTCTCACATTGAACTTTTCAATTCGAATTGCATATATCTGTAATCGCTCTTGTTTTCAATTACTTTACATATTTCGTTTTTCAATTAATTTCCAGACATTGGTGTCTTTTTCCATAAAGTTCTTTTTATTAAGTATCCGATTCCATCACACTTAAAACAGACCCAGCCAATGTGTTTCATCCCTTATAGGCACTTCATCAGGGCAACTTGATTTAACCTCCTTATCAAAATTCTCCTTTTGCAATAATTCCCTGTTTAAATGTCTGGGCTCCTTTCGAGCATCCTTTTGGCGCGTGTGTCCTAGTGCTGTCTGATCGATCGATCTGCCCATGCTTTCACCACGTAAGAAATAATTTTTCCACAGGAAGTGAATTTGCAAAACACCCACTAATCATAAAACAATGTTTCAAGTAGAATATTTTTTTTTAAATTGAGAATGGACAGGAAATATCAAAACAGTAGAGCAAAACAGACATACTGATCGCTAAGAGAGGAGAAACAAGAGAAAAAACGAGTCAGAAGAGAGAACAAATAAGGTTATTTATAACATACACCAGGAAGCAAAAGACATAAAGAGATTTCTGAAACCCTTTGGTGTATTAAACCTGTTGTTCTGAACAAAACATTTTAGAACAAGTCAGAGCAACAAAACTTACAGACATTAGCTAAGCAATGACAAAACATTTTGAGAAAGAACATTTCTCAAACACACAGTTCCACTGCAGGAATACTGGACTTCAATGCTTCTCTGCCTTGCCCACCTTGTACTGTGAGCAGGCTAAAAATCCACTCTTGAGAATAAAAGTGGAAATGGTAATTTGGAACGACACGTCACTGCATACCACCCTCTCTTGAACTGGTATGGATTGATCTACTGTGCTAGAGTCCTGAAGAAAGAAATCAAACAGCATTTACCATATGGTCTCCAAAACTGAACTACCTAAAATACCGTGTAAGATATACCTTGTAGAATTGGGTAGTATTCTGCAGCTATGTGTTTTTGTGTACTTGTGAATACAAATGGTTCACCTGAAACGTATAATATGAAATGTAAGTCTTACTTTTCTGCCGTGTTATAAGCATCCAGTACATTATCCCTGAACTACTTTGAATATTATTTAATGTAGTTTACAGTATGTTCTGAAACAGCAAATCAAAATTGTGGTTCAAAATCTTTAGAAGGAATGGGAGCTTGCCACTGTGCAACCAAAAATGCAACTCCCTGAGCCTCATTAGGCCCTGCGGACCCCATCCCCCAGGGCCTAATTTATTTCAATGGGAAGGGGGCCATGTTTTGTACTGTGATCTGTATAGATATATGTATCTTCATGTGATTATGATTATAATAAATGACTTATAATAAATAACGTATATGACTCCGCGATGACTTGGTAAGCATCCTTGAAGTATGGCGAGATACTCTGCCTACTAAACCTTTACAGACAGTTTGTTTGTTTTTTTGGTACATGCATTGGTTTATTTATCGTTCAGGGGCCCTTTTTTGTGTCATTAGGGTTTCCCTACCCTGCTCCAATATATTACTTTAAATGTTTTACTTCTGAACAGGGGACTAAGCCTATAATGGCTGCCAGCAACATTTTTCTGATGTTTCTGGCAGCTAATCGGAGCGCTCGCTCCCACAGGAGTCTGACTCCTGCTGGAGCGAGTTGGCCCAGAGGGAAAAAAGCTCCCTAGTCCAATCAGAACCCTCCATTTTTAAATTGGCATTCCCATAAGAGTCTCCCAAGCCTCTTGCGGACCCAACCGTCTAGATATATAACTATTTTTTACCCTCAATTTCTCAAAAACAATTGAACAGGTTTACACCAACTCACAAAAAGCACAATCTGCGTACCAAGATCTAGCTTCCTGCAAAATGTTGTGCAATTCCATTGTGCAGTTTTTGTTGTAGCCCTGCCTAAAGAAGTCTATGGAAAATGCATGGGTATTTTGGGACCCCTGTTTCTCAGCCCCCACTTGACGAATTGTTATATTGCATATAGGTACCCCAATATAGGCTCAGGTAAAATCCTAACCCTTCGCCTATATTCCTCCCTATATTACATACATAACGGTTCTTAGGGACTAACCTTACACCTAGATACGACACTGCACACAGAATGCAGAATTTTCCCTGGTAAAAGCCTCATACGTTATGCATGAGGATTCTTGGAAACTCAGCAGGACTACCATCTCCTGTATAATAACTATGTATAAAGTTCATTCCAGACGTCATCCTATGTCCGACAAATGGCACAGCAAAGTAGAACCCGCAGGGAGACCTTTGGGTATATAAACATCACATCCTGGCTGAGACAAAGAGAGGAGATCAGGATTTCCCTGCCGACACACTGATGCTGAGGTTCCTGCAAGCAGATACTCCAGTTCGCAGTGGTCTAACATCCCTTGCAGGGTGTCCAACTCAAGAACAAGACGGGGTCCCACAGTCTCTCACTTTATATAATGGGGTTGACTTTATCCTAGAGTGATTCTTGGCTTAACATCTACATACATGCTAGGTACACTTAGGTACATCTAGTTAGGGTAGCATCGTAGGAGTACGCATTTTATTGTCATGTATTTTATGTACTTGCTTGTATTCATGATTATAAAAAAATGGTAAAAAGATACCATCCGTTTACTTTCTTAGTGCTTCTAATCATTTATATCTGTTACTGTCTGATGGTTGTTTTAGCACATCTATTTTACACTAGAATGACGACTGTTCGATAAATTACTTATTGAAAACGTCCATACCGTTTATTCTGTGTATCTCTCTGAGACTAAGTGAGCATGAGTGACTGAGCAAAAAGTAGTGCACTGTTTCCACGGTCCTGAGGGATCAGGGTTGTCATGTTCGATAGTTGCCAAGAACTGTTCTCTCCATGGTAAGAGGAGTTTCTAGTGGCACTGTGAGCTAGCTGGTATACAGGCCAACATAACCGGTGGGGGTGTCTAGAATCAGTATGACACCAATCCTACAGTGTATGTTGTCTAAACGTGCAGATCCTATATAGGTTTTATAGGAACTACACGACATGGCGCCGCCAACGTTGGTTAGGTACTTATTTAACAGTCAAATCTGAGTAGTTCAGTTGTGCAATTCCCAGAGACCCTACTCACATTTCCCCAGAGACGTCTGGAGCGGGAGGGTACAAAATACCTGCTACAGCTGAGGAGGCAAAATCCTATTTATTGGCTGTTGGTTAATCAAGCTTGAAGGACACATTGTTCCTATGAATGAATGAATGAAGAAAGTATTTGATTAAGCGCACTGTGGCCAAGCGGCTTCCTGGTGCTGGTGTTGAGACCAACTATCACTGAGGCAGCCCGAAGGGATTAGCAAGAGTACGCCTGGGAGAACAGAAAAGTTTTCAAGGCTTTACGAAAATGGGAGTAAATTGGGATGGATCGCATGGAAAGGGGAAGACTATTCCAGAAGCGGGGGGCCAGAACTGAAAAGCGTGTGCCTCCAGTTCTGGATTTACGGAAGCGGGGGACATTGAGAAGGGCCAAAGTAGTCGAGCGGTGAGTGCGGGCAGGAATATGAGAAGAAATAAGGGAACATATGAATGCAGGGGCTGAACGGGCAAGAGCCAAAAAAACAAGACAACCCATTTTAAAGAGAGAACGCTGAAAAACAGGGAGCCAATGGAGAGACTTGAGCACGGGAGTGATGTGATGAGTTTTAGAAAGGTGAAAGATGAGACGAGCGGCCTGGTTCTGAATAGCTTGCAGACGTCGAGTTTCGTAGGCTGGAATGCCCACGTACAAGCTATTCCCGTAATCAAGACGGGAGGTAATCAGAGCCATAATGATGATTTTAAGTGCATCTGAGGAAAAGAAACGGGAAATCTTTCGAATAAGCCGGAGGGATAGAAAGCAGGAAGAAACAACAGAACTAATTTGTGCATGCATGGAAAGATCATGACTGACCTGAATACCCAAAGTTCTGACAGAAGAAACCGGAGTAGGGAGGGAGCCAAAGGCGGGGGGCCAAAAAGCGGAAGACCAAGGACTGGATGGGCCGCCCGTCAAGACCAACTCGGTCTTGTCCGGGTTGAGCTTAAGATGGTTAGAGCTCATCCAATCCGAGATAAAGACCAGAGTAGAGCGAAATTTTGAGAGAGACAGAGATGAAGAGGAAAGATCAAAGACAAGCTGGAGGTCGTCGGCGTAATTATACACGGAGACCCCCAGAGCAAGAAGAGCAGAAATAAGAGGATAGATGTAAAGATTAAAGAGCAGAGGGGAAAGAGAGGAACCTTGGGGAACACCACAGGGAACCAAGCGGGAAGGGGCAGAGAAACTAGATAAATGGACTGCCTGAGAGCGGCCAGAAAGAAAGGAGGCAAGCCAGGAGAATGCAAGGCCCCGAATGCCCGCCGCGCTGACACGGTCAAGAAGGATGGAATGATCAACCGTGTCAAACGCAGCGGACAAATCAAGGAGAACCAAGGCTTGAGGAAGAGAAGAATCAGCTTTAGATTTCAGCTCATCGAGGACTGCAAGAACCACTGACTCAGTGGAGTGGCCTCGACGGAAGCCTGCCTGATGTGAGGCCAGGACATGGTTCTCCTCAATATGAGCAGAAAGGCAAGAGGTAACATAACTTTCTAAAATCTTGCCAAGATAGGGAAGAAGAGAAATAGGCCTAAAATTAGAAGGGAGTGAAGGGTCAAGGCCAGGTTTTTTTAGAATAGGCAAAACAATAGCAGATTTAAAGAATGACGGGACTAAGCCCAGGGCAAGAGAGGCATTGAGAAAAGAAAGAGGGGGAGAAGGACAACTAGTAAATAAAGCTCTTAAAATCCGGGCCGGAGCACAGTCAGCTGGAGAGCCTGACTTGATCTTGGTAAGCAAAGTGAGAAATGTGTCTACAGAAATAGGGGGGAAAGAGTCGAAAGAAGAAGAGAGAGCCGACAGAGAAGGAGTGGGGAGAGGGGGAGGAAGCAGGGGAATATTGGCTTTGATCTTGACGATCTTCTCAATGAAGAAATCATTGAGAGAAGAGCAGAGATCTTGAGAGGGAATGAGAGTAGGATTGGTACGAGCCGAAAATGCCAGATCATTGACCAAAGAGAAAATCTCCTTGGATTTGTTAGCAGAGAGGGCCACTTTCTCAGAAAAGTATTTTGTTTTGGCCAGAAGGACGGCTTGCTTATATTCATGGAGAAGATGTTTGTATTGGACCCGAAGAGCGGGGCAGTAATTTCGTCTCCAATGACGCTCAGAGCGTCTCAAGTCCAATTTCAGAGCTTTAAGCTCGGTATTAAACCACTTATGAGCGTCATAGGGACGAACAGCCTTAGTTTTCCTAAGCGGGGCAACCTTATCACAAGAGGAAGACAGCCAGGTGTTAAGCGCTTCAGCTTGAGAGTCCTATTGTGCATAACACCTTATCTTAGTTCCCTTGAAGAGAACTTTTCTTACTAAAAACAATGATTGATATACAGGATAATGCTGTGCATAACCTAAATCTCTCAGCCGAAGAAGATTATGGCAGATGCAATACAAATTACAGAAAATGTTAGAAATGCCATCACCCTAAAACTAGCTGCATATGGTTTAACAGCTAGGGGTGGGCCAGTAACCTTCGTGATTGAGGCACACAAATCACTTAGAACAGAGGTATTCTATTAATGGGTTACATTCTCAGAGGTACATGTACGAACAAAGACATTTCATTACCACATAGAAGATAAAATACCGAACAAATATTGTTTGTCAAGTCACGTCAAGGAAAGCTTTATTCGACTGTTTTTTAAAAATCATAAAAGCACATAAAATAGACAATTTTTACATTAAATTACATAAGTTAAGAACAGTAAACAAAAACAAATTTGAAATGTAAAATAAAAATTCAAACTATGATAAAAACCATCTAAGAAGTGGGGGTTCCCTTACAGTTAAAGTTCATCAGTAATAAAACATTTTCTTAGGTGGAGTACTATCTATAAAAACATAGCCAGCCTCCATGCTATGTGTTCATTCTCCAGGAATTGAAATTTGATTAGTGCTGGATGACATTGCCTCAACCCCTGAGATTTTAAAAGTGGAATTAACCACACTTTCCTTAGTTCTGAATAAAATTTACAGAAAAAAACTAAATGAATAGTGGATTGGGCATTATGATTGTCACAAGGACACAATTGCAGCAATCGAGACCAGTCATTAACTTTAGGAAAGGTCACAAGTCTATGGACAGTATTAAGCCTAAGCCTGGTCAATAACAATCTATCAAAAACGCCAGGTACAAATGTCAAATATGGCTTAATTCCTAAAGTATTTGATATTAACTGGTGTTGATTAACACTGGGCTTTAAAAGTTCCCCTGATGATCTTACTGTGTTCAGCAACCGGAGACCCTCCTTTTTTAAGACCTTTCTAGGGATCGCCTGCATGGACCTTGGGTCAGTGAAATATTTTAAATGACCTAAGTCATTCATAAAGTTATGAACAAACCTTACTCAAGGAATCTTTAAAGCCTCATCCAATTTAAGACTATCCTGCTAAATCTCCCTGTTTAGCTGGGTCTGCTCCTTTTACCAGATACTATCGGTTCCATTTTAATGAGATCAGAGATAAAAGGGAGACCCAATTCCTCATGACAAACATAGGAAGATGTGCTAGGTGGGACGGATAAAATATATCTTAAAAAAGAGTTTTCAACAAGTTGTAGCAAAAGAGTGTTGACTAAACCCCACACCCCATCCCAGTACATAGCGGAAGTAATGTACTTGGCTTTACAAATTTGTAGGAGCTCCCCTGGGGGTTTCCTACCTAATTTCTTTGCAAAAGTTGCAAGGGCAGTGGATGACCGAATGAACGCCATTTTTTTTGTTGATATTGTTTGGGCCCATGAATCATTGTTATGTTATGTTATGTTATGTTATCTTGGGTTTTATTAAGCGCTCAGCTACTCAACAGAGTGTCCCGGCGCTGACAGACCCGTGAACCATATAACTACATCCGGGGGAGAGATTTAAAGGCTAAACAGCCATGTTTTAAGCACCTTTCTAAAAGTCGTCAAGTTGTCGCTCTTTCTTAAGGCCAGTGGGAGGGCATTCCAGGCCCGAGGAGCAAGGTATTTAAAAGAACGCCCTCTGATCCGGGCGCGCCTGAATGCCGGGACCGAAGTGAGTGACAATGACGCAGAACGCAAGGCTCTGGCAGGCCGATGAAAAGCAATCCTCTTCCTCAAATAGAGGGGACCGGAGCCATCAAGAGTCCTGAATGCCATAGTAAGTGCCTTAAATTCAATGCGCTTCTGAATAGGGAGCCAGTGCAAAGATTGCAACAGTCCTGAAGCATGGGAACGGTGGCTAAGGCCAAAAATAGCCCGAGCTGCCGAGTTCTGCACAACCTGTAGCCGTGAGAGAAGGATCTTCGGAAGACCCAGATACAGGACATTGGCGTAGTCCAGCCTAGAGCCTATCATGGCCTATACCGTGATCCTCCTATGGGCGATGGAGAGGACAGGAAGAAATTTCCTTAACATTTTTAAAATGCCAAAGCATTGGCCAACTAGGCTCATAATCTGTGGTTTCAGAGTGAGACCATTGTCCATCTTCACCCCAAGGTTTTTTAACCCCTGAGGCCACGTCAGAAGTGGGGGAACATATCAGCGGGCCACCAAGACCTCCAACAGGGATCCGGAGGGCAGCCAAAAAAGAGAACCTCAGATTTATCTGAGTTGCATTTGAGCTGATTACATTGGAACCATGTAAAGACCGCATCCAGACAACTCTTGATGCGATCTCCATTGAAATCCGTGTCCTTACCACATGTGAAAAGGAGCTGGGTGTCATCGGCATAAGAAACAATTTGGGCTCCAAAAGACTCGACCAGCGCCGCCAGCGGGGACATATAGATATTAAAAAGGGTCGGGCTTAATATGGAACCTTGAGGAACACCCACACCCAGAGGCGGAACGGTCGCAGAAAAGGGAGGAGCCCAGACTGTCTGTTGGCGATCGGTCAGAAACGACTTGAACCATTTGAACACCGTTCCTCCCACACCTATCTCTGCAAGACGTGCCAATAGGTGATCATGCGGAACGGTGTCAAACGCCGCCGAAAGATCGAGCAGCACCAGCAGTGCCTTACCCCCAGAGTCCTGAGCTTCCTTGATGGCCTCAAACACCTCTAACAGCGCTGCTCCGTGCACGGATTGAGAGTGGTGCAGAAGGCCATGAGACTCCACAAAATGAGAGAGGATAGACTGAACATGCTTTTCCGCCACTTTGGCCAAGGCCGGGAGCAGAGAGAAAGAAGGTGATTAGCATGGATGGCACGGTCAAGAGAAGGTTTCTTCAAGAGAGGAATGACCATTGCCTGTTTCCAGGCAGACGGCACAATCCCTGTTGACAATGAACAGTTTAAAATAGGCTTGACCATCGGGTTAATAGCGTGGGCTATTTTGGCAAGACACTTCGCAGGGCAAGGGTCAAGGGGAGAGCCCGATCTAGTTTTAACAAGAAGTTCCAAAGAGGCTTGAAGTGTGATTGGAGGAAAACTCATCAGACTGGGCTTTTTCGAGTCCGATGTAGTGGTCTTAATTTCAGGACAAAGCGCTCCCACCTTCATAAAAGCAGGAAAAGTTGCCTGGATGCTCTTGATTTTATTGGCAAAGAAACTAGCTAATTGCAGAACCCACGGTTCCGAAAAAGAGCATCTAGGCATGGTAGCCGCTGGTGAAGAGAATTCCTTCACAATTGCAAAGATTTCTTTGCTGGTATTAGCGGCCTCATCAATCCGTTGAGCAAAGTAGGCTTTTTAGCCCGATGAATTTCTTTATGATAGGCCTTGGTACAACTTCTGTAGGCCTCCTTCATAGTATCCAGGTAATTTGTTCGCCAAGCTCTTTCGGCTTTTTTACAGAGCCTCCTGCTAGAGTTGAGCGACTGCGAAAACCATGGGGCCGATGTTCGTGAGGGTTTTTTATACGAATGCCTCGGCGGGACTAAATCCTCCAAGCACTGTGTAAGCCACTCTTGAAAGCGGGCAAGATCTAGTTCCAGGACCCCGGAAAGAGAGCAGGGATGAGTTAGCCGATATTGCGCCATCATTTCCACGGTGACTGAATGGAAAGGACACGACAGCCGGGCAAGGCACCCCACACCTCTACTAGTCGCCATGGTTTGGGACTGAATATTGAAAGTCACCAAAAGGTGGTCAGACCATAACACCGGAAGGGGGGGTACAACTGTCACCGAAGAAGATGAAAAAATCTGATCCAATATGTGTCCTTTATTATGAGTAGGGCACGTTACGTAGGGTAAGAGGCCCAGAGGCGTAGTAATATCTAAGATTTTTATGGTGTCTGGCGTATCTATATTATCAAAATGGACCTTAAAATCGCCCAGAAGAATGAAATGCTTAAATTGAATGCTCATGACCGAAATCACTGCATTCAGCTCCTCGTTAAAAGAACCAACGGGGCCAGGGGGCCTATAGACCAACAAGCCCGCACAAGATTGGCCGGGAGAAAGTGTAAGACAGAACCCCAGTGCTTCCACCCCACTAATGTCCTCGGTTGGTATGATGGAACACTCGTAACGTCTGTCAATCACCAATATCACTCCTCCCCCTCTGCCAGATTTCCGATCTTTCCTCAGTATGAAATAGTTTGCGGGCATGGCGTTTGCTATATCAGGACCTGATGCTTCGCCAAGCCACGTTTCCGTGAGAAATAAGCAGGCGGGTTTAGAATCGGAGAGAAAGTCGAACAGGTCCAGAGCATGTTTACTCATTGAACGAGTGTTCAAAAGGGCACAGCTGAAGAAACGATCAGCGGCGGCCCGCTCGGTAGGTATCGTTATTTATTGGCTAGACTTAACGCCATCCGTTTCCGTCAGCCCGTTCATCAACGACCAGCCACAACCCATGCAAAGATGTTGAGTCTCACTTGCCGGATCATGGACACTGCAGCTGCTGTTGCATGTTTGTCTAAGGGAACGAAGCCGAAGAGCGGAGTGCTGAGTGATTTTCTCATGACGATGAATCTGTACGTTGCCGCCACCGTCCGCCGCCGGGACGCTGACGGGCGCAGACGGGCTTTCCTTTGGCGCTCCTTCGGCGCGCAGTCGGTGCGCCTGCTGCACACTTCCGCTGCGCGTCCGCCAATGACACATATTATATAGAAGGGAAGGCGGAGGCGGGTGGCGAGGCCTCTGTCAAGGGGCGTGGCCTCGGCGCTCGCCGGAATGGCGTCCCCAGGTGGGACTAGAGGGCTTGCGGCCGCTACAGCGAAAGACCAGCTGCGCGGGATGCAAGATTCAGCAGGTAGGCAGATACAGAATAAAATATATACAGTTTTTAAAAAATATAGCACAAAGCACTCCCGGCTTCCGCCTCAGGAGGTTCAAGGGTCTAACAGGCGCTGAGAACAGAATCCTTTTTAACGCGGCGGCGGGGGGCGTGGCCTCTGTCAAGGGGCGTGGCCTCGGCGCTCGCCGGAATGGCGTCCCGAGGTGGGACTAGAGGGCTTGCGGCCGCTACAGCGAAAGACCAGCTGCGCGGGATGCAAGATTCAGCAGGTAGGCAGATACAGAATAAAATATATACAGTTTTTAAAAAATATAGCACAAAGCACTCCCGGCTTCCGCCTCAGGAGGTTCAAGGGTCTAACAGGCGCTGAGAACAGAATCCTTTTTAAAGCGGCGGCGGGGGGCGTGGCCTCTGACAAGGGGCGTGGCCTCGGCGCTCGCCGGAATGGCGTCCCGAGGTGGGACTAGAGGGCTTGCGGCCGCTACAGCGAAAGACCAGCTGCGCGGGATGCAAGATTCAGCAGGTAGGCAGATACAGAATAAAATATATACAGTTTTTAAAAAATATAGCACAAAGCACTCCCGGCTTCCGCCTCAGGAGGTTCAAGGGTCTAACAGGCGCTGAGAACAGAATCCTTTTTAAAGCGGCGGCGGGGGGCGTGGCCTCTGACAAGGGGCGTGGCCTCGGCGCTCGCCGGAATGGCGTCCCGAGGTGGGACTAGAGGGCTTGCGGCCGCTACAGCGAAAGACCAGCTGCGCGGGATGCAAGATTCAGCAGGTAGGCAGATACAGAATAAAATATATACAGTTTTTAAAAAATATAGCACAAAGCACTCCCGGCTTCCGCCTCAGGAGGTTCAAGGTTCATTGTGGTTAAATAATATACCAAGGTATGAGAAGCCCTTAGGCGAGGCTAGCTTCTGACCATCCAAAATATGCCTTTTGACCTCTGACTCCCTTGGCCACATCTCATTACAAAAGTCTTTGATATGTTAGTACTAAGACCAATGTCCTTCATAAAGACAAAAAAACTGTCAAGGACCCTCTGGAGACCATTTTGCGTTTGTGCCATTAAAACTGCGTCATCCACATAGAGGAGAGCAGGTATGGATCGGCCATCAACTTGAGGAAAATGTTGTCCACTCCTAAGTAATACTTCGCCCAATCCATTGATATAAAGGTTAAAAAGAAAGGGGGCCAGCACACAGCCTTGCCTGACCCCCTCCTAACGGGAAATGCAGCTATGCGCTCCCCACTGAAGACAAAACGCACACTGGCTGATGCATCACTATAAAGGCGCCTAAGAAAAATGATAATATGTGGGTCAACCCTCAGAGCCTCGAGGACCTCCCATAATCTATCGTGCCTAACGGAATCAAAAGCCTCGGTGAGGTCAACGAAAACCAGGAACAATCTACCCTTTTTCGCCCTAGTATATTTCCATACTAGAATGGCCAAATTTAAACATTGCTCCGTTGTACCCAGCCCCTCACGGAAACCATACTGCAGGTTTGATAAGACCTGAGTATCTTCTGCCCAATCTTGCAGACGCTCCAAGATCACACACCCGGCCACTTTTACTATGGAATCAAGTAATGAAATTGGTCTATAACAACCGGGGTCTTGGCAGTCCCCTTCTTGAAAATTGGGACAATAATAGACTCCACCCAGGTCTTAGATATTCAGGCCTGGCAGCTAGCATTAATAACCTGGGTTATGATGGGCCCCCAGAGGGTGATGTTAGACCTTATTAGGTCCACTGGGACACCGTCTGGACCGGGGGCCTTACCAAACAGGCTTAATGCAAGGGCTCTGTTCACTTTCTCTAAGGTGAACTTCAAATCTACATTATCATGATTTCTCACTACTCTATCGCTGACTGACAAGGTAGGGGTTACCTGGGCCATTGTATACCTTTGAAAAATGCTTGATCCAAACCTCTTCAGAGATAGCAATTTCTATCATCGGACCATCTCCAGGAGTTAAAAACGGCGCCTTCACTGCTCTCCAGAATGCGGCACTATCTTTTTATTGTCCTGCCGAGTGAAGGGATTCCCAAGCTTCATCTCTCATGGCACTCTTTCTTTATTTAATAGCCTGTCTATACTTCAGTCTCGCCAGCCTGACGTTCAGAATTCTAGGTTGCCTATGTAACTCAAGCTTCAAGTTAGAATACGCTTGTGTACACCTTGTATTAAACCAGCCCGAATCTTTAGCTTTGTTACCTTGTTGGGCAGATAATATTTTCCTGACTTCGTCAGATATTTCTATAAAAGACGCTAAAATGCTATCGTGGGAGGCTAATTCGCACAGGCAAGTATCGATGGCAGATTTACAATTTGTCACTAATCGTTTTGTCACTGCCACAGGATCCACTTTCGACCATTTTAAGGTATATCCATTAATTTTATCAAGTTTAATCTCACCTATAACCTGCGTGGCATTATTAGTCCTTTTCGGCCTATACAATGGCATATTAACCATTAGACATAGAGGGAAATGGTCACTCAGGGAATTATCTCCAACCGTGAAAGAAAGCAGTGTAGATGCGTGGTTGCATGAAGCTAAGATGTAATCTATAGTTGAGGCTAAGCCCCTTCCATTAAAAGTGTGAGGCATCAGAACATATTGTTTGTACGAGGACATTGAAGTTCGGCTCACTTACCAGGAGCATTTATACTGGTTTAAAGGCATCCTCCCCAGTCAAGAAATAAATTAAGACTCCGTCCGCTCAGAAGAGACGGAGCAACATGGCCGGTACTAGCGGCCTACACACCACATCCTGAAATTGAAACAATGTCAGCAAAAGACTTACTTGCACTTCATAAAGAATTAATAGAACTTTACAGAAATATGTAACAGTTTGTGATAAGAACACTCACAGTTCAGCCAGCAACAGCTACACCAACAGGTCCGATTCAAACATCAACAACTAAAATGACACCACAAACATTACACGCAGTGATGGGTAAAATGCCCAAAATCGTGAACAAATGCCATTCTGAGTGGCTCAAAAAATAACACAGCTAGAGGCGGTATTTCCAAACACCAGCCCACATGAAAAACACAGAATGTTAACAATTTGCTTGCCCATGGGGATAACACCCCAGATAGAGGATTTTACTTCTTGGGGTACAGTTTTCGCTGCCATATTCAGCAGGACTCATGGTATCCCGTCATTAGCAGTAATACTATATGTATTCAGATAAATACAGAACGAGTATGGAGTAGAATCTGCTCTGAACTTAGGGATGAAGTTACTAGGTAATTTTGCCCAGGTATCAGCTATAATATGAGCAAATATTAAAGGGGAGGCAGTATAAGTGGCAATACGCCAGCGCCTAAGGAAGTTCACTCCACTACAACAGGAGCATGAATTACCTAAAATTATTGAAACTGCTTATGCAGAATTAGGCAGAGACAGTGTGGGGGCTAGAACAATACATCCTCTGCTGATGGGTAGTCCCAAAAAGGATACCTTTAAGGAAGCACCTGCTTCTTCAAAGAAGATATGGGATAATAAAAAACAACAAAAGAATAAAGAGAACAGATCTCAATCCAGAGGTAGGTCTCCTCAACAGTAGCCCTCTGAAAAGATGTATATTCTTAGGAAAAGGGATAACATTAGAAAACCTGACAGGTATCAGGACACTGATACACGTTCCTATCATTCCTTTCAGGGTTCATCGAAAAACTCTGAGAGGGAAGGAGGGTCAGAACACAGACAGGAAGAGCGTACAAAGTCCAGAGACGCACAACGCACTTCATACTACGCATCCAAAAAAGATGAGAAGCCTGAAGCAAAACCTCATTTCAAAAAGTAAAAAGTAACAGGTCTCAAAGTTAGACATGCCCAGAATTCTGAGGACTCAACTACTGAACGGGGAATGAGCTCTGACAATGCTAGACAGCGCAGCAGAGGTAACAATTTGCTTGCCAGACCCTTATGGAATGTCTGGTGACAGCATAGTTGAGTGAACATATCACGGTGGAAACGCCTGATACTAGGGTAAGTGTACCACATAGGTTACATTAAATAATACTGCAGATGGGAGGGGACAAGCCCAGAAAAATTAAAGGTCTCTTTTAGGAGAACCTGACTTTTGGCTTCAAAATGTTTTTAGCTGAAAGAGATTGACCGCCTACTATTGTTACGGATTGCCCAAAGGGAGAAACTGTAATTATACCAGCTTTTTCCGACCTCATTCCCCAATATTTAAAACACACATACGCGCGGGAGTGGGCGGTGGCCCTTGCTGCTGCACTATATCGCAACCATGTTGGGTGGGATGAAGATTCAACCCACCATGTGATAACATTAAAATCTACTCCAACTCCACAGAGACAGTATCCAATAAAACAGGAAGTGAAAAAACAGGTCAGAGAGATCTTAGATCAACTTGAATATCAGGGTGTGATTGAAACTTGCTTTCTTTAATGAATAATTCTTTGTTTCCCGTAATGAAACCCTATAATTCATGGGGGCGCTAGGGGGCGCGCGAACAAGATGGCTGCAAACGCGTAAGGCTCCCGCAGCCCAGAGCCATTATCCTACAATTCTCCTGTCTGCGATGTGTGCCGGGACTGCTGATGCCGCCCGCTGCTGACTGAGGGACTCCGGCAGCCCTGGGGGGAACATTTGGAAGCGGAGACAGCCCATCGCCGGAGATATCAGTTCGGACAGCTGCCCTGGCAAGACGCGCGGAGCGCGCTATGGGTGGCGGCCGGCTGAGAGGAGCACTTCAGACCGCGGCTTACCACGAGGAGACCAGGCCGCGCAGGCCGCGCGACGCAAGGCGGGAGGAAAACAACCTGCTGGCGACCTGCAAAGCTACTAAAGCTCCCCCTGGAGACAATAGAGAGCGGTGGAGCTGGCGATCGCCTGAGCTACAACACCACATGAGGGGAGCGCAGAGGCAGTGAGACTCTCCGTGGTGGGTGCTCCCTCCGGGAGGCGACGTGAATTGCGGACTGTGGAGGTGTCATTGGAGGGCAAATCTGAAGCGGCCGGAGTGCGGACGGACGAGTGCTCCCGACCAGACTGAGATTTTTTCCGGGTGAGACCTAATCAATCGCCTGTCGGAGTGACCGGGTGGGGCATACGGGGCCACAACCCGACGCGAAGGTGACCACTGTGAATACGACGGCGAGGCCTGGGACACGGAGCGAGGCCCTGTGTGCAGTACAGAGGGGGCAGACCCGCTGGGCGTCCTCGAGTGTAGCTGAAGGGAGGCAAACTGTCCTGGCACTGTGGAGAGCGCCGCTGTGTCCCGGATCCTAGGGGCGTAGCGGCTCGGGATCTGGCAACCGGGCACTGTCCTTGAGTTGGACGACAGCGGAGAAGTGGGGAGCCGCGGACATTCTACAGTGGAGGGACCGCCTAGGGCCTCACCCCCCTGGGAGTCGCCCAGCTATGAACGGGCCCCGTTCTCTTCAAGCCTGACGCCCGCAGGAGGCGATGAGACGCCCGTGAGCCCACCGGCGTAGGTTGATGGGGACAGACTGAAGGAAGCGCAGTGTGGAGGAGCGATCCCGACTGCGGACGAACGACCAGTGGATCACGACGTAGTTGTGACTTGAGCGCTACCTGGTCTGTGCTAAAGGCGTTACCAAACAGATGGAGACGCACCAGCCAACAGCTCTGTGTGCTGGTTGCTGACGGTTGAGGTGGAACATCACCGGATCCTGCTGGTAAGCGACGCACTCGCTGGGGCCGGGGAGAGGCGACTGGCGGGCGACTCTGCTACACAGTGAGTCCCATGTAAACTGGAAGTGACAATCTCGAACATCGGGGGGAGCCGGCTGGACGAAACTGACCCTGCAGGGGAGACGATAGTGGCTGGGGAGGCCCTGCGACCCTCTCCCTTCTCCGGAACTGGTCGAGGAGATGGGAAGTTAGCTCCCTGCTGTCCTGATATAGTGGTGCCCAGGGTCGCCCCTACCTGACGCACATCGTAGGAAATCGCGAATGCCGTCAGCTCAACAATTGGCCATGGGGCGGCTGCGGAACAAGCAGAGTGAGAGCCGGCTGAGGGTGGGGGGCCCTGGTCTGGCACCGGGACGATCTGACGGAGGTGCAGTGCTGCCAGCGTCGACTTTGGAAGCCAAAATGGACGCCATGCTAGCAGCGGTGGACCGACTGGGCAACACCCTGGAACAAACTAGAACCTCCTTAGAATCCCGTATCAACAAAGTCACAGTGGATTTCACTTTACTCCATGCTGACCATCGTAAATTGGCAGACGCCGTTGCTCACCAGTGCCAGACGCTACAGGATGTTCAACCGGTAGTGCGCAGCCACACCGCAACTTTACAGGACTTGATCGATCGAGTTCATATTCTGGAAGACCGTGCTGAGGATGCGGAAGGCCGCTCTCGGTGCCAGAACATACGCGTGGTGGGTCTGCTGGAAGGTGAGGAGGGTCGACACCCGGAGCAGTTTTTTGAAGGCTGGCTACGAGACATACTCCCATCAGGGGTGCTCTCCCCACAGTTTGTAGTGGAACGGGCGCACAGAGTTCCGGCGCGGAGGCCTGTCCTCGGGGCTCGGCCACGTCCCTTTCTATTCAGACTCCTCAACTACCGCGACAGGGACGTGATACTCCATGAAACGAAGAAGCTGGGTGCCCTTACGGTAGGGGGTGGCCCGGTGATGCTGTTTCCAGATTATACAGTGACGGTCCAGAAGCGGAGAAGTAATTATTTAGAGGTGAAGCGCCGGCTCTGTGAACTGCAGATTCCATATCCCCTGTTGTTCCCCTCACGCCTCCGGGTAGTCATGAAGGAAGGGACACACTTTTTCGACGCCCCGTCCGATGTCTGGGACTGGTTGGTGGAAACGGGACGACATAGTGGACCAAAGCCATCGGACTCAGGCATTGGCGGGCAGCGAGAGAGACGGCCGAGGCGGCGGCGGCGGGGGGAAAGCCATGGAGGGATGGGGCCGAGCCCCCCCGTGGCGCCCAGCCCGGAGAAGATGCGTCTGGAATGCCAGGAAGCCCTTGAGGCGGTGGCAACCTTGGGATCTGTGAGCAGTCAAGGGGACATGACAGCCCGTGAGCATAGTGATCCTGAGACTAGCGGATCTTCCTCTCCATCTGCCATGCTTTCAGATGACCAAATGCTGCCAGTGGTGACACCTCAAACAGCTGACATTATTGTGTGAACAATGGCACGCTGGGGCAACGATATGTACAGGTGATGGGGGTGGAGTGAGTGTGGCCGGGCACCCTGGGGGGGTGGTTGCGGACTTTGCTACTCCCTTCTTTGATGTGATGCGGTCTCTCGTACTGGCGCATACAGGCTGGCTGGAGCGCCTTTGATGGGTGAGGTTGGGGGGCGGCGGGGATTTCCCTTCCCGGGGAATGGGAGGAGAGGAACATGCACAGTATGGCCAATAGACAGCGGGCGGCGGCAGTAGGCACTTTTGCACCGTTAGTGAGTGCTTGGCACCACTAGCAACTCAGAAGGCACATATGGCAAAGGCGGGGGTAACACAGGGCTCTAATATCTCGGGACCAATACAATCGCCCTTAGCACCCACTAGCAAACACCTGGCTTAGTATTTCACAGGCGTCTGAGTTGTAAGTTTGGACGAATGCCCGTTCTGGGGTTTGCCCTTACAGTTCCACGTTTTTTTATTTTTGTTAGGTGCACTCAGCAGCACACTGTAGTTTTCTTATTCGTTATGATATTGCAGCAGGCTGACATGACATCCACAACTATAGTACCTTCCCTCGGCCGACCCGCTCCTGACCCTGAGCCTCCTACAGTCCTTACTCATCACCGATGGCTGACACTGCGATAGTTACATGGAACATAAGAGGTATGCACACGCCATCGCGTCATTACTCTGTTTTCGCCTACCTACAACGACATAAGGTGGCCATTGCCCTTCTCCAAGAGACCCATATGACGCAGCCAGAGCTAGAGAAACTACGTGCTAGATGGAGGGGTCAGCTCTTTGGGACCACATGCTCTGCACACGCCCGTGGCACACTGATCTGGGTAAGGGCGGGTACACCTTTTACATGCACAGACCCGGTGGTTGACCCCGCTGGGCGATACACACTGGTCAGTGGGAAACTTAATGGACAACATATGCTGCTGGGCTCCCTCTATGCCCCGAACGTCGACCAGTCGTCGTTCTTGGACCAACTCTCTGTAGTGCTAACACCGTATGCGGGACTTCCCTGGCTATTGGGTGGGGACTTTAACGCAGTTTTCGACACGCACCTCGACAGGTCCTACCCGCCCTCCGTAGCACACAGGCAATATCGAACACAAGGAGTCTCACTGACTGGTTGTCGCGCTGGGCCTTGCGAGATGTGTGGCGCAGCTTGCGTCCCAGCGACCGTATTTATTCGTATTAATCGGCGGTACACGACTTTCACGTCCAACTCGACAGGGTGGTAGGCTCTCACTCCTTGACTCCTCTGATAGCTCAGGCGGAATACTTAGGCCGGACCCACTCGGATCATAACCCCCTTAGGCTGAGTCTGTGTTGGGACCCAGGAAGACCCTCCCGTTCCAACGTGGCGAATGCAACCGGCCGCTCTCGAGGACGCTGAATTTCGTGCCTCGCTAGGCACGGCGGTTGAGCAGTTCTTCGACCTGAATGAGGGAACGACAGGAAGTGTGCTGACGGAGTGGGACGCACACAAATCCACCATGCGGGGACACTGCCTGGGGGCGACGGGGAATATTCGTAAACAACTCTCGTTGTCGCTTGCTGCCTTGGAGTCACGCCTTCTGTCGTGTGAACGCCACGGCGAAGGAGGAGGTCGGGACTCGACTCTGCTGGCGCGGCTCCGGACGCGTCATGCTGAGCTGCTTGAACGACTACGGTGTCACAACTACGCGGCTCATTCGGCTCGGGTTCACACCACATCCGATAGGGCGGGGCGATTATTGGCCTGGTTGCTTAGACAGGAGACGGTACATGCACCGATAGACTCTATTCGTGGGCCGGATGGGACACTGGTGCATACACAACGAGAGATCCACCAAATACTGACAGCGCATTATACGGCCCTATATACCTCGACGGGGCGCCGGCAGGAGCAAGATCTGGATCAGTTCCCGGAGACCGCCTGTCTGCCCACGGTCCCGGGTGACCATCAGGAATCACTAGAGGCCCCCCTCACGGTGGAAGAGATAGGAGAGGCAGTGGCTTCGCTGGCCTCTGGAAAGGGCCGGATGGACTCATGGCAGAGTATTATAAGGCCTACCGTGAGTCCCTATTGCCCAGGCTACATGAGCTATACCTCGCGGCCCTTGAGGAGGCCACCCTGCCTGCCTCCATGAGGGAGGCCCACCTGATCTCCCTACTCAAGCCCGGGCGTGATCCTACCAACCTGGGGTCCTACCGCCCCCTTGCCCTTCTTAACGCGGACTACAAAATTCTGGCCAAGGTTTTGGCGAAGCGGCTGGCCCCAACGGTACCAGCGTTGGTGCACAAGGATCAAAACGGGTTTGTGCCAAAGCGCAGCACCTCTCTTAACCTGCGACGGTTCTTCCGAGTGGCTATGGATGGAGCGCAGCTTTGGCCTAGGGCAGGATGTCTGGTCTTGGACCTTGAAAAGGCCTTTGACTGTCTTGAGTGGGGGTACCTGGTGGCGGCACTGTCACACTATGGGCTGGGCCTCGGGTTCCTCCAGATGGCGGCGCTCCTCTACAAGAACCCTGTGGTGCGGGTAAGAACCGGCCCATACATTTCCGACGCCATCCCGGTCGGTCGTGGTACCAGACAGGGGTGCCCTCTCTCGCCCCTCCTTTTCGCGCTCGCAATAGAGCCTTTGGCTGCCACACTACGTAGAGTATTGTCGGACGGCATCCCCCTGGGTGACGCGACCCATCAGGTTTCCTTATATGCGGATGACCTCCTGATCTTCATCAAAGATGTGGCGCACATCCCGGGGGACCTGGAGCGACTACTGACTGACTTCGCCGCGCTCTCCGGTCTACGAGTGAACGCGGCTAAGTCGTGCCTTTATGCGTTCCGAGCCGCGACTCAGGATCCGCAGTACCACCTGGGGGCGTGCCATTCAAGTGGCAGCCAGACACCTTCCGTTATCTGGGCATCCAAATATACCGGCAACCAGCTGATCTGGTAGAGGGCAATCTGGGCAAGGCGGTGACGGCGATCAGAGCCCAGATGCGGTTTTGGGGCACCCTTCCTCTCACGGTCACGGGGCGAAACGCTTTAATCAAAATGGTGATTCTACCCAGGCTCCTATACTACTTTGCTAACCTACCCATTTACATACCGGCATCTTTTTTTACAACCTTGGAGCGTTCGCTCCGACATTTTGTGTGGGGTAATGCACGCCACAGAGTCGCACTATCCAAACTATACCTCCCCACGGGGCAAGGGGGCCTTGCGATGCCGTGCTTTGCGCATTATTATCTAGCAGCGCAACTGCAATGGGTGGCCAGGGGGCTGGCAGACAGAGAGCGAGATGACACGGCGGCCATGGAGCCCCCTATTTCTCTGGCTGATATCACTGAGTCGTTCCATCCGACCGCAAAGGTGTTTAAGCCGGTGCCCCTTCTCGTCAGAGTGGCCTACAAATGTTACCGTCGTGCTCTTTATCTAACCCGGAAATGTGTCCCATATGCCCCTGCCATGCCGATAGAGGGCTCCCCTAGTGGGCGGAGGGTGCTGCGCTCAACTGAACTCGCGGATTGGCATATGGCGCATATTCGCACATTGGGGGATCTCTACCGGGATGGCGCTCTTATCCGATTCGCCTTGTTGGCGGAGGAGACAGGGTTACCAACTGGCCAATTTCTCTGTCACCGCTCACTGATATCGACGCTGGCGAGCCGGTGGGGAGATCTTAGAGAGGAGCCAGAGCAGCACCTCACGATGCAATATCTCTATGTCATGGGGCGGGGGAGGCATATGATACCATAGTTCGCAGCTTCCCTGTGCGCACATACGGCGACCGACTTATCCCCGCTACGCCGTAAGTGGGAGGGAGACCTGGCCCGCCCCATAGCCGACAAGGAATGGAGCAGAGCGCTGCAGGGTCCAACGCGGATCCCCAGGAACATGCGATTCCGCCAAATCCAATACTTTATTCTGCATAGAGCGTATCTCACGCCCGACTCTATCAATCGGTATTTCCATCGCGCAGATGCGAGCTGCCCACGCTGTGGGGTGCTGGACGCTGGCCTGGTTCACATGTGGAGCCGCCCCGCATTGGATTTGTAGTGGCGGGTGGTGCATGGAGCACTAAGTGCATGCACGGGTCGACTGGCCCCGTTTGAGTGGCCGGTCTACCTGCTGCACCTGTTTCGCAGAGCTCCCTCCACGAAGGTCGCCTCTCGGTTTTTCGACCTGGGTCTGGTGGTGGCAAAGCGATTGCTTACCAAACGCTGGAAGGCAGCGGAACCCCCCCGGGCACGAGCATGGCGGAGTTCAATGCTGGTGTGGGCGGGGGCGGAGAGCACGGCCCTCTAGAGGGAGGAAACACTAGGCCTCAGACGAACACCAATAGCGAACCAGTGGGACACACTCTTGCAGATCCTGACACACCTAGATGGGGACACCCTGAGGCCCTGCGAGGTGCGTGCTGGGGGTACCCTTGCTGAGGGGGAGGGGGGCGGCAGTCAGACTAGGAGCCAGACATGAAAAGTGTCGCTAAGGCTTTAGCTGTCTAGAAGAGGCACTGGGGAACGGCAATGATACCAGTAGAGCTGCCTGCACAAAGGGACACAGGGTTGGTGGGGGGGGGGGGTGGGCCGGGGGACAGAATATGGGGATGTTAAAGTGAAGGCCGGAAATTGCTGCTGTTGTTTTGTTGGGGCACTTGTTGGTCTGCCCCCTTCCTTCTGTTTAGTGAACTGTTTATAGGAGCACAATGGGGATGAGCGGGCGAAACACGAGTGGCTCCTTCAGGGGAAACCCCCCAACGTTGTGACAGCAAAGAGGGATGTTGGGATAATGGAACTGGCTGAGAAGCCCACAATGTTAATCCTTCTTAGAAAGCGAGCGTAGAACCCGATCATTACTGTACTCATGAATAGAGATGTACCATTGGATCTATTTCAATTGCTAGCCATCAGGATGCTCAATTGTACACTGTACTTTCTTTGTATTTAAAAAAAATGCCAATAAACAGATTTCATAATAATGAAACCCTATAATTCATATCGTCTAGTTTTAGACTACAGACATCTAAACTCATGCACAAAAACTTTTGCAGTACAAAAGGCACACAGTGCCGCATTGATGAATAACTTTGTGCGAACAAAATATAAAACAATACTAGATATCTCAAATGGATTCTTCTGCCAAAATTCAGCACCTGAGAGCAGATATTTGACAGCATTCTCAGCGCTGAGATAGCAGAGACAATTTTGTCGACTCCCCCAGGGATATTAGAACAGCCCGGGGTTGTTTTCCATCAGGGTAACTGAGTTACTTCAGAATTTGGATGAAAAAGCATTATCCTATGTAGATGGTATTTATCTGATGGATGATGACCTAGAGGAACACTTGACCAAGGTGAGCACCATCATTTGGGGATTTGCCTCTGAGGGCTACAAATTCAACTTAAAAAAATCAAAAATAGCTTACCTCAATGTCCCATTTTTGGGATATGAGCTTTCAAGTAAAGGGAAAAGCTTGACGGACAACTTTTTAGGAAAGTGTGCGCTGCTCCAACCTCCAAAAACATTCAAAGATTTACAATCCATACTGGGATTCCTGAATTTTGGTAGAACATACATTTTGGATTACGCAGAAAGGGTAAAACCTTTCTACGACCTCACAAGATCTGATTTTTCAGTTAGGCAATGGACACAGGAACATACAGATATCCTTTGCTCCCTACAAGGTGACATGATATCATCCAAACACTTACAGACACACGTAAATGTTCGCAATTTAGTAATCGGTATAGTTGCGAGTCAATCTGGGTACACCTACCTAACATACAAGGAAGGCGAAACAGTACCCATAGCATACAAATCACACTTGTACACAAACGCAGAGATGCATTTTGCGTCTACAGAAAAAATTCTGACAGCCGTACAGACTGCTGTAGTGAGAGAAAGAGCACTGGCTCAGGGAAAACAAATAATTGTTGTGACCCCAGAACCAGCCTTAGAAGCTGCTACAAAAACTAGCGTTCCAAATGCTAAAGCCTTTCATCCAAGATGGACCAATGTGCTAATTCTCTCACTGCATCAGACGTAGAATACAGATACGACCCAAGTCTAAAAAAACAAGCATTTCTGCAATATGAACAAGAATATCCTCTCCCGAATGAAATAATGCCTGTAGATCAGTATGAATACATAATTTACACTGACAGATCTGCTCAGCCAGCCATTGGAATTAAACAACAATACAGCGCTGCAAGTGCGATTGTAAAAGGTAGGTATGCAGGATGGCAAGTTCCATCCAAGCTGTACAAAAACACAGTCTCTAGGAGACTGCATGGCTCAGCTGGCAGAATTAAAAGCTCTCTTACTGGCACTGATAAAAACGGATCGAGAATTCCCCACACTAATTGCGTGCGATTCCTTCTACTGTGTCTAGTCATACAATGAATATCTTCACCATTGGGAACAAAATTGGTTTAAAGACTCAAAAGGTGGCACAATTAAGCATAAGATGCTATGGGAACAGGTAGTTGAGTTGAAAAATAAACTACTAAGAGCTCATGTGATACATACGCTGAGTTATCAACGTAATGGTGTTCACGTTGAAGGGAATTCTTTGGCTGATGAAACCGTGAAGGGGGCAGTACGAACTGCGTCCATAGCTGCAATCACTTGTTCAAGAACGAGTATAGACGGACAGATAATGGTAGCTGTCATTGCATCACGCTAAGACAGTAAGGCATTACCGAAAGGTTTTCCACTCAAGTACTCCTACAGGTTAGATACAAATAACTTTCCATTTGCTAAGATTCTGGAGTGGGGGATAGAAGAATACCAAATATGGATTGCAGATTAGGCTTAATTTTAGCTGCACAGGAAGGACTTGGTTCTGCGCCCACAGGAGTGTTGGCTACAGTTTCTTTACTGAACCAACGCTATTGGTGGCCAGGGTTAACAAAGCAGACCAAAGATTATGTCTTAAAGTACGACACCTGTCAACAGATGAAGGGCTCCACCATAACACGTCCAGCGCCGTCACCATTGCTAATATCAGACAGACCACTTGTGTGTGTCTATTTGGACCACTGCTGCCCCTTACAATCTGATGGGGCTTACAAGTACATCATGGTTGCAGTGGATTCTTGCTCAAGATTCGTATGGGTATGGCCTCAGCGCTTGGCTGACGCTCGAACTGTTATCAAAGATTTGCAAGTCTTTATAGGGACATACGCAGTTGGCACATTACATTCTGACCGTGGCCCCGCGTTTAGCTCGGACTTACAAGGAAGCCATGGGAGGTTTGGGTGTAGCATGGCGGTACTCTTCTCCGTACCAACCCGAGGGAAATTTGGTTGTGGAGAGGAAAAACCGGGACTTAAAGCAATCATTACCATCTAGAATATTAGGTTCGGTGGGAGTGTCAATCACTTATATGGGGTACAGCGGGCCGTCAACAATATGCCAAGAAGTTCTCTAGGGGGTGTCCCTCCTTATGAGGTCCTATTTGGGGGACAAGAATGTGGGTACCTGATCTCGATTTTGAAGGCACAGTAGCGCATGAAAAACCTTTTGACATCAATAAATGTTTGGCTGTATTACAGGATCTGAATGAATCCAGGGCACTACAGAGCAATGTGCAGGTAAAGCGGACCGCCACTGGGCAAGTCAAGTCAGTCACGGCAAGACCTGTCTGGGTCACTAAAGTCGGGGATCTGGTCAGAGAAAAATAACTGACAAAAAAGAATTTGGACCATCATACAGAAAGCTTGTACCTGTCCTGGCCGTTGAAGAGACAAGAACTGTACTTCTGCCTCCTCTTGCCAGAAAAAAGGAGGAAAGATTTGTCTCCATTGATCTGATAAAACCACGCTATGTGACCGATACTGAATAGTAGGCCTTGTGGGCTCCAGGGTAGCTGACACCCTCCTCTTGCTACCATACAGGAAGTTCAGACGGAAAGGTTCATCACGTTTGAAGAGTCATCTATACGAAATAATGGACTATGCAACAATGCCATGGAACTCGTTCCTCTTGATACAGAAATTCAAAATCAAAATGAAATACAAATTTCAATTTGACCTAACACTGATGTCTACACAAACATGCCTTAACAAGAGCCATCTACAAGTGCTAGAATACTCGCAGGTATTCTGGAAGAGAAGGGAAGAGACTCAAAGAAAGGCTTAATGATGGCAGGGAGCCATGTTGAGAGAAGAGAACGTATACAACACACCTTCCCCCTTTACACATAAAAGAAACAAGAACAAAATACAGTAGAGCACGTATTACTGACAACAGTAATCATTTTAATAGGCAGGAGGTTTGCGACATCTCAAACTCCTGGTACCTTGAGAAACAAGAGCACTTTGTGAATTGTTACTAAGATCACAGGCATCACCATCACCTACCTCCCTTCTATTTTCACCTACAGAAAGGTGAACAACATCTTCCATTTCAGACAGCATGTAACCACTATTGCTTTGAGAAAATCCTGCACTGGGCTGACCACATCAAGGGGTCAAGAATTTGTGTTCTTTTGATATAGAGCCACACGGCGAAGGTTCCATTTTTTGCAATTAGTCAAAACAACATAGTAAGGAAAAACATCTTTGTCAGTAAATGGCCCCTTAAATTTTGTAAGACCCTTAGAAACTCTACCCGGTTTGACTTTGACTAGATCTCCTTTGGAAATGTGACTAGAAGTGCCCTGTGAAACAAAAATGGGTGCAGCACCTAGTTGACCGTCTTTGGTAACCCATTCTTTAATCCTGGAGGGAGTGAGTTTGGTACCAGGAAGTCTACCACCCATAAGTTCAAAAGGGGACTTGTCACTCTGATTGTGTTTGGTGGTGCAATAAGCCCAAATTATTTCTCGTACCATTTCATGAGCTAAACTTCCACTGGAACATGCCATTTAAATTTTGCCGCTAACAAAACGGTTTGCTCTCTCACACAGGCCATTTCAACATGGATTGTACAAAGATGTGCGACCATGCTGCACCCCACACAGCAAGAAAAGCACGCATGTTGTGAGACACAAGCTGGGTGCCATTATCAGTAATTAACACAGAGGGATAACCTTCTTCTTGAAACAAACCCTTCAAGAAAGAAATGGTGCTCTCAGTGGTAATATCTTTAACAATATCAACATATAACCACTTAGAAAAGGCATCAATGGCAACAATGGCAAAATGTTGAGTAGAAGGAAGTTCATCCATGGGCCCTATAAAATCCAGATAAACGCTATGCCAAGGGCTGTTGGGATTAGCAATCTGACCCATGACTGAATCAACACCAACTTTGAGTCTTTTCTCTCCCTCTTTGCAGACCAAACACTTCTCAATGCAAGAAGGTACCTGCAGATCTATGCCTGGCCACCAGAAGTCAACTTTCAATCAGTGTTGAGTCAGGGTTTGACCCAAATGCACAATTTGAGAAGTCTGGGCCATAAGCCTGAAGGAGGAATGAATCTATCTCCTCTCATGAGAACATTTTCACCACACATAGACAATTCATCCAGAATCTTGAGATAAGGATAGACTGAAACAGGCACGCAACTCTCACGCCTAGAACCTAGCTTGACTAAATCCATAACGTTCTTAAGGACATGATCTGCAGCTATTGCTTGAAACTAATCGTCACACATAAAGGTTCCCTCACCAACAACAACTACATGCTGAACAGAGGCAACAGCACCCTCCTCATTGGCCACAGCAAGGAATGAACTATGCAAATTCTGCCATTTGATGGAAAGCCTGGAAAGACAATCTGCTTGGAGATTCCTCCAACCATGAATGTGATAGATGTCATACTGATACTCCTGTAGTTTGGCAGCTAGTCTCGCCAATCTAGCCAAGCCCTTACCCGCACCACCAGGTGACAAAATCTTGACTAAATGTTTGTGGTCCGTCCTAAGAATGAATCGTGTGCCCCAAAGGTAGGTGCGGAAGTACTGAACACCCCATTCATCTGTGAGTACCTCTCTCTGTAACAGAGTAGTTCTGTTCAGATGATGTGAGTGTACGGGAAGCAAAAGCAACCGTTTTTTCCCCTTTCGGGATACTTTTGTAGCAGCACAACCCCCAAACCTGTGGCGCTAGCATCAACCATGATAATAGAGTTGTGTTTAGTATCGAAAGGTGCCAAAACATTTGCTTCACAAATTTCATTTTTGATTAGGTCAAAACAAGTGGATTGCTATTCACCCCATGCAAAATTTACACCTTTTTAAAGCAGTTGTCTTAAAGTCAAAGTTTTATCAGAGAAGTTCTTTATAAATGTGGAGTAGTATTCTATTAACCCCATGAAGGACCTCAATTGATCCTTATCAGATGGACTGGGAGCTAATTGAATAGCGGCCAAAAGATTTTTCGTTGGTTTTATTCCAGATGCTGAGATTTCATGCCCTAGGTACTCAATCTGTTCAACAAGAAAGGAACACTTATCTTTACGAAGGGTAAGACCAGCCTCAGCAATCGTTTGTAGTACAGACTTGAGCTCCTGGTTATGATCAGTAACGGAATCTCCAAAGACAAGAATGTCATCCTGGTAAAATACGGCCTTATCTATACCCTTAAACAGTTCAGTGACCATTCGCTGAAATACACTTGCTGCCGAAATTAACCCAAACGGCAAGCATGTGAACTGAAAAGTACCTTCAGTTGTTATAAACGCTGTGAGATGTTTTGAACTGTCATGTAACCTTATCTGGTGGTATGCGCTTTTGATATCGAGTTTTGAGAAGAACTTCGCCCCCTTAAAAGTAGACACTAACTCACCAATGTTGGGTAGGAGAAAAGTATCTGCAACCACACATTTGTTTAAGGATCTTAAGTCCACACAGAACCTAATCTTGACATCCGATTTTTTTGTGATTACAACTGGAGAAATTCAACTAAAGGCCTCGACAGGTTCAATTGCGCCCTCTTGGAGCATTTAGTTTATGAGAGACGTGACTTCAACTCTAACAATTAAGGGAACTCTCCTACGTTTGTGTTGGACCGGTAATGTATTTAAAAACTTTTTTTTATGAGCATAGCCTTTGAGTCCACCTAAGTCCTTTCTGAACACAGTATTCGCTTCTTGAAGAATATCATCAATGTTTGCATCCTCAACAACCATAACCTGTGAAGGAGCTCCAGGATTAACAGTGATATGAAGGTCGTATTGGTGAATCCAACCTAAAATGGGAGGGCCATAAACAGCAACATTAATTTTACCCCTGGTAGACCTGTTTGCAAAAGCTATATCTGCTTCAAAGAAACCTAGTAGGTCAATAGAATCTCCTTGAAATCCAGCTGGAGAACTGTCACTATGATGTAATTCTTTTTCACCCCACTCGTTATCTAACATAGATTTAGGTATTATGGTGTATCTTGACCCTGTGTCAACCATGAGTGATACTTCTTGACCATCAATTAAGAATATAGCTTTGGGTCTATTCTCTCGCTTTGAATTTTGCATTACAAGATTACAATCATTGACAACCAGTAGTCTCTCTTTCTCTCTCTTGGAATCTAAACTAGACTCTTCTATGACTGCTACTTTTGAACGCTATTTTGTCTTGCACATTTTTGAGAAATGGCCGAGGCGGACACACTTTAGACACTCTTTATTGGAAGCAAAACAAAATTTTGATTCGGATGTGTGCACATTTCTACCACATCTTGAACAAAATTTTATCGGAACCCTTGTAAAATTCCTTCTTCTGTTGAAGAGTCTATTCCTACTTCTACGTAAGGCTACAGAATCGTCATCGCTCTGCTCGTAACCTTCACACACATTTTTCTCTGAAACCTCAGACACATCCTGCAGAGAACTATTTTTTGTAACTCTTTCATGCATTTCTCAGACTGTTCACTTACTTTAGCTAGGTCAATAGCCACGTTTAATGTGGGATTCTTCGCTGCCCATAGTCTCTGTTTAATTTTTTTTATTGTTACACTGAACAATTAGCTGGTCTCTAATTAATTTGTCAGTCATCGTTCCAAACTTGCATTTTACAGAAAGTTCTCGTAGTCTAGCGACAAATTCATATATAGACTCTTTAGTGCGCTGTCGGTGGATGTAGAACTTGTAACGGTTCATTACTAGTTCTCTTCCTTGGCATACCTTGCCTCTAGTCTGCATATAGCCTCCTTATATTCGTCTGGCATGGGTTGACCCTTAGCTTGTAGAGCTTGCGGAAGAACCCTGGACACTTGTTGGCCTTCTTTCTCCAATGCACAGTAGTAATGCTTTTTTACGTTTTGCAAAGAATTCTTGCCCATCTAGAGCATCCAGATAGTTGTCGAAAATTACTATCCAGTCTTCCCATGGTATAGAAGGAGTGCCAGGATCATTTAGAAATTGAGCTGGTAAGGCTACAGAACTGTGCTGTGCAGACATGACAAGAAAAATAAATACAATGTGAAGCAAGAGAAAATAAATCAATCTACACTGAATGAAAACGCATGGCTCAGCATTGCTCATCTAAATATACCCCACTAAAAGGTGTGCACATCACCGTAGAATGTGCACCTGTGAAGAATCCCAGTGTGCAAGCAGTAAATAGTTTGTCCTAGTTGACACAAAGGCAACGTTATAACCTCATCTGCTGACCAGGTGAATAACTGACAAGTTGGGAATCTACACATTCTAACGTGCTAGAATACTCGCAGGTATTCTGGAAGAGAAGGAAAGGGAAGAGACACAAAGAAAGGCTTAATGATGGCAGGGAGCCATCTTGAGAGAAGAGACAGTATGCAACACCCTACACCACCAAACATTAGTTAAAAAACATTTGTACAAACATTTTCATATTTTTAAGGGTTTAACATTTCTGACCTGACCTCATATTACTATAAGGTTGCACCGACATATGCACAGCAAAATATGCTGACTAATACCAAACAGATTTACTCTGCTTCCTTTATTACCCAACTGTCTGAACAAGGTTTTGACTTATGGAAAGACACTATAGACTTAAAATCAGTCTGGGGTTCTAGAGACTGGCAAGTCCAGGGAACAGAAGCGCTATTTAGAGCATGCTTCATTGCCCAGCAGATGTTATTTCTTAATGATACTGTGCAGCAGACTTTCTGCCTTGGATTAGCCAAGAACAAGGATTTGAACACACCTCGGATTCCAACACCATCACAGGCCAAGAGTAATTTTACATTACTGAAAGGGGCTACATTAGATGACATTTTACAATACAATAGATTAGACCCCAATTAGAAGGGATGGTTGGTTTGGCCCACAGACACTAATAGATGTTAGGAAATATTCAGGGGTACAACCGAAGAGTTCAGTATCCATAGGCCAGACCCACGCTATGTACAAAGAGAACATCCAGGGGTGGTGCCATCATACAGTGTTGGGAAGTTATACCTCGATTGGCTAAAGACCTCAACACTAACACAGGTGAAACAACACTTATCCTTACTTACAGAGGATGTGGACCTACGGGATTTTTTATTAGGTCCCAGAAAGCCACGTCAAAAACGTTTCTATTAACGCTGTTTAAGATGAAATTTGGAAAATCTCCCAACAAGAAGCAGTGGAGATATTACGAGAAATAGATTGGATTAATTTAGAAAAGGCATTAGCCATAGTTGACAATCGCATGACTACGTTAACTTCCAGGATTTATTCACTGGGCAACATTGTATCTTCTGCTATTGATGTACTAGAACACGATTTGTCCATACTACAGCACTGGCAATCACAATTGCATTCTATTATGTTATTGAGCTGGACGCTGCAAGCATTGCGCGCAGGTTATGTGCCATGGCGTTTTATCAACAGTACGTCCCTGTTTTCTGCATACAATCTAATAGAAAAACAGATGAAAATGGCACAGAGGGGAGCGACATATACAATGCTGCGTATTGAAAAACTGGACGGATTACCTTTCACTGTGGCAGAATCACCGTCCACAGAGTGGTAGATCCATGGCTATATAACATTACCGGTCACAATTTTCCAATTTCAGTACTACCTAGAACAACAACAGGCAGGCAGATATGAAGAAATGGGTTGGGAATTCATCAAGGAATCTTGGGAATTACCGTACAGATTTCGATACAGGAGTGGGGATCTAGAAGTGCTTCTAAGCGGTACAAACTTTGAGAATGCTTTTAGTGGATCTCTCATATGCCAGGATATTATGCTGCACGGGCCCTACAGTGGTTCACTAGCAAACCTATCCTGTCACTTGAGGGGTACCCCAGCAGCTGTGATTACCCTGGTATTTAAGCTACTTTCAAATAAGAGTTATTTGATAATGAACGATCAAGGTTGTTGTGGGATGCTTCCGGGCATCACATATCTCGTCACTGTGAGCTCCAGGGTTACTTGCTGTATGTAAGTATTTTTTCCACCGACACACACAGTCAGGGAAGCGCCGCTATGGCCTTCATTGAATGTTTCCTTTATACAGTATGATACTCTGAGCAGAATGAAAGCCATGCTTCTACAGAAGACATTGCCCTTAACCTCCGCCCGTGAGACTTTTGATTGCCAGATCGCAAGGTCCTCGGCTGAGATAGAGGCACTCATACGTACGAACTGCCCCTTCCATTTCACAGGAATGGTAAATCATACCTTTAATATGTCTGATACGACGGGTATAGTCCACCTATTTAAGACCATAGGTTCAGGACTGTTAAGCACCTTTCAGACGGTCCACGGTGTTTTACTAAACTTTATCCTGATTGTAATTTTTTGGCTACGCAATGGACGTCCCATGCACCAAGGAGATGGAAAAAGCACTCCTGAAGCGTAAATACCGTGATCGCATGGTACAACAACTGGGCACACCTTGCCTACTGGAGCTAAGCGCCTCTTGGTTCCTGTCATTTAGACCAGTCTGAATGGACTGCATCCTACCTCTTCACCGATGCCTGTTCTGCGGAGAAGAACGCGTGTTGGATCTCTGTCTGACTCTTCCATCAGTTGGGCAACTGGACGTTGATGCTTTACTGGACCCGATAACGGCCCATGTTCTGCAGTGTCCCCAGCGTATTCCTATGTTGATGGTCGCATTCTTAGAGCCTCCATAGGAAGTCTCTGCTCCTGTTGGAATTGATACCGGCTCCTCCACTGACACCCAGGCCATAAATGGCGCACAGGCTGCCCCAGCATCGGCTACTGGCAGCACGGGAGATCATCTGTGCTCAATTGACATAATCTGCGAGGTGTTACAGAGATCATTGTCTGTGAAGGCAGGCAAGAGCAATGTTGCATCTACCAGCCAGGACATATAAACATTTGGCTCGTCGTGTGCTGGGAAAAATTCTGCCTTTTTTAAACAAACTCAAATTGAAACTCCAAAACAATATGACCTGCATGACTTTCCGATGCTTGTAGTAGTTCCAACTATATATACGGACGCATTAGAGCTATTACTAGAGTGACACATTTAAAAAAAAAAGATATTTTAGAATTAAAAAAAAGAATTGCAAAACTATTGTCTACTGTAGTTTTTTGCGTACCAGTGCCTAGACAACCTAGTAGTACATTCAAATTTAATTATGTCGTCCAGTCGGATGAGGAGTGGTGTTATATTCCATATAGGTACCCCAATATAGGCTAAGGTAACATCCTAACCCTTCACCTATATTCTTCCCTACATTCAATACATAACAGTTCATAGGGACTGATCTTTTACCTAGATACGACACTGCATACAGAACGCTGGATTTTCCCTGGTAAAAGCCTCATACATTATGCATGAGGATTCTTGGAAACTCAGCAGGACTACCATCTCCTGTATAATAACTATGTAAAAAGTTCATTCCTGACATCATCCTAAGTCCGACAAGTGTCACAGCAAGGTACAACCCCCGGGGAGACCTTTGGGTATATAAAAATCACATCTTGCTGAGACAAAGAGAGGAGATCAGCATTTCCCTGCCGACACACTGATACCAGAGGCTGAGGTTCCTGTCCTGTCCAACTCGAGACCAAAACTGAGTCCCACAGTCTCTCACTTCAGGTAATGGGGTTGACTTTATCCTAGAGGGATTCTTGGCTTAACACCTACATACATGCAAGGTACATTTAGGTACATCTAGTTAGGGTAGCGTCGCAGGAGTGCACATTTTATTGTCATGTATTTTATGTAATTGCTTGTATTTATGATTATAGCAAAATGGTAGAAATCTACGATCCTTCGTTTTTCTCATTGCTTCTAATCATTTATATATGTTACTGTCTGATGGTTGTTTAAGCACATCTATTTTACACTAGAATAACGACTGTTCAGTAAATACCTATTGAAAACGTCCATGCTGTTTTTCTGTGTATCTCTCTCAGACCAAGTGAGTACGAGTGACTGAGCAAAAAGTAGTGCACTGTTTCCATGGTCCTGAGGGATTAGGGTTGTCATGTTCAATAGTTGCCAAGAACTATTCTCTTTTTGGTAAGAGGAGTTTCTAGTGGCACTGTGAGCTTGCTGGTATACAGGCCAACATACCCGGTGGGGGTGTCTAGAATCAGTCTGACACCGATCCTACAGTGTATGGTGTCTAAACGCCCAGATCCTATATAGGTTATATAGGACCTACACGACAGGATCACTCCGAAACTTTATATGCACAAACTAGTCAAAAAATAGAACAGCTGGCCTAACTATAACTATCTAGAGACAACTGCCACTAGATGTGTGTATATATATATATATATATTCACTGAAAAAACCATAGGTTTCACACACGTTATAGTTAGGAAATAGCATTTAAAAACCTTACAAATTCACTGAAAAAACCATAGGTTTCACACATGTTATAGTTAGCTGGACATTTTACTCGTAAAAAACCAATGAAAGAGGACGTTTTCCTCATTGATTACTATGCATAGCGTTACATTGCAGCCGGGGTGGGGGGGGGGAGCGGGTTGCCGTGCCCCACGGGTACTTATCACTTGAATGTTGGGAAGTAATGTGGTGTTTGGGCTATGTTTATCTCTTTTTCATGTTTTCCTTCTTTCTTTCTCTCCTATTCTTTTCTTGACACCGGGGACGGGAGGATGGGCGCCGGGCTGTGCTGATGAGGGTGGCAGGCACTCCAATACATGATGGCGGTTTTCCTAGGCTCCTGGAATGTACAAGGGCTCAATTCCCCCCAGAAGCGACAGAGGGTGATGAAGTACATAGCTGACCGGCACTTAGATGTAGTGGCATTGCAAGAGACACATCTACGTAGGGGGGAAGAACAGAGGCTGCGACATAGGTCATACCCACTCATGTATAGCTCGTCAACTACCGCCAAACACAGAGGGGTAGTGCTAATGTTTCATAGCGGGGTAAGGTTCCAGCCATTGGAGGTCTGCGCAGACAAGGCGGGGAGGTGGGTGATGGTCAAAGGGGTTCTGCGGGGGCAGACATGCACCTTTATTTCACTCTACGCACCCAACACGGGCCAGGCGGGGTTTCTATCCACTTTTTGTTCGCGACTGGAGCAGTTTGCAGAGGGCTCAGTGGTTCTGATGGGGGATTTCAACTTGGTGTGGCGGGCGGAGCTGGATAGTTCGCACTCGCAGAGTCTTTTCAGCGGCTTCGAAACAACGCTTCTCGGATTTGGGCTTATGCGACGCATGGCGCACCTTGCATCCCTCCACAAAGGATTATACCCACTTTTCACATGTCCACTGGTCGTACGCCCGGTTGGACTATATCTTCATTAATCGCTTTCTGACGGGGTCATTACGAGATGCGCAGATCCTTCCGCTCTCCATCTCCGACCACAGTATGGTCACGATGACGCTTCACTGACCGGGCCCTCGGGACCGCCAGCGGAAATGGTATTTCCCCGCTTCCCTTACCAGGGATATAGTCCTACGCGCATCGCTACGGGAGGCTATAGATGACTACTTTGCCCTCAACGGCGCGGGGGAAACCTCGGAGCAGACGCGGTGGGACGCCTTCAAGGCGGTGCTCAGGGGTAAGTGCATCGCACTCAACTCCGCGCTTAACCGGCAGCGCGCAGCGGAGCGAGAACGCCTGGAGGAAGAGTTAGTGGCAGCGGAGCAGTCCCATCAGGCCAGGCCTTCTCGCCTTACCGTGCGACCCCTTACGGCGCTGAGGGGCAAACTCAAGTTAATCTACGCCAACAGGGCTGAACTTACCCTCCTGCGGCTACGTCACACCTCATACAGCCAGGGGAACAAGGTGGGGAGACATCTGGCTAGGCAGCTCCGAGTTAAGCGGGATAGGGAATATATCGAGGGGGTGAGGGATGCCGCAGACGTGGTTACTCACTCGGATGCGGGCAAGGCGGATTGCTTCCGCTCCTTCTATAGCAAGCTCTACTCGTCGGACCCCCTGGAGGGCCCAGCACAGGCCGATTACCTGCGGGAGCTACCACTCCCTCAGGTTACCGCGGCTGCCAATGCGGACCTCTGCGCTCCCATCTCCCTAGAGGAGGTTACCAGGGCCATAATGGCGCTTAAACTGAATAAAGCTCCTGGGCCCGATGGCCTTACAGCCCTATTCTGTCGTACCTTCGCGCCGGACCTAGCCCCGCGCCTGCAATCACTGTTTAATGCTATCGTCGCTCAGGGGGCGGTCTCCACGTCCATGGCGGAAGCGGTTATTACGGTCATCCCCAAGCCGGGGAAACCCAAGGATCCCTGTTCCTCATACCGCCCGATCGCGCTGTTGAACCTAGATGCTAAACTATATTCTTCTATTCTGGCGGCTCGGCTCAACCCGCTCATGGCAGCCCTGATCCACCCCGACCAATCTGGTTTCATTCCAGGGAGGCAAACGCACGACAATACACGGCGCATAGTGCATCTCATTGAAAAGGCTTCTAAACGTCACTTGCCGGCCGTCCTGGTCGGTCTGGATGCCGAGAAGGCGTTCGACCGGGTGGATTGGGGCTTTCTTTTTTCCACCATGCGGCGGATGGGCTTTGCAGACGCCTTTATCACAATGGTTCGGGCCAATTATCGAATCCCTACGTCGCGAGTCCAGGTCAACGGGACCGGTTCGGCTCCGTTCGCCCTCTCGAGGGGCACCAGACAGGGGTGCCCGCTGTCCCCCCTCCTGTTTGCCCTGAGCATTGAACCTCTGGCGATGGCCGTTCGACTTAATCCACAGATTACGGGTATCCCGTTCGCTGGGGAGGACCATAAGATCTCCCTCTTCGCGGATGATGTGCTTCTGTCCCTCACTCACCCCTCCGTGTCGCTCCCGACGCTCCATTCAGAACTGCAGCTCTATGAGCGGGTGGCGGGGTTCAAGATTAATCAGGACAAGTCATACATCCTTAATCTTACGCTTCGGGACGAGGAGCTATCGCGCCCCCGGCAGTGCACACCGTTCCGCTGGGCGGCTACCTCGCTCCAATACTTGGGAGTTCAACTCACCCCCTCAGTCGATGACCTATATAAGGCCAACTTCCCCCCCCTCCTTGCACAAATTAAGGCCGAATTAGCACGCTGGAAGCCTCTGTTTATCTCCTGGATGGGGCGTATTCACTCGCTTAAAATGACGATATTGCCGAAGTTGCTCCACTTGTTCCAGGCCCTCCCCATCGAGGTCCCTCTCTCCTTTTTCTCGACCATGCGCTCCCTCTGCTCCCGCTACATCTGGCAAGGGGGCAGAGCACGTCTGGCATTCTCCTTGTTGCGGAGGCCTCGTTCTGCGGGCGAGGCAGGCCTCCCCGACTTCCACCTCTACTACAAGGCGGCTCAATTGCGCGTTTTGATAGAATGGTCCAAGAGGGAATCGGATAAACATTGGCTGCCTATGGACAGGTCGGTGGCGGGTCGGACGATTTGGGATCTGGCGTGGCGCCCGAAACGGGACAGACCGGGAAACGCGTACATCAGCACGCCCACTAGAACAACGTTGCGTGTTTGGGACACACTGGCCTCAGACGGGCGGTGGACCTCTTTCCCTTCCCCCCACACTCCTATTCACGGGCTGGCGGCCTTTCCGCTGGCGCTCATCAGAGGGCCATTCGTTGCGTGGGAGGAGGGGGGGTGTTTAATGGTTGGACATCTTTTTAAGGGGACCCGGTTGATGACCTTTTCCGAATGTAGGGCTGACTTCAGCCTTCCGCACACCGAACATTATCGCTACCTCCAGCTCAAGCATTGGCTTCAATCACAGGAGCTTCAGGCAGCGGTCCACAGGCCCCAGACACCCTTTGAAAAATTTGTGCGCACTACCACGACCATGAGGGGGGCAATCTCCTTTCTTTATGGCCACCTTTTGGCCACTGTAGTCTCCCCGTCACCGCGATATAAGGCTAAGTGGGAGGCGGTGCTGCTGCGACCAGTCGAGGACAGGGAGTGGGAGGCGTTGTGGTCGGACATCTCTAAGCACAACCACTCGATAGAATTGCGAGAGGCGCACACGAAGGTAATGGTGGATTGGTACCTGTATCCAGATAAACTGCGGCGTATCTCTCCAGGCACCTCTGATCGCTGTTGGAGGGGTTGCGGATTACTGGGGGACTTTGAGCACATTTGGTGGACGTGTCCTACGATCCGCCCCTTCTGGGAAGAGATCTTGGCGCACATTAAATCTATGTTGGGTTACCCGATCCCCACCTCCATGGCATCAGCGTTGTTGGGCCTTCGAGATCCCTCCCTGTGCTACCAAACCAGAGCGGATAAGGCCGTGTTGTGGCTGTGCTTGGGGGCGGCGAAGGTGGCTATTGCGGCCAACTGGAAGAAGCGGACGGCGCCCACGGCCTCGATGTGGCATGCCCGCCTCTGGAGACTCTTGAGCTTAGAGAGAATGACGGATATCTTCAGGGACGACAATGCCGCGTTTGAGCTCAAATGGGGTCCGTTGGTGACTTTTCTTTCTAGCGGCCTGCCGGCGGCGGTTTGTCCGCCTCAGCTTCGGGGCCTGCGGCTGTTCCAATTGTAGTCGGCCGCGGTGGTTTTAGGTGACACCCCCGGGCTCTTGGGTGGGCCCCTGGTGGGTCTACACGTGGGACGGCCGTCTCCCCTCCCTTGACATAGCGGCGGACCTTCGGGTCCAGCGGCCGAAGTCCCTCCCCTGTCTCCATCTTTCTTCCTTTTCCTTCTCTCTCTTTCTTTTTTCTCCTTGTTCTTGTTTTTTGGTTTCTTTTCAGAGTTGGGGTGGGGGTGGGGGAGGAGGGTGGGAGGTGAGGGGAGTTGGGGATGTTGGTAAATTGCAGATGCAGCCTTATGCCATGGTGCCAGCGGGATATTTAGGCGCAGCCTTCTTTAGTGCCGGACCGGCACGGGACTGTTAGTGCTTGAGGGACACTCGTTGAGGGTCTCTGGGGCATTTCGCCCGGGCCTGCTTCCCCTTCTTATTTTAGCTCTTCTGTAACCCTCCTATAGCGACCGCTACGATTGGGGAGGCTTGCCTCTTATGGGGTTGACTACGGGCTGGTACATCGTTGTTTTATTCACTCTTGTTGGTTGGGCCATTCAGCTACGACACTCTTGCCATGGTATGGTTTGTATGTCATTCTTTTGCATGTGGCTAATAAAAACAATTTTGACAAAAAAAAACAATGAAATTCCCCCGTTATAGTTAGTTCAGCTAACTATAACTCGCGCGCCCGCAATCCACTGCTGATGACGTCACATATTACATCACTCATGACATGGTCAGTGACATCACTCATGACATCACTGATGACATCTCAAATGACATCACTGATGACGTCATCCATTGAGTATCTGTTTCTTAACAATTTTAATATGTTTAATATATATAGGGAAAGGCCTGTTGAAGAATGAGTGGGTGTACAAGTGTGTAAATGGATGATTTTCTGTGGTGCATAACATGATTCTATAAGTGAGTCATTAAATGTATCTTACTGCAGACTAGTGACTAAACTGTGTAAATGTGTGTATGTGTCTGTATGTTGGTGTATAAGTGGCTGCATGTTTTTGAGAACAGCTATATGAGTGTCTATATGGGTAATTGATTGGTTGTCTGAGTATCTGTATGGGTTCGTGAGTGTTTGTGTGGGTAGGGTGTGTGTCACTCTATGCATAGATATGTGAGTGGGTGATTCTGTGGGTGCATGGTTTTAAGAGTGCATCTGTGATGGACTGTATGGTTGAGTGAGTGTATGTATGGGTGTGTTAGGGATTGAATGTATACCTTAGTAGTACATTTATGACTAACTACATATGTGAAAGGCAGTATATGTGCGTGTAGGAGTATATAAGTGAGTAGATATGAGAGTGTGTGATTGTGAAAGTGACTGTATGGATGAGTGTGTGCTTGTATCAATGATTCTATAAGAGTGTAAGAATGTGATACTATTTTTATGAGTAAGTGAACTTGAGTGTGTTTTAGGTGAGAAAATGGGAGTGTGATTATTTGCATGACTGAGTAGGTGTAAGAGTAGCTCTATGGATACTTGTTAGTGTGTGAGTGTCTATATAAGTGTTTAAATGTATATGATAGTTTTGTACGGAGTGACTGTAAGTATAAGTGACTGTACAGGTGAGAGAGTGGAGGTATATGAAGACCTAAGAGTTAATAAGTGGGTATGTAGTCATTGGTATTGCACTATATATGGTTTTGAGAATGGAACTGTTAAATTTTTAGTTGGTGTATCAAAGGTTATATTAGGGTGTGAGAAGATGCGGTATTTTTTTACATGGATGATGTCATCAGTGATGTCATCAGTGATGTCATCAGTGATGTCATGAGTGATGTCACTGACCATGTCATGAGTGATGTAATATGTGACGTCATCAGCAGTGGATTGCGGGCGCGCGAGTTATAGTTAGCTGAACTAACTATAACGGGGGAATTTCATTGTTTTTTTACGAGTAAAATGTCCAGCTAACTATAACATGTGTGAAACCTAGATTTTTTTCTGTGAATTTGTAAGGTTTTTTAAATGCTATTTCCTAACTATAACGTGTGTGAAACCTATGGTTTTTTCAGTGAATTTGCAAGGTTTTTTAAATGCTAATTCCTAACTATAACGTGTGTGAAACCTATGGTTTTTTCAGTGAATTTCAAAGGTTTTTTAAATGCTAATTTTAGAATTTTTTAATATATTTTTTATATATTTTTCTTTTACAAAAATTTCCCTATGTATACATTTATAAATTATCTTTATCCTTTAATTTGGTGTCGCTCATTTTTTTTTTAGTTTGAATTTGGATAAAGTTGAACAGCATAGTTAATATCTTCTATTAACTTATGTCCACTTTATTTCTTTTTTTTTTTCTATAAATTTGTAGGGTGCGCGCACTGAGCGCGAACCTAGTACGTCTGCGTACGTTTTTCATGTATGCATGCGTACGTTATCTACGTACGCATACATACGTTTTAGTGCGCGCTCGCAGCGCGCACCTAGTACGCATGCGTACGTTTTTTGTGTACGCATGCGTACGTTTTTTGTGTACGCATGCGTACGTTATATACGTACGCATACGCACGTTTTAGTACGCGCTCGCAGCGCGCACCCAGTACGCATGCGTACGTACGCATGCGTGCGTCGTACGTGCTCCGCGCGCTACACTCGCGTATACGCGTAGAGTACGCGCGCTGACGTTCGCGCATGCGCACGTACTGCGTATGCGCGTTACGTACACGCATAATACTTATGCGCATGCGCGCGTACGCGTTTGCGCATGCGTAAGTGCACGGTGCGCGCTCTGAGCTTGCTCCGTGCGCGCACCTCGGGTTATGTGATTAATAAAACAACACTTTTCATTGGTTTTCATTACTTTCAGTTTCAGATTGTTTCAATACCACACCCAATCCCCTCATGGCAAGTCATGTGATCAAGAAACATCACTTTTCATTGGTTCAAAGTACTTTCAGTTCCAGATTCTTCCAAAACTACACCCCCTCCCCTCATTATTAGTACTGATTCCCTTGGAGAAGGAGCTACTCTGTTTTTGTGAGACAATGGCAGAGCACCAGCCACCTTCTCAGAGTGAGCAGGACACTCTTGAGAGACAGAGGCAGAGGAAGCAGAAAGACTCCTTTATATGGCAGTTTTTCACTTTTCCTGAGGGACAAAAGAAGGTGAATGCACCGAAGGTCACCTGCATACTTTGTCACCGCATCTTGTCACGTGGGAATGCTAATAAGAAGTACTCTTTTAGTATTCACACTATGATGAGGCACGTGACTTTTCATCAAGCTTCTGGAGCAAACCCTCCACCTGCTCAGCCGATGACATCTGCAGCAGCTCAGCCGAGCACATCTTCGGCAGCTCAGCCGAGCCCTTCTTCTGCGATGGTGCCTTCACCTTCTTACACACCTCTGGATATTCGTCCTTGTTTTGGGAGGATGAGTACACGGTGCATGGATTGTGCTACTCTTATTACTATGGGTGAGAGCAGTGTTGATCTCATTCAGAGAAAATTTGAGGAGCACCCTTGCACTAGGCCATAGTTTTGTTATTTTTTTTTTTCGTTTTTCTCTTCCTCTGTCCCTACATTAACTCAAGGGCTCTTTTTAGAGCCACCTAAAATCAAAACACAAAAACTTGTTTTTTGAATCTATTTGTCATTTTTTTGGGGGGGATGCGCGCACTCTGCGCGCACCCAATGACGTTTTTAAAAAAAAAAAAAAATTTTTTTTTACTTTAGTAAACCTTCAGGGACTCCCTGACAAAGAGAGGGGAGTGGCAAAGTAATTAAAAAAGAGATGGTGTACATTTCACAGATGAAGGGAAGAGAGTCTTCCTATTAAACTTTAAACTCTGCATCAGTACTTGCCTATAGGTACCCTAAACCTAAATCAAAAAAGATAATAGCTCATTTTAGTGCTGCATTTGAATTGGCTGTATTTACAAGGAGAGGAAAAGACACACAGAGTGGCTTATCCTCTCCTTGTAAATATGGAGGAGCACCCTGCGCCACTAGTACGTCAAGAAAAGTGACGTAGTGGTGGCGCAGGTGGCTTGTAAATCTGCCCCAGAGATGTTAAGGAAATTAAGGGTAAAACAGACAAACAGAGAGTGACACAGAGACAGAAAGCAAACAACTGAGAAGGAGTAAGGCAGTTAAAAAGACTAAGACATATGGATACAGAGAAAGAAACATGGATGAAAAATTAGTGATGGAGATAGTAAAGGTAGGGGAGTAGTAGAGAAGGAGTGAGGGAGTTACAAAAGAGTAGTAAAGCAGGAAGAGAGAGTGAGAAGAGAAATGAGAAAAGCAGAGTAAGAAGAGGTGAAGAAAAGGAAGCATGAAACGAAAGCAGTGACACATACAGATATGTTAAATTTACCTGACCATCAAAGTAACTTATTTAGAAATAAATGTTTTTTTTATTTGCAAGGAAACTGAATTACATTTTCTAAATTTTCTTTCTAGTTCTGAAAAAAAGAAAAAAAGTATTAATATTCAACAATGCATTTTATTAAACAGTACATGTTTTGTCATATTTAGCAAAGCAATTTTTGCCCTTTTTTTGCTGTTTTCAGAATGTTTTGATTTTCACTGAAAATAGTGAAATCAATTGTATTCATCATTTAACAGCGGGCAAAAAAAAAAAACAATCTTAAAGATTGTTTAAAAAATCCCCAAATGTATCCTCACTAAAACATACCTTAATAGAAATGTCAAAAATACCTTTTAAGTACATTAACAATTTTCAAGAAATAGCATCTGTAAACCTTGTTGCAAAAGAACATTTTCCAAAACAATATCTGTCAAAGAAGTCCACAGTTGTTTGTTTTACCTTTCCTTGAGGCCAAATGGTAAGTTTAAAATCCTTTTTGAGTGAAATATCCAATTTTAATCCTTTTAAATTTAAATAATGCTTTCTTCCGATGCTGATTTTAGTATTTAAAATTTGGGTTTCAGAAAAATTAAGTAACAATTGGGTAAATCATAAGGCAAACGTTGCTTGAAAATCAATTGAGAATCATTACACAGTGTCCATCCTTTTTCACATTTAAGATAAACCGTGTAATGACCAGAGGTTATAGAAGGACCGTCATGAAAAATTATTGCAACTGCTACAAAAGTTTTTCCAGATATAGATAATTGATTATCAACAAACTTCTTTAGTAAAGTTTCCAATTTTGTTCCATCAGCTCTACAACGTTGTACCATTAAAATTACATACTGTCCATATTTCCTTAAAAATAACGTTGACAACATTTCAGATTTACATTTAGAACATTCCATGTTGTGATTAGCATCTTTAACTAATTTACTAAAAGTCACTGTTTTACTTTCTGGTAATGGTAAATATATGAACCTTTCAGAATCAACATTACTACTGCTTGTGTTCATACAGTTATCACAACAATGTTCCCATTTAGAAGAGACACCAAATAAATTTTCTACTTCTACTCCTTCATCTTCCAGTACCATCAGGATATACATCAAGAATTCCTGTGCATCTTGCTGGACATTTAGTGTAAACTGTGTACATCCAGAACATACATCTAAAAGATTTCTAACATCAAAAGCACTTTCTATTTTATTTTTATCATTACTCAGCTTCTCATAAAGGAGACTCAGCAAAGAACAGAATCTTTTTTCATGATTTAGTATTATCTGCTCTTGCAAACTTTCAAGATAAAATACAACATTCAGCACTACATTTGCGTAGCAGTTGACACCAGAGCTATTTTCAAAATGACAACCAACAACCTCTTCCACACTGTCCTTTTTCTTTTTGCTTGCTGTCACATCACTGTCTTTTTGTTTTCTCTTCTGTACATCCTCATTACAGATATTCTCAAATCTCCTTTTCCGACAAACAACACGTTTTTCAAACACGGGGATACTGACCTAAATGAGGAGCATAGCTTCTTCTTAATCTATTATACTTCTTTACACAGTTTGCATCAGCACTTACTTTTGAGTCATCAAAGTCTATCATGAATAAACCAGATAATTTTTTCACGCGTGACAAAGCAACATATGCCATACCTTCTTTGAACACAGTAGACCCAATGTTTACAAAAGCACTATCAACAGTTAATCCTTGAGACTTGTGAATAGTTACAGCATATGCTAGAGAAATCGGAAACTGCTTCCTACGTACATATAAGTCTTTCCCAGCAAAAAACGAACTGAACAACGACTAATGACTTTAACCTCTTCAATCTGATCAAATTTTATTTTTAAGAATTCAATTCCATCTTTTTTCTGGTACTTTACAAAACCCACAACTTTACCCATAGCTCCATTCACTAAACCTTTTTCTACATCCAAATTACGTCTTAAAATTACTCTACAGTTCATACACACATAAAGATTCTTTTCCAAACCAGCTGTTTTTGAAATGTTTTTCTCCAGAGAATCCAATTTAGTAGCCAATTTGCCTGTCAATATAATAGTTATTCGTTCATGTTGAATTTTATCCACAGCTTCCAGTTTTATGATCTCTTCATTTTCCAATTTCAAAAGTTCTTGATTGAATACAGAGCATTCATGTAGTGTTGGCATTAAGCAGATTACAGTATTTTTTTCAGCAATTTTCTTGTATATTTTCTCTGGAACTATTTCTTCTGTTGTAAACAAATTAGTCAGCAATCGACTCTGTAATACTTTTCTGCCATGTTCTGTGAGTAGTCCAATTCCTTTATCTTTCAGAATACTTGCATAGTCCTCATCATTGGCTTGCCTCATATTGGTAATGAGTTCCTTATACTCAAAATATGTCCAAATATTTACATTGCCTATACTTCCTAACGACTTTTTCGTGTCTTCAGGTGTAAGTGTATGGAATACCGGTTGTCCTTTAACTGGAGTAAGTTGCAAAAGATCCCCAAAAACTATGACGTGTTTTCCTCCAAATAACACGTCATACTCTGTCTTCAGAATTTGCTGCATTCTTAAATGCACAAAGGCAAGCATTAAGTTTGATACCATGCTTACCTCATCAATAATGAGTACTTTCAATTTCTTCAATACTCTTGAAACTTCCAAGCATGCTTCTCCTGCTAGTTTGTGGTACTGTATTTTGTTCTCATGTTCTACTGGTAACATTAGCAAACGATGTAAGGTAACTCCTTTTATGTTATACGCTGCTAACCCAGTTGGAGCAGTAACAACACAAGACAAAATGGAATCCATTTTCTTCTGTAGGTAGCTTCTAATTACTTTAATTAAGAAACTTTTGCCAGTTCCTGCTTGTCCACTTACGTATATTCTCATTGGTTCAAAAGATGTGCATGAGCACTCTTTATTTTCATGTAGTAATCCGTGATCAATTTTTTTCCTGACTTCTTCATAAATTTGTTTTTGTTCTTCATTCAGTTGCTGCTCCAAATATGTTAAGTCTACTAAATCTTCCTGAGCTTGATTCATAGCTGTTTCCACTTCATTCATGGCTATTGCTGCTTCATTTTCTACGATTGGTTGTCCTAGAGGATCTTGACTGAATGTCCCAGAACTTTGACTGTCTTGAGAACTGTCTCTAGCTACTTCAGCTGCAATTGTTGCTTCTTGTTCAATTTCTTCATTTAACATTTGAACATAAGTTGTGAAAGTACTGCATTCTATGCTGTCTTTGCTAGCATTGAATGAATCTTCATAACTCTGGAATTCTCCAAGTAGTTCGTCCTCTGAACGCCATGGTTTAAACAGCTGCAAAAGTGCCAAGTAGTAAAATTCCTTTTTGTCAGGAGTGTCGCAACTCAGCTTCCGGTGATTTATCAAACTTCCTTTTGTTTGCTTCACCAAACATCCTTCCTCACCACTGACTTTATATTTTCCATTGTTGATATCTTCTGTGGCATTCCGTTTAAAAATGAAGTTCTGCAGCACTTCATAAAGACACATGTCCTCAAGGTGATGACTTCTTTGTGGGTAATATGTGTCCAACATGTTTGTTCTTAAAATGTCTGTACTTTCTGGTTCGAACTCTGCTAAATATTCAATTTCTCGAATAGATTTCAGTACCCGATTTCGCATTCCTGCAAGGCCTAAACTTACCCAAATTATTCTTCTGGATTTCGAGTACAGACTTGCAGATGATAACCTATCTGAGCATTCGTAGGATCCAATTTCTCGATGCGATAACATCTTTAAACTGAAACTGTATAGCTTCTTACTGACAGTCTTCTCGTGAGAAATCTCTTCCCACATTTCCTTCAATTCCGTTTTCTCAGATTTAGTGATGTAAGATGTGACATACCGAGCAACAGCAATAGAATTGTCAGCCACATACTGTATATCCATGTTAGCATTCCACATGGATAAAATGACTGGGTTGTAGTCATTTATATATTTTGACTCTTCTTTTCTTCTTAGGTTGTAGGTATTCTTAGGCGATTTTCTTGTAATAGTATGTCGCACAGCTGACATAAAACTGTTTAGAATTTATCTTTACTCTTGTACTTTCGTCGACAGTATTTTCCACACCGATGACTTTGGAAACGTAAAACTTTCTCTTTTAAGTTTTTCTCTTCTGTGCTTTTAGGTATAGCACATGTTGCATATCCTTCAATGAAAGATAAAACTGCTTCATCAGCATCTGTTCCAAATTTTGGGGCATCCTTGATCCACAACAGCATATGAATATGAGGAGCACCTCTTGCTTGGTACTCTTTTCTCCAAAAGAAATCCACAACTTCTCCAAGAGGTGGATTTTTTTTATTGCAGATGAAGGACATCATAGCCTCAAATCTATGATTAAAATATCTGCAAAGATTAACCGGATCAATGAGCACAATTCTCCTGCTGTCTTGTATTGTATGTTTTTAATGTTTGAATTTGCCTCTCGAAGAAAATCTAGAAGATCATCCCAAGCGTACTCAGCACAGCTTAGGGTAAGGAACCATGTAGGAGTTCCTAAATTCCGTAACATACACTTCAATTCTCCATGGCGTCGGTACCAATATTCATTAGTTCCACGCTGAGAAGCCATCAAATTGATCAATTGAGATTCCAAATGATCATCTCGCTGTTGCACTTTGTTGAGAAAGTCCTTTGCTGACACATTATGTGGATGTACTCCAGTTTTCAAAATGTGATTTACTGCATAAGATAGTGCAGACAAGTCACTTTCAAATAAAAGATGGAACAAAAAAGGAATACTTTGACGAAATCTGGGATCTTCTGCATATAATCTTGTAGTCCGATACTCCGAAGCAGGAATCTGTACTGGACGTTCATCATATCGTCCACCTTCTCCTGTAGGAAACAGTTGGGGAAAACAACGAGCTTCCAAGCTCTCCTCCCATACACTCACAGGAGTTCCTTTTGCTTTCTTCATCTGAAACAGATCAATAGCGTTTCCCATAACTTCTTTAGAATGAAGAGGATGTATGCTGAAATGTTCATAAATTTCTTCTTCTTTTGACTTATCCACTTTTTCAATTTGCCCAGTTGGTATTCCTGTGTCTTCTAGTATTTCTTCTTCATCTTCATCCATATACATGGCTTCATACCATTCATTATTTTTTTTCAAATACAAATTTGCTCTTTGTACTTTTCGTACATCCACCAGCTCCTGCCAAATTTTCTTATTCTTTGTAGGTACACCATTAACCAGAATAACTAATGGTTCAGTTTCCAAAGTATCTGCATCAATTGTTTCCATATTTTTTTTCAAATCCAATGGCAAATAGACAACTCTTCCTTTTAAACCTCTTTGTAAATCCGAAGGAGGTAATTTACCTGTTTTTGGCTCCATACGCACTATGGTCTGAAACGGATGGACACATTGAATGAGTATAGACTCATACGTAGTTAAATCAGAAAGTTCTGGAGGAATATCAACCAATTCTAATTTATTATGTACAGCTCTTGCTGGCATTCTATTTTCTTCTAACTTGTTATAACAGTATTTACAAATACGCTGATCTTCACTCAATTCAAAACAATTTTCCAGAAATATATATGTTGCAAAATCTTTCCACTTATAATTATCTTCATTTTCACTTTTTTTATACAGATCAACATTCCTTGTTTGAATTTTATAATGGCTTCTCCGGCAACAAATACAAGTAATATTTGGTCTTTCATTAGAGATGATAGTAAATTTTGTCATTTCATCTTCAAAATTTTTTACTAACAGTAAGTTCTACATTCTCTTCCACATTTTCATCAATAACTGTGTCATTTTCTGCACTTTCTTGTTCTGGACCAAAGTAACAAAACTGAATCTCATCAGTAACCTTCACTACATCTGATACAGATCCACGGAACAGAGCATTATTCAACTCATTTAACTTTAGTGCTGGACTTTTAGCAAAATACAATGTTCTCACAAACTTTCTCATTTCAGTATGATGAACAGCCAGCATCCTAAAATGGTGAAAAACACTTTGACACACTTTGCTAGATAGACAAGCCAGAGAATGTCCTTGCAAACCAGTATTCTCTCCAACTCTGCATGGATCTAGTCTTTGAAGCACCTTAATTTTCTGTTTAACACTCTTTTTACTATATTCTCTTAGAAAGTCATGTAATTTATCAATAGATTCCTGACGCACAGTACAAATACTACTACAATTCCAAGTGTACACTGGGGCTTTAGGACGTCTCCCCATAACCTCATCAGCCATCACTTCTTCCTCATTTCTTGGAACCATTTTCTCCTTTTCCATTACACAACCATCCTTAACTTCATATGCTCTACCATTGGTGTCAACTGCATGCAACAAACTATTACTTTGAAGATAACTCTCTTCATTAAAAAATGGTTCAGTACTTGAACTATGCTTCCATTCTCCTAAGAACACTTTACAAAAGTTATTTTTTTTTACTTCTCTTTTCCTTTTGCTTTGTGACTTCATTGCATTGACTAATTTATCTAATCTACGCATCCTGTTCAAAATTAAAATGAATAGTTTTTTTTTATTTCTAATGCCTTGGTAACAATACTTTCAACTAATTTCTTTTTCTTATAAAATTTGGTTTTCTTCTTATATTTTTTCACATCCCTTAGCAAATTTAACATCACTCTTCTCAAACATTTTTCGACGAATGTTTTTAAAATCTATTTTCCGTGTTAAGTCACTCTTTCTTACTTCTGAGTCTACATTAGCATTTTGTTTTTGCTGTTGACTCTGTTGTTGTTTTGTACTTGAAACACTGTTTGAATTTATCTTACGATCATTTTTTTTTTTGGAAGATATTTTTTAAAAATTCTTTCGTTTGCTTACCAGAAGACTTTTTCTGTTTTTCATTACAAGCTTCTCCTCCTATTTTTTTTTACCAGTTGTCTTCAAATATATTTGTTGTTTCTTTTCTTTTCTCTTTCTTGACTTTATAGGCATCTTTATATTTTTTCACTGTTGCTCAGCAATACCTGCAAAAAACAAAAAAAAAATACCTTTATGTAATTTTAATTCATTACAATTTTTTTTTCAACTTTTCAAATCCTATCACATGAGCTGATCCTTTCCTACGAGTCCAAGTCTTACAACACAAGAGAAACATGAATTAAATCTCTGACAACAATTCCTGTGTGCACACAGACTCGTGGTGTGATTCTAGGCAGAAAACAATATTTGATTGGCAATTTGAAAGCACATTTACTACTGTTGAGGAGCAAATGATAATTACTGTGACAGCCTGACACATTTTTCTTATATTTTAGAGAAGCAGAAAAGAGCACATGTCCTTACACCTATTTGAGACCATGACCATGTGTTACAGGGTGAGTGATTAGACTAGAGCAAAGGAAATGAGCCTTAGTGACATTGAATCTGTTTGTGTTACACACTGCTATCTAAAACACCACATACAGCTGAGTAGTACGCACGGGAGTGTAGGAGAAGCTGCTGCGTGTGTGCAAAAAGTGTGTTTCTGGAGACTGTGTATTGTCAGTTGCAAGAGAGATCTGCATGGAAACTTGCACAACTGCATGAAGAGTGCAGACATGCATATAAGAGTAGATGTGTGGTAAGGGTTAATTTGAGTTTTGAACATGTAGGAACTACCTCCGCCATTGCAAGATTTGATGGTAAATCTACCATGTGGTTTTCAAATGTGTTAGCATTTGCCTCTCATTTGTGAGATAGTGATTTCTGCTGAGTGCTAACCATCACAGTTGAAGAAAACAAGCTGCCCCTTTGCTACGAGTGCAAGTCTTACAGAACAAGAGCAACACAAATTAAATCTCTGACAACAATTCCTGTGTGCACACAGACTCATGGTGTGATTCTAGGCAGAAAACGATATTTCCTTTTTGCAATTTGAAAGCACATTTAGTACTGTGGATGGAGCAAGTGATAATTACTGTGACAGCCTGACACATTTCCCTTATATTTTAGACAAGCTAAAAAGAGCACATGTCCTAACAGCTTCTTGAGACCATGACCATGTGTTACAGGGTGACTGATTAGACTACAGCAAAGGTAATGTGCCTTGATGACGTTGAATGTGTTTGCATTACACACTGCTATCTGAAACACAACACAGAGCTGAGTATTATGCATGGGAGTGTAGGAGAAGCTGCTGCATGTGGACAAAGAGTGTGTTTCTGGAGACTGTGTATTGTCAGTTGCAAGAGAGATCTGCATGGAGACTTTTTCAACTGCATGAAGACTGCAGATATGTGTGTAAGAGTACATGTTTGGTAAAGGTTAATTGGAGTTTTGTACATGTAGGAACTACCTCACCCATTACAAGATTTGATGGAAAATCTACCTAGTTAATTTGAAATGTGTTACCATTTGCCTCTCATTTTTCTGATAGTGATTTCTGCTGAGTGCTAACCATCACAGTTCAAGAAAACAAGCTGCCCCTTTCCTACGAGTGCAAGTCTTACAGAACAAGAGCAACACAAATTAAATCTCTGACAACAATTCCTGTGTGCACACAGACTCATGGTGTGATTCTAGGCAGAAAACTATATTTTCTTTGGCAATTTGAAAGCACATTTAGTACTGTGAATGGAGCAAGTGATAATTACTGTGACAGCCTCACACATTTCCCTTATATTTTAGACAAGCCAAAAAGAGCACATGTCCTAACAGCTTCTTGAGACCATGACCATGTGTTACAGGGTGACTGATTAGACTACAGCAAAGGAAATGTGCCTTGATGACGTTGAATGTGTTTGCATTACACACTGCTATCTGAAACACAACACAGAGCTGAGTATTATGCATGGGAGTGTAGGAGAAGCTGCTGCATGTGGACAAAGAGTGTGTTTCTGGAGACTGTGTATTGTCAGTTGCAAGAGAGATCTGCATGGAGACTTTTTCAACTGCATGAAGACTGCAGATATGTGTGTAAGAGTACATGTTTGATAAAGGTTAATTGGAGTTTTGTACATGTAGGAACTACCTCACCCATTACAAGATTTGATGGAAAATCTACCTAGTTAATTTGAAATGTGTTAACATTTGCCTCTCATTTTTCTGATAGTGATTTCTGCTTTGGTAAAGGTTAATTGGAGTTTTGTACATGTAGGAACTACCTCATCCATTGCAGGAGTGGTAGGAACATCTACCCTGTGGTTTTCAAATGTGTTAGCATTTGCCTCTCATTTGTGAGATAGTGATTTCTGCTGAGTGCTAACCATCACAGTTGAAGAAAACAAGCTGCCCTTTTCCTGCGAGTGCAAGTTTTACAGAACAGCAACACAAATTAAATCTCTGACAACAGTTCCTGTGTGCACACTGTCTCATGGTGTGATTCTAGGCACAAAACAGTATTCCTGGGTGATACCAGGGCCTTTCCTGACAGTGCAAGTTTTACAGAACAACAGGAACACAAATTAAATCTCTGACAACAATTCCTGTGTGCATGTTGTCTCATGGTGTGATTCTAGACTGAAAACAGTATTCCTGGGTCATACCAGTACACCTTAACTTATGGTGAAGACATACTCCATAATATCTTTCAAGTTCAAGGCACTTAAATATATTCCTTAACATAAAATGTAAAACACAACTTTTAAATTGGTAGGAAAATGTACCATGCTATTTTCAAATGTGTTTGCATTTGCCTCCTCATTTTTGAGATAGTGATTTCTGCTGAGTGCTAACCAACACAGTTGAAGAAAAGAAACTGCCCTTTCTTAAAAGTGCAAGTTTTACAAAACAACAGCAACACAAATTAAATCTCTGACAACAATTCCTGTGTGCACACAGACTCATGGTGTGATTCTAACCACAAAGCGATATTTTGTTTGGCAATTTTAAAGCACATTTAGTACTGTGGTGGAGTAAGTGATAATTACTGTGACAGCCTGACACTTTTTTCTTATATTTTAGACAAGCAGAAAAGAGCACATGTCCTAACAGCTCCTTGACACCATGACCATGTATTACAAAAAACAAGCTGCCCCTTTCCTGCGAGTGCAAGGGTAATAGAGCAAGACCAACACGAATTAAATCTCTGATAACAATTCCTGTGTGCACACTGTCTCATGGTGTGATTCTAGGCAGAAAACAGTATTCCTGGGTGATACCAGTACACCTTAACTTATGGTGAAGACATACTCCATAATATCTAACATGTTCAAGGCACTTAAATATCTTCCTTAACATAAAATGTAAAACACAACTTTTAAAGTGGTAGGAAAATGTACCATGCTATTTTCAAATGTGTTTGCATTTGCCTCTCATTTGTGAGTAACTAATTTCTGCTGAATGCTAACCATCACACTTTAAGAAAACAAACTGCCCCTTTTCTGCGAGTGCAAGATTAACAGAACAAGAGCAACACAAATTAAATCTCTGACAACAAATCCTGTGTGAAGACAGACTCATGGTGTGATTCTAAGCACAAAACAGTATTCCTCAGTGATACCAGTACACCTTAACTTACAGTGAAGACATATTCCATAATATCTTACAAGTTCAAGACAGTTAAATATCTCCTAAAACACAAAATGTAAAACACAACTTTAAAAGAAGAATGACAATTCTAATATTTATATAAAAAATCACCACATACATCCCCTCTCAAACTCATAACTCACCTTTAAAATTAGTTAGTTGAGAAAGAAATGTGGCACTCAAACAGCAGATTATCAGACCCAGAATCTCAGAGCTGTACACCTCTCTCCTCTCACCACAACCAGTAAATGGCAATGTTTCCCTCTCTTTTTTCACACATATACATGTTAATGTAAAATCACAGTCCTTCCCACATTTTTTCAAATGGAATCACACATTTCTATTGGTTGCAACTTTCAACCCCTTTCCAAATCATCCCTTCCCCCAACATGACTTTTGCCTGCTACCATAGCAACAGGTCATGGAACACTGGTGTGAGCAGAGAGGTCAGAAGTTCAGCACACAATGTTTCAAATCCAAAAACAAGAGTGCTTGACTTTTTAAACCTAACAGCAAATTCAAAGTAATGTTCAGTGGGAACACATTTTTCTGTACCAATCCAAAACATGCGTTTAAAAATGTAAACATACAGCCTAGTTTTAACTGTAAAATGGTTTGAATCAGCCAATGAGTTATTTTTATTTAAAAAAAGTATGTATGCCTCCATTTTTCAACTGTCTTTCTTTTCATATTGCCATTCTACTGAAAGACACCTCCTGAGTGCATCCTGTTCTCCTTGGAAGATGTTCACAGTGTGGATTGTAGGTCATAGCTATGTCTTCTGGAATGAAAAGTATGCAGAAAAAAGAGGTATTTTCAAAGACCTTTCTTTGCCAAATGTAGACATTAAATGGATTGGTCAGAGAGGGTTAAAGTGGCACCAATTAATGCCTTTGGTGAAAACCTTTCTACATCTCCCACAGCCTAACCTTATTATTGTGCACTGTGGTGGAAATTACCTAGGCACTTTAACTGGGGTAGGTCTGGAAATGCTTATTAAGGACACCTTTCTGCAATTGATGTCACTTTTTCCACAAACTGCCTTTGTATATTCTAATATATGCCAAAGGCAAAAGTGGAACTGGTCCAACCAATTTTGTCCGCAAATTGCCAAAGCAAGAAAGCACGTCAATAAGTCTGTTTCTGCTTTCCTCAGAGACCATGGTATGGGTTCTATATACCACAACAACTTGCGTTACAACATGCAAGACATTTATAGAGGAGACGGTGTACATTTCAATGATGAAGGGAACAGAGTCTTCATCTTGAACTTTAGACTCTGCATCGGTACTTACTTGTAGGTACCGAAAAACACTCAATGAACACAAGGGCTCTTTTTAGAGCCACCTAATATCTAAACACTTAAACTTGATTTTCATTTCTACTTTTTTTAATGTTTTTTTTCAGGTGCGCGCAGAGTGCGCGCACCTCGCGATGTTTTTTAAAAAAATTAAAATTATTTTTTTTGCCCTTCGTGGTCCTACTGTGACCCCCTGACAATGGCTTGGGGGTCAAGAACTCCCTACTCTGCCCCCTATTCACGTTCTCCACCTTTCCTTTTCAGTGCGACAGACAAAATGGCGGCCGACACTTCCTGATTTCGACCGATTCGAATGTTTACTGACATCTAACAACCAATCAGAATTACGCTCACGCACGGCAGGGTGCGCGCACAGGGCTTGCACAGTGCGCGCACCCTGCGCGCGTATAGATATTGATATGCTTTTAAATGCTATTTTCTCAGGAAATACTGAACAGATTTACACCAGACCTGCAAAAGGCACTTCCTTGACCTTATGGCTACCTCTCTGCCGAATTTCAAGTAATTCTGTTCAGCCGTTCGGCTGTAGCTGTGTCTAAAGGTCCTATGGAAAAATGCATGGGGAAAACGCGTTTTGGGACCCCCCTTTTTTCTCGGCCCCCACTTGACAAATCACCCCGAGACTTTCAGGGTAGGAGCTGAACGGAGCGCCCCATTAGTTTTGAAAATTTCGCGAGGATTCGTCAACCGGCGCCAAAGTTATTCAAAATAGAATTTTGAGATTTCCTATGGAAACACGGTCCTAACTATAACTATCTACTGGCAACCGCCAGTAGATAATATATATATATATATATATATATATATATATATATATATATATATATATGTATATATATATATATATATATATATATATATATATATATATATATGGAGAGAGAGAGAGAGAGAGAGAGAGAGAGAGAGAGAGAGAGAGAAAATATTTTCTCATGACTGATAACTGTGTAATATGGGCCTATATTGCTATTGAAGGGTTCTAGGGAAATGTATAAACCATGAGGTCGAAACTTGGGGCGGAATATAACATAATACGCAAACTGGTCAAAATGTATTTTTACACTACATGATTTAGTTCATTTTATTACTCTTTAGAACTATTAGGCGCATTTGCATGTCATCTATTTAGTATTCATTGTTTGCCTGAGAATATTGATAAGTCTGTTAATGTTCTGAAAAATGTGTGGCTTTGGGAATAAAGTACTGATATTTAAATAGTGTTTTATGCAACAGTCTGCATTATTAGTAATCAAATTTTACATGTAAAACACACTTTAAGGAAATTAGAAACTTGTGTTCTAAAATGTGCTTTTTTGTACATTGACAGTATAGCTTTTCCTGAGAGGGTTCTATATTTACAATGGATATTTGCACCCACTAGGGAGAATTTTTTGCTTGTATCCAAGATGGACCAGTGAGGATGAGCTTGTCAGCTGTGCTGATTAATGCTCTGAGAGCAGCACTGTCATTGCAAGAGTGTTTTTACCAGCACTGAAAGAAAGAAGAAATGTTGTGTTAACCATCCATTTAACTTTTTTATTTGAGTAGTGAAACTAAACATCCTGCAAATGAATTCCACACTGTGAATTGAGAGAAATAAGTAACTGTTAATATCTCTTTGCTATGAAATACGAGCTTTAAAGCCATTCAATAAGACGGCTTAACCTGCCATGTACACTTTTCTCATCAATAATTTACAGCAAATGTTGCAGTTATATTATCAATAATGTCATAGAAGATGTCATGAGCAATGTAATATATGGGGTAATTAGTAGTGCATGGCGAGGGTGCGAGTTATAGTTACATAAGCGAACTACTTATAGTTACTTGAGATATCTCTAACTCTAACAGCTGAATTTCTATGGTTTTATGTGAGTAAAATCTGAATCTAACTGTAACGTTACTGTAACCTATGATTTTTTAGTGAATTTCTAAGGTTTAAAAAAAATGTTATATCCTAACTGTAACGTCCCTGTAGCCTTCGTTTGCTTGAGTGATTTTTTTGTTTTGTTTACGTAATGTAGTATTTAATTACCAGACGATAATCCAACCACCTCCCCATATGCCCTTTGGCCGTGTATAGCGAGAGTTTGGTCACAGGGCCTGGCCTGCAGCCAAGCCCTGCATCCAACTCTCCTCAGGCAGCCAACCCCCCCAGCAGTGCACAACCTTTGGTCATGTGTGGCCGGGACTTGGCCACAGGGCATGGCCTGTGGACAGGCCCTGCCAGCAGCCCTCTGCGTGCAGCCAACCCCCAAAGGCAGCCATCCCAGGATCGGGCATGCAGCTCCCTACATATGCGGATATTGGCATCAGGGGCACCATCCTCCAGGGCCTGCCATATTACGTGGCACTCATCCCCGGTTGTTTTTGGCCCTGAATTCCCCATCCACGTGCCTACCACTATAATTATGGGGGAGTGGGCACACGCAGCTAGGCTTATTTTAGCCCTGGGGATCCCATCTCCTGGTGCCCAGCCATAGAGGGGAGGCATGCAGCGTCCCTCCCCGGGTCGATTTTGTCCCCAGGGACCCCATCCCCCGGGGCATCACTGCAGACAGGGAAACAGAACTGAAGTCTGCTCATTTTTACAGCTCCCGCCAACAAGGAGTGGATTTTGTGTTTGCTCTCGCTTGGCTGGAGCTTTGAAATTGCGTCCCCCAAGCGAGAGCAAACAAAGTTTTCCCTACCGGCGGCAGTTCCGGCAGGGAAACCGCTATGTCCCAGGGGTAGGCACCCTGGGACATAGCTGGAGCCGGCCCTGGTAAATGGGATACCCAGGGCCAATAATGACTCCGGGAAGGGGTCTGCTTGACCCCCTTCCATTTTCATTTTACAGACGGGCCCGGGTGATGCTGCCCCCAGGACCGAATTCAGCCCGGAAGGGGGGCTGCATGCCCCCTCCTTCTTTTTAGGCACGGGCAGGCCTGGGGGATTGGTTTCCTTGGGCCAGAATCGGCCCAGGACTTCTTGCCCTCCTCTCACTTATACAAAAAGCTGGGGAATCGGCCCAGAGCCGAAATTGAACCGGGGAGGGAGGCTGATTGCCCCATCTCCTTTTTAAGTATGGGCAGGCCCCGCAGGATGTGGTCCCTGGGGCCAAAATCTGCCTAGGAGAGGGGCTGCATGTCCCCATTCCACAGATACATAAGGCCAGACCCCAGGGAATGGGGTCTCCGGAGCTGAAATAGGCCCGGGGAAGGGGGCCGACTGCGGCCCCTCCCCATAATATAATTAGAAATCTCCCCCCAGGACATGGGCCACCCGGGGGGGTCAAAAAGAAAAAACAAGCACGGGAGTCCGCCCTTGTTTTTTTTTTTTTTTTCAAATTTTGCCGTGGTTCTGCGGATCCTCCACAAATTTGAAACTTTTAAAAAAAATGTTGTTCACCCCTTGCCATGTCCCAAAATGGCTGCCACCACTTTCTGGTTGAAGTGGTGGCAGTCAATCACAGTATTGCTAATGTCATGTGGATTTGTGGATCTACCGAAGTTGATTCACGTCCCTATATATACATGAAACTTTTTTTCTTTTATAGCTCCACAACTAGTGAACAGATTTACACCAAATTACAAAAAGAGATCTTTCTGGTCCAAGATCATCTGGATTTCTGCCAAATGTTGAGTAATTCTGTTCAGCAGTTAGGGCTATAGTTGTGTCTAAAATCCCTATGGGAAATTGCATGGGGAAAACGCACTTTGGGACCCCCCATTTTTCTCGCCCCCTGGTTTGCGAATCACCCCCAAAACTCCCCAGACAGCAGCTGAAGGGATTGGCATACTAGTTTTGAAAAATGTGTGTGTGTGAACAATGTAAGTGGGCCAAGAAATTAACATTGCTACGGCATTGTTGTGGATCCAGCCTCTGTAGCAGGTGAATGAGTGGAGCTCAAAAGTATGTTCAGTTCTGGGGGGCGGAGCTTGGCTCACAAAGAGAATGGCTGCCTGAGCCTAGAGCTCCGTTGCGCAGCGCCACTATCCGGCAACAATCCTGCCCCTCTACCGTCTGGATTCTGATTTAAACGCTGAGGCCCAAGAGCGGATACCAGCACGACCAATGAGGCGAAAAATCGGGACCCCGGGGGACGCTATGACCGCTGCTCGCCGGCTGACAGAGCGGAGGGCTGAAGCGGGCCGCCGCTCCCCGGGCTCTGGTGACGGAGACTGCCGGGCGACGTAGCTGTGCGTGCGGCTTGACTCTGGGCGAATTCCCAGCCCCCCGCATCGCCCTCGCAAAAAAAAAAAGGACTTGCAGAAGGGAGCCCATCGGCTGCGACTCAGCGAAGACATTGTGAGGGCTGCGGCAAAGCTATTGTAAGTAGCGGATGAGGAGCGCTTGAGCGGCGATTCGGGCAGCTACCGGTCCGAGTGTGGGCCCACCAATGCAATGCAGCGATGGAGGGGTGCTAAGGACCACGCCGCGCTGGCGAGATAAGCGGCTGCGTTCGCTGCCTCAGTGGATTGGTGACCTCGTCGTAGCTCTAACGAGCTGAGAGGTGGAAGCCCCCCCCCCCCCCGGTGCAGACAAGTACGGATACGTGGCGAGCCCGGGCGACGCCATCCACATAATGGGCGGGGCACCTGGGGATCGGCACGGAGCACACCACAGTTGACGCGGACAGGGTCCCCGGGGGAGGGAGGCCTCGCGGGAGCCATTTTAGCCGATGCCAAGGTGAAGCTGGCTGACTACCCGCAGGGGAGAGTTCGGTGCCGCTCTACGAACTGCCATTGGTGTCAGGTTGGGTCACGGAAGAGAGGACCTGGCCATTAAGTGGTGGAGATCTGTCTACGGCTGCCAATCTGCTGCGACGCATAAATCCTTGGTTGTAACGTGGCAGCTACGATCAGAGGAGCCGTGTCGCGGCGTAGCGCACGATGGGCAAGACCGACAAGATGCAGTCAAAACTAACTTTTGAGCAGAAGCGCCCCAAGTCCCAGGCTGCTACTGAGGGGGCGACCTGCAATGCGCCGGAGGAAGAACAGGACATCCGGAGCTTGTTGCTCTCTATGGAGAAGGGGCTGCAGACTGGCATAAACTCCTTGGGGGCCAAGATGGATGCCCTTTCGTACCGTATGGACCGCATGGCGGAGCGTTTGGACAAGCAGCGTTTGGTGGACATGGAGGAAGTGCAGACTGCGTCGGAGGCAGACCGCGTGAAGATGGGGCGACTCATGCAAGTGCTGCAGGATAAAATGGAGGATGTTGAGGCCCGCTCGCGGCGCTGCGACCTGCGCATCACGGGCCTGCCAGAGACGACGCCTAACCGACGGATGGAGGGCTACGTGGAGAAGTTGCTGGTCGAGCTGTTGGGTCAGGGAATATTCTCTACCATGTTTGTGGTGGAACGAGCGCACAGGTCCTTGGGCCTAGGCCTCCACCGGGTGCACCACCGCGACCGATTATAGCGAAATTACTGAGCTACCGTGACAGAGACGCGGCCCTGCGCGCGGCAAGGGAAAAGAAGACGCTGTCTTACGAGGGGTCGACCATTGCACTCTACCCGGATTTTACGGCTCGTGTCCAGGAGGTTAGGTGGCAGTTCATCCCGGCTAAAAAGCAAATGCGAGATATGGGACTGGACTATGCGATGCTTTACCCTGCCAAGCTGAGAGTTAATCGGCAGGGGAAAACTCATATTTTCCTCGATCCCAGTACACTGCAAAAGGCGCTAAATGACTGGAGCAAGGAGAGGCGACGAAGTCCAGAGAAGCAGCCGCAGGGGGACGAGGCGGAGAGCTCACTTGATCACCAGGACTAATGTCTGCAACTGAGAGCACTATGTGGTTGTTCCCTTGTGCTGCCGGGTTCCATTGATGGGGTGATGGCTGTAGGAGATTATGTGATTTTTTGTGTTGCTTTGTGGGGTGTACGTTATTGGGAAGCCCTGAGTTAGGGGCAGCGGCCGACGGCCTGCTAGCATTGCATGGGTGCGAGGCGGGGGAGCGGGCTAGCTTGCGGGACATTGGTGGGGGAACTACGGCGCATGGAGCATGGCTGGTTTGCTAAAGGTACACCTGGCGGCGGAGCTTGGGCCCGGCGTAACTATATATGGAGTTAGCTTTTGTCCCGACGATGGAGAGAGTGCTGGATTTTGGCGCTCGGAGGCTCGGACATGGTGCAGGGTGAATTCCCTTTATATACTGTGCACTGAGCGACCTCCGCCCGCGAGTGTATAACACAGTATCCAGGAGCTATTTGGTTGAGGGAGGGTAGGGGGAGGAGTGGGTAGTCCCTAGATAGGGAGCGGCATGGCCGAGTTGGGGGTGGTCTGCTGTGGGTGGGGCGTTTGGGAGGGGTGTTGTTTTGTTTTTGAGCCGAAAATAGTCCTGAGAGGTCCGTTTTTGTCCCTTGCCCGCTCTAGACACGATGTGAAGTAAGATACGAGCGATGTAAAGATGTACAGACAGGAGAGTCATGACGAGTGACGCCACGAGTGGGGGTCCGTTGGGCTCCTTCAGAGTAGTGACTTGGAACGTCAGGGGCCTTAATGATCACCGGAAGCTGCGCAAGGTGCTGCACTACCTTAATAGGCATAATATAGATGTGGCCTTCCTGCAGGAGACGCATCTCCCTAACCAGAGTCCCATGCTGCGCGCGAAAGGGGTGCTGGGGAATGCGTTAGCGGCTGGCTTCGCAACGCATGCTAGACGTGTCATGACTTGGACAAACCCTAGATCGGCTTATACGCTGCAGTTGGTGTCAGCGGATAGGGGGGCAGGTTCGTTATAACGCGCTGTCAGGGCAGAGGCCTGGATCTATTGTTAGTCAATGTTTATGGACTAAACTATGACTGCCCGGAATTTTATGAGTCCCGAGTCAACGTCATTAGGGGCTGCGGAGTGCCTCATATTTTGTGGGGAGGTGACTTCAACATGGTCAGACATCCGGGTCTAGATAGATCGGGGGGGCAGTGCAGAGGGCCGACCGCTGCAGTCAAGGTAGTTGACAGAGCTCTGATAAGTTTGGCATTAGCTGATGTCTGGAGAACGCTAAACCCGACGGAGGGGGGCTATACACATTATTCGGCATATCATGACCTCCACACGTGGATTGACTACTGGCTGGTGTCTGTGTCTCTTCTGCCGCAGATACATGCCTGCCAGGTTCTGCCGCGTACACTGTCGGACCACTCCCCTATACTGCTGACCCTCTCTATACCGAAGAAGACTATTCCGCCCTTTTCGTGGCGGTTCCCCCCTTATTCGCTGCTTGACCCCCTCTTTAGGGAGGAAATAGCGGAAGCAATAACAGGGTATTTTGACATCAACGCTGGTACAGTGGATAGTTTCCAAACGGTCTGGGAAGCCTTTAAGGTTTGCATCAGAGGGGTGGCCATGGCAAAGCACTCCGGGGTGCTACGTGACATCCGACGACGGTTGGCGGCCCTAGAGTGTAGACTGGGGGAATTGGAGGTTCGGCAGCAAAGAGAGGCAGGGGGTGATATTGCAGAGGAGTTGAAGAAAGTGCTGGCAGATTATCATGAGGTAGCAGATGCGGAGGTGAAGCATTTGGGGAAGTATGCTACTGCCAGGGTGTATGGGGAGGGAGAGAGACCCAGTTCCGTTCTCGCTAACATGTTGAGGGTTTGGAGAGGTAAGGCCAACATCACTAAGATCAGATCGGAAGGAGGGGAATTGCTAACTGATGAAATGGATATAGTTGAGCGCTGTAAGTCGTACTACGCTACGCTTTATGCCTCAAGACAGACTGACATGGATGATAGTATACGAGACTACCTAGATCATATACAATTGCCCTTCTTGTCCAACTCGCACAGGGAATTTCTGGCCCTCCCCATAGAGAAGGATGAAATATTACAAGCTCTAGCGGGCATGAAAGCGAACAGCGCGCCGGGAGCGGATGGCCTTACGGTCATGTTCTACAAAACTTTTATAGACTTGTTGCTCCCGCATATTTCGACTGTTCGATGATATATGCGTCAAGGGCCAGATGCCGCGCTCTATGTGCGAGGCTATCCTTGTGGCTATCCCCAAACCGGGGAAGCCTCCTGAGGAGTGCAGCTCATATCTGCCGCTCTCCCTGCTTAATGTAGATGCCAAGCTGTTTGCAAAGGTCTTGGCCACACGTCTGGCGTTGCTCACTCCGGAGCTGGTAGCCCCGGAACAGGCGGGGTTTGTACCGGGCAGGAACCTTACTTATAATTTGCGCACAGTGTTTGGTACTATTCAACATGTTCGGCCGGACTCTAAGGCGCTCGCGGTCTTCCTGGATATGGAGAAGGCGTTCGATTCTGTTGAGTGGGCCTTCATGAGCCAGGTTTTGACCAGAATGGGGTTGGGGCCGGTCTTCTTGCAGATGATTGGGGCGCTCCACAGGAGCCCTACTGCAAGAATACGACTCGGCGATAGGGTCTCTGATACGATTTCGATTACCAGAGGGACACGACAGTGGTGTCCCCTATCGCCCATCCTATATGCTATAGTTGCGGAGCCTTTGGCGTGCGCTTTACGGGAGTATCACGCCCTGAGGGGAGTGAGTTTCCCTACCTACAAGATTGTGGTCTCGACGTACGCAGACGATACCCTGCTGTATGTCCGAGACCCGGAGAATAATCTGTGCTGCGTGAGGTTGTACACTATGGAGCACTGTCTGGCTTGCGTGTTAATTGGTCCAAGTCTATAGCTTTCCCATTGACTCCGTCTACCACAGTTTTTGACATGGACTATCCGCTCCAGTGGTCTGACGACCCGGTCAGGTACCTGGGTATACAGTTGCATGCAGACTCTGAAATAGTACTGCGGGAAAATTACGGTAGGGCAATTGATAAGCTGGAAGATGACGTTGAGAATTGGATCGGCTGCCTTTGTCATTGGTAGGTAGAATATCAATCATGAAGATGGTGATATTGCCCCGCTTCCTATTTTTGTTTGCTAATATCCCTATTGTGCTGCCGCGCTCCTTTTTCGCTAGGCTTAATAAGTCCTTGCTGCGATTAGCGTGGGCGGGTAAGCAGGCGCGGGTCAGTTGGCGCGTGCTGACATTACCTTATTGTATGGGGGGTCTGGGTGCGCCAGACATGGAGCTGTACTACAGAGTGGCGCAGGGTGCGCAGGCGCATAGCTGGATACATGGGGAGGAGTCGGTCCCTTATCTCAAGCTGGAGAGATTGTTCGCGGACCCGCTACCCCTTCCGGCGATAATATGCGAGCCGTTGGACCGCAGGGTTGGTTTTCTGGACTCACTCAACTCTACTAGGCATGCTTGGCACTGTATATTACAGCAAACGGCTGGGGCATTATTATATTCACCATTGATGTCCTTGGAATGGGCGATGTGGCTTCATCCTTGCAGGGATACGGGAGTGACACGAGCCCTTCGAGAGCTTGGAGTCCATACGGTGGGTGAGCTGTTTGTAGATGGCACGGCTAAGACTTGGGACGAGGTGGCGGCGGCGGAGGCCCCTACTCAATTGCAACGCTTCCAATTCCATAGGGTGAGGGGGGCATTGAGACAGCAATTGGGAGATGATATGGCTGAACCCCCTGAGGTCCCGGAACTAACTTACCTCATTAAGAACAAAAGCCCACGCAGGTTGATATCTCAACTATACAGTATTGCGATGTCACAGAGGTCCAGGCAATACACCAAGGCTAGATTGGCGTGGCAAAGAGACTTGGATACTGTCATAGATGACGCCATGTGGTCGTACTGCTGCTTTGGCACTCGTAGGATCTCGCTTCACGGCAAGCATAGATTGATACACTTCAAATACATAAATAGAATCTATTACACGCCGGAGAGGCTGCATCGGTATGGCCTGAGAGAGGAGGCGTCATGTGACAGATGCGGCCATTCAGTAGCAGACTTCTATCATTTAGCGTGGGTTTGCCCAGGCATCTACAAATTCTGGGAAGCTATCTTTCAGGAGATAGGTAGAATAGCTACGCTGGAGCTTGCCCCAGACCCTGCTGTTGCACTTTTGGGCTACTCTAGGGGACTACCTAATGCGGCGCGGAGGCTTGTGGACATGGGACTCCTAGTGGCAAAGCGCAGGGTTGCGATGTGTTGGATGCGGGGACCTCTCCCAACAGTGGCACAGTGGGAGCGAGATGTACTGTACTGCTGCACGCAATCAGATACTTTTAGCGAACTACTTTCGCCGCGAAGCAGGCCAAAATATTTTTGGGGCCTATATGCGGAGTACCTAAGGAGGGACCGCAGGACAGCGGATACAGAGCTGGGGGTGGAAAACGAGGGTGATGCTGGGGGAGCTGTTGTCTAGCTAGCTCTTACGATAACTGTCATAAATGTGAGGTAACATTGGTATTGGGGAACGGATGTACCATCGGTGCAGATGGGGCGTAAAGACTCGGGATTTCACTACGGTCATTGCTGACATGCTGCTGAGTATAAAGTGTTTTGCAGTGGGGGGCGGCTTTATGTAGGGGGCTGCAATTCTGGATGGTGTATAGTGGTGTGTATTGGAAATGGATCGCGTTATCAGTAAAAAAATAAAATAAAAAAAATAAAAAGTATGTTCAGTTCTGTTGAGCATAGTAAAGACACAGCTTCATTTTTCCAACAATTTGTCTCAGGCCCCTACTGTTTTCTAGCATACTGCTGAGGGAAAAGAGAGCAGATTCTTTTGGCTGTGGTTTGTATGACTTAATCTTATGTTGGGTGCACCCTTGTATTCATTTCAAGAGTTCTGGACAAAAGAGGGCCCCTGTAAACTAATGATAGGAGATGACAAATCAGGAGAAAAAAAACAGTTCAGTAAACAAAAAAGACACTGTCTCTCCACTTATTTTTTCATCGGTATACGTCAATTCCCTAATATATATCTATTTCATGAGTCGGACATATTCAAAAAGATATTTAATTAAATCATACATTTATTTTATAATCTTTCTTTTTATACTTGTCATGCAAGATTCAAATACATAATCATTAGTGTATCGCATTGGAAATATACATATTTACATACATATATATTGGGCTCCTTGATCATTCCACAAACATCTAAAAAACCTACCCATACATCAATAGGGGAGAGGATGTGTTCTTAGGACTAGACTGCTGACTTTGGAGCTGGGATACCAAGGTCGAGCCTCGGGTCAATTCCACATCCTGTGATTCTGGGAAAATCACTTAATTTTCCCGTGCCTACCAAAAAAATGAATGTGTCCTTGTGTAACGTAACAGGTGCTCATCTAAAGCGCTCCAATACCTTCGGGTAAAGTTTGTGCTATATAAATTGGCATTAAAAAAAAAAATGCACTCAACCACATTCACTCAGAACCTACTCTGTAGAAACAATACCTAGAATCCCATATTAACATTTCATCAATTCATCACTCATCCTTATGTTTATCACTGCTGGTTTACATTAGGTTCAAACTAAATTTAATTTATTGATTTGTTGTAGTGCCTTCTTATCAACTGGATAAACAGAACAAGCATTGGTATAGCCAGTAGGTCTTGCCTTTGGGATCTTATGTGTTTAGCCAGAACTTTTGGCTATGTTGTAGAGCATTGTGGCTGCTGTGCATTATGTTGAAAAGTTATAATAAAAAGTGTTAAGCATTTTTGTTACCTTTACACAAACGAAGACGACATTATATGCAACTGAAAAAACCTGATTAAAAAAAGATTTTAAATAAAAAATGTCTTCTAGTTTTTTTGTACTTGCACTGCTGGCAACTTCTTCCTGCCTGTTCTCATGCTTGTTTGTTATAAGTTTTTTTGTTATGGGGGAGCGGGACATAAATAAGGGGGGATTGGAGGTTGGAAAACAGTAATTTAATTAGAACACGAGCAGCAAACGGACACTAGGGCAGAATCAACAGATGGCAGATTCCAAGGGCGGACTGACGTGATGCTTAGGTGGTGCGCTGATGCAAAATGGTGGTGGTGAATGATGTTTGGTGCTCAGGTGGTGACACTATATGGTGTGGATTGGAGGTACGTTGTGGATTGTGGAGTTGAAATATGTTGTTTGGTGCGTAATTATGTGGTGTGTATTGGAAATGTGTGGAGTTGGATTGTGTGGCCTGGAACTGAGTGAAATTATGTTTAGTGAAATTGTGTCATAGTGTGGAGTGCATTTATGTTGATTGGTGGTATGTGGTATAGAGTGCATTTATGTGGAGTGTATTTATGTTGCATTGAGTAGAGTGCAATTATGTGGCGTGTAATTATGTGGCACTAAGTGGTATTATGTGGAGTGTATTTAGGTTGCATTGAGTAGAGAGTAATTATGTGGTGTGTAATTATGTGGTACTGAGTGGTATGTGGAGTGTATTTATGTTGCATTTAGTAGAGTGTAATTATGTGGCGTGTAACTATGTGCCACTGTGGTATTATGTGGAGTGTATTTATGTTGCATTTAATAGAGTGTAATTATGTGACGTGTAATTATGTGGTACTGAGTGGTATTATGTTGAGTCTATTTATGTTGCATAGAGTGTCAATATGTGGCATGTAATTATGTGGCACTGAGTGGTATTATATGGAGTGTATTTATGTTGCATTGAGTAGAGTGTAATTATGTGGCGTCTAATAATGTGTTACTGTGGTATTATATGGAGTGTATTTATGTTGCATTTAATAGAGTGTTATTATGTGACGTGTAATTATGTGGTACTGAGTGGTATTATGTTGAGTCTATGTTGCATAGAGTGTCAATATGTGGCATGTAATTATGTGGCACTGAGTGGTATTATATGGAGTGTATTTATGTTGCATTGAGTAGAGTGTAGTTATGTGGCTTGTAATTATGTGGTACTGAGTGGTATGTGGGGTGTATTTGTTGCATTGAGTAGAGTGTAATTATGTGGCATGTAACTATGTCACACTAAGTGGTATTATGTGGAGTGTATTTATGTTGCTTTGAGTAGAGTGTAATTATGTGGTGTGAGAATTATGTGGCACTGAGTGGTATTATGTGGAGTGTATTTATGTTTCATTGAATAGAGTGTAATTGTGACATGCGATTATGTGGTACTCAGTGGTATTATGTGGAGTGTATTTATGTTGCATTGAGTAGGGAGTAATTATGTGGCGTGTAATTATGTGGCACTGAGTGGTATTATGGGGAGTGTATATTGTATTCAGTAAAGTAATTATGTGGCGTGTAATTATGTGGTACCGAGTGGTATTATTTGGAGTGTATGTTGCATTGAGTGCAGTATAATTATGTAGCATAGAATTATGTGGCACTGAGTGGTAGGAGTTTATGTTGCATTCAGTACATCGGACAAACCACATCTATAACTGAAATGTATTACATGACAGAAAATGTATTGTGCATAAATTGGAAAGTCAACAAAAGATAAAATGCCAGATGCATCAATAATGTCACTATTTTATGCAACCATGGTTCTCAATAAAATATGTTTGAAGAAAAAAAAATCCATTCAGTAGAGTTCAATTATGTGGCCTGTAATTATGTGGCACTGGGTGGTATTATTTGGAGTGTATGTTGCATTGAATGCAGTTTAATTATGTAGCATATAATTATGTGGCACTGTGTGGTATTATGTTGAGTGTATTTATGTTGCATTAAGTGGAGTGTAAATATGTGGTGTGTAATTATGTGGTACTGAGTGGTATTATATGGAGTGTATGTATGTTGCATTGAGTAGTGTAATTATGTGGTGTGTAAATATGTGGCACTGAGTAGTAATATTTGGAGTGCATGTTGCATTGAGTGCAATATAATTATGTAGCATATAATTATGTGGCACTGAGTGATATTTTGTGGAGTGTATGTTGCATTCAGTAGAGTGTAATTAAGTGACGTGTAATTATGTGGCACTGGGTGGTATTATTTGGAGTTTATGTTGCATTGAGTGCTGTGTAATTATGTAGCATATAATTATGTGGTACTTTGTGGAGTGTATGTTGCATTCAGTAGAGTGTAATTATGGGGCATGGAATTATGTGGCACTGAGTGTTATTTGGCGTGTATGGTGCATTGAGTGCAGTGTAATTATGTAGCATATAATTATGTGGCACTGTGTGGTATTATGTGGAGTGTATTTTTGATTCATTGAGTAGAGTGTAAGTATGTGGCGTGTAATTATATGGCACTGAGTGGTATTATGTTGAGTGTATTTATGTTGCATTGAGTAGAATGTAATTATGTGCCATGTAATTATGTGGTACTGAGTGGTATTATGGGAGTGTATGTTGTATTCAGTAGAGTGTAATTATGTGGTGTGTGAGTATGTGGCACTGAGTGGTATTATTTGGAGTGTATGTTGCATTGAGTGCAGTGAAAATATTTAGCATATAATTATGTGGCACTGAGTGGTATTGTGTGGAGTGTATGTTGCATTCAGTAGAGTGTAATTATGTGGTGTGTAATTTTGTGGCACTGAGTGGTATTATTTGGAGTGTATGTTGCACTGAGTGCAGTGTAATTATGTAGCATATAATTATGTGGCACTGAGTGGTATTGTGTGGGGGGCCTCCTGCCTCATACTGAGAAGAAAGGCTCTGGCAGTAAGAAAGTGATAAATCAATTTGTGCAGAAAATGTGCGCAGCAACAGATGGCACCGCAGAGAAGAGGGTGAATGCCTGCCATACCTTCAAGTAACACAAAAAACACAAGATAACCAGCACACCAGCGCTGACTGCCATCTGTTTCGCTTCTGCTCGCTCCTGAACACACTAGGCCAGGGGACAGAGAAGGCGGAACATGCACCTGCCTTGGACCAATTGCTTGCTGTCTTTCTTAGAAAGACCCACGCAAAGGCCAATTGCGGGTGATAAAAAAAACACACGCACAAGTGTGTGTTCAGGGTTTAAAAGCCCTTACTAGATGCCTCACAGAGCAGCGCATGCACGCTGGCTCAGGCGAGACCTAAAAATGTGTCCAATTCCGAGAGTCATGGTATTTTTGTGGGATAATATATCACTTTATGATAATATAAAGTTATTCATCTGTCGTCGTTTCCATCTCAGTAATCTTGTTTTACCTTGGAATTCTTTGGTACATCTCAGATATACCTTTTTTTTTTTTACTATTATTGGGGTAGCTACTGTGTACCTTCCCTATCCTTAGCCTAGCCCTTTACCTTTCATCTGTAACCCTACCAGTACAGTATCCTGGCCTAGCCCCGACCATAATACTTATCCCACCTGTGTCCCGCCCATTTTCTCTTCGATGGATTTTGTACTCCTGTTTTTATCACCCCTATATTTTTGTATACCGTGTTTTTCTCCCCCAAAAATATGTTGTTCTTGCAAATCTCTTTATGTGTCATCAGCATTGCATAGGCCTGCAATGCTCTATGAAGTACCCTATGTAGCTCTAATGTAACAACCTTAAACGTATTCTCACAAGTACTGCCCATTAAGCAAGAGACTGTGGTAGAGTGGTCACGACGATGTGGTGCAAGCTTGCAAGTACCGTAATCACGTATGTGTTTGCAGGATAAGTGGTACATGTTTGTAACAGAACCCAATGCCATACAGCCTTCACAAACAAAATGAAGCCCACTTCCTAAGCAATTGGCCACCACCCCGTCGGGAGATAAAAACTACATGAGGTTCTTGCAAGTCAATGCTCAACTGCAACATGGGCAGGGCCAGCCGGGGGTCCTCTCTACCAGCTCCTGGCTTCTTCGGATTTTCCCAAGTGCGTTAAATGTTGGAATTGCAATGCATGTTTTAAACTGATTTACCTTAATACCAAAGCGTGATTCCATGAATTGTACTGTACAATGCAATTCCATAGGACATTACCATGAATAAAATATGCAATTATATAGTGGGGCCAGGGTGCTCTCGCAGGAGGCCGCTTGCATGGTCTTGGGCCTTCCCTGATGGGTTAGGGAATTTTTGTCAAGCATTGCGTGTCTGCTTGTGATGATTGATTGCCACCTCTCTCTGTGCTTTTTTCATTCCCATAGATCTGTTTGCCCTTTAATACTTGTCACCAGTTCCCCTGCTCTCGCTCTTCTGTTTTCTTTTCCTTGTTTGTTCCTTCCCAGATTCATTTATATCTTCCAGTCATATCGTGTTATTTACTCCAGGCCACTTTTTTCCCTTCTCATTTGCACCGCTTTTTTTGCCTCGCTCAATCTCTTCTAGGAGTTTCTGTCACAAAGCTACCCTTGTTCTCGTGATTCCTTCTCTCCCTCCTTTTCTTTTTCCCGGGTATATTACTCTTTAATATTGTTCTACCTTACTTTATCACTTCCTTTCTGCTGTGCTTCCTTCCCCCTTGTTCCTCCAAGCTTCATCGCTTCTTTCCTATCTTTATTAATCCTTTCCTTCCTTCATTTCTCACTCCCTCCACCTTTAAAACTTTGCTATCTTCCCTTCTTCCTCCTACTCCAATTCTTCTTTGCCCTTCCTTCTCCCCTCCCTTCCTCCTACTTCATACCTCAGCTTCCCTTCCTCCTTTCTTCACCATACTTCCTCCCTACTTTCCACCCTCCTTTCATCCCACCCTCTCTCGCTTCCTTCTTTTCTCCTCTTCATTTTTTCCTGTCTTTCTCTCATTTTGTCTATCCCCGCCTCCTTTTTTCTCCCATTTGGCTCCCTTTTCCTTCTTCCTTATCGTCACTTTTTCCTTTATTCTCTTCCTATTTCTCTCTTCTCTGCATCCATCCTTTCACTTTTTCTCTTCCCTCCAGTTCCATCATTTTTTTCTTCCGTACTTTCTCTTTTTTTACCCCTACCCGAGTATCTCACAAACTTCCTGCTCCCCTTTTTTCTTTACTCACTTTCTTCTTATTTCGGCCATCCGTCACTCTCTCTTACTCTTTTGATACATAATTTTCATCTTCCTTTCTTTCCATTGCCTTCACTTCCTTCGCCTCTTCCCTGCCCCTTTATTTTTCCCTCCCCGTCCTAATCTTTCCTCGCACACTTTTCTCTGTGTTTGTTCTCCGTGCCATTTTACTTTTCTGTTATTTCGTTTCCCCGTCCCCTCTCTGTTGCAGACAGAAACACACACACCCTAGAGACACACACACACACACAATGGAAAGTTAATAAGACAGCGGTAAAGACACTGGATTTATTGAAATCAAAGTGTGCGGCAGGAGGGCGGAGGGGAGCGGGGAGGACGGGGCAGTGCTCTCTCTCTCTATGCAAAACTCAACTCTCTTGCAAAACTTTGTCTAAACTTTCACTTTCAGAGCGACGAGGCGGGGTTTCGCGGCAGCATGGAGTAGAGTGGAGCAGAGAGGGAGCCAGCGGCACTGCCAATGAGGCCTTCCAGCCCACAGAGCTCCGCGTGAATCCAGGCTCCTCGACCCGGCCTTCCAGGGCACCATGTACTCCCCTTACTGCCTCACCCAGGTAAAGACAAAGACCTCTTTCTTGCCTTTGTGTCCTTGTCCGTGCACAGCTGCTTTGTGGGCACCCTCGTGGACGAGGGATGTGGGTGCGGAATTTTCAGCCTTCCTCGGCAAATGTTTGCATGGCACCTTTCCAGCGTTGCACTTTTCTTACAGCTGGACATGCTGTAAGTCAGGCTTCTTGTTTCTTACTGTTGTATACTCGGAAGAAAGGCGATTTAGTTAGAGTTGAAATGATTAAAAACTTGAGGAAAAAGACAAATCGTGAGTATTAGCACCCAGGAAAATTTGAGCGGATTCGCCAGGTCTGCAGACTGTGATTGCAGAGTCTAGCACTGCTGGACTGCTAAACTGAAACTTTGTGCCCTTGGCACTTGTTGTGGGAGGTGAAATGAGGTCGCAGAGTTTGGTGCTAACCCCACGTGCGCTGCAGTTGTAGAGATGTTCACCACTGTCCAGCTTCGACTCCAATTCTGTACCAACCATTTTTTCCAAATTGTTCTATTTTTACCTCTCCGACACAGGAAAGAAACCTTTTCTTTCCTCAAGCTATGTAACTTCCCCAAATAAAATGTATTCACCAGCCGTTTTATACATATATGCTATATTTGTGTTTAAAGCTGTTGACATAGAACTATTGATACTATAACTAGAGGGAATTCTCCGTGTCACCTAGAGGCGAAAATGAATCCTCTGGTGCTTGTTTTGGGATGTATTATCTCTGAAATCTATTTTGTGAAGCAGATGTTTTTCAAAAGCATATATGTTTTACAATATCCTTAAGAATGTGCACGCTTCCGCCTGCAGTCTTGTCATTTCTGAGCTTTTGACATCATCCCCAATAGTGATTGTTTTTTATCAAGAGCTGCTAAGAGGATGTGTCACCTGTAGTTGAAGAGAGTGTAGTCTATTGTCATCGTTTGGAGCACAGCTAATCTCTGTTTAAGTGTGCCCATTTGCTCCGTCGCCATGGGGCGAAATGTATTATTTCCAAGATCGATCGTATGTATCCCGCTATTTACTCTATTTTATGCCCGTGGCAGATTGCAGTGGACGACTCCTAAATGCATTGCCGTGTCCCTGGATTGCACAATTTGCTTTCTGTTAAAATGTACTTGTCTCAGGGAAATGGTCTCCCATTGAATTCTGAGAGGATTGATTTGAAGCCAATTAATCTCTTGTTTTCGAGGCGTTGCTGACATCCAAATAGGTTGTTTTCTCCTAGATTAATTAAGGTAATGGTTAATGAAATCTGTGCGCTGTACCTCCTACCTTGAGAAGACAGTGAGGCAATACGCATCATGCCAGCAGGGTGTCAATAAACAGGGGGTGGAAGAGAAAAACTGAAGTCTAAAACTGTTTGGAAAGTTTCTTTTGTATTCTCCAAGATTACAAGCAAAATGGAATCGTTGGATACACTTGAGTATCCCTGCTATCTTAATATTTATTCTCTTGCTCTCTTATTTTATTTCTCTTATCTTAGTCTGAATTTCCTCTTCTATTTCCTTCGTGTAATCCTGTAAAATAAAATGCTATCGCTTACAGGCATATATATCTTGTCTGTTTTCTTTTCCCTTTGCCATGTTTCCTAACCACCTCATGTTATATATCCTTTTTAAGGTTTTGGCCATCCTGAAGCATTTATTATATTTTAATTTTGGTCAGACCAAAGTGGAAAAGGAGGACTCGGCCCCATGCATGCATTTTCTTTTATATTTTAGCTACATTCCTGAAACAGAATTGGTTGACTTATGTATTATTTTATCAAGGATGTTTTTACAGGACCTGTAATCAAAGTTTTATGCAGGTCTGAGGAAAGAGCAGAAAATAAAAGCCAGCCTGAGCACTGGCTGGTGAAAAGGAAACTAATAGGCTAAGAATAGCAAAGGCCTGAAGTGAAATTACTAACATGACAATGTGCCAATTTGTGATATTTTCTTTGTGTGCTTTTGAGAAAAGTAGATGTCCCTCTCTCATATAATATAAATGTGTGTGTATGTATATATATATATATATATATATATATATATATATATATATATATATACACACACACACACACATATACATATATATACTCATATATATGAGCAGAAGTACATGTATATACCATTGTAAATGTTTGGATGGATGTGCGTTTGTACATATATCTATGTGTGCGTGTATATATATGTATATATACATATATGTGTATCTGTGCATTTGCACATATATGTTTATATGTGTGTGTGTTTGTGTGTATGTATATATATATATATTTGCCTTATAGATGCTTATCCATACTTTGTACAGAAAAACCCCAACACACACTGCATAGGAGCTGTAGCCCCTTTGCAGTCCTCGTTAGATTTTACCAATAACCTTTGCACTGTTAGACAAAACAGCATCAAACTTCACCAGTAAGGGTGATTGACTTTTGTTGGATCCTGTAAAGCTCCTCTTAGATTGGTTAAGGGGATCAGTAGTTACAGAGGGGAGTTCAGAGCAGAGAGGCTTATATCAGATCTACATGTCGATTTTTTTGTGTGAGCTTTTTTAAAACGAATGTCATTTTATTCAGTAGTTTAGCGTTAGTTCTAAAATACTCTTTATATACATCTAGGCGAGAATGAAAAATTACCTGCTCACTTTCCAGAACTCTGCAACATACTTCATGATGATTCTTTTGAACTGCACTCTTTTATATTTGGCTATTCTGAAAGCTTGAAAACATCGTCCAGCATGAAATTAAAATTCATTCAATTAAATCAAAGATATGCTTGTTACATAATCACCATATATTAGGGTACCAGGATACAGTGGCCTAAATATTTCTGATGAAAAGATTTTGTCCTAAATTTCATTTACACAAATGTTGCCACATTTGAGATAGTTATATGTATTTGGCCATTATATTTGTCAGATCATATTTTTTGTCAGGATATTCTGTCCTACACCTCACCACAGAGAATTCAAGGTTTAAAACCAGAGGGTTAGAAAATGCCCTTATTTACCACAAAAAGTGTCTCTTTCATTGTTTCAAACTTGAATACAAATTTTGAGGACATCAAAGTTTGGTGGACCTCAAAGTGAAATTGAGGATTTTCTACTTTACTGTAATTACACTGTTACACAGACACTACATTTAACATACAACACTTCTTTGTGCTTGCATAAGTGTATTATTACAGAATTCCACAACTGGGCAGACAAGGCTTGCACTAAGAAAAATTACAGACAAATCTAAAAACTAAAATCATTCAAATTGACTAGTGAATGTCCCAACTGAACCATAAAGCCCCTGGTCAAACTTATTGAAATAAGCACGTTTTTGGAAACGTTATGATGAAATAGTGGAGAAGGTGGCTAAAATGGTCAATTTCAGAGGTTTTAGTTTTTAGATCTCATCATAACATTCTTTCATGTACGTTTGGTTAGTAAGAGGGAGAGTGGTTTGTGTGTGTATATTTATAACGGCATTGAAAATAAACATGACCCAATAAAATATGTTATTTACAAGATGTTTACAAAAAAGACACACTAACACGTTTATTACGTCAATGCAATTTTCAAATTCTGTAATATTACCACAATGCAGCTTAAATGCCTTAAGAAAAACAAAATTTCATTGTCTCCTAGATTCCGCTCTAGAATCTGTTCACATAAGAAAACAAATGGGGGTGTACTGGCAAGACTTAGTTATTGTGATTGTACCTCACTTCGTCGTTTTAACCCCTTGTGCTTTGGATGTGGCTGAATATTTTTGTCTATGTCTACTGCACATGAAAAAATCCTAAAACACTATATTGTTTATTACCATTGCTGATGTTGATGAAGGGTAAAAGCATTATGACCCTTTTCAAGCTTAGAAATTGTTCATTGTTTTTTTAGCAGTCTATTTGTGAAAGCAAAGCAAAACCTGGGCATTCGAAATCATTTATGGCACATTGTTAGCCAAACATTGCTGGGGTAGATTCAAAAATCTGTAAGCATAACCACGGAGTGATATTTAATCAAAACTCTATTATGAATACTGAACATTTCATTGTAATAAGGGCCCTTTGTTAAACCGGTCTTACAAGCAGTAGCTTCAACAATCCCTGATTTCTAAAGCTTTTGTCTTATTTTTACCACTATCAAACAGATAAAGCAGTATTACTTTACTGTTTTCGATAAACTTTTCCCTTTGAAAAGAAACAGTTTTCATGCCAATTGTACCAAAACACTCCCAAAAGAATTCCCGATAGGCACTGTCCCTCCCTCAACAGTTACAAATAAATAATATATTAATATGGACCCATTTGCCAACATTGTGTTGTTTTGTCACGTGTAGTAGTTCTAAACAAATATGTTTAACCAGAAGCAAGATTCAGAGGGCTAAATCTTTCATTGAGACAAAGTGACACTGAGTTGGCCTTCTGACTATTAGCAAAGTGTTTTCCTCTGCAAAGTAGAGTAACATGAATTATGTCTTAGCAATGATTTCACATGTAAATGTACTTTGTACAGTGGAAATAACATGTAATTTGATCTTTGCACCTTAGTAATGACTATGTCTGTGTTTACTAATACACTTGCTCTAAATATCTTGTCATTTGGCCACATTGTATTTTATCTGGATCCCCCCCCCCCGAAAAAAAAAGAAAAAAAGAAATAAATATTTACACACACACACACGCACACACACGAAGGGCCCAGCCCTTATGAATTTAGATGTGTAGGTTTATGAAAATCGCTTCGAGTTCTGGGGCCCCACAAAATTGCATTTGAAATATGGATGATTTAGCCTGAGTGAATTGGTTAAGGAAATGCAACAGCCAAAACTATGTTCTATTTCGAAAAATCATGATATTTTAGATATTTCAAGATGGCTGCCATGCTTGATGAAATATGTAGAGGTACGAGGAGGGAATAATGTTGTCCGCTTTCTATATAAACTTTCGAACAAGCCATCCAATAGAATCCATTGTTTTTAAATATGTCGTTTGACGTGGGATAGCTGACATTCACAATGGCCACAAGGCCGAAACGCGTTAGTCAGCTTTTGGTTGCACGCTGATTGATAGTAAAATAATGAATTAATCTGCAAAAGCCAGAGTGCCTGGCGTCTACTTGGTGTAATATATTAGACTTCTAGTAGAGTCCTGGCATGTCTCTGAAGGTTTTTGGTTTTTTCTTTAGTAAACATGACAATCAGGTGTTTACCAAGGCCCCCAGTATAAAATCACTGAGGCCCCCTAAGTGTAGTCAGGTTAATAATGACACCTAAAGTGCATCCCTCCTTTGCAGAATGGCGTCTAACCTTCTTTTTATCTTCCATTGAGCCTACTTAAAGACAGATCCCATTATCTTGTAAAGCAGAGTAGAACATTCTTTCCCATTGAGATCCCTATGATCAACAAGCAGCCATCCTTTTCATTACCAAGGGGACCTTGAAATGACTTACGAGTAATGCCAAGCAGTTGAACAACTAACTCTAAGCCAGTCAAGAAACCAAAAATACCTTGCTTTCAATAACTGTTAGAATATTTAAAGTCATTACCTAAAGTAATATTTTTATCACTTAAAAACATTGATTTTTCTTTTGAAAAACCTTAATTTCAGTTAACCATATTCCCAGCTACTGCAGTTATTACGAGACCTGTGTTTTGTTGTTTTCTGTCTTGGATTCTCTTGCTATTATATTGGTCAATATCTTTTATTATCCAGTCTGTAGACATCTTGCTATCCCAGTTGTCCTTAGACTCGTATAGGAGCTCTATATAACATTATTTACAAATAATAGTAAAGTTTGCAGACTATGTTTTGCAGTTTGCTGACTGCATATTATCTTTGCTATTACTATCACTTTTTTAAATAATAAATCAGGTTCTTGGATCAAGCAGGATTCGACTGCAATTTTGTGAAAATGGGGGTATGTCCACACACCACCGCAAAAGGTCCCCATATATCAGGCCAGTCCTATAGAGATGTTTGCAGACTCTCTCTGAACCCCATAATTGTGTGTGATACAGTCTCAGATGGAACCCCGGGTAAAGAGATTGAATATTAACATAGGTTTGCAAACTATAACAAACCAACTTGGTCTGTTTTTAGCGTTAAAATAATATGCACAGAATTCAAGGGTACAAATATGCTTACAATAGATAAATCACGATTTTTTCTAAATAACTGAGAATCACAAAATAGATCTATTTCGGGATTTGTCTGTAAGCTAAGGTCAAGTTAAATATTTCCCATAAATGTTTGCTGTACTAGAGAGTAAAAATGAATAAGGTGATTTCCTTTACAACCCCCCCAAAAAGGATGCTCATCAATAACTTTCAAAATGTTGAAGAGTGTGCGCCAAATATAAATGTAACAAACAAAACTGAATGGAGATAGTCACTGCCAAATCTGTATTACTGTATTGATTACCACTGTTGAGTGTGGCTAAGAGCCATCACTCCTGAGAGACCAAGCCTTGAGTGAGTCGTGATGCCACTACTTTCCCGCCATAGTTGCAATAGATAGCCTATCACTCGCTGCTCACCTATATGTATGGTTTATACCTCGCCGTTCATTTGGACACCTAAGTTATATTTCAGCAGACCCAGAACACATTCTCTTTGCATAGGCCCACGCTTTGAGTAGTCAGGGTTCATAGGTTGATTGTTCATAAGTCCCGAGTCTTCTTCCCTACATCGTGGTAATTATATCGGATTTTACATTTGCGCTGTAGCAATAAATGTCAGAATCTATGTTTATTACTGCATTTGCTCCAAATAAAATGTATTATTGAGCCACATTTATTTTCACTGGCATAGTATACATATATTTATGCCTTGGCAGTGAAAATAAAGAGGCCCAATAATACATTATGTATAACAAATGCAATAATAGCAGTGACATTTCATTCTTCTACAACAATTCAGAGAAACTGTTGTGAAAAAACTGTTTACCTCCTCACAGATTTACAATTACTTTATACAGAGAAACAGTTCTACTAACACGACCACTCTTCACTCTGATTTTACCACACTGCACATATTTATTCATTCTTGTTTTAGGGAAGAAAAACCTTGCTTGAAAAAAATACACATTACAAAGGACGTAGTGTAAGCCATATATGCAGAGGTGTAAAGTGTAATATGCAACAATGGTAATCGATAGCGTATTACTCTCTGCACAGTTATCTGTGTGTGTACGGAGGAGTACAGAGTAAAATATTGTATTTAGTTATTAACTCCATACTCAATATTTATTGCTCCATGCTCCGTTTCATGTAATTTATGAAGGGATTTTCTACAGCGTGATTCTGGCCTTACTTAGCTGTACTACAAGTGTATACGATTATGCTGTCAGCAACGCTTGAAATAAAACGTCAAATAAATACGATCAAGTTTACCCTAAACCCAAACAGAAGTCCTAGTTTTGCAGTGCATGGTTCTGGTATTTTATTGATTTTAGTTTATTTTCCGCGCTGCTTCCTGTGCTCCAGTCAGCCCTTTTGGAGCGCTCTGATAGGATGTGACAGCCTCCAAACTGTTCCTCGCAGGCCTAATTAAAAGAAAAGCATCTCTTCCTTTCCCATGGTGAGATGCATTTAAAGGCACTCAGTATATGTATGATATATTCTTTCCTTCATCTGTAGAGGCATCGATTTGCCCAGATTGGTGCACCACATCTTTCTCCCAAAGCACTTTTTAACTGTGCTACTAAGGAATGGCTTAGCTTGTGAAAAGTGACTTCCTGCTAAGCATTTTAAGAGTAACGAGGCACCTCAAACCTCTCGGGCCTCACCGAGATTGCTTCAGCAGCACATTTAACAAGCATTGGCAACTCCACCTACGCTGCTTATAACAAATAGTGCCTCTTCGCTTATTGGTGAGTTTAGGTGCTCAGTACCGCATCATACATGCACTCTGTTATTCATTTTTGCACTCATGCATCCATTCATCTACCCACTGAATCATTCTTACATTCATCTATAATAAATTACACATACAAACTCATCAAGAAGATGCATGATAAATTAAAATAAAAAAGTAGAAAAACGTGTCAAGCATATGCTTGTATTTAAGAAACAGCAAAAAAAATGAAACACAACTGTCAACGGCCATTTTGAAAACGTATTGTTAATAGTCCACTGTTACAGGCATACTGACTTTCACATGTGTGTTTCCCAGTACATAAATCAGGTCTACTGCCTTTGCTGTAACTATTCATAAGAGGTCAGACCCATGGCATCTGAAAGTCACCATAACTATTTCAGGCCTAACCTACCTAACACAGTCTTTACCACAAGGCAATCTTTTACATACAGTCATAACATTAAAAATGTATATAAAAATATGGTTGACAAAACAATATACACCCTCTCTTATATTGGCATAATAAGGATTGTTAGAGTGAACACGGAAAACCTTGCCTCCCGTGGCAATATGTGAGATTCCTTAACTTCTACTGGCACTCATGACGTTTCTTGTTACAAAATACCTGTGTACAGGTTATACCACAGTGTAATAAAAATCCACCCTTACAGGCCTATTGACGTTAGCATATGCCTTTCACACTAAATAAGTCAAGCTCACTGCCTGTATCAGAACTTTTTATAAGACCTCAGACCTATGTCATGTAACAAATGGCATCATTGGGTTGTCATCTTAAGCAATTCAAACCTACTGTATTGAGCATAAGCTTTCCAACAAGGCATATGGTGTAATCTTTTGATATTGATAATTATTTGCGAAACGCAACGGATGCCCATGGGTTTCTTGGTGCTAATGTCTGTAAAAACTGTTATGGGGTAGAATGAGATTGGAGAAACTAGAGAGAGGTGGATAAGAGCCAGGTTTAAAGTGTTTCCTAAAGATGCTCAAATTTGGCTGACGTTTCCAATGCCTTATCAGCCAATTGTAAAGTAGCAGGAGCAATAAATAAAGCTCCTCCCACACCAGAGGCTTTTTTTAGTTTTGGGGACGATCACCTTTTTAGATGTTGCAGAACGCAAACATCTGCCTGGGGTATACCGTAAATTTCTTTCCTTTAAGTTCTCCGGGGCAGTGTCATGTAGAGCTTTGTGCACTGTGCATAGTGCTTTTAAGGCTGCTCTCTTTTGTTACTGGAAGTCAATGAAGCTCCTCCAATGCCTTGTAGACTCAAAGGAATTTTGAAATTTTCTTGAGAAGCCTTGCAGCTGCATTTTGCAGCCTCTGCAGATTGTTTAGAGGGCCTTGTTGAATGCCCAAATTAAGGGTATTACAGTAATCTAAGTCTTGACAAGACTAGAAAAATGATGACTGTCTTATGTAGCTCAAATGGAATAAAAGGTAAACATTTCTTCAGGCCTTTTAGCAGGCAGAAACAGTATGAGGTAAGTTTATTGATCTGATCTGATCTGTGAAAGAGAGTTGAAAGTCAAAGATTACCCCCAAATTGCTTACTTTGCTTACAGGAGTGGGTAGAGATCCCAACAATTGTGAACACTAAGGGCCTCATGGCAATGTCTTGCAGAAACTTCTGCCTGACACCGTCTCTGAATCAGGACTGGCTGACTCACGGTCGGCGGTCCCACCCGACCAATTATGATACGACCGAACACTGTTCGGTCGGATTCCCATGAACTCAATAGGAGCCTGTGTTCTGCACGACAACACAAGCTGCTATGGGGAAATGTAGGGTGTATGGAAAACCCTGCACTCTGTCGCAGGAACCTCATTGTGCCTGTCACTCAGTGCAGGGTTTTATAGGGGGTCCCTTAGGTGCCCCCTCGGACCCAAACTGGAGGTCACAGGATAAAGGGGGGCCTGCCAGGGGCTCTCAAAGTCAGTTTCTGACAGCCTTTTTGTGTCGGACTGGCCGACTCGTAAAGGCTGTTAGAAACCGTTATCGTAATCACACGTTCGGAAACGCTGTCCGTAGAGCTGTATCATGCGGGTCTGTCTGACACAAATTCTCTGAGAGCTAGTTGGAACCGATTCGGAAAGACCGTGCAGTTTACAATCCAACTGCGAACATCGTAATCAGTCGGGCGGATTGTAAAACAACCTTGTTGGTTGGAAGTGTTCCGACATGGTAAAGGAGATTCTGACTGTCGGAAGGAGGCTTTCAACCCGACATCGTAATGAGGCCCTAAGGCGTGTTCCAGAAAGAGGTGTCTTTCCTAAAAAGGAGCACCTCTGTTTTCTCCGAATTCAGCCTCAGACAGTGACTGCTCATCCAACTGACTATTGATCTCATGCAGTTGTTAACACAATATGCCACCTCTTATACGTTACTTGTGTTTGACACTAGATCTGTGTGTCATCAGCATAAGAGATGGTTGTGAACCTGAAGGATAGAATCAGTTTGTCTAGGGCAGCCACATAAATATTGAAAGGCTCAGTGATGACCCTTTCAAGACACCGCAGGGCAAAGAGAAGGAACTAGAAGTGAATTCCCCAAAGGTGACAGATTTTTCCCTGTCAGTGAGGAATGAATGGAGAAGTGCTTAGGCTGGGCCGCTGATCCCATTCTCAACAAGATGTTCCTTCAGGACTGCATGATTCATAGTGTCGAAGAATGCAGATAAGTCCAGAAGCACCACCACAGCCTTTCCTCCATTATCCATGATGTGTCGAATTTCTTCGGTGGCCAGTACCAGGGCTGCCTCAGTGCTATGGCACTTCCTGAAGCCAAACTGAGCTCAATGCAAAATGGCATTTTGATCTAATTACCCTGAGAGCGCAATATTCAAATTCCTCTCGAGGAACTTTGCTGGCATAGGGAGACGCGAGATGAGATGTTAGTTCTTTTCCTCACCTGGTTAAGAGAGGGTTTTTTGAGCAATGGGAGCATGGAGGCTTTTTTTCATTCTAAGGCAATAATCCCCACATTAATGATACTGTTTAGTATGCTAGTGAGCGGAGTGGCTACTGTTCCTTCTACATCTTGGAGAACTTTTGGTGGGCATGGGTCAGAAGGGGCTCCTGTTTTAGTGCAATGAATTAGTTTTTCCCTCGTTCAATAGATAGGGGTGGAAGCACGTGGAGTTTCGAATTACATTGTACTAAGGTATTATACCCTTATGTCAGGGGGTTGGGGGTCCCACTATCATCAGATACCCCATGAAGGTCTCTACTTTTGTCTTAAAAAAATCTGCAAGCTTGTTGCAAAGCAGGTCACTGGGGGAGGGGGGTCAAAGCATTAATGGCAGGTGGACAAGAGAGCACCTCGACTGTTCTAAAAAGCTTTTTAGAGGAATGTTTTGCTAAGGTAATTGTTTCTGTGAAGTTTTCTCTCCTAAAATCATAGTTTTATGTTCCTGTATGATTATTTTGTATCTAGTTATTTCCCCTGCATAATAATTATTCCTCCAAACTTTTCCCTGTTGTCAACACTGCTGTTTCATCGCTCTGAGTTTGGGAGAGAACCATGATGCTGTTAGCCACTATAGTTCTTGACGGGTTTGATAGGAACCAATTACTCAACTACCTCATTGATCCAAACAGAGTAGTTTGCAGCGGCTAGATTCGGATCACATGAGGTGGGGGAGAGATTTGGTAGGCTCTAGCCTCTCAGTAAGTTCTGACCTATTAATCTTATTCCACGCTCTGACCTTTGTCCCTTGACCTGTTTTATTCCCTAGCAGTTTAGTGTCTGGTATGATTATGCTAATACTAATTGCCTGCTGATCTGACCAGGTAATTGGAAGAACAGCTCACAGCCGTAGATCAGGATGATTTGAAAAAATACCATCTAGGGTATGACCCGTTGAGTATGTGGCTTCAAGTTAAAGCCACTCATATTGTCAGTAAGTGTTGCTGCTTCTTTGTTCTTATGATCATCCAGATGAAAGTTAAAGTCACCTATTATGGTGTAATTGACATATTGCATATGTGACTCTACAAAGGCACTTAGGGCCTCTGAAAACTTAGCTTTGGGACCTGGTGGTCTGTAGATCAGTAAGCCATAAAACAGGCAGTTGTTTATTTTACATTTAAAAGAGAGTGCTTCGCTATCCGCTATTGTAGAGGGCTCACATACAATCTCCAGATGATCGCGATATATTATCGCTAATCCTCCACCACATTTACCCAACCGGTCTAATCTAGTGATGACATAGCCAGGCAAACCTAAGGTCATGTCTGGGTTAGAGGACTCTACCCAAGTTCCCATTTAAAAAGTTATGTTGGGGGCATGTGTGTCTAAGAGCTCATATCTGTGTTTGACAGTGGAGTGAGTATTAATTAGAAAACATTTCAGCTTTAAGGTCCTAGCATCCCGCCCCATTCGGGGAAAGGCGGGAGGTGCACCTTAGGTGTGATTACTGATGGTAGTTGTTTCAATTGACACGAGAAGTTGCAGTTGTCACACAATAAGTTCTTCATGTCTCACCGAAATTAAGCATATTCCATAAAGGCTGTTTACCTGACTTTCTAAGCCCCAGTAGCATTTCTCTAGTTTATTCCTGGGGATTAAATTGGCCAGGGGTCCTGACACAGGGTGCATTCTGGGTACAGACGGGCATTCTTTTGGTGTGCCAACGGCGCACCCACTGCACATCTGTGGCTGGAGGCTCATTAAGTATTAAGTACCACCAAACAACTAGACCGCCAACAAAGATGGCGTTTATGAATGTCACGTCCTGCTACCAGACACTGAACATGACCGAGGGCAATGTGAATAAAGTGTGCTTTGCAGAGTAAAGGTGCGATGTACAAATAGCGTAAAAACACTTTAAAAAACGTCCCCTTTTGTCTCTATCCCCACATATTGCGTAGTAGCATGAGAGTCTTACAGACCTCACGTCCAGGGCTGGAGGCTCATTAAATACTGAGCCCACCCAAACTACTACACCGCCAACCAAAATGGCGTCTATTAATGTCACGTCCTGTTACCTGGCACTGAACATGTCTGGGAGAAAAGTGAAGAAAGTACACTGTGCACATAGCATAAAACCCCCAAAAAACACTTCAAAAAATTGAAAATAATCTGGGCACTTCTGTCCAGTGGAAACACTTAATTTTTGATCAATCAAATGCTCTACTTAAGAAAATCATTATGTAGGGCTTCTTAAATCTCTTTTTCTGTTGATCACATAAGATATGACGACAGCTGGTCCGTCTAGCCAGACCTCATAAGAAGCTCCTCTACGTTTAATTTTTTTTAAAACTATGTATGCTACTTTCAACTTTCCTATAAAGTTTCAGATGATTTATAGCTGCACCTTCCCAGATCAGTGGATGGAAGCCAGCTTTGTTGCATCTGTCATTTTGCTACCTGCAGTCGCTATACAAAGACCGTTACACCTATAGGAGGCCTTCACTGCTTACAGAGATTCACAGTACAGATTCATCAGCAAGCAGCTTTTGGGGAATCCTTCAATCGGCAGTCCATGAGAGGATCCCAAGAAATCTCAGAAGAGTAGGGCTCTTTATAGTCTGAAGATAGCACGTGCTCCCCCTATTTGCTTATTTAGCACAGTGCCCCCTAATTAGTGGCTACCTGCGGCGAAGGACGTGGCTCTTGGAAGTTTAGACAATTAGTTCATTTTGGTCAGGAAAAATGCCTTTATACAACTGAAAATATTTGTAATGTATTGAAATGTAATTCTGCAGTGCACTGACAATGAATGATTGCATTCGTCCTAAACATTTGCAACAAATGTCTGTAACCCAATGTACTAACACATTGCCTTTTTGCAAATTACCAGGGCAGCGTTTCTAGAATTAGCGCTTTGTTCATAAATGAACATTTTTTACGCGTTAGGAATGACTTCTCTTTTTTAATTTAAGGTGGTTTTCTCCACATAATGTGCTGGGAAAGAAAACATCAGAGCGAACACGTTCCTAACATGTTGTGGTTCCCAGCACACCTATCTTAATTGCACTCGTGGTCTCTTAAGTAAACGTTGGAGGCACGTTTTTTTTCTTCTACTTGTGAAGGGTGAAATCACCCACGCCTGGCCTTGTCATTCGTCCGTGATCCTTTTCAACCATAGACGAAAACCACGCACTGTCTTTTGCAAATTATATATTCGTTTAGGACACACGCACACACATATGCTTGAATTTCTATTTGCTTTTATGGTATCTATGAAGTGCATACATATTTGTTTCTGAGAAGTATCTCTATTTTGGGTCGCCTTATCTATAACCCATTACGGGGTTGATTAACAAAAGCATTTATGAGTATGGTAAGTAGTCCTACAGGAGCACTCTTTGTGTACATTTACATGCCTTTGCGAATCAGGCTGAAAATGTTCACCTTTCCATTAGCAAAAGTGCAAATACGGCACTGACTTTTCTATTCTTGTTAATTGTACATGAATATTTCCTAATATTCCCCTTTTATATGTTTTGGGACCAGTTCACCCAAGAATGTAAGAGTGTGTAAAAGCGTACTACAGGGGTACTACTCTAAATTCTCCAAAATGCTTTTGTGACTAGGCCTCTAAGTTGGTGTGACAATCTTCGTTAATCAACTCTGAAGACGCTATTGCCAAAACCTGCATTTTGCTTACCATGGCCACCTTGGTTTGACATTACTACTGCTGAATACTTCATATGCCTACCATGAATTATCCACTCTTTGTCTGGACGGCCTGCTTCGATATTAACTTTCTGAATCATTGATGATGTAACCTTTGGCCGGATCAATGCTTCCTGTTGTACCCAGGGCTAACTTGCATCATTACCCCATGCTAGAAAGTATGTCTATTTCATTCTTCCATCTTTTGTGTAGTTTTTATTGTGATAGATGTTGCTGTACATCATACTTATGCTTTGTCTTTAAATTATTATTTTGTGAGCCTTTGTCACAGCTTACATGTTGGCATCAGTTGATGGATGGGCATAACAGTCTGCCACAAATGTCATTGATCAATACTCATCCATTGTACTCATTAATGTGTAACAAAAAGCAATCCTTTGCCAATAACTGCGGATCAAAAACACTTGATGATCAAGCTCAATCACCCATCTTAAAGGGCCAAGCGTCTCATTAAATTGTGATCCCACATAAACACCCGTTTGTGCAGGAATCTCAATTACAAGCAGTGCAATGTTTATCACCCTTTTCTTTAAATTTCAGCAGGTCAAACCAGCTGGAATTTAACAAGGGCAAAGGCTTAGTATATACAGGGACAGGCGGATTTTGTTGCGAAAAGCTAAAAGCGTGCAATATATAATAATCATAGTTGATAAATTCAGAACACCTCATTTTCTGATTTTTATCAGATGTGATAATTATCACATCCAACAGAGCCTACTCTTAATCAGGCCGTACATGTCACATTTTTACTATTAACCATCAAAATGTTTTGAGAGGTGGTCTTGGTGACCTCTTAAGAGTCACATCCATATTATTGAAGGCCAAAGCACAGAGTAGAATATTGTTGTGTTCCAGTGATAGTATTTCACCTAAACCATTGACTGTCAATCCCTCTTGAATGGACCTGATGAGCTATCGCCAAGATTCACATCTGAAGCATTGATGGAAAAATCTTACTTAAGAGCTTGGCGATCTATCAATAGCAGTTACATCCACACCAACAATTACATTCAAAGTCAAACACCATTTAAGTTCCTGTTTAGTTATACATCACTAAAGGTCTTATCCAAACCACTGATGGACAAAACCTTATGTTGTATGAGCTCGGTAACCCACCAATCAGAATCACATCCAGACTAACAATAGGCAAATTTGGACAGACAAGTTCTAAAGTGATTTCTTAGATAAATCTGGTGAATCATTACCATGAACAGCAACCAGATAATATGTGACCAGCAATGTCATGAGACAAGTTTGGTGATTTATCGCTAATATTTAATCCACACAACATAATCGATAGAGGAAAACCACAGGTACATACTTTTTGTGACACATTATGAAGGATAACATCTAAATTAACAGTGATGAAAAGTGATGACAGGCTTGGAAATCCATTGCTAACTATCACATACTGACTATTGGTGGTCAGACCCATATATGAACGACCTCTGTGATTTGTTGATAAGAGTCTCATCTAGATAAATAGAAAGCTTCCAAACCTCATTGACAGACGCACTTTGTGATCTGCCAGTGAGAGGCTTGCCAGGACCATATGGGGTTAAATCCCATTCTTGGACACACCTGGCCAACCCTCACCAAAGATGACCTGTAAACCATTGATGGTCAAAACCATAATTGGATGGGAGTGTGTCCCAGGGGCTGCTGGGACCACAATGTGGACGGCAAGAGCAAAGCGATGCAGGAGGTGGCCGTTGGCTTCAGGTACTTTCTTTTTTCTTATTATTACTAACACGCAACCCCCTCCGCACACGCCCCACCACCCTTTGTTAGTGGTGGCCACCACTGATCGTATAGTGAGAGACCAATTAAATCATTGTAGGTTGGATGCTCTGGGCCCAAGCAGCAGAATACTAGTACTGGAGGAACTTAAGCAAGTATGGGAGGGCTAGCAACTCAGGTCAGGCAGCACTCATTCTGACTGTCAGATAATTCGTCCCATCTCCTGCTCCATATTGATGCAGTTAGCTGATCTTCGCTGAAGCAGGCAAACTCTTCTCTTTATTAGCTCAGTTTAGCATCTTCTTGAGGGGAAAATGTTAATATTATTCCTAAATTGTTCTTTCACACTGAGAACTTCAAAGCCCCCCAACGTGACAATTGCACTGTCTTTAGGGTATTACATATTCTGTTGTGAATAAATGACAGGTTTATAATATCTTTATTTTCTTTCTCAGTAGAATGCCTGATTTCGTTTTCATCATGTACTACTTTTATCTTTGGTGCTCTAGGCGGAAATAGAACGAACATTTTGAATGATATTTGGAATAATATTAATAAACAGTTGATTACCTATATGTTAAATTTTTGGCATTTTTATTGCACAAAATGATGTGATATAAAACACATATTGTATAGGTATCTATGAAATATGAGAAATATTTCACAGTTGTATGTGAAATAGGGGTTTCATCATGTTAATGCCGACCTCAAACAAAGCTGCAGAGCTTTTACATTGTCAGGGATTATGCGGCATGGATAACCAATTATGAAGAGATTATTTGGAAAGGTTATGTAAATTATGCTGCAAAAATGCGAATTATACGCCATATTTTGTTAGTATTATTTTTATTAGGTGTGTGGAAAATTATACGAAATCATGTTTGTATGCTTGACAGTAGGGGAAGCTCTTTCTTGAGGTGAAAAGACAAAGGCGGGATGTTTCTAAGGGATGCACCGTGCATGTGCACATACATCGCCATACCTGTTGAGCAGTTCTATATATATATATATTCACTGAAAAAACCATAGGTTTCACACATGTTATAGTTAGCTGGACATTTTACTGATAAAAAACCAATGAAATTCCCCCGTTATAGTTACTGCAGGCAACTATAACTCACGCGACCGCAATCCTCTGCTGATGCTAATACTGTATTTAGACACTTATTTGCCCATGTCTTCTTCCATTAAATTTTAGCTTTACATATATTACAAATATTTTTTTTTCATAAAGACACATATGTCATCAGCAGAAGATTGCGGTCGCGTGAGTTATAGTTGCCTGCAGTAACTATAACGGGGGAATTTCATTGGTTTTTTATCAGTAAAATGTCCAGCTAACTATAACATGTGTGAAACCTATGGTTTTTTCAGTGAATTTGCAAGGTTTTTTAAATGCTAAGTTACTTTACGCCATTCGTGGCGTGCGCGCCCAGTTAACGCAGTTCGTTCCGTGCGCGCACGGTGCGCTTCGCGCACCGCGCGCCCACTTTACGCAGTTAGTGCCGTGCACGCACAGTGGTCACGCGGTGCGCTGCGCGCACCGCGTGCCCACGTTAAGCGGGATGGGCCATGTACGCACGATGCGCTTCGCGCACCGTGCGCACATGGGGGACTTATTTTGCGCATCTTTGTGAAATGTATTCTTTGTTAACTTCTTACATGTTTTATGCCATGCACAAATGGTGCCCTTCGGGCACCATTTGCACACGGGGTGGGGAGAATGTGGATAATTTTTTTTTTTTTACAATTTTTTACCGTATGCGTACGGTAAGCGTAATCGGCGATTTTCCGAAAAAAAATTTTTTTTTTTTTTTGGGCTTGGGGGTGGTTTGGGGACCCCTGTATCAATGCTGGGTGGTTAGGATCTCATGAAACTGCCTCTTTACACATTTTTGGGGTTCGTTTTTGCTGCCCAACTCAGGAAGCGAGAGAGAAAATGGCGGCCGCCGCTTCCTGGTTTCGACCGATTCGAATGTTTACTAAGATCTAAGAGCCAATCAGAATCGCGCTCGCGCACGCCACCGTACGCGTACGGTAAGCTTACGGTAAGCGCACCGTAAGCTGCCACAGATATATATATTGATTTAAAGGCTATTTTCTCAGAATCTACTGAACAGATTTACACCAAACCTACAAAAGGCACTTCCTTGACCTGGGGACTACCTCTCTGCCAAATTTCATTAAATTCTGTTCAGCCGTTCGGGCTGTAGCCCTGTCTAAAGGTCCTATGGAAAAATGCATGGGAAAAACGCGTTTTGGGACCCCCCTTTTATCTCAGCCCCCGCTTGACTAATAGTTAGGACCACGTTTCCATAGGAAATCCGCAACATTCTATTTTGAATAACTTTGGCGCCGGTTGACGAATCCTCGCGAATTTTTCAAAATAGGTGGGGCGCTACGCTCCGCTCCTACCCTGAAAGTCTCGGGGGGATAACTACCTACTGGCGACCGCCAGTAGGTATATATATATATATATATATATATATATATTTTTTATTTTTTTTATTTTTTTTGTGGTGGAATAAAAGCATTTTGAAAAATCCTTTGGCTTGGAGTGCGTTACCAGCTTTGGAAGGCTAAAGAAACTTGGTTTGGATATATATATATATATATATATATATATATATATATATATATATATATATATATATATATATATATTCACTGAAAAAACCATAGGTTTCACACATGTTATAGTTAGCGGAAATTTTACTGATAAAAAACCAATGAAATTCCCCCGTTATAGTTAGTGCAGGCAACTATAACTCACGCGACCGCAATCTTCTGCTGATGCTAATACTGTATTTAGACACTTATTTGCCCATGTCTTCTTCCAAACATTTTTAGCTATACATATATTACAAATATTTTTTTTTCATAAAGACACATATGTCATCAGCAGAAGATTGCGGTCGCGTGAGTTATAGTTGCCTGCACTAACTATAACGGGGGAATTTCATTGGTTTTTTATCAGTAAAATTTCCGCTAACTATAACATGTGTGAAACCTATGGTTTTTTCAGTGAATTTGCAAGGTTTTTAAATGCTAATTCCTAACTATAACGTGTGTGAAACCTATGGTTTTTTCGGTGAATTTGTACGGTTTTTTAAATGCTAAGTTACTTTACGCCATTCGTGGCGTGCGCGCACTCTTAACGCAGTTCGTTCCGTGCGCGCACGGTGCGCTTCGCGCACCGTGCGCGCACAGTAAGCACGCGGTGCGCTTCGCGCACCGCGCGCCCACTTTACGCAGTTAGTGCCGTGCACGCACGGTGGGCACGCGGTGCGCTACGCGCACCGCGTGCCCACGTTACGCTAGATGGGCCATGTACGCACGATGCGCTTCGCGCACCGTGCGCACATGGAGGACATATGATGCACTTCGTTTTGAAAGGTAATATTTTAATTTTTCGTAATTTTTATAAGCCATGCACAAATGTTGCCCTTCGGGCACCATTTGCACACGGGGTGGACAGAGTGTGGATAATTTTTTTTTTTTTTTTTTTTTTTTAAATATTATAGTTTATCTCATCTGTTATAAGCCATGCACAATTGGTGGCGTTCGGCCACAAATTGCACACGGGGTGGGGAGAGTGTGGATAATTTTTTTTTTATTAAATTTTTTACCGTACGCGTACGGTAAGCATAATCAGCGAAATTAGCGAAAAAAAAAAATTCCGTTTTTGGCCTTGGGGGATCTTTGGGGACTCCCTCAACATGGCTATGTGTGTGGGAGCTGTCTAAACAGCCCCTTTACATGTTTTTGTGCTTTGTATTTTCATCATCACTCTCAGTGCGAGAGAGAAAATGGCGGCCGCCGTTTCCTGGTTTCGGCCGATTCGAATGTTTACTAAGATCTAAGAGCCAATCAGAATCGCGCTCGCGCACGCCACCGTACGCGTACGGTAAGCGTACCGTAAGCGCACCGTAAGCTTGCTCAGATATATATATTGATTTAAAGGCTATTTTCTCAGAATCTACTGAACAGATTTACACCAAACCTACAAAAGGCACTTCCTTGACCTGAGGACTACCTCTCTGCCAAATTTCAAGTAATTCTGTTCAGCCGTTCGGGCTGTAGCCCTGTCTAAAGGTCCTATGGAAAAATGCATGGGAAAAACGCGTTTTGGGACCCCCCTTTTATCTCAGCCCCCGCTTGACGAATCCCCCCGAGACTTTCAGGGTAGGAGCGGAGCGTAGCGCCCCACCTATTTTGAAAACTTTGCGAGGATTCGTCGACCGGCGCCAAAGTTATTCAAAATAGAATGTTGCGGATTTCCTATGGAAACGTGGTCCTAACTATAACTACCTACTGGCGACCGCCAGTAGGTAATATATATATATATATATATATATATATATATATATATATATATATATATATATATATATATATATATATATATATATATATATATATATATATATAAATAAAATACTCAAATCTGACAAGTCCTAACTGGCCACACACTAACTTATGTGCGTGTGTGTGCGTGGTCAGTTAAGATTTAACGTCAGATTTGAGTATTTTTGACCCTTGGGTTGCTTAATATCTGTCTACTCAAGTAACACTTGTGTTTTGTAAGGGGTTACGGTTATAAATGTGACTTGACTCTGCATTCACCACCCATTTGTTATGTTTAATTTCCTGTATTGATCTTCACAAACTGTCAAATTGAAATATATGTATCCAAACAAATTTTGTAGTATTAGGCATGGGTTGATAAAGATGGGCCACACTGATAGGCCATCAAGAAACCTTTCAAGCTAGTTTCACCATTACTTCCAATTGTACTTAATTGTTGCGAAGGTTGATAGTGTAGGAAGGTGGATATCTGACTATGGTTACCCCCAACTTTTTGCCTAGTGTCTAGCTGGTTTTTCGACTTAGTTGGCCTGAGATCCTGCCATTCAGGGTCTCAGGCTGTCTGCTCTCTCTTTAAAATGGACTCCATGTACCCTAGGTACATACCCAATTGGTAAGGATCACCTTATTGGACCCTGAACAGTGTACTCTAGGTACCCAGGGCATAGGTGTACCCTAGGCCTACCAGGGGCTGCAGCATGTATTATGCCACCCCTGGCCTGGCCTTCCATTATCACACAACTGGCTGATCACTCAGCTGGGGCAAGGTCGTGTAATCACCCCTTGCTTAGGTGTAGTATTCCTATACCTACATTATATATAGACACATGTGTACCTATCAGCCACTCCTATGGCAGGCCTTAACAATCCTGGAGGCAGAGTGCTTGGTAACATGTGAGATGGTGCTCTAGCATGAGCTGAGCCTGTCTGCAGCTTTCGGAACCATGTCCTTATAGCTGTTCTATGATATAGCCTACCATATACTCTTAAAGTACCTTATAATCTTAAACGGTTATGGTAACTATGGTTTGGCTTTATCAAAACATGTCGTGTAAGGTGTCTAACACTTTGGAATAATACTCCCATACCATTTCTGGTGATGAGGATATTAATCCTCCTTTCTAGAGGGAGAGACATGTTAAAATCCTACTTTGCTGTTTAACTCTCACCAAAGCCTCAGCATCACAAAATGGATGCCGCTGCCACAGACACGAGTCTGACCTCCTGCTGCTGGGAGCCCTCCCAGCCAGGGAGGCCTGGACAATTGGTTTCCTGCTTGGGGAGGTGCTAGCACCTCCCCAGACAGACTTTAGTGTATTGGGGCAGGGAGGGCTGAAAGGAATGAGACATGCCTGGGGCACACAAGGTGCTCCATGCATAGTCCAGTTCAAACCGGTGCTGGGGCACTCCAGCCCCAGCTCTGGTGTGAAACTGGACAAAGGAAAGGGGGTGTAGCCACTCCCCTTCCTGGTCCCACCCATAGGAGGGACCTTGCAGGTAGCCCAGCCCACTAGCCCAGTATATCAGTAGCTATCTGAGCCCTGCTAAATTAGATTAACCTGAATCTGCAACATGAACAGAAACTCTGGACCTTCGACATTCGACCTCAGGAAGAAGACTGAAGAAATCTCCCTTCTGGCCAAGGAGTGACCACCCTGGGCAACCAGGCACCATCCAGCGACCGCTGCTTGCTTTGCGACTGATCCTACGAGGGACGACTGCAGAGACTGACCAGCGCCGAGACTTCCAGACACCTCTGACCCAGATCCACATCTCCAGCGAAGCTGAGACCCGTGGAGGCGACGAGGGACGTGGGACCGGCGACTTGGGAAAAGTGGCTAGTAACTGACTAGCGCGACTTCCGAGGCTCCTTCGAGGCTGTGCTTGGGGAATTGAGAAGCCCCACGCCCGAGCACCATCTGCAAAGAAGACCAGCTCCCCACACTTCACGTGTTCTGCGTGGGGCCCTTCTGCACCTGTGTTGCTCGACGTGTTGTCCGGTTGCTGGCCCGTTGGCTAGTAGCCTCTGCGACGACGAACCTTTTGTTTCATCTTGCTGGTCTGGCTCCTCCAGACTGGCACCCACTCCTCTGTAAAAGAGAAGCACCCCAGACCTTCCTGGTCTGCACCAGAAGCAAGTCCTCCATCCTGCGTGGGTTCCGCTTGCCAAGGCTTGTTGGGTCCTGACTCGACATCGACACCGCCGACAGCAAGAGCCTTCGTGGGACAGCTCACCTCCTGGTCCTGGTCGTCCTCGACGTCTCCTGGTACCCGTGGCTGCTGTGACAAGCTTCACCTCTTCACCTGCATCTTCACGACATCGCCTGGTTCCTTCCTGGTTCCTTCCCGGCTCCTGGCTGGTGACCTAGACTCTGTCCCTTCTGCTTGCAGGTTCCTTCCTTCTTGATCCCCTCCTTGGGATCCACCGGACACTCTTCACTGACTGCCTGTCAGCAACTTTCCTTCAGGCATCCATAGAAGTCAACGACGAAACCCGACGCAAGTTCACACCTATGCACCCGCAGCCCGTGGGCTAGGTAACTTGAGTACTTCGGTGCTCACAAGGGTATTGACTATCCTAGGGTCTAGTTTCCGAGTCTCGACTTTCTAGCTATACCAGAAGTTTCCTAAAACTGTTAATTTCTAACTGCTAGTAATTCTATCGACTTTTACGCATTACGCGTGAGTGTTTCCACTCTGCATCTGAATCCCGTGGGCCTCCCACTTCCTAACTGTTGGTAGTGTAGTGTAGCCCCAGCGATTCCCTAGGCCTAGGCCTATCCTGTGTTCGTGACAGTGGTTCTTATACCACTTACTTAGTATATGGTTTGCGTGGCCCCTAGGGCCTAACTGTATTACTTACCTGTGTGACTTAAGGTATGCTTAAATAAGACTGTGTTGTACTTACCTCGAATCTCATAAAGAGTGCTGAGGGTTTGACTAGAATAAATACATTCTATTTTTATATATATCTGTTGTGGTGTCCTTTAATTTGGTATTCAAGGGGTTACAAATGGTATAACAGCTGGCTTCACATGCCATTCAGAGTTTAGCCTAAGACTGCTCTTGTCCATGCTACCACTAGGATAGCTGGTCTATAAGGTTGACTTTACAACCAATCACCATAAGGGTTGTTTGGACTGATACAAGGTGTACACTAGAATTAGTGACATCATATATCAGGCCAACTTCTCACAGATAGCACACCAAATTTTCTGGATTATTGTTCAGACGTTTACTAATTTTGCAATAGACTTCAAATATTAAGCGGGTGTAAGGTGTACAGAGAAAAATGCACTCCTATGGCCACCTATGTGTCTGACGTTTGGGGTTACAAAGACGTGAGGGACATCCAGGGGGCAGAAAATAAATTAATGCTCAAACTTCTTTCCACCCCCCCACACACTATTCCGGCATACATTCTATACGAGGAACGGTGCGTGGGGCATATCTCAGACCTGATTGCCGTTGCCCCGCTGTTGCGCTGGCTGGGAATCTGGGCTTGTCTTTAAATCTACTTGTCATCACGGACTGCATTGCACGCGAGGGGGCCTTACGTATCTCCTGGCTAAAGTATATTATGGAGCAAATGAAATGGTTAGGCTGCCCGACTTGTATGTTAATCCTAGGCCCCTAAGCCCACTGTGAGAAGGTTTGTTACGCTAAGTCTGAGCCCACAGGTACAGCAGTATTTGTTGCTTGTCACTAGGGCATACCTTCGCTTTGTGTTAACCAGATTCCGATTGAATCTGGTACCCTGGTTATTAGTCTTTCCCAAATAAATGTAAATGTCTAGTATTTGTAAAGCGCAAACAATTACTCAAAGGTGTCAAGGCGCTGGGGGCCGTCGGGAAGATTAAGCGAGCTATTACCCAGAGTCACATGGTGTGCTGGGCTGATCTGCCGCCGGCGATCGAACCGTGAGCCCCCAGGTTCCGGAGTCAGTCGCCCTGGCTGGTGCGCCACACCTCTTCCACTAGCCTTTCCCAAAGGCTATATGAAACCTGGTGCGCTAAAGCCCTGCCCTTGTGACAATTTATCTGAGCAGGATAATCTCATTTGATCTTTTTCTGTGATTTTTATGACCCCCTACTCAAAATGTTTATACTTCCGCTGCTCAGAAATTGTCATTTTGCTCAAGTAAGTCCCGCATTACTATATCTTCAAATGCTTTCTTCTCCCATGGTTTGTTTTGGGGGCGCCAGCTTTTTAACAGGGGCCACAAGATATAGGAAGAGGTTGTCTTTGCAGTAGCCAGGCTGTATCTGTTAACAGTGTTCTGGAAACTATATGTGCCACCCTGTGCCCGCTATGCCAACTCCCTACTCTATCTACTGAGTTAACGTTTTATTACTCTTGCACTTTATCCGTTATATTTTATGTTTATTATAACGTTTAGTGCTGGCTTTTAATAATGAGTTTTTAATTTTACTTGTTTGTACTGTTGGTTTTATTCTATTTACCTGCGTGATTTGAATTTTTAATTGTACATGTGGGATCTTTTAATCACTGTATCTGACCAAATGTTTGCTTTTAAGGCTTTTAGTGGTCGGAATAAAGTATCACTTGACTTGACTAAGCGGGTGGAAACGGGAATCCACTTTTTGGGCCATTTCCATCTTCTACACCTGCGCTTTCTCCTGTCCCTTTCTGACAGTTTGCTGGTTTTTACCAAAAGGTGCAATAGCTTTGTTAGGGGGAGCTAAAAAACAAATATATATACCAATCCACACACAGACATACATATACATATATATTCACAAAAAAAAGAATAAAGGAACATTATAGTTATGAAATAGAATTAAAATAGCCTTTGAAATTCACTAAAAAAACGAATGTTACAGGGACGTTATAGTTAGGTTCGATTGTACACACACAAAACCATAGAAATTGAGCAGTTATAGTTAGAGTTATCTCAAGTAACTATAACTCATGCCCTAAGGTAACTATAACTTGTACCCCGCCACGCACAGTATTTTCATCCATTATTTTATAGTAATTGTTGCACTGATATTATCAATGATGTCATAGATGTCATGAGTAATGTAATATGTTGGGTAATTAGCAGTGCTTGGTGAGGGCACGAGTTATAGGTACCTTAGGGCATGATTTATAGTAATATGTGATAACTATAACTGCTGAACTTCTGTGGTTTGTGAGTGTAAAATCTGAACTTAACTATAATGTCTCTGTAACCTTTGGCTTTTTAGTGAATTTTTAAGGTTTTTTAAAATCTAGTTCCTAACTTTAACATCCCTTTAACCTTTGTTTTTTTCAGTGAATTTCTATGTTTTTTTTAATGCTATTTCTAAGTATAACGTCCCTGTAATCTTTGGGTTTTTTTCAGTGAATTTCTAGAGGTTTTTTTATTGTCAAGTAATGCTTAATAACCATGCGTTAATCCAACTGCTGCCATGCACAGCGTGAGCAGTGGGTAGTTGGATGCAGGGCCTGGCCTGTGGACCCACGCAAGCAGCCAATCCAATGCCGAGCTTGGCCTGTGGCCAGTCTCTTTGTCCAACCCCCTGAAGGCAGCAAACCCGTGGACCACCCCCCTGGCCCTCTTTTGGCCCCAGGGACCCCATCCTCTGGGGCCTGATGCATTTTTTAGGGGAAGGGGGCACTGGGGCATATTGGCCCGGGTGACCCCATACCCGGTGTGCACCATTATATTTATGGGAGAGGAGGGTCAATCAGCCCCCCTCCCTGGGCTGATTTACGCCCGAGGACCCCATCTCCCGGGGCCCTGCATATTCTAAAGGGGGAGGAGGAACGTAGCGGGAGACCGAGCTTGTCTTTGTTGCTGCTGATCCTCTGCAAATTTGCAGCAAAAAAAATTTGGGTCCCCAGGTGGGGTCCCTGTGGGACCTTACCACCAGGACTAGGGAGTCATGCTATTCGTACCCTGTCCCCTTGTGTTTTTTTTAAACTTTTCGTGGTAGCAGCTAATCCAATCTCACCATGAGATCTGCCGGATCCGCAGATCCTCTGCATCCCTGGATATACATAAATCTTTATTTTTTTTAAACTACTGAAAGGATTTACACCAAATTACAAAAAGCACCGTTTCTAGCCAGGATCTAGCTTTCGGCCAAATTTGGTGGAATTCTGTTATGTGGTTCAGGCTGTAGTCCTGCTCAAAATCCCTATGGGAAATTGCATGGAGAAAAAGCATTTTGAGACCCTCCCTTTTTCTCGGCCCCAGCTTGTCGAATCACCCCAAAACGTTCCAGACAGCAGCTGCATTGACTGTCACACTAGTTTTGAAAATTTCGTGAAGATTTGTCAAATGGTGTCAAAGAAAATAGCAAAACAAAAAACACTTTTCCTATGAAAACTAGGTCCTAACTATAAATACTTACATATATATATGCAATGCATAGCGGAGCTGGAGGGGCCGTTTTCACAGTCAGGGCGCCTTTTTGAACTTTGTTTGTCCCACGAGGATTATTATCACGCTTTGAAGGTCAGCGCCCACTTGGTTATGGTAATTAGGACTTCAAGTCCCATCATGCAACAGAACTACTCACCTGAATTTAATTGGGTTTGAATATGCAAAATAAAGAAGGGACTTCTACAAATAACTGCTGGTGCCTTTCATCTGTGTTTCATGCTGCCCAGAGGAAGGGAGGTGTCCCGAAACGCGTAGGCGGCGTTTGTGTGGGGAGAAGACCTGAGAGAGCGGCCCTGTCCCTGGCCTGACCTCCAGCGAGAGCGATCCACCGGAGCGGCAACCTTTTTCCTTTAATATATATATATATATATATATATATATATCCAACATGGACAGGATCCCAACTTTAAGGTGAGGCCACACGAAGATCAAATCAGCTCAGTTCTTTATTGAAAGTTTGCCGGCAAGCCCTTCTGAAGGCACATCATCCGTATATCTGCCGCCAGACGCGTTTCAGGAATCACCTTTCTTCAGTGGCGTAAGTCTTTAACAGCGCTGCTGTTCATGCACCATAACTTAAATACCTGCCTCAGTGGGCGTGGCTACTTTGCCTTCTGGTTATTGTAGTGCGCAGAAATTCATTCCCAGTGGAAGCGCTGTTAAAACAATAAAACTTGATCCTGGATGTAACATCCTTCAGGGGACCTGCCCCGCTTTGAAACAGTCAATACGAGCGGAAGCCTCCACCAACCTGCCTCGGTTTCAAGCTTCACTTCGTTCCGTTTGTCGCCGCACCAGGGTAGTGCAGGCGCGGACCCGCTGTATAGCGCTGGGCTTCACCTCCCGACCGGGAAACGGCCGTTAATTATATCCAACATGGACAGGATCCCAACTTTAAGGTGAGGCCACACGAAGATCAAATCAGCTCAGTTCTTTATTGAAAGTTTGCCGGCAAGCCCTTCTGAAGGCACATCATCCGTATATCTGCCGCCAGACGCGTTTCAGGAATCACCTTTCTTCAGTGGCGTAAGTCTTTAACAGCGCTGCTGTTCATGCACCATAACTTAAATACCTGCCTCAGTGGGCGTGGCTACTTTGCCTTCTGGTTATTGTAGTGCGCAGAAATTCATTCCCAGTGGAAGCGCTGTTAAAACAATAAAACTTGATCCTGGATGTAACATCCTTCAGGGGACCTGCCCCGCTTTGAAACAGTCAATACGAGCGGAAGCCTCCACCAACCTGCCTCGGTTTCAAGCTTCACTTCGTTCCGTTTGTCGCCGCACCAGGGTAGTGCAGGCGCGGACCCGCTGTATAGCGCTGGGCTTCACCTCCCGACCGGGAAACGGCCGTTAATTATATCCAACATGGACAGGATCCCAACTTTAAGGTGAGGCCACACGAAGATCAAATCAGCTCAGTTCTTTATTGAAAGTTTGCCGGCAAGCCCTTCTGAAGGCACATCATCCGTATATCTGCCGCCAGACGCGTTTCAGGAATCACCTTTCTTCAGTGGCGTAAGTCTTTAACAGCGCTGCTGTTCATGCACCATAACTTAAATACCTGCCTCAGTGGGCGTGGCTACTTTGCCTTCTGGTTATTGTAGTGCGCAGAAATTCATTCCCAGTGGAAGCGCTGTTAAAACAATAAAACTTGATCCTGGATGTAACATCCTTCAGGGGACCTGCCCCGCTTTGAAACAGTCAATACGAGCGGAAGCCTCCACCAACCTGCCTCGGTTTCAAGCTTCACTTCGTTCCGTTTGTCGCCGCACCAGGGTAGTGCAGGCGCGGACCCAACCGGATGCCAGTGAACAAGGGTGACTAACCTGAAACGCGTATGGCCATGAACTTTGCTGACAAGGTGGTGCTGTTATTTCCCTGCCATCCTGCCAATTAAAAGGTGAACCAACATACCGTGTGTGGCGCCTCAATTGTGGTGTGCTTGCATATGGATATATAGCGGTCGGCTCCGGATCGCGAGACGCCCCGCTGCGGATGTGCGGCTCCAGCGCGTTGAGTACAACGAGCTACAGAGGAACGGTGTGACCATGTTGGTGGGATCTACAAAGGCGGGGACTCAGCCCTACCTGGGACAGTAACCTACTATAGGTTTCAAGCTACTTTGGGGCTATAGCGGCAAACCACTATGGATCAAGAACAACAAAGACCACAATGCAATTTTGAGGCACGCCCACTGGGGCGGAATTACTTCAAATAGCTGCGAATGCGGCGAAAGAACTGTTGCTGCTTTCTCCCAACCGGATGCCAGTGAACAAGGGTGACTAACCTGAAACGCGTATGGCCATGAACTTTGCTGACAAGGTGGTGCTGTTATTTCCCTGCCATCCTGCCAATTAAAAGGTGAACCAACATACCGTGTGTGTTGCCTCAATTGTGGTGTGCTTGCATATGGATATATAGCGGTCGGCTCCGGATCGCGAGACGCCCCGCTGCGGATGTGCGGCTCCAGCGCGTTGAGTACAACGAGCTACAGAGGAACGGTGTGACCATGTTGGTGGGATCTACAAAGGCGGGGACTCAGCCCTACCTGGGACAGTAACCTACTATAGGTTTCAAGCTACTTTGGGGCTATAGCGGCAAACCACTATGGATCAAGAACAACAAAGACCACAATGCAATTTTGAGGCACGCCCACTGGGGCGGAATTACTTCAAATAGCTGCGAATGCGGTGAAAGAACTGTTGCTGCTTTCTCCCAACCGGATGCCAGTGAACAAGGGTGACTAACCTGAAACGCGTATGGCCATGAACTTTGCTGACAAGGTGGTGCTGTTATTTCCCTGCCATCCTGCCAATTAAAAGGTGAACCAACATACCGTGTGTGGCGCCTCAATTGTGGTGTGCTTGCATATGGATATATATATATATATATACTTTTATATATATATATTTTTATATATATACTTTTATTTATATTTGAGAGAGAGAGAGACATAGGTGAAAATGTCAGTATACTAATTTTAACTAAAATAAAATACTGAAATTCACCAGTTATAGCTTGAAGTTACTATAACTTGTGCACTTGCCATAGACAGTGACTACTTTAATGCCGCCATTTCAGATGTCATCAGTGGTTATCAATGATATCGTAGAACATGTCATGTATGATGTAATATGTGAGGTCATAAGCAGTGCCTGACAAGTGTGAAAGTTATAGTTACTTCAGTTAACTTTAACTGGTGAATTTCAGTGTTTTTTAAAAGTTTAAAATGTTATGTTTAACTGACATTATCATCTAAATAAAATGCCCCTTTAACCATTGGCTTTTTCAATGAATTTTCAGTTTTTTTTTTAATGTGAGGTAAGATTTCATTACCATGCCAAACTATCGCAAAAACGTTCAGTGCATGGCCTTTGGCTGGGGCTAGGGCCTGGCTTGTGACCAGGCCCTGCACCCAACCCCCGCAGGTGCCCAAACCCTGCGGGTGCCCAACCACCGGCCTCGCTCAGCCTGTGGCAGTGTGTGGTTTGGGACTGGCTGCATAACCTTCCATGGGTGACCTACCCGCACAGACATTAGCTAGGCACGGCATAGGGTTGGGCGCAGGGCCTGGCCTTTGGCCTTGCCCTGCACCCAACCCCTGCAAGCAGCCACCTTACCATTGCAGACCAACCCTCCACAGTTGTGCATCCCCCATCCAAACTTTTTAGGGTCCCAAAGAAATCTTGCAATAATTTTGTGGTACTCCCATGAATTTTTGCCAGGGGGAGGCGTGCTGAGTACAAGAGTACCGCGAGTCTGCTGCGTTGTGAATTTTTTTGTAAATCCAATTTATCCCATCCCTCTAGGTTCCTCTAATCCCTCTGACCTCTAAAGGACCAGTGTGTCAGGGTACCGCTACACTGGCCCCTTATATATTGTTTTATTTTCATTTTCAGGACATGGGGACTGAGTCCCTGAGTTCTAATGTGGAAGCCTTAACATTTCTCTTTGTGGTGCAGTCAGCCAATCACATCGCTAGGTCTAGCAAGACTGGTCCCAGTCCTGCTGACTAGCTAATCTGAAAGCTTTATTTGTCGTTTTTTCCCCTCAGTGCACAATCGACAATCCCTCTGTGGTACTGAGTCGCTAGATATCTATACATTTTAAGATACATTTTTTTTCTAAATCTAACACATTTCACAAATAACAAAAAGCACACTTTCCGGGTAAAGCTCTACTTTTCTGACAAATTTGGTGCAATTCCGTTTAGCCATTTTGGCTGTAGAGTTGCATAAAGTTCCTATGGAAAATCGCATGGGGAAAAAGCATTTTGGTAACCTGCCTTTTTCTCTGAACTCAAATCTCCCACCCCCTCCCCACCGCTTGATAGATCACCCTGAAACTTTCCAGGAAGAAGCTTGGGTGGATGAACCCTTTTTTTGTAAAGATTTGTTAAACAGTGCCAAAATTATCCGCATGACATAAAATCTATTTCTTATGGAAAATAAAACATTTACACAAACACTTTGGGTGTCCTATGATCCATGCAATGTTACAGTAGGCTGTAAAGATCCGTAAAAGTCTGCATTACATGCAATGACAGTGAGGTAAAATGTCTGGAAATGTCAGGGATGTTTACTCATGCAGCGATAGAGAGAGATAGAACAATAGAGAAATGTGGGTATGTGTTTTTTAATTCATGCAGCAATAGAGTGTATTAGATAGATTAGAAACGGCTAACATTTTCTTGATTTCATGTGGTGATAAGGAGGGCTGGTTATCTTTGAGGTATTCTTCATTTCATGTACTGACAGAGCATGATAAAATGAAAGACGTAATCTGAGTATTTTCTTAATTCCAAGTAGTGATACCTTGAGATAGTAGTACAGTTTTGTCCATTCAAATGCTCTTCATTTGTTGATGAGATTGAACAGAATTGTCTGAATCTCAACTTCAACTGAATTTTCAGATGGAAACTTTGTTTTGAAGGTCACAGATTTTTCTGGAGACACATATTGTTCAACTTCTATAGCTCTGGATTTAATGTATACTTAAATCATATGTTATTTTTGTTTGCACAATGCCTCTTTGTTCCTTTCTGTAATTTACTGTTCATTGCTTCATGATTCCGGCAGTAGAATTCTCCTTTCTTGGAAATAATTTTCATCTTGTTTGGTGAAGGACAAAGCCCTGTGATTGTTCCTGGCTTAATCTCACTGGAGGTTTGGGCCCTAGGGGTTCAATATATTCCAGTACAGTAGTATGTCTGTTTGCTGCACAGGTGAAAGGAAAAGTGCCAATTTAGATTAAAGTCTCACTCTGTGGAAAGACTTTCTCAACACAATTTAGAATGTGTCTTTGTGGTTTGCCCTAAATTCGTATATTGGAGGACAATGGTCCTTGGGTTTTCAGGCATAGTTAGCATTTTGCTATGATTTAGCTACGTCTTATCGCAGTAACTGTGTAACATTAACACCCCTAGCAGGGATCATCTGGTTACTCACCTTTCACTTTGGATTAAAAAAATAGTACAGTAACATTGATATTGAATGACAAAAACTGAAAGAACAATCCACTTTGTCTTAAAGTGCTTTGTAATATAAATATATTTGCATAGTTGTTTAAACAGGACACATTTTCGTCACGTAATTTTAAACTATTGCTAGAGTTAAGCCTGTTTACTACTACATCTAATGCTAGATTTTTTAAAAGTTCTGCATAGATTCCATGTGAAATAATTTAGCACCATAAATTGAGGATTATTTTCACAATTTCTTTTCTTTTCACAGCATCACCCACATCTTTTTGTTCTATTTCCCAGCATGCAATATTGGTATTTAGAAAAGCTTAATATAGTTTTTAATCGTATTAATTTTCCAATGGCAAAGTTTAGAGACACAGAATTGAGAAGTAAGAGGTAACATTTAAAACGGAAGGTCTAGTTTAATGAAATGTTATCACGTAATGAGGCATTTTAATGTTCACCTTCATAATTATGGAAGGTTTTGTTACAGATTTTTAAAGAAAATGGTATACTTGCAAAATATATTATAAGTACTTTGACTACCTCAGTGCCTTATTATGTCAGATTTTAATTTCAACATCTGTTTTTTGCTCTCTTAGAACATTTAATGTTTTTCGATAAATCTTGATAATTCAAGTTTTAAAAAATCACATTCTCTCTTTTCTCGGGTAGGAAAGAGGGAGTGAGCAAGCTTAAAGTAGGCTAAGACGGATCCAACTGGAAATAAATTGTGACTTGAAAGTTCTTACTTTTGTACTTTGATTAAGATTATTTTCCATTTAAACAGCTGAAATTAAATAAATTAGGTGAAGACAGGCTCATACTGCCGGGTGGTTTTTTCATAGTATTTCAGAATTTCTTGCCATATATTTGTTTGAATGTCTCCCTTTTTCTGACTGGAATAGAATTGAGAATAAACTTAATAAACTATAGGACATGAACGGGGTCAGACAAGGACCTAAAATAGTCCCAGTGACCAAAGAAAAGTGGCCCCAATTAGTGAATTAAATAGCTTAAAAAAGTGACCCATGTTTGCAAATTGAGGAAGCTTTGAACTTGTAAACATATGCTGTATAAGTGTTTTGCTAGGTATGGAAGACTACATGAAATTGAGTAATATTGGGGAAATCAACAGCCAAACAAAGGGCCACACACTGACCCGTCAGACCAGCCAATCGGGCACTGCTTGATTGCCCTATAGGCCAGTTCGACCCTGAATATGTAGGACATTTTAGAACTGTGCCACATACATTTGGCCTGGGGAATGTTCTGGGGAAATGTTGGGTTTTTATTAATTGGTGTTGCTCTAGATAGCTTACAAATTACTGCAGATGTAATGAATATGGTTTGAAAACAACAAACCCAGTAAGTGAGGACTGAAAAGGTAGAAATTAGACATTTTGGAGAGAGAAACGATGGTGAAAAAAGAAGCGCTTGTAAATGCAGTACCTCACACAACTGCAATCAAGCTTTTAATTCTGTCGTATATCGGCACCGTTTTTTTAGAGTTAAAACAATATAATTAAAATAATTTACAGTTTTGTATTAGATGGTAATACAACGTATTGCACACCTTTTTTCAAAAAGCCCAACTCTTAATTAATTAGATAATTCTGGTATTAGCAGGTTGTGCCAACCATTAAAGGTGAAAGTCCACTTCTTAGAATCTCCCTTTTGCATGCATTTGATCAATATTTCCTTTTTATTCTTTTTTTCTGTATCATTTCTTTTTCTTCCTTTGAACATTTTAGTCTGTCTATTTTTATTATTGCTATGCAAGTTTATTACATTTTTCTTTCAATATCTCTTTCCCCTTTCTTTTGTCTCTCGGGTGATTCCCACTTTCCATGTACCCCACTTACATTTCTCTTTCGTCCTTTAGGTGTACAGTGGACAACAATGTTCACACGGGCATTCCCTTTCAAGTGTTTTAGTTGTTTCTACGCATATTCGGGAAGGGTGTGCGTCAATCCTTTTTGGCAAATTGTGCCAATGAGCCTCTGTTTTTACACTTTTGTTTGAGAACAGCTGATGACTGCAACCAGTCCCCTTTTATTTTTGGGGTTCTGTCTCTACCTCTTCTTTTCTCTAGAGTGGGCTCTCCGAGGTCAGCATTTATTTCAATCTATCTGAAGTCAATTGCTTTTTGTGTGTTCGCCTTTTGTTTCTTTGTTCGTTATTATTTCATAAACTCAACCAATCTGAGGAAACTGGAGAAAGTAATTTGTGGAAACACGTTTCACACCGTTTTGGCAAAAAATCACTATTGATGTCTTTGTTTCCTATTATTTTTTTCTGATTTCAAGTTCTTTCTCGCTCTATGGGCTTTGTACCTCTTGCAACCATGAGTGATGAAAGGGTGCATTTTTTTGCTCGCCGGGCCATTGTTTTATTTTTTTAATGAATTTAATTACAAAAAGTACAGTGGAGTGCCTTATAATTCATGCCAGTCGGTTTCTTCAGTTATTAGTGTTTTGTGGTTTGGCACGCACATAATTGCTAGATTGTGACATCACTGCCCAACAATAAACAGACTGAGCGGTTGCTGTTCCGAATCCTGCAGCTCTATTGTTCGGGCCATCTGCAATAGCATTTTATTTTTATATAATTTTAATGTGTTTTCCTTACGTCCTACGTCTTTTGCTTTATTTTTGGTGGGAATCCGCCAGTTCTCTCTGCAAACTGATGCTCAGCTGGAGCTGTGAAGTGTTTGTCTGTGATGCTCAAATTATGTCAGTTTATACTAGGAGGTGCGTTTTATTTTTGTAAATGCTTATACTTAAAGTCGTACATCTGTGTATGAGGTTTGAGTGTTGGCTTACTCGCTGTTCTGGTCAAATTGCAAGCATCACTCACACAAGGTCCCGCACCCATAACAGCCCTGCAACGTAGACATACACAGATGGCCATGGAAGGCAGCAACCAATGCAAGTATGTTAACCCTCCGAGGAAGTTCTGGAACACACACCAGCAGGGTCGTATTGGTAACGCGGGCACTCGGGAAATGGCCGAATAACTAGTGGGCTGCTTTTTTGGGCAGCCTGGGGGCTGTCTGTGCTGTTAGGATGCAGCCAGTGGCCCAGTGGGTGCCTGAGTGGCCTTTCTAGAGGCAGATGGGTGGAGGTGTCACTCCCTTTATCTCGCTGGGCCGGCCCATTCATGTATGCTGATTGAGCAGGGTCTGGGAGCCTAAGCAGAAGTGGTCTCACTTGCATTTATTGGCTCAGCAGTGTGAACTAATCTGTGCAATTGTTTTTTTTATCTTAGTGAAGTTAATAAAACATGCCCCCCACCCCCTTTCTTTTCATAAAACTTCCCCGAAGCAGTGTTTTGCGTAAAGGAAATATGCAAATGCAGGCCACTTTTTTTTGGTGTTCCCGGGCCGATTTTTTATCCCATTCCAACCCTGCACACCAGGTACATCTCACGCTACAATCTTCACTCACACAGAGAACAGAGACGACATATGCCCACGTGAAAAACACTTAAAGAAAGGGAGGCTGCATTGCATGCTTCCCCCACACGAGCAGATCAGGTATAGCGTGTTGAGCAACAGTGCACACCCACCCTCATACACATGATCCAGATATAACACAGTGGATGTTTCTCTCGCACAAAACAGATACAACAAAACAGCATAGATAGTGCAAGCTTCATTAATTCAGGCTCAAAGAACTGTATCAGTTGGAAATATCAATTTAAGCTTCGCTCCAACATAGCAGAAACGAGACAAGTGGCTGAATTTTAGACATTCCTCGCTTTTGCGTCTAACATACAACTCATGCAAACAACATACAAACACATGTAGCAAGCAACCTTACACGCTTCACTCACGCATACTTTAAAGGTACACCACAGACAGCCGCAGTAGAAACTTCACCCTCAGAGAAAGGCGCATCATCGCAAGCAGCAGTGCAACATTCTCTCGTGTACTTCAGTGGTCCTTTTATGACTAATTCCTGTGTTCTGCTACAGCTTCCTTTAAAGCTTTGGGTGGAAGGTAAAGCAGCCATAGTAACGTTATACAGAGCCGTGCTATGTGTGTGTGTGAACTCTGTTTTGTAATGTCTCCTATTATTTCCCCCTGTACATTTTGCCCCAATGTAGTTTAATACTCCATTCGTAGCTGTATTTTTCAAAAGTTGGCTTGGCCTCTATACATAACCCTACTTGTGATGTAGTTTAGGGGTACCAACATAAGCTGTATCTGAACCCCTGAAAAGCTTTGGGGTTCAGGGCTAGCTCTCATTTATTTCCCAGAGTGGTTCAGATTTCTTTAATATGCTTTCAAAAATATAGTTTCAGTCTGTAGATTGGCTATTCTCCAAACTCCCAACACCGTTCATTTGAAAAACATATTGGCTTTCGCTGAACCCAATGAAAATACTCAGTTATGCTTCAGTAAATTCCAGTTTGTGTCCGAGAATGCTCTTAATTTGAGCCTCAATATTACACAATGTAAACTCTTTCGTCCTCTTTTTTGGAACCTAGGAAACACTCATGGCATTTTAGTCAGAGGATCTGATCTCTCTGTCTGAAAACTGCTTAATTTTTTAGCCATAGAATACCTCTTGTTCGGTCCCCGAAGGACACATCCTATAGCCCAAAATAGTCCCAATTTAAGGCACATAATGCTTCATTAAAGCCTCAGAATTGTGTGTTACAAAAGGCTGCTAGTTTCAGTCGCAGAATGTCCCCTTTCTTAGGGCCATTACAAACCTTTATTTTGCACCAGACTGCCTCTTAGTTGAAGTTATATGTCATAATTTACAAAAAAATTGTTCCGCTGTGTGTAGATTTTCTATGACTAGCACCAATTTGGTTGCATTTTTGTGAACAATGTTTAAGAGATATTTATCTGAGTCAATATTCTCATTTTGATATTTTAGTACCACCCCCTAATTTGAACCCCAGGACATCAGATGATGATCTGAATGACTAATTTTAGTGCATGATTACTGCTCATCTGTGACCTAAACCACACCTTTCGTAAGTTTATATTTGATTAAAAAATGCTCGTTTGAGCTCCAAGATGTCCCACATTTGTGCTCCTGCGTAATGTTCGTTCTAATTTAAGTAATCAAAGTCCTCTTGTGCTGAAGGAAAAACTCTGGTGACATTTGAGAAACAAAACAATTTCACTCTGCTTCAGAATCTTTCATTTGAGCCTAAAATGTCTGTTCTGTTAGCTTCAAACATTTTTCTTCGTGCCCCAAGTTCCTACTATTACAACCCAAAACTGCATTTCATTTTATCACTACACTGCTTCTCATTTCAGCCTTCCAATTCCTCTAATTACAGCGTTAGAATTTTTTATTTTCAGCCCAAGAATGTCTCTCACGTGAACCCTAGCCAGCCTCACATTTGAACCTGAGACTGTGTCTAATAGGAGCCATAAAGTATCACTTATTTCAGGCCAATATGCCTTCCATTTGAGCCATAAAAATCCCTTTAGTTTGGAGCCTCACAGTACCTCTGTTTGCGCATTTAATGTCTTCTATTTGAGCTAAGGAATGCCTCCCACTTGAGCCTAAAAATGTCTCTTGTTTGAACCTGAGAATGTCCTGTTAGATCCATAGAGAACTTCCCTCTTAGCCACAAAATGCATACTCACATTTGAGTCACAGTATGCCTCTCATTCGAGCCCTACAATATCTCCATTAGAGCCCTAGCGTAAATCCCATTCAAATATGCAAATGTCTTTCATTTGAACTCTAGAATGTTTATCTGATCTCCAGATTGTCTCCTAAATGAACTCTAGAATGTCTTTGATTTGAGCCTGAAAATACCTCTGGTTTGAACCCAAAAACGTTTTTTAATTTAGCTCCAAGATACTTATCAGGTCATGTCACATATGTGAGCTATGGAAAGTTTCCAATTTGAGCACCTATTTGTTTTAGCGTGTTTCCCACGAGCCATCATATTCTTCTCAAATCCGATTTGGAAAGATTGGACTACTGGCCTTAGAATGTCTTTAGTTTTAGCCATAGAATGCCTCCTGTTTCACGCATAAAAACCTTTTGCTTCAGCCGTGAAATACCTTAAATTGAATATGTATAATACCCCTAATGTGAGCTGTAGAAAGATTCTAATGTCAGAATTAGAATCTCTGCAGTTTCAGGCCTACAATGCCTCTTTTTTCACCTCTTGGATACACATATTTCAGACTTAGAAAGGCCCTAATTTCCTTCTGATAAAGCCTTCCTTTTCAGCCGTGGATTACCTCCAAACTTAGAATAATTCCCCATTGCGGACCTAGAAGTTCTCCTATTTAAATTCACGTATGCCTCTCATTGGAGATCTAAAATGTCTCCGTCTTTCCTAGAATATCTAATTTCATCAAATAAATATTTGGCTATTGAAAATTTGCCAACTGAAACAGTTAAACAAGTAACTCAATTGTGTTATATGTCAGCCATTTTGTGGAAGCGATGCTGTAATGCAGTTAAATGCAAGTAGTATGATGCTTCGCTGCCGATGGTTGCCCGTGTAATGTCAGCCAGATTGCTCTGAAATGTTAGTAAGCACGGCTCACTTGCATACTTTTTTTTTATCAAAAGAGGATCTCTTGTTTTGAGTTTGAGAGCCCAGTGAAATGCTTGGTAGTCCCTTGGTCCTTTCCACATTGGACACATGAGCACCTCCCTGTTTGACAGTCCAGAAGAGCAGTGACCAGTAATGCATTTCTATCAGCTGGGCATTCCAGCTGCTAAATGCTATGTTCAGGCACTTCTTGTAAAGAGAGCATCTTTGGGCAAGTGCTTTAGTGTCCTGCACCCAACTGTTAATGATCAAAGTACGAAGTTTGAACAAATCCAACTTATGGGCCTTTTTTTGACTGTCTGCAGTACTGATACAGACCAGCCTGTACCAATTTCTCCAAAAGACCAAAACTATTAAGGCTTTTGATCTGTTATTTTGTTATTGTTCAGTCCTTCCCTATATATTTTGGCAACAAAGTTATCCAATCACAATGGAGTGATGCATGATGCATCCGATGTGTGAGGGAAATTCTGCATATAACTTCATCTGACTGGCCCTTTGAAAAGCATATTGCATTTTTTTTGTTAGCAGTGAGATCATTAATGCTCTCTAACAAATGAAAAAACATTCGTACTGAATGTGTGAGAGATAATTGAGCCTTTTCCCTGTCAGAGCAGGACACTGCCCTTTCTAGGCTCTTCAAAGCCAACCTCAGGCCCATGGGCCGCCCTCCTGGTTTCTTAACATATGCAACAAAACATCTATATGTTTTCTTCATTGATCAAAATATTCATAGGAAATGTGAAAGGGAAACAACAGATGCCACATTTTTAGAATTATGTATTTGTTGTGTCAGTTACAGCTTGCGATAAGGTGGTACTTTTATCTACCTTTGGGAAGATCCTGAGCTTTGCTTCTCTTGCTTTTGCAGTACTTGATTTCACCTACATTTGACACGAGGCTGATCATTCACGAAGAAATGCTTGGACAGGTAAGGCCCTGTGAAGATTATAGGGGAGGTACATCCACTTCTAGTTCTCTATACCAAGGTGCCTGTTTACCTCGGAACAAATACGGGTATGCTGCTGCCTCTGTGCACCTAAAGCCCGTTGGTGTTGTCTTCCATTCTACAACCTAAGATTTTTGATAGACGAGTGCCCTTTTGCTGTTTCATAATACTTTTGATGCACCACATACATCCCTTAATTGCAGTGAGTGTGTGAAGCCACTAATGCTGCTTGTCATTGTAGAGTACCTAGATGGCTGCCTTCACTACGTTTTTTGTGATGGGTGGAAATGTATCAGAGGGTAGACTGCTACATAACCTGTGCTGGGAGTTTGTGGTCCTCTATTACTCTGATTAGAAGGAAGATGAGCTTTATTTCAAATCCATGTACATAAAGAGTTTATTTCCCAGATCATCTCGTTATGGGTGTCTATTTTAAAAACAAAGAATGAATGAAGGGAAGACCTAAGCTTGATAGAATTTGACAGTTATGGGCTGCATACGCCCATGAACGCTCACCATTCCTTTACTCTTACTATGCACGTAGACATTGTTCTGACTTAAGTGTTGCTATACCTTTTCCTTAGCTCTCTTTCCCTAGTGCTCAGCCAGGGTGAGTGATGGAGTGCTTGGTGATGAATGGAATGCTGAATGCTTAGTGATGTCTTAGAGTGCATGAGTGCCTGGTGATGTGCTGAGTGTCAGTTGGCGCCTGTAGGTTGAGCAGCAGGGAGGCTGCTCCTTGTGGGGCGATCTATTATCATCTACCTTCATACTTACTTACCGGGAACTTATATTGTAACTGAGTTATAATAAACTCTTCTTCTACAAACCTGCTCTACGACTACACAGACTTATTTTACCCATTACAACAGACATCTTGAACTGTTCTTCTGTTTATCACACTTTTTCTTAAAAAACATTCTATTTTACTTCTAAAGTTCCACTCCTGGCTTTGTCTCTTGACACAACATGCTGCTGCAATATGTGTACATTTCTATTTTGTATTCATTTCCGTATTCAATTATTTTGTATTCAGATATCCCTGCTGTAGCTCCCCATCACCATCTCCTTTACGCTTTACATATTTATGTCTGGGTTTCTCTCTCCATATGATTTCTGATGCAGTACTACACTATCTTGATAGCTCACTTCTGGACAGTGTCTAATCTGAGTTTACGGTTCAGGAGATGTGGCCACACCATAATCGCTGTATTCAGTTATTAACACAATACCTCTTCAATGTTTATTTTTACAGCTGACAAATCTTCCTTTACCCTTATTCTAAATATTAAAAGCAGCCATCTAGTGAATGACGTCACCATATAGCTCAAAACCACGGCTGACAGCATCAAATAAAGCAACATTGTAGAAGGCTTATTGTTGGTGATTGTTAGGAATGCAGGACTGGGTGAGGAGAACTGTTTTTCTCTACCATGGATGGTTCCTCTTAATAATCCTCTGACCATTGTGAAATTTTCCAAAATTATCCTAATCATTTCACTCCTTTTTTGGGGAATTTTAATTTGGGTAGATCTTAATATGTTCTACAAACAACCACACCCCTTCCTCTTCTACTTCACTGATAAATGCATTTGGATGATGGACCTTGTGGCAGTATCTTGGGGTACACATCTTCTGTCCAGAAAGGACCAGATTTGTATCTTGCTTTTACTCCAAATCGTACTGGAGCTAGCAGTAGCAAAGGCAATACAGGATTTTCTTCCTAGTGATCCGATACTCTATGAAAAGCAAAGTTATGTTGATGAAGCCCGTTGTTGTGTTTTTCTTGATGCTCCCTGGATCTATGAGCTTGAAATAGCACATGCTAATGGTTGTGGGCCACCAAATTGTGAAATGGCTAGGGAGAAAACAGTCACAAGTACTCTCTTTATTGACAGGCCAGATAATATGAAATTCTAATGCACTCCTTTTGAGACAGAAATGTGTGTTGCATAGCTCTGGAGAGTGCACCATTGCTCGGTGTTATACCACTAGAAAAGTCACTCTTTACCACCAGATATTTGATTTTTTTAATCTCAGTCAACACAACAATCATGCATGTTCACTGAGGGTCTCTATGTAAGGACATAAGACCCCCACAATATGACTCTGATTTCAGGAGAGGTATGCAAACTGAACTTCTTTGAAAATGTATTTTCATTGAGATTAGAGGGGCTGGCAGTTTTAACAGCAAATGGCACAGTAGGCGGGTCTGGCACTTTGTGCATATCACTTTCATAGGAGAAAAGCCTACTCACCTCTCCTGGAAAAGATATGTTCACTTGCACCGTGTGTGAGGGGCATGGCTGGAGAGTGCACCTTTGCACTGCATGCAAGATGTGTATTGTGCTTATCTGAATGGGAACAGGAGTCTGTCTTGGAACTCCTGTACTTGAATAAAGCACAAGATGGAGGCAGCCTGCTTATGTTCTTTTCTAAGTTGAATGAAGCTTTGGAACACACCTGGCTGGACTTTGAAGAGAAAGAAGTGGGGGAGGATTCACCTTTGATGTGCAAAGGATGCAGCCCCTGGCCCCTCCTGCTTACCCTGAGTGTCACAGCTGACATGTATGTGTAATGACATTGAAAATGCCTCTCCCTCCTGTGTACCTTGTTTCCACCTTCTGTTAGGGCACATGTAACTCCACCCATCTCACTGCTCATTAGACAAGGTAAACACTTCGGATAGAGCATCCTTTGTGAAACTGTCTTAAACTAGAGGCAACCCAGAACAGAGAGGGGCTTTGAAAATCCCATCTGCTATCCAAGGATACATACTGGGCAGAAATCCCAAGTTAGTGTTGCAAAGATTTCTCACTGATATTGTCCAGACTCAACCCAGCAGTGTGGAGTGGAAGATTTTTGAGTTCCAAAGATAGTGTCTTTGGCAGCCAGCTGCCCTGCCAGGTTTGGTACAAACCCCTGTTGTTGAAGAAATTCCTAGCAAGAACAGCCAAAGACTGTCTGGGGAAGGAGGAGCTACGTTCTAGATGCAGGAGATTACTGGACGGCATCCTCCAAACGAGTTCTTGTCTTTACTTTTAAGGATCTTGGGCCCTGACCCTGCCGGAAATGCTAACCTACCTTGAGAGGCTAACTTGTAGTAAGTAGGGTGCCAGAAGTGTCCCCAGCAGTTGGATGCTATCTAGAAGAGTAAACTACTTTTGTGGTAGAAGGGCAAATAACGACTTCCGATGTGAGGCGTGGGGGGTTCAGACATACAAGGAGCTGTTGTGAGCTTTAACCCGACCTTGAGCTTTCAGGGTATACCCTTGGCTGCCACCAAAATGACCGTGAGCTTGCTCGGTCCTCCCCACTGCAGTGGAAGCGAATGGTGAGGTTGCAAGTGAGGTTGTAAGCTTTCAGACCTTTCAAACTATTCAAAAACTGCCCAGCAGCAGTTATGACGATATTTGGCTGTAAAGCCTTGCTTCTTGGGAGCCTTTGTGTGCCTGCTTGTGAACAGTGTTTCAAAAAAGATAATGTTATCTCCTTACATGCCCGGTGTGCACATAAACCGACAAAGTTGGTAGGCTGTGAATGATCTGTACAAATTCTACTGGAGCTCAAACGCTATCCAGCTCCAGTGACGTGTGTAAGTGCTGGGTTTCTCTAGACTCTAGAGTCTAGACAGTCCTTTGAAGAGTAGCACGCTGATTACGTGCATATGTGTTCCAAGTGCCTTCCTATATGTCGAAAATCGCAAGCTGCCCTGTGCCTTCCAAACTGGATACACATTATTTTCCTCACCTGTAGTACATGCCTGCTTTAAGGGCTTCGGATTGGGGGCCTTCCCCTGTGAAAAAAAATGAGTCTCGACCTCGGCCGGCCAGTCCTCCTGAGGCGAGTTACGTGCATAATGCCAGGGTGTGGCGCTGTCGCGATAATAGGAACTGCTAACTGGGGATTGGCTAAACTGACTGCACCAACAGCTGCGCCATTGCCCCAGAATTACCCACTCCTTTCCACTGCGTCTAGGATTGGCTGAGGCACTAGAGAAATCTTCATGCCTCTTTGAGATTTGGAAGTCATAGAGTTTGAATTCCGGCAGTGCAACTTTGCATCTCATCCGTGGAAGGAAAAGGAAGGGCATTATAGTGGGTAATAGTACCACCTCTATTTACAACTCTTAAAAACACGCCGTACACAAACAGAGGTTGTTATTATGTTCAGGAGAAGCTACTGGGATTGTGGCATGAGAAGTTTTGAAAATGAAATATTCTTATATCCATATCTACGCAGATCGAGTGGAACAACGGTTTTGCTGAGATGATCAAAGAGGGATAGACTGCAGTTTTGGAGAAATGTTCAAGAAGGGACAAGCTGCCGATGTAGAAAGATGTTCTTATCGAAGAATGTTCTTTATGCCAAGGGGCAGGCAGTGCCATTGAAAGAGGTCTTTCAAACAGAATGTTCTTATATGCTATTGCTGCTCTGGGGAATTAGACATTGGAGAGATGTCTGTAGCAGACTGTTTTTATAGCAGTAATTCTCATAAATTGAATCTACTGTATCAATAGAAAAACATAAGATTGAATTGCAAATTCTCACCCACTGCTGTCACATCTGAGCGCAGGCTGGGGCCTATCTAAATTCCATTCGTTTCTCTTCTGTCTATGCTCCCCCTCCCTGTTTGTTTGGGTTTTTTGTTACTCAGCTTAAAAAAAAAGCATTTTTGCCCAACTGCTGCCTCTCTGCACAGCATTTTGCTCAATCCCCAAAGGATGTGAGTTGGAAGGCATACTGCCCTTGGAAAAGAGACAGTTCCTCCGTTGTGTGGAGACACTTTCAATATTTTTTAAGCGTAACGGATCAGGGAACTGTAACCTAGTGCGCCCATCTGTAATTTTGGGACAGAAACAAGGCGCAGATGTCTATAGTAAATCAGGACTGAAATATGCATATTAATGGGAGCTGCAGCCCGCATGCACCTCCACGCTGCTTTCTGTATACATTTCAGCACAGCCCTACATGTGCACCTCTACACTGCATGCTGTATCTGCTGTAGAACTGTACTACATGTTCACGATGTGGAGCTGTGTACCAGCTGTGCATCTCCTCACTGCACCATAAACCTATCTACCTTCACTAGAGATGGTCCATTAAAATTAATGCTAAATCTATGACGGTCTTATATTACACAACCACACTGATTGGTTTATCTATTACAAAACTGTACCAAGCGTGTCCCATCACCTTCATATTGTATTTAGTATAGAAATGTACCATGAGCGTCCCATCACGTTACATGCTCTGTTTACTCTCCTGGGTTATGTAAAGCAACAGAGAATTATAAAGCAGTCTATTGACTTTGGTGCGCTCTCCGAGCAGTGTACCACACAAGCGCCCAACACTACACATTCTGAACTGGAAGGGTAAATCAGCTTAGGGGTCCTAAGGTTGAGTGGGCAGTATAGGGAGCAACTGATGGAAAGCAAGAACCATAAAGATTTCAGGCCGGGCGAACCCAAGGGTCCCTGGAAGTGAAGAGGAACCTTCAGACTCGAGAGTGAGCATGATCATCAAGTGACCTGCTGGCAGAGTACCTTTTTATAAGCTGAAATAAAGAGAATTTACAATCCTTCCTTAAATACTTATTGACTTTAACATATGCTTTCTCACAATCAATATGTCAGGCCTACTGTCATTGTCATAATTTTTCATAATAAACAGATCAGACCTATGGCATCTGAAATATAATTTCATAGTGAAGCGATTGAACTGATCAGGCCTCTCGCTGATCTTAGTGACTTGTCACCATAACCAACTCGGGCCTTCTGTATTGGGGTCAGTTTTCCCACAAAGCAAATATGAGGTACACAGTCATAAAATTCTAAAAGTATACAAACCTACTGTTAGCACAGCAAAATACTATCTCTCCTAAGAGGGTCAACAAAGATTCTTACAGTTAACATTTTTTGTAACCCTGGTTTGCCAGAGGGGGGAACCATCACCAAAACCCTTGACTGCTACGGTAATCTGTGAGATTCCTTGTAACAAAATACCTATATGTACGGTTTAATACAGATAATACCAATCCAGCTTTAAATGAACATTAATATCAACAAATGCTTTTCACCATATGTACGTCTGGCCGACTGATTTTACTGTAACATTTCATTAAAAACTGATCAGGCCTACAGCCATGATCATTGGCTTGCTACCATAGAAAATTCAGTCCTTCTATATGGTGTGCAAGCTTTGCCGCAAGATAAAAACTGCAATAAAAGCTCTCTTTTTAGTGGAAGCACACACATTTGGCCCAATCAAATCCTGTACTCGAGAAAACCAATGTGATGGTGGAGCCTAAGACCCCCTCTTGCTCTGAAAGATCTTTTTTGTTGATCACATAAGGTTAGGTGACAGCTGCACTGTCAAGACAGACCTAAAAACGTTATGCAGAGTGGTGAGACTTATTTAGACAGCCGTACTGCTACTAGTACAAGCACCTAGATAAACAACTTAATCATAGCTGCGTGGAGGGGAACCACTTTTTTCTGTGGAAGGAGACAACTTCGCCCCCATCAAAACATGCACTGCTATCCACCAGCATGTGGACAGAGCCAAAGCCCCTCTCTGTAGTACTTCTGAAAACTCTTTTGTAGGCTGATCACATAAGGTCTGGTGATAACTGCGTTGTCAAGCAAGACTTAAGCATCAATCAGTCTGGCAACTGTTTACTGCCCTTCTTGCCTATCTGATCCTGCACACGTCTCAGCATGCTGTATGTATTACAGACCTGTAGCATATCTGACCCATCACACTGCATGTTGTACATATTACGGAGCTGTACCAAACTTCCACCTACACACTAAATGTTAAATCTTTTTGAGCAGTACCAGACATTCATCTCTACAGCGATTGATAAATCTATGAGCTCTGCTGTAGGAAATCCACTTTTCAGCACGGCCATTGTGGATTTTTTTTTTTAATCCTTGTTTTTCTGGATTTAGCACTCTGTGCCCCTTACCCCTGCTAACCATACTAGCATGCCTTGACTCCCCATTTTAACATGGTTGAAATGGCATACTCCTTATTTGGTATATTTAACTTGCTTATAAGTCCCTAGCATATGGTACACAGTGTACCCAGGGCCTGAAAATTAAATACCACTAGTGAACTGCAGCACCTATTGTGCCATCTATTACAGTGGCAGTGCAAACATGGATTCAGGCCTACCATTATAGCCTGAATGTAGCAGTGTAAAAACTGCAAATCACCCGAAATAAACCCGTTTGACAGACCAAAACCTTCTTTTTAAATATTAACAAGTCACCTATATGTAGGCCTTATAGCCCACAAGGCAGGGTGCATGGTATTTAAAAGTATGATATGTAGAATGTTAATTTTAACATGTCTTTACAGTGACTAGCACCCAAAAGCTATTTTAACTTTGGCATGACTAGCTGTCCTATATAGAAATCCAGAGTACAGATTAAAATAATAATACTGTATCTTGGGAATGGTGGTAGCAGGTAAAGAAAGTATTCAACCACTGTTTTTAATAGGTATTAAACATCTAATTCAACAGTGAAGTCGAGTTTTTAATAAATATTAAGGAAAATAACCTTTCGGAAAGTTACCTTTTCCCTGCCTTAAGTTCCTGGAGTCTAATTTGCATGAGCTTTCTAGCTTCTCCCGGACAGTAATTAGCCTTGAATAGGTTTGAAATGCTTCTTAGGAGCAAACAATGATCTGACCTGAATGGGCAGAGATGACTATACTGAAACTCACAGAATAGGATGAGGCTGTGGGCATCCGTTTTGACACTATAGTGTCAAATCCTGCTTTAGTGTCAAAGCCTGCTTGACAGGTCTGATGAGTTCACTTATAACACTCGTGGCACACTTGAAATGGTTGAGAGCAGGGTGTCAACAGAATTCTTTTTGATCTGTTGTCTGGTGGCTGAACAGTTCTGCTGTTTTCTCTGGGTTTACATATAACCCTTTGGTCACACTCGGAAGGAGAGAAAACAGGATACCAAAATAATTCCTGAGCATCTATTGTCTGGTTGTTGAAGGACTCTGCTTTTGTCCTTCGAGATATCTGTCTCTGTCTTTGGGTTTGTTGTGGACACAGTACCCGATCCAAACTGGATATTAGTGTTAGATGCGGGAGGACCCAAGGATTACCATAGTACCCACACCCCCATGGGGAAAACACGTTTTGGGACCCCCCTTTTTTCTCAGCCCCCGCTTGACGAATCTCCCCGAGACTTTCAGGGTAGGAGCGGAGCGTAGCGCCCCATTAGTTTTGAAAAATTCGCGAGGATTCGTCAACCGGCGCCAAAGTTATTCCAAATAGAATGTTGCGGATTTCCTATGGAAACACGGTCCTAACTATAACTATCTACTGGCGACCGCCAGTAGATAATATATATATATATATATATATATATATATATATATATATATATATATATACATACACACACACACACACACACACACACTCTCTCTCTCTCGATCTCTCTTTCTCTCTCTCTCTCTCTCTCTCTCTCTCTCTCTCTCTCTCTCTCTCTCCCCCCCCCCCCCCCCCCCCCTTCAGAGTCCAAGTGTAGTGTGACTGAAGACATTTGCCATCTTGAAAATGCCCAAAGTGGTAGGGTTGACCCTGGGAAAATGTATCCTATTGGTTAAGGCATGCTCCGGAGTCATTCCCATCCACTAGCTAGTGCCAGGCATACACGTGGCACCTAAAGGCACCCACTTCTCTTCACTTTCTGGAACTGTGGAAAATCAGAAGAGAGCTAGACCTTCTCTCTTTGATCTGAGAAGAACCATGAAGGGCTGGACTAGCCCCGTTTTGTACCTAGGAAAAAGAAAGGACTCCAAGGGTCATAACACAAACTCACTGTTTAAACTACATGGATACAGCAAGCTACTAGAGGCAAAGTACCCAGCAGACTAGTGCCAAGTGAACCTATACTGGACCCTGTTCTTGGCCTCTACCTGAGACACTGTGAGTCTCTAAATAACTCCCACGAAGTCCTGAGGGCTTTAGGAGCGCACTCCTTTTGTGGATGAGGCCTTAAAAGTACATCAGACTGTAAAATCTTTGACCATGATAAACCTGGTTGGTGTTTCTGACTCACGTTCCAGTGCAATCTACCTCAAATTGCGCCTGGATCCACGGGCAGCTTCTCCGCTAAGGCGGAGGAGCGTCACACCCACTGCTCTGAGCAGGTGAAAAAGGAAAAATAAAATGTTAGTAACGCATTGTTATTATCTTTTTATCTTCACCTTCGTAGCTCAGCTGGTTAGGGTCGGGCTGTTCTATGCTGTGTCAGAGGAGCAGGGGAGGAGTGGTGGCACTCTGTAAGCCAAACATTCATGTGCACTTAGCATGTTCTCTATCCTGGAGAACATGCCCAGGATCCCAGTTCCACAGAACCACGGCAGTCAGTCCAATCACAATGCTGCTATCAGCAACTGTGTGTTTGTTTAGGGGAGTCTGGAAGCCTGGCAGCTTCCTGTTCCTGCTTCCTGCTCTTGGTGTCCTGGAAGTGGGCAAAGAGGACCAAGAGGCGGCGGCTGACAGACAGGTAAATGATTTTTTCTTTTTCTCTTTTCATTCTCTCTCCCCCCTGTGACTCGCCTCCACCACCGCCATTAAGAAGCAGCTGCCACTGCCTGGATCTCGGTGTGTGTCCATTTATTATCATATACGCTTTTTGCTTTTCTGTGTTATTTCTACTCAAAAGTTAAAAAAATCAAATCTCCTGTTCCCCTTTTTGAATTTTGTCACTTATGCCACATTTTGTTGATTTAATTTTACTCTGTTTTTCTAATTTGGTTTGGGATTTCTATTAATTAGAATATTCACTTTATAACTATTTTGATACAGTGTAAATACTTTCTACATTGCCCTAAGTTGAGCCTGTCTGCTCTGTGCCATTGCTACCAGGTGGTTGACCCAGGGTTAATGTAGTGACTTTGAGGGTTCACACTGACAAGTGGTTTGATTATTTCTTGGGATGGGTAGTCACCCCAATTATTAAACTACTTACCATACAGCCACCTGTATGCTAAATACTACAATTATTACAGACCTGTACCCCCACATAAACATCTATGAAGAATTTTAAGCATAGGAAGGAGCTGTACAACATGCTACACATTGAATGTGAACTCTAACACCCTAAGCACTGCTACACTGTATGTTTTATATGTGTTTTTTTATAGAGCTGTACCTCATAGGCACCTCCAAATTGACCACTAATCTGTTACGGAGCTGTACCTCATATGTCTTGCTACTCTCCGTACTTTCTTTCTTACAAAGCCGTATCACACATGAACTTCTGCTCTTCGCGATTTAGCTATTACCGACCTGTACCACCCACCCACCTCCATGCTGAATGCTAATTATACTACAGATCTGTAACACACATGCTCCTCCATGCAGAATTCCGAATCTATTACGAAGCTTTACTACACATACACTGCTGTATTGCGTGATTTAGTTCTTACAGAGAGGTACCACATATGCCCCTCCACACCAGGGGCCTGATGTATGAAATTTCCATTCACAAAAGACATTGAAAATAGCTCACAGATTTTAATGTGAATGTAAAATAATTTTGCAAACCAACTTATGTACTAATACGTCAGTTCCCAAAATTCCACATCGTTCTGGGTTGCAATCTGACCAGTCTCGTTGATATTCATGACGTAGGTCACAAATTGCAACTCACTACAGTTGGATGCCATCACAGGGATTGGGGATGGGGGCCTGGCGTGTTCAATAGACCACCGTGTCTGTAGTCGCATTTTATTATAGAAAACTTTTTTATTGTAGTCTTTGTGTAGGAAAAGAGGGCTGCTGTTAAAAAGTAAAGTTTTTTTTAAACTTTGAGAGCTGTACCACTGTCTAGGGTCCAGCAATTTGCTTTAACATTCACAAACGGCAAGGAGTCCCTAAGGGACCCCTTTCCCATTTTTAGGTCTCTCTAGCGTAAGGCTGCACACATGCGCAGTCTCGCTGGCGAGATTTAATGTTAATAGGTATTTTCTGTAAGGGTCTTTAAGCCCCGCCCCTCTTTTCTATTGGCTGGCGTCACCGTTAATGCTAAACGGTGGCCAGCCATTGGAAAAGAGGTGTCGGTGAAGTATTTGCTTGGCTTTCCGAGCCGTCCCATTTGGACGGACTCGCTTGCTTTGCGTTGGTCGAAAAAGGTTTCTTATCTTTATGGGGCCAAAAACATGGCCCCATAAAGACAAGAAACCTTTTGGCAGGCGAGAGCCGTCCAAGTGGGACGGCTCAGAAAGCCGAGCAAATACGTCATGGGAGCGCCATATGGTCGCACGCTCCCGCAAGGGATTCGCGCAGGCCCCCTCCCCTGGTGCTGCGCGAGTTCTCTTTCGTTTCCGAATGAGCGTTAGGATGGACGTGGGTCTGCGTGGCCTGTCAGAAATCGGTATGTGGCAGCATGCAGTACCATCCTTCTGGTCCGTGTTCAGCCTCACACACGAGTAAGTAGTGTTGTACGAAACCCTCAGCGGTCTGCCAGCTGTGCGTGTGGAACCGTTGGACGCGCTCAGTTCCCCTCATGGGCCAGCGAGTGTAGCGTCATATTCTTTTATCATTGGGCACAACGTTTAAGTGAGAATTTGGGAAAAGTTGGGAGACTTTATTTATACTGTTGGCTTGAACTGAATTAAGCGGAAGGAAGTACTGTGTTTGCAGATCACTGTACTTTTTAAAAATTTATTTACAGTGTTTTATATAGCTTGACACGAATCGGGTATCAGAGCGCTTTACATATCACCAGTTGCATTATATGAGAACACATTCATTTTTGTGAGGCACAGGGAGATTAATCAATGTGCCCAGAATCACAGGATGTTCAGCGTCATTGCCGACATGAACCCAGTTCCCCACATTCGAGGTCGAGGGCCCTAGCCGTTAAACCAACTCCTCTCCTATACTGTTTCCTAGTTCTGTCGGAAGTGTTGGCGAAGGCCATGGCGTGATCTCCCTCCTCACCCTATCAGGCTGAGGTTTTTAGGGGGGGGGGAGAAAAAGTAGCTGTGGTCTGTTGGAGGGAGTGAGGAGGACATGTAACATCGTAGAAAGGATAATTCTGGTTTATTTTATGTGACGTCCCTGGTTGAGCGCCCATGATCACCATCGGGATATGCCTCCATGGTGCCCTGTAAGAACTGTAGTGGTTAAAGTTGTGATGTATGTGGCCCAACAATAGTAACCGGGAAAAGAATGAATGCAGAACATGTTTGAAGCTTGTTTATATTAATGCTTTAAATGTTGGTATGACGGACTCACTTGCCTGCAAAGCATTCAGAGTATGGTTGGTCGCTTGATTTATAATTTACCCAAAAGCCTATTCTGTACACCAGCCACTGGCTACGTGTTTGCAAGCAAGCTTTCCTTCAACTGCTCCGCTACGGGCATCTGGGTGTTTATGATGCAACCTCTCACTATCGGCATTCACAAGGTAAGAATATGTAACCACCTCTTAACTCCATCGCGACCATCTGCTAAACATGAGACTCATGTCAAAGCTCATTTTAAACGGGTTAGCTGTTTTTCTCTCTTCTACAATCTGTGCATGTTTTTCTATTGCTGCAAAGGTTTTGCATTCCCTGACTTGAGTTCAGCACCAGGGTATTCATTCGGGGATTATTGGGCGCTTTATACGATACAAATACAATAATGCCGGTTTTACCTGCTCTAAGGCACTCTTTGCTGCCTCTGACCCATGCAAGGGACCTGGGTTGTCTTAATTTTGTTTTGCTATTGGCACACTAGACCTGCAAATCAGTGAATCCACTGCGACCTTATCTTGCCATTTCAAAGTAAGCATATACGAGAGCAGGCCACTGGGTGATGTAACTTGTAAATTACTTTTGTCTGATCGGATGGTGCTCATCAGCAGAAATGTCATAACCTAGGTATCACACACGAGGCGATATTGTAGTTTCTTTTAGAAGCCTTACATCCTTTGGCCAATTCAGTTAACAAAATGAGTAGTCTCCTCAGCGTTGTTCAGAATGGCAGATGCATTTAAAAAACAAGCATTTGCAATGCAATAGGTCTCACATTTATGCGAGTTTGAGCAATTGACATTGCAAATGACAATGTCTTTTATTTATGTTTTAAAGACGAAAACAAAAATAAAAGGCACTGTCATTTGCAATGTCAATAGCTCAAACTCTCGTAAATGTGAGACCTATTGCATTGAAAATTCTTGTTGAATGTGTCATCACCCTAACTCTGGAACAAGTAACTTTTCAATGTTTTTCAACCGGATTGTGGTTGCCAAACTGTGATACATACTATAACACATCAATATTTGGAAGGGATGCCATAAACCTGTCTCTTCAAATGTAGTTTTTTATGCCTTTCTAAAACCATTTTGCGTTTCGGTAATATGTTACCGAATATTAAAACGAGGTAAATAGATATTTATAAGCCATTTAGCGGTTCAAAACTCTGTAATTTTGCATATTGCAGGCTCTGCAACTGCAAAATGTCTTTGTACATCAGGCCCTAAATTCCATACCTAGCGCAAAGCTGAAACTTCCTGAACAATAAATTGATTACAAATATGTGCCATACAAATATCTCCCAATATAATGCTAAATCGGTTACAGTGCTATACCACGCACACTATTCTCCTACTTGCTTTATTACTAAGCTGTACCACACACATATCTATCCACACCAATATTAGAACTGACAAAAAGGCGGATATTTGAATATGGTCATCATAAGGCCTGGTTCCCAGATTGGAAATCTGATGCATGGGCCTGTGGTCAATTAACATGCTACTTGCTCCGCCGTTCCACTCTTCATTAATAGCAAGCAGCTCCTTTCAAAATTTGACTAAATTAATTTTGAAGAGGAAAGGGTGACTAAACTATGTATTCTGTTGCTAAGTATAGATCATAAAATTAGAATGGTCTTTCTTCATGTGGAACCTTCGGGAATAAACAGAGATGGGGTGCCTAAGCACATCCACCACTGCTACAAATATACATGGTGAGGTGTTTTATATTTTTCCCGTGGTCCCACTCTATACTTCTCATACTCCCAAAACACAGAAGAATTGATCTATAAGGAACCAGTAGTATTTGGCACCCTTTCCCTTTTATCATAATAGGACATATTTATTGGCCTGGTGTTTCTGCGAGCCTCTTTCTCCATATATCCAATCAAAAATGTGTGAAAAACAACTCTTTGTATATGAAAGGGCAAGAGTCATACTTTATCTGTGTGAAAACCTTCCCGGTGTCAGCTGATTAGAGCATATGTGATAATTACCCTTGCACCATATTGGAAGGGAAGTGGCGGGCTAAAGGACCACTTCAGAGGTTCAGGGTGACTTGAGTGTGTGTGTGTTTTGAAAACAGCTAAAACTCGACATAGACAAAGATACGCCAGACTGGGAGTTGCTAATCCCAACTGCCAACCTAAAAATCGATTAATTAGGGTTGTGGGACACTGCCCACACCCACTCTCCACCAGAACATGCACCCTTGCAAATGCATCTCCACACTAAATGATAACTCTATTGAAGACCTGTATCAATCATACAACCCTACACTTTATGGCATACCTATTACAATGCTGTATCACACACGCACCCCATGAGTGTTAAATCAATTAAAGAACTGTGCCACTTAGGCACATGTATAATTCATGCTTTATCGTGTACAGATCTGTACCATACGTGTCCCATTACAATGTGTGCTGTATCTACTGTGGAGCTGCGGGCGACAATAGCTCCTCCACTACATTCTATATTGCAAACCCTTTTTACCATCACCCAGTTGATTTATATGGAATATTATATGTGAGATTCGGATAACCCAAGTATCTCGTAGATCTATTGAGTCTCTTTTAACAGCTCTGGTCAAGCAGGCATGGCTTTCGGCAGAAGTTAGATAATGATATATTCGCTGGTAGAATGTAGCACAGTTGTATCACACTCAATATAGACACATAGTCACCCTGAGATCTTGATTGGATGAACAATACATCTTTAATTAATGTAGACTGTAATGCCTACTGCTTGCTGTTGCCGAGATGTGAACATAAAAATAATCCTATGTCATTACATTGGGCACACAAACAACGCAGTGCAAGTCTTCGTAGTGATTTTCTGTCAACTTCACAATTGACTCAGAAATTCCAGATTAATATTGAGTTTATATGTTCAGTCATATCATTGGGGTGGATGAACAGTAACAAGACGTGCTAGATCAGTCTAGGACAACAGCCTCCTTTTTCTCGAGGTTCAAGCAGGGGTGGCTCATAGGTCTGAGAATGGGCAAAAGGTCAGTAATGTTATCTATCTGGGAAAACCAGTGATGGTGAGAAAAATCTGCTTTTTTAGCCAAAATGTTATGTTCAGGGTTTCTTTATTGTCTCCAAGAGTTTTTGCCACACTCTGCAGCAGTTTATACTGTGGTTTGAAACTAGGGGCCATTTATTTAGAAACTGGCTGGTCGCAGTAGACTTTTTCACATGCTCTTGAGATGCTGGGATATTTGCAAGTCTATATCTCGAAATGGGGCAGTTGCATTGCAATCAAATTATGTTGGAGACCCCACAGTATAGAGATCCTGGAAGTATGGTTGCATGCAGTGGCGCCTGCAGGGCAAGCATCACAGCTCAATATGTTGGAAACCACTTACAGATAACAAGGAACAGAGTTGCACCACATACAAATGAAAGAACAGTGTTAACAAATCAATGTTTTATATTAAATAACAATAATTCTCGAGTGGTCCAGTGATATTCTTCATTTATTATTGCTTCGTATAAAAAGTTAAATGAAAACCAGCCAACGTGTTTTGTCTAATAGACTTCTTCAGGGCAGAAATTCACTTGCATTGGATAATTCCAATCATGTCATAGTTGTAACGGAAATAGGGTTTCCTACATGTGGGCCTTTTCTGATGCAGCATCTGTATCAAATATATTATTAGACGTTCACTGTAAGAGCAAGATTTTCAATAGACCCCCAGGGGTGGAGCTCGGATTATCACAATGGCAAAAGTATTTCAATAGAGGAATGTCCACCCTATACACAGCACTTCGATGGGTGCTGAGGTGTGTGGAAACCGGAGAAATTCCTCCGAAGTTCGACGTCTGATGCAAAGACACGAAGAAAAACTGTTGGAAACCAGTTGCTGTAGTAAAAAAGAATTTGCTGGTTTGTGTCTATGTACCAGGTGTACCCTTTGGAATCAGCGGGCTCCCAGTGCAGGGTAAATTGGAGATATCACACAACCTGGGGGACTTCATAGTACCTGGCTGCGGAGTACGTGAGTGCTCCTCCTTGAGCCCCACGCTTTTCAAAATCTGCACGGCCCCGCTCGCAGCCCTCTTCAGGAACCAAGGACTCAACATTGTCTCCTATGCCAACGACACCCAGCTGATTATCTCCTTCACCAACGAACCAACAGTCGCCAAGAACAACTTTCACGAAGGATGAAGGCTGTCGCCGCCTGGATGAAGAACAGCTGCCTCAAGCTCAACTCAAAGAAGACAGAGTCCTCATCACGGGCTCCACCCGCTCCACCTGGGATGACTCCTGGTTGCACGCAGCACTTGGAACCCCCCCACACCCAGAGACCACGCACGGAACCTTGGCACCATCCTGGACTCCTCGCTCACCATGAACCATCAGATCAACACCATCTCATCATCCTGCTTCCACACACTACACCTGCTCTGAAAGATATTCAAATGGATCCCCACTGAGTCCAGAAAGATGGTCACCCACACATTTGTCAGCAGCAGAATCGACTAAGGTAACACACTCTACGCCGGCATCACCCAGAAACTCCTCAAGAAACTGCAGAACATCAATAACGTTTCTGCCAGACTCATCCTCAACATCTCCCGACAGAACCATATCACCAGGCACCTAAGAGACCTCCACTTGCTCCCAGCCAACAAAAGAATTACCTTCAAGCTCCTTACACACACCTGTAAAGCCCTAGACGACAGCGGACTGGCATACCTCAACCACTAACTCACATTCCAGGTACCCACCAGAGACCTCTGCTCCACCAAACTGGCTCTGGCTACCAACCCACGTATCCGCAAAACCACTGCCAGAGGACAATCCTTCTCCTACCTTGCAGTGAACATCCTGCCTCTCCACCTCAGGCAATTGCCATCACTGCCTCTATTCAGGAAGGCCCTCAAGACCAGGCTCTTTGACTGAACACAGCACCTTGACGGATGGGTAGTCGTGCTTAACAAGCCTTGGAGTGAGTGATTGATTGGTGTGAGGACCAACAGCAGAGGCTCTGCTTATTCTGAAGTTTTCAGGGAACGCCTGGCATCTCTGGACACCCACACATCCCATCAAGGGTGATTATCTTTTGTATAGTCACTGGCTTCCACTGGTGAAGGAGACTGGAAGGTGGGTGTAAGATATTCAAACAAAATCTGACTAAACCGTAGTGGATATCCATTACACAGCTGTACCATGCTTACCACTTCACACTGGATACAATATGTATTAATACAGCTGTACAATTCTTACACATTCCCATCTGTGTTGTAGCTATTGCCCAGCCATACCGGGCTTGCACCTTCACAGTCCATGCTGTTTCGTACCTGGTGGTACACCACGTGCTGTATTCACACTTCAAATCATAGTTTCATCTTCACTCTCCTCCATTTTATCTGAAGCCTAGTCAAAAGCTATTCAGAATAGCTTATTTTTTTGAGTTTCCAGAAGCACAGATATTTTGTACCCTCAAGATTGGACTCATAGCATTGCACATCTGTAGACCTTATAACGCCGTCATGCTTTATGTCTTGAAGCTTTATTGAGTGATCTGATGTGATGTAGCTGACCATAGATTACTTGCTAGGTTGTATTGGGGAGGAAGACTCTACATATACCACGAGCCACTCACCCAGTATACTTTACATACCTTGTAGAGAACCTTAAACATAAATCGATCTTTTATCAGTCCAGAGTCAAGTGTTATCACTTTGGGTTTTACATATTACCGCTTTCAGAGATTTAGGCACAGTCTTGGTGCAGCATTGTGGAGCTGTAAGTTTTTGTTCAGTTTTTTCAAGTTCCGGACTTTCAAATACCTACAACATTATCAGTTCCATCCAAAAGGTACCACATACGCATAGATGTTGCTGTTCACCTTAGGTTGTATGTATTATAATACTGTACCACTCATGTAATATTAATCCTTATCCTGTATTTGTTGCAGAGGAGCTGTACTACAAGGAAATCTTCACACTGCATATTGTGTGTTACAAAGCAGTACCAACCATGCACCTTCACACTCACTCTTATTTCTGCTTCACAGCTATTCCACATGTGTACTGTACATCTTCACAAAGCATGCTGTATCTATGACAAATGTTACCATCTATGTCCCCTGATACTTAAAGCTGTGGGACCACAAATCCATGCAGCTTTACAATCCTTGCTATGTATTACTTAGCTGCACTGCATATACACTCCCAAACTCATCTTATATCTATTACCAAGCTGTACTACAAATGTAGCTACACAGTGCAAGTTGTATCTAACAAACTTTGACAGTACTGCCATAGTGATGGCGTATTTAATGGATGTGGTAGTATAGACATGGATCTGTTCCCACCCGTGTCTAATTACTTGTATTTGCAGTCTGGTGTGGCCATAAATAGAGAAGGGTTACAGAATCTTATTTGTGCATTAGTAGGAAATGTTACACACAAAAAAGCCACCAAGTGATTTTTTATTAATTATTCTAATCTGTCACACAGTGACATGTGCAAAGTATGTATGCCACCAGAGGATCCAATGTCCATCTTGAAGAAGGCTATGGATTACCTGTTGAGCCACTAGACAGAAACATGCTGATGGTTTAGTGGGGCTGAGGTACTAGCTCCCCTATTCCCCACGTGTGATTTTAATACCCAGTGACACTCCATAGAGTATAAAGGTTAAACTGGATTACCACATTGGGTTTTAAATTGACATATTTTTCACATATCCATATTTAGTACTAAGTGCCTCCCTGATTTCAGAGCATTAGCCCCTCCTTCATCAAACCGGATTTTTGAAGAGCTTGGGGAGTCCTATGATGAAGCATGACACCTAGTGGTGTGTGAGGACATCCCATCATGTTTTTGTGTATGTCTAGGGGCAGGCTGGTATAATATGAATACATTGCCAAATGTTACAGATTAGAATAATTAATTCACAAATCACTTGGTTGCTTTTTTGTGTGTAACATGTTCTGTCTGGAGGCCAGCTCACCCATGAGGCCCCATAGCCTGGGATAATCTCCATTGGTTATTGTGATTTGAGGTCATGAGTAGAAAATACCATTTCAGTCTTGACCTGGTTGATGAGATAGGCTGGCAACAAATGTGACACCGTGCAATTCTTGACTGGATGGGTGATGGATGTAGCACACGGATGGATTTGTCATATACCTTCGCTTTATTCCAAAATGTGGTCAAGAATTGGAATAGACTTGATGGATCTGCTTAATTTGAAGTTGGACAAAAACATGCCTTCTGTCTATCAGCTCCGGGGTTGTTAAACTTCTGCAAAGGTTTATTGATGAGGGTATCTGATATGTTGTTCTAGGGGAGATCCTTTAAGGAGGTCATATTTTGATTATCATCAGGAGTAGGATAACTGTGCCTTTCGAACCGTTTGATCCTCATTCTCTCGGTCATCCTGGTCTTCATCACTGTCCTTTTTGATCTCATCCATATCTTCTTCCCTATCTGTCACTGGAGGTTGTAGGTTCTTCATTGAAATGACTGGTGAAGGCAATATAGGAGCAGTGGACACCAGCGGCTGAGCTAGTCAGAATGGGGCAACAGGAGGAGGAAGAGTAGGATCTGGTATATCAGAAGTACTGGAGCGATCAGTGAGCCAGTGGTGAATTTTAGGGCCCTGGCATGTACAGAGGATGCAGCTCTGAGCAGAGACGTTTTAAGGCAAGGGCAAAGTAGGGAATTTTCCGTGGCTTCCATCTTTTGAGGCCCCACCTAGAAAAGTGAGATTTCTCTCTATCTCACTTCTGTGTCTTTCTGTATCTCTGCCTTCACCATGTAATTCAACATTGCTAGGCAAAATAAGGCTGTAGTTAGCAGAAAATGGGTAATACAATTCAAAGTTGTGCCAAGCTGGGGACTACAAAATATTTCTTTTCCAGGGGCCCCAGTATCCTAAGATGACACTAGATCTGAGAATCAATTTTAAAACTCCTACATCTTGTCTTTGAAGGAATTAAGGAACTCTGTCAGCAGATGCACCATTGAAGGAAAAAGATACATTGGCAGTTCTTCATAGAGGCAGTGAGGCTTATCATTGTACTTCTGATCCATGTAATACTCTTCCTCTTCTGCCTAGTAAGGTAAAAAGTGTATGTTGAGGTCTTGAGGATCTATGACTCTGGGTTATGATGGCTATTGTGTTCATAACTGTCCTCCCTGCTCCTGTCATCATTATTTTCAACAGCTTCATACACCTCTCCCTATTCGTGGAAAGTTCTCCTAGTATTTTTGCAAGAGGCATGGGGTTATTATTATAGAAAACACCAGATGCTGGAAAGGAATAGTGAAGCTAACTGGGCCCTCCATTGCTGCTCATATGACCAGTGTCGACAAGAAGGTCATCATTGATGTTGCAGTGGAGCTGAGGGCTGCAAAGATTACCGTCAACTGGAAGACTGCCGTCGACCATTGTTGTTTGGTAGACAAGGATTTCTTAGATGTTGACAAAGCCATTGATGGGACCCTAACTAACCTAAAGCATTGAATCTGAATTTATAGAAAAGTAAGCTGAATCCGAAGACATCAATGGGGCTGTTGTTGACCAAAAAGCAAACTGCCAGTGATTTACTATCAGATGAGGTTGAAGAAAGAGGTGGTGACTGTGCCATGAATGGACTGCAAAAATAGAACAAAGGAAGGTGCCAATGCTGCACTACACTTTCAGACAAATTTAAACAAATGAACTGACTTAAACAAATCCATTTTGTCCATTTTATGGTTGATTTTAATCAAAAATATTTTATGCAATTTTTCTTATTATTTTGCACGGTTGTATTTAGAATGATTCAGTGATATACACAAAAAATCAGAGGAAACACATACAAAAATACATTTCAATTATTTACATTACATAAACACGTAAAATGTCCACACAACTAGCATACCTCAAGCAATCAGACAATAGACAACATTCAATTGGCAATTTACATTTATATACAAAAAGCAAAACATCAATGAATAACACTTGTACTGTTAGAAAAACCTATTTTAAAGAGTTTTTTTTATGTTGAAGGCGAAGACAAGTCAGAGATAGGTCTACGCGTTTCGAATCCCTTCACCGGGGATTCTCATCAGGACCAAAGCTTTCTGGGGAACAAAAACATATACAGAACTGAATTAGACCATTGGCCCTTCCAGTGGGAGTTTATTTGAAAGAAGGTTGCTAATTTTCAATTCGGAGTCTTACCTACACTTTGCGGTGGCACACCCACGAGTTAAAATGGATGGTGGTTAGCCTTCGAAAGAACGCATCTATAAGCGGCAGAATAGAGAAAACAGTGTTTTAGAGTAGGAAAAAAGGCAGAAAGAACAGCCTACGTCTACCCTAATGGCTGATGGCTAATGTGACGGCTGATTCGTGGGACAAACTTACAGGTAGTTGTCTGAGGTCTCTCATATAAACGTCCGTGGTTCCTCACTCAGCCTGGGCGACAATGGCTTGTACTGTCTTGGGGCAGTCGAGAGCAGCGAGTCGGTATTTATTCGGCCGAAAACTGCATCAAAAGCAGAAACATATTCAGTGGGCAATTGTATTCCGAAATGTTGAGTCGGAAACTCGAACGCACGCTCACAGCCTCCTGCGAGGACGAAATACCTTTTTATTCTTCTTCTTTGAAAGCGCCCTTGGATCCCAGCTACACCGTGCACGAGGACCGGTGTTTGAGCGCTGCAACAATCGCCATTTTGTAGTTCTTGGACGATAACGAATCACAACTCAGTGCTTCAGGGGGTTATGGGACTTGTAGTTCGGCCGCAATTTTTTCTTATGCCAATGAGGAAAAACATATTGCCACACTTTTTGGAGGGCAGATGGTGGAAGTGAATTCAAGCGAAGACAAGTGGATGTTCCGGTCTTTTCATTGTGCGGTAGCGTTTTACCTAATTTGTTCGTAATTACAGCACAGTGAATGGCGTTCTGATCCAGCAGACAAGGGTTATATCAATTAATACAGATGCGGCCGTGTATGGAACGTAGCTGTACTGCTAATGGATAGTGACGGTCCATCGGGCGTGTTCGAGACAAGAACCTAGTTGGTGACGGCCATACCTGGCTGACTGGAGAGACAGGTCGCCGATGGTATTGTTACAGATTAAAAATCTCGGATAGCTCATTCAGACCAGCCACTGATGTATTAAACTTGATGATGAGCATCGCTTCTCTCTTCACTAATTTGGCGTCAAGGTCGCCACCTCGGTCATCCTGTGTGACTTTTGAGATTACAGTCCATCTCACGTCTCTTTCAGTGTGATTTTTGTTAAGCCAATGGTTCACCAACGGGGCATTAGGCACGTTCTTGCGTATCCTTGATTTGTGTTGTTGTATCCTTGTCCTTATCTCCTGGTTTGTTTTCCCAATATACAGTTTGTCGCATGGGCACAATATTCCGTAAACTACAAACTTTGTTTTGCAGTTTGAGAAGGAGTCATGTTTCCAATGGACCCCCTTGTGGGTAAAGAAATTCCCTTCGATTGTGGAATCGCAACAGACACATGTCCCACATTTATGATGTCCTTGTATTGGAGGCAAATTCAGAAGACTTCTTAGATCCTGACTTTTGGTTTTTGGCAGTGCAGCTCGGACTAGCTGGTTGGCTATGCTCTTATCTTTTTTAAAAGCAAATAGCGGGGTCTCTTTGAGTGACACATCAAGATCTTTAATCAAATGCCAACTTTGAGAGATGGTCTTTTTGAGCCAGTTAGACGTTGGGCCATAGGTTGATACACATACAATCCTGTTGGTTTTGGATTTGACCTTTCTCTCCAGAAGTGCTTCGCGTGGGGTCCACCAAGCACGTTTGAGTGCTTTCTTTAGAAGTTTTTTGGGGTATCCTCTCTGGAGTAAGTTGTTCTTTAAATTTTCGGCATGGTGTAATGTAGATTGTAAAAGGGTTGTTGTTATAGACGAATTGATCCTCATACTTAGACATGAACAAGACTGCCAGCTCTGGGGCAAAAGGACACCCCATCGCAACACCTTTGGTTTGTAGAAAAAAATCATCTTTGAAACAACTGGGTCCGATACATCGACGATGTGTTTCTAACATGGACTGGTGATGAAATGCAACTCCATGAGTTTGTCAATTGGTTAAACAATAGAACATCTGACATAAAATTCAGCTTGAACTTTTCCAAATATAAGATCCCTTTTCTAGACGTGGAAATTTACCCCAGCAACGGCAGTCTAGTAACTACACTCTACAAGAAGAAAACGGACAGGAACAAAGCATTACACTACTCAAGCAATCACCCACGCAGCCTAAAAGATAACCTGCCGTACGGCCAATTCTTGCGAATTCGCCGAAATTGTAGCTTCAAAGATGAATACCTACACCATGCCGAAAATTTAAAGAACAACTTACTCCAGAGAGGATACCCCAAAAAACTTCTAAAGAAAGCACTCAAACGTGCTTGGTGGACCCCACGCGAAGCACTTCTGGAGAGAAAGGTCAAATCCAAAACCAACAGGATTGTATGTGTATCAACCTATGGTCCAACGTCTAACTGGCTCAAAAAGACCATCTCTCAAAGTTGGCATTTGATTAAAGATCTTGATGTGTCACTCAAAGAGACCCCGCTATTTGCTTTTAAAAAAGATAAGAGCATAGCCAACCAGCTAGTCCGAGCTGCACTGCCAAAAACCAAAAGTCAGGATCTAAGAAGTCTTCTGAATTTGCCTCCAATACAAGGACATCATAAATGTGGGACATGTGTCTGTTGCGATTCCACAATCGAAGGGAATTTCTTTACCCACAAGGGGGTCCATTGGAAACATGACTCCTTCTCAAACTGCACAACAAAGTTTGTAGTTTACGGAATATTGTGCCCATGCGACAAACTGTATATTGGGAAAACAAACCAGGAGATAAGGACAAGGATACAACAACACAAATCAAGGATACGCAAGAACGTGCCTAATGCCCCGTTGGTGAACCATTGGCTTAACAAAAATCACACTGAAAGAGACGTGAGATGGACTGTAATCTCAAAAGTCACACAGGATGACCGAGGTGGCGACCTTGACGCCAAATTAGTGAAGAGAGAAGCGATGCTCATCATCAAGTTTAATACATCAGTGGCTGGTCTGAATGAGCTATCCGAGATTTTTAATCTGTAACAATACCATCGGCGACCTGTCTCTCCAGTCAGCCAGGTATGGCCGTCACCAACTAGGTTCTTGTCTCGAACACGCCCGATGGACCGTCACTATCCATTAGCAGTACAGCTACGTTCCATACACGGCCGCATCTGTATTAATTGATATAACCCTTGTCTGCTGGATCAGAACGCCATTCACTGTGCTGTAATTACGAATAATTAGGTAAAACGCTACCGCACAATGAAAAGACCGGAACATCCACTTGTCTTCGCTTGAATTCACTTCCACCATCTGCCCTCCAAAAAGTGTGGCAATATGTTTTTCCTCATTGGCATAAGAAAAAATTGCGGCCGAACTACAAGTCCCATAACCCCCTGAAGCACTGAGTTGTGATTCGTTATCGTCCAAGAACTACAAAATGGCGATTGTTGCAGCGCTCAAACACCGGTCCTCGTGCACGGTGTAGCTGGGATCCAAGGGCGCTTCCAAAGAAGAAGAATAAAAAGGTATTTCGTCCTCGCAGGAGGCTGTGAGCGTGCGTTCGAGTTTCCGACTCAACATTTCGGAATACAATTGCCCACTGAATATGTTTCTGCTTTTGATGCAGTTTTCGGCCGAATAAATACCGACTCGTTGCTCTCGACTGCCCCAAGACAGTACAAGCCATTGTCGCCCAGGCTGAGTGAGGAACCACGGACGTTTATATGAGAGACCTCAGACAACTACCTGTAAGTTTGTCCCACGAATCAGCCGTCACATTAGCCATCAGCCATTAGGGTAGACGTAGGCTGTTCTTTCTGCCTTTTTTCCTACTCTAAAACACTGTTTTCTCTATTCTGCCGCTTATAGATGCGTTCTTTCGAAGGCTAACCACCATCCATTTTAACTCGTGGGTGTGCCACCGCAAAGTGTAGGTAAGACTCCGAATTGAAAATTAGCAACCTTCTTTCAAATAAACTCCCACTGGAAGGGCCAATGGTCTAATTCAGTTCTGTATATGTTTTTGTTCCCCAGAAAGCTTTGGTCCTGATGAGAATCCCCGGTGAAGGGATTCGAAACGCGTAGACCTATCTCTGACTTGTCTTCGCCTTCAACATAAAAAAAACTCTTTAAAATAGGTTTTTCTAACAGTACAAGTGTTATTCATTGATGTTTTGCTTTTTGTATATAAATGTAAATTGCCAATTGAATGTTGTCTATTGTCTGATTGCTTGAGGTATGCTAGTTGTGTGGACATTTTACGTGTTTATGTAATGTAAATAATTGAAATGTATTTTTGTATGTGTTTCCTCTGATTTTTTGTGTATATCACTGAATCATTCTAAATACAACCGTGCAAAATAATAAGAAAAATTGCATAAAATATTTTTGATTAAAATCAACCATAAAATGGACAAAATGGATTTGTTTAAGTCAGTTCATTTGTTTAAATTTGTCTGAAAGTGTAGTGCAGCATTGGCACCTTCCTTTGTTCTATTTTTGATTACTTTGACTTGGCCTTGCTGCCTTTTGAGTCAAAACCCAAGCTTGTCTTGCTAGATGAATGGACTGCAGTTTGGTCTCCTTTGATTTAGAAGGTTATTACTGAAACAAAAGAGAGTTTAAAAGCAGAGGCCATTACCGTTTCAGAGGAAAACACTCCTAGAGGATCCTTCATGGAGACTATCACCACTTTTCTCTTTCTGGGTTTAGAACATGTAAGATGAGCATTCTAGGCATACTCTATGCCTGATAAGATCCTTAAAGAACTTTATTAGCATCCTCTAGCAGGGAGGATAAAGTTCCAACTTCTCTGCAGAGTATCCAATGCACAGGAGTCTCAGCCCAAAATTTCTACCGGAGATTAAGTACATTAAATCTGATTGTACAAGCTAGATACAACTGCAAGTAGCAAAGTCTCTTCTCTTTATTGGATGACGTTTGGACCGCCTAAAGAGGTAGGGAAATTGCACATAGTACATAGCTAAAGCAATGGTATGTTAGTGTATGTGAACACTGTCAAACATTGATGATCAATCTGATAATGAGGAAGCAATTCAAAAATGTGAATCTATGTAAGATTCCAAATATGGGGAACTCTAGTTACAGGTAACTAACTTATTTCATACTTAATGGTTGCCTGACAGTCTTAGATTTTTCCTCCCTGTAGTATCTTTTGGTGTCATAGAATTTGGCAAACTTTAACATTTTTGGTGTATTATTATTTTTTTCAGGTTATAGAAATATCTGTGTTCTTAGCAATGGTCTGATCTTAGCTTTTAGGAATGTCTTTTGCAATTGCTGGGCATGAACATTTTTAGGAATGCTTTTACATTTACTAGGCATTAACATTTTTAGGAATGCTTTTACATTTGCTAGGCATTAACATTTTTAGGAATGCTTTTTACATTTGCTGAACATTAACATTTTTAGGAATGCCTTTACATTTGCTGGGCATTAACATTTATAGGATTGCCTTTACATTTCCTGGGCTTTTTTTTACATTTTTAGGAATGCCTTTACATTTGCTGGGCATTAACATTTTTAAAGGTTTACAGATTTGTGGGTGCTTCAGCATTTTATAATGTTTTAGGGTATGTTGGGGGCTTAGCATTTACTGTTGACCTCGTATCTGCTGTCCCTTAGCACTTAGTAGTCCCTTTAAATTTGCCAGGTCTCAGCCTTTGCTGCGTTTTTCTTATTTTTTTGGGAGCACGTAGCATTTTTAGTTTACCTTAAATTTTCCTGGGATCTAACATTATGTGAAATGAAATGAAATACCAGCATTTACTGGACCTTTTTAAGATTTGTATCTTGCTCTTTCCAGACCTTACCATTATCTGGTGTCTTAGCATTTGCGAAGTCTCAGCATGTTTTGAAGTCTTATCATTTGGCAAGTCACCATTTAATATGAGGTACTAACATTTCTCAATGCCTTACCATAGTCTGGGTTTTTGCATTTTCTGGTGCCTTTGCATTTATTGGTCTGTAACATTTTGCAGCGTGTAACATAGTGTAGAGCTTTAGTCATTTTAGCACACTAACATTTTTTGAGCCTTGTTTAATAGACCTTTACATTTGGTGGTGTTTTAATATTTTGTAAAGTGAGCATGTGCCGGGCCTTACAATTTTTTCTGTCATCTCTTTTATCGAACTTGCGTCTACGTTGCATTAGGAGTTTTTGATGCCATGGCATTTGTCATACCTTTAAGATTTGCCAAGGCTTGGCATCAGCGTGTGGGTGACATACACAACTTTGCAAAACTCTCCAATAAGCCAAATTGCGGAGCTAGAGTGTTAGGTCTCCGACTCTGCATTTGTTGCTGTGCAGTATGGGGCTTCCCGTTAATTTCTGCTTTCTTGATATAAACGAGGTGGGCCCTGTGCACCTCCTTCCGCAGAACCTCTTTGCAGTGCACTTAATTCATGCCTCTCTTGTGGGGCTCTACTAAGCACAGATTGCGTGGCGCTGCAAGTCTGCTGGTAACTGGTGGTTTAGGATTTTGGGGTATTTTAACATTTCGTTAAGTCTGAGCATATTCTACTCTCTCTCATTTTCTGCCCCTTGGCATTTTTTATTTCCTGAGCATTTGACGCGCCTCAGTTTTCAGTGGAAGCATATCATTTGCAGAGCCTTAGCCTTTTCTTGTGTCCTGGCATTACGGCATGATGTCTGCTCTATCCTCTTTAATTTCCTGTGTGGAGATGCAGAATCCAAAGGGGGTGCAGATGTGTTCTTACCATCATGGTGTAATATTCTTCCGATTTGTAATCATTTGAGGGCATTTTGTATTCGTTTAGAGAGGATGAAAACACCTTTGCACGTTGCAGATTTGCACACAAGTGTACTCGCGCTGTAGTTAGCCAGCACTCGAGCACTGAGGAAATATCCTTTCCTTGTTTTACCCAGTGCCCCCCCCCCCCCCTTCCTGAAACGGCACATGCTTTTAACAGCTGGGCTGGCAGATTATGTGATAAATCTGAATACACCCCTAATATACACGCATGCAAACACACACACGCCTAGAACCACGGTAACACCGCCTCCCCCCCCCATCTCGCATGCATTGGATCCCCCTTCCCAGTAATTGCACATGTCCAAAGCAAACGCCTGTGCCAAGCACGCATACACATATGGTGCACAGGCAGACATTCTGCTGCAGGCAGATGCCAGGAAAGAGATTGCCCTTCCAGTATTCATGAGTGTTTAGCATCGCTGGCGACAGGCACGAACCCAGGTGACGCCAACAGAGGGAAATCGGGGCAGCAGTTCCCATTTGCAGAAAATCTGCAATGTTGGCACGACCACCTGTTCCCTCTTTGCCAGGACAGACCCCCTGTCCTCCTTTCCTCAACCCCCTTTTAAAGACTGGGGTGTTTGCTTTCGAAATGAAACTTGTTCCTGGGTGATATGGCTTGACGTTTATAACATGCAGTTATGTATGATTGTAAACAATAATGCAAGCGGCTGAGAACCAGCACGTGATCTCGAGGGCAGCATTCATGTCAGTGTGCTTGCTTCCTGTACGCATTGAGAAGGATCTCGGATATTCAAACGACGGTTACTAAATATGGAGCATGGTTTGTAATACAAAGCCAGCCCAAGACCAGCCCGCCTTCAGGGTAGAAGGCAGCCATTTTAACAACATTATGGCACAATCAAGTAAAGGTGACATCCACCTATGTCTGCGGACTTTCCTTACGGCTCTAGTAAAACTCACAAACGCGAGCCTGAAATAAAGGCACCAGAACGATTAAGGTGTGCTACAACGGACCAGCAGATTCTCAGTTAGTAGCAATACCCAACTGGTCCTGGCTGGTTTGTTACAATGTAGTCCTCCATCCCACAGCAGCGCAGTGAACTGATATTACACATAGTAATTTCCAGAAAAGGCCCATGAAGCGCTTATTACCGCCCCTGTGTCGCAGAACTTTGTGAACTTCACCAAGTTCTATTTTTTTTAAAGTAGAGTGGCACCCTCCAAAAGAGGGCTTGAATTTTGTTGTTGTATGCCACTGAGCGAAATTTCTGCACGTGTGCATATCACTGCAGGTTCTGCTGCGGAAAGATATTCACTGTACAGACCTGAAATTTCAAACCAATGTGTATGCAGAGTCGGTTGATAAAAATAAAGGCCCGGCTCAAGAATGTCCTTCCGTAGCAGTGAAACAAAGACTTGCAATCACCTATAATTTGAGCATGCACAGGGCTATTATTATGTTTAATATTTAAAAACCTAAACAGACTGGGAAAACGATATTGTTATGAGGCTGACTGGTGCAAAATGGAAATATTGTTGTATGCAGACAAAGATGCTCTCCATGATGAACTATAATCATAAGCTGCTTAATTTTAGGCTCCAACATCGTGCGTTTCACTCCCAAATAACAGCATGTTACACCCAAGCAGGCCTCACCACTGCCTGTGCTGTTGGACAGATCCCTCGGGCTTCTGCTACCTAACCTGGTCCTGTCCGCCTATTTTTGCCTACTGGTGCAAGATTACCAGTACAATCTTATGCTCCATCCAGGGAGAGTGGAACCCAGTCACGGCTAGCAAGACTCACGGGTAAGGGGTGAGTCACGCGGGGACAGGGTTGCGCAGGGAGAGGGGGGTTTAATTTAAAAATAAAAATAAATAAATAACTTACCTTTGCCGGCCTGGTCCCGCGTCGTCTCTGCTCCTCTCCTGCTCTCCTGCCTCAGGAACAGGAAGCAGGTAGCCTCCCTCACTTCCCGTAAGTCAATCACAACGCTGCACTGGAAGTGTTGTGATTGGTCGGGAGGCCGACCAGCCAGGCACCTATGGGGAGGCCATTTTCTCCATGTAGGCTGCATTAAGAAAAGGCAGTGTGCATGACTGGTTTGGTCGGCCCCAGAGAGCCAACCAAAAAGTTAGCACCCTCAGTAGTGGACACACCACTCCTCCCCTGCCCTAGAGCAGAGCTGCTTTCCCGCCCGCCCTCGCCCAACCAAACCCTTCTGCTTTCTCGCGATGCGAGAAGCAGAAACATAAAATGGTAGTTATTAACATTTTATGTTTCTGCTTCTCGCACTGCGAGAAAGCAGTGGGGCAACGTTCCTCCGTCCCAGTGGAGGAGCCGCCGCTGGTAGAACCGCAGCCATTAGCAGATTTGCTAGGCCGGGTCAGGCTGATTCGGCTGGGGCTTCGATGGTTCACAGAGACTGCTCTCTTATTTGTTAAGGTGAGAATTGCAATGCATGGGAATAGGGGTTCTATTCCCTAAAGAGGTGATTGGCTGGAGGACCTGGCCACATGCAATGACAGAATGGAGACATACGCAACACAGCAACCCCCAACGCTAAGCCCAAAGACATATGGGGCCCACTCAGAACATGAAACTGACACTCCGTCTATCCGTTGGGCAGATTTCACAAGATATACGTAATCTCCCCAAATTGGTTCTGGGATTACAATACACTAGACATAGTTGAATGCATATGAATGCTCTGCCTTACCAGGCAGGTTGATCACAACATGTTACACTAATTGGCTGTTGGTGTTTAATTTATGTTAATTACGTTCCAGTGGCAGAGGTGGCGGGGTCAGGATTATCTTCAAGGAGGAATGGGATATCTCTCCAATTAATATTTATGAGGTGGAAGGCACGGAATTATTGGGCTTCTCTTTAAAAGAGCAAAAGAGACACGTGTTGACTGATATTATTTGCTACCAGCCTCCAGGGGTAGCTAGTCTCCAACAACAGCATGATTTAATTGATGTTTTTAGCAATATTGCACTTTCTCATGCTAGACTCCTCATTTTGTGGAATTTTAATATGTGGACGAATGGGAGCATGGACTCCGGGTACAATAATCTCTTACAATCCTGTGCGAATTTGGATTTATTACAATGGGTCACCGAACCCACACATAGGGGAGGCCATGCACTGGGCCTGATCTCCTCTAGTAAAGACCCTATTCCAGTGGAGACAATTCTGCTGGTGGGATGGTCTGACCACCATCTGGTTAAATTTTGTTTGTATAACCCCAGGTTGAGTGGTCCCACCACCAGGAAAGTTAGGAGTTTTATAAGTAGGGACTGGAAGGGCCTCTTGGAAAAGGCAACAGTAACCCCTATATTCCATTTTGCAGGGCTCTTTGATCCTGGAAAACAGGTGGAGGAGAATTATGTGGCCTTTTGTGGTCATATAAATGGGAAACTTGATCAGATTGCCTCTCTAAAAATGGTTAGAAAGCTAGGTAAACCTTCCGCCCCATGGTACAGTGATAAACTGAGAAATTTATAACTGGGCTGCAATCAGGCAGAACGGAAGTGGCGGAAGGGATATGCAGGCAAGGATAAGACTGCTTGGAAGGAAAAAAATTTAATCTATAAGAAAGAAATTGTCTCAGCTAAAACCGAACATTTTGCAGACATCATCCTGAAGGCACCGAACAGTACAAAGAGTATATTTAAAATTATGAATGATATTCCTAAGTCCTGAATGCACAAAAAAATAAAGTCCTTCCTACACAAGAGTTATGTGATAGTTTGGCCGACTTCTTTGAGGATAAGATCAGCAAAATTATTAAAGGATTGAAAGGGGACAGCTTGGTCGGTCCGAATACCAGACCACCACTTGATATGCAGGAAGGTTGGGTTGGGGTGGATAAGCCACCGGATCAGAAGGCTTTGTTAGAATATTTTGAGATACCCTCTGAGGAGGACTTTAATAAAATAGCTCTAGGTATCTCCTCAGGGTCACCGCTGGACACCCTTCCCCATAAGATTTGGAAAGATTTAGGTTCTGTACTATTCCCATTTCTAAGACAGCAGTGTAGTCAATCTTTGTGCAGCGGGTCGGTGCCGACCTGCAGGAAACATGCAGTCATATCTTCACTTCTGACAAAACCTAAACTTGATCCAGCTTGCCTTAAAAGCTATAGGCCTATCTCTCTTACCCAGTGAAGATCACAGAACGCCTGGTAAGCAAAGCGCTTGCCAAGTTTCTGGAGGCTAATAATAAGATGGAGGACGTGCAATTCGGCTTCCGCCCAGGACATGGGACGGAGACTGCTCTAGTGACTGTTCTGGACAATCTTCGAATGCGAGTGGACAGGGGACAATCAGCTATATTGATCTTGCTGGACCTGTCCGCCGCATTCAATACGGTCAATCACAAGGTCCTTCTTACGAGGCTGAAGGGAAGCGGGGTGGTGGGCGTGGCGCTGAAATGGCTTCAATCCTACCTGTCTAACAGACGACAGGCAGTAACCATGCCCCCTTATCAATCAAAGTTCACTGATATTCGGCATGGGGTTCCGCAGGGATCTGCGATCAGCCCCATACTATTCAACGCGTATATGCGCCCTTTGGTTGCCATCATGAAATCCCACAATATTGGCCTTGTGAATTAGGCTGATGATACACAGCTCATCCTGTCACTGGAGGGAGACCAGTCGACTTCACTAAGTAAATTCCATGCTTGTATACAGGACACGGTACACTGGCTGAAAAATAACTCCCTGCAATTTAATGCTGATAAAACAGAGATCCTCTGTTGTGCCGCGGGTAAAGTGCCACTTTCGCTTCTAATCGATTTCTGGCCTATACCCTCGGACACACCACCTGCATCCACTGAGACGGTTCGCAACTTGGGAATCTGTTTCAATGACAAGATGAGTTTAGAAACTCAAGTCAATAAGATCGTTTGGAGCATCTTCTCTCTTATTAGAGCACTCGGGAAGATTCTTCCGATGTTACCAATGCAGGCATGTGCACTGGTTGGTAAGGAGCGTCATCATGAGCAGGCTGGATTATTGTAATGCCCTGCTGCTGGAGTCCCTCAAGTATCTGATTGGGAGACTACAGAGAATTCAGATTGTGGCAGCCAAGCTTGCTCTGATGAGTCCACGACGGGCCTCTGCATCTCAGGCCCTCACGGAGCTCCACTGGCTCCCAATAGTGCAGAGGATTCAATTTAAATCGCTCTGTATTGTGTTGTGTTCAAGGCCCTGCATGGTATGGGTCCTATACCGTTGCAGAATAAGTTCGGTTGGTATGTTCCCATTCGTAATCTCTGCCCGTCCTCGGCTAATTGGGTGAAAGTCCCGAGGATTTGAAGAGTAAAAACGGGGGGACGTGCATTCAGCGTTGCAGCCGCACGGCTTTGGAATAGCCTTCCCTTGGATTTGAGACAGATGGATGACCTGCTGCAGTTCAGGAAGAGAATAAAGACCTGGCTCTATCCTAGAGTATAGAGCCTGCCTTTGCTTGGCTCCCAATTGTACCTAGTCTGTACTCATGTTGGTAGGACACACGCCTCTTAGCGCCAGGGGCCTGTTGGGTTACAGTGCGCTTTATAAGTAGCGCTAACATTAACATGTTCGTACAAGGAGATAGACTCTGTTGTAAGATATGCTGGATACTTAGCACAACCTGCTCGCCTAACAGTCATTATGCTCATTTGAATATTGTAAGAAATCGGGTTATTGGTCAAGAGTGTAAGTACTCACCTCAAGTAATAATCGCAAACCTTGTCAAGGTGAACATTTAAGGTCCCTAAATTAGCCTGAGCTTAACTGACTGGTGGCTAAGGACACTGCAGACACACGTAACTTAGAGACAATGCGTAAAGTATTTATGCAGTAGTAAAGCAGTAATAAAATGAAAGCAAATCAATATAATTCCCAAAATAAATTAGAAAAATAGAGTAAAAAATAATGAACAAAATGACAACAATTCAATCAGGGGAACCAGAGATATCATTTTAAAAAACTGTTAAAGTAGAAGTAGTGCCAAGAGGCACAAAGTGCGAATGATAATCAATGATCGCAATAGACCAGAACCTAGGGGCAGTTTGATGCTGACTGTGCTGTTGAACGGGTTAGATACACTAACCAGAATACACTAACCAGTTTATTTATGTCCCAACCCACCACAGCACTACACTTCCAAATCCCACCAGTAACTCAGGCAAGGCACTTAGAGCCTCATAGGGTGTCAGGCACAGACCACAGCGGGGCCAAATCCAGATCCAATTGCCGCTGGTCAGCTGAGCATTTGCAGGAAAAGGCTTCTTGGCGCTTGCGTTGTTTGTGTAGCTGTAAAAGGGGGTAAATCTTATGACCTTTGGAATCAATTTCTTTGTCCCAGGTAGAGATGGGAGAACAGGTCCAGTCTCCTAGGCTCTTCTCAGGTCTCAGACAGGTCCAGGGGTGTTCTCCAGTGAGTGCCTGGAGAGGCCAAATTTATGCTTGGCACAAGCTTGGGTATGGGAATGACCCACCCTAACCAATGCGGTAAGGGTCCCGAGGCTATCTCTACCCACTTTGGGGATTTTTAAGATGGCTGAAATCTTCAGCAACACTAACCTTGTGCTCTGAAGGCCGGAGGGGAGAGGTGTCTGGGGACTGTACTATGATAATCATACTGTTCCCCTACATCTAACACTAAAATCGAGTTTTAGGCAGTCCTTGTATCCACCTCAACCTCAGAGACAGAAGTCTGGTGTATAAAAGCTGAGCTTTTAGCGACAAGACAGTGGATACACTCAAATTGTTTTGGCATTCTGTTACCCTTCTTTAAAGTGTGTCCCAAATATTATAGGTAAAGGCATATTTAAATGCTAATTACTGACTGGCTGAAGTGGGAGAACAAAATGCAGGTTTATGCTCAAGGGACTTCAGGCAGAGTAAAGAAAACTTTCCAATAGTTAGTTTCCCATAATATTTGGAACAAATCCAACTTCACCATTAAATTGGAATTTTAACAACTGCTAAAAATTGTTGCATTATTATTTTTCTAGTTAGTCCCATTCCCGAGATACAGGATTAGTATTTAATATTGCATCCAAGCATTTTCCTGCAGGACAGCTAAACTGGTACAGTGAAAACAGCTTTGAGGGTATTTTCACTGTACATCAGCTATGGTCCCTGCAGGTAAGAGCGGTGAGGCCATGTGAGGGCGGATTTCAACAGATGATGACCAGGGAAAATTAAATAAATAATTTGCCCTGGTCATCGTCCATCAAAATCGCCCCTCACCCAGCCCCACCGCTCCTACCTGTACCGGCCGCAGCTGCTGTACATACATGTTTAGCATTAAACTTGTATATGTCTAACTTTAAATGCCATGCTTCCCTCCTTTATGGACAATAAGGCCTATTTAGGGTAATTTATAAATATATAAGGGGAATGTTTAGATCTGTCAGAAGGGGAGATTTTGACAGATCACATTTGAAGTTAAAACCTGCACACCAAGGCGACTGGTGGCAGGCCTGGTGTTGTGGTTATTTTGACACTGTTGTGTATGTCACAGTGGGTGCTGCAGTCCACTTGTGGCATTTCAGGTGCAGGCCATCGGTACACCTTGGCACCACATACTAGGGAATTATAGGTAAGTTAAATATGCCAATCAGGAGTATACCATTTTTACCATGTTGAAAGGAGGAGCACAAGCATTTACCACTAATTACCAGGGGTAAAACGTGCATACTTCTGTAGCCAGCAAAAACGCTAAAGAAATTCGGGGTACCCTGCAGAAAGGGCACATTTATAAAAACACATATCAATTAAATAGAAAACAAGATTTAAAAACTTCCATTACAATATTTAAGAGATATTTTTAATATGTATAGTAATGACACCAAATTTGGCAGAAAGCTACATTTTCTTCCTGAAAGAGCCCTTTTTGTGATTTGGTGTAAATCCTTTCAGTAGTTTTGGAGTTATGAAAGAAAAATCAATTATAGATATCCGGGCGAAGCCTCTGCACAAATCTCATGGTGAGATCTGATTGGCTGCTTTTGTTTTGCTAATAACTTTGGCTCTGTTTGATCAGTCTTCATGAACATTTCCAAACCAGTATGCCAACCACTTTAGCTGCTGTCTGGAAAGTTTCAGGGTGATTCGTGAAGCGGAGGCCAGGAAAGAGAGGGGTCCCAAAACGCTTTTTCCCCATGCTATGTCTATTGGTATTTTGCCGTTTTAAAACAAGACTATAGCCCGAACCACTGAACGTAATTACTCCAAATTTGGCAGAAAGCTAGATCTTGGTCCATAAAGAACCCCTTTGGTGATTTGGTGTAAAACCATTCAGTAGTTCTGGAGTTATATACCCACTCAGAGACCCACTTACCCACTCACAGACCCACACACCAATTTACAGACTTACTCAGACACTCACATACCCACTCACCGACCCACTCAAACTCACCGACCCACTCAAAGACCCATTCAGAGACTCATGCACTCACCCACAGACCCACTGAGAAACTCATGCACCCAATCACAGACACACTCAGAGACTCATGCATCCGCTCACGGACTGACTCACATACTTATGGAGGCACTCGCAAATCCACTGAGACACTATCACACCTACTCACAGACCCACTGAGGCACTCATGTACCCACTCAGACATCCACTCAGAGACTAACACACCCAAACACTGACCCACTCAGACATTCATGCACTTACTCACTGATTGACTCATACACTCATGGAGGCACTCATAAACCCACTCAGACACTCTGATAAGATCCACTGAGACACTCATTCACCCACTCGGACAACCACTCAGAGACTCACACCCACTCAGAGACTCACTCAAACACTTACACACCCACTCACACACCAAGTGAGACACTTCAGCTGCCACTCCCAGGCCCACTCAGACACTCGTACACCCACTCACCCATTGTGACACTCATACAGTGCACACACACCAACTCAGACACGCATGCACTCGCTCACACACTCACTTAGGTGACAGTTAGGAAATACAATTAAAAAAAGTAGAAATGCACTGAAAAAACAAAGGTTACAAGGACGTTATAGTTAGGAAATAAAATTTAAAAAACGTAGAAATTCATTGAAAAAAAACAAATCTTACAGGGACGTTATATTTAGGCTTAGATTTCACTTGCACAAAACCAGTGAAATTCAGCAGCTATAGTTACCTGAGCTAACTATAACTAATGCCCCTGCAATGCGCGCTTATGACCTCACATATCTCATGACTGATTACATCTCAAATGACATCACTGATGACATCATCCACAGAACCAATCATACACCCACACCCACTCAACCCCTCACATACCTATTCACAGACCCAAACCAATACTCATGTGACTAATCACTCAACCATATAGCCACTCACACAACCACTCACTCATGCTACCACTCACACACCCACTAACTCACGCATACAATTGCTAATACACTCACTCACCAATGTAGCCACACAAACATCCGTGCATACAGACATACAGACACTTACACACCCACTCATATACCCTTACAGAAACTCACTGCCAATCCCTCACCAATACAGCTACTCACAAACCCACTTACTTACCCATACAGCCACTGACACAGCCATTCACTCGCCCATACAACCACTCACACACCCACTCACAACCACTTACATACCCATTCGCACATCCATACAACCACTCAAACACCCACTCACACACTTGCATTCACTCACACAGACATTCACTCTACAAAACAGCCACTCATACCCATTCACCAGTACACACACACAGACAGCTGCTCACTCAACCATACAGCCACTGACACACCCGCTCCCTCACCCATACACCCACTCACACAGCTACTCAGTCACCCATACAGCCTCACACACCCTCTCACACACCTATGCATTAACTCATACAGCCACAAACTCAGCCATACAGCCACTCTACAAAACAGGCCCTCACACATCCACTTACTCACCCATACAGCTACTCACATACCCACTAACACATCCATACAGCCACTCACACACCCATGCAGCCACTCAGAAATATACTCACACACTGATACAGACAGTCAGACAGCCACTCAGATGACATATGTTAGAAATATCATGACTAATTACTAGTACAGGAACAATGGTAATGTAGCTTAATATATATATTTTAGTCTCAGAAATGTTTCTGAAACACTCAGGATTGCTGGATGATGTCAGTTGAGATGTTATAAGTGATGTCATGAGTGATGTCACTGACCATGTCATGAGTGATGTAATATGTGAGGTCATACACAGTGCATTGCGGTGGCGTAAGTAATAGTTAGCCCAGGTAACTATAACTGCTAAATTTCACTGGTTTTGTATGAATTAAATCTAAGCCTAACTATAACGTCTCTGTAACCTTTGTTTTTTTCAGTCAATTTCTAAGGTTTTTTTAATTCTATTTTCCAACTATACTATCCATGTAACCTTTGCTTTATATATTCGGTGGCGCGTCATTTTGAAAAAATGCATATTAGCAACCGTGATCTTCAGAAATTTTTCTGTATCGACCAAATCCCTAAAAAAGAAAGGGGTGGGGACAGAACTAGACAGTTACGAGCTCTAGAATCCAAATATATTATTGATCTACAAACTAAGGCCCCACTAGGCCTCAATAATGAGGAGGAGCTATGGTCCCATCTGCAATGTGATATGTGATTGATCTGCTGTTCTATTTAAGTACAAATGTACTGCCCCGTCTGTGATGAATGCTAATTGTCTAATCCTTTTTAACTTCAGTTCATGTTTTTCTCTGTCTGTCTTCTTTTCTCTTTTTCTTCTCCTTTTCATGCTTCTATGCTTGTCTCCGTGCTTTTTCCCTCCCTCTTACTTTCTTTTTTTCTTCTTCCTTGTCCATTTCACTGCTTTTTCCCTTACTTTGTGTGAGGACACAAGAAATTGGAATACACAAATATTTTAGCTATGTGTAATATATATATCCAGCTTAACGTCACATAGCGTTAACATCACGTTACGTGTGTCTGCCCATTCAGGGCTCAATTGTGTAAATTCAAGCACTTCCTTTTTTGTATCCTTCGAATATAGTACATGTTTGGTGAGATATTTATCTATTGAGATAAGAATGCAATTTAATGTTAGGATGCATTCATGTAAATATATTTTGTTAACCATTTGGAATTAATTAATGATTACGAAATTCTACATGCTTTTGGAAGCACTGATTTAATGAAATCACAATGCTTTCCTTGCCTGTGATAATGTTTTAAGATGGCCGCCATGAAATGTGCATTATGCTTAAATCGAATCAAGCCGTCTTTTATTCCACTGTTTTTAACTCACGTCACGATTTTACACTGCTAAAAGGGTGTTTCTAACTTGTTGTCATCGACATTGAAGAAGGCAGATTGCTGAAACGCGTCTGTCAGTGCAGGGGGGTTCCAGCAAATTAAAAGATCACTGAAATAAGAATTCCTGTGAGTGCCGTCCTTTGTATGCCAACTGAATTGTTTGGAAACGTGGATATATATATATATATACCAAGGATAGCTTCAAACGCCCTTCCACCAAAGGTGATAAAGCAGAGGAACGGCACACCAGGAGAATGTACAATGTTTTATTGTACACAAAAAGCAAGACTACGCGTTTCGGCGTTAAGCCTTTTTCGAGTGAAATAAAATTCAAGCGATTGCGTTCCAAGAAATCAAATAGTCAGTATGAAAATCTGTCCAAAGACCAACGGGAAGCCCTGCAAGCATTGGAAAAAGACCCTACCATCATTATCAAGCCCTCCGACAAGGGGGGCAACATTGTAATTATGGATCAAAAACAGTATCGAGATGAGGCAGTACGTCAACTCTCCGATCATACCTGCTATGAAGAGATTAACTGGGATAGATATAAAACATCTATCAAACGTTATCATGATCTACTGATTAACTGGCATCTGTGTGGTCTATTGGATGAAGAAGAGTACAGGTTTCTTAAAACCGACAACCCACGTATCCCTTGTTTGTATCTCCTCCCAAAAATCCACAAGGATGCCACCAATCCACCAGGGCGTCCAATAGTTTCCTCCAATGGGGGATTATTGGAAAATACTTCAATATTTCTGGATTTTTATCTTTCCAATTTGAGGTCTTATTGCAAGGACAGTACAGATTTTTTTAAAAGAATTTACGATGTGCAATGGGAGGACAATTTTACAATGATCGAACTTGATGTATGTTCCCTATATACATGTATTGAGCAAAAAAAAGGTGTAGAAGCGTGCATGTACTTTCTTAAAAGCAGACACATTACTATGTGAGAACACAATGCAATGCTAGAAATCATGATGCTTTATTGCTTAGAAGAAAATATCTTCCTATTTGAGAAAAATGTTTATCGTCAATGCTCAGGCACGGCGATGGGCACTTGCTTTGCCCCCAGCCTTGCGAACTTGTTCCTAGGCTGGTGGGAGGAGCAGATTGTTTGGGCTGAAGATAACGAACAATATACTGATCATATACCCATTTGGGTAAGATATATTGATGATTTGTTTCTAATTTGGGATGGTCCCGTTGAACAAGCCATTCAATTTATACACAAATTGGAAACAAATGATCTCAATCTCAAATTTACATACAAACTTAGCAAAAACTACTGTGAATTTTGGGATATTTGCATACAGATAGTGGACAGCAAAATAACAACACGTCTCCATAGAAAGGAGACAGCAGGTAATACCATCCTACATGGGTCAAGTAATCATCCTGTTCCTCTTATTGAGAGTATCCCCTATGGGGAGATGCTGCGGGCCCGTCGTAATTGTAACACAACAGAAAACTACATTGCAGAGCAGACCAATATGGTAAACAGATTTAAAATCAGAGGCTATGGTACTAAAACTCTGCAAAATGCCAAAAACAAACTCAAAGGCTTAACACAGAGGGAACTCCTTTTCAAGGACCTATCCAAACAAGAATTAGATCCCCCAAAAAAGAATGATAAAATACCAAGAATGATAACTACTTTTAGCAGAGGGGCATCTGATTTGAGAAAACTTATGAAGGCACATTGGGGTTTACTTACAGTAGACCCCATAATTGGCAAACATGTTGGCCAACGTCCCAAAATAACATACAGGAGAGCTAAATCCCTCAGAGATTCTCTGGTCCATAGCTATCCTCAGGAAGCAGTGGCCTCAATTGGCTAAATCCTCCCAATGGATTCACCACGTGTGGATCATGTAAGGCGTGCAAAAATGGGGTGAATCGTACAAAGTACAAAACAATAACTGGGGTAACCAAGAAAATCACGAAAATTATTAATTGCAACAGTGACTATACCATCTACGCTTTGGAATGCCCGTGCGGTTATTACTATATTGGTAGCACTAAGTTACCACTGAAAACACGTATTTTTCAGCATCTACGGGCAATAACTAATCGAGATGGGAATTACCCAGTAGCCCGACACTTTGCACACAAACACAATAGTGATAACAAACTATTGCGTTTTTTTGGTATTGACCGAATTTTGCCACATGTTCGGGGTGGAGATCAGGAGCGCAATTTGAGAATAAAGGAATCCAGATATATTATTGACTTAAACACAAAAACCCCAAATGGTCTAAACAGTGGGGAAGAATTGGCCACCCACATAGGTTGAAGTTGAATTGGATGTAGCAGCAGTATCTCGTTCTTCATATCAATATTAATTGCACTGTATCACTGATTTTAATTGGAATTAGTACAGGGCTAATTCCCCAGTTTTCCTTGTAGATCATCGCATGGAAACATTTATGACTATAAATCTCTTAACATAAAAGAAAAAATCTTTTCTTCGAAATCCCTTCTGCATATGGGGAATTGTCATTAGCGATAATGCCAATTATATAGCCTGTCCAGTTCCATTTATGAGCACCATCAGCACTTTTACAGTTTAGATATCACCTATTACACTTTAGGCACACAAGTTTGTAGTGGCTATCCCCTAGGATATTCAAGAGGACCAGTAGGCTAATATGAAATATGTATAGGTGATAATATGGTGGAGATGGCTGTTTACATGGTTTGCAGCGACAGGGTACATTACCCTTCACTTTACTACTATTTTTGTAGGGATCTGAGCAACCAGTATATAGACAAGTAAGGGTACATTACCCACAATACATTGTCTTGACGTTTAGGATTGTTATATGTTGCGTTGTGAATTTTAAAGAATGTATGACCTTTGTTGGCGTAATTGAAGATAGAATCTATGCGGCAGGGCAATATTTGCATATATGGTATTTTATCAGTAACTATGGCGAAGTAATGTCCAATATTTAATTCCTAACGCAAATCGTATATGGTCATTGATGATTATTACTGTTGTCTATTCCCAGCATCTATGCCTTTATAAATGGAAAATGTCCAGATTAATGCATATTAACGGAGCGTTCGTAAACATAACTAATAACTTTATTGTATACACTGAGGCACAGACAAAATGTATATCGTTTGAAAAGTGCAATTCAGCATGATCCATTTTTTCAATTTTGTGTTATCTTAATTTCATGTTATTTTTTATTGTTATGTTTACACAAATAAGTATCGGAGACCAGTGAAAAGAATTAGATTTATCGTTGACACTTAGTCTCGTTACTGATTCAAAGACCGAAGCTCCGTACGTAATTGCAGTATGTCTTCTATGTTTTTCTTTATTTTGAAAACACTGGTGCCTATTCCTTAGGGAATTAGCCAATGTTATTTCACTCGAAAAAGGCTTAACGCCGAAACGCGTTGTCTTGCTTTTTGTGTACAATAAAACTTTGTACATTCTCCTGGTGTGCCGTTCCTCTGCTTTATCACCTTCGGTGGAAGGGCGTTTGAAGCTATCCTTGGTACATATTTCGGTTGCTGTAACCGCTGAATCGGCACCAACATCGTGGGACTGGTGAGCCGCTAAGCACAGCAGTTTTGGACATATATATATATATATATATATACACACATACACATATACATATATATATTCACAAAAAAAGCAAAGGTTACAGGGAAGTTATAGTTAGGTTCACGTATAAAACCATGGACATTCAGCTTGAATAGTTATACTTATCTCACAAAACTATAACTCATGCCCTAAGGTGACTATAACTCGGCAACTATAACTCTCGCCCTCACCATACACCGTTTAATCAGCAATCATTTTACTGCAAGAATTGCAGTGATATTATTAATTCGTTCATTGGAGATGTTATCAATGATGTAATATGTGGGCTAATTAGCAGTGCATGGTGAGGGTGTGTATTATAGTTACCTTAGGACAAGTGTTATAGTTTCTTGAGAGAAGCATAACTATAACTGCTGAATTTCTATGGTTTTGTGTGTGTAAAATCTGAACCTAAATAGAACGTCCCTGTAACCTTTGTTTTTGTGTGTGAATTTCTAAGCTGTTTTAATTCTATTTCCTAACTATAATGTCCCGGTAACCTAAGGTTTTTAAATTCTATTTCCTAACTATAACATCCCTGTAGCCTTTGCTTTTTCAGTGACTATATATATATATATACATATATATATATACGAATTTGGAAAGCAAGTAATTAACTAAATAAGAACTGGATAGTAGCAGAATTTTTCCTCAATATGCACTGTGACTTTTCACCCAGCCACAACATGGAACTGTCCGTTTAAAGGCGTCATTTGAGGTGTTTGGTACACAGGATAGCAAGTGAAAGGTTTTGCCAATAACAACATTGAATGATTTATGTGTTAGAAAATGGCAGTAATGGTGCATTATGGATGTTGTGGTCCAGGTGACTTCTGAACATACTAAAGTGCAGAGAAAGAGAATGAAAATACTATATTTTTGATGGACTAACCTGAATGAAATTTAAAAGTAGAATATTACATCTCTGCAAAATGGAACTACTTAAAACTTCATAAATCGTCATGAACTGCCTCTTTTAATCAAATACGTGGGCATTGGTCCTTCTTCAATGTTTTTAGTCACGTTGTTTAAAAGCTAACAAACCCACCCTTGGAATATTTGCATATGATTAAGACTCGTTGGAGTTGAAACGCGTAATGCTTTTCTGTCTCACAATAAAGGATTTTATCAAGCACAGTTGGTGTGGCCTGTTTTTGCGTACTGAAGAGTGCATGTTTTCCTTTGGAATATATAAATACACACACACACACACACACACACAAACCGAAACAAAGTAAAGGTTAAAGTGACATTATGGTTAGCTGTTGAAATGAGATAATAATGAAATTCACCAGTTATAATTGACTGAGGTAACTATGTCCCCTGCCACGCACTGCTTATGACCTCATATATTCCATCACTCATGACATTAAAAGACACCATTGATGCATCACTGATGACATTCTAAATGACATCATTGATGACAAAATTGATATCATCATAATTATATACAACATGGAGTTGCTGCGTGTACACAAGTGGGTACATAGAATGGGACTAGTGTAAGTCTTGGAGGCAAGTGTGGTTGTGTGTGTTAAAAGTTATTTGGTTTACCAAGCTTAGGTCGCAGGTAGTACATCATGTTAACAAGGTAAAGGCTGCGCACATCTGATGCGGGTTGAGTAGGCAAGTTAAGTCTTGAAGCCAAAACCTGTTGTGAAAAAAATCAGTGAGAAAGCCCAAAGTTTGTTTTGACAACAGATTTTCTACCACTGGATTTCTGGGCATGTTTCTCCGTTAAATTGTAGTAATACAGTGCTGTAGACAAATTCAAAATCGTGAAGCGATTTGTAACATGTGGGTGTAGGCTCGCTTAAGATTTTGAGGCATTGCAGATTTTTGACTGATGTAGAATATAGGAGTGTCCGGCTTAAAAGGGGTTTATTGCACACTGGAGTTGTAAGCATGGCTCTAAGATTGTATTCCATTGTGCTCATCTCAGGAATGCTGTCCCTAGGGCCACGGATGGTTGTCCATAGTGCCTGGCAGAAGGTGTCTTTTCAGTGGCAAATGCTTACCTATCAACCTTTTGATTTAAAATCGCAGGCCATTTGAAGTCTTTAAGAGGTTAATCGGGTTAAGGTATAGAATAAAGTACAAAATCTTTTCAGCGGTGGCCATTAAAGTCTACGAAGGCATTTTGTTAGGTGAGTGAATGACAGTATAAGGAGGGTAATATCCACCCATTTGTGGGTGACACAACAGATATATTATGTGTTCAGCATGTTGTCAAAGTTTATGACCATTGGCGTGTGACTGGGGATAGAAAAGGGGTCACAGGTGTAGCATGTTAAATTACTTCAACTCCACAAACCCTATTTGATGCTGTCCCAATGACTGGGTGATGTCAATGACATCATTTGAGATGTCATCAGTGATGTCATCAATGATGTAATTTAATATGGCATTAGTAATGTGCACAGAGGGGGCTCAAGTTATACTTAGCTTAGTAAGTTAGAACTGCGTTAGTTTATGTTTCAGTTCAACACCTAGATATCGTGTTACTTTACCCTTTGTTTTTTTCAGTGAATATCAGTTTTTTTCTTGTAAGCTAAGATCTTATTACCATACATAAACATAACAACACTTTAAGATTTATTTTTGTTGGTGATTTTTTGGGTTTCCTTTGATCATATTCAAAATTTGGCATACGCCAAACCCCTCAGGTAACCTACAGCCAACATCTCCATTGCACATGGTACAACCCACTGCTGCAGTGAACCCCCACAGGCCTTCCACCCCCCCCATGGATGCACAACCCACATTGTGTTTTAAAATAAGTATTGCAATATTCCTGAGGTACCTCCATGCAAGCTTCAACCCCCTAGTTTCATGGTACCGTGCAGGCTTCCTCAGGGAAACTTGATGGTGTCCCTGCGGACAATACGAAGGCATCTGCGGCTAGATAGAGTTTCTATTAGATAAGTCATTGTCGTAGTTAAGTAACTTGTTCAATGGGACTGAAGAACCGAAATAGCAGACTGTAGAAAAAGATTCCTCAGCCAATCAAAAGGTCAGTTCGGAATTGTTGGTACAGCGGGACTCCCGCAGCACCAGCGGTACAGATGTACTTAACTCTTTAGCTCTTTCAAGCCCAACCAGAGCACCTCTTGTGGAAATGTACCTTTTTAGGGGTACACTGGTGCAGGGTCACCCTTTTGTCCACGAGTTCAAAGACCAACAAAATAGAGATCAGCACTGGAGTTGGAAATAAATAACAAGTTTATTGATCACTCATGAGTGAGACCACATCCACACAGCACTCTCAAGTGCTGCCTGAGGCAGTACACTGAAGTCACAGAACACAGGTCCTTTATACAAGTTTTCTGTACTGTAAGCATGTGAACAGAAATAGGGAGAACAAGTTTTAGAAATAGTTTTCAGCAAACAAGGGCAGATGAATAACCACTTGGTCAGCAAAGTAGGCGGGGGAGCAGGAGTGCTTATGGCAGCAGTAAATGGTTGATAGTTAACATCTGAGACCAGGTGCTCTGGCAGCTACAAACCCTCAGCACGTACATTGCTTTTAGCTGAGACAGGAAGTCAACTAAAATAGATAGCACAAGCAGAGTGAAAAGACGAAAGAATTACGAAGGAAACTTAAATGGACACCACAGCCAAAATGGCCATCGCTTATGCCAAGTAAAATATTACACGTTTTCCACACTCTTCAAGCACTTATTTCACACACCAACATATCCTCACACAGAAATGTTTTCCTGCAAGGAAATTTAGCCAAAGCTCGTAACCTTGGCAAATGTTGCATACTGGGCAGTGTGTGAAATTTGGCAACTTAACTTATATTCAAAGACAAAGCTTAAAAATTTACATTTGAACAGAATGTCCTCTGTGTAGCTCTGAAGAGTGGGCTGCACTATTCGTCTGTTTTCTGGTCCTTTTCTTTCTATTTTTACCCCTGTAAACACAACAGTCATGTATGCTCTGTACATTTCTTGCTTTTTATATGGGTTCAGACCTCAGAGCATGACTCTAAGGTCATAAGGGGAACGAAAGGGCATACCTCAAAGAGAGAGAATGAATACTGTCCTCTCACCAGGCTTTGTATGACTGGCAGTGCTGGCAGTATAAATTATAGTGGAAGGGACAGTTTTTTAAAATGTTCTCTTGAAGGGAGTGAATGCTGACTGGCTGCCTCTGTTTATAAGGTTCTGCTAGCCTTCTTTAACTGAGTATTTTCACTCCAAATGTTTGGGGTTGTGAATGGAGAGTGCATGTAATCTTTGTGCATGTGTATGGTGAAGGCTGAGGGAGGAGCTAGATGCATAAAGCTTGGCCTCCTGTCTGGACTCGATATATAGCTAATAGACTCTCAGCCAAACCGTCCCTCCGTTCCCTCCACTGGCTTCCGGTTCAGGAACGGGTTAGATTCAAGGCCTTATGCTTAGTACATAAGGCAAGGCTGGGTCTTGGCCCACCTATCATTTCCACCATGATTCGTCCATATGAAGCCAACCGGAATCTTCGATCAGACGATCTGTACCTGGCAGAGATCCCTAGGATCAAGAGGTCTAGGAGTGGCGGTAGGCTTTTTTCCTATAATGCCTCCAAACTCTGGAACTCCTTGCCTCTCCATCTCCGCACAATCCCTAACCATCTGGCCTTTCAGAAGCAATTAAAGACCATGCTTTTCCCTTAGCCTCTGTAACCCTTTGTCTCCCCCGTGTCAGTTATTAGCGCTGGGATGCTTCCGAGTAGCCATGCGCTCTACAAATGTCTTACCATTCCATTCCATATGTAGACCTTGAACTGTCAAATCAGTACAGAAAAGGGCTCCTGGGGAATTCCTCCTGACATGCACTGACCTAGCATGATTTGGCTGGTGGTGCAATCACAGTTAGGGCTGTGCATTAAAGCTGCTATAAAATCTGGGGCTAAATGCTGGTCAATTTTAAATGATGAGAGTTCCAGGATTTGTCAATGACCGAAGTGGAACCACACACCAAACTAGTTGGGTAACTGATATACTCCAATGCTAGGATCTGTGATTGTGAACTCCCTTGTCTTGTTCTGAACTGAACTTCTACTACATTTAAGGAGAACCGTTGGACTGCTATGAGAAAGTTTCCTTGCAACTGAGTAGAAAGGGTTGGTGGACTGCATTCCCACAGATGCGAGCTTGCCTTTGGATCTCATTAGTCCAGCATCATGAAGCTTGTTTTAGATCAAAGAGTAGCTCCTACCGTACCTGGAAATCCATAAAAGGATGAAACCTCCATGGACTCATGTAGAGTTATCTTCAACCTGACTCTTCCTGTAGGCACTGAGTTGCTTCCCCAGGGCCTCGAGACTTGACTTTGGTCCTGTTACTTACCCTGGTGAGTGTCCATGAGATTCCTAAGTGAGGCTAAAGTGACCTGAACGTTACAAACTGCATCAAAATCTGTGCAGTAATAAAATAGTTCTCCACTCATGACAGTCCTGCTTGTGGTCCTTTGTTCTCCTGGAGCAGTCAATCAATCAATCAATCAATCAGGGGTTTATATAGCGAGCTACTCATCAGTGAGGATCTCAAGGCGCTGGGGGGGGGGGGGAGCAGCTCCGGATCAGTCGAAGAGCCAGGTCTTGAGGTCCTTCCTAAATGTGTGCAGGGTCGGGGAGTGTCTGATGTTCACAGGGAGCTCGTTCCAGGTCTTGGCTGCGATGTAGGAGAAAGCTCTCCCGCCAGTTCTGTTTCTGCGGATGCGGGGGACTTCTGCCAGGGCTAGGTCGGTGGAGTGGAAGTTCCTCTTGGGTACGTGGAAGGATACTCTTTCGTTGAGGTGTTTGGGTCCTATGTTGTTGAGGGATTTCTAGGCGTGGGTGAGGAGTTTGAAGGTGACCCTCTTCTCGACGGGGAGCCAGTGGAGGTCTCGTAGGTGTTGGGTCATGTGCTCGTGATGAGGTGTCCCGAGGACGAGTCTGGCTGCGGCATTCTGGATGGTTTGGAGTTTGTGTAAAAGGGTCTTGATGATTCCGGCGTAGAGGGCGTTGCCGTAGTCCAGTCTGCTGGTGATGGCAGTGGCACCTGTCAGAGTGAAAAAAATCTGACTCTGAGCGGCAGATTACAAGATTTCTGACTTTAATTTCTCCATGCTCTGCAATATTGGAACCACAATCAGTGAATTCAATTGCGATGTTTTTAAGTTTATTGCCACCTGTAATTTTGTGTTCTAGTAGTATAATCCGACTTTCAGAATGTGGAAACTGAAGAGTTCTCAAGCGTTTGTTGTGTATTAAAATGTTGGTTGATATTTGAAGGATGAGGTCAGTTGATGCATGAGGGTTGTAAGTGCTGCAGCTGACTGATCCGCCGCGGGTCAACAATTAAATTGACCTTTTTTCTGATAGAGACTTCTAGCTGCAGATTGATCCGTTTTTGAATATTCCTTAGGCATCAGACCGGATCCAGAAACTTTTCAGCAGTACCTCTGCATGCCAGTAGGTGGCGCTGTGCAGCTCCACACCAATGCCGGTCGACTTTGCAAATGATGTGCGACACCTATATAGGCAGCACCCCAGCACTCTGATGTCACCTCTTTTTTTCCACTCCCCCTGACGTGAATGTGGAGCTTCTTTTGGTCTCTTTGAGACACTTTACCTTGATATTTTTCACAAAATTCTACAGTATGCACAGGAAGCCTCCCCCTAAAATGACAGATGTTAAGCCCTGTAGGGACTGTCACAAGCAAATATCATCAGGTGTGCCTTTGGTGTCTGGGGTCTGGTCACGACTATAAGGCCTGTAGTGACTGTTCATCAATGAACCCGAAGGCCTTCCGGGACTGTGAGGCTAAACTTTACATCACTAAGCATAAGAGGACTCCTCTCTGACTCCACTGTAAGGCATGATCCAAGTTCAAGTTCCAGTCCCGTTCTGGTTCCAGAGTCACTTGCGATGCTGATCTTTGTTGTGATCCAAAGTGTCCAGTAAGTCAAAAAAGAGGCATAAGAAATCTACGTGGGACTCTGTCCCCTCTCGCCGCTTGCATTTGCCTGAGCTGTTGCCGGGTCAGCTTTCTGAGTTAGCTGTCTTCTGGGCTGATCCCACAACGGATTCTGGCACAACCCGAGTTTCCAAGGCTGTCGACAACCCCTCAACAGATTAAAGAGTTCTGCGCCGCCATGCTCCAGCTCTTGGGCATCCTTGCCGACTCACTCTGGCATGCCTTCTTGTCTCCAAGCCAAGAGACCACTTGGACCCTACGAGCCCATTACAGTGTCTCTGGTTCCAGTCTGAACTCCACCTCCAGCACCTCAGGCCATGCTGGTCCATGGGACTTTGACACTAGTACAGAATCCATCGACTGCGAGCAAAGAACTACCCATATTACATGACATCACCTAAAGAAAAAGGTTTAGCCATCTTGAATTGGGAAGAAGTAGGACATTGAAACACATGACTTAATTTGTTTAATTTTATCATTAGTATATCTGTGGTTTTATCTCTTCATCGTGAATTCATGAAAAGGTAAAGAATGTCTGCTCCTGCCTCCCAAAACCCTCATTTCAGTCAGTGCCTGACGATAAGGTGGTCATCAGCGAGTACATAGGAAGTGTGGCATGGCCGAAATATTGTGAGTGGAGACGGGTGGGACCTGGGGAGGAATAGGGAGGAAAACAGCTACGGTGGCAGGGCCGGTGTGTGGGCATAAGTTAAGGAGAAATTCCTTACATTCTGCCACCTCTTAAGAGTTCCTTGTTTATGGAGATTTTGTAAGAAGAATAGTTTAATCAAATGGGGAGCATGACCTGGGTCTGCTGGTTCCTAAGAGTGGTCACAAGGGTTAACACCTTTCCAATCAATAAGGAACTGAAGTTTCTCTCAAAAACTCTGGGAATCACATATTTTTTGGACTTCATATTCAGGTTGCCCACCAACAACTATAGGCCCTGGTTTTGCTTTAGCAGAACCAGAATTACCTTTATGACGGAGACAGGGTTTAAAATGGGAAATATTAAAGGTGGGGTGAACTCTCCAAGAAGATGGAAGTTTTAGTCTTACTGTGACTGGATTCATAATTTTTTTATTTCCAAAACCCCATAATATGTTGAGGAATATTTGTACCAACAGATTGAGCGAGGTAGATTGATGGGAGTTAGCCTAACTCTATTGCCTACCTTGTAGGTAGGAGCAGGTCGCATGTGCCAGTTGGCCTGAATTGTTTACTGGATTTAGAATTCAACAAATATTTAAGTACTTTCTTTCGAACTTTCTTCAATTTCTTCAATTTTTCTTATGACGTTTGATCAGTAGGTGCTAAATCTTCAGTTTCAATTGGATCTGAAAAAGTTTGGAAATGGATTCCAGTTAATGCCAAAAAAGGGAGAAATCCAGTAGAGGTAGGAATATAGTTGTTATTGGAGGTATGAATAGAGTTGTTATAGACGAACTCTGCTGCAGACAAAAAAGAATCCTAATTGTCCTGAGAGGCTGAAATATATCACTTTTATTATTGTTCCAGGGTTTTATTCAACCTCTCTGGTTGTCCATTACACTGAGCGTGGAACCCAGAAGATCATGCTCTGTGGATGCCAAGCTTGATACATAGAGATTTCAATACATTTCAGACGTATTGAGGTCCATTGGTCAGAAATTATTTTCAAGGATAATTCGTGACAGCAAACTATATATCAGAATAAAAAACATCAGCCATTTCTGATGTAGTTGAAAATTTAGGGAGAGCTGGAAAATTAGGCATTATAGTGAATGCATCTATAGTATCGATGATTGTAGTATAATTATCAGAATGGGTTAAATCTGTAATAAAATCAGTTGATATGATTTCCCAAGGTTTAGCAGGAATTTCAGGGGACATAAGTAATCCTGCTTTTCCTTGTGTTTCTTTTTAGTTTTGGGTACTGATTTCAAAAATTGACAAATTCCACACTGTCTTGGTGAAGTGAAAGCCACCATAATTTTCTCATGACTAGATTCTTCAGTGATCCTTTAACTTCTGTGTCCAGAGGTTGAGGCATCGTGGCATAGCTGCAAATTTTTCATTTGTGCATATTTTGTTAGAAAAAAGAGTATTTTCTATACAAAAATCAGGCCCTTGGTGTCTTTATTTCAATACGGGAATATAGTTGTTTTAGTTTACGTAGACTGAATCGCTTGGATTCTTGACGGACTGATTATAGAAATGCAGTGGTTATGGCAGGAATGAAGGTTTGAGGAGCATTACGTTTTTCAATAGTTTTGAAAATTTCATATTCAGAATAACGTCTGAATGAGAAATCAGCGACAGCATTCTCGGCCCCAGAAATGTAGGTGAAAAAGAATTCAACTTGTTGGAAAAAGACGGCCCAGTGGGCTTGTCTGGTATTACGGCACTCAGTATTTTGGAGAACTTGAAGGTTCCTATGATTGGTTCAGATAGTTAATCAGAGGAGGCTGGCAGTAGATACTATTGGCATAGCCCAAGCCGACGCGTCACTGGCAATATTACTTATCATAAACCCCACCTAGGATCTGTCAGAAGCATAAATGTGGGGTTTGAAGTTGAAATTAACCTGGCAGATGTCTGGGAAAGTTTCAAATTTCTGGAACTGCCGTCAAATGTATCTCCGCAAGCCAGGAGGATCCAGAGTGCCTTGTTATAAGACGGCCATTGACTGATGCAGTGATGCATTCCCCATGGTCAGGTTTTGAACTTGTAGTGTTTTTTTATTAACTGCTGTCAGAAGTTCTTTAATTTGAAACACTTCTTGAACCTGATCCAGTACTGGAAGATGTTGGCATTGCAACCTGTCAAGATTGGGTATTCTGGGCGACACTTGTAGAGTCTTCTTGGTTTGAAGCAAGGACCTCTCATCCTCAGAGCCAGTGCCAGACGCCAGGTTGGAACAGGGAGTCTAGCAATGCTCCAGAAAATAAATCAGCAAGAAGGGAAAAAACTGGAGGCCAGAAAAAACCTTCAGACTGACCAGGCCAAACAGAGAGGCGACGAGGAGTGTAGAACACCGGAACAGTAGATAGCACAGGGTTAATGAGGTTCAGTGAGGGAGCAGTGGTGCAGCAACAATTGTGACACACTCAACAGTGCCTTTTTGCAGCACATAACAGGATATGTCATCACTCTAAAAGAAAAAGGTTTGGCCATTTTGTATTGGGAAGAAGTACGAAATTTGAACACATGACTTAATTTGTTTATATCATAAAAATATGTTTTTTATCTCTTCATCATGAATGCGTGAAAGGGAAAAAAAAATCTGTTCCTGTCTCCCCAATGCCCCATTTCAGTTGGTAAGATGGGCACCAGGACATTGTTACGTCTTTGCTATAGGAAGTGTAGTGCGGCCAAAATGTTGGAGAGGAGACACACGGATGAAAACAGCTGCCTTGGCAGATGCCTCATGCTGGCATAATGTACTGAGAAACTCCTTACAGGAAGACAACACATCTTACATTCACTTTTTGACACAGACTCAGACAATGACTATAATGCAGATTATGAGTTTGCTCAACCCTATCAAAATTATAATTGGTATGATGACTTGCAGGAGCCTAGTGGTCTCGATACCTCCCCTGAAACTAACCTTCTCTCCCCACTGGACCAGCAACGGAGGAATCCGCTTCCTATGTCATGGTAATGCGTTGGAAGGCTGAAACCCTTGACTTTCAGCTCCCGACCTTTGAGGTAAAGACTAACGTCTTGATAGAAGTTTTGCAGCTGGGGCAAACATAGTCTGAATCCCTCGTGCCATTTAGAAAAGCCTTAACAGACACCTTATTGAGGGCATGGGCCAAACCTTGCTTTGGTTCACCAGTCAGCCACCAAAATGAGCAACGCCATCGCCCTGTCCCGAGTGATCCTGCTTTGCTAATTCAGTACCCAATTGCTCCTCCAGACAGGGAGTCAAAACATGTAGAAACCTTTGGCGAATTGTTATTTTAATAGCGAACTTAGTACTCAGACCAGTAAATGCCAGCTGCCTCCTGGGGCGCTATTCCCACGTCCTTTGGAACTCCGTGGCTTAAATCTTTCCAAGTGTCCCTGAAGATCTTTGACCTGTCTTCACCCAAGCCATTCAAGAAGGACAGGATGTTGCCAAGTTCACAATTCATTGTGGCTTAGACACCTCGTAGGCCTTCGGCACCTGTGGTGACATTCATCACCACGCCTTGCTCCGGTCCACTGGTTTTTCAAGTGATGTCCAGTCGTCCCTCATGGGCATTTCGTTCAATGAGACTCTCCCATTTAGGGACAAGGCAGATTCCGATTTTGAGCTGTTCCAGGAGAGCAGGGGCCCAGCACACTCTTTGAGCTTATCTGCTGCACCTCACCAGCTGCATCAGCAGTACCACTCCTTTCAGGGTTTCAGAGAGGGTACTCCATACTAGGAAGAAATTGAACACCAGCATAGCACCCAGCAATTTCGTGGCGCAGCCATGGTGGCCACTGCCCCCGCAGCAAAGTTCAATGGGACAACCAGTCCACTCCCCACCCATGCAGCCCCACCTATAAAACCCCTCTAACCGTGCCTTTAGTGGAGCACAGCCGCTAGGTGAGAGTCAGGATCTAACGATTCATGCAGGATTGGAAGGCCATAAAATCAGACAGGTGGGTCCTGCAAATTGTTTGGAAGGAGCCATGTCCTCCCCTTCCTTTCTGCACCATCACCCCTTCCACCATCTTCCCAACGACTGAGGGAGAAGCATTTTTCTGTTTTGCAGCAGGAAGGGCAAAGGGCCTATCAAGAGGTTGCCTGCGCCAGACGTAGGACTTGGGAATTACTCCAGCTACTTACTGGCACCCAAATAGGATGGAGGCCTCTGGCCTATTTTAGAACTGCGCCCTCTCAACATCTTCCTCTGGAAGGAAAATTTCGAAAATGCTCAAGTCTTGTCTACCCTAGACCCTGGAGACTGGATGGTAGTGTTGGAACTGCAGGACTCCTGTTACCATATACCCACCCTGCTAGCCCACTGCATTACCTGCAGTTTGTAGTTGGACAAGAGCGTCTTCAGTTTGCTGTGCTTCCTGTTGGTGTCACCAGTACCCCTCGGATGTTTATGAGAGTGATGAGGGTGGTGGCAGCACATCTTCAGAGATCAAGGGTTCCAGTTTTCCCTACCTCGACGACTAGCTGTTGAAGGCGGGCTTGCACCAGGAAGTCAGCCACCTTCAGACTATGGCTAACCTCCTGTCATCTTTAGGGTTCACTATCAACGTGCCAAAATCACACCTTCTCAGACACTCTCCTTCATTGGAGTAATTCTGGACACTGTTTGGTTTTGTTCCTTTCCCCCATAAGAGAGTACAGGACATTCAGGCTATGATCTCAAGCTTTCAGACTTGGTCTTAGATTTCAGTGAGGTTGATTCGGAGAATGCTAGAACTGATAGCCTCCAGCATCCTGCTGGTGAGCACGCCAGGTGGCATATGCAGGCTTTCTAGTGGGATCTGAAGTCTCAGTGGGCCCAACATCCAGGGGACCTTTCCGACCATGTTCAGATTTCAGAGAAGACTGCTAAAGATCTGCACTAGTGGACTGGACCACGATTGGGTCACGGGCATTGGGTCCCTTCCCCACCTAGAGCTGACAGTGGTGATCAAGGCATAACTTTTTGGTTGGGGTTGCCAACTGGGAAAGATGGAGTTCAGAGTCCTCTGGAATTCGGCAGAGTACCGGCTCCACATCAGCCTTCTAAGACAGAGGGCCATCCACTTGGTGCTGAAAGGCTGCCTTCCATTCATCAAAGAGAGGCTGTTACAGGCGCTCATGGACAACACCATGTGGCACTACAACAAACAGGGTGGGATTTTGGTCACGGTCTTTGTGCCAGGAAACCGTGTGCCTCTGGAAATGGAATCTTCCTGGTGGTGAACCGCCTAGCAGGATCACTGAATACCATAGTGGACCTGCTCAGCAGTCGGCGGATCACAAGTGGCAGTTACACCTGGAGCTAGCACTAGGTCTCTTTCGCGAATGGGGAGAACTTTTACTCAGTCTGTTTGCCACCACCGAGAACACTCAGTGTCAGCACTTTTGCATGTTGGAGTTTCCAAGGCGTCTCTAGCTCGGAGATGCATTCCTCCTCAAGTGGAACTTGGAACTCCTGTAGGCCTTTCTGCCGCAACCACTCCTGCCCCAGGTTCTCGAGATGATTAGTACCAACTTTGCCCAAATCATCCTAGTTGTCCTGGATTGGACATGTAGAGTATGGTGTCGGCTCTTTCTTCTATTTTGCTGTTGCCGGATCAGTCCTCTTTGTTCAAGTCTCCAGCTATGAAATTCTTAAAAGGGTTGCAACATTTGTTTCCTCCCTCATACTGTTTTGGTATCTATTCTAAAGGTGGAATCTGTGGCTTGTAGTCTCTATCAGAAGATCAAGTTACTTATCTAAGGTAAGCAACTTGTTCTTTACTGCGAAGGTATTGGCTTCCTTTGCAACATCATGACATATAGTGCCTTGCCAGACTATCAGTTTTATTTTTATTGTGGACACTCTTCGTCCTTGGTTTGGGTGGTGTGGTTGCAGTGAACAACCATAACTCCTGAAAGCTGTGCAGTGGCAGCATACCCCATTTCTTTAATACTCTACCAGCTCATTGCAAACACTGTGGAAGCATCTCTGTCCCCAGGTACAGCTGCTCTCCCTGGCCAGGCAAACATCTTGACAGGAAATTTAGTGCGTGAGTCAGGAACCGAAGACAAATCCCTGAAGGTGTAGGTGCTCATATGCACCAAAGTATAACATTTGCTACAGTAAAACCATAGGCTAAATAAAATTGGAAATGTTGGAAGAAACTTAATTTTGTTTTTAACAGCTCTAAAAACCAGTTTACATAGGTCTCAAGTTCAAGAGGAGCTAGAGAGTTATGGTTTTCACTGCACACAATTTTATTTTATGTGAAGTATTTATTGCATGTGTAGCAAAATACTTTTATTTCTCAAATAAACACTGGCTTTTTTTAATGAAGTGCTATTAATGTGCTTTGCTGAATTCTGAATTTCCAGCGCCAATGACGTTACCAAGTAAGACTTGGTCTACTATGTTTTGGTACCCTGAGACTCAAACACTAAAAGGGATTACTTATTATTTTAGTAAAGAGGCCCCAGTACCCCAGAAGGAAACAACCACAGTTGTTGCAATTGGTGGCCAGTTACCCCAGATGGCCTTGAATCTACCACCCAGTTCCCAGACTTTGCCTACCTCTGACCTTTCACTGCAAGCAATACATCCACCCCCTTTTACAAACTGAAGGAAGGTGTTTGTTATTTGTTTCTTCTTTGCCAAGATGATGATTTCAGTCACTGATGTAGCATGTATGTGAGGTGTAATATTGTCGGTATCTGCTGTGGTAGGTCCGGAGCTGAAAAGGATGGGGGCCCATCTTTAGATGATGTAGTCTTAGATACTGAAGGTTTTTGGAAAGGCAGTGGGTGTTTGAGTAAGACTGGTTATTACTGATTGGAGATATTACACATCGGACAGTTGTGGGAGAAGGTGGGTGATAAAGGCTTAGCTGCATTGACTGAGACAACTGCATGGCAGATGCACTGGAAAGACAGTTGGTGATTATGACTGGCCAATGTGCAAAGTTTCAAAGATGTTTTTGGTACGTTTCTCAACGGTGTATCCAAAACTTTGTATAACTTGCAAAGTTTTTCCTTTGCTATTTTTGTGTGAAAACTGTAATTTGTGCAACAATTTATGTTGCGTATATCCTAACACTAAGAAAATGCTTGTGCATAGGATATGGTTCACGAAAACAGTTGGGATCAGATGTGCAAAACACTTTTTCAGTCAGTCCAATTTCTTTCAGTCACAGATCCTACGATTTGCAAAATCAAAAGGTTTGCGGCCACATAAGAGTGTTTTTAGTGCGTAATGCCTAATGCAAGTCAAAAAAGCTTTTTCAACTTGCAGAAAGAGTTTTGCAACTCATTACAAATCACACTTAGGTGGTTGCATCAGCGAGTGATCCCCTCCTGATTGCAATGAAGTGTTTCAGTGGTTTGTGACCTCAATTGCGGAGACAAACGATTTAAAAATTACTGACCTCCATATTGGGATTTTAATGGATTTACAAAGAGGAAGCTAACTCTATGGGACAGCTTCCCCTTTGGGAATCATGTTAGGGGGCTTTATGGGGAGCAGGGAGTGACAATCATGCTTTTAAATTGGAGCCATTTTTAGCTTTCATGGCTTAGAGGACTGACAATGGTGGCAGTGTAACACTGTAGTGGCAAGACGGGACTTTTTACCTATCTCTGCCAGGGAGAGTTGTGCATTGGTCTCTGCCGTACTTTTTAGGTTGAGCTGTGTTTTTTTTTGTTACAAATGACTAGTTGTCAGCCTACCAAGATTTTAGAGTGGGCTTAAACCCCGATCTATTGCTTACCACTGGTTGGATTTAATGTAATTCTCATTTGTTTGCTTCTTATTCGATGGCTTGCCTCGTTCATTATGTGTGTGTCCCACCCCGTAGCATAACCTCTTGTGTCCTTCCACAGCACACTTTTAGGGGACTACTTTCTTCTTTTTGCCTAAGTCCTCCACGAGAATGCATGTGTTTTCCAGTTGTCTGCCTTGTGTGTTTCTCTCCCCTTGCTCCGTGTTGTTCTCTCTCTCCTGTGTGTGTCTGTGTTTTTCTTTCCCTCTTGGGCTCTTCCTCCTGCCCTTCATGCTCAGCTCTTTCTGCCTTCATTACTCCCCACCGCTACCAACAACTGTGGTCTTTTTTTCTAATTGTCACTTTCCAGCTAAAAAATTGTTTCTTTTATGTACTGATCTAAATCGCGTTAATCATCTTTAAACAATTAAAGCAATGGCACCCACTTCATTATGCTTGTGCACATATGTTCTCTGATGCATGCTTCAGTGGAATGATACGTTAACAATCACACTTTTTAAATTTTTTATTTTGATAATGCTGCGCAGCATCTCAGTGCTGTGCGGCACTGCCAAAAGCAGTTGACAAAGCCATCAGGTCCCAAAGTCAAGACCTATTGGCTTTGACTTTTTAAATTAGTCTTCTAGTCCCCTGCAAACTAGTCATTTTCCCTTTCTTATGTGGCATGGGGGACAAGTGTATACATTATGTGTGTGAAGAGGATGTGTATAAGTGTCTGTACCCCGTGAATGTGGCCATACTTGAATCCATTTTGTTTTTTCAAGATCAAAGCGGTACCTTTGTAGTGGGTGCGAATTTTAGGTGTGGAGGAAAGGAAAAAGAGGGTGTCTTTGACGATTAGGGGGTTTCCCCTGCCACTTTCTTAGGATATTGTTCACTGAAAGGGCTACCTCCCACAGATTGCCATGTCTGAAAACAGAAACCTGGCGAGCTCTACCCGCCAACCAGGAGAGGATATCTTGACCCTACTTTGAGGAAGAGAGCTGACCAAGTGTGCAAGGGGGCGTCATAGGTGTCCTTGAACTACGAAGATGCTGCTCAGAGGGGCTGTAAAGGAGCTGAGGCAGGAGGGAATGAAGCTGTCCACTGCATCATGGAGATGGGCCTGCACTTTTCTGCTGAGGATGAGACCTAGGAAGTCTGAAGTGACCATGCAGCACTAATTGAAACGTATTTACCTGGAATCAGGTTGATATAGACCTCAATTTTGCAATAATTCTGCCGAAGTAAGTGAGTGATATTAATCATCAAGGTGCTAGAAAATCCAGACTGCATCCCACAATTTACTATGAATGACTTGAAGTGCAAGACAAAAATGCCACACCGATTGAGGGAACTTCAGACAGTCGGGAGAACTCATCACTACATCCTGAAGTAGAACCCCTCGCTTGTATATGTGATGTGTGTTTCTAGATGGGAGGAGTAAGAACTCAAGCGGGCGAGATCTACGAATAGCACTCTTTACAACGCAAGCGTTAACAACGCAAGCGTTTACAGCCCAAGTCGTTACAAAAACGTGCTGTTACATCGCATGCCATTACAACTTGCTGTATGGGGCGGGCGCTGGAGTTTGGAATAGTATAATTTACTATTCCAACTCCAGTGTGTGCAACAGTAAGGAATGTGTTGGATTGAAAATCCAACTAATCCAACACCTTCTGCCCCCTAAAGCAAGTCGTTGCAACGGCATGCGATGTAACAACGCATCGTTGTAACGACTTGCGTTGTAAATGCATGCGTTGTAAACTATGCATTGTAAACGCTGTTTACCGAACCTATAGAGCGAGATGGAACGAAGCTGAGCTCACGTCGCTCGGCTGCTCACGCCGGACGCGTAACGCTCGGCTAGCTGCCCTGCGCTGCACTCGAGATGCCAGAATGCTGCGCTTTTGGCGTTTTCGGCGTTTTCGACTCTACAACACAAATATCAAAACCGCTCCTCTTGGAAAGGAGACTCTTACTGGGGATTTCATCCGGGCCGAGGTGTAGCCGGATTGTCCTTATCCGGTGTAAGAGGTTGGCGAGGAAAGCACTTGTTGCGCTACATACTGCTGGAGACTTGATCTTGTGCTCTTCTCTCCTGGCGATCTCTGCAGCTGCTGCCGGGGCTGACACCCAAGTCCCCTGGATTGCTCTTCACAGAGATCCCTGCAAGGCAAACTCGCTGAAACCCAGTAGGGCTACTATGAATACACGTGGGGGTCGGAGAGGCTCTAAACAAAAGACTTTCGCTTTGACACCGGACCCTAAAGATGTAAAGGCTTCAAAAGATGCCGCCATCGCTGCTACCGAGGGAGCCACAAAATTAAAAAACGAGGTCAGTGGGGATAAGAAACTGCAGGGAAAACAGGGGGGCAAGCTAGGGGGGGGTGTTGTTCCTCGAGACAAAAATGCTGAGACCTCCCCCCCCCCCCCCCTCCCCTGCGAAAATCTTTTTGGGACTTAAAAAATCTCCAATCCCAGTACGAAACCTCTATCCTCCCTCACCACCCTACCGGCAGATAACACAGAGGCTGGGACATCCCAAACAGGGAATGGACTTGACCCCGTTGCCCTACTTACTCTGCCTGATAATGACTTGATTGTAACAAGGGAGCCCACAGGGATTCAGGATGGGCTTTCTCCTGTCCCAGCGCCGTCACTACTGCTCATAGATAATAAAACCTCTCTGCTTCAGCCCTCTCAAAAATCAGAGGAACCCGGAAACATACTTAGCAAGAATAACCCGGAGGCCTCCCGGTCTTTTTCTGACCCTGACCTTGGAGCAGGGGTTTACAAGGTAATTCAAAACCTGTTGGTTCCCACTGGCTCCCAGATCCCCTGGACTCCTGAAGCAGGGGTTGAAGATTTCTACTCTGTATCAGATAGCACTCCAAACTCCTCTAATGAAGACGTCTCTGGAGAAGCCAGTGAAGAGGACAGTGAGACCCCACTCCAAACTACAGGCACAGTACAGCGCCAGAAAAAACCTACCAGCAAATACAGGCGTCGTAGCTATCTAAAATGGGACTACTCTGACTCTCAAGTATCATATCCCCTAGATGAAGACGATCTAAATTCTAATCAGTGGGGCAGTTCCAAGAGCCTACATGATGAAACGGCCGAACCCTCTTTAGCCTCTATCTTGACTTCCATCAAGGAGTTCCACGAAGAAGTTCGGGCGGACAATCGAATCGCCAAGAATGCTGCCAAAAAACTGCAGGGTGGGTTGAGGCGTCTGAGCAAAACCTGTGTAGACAATAGCGAACGGGTTTCCATGGCAGAAACACGAATTGATCACCTGGAAACTGATGTGGTAACCACCAAAGAACAGGGAGCGTCTAATACCGCCTGTTTGATAGACCTGATGACAAAGGTTGAGGACCAGGAAAATCGCCAGCGTCGGAACAATCTCCGCCTTCTTGGTATTCCGGAGGGGAAGGAGGGGGATGACCCCCGGCGCTTTATAGTCCAACTATTAAAAGACTCCTTTCCAGATCATCCAGGCTGGGATTGGGACTACGAAGTTCAAAGGGCACACCGATTCCCCTTCTACCAAAAGCGACAACATAGCGGCGCCAATACGTCAGGAGGGCAGCCCAGAGTGTTCCTCGTTTACTTTGGGAACTTTCGTCTTAGACAGATGATCTACGACCAGGCCCGCTATAATTCCAAGAAGGGAGCAAATGGTATAACATTTTTCGCCAAACCAAATTTTTGCCACCAGACTGTTGAACGAAGATGGCGCATGAGGCAATTAATCTCCCCTTTTCAACAGCTGGGGGCAGAAGTGTTTCTTATGGCCCCCTCAAGGCTCAAAGTAACACTAAATGGGAGCAATAAGGTTTTTTTCTCGGAGATTAAGGCTGGGGAGTATCTGGAGGAACTGAAAAGCAAGAACAAATGACACTTGCTCAATAGGGGTCAAGAACGAAGTTAGATTTAAAAAATAACTTCTTTATCTTCTTTCTTTTCTCCTTTGTTGTTTTTGGCTTTATTTCCTTCTTTTTCTTTTTTTCTTCTCGCTACCCTAATTTGTTATTTCGCCTTATTCTTCACTGTATGGGTTCTCTCTTTCTTTTGTTTTTATATCACTTTACTTTATTTACTTTATTACGTCACTATTGAAGATAGCCAAGTGCTTAGAGAATAGGGCTTGCGGCTGATCTTATTAGACTAGAGTCACAGAACATATCAGTCCGGCGTGACTGGCAGCCAGAGCCCAAGCTGACTTCCATCATTCAGGCACTGCCTGATCGCTCAAAGAAGGGGGGGGGTGGGGTGGGAAAGGCACAGCAAGAGAGAAGTTTTACACAGATAACTCCACCATGTGTTTTTGCAATTTCTTTTGTATTTATATACACATACCTAAGAGGTACTTGCCATGGCATAAGCTAGAACATCAGGAACATCAGGAAACTAAAGGGCTATTATCATTTGCTGGCCTCTTTCTCTCTGTTTTTTCCTTGTTTTTCTTTTTGGATAAATGGCTAAGATAAATCCTCTAAGAATTGTTTCGGTTAACATTTGTGGGCTAAATGACTGATCAAAAAGACAGAACGTTGTGTTGAGGCTTCGTTCTTTGGGGGGGGGACATTAATTGTATCCAGGAAACTCACATCGAGGGCTCTCAGAGACACTTACTAGATTCAATGGGCTTGCAAGTCTTAGGGGCCACTACGCAGGGTTCAAAAAATAAAGGGGTGGGTATCTTGGCTGAAAGAAAACTCTCTATTTTCTCACCCAGGGCCAAGGCTGACCCCCTAGGCAGATGGGTGATCACTGAGTGCCATGTCGCAAATAACCCCCCCTTTACCCTGTGCTCAATTTACGGGAGCAATCTAGATGACCCAGGAGTCATAAACTTGGTCTCCGGGGAATTGGCACACTGGCCCACCCCTATTGTTCTTTGTGGCGATCTGAACTTACATCTACCCTCCAACTGGGACAGTGTCAGCCACTGGAAATACAAGGGTAGGAAACCACAGGTATATCAAGCACTGATCGACCTAGCCCAGGTACATGGTCTCAGAGACTGCTGGGCAAGCTTAAACCCCTCCTTGCCAGGGTATACCTTTTATTCCGCTCCGCACCACACCCTTGTCAGACTAGATTATTTTTTTCTCTCATCCTCGATCATTAACAACTGTACTATTGAATTGGCCCCACGCTTTATGTCCGACCATAATCCTCTTATCATCAATATCACAGGCCTAGGGAAAGCCAAAACGGTCTCTACTTGGACCTTTGAAAAAGCTCTACTTCAGGATCAGCTGTACAAAACATACATGCAAGGGTGGATAGAGGAATTTCTAGAATTTAATGTTGGCTCAGCCCCTCTCATGATAGTTTGGGAAGCATTTAAAGCCGGGGTCAGGGGGGAAACCCTGGGCTTCTCAACACGCAAAAACAAAAAAGAGAAAGCGGTCTTAAACAACTTACAAGGAAAGCTCAGGGTGGCTGAAACTCAGCTGACTCATTACATCCAGACCAGACAAAACATCGAGATAGCTCAGAAGGAGGTAGTGCTGGCCAGAGCCGAAATTGGGGCAATTTTTGCAGAAAAGGATGCCTCAAAATGGGCAAGCGCCCAGGAGAGAAACTACGAGTGTAGTGACAACATTGGACACTACTTGGCTGTCAGGACTAGGCAACAGGTCTCCTATAACGAGATTCGCACGATCAAACTAACATCAGGGGTTGAGACTAACAATTCAGATCATATTCGAAATGGCTTTCAGGATTTTTACTCTAAGCTTTATACTGAAGAGATCCGTGGCCCTAGGGACCTAATCGCCCTTGAGACCACCAATTATCTCAGTGAGGTCAACCTTAAATCTCTTCCTTTGGAAGACATGAATAGATTAGATACAACTCCCACATGGGATGAGATTTTGGAGTCCCTTAACAGCTTGCCCGACGGGAAAGCCACTGGGCCAGATGGCATTCCAGTAGAATTTTATAAGTCCTTTGCCCCACAGATTAAGTTAATCTTTACAGAAGTAATAACTTCTACATTTAATGGAACTACACCACCTGCATCCTGGTCCATGGCCAGAATAGCTATCTTCCCAAAGAAGGACAAACCTCCTATAGAAATGAGATCATATCGACCAATAACGCTCATTAACTGCGACTCAAAAATTTTCTCCAAAATAGTAGCTAATAGAATCTCCTCTGTGGTTGAATCGCTGGTTTCAGAGTGGCAGCACGGATTTATTCCGACAAAAGGGACAACTGAACACGTCAGAAGGGCTATTACTATCTTCGACGCTGCACAGGCCTCTGTAGACCCGATGTCCCTCACACTCTTGGATGCTGAGAAGGCCTTTGATCGGGTCTCCTGGCAATTTCTGTGGGCAGTAATAAAGAGAATGGGATTTGGACCTAGGCTCACACAGGCAGTACAAGCTCTCTATGTTAATCCAACAGCCTGTGTCTCGGTTAACGGACAATTAACCGGACAGTTCAAGATCTCCCGAGGCACTAGGCAAGGCTGTCCATGCTCCCCATTGCTGTTTGCTCTCTACCTTGACCCCTTCATCAAACAAATAGAGAGGAACAGCGAGATCCTGCCAGCCAACATCCAAGGAAGCTGCGTTAAGATCATGGCTTATGCCGACGACTTGGCCATCATTTCACCTGACCCCTCAAACGCCATAGCAGCTCTTGAAAGCGAGGCGACAAAATTTGGGAGGCTCTCTGGTTACGCTCTGAAACAAAATAAAACCCAAATAATAATAAACAGTCAAGTTCTATGGACTGACTTTCGAGTTGTCTCTAAAGCTAAATACCTGGGAGTTTCCATTTCATCAAATTTAGACGAAATTGTCTCAGACAATTTAGCCCCTTTGGCATTACATACAAAAAAGGCCCTGAAACAAATCAATAATTTGCATTTAACCCTTGTAGGCACATGTAATATCATAAAAATGACATACTTTCCCAAACTCTTATATTTCTTCCGTACAATACCCCTGGAGTTTAGCAAATCCAACTTGTTAAAATTCCAACAAATTTTCACACAGTTTATTTGGGCTTACTCCCAACCCCGGAGGGCACTAAGGCAGCTTTGTCTACCAAAGGAGCGTGGGGGCTGGTCCTTTCCTAACATCACACTCTATTATTGGGCCTCGGTTTTACAATACAGCACAGAACTGCTAAAAGAGACTCCACCCCTTCAGACCACGGGCCTCCCCTCGCCCTTTCAGCTATTGCTGGGAGAACAGACCTTGGGGTGCCTACTTCGGGAGACCACTTTCGGATACTACAAAAGGGTGAGGTTTAAGACACTACTAAATTCTTTTAAAACCTTTCGTAGTATCCGTAAAATTTTTGGGCTCGGTAGATTCAACTTTTACACTCCTACATTAAACAACTCTAATTTACCTGCCATATTTGGTAGGGATTACTTCTCAGAGTGGCATAAGGCGGGTATACTGAAATTAGGAGACCTTGTCACCTATGAAGGGATGGTCCCTTTTTCGGAGCTACTGACTAGGTTCAAACTCAAATATGAAGATGCTTTTAAATACTACTGTGTATCTGATTTTCTGTCTAGGAAGGTAGGCGGGTTTTCTGGCTTCAGGGAAATCGACATTCTTAACATTATATGTAAGCCAGTCCCGCCACGAATCGGCCTATTATATAACATAATAAATAAACAGACCCCCGACGACCTACAGAATATAGCTGATAAATAGTCTAGCAAAACTGACACTCCTAACACTACTTTTTTAACTCACTCTTTCTTTCACAGAATATTCTAATTTCAGCCAAATTGCAGTCCCAACATTTTAAAACTATTTTTTTTCTATATCTCACCCCTAGCAAGATTGCTAAGTGGGGCTCCGGCCAAGGTACCCTCTGTCCAAGATGTGCGGAATATGGGGTCAATTCTATTCATATCTTCGCTACATGTCTGAAACTTCACATCACCTTAAACAGAATACAGGAATTCTTAAGGGAAGTTACTACTCAGCCCATAACTCTGAATCCTACTATTATCTTGCTAGGAACACAGACTGAGTCCTCTCAGCTGAATAGAGATGGCTTAATTTTTATTGCTATGGCTGTCTGGAGGCTTTGTGTGGCTTCCTCCTGGCTAGATCCTGAGCCCCCATCGTTCTCACAATGGCTAGCCCGCTTTATTGCCATATACTACTTAGAAATCGCTATATATGCAAAGAAAGGTAGAAGGGGACGGAAGAAGGGAATAGAGCTTTGTACAGCAAGGATAATGTATGTGCTCTTCTCTTCGTTTACTGTTTTCTGTGTTTTTTCTTTTCTCGCAATCATACGTAAGCTCTCTGTCTCTTTTGCGGGGTGGGGGAGGGGTGCCATTTGGTAATGCTTATTGTAATCCTTTTTTCTTTTTTACTGTACTGGCAAAAAAAATAAAAAAAATAAAAATGAGGAAAAAAAAAAAAAAAAAAAAAGTAAACGCTGTTTACCAAGATCCACTGGACCATGAGCGCTGTGACTTAAGTGCCACATTCTCTTCAACTGGTACCGAGAAGATACTGATTTTTTTTTTATTTTGCTTAGAAAAGCAGCCCATATAGTAAACTTGCAGAGAAATAGTCTACATAAATCTTTCCTGTTACTTGGTTCTGATTAGAGTGTAAATGATCTTGTTATGCAGTGTTATATTAAATCAAGAGGAGGGAGAAAGAAGGGATTGTAATCCATTCAGCTTCCTTGCATTAGTACTAAATATGAAAAGGGAATGGATCACTTGACCTGAGTAACCAGGGTTTGAAACGTTTGTGTAGGTTAGCAATAAAAAACCCTCATTCACGTACACAAGTCGTAAGGCCATATAGCTTGGTTCTCCGCTCTGTTTAAAACTGTGACAGCATCATCATTGGGTTTCTTTCTTTGTCGTATACTTCCTCCATCCGGTGGTGAACCACTGGTTATTGCAGTAGTGATCAATGAACAAAGAGATGTGAACGTGCTCTGGTGAAGTGAATTGTAAAGGTGGCGCTAAAAACTTGTATACCTAGATTATATTTTTAATAGGTCTAGGATCGAGATCGCTTAAAATCAGTGTTGTGCGTAGGAAGACCTGTTATTAGTCTACCGCACTAAAGTGTCCATAAAAAAGGTTGACATGTTTCAGCCCTTTGGTTTGCCCAGATGGGTCAGGGGGGCTTTCTTCAGGACCTTAAGAAGAGAGGGGAGGCCGTGTTTTGTCACAGTCTCAGTGAATCAAGAAGTAGTTCACTTGATTCTGAAGTGGTCAATTAGTACCTGTTCAGTAGAGAGAGAGGAAGAAAGAGAAAAAGAAACACATAGGAATGTCATACTTCGCATTCTTTGAGAAGTCAAAGAACATTTTCTTGCAGTGAGGAAAATAATTTCCTTAGGTGAAGCTGAGGAAACTGCCCAGAAGGTGAAAATACGCAATTTCACAACATTTAGGACACTGTGCTATTGGGAAGGTAATGAGTGCTAAAGGCTTGGCTGTTCCTCTACTTGAATGATATCTGGGAGGGCAATGCTGGTTGAAGTGGATGCACCCGTTGTGCTTTGCAAAATGTGGTCTTATCGGTTGAAATCGCTGCATGGTGACACATTGGGCAGGCAGTGAGTGTTAAATCCTTGGCTGACCAGTTTAAGACTGTGCACGAACAACATGAGAAGCCAGTCTATTTTAAAAGCTGAACGTTTGGGTTGAAGTCTTTGCACTGCAACACATTGAGGCTTAACCCCATTATTTGAAGTCAGTGTGCTCAGATATATTGGGAAGGCAGTAGGTTTTAAAGGGCTACTTTGGATACATTTGTGAAACAGTGTTGCGTGTCCATTTTTTCTGGAACTGCTTGTACTGGCGTTCTCGTGAAAAAGTATTACCTGCGTGGGGAATAGAGGCGGACGATTAAGGGCAAATAGTTTTACAGCTTCCAAGAACAGAAGGCATTGGATTCACTCCACAATCTGTAAGCTGGGTTTCTCCATTGTTCATCTGCCACAAAGTCATAAAAGTTGTGTCAAAAATCTTAAAACATCAGCTCACAGCATTCAAGTCAGCCAGGCCTCATTGTCCTCCTAGTGAGTGTGGATTTGGAATGCTTGCAATTTTGTCTGATACTTAAACGTCTGTAGCGCTGGTTGCCCAACTATGGTCCAGTGTGGGCTGATCCCTGACATCATTTTTGTTTATCATTAGTGGATACGTTTAAATGCTATTAATCTATATTGGGGTCTATTGTACTGTCGGTTTTTATGATGAAAATCTTGCTTCCAAAACCACCCTCTAGCGAACAACTTTATTAATACTCTTCCATTACATTTTACCCTTCATTTTTCAAATCAATTCTTGGGCTTTACCTCCTCCACACAAAACCATACTATACATGGTTTAAAATCCCACTGGCCCCAAGATTTACTCTTAGCAGTACTTTGTCACTAAAAAATGTCCTTAGTGTTTCTTCTGCAAATGATTAAACTGCAGTCACTTCTTCAACTACAGATGCTTTAATGGTTTAATAAAATGTGTAGCAAGCCCTGGCTTAGTTACAGGTTGAAATTCTTTTTCGCCATCTCAGATGTGATTGATAAATTGCGATCTTCCTGGAAGGGTCTTTTGGCAAGGCACAGCAGATAATATGATGGACCTAGAGGGCCCCCTACTTCCGGCAGAAGGGTTCTACTTCTGAAACTGACCGGCATACACTGGCACTACTGTAAAGCTGTGCATGCTAACACAGTGTTCCTGACCAGCGCACACCAATTAGTATACTACCTCTACTTCTGTAATACCTGCAAAGGTATTTTTTCAGGTCCTATGAGCTGAAGTGATCCTGGGAGGTATCCAAATTGAAACTGCTTGTTATTGTTCCTACGTATTCAACCACCTGGATAGTATTTATTGTACACCTCAGTCAGATGTACTTCTATTAAAGAAAAAAATATTTAATATACAGATTTAAATATGGACCTGTTACAGTAGTAAACTATAATGAACATTAATATGATCACTGTGGGTACGGGGCAATTATGGTTTGCTAGACTTCAACTGTTTCAGTTGAAGTAGCCTTTTACCTCCGGTGCCTGGGGCCAGCCTTACTTTTGTATTCAAAACTGAGCATAGAGTATACGCATTTAGCATCTCAAAGGTAATGGATCAGAGTAAGTTTACTCCTGGAGGTATGTGGCCTGAAATTCAAAAATTGCCGAAACAATAATAGCAGTAAAGAACAAAATCATTCCAGCCAGTGTTTTGCATTAAAGAGAAAAAGTACTTTCTTCTACACACAGCTAAATGCTATACATGAAAACAAAACAATTTGAAACAGTCTATACACGATTTTCTACGTCCCTACCTGTTGCCCTTACCAAAGGTCTTTCACTTTCAATTTGCTGCGCGCCATTACTTTAAAAAAAATATTATTATTAATAAATCTCTGCCTAGCACATTCACGCCAGGGTTTTGCACAGCCGGCCATTTCAAAATGTCTCTGGTAAGTCTACAATGCAGGAGTCTGCCAGACACACCTCCTGGCGTCTCTTATCGTTTGATGCAAATGTTCTTTTGTTTAAAACATCTAGCATCCCCAGACCATGTGTCCAGAAGGTGAAAGAGCAAAAAATATGACTTTAGGTTTTATTTTTTTAATCTTAAGAGAGATATCAAATGTCGGGCGATGTCTTTCGACAAATTGCTACGTAATCTTTTAAAATGGAGATTGATATTTACTTTTCTTTCTTTGACTGCAGAGTGAGAGGATATCAGAAAGTGAACCTATTGACATTCTTACTGGTGTTAAGTGAAAGGCTGTAGGATGTCAATTTCTTTCCAATGCACAACACAATTTAAATACCTGTAAATGAACACCAATAATTCAAAGTTAAGAAAGCACAAGTGAAGCTCTTTCGATTGTAATTCTGAATTGTGGTGGTAACACAAATTTTAATAGGATCAAAACAAAGCAAGATACTTTACTTTATGATATGAAAATCAACCAGAGGCTGTCCCGTTTGTTGCAGTTCTAACGGGAGTCCCCAAACTTTCTGAAGGAACCATCGAGTCATTCTCATCGCTTAAGAATAAAGTGGTGAGTTGGCTTACAAACCACAGACCTCTCCCCCCAAATTTTTCAGGTGAGATTTTGATGGTTCGCAGGGCCCACTGGGTGGGTAATACTAAGAAAGATCTTACCGGGGATTGTGTGATTATAACCCTGAGGGATAAGGGTGCTGTTTCTTTCATCCTTAATTCCCCTCATGTAGGATCTGAATCTTTAATAAAGCCCTTCCCACTAGCTTTTTTCTATCCCCCATCGAGAAGACAACATGAACATAACTATGACCAAGGGTGGACACGTGTGGGTCGTAATGGATTCCGTAATGGGTATAGCACAAGATATGAACTACAGGGCTCTCCCTTATATATGGGGGACCACAATAGATTTAGATGTCTTAGCGAGGTTGATTGACTGGTCCCAAATACATGTTTAATCAGTGGGTTGTTCTGCGTTGAACCATCTACCCAAAGAGAATTAGATATGGGAATTACTAAAACCATATCACCAAGCCCGATTTTAAACTCAAATCCGGATGAGGGTTTTAAAATTTTATCACAGATTGTGTCTCCTGTGAGCTCCCCTATCGGCCCCTGCACCAGGGATAATGTCCCTGTCTTATGCTCTAGTTCTCCTTCTATAGCTGATTCCCCAAACCTAAGTATAGATGCCCCTACTATAGGAGAGCCCAAAACCGATGTTAACCTTATCTCTTGGAATGTAGCGGGCCTAAAAAACAAACAGATATGTAATGAGTGGGGTAATTTTATGGACACTTTTGACATTTGTTTGTTACAAGAGACATGGGCCGTGGACAACTACCAACGAGAGGGGTTCGCCTCTTTTGACATTCTGGCTTTATCTAGTGGCAGGGGGAGACCCTCTGGAGGTCTTAGCACCTGGGTTGCAATTCATCTGGGTGCTAAAGCTAGGCAACTCCAAACAGGATCGGATGACATTTTATGCGTTATATTGGACTTGCCTGAGAACAAGCATCTGGTTCTCCTAAATGTCTATTCTAGACCATCTCCTGGAGGACGTGAATCTAAGGTCATCACAGCTCTGAATGACTTTATTCTGACTTTAGATCCAGACTATTCCATCATAGTAGGTGGCGATTTTAATTGTCAGTTTGAGCCGCTCAGTCTCTTAGCCCAAAATGACCCTGTGGCGGAGGACACACATTTAAATATCCCTGACACTATGATCCCTACGGTCAGAGCTTGGACCCCATTAGTACTTCAAATTCTTTCTCTTACCCTTTCTTTATCATTGAGGGCTTGTAATGGTCGATTCAAATCCGACCAGCCTGGACACACCACTTTTAATAGAGCTGGGCATTTGTCGATCTTGGATTATATCCTGATCGACACAAAATCATGGAACAAGGTCTTAGATTTTAGTGTGCTTGTTCGTGATGATAGTGACCACAATGCCCTTACTCTGAAATTAAAACCAGATCACTGGGGATTTTCAACGTATGTCAGTGGGGTGTCCCTTCCATTGCAATCTTTAACTCTCCATAACAACAAACGAAGAGTCAAATGGTCTAGCATCCTCATGCATCCTGAGAAACTGGCAGAAACGTATAGATTGGCACTTCCCGGCCTTAATGAAATGGCCGGTGTAGTGCTAGACTGCTCTTCCGCAGAAAGTTTATCCAGCCCCGTTATTATCCACACTCAGTTATCAATGAAAATCCTGGACGTTTTTTCTCGCTCAGAGGCTCCTAAGGCACGAGCGCCCAATAAGCAATCTTGGTACACAGGTGAATGCAGGAAATTAAAAACCGAGCTGATTGTGGCAATAAAAGCAAAGGATAAACTTAGAACTAAATCACTCCGCGCCCTTTACAAACAACAGATCAATAGGGCTAGGAAGTCTTGGGAAGACGATATGTGGGAGGAGCTAAGAGTATCTTTACAGAATAAGGACTTTAAGACCTTTTGGGCTATTGTTAGCAATGGTAAGAAAGACTCTGACCCCATTACTGGCTCTAATATTGCCCCAGTACTCTGGGAAGGGCATTTCGGTGGCCTATACTCAATAGCGGATTTTAATCCACTTCCCCCAGTTGATCCTCCTCCTATTACAGCTTGTAGTGCTGCAGTTATCCCACGAATTAAAATTAAGGAGGTTCAACATGCCATTTCTATGCTCATACCTAACAAAGCGCCGGGCCTGGACAAAATCCCTGGCGATCTTTTTAGGTCTGAACCTACGGTGTGGGCTCCCTACTTATGTGTCCTTTTTAACTCTATTCTGTATGGTGCAGAGCCACCAGTAACTTGGCGTGGCGCAGAGATAGTGCCTATTCACAAAAAAGGCTGCCCTTTACAGCCCTCAAATTATCGCCCGATAAGTTTAATTGACACGACCCAAAAACTTTTCGGGCGCATAATTTTGAACAGATTACAGGCCTGGGAAGAAGAAAATAATGTTTTAAGCACTTTGCAGGCCGGCTTCAGGAAGGGTACTTCAACCCTTGACCAGATATTTCGTCTTCAGGTTATATTCTGGAAGACTGTGAGAGTAGAGGGTGGCAGCCTCTACCTCATTTTTGTTGATCTAAGGTCAGCTTTTGATCTGGTCCCGAGAGAAAAGCTCTGGGCCGTTCTGCAAGGGCTTAACATTCCCCCCTATCTCTTGGGTGTTTTGAAGAACCTACACAAGGCCAACTTCGCCCAGGTTAGATGTGGGAAGTTTGGCGAACTCTCTGACCGTTTTCCTGTTAGTCGAGGAGTTCGACAAGGATGTGTGCTAGCCCCCACGCTGTTTTGCCTATACATTAACGGACTTATAAAACACCTTCTAGCCCTCAAAGACACTGACGTTCCTAGGCTTGTATCGGGCAAGGTACCTGCTCTAATGTTTGCTGACGACACTCTGTTGTTGTCACGCACTCCCATGGGAATTCAGCGAGTCTTAGATGGCTTCGTTGACTTCTGTGGTGACAGAGGCCTTGAGATCAACCTAGCCAAAACGAAATTCATGATTCTGAACCCCCCTAAAAGTACCCGCCCGAGCCCAGTCCTGAACGGTATCCCCCTTGAAAGGGTGAAAACGTTCTCTTACTTGGGGATTACACTCCAGGAAGACCTTGGCTGGGGAGGCCAGGTGGTCAATTCTACACTTAAGCTGACCCAAACTACAGGAGGCATGGCTAGATTGTTTAGTGGCACGGTTTTCAAACCAGCGGCCCCAGTGGTAGAAATTTTTAAAACTCAAGCCCGATCTGCCGCTACTTATGGAGCAGAACTATGGGGGCATTCCCAAATAGATAGTCTAACGAGGGTCGAAAACTCCTTTATCAGGAAACTATTAAGTTTACCCCTTAGTACTCCGCTGGTCCCAATTAGATTAGATCTGGGATTGCTACCCATTGAAGAAGTGGTGGTGGCCCGGCCTGTCCAATATTGGAAGAGACTATGGTCCAATCCAGACCTGGAAATTTTCAGAGAAGAATTCATGGATCTCTGGCCTACACTTAAACACATGAAGATCCCTTGGTTAACCCATGTTAGGGAAACATGCCTCAAGATTGGTCGCAGGGAACTCTGGGATACCCCAGAAGTTTCCTGCCTATCTGTTTCTAAAACCAATCTTGCTGAAGAACTAAGATATTTTCATCTAACACGCCTGCACATGGATCCGAACATGGGTAGGCTGACTGAACAGTTTCTCCAGATTAAACCGAACTATGGGAGGGAGTTATTTCTGGATCTGATTTTCCCTCCTGTAGCCAGGAAACTATACGTTCAATTCAGAATGGGTACCCTACCACTAAGGTCCTTCACTTCTAGATGGGACATTAATAATAGTATCTCATGCCCTGCATGTGGCTACAAACTGGAGGATGAAATTCATGTGTTCTTTGTTTGTCCAGCGTACATTATCCCTAGGAAACGCTGGGTAAAATCGATTTGTAGGAACCTTGGTTTTAGAGACTGTGTTAATGCCCTGCGAGTTTTAAAATACGACACCCATCCCCCAATTGTGTTCGCAGTTTCACGCTTTCTTAATGCTGCATGGCTTCAGCGTAGGAAATTTTCCACCAATTTTTAACAATGTGAAAATTTTAATTTAATCATTTTATTCTGTTTTGGTGGTTAAAAAGTGATCTGCTCTTGTTTTCGATATATATTTTGTTGTATTGTATTCTGCTTTTATGGCCCTTGTGGCCGAAATAAAGTTTTTGACTGACTGATATGAAAATTATAAATATTTTTGCTGCAACCCGATTTCTACACATTGTCCTTTGTGTCCTGCATGAGTTTTTAAAGTAAAACTGCACGTTGGTGCAAATTTAGTGGCCATTTCAATGAAAAATGTTCAGTCTGTAAATGACAGTGCACTGCCACACAACGGTTCAGTAATATATTGTGACAGTGTGCTCTAAAATGCACCACCAGCTACATACCACACTCTTAACTCTCTCTTGCTGAATGGACGTGCCAAGATTGCCACAGTTGTTCTTTGTATGACACTTTAATCTTTCACCATCCCCGACTTCAGTGATGTAAAATTGAAGGCAGAACCCCACCCTGAATATTGTTCTAGCACTACTGAGTGCAATGCTTGGGTAACAAATCGCGCATGACTAAGAGCCTCTCCTGCTTGACCCCGGACTCCCTCCATCGTCTTCAGTTCCTAATTTGAGATGGTGGGTACAGGTGGGGCTTACCTGCACTCCTTTTTGGGACCCGACACTTATTTTTCCTCAACAGACATTTGTCCAGAACAAAAGAGAGAAAAATATAAAAGAGGGAAACGAGGACGAAGAAAAAGATGTAAGAAGTGGCAAAAGGAGAAAACAGGGATGAAAAAGAGCCTGCAAAAGCGATATAAAGATTCAGTAAGGGAAGATTTGGGGATTATAGAGTAATGAGGCTGAGTCAAGGCTTCCAAGCAGAACTTTGGGCCCGGGCACTTTTTCTTAAATAAATTAAGCACTGGTCCCTAGACCTTCCTCTTAAGTTTCCTCAGCCTCACTACCAGATATCCTGTAGAACTGGGCCTTCTCTCGGTCCTCCCAGAGCTTTCGTACCTGCATAGATGTGGTCCCATCTTCTAGTTTGCCATCCTTCTGCAGTGGCACATTTCAGTCACGCCGACACATAGTGATTGACATCTTCTGTCGGAGCAGAGTTAGAACGCAAGTCCTATGCGCAGCTCTTAGTAACCAACTGCCCTACGCACAGCATCTAGTCATGAAACAGCTGGGCTGATGACAACACAAAGTAGGCACTACTTTAGGAGCTGCAGGTAAATAGTCTCCTTGATCCAGCAGTCAGTTACTCATTTTATAGGCAGTCTTCAGATCTCGTAGCATGGTGTTTTCTCCCGTTCTTCCATAGCTTGAAAAGGAGGCAGCAAGTAAAGATCCCACAACTGAAACACAGTTGTCTTCCCACCCACACTGGTTCTGTGGGTAACTCTCACTCATCAGTGAGAATCCAAGCCACAATCAGCAGAGCAACAAACCAGTTCTCCTAGATCTCTGTTATGTTCAACTTTTGGGGACTCTTTCAGTCAGATCCTGCATGTAGCTTGCAGCAGGAAGGTGACCTAGAATGGTAGTGTTCTGACAGGGTCATTAGGCTGTGCTACAAAAGAAAACAAAAGGCCTAACTGCTGCCTTCCTATTGCAATCTGACTGGAGTGACATTCCTGGGGCAAGCAGTGCTTAATTTGAGCCGGTGCTTGTCACTGACATTTTCCTATGTTTGTCTGTAAAGCACTGCTTAAGTTAAAAAATGATCGAGCAAAGCCAAACAAGTTTTATGATATCTTAACACTGTACACTGAATTCATGTTTTCAATTTTTTAAATGGCATGGGTTAGTTTTTAGATATCTTTTACTCAGGAAAACTCCGAACATATTTTAAAATAAATAAGGAAGTGTCAGAATATCAAGAAAAACGCTTCACAGGGACGGCTTTACTTTCCACAGATTCAGCCATTTCCCCATGCACTAGTCCAGGAGACACATTAAGCCTCCAGAAGTGTCAAGGTAAACACAGTTTCTGCCTTAAACAGCAGCTGAATGAGTAAAGCATATGGCCTATCCCCCAGCACCATGAAAGTCTTTGGGTGCCAACGATTGTACTTTGTGTAATGCAGGAGATAAAAAACGTTTAATTCTGCTTTTCAGCCATACTCCATTAACAATATTCCTGTAGCTGTGCTTTTACATAAAAGCTGTGAGGGCTGTGGTGCAGCACAGCACAGGGATGGTATTTGAGAGTAGAATCAGCACAAGAGGAAGAAAGCTAGCAAACATGTTCACTCTTATGGAGTGCTGCATGAAGAAGAAAAAGTAGCACCTTAAATGTAAGCAGTAAAAGGATACAAGTCAGCCAGTCAAAAGGATCATAAAGAGGCTATACACCAGGGAAGGGAAACAATTAGAAGATGAGGCAAGTCATCAAATAAGAAGCAAACAAATGAGAGTGACTATAATGTCAACCAATTGTAAGCAGTGGGTGGGTTGTGAGTCCTTTGTAAGCTCCCAACAGATCTTCTACAACCAGATAACTTATGCTGTCTGGCAGGCTCAACCTAAAAATGAGTATTGCCCAGTAATTAATTGGAACCAGGAGACAATAACAAAGAAAACATTGACAAAGCTCCTTCAGGGAATAATCTCTATATTATTTTATAACTATGACCACACTACCTCCTTGCAGAAGTTGATGGTAAGACTCAAGAAATGCATTGAAGACTCTGAGGGAAGATCCATAAGGAATAATCAGCACTTTGTGGGATTCCTGAACAAAGTAGAGGGCCAGTCTGCTGAACTCTTCCTAGAGGATTGGATTACCAAGATCATGCACCCACAGAAACTGTCAAAGTTCTCACTGAGTGTTGGTCCCCCACAGTGCGCCTGGGTGCCCTGCTGCAGGCCCTCATCTCCCGTCTGTTCAACTTCAGGGACCATGACGCAGTCTTGCAGGACATATGCATGAGGGGCCCACAGAACTTTGAGGGAAGGCCCATTTCGGCCTTCCCTGATTATACCCAAAAGGTCCAGAACCAGCGCAAACTTTCTTGGATATTAAGGAATGACTGCGAGACCTTAACAAGTGCTGCAGCCTGATGTTTCCAGCGAAACTTTTAGTGGTTCATGATGGGAAGCTGCACTTCTTCTTTATGGCTGGCGAGATAAGCGACTGGGTAGATAAGTTGTGTGGGGACCCATCCCTGAAATCAGCACAAACTGGAGCAGCTTCTCCAGCTGTGTAGAAATAATTGGCTTGCCTGAGGAGAAAAACTAGGAGAGGCAAGCGGTCAGATGACCTGTGTTTGCCAGATTGCATAGTAGTGTGCTCAGATGGCACCCTCATAGACACAGAGGTGGTGTCAGACTAGCGAGACTCCTTTCAGAATCAGCAAAGCAACCCAGAGTCTGGCACAGACAGCACTGATGGGGGCCCATCCAGAAGAGATACCAGGTCAAGTTCCTCACCCTCGCCTACAAAGCTCTACATGATCAAGGACCATCCTACATCAACCATTGACTGAAATTCCATCTACCCACAAGATACCTGCGCTTCTCACTTGCCCACGTGCACACCCCCACATCTCTCGGAGCCGCAGCGGGGGCCACTCCTTCTCCTACATTGGCGCCAAGACTTGGAAGGACCTGCCACTACACTTCTGTGGAGCAACCTCCCTGGCGGAATTTATAAAGAAACTCAAGACTTTGCTTTTCGACAGAGAGATGGCACCCTCAGTACCCAGATACCCCTAGGGGTGATAGTGCTGTGCTATAAAAATGCTGATTCATTGATACTTGACACTGCTGCTGAAGAAGCCGACTCAAGGGTGTAGAATATGGAGAAATGGTGTGAGCAAGAGATGGGTGATCTGCGACTTGGTGGAATGGAAGAATGTTTCTTTTTGAAGGACAGTATACTCAGAGACATGGGCTATGCAAACTATTGGGATTGACACTAGTGACTACGCCAATTGCTCCCAAGGAGATAACTAAATGTAGTAATGATGTCTTTATAATAAAGTATGAGCAGCAATGGGGGCTGGGGGATTTGGGCATAATGCCTATATTATATATATTGTTGTTGTCATAATGTTGTAAATGAAATTCCTACACCGAAGTCATGATACAGTGTTCTAATCCTATGGAAATCAATAAAGACTATTAACAAAAAACTATGATGACACTACATAAAACAGGCTAGACCAGCTAGGCTCCTGGTTTATCTCTTCCTTTGAATTTGTTGGCATGTGCACTTCTGCCACACACTTGTTAGTGGCAACTCACTAATACTAGGCCAACCGCACCGGAGCAACTAGACAACGCTGTGACTTCTTTTTTAATTTGTTTTTTTTTAATTAAAAATCCACAGTATCAAAAATACATATATACATATATCCAAAATCAATACACAGTAGCAATTCAATTAATTCCTCTGTGCCAAAATCAATATCAATCCATCCTACGGACACACTATGCCTCCCCAAATATAAAAAATAAATACATACAACCATATCTTAAACTAGAGAACAGTAACAATTCATATCCATTCCCTCGCATAAACATTAGTATCAACCCGTCATATGATCAATCATTGCCCCTCACACATAGAGACCAACTTTTCGCTTTCTGGGCCTTTTAACAGAAAATAAACTAAACTTCTGATTAAAAGTGTTATAAAACCTAGCACGCCACATTTCAAAAGATGGAGCATCAGACTGTAGCCAAGAGGATGCTAAACATAGCCACGCTACTGCCATAGCAATACAAATTAAATAACAAAATGTATGCATTGGCATCCCTTGACATAGGTCCTCCCCAATCCCTAACAACATCTTGGAGGCTGAGATTTTTATGGACACTCCAGTAACCTCTGATAAGAGCCTTTCTATAGCTCCTACAAAAGGAGTCAAATTAGCATATGAGTAGAATATATGAAGGATATCAGCATTGTCTGTACCACACCGAAAACATTTCCCATCATTTTCACCCCTCCATTTCATCATCTTCGCTGAGGTGTGGTACAAATTGAACAATGGTTTATAATGCTGGGTTCTTAGGTTGGCTTCTAGGAGAATTTTCCCTGCTATATCAATCGACTCCGCTAGAGAGGCGAATGTTCTCCCAACCAATTTTACCATTTAACTTTATACTTATCTAAGTCATACAACCTAACAGCTAACAATAGATTATAAAGAGCCCATATTTTTTCCTTACGCCTGAAAGCTTCCACTATCTTATATGGTGTCATAGTAGTTGACTGTTTACTTAAAAAAATCCCGTATTTGCAAGAATTAAAAAAATTGAGTTTTAGGTAAATGGTATTTCTCCGCCAAGCATGAAAAAGAAGAGCATACACCCCCAACCTGATGAAAATCACCAATTTGGGTGATGCCCTTCAATCTCCAATTAGCTGAAACATAATCCAAGAAAATCAATGGAAGTAACCCAACTGAGGAGGTAGGTGTATAGAATGATAGCTTTGAAATCTGTACGTTTTTTCGCACTATATTCAGACTTTAAAAACTGAGCCCAGAATTTTGAAGTGAGTTCTTTTATAGTAGCTACCATCTATCCTTTTAAATAGGCAGTTTTTAACCTCTGACCCCAAGACCATCTGATATATTGAAGGGGCCTCGGCTAAATTATCAACTTCCTCTCCGGTCAGTAAAATGCGTATATTCAATAAAATACACGCATAATAATAAAGTGCAAAATCGGGAACCGACCACCCACGTCTGTCACAAGGAAAAGTTATAAAGCGAGCAGCTCTGTGTGGTTTCCCTGGGGCCCAGAGAAATCTGGCACGCATTGATTGTAAATATTGTAGTTGTTTATGGGATACTTCCAAGGGAACTGCTCTAAAGAAGTACAGGACCCTGGGCAAAATATTAATTTTAAGGATATTGGATCTGCCCACCAAGGAGAGATGTAAACACTCCCATCTCTCTAGTGATTGCTTAACCAATAATAGCACCCCAGTTAACCTCGACCAGCTCTTTCAAACAGACCCGAATCTTAATGCCCAGATAAGTAACTTCTTTGACTGCTCTGGGATTGTTAGCCAGAATTTGGTTCGTACAAATAGTTTGTGTTTTTGACGTATTCAGCTTGCAGCCAGAAACAGAACCAAACTCCTGTGCCAAGTATTCAATTTCAGGTAAAGCTGCGACAGGATCAGATGTTACAATTGCAATGTCATCGGCGTAAGCCAAGACACAGAAACAATCCTGCCAGACCACAAAAGGTTCAATCTGGTCACTCTGCTCCAACATGTTTAAAAAAGGGTTAATGTACAACGTGAACAGGTATAAAACTGTGTTGTCTTAAAGAGACTAGGGGGAAATAACTTTAGCCAATCGATTCGCAAGAATCTGGGAGTAGATTTTCCCTTCACAGTTGACAAGAGAAATCGGGCGATAGGACCCTGGCAGATCAGATGGCTTATCCTTCTTTGTAAATATGACGTTATTATCCTCATCCCAAGAACGCAGTGTGCCCCCTATTCGTGCTGCTTGAAAAACCGCAAGCATATCAGAGATCTTGAAAAAAGGTCGTATAGACCTCCGAGGGAAGCTTATCTATCTATACTATTGATATCTAGCTCTATTTCATCAATAGTGATAGGGCTGTCCAACATCTCGGCTTCCTCCCGATCCAACCGCTCCAGTAATAAATGTTGCAGCCCCAGATCCTTAGGACGTTGCCCCATATCTTGCTCTGTAAAGAGTTCTGTGTAAAAATCATAGAAAACCTTAAGGATCTCCTGAGGATCATGCACTATATTACCCAGAGCATTTTTCATACCATTAATTCTCTGAACAGCCTCCCTTGAATGTAGTTTCTGAGCTAAACAATGCCCTGTAGCCTCCCCGTATTTATAGCAATCTTTTTTGTAAGTTTGATATTTTAGCGCGATTTATTTACTCCATAACAAATTAATATTTGCTTTGCATTTAGCCACTCCAGTTTGCAGATCAACAATATTATTACCCGCCAAAATCCCCCCTGCCAGATTCTCTTTTGCAGTTTTAAGTTTATTGTATAATTCCTGAACTACCAGTTTGGCTTGCTTTTGTTTATGTAGTCAATAGCTCAGGACTTCCCCTCTGAAACAAGCTTTACATGTATCCCATACAACCCCACATGAAGTGGTATGCCGATTAATTTGAAGAAAGTCCTTTATCCAGACGTTCATGTGGTCAATAAAAACATAGTCCAGAAGGTGCTTCCTATCAAAAGTAAAACCCCTTGAAACTATACATGTCCCAAGTGCAGGGATATCCAAAACCACTGGCGCATGATCGGAAGTGATTCTCTGAAACACTTGTATCTTAATTCCTACAAAAAATAAAGGGGACACAAAAAAATAATCAAGCCGTACTAGCATACTGTATATGAAGACTGCCCCAAACATCTATCAAGCCATGATCTGACAACAAATGATATAATGCCTTAAACGCCCTAGGTTTCCTGCCTATATAGTTCTAGACACCAGTTTGGAATTCTTTCCCAGTCAAGCTAATAATAAAATCCCCACACAATACTAGTGGAGTAGACTATAGCACATGTTCCACATTTAGATACTCAAGAACAAGGCCCTAATCAAGATTAGAACCATATACGGTACACAACGTAAACTTCACTCCCCCCAAAATACATTCAAGGATAGCCCAACGTCCTTGATTATCAGCTTATACACGTCCTGTTGTTTGTATTGCTGACTTAGCTAGCACCGCTACTCCCCTAGTCATAGTTGATTGTTTTGAGGCTACCAAGACCACATAACCCAATTCTGACAGGATCTTCCGCTTTCCCCATGGTATATGTGTTTCCTGCAAACACACTAAGTCGGGCAGAATCACACGGAGCTCTGCGGCCACTCTTTGTCTCTTATTATAGTTATTTAACCCACAGACATTTAACGTACAAATTCGAAGACCTATCTTAGCCATTGATTAAACCTAGATACCAACACTTGCTTATTTCTAGGATAACAAAATCTGAAATCTCTCAAATTCAACATTTTAACGATACTGTGGATTAATTTTCTTCTTTCATCCCAACCCAACCCCCCCAACCTCCCACCTACCAAAACTCCCCTCCCCCCACCCTCCAGATCCAACCCCACCCCTTCAAAAAGGCTTTAGGACCAATGGTACCTGTGATGACAAGCTCCCGCCACCTGGATATCCCCCCTGCACCTATACACCACCCTATGTGCGAAAAAAGATACCACAACTGCAACAATAAAAAGCATCCAAAAACACCATACCAACAGTTCAGATGCAGTAATGTACTTTTCTACATATGAAAAGGAAGAAAGAAATCGCTCATAGGGCGCTATAAAAAAGAGAAGAAAAAGGGGAAGGAGGAAATATACGCATCAAAGGTAACCCACCCAAATGCTGACTGAGAAAGGGCCGAGACATATAAAAATGTATACATCCAAAAACATTAGTACATTTTGACACATGCTAGATTGTAACCAAAATACCAATAGCCAATGCAACTGCTTTTCTTTTACAGAGATTGTAGAAACTCTTTGGCTTGCACCTCAGAAATAAAAAATCCAGTATTCTCTTTATGAAGGACTTTTAGCTTGGCAGGATTCAATAGAAAAGCTTGAGCCCCTTTGGCCTGAAATGGTGCAATAAGTTGGCGTAGCTGCCAGCGCTTTTCTACAGTTTGATGACAAAAGTCTGGCCGGACGAAAAACTCCACTCCTTTCCCAGCTCTCTTTTTATCAGGACGTGCTAACTTATATACCGCTTCCCGGGCAAGAAAATTGTTAAGAGATATCAAAACGCTCTTGGTCTAGTTGCTGTTTGTTCAGATCGAAGAGGGAAAACGGAAAACGGTGCGCCCTCTGTATCTCTCTCTGCCAATCCCACTCTGTAAGTTCTGGGAAGACCTCAGCGAACAAATCAATAATAAACTTGCGTGGATCCTGCCCTTCCACGCCTTCGGGAATTTGTAGAACTCAGATTATTTCTGCGGGACCAATTTTCTAAGTCAACCAATTTCCACTGAGTATCCTCTTTTTGGGCTTGCAAAGTCTCGGTCAAGGTCTTCTGTGCTGCCAATTCCTCCTCTAAGCATGAGAAACGAGCTTCCACCTCATTAAACCTCGTGGTAAACTCCGTACAAGTCTTGGCTAGGCGACAAACAGAATTCTGCAATTTGCCGCATGAGCTTTGGGCCCTCTGACTCTCTATACGTGTATCTTCCCTATGAGTCATGATGGTTTGATAAATCAGAGCCAATGAGACCTCTGATGATGATTCTGCCGCTTTTTCTTTGACATTCTCCATGTTAACGCCATTGCCGGTACCTATCTCGGTTGAAAAGTAATAATCCCATTATAGTGTATTGCTACTTTTGCTACCAACTATCTGATTAATTCCTTCTTAACTTCTGGATTCTTACGTACTGTCCGAGGACTATCGTCCGACGTATCACCTCCAGTGTCCTCCGGCAGCATACTGCTGTGGTCGCTCCCCCGCCATCATACAACCCAGTCTTAGCCTGAGTCTTCAAAACTGTCTCTAGGTCATCGCTGGAAGAGTCAGAGTGATCCAAAAGAGAAAAAAAAGTAGTCCCCAGAGTCTAACTCCTTCATAGGAGATTTAATTCTTTGGCACATCTTCTCCCTGTCTGAACCAGAACTAGAGCCAGATTTTTCGGCATTATCCGAAGCAGAGGCAAGAACTGCTTCCAGGCTGTTATTATTTGATACATTTTCTGGGGTAGATATATTACCTAATGTAGTCGGTTGGAAACCCCCGCATAAATCGCTCGTATCATTTGTGTGGCGTTCGGGATAAGTGATACACCAGAGTCAATGTCGCCCGTACCAATAAGGGCACTAGCAGAGCTTTTCTCCCCAAAATCCTGTTTTCCAGAAGGGTCAAATGCCTCCCTAGCCCCAGTTACAGGCAAAGGAGAGTCAACCTGAAAGAGCTGTGTAGTTTTTTTTTATCCTTCCCCACAGAAAACAAAAGGGGTATAATGTGCTTACCCGAGCAGTCCTGAGAAGATTTTTCTCCGGTTACTGAAGTGTCTTTTTAAAAAAAATCTTCCAATTAACATTCACAGTGGTAGCTCCTGCTCCAACAGGATCACCCAGAGGACACGACCTCCCTCTCCCGGCTTTCGGAGGCATTGTTTGTTCAGTACAGCTTTCCCCTTTCCGGCTTCCATCAGACGTGCCTGCCACCTAACCGCCCCAGCGCTGACTCCTCACACCGCTCCAGTAAACGATGCGGTGCTGCCACAGCCTCGCCGACAAAGCTACAGCAAGAAAGCCCAACATGAGAGCCACTCCGACAAACCAGCGCAGATCCTCTCATTTGTCTCGCAGGTCAGCCCAAAACATTCTTCCTCCTTCACTGTAGTCTCATCACAATTCCATGTAGATGCGGGAGTCCGGGAGCAGCCAGCTCACACGTCCGAGCTTACGGATGCCATCTTGCCCATTCAGGAGATATCACTTTTCTACACCGCTGTGACTTCTATGTTGAATGTTATTGCGTAGCTATTTCACAGCATGTGTGGCAACTTCTTTGGGGCACTGGGGCTCGGGCCCAGAAATATCTAAGCTGTTGTAGCACTTGAAGATGTACCAAATCCTAGGTTGGATTTGGAAGCCGTGGTTCCATACGGACGTGTTATTGTTACCTGATAAGTTTGGCTGTTGCTGCTCTACAGCATGACTATAGTCAGTGGTTAATTTGTAAAAAAAAAAGAAGTGCCTGGGCGCTCGTCAGGAGGCAGCTTGCACCAGCCCATTTCTTCTATTAGCGCCGTCTAAAACAGAAGCAACTACTAATCATGAAAGTGGGGAGAGGATGTGGTGTAATGGCCAGAGTTGCCGACTTCGGAGTTGGGAAACCAGGTTTCAGTCTCTGCGTTGGCTCAACATCCTGTGTTTCTGGGCAAATCCCTTAGTCTCCCCCTGCCTACCATAAATTAATGTGTCCTTAACTGGTGCTCATGAAGAGCTCCGGTGTTGATGATTAAGTGCCGGTGCTGAGCAACGGAATCCGCCGGCTCAAATTAGGCACTGACTATGGCAGTGGTAAGGCCTGCAGGCGGTGCTATAATGTAGGACCACACCCCATGCAGTTATAATGATGGGCTGAAAGGTATTAGCAAGCCCCATTGTTTTATATCAGTGTGAAAGCCTGGCCATTCGCACTGGAAAGCTAACAACTGCACTTAAAAACAACTTCCAGGGTACTGGCGCAGCGCCTGCGGGCCCGTGCGGCGAAGGCTCACATAGCGAATATCCAAACGCCGGATGGGGTCTGGGTTACCACAGAACGAGCTAAATGTGAGGCCTTTAGGGACTATTACGCTGACCTTTATAGGGCGGACAACCCCTCGCCAGCCGACATAGATGAGTTCCTACCTCAATGCCCCTGGACACCAATTCACCCACAACATGCCCAACAATTAGAAGACCCTCTCGCGGCGGAGGAATTGCGGACGGCGCTGAAGGATCTGCCTCTCGGGAAGACGCCGGGGACAGATGGCTTGCCATTGGCTTTTTATCGTATGTTTCTGCCGCAGCTCCAGCAACATCTCTTGCGGCTGTATAACTCCTTCTCGGGTGCGGAGGGGCCATCGTCCTCTATGGGTATGGCAGAAATAGCTCTTATTCCTAAACCAGACAAGGAGCCCACGCTATACGCGTCTTACCGCCCCATAGCTTTGCTGAACACGGGTCTTAAAATCTACACCAAAATGCTCGCTAGACGCTTGGATCCCCACATGCTTGTGGAACCGGATCAAGTTGGCTTCATCCGCAGCTGACAAGGGGCGGATAATGTGCGTTGAATCGCGCACCTGGTGGGGAAAGCCCAGCACTGGAAAATACCATCCTGCCTTCTCTCGCTGGACGTGGAGAAGGCGTTCGATCGAGTGGATTGGGGCTTTCTGCGAGCGGTACTACAAAAGGTCGGACTGGGTAGGAATATGATCTCTATGATCATGGCCCCTTATCTTTCCCCACAAGCTCGGGTTCGAGTTAATGGGCAGCTTACAGATCCCTTCTCAATCTCTAGAGGTACACAACAGGGCTGTCCCTTGCCACCTCTGCTGTTTGCCCTGGTGGTAGAGCCCTTAGCGGAGATGATTAGGCAGCACCCGGACATACATGGGATCTCCCTTGGGGGCCGGCAAAACAAGGTGGTACTCTTCGCGGATAATCTTATCCTTACTTTGTCGCGCCCGCATACATCTCTTCTGACGCTCCATACCCTACTGCAGTCTTTTGAGCAAGTCTCGGGCCTCAAAATTAACCATGGCAAATCCTGGGCTCTGAATCTCACGATCCCGCCAGAAGACGTGCCGGTCCTGAAAACGCTCGCTCCTTACCAATGGGCCACGAAGCATATTCGATATGTTGGCCTCCAACTGACCCCCACCTTGGACACATGGACCCAGGTAAACTGGCGAGAGTGCCGGAGGACTGTTCTGGAATATCTGCGGGGTTGGAAAAACCTCACGGTCTCCTGGTTGGGTAGGCTTAATGCCGTAAAAATGTCATTACTCCCTAAAATCTTATATTTATTTCAATGCCTCCCCACCCTCATACCGCAACACCAAATTCAGGGCCTCCAACGCAATCTCATTCGCTTTATCTGGGGCGGACGCAGGCCGCGATTCTCCCACAGGACCCTTATGTCACCGCGCGACAGAGGGGGCCTTGGGTGCCCTAACCTCTTGGACTATTATTGGGCCTCGCATCTTCGCTTTGTGTCGGAATGGATAGCCGTTGAGAACGAAAAGGTGTGGTTCCATATGGATAGGACGGTAACTGGATGTTCAGTCTGGGACCTTGCCTGGCATTATCGCACGGCACGCTCGCACAGTGCCTATATAGCAGTCCCTACCAAAACGGTTCTGGATATATGGAACGCGATTGCAGTACGTAAGGGTTTAACGACCTTTCCCTCCCCCCACACTCCTATTTCGGGCAACCCAGCCTTCCCCCGGCCCTTCATCTGCCAGCATTTGCTAATTGGTTACAGGGGGGGTGTAGGGTGATTGGTGATCTGTATGAGGGGGGAATACTTAAGAAATTTGCCCGGTGTCGGGAGGACTTTGAACTCCCGATGAATGCAGGTTTACAGTACGCGCAGCTGCGGCACTGGGTGTCCTCCCCCAGAGATGCACAGGGCCGCTACCCGTCCGTTCACCCCGTTTGAACGGCTGGTCCGTTCCTTTGATGAGTCATAGGGCCTGATCTCTCGCACATACCAGATTTTACAACATCCCCCGGTCTTATCTCCGCACCCATACCAGCTCCAATGGCAGGCCCTCTCAACCACGGAAATCACCTCAGCGCAGTGGCGTCATCTCTGGCGGGATATCCCTGGGGTTTATCGCAGTGTCCCGCAGAGGGAAAATGCTTATAAAATCATGACGCAATGGTATTATACGCCTACTCGCCTGCACAAAATGTTCCCTAGCGTGTCCTCATCGTGTTGGAGATGTGTGAGGGCTCCTGGGGATTTCATGCACATCTGGTGGGCGTGTCCGCTCCTGACCCTGTTTGGAAGGAAGTCCTTAGCCATATTAAGGGGGTGCTGGGGTTTCCACTGCCTGAATCCGCCACCGTGATCCTTTTGGGTCTTAAGCCTGTCAGTCTGAAAGCCCTTACCCGCAGCGATTGGAATATAGCACTCCATATGCTAGGGGCGGCCAAACAGACTATAGCGTTGTACTGGAAAAAATGGACTCTCTCCCAATTGCGGCTTGGTACACGCGTTTATGGCATGTGCTAACTATGGAACTTTTTACAGCGCGATTACAATCGCGTGACACACGCTTCACTGCTGTTTGGCGGCCCCTAGTCCAGTATCTCTGTAAAACAGAACATGCGCGTTGCTTACCCTCCAAGCTTAGAGCGCTACGCCTTTTTGAAGATGCCCTACTTCCGTCAGATCCCAGTAGACTCCTCGCATGATCAGGTCAGTCATCAGAGATGGCCCATATGATAAGTCCCAAGACAAGCGCGTCTAATGTTCTGCGCTGTTGCGTACACATTCCCGTCCGTCTGCCTGGCCACTACTGCTACTGTCCTACTCTTCTCTTCTTTCCCCTCTTTCTGTCTGGCTTTCCTCTATCTAGTCTCCTCTATCAGCTTTTGAAGGGCCCCTTGCCCGTGTTCTTATTGTGTTTGTTTTTGCAAAGGTTCCCGACGCTTCACATAACGCCCCTATATCGCCATGTGTTTTGATACGCGGCCGGCCCCACAGGGGTTGTAGGCGACATGCTGTGTTTTAAATTGTTTTATACTGCTTCCATATAATCCTCCTGAAGAGCCTTGACTGAAACGCGGCCGGCCCTAACTGGGTTGTAGTCTTAACGCTGTGTCAATGTGGACCTTGGTTAAAAAAGGAAAATAAAAAGACAAGTTAAAAAAAAAAAAAACCTTCCACTCCCACACTACTTAATTGATTAACCTTTGAGTGCCTCCTAGAATTCTAGTTGTTTTAACATTGGAAATTGGGGCTGAAAATCCCAACATACATACTTGCTGGCTGAACAGCCAGAATTTGCTGGAGAAGTCAGGCAGGCGTCGGATCAATTGGACCTATGTTTGAAAGTATTTCTTCTTACTCTGCATGTAAATCCATATAGGAACTCAGTAGACCTAGTTTATGGAGTGAACTATTTCATTTGCATCATGCATGAAGACATGCCTCGATAATGCCATTTTATTTGGCTTTAGTAGAATAAAAATGATTTTACCAAGCTAAACTAACAGGGAAACCGGTGTGCTGCTGGCAGCAGCAGTGCATCAGACATTTATAATACTGCACAAAGAACAGATACTGGGTGGCTAGGTCTGGGCAATTGTTTTTTCATTGTGTGGAAACAGATAGCAATGCAAAAGTTCGCGTATCCTCCTCCACCTGCTACAGACATCAAATAAGGTGAGCTAACAACTTGGAAATGAACCGAGAACTGCCCATTTCGTGGGCAGATAATGCAATGCGTGCCATTTGCCTGGTTTTCCTTGGACCCGGTTCAGCTTCCAGGGAGAACCTGAAGAAGTACAAAATTCTTATAAAACACCGCCTATTTCTCTTGTTCCCTTGCAGAGAGGATCTGGATATTTTTATAGGCCACTTTCACTCTGCAAGCGGATTTGAAAAATAGTGGCTTTAACCCTTTTTGCAGTTTGGTGAATTGTTTTGTGCACTTCAAAAATAATCCTAGGTGTACTCCTTTAAATCCACGCTAGGCCTCCATTATTGCTGCAGTGTGTACAAATCACGTGCGCAGACTTTCCAGACAGTGGAAAATCGAAACATGTAAATAATGTAGGATTGTCACTTTTTATTTTTGTATTTCTACATATCTTTCCTGCACCTCAATTGTCCAAAAGTCAACAAGCAAAAGATATGTGGATGCACATAGTACGTTTGTTGTTGTAACTTACTTCTGCCGGTTAGCGCAGGTAGAAATTCATCACAACCTATCCGGGGACTAAATTCACATATTGGAAAATCTGTTATCCTGGCTGAATCTCCAAATAAGTAAGTACAATTTACTATTGGATAATTCCACAAATCATGATTCTCTGAATTCTGATGTGGTATTCGGGTAAGTTACTTACCTGTAATCCTAGTTCTCTTCCAGGGGTATCCTCATCAAAGTCATAAGCACTGAATATTCCCGCCCATGTGCGGGGACCCCGGAAATAATAAAATTATATATGTAAAAACATACATATATACAGCTCTGTATATGTATTAACATATATCATTTTTTCCAAGCAAATGCAGCTCCCATAAAAGGCTAGGCAATGTAAATATACACATCCAATAACACACATATATATATAATTATATATATATATATAAAGGTATAACAATACACCTAAATCTCTTTTTTTTTTTTTTTTTTTTTTTTTTAATGAGGTAAACACTCATGAGAAAGCCAAAAAATAAAGAGAACAAACTGTGGAAAAACACAGATGTACAACACATTGCCAGCCTGCAGGCTGCATTGCAATATAATACCATAGAGACTAAAAAGCCTTGTACAGGTAAAAACTGGCACCGTGCCTTTAAGGCAGCCCTGACTTCCATATCCCATCATGCCTCAGGGGTGACAGTTAGGTCAGTTGTTCTTTGCGGGACCGTAGTCCTAAACACAAAGATATATCCTTTCCATAATGAATAATACACTTCTCATTTGCCTGGGGAGGTGGGTGGGTTGCTTATGACTTTGATGAGGATACCCCTGGAAGAGAACTAGGATTACAGGTAAGTAACTTACCCTTCTCTTCCAGGGGATCCTCATCAATAGTCATAAGCACTGAATAGAGTAGCAAGCTCCCCTTCCACCTGCAGGCAAATGAAACTAAGGTTGTATCACCCATGGAGAAAGAGAATCATGAAAATGATTATGCATGGAACAGATTCCTCAAGGAGGCTTGTCCTACTTGAGTGTCTGCTCTGGTGTCCGAATCCAGACAATAATGCCTGGTAAAAGTGTGGACAGATCTCCAAGTGGCTGCCTTGCAGATCTCGGAGAGTGGGACATTATTGAGAAAAGCCGCGGTAGCCGCTTTTCCTCTTGTCGAATGCGCTTTAGGGCGCGCCCCCAATGGTTTCTGAGCCAGTTGGTAGGCCAATGTAATACCTGAAACAATCCACCTAGCAATGGAACGTTTGGAAGCCGCAAAGCCCATACGGACAACCCCATAGTTCACAAACAATTGATCAGATTTCCTGACATTCTTAGTCCTATCTAGGTAGAATTTCAGGACCCTTTTGACATCTAGAGAATGCAACGCCCTCTCTGCTGGAGAGGAGGGGTTGGGAAAAAAGGTTGGTAAGGAGATGGTTTGGTTTACATGAAACTCCGATACCACCTTGGGTAGGAACGAAGGATGAGTTCTCATCACAACCCTATTTAGATGAAAAATAGTGTAGGGCTCTTTAGAACAGAGGGCCTGTATCTCACTGACCCTCCGTGCTGAAGTGATGGCTATTAAAAATGCTGTCTTCCATGTGAGGTGCTGTAGGGTAGCCTTATGAATAGGCTCAAAAGGAGAACCCATGAGCTTTGACAGAACCAAGTTTAGCTCCCAGGAAGGAGAGGGAGGTCTAACAGGGGGATAGACTTTCTTGAGCCCTTGCAAGAAATCCTTCACTACCTGCACTTTAAAAAATGACTGCTGTGAAGGCGAACGCCTGTATGCTGTTATGGCTGCTAGGTGAACCTTTATGGATGAAAATTTCAACCCTGCCCTCGCTAAATGTAGAAGATAGGGCAAAATTACATCCTCCTGGCATTTAGTGGGATCATAATGATGCTGAGCACACCACATATAAAATCTTTTCCACTTACAGAAGTAGGAGTGTCTTGTCGAAGGCCTCCTGGCTTCCTTCAGTATGGACATACACTCTTGAGGGAGGTTCAGATGGCCATACTGGAGGACTTCAGGAGCCATGCTGTTAAGCTCAGCGAGGGAAGGCTGGGATGGTAAATCTTCCCCTGCATCTTGGATAACAAGTCCGGCCTGCACGGCAGCCGCTTGTGGGGTCGGATCGACATGTGTAGGAGATCCGTGTACCACCACTGCCTCGGCCAGTCCGGTGCTATGAGGATCATCTTGGCAGATGAATTCTGCAACTTGGTCACCACCTTGGGGATTAGTGGGAGAGGCGGAAAAGCGTACACAAATGTCATTGACCAATTGATCAAAAGGGCATTCCCTAGGGATCCTGGTCGATGGTATCTTGAGGCGAAGCCTCGGCATTTTGTGTTTTGCTCGTCCGCGAAGAGGTCCACTTGCGGACGCCCCCATTCCCCGAAGATGTCTTCTAACACTTCGTCGTTGATTACCCAGTCCTCTGGCTCTTGAAAATGCCGACTGAGTAAGTCTGCTTGCACGTTGAGTTCTCCTGGTAGGTGCACCGCTTTCAGTGAGATGTTCCTTGCTAGGATCCAGTGCCACAGGGACTGAGCTTCCAGCGAGAGCGTTCTGGATCGAGTACCCCCCTGCTTGTTCAGGTAGTACATTGTGGTGGTATTGTCCGTCTGCACTAGAATGGTACTCGTCGTGATCGCAGGCAGGAACGCTTTGAGGGCTAGGTGGACTGCCCTGAGCTCCAGCATGTTGATGTGGTACAACTGCTCGCTGCTGGACCACTGTCCCTGAGTTTGCAGAGTCCCAAAATGCGCACCCCATCCCTGAAGGGAAGCGTCGGTGATTAAGGTCTGAGTTGGGGGCTCTTGATGGAAGGGGATCCCCACTTGTAGATTCCTTGGCTTCAGCCACCACTTGACTGACTGTTAGGCTGCAGAGGAGAGGCAAACCTTTTCTTCCCACAGGGAGTTCCTTTGATCCCATTTGTCCTCGAGATCTTGCTGAAGAGGACGCATCCTTAGCCTGGCATTGGGCACTAGGAAGATGCAGGATGCCATGGCCCCTAGCAGAGAAGAGATCTGCCTTGCCGACGACAGATTGTTGGTTATAATCTGCCTGCCTTTTAGCATAATGGATGACTGTCTTTCCTCCGAAGGAAACACTTTTCCTACTACGGAGTCTATAGTTGCGCCCAGGTAGTGGATCCTCTGCGTTGGTGTAAAATTGGACTTTTTGGCATTCACTCTGAGACCCAACTTGCAACATAAGTTCAGGCATAGCGACAGCTGTGACCGCACATTCTGTGGTGATGAGCCCTTTATTAGCCAGTCGTCTAGGTAGGGATAGACGAAGACTCCTGCGCGCCTCAGAGCAGCCGCTACTACTGCTACGCATTTTGTGAATACTCGAGGAGCTGACTTCAGGCCAAATGGGAGGACTTTGAACTGATAGTGCGAGTTGCCTACCACAAACCTGAGAAATTTTCGATGATTCCTTAGGATGGGAATATGGAAATATGCATCCTGAAGGTCCAATGAACACATCCAATCGCCCATCCGGAGAAGAGGATATATTTGGTGGAGCGCCAGCATGCGAACTTTTTCCTTTCTTATGTGTTTGTTCAGTATCCGTAGGTCTAAAATGGGTCTGAACTCTACCTTCACACTCCTCTTTTGGATGAGAAAGTATCTGGAGTAAACTCCCTTTCCTCTTTGGTTTAAGGGCACTTTCTCTATTGCAGATTTGAGTAGAAGCGTCGCTACCTCTTCTCTGAGCTGCTTTAGATGCTGTGATGAATTGACAGGAGGAATCGATGGGGGGTGACTTTTGAAACGAAGCGAGTACCCATGACGCAGTATATTCAGTACCCACTTGTCCTTTGTGATGGACTGCCACTCTGGAAGATGATGTGCAACACTTCCTCCCACCGGAGCGGTGGACAGCATCGGAGGAAGCGGCTTCTCATTGCTTCCCCGGAGCTTTGTTTCCAGCATTAGACTGCCTGTTGTTACCCCGTCCCCTGGATGGCTTGCGGGACTGGTATTGCTGTTTCTTTTGACCTTGCTGGTCCTGGTTCTTTTGCCAATGAGGGGTTTGAACCCTCTGTTGGTAACTGCGCCTGTCATTTCCCTTGCGGCGTCGAAACTCTTTTCTCTTTTCAAGCCCGACAGCTTTCATGGTCTCCAGCTCTGCCTTCATACGGGCCATTTCTTCGTCTGCATGGGACCCAAAAAGAGAACTACCGGAGAAAGGCAGATTTAAAATTCTTGCCTGCGCTTCCGGTTTCAGGGCCGTCAATCTAAGCCAGGATGATCTTCTGGCTGTGACTCCATGTGCATATTCATGCGCTGCCAGTGTTGCCCCGTCCGCCGCTGCACTTATGATCTGGTTAGAAACCAGACTCCCCTCATGCAAAATCTCTTCAAAGTCCCGTCTGTCCTCTGATGGAACTTTGTCAATGAACCTCTGCAGAGAGTCCCATAATGACCTATCATAGCGCCCCAGAAGCGCCGAGGCACTCGCCACCTTTAAGCTTGAGGATGCTGAGCCGCAAACTTTCCTCCCCCAGGAGTCTTGTGTCTTACTGTCCTTATCTGGTGGTACCGTTGAAGACCCAGCTACTGCATGTGTCTTCCTGGCAGCGGCGGTGATGACAGAGTCCGGCGGAGGATCTGATTTTAGGAATAGAGGATCCTCCGGAGCTGGACGGTACTTTTTTAGAATTCTCGCCGGCGCCGTTTTGGTGGTTGCTGGTGTGAGAAAAATATCCATTACCGGTTGTAACAAACCGGGGACTAATGGCAATAACGGGCGTGACACTGTGCGTTCATGAAGAGTTTCAAAGATTATGGATGAAGTGGTCTCCTGAACCGGCATAGGGATATTTAATTTTGTAGCTCCTCTACACAACACTTCCTGAAACGTAGAAATATCATCTACCGGAGATACCCGAGAGGGTGGCGTCTCCGAGAGTGTCGGTGAATAATCCCTTTTGGATGATCTGGAAGAAGGGGAGGTAGAAGGGGTTCTACGACGCCTTTTCTCTGATCTGGTCGACTCTCTTCTGCGGGAGGGAGACCTAGATCGCCTTCTTGGTGCTCGAGAGTGACTTCGGGATTCTCTTTCTCGAGATCTTGGTCTGATCGGTGTCGCTGGGAATACCACGCCCCTTATTCTTGTTAGTGATGCCTTTATTGCGTCTGGCATAGCAGGGTCCTGAGGCATCTCCCTTACGGGACTTTGAGGTACCGCATTGTCCTCCTCCTGCGAACTTTCTCTTGCAGGTATTGGAGATTGATGCACAAGCTCTGGTGATTCGGATCTTGAACCTGAGCCCTCTGATCCTGAAGGCGAGATCGATATGAGACGCGGTGACTCAGGAGTTGTATATATCAGTCTATGAGGAGATTTTCGCCTTGAGACTGGTCGAATCGTGAGGCGAATATGTGACACCTCCTGCGTACCCTCAACAGAGGGCTGCCTCGACGGTGATAGGTCTATCACCGGAGATCTTTGAGTCGCATCTTCGAGGCTCCGAGCTTCTTGTCTCGACGTCGAGATTATCTTCGACGGAGGCTTCATGTACCTCACCAAAGCTTTGGAGACCTGTGAGGACGGAGGCACCTGCCTCGACGTCGACTCCGACGGAGGCACCTGCCTCGACGTCGACTCCGACGGAGGCTTCTGCCTCGACGTCGACTCCGACGGAGGCCTCTGCCTCGACGTCGACTCCGACGGAGGCTCCTGCCTCGACGTCGGCCCTGACGGAGGCGTCTGCCTCGACGTCATTCCTGACGGAGACTTCTGTCTCGACGTCGAATGCTCCGACGACGTCGAAAGCCTCTTCGCCGTCGAACGATGTTTCCTCGACGGCGATCTTGATCTTGACGGCGATCTTGGTCTCGACGTCGACTGTGGAGATCGCCTACGTACTTCTTGCGACGTCGAATGATGTCTCGCCGACCTCGACGTCGAACGATGTCTTTCTTTCGACGACGAACGATATCTCTGTGCAGACGTCGATCGATCTTCTCTTGACGTCGACAGATGCTTTTTCGACGTTGAACTGTGGCGCCGAGTCCTCGACGCCGAGCTTTTAGACGCCGTCGACGTCGAACGCATCCGCTTCGACGCAGAATCTAAAGTTGAAGACGATTTTCTCTTTGCAGCATGACTTCCCCTTGACTCCTCACCTCTCCGCGACGATCCCGCCGCTGGAGTCTTCGACGCCGAGCCCGACGTCGATGGGGAGCAAACAGGGACCAACTGCTTCGACGTCGACCGTTCTGCTAGGCCATACAGCCTAATCCTCTTCCTCTCCTTTAAAGTCCTTTTGGAAAGGTCTTCACAATGATGGCATGTTGCTGGAGAGTGAGAGTCCGGCAGACAGATAATACACACCTCATGTGTGTCTGAAGCAGCCTTCTTTTTTCCACAAGATGGACATGGAACAAATAAAGAAGGCATTTTTCTGACAAAACCGCAAAAAATCAGTCAGAAAAACACAGGATACTAACTTCCTCACAGATGTTATAAGAAGAAGTCCAAAAAATTTTAAAGTTGTAATAATTCTTGACTAAAGAGTCAAAAAAGAAGAGAGCTGAATTCCAGGGTCCTGACTGAAGGAGCCGGAAAGAACAACTGACCTAACTGTCACCCCTGAGGCATGATGGGATATGGAAGTCAGGGCTGCCTTAAAGGCACGGTGCCAGTTTTTACCTGTACAAGGCTTTTTAGTCTCTATGGTATTATATTGCAATGCAGCCTGCAGGCTGGCAATGTGTTGTACATCTGTGTTTTTCCACAGTTTGTTCTCTTTATTTTTTGGCTTTCTCATGAGTGTTTACCTCATTAAAAAAAAAAAAAAAAAAAAAGAGATTTAGGTGTATTGTTATACCTTTATATATATATATAATTATATATATATGTGTGTTATTGGATGTGTATATTTACATTGCCTAGCCTTTTATGGGAGCTGCATTTGCTTGGAAAAAATGATATATGTTTATACATATACAGAGCTGTATATATGTATGTTTTTACATATATAATTTTATTATTTCCGGGGTCCCCGCACATGGGCGGGAATATTCAGTGCTTATGACTATTGATGAGGATCCCCTGGAAGAGAAATGAAAATTACTGATTTTGCATACCTAAATAACAATTATGTGTGCAAACTGTTTTTTGAAGGGATTACTCGGAGGAGATAAAGCAGAGGTGGGAAAGAGCAGTAATTGTTCGGATGCGGCTGGGAGCAAAAGGAGCAGTGTGTGAGGAGAAGGGGCAGGGATTGGGAGAAAAGAGGGGAGTGAGTGCTCAGGGGGTCAAGGAGCAGGGGCGACTGAGCAGAAGTAGCAGTGAGTGTGTGCACAGGATGCAGTGAGTGAGCAGAAAGAGCATGGAGCTGAGGAGCCATTGTGTTAGCAGAAGGGGCAGGAAACAGTGAAGGCAGTATTTGGGCAGAGCATGCAGTGTTCTACTCGCATGGGCCGGCAACACATAGGGTCGAGCATTTACAGAGAGGGAAGTGTGTGACTTAAAGGGAGCGGTAGCAGAGAGGGCAGTGATGGTCGAGAGAGGTCAGGGAGCAGAGTGGGTATTTAGTGAGCAGAAGGGTTAAGAATCACAGATGGAGCAAAGTATGTGCAGAGAGGCCAGGGCAGATATTTGACAGTGACATAAATTACTTTGTTTAATTTTACAATTGATCAAATTGAGATAAATTTCACAAGTGGATAACCCCCTGCACTCTAGTACCACCTGCAATTCAACACGACTTACAGTTAAAACTAAGTCATGTGACCCAAGCCTCACCAAAAAGCCTGTGAACCGTTCTCCCATGTTGTACAGATAACACAGACTTCCAGCTGTCAGGTTTCCATCAGCATTACTTAATGGTAAAAGTTATGTGTACTTTTACCTACAGAATAGTGTATGCTACGATGGACCTACATTCACAGTAACTGAAACTTTGCACATTGCCAACTTGTGAATTGCTCCCATACCGCTCCTTGTTGCCAGCAAGTTTGCTCACATTTATTGGTCAGGACTGTCGGTTACAATGATCAGACGGTCACAAGTTTGAGTTCTGGCAAGGAAGACCCAACCTTCAATTCTGAAATGGTAAGAGTTACACATCAGAAGGATCTTTGCAAACCATAGCTTTGTGGGGCTATCATGCAGATTTCGGCTACAGAGACCTCTCGCTGTAGGCCCCGCTCCTGCTCGCTCCCCCCCCCTTACCATCTTCAGCACTAGGTAAGGGTCTTATTACCGTGGGCTGTCTCGGAGAGTCAAAGACTCATGGGCACAGCGTTGCAGGTGGGAGATAATATCAATGTTATTGGCTGTCACTGGTAGCCGTCCCTCTTGCTCTTGCACTCTGCAGTTGGGCGTGGTTCTCTAAATTGCAAGGTTGGGCAGAGCTCATTGACACTTGGGCCCGGCCAAATCCAGGGGCATATGAACAAGGACTTAACGCCACCAGAGAGTCACTTTTTAAGACGTTCTGGTGGCGTTAAGTCTATCACTTGACGTGGCTTAACTCCGCCTTGTAAATAAGGCCTGCTTTCACGCTACACTTTGCATGAAAGGGGAGGGCAATGGGTGTTATGGTGGGCTTTCCGCCGCAACACCCATTGATTTTTACACTGCCCCCCATTTACAAGGGTGGCATAAATATAGGGCAGGGACAAAATTAAGACCAATAAAAATCTGGTCTTAACATGGGGAAACAAGGAGAAATTTTTAATTTCTTCTTGTTTTTGCTGTTTCACACATAGAAACAGCAAATCTCCAGTCTGGATTATGTGGGATACCTTCCTGCACATAAACAATTCCGAGTTCATTGTACATATGCCTCCCAGTTTCTACCTGGCTACAGCCTTGTATCTAGTGCTCTTCAGTGAAGCACAGTGTAGAAATCTGTCCGATACCGCTCTCTTTAGATGGCATCTGATTGTCTCTAGGAACAGAGACTGCCGTGTGAATACATGAGGCTCAGTACCTTAAGGGTAGAAGTGAAAATTGCAGGTGTGACAGTTACAATAGCTCCGAAATGGATTCTTCACATCCATGCTGAGGCCTTTACTGTTTTTCTAGAATTTCCTTTCTCCACTCTGTTGTTTTTTTAGGTCGAGCCTGGGCAATGCATGCGCTGCTCTGTGTGCATGCTGTATTGGAGTATGCACTTCAAGCCCCGACCACTCTCCACCCATATTTGTCATTAGCTTGTGTCATTGCCCTTCGTAAATGCTGGCTTCTGCTTTGTACATAGGCTTGTTAGTCCCTCCTTAGTACCGCCTTGTCTTCATTTGTAACCTCCAATGAGGACTGGCTCTTTTACTTTGTTATTACACTGTCTTTTTTGTAAGTTGGTGAACACTATTTTCTTTAATTCTCTTCCCCTATTTCACCCACGACATCGCAGAACCCTCCTGCTTTTATTTTATATGTAATGCATTTATTTAAATTACAGCGCAGTCTGCTTTAACTATAGCGTCCGCGCTTATTTAATATACAACGTGGGCCGCTTTTATTTTAGCGCCAACGCTTATTAAATTACCAGCCCGGCACCTTTCACTTTAGCGGCCATGCTTATTTAATCATTTAATTACCAGTGAGGCCGCTTTCACTTTACCATCCGCGCTATAGAACCTTTTGAAATTATATTTTTTTTCTTCCCTTTGGGTGAAAGTGCCATACGCGCTTTCACTTTATTGTTGCCCGCGCCCCTTTGGTTAGACGCTGCTCTCTGTAGCCTGAATATGCAAGCAGCGTCTGAAAAATGGGGAGTGACCACCATTAAAGTGGTCTCGCATTTGCGAAAGTTTGAGCTCTTGGCATTAAAAATAACAATGCCTTTTATATATGTGTTCCTTTTAAAAATACATAAATAAAAGGCATTGTCTTTTACAATGCCAATAGCTTAAACGCTCGCAAATGCGAGACCTATTGCATTGAAAATGCTTGTCCCAACTCTTACCACGTTTCAGAAATTCTCCAAACATTTTGTCCAACTTTTGTCACTTTCCAGCAACCTTCACCAATAGTCTGGAACTTTCAATTGATACTATCTCTGCACCTGCACACATTGCACAGTGTGATATTTACACCCATAGTCTCTATAGGAAAACTACCAAGGCAAAATTTTGCCCACATCTTCATCCAATTCTTGCTGAAATTTGTCACGTCTTGCTTTTCTACGAACGAGGCATTCTGGCAGCTGTGCAAGTAATGACCTCCAATTCCTAATTGTTACAACAGCCTCAAAATCATGGCATGCTCTCAACCCCTCATTAACTAGATGTCGAAGTGGGTGCGAACTATTGGGTTTGGCATTTACATACTTAGGCTCCGATTACGATGTCGGACGGAACTGAGTCCTTCCGACATTGTTTGTGAACTGGGACTGATCGACCTCCTGTCGTCGGTCTCAAACCAGCAATTAGGATGCGACTGAACACTGTTCTGTTGCATTCCTATTCTTTACAATGGGAGCATGCAACCAACCGGAATGCATGCTCTGATTGTAAAGAGTTGAGGTGGATGTCATCCCTGCACGCCGTGGCAGGCATCTCAAGGTGCCTGCCACCGGGTGCAGGGATCATCAGGGGGGCACCATAGATGCCCCTTAGGCCACCATACAATGGCCTTGCCCTGCTGGGGGCCCCCAAAGTGGGATTCCTACAGCCTTTCTGTGTCGTAAAGGCAGGCACAGAAAGGCTGTGAGAATCTGCCATTGTGATCCCTCCAGCGGAAAGAGTCACCCGAGAGATTACTGGAGGCTTTCAAATGGCAGACTGGCTCTCCGAGCCTGTCGATGGCCATTCGGAAATCTGGTTCAGATTCCTTTCCGACTGACCCCATCAATATGGGTCAGTCAGGAAGGAATCCTAACAGCCAAATACAATGCCGTAGGAATGGCTCCGACCGAGGGTTGGAGCCTATTCCTACGTTATAGTAATCGGGCCCTTAGTAGTGTATTGAAAATCAGTTCCTATACTTAAAAAAAAGCATTTCTGGAAGAGACTCTAGCACAGAGGCGCAAGTCTTTTAGACACATTCTGCTTCATGCATTCTCCGAGGAAGGGTGGGCCTGCTAGGCATTCTTTTCCTAGGGCCTAAGGGCCATATGTATCAACACATTTTCCCATAGACACAGAATGGGCAAAACCCTTTGATACATCTGGCCCTAAATTCCTTACGGGCTCTCTCTCATTGTCTGAATAATCCAGCTTGTCACTAAACTCCTTTTGCCATTTGACTGTTATGCTTGAAAGCCCATCTCTGCTATCTCCTCGACTACTTTAATTTCTTCCAAAACTGTGAGTTGACCATCTCAAAATCGGCGATTGCTTCTTTCACATGCAAAATCAATATAAACTGCCAGCAGGCCCTACATCATGTGTAACACCTTAATCAAGGTGTGTTTTTTCCCTACTAGCACTGTGCATTCCGCAACTTTCAGTTTTTTTTCTTTTTTTTACTTTATAGCTATCAGCAGTGAATACTAACCTCATGGCATTTTCTAGGCACACTTCCCACGCAGACCCCCATCCCCATTGTCATCACCCTCTATGGCTTTGCAGGCCACATCTTTATTTTTAAACTTTTTCACTTACATCACTGCTGTTACCGTCATTAACTCTCCAATTGTCCTTTAAGTGGTAAACATACATGAGATATATTTTCTTTAATATTTCACTGTATTTCCAATTGGTTTTAGGATTATGTTCATATATTCTGATTCGTGAATATTGAATAAAGTTCCAACCGCCAAACTGCACACATTGTGACTGAGGGGGTCGTTTGTGTTTATATAGGCTGATGTAATAGGCTCATATTAACAGTTGTATGACGGAACAATGCAGGGAAATACTCTGCATGCCTTTACCACGCACCTTTTGCCTTGCATCTTTTTAGATCGCATATGCTTTTACAACGTATGCCTTTACCACACATTGTTTATATAAGAAATGTATTTGTGGGGGGAGACCCCCATACCCCTGAACTTACCTTAAATGCATAGTAAAGGCATACTCTATAAAAGCATATGTGTTCTAAAAACATGCATGGTAAAAAATGCGTGGTAAAGGTACAATATTGTAAAAACCTCGTTGTAAAGGCCGTTTCCCATAATAAGGCATACATGTATCATTGCCCAAAGAATTTCTCATCAGCTACCTCTATGGGCACCACCCCGGCTTCTCCCGCCTCCTGAGAAGTACAACAGCTCTGCTCCTTTCCAGATAGAGGTGTGGAGGTTATATAAAATATATATATATAAAATCTGGCTAGGCACCTATAGCGGGCGATATTTAGTTAAACTTTTTAAGCAGACCGCAAATTAAATCTATAAACATTACTACGATCTCTGGAAAGAGCAAGGCCTTCGGAGTGCTCAATCAATACTGTTCTCACCTTCCCATCACTCTCTTTTACGGTCTCTTTGTTAGACATTCACGCTGTTTTTATCCTCATATATTTCTTAAACACCCAATCTGCATTTCTTACACCTCATCTCTTTCCTCTTCAGCACTCTCTGTTTGCTCTCATGCACATGCTTACTTGCAACTCCTTCACTTCACCAATTGCCCCTCACACACACAAAGCGCCAACACATCTGAACAAACTGAATTTTGTTTAAATTTCGCCCTGTCAATATTTTGATGGCTTTGTCCCTTCATCACACACTCTTGCATATAATGACAATTAAAATTTGCACACCTAACCATTGCTCTGTGTGCTCTGCAACCCACATATTTTTTTTTTAAGTGCACCTCACTGTCAACGTCCCCATCCCTTGGCAGATTTCAGACTTTGGGACCCATCCCCTGGTGCCCGGCCATGTCTCTCTGGTTGTCCTGGAGCTCAGTGTGCTATGGGACCGCAGGGGCAGCCTAAAGCCCCACGCAGTCCCAGCCTGCTCCCTGCCTCCTGCGGGAGCTGGCATTGCTCTTGCATGAAGAGAGCTGCTGGAAATGCAGCTCCCTGCGTGGGAGATCAATAGTTGCTTCTCTTTCCTTGCCCACATGTGTGCGGGCAAGGAAAGAGATGAAACCTTTGCTTTCAGCAAGCGGAAGTGGTTTGATATCTCTCGCTTGCTGGAAGCTGAGTGTTTGCTTTTGCTTGGCGGGAGCTGTCCCAGCTCCTGCCAAGCCAAAGCAAACATCTATGTCCTGGGGGTGGGCACCCCGGGACATAGCAGGAGCCGGCACTGGGGGGTGGCAGACCCCAGGACCATATATGGTTCCAGGAGCAGGGGCCGCATGGGCCCTCTCCTTTACTTTTCACGGGCCGACCCTGTGAAGGTGGTGGTCCCCGGGCCGTATATGGGCAAGGAGGGGGGCCGTCTGGCCCCCCCCTCCCACTATTTTAAAAAGTAATTGGCCCCTGGGACGTTGTGGTCCCTGGGGCCTGGGTGGGGGTCCACAGTGCCCCCCCCCTATATTTTAATCTAATAATAGCCCCTGTAGGTGGTGGTCCCCGGGGACCGTGAGGGTCATACAGACCCCTGCTAAATATTCACAATAGCCTGGAGGAGATGGTGGACCCAAGGTCCGGGGGTTCCGTGCAATCTCCCACTATATAATAGCATTAGCCCCTGGGAAGGTGTGGTTCCAGGGGCAAAAATAAGCCCTTGGAGAGAGCCCGTGTGCCCCCCTCTATTTTATTTATAATGGAAAAATAAAACGAAGTGTCGCCAAATGGAAAATTATTCATCAAGTATTGGTATAGTAAACTGGCGAGGCTCTTTAGATACCACAATTTGAGTCCTGGCTTCACTCCGTGGCTCCTGGATTAAAAGTGTAATGCGTATTTCACTGCCTGATGGTGTACTATGATGTCTCCAAGAAGTGATCTTCAGATGTCCAAAACTGCTATTGCTTTAATTCCTGAGGGGGGGTTAGCTGCGAAAAGGCTCAATATGTACATTTTAGCCGCGTTTTTAAATGATGTGGATCATTTTAGATCTAGAGGCTCAGAAAAACACTAACAGGTGCAAGATCTGACTAATTTGGAGAGCTCCGGTGTAAGGGTTAAGTGGGATCTAAACAAAAGGTATGGCTTTAAGGGAAATGAGAGAAATGTATTCACCTGCCCTCTAATGCCAGGAAGGTGAACCAAACTATTGTCAGGCGTCAGGTAGGGATCATTTGTGGATGGGTTGCAATGGGCAAAACTGGAGACTATTTTTAATTGTGATATTGCAGCAGAAGTGTGAATGTCATTATCTTTTCTCGATTTCAATGTTTCCTTCCGTGTAATATGCGTAGAAAAATGTTTTTGCTTAACAATAATATTGCTACTAATATTAAAAGTGCCCTCCCCCTCCCCTTATCCCCAACAAAAAGATCATATCGCCATAGAGCTGATGACATCATTGTTTGTTTCAGATGCACGAAAACCAATACAGGAAAACAAACTATGATGTCATCAGCTGTGCAACGGTATGTCTGATTTATTTTGTTGTATCTGGGGTTGGGACTGCAATGTTTTATGAATAGGATTTTTTTTCTTTTATAAAGAAGCTGTTCAAAATCGTAATTGTTTGAAAAATTGAAGCTGTGGATACAGTTGGATTTCTTTAAATGTTCTTTAAGATTTAGAAGTTCTTTTTGATCACTGATACTGTATCGTGATGGTCCTCTGTAAAACAAAAACAATAACGATATACATGTTAAGATAATTGATGGAAATGAATAAAACTATGAAATAACTGCAACTTGTTCATGGCAGAGCTCACAAGGAAGGAAAAACCAAAGGGGACAAAACTGAAAGAAGTGAAATAAACTTCCTGGTACACTTATTGATAATTATCAGGGCCTGTTTATAATTATGCCCCTTATTGTTACCAAAATTACACTAAATTGATTTCATTAATGACCTTTTAAAAATAATATTTGTGGTAATACTGTATTGTGTTTGAGAGTTCAGTCGGATTTATGATGAGATAATGGCATTTTACTGTCCCTTTTTCATTTTTATTACTTCTGTAAAATACAAAGTGCGCTATTATCTGTAACTACCGAATAGAAAATTAATGTGTGCCTGAAGTGAAAACTCTTACCTGCCAAAACCGGCCCAAAATTAAGAAAAATAGAATTATTTTATTTTCCATAAAGCTCATGTTCACGTGAGTTGCTCATCCGAGTGCAGAGTCAATTCAGTGCTTTTCAATAGTTATTATATATGTAAACAGTATGGATAAAACACTAATTTGATTGGAATCGAGGAAAAAATCTATATCAATTTAAATCTTTCTCTCAGATCTAACATATTTAATGGAAACCCTTTTGTGCATTGCTAAAGTAATTTTATATCAATCGATGTTGCCACTACACCTTTTGAAGGCTATCACTTGAAGTCAGCATATTAACCTCTACAGACACAAACGTTATGCTGTTATGCTCTTCTTTTACAAAATTGACATCTTCCAATTTTCAAAAATCTCAATTTTTTTAAGGCAGGCATAACTGTTTCTGAGTGAAAACCCTTCTTTATTGTATTATATTTTGAGATCTCCCATATCAAGTTCTGGCTAACAGCCTTTATCTATGTCTTACATTGGTACACAAATATTATTTTCGGAAGTCTATTTATTTTAGTCTAATGACATTAGGGAAAACTGACAGGTGAAAAATAGTTGTGTTACATTTTCTATATATTTTTTTTCACTGACAGGATTGCTAAATGTTTCCAATGGTGTTGTTTTACATTTCAATCTCGTTTTCGGTGAATATGTTTCCATCTGAAACTGTACTCTTTTGCTCAAATTTCTATTGAGTTTCCTAAAGGTTGAACTTGATTCACCCATATATCTTATGATAGGACTCACTGTGCCCTAGACTATGCGTGTAGTGGTGCTCTACAATAATGCATGTTTTCACCATTCATTTTAACTGTAATCATTTGTTGATTGGTTTATGCTGGGTCAGGCAAATAAAGTCTGAATTGATTATGGATAAATTTGAACATAATTGGAGTTTGCCGACTGATTCCCTTGGATAGAAAAGTGGTTAATTTGCCTCTCACTAGGGGTTTGTTTCACATGCAAGCATGAGACATTGAGAACCCTAAATTAAAATCTTTTGACAGTTACTGAATGACAATTAATGTAAAACCGTATTTTACGATGTTTTAAAAGCTACAAAAAAATGCACGTTTTTAATAAGTATAAATATCAACATTGATGCAGAATCATTTTGCATTTTGGGTTCAGTGCCTAATTTTCGTTAGACTGCCCATCTTGGTGACGTTTCTGCAGCAAGTAAGTTTCCCAAATTGTTATCACCTATGGTATTGGCGCCGGGTCATGTGTCAAAAAGGTTTGTTGTATTGATGACATTATACTTGGAAGCCTACCTGATGGGACAACAGAAGAGGCTAATTAAAAGTTTCGGCACATACATCTGTGTGTTAGCTAAGCTCTTACTACCAATCAGGATGTTGCCGGTTGCTCTTGAGAAACGGGGTGAAATTCAAAAATTTAAATTATAAAGACAGATCAGACATTTTTGGCCCTTACATATCTAGCCGGGTTTTGAACATCTAACCTTGATGAATGTCTAATGAAATTAAATAGAAATGGATAGATATTTTAAAAGAGTAATTTGTACCTGGTTTATTTGCAATTAGGCTTCTGTTTTTATTAAAAGAACATTGCATTTGCTTTAATAACTAGGGATCGCTAATTGTGGCTCACCTTTGCCAGATTTGCATACTTCTTAGAAGATTTAATTCCAAGCTCAATGAACCAATATTTGCTAATTCTCTTTATAAACTAACGTTTGTGGGGTAGTCCTTAAAGTTAACGAAGTCAAATACATTTTGAATGGGCATCAAAAACAATAATCTGCCGGGATCTTCATTGAATCTAACTAAAACTAATGCCCAAAATCTCAGTGGCCCTCTTCTCCCTTGCTCAAAATGTAGAAAACATGTAGATCCACTGAATGGCAGATCAGTCCATGCAATAGTCACAGGAAAATAAGTTGATATCCGCCCTCACCCTCGAATGTTAACCTTTTGTGTGCATTTTGTGACACATTCCAAAAGGACCCTGCAGATTTGTTTTTCGAAGTTAATGTGATTAGACCTGTTTTCTCATTGATTCAAAGATTGGGAACACATAAGGAGCGTGCCACTCTTGGTACAAATAAGTGTTAAGAAAGATTATATTTTTCTCTTTTTGGGATAAATGCCACTTTTACATTAAACATGACACGTGAATCCAGTCACCTATTCATATATTTGGGACCTTGGGGTGGTGGGCATCAGTGGCACATAAAAAAAAAAAATCGCAATGCTGCGTGACCCTCGAATCTGAGCCTCCCGCACTCGGAATTAGATGCCTCCTATTACAAGATACATGAGCACATATTGTGAATATAGATTAAATGCAGTATAATTCGTGTTGTGCGTGCTTAGTGGGATTAGGAGAATATGGGTGTTAGATGTGCGATCCAAACAGATTTAATAACTATAAATAGCTTTAGCAGCTCTTCCATTCATCTCTGATTCGTTAGACCCTGCCAATTGTTGCTGCCACTGCTGAACGATTAGGAAAATAGATTGAAATTGGTCTGAAGGGGAAAATCTGCCCATACGCCCATAGAAAACCTGCTTTCATGTGTTCTGGTTGACCTTGAACGTGTTTATTGATTATTTATTTTAGCGGTTTCTTTAGGACGGGCCATACCCAGATGGCCAGTGGTGCATTCTGTATATTCCTTAACTGAGAAGCAAAGATGACAGCTGAATTTCATGAACAGACACGAGTCCATTCTATTCAGGGATCTGGGTTTGAAGGTGCAGACACAAGTGGTGAACTGAGGGGTGTGAGGAGGATATGGTGGCAGTACACTGAGGAAGTAAATATGTTATTGTTATCCTGTTCGAACTAGGAAAATAAGCCTTGATTTAATCTCAGAATGGCAGGAAATATGATTTGGTGTTTAGTTAGATGGGTTGAAAGCTCTTGGTACAGTGCAATCTCAGGTGAATATTTTGGGTAATCTTTTTATATTTTTTTTTATGATGACGGTCTCATCACCTAGTTCATCAACCCCTGTTCATACCTTTCTCACCATGGCCCCACTGATTCTTTCAACTCATTTTGCTTATGCTCTTGCTTCTTTGCTTCTGACCCCCTCATCAACCTGAACCCAACCAGAACTAACCTCTCCCTACTTGTACCATATATAGTGCTTAAGCATTTATTCCTATATAAATACCTACAGACTCAATTTCAGAACTCCTTGCATTATCTTCACACTGCTGTTTAATTCGGTCACCTACCCCCTCAGCAAGATAATGTCTTTGTATTTCTAAATGTTGATTTCCTCCTTAGGCTCCCTTCCTTGGAATCTGTGTTGGGTTTCTAAATTCTCTTCCTGCTCCTCACCATCCCCCACAGTCAGCAACTTTTCAACATTATTCTGCACTTAAGTTTCAATCATCAGAGCACCGCTACCCCCTTCCATAGTCTCCCTTGCCATTCTATTCACTCTTTTCACATTCTCTTCTTGCAACGTAGAATACCCTGCCCCACTTTACTCTTAAGCTTCCAAAATTAATTCAACCCATAGTACCACTCTTCACAAGAGACATTTGCATTCCAGATCTGTCGACCCATGCCCCATTTAAACTATACCATCCGTTTTGACTCTGGCAGTCACTGCTCACCAGAGCCTGTGCGCCCTGATTTAGGACTGCCAATGTTATACGCCTGCAAAAAAAAAATTGTTTAATCCGTGCCAGCAAACATCCAGTCTCTTCCTCCTTCACTGCTTCAAAATCTTTATTACACTTTAACACATCAGTCACCCTGTCTCTACCATCAGTAAATGGAACACCCCGAAGTTAACATTTCACCAAAAGACACTCCAAGGCAACAGCTCTTATTTATATCTTGTGCTTTGACTTCAAGGTCAACCACCAGATCACTTTTTTTGAGTATCATGATGGTCCGCTCATTATTCTACATATGGCAATGACTTGGTTCCAAATTAGTGGTCATGTCTTTTCACCTTTTATTTCATTGGCTTTGGTGGCATCTCCTTCTGTGGTTTTTCCTACTGCATGTTTGCTGGTAACACTCGGATTTTCTTTTCCATCTCCCTTTCCCACATCTATCAACCAAATTAGATCTTGTGCTGCTTGCAGTATTTACAGAAGACCTGAAGTGAGTCTTTGCGTTTATTTACGTTGTGTACATTTGGTTTACTTCTTATAATGTCCCACAGGTATGCAATAACCACAGCAGGTATTTGGTTAGCTAGGCATGGTGTCTTTTTTTTTTTACTGCAGCGGTCTAAATTAAATATCAGAACAGCAATAGCTCAACGCCAGGTGGCAAGATATACAACCCTTCTCTATAATGAGCTGTGCATTTGTTTTTAAAACATTTTGTGACAAATTAGCCACGTGTGGCAACTGAATATTGGAACACAATAGCGCGCAATTCACAAAGTTGGCCTTTGTGATTAATGTCCATACCCCTCTAGCACTGGGTCTTCCATAGATTCAGAGGCTTGAATTTTTCCTGCCCCCAAAATTGAATTACAGGTAATGTTCTGAAGTGGTCCTTCTTGCATGGGAGGTGCAAGGGTGAGAAGAAAGAAAGGCGTACACCTTCTATATGTAAGTAATAAACACCTCAGACCTTAGCCGATATAAGTTATGCATGTGTTTTATGAACTTAACAGAGCTGGTTCGAAGTACTGACACTCTATCAAAGCGTCACTTTGGACGCAACTGAGTGATTTTAATTTTAACGATTTAAAAAAAAAAAAAAAAAACACCACACACCTTGCATCCCAAGTGTCCAAACGTCTCCCTCCTGTCCGCTCATTCTGCATAGAAAAGCGGAGCACCTGAGCTTCCATCCAGACTTCTACTTGCCTGTGAAAAGACCAGTGATTTCAGTGATGCACTCACCCTCCACTGACCTTCATTTGGGCCATTCTCACTTGTAAGTTTTTTGCATACCTGACTATCTGGCCCACATTTTAGCAATGCTGCATTCATACCTCATATCCGGGCATTTTTTAGATGCCTTTTGAAAGGTCATCGGTGTGCACTATCTTTTCTTTGCCCATCTCCAGCAGTTAAACATTTTCAGGGGTTAGCCCTGTATGTTTTATGTAAATGCAGCACAAAGGCACGTATGTTTCAGAAATGTAGTCCTCCCGCTGCCCTGGGATGTGTTTTGCTTCCATAATTGGAGAGCTATCCAAAATATCATACTCCTTTCCTGATACATTTATAAAGTATAACAATTCCAAATTGGCGACAGAAATCTGGTAGTGATATATAGTTCCAAAGCCTGAATTACTTTGAGGTTGTGTATAGACTGTAGCCACCCTGGATGAGCTTTCCCCAGTGAAGTGAGATACGCCGGTTATGTGATAAGCCTTTGTTTTGTAACTTGCAGATGAGCTGATTTTAAGAATAGTAGTTTTGCCTCAATCACGATTTATATCTTTTCACCCACAAAAAAGGCAGATGATCTCTCACATCTAGTATGACAAATCTAGTGCTTAATTTTAGCCAGTGGTTGTAGGTGAGTCCTACCTGTACTAATTTTTGGGGTCTAGAACGTATTTTTTCGTAGCAGACTTTGATCCAGAGCACTAGAGAGAAAAGCACGAGAGAGAAAAACAATAAAGGGGGAAAGAAATATGAAAAGTACCATGGAAAACCATTAAGAAAAGGAGAAAGCAGGGATGAAAAAAGAACCTGCAAGAGTTAGGTAAAGAAGCAGGGGGTGTCTGTTGGTGGATTAAGGAGATATGATCTCTAATCACAACTAGAAACATTGGTATTTGGCACCCCGATGTTTGATATCACAGGACCCCGTGCTTCTCAGGAAAGGTTTTTGCCCTGGCACCTATTCTTTTGCAATTGAAATACTGGACAAATTGCAGACAGTGTGGCAAATTCACTTAGATCACCTGCCACCAAGTTGTTGTCATTTACATTAAATAGTCCCATCCTGAATTTCCTGGTTTGCGTCAACCTTTTGTGACATTTTCTGCTATACTGGCTTAGCTAAAGGCCATGTGCAGACCCTTCCACCACAGAGGCAGTTGGTGTTGTACAAAGAGTTCAGTCCCATGTCATAAGTGTGATATTTTGCAAATTAAAAGGCATGGCTCTCTATTATTCATCTATTCCCCAGTATTAGTGGACCCTAGTTTTCTACATTGTCTTTTCTGGTGTTCAAGGGTATGTTTAAAAGTGAGATTTCCAAACTCCTGCTGGAACCATATTCCCATGGTTCCTAAATAATGTTGTTGTGAGTTCCTACTTGTCTAAAAATCTTCCTCTTCTACACCGGAGCTAGCAGTAAGACACCAAGCAAACTATAGAGTAACTGCTGCGTCTGTGGGTGATTGTGTTTAGTAGTGTCCATGGTTCAAACCACATAAGTAAAACATTTAAATAAAAAAGTGGATGGAGTAGATGATTGAGAGGAGACTGTTTTGAATTTAGCAGCAACATCCCATTATTTTTATTAATGTGGTGCTGAAGAGATGAAAGTCCCTTCTGGATTAGGATTAGGAGTATCAACGTCCCCATGCTTTGTTCTAGTTTGTCAGTTTTTGAGAGTTCATTTTCAACTTTTTACATGCTTTCATATTCTAGCTGTGCATATAAGAGGACATTTTCCTGGATCAGGCCAAAAGGTTCATTTCCACAAAATCTTTTTTTTTTTTTAAATCTCCGGCTTTGACTGTCAAAACTCAACGCATGTAATGCAAGCCTACTATTAAAGTGTTTTTTGGATAATATATTTCAAATGAGATTTTAGGGATTGGTGTGGACTTGGATACTTTGAAAGAAACCCCCCGGATCTTTCTCCTTTACAAATTATTAGAGGTAATGTGATAAACGGATTCTTTTTTTTCAATCTCCTTTTGCGTGAAACCAATGACCTGGTCTGTCAGTAATATCAGTTCTCTCATTCCATGATGAGGCAATTTGGTGTACTGTGTTGCAATATATGCTTCACTTATCTAACACTGTGATACTGTCAGAACGTCTGGTGTGTGCCTCCCAGATGAAAATCTGTGCAAATAGAGTGAAAATCGATGGCCGATTGTTTTGTGCAAATAGAGATTTCCAGTGGTCATAGGCCGGCCATACACTTGCACCTCTAGAGCAGTACCTGTTCAGATCCTTACCTTTTCTAATTCCAGAAAAGGTTTCTTCAACTCTTAAAAAAAAAAACTGTATTATAATGGCGTTATGTGTCTTTATTAATGGTCAAACTCTGTGCAAGTTCCGCAGTTTGAAAACATGTAATTTATGGTCATTTATGGTGTGTTTTGAGTTTCTTCAAACAAAGAATCGGAGAATAAAACCTCACGTCGGTGTAATTTGCCTTTAGACTGTGAATTTCTCATAAATGACTCAAGTTATCGCAGTGTTTCCCCCGAGTAGTGAGCAGCAGATGAAAACGTGTCTTTTTGGTGGTGAGGGCAGGGTGGGATAAACATCTCCTCCTTTCAGATGCACCCTTGCCACGGTGACGCTTTTGTCCTTTTGATGATCTGTTTTTGGACCGGTGGACGGTTGTAAACAGATAGATGCATCTCAAATGCTGACTTTGGTCGGCAAACAGAGAGGCCTTTGTGTGAGAGAGTTGGCCATAGCCCGAGTAAAATGGCTGCTGGTACTCGAAGCGTTAAAAGTGCGGCAAGGCAACATCCAGACTGGGCTGAAGCCCTGGCGAAATTTGTTTTAGCGATGATGCCAGCCCCTTGCGTCCTCCTTTGTTTGTTGCTTTTGGGGCATTGTTGTGTTTTTTTCACGCATGAAATTTTAAGTCTGCGTTCTCTACTACATCTGCTCCGTAGACAACTTGGAAAAAGTTCCTGCCTGTTTGCACTTTCTCCGTTCAGGCGTTCGGCAGCCTTTCTCTGCCAGGTTTTCAGTGAATTTTGGGAAGGAGGGAGACGGAGAGAGGGCGAGTGAGTGAGAGAGTTTGAGAGAAGGAAAAAAAAGATGGGAGTTGGCTTTATTCCTGCTCGGCCTGAGCCTGCCTCTCGATATTTGCCAACTTTTGAAAGCAGCCAAGAGGGACGTGTTGGAGATAGTCTGGGACACGTCTTTTAACTCTTAGCTGCCATTTTTTGTGAAAATGTTATGCTGAGTTTCCTTTTGTGGGTGATTTAGAGAGAACAGGGGCTGGCCACACTTCTTAAAATGGCCATTTGAGCGCAATCCAAACAGAGAACCAAGCAGCAAAGGAAAAGGCATTATGTTATGTTTATTTTTTGCATATATACATAATTGAAGCTAAATACTTGGACTTCTAAAACACTAACGACAAATGTACTCATTTGTATGCATTTCAACTTTTTGAGTCAGTTTGTATTTTACTGGACTCAGAACAACGAACATTGAGAAAATGATTTTCCTGTTTGCTAGCCGCACCATCATCATGAAATGTTTTGACATTGTTATTGGGTTTAAACTGCTATTTTCCACCTTGGAGTCCAACTTAAAACTCGAACGAAATTTGATATGTAAACATTTTTTTATGTTTCTAACTGCTGAATCAGTTGCTGAGATGTTTATATTCTGCTTCGAATCGGTCATCCTGAAATGCAGATATATTTGAATCTATGTTTGTATTTTTAACATACTCTATCAAGAAAACAAAATAAGAAAGATAAAAGAAACGCACCGAGTTAAACCACCAAGTATAGCTAGCAAGCATTGATCGGCAAAAGAAAATTGGCTTTTTGTCAAAATAGCCCTAGAATTGTTTGTGGAGGATGTTTTATTGTTCCGATAAGTAGTTCCTGATTTTGGTGGAATGTGCTTCATTGACTCGTATAGCATTGTTTGCTTGGGCCTGTGATTCTAGTCGGTGACAGATGAGCAGTCAATGCTGTATGGTGTGAGCCCCATCAGCAGTTGGTTGCAGAGCGCAGAAGCTGTTTTGGGTGCCCGCTTCATGAGCAGTTTATTGATACACACTTAGGACCTTGATTAGCCCAACTCCTCAAGTCCTGTGTTGAATTGCTAACTCAGCTGCACTCGTGTGTGTTAAGATCATTGCCCATCCTTAGAAAAACCCTGGGCGTCAAGGTCTTTTGGGACAAATGCGCCCTCAAAGGAATGCCTTGCTGTTTACTTAAAGGAAATCAATTGCATACGCTCAACAGCTATAATTTATATCTGCCTATGCTTTCTGTGTGTCTATTTAGTTGTGCCTCTATGTCTACTTCACTTTTTGTAGCCGTCTCTTTATTGCATCGCTCAAAGTGTAAGCTCTTTGTTTCTGTATTTTCATGACTCTCTTCACTTCTCTTTATTGCACTCTCTCAAACTGTAATCTGTTTGTTTCTATATTTTCATGACTCTCTTCTCTTTATTGCACTCTCTCAAACTGTAATCTCTTTGATTCCGTATTTTCATATGACTCTCTTGCCTTCTCTTTGACTTCTACATATAATCTCTCTCTTTCTTTCTCTCTCTGTGCTGATGTGGATAGCTTCAAGTCAGCTTTATATCCACGCTTCCCATTGTTTGTCTACATGGATTTTAAATTCACCTACCCAAGGACAGCTCCAGACTTTGAATGAAATGTTTTTATTGCGCATGTTAAATGTTTGGAGAGTTACTCAACAACCGTTAAAATTGGCACTGCTCCTCCTTTGAAAGTAGAGAATGCGAGCCTGAAGTGGCAAAGTGTGTACTTTGATACATACTTAGTTTTCCAAACTCTTGGAATTTTGTTGAGCATCAGAGGAGAGAAGTGCAACGCGGGAAAACCAATGAAAACCTTGAAGCAAGAAGAAGCATCGTATTGCTTCCACGGTCCGCCTGTTTCTAGTTCGCCACAGATCTTCGAAAAGTGACTTTACAATGCTAGAAAAGTTACCTATCCGTTCTCCCATAAACGGCATTTATTCATGCATCTTGGCAAACTAAAATCCTTTCTTTTATTGTAAAAATCAGTTTCTTTTCGCGCGATGCTGGAAAAGTCCAGATCTGACTCTCTGCTGACTTAGCTGTGTTGGGAAAAATTCCAAATTCGGAGTATAGCTGGAGCGACCTCATATCCCTGCCGAGTCTCGACGGGAGCCGAATCATCCCGGGATCCCGGTCGCCTTTTTCTGAGCAGGCTGAGAGCCCATGAATTATTCAGAGAGGCCTGGAAGACTGCAACGGAATGGGACGGTAAAGCGAAGGCCGGTGAATTATTTAGAGAGAGCAGAAAGCTTTCTTGGAAAAGGCGCAGACGGGCGACCCTATTCCACCTGGGAAAGCAAGGATTGTTTTTGCTGTTCCATCTGTGGGATGGCGCATCCTCTTCCCCTAGTCAAGTACTGGAAGCTGCATTCAATACGAGTCAGAGGTCACAGAACTTTCTTTTATAGGCCAAGACTTTTACCATGAAATGTATAGCACTGCAGCAGACTAACATTATACACGGGTTTCTGTAATGCAACTCAACTCCGTGAAAAGGAGAGACGAATGCCCTCTCAAGCATACTGAAGAAACAAAGTTTATGTAACAAATGTAAGCAAGTCTAGCCCAGACAGCTTTTTTAAATTTATTTATTTTAGGTCTGGCCAACAGACAGGTTTAAATGGTTATTCAGCCTACTTTTTTCCAAACAATTCATGATAGCACTATGTACACATACCAAAGCTCTTGGTCAACCTTATCATCCATTGGTGTGTTAAAGTGTCACTCACATTTTGCTACCCCCTACCAACCATCAAGCATTGGGCAGTGGGTCAGCTCACGCAAAACCATTGGCTCTCTTCACTATCAGTGACGACATCTAGCTGTGGACGTGTAGACATCCACCTAAAATGTACTCCCCTTCACAGAAAAGGCTGATGGGCCAATTTCTGCCTTTATTTCAGCATTGAGTTTAAGATTATTCTTTTAATTTTATTTTTGCGGCCAGTAGTTTTTACTTGTTTATTTTCGGACATATGAATGACACCTTTAAAAGGCAGCATTTTTACTTTTTATTACTTTAACATTTTTGATATGCATATGTTTACAAAAACAGTAAATTATAAAAACCATATCGCAGCCTTGCCAAGGCTAGAGCTGTTAGCTTTGCCGGTGCTTTTTTGTTGCTCAGCACACAGATAAACTGTTACTCTATCATTTTGCTAGGATTTTTCATAGTAAGTCAAATAGTCTATGAATAGTGTTCGATTGTAACAGATATTCACATTGACATTTATTACAAGTTGTGGGACATGTACCTCTACATGGCACATTTCACACAGTACTAGAACGGACTTCACAAGCATTTACGTAACAGTTCAGTAAGACATTGAAAGCGTACAATATGTTTTGGAATGAAGTGTACCGAAATAGCAAGGGTCAGAGTAATATTCAGTTCATGGCATTCCAGATTCTAGGTGTATCTTATGGGAAAGTACTGTTCTAACTTTTATCCCGCTCCTAACATTGCCTGTAAAATCTGCAGGTAAACCTTCCTGTTCTTGAGACTCGTTGTACAGAGGCTTGCCCTGTATTATGACTAGCTCTCTGAACTGTTTTTTGAAGAAAAAACTAGTGTGCAGTTCCTAAGTGTGAGGGAGGGTTCAGGTCTGTCAAGAAGTGCCCTCACGCACCCCAGAGGATGTCATGCTTCATCATTGGGCCTGCTCCTCGTTGGGCCGGTGCTGCAATGCCCGAGGGGCACCCGCAAAGGGGCACTATAGCGGAAATCTTTTAGTTGGTGAAGCCATTTGGTGTGTGGGGGTGTGTGGACTCGGTAATGCAGTGAGTGAGTAGTGTTATTTAAAATAGATCTAGGGCTGCCCTTTTCTTTAATTCTAATCCTAGGGTGCACTAGCCTAACTAACATCAGGAAGCCCTGTCTGAATACAATGGTCCTACAGGGCCTGTGTGGTGCATGAGGTCGACACGTTTCTTGCCTAAGGAAGCCCTTAACGGGTCTAATGGCAATTCATCAGGACCATGTTTGATTTACAGAAATTAATCTCAACTCTAGCACTACTGGTTCTTGAAGTGGCGTAATGCAGTAGTAGCCAGCCTTCCCGTTAAACACCAGGTCCAATTAGCCTAGTGATCTGAGACCCCTGGGTTAGGAGGTCTGGGTTGACGGGGGTGTTACGGCAGAGCACCTCGTTGCTCAGACGTAGGGTGGCACGACAACTAGCGTTGTTCCTACCCTAGATTTTGTCCCCGTAGGGGGATTGGACCTGGTGCTCTTGACCTTCTTTCTGTTTCTCCTTCTGATGTGTTGCTTTTTATTTTGAGCCTTGCACAGCAGGACTCTGTTCTGGGCACTTTGAAAGGGTATCTTTCGGCTCTCTCTGCCTTCCTGAGGTTGCCAGACCAAACCTCCTTATTGGAATCATCCATTGTACATAGATTCCTGAAAGGCCTTGTGCATATGTTTTCACCTACCCCTTTCATTATACCTCAGTGGGACCTTAATTTGGTTCTCACCTTCCTCATGCATGCTCCTTTCGAGCTCTCGCATAATTGTCCCCTCCGGGGGCTCACCATCAAAACAGCCTTTTTAGTGGCGATTTTTTCTGCCAGAATGGTGAGTGAACTGCAGGCTTTATCATCCAAGCCTCCCTTCTTGACAATTTTACCTGACAATTTGCCGCTTCCCACTAGAGCCTCTGTCCTCCCGAAAGTGGTTACACCTTTCCATGTGAACAATCTGTCAACCTGCCCCCTTTCTACGCTCCTCTGCATACCTCTAAAGAAAAGGAGCTACTCCACCATCTGGACCCCAAAAAAGCATTGTCGTTCTACCGTATCCGCACAAAAGAGTTCCAGTGGATGACCAACTCTTTGTGGGGTACGTTGGAGCGAAGAAGGGTTGGGCGGTGCAAAAGAGGACCATCTTGCGATGGGCCGTCCTCTGCATCAAGATTTGCTACATTCTGGCAAAGAAGCAGGCTCCAGAAGGCTTAAGAGCTCATTCCACCACACCTAAGGCTGCTACCGCTGCGTTAGCACGGTGGGGCCCAGTCCTGGACATTTGTCAGGCTACAACGTGGGCATCCCTGCACATGTTTACCAAACATTACTGCCTAGACAGTCAAGACCCCAGGACCGACCATTTCAGCCATTCAGTATTGCAGGATTTCCTAGTCTGAACTTGTCCGCAGTCCCTCCTCCGGGGATGCTATTGCTTGAGTATCTATCCAAAGGTAAGGAATCTGTGGCTAGGTGTCTCTATAGGATGAACAAGTTACTTACCTTCTGTAACGCCTTATCTGGACGCCACGCAGAGCCAACCGATACCACCTACCGGCGTGCAGAGGTATTACTAGAAGAAAAATCTTCCAGTTCTAGTGTGACGCCTGGAAAATTAAAAGGTAAGGAATATACAGCTAGATCATGTCTCTACCAGATAAGGCGTTACCGAAGGTAAGTCATTTGTTCATTAGAGCACATTAACCTTTGAAAATCAATGTAAATAATTTAAGTATATTCGTTTATTTATGAATATGAAGTTTGAAATAAAATAAAGTCACCCTTTAGCAATTTTTCTTTTTGATATGATTTAGTAAATTTAATTAAAAGTTGTGTTCTAATTAATTTGTAATAAAAGTTTAGAAATGTAATTAAATATTTTATTAGGAAGTGTGCATAATTTATACATTTGTGTGTGTGTAATGTAAACGTTGTATTTCATTTGAGGTTGTTACTTTAAGCTTCTGCCTCATTAATTTTAATGGAAATGTGTTGCAGTACATGTAAATGGCCATGTGAGGTGGTAGGCTGACACCAAGACTGCACAGGAGTATATTTACTACTGCTTTGTGACATTTAGGGCTGTAGTATCTTTAAAAGTACTGTACTCTTGTGAATGTGAGTTTGAATTAGCAAACCCTCCATTAGCCTCTCATTTTCCCTCCCTAAATGCCTTCGCAAACCTCTGCCAAATGGTAGTAGATATTTTCCATGTTCTCACGATTGCATTGCTCATTTCAGCATTTACTAATAAGTAGTAAACTTACATGTGTGGAGATCTCCCCATATAGAAGGAGAAAATTAGAGGTGGATATCTCCACCCATAGGTTTATGGTTTGCATTTTTTAGTAAGTGGTACCACTGTAGTACTTGTTTACATACTACAAAATGCAGTTTGTGAATCAGGCCCGTGGTCTCTGTCTCATGTGGAAAGTTGGACCACACATTCCTCTCTCAGATCTGTTCACAAATAAGCAGTGAGGGTCACAAATAAACAGAATTACTTGTTTGTCAATACCCTTTTCTATTAATTGTGTGTGTTTTTAGGTGCTCAGCAATAGTATGACGCTTCTCCTACATGATCTGGGTACCTGTTGTGATCCCATATTTAATGATTATTTCTCCAAGATGTCTTAATTTCTCTGTATAATATTCATGATGGATTCTGTGTAGTTCTTCAGTTATATCTTGAATGAATCCTATGGTAGATACTAAATTAATTCTGGAGTAGAGTTTGTGTTATATTTTCTGTCCTCTAGCGTTGATCCATTCCTGATTATCTCTAATTTCGAGAAGATTATGTGGTAAATCTTCAGTCATGTATGTTGTGAAATCTTTGGAAAATTTTACTTTCACATCTGGATTGATACTTGATTTTTTCGGGGGTGGATTCAACAGTAGATTCTCAGTTGTATCTGGGGTAGATTCTGTACAACTTTTAGAATCCTCTCTAGGATGTATACATTCCATGATAAATTCACGATCCTCTCAGGAATGTATTTCATGGTAGATTTCCTGCCAATTTCAGGATGGGTTCTAGGGTAGTTTTTTGGGCGTACTTGAAGTGAATTCCATGGTACGTGTTTGGTTATATCTGCAGTCTTTCTGTGGTAGATTTGATTCCTGTTACTATCCAGCATAAATTTCACTGGGTGTTTTCAATAATTTCCCCTGTGGATCCTGTATCACCTCACACATTGAATTCTTTGTGTCACCTTTCCATGATCAGTTTCCATGATCAGTACTCCCTTCCTCAACAGCAGCACTTTGATATTTCTGTTAAGAGTCTTATGTCACTTCAGTAGATGGAAGTAACCAGGATGAAGTGTCTATGGTGCATTGATTTTCGTGGATGACCTGAAATCACAAACAACCTCTAATTGATGTGGAATCGCCAATGCCACGTGGCATTTGTTTGTTTGGCCCTGTGTTTTTGAATATTGCGTTCTTGTCTGCCTCCTATTGCTAACGTTATACTTAACTGTCTATTTCAAAGGTATTGAGCGCACAAGGTACGGCAAACCTAGAATGCTGTAGACAAACTGCAAAGAATACAATGCTGAGTACACTTATAACAGTGCTGCTTCCAAACAGTCGTACACTCTGTGTTTTCAGGCTGTACTCCAAGGGACTCCCTGAGGTCCAGCTGAATATCTCATGCAGATCACCAGAGACTGCAAACCCTATAATTTTGTGCATTCTTTCAACCTTCATAAGTGTGCTCCTTACTTTACTTTTATTGCTAAGCATTCTCTTATTGGGGTTTGTGACCTTTGTTTGCTATTCACAAGGAGCTGCGGTCCTGCCTAGTTGTGTGGTTTTAAGCTCATGTGCATTATTTTTGCCCTTTTGATTTTTCTCGTGGTGTTTTGGGCCAGCTCAAATACCACTGGAAAGGGTCCCTCGTTCTTGTGTAATGGGAGATCTCTGATCTGAGCCCTGTTAGAGGTGTAAGAAATGTTGGTGCTTGGTTTTTGTGCCATTATAAATACTGTACTCTGCTATGTAGTTAATCAATAGTTAAAACGTATCGCTGGTTACTATGTGTCTCCACTCCATCTATTGTATATAAAGTTATAGCAGAATGATCTGGGTGCAAACACTTTCAGTGTCACTCGGTGAGCTCAATAATATGCTCCAGCAAAATGTAGGAGTGAAATATTCTGTTTAATTTATGAAATACCTCAACTGATATTACTTTAGCCACATTTTCTTGTGCCATTTGTTTTCTAAAAACTTTGTGCATCTAGGTGCCTGTCAGGCGCGCAACACCCATTGGGCTCACCGGGCTTCAGCCACCCCCGTCATGTGTGTCAGCCCGGCTGAGACAGCCTCGCGGGCTGGCGTCCGTCTAATTAAAGCCGCACCTGAGTACTTCACGAAGTTCTCGGGTCTTTAAAAGACCATTTACACGTTAATGAGGCTCTTGTTGCGTTTTCGCCCCTTCTTACAGCCACTCTGCCTATGGCTGGAAGACTTAGCCCCCCCCCCCGAAATCTTTTTCAGCCTCCCCCGAAATTTGGCTCTAGTTGCCCGCCTGGTGCCTGTGTCTTTACTCACTCAAATGGTTGTGACTCAACCTGGTCTTAACTTCTTGGGAAGCTGTTAGATTTTTGTGCTGTACAGACCAAAGGAAACATAGGATGACACAACTATGTTGTATCCTGTTTTTTCAAGACAATTAGATTTCAGACCACCTCAAGAACCACTTCTTATCTGATAGAGACTTCTAGTCGCTGATGTCTTTCCTTAGAATTATCCCCCGACGTCAGACTGGATCCGGAACTTTTTCGTGAGCAGTACCCCTGTGCGCTGGTAGGTGGCGTCATTTGGCTCTGTGTGGCATTGTCATCATTGCCAAAAGCCGGAAGTGACGTTTGTTGTACCTGTATTGGCGGCACCCGAGCACGCTGACATCAATTCCGGCAGTCATTGCAGATCCGGAGACAGCTTCCACTAGTAATTTTTTGACAAACCTTTTTTTGACTTTTGTGGAAGTCTTTTTTAAAAATCTTTCTTCTGGTGGGGCAGAGATGTCCACTAGGATAGCTGACAACAAGCCCTGTGGCGCCTGTCACCGACCGATGTCGGTGACGGACCCGTATCTTGTTTGACTCTAGTGCCTGGAGCGCGACCACAATGCAAAGACCTACATCGACTCTGCGCCATGAACTCTAAAGCCTTGAGTTAGAGGTCCCTCAAGCTCCTTGCCGCTCGACATGCAACGCCACGACGGTCTCGATCCTGGTTAAGAGGAAGGTCCCGGGATTGGTTGCGGAGCCATCAATCTGCGTCATGGTCGAAGTCTTCTAGTCTTTTGGGTAAGTTCAACAGAAGAAAGAAAAGTAAGAAGTTGAAGAGATCTTCAACTTCACCCCTTCCATCGAGGGAGCGTCATCATTCAAGGCCTGTCTCCACGGTTGAGCCTATGCCTGGGCCTGCTCCGAGCCTCCCCGAGTTTCTGAGAGCCGGAGTGGCCCCCGCCCAACTCCGCAAATTTTATGAGGCCATGCACCTCATATTTGGGCAGCACAACTCTGCTGGCATGACTTCCAGCCCCGCGGGTTCGGGAGGAGCCCCTATTGGTTTACCACTGGTGGGTCCGCCCTCGGCACCAATCGAGCCCCTTGGATCCACGAATAGATCCAGATCGGTGCCGATTGTACCACCTCCAACTTCCCTGACTCGCGGTCTTATGTACCTAATCTATTCCTCAATGTTGACACGGAGCTGGAGGGGCATCACACGACGTCGATTCTCACGCCAACGGGATCCTTGCCCTCCAGACCGGAGCCTGAGCCTTATTCCTAGAGGCTAAGACTTGGGGAGGAATGGGAGGGGCTATCGGGCCCTGAGGAATTCCAGCCTCAAGACCCCAACATGGACTGGTATGAGGAATTGGTGGACACCAGAGAACTGGACACTTCTTCAGATGCTGGCATACTCTCTCCTACCTAGGCCACGGAGCAAGTAGCTTCTTTCGCTATGGTGGTTAGAAGGGCGGCCGAGGTCCTAGACCATAGTCTGCCCTCAGTGGCAGTCAAGACTAACATCTTGACCGAGGAGCTTCAGCCAGGAGTGCTCCCTCTGAACCACTTCTCTCTTTTACTGAAGCCCTTACAGACATCCTGCTTGGGGTCTGGTCGAAGCCCAGCACAGAGGCTCCTGTGAACAGGACAATTGCCCGCCTTCATTGACCCACCCCAGGAGAACCCAATTTCCTTGCGCAACATCCTACCCAAGCCTCCACTTCCTGTGTAATCCCGGAGCATTCCCTACTACCCCACTGGATAGGGAATCCAAGAGGCTGGACACCTTAGGCAAGAAAATGTTTTCTTTCACCAGCCTGGCACTGCGGTTCGTGAACCTCTGCGTGCGTTTTGGGCCGATTCTCCCATGCACTGTGGGCTTCGGTTGCGCAGGTGCTGCCCATAGCCCACAAGGAGGCCTGGGCCATACTCATTCAAGCTATGGCAGATGGGAGAGATTTAGCCAAATTCATGATTAGATGCGGGTTGGATACAACCGAATTGCCATGCAGAGTGGTTTCTTCATTGGTGGCTTTATTACACCAAGCCTCTCTGAGAATGACTGTCTTTTCAAGGGATGTCTAAGCCTCCCTTACGGTCATGCCCAGCCAACCTCTGTCCGCCTTTCTCTCCTTTTGTTGCCACGGAAGGGGCTTCGAGGGGCATCCTTTTCCACCCAGCAACCATGGCACGCAAGATCCCCGGCCTCTGTGTGGCCAAGAAGGTGGTACCCCCAAACCCTATGGGTCATGCAGCCAGAGTCCACCACACCCCCAGCAGTCACCACCTGGAAACCTCTTTAGTTTACCTTCCAACCATCATGGGCAACCAGTGGGAGGCATGATATGGCATCATCTGTTTGACTGAAGGTTGATAACATCAGACCACTGGGTTCTCCAGATTGTGCGAAGGGGTTACTCCCTCCCCTTCGTGATTACCGTTTCACCCATGCCATCCACTTGCAACAGACTGACGAGGGACCATCTATCCTTATTCAGCCAGTAAGTAACAGATCTATTCCAAAGTCTTCAATGTTATTCTGGCAGCCAGGCATCCCTCAACCAAGACATTATATGCCTGCCGTTGGGACACGTTTGTGGCATGGTATGAAGAGAGGCAGCTTTACCCTCTTTCTGCTCCCCTCCCTCAATAACTTCATTCTTTGTCTTGCTTTGAACACCTTCAAGGGCTAATTTTCTGCCATCACAGCCTTTGTGCGGTTGCCAGATTAGCCACCCCTAGTCAAATCCCCCATTGTACATAGGTTTTAAATAGCCCTGCAACACATTTCCACCTTCAGCCTTCATCATGCCACTCTGGGACCTTAATCTAGTACTTACCCTTCTAATCTGCGCTCCCTTGAGCCACTGTACAACTGTCCTTTCAGGCTCCTTATCATGAAGACGGCCTTCCTAGTGGTGATAACAATTGCCTGGAGGTTCAATGAGCTTCAGGCTTTTTCGGCTAAACCTCCGTACCTGAAGATCTTCCCAGACAAGCTGGTTCTTCACACTAGAGCCTCCTCCCTCTCCTTCCTCTTTCTCTCCTTCCTTCTGAAAGTTGTCACTCCCTTACATGTAGTCCAATTCATCACCCTGCCTAGTTTTATGCTCCGCACATCCCTCTAAGGAGGAGGAGCGACTCCACCGACTGGATCCAAGAAGAGCTTTGTCATTCTACCTTGACCGCATGAAAGAGTTCCGGGTGGACGACCTGTGGCATACCAAGGGGGTTGGGGGAAAGGTCTAGCTACACCACTGTGGACGATCAACTCTTCGTGGGATATGTCGGAGCAAAGAAGGGAAATGCTGTGCAGAAATGGACCATCTCCTGATGTATCGTGCTCTGCATTAAAATCTGCTACTCATTGGCCAAGATGCAACCCCTGAAAGCTTGTGTGCTCATTCCGCCAAGGCTGCTACCACTGCGTTAGCATGCGGAGCCTGGTAATGGACATCTTCCAGATAGCAACATGGCCTCTCTCTGCCCATGTTCACCAAACTCTATTTTTTGGATAATTAGGTACAGCAGCATGAGCACTTTGCCCATTCAGTCCTGCAGGACTTTTTGGTGTGAATTTATTTCGCAGACCCACTTCAGTGGAGGTATTGCTTGGGTATCTATTCTAATATAATGAATCTGTGACTTACAAGGCTGTATCAGATGAACAAGTTACTTACCTTTGTTAATGCCTTATCTGGTAGAGACTCTATCTAGCTCCAGATTCCTTACCAGCCCAACCATCCTCCCTGTTCTGTGAATGGATTTCTAGGGACAGGGCTTTCCTCTTTCAGGGCCCTAGTTTTCCACACCAGTGGTCAGTGTTCTTTGTGGCTTCATGCTCCTGGCGTGGAAAGTCGTAGGAGAAACATCCTTCGAACTGGAGGTGTGAGGCTGTTTTTAGAATTTAGTTATAGGCGCTCTGGTGCCCCTTAATTTTACAGTTGTTGCTGCAGGATCTTAGCTGTACACTGTTGCTTTATGTAGTCAGTTGTGGTTACCCACTCCAGTCTGCCTGTCAGGAACAGTGGTGCTCTGTTTCCATTTGTGTGTAAACTCGTACAGACCAAGAAGTCTGGTAGACCTGACTCTTCCCTGGCCTTGCTGACTCCAATATTGACCAGTGGCTCCTCTAGCTCCAGAAACAAAAAGCTGCGCAGCCATGGGTGTTAGCACTCTGCTCACTCCTGTGGGGAAGGGGTGATCTTCATCTTCGTATCTTGTTTGGGCACAAACTTAAGTCCACCACCCAAACAAAACAAGTACCACCCCAGGTCGGAGCAGTGATCTCGTAGAGCGGCAATCAAAATATGCTGTATGCGTTGTGATTTTTCTCAAGCACTTATTCCTGTATACCACTTGTAGCCAATTCCTCCTTTACAGGTTCCCTCCTGCAGCTCTCTGGGGACTGAACAGCTGAAATCATGAGTACAGACTATGGGAATAGGTAATCTTAATAGAACCCACTCGAAGTCCTCAGGTATGTCAAAATCTAAAATGAATCATCAATTTCAGAAAGCCAAGCATGAATCAACACCATCTCAACCTTCAAAATCAGATGAGAAGGTTACAATGCCTGCATCGAAGGGCCCCTCGCCCTCAGCATCCTCCGACTTCAATGTGAGTCAACAACCAGTCCCAGTGCTCCCAGAGTTCTCTGAGTTGCCCTCAACTTTGCATCAGGTCATCATGGCCTTTAAGGAAGCAATACTACAGATTTTAAAAATGCTACCGGCTGCTTCTGGAGCACCTTTGAACGCTATGGAGCCGCATGGGCCTCCAGTTGAACTTCCGCTAGCGGGTCTTACACCCAATGCCATCTCCTGCCATGGGACCTGTTTTTCAGGCCCACACCAACACAAGTCCAAGCCTGCACACCAACTCCAGGGTCCATGACAGTCCCTTCTGTTTTGGTGCCTTATTCGACTGCACCGACGCCTGTACTAGATCAGTTTCTCCTGTATTGACTCTTTTACAGTTTCACATGCTTGAATGTTCCCCATCGTCATAATGGAAGGCCCACGGTAACATAAGAAATAGCAGTAATACAACATTACCACAGACCTCCATAGAACAGAAAACTCACTTAAGTAACTTCTCAGTCTCATTTTAAATCATCCAAACTTCAGCCAATCACAGCTGAGACCTCAGAGTTCCCTTCCCTACAGAGCCACCATACCTCAGATTTCTTACCGCACGTCGTGTGATAGGGAGTCTCCCTGAGCTCTGCTCAGTTACAGTATTTCTTCTCAACGTTTCACCTCCAGTCTCAGCTTTAGCTACTCTCAAGGTATTTCTTAGACTTAATACTTTTAATCTTCCTGCTTATGAGATGCCAGGGCCTAAAAAATGGTTGTTTAGGCCCTGTAAGACCTGTGGGAAATGTAGGCTGTTCTCAGAAGACCCCCTTATGCAGTGTTTATATTGCCTCTACCCTGACCAAAAACCTAGGGAATGCAAGTATTGCCACACTTTTTCACCTAAAACCCTCAAAGATAGGGAGGGTAGGCTGTTGCTCTGGCTAGAGAAGAGAAAGGCTGCTACAGATTCGGAGTCTGAACCTAAGGAAAAGACCCATTCTTCCTCAAGGAAAAGAAAGGAAAGGAGGGCAATCCCTCCTCACATCATGGGGACTCTTAAGTCCCAGGACAAATCTGAGCCTAAACACCACAATAAACCTCAATCAGAGGCTTCAAAACCTTCAAAATCAGATGAGAAGGTTACAATGCCTGCATCGAAGGGCCCCTCGCCCTCAGCATCCTCCGACTTCAATGTGAGTCAACAACCAGTCCCAGGGCTCCCAGAGTTCTCTGAGTTGCCCTCAACTTTGCATCAGGTCATCATGGCCTTTAAGGAAGCAATACTACAGATTTTAAAAATGCTACCGGCTGCTTCTGGAGCACCTTTGAACACTATGGAGCCGCATGGGCCTCCAGTTGAACTTCCGCTAGCGGGTCTTCCCCCCAATGCCATCTCCTGCCATGGGACCTGTTTTTCAGGCCCACACCAACACAAGTCCAAGCCTGCACACCAACTCCAGGGTCCATGACAGTCCCTTCTGTTTTGGTGCCTTATTCGACTGCACCGACGCCTGTACTAGATCAGTTTCTCCTGTATTGACTCTTTTACAGTTTCACATGCTTGAATGTTCCCCATCGTCATAATGGAAGGCCCACGGTAACATAAGAAATAGCAGTAATACAACATTACCACAGACCTCCATAGAACAGAAAACTCACTTAAGTAACTTCTCAGTCTCATTTTAAATCATCCAAACTTCAGCCAATCACAGCTGAGACCTCAGAGTTCCCTTCCCTACAGAGCCACCATACCTCAGATTTCTTACCGCACGTCGTGTGATAGGGAGTCTCCCTGAGCTCTGCTCAGTTACAGTATTTCTTCTCAACGTTTCACCTCCAGTCTCAGCTTTAGCTACTCTCAAGGTATTTCTTAGACTTAATACTTTTAATCTTCCTGCTTATGAGATGCCAGAGCCTAAAAAATGGTTGTTTAGGCCCTGTAAGACCTGTGGGAAATGTAGGCTGTTCTCAGAAGACCCCCTTATGCAGTGTTTATATTGCCTCTACCCTGACCACAAACCTAGGGAATGCAAGTATTGCCACACTTTTTCACCTAAAACCCTCAAAGATAGGGAGGGTAGGCTGTTGCTCTGGCTAGAGAAGAGAAAGGCTGCTACAGATTCGGAGTCTGAACCTAAGGAAAAGACCCATTCTTCCTCAAGGAAAAGAAAGGAAAGGAGGGCAATCCCTCCTCACATCATGGGGACTCTTAAGTCCCAGGACAAATCTGAGCCTAAACACCACAATAAACCTCAATCAGAGGCTTCAAAACCCTCTTCGGCTCCTGCATCTGCTTCTCTGACTCCACTCAGAGACCAATCTTCTCGACCTTCAACGGAGTAGTCGTCGAAGATTCCACTCTCCTTAAGAAAACCAGAGGTTCCTGCACCGTCGACGGCTTCATCGGCACCGACGGTCAAGACGTCGTCGGCAGCAACGTCGGCGGGAGCTGCGACGATGGTAACAACATTGATGAGGCCTTTACCGTTGACAAGAATTTCACAGTTGACCACAGGTTCGTCGACGATTCCAGCGACGACATTCCCGCAGACGAAGGCCTTCCAAGCACCGTCGACGGTACCACAGACGATTGCATCGGCAGTTGAGCCGTCATCGAGCCCGTTGACAGGACCGTCGACAGGGAAAAATCAATCTCCTTCAGCCCAGGCAGATTCGGGATTTCTCCAAAATATCTCCCTTACCTCAGAGGGATATTTGGCTCTGCATACAGTCCATCGCAGTTCAGAGTCAAGTGCCAAGATTCAGATGATGAGGGCATTGAGGGCAATGAACCATCTTCTTACCTGGCAGGAGAATTTTCTTTTGCAGAAAGAGACACATCCGTCATGCAGAGGCAGGATTCCTTCCAAGAAAGTTATCCTTGTGATGATAGAGAGGAGGAGTGTCCTCATTTTAGAGAACCATCAATGAATGTTCCAGTGTCTCTAGTGTCTGATCTTCGTCACATGCTTAATGACTATTACAGGTGTTTTCCAGGCGCAAATGCTCCTCAGAGGCCTTTACCTCCCCAAGAGGTACCCACTATTCTTCTGGGCCAAAGAACTACCAAATTCACAAGGGAGAAGACCCTCCCTCCTCTTATAGTCATCACAGGGGATACTCAGTATGCTCAGACAGATGAAAGTGAGATACAAATGGACACAGATGCCCATGATGAATGGGATGACTACATATCCCCTATGCCACCATCTCCTAACCCTACTGCGGCAGATTCCCCTCCAGCAAATATCAGGGGATTTCATGATCTTCTAGAGCCTGCCTCCAAATGTTTTGATTTGCCAATGCCAACTAAATAAACTGAGTGTTTTCTATATCATTTTAAACCAGGCACTCAACGTTCAGTGAGAGCAATTCCTATAATTGACTTTCTACAACAAGAAGAGCTAAAGTTCATGAAAACACCTGCCTCCGTTCCAGCTGTTATTCCAAAACTTGACAAAAAATACAAAGCTCCTGACAACTTGCCTGCATGCCTGATTGGTCACTCAAGCTAGACTCTGTGATCATTCAAGCAGCACAGAGAAGAGCCAAGAATCCAGCATCTCCCTGCACTGCCCAACCGGACAAGGAGGGCAGTCGCCTCGACAATATTGGGTAGAGGTTCTCAGCTCTGGCAGCTACCTCCATTAGAGCCTCTAATGCCATGGCCATTTTGGGAAGATATGATTGGCAAATGTTGTCGGACAGCGCTACTCTGTTGGAGTATCTCCCAGAAGATAAAAAGAAAGAGGCAAAAGATATTCTTTTGGAGGGAGAAAGAGCGTCTTCGGACTGCATTTTGTCAAATGGCAGGAGTAGCGGTTCTGCATCGCCAGGGATGGCTAAAAGCAACCACCTTTTGTCCAGAGGTCCAACCCAAGGATTTAGACATGCCGTTTGATGGGGAGTGCTTGTTTGGTAAGCACATAGACGAGGAGCTACAATCTATTAAGAAAGACACGGATACAGTCAAAGCCTTAGGCACTCTCCTGCAGCACCGCTTTCAGTCCTTTCGGGCTAGAGGTCAGGACATTTTTTTATTCCGTCAGCAATGTCTGCAGCGGTACCAGCCATTCCTGCGGAGTACCTCCCAGCCATACAACCGGTCCTTCCAGTCCAACACCGCTCAGACTTATTGAAGACCGGCAAGAGGCAGCAATCTGTTGGAAAGTCCCAAAACTCCAATAGGAGACAATGAAACTCGTAAGGCTCACCTTCAAGAATTACAGGTTCACGGCAAGTGGTTCAAACAGGAATTGGAGAGTCATATAAGCATTCTGGAGCTCAAAGCAGTGTTTTTAGGTCTGAAGGCCTTCCTGCCTCGGACCAAAGGTGCGTCAGTGCTCGTCAGGACGGACAACATAACGACAATGTTTTACCTCCTGAAACAAGGCAGAACAAGATCTCGAGCACTTCCCCATCTTGCTCAACAGATATATGAATGGCTCCTTGTCAACCACATCTCCTTGCGAGTGGAGCACTGCCAGGGATTCCCAATGAGAAGGCAGCAGAGCCACGAATGGGAGCTCAACGACTAGCATTTGAAGGAGGTTTTTCATTCCTGGCGTTACCCAACTTTAGAACTGTTCGCTACATTCTTAACAAAAAGTGTCCTCTTTTTGCAAGCAGACATCCTCATCCAAATTCATGGGGAGATGCCTTCCATGGTTTCAAGCTAGTCTGGCTGATGAGGGGTTATACCCCAAAATCGATCCCAGGATGCCTGTTTCCGGTCCAGGGAGGACCTGGCCTGGCAGTTCAGGCTGGGCTGTTCCCATGAGGAACAGGGTCAAGACTGATTTGCATATGGTTGGGTCTGTTTGGTCCTGTAGGAGTTCCTCGTATGAAATTGGTACACTGTCCCACCTCCAGCTATGTATTGCTTGGGTATCTATTCAAAGGGTAAGGAATCTATGGTTACAAGTCTCTATCAGATGAGCAAGTCACTTACCTTCGATAACGACTTGTCTGATAGAGACTCTGTCTAGTCGCAGATTCCTTACCGACCCACCTATCCTCCCTGAACAAATTTCTAGGGATAGGGCTGTTCTACTTTTAGGGCCCTAGTTTTCTACACCAATGGTCAGTGTTCTTTGTGACTTCGTGCTCCTGGCGTGGAAAGTCGCGAAAAGAAACTGATGTCAGCACACTGGGGTGACGCCTATATATGCACCGCACACGTCAGTTCTAGCGCGGATAACGCCATGCGGAGCCGAACGACGCCACCTGCCATTGTGCAGGAGTACTGCTCAAGAAAAATGTCCGTATCCAGTCAGGTGCCTGGAGATAATTCAAAAGGTAAGGAATCTGCGGCTAGTTAGACTGTCTACCAGATAAGGCATTACCGTCAGTAAGTAACTTGTTCTTCAGATGGCTTCTCTATCTAACTACAGATTCCTCGCTGCCCTCTTGCCTCCCGGTTCTGCGGAGGTGACATCTGTACATTGTAAAAGTGTCCCAAGTTAGATATAAACACACTGTCATTGAGAGTTTGTAAAACTGACCTGTGACTAAGTGTGTGGATGAAGAAATTAAGAAACTGGCACCAGGGTGCCTCGTGCGACATCACTTCATCACTTACAGGGTGGTGCGAGTTCGGCAGGAAGCTACATGGCACCACCTGGCAGCGTGCTAGAGTCATTGCTGAAAAAAAATCCTCATCCAGTTTAATGCAGGGGACTATTTGAAAGGTGAGGAATCTGTGGTGAGATTGGGAATGCATATTCTCAAAGTATTATAATGAGAGAATCTGGATTTCACTAAAGTCATGGAGGCTAGCATTATGCATTAACCTTTTATTGCTATTCCATGTGAAGCCATTTAAAGCAACTTTTTGCCATACTCAAAAGTCTAGAATTAGAATGAACATGCAAGCCCATATAAACTGCAGCCCAGCAGCCATCTTCCTCTTACTTCTGCTTCATAACAGATCAGAAGCTATCATTATGCATGGTCAAAGTTACGAATAGCCACAGATGAAACATGCTCCATAGATTTCAGGTAGGACTGGGCAACATCAGTTGACCAATCTGCAGCCGTCAAAATGTCCTCCAGGCACCCTCCTGATGAAAAAACCTTACTCGCCATTGCACCCCTCACAAAATGTGCACTGAATCTTTCCAGATCAAAGATCTGCTTCAGACATACACAAACTTGAAATGGTCGCTGAACTCACAGGATTAAATGGACTTATATAGGACAATAACTGTGTCGCTCCATCCTTTCAGAATTCTTCTATCCTTAGTTCATACTCCTTCAGACACCTTACCACACATAGCTTAAGGTAATCATTAAAGCATTGATAATAAATAGAATATGACATAGTCTTTGTCCTTTTTGTAATCTCGAAGAAAAAAAACATCAGGGTTGTGAAATGTATAACTTACCCCCAGAGTTTTTACATCAGAGACCTTTGTAAAGGATAATAAACACAATAAGGTTGATAACTTACAAGATAATTGATGTAACTCAAATACTTATTGGAAGGCCAGCTGTACAATTTCCTCAAATATCACATTCACATCCCACAAATTACTGTATCTCTGCATAGGTGGTCCATATAACTTAACACCTTTCATTGCCCTACAAATTAAAGCGTCCCTTCATATTGACAAGCCATTAATCGGAGCATGACCAGCTGCCATATCTGACCTGTAACTGTTTATGGTTCTAAAAATTACTCTTTTTTTCATACAAAGATGACAAAAAATTAGATGGATCTACAGGAGATGTCTCCACTGGATGCAGATCCCTTTCCAGGTATCAACGTACCTAACTCTTCCATGAGCCAATACAATGTTTTCTTGTTCCTGGAACCTACGTTTCCTGGAACTCTGAGCATGTTCTGAAAGGTCTGCAAAGTCCCTCCCTCCCCTGTAATCTTCCAAACAAAAAGGCTCAATGCCCATTTGACTACCAAGGGATGAACTTCGCCATCCGGTCCCAACAACTTTTTTTTCTGAAAGTGGAATCAAAAATGGTTCTTCTATCACTAGCTTTAGTAACTCTGGAAACCACGGTTGAGCCACTCAAAAAGGAGTGAGCAGAACTATCTGACACCTCTGTCTTCCTACCATCAACAAAACTCTCTGAATCATCCCAAATGTTGGAAATGCATAGCACAGTGGATTCCTCCAATCCTGCAGGAAAGCGTCCACTGCCTCCACTAGAGGATCTGGCCTCCAACTGAAATACCGCTGTAACTGGAACATCAACCTTGGTGCAAAAAAATCCACTCCTTGAGGACCCCAGACCTTCTGTTCTTTCCTGACATTTTGAACTTCCAATCGCTGTAATCCCTCAGGTATCTTGAATTCCAATCTGCTACCGTGATGCTCTATCCTGGGAAGTATTGCACTTGAAACCTATCTTGTGCTCCAGACAAAACTCCAAATCTCTTTCACCAACATCGTTAGATTCTTGGATTTGCTGCCACCCAATCGGATTATATAACATACTGCTTAAACATTGCCATTTTCAATAAAACACTGCAATTCTTCAAAATATTTCCAAACTCTGTAAAACAAAAAGACCTGTGTGCTGTACTCTTCTCCCAAGACCATCTTCCACCTGTTTCCTGTTGATTTAAACATGTTCACCAACCGTAAAGACTGGCGTCTGTCTCTAAAACATAATCTTGGCAAATCCAGAAAATGGCTCGCCATTCCAGGCATCCAAATTGTCTAACCACCAATGCAACTCTTCTTGTGCCTCCAAAGAGAGATCCACATGATCTCCATGCCACAAACACTTTCTCTAGCTGTCTGCCTTTCACCTTTGCAAGGCTCGGTAATGAAGGGGTCCCGGAAAGACTGCCTGAACTGATGATGTAAATACACCTAGAATCCTTCCCAAAGTACTCAATGTAACAAAATGTCTCCTCAAAACTTGTTTCACCTCCGTCTTTATTTTTACAAGTTATTCCACGGCAAAGTCAATGTTGTATGTACAGTATTCACCTGGAAGCCAGAAATTCCAAATCCTGACATGTGTCTACCACTGATTTTTCCATGTTGACAAGAAACCCAAGCAATTCCAATAGGTTCCTCACTAACTTTGATTGTGTTTCCAACTCCTCATGATCCTGAGACAGAATAAAAAAATAGTCCAATTACATTATCATACAAACTCCTCACTCTCTGAGAAATGCCGCCACTGGCCTCAAAACCTTTGCAAAGCACAAAGGAGCCGATGCTAGCCCAAAAGGTGGGCAAGTAAATTTGTAAAGCTCATCTATCCACCAGAACTGGAGATGCCTGTGACTGTCCTCTGACAACGGATTTGTAAAGTAAGCATCCTTAAAATCGAGCTTGACCAACCAATCGTTCACTTCTGAAATATCTCTTAGAAGATGGATACCCTCCATCTTGAAATGTTTGTACACTAGAAACCCATTCAAATTTCTTACATTTATTACTGGGCGCCAACCTTTGTCCTTCGTTTTTTTACCCAATAAAATTGTGCTCACAACTGTGTCTCCAATTCCCTCTCTATATCACCTTTGTTTAACATTCCTTCTACCTCCACACTCACCAACATACTTTGTTCTTCTGAAGACATCATCTCCAGAGGTTCTGCTTCCTGACCAGGGTCTTTTTGGAATGCTATTACAGACCCATTGGTCCGTCATCGAAGCCTTACAGTTCTCCACAAAAGTACTCAAACAACCCCCTACCTTTCCTTGAAAAATAACAAAAGATGTCTTTATACCTATTGTGGTTTGCTTGCAAATGTCGTGCTCTCCCTCTGGCTTTGCGTCCTCTACCAATCCTTCCTCTTTGCGGAAAATAAATCAGTGGCAGATTGGAAACCTCTGAAAGACGCTCATTCGTGAGTTTGGTAATGGGACTAGCTGTAACCTTAGCCAGAAAAACATCCCCTTGCTCCAGCTCTATCAAAAAACTCATCCCCCAAATATTCTCCTTAAGGAAAACTGAGCCTTATCCAAACTTGTGAAAGTAGATACATACCTCACTACACATTTAATCAACCCTTCTCCGAAAGGAAGGCCTCTAGGGTCTGCATTAGGTTCTTTCTTTGCAAAATCCCCTAATTTGGGACTACTACATATAGGTATTGCCTTCCTTATTTCAGCCACAAGTGCAGTGTTGGCGTTTCTTAGGAAACACACTACCGTCTGACTCCTCCTCTCAACAAATCTACGTCTACAGAAACTTGCATAGGCTTAACCTTTTCCGCCATGCCCAAAATCCTTGCTAATGGACCAATGACGTACAGTAGTCTGTATTGACACTGTTTAAGTGCCCTCTCCAAATCCTCTCTGGGATCTCTGTCCATTTAAAATAAAAAAACGTATGAGATCAGGATCTAGAACAGGCTTAGCACGGTCTTTATTATCAAAAACTGGCCTAGAACATTCAACCCTCATCACAGCTCTGGCCTCCTTCTCCAGGGGTCTTCCTATCTAAAGCTTAATAAACTCGGACACCTGAGTCAACGGCCACCAATCTGTGCTTCTTGGATGCCTGATCATTTCTGGACTAAACATCTCAATGCCTTGAGGATCTCTAATGATTCTTTTCTCCCTCTGTAGCTTCTCTATCTTGTCATTTTCCAAATCCCAATAATCTTCTCCATATTCTTAAAAAACAAATTCATCCAAGTTCCCATTGAACGAATCCTCATCATCAGGTCTAGCCTGAATCTCGTTTGTGCCACAAGGGACACCATCCTACGTGGCACGTAGGACACCTTCCTCCTCTGTGGTGATAGGACCACCCCTCTGCCAAGACCTAAACTCATTATCAGTACCTTTTTCGATGTGTTTTCTCTTAATTTTCTTTTTATTGCCCTGTTTCCTCTCACCAGAAACGTCCTCCTCATCCAGCAACCAAACCTCTTCTTCTATATCTTAAACGTCCTTCCTTTTTCTCTCTTTAAATAAAACTGACTCTAAGACTTCCTTAACACAAGCCCTCACCTCTTCTTTAACCATCTTCTTTAATGAATCCTTCTGAGTGAGAGACCTCGTATTGTCCCCTTCCTCACTCATCGTTTTGTATTTCTTTGTTGTATTATTATTTTATATGTATCTGTGTATGTGTGTGTGTTTGTGTGTGTATGTATGTGTGTGTGTATATATATATATATATATATATATATATATATATATATGAGACAAAACTTCTCTCAGGCTTCACCCCGAGTCCCAGGGTTCGTCGCAGCAAAGGAAAAGCACGGCACCACAGAGAATTTCACCGTTGAAATTTATTAAACAAAGATCTTCAGGACACGCACAAAAGGACGGTCGACGCGTTTCGGCACTCAGCCTTCAACTGGACCATAGAGTCCTGTCGTCCAGAATGTCTCTTTTAAAGCAACATTTACAAATTGATAATAGAGACTGAAAACATACTGGACATGCATCGCATCGTGGAGCAAGATATATTATTTACAAGTAAATGAAAATTTAAATCAATTGAAAAACACAATAGTTCATACCACCATGGTAATTGTTTGTTGTTACAAATAAAGTTTTTTAGAAAAAATCATTGCAATTGATTTCAGGGAGTTACGGATTTAAAAATAACGATCAAGGTAAAGTACCATTGAGGTGATTATTTGCATCAAGTATGTTATCAACGATCAAAGTACGTGTTGTTGTCAAAATTCATAACGTTCCTAATCTAGAATCAAAGAAGGGTTATAACAAGTTTGTGCAAAGTAATTTACATATATCTATGTCAGTAACAATCAAGGAGTAAATGATTTTTAGAAGAGATGCAGTGAAAGTGATGAGTAACTGTCAATTATTGATCAAACGTGGAAATATGTACAAGTGCAAAAAAGACAAAAAAGACTGAAAGGTGCCCATCATAAATTTTCATAAATTTTCAGATTGAGAGCCATTAAAGGTGCACATGTAATTCAGCATCCAAGTTGTGTCCCAATGGGTTTTCAGTACCCATTAATAGTATCATTCTTGACTCTGCTCTTCTTAAGTCAAGCATGCGATTTCCACCCCTTTCCTTCTGCTTGACAATTTTAAGGCCAGAGTATCTGAGCTGACAGGAGTCACTTGAGTGGAAGTCATAAAAATGTTTTGCCATGGGGTATGTGAAATCCTTGTTCTTGATCGCACGCAAATGCTGTAGGATGCGAAGTTTAAGTTTATTAATCGTGCTCCCTATATAATATTTCTGGCAAGGGCATTCCAGTCTATAGACTACATATTTTGATTCACATGTGATGTGATCTCGAATTATTTCATGATGGCCATTCTGAAGTTGGTAAGAAGTGATGTTTTTACCCTGTTCACATGCCTTGCATTTTGAGCATTTCCAAAATCCAGGTGTGGTTAACCAGGACTTGGTCATTGATGGTTTGACTTCAAAATGACTTTGTGTTAGAATGTCTCCCAGGGAGGCTGTCTTTCGATAGGTAATTCTTGGGCAGGGAGGCAAAGTTTTCTTTAAGGTTTCATCTAGCAGTAGTACTCCCCAATGTTTAGAGATCATTTTTTGTAGTGCATTACTTTGGTTGTTGAAATCAATAATGAGTCTCGTAATGTTGACAGTATCTTCTTTGTGCCTACCCACTTGGAGTAATTCTTCTCTGTTTTTGTTCTGAACTCTGTTCACTGCTGTTAGAATCACCTCCAAGGGGTAACCTCGTTGTAGGAAACGTTGGCTCATCTCCTCAATTTGTAGGTTGAAGTCTGACAGTTCTGAGCAATTCCTTCTGGCTCTTAACATTTCCCCATAGGGGATGCTCCATTTGAGTTTTACTGGATGCCCACTGTTGGCGTGAAGTATACTGTTACTGGCCGTCGGTTTTCTGTGCATTTTGGTACAAAATTTGCCATTGAGTATGTATACTTCGACATCCAAAAATATAATATTGGAAGTACTGATAGTAGATGTAAAAGTCAATTGGTATCTGTTGATGTTAAGAGAGTCCAGAAAATTCTTGAAGAGCTCAGAATCGCCTTCCCAGATGATGAATAGGTCATCAATGTATCTTGACCAAAATTTGATGTTCTTAGCGCGGTCATCATTAAGGACTTCAGTTTCCCATGTTGCCATCAGAAGGTTGGCATATGTGGGGGCAAAGGATGTGCCCATCGCAGTCCCTTGTTTTTGTAGGAACAGCTCACCTCTGAACAGGAAGGCATTATGTGTCAGACAGTAAGTCAACATTTCAATCAACATAGCGGAGTGTTCCAAAAAACAAATTGCTCTAGTGTTGAGGAATTCTTTTACTGCTGCGATGCCATCAATGTGACGGATGGAGGTGTAAAGTGAAGAAACATCAATGGAGGCCATGATGTAGTTTTGTTTCCACTGTAGTTGATCAATTTTTTGCAGAAAATCCATTGTGTCCCTTAAGTATGATGGGAGAGCTGTAACGTAATTCATTAAAAAGATATCAATAAAACGAGATGTGGATTCCAGTAGAGAACCGATAGAGCTAACAATGGGTCTGCCAGGTGGATTGATTGTAGATTTGTGAATCTTTGGTAAGAAATAAATTGTTGCCGTGATGGGATGATTGGTTTTGAGATATAGATATTCATCCAAATCGATGAGTTCTCTCTCTTTCCAAGCCTGGAGTTTCAAATGATATTCATCTGTCCAGTCCTTAATTGGATTCTTAGTTAACCTTTCATAGTGATCCTTGTTGCTAAGTTGTCTGACAGCTTCTTTAATGTAATCCTCACAATTTTGAATAACTATGTTCCCGCCTTTGTCAGAGGCTTTAATGATGATGTTTTGATCATTGCGTAATTCTTTTAGGGCATTGTGTTCTTCAAAAGTGAGGTTCCATATTTTACTCTTATTCATGTGTTTAGTAGTAACTTTACCCTTTTTGGTGGATGACATCGGACAGTTGGTGGACATTTTATTGATCTCCTCTACCATGATTTCTTGGAAGAGATCAATTTTGTTACCAGGAGGAAGTTGTGGACAGAACGTTGATCGATTTTTAGCACCACTGTTACCTCCTCTGTTGGTCTCAATGCCAGTGTCATGACAATATTGTAAATCCGACATGGAAGAGTAATTTCTGGCATCAGCTTGTGTGGATGACTCAGTTTGTAATAAGGTAGCTGTTCTTAATGCTGGAATGTCTTTGATACTCAATGGTTGAGTAGTAGGGCTTGGTGAGAGTGTAGAAAATAATTGAGAGGGTTTCTCTTCAAAGTATTTTTTGAGTTTAATTTTGCGGCAAAATTTATACAAATCAATGCGTATGTTGGCTAGGTCCATATCTTTGTTGGGACAGAAGGATAAACCTTTATTAAGCAGAGAAGTTTGTGCTTTAGTATATATATATACACACACACACACCCAAAATAAATAAATATACTACGACTGAAGATGAAAAGTATATGTTGATATACTGATGATATCTCGGGGATGAATTAGCATCCGGTAAAAATGCTTGCCACTTTACCAAAATGGCCGCCACGCGCTTCTGCTCCTGGCTAAACTAAAGCCTTCTCCAAATTGGCCGGCCACGATGACCTCATGGCTTATGCAAGCAGGGAGGCTTCCTATTGAAGGTGAGTCTCGAACCACAAAGGGAGCCCCTCACTCTTCCAAATTCACTTGCCAGCGTGGCCTCTGAATGAAACTGACCGTGCGGCTGCACTGGCCTTGGAAGGCCCGCCCCGCCTCGTGCTTTCGATACTAACTGCATCCTGATTTTAAAAACGGCAAAGACCTCAAAACAGGTAATAAAATATCAGTGAATAAACATAAGAAACCTATTTATTCCTAGTGTACATGCGATCTCCCCTTATTAAAGGAATAAAATTCCTGGGACAAAACACCGTAAAATTAAGAGCATTTAACAGCAAACTTATTTACAATGTATTAAATTGAGAGGGAAACTAAAAATAAGTACATAACAAATAAAATAAGAGCCAGTGAATCAGTCTTAGCTAAAACACTCAGTATGCCCGTTAATTAAAAGAGTCTGTAAGATATTAAACTGACACGGAGCAGCAAAGAAAAGAGGAAGATGGCTGCTGGGTTGTACTTAATATGTGCTTGCATGCTTGCATGTTCATTCGACATCTAAAGTTTCAGCCAGCCCTATTCGCCCATTGTTGTGTCATTAACATTTTTCTTCTGCCCACAACAGCATACTGCAAGGGACACAGTTTATCAACCTACCTTATAAGCATTGTACATCTTTTTCATATTTCATTTCCTTATTTTTAGTATTTACACAAATGCTTTAATCCAGTACTGTTAATGAACGATTTGAATAATGATTTGTAGCATATGATCTAAGAAGCCGTAATCTTAGAACACATACCTATTGAACATGTCCACTTAAACACTTACAGTGGTGTCAGTGCATAATGACTGCATAGATGATTTCACAGACTTTCTAATAACACTTTTTTTAGACACGAGACCTATGGTTTGAGACCATGGAAATCTCTCTTTGGTGACTATACCCCTCCTGCATCCTTTGACCAAACAAGCATATATATATTCCACAGAGATATAGGTAGCCTTGGAACCAGCGATCACGGAGAGCTCTTTAGGGTGGCCGTAGCTGCCCTGCACCCTATGCTGGACATGTTGCGCCGCCGGCTTTGGGGCCTTCCTCTCTGCTGCAGGACCGTGATGCTCCTGCTGCGATGTTCGTCCGACACGTGAACATTCATGAGGGCAGTAATGTGCACATTCCACCTTACTCCATCTGATAATCCTTTAAGAAGATTATTTATTTTCAGTGAAATCCGAGCAGAGAGGATCAAGGGTTGCTGACGGGCACAAAGCAGGCTGGAGGTGTAGTTCTGCGGCCTATTGCACGTGGACGGGAATACCACTTTAGGTTCTTATGTTAACATTTACACCCTCCTAAGCCTTAGGACCACTCGTAATTGGTTGACCCTGAATGTGGTCCTGATGCTAAATGCAGCCCTTGACGATACCCTATGAGGCTGAGATAGCACATGTCCTCTCACAGCTGTAAAGATCTTCAACCAGGCTTAGAAGTGATCACGACACCGCAGGAAAAAACACAGGGACTGTGCAGGTGACTGGAAGTAAAATGGTGTGTTCAGTTTAAATTCTCTGTTGCACAATCTGTCACGAGTCCTTGTTACGTGTTGGAGCTAGTACCCGGCTGCAGGGTCATTTTGAGCGGTACGGGCCAGCAAGGTGCGAAGTTAGCAACCTTTGTAAAGTTCTGGAAAACGTCTCAACCAGTTTTACACTTTCCCCATATTGATGTGAAAATTGTGACTTTTGAGACAGTTCATGTTGCAGAAGGTAAACGTGCAGAGAAAAATGTTCCTGCGTTTGCCATTGCTAAAGTAGAGTGACAGTGTCCCAGTGTGCTGAAAATTATCTTACACTGGGCAGCAAAACCCTGCCGGGGCAAAGACAACCCGCAAAACTTAATAAACTACGCCGACGACAAAAAATTGGGAACTTCACAGTCGTTAAAAAACACATTTGAATACCACTGGTGCAAGCTTGTTTACCATAGAGAGAGATATGTGCGAGCAACTGTGCTTATTTTCTGAGATGGGGTAGGCATGCATGCAGTGGGACATGACAGTTACTGCATCATAACCCGCCGTGCCCACTTTCTACTCCCCACAGAGGAGCCACGCTGCTGTATTTGGGGACGGCGAGCAGTGGTACAGACCTGGTTCCACATCTAAGAGCTGAAGACGCAGTTAGCCGCAAAGCTGGTGCGCTGAACTATGGCTGTTGCACATGGACGGTTAGTGCCTGCCGAGCCCCTCCCCTCTTGTCGCATCATTTAGGCGGCCACCGATTTGGGAAGCGTAGCCTTAAGCGGAAGCAGAGGACACCCTCTTAATTAACTCCAATTGTGTTTTGCCTCTTCAAAACGATCGGTTTCTCTAACACTAATTACTTCCGAACTTTCTCCTTGTTAAATATTACATTGGAAAATCCTTCTGCACTAGAGCAACACATTCGTCTGGTGCTCTGTGGCTTTCTGGGTATAAATACTGCACCCAGCCAAACTCTTTTGGCCTTAAAGCTGCATGCACTGCCTACATCTGTGGGCTGCTTATTCACATACTTGCGGCCACCGGGGCTGACTGTTCTCCCTGAGGGATTTACGCATGTACTCCCTCACCACTTTCCTCGAAGATGTGAGATCCACTTGAGAGTCACTGGTTAATCCACGTTCTGTGGGGGAACTAGTTTACCCAGTTTTATAACAACTGTTACCTTAGCGTTAGTTGAGTAAAGGAAAAGAGTAACTTTCCGCCTCTCTGCCGTTTAGTAGTTTTTACTCTCACTAGGTAGTGATTACCAAACTTGAATTCATTTTTATTCCAAAACTCCTTGTCTAGAGACAAGGAACTGCAATAGATTCGTTTGTTGGTTAGCACCGTCGAGAAATTGATTCGTTTTTCAAAAAAAAAATTCTTCCAGGATCATCGCAGGTCTGTGTGAATCAGAAATTGATCATATTCTTCTAATAGCATCAAAGGCTGACACCTGGGTTCGGCAACTGGCTCAGGATAAGTTAGCTTACTTTTATTTACTGATCCCCCTTACCTGCAAAAGTGTGTTTTTCAAATTTGTCATTACAACTCCTTGCTATGTCTGCTGCGGCTGCTTCTCGGCCAGCAGTTTTTAACGTCAAAATGAACTGAAGTATCCATCTTTCACTCCTTTATCCATAAACATGAGCTTGACCAATAGATGGTGGCCTTAGTTCTTAATATTGGGCACAGCGTACCTAACAGAAGCGTGTTTTGTCCTTTGCATGTCAGCGAACAGTGCAAACAGTGACATGATTCTTTCTGATTGCTAATCCATACCTTGATGAGGCGCAATTGGACCAAGGTGGCCTGAGTCTCAATACTACTTGGTTCAAGAGTACCACTTTGACATGCGATTGCTCACTGCCTGCTAAGCCAGCGGTGTGAAGTGAAGCCTCTGTGAAGTAAACAGCATGTACAGACTTCACTTAGAAATGGAGCACATCCACATTTGCGATAATAGGTTGTCTCTCTGGTTAGCTTCAACTGACCAGTTTACCTTATACGTTTTCCTTTTAGACTTGACAAAGTTCCACTTACCCAGAACTGCAGGTTTCCCCATTGAAAATGCAGCACAGAGCTGACTCTTGGCGTTTGGTTTTGCTTCTAAGAAGCCAGGACATCTCACATTGAGCCTTTATGTCAAACTCGCATGCAGTGTAAGCTGTTTGCACAGCTTACTAGTTATCCAGTAGGAGAAAAAAAACATCGCTGTAAAGATTATTGACTGTCACATTGTAATTTGAAAAATGCTTCACACATATATATATATGTCCATCTCTGATGTAAGGATTAAACTCTAACATCAGTGGCAGATATTTTTCTGTGTGGGTTGGAGGATTACCTTCTGTATTTATTTGATAATTTATTTGTTAAAAATGTTTGAATGTCAATAATTGATTGAGAGCTTTTATAGCATGCACTACAAATTATATCTGTCACTGCTCAGTTTGCGTGAGAGAGGATCAAGGAATTTGAAAGGGAAATCGGAAATAGCTGAATATATCAAATGAGAAGTTAAAAACCTGAGATTTTACTGAAATCCTTAGTAAAAACATATATAGTTCAAGCTTTAAGTGAATTTTCTTGTGCATGTGTTTATATTCAATTATTTGCTTTCAATTAGCACTATTAAAATTAGGTTTTTACTGTTGGTAACATCTTAGGTAAATGTTGGATTGTTTGGAAAGCTTTACTAAATTGATGATATACTGAGCATGCAAAAGTGTGCTGAGTACATAATTTTATTTTAAGAGTTCCTATCATGAGAAATGTAAATCTGGCACAAAAAACAAAATATCCATTGTTCAGAATCGAAAAGACTTTTGCAGCTATGAAATACAACAGAAAAGTTTAAAGGTTTTACATTACCAAAATATAATGATTTTCCCTAGACTTAACCGTTCTCGTTTTGTGCCGGTTGCACCCTCTGCTTCCATTGAGAAAGACTCACTTTCTAATACCATTTAAGTCTACGCAAGTTGGCACTGCACGGTGCTCAAGACCTTGATTTTACCAGGGTAAAAATATTTTACCAGTCTCTTAGAAAAGAACATCAGCCGTGTTAACAATGAGCCTTGCCTGATGTGTTTGAGAGGAATTGTTACGCTCTAGTCGCGTGTCCAAACTATTTCCTTGCATGCATGGGACTAGTTCAATGTGCATAGTAATACAAATGGTGTATGTTTGTCTCCGGTATATGCCAACAATGATTGTATTTTTTTAGAATAAGCTTACTAAGGCACACCAGATCGAGCACGGTTCATGTTGTGTCTGCTGGTTTTTTGACATTGTAACATGCCGTAAACGATTATATTCTTTTGATTTTTAACTACCATATACTTTATATTGGGAACGGTTTACTGCATGGAGAACTCGCCTTCTCTTGAGCAGCTACATGGATTAACAAGTATACTGATTCTAATTTTTTTTTCTGGGTATTATGGTTTTTATTGGAGAATGTTTTGTGCATGATAAAAAAAAGTCGCTTTCTGACAAGTAGACTGTGTATGTACTAGAGAAATATAAAACTAAGGGGCATATTATCAAGACAGGCGATAAAATTAACGCTGCTTGAGCGGCAGAAAACTGCCGCTAAAACGACGATAATGGGCTTGATAATATGCTCTATGGAATTCCAATTGAAGCTCAGGTTAGATGTCCTTCACATCTAACATGGGCTTCAATTGGAATTCCATAGAGCATATTATCAAGCCCATTATCGCCTGTCTTGATAATATGCCCCTATATCTCTTCAACAGTACTCAGCCCTTAGACTTCTAAATAGCACACTTGTCTTAAGTTACAGCATTCCGCAAGGTAGAATATATATATATATATATATACACACACACACACAGTAGAAATTGAGGCAGGAAGATAGATAAGCTTATATACATTAAAAATATATATATAGCTTCACATTGCTTTCAGTATTGTAGTAATTATAATCCTGCCTGAAGCATTCATATTTTCCTGATCTCATTGAACTTTGTCCATGCTTTCTTATCTTTGTAGTACAATTTTGTCCTAGCTACTGATAATAGAGCAATGCAATTTTTCATTTTTTCTTTGCAGTATAGTTAATATTTAGTACCTTTAGATGCTCAGTATTGTTTCCATTGCAGCTCTTATGCATTGGTCAACTATCTTTATTAGCGCAGTGCTCAGATTGTGCAATATTTGTGGTGACGAGAAATCAAAGTCGGTAAAAAGGCAATTTTATATTTGAGCTTAAACCAAATCCTTTCCATTTGAACATTTACAGTTGTGGTTACTTCAGAGTACGCCTTTTCATTATCTCCCACTTGTGCATATTTAGCAGTTTCCTGGCCCTCTTCATTTGAAGCGACATCAATGGTGTAGCACTGTAATAGTTTAGATAGGCCCAAGAGGAAGCAGGGAAAATGTCTCCGAACACTGGTTAGGTAGAAAAAGTGAGCCACGTTCAGGGATGGCAGTAAGAACATCGCAGCTCTGGGCCACATGTGCCACAGCAAAAAGTTGCACTAGAGTGACACTTTGACTAGAATCAAAAAGCTCGATATATAGTTTCCATTTAAGGGGCCAGCGCTTCACTGTGAAATTCAAACACATGACCAATATCTTGCAATAAACTATGAGGATTTTGTGTTCCCATCTAAACTCTACCTTCCTTGTTCTCATGTAAAAAACCTCTACTTTTTGTCCCGACCACTCACCAACTATGTATTTAACATTTGTGCAGTCACACACTGGAACGTACAAGTGACCCATTACTCCATGAGGCTAATTTTGTGCTTCGCACATGCCCAAAGAAAAATAAATAAAACCTATTTGTATTTAACTATATGATTTTGATAGTAAAGTTATTTATAGTCATTGGTAGATACATTTTTATTCAAACTATGGTTGTGAAAGAGAAATTGACCAATGACATTTATGATACAGTGCTAGGCTTATCAACTTTTAAGAATTTAAATATTTACACTTCAACAGTTTAATATCCTTATAGTATTTTCTAAATCAAACAAAATGCACTTGTAAACCTGATGTTATGGATTCCAACTAGGAATGGAACATTTTAACTTCATTTTAAGATGTTTGGCTGTTGAAACATGACCGGTCTTGACGCCTGTTCTCACACCTCAAAAAATATCGGTATACTGCCTAACAACTTTAGACTTTTAAAAAGTATTTATGGGTGAGTTAAGAAGCAGATGATTTCCGTTTTCAATGTAATTGTGTGTCCTCTGACATAAACAGATTCATTGTGCTAGTTACTTATGAATAATCTTTATCACGCCAGCTAAGTAGGACTGATTCATCAAATGAGGTGTAAAAAGTATATATTTAATGTATACGTATGCATGTATAGATCTTGCATTTATGTACAGTGTGCTGTTATGAAGAGGATACATAATGGTGCAATGTGTATTATTGCCACATGATGACAATTAGAGGTTCTGCTAATATAATAGTGAACAATCACATAGGACTAAGTGCTTTGTAGATGATACCAGACCCAGGGATGGCGTCTTGGACTACAATACACATGTTGTATAATATGTATTTGTATTTTACATGTTAAAGAAAAAATAGGTATATGGCTATCCATTCATTGAAATCCGTAGCTGATGAGGATCACGTAATGCCCTTAAATTATGGAAAATAATTAATCCATGTGACACGAATGTTGATTTAATACTTTTATGCTGTCAAGGTAAGAATATTTTACGGATTCTTTATTGACATGAATTTGTGTCCTACGGCAAATCACTCTGTTATCATTCGGAAGGTGTCCATACTATTGAAAAACTATAATTAAACAAGTAACATTTGGGGTGTAGGAGGGTCAGTTACAGGCAGTTGAGACTTTTACTGATCTTGATTGTTGATGAAAACTCTGTTTCTCAAGGATATAATAATTCAGGCATTAATGTGCTCTTTGTAAGGTCTATATGAGCTAATCGGCGCTGCTGCCTTTGACACTGAATGTTGAAGTTTTCATTGAAATGACACATAGTAAGTGACGACAGAAGTGACATGACTCTCTTGCTTTGTGTGATTACAACTTCAACTGGTCATACTACCTCAATCTTACAATAGTACAATGATGCCGTGATGCACCGGCTGTAAACATCAGTATCCAAGGGTAGAGGCAGTAAGTCAGTTTGGAGTTCATATGCCTACAGCCAATCAGGGTCTTTGCATATAATGCGCTGCTTAGTCACATATTATAGCTGAATCCCCCTTGAGTTTAATGCAGAAAGTTGGAAAAAAGGGCACTGGAGAGTTAAACACATCGAGAGAGCGTCAGTGAGTCTTCAGCCATTGTGCTGGCATTTCTTATCCAGCCCCAACATATCGTGATCAAAACCTGTCAATGTCTGCCCGGTCTTCCAAGGCTTTGTGAACAGAGCGGGTGCTTTCAATGCATCTCTCAATGCATATCCAGTTGGCACTGTTTAAATGGAGTAGGCATCTGCCATAACCTATTGTTCACCACCACTTTTATTTTCAATGGTCGGGGAATACTTTAATGGGTAAGTGACAGACCTACCTACTTAAAAAAAAATTTTTTATAAATGTATTTATTGGCATTTTCATAGTACAAAAGACAGATTGTGTTAGATATAAGTAATTTGACTTCATTTCGCACGACAGACCTACCTATTTAACAGTGAAATTATACTTTCAGTTTTTCTCCTGGAAGCAATCAGATTGGAAGCAGGAGTACTGTGCCCTACTATAGCTGCATCCCCCAACAATGCCAAATTGCTGGTATCCCCAGGGTTAAGAATAAGAATTTACATGCTTTTTGCTCTTACACGTCCAGCTGTCCGCTGGGTACAAAAACAATTTTGTTGTCAGCTGAAGCCACAACTTATGTATTTTCTTTAGTCATTTTTAGTGTAGTTATTAAAGTTTAATTGAGCTATTTTGGATAATGCCTTCAAGGATGCAAACGTTATCAGTAATACAGTAAATTGAGTTTTCTATGGTTTTCTTTCGCAGATAATGCTTCCTACAATGTAACAGATACTTAGGTTTACAATATGGTCGTTACCGGTTTCCTTTGTTTCTCGTTTGGGGTTGCCTAATTTTCTGTTTGGTGAGGGATCTGCCTGTGTTCTAAGATTCCAAGCACAGTAAGGTATCTGTTTTATCTTTTTCTTTTGTCTTGTTTGCAGTTTCGTCTTCTGTCATTGCTTCTTTCCACTTTCATTTCCATTTTCTCTTTCAGTTTTCTTCCTGACTTATTTCAGGCTTTATATCTTACTTCTGAAATGTATTTCTATTTTATCTTTTTTTTAAGTTTTACTTTCCTCGATTTATTCCTTTTATTATTTTATCTCTATCATCATTGTGTTATTTTTCCTTTCCTTGCACTTTTCTCTGTGGCTTCCACCGTCTATTAATTTCACTCTTTATATCTGTTCCCCTTTAACTCAACCATCCTTTTCCTTCTTTTATTTTTTTTAGTGCCGTTTTTACTCTTTTGGCTTGACATTTCTCATTCCTTTCCGTTTCCCGATTTTCCTTAGTCTTCTGTCTGTTGCTAAATTTCCACTTCTGGTCTTGCCTTGTATTCTTCTACTACTTTTGTCTTTTAGTTCTGTATCCCCTTTTTACCCCCTCCTTCCCCTTTCCCAAGCATTTTTTTCTTCCTGGAACTCATTTTGGCAGTGATCTGATCCAACTTTTTCTTTTTTGGCTCAAATGGCATATGCTGTTGTGTCTGTTAAAAAGAATTCCCCGGCTCTCTAAAGTTGAAGAGATGAATGCTGTAAACCAACAGTTTTGTGTGTTTGTGTGGGAGCAGTAGGGGGTATGGGGGGTTCCTTCAAAGCACTACTTTCTAGGCAAAATGCCTGGCTGATATCCACTGTGATTTAACATTTTCTGTTGGTCCTTGTCTATGCGTTCGAGAGACATTTTCTAAAGGCAGGCAGTGAGGGTTGAGGGCTGATTAGGAGGGCGCACAAATGAGGAGACAGAAGGGGAAATGATGTCATGTGGGGAGTTTGTGCGAATGTTGTATTTTGCTGGAGAGCTTGCAGTGTCCGAAAAAAGACATGCAATGGGCGAGCGGCTTTGCAAAATATACAAGTCTCCTAAATTCAATAGGGCTGTGTAGTGGCATTGGCCCAATGCCGTCTGGCTACAGCTGCAAAGGCAGCTCCATGGGTCCTCCTAAATACTGCAGTGAATCAGCATTGCGGGCTGGCAGAACCAATCAGGAGCGAAGGTTGTCAGCCACCAAAGGCCAGCCCTGTTCAGTTTGTGGTAGCCCCGCCCTCTGGTACAACGGATCAACATTTTCTCTGCCAGAGCTTTTGCTCCCCTAAAATCCTGTCTTGTGAGTTTGAATATGGTGACCAGCTGAAAGGAAGGGGATGTCAGCAAGCGCTATGTTATGATTAACAGGTTGCCTGTAGATGCCAGCTTGAATCCGGCACTGGCATGGATGGTCAAAATGATTGAGCATCAGAAAATTCCATTATGTTGCGGTTTCTTGCTTTATGTTCTCACCATCCTTCCTACATCTTGATCATAGGTTTAAGTTTTTTTTTAACAATCTTCATATTTATTTTCCTTCTGTCACCTCACCTCATTTTTGTGTCTGCATCCAAACACTTTTCTTATTGTCTCATATCCCTTTCCTAAAACTTGTATTTAGTGGTGTGGAGAAAGATGGAGTTTTTCATAAGATATGAGGCCCAATATTTGGGAACAGAGAAGACTCTATGTGGCAAATGAGAAGAGTAATTCTTAAAGTTAGTTACACACCCTTCAAGTACTGGGAGTCAGTGATCTGGCAGGACGTTAGGCTTCTTTGAAAGTGGTGGGGGTCAGTCATGTTGGGATTTGAATAGTGTTCGTGACCCCTCAAAAATGTTTGTGATGAGTGAACGAGTGATGTGCAAAATGTCAAGTTTTTTTTTACAGACCTATTGCTCTCATGAGTAAAACGTGGTACTTGAGCTATGGTGGCTAGCTAATACTTTATCCGTTTTTGCGACTGTCTAATGAAAGCTGTGGTCAAGTAGTCAAATCATTCTTCTTGGTGGTTGGTTCGATTACAGTGTAGCACATGTTACCTTAACTAACAAAGGGTAACTGTCAGTCACATAGCTTTATTTTACAAATAAAAAGTCTTTACTTGTTCCTTTGAAAGAACGTGCACTTAAAACGATGAACAGTGGTTATAAATATGTCTCAAGTCCATATGTTTCCTGTGTTATGATTCCACAACATTATGTAGCATGACAAATAAGATGGCTCCTGATTATGAAATAAATAATCCTCTGTTAATCTTTCAAGCAAGCTTCAGGAAATCTCTCAACAACTCAGGTCTACTTATGTTTGAGAAACCCTTGCTCTTTGAGGACTTCATTCCTATCACCAGTAGAAGCTAAACCATCAAAGCCCAATGTTACTGTTGGGAGATATAAAGGGATATAATTTGGCAGTGGTTTCTGGGAACTTCATTTGGTGACTGCAATCTGGAAAATCAAAGTTTTCGTAACTAAAAACGTTTTTCATGGGGTTCCAATTAAATTTCTAGATCACGGGTTACTAAGAAACAAAATGGGCAATATATCCGAAACTACTGGTCAGAATTTAATTTTTCTAATGCTTTAAGTTCTCCGCACCTTATAATCAGGCGTATGCACAGTGGGAAACTTAATAGTAATAGTCCCGGTAGGGTATCGCGCGACAACTGAACATGGGAGTTTTTCAGGGGTAGATGGTGACACCAGAATACAGCCACCAACTTGAACATTTAGAGGGATTGAATGGGTATGCCTCAAAATCGGCTAAGCAAGTAACTTGAGCAGTGTGACATTCTATTGTCTTCTACAGGTTTATTGACATGGAGAATGAATAAAGTGGAACGTCTTGATCTAGTGGCACTGAGTATGAGTGAGAATTACATTTGAGGGGAGATTTGTTGGCCCAGGATGAGGCTTCATGAAATGTGAGGCCAGTGATTGTGGCAAGCCATGAGACACCACTGAAATCGGATGTTGTTATATGGAGAAGGACTGAGGCTCCACTGAACTCTGATGCAGTGGGGCAGGGAAGCCTATGAGATATGCCCTGACTTGCCACTCTAGCATTTCCATTTGGACTCTCTGACAGAAAACGGATTAAAGAACTGCATACGTTGCCATGGCCCAATAATGAAAGCCAAATTGGCTCATTTTGGTTGAGGCATACTGCAGCATGAGGCTGGTTTGAGTATATTTTGCCACAGTTGATTTTGGTTTCCAGTCCAGCTATAAGTGATGCTGATAGTCGGTATCTATGCCCTAGAAGTTGCGTACTTGGAACACTGTCTTATTTCGGAATGTACACCTACAGTTGGCTTACTAAATATGCTGTTCCTACCAAAACTGTAATTTCCCATCTCTAGCCTGTAACACCCCAGCTGATTTATATTAGTCATGGTAAAGTGGCAAATGAGGGGACTAAAACTGGAGGGAAAAAATAGTAGCGGGATCTCATCGCATCGCCTCTCTTCTGGCTTCACTGCAGGTAGGCAGAGGCTCTCAACCTGCCCTGCGGCCAATCCAGATGCTGCTCTCACAACATGAGAGCAGCGCCAGGAGTGCCCTCGATTTGCACTCCCTTTGAGACTGGGAGCCTGAGCCTACTGTCTCCAACCTAGTAACGCAGTTCGGGTTGGAGACATCTTCAGTTTGCATGATGGTTTGGCCGGCCTCATACTGCTGGCCAAACCGTCATGCGCACTGAATGCAGTGCTCACCACTCCTCCTCAGTGCCTGTCATCGCAGTGCCCACCAGTCTCCCAAGACTTCAAGGTAGGATAAAACGATAATAAACATGTTTTTTTTATCATTTTGTTTTCCAAGTTTTGCAACTGCTGCTGTTGGAAGGGGGGGACAACGCACCTCCGCAATAGTCAAGAAGCCGCCATTGGTTAGTTTCAAATAGTAAACCTTAAATTTAACCATAAAGTGAAGAATTCCATTCTGCTCATACAAAATAGTTTTTGTTCATCAGAAACGCGTCTTCTTTTTTTTGTCTTGTTGAATTATTAAATAAAGACTGTTTGATTTTCAAAATTTAATTTCACTCGCTAAGCATCCATTTTAGTGAGTGAAGGATTTAATTCCAAATTAGTTGGCAATAGAGGAGTTGGGCACAGCTGCAGTAGTGTAAGAGCAATTGTGGAAAAGGTCTTTTATTTTCCCGTTGTATTAATATTTCTTTGCTTCAACTTAAATGAGAAAACAGAGTAAGAATGTCGGAGATTGCTTTATCACAATGCAGTCAACAAAAAGACATTCTTACGGTGAATTCAAAGGTAAGATGTCCTACTCATGCACTCTAATAAAGTCTGTGTTGATTTAATATATTGGAAATAATTTAACAATTGCCTCATATCAGGGAAAATATGGATCATAGGCAATTACCTTTTTGCTCCAACTCATCAAGCGTAATAAAACTAGGAAAAGAGGAAACTGAGATTATATAACATGACACAGAAAGGAAAATGGACTTTGCTGGCGCTTTTACACTTGAATGCCTCCAGAGCCAACACTCACTTTTTAGATACAAATACTATTCTGATGAGTTAATATTGGTCCCCTGACGCATTGAAAAGCATCTATATCGATTTGCACCAATGTTAACCAATTGAACCACATCATATCTTTGAACGCTTAGGTAACTAAAGTATACAGAGACCCTGGATGTATCAACAGCCTTTACCATGCATTCTTTACCATGCATGCCTTAAACACACAGGTAAGTATTAAGTATTTCTACCATTAAAAACACAGTACTTTACCAAACAGGTAAGTATTATTTAAATAAGATAATTAAGTTAGTGAGCAGAGGATAAGGGAAGTAAGGGTATTTTTAGTGTGGGGAGCAGTAAAGGGAGGTAACGGTAATTTTAGGGTTAGGGTTTTGGTTGAGGTCAAGGGAGGTAAGGGTGATTTTAGGGTTATGGAGGTGGGTAAAATTAAACGGAGGTAAGTAATAAAAAAAGGGGAATTAGGGGGACTTTCCCCCCAAAATAACTTCAACAAGTATATTATGCAGTGGCTATTACCACTGGGTAGTTATATTTAGGACCACATTTCTATAGGAAAAGAATTTTGTTTTGCTAATAACTTTGACGCCATTTGACAAATCTTCACTAAATGTTCTAAAAAAAAAGAAGAGTAATTCCAGCTCATTTCTGGAAAGTTAAAGGGTGATCCATCAAGCTAGTGGCCAAGAAAAAGAGGGGGGCCCCAAAACGCATTTTCCTCATACAATTTTCCATATGAAACTTTGACAGCGATAGCACAAAAAAAACGGCTTAGCGGAATTACACCAAATTGTGCAGAAAGCTAGATCTTAGTGCAGAAAGATTTACTGTAAATCAATTCAATAGTTTTTGAGACATTAAGGTTCAAATGCATGCATATATCACACTGCATAGGATCCACAGACCCGACATGTCTAAAGATAAGAACTGATTGGCTTCCACCACATCATAAAAATTGTGGCGGCAGCCATTTAAGACTCAGGGACTCAGTCCACTGTCCTACAAACAATATAAACAAGCATTTGAAATGCAATAGGTCTTGCATCTGTAAGAGTTTGAGCTATTGGCATTATAAAGGAAAATGCCTTTAATTTATGTGTTTTGAAAACTTGCAATCAGTGCGTAAACAGGCACTTTGTTCTTCTAGTCCTTGCTTACGAGAAGCAAGACTGGCAGTTAAGAGGCGCAGTTACTGCCAGCCTTGCTTCTCGTAAGCAATGACTATAAGTACAAAGTGTGTGTTTACGCCCCGCTTGTGGATTTTCAAAACACATAAATAAAAGGCATTGTAATTTACAATGCCAATCGCTCAAACTTTTGCAAATGCGAGACCTATTGCATTGCAAATGCTTGTTCTTTCTAGAACCCAATTATCAACACTGGAGTCAGACCTCTGGCAGAGGAGCTAAGAAGTGGTCGACAGGGTCCAGCTGGCTGGTGGTTGTACTATAAAACTTGTGCGCTTAGTCGTCCTTCGCAGCTAAGGTCCGGAGGACAGGAGTCAAGTGGTAGACATTTTTTGTCAACAACCATGATCTCTGATGGGCCCCAGCAATATCAGGGATGTTAATAGCAATAAGCAACCCATCCAACCACAAAACAAGAGTTATGAAACATAGCACACTAAGTGCAAAATGTTTGTGCATCCCTTGGCCTGCAAATTGAAATGTTGCAGCCATAGATGCCAAGTTTTCACAATTCTTATGAGAGACATTTCTGTTTTTACTGTGCTTACGGGTGAGATTTAAGTCTGTCGTGTGTGACACTTTGAAGGACCCTTTACCGGGTGCAGTTATCAAGAAAACATGTACGGGACAACACAGCTCATCTTTCAGATTTGCAGGGCTTGGATTAGGATTACCAACTCCTACTTGACATACAACATTGTTTTTAAACTGTGCATTTGTCATTCTCCAAAAGGCAGGCTGGCTCTCATAAACTCACGATTCAGCAATATTTTTATCTGCTCATTTCTTCACTCCACATAAACCACAATCGTTTTGAATACCCAAACCTCACACAGACAAGCAATGCGCTGCTGGCAGTAAATTATTCTGTGAAAATCATATGGCTATGTTCTATGAAAAAAAACAGTTCTTGAGACGAGTACTAACGGCTGCAGTGTGACCATACAAATGTAAATGTGGAAAGGTATGAGGAAGCTGAAGAGCACCCTCAGATTTGTACCTGTTTGTCAATGGCATCTGAAATAGTGAAAATCAACATGTGAGACAGCAGCACAGACATTTGAAATGACCAAACACATGGCTGCCAAAGTTATTTCGACGTCAGAGCTATGCACGTGATTCTCTATATTGAGAGGTTGGTGGTGCTGTGTGCACAAATAAATAAACACCTTATCTGCTTTTAGTGTGACAGAACAATGGATTGGCTGTACTACATTCCCTTCTCTGTTTTAAGAGGGCCAGTCCCCCTCTTGCAGGCCATAAGCCGGCCCATCAACAGAACTACTCAAGTCGGAATTGGGGAAAAATGCAAGCCTGCATGGAGCGGTCGTGTGGAATAGATACAGAACGGGAAAGTTTTAGTTGACCAGTTGAGGGGGTGTGGCATAATGAATGGCCGGAGGAAAGAGCGGTAAGTAAAAAAGACAAAGCTGCCACCCGCCAACTCTGTGTCTAGTACCGCTGCTGGGCCCATCATCTCCTGTGTGTTTACAGTAAGGAGCCCTTAGAAGGCTAACAAGCTATCACCGTGAAAGCGCGGGGCAGGAGGGTTGTGCTCAATGCGAGACGTGCACGTGCACATCGCCTGTCCAGGCGTGCACATAGTTTGTCTCCCTTCGGGCACCAAGCCGACAGAAATAGTCTTGCCAAGGCGAGCATCGCACATGCGCTGCGTTCGCCAGGCAAGACCTAAAAACATATTAGGGCAGGGTAGGGATAGCCTTCCCCCCAGGCTATGGGGTGGCCCCAAAGACTGCGTCCCTCAACATAATTTTTTTAAATAATTGTCCCAGGTGGGCACCAGGACACCCAGGTAAAAGAAAAATGTCTGGCTCTCGTCAGCACCCAGAAAAGGAGGGCCTTGGGTCTCCCCTCACGTCGCCAACATTTACTGATGCTATGGGTGCCCCAGGTGGACACAGGGGCACCCAAGGTAAAATTATGGCTAGCTCCCACCAGCACCCAAGATGTGTGCTGGATAGTCAGCCAGAGAGGGCTTTGGGGCTTCCCCTTGGTCCCAGAGTTAATATAAAGTGTGGGTGTCCCGGGTGAGACCAGGCCATCCAAAAAAAAATGACCAAAAAAAGAAATGAGCGGCAAGAGTTGCTAATTTATTATTCACTGCTGCAGGCAAGGAGCACCCCATAATGGCCTGCAGGGGCATTTTAGTAATGTGTTTTGATCCTGGTGGGGCCCAAAGACAGACAGACGGCCTTCATTAAGCATTTTTTAATGTAGTGTAAGGCTGCAGGAAGCGCAGGAGCATTAATAAAATAACAGTAAGTCCCCTGAGACATTGAATCCATGACCCCAGGAGGGCTTACCCTGGTTTTTAAAGCACTCCAAGCTGGAGATTTATGCTCTTCAGCTGGTGTGCAGGGACCCCTTATGGTTTGTTCTATGGCTGCACTTAATGATTTTAAAAATTATTAAAAAGACTCAAAGACATGTTAACTGTTAAGCCCTCGCCATGCACTGCTAATTATGTCACATATTACATCACCCATGACATGTTCTATGGATCCATTGATAAAGACTATGGCAACATCTGAAAAGGTATCACTTGAGATAACTATAACTGGTGAATTTCAGTGGTTTTATTAGTTTAAAGACCTTTGTTTTAAATGACATTTTCAACTAAGTATAGCTTTCCTTTAACCTTTGTTTTTGTTCGGTGAAGAATGGGGGGTGAGGGCTCCCAGCCAAAAAAAAAAAAAACAGTGTATATTCAAGTGTGTGCGTGTGTGTGTGTGTGTATGTATATATATATATATATATATATATATATATACATACACACACACACACACAAACACATAAATAAACGTAAATCTGTGGTAAAGGTCCACAATGTAATGCACTTATTGTAGAGGTCAAAGTGTGGTATTACATGTGTATTAAAGGCATACGTGAAATGGCATGTGTTGTAATGATATACAACAGGTGAGTGGACAACATATTGCTATCAATTAACTGTTCACTGACCCAACACTACTTGGGTGGAAAAGTTCGGTCTCTCTATACAAGTCTCAAACTTCCATGTACGCACAGTACTTCTATGTGTGTGTGAATATATATATATGGCGACGACAGAGGAATAAAAGATCTTTTGCACTTACTTCTTGGGTCCGTGTCCATCTCTCAGGAGAACCGTTTTTCCATTTGGCGGAGGGATGCTTATGATATATATATATATATATACAAGAACCACAAAGCCTTGCCACAGCCCACATGGGCGGGACTTCCCACATGGGCGGGACTTCGTATACCAATAAAGTAGGTGTGTCAGATCAAGCCTTGTTTTCTGTCCTACGTTGTGCAGCCAGTGATCAAGGGCGGGATGACGCCCGAAACGCGTTTGGCAAGCTGGAGAAAGGGTGCATGACAGGCTGCGTATAACCACCGGCAGTACGTGTGTGACACTCCCTCGTGAGCGGCTTTCCACTTTGGGCAACCTTTTGTTTTGAATAATTAGCGGCCTGCCTGGTCGCGGTAAGCCCCGCCGCTGCTTCTGGCGGTTCTTCACTTCTCGCGAATCTGAGTGGTGACTGGAACAAGGGAGGCCTGAGCTGCCGGTATATATTGGGACTACGTGAGCGCTGCAACTACCTCTTCTCACCCACTGGGGTTTATATTTTCAATCAACGTTGGCACCAAGGCACCCACTGGGGTATGTACTGCACCGGAAGTTTGTGGCATGAAACTACAAGAACCACAAAGCCTTGCCACAGCCCACATGGGCGGGACTTCCCACATGGGCGGGACTTCGTATACCAATAAAGTAGGTGTGTCAGATCAAGCCTTGTTTTCTGTCCTACGTTGTGCAGCCAGTGATCAAGGGCGGGATGACGCCCGAAACGCGTTTGGCAAGCTGGAGAAAGGGTGCATGACAGGCTGCGTATAACCACCGGCAGTACGTGTGTGACACTCCCTCGTGAGCGGCTTTCCACTTTGGGCAACCTTTTGTTTTGAATAATTAGCGGCCTGCCTGGTCGCGGAAAGCCCCGCCGCTGCTTCTGGCGGTTCTTCACTTCTCGCGAATCTGAGTGGTGACTGGAACAAGGGAGGCCTGAGCTGCCGGTATATATTGGGACTACGTGAGCGCTGCAACTACCTCTTCTCACCCACTGGGGTTTATATTTTCAATCAACGTTGGCACCAAGGCACCCACTGGGGTATGTACTGCACCGGAAGTTTGTGGCATGAAACTACAAGAACCACAAAGCCTTGCCACAGCCCACATGGGCGGGACTTCCCACATGGGCGGGACTTCGTATACCAATAAAGTAGGTGTGTCAGATCAAGCCTTGTTTTCTGTCCTACGTTGTGCAGCCAGTGATCAAGGGCGGGATGACGCCCGAAACGCGTTTGGCAAGCTGGAGAAAGGGTGCATGACAGGCTGCGTATAACCACCGGCAGTACGTGTGTGACACTCCCTCGTGAGCGGCTTTCCACTTTGGGCAACCTTTTGTTTTGAATAATTAGCGGCCTGCCTGGTCGCGGAAAGCCCCGCCGCTGCTTCTGGCGGTTCTTCACTTCTCGCGAATCTGAGTGGTGACTGGAACAAGGGAGGCCTGAGCTGCCGGTATATATTGGGACTACGTGAGCGCTGCAACTACCTCTTCTCACCCACTGGGGTTTATATTTTCAATCAACGTTGGCACCAAGGCACCCACTGGGGTATGTACTGCACCGGAAGTTTGTGGCATGAAACTACAAGAACCACAAAGCCTTGCCACAGCCCACATGGGCGGGACTTCCCACATGGGCGGGACTTCGTATACCAATAAAGTAGGTGTGTCAGATCAAGCCTTGTTTTCTGTCCTACGTTGTGCAGCCAGTGATCAAGGGCGGGATGACGCCCGAAACGCGTCTGGCAAGCTGGAGAAAGGGTGCATGACAGGCTGCGTATAACCACCGGCAGTACGTGTGTGACACTCCCTCGTGAGCGGCTTTCCACTTTGGGCAACCTTTTGTTTTGAATATATATATATATATATATATATATATATATATATATATATATATATATATATATATATATATATATATATATATCTCAATCAACAAAAGTGCCCAATAGCTAATCGCCCACCATTCCGGCGTACTTTCCTCTTACTCGCCCCTTCTCCTGGTGCTCATTACATGCCGAAGCGTTTCGAGGCTGGCTTCCTGGGCAGTGATGACAGACAGCAACACAAACTCGCAGAATCAACATTTCCGGTGCGTTTATTCATTCAACTGTCCATGCCAATTACCACAATTGTTTCTGGGACATGTAGTCCTGATGCGAGTTACGGTCTCCCCTGAGTGGGTGTTTTACTCTTGTCAATGATTTCCACAATTATATATATATATATATATATATATATATTACCTACTGGCGGTCGCCAGTAGGTAGTTATAGTTAGGACCCTGTTTCCATAGGAAATCCGCAACATTCTATTTGGAATAACTTTGGCGCCGGTCGACGAATCCTCGCGAAATTTTCAAAACTAATGGGGCGCTACGCTCCGCTCCTACCTTGAAAGTCTCGGGGGGATTCGTCAAGCGGGGGCTGAGAAAAAAGGGGGGTCCCAAAACGCGTTTTCCCCATGCATTTTTCCATAGGACCTTTAGACACAGCTACAGCCCGAACGGCTGAACGGAATGGAGGAAGGAAGTGTGGACATACCGAGGATATTAACTTTGATATTTGCCTCTAAGCTGCCAACAGCCCACTTGGGTGTTATTTTACAAAGAACTTCCAGTCCCAGAATTCATTGCAACATTTACTCACCTGAGTCACATTGTGGATATAATAAAGGGCGTTCACTGGATGTTCTGTTTGTTGGTATTCTGTGGGGAGCAGCATTAACCTTTGAAGAAGGGCGTCAGCCTGAAACGCGCCGGTTGCTGCAGACGCAGGTGTTGCCTGCAACCTTCCTTGACCTGACAACGCCGAGGGGGAGTGCGCCTCGCTCTTGGGCAACTGTGGTTTTGAATATTTATGGCCGGTCCGGCCGGGAGGCGCACCGCCGCTTATGAGCGGTCCTGCTGCTGTTCTTGTGATAGCGCTGTGGGCCAAACAGGCGAAAGGTGGAATGGAGGACGTAAGTGTGGACATACCGAGGATATTAACTTTGATATTTGCCTCTAAGCTGCCAACAGCCCACTTGGGTGTTATTTTACAAAGAACTTCCAGTCCCAGAATTCATTGCAACATTTACTCACCTGAGTCACATTGTGGATATAATAAAGGGCGTTCACTGGATGTTCTGTTTGTTGGTATTCTGTGGGGAGCAGCATTAACCTTTGAAGAAGGGCGTCAGCCTGAAACGCGTCGGTTGCTGCAGACGCAGGTGTTGCCTGCAACCTTCCTTGACCTGACAACGCCGAGGGGGAGTGCGCCTCGCTCTTGGGCAACTGTGGTTTTGAATATTTACGGCCGGTGCGGCCGGGAGGCGCACCGCCGCTTATGAGCGGTCCCGCTGCTGTTCTTGTGATAGCGCTGTGGGCCAAACAGGCGAAAGGCGGAATGGAGGAAGGAAGTGTGGACATACCGAGGATATTAACTTTGATATTTGCCTCTAAGCTGCCAACAGCCCACTTGGGTGTTATTTTACAAAGAACTTCCAGTCCCAGAATTCATTGCAACATTTACTCACCTGAGTCACATTGTGGATATAATAAAGGGCGTTCACTGGATGTTCTGTTTGTTGGTATTCTGTGGGGAGCAGCATTAACCTTTGAAGAAGGGCGTCAGCCTGAAACGCGTCGGTTGCTGCAGACGCAGGTGTTGCCTGCAACCTTCCTTGACCCGACAACGCCGAGGGGGAGTGCGCCTCGCTCTTGGGCAACTGTGGTTTTGAATATTTACGGCCGGTCCGGCCGGGAGGCGCACCGCCGCTTATGAGCGGTCCCGCTGCTGTTCTTGTGATAGCGCTGTGGGCCAAACAGGCGAAAGGCGGAATGGAGGAAGGAAGTGTGGACATACCGAGGATATTAACTTTGATATTTGCCTCTAAGCTGCCAACAGCCCACTTGGGTGTTATTTTACAAAGAACTTCCAGTCCCAGAATTCATTGCAACATTTACTCACCTGAGTCACATTGTGGATATAATAAAGGGCGTTCACTGGATGTTCTGTTTGTTGGTATTCTGTGAGGAGCAGCATTAACCTTTGAAGAAGGGCGTCAGCCTGAAACGCGTCGGTTGCTGCAGACGCAGGTGTTGCCTGCAACCTTCCTTGACCTGACAACGCCGAGGGGGAGTGCGCTTCGCTCTTGGGCAACTGTGGTTTTGAATATTTACGGCCGGTCCGGCCGGGAGGCGCACCGCCGCTTATGAGCGGTCCCGCTGCTGTTCTTGTGATAGCGCTGTGGGCCAAACAGGCGAAAGGCGGAATGGAGGAAGGAAGTGTGGACATACCAAGGATATTAACTTTGATATTTGCCTCTAAGCTGCCAACAGCCCACTTGGGTGTTATTTTACAAAGAACTTCCAGTCCCAGAATTAATTGCAACATTTACTCACCTGAGTCACATTGTGGATATAATAAAGGGCGTTCACTGGATGTTCTGTTTGTTGGTATTCTGTGGGGAGCAGCATTAACCTTTGAAGAAGGGCGTCAGCCTGAAACGCGTCGGTTGCTGCAGACGCAGGTGTTGCCTGCAACCTTCCTTGACCTGACAACGCCGAGGGGGAGTGCGCCTCGCTCTTGGGCAACTGTGGTTTTGAATATTTACGGCCGGTCCGGCCGGGAGGCGCACCGCCGCTTATGAGCGGTCCCGCTGCTGTTCTTGTGATAGCGCTGTGGGCCAAACAGGCGAAAGGCGGAATGGAGGAAGGAAGTGTGGACATACCGAGGATATTAACTTTGATATTTGCCTCTAAGCTGCCAACAGCCCACTTGGGTGTTATTTTACAAAGAACTTCCAGTCCCAGAATTCATTGCAACATTTACTCACCTGAGTCACATTGTGGATATAATAAAGGGCGTTCACTAGATGTTCTGTTTGTTGGTATTCTGTGGGGAGCAGCATTAACCTTTGAAGAAGGGCGTCAGCCTGAAACGCGTCGGTTGCTGTAGACGCAGGTGTTGCCTGCAACCTTCCTTGACCTGACAACGCCGAGGGGGAGTGCGCCTCGCTCTTGGGCAACTGTGGTTTTGAATATTTACGGCCGGTCCGGCCGGGAAGCGCACCGCCGCTTATGAGCGGTCCCTCTGCTGTTCTTGTGATAGCGCTGTGGGCCAAACAGGCGAAAGGCGGAATGGAGGAAGGAAGTGTGGACATACCGAGGATATTAACTTTGATATTTGCCTCTAAGCTGCCAACAGCCCACTTGGGTGTTATTTTACAAAGAACTTCCAGTCCCAGAATTCATTGCAACATTTACTCACCTGAGTCACATTGTGGATATAATAAAGGGCGTTCACTGGATGTTCTGTTTGTTGGTATTCTGTGGGGAGCAGCATTAACCTTTGAAGAAGGGCGTCAGCCTGAAACGCGTCGGTTGCTGCAGACGCAGGTGTTGCCTGCAACCTTCCTTGACCTGACAACGCCGAGGGGGAGTGCGCCTCGCTCTTGGGCAACTGTGGTTTTGAATATTTACGGCCGGTCCGGCCGGGAGGCGCACCGCCGCTTATGAGCGGTCCCGCTGCTGTTCTTGTGATAGCGCTGTGGGCCAAACAGGCGAAAGGCGGAATGGAGGAAGGAAGTGTGGACATACCGAGGATATTAACTTTGATATTTGCCTCTAAGCTGCCAACAGCCCACTTGGGTGTTATTTTACAAAGAACTTCCAGTCCCAGAATTCATTGCAACATTTACTCACCTGAGTCACATTGTGGATATAATAAAGGGCGTTCACTGGATGTTCTGTTTGTTGGTATTCTGTGGGGAGCAGCATTAACCTTTGAAGAAGGGCGTCAGCCTGAAACGCGTCGGTTGCTGCAGACGCAGGTGTTGCCTGCAACCTTCCTTGACCTGACAACGCCGAGGGGGAGTGCGCCTCGCTCTTGGGCAACTGTGGTTTTGAATATTTACAGCCGGTCCGGCCGGGAGGCGCACCGCCGCTTATGAGCGGTCCCGCTGCTGTTCTTGTGATAGCGCTGTGGGCCAAACAGGCGAAAGGCGGAATGGAGGAAGGTAGTGTGGACATACCGAGGATATTAACTTTGATATTTGCCTCTAAGCTGCCAACAGCCCACTTGGGTGTTATTTTACAAAGAACTTCCAGTCCCAGAATTCATTGCAACATTTACTCACCTGAGTCACATTGTGGATATAATAAAGGGCGTTCACTGGATGTTCTGTTTGTTGGTATTCTGTGGGGAGCAGCATTAACCTTTGAAGAAGGGCGTCAGCCTGAAACGCGTCGGTTGCTGCAGACGCAGGTGTTGCCTGCAACCTTCCTTGACCTGACAACGCCGAGGGGGAGTGCGCCTCGCTCTTGGGCAACTGTGGTTTTGAATATTTACGGCCGGTCCGGCCGGGAGGCGCACCGCCGCTTATGAGCGGTCCCGCTGCTGTTCTTGTGATAGCGCTGTGGGCCAAACAGGCGAAAGGCGGAATGGAGGAAGGAAGTGTGGACATACCGAGGATATTAACTTTGATATTTGCCTCTAAGCTGCCAACAGCCCACTTGGGTGTTATTTTACAAAGAACTTCCAGTCCCAGAATTCATTGCAACATTTACTCACCTGAGTCACATTGTGGATATAATAAAGGGCGTTCACTGGATGTTCTGTTTGTTGGTATTCTGTGGGGAGCAGCATTAACCTTTGAAGAAGGGCGTCAGCCTGAAACGCGTCGGTTGCTGCAGACGCAGGTGTTGCCTGCAACCTTCCTTGACCTGACAACGCCGAGGGGGAGTGCGCCTCGCTCTTGGGCAACTGTGGTTTTGAATATATATATATATATATATATATATATATATATATATATATATATATATATATATATATTACCTACTGGCGGTCGCCAGTAGGTAGTTATAGTTAGGACCCTGTTTCCATAGGAAATCCGCAACATTCTATTTGGAATAACTTTGGCGCCGGTCGACGAATCCTCGCGAAATTTTCAAAACTAATGGGGCGCTAAGCTCCGCTCCTACCCTGAAAGTCTCGGGGGGATTCGTCAAGCGGGGGCTGAGACGAACGACTTGTAATTTGGCAGAGAGGTAGCCATAAGGTCAAGGAAGTGCCTTTTGTAGGTGTGGTGTAAATCTGTTCAGTAGTTCCTGAGAAAATAGCATTTAAATCAATATATATATCTGTGGCAGCGCTCCGTGCGCTTACCGTGCGCTTACGGTAAGCTTACCGTACGCGTACGGTGCCGTGCGCGAGCGCGTTTCTGATTGGTTGTTAGATCAAAGTAAACATTCGAATCGGTCGAAACCAGGAAGTATCGGCCGCCATTTTCTGTCTCTCGCACTGTGAAAAAAAGGTTGATAACACGAAAAGGGGGCCATGAAGAGAGTTGCAGACCCTCTAGCGTTCGTCAGGGGGTTCACGAAGGAGCAAAAAGTATGAAAAATGAATTTATTAATTTTTTTAAAAAATCGCGGGGTGCGCGTACGGTAAGCTTACCGTACGCGTACGGTAAAAAAAAATTTAAAAAAAAAAAAGAATTAACAATCACATTTAATATATAAATCTAAGGACCCCCAAGAGAGAAAAAAACAATTTATATTTTGTAAAAAATGGCGAGGCGTGCACGGTACGAAATGCGCCACGTGGGTGCTCGGTGCGCGAAGCGCACCGAGTGCCCACAGCGCACGCACGGTGCGCGAAGTGCACCGTGCGCGCAAAAATTAAAAATAAATACATAACTTAGCATTTAAAAAAACGTACAAATTCACTGAAAAAACCATAGGTTTCACACACGTTATAGTTAGGAATTAGCATTTAAAAAACCTTGCAAATTCACTGAAAAAACCATAGGTTTCACACATGTTATAGTTAGCTGTACATTTTAATCGTAAAAAACCAATGAAATTCCACGTTATAGTTAGATCAGGTAACTATAACTTGCGCGCCCGCAATCCACTGCTGATGACGTCACATAATACATCACTCATGACATGGTCAGTGGCATCACTCATGACATTACTGATGACATCATCCTTGTGATAGAGTGGCGGTCGCGCGAGTTATAGTTACCTGATCTAACTATAACGTGGAATTTCATTGGTTTTTTACGAGTAAAATGTACAGCTAACTATGACGTGTGAAACCTATGGTTTTTTCAGTGAATATATATATATATACTCTCAGTTGTGTTGCCTGGTGAAAGTAGTGTGATGTCAGTTATAGTTAATGGCTGAAGTGGTTCACAGTGGTCTGGCCAAATCCTTTAGTCAAAAGCTAAAGTGGTTATCATGTGACCGGGGGATTCTTATAGCCAATTTTAACACTTCCTTTACTAAACCCATCGGCCCATTGATGGAAATTTATGGCCTGAAAGTACTAAGCTCCATCTTATATGGTGCGGAGTTATGGGTTTCCAGAACCTCCAGACAATAACCGTTGCCGAAAACTCCTTTTTGCGCAAGGCCATCGGCGTCCCAAAAAGCACCCCTATGTGCCCATTATTCCTTGATCTGGGAAGGAAAGCACTTAGAGATTTGGCTAAACTTCGCCCTCTACTACACTGGCGAAGATTGTGGTGCACGGCTGAACTCTCCCATTACGCTAAAGGGGTAAAAGACGTAATGGACCTAGACTGCTTTCATAGGATCAAATGGTTACGAGAGTTAAGGTCATTGTTGGTTAAATTAGATCTGTCAGAACTATGGGCTGACCCTCAAAATGCTTCTTTTCCTACAAAAAAGATACTGAAAGAGAAGTATTGGGTGATGATAATGGAATCCGCTTGTTCGAAGGATGCATCAAAACATCTGTCAGGTCGTTTTCTTGAATTTAAGGCAAAGCCCGTACTAGAACAATATTGGGACCTTATAGAGAAACGCCTAGACAGAAAGCTCTATTTCCAAATGAGGATTGGATCTCTACCTATTAAGATTGTTTACCGGCAATTGGGCTGGGGCTACCATGAAAGTCTGCCCTAACTGTCCAGATAAAGATGAATCGGTTAGCCATTTTTTGTTTTTTTGCCCACTGTATAAAAAACCTCGGGCTAAGTGGGTAATCCCTATTTGCAAGCTTTTAGGGTTTAGTAAACATGAGGAGGCCCTAAGAATTCTTACATCGGACTCCTCACAGCCTATAGCCGTTGCAATGGCAAAGTATTTAGGTTGGGCCTGGGTCATAAGATCTAGGGTGTTGACCAGGTTTATTGACACTACTGCCTCTAGTCCCGAAGATATGAATTTGCTTGATATAAATTGAATGATCCCGTGTTTTAATGTTTTAGAATGAACTTACTCGGCAGTATTTATGTTTAATGCGTTTTTAAATGTTTTAGATTCAGTATATTTATAACCTTATTATGAATGTTTTATTGTATATGATCTGCTTTTATGACTAACCTGTCGAATAAAGCTTTGTTGATTGATTGTGATTGACCTGGCAGACCCCTACACACAAGGACTTTAGACGTTGTCTTTCAGTTATCTTGCAGGTTCCAGCAGACAAGGCATTAAGTTTGTGATCTTTTCTGAATTGTCATCCAGGAGAAGCATTGGTCTCTGCAGAAGAGAGGAGGAGAGGTTGTCTCGTCTTATGTCACAGGTCATGCGTGGTGTTTGTTAACCGTAGAACATAATTACAGTAGCTGATGACATGGACAATCCGCGAGTAGCTGGATGATCAGTCAGGGAAGGGGATTGTCTGCCTTTTAAAGTGTACTGGAGTCCAGAAAGAAGACCCTACTTGGCTTCTGAGCTCTTGCCTCAGTACATTGTGAGTGGCAGAAAGCAGCACCCCATGTAACGTTCTCCTTGCTCAGGTGCACTCTGAACTGACAAGGATTGTCTTATCACCAATTAGATGTACTTTAACAGTGATTTTGCCCCAAAACATTTTCTTTGCATTTATCCTTGAAAATCTGCAACTGTACTTCATGAAAAGGTAAATCTTCAAGTGTCTAAGCAGTAATACTCTGAGGTTCTGATGAATGTGATACTGTATAAAGTCATCTTTCGACTTCTACAGGTGTAAGGCTATAATATTGTGCCAGGAGATATTGGGGTAGAAGGGCGTGGCCAAGCAGGCTATGATGGCGTACGTGAGAACTGAGGCTCCGACACCAGGCACGAATCTCGGCGTCCACACCGCGCCGAAGCAGCTGAAAACGAGCCCATAGCTGCCAAAATATCCCTGGAGACGTATACTGAGCTCTCTACCTTAAAATCGTTGTAAATCGGTGTTTACACACGTACCGAGCTGGGACGGCCCCGGAGCGAAGATGGTGGCCGCCATACTCTGAAGACAGCGATCACCCATACGAGCCTCCAGATAGCTCCTGATGCGGCACCTAGATAGAGCAATGAGTTCATTGTAGACGCTGTTGCGGTGATTGAAAACGGAGGAGAACAAGGGCAATATCGACAGAAACACGCAAGCTGTCGTCCGACACTACTGTCCCCACCTCCCCCATGACTGGCAATGACACGGAGGGGCATGTGGACACCACGGGTGCGGAACGGCGCACCTGAGTATGGGGTGCCCGCGACCTTGTCCCGCTGAGCAGCAGTGACATTCCTCAAGAGCGCAGTAAGTGGATGCTGACACAAGCGCTGACAGGATAGAGATCCGTAGCTGAAATTCACGTCCCTAGCTATCCTATTGGCCAAGAGAAGTATAGCAATGCACTGGAGGACACCAGCGGGACCACCGCTGGCAGCCTGGATGGGGGCAGTTAACAAATGGGGAGCATCTGAAGAAGAGGCGTTAATGCTTGAAGAAATCTGAGGCACTCATAAACGCCACATATCTGCAATGGGTGACACTACTTCACACTTTCAAACAGGAAGCAACCCCCCCCCCACCCCCCCCCCGACGACCACTAATCTTTAGAGCACGGACAATGACCAAACATGAATACTAATCCTCATGCCCAATACAGCCTCCTCCCCCCCCCCCCGAAATCGATCAAATAAGCCCACCTGCCCCCAATGCATAGCAACTCCTCCTATACAGTGTATCCCAGTTGTAGTTACCCTTGTTGAAGTGTTATGTCCCCGATTAAGATACACTGAGTCGTGTCCTCTAACATCAGCATCGCTGGTAAACACTGTGACTATAGAACATTATACAGGCAAAGGCCTGTATTTTCTTTTACGCCTATTCTACACTGTTTCTTTAGCATCAGATGTACCAGAACTATAACAATTCATGATAATGCTTGAGGTTAATAAGACATCACACTGGATTGCGTGCAGAAACTTTACTGTGCACTTTTAATGATCATTTACAGTGTTTGTATTCTGTATACAACAAAATGTCAATAATAAGAATTTACAAAAACATTTTAAAAAGGAGACATTGGGGTAGCCACGTGGGATGGACACAAGAAGGAAAGATTGCCACATGACATGCCTATGACACCCAAATCTACTTGAAAGTATCCTCCACTCCAGACACACCACTGCTTGAAAGTCTTCTCAGCTCCAGACATTCAGTGCCTCACACACTGCCTGCATATGATCCATACCTGAATGTTCAACATGTACCTGAAGTTGGACCCTATCAAGACAGAGTTCAAGTTATTTGGCAGGCACAACAAGCAAGAAATAGACCAATCTTGGCTCTATGACATGAACCATGACTGCTTCAAAACACCAGCTTTCAATGAATGCCAAATCACATGGACTTACCCTGGTTATCAGTCTTACCCTCAATGCACACATTGCTGAGAAAATAAAGACAGTCTGGTAACTGCTCTCTCTACTAAAGAAGGTGAATCTGTTGCTCTGTGAATATGGCTTCAGAACGTTTGTTGAATCCCTCATTCTATTGTATCTGGATGATAGAAAACACCCAGAACCAGGGGTCCCAGACTCCCCATTAATTCCACTTAGAGCATCCTACATGCAACTGCACGGCTCATTGAGGTCTTAAAGAAATCATTGCCATCTAGATGGAACTCCACTGGCCTCCATTGCCACCCTGCAAAATCTTTAAAACCAGCTGCTTTCTTTACAAAGCCATTACGACCAGCTCCCCACCTTGCCTATCTGGCAGACAAGTTCAAGCTCACCATATCTTGTGGTACTAGGCACACCCACCACTAGGGCATCAAAGAAGTGTTGAAAAGTTCAAAAAAGGTGACAAGCCTTTTCTACCTATGCACCCAGTATCTGGAACAATATTCCTGTATCCACCAGGACAGCTCCAACCCTGCTGCAATTCGCGAAAGAGCTGAAGAAGCGGCTCTCTAAATAACAGTATGTTAGGATGCAGTAACAGCACACGTCAGCTCCCAGAAACCTGCTACCTCTCCAATCACTTGTTGATTCTGTCCTTGGCTTTGACGCTGTACACCTTTTTGCTGCCTTTTGGCTAGGTTCATGCTATATAGATAGCATATATATATTAGAGGGACTGTCAGGAGGCTTTCAAGGGCTTTACAGAAATTAACAAGCTTCCAGGACCCTGAAATTCCAACAAGTTCTCAAAAAGACTTTAGAAGGCAAAAGAGGTCAGCATAATCGGAATTTGATTATTTACAAATTGATAATTCATATTCATCCAGGGGCTGAAAGATGGCGTGTACCCCAACATTGAAGTTCAAAAACATGAATCCACAAATGAGCAGTTAGTCGCAGTATCCATCCTTTAGCGTCCATTGGCATTTCACTCATCATTGGCTCCTCAACAGAATCCTAGAGCTCAGTTCCATATGTCCAATGTGGTATAGAAACCACAGACCTTGCTTCTGGTGTTCATCCTATCCCTATTGGGTGACTCAACAACTACCACTGCAGGACTACAGTGTGGCGTAGATCAGTGCCTGCATGCCTCCTGACTTCCATTACAACTGAGTCCTTCCTTCACTGTGCTAACCAATACACTGCTCACCCAGTCTCAGACAAGAGTGCTCTTGACATTTCAGATATGTTCATCTACAGACCTGCTAGCTTGTCATAAATACATTACTTAGAAATTACTTTATATAAACATTGTCATGTAGACCGTACTGAAACGTATGCAGGAAGGTTTAGGCTCTTATTGCAACACTAGGATAGGCACAAACACCTGAATTACATCAGCCATTTTCAGAACCAGGAGGAGGCCACTGTTCAAGTACTCCTGGACCTGTGTGCATCATGGTGGTGGGTAGGACAGTAGTATTCTACTTCAGAGGCTTCCTAGCAATGCTGGGTTTAGTCGCTCTATAAGATGGGTAGTTCCTAGTTCCTCAGTGGCCAACAACGAAAGACACGCTTGAAACTGCACGTAGCACTGGAAATTCCAAGAGTATGTGTCCAACTGGGCTGAGCATAGTAGTCAATGAGTTTTAATTATTTTGTACTGTCAATGATTTTAAACTCTTTTGTACTATCCCTTGCCATATATGCAGGGATTTTCTTGGGAGTTTACACCAGTTTGTGCCTTCAGTCGTAAGTAAATGAACATCCAAGATTGGAAACTGGATATCCCAGTGTTCACACTCAAGTTCGAGTGTAAATATTCAACTATTGTCTTTTTTTACCACTGCGAACTATCAGAAGCAGCTTGCATCCAAAACACTGTATGCACCATTCACTGGCAAAAGGTTCTGAAAAGCCTCTGGAGCTAAAGTGATCACACCAGGCCCATAACCAAACAAACCAGTTCAGTAATCGAATTTAACTCCATTTGGCTGCTAGTGCCAAGACTGTTCTACCCTCACCAATCTCTGACATATTTGCCCCATCAAATGTTGGACAGATCCATTCCTTCCTGTCTCTAAAAGATATACCTCTTCCAACTAAGAAAGGCCGGCCATTTTACTGATCCAAGCAGATCCGCCCTGTAAGAAGAGGTAGTTTGAACAGCTGTTGCTTGTGCTCCACCTGCTCTGCCTGTGTGTGTCTGTATATTCTTTGTGTATGTCTGGGTAAGAATCACTCAATGCTGCTTTACCTATCTAGTCTGGGAGGGAAGCTTGTGTTGCTGCTGTGTGTGTGATTGCCTGTTCGTTGTATGACGGGTCTGCTGCAGCTGCTATCTGTCATTACCTGCTTTGTGTCTGAGGGAAGCTTGCACTGCTAGTGTAAGCATGTTATACCTCTTTAATATATTTGAGGAAAGCTTTCACTGATGGAGTGCGTACAGTACCGGTTCTGTGTGTGCATGTTTGTGAGGGCAGATTGCACTGCTTGTGTTCCTGATGTTTCTGTTGTGTAAGGCAAGCATATATTTCTGCTTCGTATGTTTTACCTATTGTATGAGAAAGAAGCTTTCATCGATGCTGCACCTGCTGTATCTATTATAATACTGGCGCTGTGCCCGTCCTCTGAGTTGAAAGGAGGCTTGCTCTCTTGTGGCTTATATTGTACCTGTGTTCTGTCATTGAGGGACACGTGCCCTGCTGTTGGCCTCACTTTCCCTATGCGCTGGCTCTGGAGGAGGCTTAACCTGCTCCTGTCTGTGCTGTTGTGCTGTATCTGGGTCCTGCTGCAGCGTGTTTTGTCTATGCTGTTGTGCAGGTATTCAGTCTCTGAGAGGGGCTTGACCTCCTTCTGCCGAACCTCTGTTGATTCTCAGAGGGACCCTTACCCTGCTGCTGCCTGTACCGGTTTCTTGTATCTGATTGAGGCTTTCCTTGCTGTGCCTATGCTGTACCTGCGCCCTGTCTGTTAGATGCTGCTGTCTGCTCCGTAGTTGTGTCCTGTCTCCTATAGGCACTGACTGTGCTGCTCCTGTGTTCTGCCTCCTAGTGGGACTTGCCATGCTGCTGCCTTTGCTACTCATGCGTTTCTGTCTCGTACAGGGCTGTCCTGCTACTGACTGTGCTGCCCACATGTTCAGTCTCCTAAGATGACTTCCCTGCTGTTCTCGGTACTGTAGGTGTTCTCTCTCGAGGAAAACCTGTCCTACCGCGGCCGCCTGTGCTGTGCCTGTGTTTTATGTCTGACGGAGAATTGAACTGCTCCTGTCTGTGCTATATCTGCCTTGTGTCCTTGGAGTTGCGTTGCTGCTGCCTGTGCTGTACCTGCGTTGTGTTTCTGAGGCAGGCCTGTCCTGCTTCTGCCTGTGATGTACCTGCTTAGACTGGCTGAGTAAATAGATGACCTCAGCACTATTAATCCGGTACCTTCCATCAGTCTAAATTAATTTCGAATGTTAAAAAAGGCTCAAATAAATCTCTGACAACCATGGCAGTATTTATACAAATAGCAGGGGAGCTGCAAACCGAGGAGAAGGCAGGGGAACAGTAAATCAGGAGGCCACGGAGAGGGGGAAGGCTTTCCCTGCTCTGAAGTCCACCCAAGTTCCTGCCATTCTCCTCTCACCTGCGAGCAGGCGGCGGGAGCCTCTGGTCCAGGGCCTGCACAGCTTGGCACTGCTCCATGGTGGCTGCTCTTATTCCGTATAGCAGGGGAATGACCACAGCTCAACAGGTAGCAACCAACGACTGCGCAATTCCATTTGGATGACATTGGGATAGCCAGGGTGAGTGCAAATGTAACCTGCTCTGGAATTAAAGAGGTTGTCAGAGCCCTAGAAGTCTCTTTACGAAGGGCAAGCATACCAAGTGCCTAAAAACGGAGCTTTAATAGTGTAAGTCTGTTACTATAAAGGCAGCTTGCTGTGACTTTCATATGAACTCTAGGTAGAGCACCAATGAGACGGGTGTCAGGCTCTTTGCCCCTTGCTTCACTTTCTTTAATACTTTCTTCCATTGCTGTGCATCATTCCTCTCTCTTTTCATGCCATTTCTCCGTTTCACCTTTATCTACTGTCCATCCTCACATCACTCCTCTTAGATAACTCTTAGGAGTTTTTTTCCAGTTTATGAGCTTCTCCAACAGAAGTCAGGCTGATAGCCATGGGCCGCACACTGGGTGCAGATATGTATTCACATTTTATGGCAAGACCGGAGGCTAATATTATGCAATCCTCTTTATTGCGCCACCCCACAGCAGCATCATCAAAGAACATAGAACAATAAAGATCTTAGAACACTAACAAACAGTCGGAACCTCCATGACTCTTCCTTCTTTTTTGCTGCTGCCCTTCAGATAAGTCATGAACGCTTTTGGCTCTTAACTAATGTTTAAGTAAATGTGAAAAGTAGAATGAATGTGATTATTGTGTGCTAATTTATCTCTATATAGTGTTTTATGAATGTGGTGAGTAAATTGGAGTCGGATGAGAGAGGTGTTTATGATTATTTATTAAGGAAGATCTAGAATATCTTTTACAGAAAATCGTTTGTCAGGAATGTTAGATTAATTAATAGAAAGAATCCCATTTATTTAAATTTAAATGGAAGGATTTTGTACAATTATATGAGTTATGTGTTGGTCTCTGACGAAATCGGCAAATAAAGGGAGTTGAGGGAAAAAGGATTTATGATGGTGCGTTTGGGAACGAGGAGTTAGATTTACAAAATATGGTGGGTAATGAAAGGGAAACATTAATAAAATAAGCGAATAGCATCGTTGTTTAAAAAAATCGTTAGACGTTTGAAGGTAGCTTACCATTGCGCGCGAGCTCCGGGCGGCCATTTGCAACCAGGCATGAAGAAAGGACATAGTCAGGCAGGAAGTGTTGGTTTGCGCACGCGCAGACGTCGTATTTGACGCATGCGTGGGCTCGCGAGTCTTCCACGGAGAGAAACTGACAGGCGATCGTGTCAGAGATAGAAGACGATCGCGTTTGAAGTATTTAGGGAAGTAAAGAGGAGGAAACAAACTCACTTTAATTTAAAAAGAATCGGGAGAGATTTTAGAAGTTTTTGGTTGATAGAATTTTGGCTTGTTGAATTTAAGGAATGAGGAGGATATAATTTGGCTTAGGATTTAATATATTTTGCGAGCAATTTAGCTTGGAAGGAAAAGATAATAAGAATTGTATAATATTAGAGGTTTTTAAAAAAAAAAATGTCAGAAGAAAATGCGATCACACAGGGAAACTTAAGTATGGAGGAGAGGTTAACTCTCATGCTAAATAAGTTCGCAAATGATCTAGATTCAAAGATGGATAGAAAATTGGAAGAGTTTAAAAAAACAAGTGCACATGTTTGTCAGGAGGAGCATTTTTGGTCCGCAGGTGAGGGACCGATGTTGGAAAAGAAGGGAGGAAAGGCGAGTAGGAAGAGGAAGAATGTTGACAATGAAGGATTGAGGTGCAAAAAAGCTAAGACTGCCTACCCAAGCTCTGGTTTACTTCGCAATCGTGCGAATCAGGTGAGTGTCGAGGACACACAAGGGGACCTAGAAAGAGGTCAGGGTAGTAGAAGACATACTACCGTTTTGTGTGACAAGTCTTCGGGTAGTGCAGAAATAGAATTGAGTTGTTCTTCGGAATTTGACTCAGATGATGAAGTGGTGGTTAAAGGGTCGAACAATGATGAAAAAAGTAAAGAAAGATCTGAGGAAAATGGAGGAGTCAAAGACCCTTTAGGGGAAACAATGTTTGACCCTATGTTACTAAAGCACCCGTTATCTCCCGAATGGAGTCCGGCTTCTCATGTTGCTGAGTATGTCCAGATGTGGCTAAGAAAGCAGATTCCGAAGGACGTGAGGTTGAGGCTCCATTCTGAGTGTCCAAGACCTAGTTTATCGAATAAGATTGCTTTGACGCCTGAATTGGACGCAAAGATTAATGCGTTTATTGGAAAAGGGGGAAGAGACCCGAAAAAAGGGTTGGATAAAGGGTTGACAATGTGTCAGTACTAGGCCTGGGCCAAAATTCCGTTCCGTTCGCGGAAATTGCGATAATTTGGCATTTTCGCGATCCGCGGAAAGCGCGAAAATGTCAAAATTTCCGCATTCCGCAGCTTAGCGATAATTTGTTTCTTGCTCGTGCTGTAAAATAATACATTATCGCGTGCGCGCGATTGCCTTACCTGAATCCCCGCGTTCGCCGACAAGTTTTCCCGATCCGGTCGCGTTCTCCACGAGATGTTGGATTGTTGGTAGCCATTTGCGCTGTCTCGCGACAGTTCGCGCCCGCAGTAACGTCATGCGTCGCGCGATCACGTCTTTCTTCTCGCGATCATGCACCGCGAGACAAGTGAAAACAAGATGGCCGCGCCCGCGAGCAACCGCATGGGTAAGTTGGCGAGCCGCGACCACGCAGAAAATACCGCGAATGGGCGGGAAAAAAACTTCCGCATCTTCACGATATTTCCGCGTGTTTGCAGAGATTTTGAACATTTTCGCGATAATTTGCGAAAGTGAATTCTGCAAATTCCGCCCACCCCTAGTCAGGACAGACTGCTGGATTTGACTGGGCCTCTTACAAAAGTTTTCGATATAGCTTATCTTGAAAAGAAAAATTTGGATGTAGAAGAACTCAGAGAATGGGTTCAAAGAGCAGTATGCTTGTTGGGCAATGCTAACACAGCAATTTCTGTGGAAAGGAGGAAGAGTATCCTGCTAAAAATAGATCCAAAACTGGCTGAACTCGCAAATAATGAAGGAGGTATAGAGGCAAATGATATGCTTTTTGGGGAAGCATTCATAAAGGAAATGAGCAAATATGTTGGTGCATTTAGTTCCTTACAAAAATCTCAGAGGGAAATCAAGAAAGTGTTTGACCGTCGTGTTTTTGGAGGGGCCGGGAGAAGAAGAGGTCGATTTCCCGGCCGAGGTCAGGGTATCTCAAGGACCTCATTTGAGAGAGGGTTTAGACCCTATAATTACAATTACCAACAGCAGTACGGATATCAACCAGGGAATGTCTACCCCCAGAAGGAAAGAGGAAATTCGAGAGAAAGTAGACGTACAAGAAGGTCAGGTAAGAAAAGGCTGTTTTGTTACCCATGTAAAGTTGGGTGGCAGACTTGCCCAGTTTTACGAGAATTGGTGTATGTTGACGAAGGATCCATGGGTTCTGCAGACAGTTTTGGGTTATTGTATAGATTTCAAGGAAGATCCAATTCAGGTTCGGTGCCCTCAAATAATAAAATTCAGTGCAGAACTGTCAGTGATGGTCGAAAAAGAAGTAAGAGAGTTGGTTATGAAAGGAGCGATTGTGAAAGAATTGGATAAGTGTGCAGGTTTTGTAAGCAACATTTTCTTAGTAGAAAAGAAAGGGAAAGGAATGAGACCGGTGATAAACCTGAAAGGTTTGAACGATTGGGTAGTGTACCATCATTTCAAAATGGAAGGGATGCATATGTTGAGGGATGTGCTTCAGTCAGGGCATTGGATGACTCGTCTGGATCTGAAGGATGCATACCTGACAATACCAATATGGTTAGAACACCCGAGATTTCTCAGGTTCAGATGGGGTGGAAAATGTGGAAGTTTGTTTGTCTCCCCTCGGACTATCCTCGGCCCCGTGGTGCTTCATGAAAATGCTTCGTCCGGTTGTTGCATCTTTGAGAGAAAGGGGAATTCGTGTTATTATTTATCTGGACGACATTTTGATCATGGATCAGGATAAGGGGAGGGTGGAGGATCACACGAAGCTAGCAGTGGAACTATTTTAGAGTCTAGGTTTTGTCGTCAACAAGGAGAAGTCTTGTTTGTTACCAAGTCAAGAAATGCAGTTTTTAGGTTTTGTGATAAACACTATTCAGGGACAGTTGAGATTACCTATGGACAAGATAAAGAAGATAAGGAAAGAGATCCGAAGGGTTTTGTCTTTGGATGCAATATCTTTAAGAATGTTGGCAAGGATTATTGGTCTGTTGTCTTCAACAATTCAGGCTATTTTTCCAGGACTCTTGAATTATCGTGCTCTTCAGAGATTGAAGGGCAGTCAATTAAGGCGTGGTATGAAGTATTCTCAGGAGATTACTCTTTCTGGAGGGGCAAGATCAGAACTCTTTTGGTGGCTAAAGAATATGGAGGCTTGGAATGGGAAAGCAATTTTTGGAGTGAATCCGGAATTGACAATAGATTCAGATGTGAGTTTAATTGGTTGGGGAGCACTTTGTGGTGCAGTTTCAACAGGAGGTTTGTGGACTGTAGAGGAGAGTCAAATGCATATAAATTGTCTGGAACTGTTGGCAGGTTCCTTTGCTATAAAGAGTTTTACGAAGAACAAAGCCAAATGCTCAGTCTTGTTGAGGATGGACAATGTCTCAGCGGTGAGATATGTGAACAAACTAGGGGGACCGAGATCAAGAGATCTAGTGGATTTGGCAAGAGTTTTTTGGGATTATTGTTTGAATCAGAATATTTTAGTTCAGGCAGAGTATATTCCTGGTCAGAAGAACGTTCAAGCGGATTGGTATTCGAGGAATCAGATAGATTCGAGCAATTGGATGCTCAACAGGTCTGTATTTTGGAGAATAATGGAGTTGTGGGGCCCATGTTATTTGGATCTGTTTGCGAACAGGTGGAACACTCAGTTGGAGAAGTTTTTCAGTAGGCGGCCGGATCCGGAATCAGCTGGGATAGATGCTTTCAGGCAGGATTGGAGGGATCTTCGAGGTTACGCTTTCCCACCATTTGTGATGATAACGAGGGTGACTTTGATGGTTCGCAAGTGGAAGGAGACGGTAGTTTTGATAACTCCATTTTGGAAGTCTCAAGTTTGGTATCCCATCCTTCTGGAAATGTCGGTAGATTGTCCAATCTTACTTCCAATTTTTCCGGAGATTTTGAGAGATGCGTCAGGGGAGTTTCACGAGTTGGTAATGTCGGGTCAGCTGGGACTGATGGCATGGAGAATTTCAGGAGAGTCTGGGAAGTGCCTGGACTTTCGGATGAGGCTTCAAAACTTATTAGAGAATCATGGGCTCCGGGAACACGGAAGATGTATAGACTGGCATGGCAGAAATGGATTCAGTACATTATACCTTATTGCATTACCAGTTACCTTATACCTAAGAGCTTGACAATGAGCATATCAAGGACATCAGCTCCCCTCATCCTCAGTCATACTGTTGCTCGCATCTAAAGCGTGCTGATCACTCACTTTTGCACCAGGGTTTAAGAACACTGCATAGCTCCCTCCATGTCCCGAGACCCTCTTCTAACTTCTCATCCCTCCTGCTGGCCTTCATATGGGCCTCCTCCGCAGGCGTCCACTCACGCACATCCCTCAACCATTCATCGACTGTGGGGGATCGCTTCCCCATCCATATTATGGCGATTCTGCGCCGTGCTGAAACCAGAAGTAATTGCAAGAGTTTGTATGTCATCATGCGTTTTTTGGGTTTCGTGACTTGCCCTAATAAGCAGTGTAGTGGGGACAGCTCCACCCGGAGACCGGTACCACCCTTCACCCGCTGCCCTAGGCCAATAAAGTTACCTACAAATCCTTTGATGATGCTCTACCAGTGTTAGCAGCAACAGTGCAGCAAGAAACTAAAGCAGGACCACAAGGGCAGTAACTTCAGTAAGGTCTAATCCTTCACTGTTTTTCCTTTCGTGCAGGGGCCACCTTCCTCAGTTATTACTAGGTAATGCCGGGATAAACCATAGGTAACATCAATGACTGTAGATCAAACTTTTCCTCTGTCGCTCCCAACAATAAATATAATTACTTACATCTTGCTACGTTGCCTTGAACTTGGCTTTTGAGCCTTGTGGAAGATGAGATATTGATCTTTAAGACTTTTGTAAAGTTCTTATTGGAATCAAATGCAAAAAGTTATTCTTAAGATTTTACAATTAGTGTAACGTAAAAAATATTTGAGCGAGTTCAAAGTCGGCTGCTAACATTTCTTTACATTCGGCAAATCACTAACTTTAAACTGTGGTGTTTCAGTCCACCTTGTATCCTTCAGAGGTTCCGAAAAGGAGAACTGAAGCCTGTGGTTGGAATCACTGAATACATTCTTTATTAGTATTAACGGTTATCACATTACACTCTAGGACCTCTGAGACACCCCCTTCCCATTTTCTAGAATTCACTATAGCTTTTGGTTTATCAGCCAGTGTTCTAATTGTGTACAATTACTCATTCAGCTGGATAATCCAGACTCCCATTTCAATAAAACTCTCGGAATTGGTATTTTGAGAATTTCAACGCGATTTACCAAAATCATGAACCGTGACTGCGCCAGAATCACACTTTCTAAGACATTGACAGGTAGGCAGACTGGGGGTTGCACTTGTGAATTCTAGTGAAACAAAATGCCTGAACAGAATTTACTTGCTGCATCTGCGAGGTCTAAGAAGCAGGACTCTGAGGATGGTTAATCTGAAAGCAAAGCCTGAGGGGGCCCAAAGTCAGAAATAGTAGCTGTTGCTAGGTTAAACTTTGTGTCACAATTGACTGCAAACCCCTTATTAGTGCTCTGATTTAGAAAGCATTTCTCTGTGAGGCAAGGTAATATACTCATGTGCATTGTTTTATTTCAGAACTGGTCCTGTACTGCGAAATACTGATGAATTAAAAATTATTTTCTCTCACTGGGCTCATATCTTTCCAAAATGTGTACAGCCACTAAAGATCATAAATATTTGTCCTCAGTATGATTTTACAGGTGAATCTGTTTTATGAAATTCTAACTTTCATACTTTACATTGTGACTCATTGCTCTAAGCAAACACTTTTCACCTCTCAAAGGTCAGTAATAAGACTGAAGCATTCCTATACAAACCCTCAATTTAAGAAATCCAGTCTAGTCTGTGTAGAAGGTATCTTCAAGCTTCTGACTTTTATGAAAACAAATACATTGCTGATGGCCTACTCTATAATGTTTACATTGTTCGTGAAAAATTGCACTTTTGTTGTTTTACCTGATGGAAGGGCTAAGTGCTTGTTAACTGAACTCAAAGTCTGACTAAATGATGGATACCCGCAGTCTTCGATTATCCCAAAGTAGCAATCTCCCTTGCCTCTCATTTGAAGATTCCCAGGGTGTGCCAGACAATTACATTTTGGGATTCAACTAATTTCTGTACCCCCTGGGTGAGAACGAAAGGCCCCCTTAGTAAAATCCATACGGTCCTTCATAACTGGACCGGCCTCACCTGCCGTGATTGAGGTTAGTTTTTCTCAATGATGGATGCCATCAAACGGTATGGTGACTTGGTTCTAAAGACCCACTCCTGTGAACACTACCCTCTTCTGCTATTAGATCCTATTTGACTATATAAGGTGCTATTATTCTGACATGTGGCTTGGGGCTGAAATGCACATTCTTCAGATCAGAGTCAACTTGCTCTGCGTTGTCTCGAAAGTTAGGCCATAAAATGTCCTCTTCTCAAAGCCTGCTCATCTAAAATTCCGAACAGGGATTCTTGCAGATTCGAGCTTATTGGGTCAGAAGAGTCCCCTGCGTGGATCAGCATGCCAAATATCAGATTGCTTATAAAGGTATAGTATTTTCTGCAGGTTATTGATTGTTTTGCAGCAAATCACAATAATCATGCGTGTTCACTGAGGTCCTCTTGTATAATTGCTTGAAAGTCAAAGCATAGTTTTGTGGTCAGTAGGGGCTCTGAAAGTCACCGCTTCTATTGAGAGCGACTACTGTCCTCGTACCCGGCTGAGAGGGACTAGGAGTGGTGGTACCGTTATTCTAGTGGTTGGAAAAGGCCCTTTTTACCTTCGACCTTCCAGGGACCGATGTCTGCTGGCCACTAATGTTAAGAAATATGCTAGTCTCCCACAACTGCATCCTTTGCTCCATCTGTGAGAGATATTTGTGGATCGTGCAGGTTCATTCTGCGCGGGGAGGGTTGGTATTGTGCTTACTGTATGGGAACAGGAATTGAGTTTGGAACGTGTGTGTGTTTGTGTAGCTGAAAAATGCATGCTTGCTCAAGTTTCTTGTTGATTGGAAAAATGCTGTGAAACATTCCAAAGCCTCTCTTTTATTGTGAGATAGGCTCAGGTAGCTGAATGGTAGGGTGGGTCTCAATTTAAAGTGCAAAGCCATCCCCTGGATCTTCGTGCTTCACCTTTCCTAGAAGTAATAGTGAAGACAATTTATCTAGTGGCTAGGTAGGAATGCTTTTCCCTCCTTTCCGTTCTTGTTTAACTTTCCCCTTGCAGGGTACACCCAACTCCACCCTCACTTAATGATTCTGTAGATCAAAGGCAGCAGCTGTGACAGCCCATGTGTAATGCAGCAACAGCCCAAAAAAAGGCGTAACCCAAAACAGAAGATCCTGGAAAGCATTTTTACATCTGCCAGCCAGGGATAAATACTGAGCATAATCCCAGGTTCTGATGGCAGATACTCTCCACAAATGAAGGTGATGTATAGCCATCTGCCCTAGTTATCCTGCGAGCTTCAGAGTCTGAGTGGCTGAATGCTAACTCCATTGCCAAGTCAGAAACAGACCTTGGGTCTTGCACTCTGCTAGAAATACTGCCTGCTTGATTCTGTCCTTAAAAGAATAATCCAACTACTGTGGAAGGGAGTGCAAGGAGCATGCCACGACAAGAGGAAAAGCTGTCCTGAAGTGGAGAGTCATCTGTGCATCAACACTTTGAAGCCCATGGACAGTATTCACCGTACAGAGAATTGTGAACAGCCTCCATCCTTGAAACTCTGAGTTTGTGCCCCTGGTTGCCCTCTATAGTTTGAACTTGTTTGGTCCTCCTTCTCCCATCTGGGAAATGCCAGCAATACACATATGCTGTCTAAAGAAAGCAACTTCTCCTCCATCTTTAACTCTGGTCTAGGCTTTTGCCTTCCAGAATGGAACCGCCAGGCCTCTATCATTCGTGCAAGGCACACTATCACCTCTAGCACACATACATTGCACAGGATATTGTGTTCAGTGTTCTGGGTTTATTGTGAGCAGCTGAAATTTATAAGAATAGGCTTCTAAACATGCATTCATGTTACTCAGGTAAAACAAAAACACAAAAGAAGCCCTGGATCTGTAGAATGCAATGTGGTGCTAATGGAGTGTCCCTTTTAAAGGACAGTTCCCCCCCCCTGCCCAAAGGTGGCATGCTTCATAATAGGGTAACCTCCTCGCATCATGTACCTAGTCATGGTGCGGGCTACAACCCCCTCACTGAGATCGAGGAGCTCAGGAATGTTTTCTTTGTGTAAGAAGAGGTATACTAATTATACTAATTACCTTTGGTGAGCAGGGTGTGATGAGGGGTGCATGAACAAAATGTTTTTATGTGGAGTAAAACTAGTTCTAGAGGGTGCAATTGACGTTATTAGTGTCCCTAGACCAAGATAAAACCCAGACTATGACAGGGGAGAATAAGACCAGTCATAGAATGAAGAAGTACGTCAACATGTTTCAACCTGATACCCTCATAAGAGGTTTGGTGGCCTTCTTCAGGACCTAATATGTGCTACTACAAATGTGTGTAACCAAGAAAAAGAAAATTAGTCAATATACGAAACCAGTGGTTGAAGTGTTAATCCACTCGTTCATTGTTCCACTGGTGGGTGTTTGCCTGAAAGAGACAACATGATAAATTATAACACATTTCATACCGTATTAGCTTACCTGCAGTAATCAGGCAAAGTACCCCAACTTGACCTTGGCACAAACTCAAGGTTGCATCCAGCCCTACAAGATTAAGAGGACCAGTGCATATAAAAACCTCATAAGCTAGAAAGAATGACTCTAATGCAGACCAAGTAAAATACCTCATTGTGTGTGAATCATATACATCATGGTTAAAAATTTATCATATAGAATATTCACCTCATTGGGTTATAAAAATGTATCAGTAATGTATAGTGATGCCAAAAGGCCAGAGGAAATCACCAGGGAGATAGATGGCATCACATGGCTAGTAACAGTGTGCCAGAGATGTCAGTAAGTTACGGAGTGTGGCTTATTAACAATTAATTCTTAACAAGCCTGGTGAAAAATGACTCTTCTCACTCTCAGAACAAGGATATGATTTAATAATAAGGTCCATGTCCACATAGTATGGCGGCAATGAAACCAAGTGTAACTGAGTTAATGGATCAATCAATCAATCATTCAGGGATTAATAGAGTGCACTACTCTCCCGTAAGGGTCTCAAGGCGCTGGGGGGAAGGGGTTCGGACAGCTCCGAGGTCATCCGAAGAGCAAGGTCTTGAGGTCCTTTCTGAAGGCTTGCAGCGCCGGGCTTTTTCTGATGCTGAGGGGGAGTTTGTTCCAGGTCTTGGCCGCAATGTAGGAGAAGGCTCTGCCTCCCGTTCTGGCTCTACAGATGCAGGGGATTTCTGCCAGGTTTATGGTTGGTGGAGCGGAGGTTTCTCTGGGGGCGTGGAAGGAGATTCTGTTGTTGAGGTATTGGGGTCCAGTGTTGTGGAGGGCTTTGTAGGTGTGTGTGAGCAGATTGAAGGTCACTCATTTTCCTACAGGGAGTCAGTGGAGGTCTCTGAGGTGCTGAGTGATGTGGACGTGTCGTGGGAGGCTGAGGACGAGTCTGGTTGCGGCGTTCTGGACGATCTTGAGTTTGTGAAGGAGAGATTTGTTGATTCCGGCGTAGAGAGCATTCCCGTAGTCCAGCCTACTGATGATGAGTGTGTGGGTGATGGTCTTCCTGGATGGGGGATCCATTTAAAGGTTATGCGGAGTGTGTTAAATCATGTGGAGGATACATCGTTGATCTGTCGGTTCATGGTGAGATAGGAGTCAAGTATGATGTCGGGGAGACAGCCTTTACAAAGAAACTGTTACAACGCATACCTTTACATCGCATATTGTTACAACGCAAAAGGTGTGCAGCAGTGTGTAGAAGGTGTTGGACTTAACTCCAACACCTTCCCTACTATTGCACACACTGGAGTTGGAATAGAAAATGTACCTATTCCCACTACCAGCACCGCCCGACAGAAAATCGTAGTAAAAGTTTGCGTTGTAACGGCATGCAATGTAATAGCATGCGTTGTAACGTCATCTATTCATGATGTCGAGGTTGCTGGTGTGGTCAGTTGGGGTGGGAGACTTTCCAAGGGCGGGGGGCCACCAGGTGCCGTCCCACACGGTGGGTGTGGATCTGAGGATGTGGACTTCCGTTTTCTCAGAGTTGAGCTTCAGGCAGTTGCTGCTCATCCAGGATGCGACATCCTTCATTCCTTCCTGGAAACTGTGCCTGGTGATGTCGAGTTCTTTGGTGTGGGAGAGGATGAGCTAGGTGTTATCGGCGTAGGATACTATGCTGGGTCCATGTTTTCTGATTATGGTTGTGAGGAGGGCCATGTATATATTGAAGAGCGTGGGGCTGAGGGAGGTTCCTTGGGGTACTCCGCATCTTATCTCTGGGTTTGGAGAGGAAGGGTAGGAGTCTTATCCTTTGTGTCATGCCGGAGATTAAAGAGCGGATCCAGTCTAAGGCAGTTCTCTGAATGCTGGCGTCGTAGAGTGTAGCGGCTAGTGTGCGGTGGGAGACGGTGTCGAAGGCTGCTGAAAGGTCTAGTACGATGAGGGCTGTATTGTGGCCTTGATGGAGAAGTGCGGGTATGTTGTCCGTGGCGGCTAGGAGGGCGGTCTCGGTGCTGTGGTTGCTGCGGAATCCATATTGTGAAGAGTTGAGGATGTTGTTGGATTCTATGAAATACCTTAGCTGGATGTAGACAAATTTCTCGGTGACTGGCAGTGAAGGGGAGGAGAGAGATGGGCCTGTTGTTCTTGAGGCCCGTCGTGTCGGCGGAGGGTTTCCTGAGGAGGGGTTTCACTTTGGCGCGTTTCCAGTTATCGGGGAACGTGCCTGTTTCGAGGGTGCAGTTTATTGACCATTGTAGTTCTGGTGCGATGGTGGGGGCAGCTCAGTGGAAGATGTGTGGCGGGCAGGGGTTAGTGGGTGCTCCGGAGGGGATGCTCCTCATAGTCTTGCGGTGTCTTCTGTGGTGACAGGGGTCCAGGTGAGGAGGGGCAGCTTGGTGGCGTTGCTAGTAGATGGTGTTGGGTTGGTGCCTTTGTCTTGGTTGCCGAAGTTGTCGTAGAGTGTACTGATCTTGTGGTGGAAGAAGGAGCTCAGTTTGTAGCTGAGGTCCTGGGAAGGAGGGACGTTGGAGGTTGCGCAGCGGGGCTGGTGAATTCCTTTATGATGTTGAAGAGCTCCATGGAGTTGTGGGCGTTGGAAAGAATTCTGTCCTGAATGAAGTTTCTCTTCGTAGCTCTGATTAGTTGGTGTCCTGCCATGTGGATGGGGGTGGTGACAAGTTGCTTCAGTCCGATGTTGGATGGTTCTCTAGGAGGGCGGTGGAGTTGGGGTCGGTGAGGTTGTCAAGGTGGAAATTCAGGTCTTCGAGCAGTACATAGTCCGTGGAGGCGAGGGCGTGGGGTGCGATGTAGTCTGCAATGGTGTATGTGAATGGGAAACGGGGTCCGGGAGGTCTGTAGGCAAGAGTTCGTCATAGAGTAGTTCTGGGGTTGGGCTGGATCTGGAAATGGATGAGTTCCATGGGTGGCGAGGCATCGTTCCAGGTGGAGGTTGTCAGTCGGAGGGAGCTTTTGTGGACGATGGCGAGACCTCCTCCAGGTTGGTTGGGGCAGTCTTTCCCCAGGATCGTTTACTCATTGGGGATGGTGGTTGCGATGTCAGGAGCAGAGCTGACGTTGATCCAGGTCTCTGTGAGGAAGGTGACGTCGGGTGAGAGGGTGTTGAGGAATTCCCAGATTTTTACTGCATGTCTGTGCAACGAGTGTACGTTGAGGAGGATTCTGCTCCGGGGTTTGGGTGTGCTGGCTGTTGTTGTTGCGTCCAGGGTTGAGTGCGTGGAGAGTGCTGGAGTCGTAGCCGCGGGGGTGGGAGAACCAGGGTCACTGATGCTGGTCACGATTGGGTCGCGGATGTGCGCAGATGGGCTTGCCTTTGGCAGACTAAGTATTGCGATATCCCCAAGCGCAGTGCGTCCATGTTATCAATTACAGGAGTGGTGACTACTGGGAGCACACAGCGGACGAACGTGGTGCAAACCCATGCACCTGGTGCCTTCTCGCAGCAATTGAATTAAAACGGGGGGGTTGTGTGCATACGGCGGTCGAGCGCGGAAGACGTGTGCGTTACCAGCTGATCTCAATTTAACTGTGTGAGCCCCAACCCCCTCTATAGAATCGTACCTTTTAGGATAAGATTCCCAGAGGGACGAATTGCGCCGAGGAACGTTGTAGAACCGGACGGCAAAAACATGGTTATTTAAGTCACCTTAGTGAATGACGTAAGGAAAAACGTCACAGTTGTGATGTGTGCGCCAATCAAAAATCTAAAACGAAGGACTACAAGATTGATGGGGATTGTAGTCCTCCCAGGGTTCACAGGAGCTACAGAGGTTTTAACGTGCTCAAGAACAAGCAGAGAAAACGGATAATGACATTTGTTTTCTTTGCCACGAAAAATTATGATAAAAATGATACCCTCACCAATGTAGGAATCTCTCAGTGTTGTGTGTGGCACATGTTGTGGTTTTATCTCTATAATGACTAATTTGGCCCCTCATGATTTAATAGGGTGGACTATAAGGTTGGTGGGAACTGTAGTCCTCCCTTGGTACATGTAAATTGAGGATGTTATTCCATGTCCATAATAAATTAAACTTGATATGGACATTTGTCTTCTTTCTCACGATAAGTATCGTTTGCTAAAAACTATATAAGAGCCTAGTAATATGACGGCCATATAAATGTGTCAGTTCAGATATTTCATTGTACTGTGTGTGACAACGTCGTGATTATATCTCTGTGATGACTAATTAGGTATGTCCCGTTCAAAGGGAGGTGTTCCAGGGGCTATTCTTCCATTTTACTTTAGGTATGTGATAATGTAAACTGGGTGATGTCATCATTGAGGCCTTCTCTGTCGTAGTCTGGTTTTAATCTTGGTCTAGGGTCACTCTAATAAAGTCCATTGTGCACTCTAGAACTAGTTTTACTTCACATAAAAAACTTTTGTTCACGCACACCTTATCACACCCTGCTCACCAAAGGAAATTAGTATATCTCTTCTTACACAAAGAAAACATCCCTATGCTCCTCCCTCTCACTGAGGGGGTTGTAGTCCGCCCCATGGCTAGGTTCATGATGCCAGGAGGTTATCCTATGATGAAGCATGCACTTTCGGGGGGGTGAGAGAAACCATCACTGGTATGCAGGTTGGACATGTAAGGCAGAGGACACGACTGTACACCAGGCAGGGGATATTCCCATCCCAACGCAGTTGTAAAATGATCTCCATGTAAACACTTTTAGCCTGTTGGCATGTGGTTCCTGGTGCCAGGCACCAAGATGCACTTGCTGTCCCCTTTCTAACTCTCATTTTGTGGCCCTCATCAACCCAAGACATTACCCTGTCATGGGGGATTACTAAGTGCATGAGATATTCAGCCTGTTTCGGGTGGAAGATTCTTGGGATAGCTAAAGCCCAAAAAGGGATGTTCTTATTGGAGAAGACACAAAATAGGAGAAGCATCATAGCTGCCATTGTTTTTCCACTGCCAGGTGGTCACTAAGGGCCATATGTGTCAAGCCTTATTCCCGTTCGCAAACAGGCCGATTCTCAGAATCTGCCCGTTTGCGAATGGAAAAAAGCCTTTTGGGAAGTATCATCCCAAAAGGCCATCACAAAATAGAGAATCGCAAAATTTGAGATTCTCTATTTTGCGAATGCAATTAAGGAATTGCAAATTGCGATTCCTTAAATGTAATTCTGGAAGCACCAGAAATTTGCTATTTGGCCTTAAGGAATCGCAAATTACCACCAACTTCAAGTTAGTGGTAATTAGCGATTTTCTAGAAAAAAGCACTTTTTTGCTGTTTTCAAAGTGCCAATAGGGCATGTATGTGCGCAAAATGTGCACACGTGCATATTTCAGGGGTGTAACAGGGTGTCCTTTTGACACCCTTGCAACCTTTAAATTGCATTTTCAATTTGCGATTCTCTAAGTGGTAATCGCAAATTGAGAATGTCTTCCTATTCATTCCTATGGGCCTCCTAGCCCATAGGAATGAATGGGAAGGTATTCCTTATTTGCTAATCAAAATGTATGATTCGCAAATAAGGAATATGTAGGATTCGCAAAAATTTTTGCAAATCCTACATACATTGCATTTTGCGATTCTCTAATTGCGATTCGCTATAAATCGCAATTTGAGAATCACAAAACTCTTTTTTGATACATATGGCCCTATGTCCTCTGTGCCGCGCAGTGCACAAGCACCAGAGAAGTGAAGATTAGCCAAATACAGTGCTTAATATGTATAATAATGAAAGCCAGTGACTAAAGAACTTCTTAGAAGCCTGTGGACAGCACCAATAAATGTCAGAGCACCAAATACCAAGGCTCCGTAGTTCTGAATCATCCTCATGCCCCTTTAATCTACTACCAGATACTCCCTGCATCTTTCTTGCAGGTTCCTGCTTTCTCCCTTGGGGGCGGTTTTTCGATCTGTCTCTTCCTCCTTTCCTGTTTGCATGTTTTTCCCTCGCTTGCTCTCAGGGAATGTCTGATGAGGAAAAATATGTGGCAGTCCCCAAAAATGAGTGTGGATGGCAGGCACTGGCTGAAAGAATGCACTGGCCGTATATGCGGGGATGCAGGACACATGCTATAATATGCTAAGATTTATGTAATTAAAGCCCAGTAACCCCTATGATGGATATACGTGGATGTACAAAACTTGATGGTTTGATTAGCAACTGGCACGTTGTTTGTAATGTTTATGACTTGGTTTGAAATACCAATAGAAACAATTAAGAAAAAGCCCAGTAACCCCTGATTGCCCGCCCAACCCCTGAACTGATTCACACAGAGCTGAATCCCTATCCAGCTCCCCTCCACTTAATATGCACTGGATACTGCAGCTAATACTTAAAACTACTACATGTTGAAAACCTGTGTGGCTCGGAAAAGGGTGACATGATCATTTCGGAATACAAACATCAGATGGTAAAAAATGTTGTCAAAAGTAATGGAAAAACTATGGTGAACAAATAAAATCGATTAGGACGGTAAGTGTAAAGTGGAAGGGCCAACTAAAGAAAAATATATAGGTATAGAGAAGGGTATTAGAAAATATAACAAAGGGGGCTCCTCCTATAAATGGAAAGTAAAACAAAAAAGGGAACAGAATCAAATGCTAATGAATAAACACTAACAAAATAGGAATGTAGTATCATCCATTACTTTGAGATTAATCTTAACAATATTAACGATTAATTCAGTCTTCATTTGAAGAACCTACCTATCTGAAGTTCTTGTCTTCCGACCAGAATCCCCTTAAGCACGAAGAGGAGCACGGGTAACGCCCAGGGCCAGGCTGTCCATCTGCTGAGATGGCAAGCTGCCCCTAGGAAAGAAACTCAAACCCTTAGCAGACTCAGCCGGCTTACCAAAAGTTGAATATAAGTGCAAGTGAGAAGTGTGGACTGGCTACATCACTCGCTTGTAAGCACAAACACTCTGAAGCAACAAATTATTTTAGATGGCCTCAGTCCTCACACTCAGAATTTCTGTGCTGCAGTACTCTCGCTCTTCATGTTATGCTGCTGGGAGGGGGGTGGGAGTAAAGAAACGGTGAGCTGCATGAGTCTCTGGAGACACACAATGCCACTCATTGGTCCCCACCTAGTTAATTATTGAGGTCCATCAACCAGGAGTTTGTACGACATCCTGTGATCACAAACACTGATGCCACTGTCTTCCCTTGGAAAATCCATATCCCCTGTAGCCCGTTAACACTAACTTGAGTGGTAACAGGGTCAAAAGACATCTGGTTAAAGAAAAACTCTCCTAACTTATAGATCCTGCATGTGACGTTTCCTGGTCTCCTTAACCCTGGCTGCGAGAGTATAAAGGCCCAAACACTCGATGAACACCAGAACATTCTGGCCAGTAAATTCCAAGATACAGGCTTATTAAGCTGTCCAGTGCTAGAAGACCTAGCCCATACTGGCGGCCCAAATACATCCAACAACAATCTTTAGCTGCCAAGACAGCCGTCTTATTTTCAGTTTCTTCCAAACCTTATATCAAGTGATTGCAAGCTTGGGAAAGAAGAATAAGAGTGCATGCCTTGTTTTTAATTGGGGGATTGTTAATTCATTTCATTATTGCAGTCATAGCCGCAGACACCCATCCTTGCCTCAGGTATCACTGTGAGCCAGTTCCTGAAAACTAGGAATTCTTTAACTTCTGATCGCCCCTTCATATCACATTCATTGTCTTCAAGGTCTGAGTTTCAGCTCCATGTTTTTTCTTTTCATTCTAATACTTGTAGTAATGCATTTATAATGGACAGGACTACATGGTACTAGAATGCAAATAATAAATGTGGACTTGATTAACTACTCCTACGTGAAATCAAGAAACTTGAAATGTGTACCATGAAGCTAATTGAGCTATAATTGACCAGTATCTAGTCTCTCTTGGTCCTAGCCATCAGCAGTCAAGAGCAGCTGCCAGCTCTCCTACCTTCCAACCTAATGCATGAATCTCTCTTCCAGCCCTCATCGGAAAACCCACCCTCCAGGCCTTAGTATAGCTCCATCCCTCTAAACACTTGCAGTAGCCCATTCATTGGCTTCTGTAACATGAATTTACTTTTTCCAAATTCTTGCAGCACTCACTTTATTGAAGATCTGTCAGTTCTGCCTATCACCAGGCTTCAATAACAGGAGTCTCCAGTTGTTATTGTAATTGACGAAGCTTTGAAGCGCTTTACGGCGAGTGATAGCCTTCTCTGGAACCCAAGATTAGTGGTTAATCTTGTGGTTATTGTTGGTTATTGCAATTAGTCATGTGCTCTTAAGAAAAAAATAGATGCATGTATTCCAGTTACTTTGTGATGTATTACATTAATACCAGTTAGGTGTGATCATTAGTGAGTGTATGTGATTTCAGGTGAATGGCTGGTGAGATAGTAAGGCTGGTGGAGATTAGGTAAAGTTTGATTTCAGAGATAGGGTTATAAAGAGAAAAAGTTGTGATCTATGAAATGAGGTATCAGACAATTTCGGAATTACAGTAAGAAGGATTAAGGCAGGCAGGAGACGGAGAGCAGGCTTTACTCAGAAATAGAAGGCATGCAGAGGATGGAAGGTAAGAATAGGGTCACTGAAAAAAGAAGGAAGAGGAATCCAGCGGAAGTACGTCGGGGTACATTTTTCATGCAGGGTGTTAGGAGTGTTAGGTAAGTCTATCTGAGATAGCAAGCAATCAGAAGATGTAAGCTTCAGAAAGAAACAATTTTATATGTTGTGTTCTATATCCGGGGCATGCACCTTAAACATGCGATTCCGAGTGTACACATCATTTCAACAATAAGGGGGCGATTACGATGCAGTTTTGAAGGCCTCCTAATGGCATTTGCATCGTCCGAATCGGATGGGGAACGTGACTTTCCGACCAAATCGGAAAGGTTTCCGACCGACTGATTACGATGCAAGTTAGACATTAGGGATATCCTAATCCGAACCCGACAAGATTCAAAATGACTGAGCCGTACGGAGCTGACTCTTACGTCTACACGGGCCGCGTTTCCGAGCGACTGATTACGATGCTGAATTTGGACAGCCTTTCTGAATCGTGCCGTCCGACTCAAATCAGCAGTCGGGATCAGACTTTGGGGGTCCATAGCAGGACACCCTGCACCCGGGGCCTTCTCAGTCGGCCCCGTGGGGGCACCCATGGGATCCCCCTTACCAGCCATAGACAGTGTGGCAGGCACCAGGGGGTGTCCGATTGTCCCCAGCCACCTCTTTCTTCAATGGGAGCCTATGCACTCAGTCGGAACATAGACTCCCTTTGATGTCAATTGGAATATGACCGAATCATATCTGGAAGCATCTGGATGCATCGTAATCGGTCGTTCAGACTCTCCCTATCTGAGTCGCTCGGAAACCATTCCCAAACCAATTTGGTCAGAATGATTTCCGAACCGCATCGTTATAGGGCCCTAAGAGTCCCAGCCTTTTGTGTGCCAAGTCTAAGGCAGCCTTCTTAAACATAGTCTGTAGTGTCCCAACCCTTGGTACAGGGTCTGTATGCTGCACAAGGGGAGCTGGTGCATAAAAAAGAAAAGGTCTCATTTATAGACCTTTCCTCCCTATTCTGTAATTAAAGTTTTTTTTTTCACTCACTAAACTCGAGTAATTAAGTATGAACTACTAACAGGGCCCTACTGGCCAATAGGGCCATCAGACTGTGCCTGGTCTGATAGATCAGTGTGTTTGCTATTTTTTTTGGAGGTTTGTGGGTCTGTGTTGGGGTTTGGTGAGATAGTTTTTACTGTTGATTTCCCTGATATTACTACAAACTTTCCATGTGGTAAGCACAAATTCATGCAGTTTCCATTACTTTACAAAACACTTATTCAGCGTGATTTTACAAGATCAAACTTGCCTTATTTGCAAATGTGGGCCCCTTTTTTAGCTATCTAATTAGCTAATTGTGCCCCCCTTTATTTATGTGCCCGGGCCTATTTTCTGTCCCAATACACTCCATTGCAGTACCTTTCTCTCTCTCCAGGATCCTGCGGGTCTAGTAGTCCTACTGCTCATGTTTGTCTTGCAGTGCAATGATGTGAGCTCGAACCCCTCAAGGGGCACCTTCTGCTCTAACGCTATCCTTGATGGATGAAGGTGCGGCATTCTTTACCTGTCTGTGGCGCTGTAGTGGCCGTTGAGTATCGCGAGTTAGAGGCAGCTAAGGCAAGTTTCACCAGAGTCTCTACATTGGCATAACACAAGTAACACTGCATTTCTTGAATGTGCAACTGAGCTGTCAGCTAAGTTCAGGTATAAGTGATGTATTGCCAAAGCTGCTGAAAAGCACAGCTTTAATTAAAATGTGTTATCCTAACCCCAGATGTGTGACATTTGACAGGGCTGTATGACATAATTGCAACTAATCACACTAATGGATTAACATCGAGCCCACAACCAACTTTCTTTCTGCCGAGGCTCACACACAGGGCAACCATCTGCCCATTCAAAATGTAAATAACCTTCGCATGCATGCTCCCACCTACCACTCACTACGACGACCCCTCACGCTACCAACCATGCTCCTGCTCAGCAACAAAACTACACTTTTCCTGTTTGGTTCCTTTTCGTATATGATGCCTGTCTTTACATAGTCTATTTTAATCAGCGAAAATGTAACGAATCCATGCAGTAGAATTGCCATCAAAGTATACACACTGCCCTTGCCCCTGTCGTCCACCAGGATCCCGACACTGGCCGCTCGGGCCGCTGCTGGCCACATTTTATTACTAGAAATTTCGCCACGTTCAGGTCAAACATTCAAGTAATAGGTGACAATCAAAGTCTTGATTTTTTGGGCTGTGCCACTTTAAACTTCACTTTGACAGCCTGAACCATCATCTGTCAGTGATCAACAACACTTCCCCCTTATAAATCATTTGTAGTTGGCTTGATTAGCAGGGGTTAAAGAAAATGGCACCTCAAACCACTTCAGATATCACTCCCTTTCTGTGAATCCGCAAATAAAGGCTGTGTTGTTAAAGTGCCACTACATTTAGAAAGAGTTTCAGGGATAGAAAGCGGCCGTGTGAAATAAATTGGAAAAAGCGCCTGGTGGAAAGCGAAAGAGGTATAACCGGTATGTGTGAACTAAAAGAGAACTTTTGATGGCTATCCATGTTTTTGATACGTGTTGGTGCCCTTGGCCTAAAAACAGCCTAAACCCACATGATAATGCATTAAAAGGCGCGTGTATGAGAGTCAGGGCTGTGCATTCGTACCGTCAGGAAGGGCTGAACGCCTCTTTTTAACCCTTAGCCCACCTTGAGTAGGCAGCATTCACAGCGTTAATGCTCTCCTTGCAGAAATGTTCCCCAGCGGAGGCCAGGCAGCCACATTTGCCAGTTGCTCAAATTGCTGTTTGGGTTGGCATACTTTTTATTTCTTTTTTTTTTTAACAGTTTGCTTGTTTTAAATGGGCCACATCAGTTTTGCATTTGAGCGGTTTGAGGCTTTGTTACGGTGAAAGCGCAGCGCAGATTTACTTAAAAAATTAGGGCCAGAGAAGTTGTTCCCGTCAAACGCAGTTTGGCTATCTAAAGCTTGAAACCAGCTACCTTCCAACATTTTATGTGGAACTCCCCGGCAGGTGAAGTCTGCATTGCTTGGGCCCTGAGATGGGTAGTAGCAGGGCATACTTTAGCTGGAGGTTTAGGCTGGCCCAAAGAAGGAACAGAATTCTGAGCAAACACTCACAGCTGCAATTTGGAGGCCTCAGTGTATCTCTGTGGTTCCTGGTAACCTCCTTTCTCACCCTTGAGACCAATTTACAGTTTTCTGTCCAGTAACAAATTTGCAAACTTTATTTTTTCCTCAAAAACCATGTCTGCCTGTGGGTTCTCCTCTGCTTATACCTCCGAGGCGTACTGGCATGGGTATACATTGTCTTTCCAAGTTGTGGTTATTTTATTTCTGCTTCTCTGCTGTCAACCCTTAAGGGAGGCAGAAAGAAAGGTATTCCCTGGCATGGCTGAGGCGTTCTTTGGCACTTTGCGGTTTGGAGGCTCATCGGGTATCTCTAAGAGATCAGCACTTTTCCTCAGCTTGGCTAGCATCAGATTAGCTAGATCGGTCTCATAGCCTCTACTTGCTTAGAGGTTTGCGTATACAGTTTAGGCTTTCCAGTGTCCTCATCTGGATCTTTTCCCTCATATTATCCTGTCTGCCTTTATATTCTTCTTGGTGATGTTTATCTGCATCCATTACCATTTTAAACTTGAACAATAATCTATTGTAAAGAAATGGACCAGTCTGTCTTCCTAGCAAACCATTCACTTTTTCTCTTCACCAGGTCCTCCCTCCATTTAGAAATTACCATCCTTTTTAATCCATCATATCTTGAAAGTCAGAAAATCAAGTAATGTTAAAAACTATTTACTGTCTCTGCCTCCTGCATTACTTTATTGATCTGATAGAGACTTCTATCCGCAGATTCCTTACCTTAGACTTATTCCCCTTTCAGACTGGATCCAGAATTTTTTTGTGAGCAGTACCCCTGAGTGCCGAAAGGTGGGATCGTTCAGCTCTGCATGGCATCTGCAGCGTCATCTGTACCAGACGTGATGTGCAGTGCCTATATAGGCACGTCCACAGCACACTGGCATCACTTCTTTTCTTTCTGCGCCAGTCAGCGCAGATTTGCAGAGAGCTAACCCCAGTTATTTTTTTACTGACCTTTCTTTGACTTTTGTTGAAGTTTGTTTTCAAGACATATCTCCTGGTGTGGCAGGGATGTCCACGAGGAAGGCTGACTTCAAGTTCTGCTGCACCTGCAAATGTTGGTGACAGACACACCCCTTATCTGCCTCTGGTTTCTTGAATGCGACCACTACTCCAAGATCTGCTTTGATTGTCACGCCATGCACCCCAAGGCCTTGAGGGAGTGATCTCTCAAGCAGTTTGCAGCCCAACATGCTACACCATGATGGTCTTCATCCCGGTTGAAAGTAAGGTCCCGCGATTGATTGGGGAGCCATCAATCTTCATGGTAGTTGAAGCATCCCACTCCGGTAAGTCCCACAAGAAGAAGAAGAGTAAGAAGTCAAAGAGGTCTTTGACTTCACCCTGTCCGTCAAAGTCATAGGATGAGACGTCGGAGTGTCGCCACTTAAGACCTGTCCCTGCAGTTGAGCCTGCGCCTATGCCATATCCGCTTCTGCCCGAGTTTCCAGACGCTGGAGCGACCCCCGCCCAGTTCCAAGAATTTTGTGAGGCCATGCACTTCATATTTGAGCGGTATGTGGCTTTGGGCCCAGCAGGTTAAGCAGGGGCCCCTGTTGATTCCCTTCCGGCAGGTCGGCCCATGGCACCAGGGATCCAAGGATCCACAGATGGATCTGGACGGGCGCCGGTCATGCCACCTCAACCTTCCTTGATGCCGGTACCAATGTTGACCCTGCTGGCTTCCTTCGGTTGCGCCGTCTCCATTCTCATCCTCAACCCCGACATGGCCAGAGCGCAAGCCTTTTCCTATGGGCTAGGACTTGGAGAAGATTGGGAGGGGCCACTGGACCTGAAGAATATCAGCCCCTGGACCCAACATGGACTGGTGTGAGGTATTGGCGGATGCCATTGGACTGGACACCTCCCCAGATACTATCATAGTCTTTCCTCCTACCTTGTTTGCATAGGAGGGAGTCTCTTTTGCTATTGCAGTTTCGAAGGGCAGCTGAGGTCCTGAACCTTAGCCTGCCCTTAGTGAGAGTTAAAGCTAACTTCTTGAAAGAGGTGCTTCAGCTAGGAGTTCGCCCCTCAGAACCGCTTCTCCCATTTAATGAAGCGCTTATGGATGTTCTGTTCAGGGACTGGTCCAAACCCTGTACAGGGGCTCCTGGGAACAGGACAATAGCCCACCGTCATTACCCCACATCATGGGACCCCAGTTTTCTCACACAACACCGTACCCTGGAAAGCTTGATGGTACAAGCCTCCACATACAGTGTAAATCCTGCCACATTCCCAACCACCACACTGGATTGGGGAATACAGGAGACTGGACCCTTTAGGCAAGAAAATGTTTTCTTCGCTTATGGACGTGCCATTTGATGGCTCCCATCGATTCGAAGACAAGGCAGACTCAGCGCTAGAGTGCTTTAAGGAGAGGAGAGCAACGTCCAGGTCCATCGGCCATTCTGTGGCCCTTCGCCAACCCTATGCCCTGGGGCCTAATATAAGCAGTGTCCTGGGGACCCCATCCCCTGGGACACTGCTATTTCTTGCCTGGGAGAATGCAGGCATACCCTGCCTGCACTCTCCCGGGCAGGAAATGCAACTTTGCACCAGCATGGGTGGGGTGGGGGCAGTGCAAAATGCTGTTCCTGCACAGGCAGGAGCACTGTGAGTGAGCCGGCTTCTTCCGGCACCACTATGGGTGCTGATGGGGAGCCCGATGGGACCACGAGGGCCTTGGGGCTTCTACTGTAGTCTCCAATGAGGAGGGTGTTGAGGGTCCCTCAGATGGGCACCAGGGCACCCACCTAAAAAACATTTTTTAAAGGCTGGCTTCCACCATGGAGGTGGCTTGGGAGCAGGCGGTGGTTCTGGGGCTCCCCCAACAGCCCCCAAAAATCCTCAATGTAGTGTGGGTGCCCCGAATGGGCAGCAACTTAAAACATTAAAAAAAGCCAAACAAAATCCTGTCTCCCACCGGCACTGGTATGTGTGCTTTTGGGGAGCCGACAGGGACAGTCGGGCTCTCCCTTCTGAACCCTGTATTAAAAAAAGGTGCCCAAATACAAAGTTAAAAAAAGACGGAATAATATTCTTGGGATCTTGGTGGTGCCCCTAGAAATGGCAGGGGTCCCACCAAACACTTTTTTTTATGTTGTAGGGGGATACAGGGAGTCAGCAGCCCCTTAGTAACATTACAAAAATGCAGTAAGTCTCCTGGCTCATAAAAGTCATGGCCCCAGGAGAGCTTACCATATATTCTTAAATAACTCCAAGCTGGAGCTGTATGCTGTAATGCAGGAGTGCAGGGAACTCTTGTGGGAAAATCTATGGCTGCACTTTGTGGCCTGAAAAAATGTTTCAAGAAAACCTCAGAGTTGTTGATGTTTTTTATTTAGTAAACCTTTATTAAAAACATTTTATGACAAACACTTTCATAAAAAATGCAATCTGTCAATTTATTTAATATATATTTGAATATAATTATTGCTGACTTTTCGACAGAAAATAGTCTGCTCTACATATGCTGATGTGCGGACTCCTTGATAAAGCCAATAGACCCACATCTTCTATGTTGGTGTTCTGACCCTTTCACAAAGTTAGTACATCTGCTTACTTAAAATGACACCCTTTAGATTGTTACATCACATAATCAGCCATGCATGCCGGCGGAGGGGGAGGGGGGGTTAAGCGCAGGGCCTGGCTACAGGCTGTGCTCTGCAGGGGGTGGGGGGGTTAAGGTGCCCACAAGGGTTTGAAGCTGGGCCTGGCTGCGCACGACGATGGACATCCTACTTTATGTTAAGTGATGTTATAGTTAGAAATTATAATAATATATTACTGAAAAACAAAGGTTAAAGGAACGTTATAGTTCGGTGACAATGTCAGTTCAAACATAGGCATTCATTTTGTGTGGCCAAAGCACCTTGAACAAAGACAAACAGAATCCATACTTCTGATATCATTCTGTCCTCACAAGCAGACACCTTCTAAACTCTTCAATCATGGCCCCTCACAGTGAAAGGAAGTCAAAGTTCATGGATCCTGAGCTGGAGGTCCTGGCCAAGGAGGTGTAAGACACCATGACTGCCTATTGTGCCATCTCATGATGAAGATGACACCATAAAACAAACAAGAACTTGTCTGTGGAAGGCGATACTGACCAAAATTAAAACCGTATCAGCATATCCATGTGATGTTGGTAACATTAAAATCAGGTTTTAAACCTTGAATTACAAGATACTTCTGTGGCTTGCCAAGCACAAAAAATTAAACTTGGCTACTGGTGGTAATTCTCCAGCTCAGCTCTATCTCAGGTCATGGGAAGAAAAAATTATAATTTTTTTTTTTTTTTTTGTGAATATTTTTATTGGCATTTAAACACTCGGAAAACAGTACAATCAACGACTATCCCCTGTCAGGGCATGTCAATATACAATTACCATCGCATAAATTTCCCAGCTATGAGTCAACAGTACATGGGTAAATCGTTGCCCCCCCTAGTCACGCTGCAGGATAATCCTTAGAGGCCCGCCCCCTGGCGTCCCCCCGTAGGCATAGTATATACTCGCAGGGCGCGGGGTCCCCACACAGATGGTACCCCCATGTAATTGGAGCCGCCAAATAAAGTTCAAACTTCAAACAACCACCCCCTATGATGACCCTCCCCCCAACCACCCCCCCTACACCCACCCCCCCCTCCGGCATGACTACTTGACAGGATACCTGATGATACATTGAAGACGAGGACTCTACATCTCTGACCCTCCCGATCCAGGCCCGCCGACCCCCCAGGTGCGCTATGTCCCAGTCGCTACTCTCTACCCTAAGCAGATGCAGGAGAGGCCGGGACCTGCCCGACCTCCGCCTCAGAGGCCTCATCCACAGCCGGGTCTACTTTCAGTAGTTCCACCAGCGCACCCCAAGCTCGGGCCGACTCCATCGCCCTATCACTATGCGCCCGGGCAGCCGACTGCGTTCGGTGGGTCGCCTCGCAGTCCGCCCATCGAGTAAATTCCGCCCTCCACTTCTGCAAACGCGGTCCCCGCTGCAACTTCCAGTTAGCCGTTATCTCCCGCTTAGCTAACACCAGCCCCAGATCAATAAATTTGCTAGTCAGTTTATTCCTGGAGGTGTGGGGGAACCAATGTAATAAGCTCGGGCTGATACCAAAGTCTATCTCCCTGTCCGTGATAGTGCACAGCAATGTCCACACCTCCCGCCAGTACTCCCTAATCTGGGGGCAACCCCACAGCATGTGGCAGAGGTCGGCACCCTCCGCCCGACAGCGAGGGCAGAGCGCCGTGTGAGTATTAAAGTAACTCTGAATCTTAGTTGGGGTAAGATAAGCCCGGTGCAAAATAAAAAATTGGATCTGCTGAAAACGAGCATTCCTAGAGCATTTCCAAGGGCGCTCTAGCAATTCAGTCCACACCCTATCAGGAATTTCCCGTTCAATATCCTCCTCCCAGTGCTGCTTTAACCTGTCAAGGGGGGTCAGTCGCTCCGTCGTCATCCGCCGATATAGACACGTAACCGCTTTTAGTGTGCCCGGCGCTAGAACCACATATTGGCAAGATGCGGAGGTCTGTGGCTCCGATAATCCAGTCCGCCACATGGGAAGAAAAAATGATGACCATCCTCAACATGTCAAAAGTGTAAGATGTGAAAGAAAGTCTTGAGGTCAGAGGAATCCAAGGTAAGAGACATAAAAGTTGTAATGGTCGGTATCGAGGGCAGAGTACTGAATTGGCGTTCCTCCTTCCTGGATAATCGCACCTTCCAGATTCAAGGTAAGTCCTGTCTCTCTGCTCTACTCCCGATCTACTGTGGGGTTCCTTAGGGCTCCTCCTGTAGCCCCATTCTCTTCAATCTTTATCTGCTTCCCCTGTCTGATATCGTTAAATTATATGGGCTCTTGTCAGTTACCTATGCCGACGACACCCAGCTAGTCGTATCGATCTCTCCTGACTCCAGTTTGGTCAACTATCCTTGATCTCCTGTCTTCAGGAAGTAGCCAGTTGGATGAGGACAAGGCAGAAGTCATGGTGTTGGGGAACAACTTCTGCTGCACTTCCCCAAGCTCACTTCCAGACTGCTGGAGTCGATTTGCCCAACCCTAAAAGTTCAATAAAGCACCTTGGGATATTGCTTGATGTTGTTCTCACAATGGACCATCAAGCCAAAAAGCTTGTCGATAGCTGTTATGCTACCCTGAGATTGCTGAGAAAGGTTCTCAGCCTTCTTCCTTTCACTGTGAGAAGAGTTACTATTCAGGCCCTTGTGCTATCTCGTGTAAAATATGGGAATGCCCTGTTTCTTGGTACGATGTGAGGATGCGGCACGACTCCTGATGAACATTCCCAAACATCAATCGGCCACCAAGGAAGGCTTTGAGAGATCTCTACTGGCTTCCATTAGAACACATAGTGCAGTTCAAGACTCTTTGCATCATGCATAGGGCAATTAATAAAAAGACCCTTCTTTGTTAAGATCTCTAGCCTCCCGATGGGGGGCGTAGCCAAGCGCCGAAGATGGCGGACACGTTTTACTAACGCTCCGCAGTGAATCCCCCGTTTATCCTGAGCATCCCCTGAGATCTGCATTTTTTCCCGGCCTGACCCACATCCGCAGTGCCTGTGAAACTCGGAGGCACCTGGAGAGGATTTCCCCGAGCTCCGGCGGCCATTTGTGAGAGCCCGGGCGCCTCGGCCTGTTGCAAGGTGGGAGCCGGCTGCGACCCGGTCTCGCGGCGGCTCCGGCAGGTAACCCGGAGGGGCCATACTCTACTGCCCTCCGAATCGCAGACTCACAGAAGAGGGCAGGACTGGACGCCGGCGGCGATCTACAGGGACGTTGTCGCCACGTTGAACCCGCGCGGACCTGGACTACGCTGCGGGGTGCTCTTCCTGCTGGTGCCCGGGCGACGGTTGGCGAGGCCTTGGTGAAACAGGTAGGCCTGTGGTCTGTGCTAGCGGCGCCTGCTTGACATCGGGGGGGCCACGGGGGTCAGTCGGGCCCAGGGCCCCCCTGCTGGACACGGAGTGGGGGCCGCTGCGAGGCTGCTGGGGTGAGCTCCGAGACTAGTGCTGCACCGCGAGCTGGTGGGTGGCTGCGGAGTTCGGCCGGGCCTAGGGTCCCCACCGGAGTGCTGCGCTGAGGTCCCTGAGTGGTGGTGGAGACAACCTCTCTGCTGCGACTGGGGCGTCTGATCGGTGTCGGGGGGCCACGGGGGTCGGTCGGGCCTAGGGCCCCCCGTCTGGACACAGAGCTTTTGTACTGTTGTAGCTGCCCTGCGGGGTAGGGGCCACGGGAGTCGGTCGGACTTGGGGACCCCACCCGGACTTCATGTGCCCTAGGTGACTTGGTTGCTGTGCTGGGCCTACAAACTGGAGCTGCTGGGCTGATGTGGTGGGCCACTCGCCTGCAACGGTCTGGGGATTGTCTGGTGCTTTGAACCTGCGCTGCTCCGTCCTTTGGGGCCCAGAGTTGTGGGACAATACCGCGGACTGCAAATCACAGGCCCTGCTTGTCCGCCCTTGTGAAGGGGCCCGCAGCTACAGTGTGCTTCTATGATGTTACTCCATTTGTGTCCGTGAAGACAGGTAGACCGAGTGTGGCGGGCTCGCGGCAATCCTGCAGTCGCTGGTCACCGCCCCCTCCCCTAGTGGTGCCGCGGGCGGCGGAAGGCGCCCTATGCTCTCTATGGACCGGTGGTGGCTCGTGGGGGGTGCCCAGTGACGCGAACTGCATCTACGGGGGCTGCTGGTGCAACGCTGGAACAGCCCGGTGGTGCCTGCGCTGCGGAGGTAGACCTGCGGGGAGCACTTGGGGTGCCGGCTGGTGGCGGTGGGGGATCACAAGGGTCGATCGGGCCAGAGGATCCCCTGCCTGATAGCGGCGCCACCACTCCTGTGTTCCTGACAGGCTGTGCGAGCCACGGGGGCGGTCGGGCCTAGGGCTCCAGAAGTGGTGGCCTGTGCGGCGGGGCCCCATTGACTGGGTGAATGCGGCGGTCCTTACAACTCTTCTGGAACTGTGAAGCCCGTGTGAGGTGAGGGTCCACAGGGGTCAGTCGGGCCTAGGGGCCCTCATTTACGCGGGACTAAGACTGAGTAGCCACGCCTGCTGTGGCCTAGGAGAGACAATCATACTTGTATCCTGCTCCCCCTAGCATTAACAGTTGGCGCAGAGTGTCACCCTCCCCATGGAGGCGGTCGTTGTCTGCTGGGGTGGCAGTGGCCCTTCCCGGGACTTGGCCTCTTAATGTGACGCGCTCCTGCGGTGAGACATTTTGCCTAGAGTGGAGCTTCACTGTTGAGAGCCTGAACCTGATCGCAGACAAGGTCACTGAGTTGGAGGGATCAAGAGGACTTGGCGGCTTGGCCTTGCTCCCTATGAAGAGCGCTCAGCAGATAGTCATGGGTCGCCTGCGCAACAACACCTCCCCCCCTGTCTTCACATACTCTCTTGAGGTGCTGGAAAGGGTCAGCCCTTACATTGTTTATTCCCTCTTTCAGGTTATTCTCTCCCCCCGACGACCCGGCATTAGTTGACTTGTGCCTTATATACATGTTAGAACACCATAGTTCCTCAGAACAGGTTTCTTCTTACACATTCATGATGCTTTATCTCCTGCTCTATTGAGGTAATTAAAGGGGGTAGCCCCTACATTGACTCCTCTTATTCCCTGGTCTACATCTTTTCCCCCCCACAGTCATACAACGACGATAGTTCCGTAGCCATGATTTGGAATGATTGTTTGGGCAGTTCCCCACGTTGGGGTTCTGCTCTCTTCCTGTTGCAAAGTTTCCTATTGCCCCATCATCTTAATTTTCACCCCCTGTGCGAGTCGCCATCCCTACAGACCTGTCGCCTCTCTATCCTCCTCATTCAAGGGAGTCCTTCATACAGAGTGCCCATCAGTACCCGGCTGGGACACACTGATTTTCTTTACCCCGATGACCAACCTTAACGTCCTAACTTGGAATGTCAGGGGTATCCAAACACCTTCTAAGCGAAACGTCATCTATGCCTACTTGCAGCGTCATAAGACGAGTGTTGCACTCCTACAGGAAACACACCTCGCAGCCATTGAAATCACACGCTTACACCGGCGTTGGCGTGGCCAGATTTATAGCACCAACTACTCGTCTATGGCTAGAGGGGTGTTGGTATGGATTAAAGCTGGGGTCCCATGGGAAGAAAGGGAAGTACTGACAGACCCATTGGGGCGGTATGTCCTGATAAGCGGCAGACTGAACGGGCAACCTATTTTGCTGGGTTCTTTATACGCCCCCAATGTTGCCCAGGGTACCTTTCTGAGTGATCTCTCAGACATACTGCTTCACTGGAGGGACGTCCCGTGGCTCTTGGGCGGGGATTTTAATGCAGTACTTGATGATTCCCTTGACCGTTCCTTTCCTCCCCTCACTAGTACCCCTGCCTCCTCCAACGTTCGCCTTTTAAACACATGGCTGGGTAACTGGGCCCTTTCAGATGTCTGGCGGGAACGTCATCCTCGCTCCAGGGTATACTCCTTCTATTCCCCAGTCCATAAACTACATGTGCGCCTTGACTGTATACTCGCATCCGCAGCCCTCCTCCCCTTGATACAAGCGACGGACTACCTTGGTCGGACACACTCCGATCATAACCCCCTGTTGATGCACCTGGCCTGGAAGGCGCCACCCCCGCAGGTTCCGACCTGGCGCTTACAGACCGCAGCCCTGGAGAATCCCCTCTTCCGAAGCTCGCTGGAGTCGGTAATAGCCAACTATTTTGCACTTAATACCGGCTCCGCAGACTCGGTCCTCACTGAGTGGGAGGCCTTTAAGGTGGTGATCAGAGGTCATTGTCTGGGACAGACATGGAGTATTCGCAGGCAGTTAGACACCTCATTGACCCACATTGAGGGACGGTTACTCCTACTTGAATCACAGGTAGTCACCAACCCAGCGAAACAGCAACAACTCGATGCTGCTCATACCGAGCGAGAGACGCTTCTAGACCGCTGCGCTGTTATAACTATTTGGCACACTCGATCCGCTCCCACTCGACCGCGGACAAAGCCGGGCGACTGCTGGCCCATTTGATTAGACAGGAGCATCCCCAGTGCCTCATACATCTCTTACTCGACGATCTTGGTAGAGAATGTATCACCCAGGGGGATATACACACGCTGATGACAGAACACTACACTCGTCTGTATGACAACCTGCTGGCAGGTAACGCACAGGACGTAGGATCCTTCCTAGACACGGTGGAGTTACCTACTCTCACAGTGGATCAGTCTCTGGAACTGGAATCCCCTATAGTTGAAGACGAAATACGAGATGCATTACGTGCCTTGTCCTCGGGTAAAACTCCAGGCCCAGACGGACTCTCAACGGATTTTTTCAAAACCTATGCGGAACATTTAGTACCGCAACTACACTCGGTGTTCCTGGAGGCAATTTCGGAAGGGACCCTGCCCCCCACCATGCGTACTGCTAACGTAGTGTCATTTTTGAAGCCTGGTAAGGAGCCCACATCCCCTAGCTCCTACAGGCGATCGCTATATTAAATTCGGATTATAAAATCCTGGCAAAGGTCTTGGCCAACCGGCTGGCCCCCACTCGTTCCTGATCTGGTGCACCCTGACCAGAACGGATTTGTTCCGCAGCGTAGCACGGCCCTGATCGGCCCTGAACCGGAATACGCCCCAACCACCTGGCCACGCTCCGGTTGCATGGTGTTAGACCTTGAGAAGGCCTTCGACTCGCTAGCCTGGAACTTCCTTTTTGCCACCCTGGTTCGTTTTGGAGTTGGCCCCTACTTCCTAGGCTTAGTGCAGCTGTTAGATAGGAATCCATCGGTCCGTGTTCGGACGGGCCCATATATTTCAGATCCGATTCGAGTGCGACGTGAGACCCGGCAGGGATGCCTGTTGTCCCCGCTACTGTTCGCGTTAGCAGTGGAGCTGCTGGCGGCTCATATCCGCACGCACGTTGACATGGAGATTGAACGAGGGGATGGCGTACACACCATATGGCTCTACGCAGATGATCTGTTAATATATACCAGAGATCTTCATGATAGTCCTCCTTCCCTCGATTGTGCCCTTAGTCTTTTTGCGCGAGCTTCCGGGCTGCGAGTCAACCCGGCAAAGTCCATACTCTCCCCATTCCTAAGGGCTGCTCCGGACCCAGGCTACACACTCGGGCGGGCACCGGTGGCCTGGTGCACTGACCCTTTCTGTTACTTAGGTGTCCGGATTTATCGCGCCAAGGCTGACCTCTTTGACGGAAACATTGTCCCGAGCCACCACTGCGATTCGGTCACAGATGGGTTTCTGGAAAACTCTCCTGTTAGCGATCTCTGGTAGGATCGCTCTGGTTAAAATGGTGGTCCTTCCCCGCCTCCTCTATTATTTTGCCACTCTACCCCTCATCATCTCCCCCACCCCCTTCTTCAGGCAGTGGGAGGGTGTAGTGCGAGATTTCATATGGGGGACCTCGCACCATAGGGTGTCCATGGGAAAACTTTATCTGCCTACGTACCTGGGTGGCCTCGCGATACTCAATTTTGAACATTACTACCGGGCCTCCAAGCTGCAATGGATCGCCAGGTGGATGTCCTCTTGTTACCTACTAGACATGGCCTCCCTGCAACCCTCACTGCAGCTGAAAACTTTGCTCCAGGTCTTCCACCCCTGCTCGGTGCTTAGACCTCCAGATACTTTTCTCCTCACTGTAGCACACAAATGCTTTCGCAGATGCCTTTTCCTCACTAGAACCACCATTCCATACGCGCCCGCTATCCCACTGTTAGGAACCCCACGACGCTTACACGACGGCAGCAGAGCTACATCACTGGACTTCAGAGGGGATACAAGATATGGGGGGACCTATTTCAAGACGGCGCTCCTATTCCGTTTCAGGAACTTATAATAGGGGAGAATATACATCCTGGGCAGTTTTTACTACACAGAACACTCATAGCCTCATTAGCATCCAAATGGGGGACGCTCGCTCAAGAACCTCCCATGCACCACACTTTAATACCTTCACGTGATGGGGAGGGGACGGCACCTCACACGTTGGTTTGCATCCTCGCTTCGATAGCACACGGAAACAGATCTCGAATTCATTGGGAGGAGGCCCTGGGTAGAGCGTTCACAGATAAGGAATGGTTGGCCGCCCGTAGAGGTCCGACCTGCATCCCCCGGAATCAACGATTCCGACAGATACAGTTTTTCATACTACATCAGGCCTACCTTACTCCAGCTCACATAAACAGATACTTCCTCCGTGTAGATGCAGCTTGCCCCCGCTGCCGACAATTGGATGCTGACTTGATACATATGCTTTGGGGTTGCTTGGTCCTGACTGACTACTGGAACACCATGACATCTACCCTTATAAATTGCACATCCCGCACCATTCCCCTGGCCTGGGAAGCCCATGTACTGCACCTCTTCAGCAGAAACAAGAAATATCGAGCTGCCACGCGGTTTTTAGACCCAGGCCTAATAACAGCCAAGTGCCTAATCACCAAGCCATGGAAATCTCCCCTACTGCCTCACCCTCTTGCTTGGCGCGATCCCTATCCAATTGGGCGAGGGCAGAGGGTGCAGCACTACGCAGAGAAGACCTGCTTGGCATTCGCATGTTCCCCCTGGCACCTCAATGGGATGCGATGGTCTCCAAAGTTTTGGAAACAGACATAGACACGGGATCCCCACCTGTATCACACAGGATTACCACTCAGAATACCCCCTCCCCCCCACTGACGCGACTGCAGACTAACACTGATCATCACTGCCCCTCTACCACAGAACCCCGCTGCCACTGAGACTTAGAGGTGTTTGAGGTCCTCCGGCGAGTTTGGCTATGGCGACAGGTCTTCGCGACTCTACCCTACCCTTCCTTCGCTTTCGTTGTCCTCATTTTGTTGTGACCTATGTCCTAGGTTATGTTTGAACTGCACTGTTCTCACATTACTCACATGCTATTTGGTGCCATGATTTGCCAGCATCACTTTGTCTTCTTGAGATAGTGTCGCAAGCTTTGATATAAGTCCTGCACTCTGAACTTTCATTACCATGTTGTTATTAACCCAAGAGTACCTCATCGCTGACAACCAATTTTCTCTCCTTCTCCATCTGTTGCATAAGTATTATTCTGACTGTATGTTTTTTTGCCTGAATTGCTTGCATCCTGCCCGATGCTGGGATTTGTCAACACCATTCTGCCATTCTTGGGATATTGTTGTAGGAGAGTAGGGTCTGCTTTCTATGTTCACCCCCACTTTTTGCTTTTGCTACACTGGTTTTCGAATTAGATGTGGCTGTGGGCCTGCCAATCAGACCCACAGCCCAGCTGTTCTCTCTCTAAATTTATACTATGTACTTTAGGTGCATAACCCAATTGGTTAGGATCACCTTATTGGCCCCTGTACAGTGTACCTTAGGTACCCAGGGCATAGGTGTACCCTAGGCCTACCAGGGGCTGCAGCATGTATTGTGCCACCCCTGGCCTGGCCTTCCATTATGACACAACTGGCTGATCACTCAGCTGGGGCAAGGTCGTGTAATCACTCCTTGCTTAGGTGTAGTATTCCTATACCTACCTTATATATAGAAACATGTGTACCTATCAGCCACTCCTATGGCAGGCCTTAACAATCCTGGAGGCAGAGTGCTTGGTAACATGTGAGATGGTGCTCTAGCATGAGCTGAGCCTGTCTGCAGCTTTCAGAACCATGTCCTTATAGCTGTTCTATGATATAGCCTACCATATACTCTTAAAGTACCTTATAATCTTAAACGGTTATGGTAACTATGGTTTGGCTTTATCAAAACATGTCGTGTAAGGTGTCTAACACTTTGGAATAATACCCCCATACCATTTCTGGCAATGAGGATATTATTCATCCCTTCTAGAGGGAGAAGACATGTTGAAACCTACTTACCCGGTTAAAGTTAACCAGAGCCCCAGCATCACAAAATGGATGCTGCTGCCACAGACACAAGTCTGACCTCCTGCTGCTGGGACCCCTTCCAGCGAGGGAGGCTTGGACAATAGGTTTCCTGCCTTGGGAGGTGCGAGCACCACCCCAGACAGGACTTAGTGTATTGGGGCAGGGAGGGATGAAAGAAACTAGACACTGCCTGGGGCACACAAGGTGTCCCATGCATAGTCCAGTTCAAACCGGCACTGGGGCACTCCAGCCCCAGCTCTGGCGTGAAACTGGACAAAGGAAAGGGGGTGTAACCACTCCCTTCCTGGTCCCACCCATAGGAGGGACCTTGCAGGTAGCCCAGCCCACTAGCCCAGTATATCAGTAGGTAGCTGAGCCCTGCTAAATTAGATTAACCTCAATCTGCAACTTGAACAGAAACTCTGGACCTTCGACATTCGACCTCAGGTAGAAGACTGAAGAAATCTCCCTTGTGGCCAAGGAGTGACCACTCTGGGCAACCAGGCACCATCCAGCAACCGCTGCTTGCTTTGCGACTGATCCTACGAGGGACGACTGCAGAGACTGACCAGCGCCGAGACTTCCAGTCACCTCTGACCCAGATCCACATCTACAGGGAAGCTAAGACCCGTGGAGGCGACGAGGAACGTGGGACCGGCGACTTGGGAAAAGTGGCTAGTACCTGACTAGCGCGACTTCTGAGGCTTCCTCGAGGCTGTGCTTGGGGAATTGAGAAGCCCCCATCCCGAGCACCATCTGCAAAGAAGATCAGCTCCCCACACTTCACGTGTTCTGCGTGGGGCCCTTCTGCACCTGAGTTGCTCGACGTGTTGTCCGGTTGCTGGCCCGTTGGTTAGTGACCTCTGCGACGACGAACCTTTGTTTTCACCTTGCTGGTCCGGCTCCTCCAGACTGGCACCCGCTCCTCTGTGAAAGAGAAGCACCCCAGACCTTCCTGGTCTGCACCAGAAGCAAGTCCTCCATCCTGCGTGGGTTCCGCTTGCCAAGGCTTGTTGGGTCCTAACTCGACATCGACGCCGCCGACAGCAAGAGCCTTCGTGGGACAGCTCACCCCCTGGTCCTGGTCATCCTCGACGTCTCCTGGTACCCGTGGCTGCTGCGACAAGCTTCACCTCTTCACCTGCATCTTCACGACATCGCCTGGTTCCTTCCTGGTTCCTTCCCGGCTCCTGGCTGGTGACCTAGACTCTGTCCCTTCTGCTTGCAGGTATCCTTCCTTCTTGATTCCATCCTTGGGATCCAACGGACACTCTTCACTGACTGCCTGTCAGCAACTTTCCTTCAGGCATCCATAGGAGTCAACGACGAAACCCGATGCAAGTTCACACCTATGCACCCGCAGCCCGTGGGCTAGGTAACCGGAGTACTCCGGTGCTCACAAGGGTATTGACTATCCTAGGGTCTAGTTTCCAAGTCTCGACTTCCTAGCTATTCCAGAAGTGTCCTAAAACTGTTAAATTCTAATACCTTCTATTTCTATCGACTTTTACGCATTACGCGTGAGTGTTTCCACTCTGCACCTGAATCCCGTGGGCCTCCCACTTCCTAGCATTTGGTAGTATAGTGTAGCCCCAGCGATTCCCTAGGCCTAGGCCTATCCTGTGTTCGTGACAGTGGTTCTCATACCACTTACTTAGTACATGGTTTGCGTGGCCCCTAGGGCCTAACTGTATTACTTACCTGTGTGACTTAATGTATGCTTAAATAAGACTGTGTTGTACTTACCTCGAATCTCATAAAGAGTGCTGAGGGTTTGACTAGAATAAATACATTCTATTTTTATATATATCTGTTGTGGTGTCCTTTCATTTGGTATTCAAGGGATTACATATGGTATAACAGCTGGCTTCACATGCCATACAGAGTTTAGTCGAGGACTGCTCTTGTCCATGCTACCACTAGGATAGCTGGTCTATAAGGTTGACTTTACAACCAATCACCATAAGGGTTGTTTGGACTGATACAAGGTGTACACTTGAACTAGTGACATCATATATCAGGCCAACTTCTCACAATTGTCACTAGCCTTGATGTAACTAATGCCTTCTGAATTTTCATTGCAATGTTATTACTTGTCAAAATGTACCCTGCTACTGGCACGTCATCTTCTTCCCCTCCCCCCCTTTCTCCATCTATTACATGAGTGCTGTTCCGACTGTATGTATTATTGAGAAATGTGGAAAAACAAACAAAACAAAGAAAAGGTTAATAAAAACGATTTAAACAAAAAAAAGATCTCTAGCCTCCCCATATTTGCCGGGAAGAGTCCTCAGATCCTTTTCAGCTCACCTTCTGAAGGTCCCCAGCATCTGTAGAACTCTCTGGAGTGGCCATGCCCCTAGAGTCTGGAACACTTTACCACTTGAACTGTGCCTATTGGATCAGGAACTCCCCTTCCGCAAGGCATTGAAGACTTGACTTTTCTGCAAGTAACTTCCTTGTCAGTCTGGTTTTACCATCTATCATGTCTGTCACAGCTCTGGGAGGCCTCTGGCTAGCCATGCGCTATAGAATGCCATAAGAATAGAAAAATGAAAGTACATGTAGCGGTGAAAAAGTTGACTTGGCTAAGAATCATTATGATTGTGAAGTGTGACCGATGTAATTTGTTACACATATTGCCTTTGAATCATGTACGTGCTACCCTAGGGGCTAACAACTCTTTAATAGTACAGCTGCCATGTATTGAGAAAGGACTACAACAATCAGAATGCATTGTAATCTTTGTGATGGAGGGCTGAATTCTCTGCCTAGTACATCAAGGGTGATGTGTAACTGCCTGATGACTAATGTTGTTTCTTCGCAAGAACATAGCATTGTGTTTTGCTCCATGGCACCTAACACATCAGTTCAGTATACGCAGGTCCACATCACACAGAATTTGCACATTTATAGTTTATTTCATTTTACACTTCCCCATACTTGTTTTTGTCTATGTGGGTCTACCAGGTATACATGAGTGCAATCAATCGACCCTAGAATGTCCAGAAATTCTTCAGAAGCAGAGTTATTTGCTTTACTGATATTGACTATTTGGGTCTCCAAGGGGATCTGTATATGGTGCACATTCACCATCTGGTAAGTATAGAGTGGTTTGCTGAAGGTTTACTGAAAAATGCCATTCATCAATCCTGCTTTCTGCTGTGTGGTGCTTGTTGCAAAGAATTCTAGCACTGCTCGCACTGCTTTTCTGGAGACAGGGGATGCAGTGGATCCCTATGTCGGGCTCAAGGTTATCTGTAATGATGAAAATTTGTTTTGCATGGTGCTCATATTGAGCATATATATAATCTGGATCGCAAGCTAACTCATGTTTTCTCAGCTCCACCCTTACTGTATCAGTCCTGGCTGTCCTGCTTTGCTGCACCATTGGAGGTCATTGATTTGTGGCCTGGTTCATCTTTCAGCTGCATGGTTTATTGTAGCAGAGCATTAATCTGTCTTAGCTTAATACAGGGGCCTAGCAGTTCTGAATGCATGGGTGGTGTACTGTGGAATGGAGTGAGCTGTGGTTAAGTAGGTCTGGCCCTGTGCGTAGTGGTGTGTGTGATTTCATGTTTTTTAAGCTCGGACAATGCAAGTACTGTGTTTTTTGCATTACAGTGTTGGTCTTAGTCTTTGTATTATTTAACCGCTTTCTTACATTTCCTACACTTTCAGAACTTTTACCACCTGCTTTTGACTGGGGGTATTTTAAGATGGTATTTTCCACTGGTTCTCAATGACCTCTCATACTATATACCACATTAGTAATTTTTCACATGAGGTAAATAACACATTCTATAAATTCCACATGCAATAAATAGCGCATGTGGAATACAGACATATGTTATTTAGTATGTGTGATAAATACCATATTTTTTTAACTTATGTTCAGACGAGACTGTAAATTCATGACTCATAATCAGGGCCCAGTCTTTCACCTCCTGCATTGCAATACAATGCCCTCATCCTAACACTGAGGTCCTGATTATGAGTGGGTCTGTGTTCTCAGACCCCTGCACTAACTCCTATTTGTGATGTTGTTGGAATTACAAGTTAGGTGTTATTTAATGTACCCAGTAATGACTGGGTATGTTACATATTACAGCCCTCCTTAAAAATTGCTAGAGCAGCCTTGCTGGAATTTAACAGGGGAAAAGTATACAGAAATTAAAATACCATGTGGATCTGCACCTTGTTCCCCAAAAACTTGTGACAGGTGTTATTCATCACATCCGATAAACAATGAACCCTGCAGTATCGTTTATTATGACATCTGATAAATAGCACCTTGATTCAGTTGAACTCGGAATCAGGGCCTGAACCATACCCAGATCCTCACCTTCTCTCTCAATCTGTCAACTAAAATATCCCTAAAGACATGCTGAAGAGTAAAAGTTGTAATAAAGCTTGGCCCCATCTAACTGCACCCTTCAGTTGGAGCATTCTAACAAAATCTAATTGTTGTGCTGTTCTCTTCACCGAAACCCTGTGGAAAGTGAGTTGTAAAGTCATGGGATGCAAAACCTTCACTGGAAAGCATCCTTCTACAAACTGTGGAGGTGGCATGAACCATGTCAAAACGCAACATGGTGTGTGAGTGTGCTGTGAAGCTGTGTGTGGATCCTTGTGCTGGACAGGCTGGGGCTGATTTAGCACATCAAGACTGCTCTTTTATGTTGTTTGTAAAGTTTCACCCAGACTCTCAAAAGACTAGGAGATGAAAGAAAAGAATAGTAACTTGAATAACAAGCAGGTCAGGTTAGTGGTGCATTGTCAGAAGGGAGGGTCAGGTCAAGGCTCACTGTGAATGCTACTTGTCCTGCTATGTTGCTTGTTACACACAATGCAAACCAGACGCTGCTGCAAAGGACTAGGAAGATATAGAAGAGAATAGGAAGTAGAATATTAGGTGTAGGCCAGGGTAGAAGCGCGCTGGCAGAGCTGGTTTATATATATATGCATGTGTGCGTGTCTATATATTTGTATTTATATATATGTGTAATTTCCTGCTGGTGGTCGCCAGTAGGTAGTAGTTAAAGTTAGGGCTTAGTTTCCATAGGAAAAGCATTTTTCTTTTGCTAATAACTTTGGTGCTATTTGATGAATCTTCACGAAATGTTAAAAACTAGTTGACCAGTCGCTCCAGAAGCTACCTGTAAAGTTTCGGGGTGATTCATCAAGTGGAGGGTGCGAGAAAGGGGGGTCCCTAAACGTGTTTTACCCATGCAAATTTCCATAGAGATTTTAGACACAACTACAGCCCGAACCGCTGAACAGAATTACACCAAATTTGACAGAAAGCTAGATCTTAGTTCAAAAAGAGTGCTTTTTGAAATTTGGTGTAAATATGTTCGGTAGTTTTAGAGTTATTAAAGTGAAAAGAGTTATGTATATCTAGAGATTTGGATCACCGGGCCAACAGCAATGCTGTGATAGGCAGGTCGCAACCTGAGAGAAAAGTTGCGACTGCCATTTAGTGATTCAGGACACGGTTCCGGGAGGTGGTGGGTGGGGGGGGGAATAAAGTAGAATTAGGATATAAGAGATCAGGATAGAGGTATCATGACCCCCAGGGGACTGATGGAGGAGTCTGTGAGGAACCTCTCATAGGCAAGAAATTGTCAAAAAATGTTTTTTGGGTGCACAAGGATCCGCGGATCCTCCATGGCGCTCAGCACAGCCCCTGTGTGAATCTGCGATGGATCCACTGATCCAGATCCCAATAAAAATAAAATACACCCACTCACAGACCCACTAACTCACACACCCACACAAGTCATATACCGCTCACACTTCCATACAGCCTCTCACACACCCACTCAGACACCCCGAACACCATTCACACACCCATAAAGCCGCTCACACACCAACTCAGAGAACCGCTCACAGAGCCACACACCCATGTACACACCCTTGCAGCAACCCACATAATAACTCACACACCAGTACAGCCATTCACATGCAGTCGGAGACCCACAAAACCACTGACACCCCCACCCAGCCAGTCACAAATGCACTCACACCCGCTCACACACCCACATGCACACCTACACAAACACTCACACACCCATACAGCCTCTCACACCCACTTAATGAACCAGAAAAACACTCACACACCTGTACAGCCACTCACACACCCACTCATAGATCCAGAAAACCACTTATACACTCATAAATGTCCTTGTAACCTTTTGTTTTTAGTGTATTTCTAAGGTTTTTTTGTTCAATTTCCTAACTATAACGTCCCTGTAACCTTTGTTTTTTTCAGTGAATAGATCTATATTATCTACAGGTGGTCAGTGGATTTCGGGCCGGGGACCCCATCCCTCGGGAGCCCTGCCTTTTTACATTTTTAAAATTACTTTTAAGGGAGGGGGGCCATATGGCCCCCCTCTCACGGCCAATGCCCCAGGGCCAGGCAGCCTTTTTTTATTTCCTACTTGATTTCGCCGCTCTTCTCACTGGGCCGCTTTCAGGCCCGGGATGCCATCCCCCTGGGCCCGGCCTTTCTCAAATGGTGGAGGGCACCCAGTCTCCACTGGGACCATGGGGTAGCCTCATGGCCTCCGCAGTCCCTGCCGTCTCCCCGCCTCCTGCGGGAGCCGGCATTGCTTTGGTACAGAGGGATCTGCTAGACATGCGGCTCATTGTGTGTCAAAGCAATTGTCCTCTGATTCCCTGCTCGCATCTCTTTGGGCATGGAAACAGACAACACCTCAGCTCTCAGCAAGCAGGAATGTTTTACAGTTCGTACTTGCTGACAGCAGAGTGTTGCTCTGACTTGGCGGGAGCTGTCAAAAGTCCCGTCAAGTCAGCGCAAACTGCTATGTCCTGGAGAGTGGTGGTCCCCAGGACCATTATGGGTCCACTCCCCCACCTTTTTTCTATTTACCCTTGGGGAGTGGTGGTCTCTGGGGTGGGGTGGGGGGGTCTGCACTGGCTCCTGCATCCTAATTATAAGAAAGCCCTGGGGAGGTGGTGATCCCCGGAGCTTCCCGCACATAACAATTTTAAAAAGCTCTGGGGGGTGGTGGTCCCTGAGGCAGCGGGGGCCGCATAGGCCCCCGCATTGATTTTGCTGTTTTGGCCCAGGAAGGCTGCGGGGGTTCTGTGCGGGCACCCCTTGCATAATTAAACCAAGTGTCCCGGGGGAGGTGCCATTCCCCGGGGCTTTTTCAAAAGCCTTGGAGGACAGCCCCATTCGCCCGCTTCCTTTTTCTTTACTATGCCAGTGTGCCCCCACGATTTGGTCTATGCGGGGGGCTTACTTGAAAAGAAGCGCAGAGCCTTTCACTTCTTTTTAGGTCTCGCCTGACCCAGCCCATGGGCTGGTCTGGCGAGACTTATTGAGAGGGCTCCAAAAAGTGCCACCAGGCCAGCCTAGAGCTACAGTGCATGTGCGCGGGCGTGCGCACCGCGCTTCACCGCGATTACTTTCACTTTCGCGGCCGCACGGCTGCTTTGATGTTTGATCATGATCGCGATCACTTTCACTTTCGCGGCCGTGCATAGCCAATAGGTCTCGCTTTTGGGACCTTATAAGTATTTTTATGCAACTGTTGCATGGCTAAACACTTATAAGGTCCCAAAGGCGAGACCTATTGGCTATGCCAATACTTGTTTTTAAAATGTTGCTGCGAATCCGCATTTCCACCCTTGAATTCTCAGCAAAATGTATTAAAAAAAATGTTTTTTAATCCTCAACGGGGTCCCTCTGAGACCCCACCACCGGTTCTAGGGTGTCAAGGTAGTCCTACTCTGCCCCCCTTTCTTTATTTTTTTATGTTTTTCGTGGGACTCAGCTCAAGCCAAGTCCCACGATGGCTGCAAACACTTCTTGGTTGAAGTGTTAGCAATCTGTGTACCAAGATCTAGGTTCCTGCCAATTTTGTGTAATTCTGTCCAGCGGTTCGGGCTGTAGGCGTGCCCAAAGATCCTTTGGGAATTAACATGGGAAACACAGTTTTTTTACACACACCCCTTTATTCTTGGACCCCACTACACGAAACAACCTGAAACTTTTCAAACTCCTTCTGAAGTACCAGGCAAATTTTGGAGGAAAATTTCATGAAGATTCATCAACAGGCACCAAAGTTACAGGCATCTGATAATCCCCTTTTTGATAGAAACTCCGTCCTAACTATAACTACCTATTGGCGTCCGCCAACAGGTAATATCTATCCAGGCGCGCAACACCCTTTGGACTCAAAGGGCTTCAGCCCCCCACAAATCCCCCCCCCCACACCCTGTTGTGTGTGGCAGCCCAGGATGAGACAGCTTCCCGGGCACGCACACAGCCGCACTCGAGCACTTCACAGGTCTTTAAAAGACCATTTGCATGTTAATGAGGCCTTGCTGTTGTTTCACCCCTTCTAAAAGCCCCTGCAGCTCCACTCTGCCTATTGCTTAAAGATTCACCCCCCCCCCCCCCCCCCCCGAATTCAGCTTATTGTTTAAAGGTTCAGCCCCCCCCCCAATGTTTTCTTAGCCCCCCCCCCCGAAATTTGGCTCTAGTTGCGTCTCTGTATCTATCTATCTATATATATGTATATATATATCTAGCATACAAACGTGCGCTAGCTTTCACACACCCAGAGATATAGTGCGGATATGCACATACACGCACACACAGGCTTTTGAGATCTTAATCCACATATGCTTGTTGGGAAGGGCGGGAGGGGGAAACGAGAGCCGGCCTGCTTCCCTCCTGTTCTCTTGCATGGTACTTTGAACAAGACAAAGTTCGCGGAGTGACTTCAGTGTTATATGAGGACGACCTGGCATCAGATCAGGTCTCGGCGGCGCTAGCCGTTTTTTTTTTCTCTTCTTGCACAATATTTAAAGGAGAAGAGGCCCAGGGAAAGAAACGTCGGAGTTTTTGTGAAAACTCCAGCCATGGCTCCCCGACATTGACCCCACGAATTTTTCACACTGTCCTAATCTGCCCCTGTCTTAACTCTGTGACTTGTGCGGTTGGATATGACATTTTTTTGGCGCAGGGCGTGTCCAGATGAACCCTAGAGTACGTCTGCTGTGTAACAGACGCCCAAAAGAGGCATCCAGCTATCTGATAGGTAACATACGCCACCTTCTCCCGCCAAGTCAGACAGCCACAAATAGGCCTCAAACTAACTCCCTTCTGAACATTGCCTGGCTGTTCTGACTAAATACGTCAGATCCATCCTGTCCCATCTTCACTTCAAATAGACGCCTGTCCCCTTTACCCTGGTATGTATTTTTGTTTCGATCTGCATTTTTAAGATGTAGTTCAATGAAAATTAGTAACACGCACACGTGGGGCATCTTTGCGCTGTAAAAAGTTAATTGAGGGCAATGAGGAGGTGATTTCTCCCACAAGGCAAAGAGGAAAGACGGTGACGTAGGCAGTATGACTGACCGTGCTAGTACATATATATTTTGTTTTACTATTCATCAATGCGCAGTGCTCCAGAGCGCGATCCCTGCTCGCGGAGGGCGCCAGAGCGCATGCCACAGAGAGTCAAGCATGGGGTTAAAATTAAAAAAGAAATCGGTTAAATCGGGGAGTTTTCACACTTACAGAATTCTCAAATTGGCCAGTTCAAGGGATAGTGTTTTTGTGGTACAAGAAGGGCAGGTGTCGGTGCATGGTTCCGCGATTCGTCGAACTCGATGTAGGGCCAGAAAAGGAAGATTGTGGGCTGTGGAGACGCCACGTGATCTCACAGGGACGCTGCAGATTTGATGTGTTGCTGTTGTGGGGGGCTGGGTCCTATTATAATTACAATTCGCGTACATTCTGCTGATTCCGTCCAATTTTCGGCACTGCTTGTACTCCTTGTGTGTCAGGAAAGATTGCCTGGTGTCTGCGTTCTAGGCAGTGGAGAGGCCACGTGCTCCGGCGCCTTCTTAATAGAAGTAAACAAAACCTTTTTAGTATTAGTAGTAAACCTTCTTCCGTACGAATACTCCAGCTCATTACAGAACAATGATCACATTCACTTCCTAATCACGTTAGTAGAAGGTCCTTCCTTCCATTCTAGCCTGAATTTCATACCTGAACAGGTGCAGTGATGCCCCTAATAATTGAAACTACAAATTAAATTAGTCAAATTACACATCTCTTGCGGTGAGCATATGATTGATTCGCCATCGTCTGCTTGGAGCTCATTACCAGTGTGACTTTAACATGGAGCTGCAAAAAGCATTAAACGTCGCATGAATCTGAGATGTTCAAACACCTGGGTGTGGACGAAGGAACGCCACAACGTTTTGTCTGTATTGCATTAGAGTCTAAAGTACCCCCGCGCTGTTGTCCTCCCGTTTGCTGCTTATTTGTGTTCTGTTTAGTGTTGTGCCAGCTATCCCATTCCGTGCCCTTAAGAGTTTCTAGTGATCGAATATGGGTTTTTGGATAAGCATGCCCCCTCTGCCTCCCTGTATGACAGACCTAGGATTTCTGAGAGAAAAGGACGAAGAAGCAAGGTAAGAACCTTTCCTACCGACTTAGGGTGTATCTGAAACTTGTTAATCAGATTTTTGTGTTTTTTCAGATGAAAACTATAACAATCGTGCAAGCGTGGGGCTCATTACTGCGGTTCCTTTTGTTTTTTCAATGGAAGCAGTAGCGGTGTGCCCAGGGCAGCAGGGATTTGAGCACACCCCCAGTCTAGCTCTAGTTGGCATGGATTGCTGAATAAATCTAGGATTCAATGTCTGGCTCTGGAGTTTATTTTCTCAAGATGATACCCTCAGAGACAGCCTTCAACACTTTAGGTACAAGGTTGGGACGAGAATACATACTGCCAATATGAAGGTCCGACCGCCATATTTAAATGCAGGCGTACCTGGAGTGTGGCTTTGGCGGTGACTACTCCGTCACTGCCATAGCCAAACCTTCCCGACAGATTAAGAGCCAACAGCAAAATGGCTACATGACCACCCGTCCAATCAGGATGGGTGAACATGTACCCATTTTTTAACGGTAGTCTACCATTACTTTGCGGCCACTACTACGACTTACCATTGCATTTTTTACTTATCAGAATCTTTTACTTCGCATGTTTTAAGTTGGCATGCTTTTACTTCGCATATACTGTTACTTAGGAAAGTCAATTACTTTGCTGACTATTCACATCGTTGTTTGGAAAAGGAGGAGCTTCCGTTTCCAAACAACGACGTGCAGCTCTGACAACGCCTGAAGTAGGAGAAGAGAGGAAGCACGGTGAAGCAGGGAACAACTAGGAGGGAGAGGTAAGTGGGCAGTGTAGTTTTTGGGGTCGTGCAGGGGGTTGTCTTTTAGGTTTTAGGGTTGTGTTTATGTGTGTAGTTTATTTGGGTTTAGGGTAGTGTAGTGGTGCAGGGGGTTGTCTTTTAGATTGTAGGGTTATGTTTATGTAGAGTAGTGCATTTGGGTTTAGGGTAGTGGTCGTGCAGGGGATTGTCTTTTAGGTTTTAGAGTTGTGATTATGTAGTGTAGAGTAGTGTATTTGGGTTTAGGGTAGTGGTCGTGCAGGAGGTTGTCTTTTAGGTTGTAGGGTTGTGTTTATGTAGTGTAGAGTCGTTTATTTGGGTTTAGGGTAGTGTTGTGGTGCAGGGGGTTGTCTTTTAGGTTTTAGGGTTGTGTTTATGTAGTTTGGAGTAGTGTATTTGAGTTTAGGGTAGTGGTCATGCAGGAGGTTGTCTTTTAGGTTTTAGGGTTGTGTTTATGTAGTGTAGAGTAGTGTATTTGGGTTTAGGGTAGTGGTCGTGGTCGTGCAAGAGGTTGTCTTTTAGGTTGTAGGGTTGTGTTTATGTAGTGTAGAGTAGTGTATTTGGGTTTCGGGTAATGTGGTGCAGGGGATTGTCTTTTAGGTTTTAGGGTTGTGTTTATGTATTGTAGAGTAGTGTATTTGGGTTTAGGGTAGTGGTCGTGCAGGGGGTTGTCTTTTAGGTTGTAGGGTTGTGTATGTAGTGTAGAGTAGTGTATTTGGGTTTAGGGTAGTGTTGTGGTGTTTGTGTAGTGTAGGGTAGTGTTTTAGGGTAGTGTAGTGGTGTTTGGGTAGTGTAGTGTAATGTAGTGTATGAGTGTAGGGGTAAAAGTAAAACATACATAGAAGTTGTATAGTTAGCAATATACTTCAAAGTAAATGCATATTTAGTACTTTTAAATGTATTTGCGAACTAAAAGCATGCACAGTTGAATCTTGCGTAGTAATGGTATTTGCGATGTAAAAACATCGTAGTAAAAACGTGCGAAGTAATGGTCTGCTAGGTAACATCATATATTCCAGCCCTGCACCAAACAGTGAGATGCATTGACAGCTTCCTGCCAATGCTTTATAAATGACAGCCTGCTTGGCAGTAATTTATCAAATTGGCGGGTGGTCCCTTTGCCATGGGGACGGAGCCATTTACTCAGTCCCCATTGGAGAATGGCGGGCCGTCTGTCAATATCCAACTCGAGCCCTTAGTCTGTTGCTGGGCTGCTTCAAAAAACGATGACCTACTAGATACAATCTGCTTCTCAGTACGTGGAAAACCAAAGAATAACAACAAACAGTAGCTTTTCTAGTGACAGCAGCAGGACTTTTTAGGATGCTGACTTGGAATATCACCTAAGTGAATATGGGGTCTCTGTGACTTAAACACCAGTTCCAGAGATCTGTCTATAATCTACATGTCACTCATAGTTATATATCTCAGATGTTTTCCATACACTCATCTCATAAACTTCTTTGCTGCTTGGCCTCACACTTAGGGGCCAATTACAATGCAGCTCGGAAGGCTCCAACATGCGATCGGAGCCTTCCAAGCCACATCGTAAAGTGCCGGTCCGATTCTTTTCCAACTGCCTCATTTTGATTGAGGCGGTCGGAAAGGAATCAAACCGGTCATTCTAACTGATTTCCGAGAGGCTCAGAGAGCCCGTCCGCCAGTATGCTGATGCTGCGTAATCTCAAGGGCAGGCCTTTCTGCCCTTGAGATTACGATAACGGTTTCCGACATGGTTTCCATGGCGGTCTGTCCGACAAAGAAACCATGCCAGAAAGCATCTTTGGGGGCCCCTAGCAGGCCCCCTTTGGTGCACGGCCTCTGGTTGGAGGCCGGGGGGCCACCTATGGTGCCCCACTGTTGATCCCAGCACCTTGTGGCAGGCACCTTGAGGTGCCTGTCACAGGGTGCAGGGATGAACCGCACCTCCCATTTTACTATGGGAGCATGCATTACGGCCGGTTTACGGACAGAATGCCTGCTCCCATAGTAAAATGTAGGATTGCGACCAAACAGAGTGTGGTTGCATTCTAATGGGGTGGTCGGGACCGCCGACCAAGTGTTGGTCGGTCTCATGACCGATGCAGTGTCGGGCGGTAGTGATTCCGCCCGACATCGTAATGAGCCCCCTAGTCAAGCATTCCAAGATTTTATAGATCAAGATTTGGAGGACGCTCGATTTCTATGATCTCCGCACAGGCTTGGAATAGCCTCCCTCGCTTGATCTGTTCTTAACCTTATCTTCTCAGATTTCACAAACTTTTAAAAACTCACCTTTTTGAATAACACCTTTTTCATGCTAAACTTAAGTTCACAGCGCCAGAGCATTTACGGGTATTTGCGTGCTCTATAAAAGCAAAAAACAAATCAATTAGTGTGCCTGTCGTTGTGTGCAGATGTGTTCTTCCAGAAACGGAGGTCGATATTAACGTCAGGTGTAGGTAAATTTAGGACCTCACATATATGATGTTAAAATCAATGAAGGGCACAGGGAACAGGTGATACCAGGTCTCATGCATGCATGCTACTGACGGAAAAGCTTCAAACTAACAGTTTCCGAAGCGGTTTCTGGTTCTGCCTGTAGGTGGCAGGGTACCCACAAGTAGACAATACAGGGAACTTGAGGAATAAGAGTGACAGTCATAGTCACTATAAAGGTAACTTTATACTTTTACTTTAAATGGATCAAAAAATCATCTCAAGAAACTATATGGCGTAAAACATACAAGAACCTAAGCCCGGTCATATATTGATTTACTTGCCGAATAAGGAAGGACACATGATCCTAAGCACGTAAATAAAAAACCTAAACAATGTAGCATAGAGAGGGATCTGCTATTATGTAACCAGATTGAGTGCCTGAGTCATAGAAGAGTGGTAAAATATAACCCCCTAAAGAGTAGTGCAAATGTAAATTGTGCCACAATAGTAATTTGTACTGAAGGATTCTTCAGCAGAGTAACTAAAAAGAATTCATGCTGTACAGTAAGTGTTCTGGCAGAGAATTCACTAATAGTATTTACTCAGTTTGAGGAAGTGTTTTTGGGAGTAATACAAGCTGCTAAAGCAGGAGTTTGTTTTTTAAAAAAAAGTAAAATTAATTGGATACACCACCATGTAAGTTGTCTCCCATGCAGTGGGGGTCATTATTTTTTTTATTGTCCCTCTAGCGGTGACGAACTGCAAAAAAATATATAACACTATCCACTCTAAATAGGTTGAGGGTTGTTGTATATGAATTTCTGTCGGCTCATACTCTGGCCGTCGGAGAAGTATTTCAGCGACAAAGACAGAATAGGCACTGTCACAGACAAACTTAAAGTCTGCCCGACTGTGAATCAGGTTGGCAGGCCTTTAGTTTGGTGGAGAGGGTATTCCGTCGTGATGGAGTACCCTCTCCACCAAACTCTAAACCAGCCCCCTAATCTCTTATGGTTCAGTATTCACATTTATCTTCGATGTGTGCACATGGGGGCTGTGTGATATCACACTATTGCCTGCAGTTTTGTGAGGGATGCCACCTCCATCAAGCACTGATATTTAAAGTGCAGTTAGACTTCTCCCTGATGCATGTATTTACATAATTGTCTGTATGTCTGTGTGACAACCAATCTCTCAGCAAATGTGCCTATAATTGCTGTCACTATGAATCTTTTTGTCATGTCCTCGACCTCTTTTTATTTTTGCCTCATTGTCTATTGCTCTTATATTCTCTTCACTCTACCTATTTCCCCTTCCTCAGTTCTGGGTCTGTCTCCTGTTTCCATACCTTATTTTTTCTCTCTAGGTTTCTTTTTAAGTCGATCTTGAGACAGCATATGAACGGGAAACAGCCATAACATTGCATGCGTTACATCGCATGCTTTTACAACGTGGCCGTTACAACACCCGTATTGTTAGAACACGAGCCATTACATCGCAAGTCGTTTCAACTACTTGCTATAGGGGGCACACTGGTGTTGGATTTACAATTCAACACTTTCCCTGCTGTTGCACAAAGTGGAGTAGGAATACTAAATTATACTATTCCTAAGTCCAGCGCGCCCCCAACAGCAAGTCGTTGAAACGACTTGCGATGTAATAGTTGGCGTTGTAACAACAGAGCCATTGTAACGACCGCGTTATAAAGGCATGCTATGTAACGCATGTGTTGCAAAGGTATAAATTCCATATACACTGCATGCACTCTTGATTATGAAATTATTGTTGACTTGGAGCCCGCCCACTGTTTACCATTTGTTGACTCTTGTGTCACTCTTCTTTGCTGCTTCCTAATTGGCCAGTGCAGGCCAAGTTTCTCTTCTCTTCCTTTCTTTCTGTGGAGCATGGACCAAGCACAGGTAGATTCATCTATATTATTGCCTGTCAGCTGTTCGTGCTGTGATTGAGATATTATTTCTTATTCCTCTCTCCCACTCCCCTGTCTGGTGCTCCCTGCCGCCTCCCCGCACCTCCCTTGTTTGCATTGCCTATACCCCCTCCTCCAGCTGTACTTAATTGCTGCTCCCTCCTCCACGCCTCCCTGGTGTTGCTTGCCTCCGCCACTTTACCGCTGGTTATAGTCAAACCATTTGAGTATAGGCACGGTGGTGGCCATCGTAGAGTAGGTTTTTTTCACTTTACGAGTAAAGGATTTCCTTATGGAAAGGTTGTGAAACATGAACTACTTACTTTTGATACATTCAATTACTTTCTAAATCAGTGCGTGAATCAAAGCAAGTTGACCACAAATAAAAAAATCTGACATTCAAATCAGAAACATGATACTGAAAAGAGGTAATAAATAAAAAAGGAAACGCATAAATCACACATAGATCCCTTAGGAGCTTGCTGCACAGTATATCTACAGCCACAGTAACACACCGCTGCAAACAATGGGGAAACAAAACAAACCACAGACTGTATTTTGCTGCATCCTCTTGCTTCGGCTTGTCATCTGCATCTTACGTCACGTCTGGCGAGTCATTAGCGTGGTGTTATGGATTTGCGTTACTCTCTGACTGTCTGCTTCCCTGTGACCTGTGGATCCATTGGTGCCACTCAACTCCACATAATGCCACTCTGCAGCACTCTATGCCACTCCACTCTATGCCACTTCACTCTATGCTACTCTACTCTACGCCACTCCACTCTACACTACTCCATTCCACTCTACGTCACTCTATGCCGCTTTACCTTATGCCACTCTACTCCATGCCACTCTACACCACTCCAGTTTGTGCCACTCTACTATACTCTCTGCCACTCTTCGCCATTCTAATCTGTACTACTCTAGTCTATGCCACTGTGCTCTGTGCCACTCTACTCTATGCCACTCTACTGTACACAGCTCCACTGTATGCCACTCTACTCTACCCTACGCCACTTTACTCCTATCCACTCCCCTCTACACCACTCCACTCTATGCCACTCTACTTTATGCCACTCCACTCTATGCCACTCTACTCCACTCTCTGCTACTTCACACCACTAACTTTTAGCAATGCTAAATAGCAGCCACACTGCCGTACAACATGGCTAAATGACATTGACAAAGTCAATAGGTCTCTCATAGGCGAGATCCATTTGCTTTGCCAATGCTTGTTTTACTTGTATCTAATCTGCATACAGCTTTCCCCTTTATCCCCTTCCTCCCTTCTACAATTCTTCATCTATCCCAATCTCTGTTTCCCTCTATCTTTTAAATCTTACGGTATTATTGTTCTCTTTTGCTTTTGCATCTCACTGTTCTGTAAAATTATTTCTCATGCCACACCCACTCCTGCTATTCCTTCACTCTGTCATTTCATTTCAGTGTCTTGCTCAATCTTTCCTTCGTTCCCATTCCTTCCATTCCATCCGTTTCACCCCTGGTACATACTCACCCTCCTGCTCTTCTCTTCTTTCTTCTTCTCTTTTCGATTCTTACATTCTGGCTCTTTGTATTCCCAACATTGGGAGTACCCTGCCACCTAATACTGTTGCTCTAGCATTTATATCAGATTTTGAGAGCAGTACTGCGCATGCCAGTGTGCATTCTTCTTGGCATGCCCTCATCCACCTGCATGCTCTTAGCAGGTCTAAGTTTTTCTATAAGACAGTTTGGATCTCACGCATAGAAAATTCTTAACAGGGGATAGATTTGTGCCAATACTCTTGGACCTTTTTCAGAGCCTTCGTGCTTTTATTTCCTTTCATCCTCTTTCCCTCAGTTCGTATAACTTATACATCAGTGCTCTGGCTTTAAGCCATCCACTTTGTGCCATTTCAGTGCTTAATTGGTGAAACATTACGTGCTAGGGTCCTTTTTGCGAGGCCCCTTCAGTTTGCATCACTCATTGCCATAGATGGTGCTGCCAATGATAGTACCAACATAACTAATAAACATCCCACTTCTACAAGTGGAGCGATTCTGGCTACTTCAGGCCACCCAAAGCTGTCCAGCTTTTCCAGGCCACCTCGCCGTCCTTTTTGCCGCCTTTTTTCCAGGCTTCCTCGCCGCTCTTTTTTCCCGCCTTCGGATTCCCCCGCCTACCCGCCCGCCTCCCGCCTCCCAGCTGACCCCTCCTCCCCGGCTACCCTTAAATGGCGGCCGCTGCGAGGCAGAGGTAGCAACCCTTGACCCTCGGGTAGGTCGCTCCCCTGCTCACGCAGCGCCACCAGTCCCTGACTGCCCTCCTCACTGTTCTCCTCCTGTGAGTGTGTGTGAGTGTGCTCCCTCTTTTCCCGTGTACCCCGAGTGCTTGTGTTGCCGGTCTGACTGTAATCCTCTTTTTCCCGTGTACCCCGAGTGCTTGTGTTGCCGGTCTGACTGTAAATCCTCTTGTTTCCCGTGTACCCCGTACGTGTGCCCCCTGAGTGCCATGTGCCCCCTCTCGCCGTTCTTCTTTTTTCAGCCCCCTCCCTCTTAGGGTTTTCTAGGCCTTCTCGCCACTTTTCCAGGCCATCTCGCCGTCCTTTTTGCCGCCTTTTTTCCAGGCCTCCTCGCCGCTCTTTTTTCCCGCCTTCGGATTCCCCCGCCTACCCGCCCACCTCCCGCCTCCCAGCTGACCCCTCCTCCCCGGCTACCCTTAAATGGCGGCCGCTGCGAGGCAGAGGTAGCAACCCTTGACCCTCGGGTAGGTCGCTCCCCTGCTCACGCAGCGCCACCAGTCCCTGACTGCCCTCCTCACTGTTCTACTCCTGTGAGTGTGTGTGAGTGTGCTCCCTCTTTTCCCATGTACCCCGAGTGCTTGTGTTGCCGGTCTGACTGTAATCCTCTTTTTCCCGTGTACCCCGAGTGCTTGTGTTGCCGGTCTGAATGTAAATCCTCTTTTTTCCCGTGTACCCCGTACGTGTGCCCCCTGAGTGCCGTGTGCCCCCTCTCGCCGTTCTTCTTTTTTCAGCCTCCTCCCTCTTAGGGTTTTCTAGGCCTTCTCGCCACTTTTCCAGGCCACCTCGCCGTCCTTTTTGCCGCCTTTTTTCCAGGCCTCCTCGCCGCTCTTTTTTCCCGCCTTCGGATTCCCCCGCCTACCCGCCCGCCTCACGCCTCCCAGCTGACCCCTCCTCCCCGGCTACCCTTAAATGGCGGCCGCTGCGAGGCAGAGGTAGCAACCCTTGACCCTTGGGTAGGTCGCTCCCCTGCTCACGCAGCGCCACCAGTCCCTGACTGCCCTCCTCACTGTTCTCCTCCTGTGAGTGTGTGTGAGTGTGCTCCCTCTTTTCCCGTGTACCCCGAGTGCTTGTTTTGCCGGTCTGACTGTAATCCTCTTTTTCCCGTGTACCCCGAGTGCTTGTGTTGCCGGTCTGACTGTAAATCCTCTTTTTTCCCGTGTACCCCGTAAGTGTGCCCCCTGAGTGCCGTGTGCCCCCTCTCGCCGTTCTTCTTTTTTCAGCCCCCTCCCTCTTAGGGTTTTCTAGGCCTTCTCGCCACTTTTCCAGGCCATCTCGCCGTCCTTTTTGCCGCCTTTTTTCCAGGCCTCCTCGCCGCTCTTTTTTCCCGCCTTCGGATTCCCCCGCCTACCCGCCCACCTCCCGCCTCCCAGCTGACCCCTCCTCCCCGGCTACCCTTAAATGGCGGCCGCTGGCGCGCCGAAGGCGCACCTAAGGCTAGCCCGTCTGCGCCTGGACCGCGCCCAGTGCCACAACCCCTGGCCCCCGCGACCCCCACCTCCCCTGCCGCACCCGCCGGGCTGCTGCCACGCCACCCCAAAGCGGACCCACGGACCCTTCACCTGCCGCAACTGCCATTTCACCTGCCTACGAACTCACATCGCACCCAACAGGAACGACTCGCCCGGAAACAACCTCGACTGCATCCTGGTCAACACCCGATCCGCCCACAGGCACGCCATCGAACTGTGGAACCTCATCGACTCTACAAACCCGGACATCGCCTTCCTCACCGATACCTGGATGAACTCCTCCTCGGCACCCGACATCGCCATAACCATCCCCGACGGCTACAAAATCATCAGGAAAGACCGCACCAACCGCACCGGAGGAGGCATCGCCATCGCCCACAAGAGCTCCATCCGCATCGCTACCTACACCGACGACTCACTCCTCGACGCCGAGCACCTCCACTTCTCAATCCACAGCGACCCCAAGACCACCCTCAGAGGCACCCTCATATACAGACCACCAGGACCACGCACAAAGTTCAGCGAAGACATCGCAGACTTCATCAGCCCACACGCACTCCCGTCCACTGACTACATCCTCCTAGGGGACCTCAACTTCCACCTGGAGAACCGCACCGACAACAACACCACCGCCTTATTGGACAACCTCGCCAACCTGGGACTGAAACAACTAGTCAACACCCCCACCCACTACGCCGGACACACGCTCGACCCCATCTTCTCCTCCAGCAAACACATCTCGTTCAGCCACACCACCGAACTCTCCTGGACAGACCACAGCTGTGTCCACTTCAGCTTCAAGAAGACCAACGTACACCACCACGCCCAACAACCACCAAGAAGACAGTGGAACCGAATCACCACGGAACAACTCGCATCAACCCTCTCTAAGAACCCACCCACCAGCACTACAGACCCCAACGAAGCCGCCAACAACCTCACGAGCTGGATCTCAGACTGCGCCAACCTCCTGGCCCCCCTGAAGACCCAAGCAAACAAAAACAACCACAAGAAAAACTCCTGGTTCACCCCCGACCTCAAGGACTCCAAAAAAGAATGCCGCACCCTCGAGAAGGCCTGGCGCCTCAACCAAACCGACGAGAACATGTCTGCCCTCAAGAACGCCACCCGCAAACACCACCAACTCCTCCGCGCCGCACGAAAATCAGCCTTCCAGAACAGACTAGACAACAACGCCCACAACAGCAAGGAACTATTTGGGATCGTCAAAGAGCTCTCCAACCCCGACGCCGAAAACAACTCCATCCCTCCCTCACAGGACCTCTGCGACTCCCTCGCAGCCTTCTTCCACCACAAGATCACCGACATCTACAACAGCTTCACCACAACCAACACGAGCCCTCCACCGGAACCCGCCACCGACAACACCACCATCCACACCTGGAACCCAACTACCACCGAGGAAACCACCCACGTCATGAACTCCATCCACTCAGGATCACCATCCGACCCCTGCCCGCACCACATCTTCAACAAAGCCGACAACGTCATCGCACCCCACCTTCGAGACGTCATCAACACATCTTTTACCACCGCCACCTTCCCGGAGAACTGGAACCACGCCGAACTGAACGCCCTCCTAAAGAAACCAACAGCAGACCCCACCGAACTCAAAAACTTCCGGCCCATCTCGCTCCTACCGTTCCCCGCCAAAGTGATTGAGAAAATCGTCAACGCTCAACTCACCACCGCCCTGGCAACCAACGACTCACTCGACCCCTCACAGTTCGGCTTCAGAGCTAACCACAGCACCAAGACCGCCCTCATCGCAGCCACGGACGACATCAGATCCCTGACCGACAAAGGGGAAACCGTGGCCCTCATACTCCTGGACCTCTCTGCAGCATTCGACACGGTCTGCCACCGTACCCTGATACGTCGCCTCAACAACGCCGGCATCAGAGGCAAGGCCCTGGAATGGATCATCTCCTTCCTCTCCGGAAGAACTCAGAGAGTCCGCCTCCCCCCTTCAGATCCACAGCTATGGAGATCATCTGCAGCGTCCCCCAAGGATCCTCCCTCAGCCCCACCCTCTTCAACATCTACATGACCCCCCTGGCGAACATCGCACGTAAACACGGACTCAACCTCATATCCTACGCAGACGACACCCAGCTCATCCTATCCCTCACCAACAACCCCACCTCAGCAAGAACCAGACTACACGAAGGCATGAAGGAAGTAGCGAACTGGATGACAGACAGCCGGCTTAAACTGAACACAGAGAAGACGGTGGTCCTCATCCTCGGCCCTACACCCACCGCCTGGGACGACTCCTGGTGGCCCCCCACCCTAGGCAGCACTCCCCAACCCACCGACCACGCACGCAACCTCGGCTTCATCCTGGACTCAACCCTCTCCATGACCAGACAGGTCAACGCAGTGACCTCGGCATGCTTCAACACTCTCCACATGCTCCGCAAGATCTTCCGCTGGATCCCCACCGATACCAGGAAGACCGTCACCCACGCCCTCATCACCAGTCGCTTGGACTATGGGAACACTCTGTACGCCGGCATCACCACCAAGCTGCAGAGGAAACTTCAACGAATCCAGAACGCGGCCGCACGACTCATCCTGAACATACCCCGCCACCACCACATCTCCGGACACCTGAAGAAACTCCACTGGCTCCCAGTCAACAAGAGGATCACCTTCAGACTCCTCACCCACGCACACAAAGCCCTGCACAACCTCGGACCAAAACTCATCAACCACCGCGTCTCCTTCTACACTCCTCCTCGCACCCTACGCTCGAGCGGACAAGCCCTGGCAGCCGTACCTCGTATTCGCAAAGCCACCGCCGGAGGCAGGTCTTTCTCTTACCTAGCAGCGAAGACCTGGAACTCTCTTCCCAGCTACCTTTGCGCCATACAAGACCACCTCCCCTTCAGAAGGCAGCTCAAGACCTGGCTCTTCGAGCACTGACCCCCCCCCCCCCAGCGCCTTGAGACCCGTACGGGTGAGTAGCGCGCTTTATAAATGCAATTGATTGATTGATTGAAAGCTGTAAGAATAGCATTGATGACATACATTGTTCATTTTAAATGAATATTGTATTATTAAACACTGTTTGTCTGCTCATCTCAAAATTTGGTTGAAAGTGCCACCATGTGGTAGATTGTCATTAGAGCCGGTGTTGAGAAAAAAATGCTGGTGCCGAGTAGCGGAAACCACTGGCTTAAATTAAGCACTGGCCATTTGAATTTTTGGATCATCTGACTTGCATAATCTCTACTTCTTATCTTTAGGGAATGGCTATTCAGTGTAAACTTGCATCCTATGTGCTACTACTGGCACAATGTTTCTTTAGAAACACGTGATTTGAGTGTAAAGTAATGTTGCATCAATGCATAAAGATTTGTTGGATTTCATTGTAGGAAGAATAGTCAGAAGGTAATGAAAGATCTCAGCACCCAGGTGAGGTTCCAATGATCCTTTTTGCCATTGAGGTTGTAGAACTCCCCCCATGAACCATCCCATGTGGATGTCACCCTCAATTGCACTGCCTGGGCGGAGCAGTTAACACAGGGAACGTGAAAATACCTTGTTGCAAGAAAATGTTTATTTTCGTACCAGGCAATTTATTCGTACCAGGCAATTTATTCAAACCAGGCCCTGTTGTAACTGTCCAGTGAAGGGGTCTGAAACACCTGGGAAATTAAGGCTATTTGTGAAACAGAGTATACAGTGCTTAATTTGAGTCAGTGGTTTCCGGTGCTCCGCAACGCCACTTAATTGGTTTCTGGTGCTCAGCACTGGCCCCTCATTGTCAACAATGCACTTACAACAGCCTGCCACATGGTGGCGCTGCTCATCTAATTTAGAGATAAGCATAACAACGAGTGTTAATGAATACAATACACATAAAAAATAACTAAGACCTGCCCCTCCCCCCTCCCTCCCAGATAGTCCTTTAGCTTTGGAAACCTGGAATAATCTGAACTTTCGCACTTGCAGGCGAGAGAGATGGTTAGTAGTTGTTTTGGCAGCGAAGATGGGCAATGGGTGATGCAAGCTGCAGTAGCCTCCTGGTCAGAGCCCTGGCACTTATTATTTTACAAATTAAGCTCTGAGAGTATATTCAGCACAGGAGAGGGTTTGGTTCACTCAGTGTTGACACTGCTGTCACCAGCATGACAGCAAAGTCGTGATTGGTCTGAGCGGCATGGTTCGGCGCTTAAACAGGGAGTGGGAGTCTGTGCATGTTCTCGCCACCCAGCTGTGCAATACAGCCAGGTGGAGAAATGCTAAGTGCGCATGACCGTTTGGCTGGCCCAAGATGATAACGTAATGTTATTAATGTTGTGTTATCATTTTATTTTTTATGTTACACTCACTCAGAACAAAAACCAACACTGGGAATACAGCTGGACTGGCCCCGTAAAGGGGGGGAGGGGCTAGTGAGAAGCACTATTGATACTTTAGCACTGCTGCCGCTTTTGTTACGGGGTGATATAAACCAGCCTCCAGTAACAAAACCGGCCCCCACTGCTAAAAAAACCTGCCCTCACCCTTCCGGTGCACAGGGAAAGACCTAGTGCCCACTACAGCCAATCTTGCCCTACACTCAGTGAGTTGCCGCTGCGGAGGAGCCGCCGCTGCTCTCTCCCACAGCACTCTCTGAAGTCTGTTCCAGTATTGATGGTTCTTCTTCTCAGGACATATTCCACTTCGAACCTTTACCTTCCTACCCCTGACTTGAAGGGGTTTCTCAGCCATGTCCAGTAAAGCTGTGGTGCTGCAGGAACTTTTAATGCCTATACAGGTGGCTGATGCTGAGGGAGAGCGAAGAAAGCTGGAATGTACGTAGTCCGTGGCACTCTGTTGGTGTATGTTGAATGGAATAAGCCATGAGAGTATGTTAGAAAGTATTGAGTAGCACACAGCATCTCACCAAGTACAAGTCCCTACACAAGCTATATCTCTCCCTGATATTTTTTGTTAAAAAGCAAAATGAATCTGATCTCGTGTAATTAATCTGATGCTCATGTAAAGGGCTCTAATGCCCTTGTGCCAAGTTTGCCTTATATAAAACTGCAAAAAAGCTCCTAAGAAATACCTCAAAAAATAGACCAGTGGCGGGAGGGATAGCAGGTTTCATACAGAATGTATGTTCGTTTGTAATGGTCACTGAGTAATGGATAAAGATGGCGGATCAGTTGTATCAGTTATTCGAAAGTATGAATGAACGCAATGTGAAATACCACTGGTTAGGTTTGCATCAGAAACCTACACAGGGAAGGTGCCATATAAATGTGAAGCTTTTTGCCGTATGATGGCACACAGTAGTATTGCTACAAAGTAGCTGCAACCCACCGGTCCATAAATAATCTTGTGCACTAGGTCTGCTAGAATGGGCATTGGCGGAGGGTTTATATCTGCAGAGAACAGTACAGTCCCGAAACTAAACGAGGATTTGGATAACAGACGTACATTTGTGTATGATATGCTGTATTCTCCAGATTCGCTGATACTATGAACTGAACTGGGTGGCTTTAAATAGACAGTTATTCTATGACTATGATTGTGCCTCTTGACACTCATGTTGTGAGTGCCATTTGTAACAGCATACTGTCACATGAATATTTTTTGCACATAACACATGCGCCCTTCTAATCACAGTATTCACTTTCACTGCACCGTCACTTTGTATGAGCACCTTGTATATACATAATTTCTGGAGTGTTTGGATGCTGTGTTATTCAAGGAAATAAGTAACTAAATAAATACACTTATCGCAGAATTGAATTAAACCTACAGAAGAGTTATTTACGTTACTATTGCTGTGGGAGTCCAAGGCTACACTTACCTTTACCACCATGGACATACAGTTGGCGGCAGGATTTGCCGTCACCTGCCCCACTGGCAGTCCATATAATCGGACAGGTGGGTTTTGCAGGTTATCTGAAGGGGCTACTCCCTCTCCTTCAAGACTACCCCTACCTCCATGCCACCATCTCACGACCGGCTGATGGAGGATCATCTGTCTCTTCTCCATGAGTAAGTCGTGTCTCTCTTGGCCAAGGAAGCCATAGAGAGGTTGCTATGCCAGAAATAGAAGGTCTGCATTGGTGGCTAATGAACTGTGATTGGATCAGAGGCAGATCCTCTCCCTTCCCCAACCAGATCTGACAATAGTGACAGATGCGTCACTCCTAGGATGGGACGCCCATCTGGGAGAGGTAGATATGAGAGGACTCTAGTCTCCGGCTGAATCTGGACTCCACATCAACATGCTGGGGCTCCGTGCAATATACTGGCATTGAAAGCCTTTCTACCCTCCCATCAAGGGAAGGCTAGTGCAGGTGTTCACTGACAACACCACCGCCAGGTGTTACTAAAACAAACTGGGTGGGGTGGGGTCGTCGAGGCTTCGTCAAGAGGCCCTGAGCCTCTGGACATGGCTGGAACAGCAAGGCATCATCCTTGGTGGTTCAACACCTGGCGGACTCCCTAAATGCAGGGCAGCCAAACTCAGCGGTCGATGCGTATCAGATCATGAATTGCATCCCAACCCGTAAATTGCGCAAGGTATCTTTCAGCACTGAGGAGAGTCTTGGTTGGCTCTGTTCTCCTCCTCCAAGAACGGGCAATGTCAGCAGTTTTACGCGCTGGAGTTTTCAAGGCAGGGTCACTTAGAGACACTTTTCGTCTACAGTGGAGCTAAGGCCTCTTGTATGCCTTTCCACCCCTACCACTCCTGCCCAGAGTTCTCAGGAAGATCAGGATCGACCGGGCCCAAGTCCTCCTTGTGGCTCTACTGGGCATGGAGAGTCTGGTATCCTGAGCTACTGAGCATGGCCATCGATCCTTTGATCAGGCTGCCCCTTCGGGAGGACCTTCTGTTGCAACAGCAGGGGAGGGTTCTCTGCCTGAACCTGTCCACTCTCCACCTTCTTGCATGGAATTGAGCAGCAGCAGTTGACAGCTTTTGACTTCCTCCTGAAGTCTGTCACGTTATTCTGGCAGTTAGGCGTCCCTCCATTAAGAGGGTTTTCATCTGCCGTTGGAAAAAAATTGTGGCATGGTGTGCAGAAAAATATATTGATCATCTTTCTGTCCCTCTTTCTGAAGTTTTGCCCTTCATTCTTTCCCTTGCCCAGCAGGGCTCTGCTCTGCGCACTATTAAGAGCTATCTGTCTGCTCTTTATGCCTTCTTGTGACTCCCTGATCAACCCTTATTGTTCAAATCCCCTATTGTACATAGGATTTTAAAGGGACTAGTTTATCTTTTTTCTCCTTCGCCATTTATCATGCCTCAGTGGGACCTTAATCCGGTCTTAATATTCTTAATATGTGCTCCTTTCAAGCCTCTCTCTACAATTGTCACCTCTTCTGACATTGAAAACAGCCTTTCTTGTGGCAATTACATCTGCCCGCAGAGTGAGTGAGCTGCAGGCCTTATCATTTAAGCTGCCTTACCTCTATGTCTATCCTGACAAACTGGTGCTTCGCACAAGGGCCTCCTTTCTGCCAAAAGTGGTCACTCCATTTCACATAGGCAAATCAATCACCTTGCCTACCTTTTTTTGCTCGTCCATATCCCTCTAAAGAAGAGGAGCGACACACAAAGAGCTTTGTCTTTCTACCATGACCGCACCCAAAAGTTCCAGGTGAATGACTTACTCTTTGTGGGGTAATTAACGAAACAGCTGTACCTCGGCACTCTAAAAAATTATGTCACTATTTTTACATAGTGTGACCAATATATAATTCAAAAAACAGTATGACAACTCACAGGAAACTAATCCAAGGAATCAATTATGCAAAATTCTATTTAATTTCAGGTGACGATGTTTCATTTAAATTGTGATAACCCATTAGTTAAAATACAATCCAAAACAGAGACATATATTGTTTTACATAAAATGCTATTATTGCTAGTTATCCCACGGAGGTCCTATACTTCAAACCTCCCTATTGGCAATGATAAAAACAGCCGACACGTGTTTCGTTACGATTGTAACTTCGTCAAGGCTTATATATGCATAACTGTCGACCCAAAAGGTTTGGATTGTCCAACGTGTAATGATATCGCTAATAAGAACAGAATTGGGAGACCCTTAAATTTAGATTATATCAGTCACTGGTCAATCATGGGAAATGTCCCCAACAAGAAAAGTAGATTGAGGAAGGATGTATCCAGCATGTAACCTACCACGATAGGTGCATGCACTATTAGGTATGTCCCCCACTTTAAGCAAGTGACAAGCGTATTTTGGAACAATTAGATTTGTATAAAGGTCTTGTAAGTAGGGTAAAAGAAAGAGGGCTATGATATGCCCCTATTCCCGGCGATCTCGCCGTATCTCCGTGTTGTAACTTAAGTCCAGCAAAAAAAAACTTAAGTAGTCACGGTCAAAACAAGGGGTATATCCTGTGTGCCACTCCTAAACTCAGTGCCATGCTCTGGGGTCTGTATCCTTTAGAAGGGAGACCTTTGTGAATGTTGTGTTTACTGCTGTGAACATCAAATGTGTTCAAAGTCATACTGTGACTTTCCTCAAAGTCTAGCACAGAGCAGGGGCACTTGCCCGCCAGATCCATGCAATGGGACAGTGGCATCCCAACAGAAGTCAAGCTGTGATTTCTGAGTGACAAGCTCTCTGGCTCTGATCTCACCTCATTCCTCTTCCTTTCGGCACCCTACTCTTCCTGTCCTTTGTCTCACTTCTTGCAGGTTCTTTAGTTATTTTTTAGCCTTGTTTTCTCTCTTTGTCGCTCCTTTCCTGTCTTTCTCTTACTCCTTTCTACCTTTCTCTCTCTCGTTCTGGGTCAAAGTATGTTGATGAAAAATTATACACAATTCCCAAACAAATGAGTGCTGATGCCCACCACGTGACACCAGCTGATGAAATTGACTGCTAGCCTGACCTGAGGTCCTCGGTGTTCCCTTTGGACATCGGTGAAACTCTGGGGAATCCTCATCTGACCTCTCTTGGCTGAGTAAGTATTTAGTGGACTCCAAGTCGCCATGCTACCCGCTGCAAAACTCTTCAACGCACTGTCAGTGGTAGTAAACGCTATCTAACTGCAATTACAGTACAATAGCGTCTTCTGTTAGTCCCATTTCACAACAAAGATGGCAAGACTGCATTTTGCATACAAGTTGCATAATTACATGATTAGGCCCAATGCACCTTAGTCAGCATCTTTCTCTAAAGATTTCTAATGAATTTGTATTGCACTACCATCTCCCCTTGCAGACATATCTACACACTTGGTTAGTATGGACTCTGTGTAGTCAGTTGGTGTTTTGTGCAGATGTGATGCATATGTCTAAAAGTATGTTTGTCTGAGTCATATTAAATATGGGAATTTATATAGCAGGTATGTTTAAAAATACTTATCTCATAAAACATACTTCAGCAAAAATCCTCAGAATTCGGTCCTGCGGCTGAGAGATATATCGCTGCAGCCTCACTGTGTTTAAGTACGCTCTCAGCACATTTGGCTTCTAGTGTGCCCAGGGCATTACCACTAATATGGTTGTGGTTCTTACCATTTTGAGAGAGGGTTCTTATGCTGAGGGGTTGACGTGTCTTGATTAGTCTTGGCCTCTGTTGTTACCCACATAAGCCAGAGCTATACAAACTGGAACAACAACAAGGCGATGAAATGCTAAAATTTAGCTCAGCCACTGGCAATATCCCTGGGCCACATCCCAGGCCACTGTTTTCGTCCACCTATTGTACAGTGAGCACCGAACCCACATCTGGGCAAACCCGTGCACTTAGAGTGGTGTTAGACATTGCATATTTTGGCATGGTTTCTTCTGATTGTTTTTTTCTGCCATTGGGTTCGGATGTAACTTTTCCACTCCGGTAGAAAACTTCAAAAACAAGCTTTCGAAGCGAAAAACTTTTACAAAACTACATCGAGGCACCTTCACTCGACATCAAATTCATCGGACCGGTTCCGGACGTCGACGTGGGCGATTGGACCTATCCGCGCCGTGAGGCCTACGGCTCATGGAAAGGACGCCGTTTAAAAAATGCCCCCAGTGTGGAGCAAAATTCCCACACAGTGACCTTCATAAGGTCTGCAACCTGTGCCTGTCGCCGGAACACAACGAGTCCAGCTGTCCAGCCTGCGCTGCATTTCGATCCAAAAAGACCATTCGGGATCGAAGAGCTCGACGCCATATCATGGCACACAGACCAGCCCCGGAACCATAAAACATCTTCGATGAGGGTCCCGATGTCCCGGAAGAAGATTCCGAGGAACTTCAAATTATCTCAGAAGCAGACGACTCAGACGACCCCATTACTCCGGGGCAACGCGTGAGTACCACTGCCTCTACCCCAACCCCTCCAAAACCAAAGGCATTGGTCAAGACTTTGCCAGCTGGCCCCAGTCGAGACCAAAAACACCCTTCGGGCTCGGCTCCGAAGAAACACAAGCTCGGGCCCGAGCAAACCACATATCATTGTGCCACCGGCACTTTCGGCACCGAAGACACAAGACACCTCGGCACCGAAACCAGCGCCTTCGGCCCCGAAAACACCGAGGCCCATAGACAAACCGGCACCGAAAGCTCCCAAGCTCAAAGACTCAACTCCGACACCGAAACTTTCATCGGCGCCGAAACCTTCATCGGCACCGAAACCACTGGCTAAGGACTATAATACACCTCCTAAAGCCAAAGACTCTACCAATCACCCAAAACCTTGATCGGAACCGAAAAAATCGGCACCAAAGTCTGTTCCTGAAGACCAAGAACTTTTCCACCCAGATCCAACACAAAAAAGGATCTATATTAATCAAAAAACTGGACATGTCACTGCTGTACCTTGTAGGAAACGGAAACCAGATACAACACCTGCCCCAGTTCCTATAAAGAAAAAGGACTCGGCAATATCACCAATTCCTCCTTCCTCTCCTGTACCACCTCCTACCCCACCCCCTCTGCCTACACCACCATTACCTCTACCATCTCCATCACATACACCACCCCCACAGGATGATGATGATGACCTAGGGGGAGGGGGTCATCCGGGTGATCCTGATGATCTTAATAATCTGTTCACAAATCCAGATACCGTACCATTGGACGACTGGGCATACCCTCTACCAGATATGCCTGACCCTACACCATATCCCTCCAAACCATCACCTCCAGATGACCACCTGGGGTTTGGGCAACTAGTACACAGAGCAGCACTTTATCTTGGCGTCACCATGCACTCCGATGCACCCGAGGAAGACTTTCTCTTAGACACTTTTGAACAGTCTCAGAAGTCGGTTCAAATTTTACCCATGATTAAAGGGGTCATAAAACACGGCACAGAAGTATTTAAAGACCCCGTACGGGCCAGGGTACTCAACCCAAGAATTGAGGAAAAATATAGACATGCCCCAGAAGATCCTTGTTACATCAAAGGGCAGCTCCCTCTGGATTCTCTGGTCGTTTCCAACGCAAGGAAACGCGCCAACTCCCAAACTACGGGAGATACACCGCCCCGACAAGGAATCCAAACTATTAGAGGCATCGGGCAAAAGAGTAGCAGCACAAGCCGCTAATCATTGGCGTATCGCCAACACCCAAGCCCTATTAGCACGCTACGATAGGGCTCACTATGATCAGTTAGAAGACCTGATACAACACCTACCAGATCAATACAAGGCCCAGGCAAATGACCTTATACAAGAGGGAAAACTTATCTCAAATGCCTCAATTAAATGTGCACTTGACGCCGCAGACACTGCCTCTAGGGCAATAAACACAATTGTACTCCTTAGACGCCATGCATGGCTACGCATTTCAGGCTTTAAGCCAGAAGTACAAACTACTATACTTAGCCAACCATTTAATCAAGAACAACTGTTTGGACCAGCAGTAGACACTGCCCTTGAGAAAATTAAAAAAGACACTGAGACTGCTAAATCCATGGGAGCATTGCAGTCTCCACAACCACGTGGCTCCTTTCGATGCTCCTTCTACAGAGGAGCCTCCAAAAACATTGGAGCAGACACCTCCTCCACATGCAAACCCTCTACACAAACATCCCCCAGTAGAGGATATTTTAGAGGAGGATATAGAGGAAACAACACCAAGGGACGAGGCTGAGGCAGTACCAACACTCGTACCTCTCCTGCCACAAAACAGTGACTTTCCTCCACTCCCCCAGACCATTCCACTCCAGTCGGGGGAAGACTCAAACAGTTCCTACCTGTCTGGAACTCCATCACAACAGACAAGTGGGTAAGACAAATTATCCAGTATGGTTACTGCCTAGAACTCACCACTACCCCCCCACACATTCTACCCAAGCAACGCTATATGTCACAGACCATCTTACGCTCCTCAAACAAGAAGTGCTCGCATTGCTTCACAAACACGCAATAGAACCAGTTCCCTTACAACATCAGGGTACAGGGGTATACTCACTGTACTTCCTAATCCCCAAAAAGGACGAGACGCTCAGACCAATACTGGACCTCAGACTCCTAAATCAGTACATAAACTCAGATCATTTCCATATGATCACTCTTCAACAAGTACTCCCACTACTACAACAAGGCGATTTCCTTGCCACATTAGACCTCAAGGACGCCTATTTTCACATCCCCATGCATCCTGCTCACAGGATGTATCTAAGATTTGTGGTGGACGGACAACACTATCAGTTTACACTCCTTCCATTCGGGGTAACAACTGCGCCCATAGTATTCACCAAACGCCTAGCAGTAGTAGCAGCGCATCTCAGGAGACAACAAATTCATGTCTTCCCATATCTAGACGATTGGCTCATAAAAGCCAATTCATTCAACAAATGCATCCTATACACTCACCAAACTATTCAAATTTTACACAACTTGGGATTCACAATAAACTATCCCAAATCTCATCTCCAACCCTCCCACATACATCAATACCTGGGAGCCACCATAAATACCTCCAAAGCACTAGCATATCCCAGCCCAGCCAGGCTAGCCAAAATACAAGCTCTGATCGCAAAATTTCAAACCCAACACTCTCTTCCAGCAAGAGTGTTCATGCAACTCATAGGCATGATGGCATCATGCATCTTCATTGTGCCTTATGCAAGACTTCAAATGCGTCCCTTGCAAGAATGTCTAGCACGTCAGTGGAATCAGGCTCACGGACAACTGGCAGATCTGGTGTTGGTGAACAGCTGCTCACATCGCTCTCTAAAATGGTGGAACACTATAAACCTGTCCAAAGGGCGGTCGTTCTTAGAGCCTCTTCCACAAATAGTGCTGACAACCGACGCATCTCTCACAGGATGGGGAGCCCATCTCCTAACACATACCACTCAGGGCACATGGACCACTCAACAGAAGGGGCTCCATATCAATTACCTGGAGCTACTGGCAGTATTCCTAGCACTTAAATCATTCCAATTACATCTCCAGAACAAAACTGTCCTCATCCGGACGGACAACATGACAGCCGTGTATTACATACAAAAACAAGGAGGCACACATTCTCTCCAGCTGTCCCAGCTCGCACAGAACATTTGGAGATGGGCCATTCCCCAGAACATATACCTGCTAGCAGAACACCTTCCAGGAGTTCACAATCAGATTGCCGACCTGTTGAGTCGACAAACTCAACAGATCCACGAATGGGGAATTACACCCACAAGTCCTACTCCCATTCTTCCAAAAATGGGGCCAACCAGACATAGACCTCTTCGGCACACACGAAAACGCAAAATGCCCAACCTTCGCCGCCAGGTTTCCCCACCCACAGTCGAAGGGCAATGCAATATGGATGAACTGGTCAGGCAGATTTGTGTACGCTTTTCCGTCTCGCCCACTCATTCCATTCGTGGTACGCAAATTCAGGCAACAGTCTCTCAAGCTGATACTAATAGCTCCCACATGGGCGCGTCAACCCTGGTTCACAACACTGCTGGAACTCTCTCTAGTTCCACACCAAAAACTGCGCCTCTCTCCGTCCTTATTAACTCAGAACCATGGAGAAATCAGACACCCAGATCCACATCAACTGAACCTAGCGATCTGGCTCCTGAAGTCCTAGAGTTCGGTTACCTCAACCTACCACCAGACTGCATGAATATTATAAAAGAGGCCAGACGGCCTACTACTAGAGCCTGCTACGCTGCAAAATGGAAAAGATTTGCCATTTACTGCACTAACAATGATATACGCCCACTTGAGGCATCCATCCAGAACATCATTGGCTACTTACTACACTTGCAAAGATGTAATTTAGCGTACTCATCCATACGTCTCCACCTAGCAGCATTAGCAGCCTACTTACAAAATCGACAACACTTGTCATTATTTAGAGTACCAGCGATCAAAGCCTTCATGGAAGGTCTTAAAAGGATTATTCCTCCCAGATTACCACCCTCTCCAGTGTGGAACCTAAATGTTGTTCTCACAAGGCTCATGGGTCCCCCATTTGAACCTCTGCATAAATGCGAACTACAGTTCCTTACATGGAAAGTAGCGTTCCTTATTGCTATCACATCCCTTAGAAGGGTAAGTGAGATCCAGGCTTTAACCATACAAGAACCATTCCTACAGCTACACCGTAACAAAGTGGTTCTTAGAACAAATCCTAAATTCCTACCAAAAGTCATTTCTCCGTTCCATCTGAACCAATCAGTCGAGCTACCAGTGTTCTTCCGAAATCCAGACTCTGTAGCTGAAAGAGCTCTTCATACCTTAGACGTTAAAAGAGCCCTGCTTTATTACATTGATAGAACCAAATCTTTTCGCAAACCAAACAATTGTTTGTTGCTTTCTCTCCACCACATAAAGGCAACCCCATTTCCAAATCCGGAATAGCCAGGTGGATAGTTAAATGTATCCAAATATGCTACCACAAGGCTAAACGCACTCTAATAGTTCCCCCTAGAGCGCATACCACATGCAAAATAGGGGCTTCCATGGCATTCTTAGGAAACATTCCCTTAGAAGATATTTGTAAGGCAGCCACATGGTCTACAACACACACCTTCACTAAACACTACTGTGTTGACGTGCAAGCAAAACAACAAGCTTCTGTGGGTCAGGCTGTCCTTAAAACTTTATTCCAAACTGCTGCAACGGATACAGGTGGCCACCGCTAGGGGAGACACTGCTATATAGTCTATCCTAAGTGTGTGATCTGCAGCTCATATGCCTCGAACGGAATATGCTACTTACCAGTATGCATCTGTTCTTGGCATGTAGAGCTGCAGAGCCACACACGCCCACCCACCTCCCCAGGACCTGTATCTGTTCCAGCATCGTCTTACTTAGACATTACACATGGACATCCTTTCTTTATTTTTACAAACTCCATCATTTCCCATCATGGCGAAAAACAATCTGAGGATGGAGTGGATGCCCATGCGCACTGTAGTCCAAGGGAGGAGTCACCTATCTCGTGACCAAAGGCTTCTTCCGAAGACAACAACAACCTGCAAGCATCCGAGCCCAACACCAGATGGAGATCTACTATCCTAAGTGTGTGGCTCTGCAGCTCTACATGCCAAGAACAGATGCATACTGGTAAGTAGCATATTCCTTTTGCTGGTTTTGGGATGTTGGGCACTTTACTACTGCTGACCAGTGCTAAAGTGCATGTGCTCTTGATTGACATTTTTGATTTACTAATAAGCCCCTAGTAAAGTGCACTACATGTAGCCAGGGCCTGTAAATCAAATTCTACTAGTGGGTCTGCAGCACTGATTGTGCCACCCACATGATTAGTCCCCCAAACATGCCACCTAGTGGCCTACAACTGCAGATCCCTCTAAGAGACACACAGATGATGGACGGAATGCTGAGCAAATCATACATTCACCCCCAGTGAAGAGATCTGGGTTAAATTCATTATTCTTTTGCTCTCAATGCGACCCCAGTTTAGACTCTGCCATATGCAAATCAGTCCTGACCCTGTGCCTGAACTGCCAAGGCAGATCCTCCCTAGCCCGGAAAAAAAGTATCCTTGGACCTGTTTCAGGGCATCACCCCCTCATCAGTCAGGCAAGCTTGAATTCCAGTGGCTCAGTGAGCCCAGAACCCACGTCTGGGCATACCCAGCGCACTTAGGGCGAGAAAGCATAGTTTTTAACTGCCAAGTTGACCTGGCAAGTACACCCAGTTGCCAGGACCAAACCTTCCCTTTTATTACATATAAGGCACCTCTAAGGTAGGCCCAAGGTAGCCCCTTGGGCAGGGTGCAGTGTATTTATATTGTAGGACATTTGCTTTCATGTCCTGGTAGTGAAAAACTGCTAAATTCATTTTTCGCTACAGCAAGGCATATCTCTCCCATAGGTTAGCATTGGGGCTGCCTTGTAACCGTTACAAGTGTATCTTCCAATTGGGAACATATAGAAATTTGGAGTTTGGTGTCTCTGCACTCACAATTTAAGGCACATCTTTTAGTGAAGTTACTTTTTAAATTGCAGGTCTGAAAATGCCAGTTTTAGAAAGTTGTAATTTTCTTACTTAACCATTCTGATGGATACATCTGCCAGTGGATTCCTCACCATGTGAATATCCCCTGCGCCAGCATTCCACAGAACTTTTCTTTCCCAGCACTCCACGTCGACGTGGGCGACGTCACAATGCATCGGCTCCGCACGCGACTCCGTACGACGTCACCGGAGCCATAAGAAGCCCACGTCGGCGTGATGACGTCAGTTCCCTTTTTTCCGCGCCGTTGACGCGCAAGGGTTTTTTCCAGTGCTCTCTAGCTACTTTGTAGTTTAGCTGTGTTACTATGTAAAATTCAGTATGTCTTCGACAAAGAAGTCGGGCTTTAAGCCCTGTAGGGAATGTGGAGGCCTGATGTCCATGACGGATCCGCATCAGGACTGCTTATGGTGCCTTTCTTCAGACCACGATATGGAAGAATGCGGGTGCTGTAGGAGCATGAATCCTAAAGCTCTGAAGGAGAGGAAGACTAAGCTTTCATGAAGAAGATCGGTGAGGAGAAGAGAGGGAGAAAAAAAGAGAAGTCGAGGCGGGAGTCATCGACTTCGAGGTCGTCAAAGAAACACCACAAGAAGAGGAAGCATTCTTCTCGGCGTCGGTCCTCGAAGTCCAGGAAGTCGAGGTCGGCTTCGCCCCGTCGACGTCGGCGCAAGGACTTGTCACCTTCTCCTTCTAAGTCTCCCTCGCCGAAGCGGGCTCCAGCTCGTTCCCCGACGCCGTCACCGGCTCCGTCTAAGGCTTCGACTCCGGGTCAAGTGGAGTCTGATGTTCCTTTGGATGAGCAAGAACAGGAAGAGGCTGCTCCGGTGCCGGATGACTCTGCGGCTCCGGTGGATGATACTGCGGAGCCGACGCCGGTGACTCCACATAGGGATACAGGGTTGGTCCCTTATCCCCAATTCCCGGCTCCAGGTACAGATTCCTCAAGCTTTCTGAATGCCATGTATGGTATTTTTAATAGGGCTTCCTTCCCATCCGGAGCACCAACTGGTCCCGTGGGTCCGATGGCGTATACGCTAGGGGTGCCGCAGCAGTATGCTCAGGCCCCCTTTCTGCCCTTTATGCCGATGGCGCCTTCTTGGCAGTTTCCGGCGCCGGCTGGGGATCCGACTCGACCTCGGATGGACCATCAGTCTTCGGAGCCTTCCTCGACGCCGAGGCCGACTCCATCGGCGCCGCGTCCGGCGCCGCCGACTCCACCTATGGCGCCTCCGACTCCGGTACCTCTGGCTCCACCGATGCCGCGTACGACGTCAACGACGCCGGCTCCCCGGATCCGGTCGAGACGGGAGGCCCAAAGGGTATTGGAGGAAGGGAGATATCGAGCAGAGGTGGAAGAAGGTGAAGTCGACTCTTCTTCGGATGAGTTTGAAGGGATAGAAGAAGCAAGTGGTTTGGATACCACCCCAGAGTGGGAGCATACTTCTGCAAGATCTTCTCCTCCACAGGAACTGGCACCCTACCATGTGGTGATTAAGAAAGCCGCAGAATTGTTAGATCTGCAGCTACCCTCTGTGGAGTACAAGTCTAACCTGCTTACGGAGGTGTTGCACTCTCCGACGTCAGCTTCGGAGCCTTTGTTGCCTTTCAATGAGGCCATCTTGGAACCGGTGTTGGAGGTGTGGAGGAAACCTCTTTCATCTCCGGCGGTTTGCAGACAGGTGGCAAGAAGGTACAGAGTTGCACCAGGAGATCCGGATTTTTTGTCTACGCATCCATCTCCGGAGAGCCTAGTTGTGCAGGCTTCATGTTCAAAACATGCTTCGGGTGCTTTCCCTCAGTCTCCGGCTGATAGGGAATCAAAGAAAATTGATCAGGCGGCCAAGAAGTCCTTCTCCTCAGGAAGTATGGCGCTGAAATCATCTAATGCCACATGCTTTCTGGGGCGTTATGTTCATGCCTTGATGGACTCTATTAAATCTTTGGCCCCTAAGTTGCCTGAGGGGGATAAGTCGTCCTTCTTGGAGGTTGTTGCGGACACTCAGGCGGCTGCCAGGCAGGTGATCCAGTCTGGGCTGGATACGGCGGACTCGGTGGCGAGAATTATGGGGTCGTCTATAGCCGCAAGGAGGCAGGCTTGGCTCCGTTCCTCTGGATTCTCAGCAGATGTTCAGGCCACATTGGTTGATCTGCCATTCGACGGACAGAAACTGTTTGGGGAAAAGGCAGACTCTGCCCTTCAACGATTTAAGGACAGCAGATTGACAGCAAAGTCCTTGCGTCTGCAGGTTCCTGCTAGGGTTACAGCTTTTCGAAAGTCTAGGGGATTCGGAAGATCATCCTTTTGCTCCTTCCGACAGCCCCAACAGCAGCAGCAACAACAGCAGCAGAATCCCCTCTATAGGTCCTATAGAGGGAAGCAAAGGGGTCGGAGAGGTTCTGGACGCAACCCTTCTTCTTCCTCCTCCTCCTCTGCTCCAAATGAGGCTTCAGGGAAGCAGCCCTAGATCCCCCATCCCGGATCATGTAAGACCTGTGGGGGGTCGGGTGTCCTACTTTCCACGGGGTTGGAAATCTGTTACAACCGACCTTTGGGTTTTGAACCTCGTAGAGACTGGGTACGCCCTTCCCTTTCGGGAGTTTCCTCCCCCTTACCCTCCTTGCCAAGGTTTTTGCTCGGAAGACCATCTGCTTCTCCTGCAGAAAGAAGTTCTAGCCTTGCTTCAGAAGGGTGCAATAGAGGTGGTTCCGGAGCAGGAAAGGGGTCAGGGATGCTACTCCCGGTATTTTCTGATTCCCAAAAAGGACGGCAGATTGCGTCCGATTTTGGACCTCAGAATCTTGAATTTTTACCTGAGACAGGAGAAATTCAAGATGCTGACCCTTGCGCAGGTTCTTCAAGCGTTGCAGCAAGGAGACTGGATGGTGTTGCTCGACTTACAGGACGCGTACTTCCATGTCCCAATCCTGAAGTCACACAGGAAGTATCTCCGTTTTACGGTTGGGTCGCAACACTACCAATTTGCGATCCTCCCGTTTGGTCTTACTACCGCACCTCGAGTCGTCACAAAGGTGATGGCAGTGGTGGCTGCTCATCTCAGGAGGTCGGGGATCCCGGTTTTCCCTTACCTGGACGACTGGCTTCTGAAGGCAGAGTCCCCAGAGATAGTGCAGCGTCATCTGCAGGTGACATCTCAGCTGTTATTCGACTTGGGTTTTTCGATCAATGTGCCCAAATCTCACCTGGTGCCCTCTCAACGCAACCTGTTTATAGGGGCAGTACTGGACACTACTGTGTGTCGAGCATTCCCCCCTCCTCAAAGGATTCTCGACATTCAGGAGATGGTCCCTTTATTCCACAGTGGAGCGGTTGTTCCAGTTCTGAAGGTCCTTCGCCTGCTCGGTCTGTTTGCCTCCTGCATTCTGTTGGTCAACCACGCACGCTGGCACATGAGGGCGCTCCAGTGGTGTCTCCGCAAGCAGTGGTATCAGCACAACGGGGATCTCAGGGAGTCAATCAAGATCTCCAGAGAAGCTGCAGCGGATCTGTCTTGGTGGAGCGTGGAGGGCAATCTGTCTCGAGGACAGCCCTTCCATCTACCTCCATCGGTGGCCACAGTGATAACGGATGCATCGTCGCTGCTATCGGACGAGGCTGGTGCCTCCCTTTCACTTTCATCTGGATACTGAATCGGGTATCCCACGATAGGACTAACTCGCCCTTATCATTGGAGGAGTTTTCATATAGACCCACTATCCTACTATTGCTTGAAACTGATGGCAAAGGATCTTTTTAATCTTCTAATTTGTACCATAAACTTCTGTTTTTAAACAGGACTGTGATCTCTTATTGGGGATATACTATATCCCACTGGATGGAGAAAAACTCTTGAATAGAGTTAATAAGAACCCTACGTGTTTTACATTCAACCTACTATTTCTGCCCTGAAGAAGTCCAAAGTTGGACGAAACGCGTCGGCTGCTTTTGCTGTTGTCGGAAGTTTTTAAAAAATTGCATGTTAAACTGCATAACAAAGAAGAAGCTTTTGGAATACGAACTACCCTAAAGATTTGGACTCACTTAAATTGTAATATGTAGATTCCAATTAATGGAACGGCATTGTGCTGGCGGGTGCTAACCAAGAGTGCACACTTCTGGTGAATAAATAATCTTTTTCACCACATTATTACATTGAGTTACTCTAAAATCCGGTGCTGTCTTAGTGGGATTCCGCTAGCCTTGTGTTTTGTATTCATAACGGATGCATCCACTTTAGGGTGGGGTGCGCATCTGGGGGATCTGGAGATCAAAGGACTTTGGTCTCCAGAGGAAAGGTTTCTTCACATCAACCTTCTGGAATTGCGGGCGATTCGTTTGGCGCTCAAGGCCTTCCTCCCTTCCCTTCGTGGTCAGTCGATTCAAGTCCTGACAGACAACACGACCGCGATGTGGTATGTCAACAAGCAGGGAGGAGTGGGGTCTCTTTGTCTATGCAGAGAGGCCTTACGTCGATGGTCCTGGGTTCAGGACCATCGGATTTATCTGATGGCAAATCATCTGGCCGGGGTGTTGAACGTGCGTGCGGACAGTCTCAGTCGGCAGTTCTCCGCCGACCACGAGTGGAGGCTCCATCCGGAGGTGGTTCTTCACGTCTTTCGGACGTGGGGGTCTCCTCGGGTGGACCTGTTTGCCACTTTCGAGAACGCGCACTGCCCGTCATTCTGCAGTCTCCAGTATCCGATGCAGGGGGCGTTGGGGGACGCGTTTCAGTTGGGTTGGGGTTCGCAGCTCCTTTACGCGTTTCCTCCCATACCCTTGATTCCTCGGGTTCTGAGGAAGATTCGCCAAGACCGGGCCCAAGTTATATTGATTGCCCCGGATTGGCCAAGAAGGGTGTGGTACACAGATCTTCTCCACCTCTCCTCGTGCCCTCCGCTCCGTCTCCCTCTGAGGGCAGACCTCCTCTCGCAGTCGGAGGGGCAGGTTCTACACCCCCACCTCCAGAGCTTACACCTTCATGCCTGGAGATTGAACGGGGCAACCTGAGTTCATTCTCTCTCCCGCCTGATGTGGTGGACGTTATTTTATCGGCCAGGCGACACTCCACCAAGTCCATTTACTCCTACAGGTGGTCTAAGTTTGTTAAATGGTGTGGAGAGAGATCCATTGACCCTTTAAAAGCCCATCTTTCTGATGTGCTTCAGTTTGCTCTTTCCCTGGCTCAGCAGGGCTGTGCTGTGGCCACGGTCAAGGGCTATCTTTCGGCCTTATCGGCTTTTCTATGCCTTCCAGATCAACCGTCACTTTTTAAATCTCCGGTTGTTCTGAGGTTTATCAAGGGCCTTACAAACATGTTTCCTCCCACTCCATTTGTAATGCCTCAGTGGGACCTTAATCTTGTTTTAACCTTTCTGATGGGGTCCCCATTTGAGCCTCTACATAGCTGTCCTTTGAGGCTGTTGTCCTTTAAGGTGTTTTTTCTTGTAGCCATAACCTCGGCAAGGAGGGTGAGTGAGCTTCAAGCTCTTAGTTCTAAACCCCCGTTTTTAACCTTGCATGCTGAAAGGATGGTTCTCAGGACCAGGGCTGCTTTCCTGCCAAAAGTTGTCACTCCGTTTCATTTGGGGCAGTCCATTACTCTCCCTGTTTTCTATCCTCCTCCTCATCCTTCCAAAGAGGAGGAAAGGCTTCATCGCCTGAACCCAAAGAGAGCTGTAAGCGTTTACTTGGACAGAACGAAGGACTTTCATCTGGACGATCAGCTCTTCGTGGGTTATATTGGACATTCCAAAGGAAGAGCGGTGCACAAGCGCACGTTGTCGAGATGGATTATCCTTGCCATCAAGATCTGCTACGCCCTGGCTGGTAAGACCCCTCCTGAGGGCATTAGAGCTCATTCAACTAGAGCTAAGTCATCTACATCTGCTTTGGCCCGGGGTGTTCCTGTGGCAGACATTTGTAAAGCCGCGACTTGGGCCTCCCTCCATACCTTCGCAAAGCATTATTGCTTGGACTCAGAGATGAGGAGGGAGGGCCACTTCGCGCGCTCTGTCTTGCAAGACTTTCTGGTTTAGGAAGGTGGACACCCTCCTCCGGGAGTGGGGACTGCTGTGGGAATCTATTCACAAGGTGAGGAATCCACTGGCAGATGTATCCATCAGAAGAACAAGTTACTTACCTTCGGTAATGCTTTTTCTGGTGGATACAGTATCTGCCTGTGGATTCCTCACCTTGTGAATATCCTCTGTAGTTGGCACGCGCTCCATAAGCTGTCGACCCTGAACTTTGAGATGCGACTTCTTCAAGCATGTCGTTATAGCCCCAGACGGAGCTATTGTGTTTTTCTAAGCGCTATAACTGAATTTAATCTTTAACAATTAGTAACTTGACTTGTGTGTGTTGGATTTTTGTTGTTTCGGTCTTGTTTTCCTTTGATAAATATAGGCTGTTTTTCAAAACTGGTGTGGAGTACTTTTGTGGTGTTTTTGCTGAGAGAGAAAGAGATAGTGTGTGTGTGTGTGTGTGTGTGTGTGTGTGTGTGTGTGTTTACTTTACACATTGCCACTGTAGTTTAGCCTGACTGCTTTGACCCAAGCTACCAAATGGTGAGTATAGGTAAACTTAGTGTGTACTACACTTACCCTGATCCCATTTCTAACTGCAACAACGTGATGGATGTAATGCTTGAATTAATTTCACCTACTTGCAAGAATTTGGGGCCTCCTCCCAGACCCTCGTTCTTCACCCATATACCACTCTACACAAAGGCCTGCCTTATGCAAATCAGCACTGACCCTGCTCCTCATGGGAACAATCCCTCCTGAACTGCCAGGTGAGGCCCCCTTTAGAAGAGACCACAAACAACCCCAGACTGGTTTCGACCTACTTAGGCCTCATCAGTTTGTTATAGCTTGAGTCCTGTGGTACAGTGAGGAGGGGGCTGACGTCTGGGCATACTTGTCGCACTTAGGGCTGCAGCTGCAACAACAAGGTGATTGATGGATTGCTTGAATAAATCCTAACCACTGGAAATCGCTTGGACTGCATTCCATTGTGTTTACCCACCATGCCACTCTAGACAAAGGGAAGCCTAGACCGGTTTCGACCTACTTTGGTGTCATCTCTGAGATATAGCATGAGTCCTATGTCACAGTGAGGATGAGCCCCGAGTAATTGCCAGTCACTAAAACTAATTCAAGCATCCTACTCATCAATTTTTTGCATACTTAAGTGAGACATCCTAAGTACAAAGTCTGTGCCAAGATGTGGGTTCACTTTGCCAATGGAACCAAACTGCACCCTACTAGTGTATCCCAACTAGCGCAAAACTGGTCTTGGGTTGTTTGTGTTCCCATTCAGAGAGGTCCTGGCTTGGCAGTTCATGCTGAACAGTTCCTATCAGAATATAGGCTGATTTACATATGGGTGGGTCTTATCCTAGGTGGCATTGTGGAGTAAAACATTGGTTGACTGGGATGCGGGCCTATGTAATTACAAGTGGTTGAGGTGAATTAAAGCATCCCACCCATCAACTTTCATATACTTCAGAGGGCTATGCAGATACCATGTGCCTTGTTGAATAAGTACTACCGAGTACCATGGAATATTAATTTGTTCAGGAGGCTGCTTTTCTCACATCATGGAAGCTATAGGTACCACCTTGCAGCATCAAATGTGGGGCAGCATGTGTTCCTTACAATTTAGACCGTCTGGTATAGTGTCTGTGACAGAAAGTTGGGCTTCCAAACGATTCTTGGTTTTCTTAGGTTGCTCAGTCTTGCCGTTAAGGCTTATTTGTTTGGAGATTATGTGATAGTTGAGTCAGATACATTGTCACACAAGTATTGCACTGTCAATAAAAATGTACATCCAAACAGAAATATTTAGTTAGTTTGAATTCTACTCTACGCAAATGCGGTCAGGATTTGCGTACCAACTTATTGCGACCTGTAAATTATTTCACGATCCTGCCTACGTACTAAGAGGTCAGTTAGTAAAAATAACGATTCAGAGGTGGTCACTGAACAACCTGTCTAGTGAATATTCAATAGGCAGATCGCAACTTGCAACTCCCTCTGATTGGCTAACTACACAGGGATTGTGGCTTGCAAGAAACAGCAGAGCAGCATCCCTGGGAATGTATTTCAAAATAGATATTGTTTTCAAACGAAGTCAAGTTTCTTAAAGGAAACGGTGCTGTTTTGAAACAGCAAAGCATTGATTCACAGAATATCAATTCAGAGTTTAGAAGAGACGCCAGTAACACACCACTTCCAAATTGTGACTAGGTATCCATTTCTAAACTAATTTAACAATTCAAAACATTTTTCCAATTTTTTTAAAGGGTTTATTAGATTTCCAGAAGTATTTTATCAGTCACAAGCAAACATTTCGATTTGGCGAATCAGAGGCTTTCAAGTGTTAGTACATCTGGACCAAACTTCTTAATAAACATATCAGGGTTGTAGAATGGTAAAACGTGCAGAAAATGGCAGTAGCCTTGTATTTATAGGCCTAATGACTAAACGTGTACAGTGTATGTAAGATTTGTAGACAGCGCCGTTGATCGTCAGTAATGGTACTGTTGCATGCTTTGGTCCCCTAGTTTCTCAGGTTGCTCCCTTGAATTTTGGAAGGTTGTATCTCTAGAACTGTATCGCAAGCGACTTGACCTGAATGGTTTCCAATTTTAGGGAGACGTTTCTAATGAATGAAAAATATAAAGCCCGGCTCAGACCCCCAAGGTCAAGATGCTGGTCTGTCCCTAGGGTAACAAAAGGCACGCTAAGGAACCTTATGGCCCATCTACAAATTCAGAATGGGAAAGATAAGGGGTCATGTAGGTGGTTTACTCCCTCAAATTCTGGCAGGGACAGGGAACCACTGGGTATTGCTCAACAGTACTCTTTTAAACCTCAGACCACGGGCAAGTAATGGGATTGTGCTCTATGCCATACGGAAGCAAGCAGGCACCCAGGGATGCTGGGAGTTTACGGTAGACTCCCATAAATTCATAGAAGGAAACACTGGTGCATTGGAGCATGCGCGCCAGATAGTCATTGCTCGGGGGATAGCTGATCGTGGTGCCATGTCTAATGAGTGGTGTCCTGTCCCCGAGGTCATCTCAGCAATTCCCAGTAGCAACTGTGGTTGTTCTTCCTATAGGAAGAACATTCAGAAGTCAAGGCAAAGTGGCAGCACCTCAATAGAAGTTGGGGAATTTCATGTCCCTACAGAGGACTTCGAAACACTGGAATTGGCGATTGCTGCTCCTTGGAATAGTGGTCACTTCAACATAGACAAAAATAAAAAATGCAGGGAACTTTAAGTTACAAAACCGAAATGTTGCCACATGGGAAGGCTTGAACGCTGCAAAGGGTGGCATTAGATTTCAAGAACCACAATGGGAAATGGAGGCGCATTGTGAGTGTGTGCCCACACAATTTAAGTATTGGAGATTAATAAGACACACCTTTTTCGGAAGCGTACTAATGTGGATTGTTAGTTGCCTTGGACATTAGCTTTTTGCGCCGATTTGAGGAAGTATTTTTGGAACTGCAAATGCAGGTTCTATCCTTGATGTAATGTGTGTGGTCTCCGCTGTGGCTTTTGTTTATCTGTCAGTGAGTAGGTGAAAGGGGTTTTGTGCTGAGGCCAGAAGCCTCGCAAACATATCCTAAGCTGCTGAGGTTTTTTTCTCCTCATGCTTTATGTAATTGACTCCGAATAATCGTTTTTGATAGCCCGTCATGAGCATGTTACAATGGCCTAGTTACCAAACCTCCCACATTGTTGTTGGCCTACTGGCTTCTGCAAAGACGGCTTTTCAGACACTCAGCCTGAGTTATGTAAACAATTAAAACATTCCTTGAGTCCCACTTGTCCTCTGCCAGCTACCCCATGGTGCCTTTATCAGGTGCCTAACACTGAAAAGAACCTCTTCGTGGAATGGGATCCCTGATTACCCATCGCCACCCAGGAGGGGAACCCCATATCTATTGACTCCATTGTAGCACAAGTACCTTGTTGAGGGTCTCATCTGCCATCGTTCGAACCCAAGGAATGAACATACGTTACTTGCATGCAGCTGTTCCTTAGACCAAGGGTTTCCGTTTTCGCCCATGTCACACTATGCTTTCTCCACACACAAGCACATCAAAGACTCCCAGGTGCAGTTGTTTCCTCGGAAGGTAGCCCCAGCATGGTTCTGTGCTGCCCTATGGATGCAGTGGGGGGATTTAAGAGTTCTGCCGCCGACAGACGTCGAAGGGCACCAGGGAGAGAGGAGGCAGGCTGCCCTCGAGGGTTAGATCACCCCAGCAACGCCTCTCCCTACGAACAGCCCGCAGTGGACGGCCTCCTGTCATAGAATTGATCATTTCACACATCACGTATCAGCGGACAGGATGGCTCACCGGGTTGGCACGGGGGACAGGGCCATCTGCCTTGTATCCAGTGCTTAGCATGTCCCTCTGCACTTTTGCTGGGTTTTGCCCTGATCCTCTGGAACGGACGGGATTCAGCACAGCTGGTTGGAATGACACTGCTGAAGCACGTTTTGTGGCTGTTGTTCTTCCTGAGTACAAGCTTAGGCCTCAAAGCATCCAAGAGGCCATAATTGACCTTCGAATGTACCACGTGCAGCTGGTTGGATGTGGCCCTGTTGAAACAGCTCTCTCATTTTGTTCTCCATAAGCACACGCTAAATGGCCCAAAGCTGTCAACAGACCATTGCTGACCCTTTGCAATGGACTGAGTACAGCTGGTTAGAATATGCATCAATGAACTGCAGCACTCTGGATCTGTTATCCATAAAGACATGCTTAGCAGCTCAAAGTTATTGAGAATCCATCGTTGACACTTTGACTAGTTTTCTTCTCAAAAAGTCCATATTCAAGGTACCAAGCCATTAATTGTACCTTGTTGAGCCTTCAAATGGAACTAGCGCAATATTTATTTAATTTGCATAGCGCTGGCTTGTGACAGAAAGCCACTTCATAGCACTAGTTCATAAAAAAGTAAAAAATGTGCCAAGAGGACTTTTCATCCTTTGACAGCAGTTGCCGAATTTTAGGAGCACGACTGTGTCTCCTCTGCAGAACACGGACTCTATGCTTCTCTGTCCATGCGCTGCAATGGGAAATAGTGCGGCTAACATCTAGTAGCAAACCACTAAAGGCTTGACGTGCTAGGTATGGATGGGCTAGAGGTCCTGTATGGCCCTCGAGCCAAAAGTGAGCGCAGCTGAACTGTAAGTGAGTGACTACGCCAGCGTATTGCTTCAATCAGAGAGTGCAGTGAGAGAAATTGGAGAGGAAGAAATTCAGGTGGGAGGCCCCACCTGGGCTTGGAGGGAGAGAGACTGAAAGGCCAGGTATACATGATAAAGAAACGCTTCAAACAAATTAGTCCTATCAATAACAATAATAAACAACTTGAAACCAACTGAGCATTATGGTAGCGAACAAACAATTCTCCGGCTGCATTTAATAAACGTGCTGTAAAGCATTGCAAACACATTCTTACTATTTACATGACATGATGAAAGTTATTGTGGTATTTTCCATTTTTGACAGTAGGTTTTACATAGAATCTGCTATCTAACATTTCCTTGGAGTCATGGCTGACCACCCTGCTGGCCATATAGAAATAGTTAATTGACTTAGGCCCGGGTGAACCCCGCGGTCCCACAGATGTTTTTTTCACAGGATGAACTACACAAAAGGTTCGCTGGTCTATGTAAGCTGAACCCTTAAACCAACCATGCCAGAGCCAGCCCACAAGTGCAATCTCCCAAGGCATCCTTCGGAAGATAGGCATGGCCAACTGGGCCATACCTTGGTGCCCTGTCACAAGTAAAAACTCCCAACATCCTCAGGGCAGTGCTATAGAGTACCCTAAAATGATAGGGACAATCACTGTAGTACCCGTCCCTGAACAACGCAGTACCACTGTTCTGGCCTGGGATACGGTTTAATGCCAAATGAATCCAGAATTTGCCTGATTTTTTGATGCCTGAGACCAAGGTGTTTACATAGTTTGTGGCCAATCACAACTCTACCCCCTGCATAATATGAAAAGACATTACCATAAAGAACAATGTGCATGCAAGATTGCAATAGACAGTAATAATGATACAAGACCAAACAGAACCAAAGTAAACAAATCCTTCTCACCCGAGCACTTCACGTTAGGGAGTGGTGGTGCGCGGGGAGAGAGGAGAACTGGAACATAGGTGCCTGGAGGCAGTGAGTGAGTTAAAGGGTAGCAGGGACACCTGCTGGAAACGAGGAGGCTCTGACTGGCCTGATCCAGCTGCTATGTCAGTGTCAGTCGTTCCTGCCCTCCCCCCACCCAAGGAAATGGGTACAGGAGGTCCTTTTACAAGCTTTTCCCTAACCACACTTTTAAAACAAAACAACGGTTGTGGCAATAGGATAATTCCCCCAATCACAGATTCCCCCACGCAGATATAGCGTTCCCCTGGTTGCCAGGGCCTGGCATGTTAGGTGAAAGTTAGGTGGGCAGTGGTTAAAAGAGAGCCAAGGAAGAGTGGGGGGGGGACAAGTGACAGTCATGTGAGCAAATTTGTCCTTTGGTAAAATGAGGTATTGGAAAGAACAGAAAGAACAGGAAGTGAAAATACACACCGGGAAATAAGTGTAAGACTGTGACAGGCTTATGTGAAAAGCAGAGAGTGTCAGTGCAGAATTTGCAGAGTGACATGTGACTGCCTGCACTACCAGCATATCAGGGGTGCCAGACTGTCAACAAATTCCTATGTGTACCAATGGGTTAGTCAGTCTCAGCTTCCCACCCTGAAACTCTTCTGCTCAGTCCCACCGCAGTCTATCACAGCATGACAGTGATTTTGCTGGCTCAGTTCTTATGTTAGCTCTTAGGACCACAGACTCTGCTCTGGCCATAACCAGACAGGCATTTAATTCCACTGGTCTTTTCTCTGGAGGCATGTTTTCCAATCCTTTTGCCGCTCCTGGTGCCTCTATCCCTTTCCTGAGCTCCTCTAGGTTACCGGAGGCTTCAAGAGAAAAAAAGGAGAAGGAGGGAGGGTAAAGGTAGAGAAAAAGTATCAAAGAGAAAGAAGAGATAGAGGCTAGAAGGAGAGTGACAGAATGGATGGATAGATAGAGGCTGCACAGTGAGACGAAGGGAGTAGGGCTGGTTTGATTATTTTTGCCGTGGCTGCTTATTTCCCCCAGTCTGGCCCTTTTTCTGGCTCGTCTAATGTAGGCCTGGGCTTGAAATTCTGCTTCACTCGTGGAGTTTTTCCCACTCCGTGCTATGCGCAGGGTTCTGAAAAAATCTGCAGAGTGGAGTTTTTCCTCGCTTGCACTGGTTGACGAGCGTGGGTGAGAAAAATCTTACTCCAGACCACCACGTGGCAAGATTTCTCAACGCGGGCTGTCGCGGATGGTTGCTACCACTCGCGTTGAAAAACATTCCGTTCGCGTTGAGGAAGCTGCCGCTCGAGTATAACATGTACTCAAGCTGCAGAAAGAAGCAGTGCCCTCTTACGCTGCCTGTGGTGCCATTTGCGCTGAGTATATAATGCAGGACAAAAAAAACCTGGTGCTAAAAATCAGTGCGAACTGCACGACATAACGCACTCCACCACTTGTGAAACTCCCAGTAGCGCAGCAGATTTTTTAGGTCACAAACTCAACCCAGGTCTTGTCTGATGCCTTAAAATCCGTAGCTCACCCACTTCTACACCGAAATACTCTGCTAGCCAAATCCGATTTGTGAATAGCGCCATGTTGTAGAAATGGCTGAAGGGTGCTGAACGAATTAAGTCAATGCCTTAAGAAGGCTGACAGCATTGTGAATGTTTTTGGTGTGGATGACATAAACTTTGTAAGATTTGTTAAGGCTGTTGGCATCCAAAACTAAAAAGGATCGGAGACATAATGGTTCGTGTTTTGTTTTTAAATACAGGTACCCAGAAAAAAATACGATTTATGTTCCCGTTGCTTCAAATCAAATATAGTTAAACATGCGAACCCTTCTTGTGTATCCGGTGCCAACCCGGGTGCTTCTGCAGCTGAAATGTCGGGAGGGATGTCTGGCGTTTGAGAGGGGCAGCTATGAAATGGAGTTTGTCGGTGGTGTTATGTTTGATCGTGCACCAGGTCTGCGCTCGTTGCCCTCAGGCGCACCTCCTTAGTTTTTCTTTCTACCTTAATACGCCGACACGCGACGCCCTAATTATAGGCCTTCAAGCGCTTCATCCTGCAACAGACACCGGGAGGGCGGGAGGAGAGACTTTTTAGGCAGTCGAGTGTTGGAGGTGTACGAGAAGAGAGTGAGTGAGCCTGCGTGCCTGTGTGCTAGGTCTTCGCAGCACACGGATGTAGAACTGCTCTAGACATGGAGTAATGGCGGCTGGTGTTTGCCGTAGGCAAAGAATGGAAGGCATAGTGTCGACGTAAGTCCATTGGCACATAATCGAACGTGTATTTGCCATTTCACATGCAATTATTTTTAATTATTTTCCCAGACTGCAAACTGAGGTAAGAGGCTAGCAAACTAATAAAAACGAATGCGGCAAACAGTTTAAGTTAAACAGCAGACGGTGCAGTGGGTGGCGAATCAGCACGTCCAGTTACTTCTATTTCTGTCGAGCCCAATGCTCCCGTCTCACAAAAGAAAACGGGTTGCCTTTCGCAAGTTGTGTACAGTATAGGGGACAGCCTGCACTGGTTCGGACTCACAATCCCCGTGTGTTGTCACTGATAGATAGGTCCGTCCACTGCCCAGTCTGGAAGGCTGTCCCGGCATGCAAGCTGTGGCCCACTTGGCGGCCTCTGGCATCATGGGGTGCAGCAGATCAGCAACATGGCTGCAGCTGTGCGGGGAATCGGCCGTTGATGGGTGGAGGGGGTGCTGCCAGGCACGCTTGACGTGAAATGAGACAAATGCAGCGGGCACGTCTCATTACTACAAAAGCAGTTGGGACTGCTGGTATGAATGAAGGTGTCCTAGCAGAGCAGTACTTTGCCCTCATTACTACAATATTTGGGTGGTACTGCTGGTGAGGGTTCACAGCAGCACGCGACTCATTGCCACAGTAGCAGGTACGCAGTTGAACAACTTTGACCAGAGTGGGCTAACTATGTGGGACTCAAAGATTTCCCGAAAGGTCGGCGATTCTGGAAGGATGGTAGGCGACGGGTGGTCGCACTTAACCTGTCTAACCTATAACCAAGTCGAGATGCATCCTGAAAGGCTGGTACGGCCTAGTAAGCGGCTGAGGAGATTTCGCGACAGGAATTGACTAGGTCTTTAACTGAATCTATTTCCTGATAGGCATGGGGCACAGTCAATCGGATAGACTATAATTGAGCCGGGAGATTTCTCAGCAGCCTGGTAATCAGTCACACATGCCTTTACTGAAATCAAGAGATTTCTGGGGAAGTTGGTAAGCCTGGTACCAGTCGCGGTATAAAGATCTTTGAAGTTCCAGGCACGCCTCCTCCCAAGCAGCAGGCCCTTTTTGAAGCCATTTGTTACAATTACAATCCTGCGCCCTCAACCTAAAACCGACCCCTAGCAAAAAGTCGGACAACCTATAGTGGAGGTTGGGATTACTGAACAGTCACGAGAGTCGGACCGGCACCAGTATAAAAGTGGCCCTCGTTAGCTAATCAGATAGCTGAAATGTGAGTGCTTGCAATGTTCAACACTCCGTCCATCATTTCCTTTGGTTTTTGCTTTGTTCGCCATAAGTTGGCAGGGTATGTTCAGACGTGAGTCCCTTGCTCACTGTGCCACTGGATTCAAGCAAGCCTGGATGAAGACGGCTGAAATGCCAGAAACCGGTCCTAGGATGCTTGTTTCCGGTCCAGGGAAGACATGGCTTGGCAGTTCGGGCTGGACTGTTCCCATGAGGCACAGGGTCAGACTGATTTGCATATGGCCATGTCTGAACTGGGGTGGCAGAGTGGGCTAAAGAACGGTGATGGATTAAACCCAGATCAATTGACTGGGGGTGAGTGCTTGCAATGTTCAACACTCCGTCCATCATTTCCTTTGGTTTTAGCTGAAATGTGGCCCACATTTGCAAAGCGGCAGTTTTGAACGTGTAAAGGAAGACACTGTACACGTGTTTGCAAGGTGCACATTGCAGGTCTGGTATAGTATTTTGGAAATCAAAAGTAAAAAATAAAAAAAGCCATAAAGGGCCCACACTCTGGCCTGTCTGACTAGCCCTTAGGGCATTGCCAGATCATCCTATAGGCCAGTCCGACCCCGACTGATTCCTAGAGAAAGAGCTGGGGATATCAAGCTTGTCCAGAACGGGGCGTGCGTGTGCGCGTCATCTCCGCGTATGTGCGCAGGTGGCGTACGTGGTGTGCCGGTTGTAGCTGCTTCTGAGCCCAGTAAGTGCTCGGTTCGTGCGTACCTGGTTATTATGTAACAGCAGGTGCTTCGGCATTATCGATGGAAATAAGCGCCCCTCCCCACCCTGGCGTTCTCTTAATGAGACCTGCTATGCCCCAGTTGGGCTCTTCCGCTGCGTTCTCATCCGGGGCAGATTTATGAGGCGATGGCTGTCAGAGGGCGGGCAGAACCCTGCCTTGCCAGGTGGGATGTTTGGAAGGGAGGGGGCGCTCTGTGCATCCTCCTGGAAATGACTTTCCCCAGACACACTCGTGTCTTCGACAACCTTTCTGTTAAAATTCCCTACCACTTAGTATAAATCGGGTTTGAAAAAAGTTATTTCTGAAAGCACACTTCGTCGCCTCGTCGGGGGTAGTAGCGCTATATAAATGCAATTACAATGCAATATCATGCTGCTTGTGAACATTCTAGTGTTTTACTGAACGGAAGTGTCATGCATTGGATGAAAAGGTGTGGGCAATAACTAGGAATGTTTTAAAAGCGGTGTGGCTCATGCATGGCTTCAAATGGGATGAAACAACTTGGTTGGGGGTTCTCTCAAATGGGCGTGGTCGAGGTAATTAAGGGTGTGGCTTAAAAACACATAAACTAAAAATCTGTGCTTTTAGCATAGTGTGCCACCCGATTGGTAGTTTGCTGTTTCTGTCATTGCATCCAGATACATAATACATGTTACAGTACACCTACAACAAATCAGGACTATTGACTTTGTCAGTGATTGTTAGTTGCATAAGATAAATAGGCAACAACTATGACGTCGTTGTATATGTATTGAAAATGTTTCAGTTATGAAATGATGGGACTTTGAAAGAACTATAACGAGTCTCTTTGAAGTTACATCAAAGGCAGTGAAGGGTTGTACTGTTGCAGAGTTAAGATTTTATTTTTTCACCCTGATGGTGTGGGCAAAAATGGAGAGCCCCATAGAGACCCTTCTCAGCACCTGCTTTTTAGAACTGCCTGTGCTGAGCACCGGCAGGATCCGGCCCACCTAAAGCCATGGGCCTATATAATATAGGACGTGAATTAAAGCAGGCAAACTAAAATCCAGTGTTTCAACCAGCGAGACCCACTATGTGGGTGTCTTTTTGTGTAATTTTTCTGTTACTAAGGTCTGGGGAAGTGAGAGTGGTCTTCGGAATGGCTTAATCACTTCCTCTTCACACCAAATTCTTCTGCATTCTCTGTCTCTTAGACGCCTATTTTTTGTATTCCCACCAACTTTCTGAAACCCTCCCATGCTTGCCTCATACCTCATCTCCTTCCTCTTCATGAAGATCTTCTCACTCTGTCTTTTTGCATGTACTTTGTTGTGTCACCTGCCCTCTCTCTGGCACGCTCGCTCTTTCCTGTTTTTTAGGTCTCGCCTGACCCAGCGCATGCGCTGGTCTGGCTGGACTTATTGAGAGGGCCCCAAAAAGTGCTACCAGGCCAGCCTAGAGCTACAGTGCATGTGCGCAGGCACGTGCGCCGCGCTTTACCGCAATTAATTTCGCGGCCGCTTTGATGAATGATCGCGATCACTTTCGCGGCCGCACGGCCACTTTGCATAGCCAATAGGTCTCGCTTTTGGGACCTTATAAGTATGTAGTTATGCAACTGTTGCATGGCTAAACACTTATAAGGTCCCAAAGGCGAGACCTATTGGCTATGCCATTGCTTGTTTTCTATACATTTGATGCTGTCAGTATTTCACCAGCTATGTATACCTCCTTTACACACTGTCATGGTAATTACAGTTCACTCATATGTAATCATTGCTCAGGACTGTATGAGCCTGTAGTCTGAACATCTTTATGACACACTGAGGGGCACTGTAAGAAAATCGCACTACCTGCAATCTCAACTCCATAGCTCTAAATCGTGCTCTTCAGAAACACCCGTCCACAACCTGAACTAACCCAGTCACTTAGAGTTCACATTATGCACTATACAACAGTCATATGTTGCATGAGGAAAAAAACTGCAGAAACACAACATCTGGGAAAAAGCAAATACTCTTTGGCAATGCAAGTTGATGTAAAACAAGTGAAATGTAAAAGGGACTCTATTGTTAAAGGCTTTTACAGTCATTGTTGAGAAATGTATCAGTGGTTTTGCTGTAAAGATAAGTATATGAAGATAAGGGAATTTTTTGGGCCCAATTTAAAAGTCCTTTTTTAATTATTTCTGGGTCTGTGATCTGGCAGAAACAATACCATTTAAAGCCTTATGGAAAGGTATTATTGGTCTGAAGGCTGGGTAAGAACTTTCAGAGATCATATGTGTCCTTAAAAGCAGATGTCCTGGTTGTGAGTGATCCTTTTGGGTTGAAGCATGTGTTGCTTGGTAGATCCAAAGGTTGACCGCCGCATAGGGGTCATGGCCTCTTTCTTATTCTTTAGGCACCTACGGTGGTGATCGGGGTCGGACTGGGACAGATAATAGGCCTGGGGACCAACATGAAAGTGGCATCCCATTAGTGAACTAAATAACTAAAAAACTGGCCCATTGTTGCAATTTAGAACTTGTAATGAAATTTGTGTAACTGTTTTTCAAGCTATAGAAGAGTGGATGGACTTTCGCAACAGGCAATGTTTGTTTTAATATTGGGGAAATTAACACTAAAAACGGCCCAGCAGACCATAAAGTAGACCCACAAAAAGCCAAAGAAACTGGCCCACTCAATTACCTGTCAGACCAGCCCATTATGCACTGCCTGATTGGCCAACAGGCCAGTCCAACCCTGGCAATAATGTAATTTCCAATGACTGGCATCCTGAAAATTCACAGTCTTTTCGATTGACGTTGAAACACAAAAATGGTGTTAACGTTAACGCCCCAAAATGGCTGCCATACTGAATTTGAAACAGCACACAGAACTTCAAGTTTCATAGGGTGATGATTGAGTAGTTAATCCAGTTCAGAGTATTTGCCTTCTGGGACTCGTAGTCCATATTTTATAATTGGCTCAGCAGAACTACAAATCCCGGAATAGAATGGAAAAGGAAAAAATTGGTTTGCACAAGCTCCCCCCACATCTGATGTTCATCATTTTATAGAGCGCACTGATACCTATAGAAGTGCCCAGGTGCTAGGTAAGGCTAATGAGGGAATAAGCAGCAGAACTTAGCCAAGTAAATTGTATAGTGCCAGGTTTTCAAGGCCTTTCTTAAAGCTACTAAATCACATATTACTTGTAATGATAAAGGAAGGCTATTCCATAAGTGGGCCACTCCTAACGAAAAGGATCAGCCTTCCAAGCATCGATGCCGGAACTTTGGGATCACAAGGTTTGCTTCAGAAGAGCTCGGTAGGTGGACAGGTGTATGTTGTTGAAACTTGTGCTGAAGGTATAGTGGGCCTGTACTATGTAAGGATTTGTGAACACAACAAGAGATTTAAACACAATCCTCCTATAGAGAGGCAGTAAGTGTGGTCCAGCTGAAGCGGCAGAAACAGAGAAATACCGAAGCCAGAGTAACGCCAGTCTGGCAGCTGCATTTTGAATTTGCTGAAGTTCGATCAAAATGCCAAGAGGAGTGCCTGGAAACAGAGAATTGCAGGAGTCAAGTTGATTCAAAATAGTTGATTGCACCACCAAAAAGCGAGCGGAAGCAGTGAGAAGTGGCGGGATTTTCCTCAGGACATGCAGCAATGAGAAGCAGGATCGGAAAGGTGATTAACATGGTTAGTCGTGGATAATTTGTCACCCATGTGAATGACTGGGCAAGGAACAGAGTCCTGTGATGACGGCCAGAAACTGGAAGGCAGGACCCATAGAGGGCTGTTAATCGTACAGCACTTGATCTCAAGGATCTCAGAATGGATCTTGAAGTTGGCACGTTTGGCTTCAGGATCGCTGTGTGTTAATGCCAGGTTTCCTGTTGGATGGAGTATATTGACAGATCACGGAATCCTGCGGCATCTCAGTTCTGCTATTTGGCAAATCTGGGAATACTTTGCTTCGGGTTTTATGCCTCATGTATTGATTACCTTGCCCTGTTATTGGCCATTTTCCTATTACAGTTTGTTGGCCGCATCTTCTCAATCGTTGCTCTGCAGCTGTGTTGCTGTGAATGTCAACACAGCAGTAGGGAAAACACCAGTCATAACATATAAAAAAATATTTTTTGCCTTGCTACCGCACAAAATATTATAGCTCTCTCTCCACAAACTGCAACGGTCTCGTGGTAGGAAACAAAGTCTGTAAACTGAGGCCTGGTTTGAAGTCCCCATGATTTGCATTATGCAGGTAATAATATAGAGGTAGTTCAGTTACTAGAAACATTTGGTGGGGTCCAAAAGCTCTGCATTTATTATCAAACTGTGAAGGGGACCAGGCGTCTGGGGTCTTGGAATTGTTTGACCAGATCATTGCATGTCACTGGGTGCATTATAATCCAGTTCCGGGTTTTCATTTCACAACCAATTGGAGTCTGGGAGATATATTTTTGGTTTGTTTAATGGTATAAAAATGCCTAAACTGGTAGATTGCAATAGTTTGTGAAACGAAAGCTCATAACTACGTACCTGGTATGCCTGGTGACATAGCCATCAGCCAATCTTAAGGAGGTAGGGACGCTCTACCACGAGAGCGGACTTCTCTTTTCCAGAACTAATCCTTCACAGTGAAAATGAACTTGTGCATGTGACTCTTGGCTCGAGGCATTATGGTAATCATTATTAGGCGTTAGTAATGTGACATGCTCATGATTCGTCGATAATTTCGGGAAAATGTCAGCCATAATCGTGTTCTTCTTTCACTTCTATGTTTTTCTTCTAGTTCGCTCTGTCTCACTCTTTCATGTTGTTTTTTATTCTTTGTTTGCCTTTCCTGTCTTGCATCCTTGAATTCATTTTATTTATTTTGCTCTTTCTTTTCGTTAACCATCTTTTTTTCCGTCTACTGCTTTTTCCAGTCATACTGTTTTTTCTCCTTTCTCTTTTTATCATTATTTCATGTTCTTTCTTTTTCACTCGTTCTCTTTTTCTTTATTGCTGTGTTTTTGTCATGTTAACTTTTGTTTGTTTTTTGCTTTGCATTCCATTTCTCTTTACTTTACACTTCCCGATGTTTATTGCTTTGTTTTTTTCCCATTTTTTTGCTTTTGTTCTGACTTTGTATTTCATCGAGGCAGACGTTTGTCTAACTATTTATTTCGTTTTTTACTTTTACTATTTTTTCTTTTCTCTTGATTCCTCTTTCTCTTTAGTGTCGTATTTATCTTTTGCTTTGCTGATGTCTTTGTTTTTGTGTTTTCTTTATTTTGTTCTGTTTAGCTTTGCTGTTTTAGTAGCCTTTTATGTCCTATTCTTTGTTTGATCCCCCTTTTGCTCTCCTGAATTATTGTTTTTCTCTTGCTCTACTTTCCACATTATTATTTCTGTTCCTTCCATTATTTGTATGTTCTTTGCTCCATTGACTTGTTCTCTCTTTCACTTTTTCTTCCTCTTTTAAGTGCTATTATTTTTCTTTCATTTTCTTTCTGTCCCGTGCTGCCTTTCTTGCTTTATTATTGCGTTCTTTTCACTCATTTGTCTTATTGTGCATTTAAAAAAAAAATTCCTTTCTTTTATTTGAAAACGTAGAGCTCTTAAAAATAATCGTTTTAAGGGGCTTTTATTTCAGGGTTAATAGGAGATAAACTTTTTTTGCGTACTAATGTCCCAAAATGTAGTGCAATAATAAAGTACATTGTAGAGAAAAAATTAAAAATGGCATACAATTAGCAGGGGCAGAATGCCATATTTTCTTTGATTACTATGACACATCCACCACCCTCTACCCATGGGTCTGACTGTTACCTCAGGTGAATGTACACATGGAAGGTGTCGGGGTTGCATTTTTTTTATCCATTTTGCCTTCTTAGAGTATTTTTCCTGCTGTTGCTTTGTTTTTCTTTCATTTAAATGTTAAGCGCTGGAAAAAATTAGAGGGTGAGAAATACATTGTGAGCTGTCCAGTTTGGCAGGTATTGTTTCCCCTGCGGTAGAACCTGGCCCTTAGCTCAGAATGTGCAAAATTAATTCTCTGCTCTGATGGTTTCTTTTGGCAGCTTAAGTCTCAGTGGGGGCATGGGTACCCCAAGCAGTGGGCCTCAAATAAAGAGCTGGCCACCCTTACAACCACCACCATGAACTCTAAATCGCTTGTTTATTTTAGACAATGGAGCAAGCCACCCCCCAAACGGAGACCCCTTCTTTGCTGTATAGATGTATAGAAATAATTAAGTCACCAACAGCACAGTCTTCCCTCACACACAGCACAGGGAGCAGAAGTGCAGTGTTCTCTCACACATCCAGATCAGGTCCAGCACAGCCAGCAGCAGCATAAGCTTTTCCCATAGGTCGAGAACGAGAAGCAGCAATGTAGGTTTTCTTCGCACATCCAAAGTATATCCAGCACAGGCGGCAGCTGTGCAGTACTGTCTCAGGCATCCGAAGGAGGTGAAGTACAGTCAGCAGATCCAGCACAGTCTATAGCCGAGCAGCATTCCCTCACACACGCAGAGAAGGTCTAGTACAAGCAACAGCTCACGCAACAGCAGTAGTGCAACCTTCCCTCCCATATCCAGAACACGTCAATGACAGACAGCAGCAGCGCAACCTCCCTCCACAGATTATGAGCTGTTCCAGCACAAGCAGCACAGCAGTGCTTAATTTGAGCCGGTGGTTTCTGGTGCTCAGCACCAGCACTTAATCATCAACATCAGCACTTTTCATGAGCACATGTTAAGGACACATTCATTTATGATAGGCACAGGGAGATTAAGTGATTTGCCCAGAATCACAGGATGTTGAGCTGACGCCGAGAATCGGACCTGGTTCCCCAGCTCCGAAGTCGACAGTTCTGGTCATTACACCACATCCTCTCCCCACTTTCATGGTTAGTAGTTGGTTCAGTTTTAGACGACGCAACAGGAAAAATGGGCTAGTGCAAGCAGCCTCCTGACGAGAGCCCCAGTGCATTTTCTTTTACACATTAACCACAGCAGCACGGACATTCCTTACACACATGTCCAGCAGGTTCAGCAAACAGTGCAAAGTTCATACACATGGACACATGCACAGAAGATTAAACACATGCAGCAACAATGTAAGCTCTCTCACACCTTCCCCAGGGATCATTAGAGGCAGCAGTGGTGCAAGCATCTCCCTCACTGGAGGCCCAGCACAGTCATTGACATTACTATCTTCCTTTGCACTTTAAGAGCATGCCAAGCACTGGCTTCAGCAATACCAACTTTCCGCACACACTCACAGTGAGTCCTTCACAGGTAGCAGAAGTGCAAGCTTCAGACTCCTGCAAACAGGTACAGCACCGACAAATGTGCAGGATACTCACACATTCTCACACACATTAGAGCATGTACCACCACATACAGACAGGTACAGTGAGTGCACCAACATTGCAAGCTTCCATTGCACACCTAGCAGGTTCAGAATATGCTGCAGCAGTGCAGGCTCCATTGCACACCCAGAGCAGGTCCATCACATACAGCAGCATTGTTAGCTATATATACACGTTCTCTCTTGCTCACTCTCTCCCTATCTTTCTCTCTCACTCCTTCCTGCATAATATACATCCAAATACCCCTGACCTGAGTGACCGGGCTGTTCGTGAATCTGGTATTTTGAGTTCTTCCTTTCTAGTTATCTCACTGATCTATCAAGTGTGCTCTATTTTTAAGGATATGAACTACTGTGCATGTCCTTGGGTGTTGACATGAATTGATGATGGCAGCATACCAATTTTTGTGACTTAATAATCCTGAACAGCCCCTTCCCCTGTTGTGCTGACATTCAGTGTACATTTCAAGTGAGGTTTACAGTTTTTATGTGTGGCACATACATGACTGTGTGCAGTTTGGATACGTTTGCTGGGACCAGTGGAATCCATTTCTGATGACCCCTTGGTTAGAATGGCACAAGGTGGAGGACAAATGCAACTTCTCCCAGACTTTGGAAATTAATTGCTTGTATTCCATAAGCTAGAGGGTAGAGACTCAGACATTGAAGTGAGGGACTATGGAGACAAGGCAGGGACGCCGTGGAACTCTTGGACCTACTGGACTCCAACACCCCAGACGTCGCCTTCCTGAAGGAGACCTGGCTGACCCCCGCCTCAGCACCCAACATCGCCATAGCCATCCCGGAGTACTATAAGATCACCCGCAGGGACCGCACCAATGGAGTAGGAGGAGGAATCGCCTTCGTCCACAGGAACTCTCTCAAAGTCTCAACCAACACCGACGACACCCTCAGCGTCGCCGAACACCTGCACTTCCAGATCCACACCGATCCCAACACCACCCTCAGAGGAACCCTCATCTACAGACCCCCGGACCACGAGCACAGTTCAGCGACTCCATCACCGACCTCGTCAGCACACACGCCCTCACCTCCATGGACTACATCCTCCTCGGGGACCTGAACTTCCCCCTCGAGAACAACAACAACACCAACTCCTCCACCCTGATCAACAACCTCGCCAACCTCGGACTCAGACAACTCGTCACTACACCCACCCACCCCGCCGGCCACACGCTTGACCCCATCTTCTCCGCAAGCTCCCACGTCTCCTTCAACCACACCACCGAGCTCCACTGGACCGATCACCCCTGCATCCACTTCACCTTCCGGAAACTCACCACGCACCACTGCACCCAACAGATGCTGCGCCGCTGCTGGAGCAAAATCACAGAGGACCAGTTTTCCACCGCCCCCGCCCGGAGCCCACCCGCAGATCCGGCCGACGCTGACACCGCCGCTCGCAACCTTAAACAGTGGATCAACGACTGCGCCAACACCCTCGCCCCACTCAAGAAGCCATCCAACACCCACACTAGCAAGAAAGCCAGCTAGTTCACCGAAGACCTCCAGGCCTCCAAGCGAACCTGCCGAAACTCGAAAAAAACTGGATCCGTGAACGAACACCGGAAAGCTACACAGCCCACAAGAACGCCACCCGCAGACACCACCACATCATCAGATCCTCCAAAAAGACCTCCTTCAAAGACCGCCTAGACAACAACGCACACAACAGCAAAGAGCTCTTCAACATCGTGAAGGAACTCTCCAACCCCAGCTCCAACACCAACGACATCCCACCCTCACAAGATCTGTGCGACTCGCTGGCCACCTTCTTCCATCGCAGGATCGCAGACATCCACGACAGCTTCAATGCCGTCACCACCCCGGCAACAACTGAGACTCCCACGACCACCACCCGCATTAACCGCCTGATCGCCTGGACCAACATCAACGACGACGACACCATCAAGATCATGAACACTGTCCACTCCGGATCTCCGGAAGACCCCTGCACACACCACATCTTCAACAAAGCCAGCAGCACCATTGCACCCCATCTCCGGAAAACCATATACATCTCCTTCGAGACAGCGACCTTCCCGGAGAGCTGGAAGCACGCAGAGATCAACGCCTTACTCAAGAAACCCAAGGCAGACCCCAAGGACCATAAGAACTTCCGACCCATCTCCCTGCTACCGTTCCCGGCAAAGATCATCGAAAAGGCCGTCAACAAACAACTGACCAGCTTCCTCGAGGAGAACAGCATCCTGGACCCGTCCCAGTCTGGGTCCGCAGCAACCACAGCACCGAAACTGCCCTCTTCGCCGCCACGGATGACATCAGGACCCTGCTAGACAACGGAGAAACCGCGGCCCTCATCCTCCTGGACCTGTCAGCCGCCTTCAACACGGTCTTCCACCGCACACTACGAACACGCCTCTACAACGCCGGAATCCAAGAGAAGGCCCTGGACCTCCTCCTTCCTCTCCGGCAGAACACAGAGCGTCCGCCTCCCCCCCTTCCGCTCCTAAGCCACCGAGATCATCTGCGGTGTACCCCAAGGCTCATCCCTCAGCCCAACGCTGTTCAACGTCTACATGGCACCACTCGCCCACATTGCACGACGGCACGACCTCAACATCATCTCCTACGCCAACGACACCCAGCTGATCCTCTCCCTCACCAAGGACCCCCACACCGCCAAAACCAACCTCCACGAAGGAATGAAGGCCGTCGCCGACTGGATGAGGAACAGCCGACTGAAGGTGAACTCGGACAAGACGGAGTTCCTCATCCTCGGATCTACCCCCTCGGCCTGGGACGACTCCTGGTGGCCGACTGCACTAGGAACACCCCCAACACCCACCGACAACGCACGCAACCTAGGGGTCATCCTCGACTCCACCCTCTCAATGACGAAGCAGGTCAACGCCGTCTCCTCCTCCTGCTTCAACACCCTCTGCATGCTTCGCAGGATCTTCAAGTGGATCCCCACTGAAACAAGAAGGACAGTCACCCAAGCCCTCATCAGCAGTAGACTGGACTACGGAAACGCACTCTACGCAGGAGCCCCGGCCAAACTCCTGAAACGGCTTCAACGCATCCAGAACGCCTCAGCACGCCTGGTCCTCGACATCCCTCGCCGCAGCCACATCACACCCCACCTGAAAAAACTGCACTGGCTCCCTGTCAACAAGAGGATAACCTTCAAACTCCTCACCCATGCACACAAGGCACTCCACAACACCGGTCCAACGTACCTCAACAGCAGACTCAGCCTCTACACCCCCACCCGCCAGCTCCGCTCCTCAGACCGCGCCCTCGCCACTGTCCCCTGCATCCGAAGAGTGACCACCGGCGGCAGATCATTCTCCCACCTCGCCGCCAAGACATGGAACACCCTCCCCATTCGCCTGCGGCAGACCGAAGACCTTCTGACCTTTAGAAGACCTGGCACTTCGAACAGTAGCAGCTCACCCCCCCCCCAGCGCCTTGAGACCCTCGCGGGTATGTAGTGCGCTTTACAAATGCCATGATTGATTGATTGATTGATCCCGCTGGAAATTGTATAAGGACCTTTTTGCAAGGGATTGCTGGTTAGATTTTTCTGAGCCGTGCCCTTTGGTAGATAATAGTGGAGAGTGGGGAGCCCACAGATTCTGTTGTTAAAGGTGATGTCGTTCTTAAACAGGGCCTGCCCCTTTGTCTTTCCCTGATTGCCACATCAGGAATACCGGTGACTCCGAAGTGCAGAATCTTTACACTTTAGTGTTACCTTGTTTTAGATATTCCTACTTGGAACCAGTGTCATCACTATCTGCTGGAAGAGCCTTCACCTTTCAGAAAGGCGGTGGCTGCACTGCAGCCATACAATTACATTTGAAAGGGAACCGCCCAAAACCAGTTCCAGAAAGAAACTTGGACAGTGGATCCACATCCCCTGTCTGGAAAATGAGCATACAATTGGGAGCCAAACCACCATACATTGTTGCTGTTCAGTAGATCCACCCAAAACAGAGGGTGGGGGATGGGTCTGTGGAAAAGGGAGGAGGGACCTAGGGTGTATACAGTATTTCAGTATGAGCTGGGGTGACATTGTTTAAATTTGAATCTGATTCCTATTTAATTGTAAAATATTTCGTATCGCTGAGATATTAAATATTAAAGTACTTTACTTTATAAAAAGACAGGACTGGACCGGGTAGTGAATTATTGGTTCTGTTTGTTGATCGTTGAGTTCTGAGACTACTGCCCTCTCACTACATCTTTGTAAAGCATATGGCCGCTCACCTTCGCTACCCTGGGAGTGAAGTAAAGAAAGGGTGTACTTGGCCCAGTTTACAGAGACAAAGGTTTATGGACCTAAGGACACCAGTGGCAAATGACCTCAACTACCACGTTTGTATCATGTAGCCCGTTTCTGCTCGGTGGCCCCCAAATGTGATCTGGCATACAGGCTTCTCTCTCTTGTGACAATAGTGTATGCTTTGATACCCTTTTTTATATCTGTCGATTAACTAATGCCCCTTCTCCCATCTCCTCCCCTTCTACCGCCTAGACCTCCCGCTCTTTCAGCACTCTTGATTCTCTCCTTTTCTACATCAAGGAGTGCCACTTCATCCAGCCATCTCCATCCATTTTACATCAGTGAGTGTCTGAGCCAGCTTCTCTTCTTCATTCAAGAGTTGCTAATTCTCTGTTTATAGCTAGCTGAGTCCATGATCTCGCTCTTCCTATCACCTTTCCTACAGCTTCCAAGTCCTGAGCTCCATGTCATCCCAATGGCTGCTAAACTGGCACCACTGAAGTACTCGTAAAACCTCAAACACATTGCCTTCCTCATTAAAGCCCACAAGAACCTTCCAGGCCAGCACCTTCTCGATGCTGAGTTTGTCTTTTATTCCTCAAACCCTAACTGTGATTTTTCTCAAACTCCAGCTCTTTACGCTTGTTCAGAGTGATTCGGCTTAGCAGACATTTTGCTATTTTGGCAAGATACCCAGAGTGAGCTGCGAGATGGTAGACCCGGCGACGTAATCAATCGCTTTGTGTGCGTGTGTGTATATGTTTGTGTGTGTGTGTATATATATATATATATATATATATTTATTCATTTATTTATATCATATTCGATAATCAGAGTGTAGATTTCAGTTGGCCAGGTTTTACTGAATTGAAGTGCCAACATTGTGAGTTGACTGTAGTGAAGTTTCGTAATTTTTATTTTTATTCTGTAAGAAGCAGTTGGTTTCAGTTAGTATTTCCATTTAACACCCAGACTTTCTCTTTATTTTTGTTTAGTCTGGACATATAATAGCGTCCATTGTCTAATAGCCATTTGCAACAATTGGATCCGCAAGAAATCATTTGTAAGTGATAAAGTGGCATTCCCACCGATAATGGCCAATGTGTAGGTGATATCTTTTATTGAAAAAAATGAACTAATGGAGAGATGTTAATGATACTTGTTTGTGACCTCAGAAAACCTTTGTACATACACAATTCTTGTAGTAGAGTGGTTTGCAAATATTTTATGTATCCTACATTGAGTCTTTGAATACTTCACCAAAAGGTCATGTTTGAGTTGTGATGGGTATGACAGCTTCCTCTGTGTATGTCTCTCAAATATGGCATTTTTTTGTAAGAAGCAACTTTTTTTCAAAGTTCCCTATTTTCACACACCGCAAAGTTCACACAGATTCCCGATGTAAGATTGCTTTACCTCGTGCAAAGTTTCCTGTGAAGTTTCACTGCATTGCGAGATAGTTTTCCTTCTTACCTAACAGTCAAAATGTAAATGTATGCAGACTTTTTTAATGCAAGGGGGCAAATGTATGTATAAATTGTATCTGCAAGTTTACCTTTTGCGACCTTATTGTCCCAAAAGTCATGAATTTCATGCAGACTTGGTTGGAAGAGTAAAACGTTGAGACTTCACGAAGTTGCTACATTTTCTATAGAATGTCTTAAAGATTGCAAGATGAAAATTTCACACACCCTTATTTGCATTACTGTCTCTAGTCCCAAATCCCAGAGTGTAAAGTTTGGTGCTGTTCTAAAGTGACACTGCAGTCTGGAAGGCATTGAACTACAGGTATACTCCTTGTAGATCTGGCCTAAGCCCACGCTACCAGACTAGGTCCCCTCCAGACAGGAACACAAGCAACCTTAGACTGGTTTTGGCCTACGTAGGCCTTGACAGTGAGGTAAAGCTCGAGTCCTGTGGCAAAGTGAGCACAAGACCCACATCTGGGCATCTGCTGCAACAAACCCCACACACAACTGCTTGAATTAATCTCAGCCACTGGTGATCGCCTATGCCACATTCTAGACCTCTTGTTTTTGCCCACTTTGCTGCTATAGGCAGAGCTCAACCGGTCTTGGTCCAGTTCCAATAATAACATTGCAGACTGAATTGCCAGGCCAGTTTCCCTCCAGATGGAAACTGAAGAAAACCCAGCCCAGTTTCGGACTAGTTAGGCCTCATTAGTGAAATATAGATTGAGCCCTATACCACAGGGAGCACTGAATCCTTGTATGGATCACACAAAAGGTCTGATAAGCTTTTCATTAAAAAGATATAAGCCACTGAGGAATAAGGTCCCTCTCCATATCCTTTGCAAAAGAAGTCAATTTGCAGGTTGACTTGTTTAGTGTCATAACCTGTCAAAATTGTAACAATGTGGACAAGCGGTGCTTGGAATTTCACAAAGAATCCCACAACCCCACCGGCAGAGGCAGTGACCCTCATCCCTTACCTGCATGTAGTAGAGAAACGCTTATGCCTCCCATTTACATTGCTTATCTACATCCAATAACTATGCATGCATAGACAAATAGTCTTCCCGTTATTTTATACACAACACTTCAGCCTTAGATTTTACTCTGGGCTGGTTGCCATTAAAGGCCAGCGTTCAGTATGCTTTATTTGTATTGCATATTACTGGTGCCGGGACTCGCCGTTATTTATTGACTTTGTTGAAAATTATGAGACACGGTATTTGGTGCCAACCCTCAAACAACCTTTCACAGACTCTAGGCCTCGATTACTTTTTCAAGCAGAGCAGGCCTTGTCTAATCTCTTCGAGTAAACAGAATCGAGTGCTGCACCACCTTTGGATCTATCTGCTAGGTGTTATCTGCTCGTTTCTGCAACGGGAGGAGCAAGCTGCCCCCAGGTTGGCCTGCCATCCAGTCACCCCAAAGGTCTCTGACAGAATATGTGTGTGACTCCTCAGCTTCTATCTGTGTTGGCCTTGCAGCAAGTAGATGTGAACTTTGCCGCATGCTTCATTGTATCAGTTATGCCAGTAGTTTAATTATTCCGAACAGTAAATGAAAAATAACATTGGCTATTTGACGACCAAAACGTCAGTTTGGTGTTTCGCACTTCTCAGATAAGTTAGATGACGAAGCTCACTCCTTCTCTTAGTTACTGTGGTATCCTCCGGTTAGAGGGATTGCTGTCCCCTGACTGCACCCCTCCCCTCCCCTAATGTTCATAGTGGTTCTTTCCCTTTGCGCGACCTTGTAGAACGTTGCCACAATGAAGGTTCGATGTCGAGCTCCCTGCGTGGAGACGGCGGGCACCGGTGGTGTGAGCTGTGGCTGAGGTCATGTTAGAAGTACCTGAATAAAGACTTTCCTTCATGAGCGCATGACTTCCTGTGATATCTTTACTCTGTGGACACCTGACTAGATTTTACAGTGGCGACGGAGGATGGGATACAGAAGCGTTGGTGTGGAGTAGGAACTAGACCTCCACACACGAGGAATTTACATCGCAGGACTGTGGAAGCAGCGGTGTCATGAGTAATCCCAGAGCAGCATTTGCGGTGTGTGACACGGCCGGAACGGACGTACTGTTAGTGCTTACACTCACCTAAGTGGAAAGCTGACAGAAGGCTTGCGATAACCGTGACCACTGGGGTGTACTTTGTGACTCACGCCGGACACTTGTGTATTTGTCTCTGGGTGGGGGTAACAGAAGAAAAAAAAAGTAATTGTGCTGTGGAGACTGTTTGAGAACTGACCTGTCCACCTGTTTGTGCCGTATCGCGCATGATACTCTGTGGCTGGCAGGGATTTGGTGGTGTTACGGTAGCTAACTCTGCTTTGCAATTATTGCAGCTTTTGAAAATGTTACCTGCTTTTGTGGGCGGACGTAGTCACTGTGACACATTTTCAACCGGAGACGATGCTTGCCCGGTGTGAGTTGTCAGCGGATGAGAGAAAGTGCTCCTCTTGAAGGAGAGTGCAATATTCAAGTCCCTCCAACGTTCGTCGTGGTCGTTTGGTCTGTCTGAATTGGGGAAACAGACGCACCACCTACACGAAGACTAGGCTCTGGGGACAACTCCACAATCAGGAGCCTGCGGCTTTAGACGCTATGGCCAGTCACGCTGACTGGCACAGCTTCTCACAGACATTTCGTTCTCTAGAGAATGGATGTCAGGCCGGGTGGCTATGATGGTCAACCCATACACATGAGAGGTTTCTTTTGTGGCACAGTTGGATATAAGGGCAGAGTTGCAGTAACCAAGGTCTATGTATCAAGTAAAGGAGGCAACATACTGGGGTGGCAGGCGCAAAAGGACCTGGGTATCTATCTTAATCCAAAAAAGACCCCACAAATTTTGATACAAGAAGTGGACAAAATAGGTGTCAGGATTGAAAAGGAGTTCAAAGGGGTGTTCTCAGAAAAGTTGGGCTGTCTTTAAGAACTATGTGCACAGGATCAGACTGAAAGAGAATGCAAAACCAGTATCAGCCAAGGTCAGGAATCTGCTGATTTCCATGTAAGAACCTGTGAGAGAAGAATTTGAGAAACTGTGTTGTTTGGGCGTGATTGAGCCAGTGGAGGCAACGGAGTGGCTAGCGCCTATTGTAGCAGTGAGGAAAGGGATGGAGCTGTGCGCTTATGCATAGATCTAAGGGCACTTAACAAGGAGGTGATAGTGGACAAGTTCTCCCTCCCCAACATCTCCCAAATGATGAGCAGGCTTGCTGGTGCCAAGGTCTTTTCCACTCTGAACCTCACATCAGCCTATTATCAGGTCAGGCTGCCCCCAGAGTCCCAAGATCTCACACCTTTTGTTACACTCATGGGGGCCTACAGGTTTAAGCGAATGAATGCCCTTTGGACTTGCCTCAGCTGCAGCTGTTTTCCAAAGGATCATGAGCAACCTTCTAAAAGGAATTCCAGGAGTTCTATGCTACCAGGATGATGTTCTGATCTTTGGAGAAGATGACACTCAGCATGAACACAGGCTTAGACAAGTCGTAGGGAGATTCTTAGGGCAAGGCCTAACGGTTAAGAAGGAAAAATGTAGAAATGGGTGCTCAGAGATAGAGTTTCTGAGACATAAGGTAACTGAAGAAGGTATACTTCCCAAAACAGAGTTGCAAAACACCATCCTCAACCTAACCCATCCTAGGAGCAAAGAGGAGATCAAATCCTTCATGGGTATGATTGAGTTTTATAGCAAGTTTGTCCAGAATTTTGCCAGACGTACCTACCAGATTCACAATCTTCTCAGGAAGGAGGTAACATTTGACTGGAGTGAGGCATGCCAAAAAGAATTCGATGATACCAAGAAAGCACTAGCCGAGGCACCTAATGTCAGAGCTTTTGTTCCTGGTAGGAGGACTTTCCTGACCACGGACGCAAGCACTAAAGGGTTGGGTCCTGACACAAGAAGGAGAAAAGGTGGAAAGACCATAGTGTTCGCATCTAGATCCCTACGTCAGGCAGAGTACAACTACTCGGTTATCGAGAAAGAGGCACTTGCGGTACATTGGGCCACCAACAAATTTAGAGATTTTGTGTGGGGAACGAGGTTCGACATGACTGACCATAAGCCCCTGGTCGAAGTCTTTACCAAAAAAGGGTTAGACACCGTCTCGAGCAAGATAAGAAGGTGGGTAGTGAGCTTACAAGAATACACCTTTGGGGTAGAATACATACCAGGCGTGAGGAATTTAGCCGCTCACTGTCTCTCGCGGCTGGTGGGGAAACCCCAGGAGGGATCAAGGATGAGAACAGACTAGGTGAGGAGGACTATAAGATGGAGAATGAGAACGTGTGTGCCATCACTCAAGGGGTGGTGGATGAAGAACACTGGAAGGTGGAGTTGGAGGATGATGTGCTTCTTCAAAAAGTATGTGCCAGGACCAAGGGGGGTTGGTCTGACTTTGATAAGAGGGAAGAGTCTCTCAGACCATTCTGGATGGTCAGAGATGAGCTATCTGTTGCGGATAATTGTCTCTTCCGTGGTACCGTGTTGGTTCCGCCACGGAATTTGAGAGAAGTTCTGGTTAACTTGGCTCATGAAGGCCTCCTGGGCATCACCGCAACGAAGCAGAGGTTACGCCTAGACTATTGTTGGCCAAATATGGATATGGAAATAGAGAGGAGGATAAGGGAGTGTGTACCTTGCTTGGCCAGCGACAAGGTACTCAAACAACACCCCCCCATGCACTGCAGGACTCTGGCGGAAGGCCCGTGGGCTGATGTAGCCTTAGACATTGTGGGACCATTATCAGGAGAGAACCGCACCCCGTACATCCTGGTACTTATGGATTTATAAGTGGCCTGAGATGAAGTTTGTGTCTGAAATAACCACCAAGTCAGTAATTGAGTTTCTCCTAGAGGTGTTCATCCACGAAGGGTTACCTAGTAGTATCCTGACGGACAATGGAGTGCAGCTCTGCTCTAGGGAAATGAGGGAATTCCTAGAGTGTAATGGGATCAAGCACAGGTTGGGTGCTCTCTACCATCCGGAGATCAACGGGATGGTTGAGAGATTCAACAAGACCATCAAAGAGTGCATTCAGTTAGCTAAGGCAAGCGGGTTGTGTTGGAGAGACTAGGTGGTCAAACGTCTAGAAGCTTACTGGTTAACTCCCCATCAAACCACGGGCATGACACCATTTGAGCTATTGAGAGCTAGAAAACCCAATTCTAGTTTGGTACCTGGTTGGATGAAATGGTACAAGGGGTGGACAGCTCCCATCCGAGAGACACCATGGAGGGACAGAGCGCTGAAGGCCATAGCAGATAGGAAGAGAAGGTTTGATAAAGCCCATGCAGTGAAAGAGATCTGTTACAAGGTAGGGGACCTTGTTAAAATCAGAGCTCCGACAGGGAGGGCCAGCTGGTCAGAGTTTACAGAACCCACAAGAGTTGTCAAACTTTTCAGAAATGCTGTCAAAACTCAAGACAGGCGTATCTGGAACCTGGCCAGAGTGGTAAGATGTGCTGTTCCCACCGAACATGAGGACAGGCCCGAAAGCCAGATTCTGCCAGGTCTCGTGAGTCATCAGCTGATGGGATGATCAACACTCAGCGCAGGTTGAGCGGTAGAGTTGTCTGTCGTCCCAAATATTTGGAACAGTATGTTGATAAGTAGTCCTGAGTTTTCCTTGCTCTCTGTTATTGTTTTTCTATCTGCAAAATGTAAAGGAGGGGGATGTGTGGTATCCTCCGTTTAGAGGGATTGCTGTCCCCTGACTGCACCCCTCCCCTAATGTTCATAGTGGTTCTTTCCCTTTGCGCGAACTTGTAGAACGTTGCCACACTGAAGGTTCGATGTCGAGCTCTCTGCGTGCAGACGGCGGGCACTGGCGGTGTGAGCTGTGTCTGAGGTCATGTTAGAAGTACCTGAATAAAGACTTTCCTTCATGAGCGCACAGCTTCCTGTGATATCTTTACTGTGTGGGCACCTGACTAGGTTTTACAGTTACTGTATGTCAAGAGTCCAGTGAAGTGTGCAGGATGGTTATGGCAACAATAGTATGTCTGTGCTGCCATAATTCTATTTCCGTGTCACGCCATCTTTAATGAGGGAGACTGAACTATGACGTGATCAGAGGCAGTCATGTCCTTGGGTGTTTGAAAATCTATAACACGATTAGTAATCAGAGCAGTGCACCCTGCAAACCTCAGTGCAGACGTTCCCAGTGTTCAGCTCCTGCCTCAAATAAATCACAGTTGCATTTCCAATCGCCCGTATGGTAAAAAGATATCAAAATACGCTGCTTGTAATTAGAGTTTCTTCTTTAAAACTTTTCTTAACTCAGGAAGATTGCAATACCCTTTTCGATATCTGATTTACTGATGTCGCATGTGTAGACATTTGTCTCCACTTCACTCAAACCAGTGCGTCACTTCTTTGTTTTTGGATTGCGTATTTGGAAAAAATAATTTTAGTTCTTGATTGTGAAAAAGCTGAAAATTGTTCATAGTTGTTTCTTGTTAAGATACTGCATAGTGTTCCGTCAATTAACATATGTAAAATATTTCCCCAACTGACTGCTTGATACTTTAGCAGATAAATAAGATTGCACTGTGCCACATTCTGGTAAAATTATATATTGGGTCTCCCTTGCTAAAATATTTTCCTTCTTTTAACTTTCTCTATAAGATAATTTTTTTTATTTTTTATTGTTGATATTGTTGATGATTTCTGTAAAAATATTATTGTAGCTGGCTGCTTCATGCTTTAAGCAGTTAGTGCTGCAGCGGGCTGCACTTGTGTCAGAATATATGAGGCCTAATGTCTTAACTTGTTTTCACTTTTTCTTATAGGGTACATATATATATATATCTAATGTATTGATGAAGCAACATGAAGTAAAACATTGCAACTCTCTCTATTGTAGATATCATTAAAGAGAGATATTAACATTCGTAACAATAAGAGATTGACAGATTAGCCAGTCTATTTTCGATGGCTACCTACTATCTGGAGACGATTCAAATAAGCAAGCAGTATTTCAATGGCTGTGAGCATAATATACAAATGATAGTTTTTGGTTATGGTTCAATAAAATGTGGCAAGAACTATTCTGGGGTTTCAGGTGCAAATGCTTGTTCTTAAGCCCAAACTTTCAAAGGATATTGGGTAATCATAGGCATTCCCCTAACACCTTTTTCCCCATCTGTCCCACAAATAACTTTAATAACGTTGGTTCATGTTTTGAGCTCGGCCATGAAGTTGAACCAAACCCTTAACTTCTTATTTGATCATATGGGGGACCGCAGAAACAATTATTTTATGGTGACATGTATAGAAGAACACAGCTTATATGAAAAAGATCTGCCACACAATGGAAATAAAAAAACATGGGGAAATGAAATAAAAAGCAAGGGGGAATAAAGAAAAAAATACAAATAAAAGATGGAAAATATGTGACCAAGAAAGATGAATTAAAGAGAAGGAAATTAAATGGTAACAAAAAGACAGGGTTAGAGAAAGAATGATGGAAATTACAAATAATTGGAATGAGCAAGAGAGTGGTAGAGGGGAAATGGGTGAGAGACAGGAATAAAGCAGACAACGTGCAAGAAAACGGAGTCTATACGGAGAGAAGGAAAGGGGGCATAAAATCTAACTGCGAACATGTCATTTTTCTTGTTTTCACTTGAATAATTTTATTATGTGGGTTTAAACAGTCTTGATTTTTAATATTTCAGCTGGTTTTAACTCCCAAAGATTGACTTTGAGCTTACTTTCCCCTGTCTCGCGTTGCCAGACACCAGGTTTCTGGAGCATTGCCGGTCTGAACAGTGGGTGTAGCAAGAGAGCAGATGGTGAGATCATTTCAGTATCTTGACATTGGCCCTAGAAAACCAGAGCTCTCTAAAGCAAATCTAACAAATGTTTGTGTTCAACACGCTATTTTACAGAAAAATATAAGAAAGTAAAAAACACAACATTGAAGAGAAACAAATGAAAAGAAACTAGGAGATGGGTACTTTGTTTAAAAAAAAAAGGCCCTGAAGAGCCTTACCAAATGATGGAGTGCAAAGAGAAAGGTTGTCGAAATGCAGACCTTCCGTGTGGCCTTCAGTGGAAATCATATTCATGATATAACTCTGAACATTGAGCGGAGGGAGGCACCAGTGGGTTTCCGAGCCGAGCGATTGCTTTTTTTGTTCTTTTGTTTAAAGCAACACCTGAATCAGAGAATAGGGCATCAAAGCACATCTGGATTGAAATGTGAGTATTTTTAAATGGTTCCAGCAGCTACACTGAATTGTGTCTGATTATGGTTAAATGAAATGATTGCTGAAAGTAACGCCCTTTATTTTTATGTTGAAACTGAAGGTGCGTTGGATCCAATGGCCATCCTTTAAATGGATATAAATTTAAGACAATTACAGTGCGAATCCCTATCCAGTCCTTTATCACCTGACTTTACGTCATCCGCTCCCCTTTATGAACAATAAGCCTTTGTGTTGTAACAGTGTGTCTTTTCCAAATGGTTTGGAATGGGGCCAAAGCAGGGATGCATGTGCCAAACAAGGCTCTTGCTGAAGCGGGGTTTCCAATCATAAACAAAATAGATTTCAATCGACCATGGACTGTGTGTATATCACAAACTACCTAGAAGTTAAAGGATTTACCCTTGTGGAATGCAACGATCTGAGCACCCATCAGGGTGGAACGCACCTCAGTTGAGAACACAATACAGTATGGCAAAAGAACTTCCAAATACCATGACAAGGACAGCAAGCACGTGGGTATGATATATAAAATACATTGTGCTTAGAGGGTACTAATCGTAAAGTTGGGCTTTCCAGTAAGGAGAATCCAGAAAGAATCTCCTTGGAATATTAATAGAAGAAAAATGCACCAACAACCGGATGTGTCCAAAAAATACACGGGGAAATCTGTGAACAGAGTAAAAATTGTATCGGAGTTTTAGCTTTTCCAAACACTATAAACAACACTTTGAAGTCATCAATTCAATAGCAGCTTTAAAAATGAGATTACAAGGTATATATTGTTCAGTTCAATGCAGCATTTGATTGACTATTAATCTTATATCCATGTGACTTGCGTAGTCCATCACACAAGCATTAGCTACTGTTTTCTGTCAGTGCTGGCTTTGGTGTGGCACGACCGGTGCAGCCGCACCTGGCACTGAATTCAGGGGGCGCTGTGTTTAGAACTAAATTATGGGTTTAAAAGCACCTACTGCAGAGTTCCTTGTGTGTCTAGCAGTTGTCAGTCAACAGTAAAAACGCCAAGATTACTCTGGTGATTATCGTTTCAGCTGGAGAGAGATCGGCGTTTTGTCTTGTGGCAGTTTTGACTCGTCATAAAGTAGCGCAGAGGGTTAATATGCCTATTGCAAAGAAAGCGTACCATGCAGATAGCAGAACAGTATTTTATGTGGATAGCTCAGTAGGTTACTGCTCTACTCATAGATAGCCTTTTGTTGCTTCCAGTTCATAACTTACAATCCTACTATAGCACAGTGACCTGTGAACTTTCATCATGAGCTGCAATCCTTATTGCCTTATGTAACGATTACTATAGGCTGATTTACACATGAATGATTCATTGTCTCTCTATAATGTGTGTGTGATATAAAATGCTCTGACACCCTACACTGGTATGAGTAGCGCTATAAAACAAGGGAAATGATTGTGAGAAAGGGCCTATGGAGATATATGTGGCTCTGTTGGACGGTGGTAGTGAGGGAGTCCGTAGAGAAGGAGGTCATTGGTGGGAGCATCAAAAATAAGATTGTCACACTGGGCGCCACCAGCTCTAAAGCCGTCCCTGTGCTCTATTTGCTATTTGCTCCCTGAATCCATGCATAAATGTAATCAAACTAGGTCCTATTTTTGCATCCTCAGCTCAGCAGCGATATGTAACGTCATCATTCATCAGAACCACAAATATTACATATATTGTTGTGCCTCTTTGAAGCACCCACATTCTAACAATGTGATAAAGGGTTTCAGGGATAGAGTTTTACAGCCGGAATACAAAATATTATTTTAAGAACCCCCATAAACCTTCTATGGATTGGACTTGAGCCTCTCACAAAGTCAGCCTCTTCTACTCTTGCTGGTGACTTACTGATGGTTGGACACCTAAAAAGCGAGGCTCGAACCCTTGAGTCCTCAAGAAGTAGAGTATTTCCAGAGATTTGATGTTACTTTAATGGCATGAAGGTTTTCCACAACTTCCCTCTAAACTTCTCCCTTTGAAGTAGTTTAAAATACAGTGTATCTTAACAAAATATCCTGTTTAACTTCTGATAGAACATGTTGCATACATCCAAGAGACCCCTACACACATCCACAACCCCTGCTTTGCCGTAGGACAATGCAGATCTGACACAGTCAGCTAACAACAGAAATAGTCCTCCAAAAAACACCAGGAACAGTAGAGGGTACTCCAAAGCCAGCGACTCCATACATTTTCTTAAGAGAGACTTGTTAGCAGAATATAGTTCATATAACGTGGGAAGTCTGGAAATGAGCCTTTGAAAATACTACATTCTAGTAGGATACTCCAGAAGATAGTCTAAGATAAATCAAGAGATAAATGCCACCAAAATCTGATACAGACAGCCAGGATCCGTAGAATTCTGAAAAGAAAGTAAACCTTGCCAAACTGGAAACTCAAAAACTTATCAACAAGAATAAATAACATGGAACAGCCACAAAAAGAGGAATCTACAACGTATTCATGGAAAAACAAATGCAGATCATCCAAGTGGTATGATGCCTCTTTGCAGCACCATTGCTGACAGCTTCCAAATTTGTCTCAAAATAATGTTAAATTGAAAACCTGGCTCTCAACAGGAATTTTTCATAATCAGCTGCAAAGATTCCTGAACGCTAAACTGAGCACCATTTTTGTAGTGAAAAAGAGCAGTCCAAGGCTTGTTCAGGGAGTAGTGTAGGCTAAAAACTCACAACTCAGTAAAGCCATACAGTAGCAATTCATACCTCAATGTCCTTTTAGTTGTTTTTACTTATAAAAAGCAAAAACATAACTTAATCCACACTCTAATAGTAATGCAAAAGGTACAGACCAATTCCCAAGATTTCTCTAACCTCACCTGAATTTGAAATCTGTCCATTAATGTGTACCCACCAAATTAAACAGAGTCTCCTTTCTATGTTTTTCATGTTTTACACAATGTATCAGCTGACATCTTTTGTATTTACTACACGGTTTACACAGTGTTAGTGTATTAACACAGGGTTTACGCAGTTCACCAGCAAAGGCTTTACTCTAGGGTTGGCATATCCTCGGACAGTCTTGGGCTTCAAGCACTGCCTCCTCACCTTGGCGCCTCACCTTGTTTGGCCAGTAGTGATGGATTCAAAGGCCTTCGTCCTACACCAGACCACACACCTTCAGGGCCCCTTCTCACACAGCAAAAGTCATTTCAAAGTTGGTAAATCTGTGGAACTTAAATAAAAATGTATGTGAAATCTTCCGCATTAATCTTTTACATGACAATTCTAACTCCGTTCACTTTAATTTTCAGTTAGGAATCAGTAGACATGCGTCAACTACTTTTTAAGTGATTTATTCTCTTACTTTCTGTTTTAAATATATATCAAAGGGGGGACATAATATCTGTTTTGATTGATGTTTCATTTGTGTTTTTTAACCAACCCTGGCATAAAAACACTGGTTGTGCTGGTAAAATATTAGACAGGTGGAATCCCTACTCTACACAGTACAGAAACCTCTTCCTATGGACGTTGTCATAAAGTGGGTTAGGAGATGTTCCTCTGAACTTGGTTGCAGTGACTCACGAGAAGCTCATGCTTCATGGTCTCACTGCTGCTGTGGTCCATGACAGGCACTGGCTTTTTGAGCAGAGTGGTCGTATGGTCAGAGGGTGTTGCTGTGGTTGACTACAGGAAAGCTGTCTCTGTGTGTTATGCTACTCAGAGGGTCCAGACACCACTCTTGAGCTATAGAAAACGCCTCCAGCTCTAACGCAGCTTCCTTAAGCCCAGGCACAACCCCCTGAGCTATAGAAAACATGCCTCCAGCTCTAACGCAGCTTCCTTAAGCCCAGGCACAACCCCCTCAACCCTTCCCCATTAAACAGAATGGAAAAGCCCACCCAAATCTGATCCTCTTGGAGACATGTCAAGGGGTTATTGTAGTGCACAACACAAGAGAAGATGAGGGACTATAGATGTGCTCATATCCAGGTATTTCTGGGCGGCCATAAAAGTGTTGAACACTTGAAACCACCCTGTTAATTACAAGGGTTTTCTCTGCGAAATTGATAATCATAGTTAGGTTTTTTCAGCATGCTGGCGTACAGGGGAGACATAGCAAATGAACTGTGGCTTGTAGTCATTTTGTTACCATGCCGATGGATGCCTAAAGCTCTTAGTGGCAGGGCCAACAACAAAGTTGATAACTCTGAAACCACTGGGCGTTTCTGCTAGTAGTTTATGTGTATTAGCTCTTCTCAACCAGTGTTAGAAATGAGGTTTCTTGTTGGCTAGGGTATGCACCTAAGCCAGGCTGAACCCACCACTCTAGTCAGGGTAAGGGAGTAACACACCCAAGATAATCCCTGCTCACCCCCTTGGTAGCTTGGCAGAGCAGTCAGTGTTACCCCAGAGATAATGTGTAAAGCGTTTACACAACACACACACACACCAGTGACACCACAAAAGAGGCTCCACACAAGGTTATATAAAAATATCCTTTGTATTATACATAAAACACATTAGCCCACAAATCACATAAACCAATAATCACCTTGCCATAAAAGGCAATGGTCATGACATCACATAGATCATAAATCACTTTGCCATAAGGCAATTGTCAAAATACCAAATGTAGTGCATTGAAGTAAATACTCATAACTTACACATGACATACATCACTTTACCATAAGGCAATTGTCATGAACCCAACAATTAGTTCACTAAAGCACGTACTTATAAGTTGTCCATGTCATGCAAACTTCATCACTGTAGTAATATGCAGTTCCTAAAACTAACCGTACTTGGTATCCTGACAATACAGGACACAACATTAGGGTATGAAATGCAGTAGGTAGTGAATGGAAATACACAAATCATCCAGGGTCATCATATCACTATGGCCACATCAGTTGCACTAGCCCCAGAAGGCACATGAACCCTCAATTGGTCAGGGAGAGCCCAAAGTATGGCAAGCGACTCTGTGAAACCCTTGGAGCCCAGCACTCCGGGCTCCCCTAGGAGACGGCATACTCGAAGCTCGCGGGGGCTTTCTCCCGCCTGTGGCCACTTCTCACCGAGTGCCTCCATTGAGGACTTACCCGGAATGGTGTTCATTCAAGGTGCCCATCCCCCGAGTGCGTGGGAACACGCCCACCCACCTCCGGGCACCGTAGGTGACCTTGCGGGTTTCCCGCGCCGAAGTGAGGAAGCAGGCAGCTTCACACGTTCACGCAGAGCAGCCACACACTAGCCTCTGTTTCTCACAACCGCCCCATGGGACTTGGCCATTCCTGGGGCACGCAGCTCGGCAACGCCTTCTCGACAGCTCCCTCCTGCCATTGGGACTCTTGGAGGCAGGGCCAGGCCGATGCGCTGGGTGAATTTGTGCCGCTCCTGGTTGCCTCACGGCCTTTGCCTGGCTGCCTCACGTCCTTCTCCTGGCTGCCTTATGGCAGCCGCATTGCAGACCCACGTGGTCAGGCCTCCGGTCCCTCTTCCTCCCTTAGGCTGCATACATCGCGGTTCCCTCTCCAGAGGGACGGGGCTACACAGAGGGGGGGTTTCATGGGGCAGTGCTGCAGCGAGTTGCCTGCGCTCCTTTCTCTTTGGATTGCTGAGGGAGCCCAAGCCTCGGACAACAGAATTTTAAAGCGCTCCCCACACACTTTCCAGGTACAGGCACAGTGCGTCTTCGTGGTGCCTGGGAGCTCGGACACATGCATCCCAGGTGGGAAGGGGAGAGCACTTCCTCACTACCAAGCTCTTCCCTCCCACTGCTCCACACACAACGGACCAGTGCAGCACTCACACGCGCTTACATTTGTATTGCAAACAGAAAGGTACCAGGACAGTCCAGTCCTTTTCCTGCTGCAGGCAGGAGCAACCACTGCAGGTCATCCTACCCCACACACATTAGGGGCAAGGCTCCTCACACAGCTTTTCCAGCTCTCCTCTCACGCAGGTTATTTAAGATCCAGCAAGGATCTTCTCTTATGAAGTATTTTATCTGCTTGAGACTTCCAATAGGAGGCAGGCACACACAAGTCCTTGGAGAGTTTCTTCACTAGCAGGAAACCACAGCAGGGCAAGAATAGTCCGTTATTTTCCTCCACCACAGACAGAAGCAGCAACTGCAGGCCAACCCACCCTCACACAGAAAAGACAGAGCTCCTCGCACAGTGCTTCCGCTCCTCTTTTTGGCAGGGTCCTCTTGTTTCTTGAAGTAATCTAAAATCCTGGGGTTTTAGGTCCAATACCCAATTTTGTCATTGCTCTTTTTTATGGCAAGAGTCTCTGAACTCAGTCCCAACTAGTCCTGTCCTCCCTGGTCCAGCATGACCACAGGGGGTGGAGACAGCATTGTGCAAAGGAGACTATTCAGGTGCAAACAAAACTCCTCCCACTACTCTATATGCAGGCAAGGCTGGGCAGACCTGAAACCCCTAAGTGTCTGTCTAGAGTGAATGCACATCTCCAGCTCCTGTCACTCCAAAACCAGACTCTGAATACACACACAACGAGAGGCACACAGAATGGTAAAGTAAAAAAAAGCCTACTTTATAAAAGTGACATTTTCAATCACACAATTTAAAAACCACCTTTACCAAAGGGGACGTTAATAAATTCTGAGTTCAGAGAGCCTAAACTCCATCTTCCTATCTTGTCCCCATTAAAAGTTACACATGTAAAATTGTTACAGTGCAGTCCCAATGAAAAGCCTATGGGACAGACAGCCTTTTAATAGTGAAAAAACAAAATACACAAGACATGTCACACACACCAGTACATATCCTACATTTCACTTACACTGCACCCTGCCCATGGGGGTACCTTGGGCCTAACTTAGGGGGGTGCCTTACATGTAAGAAAAGGGAAGGTTTGGGCCTGGCAAGTTGGTGCACTTGCCAGGTCAACATGGCAGTTTAGAACTGCGTACGCAGACACTACAGTGGTAGGTCTGAGACACATTTACAGGGCTAGTCATGTGGGTGGCACAACCAGTGCTGCAAGCGCGCTAGTAGCATTTTATTTACAGACCCTGGCACACTCAGTGCACTTTACTAGGGACTTACCAGTAAATCAAATATGCTAATCATGAATAACTAATCATATCACAATTTATACAGAGAGCATATGCATTTTAGCACTGATCAGCAGTGGTAAAGTGTCCAGAATCCTATTGCCAACAAAAACAGGGCCAGAAAAATAGGAGGCAAAAGGCAAAAAGTTTGGGAACAAACCTGCAAAAAGGGCCAGGTCTAAAAACCAGGTTACCCATTGACACATCTTCAGGCTAGAAGGTAGAACTGAGTAGTCGTGGAGTCCAGTTAGACAGACTAAGGACATGCTGGTGAAGCAGGACAAAGAAGGCTACCTACTAAGGGGCTTATTTACAAGCCCCTTGCGCCGCCAGTGCGTCACATTTATAATGGGAAAAAGTGATGCAAGGGCTTGTAAATTAGCCCCTAAGTTCTTGCAGCTCTCGTCCTTCCACTGAGCGACAGTCTCTGCAGCTATTTATGGTTTCTTGTCCTTTCTGAACAGCTTCCTTTCTTCCAGGCACCTGGGCTCTAGGGCTCCTTTTCTAGACAGCTTCTTTCTGTAGGGTTGCATTCCAGTACCCCTGTCCACAGAAAGCAGACTTCTTCCAACATGGCAGACCAGACAGCTCTTCTAGCCAGATTTCGGTCCCAAAGAGCAGGAGGACTGGTTATCAACGATACTAACTCTAGAGCAGAGCAACCTTCCCAACCAAACAAACTCTTGGCACAGTGAACTCGGCAAATGCCCAGTATTTAGTTACAAACTGACCAATCAGCTCCTAGCAAAAGGCCTGTCACTTCCACTATTAGTCAATGTTGCCAGCACTGCTAGTTTTACAAAGCTTGCTACGAGGCAAGTAGTCACTCTGTCTAAGGGGTGTACACATTAGCGACCTCTCCTGACCTCAGAGTCAGACTCTGGGGCTTAATCCACGTAGACAGGAGGCCTTTGGTGAGTTTGTGTTTGTCACAAACAAAGAAAAATAGTGTAGGGTGATTAACTCAGTAAGGGGGGGCACATCACTCCAGGTCTGCACTAAGGAAACCACCTCGCTCAAACTCCATACTGGCTCTGTCTCCAGTCCTAACTTTTCTCCCACAAATCGTTGTTTTCAGGTATGTAAGTCTAATTAGTTCAATTGAGGCTAAATATGACTGCAACACCAGAGTGCATTAGGCTATCACACAAAAGTCCAGGACTGCAAATGTTGTCCTTAATAACCCGGGGTGAGGTGATCATCCTAGGCTGCACACACTCCAAAACCATGCAGGAATATAATCATTCCAACAAATATTGCAGAAGTGTTGCCCCACCACACGCGGGAATATTAGCCTGCTGCATTAGGGCAGCAGAGCTCTTTTTTTTCATTCTCTGGGAGATCGTTCGGGCAGTTGCTTTCCAACCACCAAACAATTTACGTTGGTACTTTCTGTAAACTCGGGAAGGAGCATTTGGCTTCGAGCATATGACAAGGCTATAGTCTCACAGTGTCAATGCTTTAAATGGGCAGGTGCCCACAGTCCTCAGTATCTGCACTTCTAGCATCTGCACTTCTTAGCAGGAATGCTAACCTTTGGGTACTTTCAAGCAATGCACAGGGTGGTTCTAAAGTGAGGCCTTGAAAGGACAAATAAAGCCCTAGTAGTATTACCCCACTATTCAAAACACAACTGAGGTTTGACATTCGTAATAGCATTGACAAGTGCCTTATTGCATCGCAGTGCCATTTACAGAGCACGTTCCACCCCTGGCAAGTAGTCGGTGCTTTGTGGGTTCATGTGTGGGTCTAGGAGAATCCGCAATTGCCTTCTGATTGGGCAGTCGCTTGAAAACGCTACATAAAACAGGGATAGTTATTATTTCTGGCAAAATCCAATGGTTAAAAAAAAGTATGACTTCCATTCTGAGGTCAGCAAGAGCATAACTTTCTCTGTGCCTATAGCCATGGAGTGCGGGCTCTGGTAACGATGGCGCTGCGCTTCTTTCGCATGGATTTGATAATTTTTCGGTCTTTATTACTCTGTTTTGCTGCCAGGATAACTCTCACACGTGCCTTAATTCAGTCCGATGTCGTAGCTTAATTTACCAAGACCCACCTTTTCCCCTGGCCCATTAGACACTGGTCTATGTCGAAATCCTCAAAACCAGGGCCATACGCCACCGGCTAACTTCTCTCTAAACAAAGAACACCAGTGCATTTCCCCTCGCCAAATGCCTGCTTGGGGCTTTAACGCTAAAGCATCCACAACAGAGTTCCTGAGGTCGCCTCTCACCACAGTTTGACCTGTGAACCGTGATGTAGCAGTCGAGGTAATTTCTTGCTTGAGCCTTGAAGCAAGGGCCTGTCTGTTCTGGAAGTAAAAAGTGATGACCGCTGTTCCAATTGAAAGGAAACAGCGGCGTAATTACTTCGGTGTGCGCAGAGTGAGGCTTTCTCTGGGATTCCCACCCCAGGGAGCTCCTGCCAGGGTGGCAGGCCTAGTCTCCCTAGCAACCCCGAGCAAGCCTTCCGTGCCTAGGGACTCTCTCGAACGAAAATAGACCCGCTCAGCGACAAATCATTGCCACAAACTTATTAAAACCCATAAAATATCCTATGAGGCCGGTAACCAAAATGTGACGAGTTGCCAAAAACGAGGACTGCGGTTGAATGTGGAACAACAGTTTAATGAAAGGATTGAAGGAAATGTAGCGAAACCTTTAGCGGTTACGCTTGACTTTTGGTGTTCGTTTTTTACGCTACCTTCCTTTTCTTTCGCTCATTTTGTTGGTTTATATATCGTTTTGACTTTGCTTTGTTCCCCACTTTTTGAGGTCTTTCTCTGCCTTCTCTTCAGCTTCCTTTTGCGTTGTCGCACAACGTTTTTAGTCCTTGATTTTGACACAAAAACAGGTTTTGTTTACTAAAAATATAGAGGGTGCGGTTTAGGTTAGTTCCTTTGAACTTTCTTCAAACAGCCTCTCTCGTCCACGGCTTAAGACTTAGGAGTTTTCATGTTTTTCCTAATGATATTGGCTGTTTGAATATATTCTTTTGTTTCCTCACCAGTGCTCAGGTCGCACTGCAGCAGGGACTACGTTAGAACTATAGCCCTGACAGTTCCCTATTGTTTGCCTCGAAGCCTGTAGACATGAAGTATCAAAAAACAGTACCGGTAGTACAAGATTGTGGAATGCATTAATGAGTCTCAATTGTGTACAGTTAGCCAGGGATGAAAAAAAACAACAGATACTGTCCCCTTCTCTTGTAAAGAGAGCCAATCATTTAAACCTAGGACCACGAGTCTGCTGTGAGTACCCCAGAATGTTAGCATGGTTCTTATGAAAAAATTGAAAAGGTCCTGCTTTTTTCAAATGAAGCGCGGTCATAGATTTAGTGAGGGTGGCCAGAACAAAGAGGTGGAGAAGATAAAGGCACACAGAGGGGAAAAAGCTCTAGGAAATATGGACTTACGGCAGTGTAAAAAGTTTACAGGATTTGCTGTCAGTGAAGAATCTTGTAGAGGAGTGCTTCTTAACGTGTGGTCAGAGGACCTGCGGGGTCATTGATGCCTACTCTGGCTGTCCGCGAAAGCTTAGAAAATAAAAGAATATTAATAGATTAAGTATACGTTTTGTAAGTGTGAAAATTGAAACTGGTGGCTTAAAATTAAGTTTGTATCCTCAGGTTGATTTGTCGGAGCAGAATATAATATGGAGGATGAGGGCCTCAATTGAATTTAGAAAAGCTCCACCCTTCCCGTTAAAATTTAAATTAAAATTGTTTTTGTCATTGTTTGCAAATTAAATAAAATATTTAATCCTTTGTCTATTTGAGCGATGAATGCTTGTTTCTGCATTTTTATGTATTATTTTGAAGTTCAAATCATCGAAATTGCTTAGGCCAGAGTAACTAGCTTCCACTTATGTCCCAGTGGGGGTCGATGGATTCCAATTATTATTTTTTGGGGGTCCCTGAATTACAGTAATAATTAAGTGGGGGTTCACAGAAGTCAAAAGGTTAAGGACCGCTCGTCTAGAGAATAATTCAATCAGAGGAAATAGTAAAACCTTCAACAATATATGTCACCCAACTTGAAACAAAGCCTGAAATGCTTCTGTACTGCATCATTTCACCCTTACTGTTCCCAAACAGGAAGGCCATGACATACAGACCAGAGAAGGAGGAGTAAGGGTATGTCCATATCAATTAGAGAACTTACGTGAGAATGCACCCATCATGATACTTATTCGTTCTTTACTACCCCTCTCAGGTCTTACTTTTAAACTCTATGTGAGCAGTCTTGCGCCTTTCCAACTTCAATGACTGTGCAAGTAGGTCAAAGCTATGAATTACTGACTGAAATATGCCTTTGCACCTAGGTAAGTTAGGTGCGCCCACTTTACACAAGGCAGCTGGCTGCTGCTGCCTGTTATTTGCTTAATACTTTCATGGTGATTGAAAGATGCCGTGCTAAGCTGTCTATCTTGCCTTCTATCTGGGTTCTACGAGTTTCACGATAACCTCCCCCTAGAAGCTCTCTTGCCTCAAGATGTTCCTTCTCCTCAAGGGATTCCCACTGCGAAGAGTTGGAAAGGTCGGAACATTTTGGTGCCAGGGTGAAGCTCATGGCATCAGTAAAGAGAAGTTTGTGTTCTATTTGGCTTACGGAGAGCCATCGGCAAGGAACAGTCTGTTGTAACCGTGAATGTGCCACGATTTCTAATGCATTAATTACTGCTTTGCAAAACTCAGCTGGTGACGAGTGGGCTGCCTAAAATCTCACTCTTTGCTGGGATCATGAATGGGCAACTCACATGCCTCCCATCTTGGCCTTACTCACTGTTGTTTCGGATCAACAGTATCTAACCAATTCAGTTCTTTTGATCTTTATTCTGCCATTTTTATTCAAATATGATTTTCTGATTCCAACTTTTTTTCTCGTATTAGACTTGCGCTTTCTGTTTAAAAATATAACATAGATTTAGTCCATTACCAGGGGTTATATCTGGGCCTGGGCTCAGGGCTCCAGAGAATTGTAAGCAATGCTAATGTGCTAGTGTTACTGTAATCATTGTCTGTATCAGGGAGTCTCCAACTACAACTTTAAGACTGGATCCATGTCAGTCACTATGTACACGAGCTTCATTTATATGTATTAAATGTAAATAGATGTTATGTTAGTGTCCTCATAATTTGGCATGGGTGCAGCCCTTGATGCCCTATGTTAAACAGACCTGGACTATGGGGGTCACTTGAATATTTCCATGAACAGCAATCAAAGCTACAACAATTATCCAGCACACATAACTCTACAGATCCATACAAAAGCTATAATATCGCTTCTTTGCTTGGCATAGCACCCATGTGACCTCAGGTTCACTTCAGAGCCTTTTCTTGCACATAAACGCTCATTAAAACATGGGTGAGGAAATAGCATAACTAGTAGGTACACAGTAATGGGGCAATAACCCACCACTGCATTATCTTCGTGTAATAAGCATAATGCTCCCCTTTTTGACTCTGCTGTTTCGAGGGTCTGGGTAAGGATTCATTTATTGGGTTAAGGGTGAACAATATTGTGTGAGTTACGTTAGTTGGAGTATTGAACTGGAATACAGAGAGACAATGTTCTAGCTTCTGGTGAGCAGTAGATCTGGGTGTATCTTGGGTCTGCATGAAAGACTTTCCCTATCCTCTGACAGTGTACTAGGAGTGATCAACACATCTCTTGTATCTGTTTGAAGTCACGCAGTGCATTTTTTATGGAGTACTTAACCTGGGGCTGCTCTTTGGCACATAACAGGGATTCCACCTATGTTCGTATCCTGGCACTGAACACGTTGCATGATTTGTGGGCAGGATGAAGACTTGGTGGAGGCTATTTTTGCAGGTTCGGGAGTTTGTTAAGAGGTCAGGGGGTCTGGTTAGCTGCAAAGGATACTGGAATCAATGGTATGACATAAGCGATATCCATATAAAAAGTGCAGCAAGTACTGCAACGAGACGATAAAATTATTCTAGCTACTGTGCGGTGCGAAGGGGCGGAGAAGTGGTCTGCAGAGAGGTAGGGTGCAGATGTGCAGAGTTGGGAGTTGCTAGTAACAAAAATAGTTAAACTCCAATGAGTACTAAGTGTGGACCTCGGGTGCATCTTTGGCCTCAGCATGTGAGCTCACATCTCAGAAGCTGCATGCTGACCTGACTGGGTACCAATGGGACAGGAATATGCTTTAAAGCTATATATTATATTTAATTGCAAGCATGATCTGGTACCTGCTCATTTACAAGGACAATCTCCCAGCCTGTGACATAAGGTGTTGAGATACGACCTGTATTACTCCTTATCTATGCAATCTCTAGACTGTGGGTGGACATCTTCAGTGCTTAATGTGAGCCGGTGGTTGCAGGTAAAATCCACTGCCACTTATTTTTCCTCATTATATTTTCACCCAGAGCAAGAGATTGATGAATACACAAGGGGAGGAAGAAGGAGGAAGAGAAAGACAGAAAAAACGCAACAAAGGGAGAAAGCAGGAACCTGCAAAAGTGGGGAAAAGACAGTCTAGATGCAATAATCTGCGCTTCATTGGCGTCCCGGAGGGATGCAAGGGCCCATGCATGGATCGCTTCCTCACGCAGTGGCTGAAAGCCCTCATGGTAGAGGCCTCTTCATCCTCTTGTTTCGTAGTGAAGAGAGCCCATCGGGTGCTGATCAAGGAGTCCCAGCTCCAAGGTAATAAAACCCCGTGCCTCACTAGATTTGGATATCACACAGTATACTATTCAGGGTTCACACGGGGTTACCGGGGCAGGGTTATCCTTATACATCTCCAGGTCCCGTTCATCCTATCCAAACAATGGCTGGACCCAGGAGGTCGCTACACCATAATATCTGGTACACTACATGGCAAATGCGTAACCTTCCCTGGGACATACTTTCGCCGACAAAATCACACAACTCTGGGGGGAACTCCCGGATGGCGTGCTATTGCTGGACGGGGACTGAAATGACATCATGTCACCCCTAGACAGTCGGTGGGAGCCGGGGCGCGAGACTCCAACGGGTAGATCCAAATTACATCTCCTGGCTACTACACTGGGGTGGTCAGATGCGTGGCGAGCCTACCATCTTTCGGAGATGGGTTTTACATTCTTAACAGCCATGCACGGCTCGCTCTCAAGGTTAGATTATGTCATCGTACCACATAGCTACATACATAGGGTATCACATAGCTCTATCTTGCACAGGGGACTGTCTGACCATTCCCAGGTCCTACTTAAGCTGCGCACAGGATCTCAAAAGCCTCCCTTTAGGTGCATTATGTCAACCTGGCATCTCCGGGGCCCGGCTTCCAAATTGTTCTTAGTCAGGTCATCTCTGATTACCTCACGTCTAACACCGCCTCAGCCCCATCCAGTGTTATCCTTTGGGAAGCTCCTAAACCCACAATTCGCAGGGTTGAAAAGCATAAATGCCTCGCCCAAATTGTAGAACTAGAAAACCGCCAGAGGTCCCTTAAAGCCCAACTCGCCACGGCTACCAGCCCAATATTGCAACGCAATCTACTTCAAACGCAACAACAAATACACCAACATCTCACCAATGAAGCACACGAGATCTGGCTTGCATCACAACACAGGATCTATCAGTGGGGTGATAAGTCCAGTAAAATGCTCCACCGGCTGTGCCAAGCTGTGATGGCCCCCACCCCCGTCCCGACGCTTCGGAACGCAGATGGAGTCCTGTGCACATCTCCTGAGGCAGTGGTCCAAGTGTTTGCAGCGTATTATGCCTCATTATATAAGCAGAAGGAACACATTTTGAGTGCCCTGATAGGGGAGTTTTTAACTGATATACCCCCGAAAAGCTTTCAGACCACGTACATGACCAACTTGACGCTCCCATAACTGTGGAGGAGCTCAGAGCTGTGATGGTCGGTATGCACCCAGGCCGGGCACCCAGCCCCAATGGTTTCCCAAGGGATTTCTTAAGGCCACATATGACAACGCTAGGTCCACAACTGCTGGAGGCACTTCATGGAGCTCTTGAACAACTCATACTACCTCCTGACTGGCGCCATGCCGAAATTGTCATATTCCTCAAACCCGGCCGCCCCCCGGAAGATCCATCTTCGTACCGCCCTATTTCCCTCCTCTGCTTCGAGCCCAAACTCCTGGGCAAAGTTGTTGCTGACTCCTCACACGTGCGTCCTCAAACAAATTCTTCCCGACCAGTCTGCTTTATGCCACATCGGTCCATTCGTCACAACATCCGACGGGCCCACAATGCTATTGTGAAAGCCCAACAGTTAGGCCGCCCGCGGCCACTCTACTGGCTGACATAGACAAGGCATTTGATTCTTTAAGCTAGACGTATCTATTTCAACTCCTCAGATCCATTAACCTAGGCCTGCACTTTCTTGCATATGTCCAGTTACTTTATACAGACCTTTCGACCTCAGTTCGGATCACGGGACACTTGTTGGCACCTTTTCCTATATGGCGTGGTACAAGACAGGGCTGTCCCTTGTCTCTGTTGTTATTTGCCCTAGCTATAGAGCCCTTGGCAGCCTGGGTGCGACGGGATTCACTGTTCCGAAGGTTTGCGTGGTCGCAGACATGATCTAACAGAATTGCGCTATATGCAGATGACGTGCTGTTTTTTATGACGGACCTGTGGTTCTCTGGGCCCTGAATTCTTCAGATTCTCAGTGTGTTCTGGGAGACTTCAGGTCTCGGAGTCAATCCTTCAAAATCGCTGCCATTTCCTGTACGCGGGGACCAGGGACGTGGAAACTGGGCCACACAGCTGTCCCACAAGACCGGAGGTTTTAAATACTTAGGAGTCTTCATTTCACTTTGTCCCACGACTTCATTGACTCATAACATTAATCCGCTGCTCACAAGCCTACGCGAAGACACCACGCTTTGGTCCCACGTACTGCTGTCTCTGTATGGGAGATCGGCCATTTTAAAATGGTCTCCCTACCTCAAATACTGTATCGGTTGCGAATTTTCCCATATATCATTCCTCTCACATGGTTTGCCTAAGTCAATGCAATCCTAAACAAGTTCCTGTGGAATGGGGGCCCCATTTGTGTAGCACTGCATACTTGCACAGAGTCGACTTACTGCGGGAGACCTGCAGCAGCAGATGTATTCCTACTATTCAGCATCCCATCTTTTGATCATTAATGAGTGTTGGTATTGCTTACATACAGAACCAGCATTTGCACTGGAACACCTGGCGATGGAGGGTGTTCCCCTCCAGAGGCTTCTTTACAGCCAAAGGAACCTAGATTTCCTATCTCCTGCCAGAAGAATAGTAGTCCTGCTCTGGCGGTACACGGTCAGAAACATGGGTTGGCTGGGGCGCCTGACACAGACGACTCTGCTGTGGCATGGCACATATCTGCGCCCCGTGACTGAACTTACTGGATTTCACAAATGGGACCTCCTAGGTATCTCAATCTTGGGTGATGTTATGCAGGGTTCCACCCTTAAATCGTTCCAGCAGCTGCAAAAGGAATTCCAGCTGCATCGGACGCAGTTCTATAAGTTCTTGCAGCTGAGACACGCTCTGACCCCCCCTGATTCGCTCATTTGACGACTTACCAGAATGTCATCCCCTGGAGGGCCATCTACTGATGGGGGACCACTGGGTGCATAAGAATAGTCAGATCTACCAGACACTGACCACTCACACCCGTACCACATTACATAAAACCAGGGGGGCATGGAAAGAAGACTTACCAGACATGACGGATGATGACTGTGCGGAGGCCCTCGTCAGTCCTCGTGGTGCTGCAGTCTCCACATGCTACTGTCTTATTCAAATTAAATATCTCCATCGCATTTTACACACGTTTCCGCCTATGGAGGATGGTTGTCATCCAGTCCCCTACGTGTCTCAGATGTGGGGATGCGGAGGGAACCTTCTTTCACACGGTCTGAAGCTGTGGGGCGCTGCAGCCATTTTGACGTAAAATCTCGTCCTGCCCGGGCCGGGTCCTGTCATGGGATCTCCTGATGTACCCGAAGCTGTTCCTGCTCCCTAGCACAGAGGAGTTCGGTCGGAATCGCTATAAACAACACTTACTTTTCCTGGGCCGCACACTTGCCAAGCGGGATATCGCCCAAGCCTGGTAAGGGACATCCCCGCCAACTATATGCGGGTGGAAGACGGCCATGGACAGATGCATGGGGGCAGATATTGCGGTATTTCAAGCATTGGGCTGCCTGCAGAAACACAGGAAAATCTGGTCCCGCTGGGTGACGTATCGGGGCATAGATCTTCCCCCTGCCACTAACAGACACTCCATAGAATTCAGCCCTTACATCTACCTGACTACTTTGATGCCTTAGTTGCGTTGCTCTGTTGTCAGCACATATATACTTAGACAACCTGATTTCAGTGAACTATGTGGTAGCCTGTGTCAAGTTTCAGTTGTTAGGCCTGCTGGTTGCAGGTTATGTTGTGGTGTAAAATAACTGATACTCTCTAATCCGATCTGTATTTACAATGTATGTGGTGGGCTCTGTCCATCAGGTGCCAGTGAAACCTAATAATATTTGTTATTAAAAAAAAAGTGGGGAAAAGAGGCATGAGGTGGAATCAGGACTACGCGGCCTTGGTATTTGACACGTCAACCTACAATAGCTTCAGCCGTGGGCTTCTCAACAAAACGTATTCTTTTACAAATTTAGCACTGGGCATCTTTATAGCTGCTAAGGAGTTGAGGCAAGAGGAGGATGGTAGAGAATGCATAACCGTGGCACTAAGAGTGCTTGTATTGGGGGGACAGAAGAGGGGGAGAAAGGGTATGGTTTTATTTTTTTTTAAAGTAAGTGAGGTGTGGTGCAAGAGAGCACACGTTTTGGTGATCATAAAACAGGTGGTGAGAGCTGGGAAGGCGGAGGTACGAAGGCTAATAGTAGAAGGGACTACTGAGGTAAGGCAGGTGCAGAAAATAGGGCCTGCTGAGGTCATGTACGTGGTGAGATCAGAGACTGGCGGAGGGGCTGCTGAATTCTCATGAGAGGCGGGCTCAGAGACTCTGGACTGCAAAGGTCAGGCAGTACACATTTGAGGTAAAGTTGATAGAGAGTGCCTAGCCTTTGGGAGGGTGGGAGCATGGACTGCTGAGGTCAGGCAGGGAAAGAAAAGTGAGACTGGAGAGGTGTTGAGGGATGAATCAGCAGGGCCCGCTGAGAATGTCGGGAGAGAAAGTAAGGACTGTTGGAGCAGCCAGGTAGAGGTGTGGCAGTGAGCGGGAGGGGGAGGGCTTCCAGGCAGAGAAGGAGAGGGCATTCAGGTTGAGGCGAACTGCAGTAAACGCAGATAAAAGAGGTGAAAAGCCTGATACCCTGGAAGCACAAAAGCAGGAGTGGGTATAAACGCCTTGCATTGTTCCCTGCTTAGCACCTTCCATTCAGTTAAAGCAGCCCCTTCCACGAGGTCTCCCACAAAAGCGCCTCTTTTGTGTTAACGCACTTGCTCATTTCGAAAATGCAGCCCTGCGACGTCGTTAACAAATACGTATTACCCACATGCAGTCTCCAGCGACCGCAGAGATGTGCAGCGATGTGCCTGCCCTGTCGGGACCCAATGACCCTTCTGGCTCTGCCCTATTCAATGATGTCACCGGCCATGTTCCCCGGGCTCGCATTGGGCCTAGCAGGGGGGAGGTGTGGGGGGCTGTGGTGGTTAAGGGAGTAGGGGCAAGGACTGCGTCCCAGGGCAACAAGACTTAAGTTTGCACTGATGTCAAAACGAAGACAAAAGCCATTTGCAGCTTTTTTTTTTGCTGCTTGCTTGATATGGAGCGGAGAATGCAGGTGCACATGAACGGCCAAGGTAGGTACAGTCTGTGTGCACTGTTTGCTCCTTTTGTAAAATAAGCTGACCCTTCTGCCGAAATTGCACATGTGAAAAGTGGTGGAAAATTAGTTTGTGGCATTCCCTGAACGTATGCAGCATAACAGTGTATAACTGTTCATTGTTTGTGTTATGTTAGATTGGACAGCCGGTTAAATGATAACCCACTTCCCCTTTATGCCTTGTAGCTCAAAACGTGCTGCTCAGTGGATTTGCTCCGTTTTTGACACACTGGTCCCACGTGGCATACGTGCCTGCGGGTGAGCACGCATACCGACGTCTTCAGCCATAGGTTTGTCACGTGCTTTGTGCGAGTGTACTGCCTTGGCGACCCCGAAAGTGCCCTACAGCAAAAAGTGGTTATATGTTTTTTTCTCAAACTCGCAAATAACGCAAATCTTTTGTCTGGTTGAGGAAAAATGGCCGGCACAACCAAACGTTTATGCTGGAAGCCCGCAATCCTTGAAACTTTCTCCATCATTCAGACGTAGCTCTAATTCTAATACAATTACTAGTACTTAAGGTATTGATAGTATGTTATTTACTATTAGTAACTTCGTTTGTTTGACACTTGCAGTTTTGCACACCTCAAATAACATTTGTTGCTGTAATCCCACACAATGCTGTGTAAAGTATAGACCCAGAAAAGATGAAAGACAAAGTCAGCCCTTCAGTCATTCAAACGTGTTACTTCCTGGTGATTAACACCTACCGTACGTATACAAAGCTTTGTAGCACAAACCTAGCTAGAAAGCAAGTCTCTCAAGACTCCGTGTAAACGTCTTCATGTAGGGTGAAACTCGAAAGCTGAGTATTAGCAACCACCAGAGAGACGGTGCCACGGCAGGCCACTTTTCACAAGCACACAGAGGACGCTGGTCCACAGTATGGCTAACATAATGACCAGCCTCAGAGGAGACGCCATCAGTCTTGGCATGTTTGCAATTCCCGAGTGGTCATAACGTGCATTTAGATACACGAAGAAAGATATGAGGATAAAGACGCGTGATGTTTGCATTTACACATGAGCAAGCATTATTATAGAGGAAGTTCACGTTGGAAAATATGTGAAAATACTGTAAAGGCATGCGAACCTATGAAGTGTGAAAACTCAAAGGGTGCGAAGAAAAGCGCCCTCTGAACACAACATGAAGCTTTTATCACCTTCATGACATTAGAAAAGCACTTATTCTATTGGAGCTAGGGGATATACAGAATGACTATGATCCAGGCTTTGGTTTATAGCGCTGTACAAATGAGAAATGGGAGTGGAATGGAAATTAAGTTTGACTTGATAAGTTAATATACATAATATACATATCTCTCTCTATCTCTATCTCTCTCTCTCTATATATATATATATATATATGTATATATATATATATATATATATATATATATATATATATATATATATATATATATATATATATATATATATATTCACTGAAAAAACCATAGGTTTCACACACGTTATAGTTAGGAATTAGCATTTAAAAAACCTTGCAAATTCACTGAAAAAACCATAGGTTTCACACATGTTATAGTTAGCGGAAATTTTACTGATAAAAAACCAATGAAATTCCCCCGTTATAGTTAGTGCAGGCAACTAAAACTCACGCGACCGCAATCCTCTGCTGATGCTAATACTGTATTTAGACACTTATTTGCCCATGTCTTCTTCCATACATTTTTAGCTATACATATATTACAAATATTTTTTTTTCATAAAGACACATATGTCATCAGCAGAAGATTGCGGTCGCGTGAGTTATAGTTGCCTGCACTAACTATAACGGGGGAATTTCATTGGTTTTTTATCAGTAAAATTTCCGCTAACTATAACATGTGTGAAACCTATGGTTTTTTCAGTGAATTTGCAAGGTTTTTTAAATGCTAATTCCTAACTATAACGTGTGTGAAACCTATGGTTTTTTCAGTGAATTTGTACGGTTTTTTAAATGCTAAGTTACTTTACGCCATTCGTGGCGTGCGCGCCCACTTAACGCAGTTCGTTCCGTGCGCGCACGGTGCGCTTCGCGCACCGTGCGCGCACAGTGAGCACGCGGTGCGCTTCGCGCACCGCGCGCCCACTTTACGCAGTTAGTGCCGTGCACGCACGGTGGGCACGCGGTGCGATGACAAAGCAAGAAAGCACGTCAACAAATCTGTTTCTGCTTTCCTCCGTGACTATGGTATGGGTGCCATTTACCACAACAACTTGCGTTATGACATGCAAGACATTTATAGAGGAGATGGTGTGCACTTCAATGATGAAGGGAACAGAGTCTTCCTCTTGAACCTTAGACTCTGCATCGGTACTTACTTGTAGGTACCACTAAAAAATCATTTCATAAACACAACGGCTCTTTTTAGAGCCCCCTAATATCTAAACACTTAAATCTGATTTTCATTTTTTTTTTTTTTTTTTTTTCTACCGTACGCTTACAGTACGCGTACCCCGTGATTTTTTAAAGAATCAATAAATGTTTTCTTTGTACTTTACAGTCCTTCTTTGACCCCCTCACAAATGTAAGGGGGTCTGTAACTCTCCTCATTGCCCCCTTTTCTTGTTTTCACTCTTTTTTTTCTGAGTGAAATACACAAAATGGCGGCCGCCGCTTCCTGGTTTCGGCCGATTCGAATGTTTACTAAGATCTAAGAGCCAATCAGAATCACGCTCGCGCACGCCACCGTACGCTTACGGTAAGCGTACGGTAAGCGTACCGTAAGCGGGCTCAGATATATATATTGATTTAAAGGCTATTTTCTCAGAATCTACTGAACAGATTTACACCAAACCTACAAAAGGCACTTCCTTGACCTAGGGACTACCTCTCTGCCAAATTTCGAGTAATTCTGTTCAGCCGTTCGGGCTGTAGCTCGTTCTAAAGGTCCTATGGAAAAATGCATGGGGAAAACGCGTTTTGGGACCCCCCTTTTATCTCAGCCCCCGCTTGACGGATCCCCCCGAGACTTTCAGGGTAGGAGCGGAGCGTAGCGCCCCACCTATTTTGAGAAATTCGCGAGGATTCATCGACCGGCGCCAAAGTTATTCAAAATAGAATGTTGAGGTTTTCCTATGGAAAAGGGGTCCTAACTATAACTACCTACTGGCGACCGCCAGTAGGTAATATGTATATATTACTACGCCAGTAGGTAGTTATAGTTAGGACCTATTATCCATAGGAAATCCGCAACATTCTATTTAGAATAACTTTGGCGCCGGTTGACGAATCTTTGCGAAATTTTCAAAACTGGTGGGGCGCTCCGGTCCGCTCCTATCCTGAAAGTCTCTGGGTGATTCGTCAAGCGGGGGCTGAGAAAAAAGGGGGTCCAAAAACGTGTTTTCCCCATGCAATTTTCCATAGGAACCTTTAATCGCAGCTACAGCCCGAACTGCTGAACAGAATTACACCAAATTTGGCAAAAAAGGTAGCCCTTGGTTCAGTCTCATGCCTTTTGGTTAAATGGTGTAAATCTGTTCACTATTTCCTGAGAAAATCAAAAGTAAAATCACATATTTATCTGGGCGGAGCCTAACCACACATCTCATCGTGAGATCTGATTGGCTGTCAGCACTTCATCCAAGAAGTATTGGCAGCCAGCCATCTTGGGACCAATATACATGATAGCACCTCACCTCATTAAAAAGCATTGCAGTTAATAGAAGGTTTTAAGACTTTAGTTACATTATAAATAATTTGTTGATGGTACCATACTCATTTTAGTAATTGTGGTGTGTTCTAAGGTGATTTTACCATGTGAAAAAGCCTTCTGCTGGGATATCATGAATCATGTTTGAAAGAAAACTATTTTCTCATGCTTTTCCCACAGAGGTTTGGAAGGTGACCTATATCTAAACTGAGAGCATATTTTCTGTAAATTCACATTATCTTTCTCAGTCATGTGAGAATGAAGTCTGACATTCTCAGAAAAACATGTACTTCCAACAAGGGCAGAGACTGTCAGTTGATTCCTTTGTGTTCTACTGCAGCTTCCCAGAGTTTTCTAAAGAACAACTAGAGCGCTAACAGTCCTACTTATGACAAATGTATTGCACACCTGAAGCCATCTTGATTGGAATAAAGTGGTAACTCTTAAAACATTTAATTTAAAAAGGAACAAAATGAGGGGGTTCATTTTGCCATAGAAAGTATGATTAGTGCCGCAGAAAGAAAAATTAGGGCACATTTTGAGTGACTTCTCAAATCCTCTTCTATTTCATTAAAACATTCTGACATGCAGACTGAAACATGCACTTTCAATACCTGCAGCAGACTTCCCTGATGAGCAGTAGCTTTACTACAGTGATCTAATGAGCAGCTAGAGTGCTAACATTCTGAATTTATGGCAAATGTGTGACACATCTGAATGCCTTCTTGATGGAATCAAAGTAAAAAACTGAAAGTATTTCCTACTGAGGAGACTGTAGTAAATGAGGAAATTAGGAAACTTCATAACAAATAAGTCTCCCAAGATGGCCACCAGAGACAAAAGAGCCCAAATGTAGCACAAATATCACCCAGATGTAGCCCAAGTATAGCCCAATGACAGAATGTCCCAGAGTGTTCTAAAGAACAACTAGAGCGTTAACAGTCTTACTTATGACAGAAATATGGCACACCTGAAGCCATCTTGATTGGAATAAAGTGGTAACACTTAAAACATTTAATTTGCAAAGTAACAAAATTAGGGGGTTCATTTTGCCATAGAAATTATGATTAGTGCTGCAGAAAGAAAAATTAGGGCACATTTTGACTTCTCAAATCCTCTTCTATTTCATTAAAAGATTCTGACATGCAGACTTGCACTTTGAATACCAGCAGCAGACTTCCCTGGTGAGCATTAGCTTTACTACAGTGATCTAATGAGCAACTAGAGTGCTAATATTCAGAATTTATGTCAAATGTGTGACACATCTGAATGCCTTCTTGATGGAACCAAAGTAAAAAACTGAAAGTATTTCCTACCGAGGAGACTGCAGTAAATGAGGAAATTAGGAAACTTCATAACAAATAAGTCTCCCAAGATGGCCACCAGAGACAAAAGAGCCCAAATGTAGCACAAATATCACCCAGATGTAGCCCAAGTACAGCCCAATGACAGAATGTCGCAGAGTGCTCTTAAGAACAACTAGAGCGCTTACTGTCTTACTTATGACAAAAGTATGGCACACCTGAAGCCATCTTGATTGGAATAAACTGGTAACACTTAAAACATTTAATTTAAAAAGAACACAATGAGGGGGTTCATTTTGCCATAGAAATTATGATTGGTGCTGAAGAAAGAAAAATTAGGGCACATTTTGAGTGACTTCTCAAATCCTCTTCTATTTCATTAAAAAATTCTGACATGCAGACTGAAACATGCTCTTTTAATACCAGCAGCAGGCTTCTGTGGTGAGCAGTAGCTTTACTACAGTAATCTAATGAGCAACTAAAGTGCTAACATTCAGAATTTATGGCAAATGTGTGACATATCTGAATACCTTCTTGATGGAATCAAAGTAAAAAACTGAAAGCATTTCCTACTGAGGAGACTGCAGTAAATGAGGAAATTAGGAAACTTCATAACAAATAAATCTCCCAAGATGGCCACCATAGACAAAAGAGCCCAAATGCAGCACAAATATCACCCAGATGTAGCCCACATGTAGCCCAATGACAGAAGTGTGCAAAACACTTTTTATTTTTTGTGTTTTTGCAGTTTTATATAGTGCAGACTTGTCAGGTATTGGAGTGCTTTACATGAGCATTGGTTACATCACACAAGAACAAATTCATTTTGGTTGTAGACATGGGGAGATTAAGTGATTTAACCAGAATCACAGAATGTCGAGCTGAAACAGAAACTCCAGCCTGGTTCCCCAGTTGCAAAGTCTGCAGCTCTGGAAGTAACACCACATCCTCTCCCCTAAGTGCAACATTTAATCAAGTGGTCAACTGTATAAAAAAACATAAAGATAACAAATAATTTAAAAGTGCTTTGTAGCTATTTGAAAACTCAGAAAATATGTCCTCATTTTAGTTTTTTAGAGCACTAACCATAATTTTGATGCAAATAAGACCCTCTCATATATGTAATTTCTAAAGGAAATACTCTAGGTATTACAGTTTTGATTACATCAAGATGACGTCAGGCGTTCCACACTTTTGTAATAAATATAGAATGTTAGCAATCTAGTTGTTCATTAGGATACTGTTGAGAGGCAGAGGCCTGGGGCACGGACTCTGAAAATTTAAGGCAGGTAGGAGGGTGCAGAGGCAACAATTTGACCACACTGGGCAGGCAGGAAGGGCAGTGGCAGCACAACAGACAATGGAGGGCAGTGGAAAGGGGGGCAGGGGCAACAAACCAACAATACAGGACTGGCAAGAGAGGCTGTGGCAATATAATAGACCATTGTGGGCAGAAGGAGGAGGCAGTGGTAGTACAACCATACATGCCAACAGACCCGATTCAGCCAGGAAACGTCCAATGTTTTTAAGCTCAATTGGGCTTTATTTGATCTGTCTTCTGTCTACAATCTCCTCTTTTTCAATGTAACTCAAAGGGGAAAATCAATACCCCAGTTTTTTTTCAAAATTTCCCTCTTACCAAGTTCAATATGTTCGCAAGTATGGTACATTGGATCATGGAAGGCAGGAGGAATTGGGGTAGGGACATGGACTTGGATAACAGAGGACAGGAGGGACATGGAGAGGTGCACCAAACTGACCCAACGGGGCAGGCATCAGGGTTTGCAGCAGCACAATACACCACACAGGGCATGCGGGACGGGAGTGCAGCACAACAATCCATAGAAAGCAATAGGGAGGGGACAGGCCCATGCTCATGGACAACAGAGAACAGAGGGGAAAGAGGCAATGGTAGCTAGCTGACCATAATGGACAGACAGGAGAGAAAGCTGCAGCAAAACAGACCACAAAGGGCAGGAGGGACGGATCAGGGGCATTACAATGGAACAGACAAGCCAAGAGGGAGGGAATAGGGGTCTGCACATGGAAACAGAGGTCTGGGGGCAAGGGGGCAGGGCAGGAGCAGCAAGATGCCCATGGAGGTCAGGCAGGATGGGCACTTGAAGCAAGACACATCATGGAGAGCAACAGTGAGACTATGATGGCATACACACAGACCATGGAGGGAAGGTGGGAGGGGGTCAGGGGCAGCTAGCTGACCACACAGGGAAGGTGGGAGGGGCCGTGGCAGCACAGAAGACCATGCATGGCAAGCGGGAGGGTTAGTGGCAGCACAATGGCTATGATGGGCAAGAAGGAGGGCGCAGGGGCATGCACAAAGGACCATGGAGGATAGAAGGGAGGGTCAGGACCTGGGTACAGACAAGAGAGTTCAGGGGAAGGGGCCTCACAACAGACCACGCGGGGCAGGCAGGAGGAGCAGTTGCAGCACAACAGACCACGGAGGGCAGAAGGGTGTGATAGTAAAATGGACCATGGAGGACAGGAGGAAGGGGATACGGGCATGGAATGTGGACAGGCAGGGTGTAGGTGGCAGGGACAGGTTACAGTCATCTGACAATGCTAGGCAGGTGGGAGGGGAGTGGCAGCTCAACAGAACACTCAGAGTAGATAGGAGTGGCAGGTCCATGGAACATGGTGGGCAAAAAGGATGGAGGAGGGGCATGCACAAAGACATCGGAGGGCAGGGGGAAGGAGAATAGGCGCAGCAAGCTAAGCACAGAGGCTAAGCAGGAGGTCAATGATGGGGCATAGAATTGGGCAATGGAGGGCAGGAGGAGTGGATTGGTACATCATGCTAAATGGAGGGCAGTGGCAGCACATCAGACCATGCATGGCAGGAGGGAGGAGGCTAGTCCATGGATTCAGACAACAGAGGATAGGTAGGAGGTGGATGGGGCAGCAAGCTAGCTGTTCAGAGAAGGCAGGTATTAGGAACTTTATTGTTTTTAAAATGTGTGTCTGTGCGAACTACTTAAAATATGAACAAGTATGCAGCATAATCTCACTTTTATTCAGGAAGAAGAGGACGTTTGCGACTGTGACTCCGGGCTCACTTGGCAGAAACTCCCCCTGACCCTCCACCCCATCGCAAAATGTAATGCCCGTGAAAAGGGTAGGTGAACACAGTGTTATATAGAACATAGTCCTGAGAGCACAATTGAAAATGAAAACTAGATATAGTGTATGGTATAAACTATGCACCAAAAAGTGTGATATAAGATGAACCGGGGCGTGAAATATAATATGCACTACATTGTGCGCAATGACAGATTCATTGGAGAGCGCGAGATTGCACAGGCACTAGCGCATGCTATGCGATATGCACCTTGGAGTGTAATATGCACAGGGCAGTGTTGTGTAACCTAACTAGTCTCTAAAGTTGTAATATAAAATATGTGCTGGGGAGTGTAACGTTGCATATTCACTGTGACAAAGATATGGATCCCAGATTGTAAGATGTATGGCATAGCGCTGTGCGTTATAACATAGGCATCGAGGAAGGCACATTAGATGGTACAATATAACCCGTGCAAAGGCAAGTGTGGCATGACATATTCACGGGGTGGTGTTACAGTGCACATGGGCTAGAGAGTGTCATAACATACGCACTAGCTGGTGGAATATAACACAGAGGTGTGTGGCACTCGGCGGACACTGGTTGGTGTAACACAGCATTGGGCTCAGCCAGGAGCGCGCTGTGACTCTCAAGTGAGGTTCGTCTCCTTTCCAGAGAGTAAAATAAAAAGTATTACACATCCGGCGGTGGATGTGTGTTTTATTACCCTTGAGGGGGGTTTCTTGCATAGTTTTGGTCACATTTTTGTCGAATCTCCTTTGAATGGCTTGGTGTGCGTGTGTATTAAATGTGCCCGTCAATAGCTACCCATGTTTGTATAAATAAACGACAAAGGTGTCTACTTGGAGAGTACCCACCGGCGGGGGCGCCGGGATTAGGCGCGGTAGGGCGTCAGACACGTCAGAGCTTCACTAGCGGTGTAAATACATTCCACGTGGATTCATTGTATGCATAGTCGCCTTTTAATGAATATCACGCAAATCGTCATGGTGATAGGTACGTACGGTTTGTCCAGCATGTCCTAGGTGTTTCTATAAATATATTTAAAAAAAAATAATAAAAAACAAAGGCCGGCCCCGGGGGATTGGGTCCCCGGGGCCATTAGTGGCCTGAGGAGGGGGGCAACGCAGCCCCCCTCCTAAAGAATTTTAAAACAAGGCCATGCCCAAGGGGTTGGGGTCCCCGGGGCCGATTAAGGCCTCGGGAGGAGGGCCACGCGGCCCCCTTCCAAAATTTTTTTTTCTAAAAAAAAAATTTGGGGGCAGGCCCTGGGGAAATGGGTCCCCAGGGCCAATAAATTAGAAAAAGAAGGGGGGCCACACAGCCCCCCTTCTTAAAAAAATTTAATAAATAAAAGATCGGCATCACGCCGGAGGCCACGCCCCCTCCTTGCAGCACTCTGCAAACGCGCCCCATGGCGAGTTGTAAGTTGGGGAATTAATTCCCCTTCAATACTGAGGGTCCCTGAGGGCCAACTAGCCCAACAGGTATCTCCAGTATGCGCCAGTGAGCTGCGTTGCAGACAGGTATTCTGAGGCCACGCCCCTTTTTACTCCTCTCTGCAATGCAGCTCTGTGGTGCTTACTGGAGGTACCTAGTGGGCTAGTTTGACCCTAGGGACCCTTAGGATTCAAGGGGACTTAATCTCTCAACTTAGAACGGCCACAGTGCGCGTTTACACAGTGGTGAAGGGAGGGGACGGGGCCTGAGGTGACGTGTACAAACACGCCCTGTGGCGCGTTTTAAGTTGGGGAAATAATTCCCTTTCAATCCTGAGGGACCCTGGGGGCCAACTAGCCCACCAGGTGCTTCCAGTAAGCGCCACTGCGCTGCATTGCAGAGAGGTGGTGCAGGCCGTGCCCCTTTTTACACCTCTCTGCAATAGCGCTTACTGGACATACCTAGTGGGCTATTTTGCCCCTAGGAACTCTCAGGATTCAAGGGGACTTAATCCCCCAACTTAAAACGGCCACAGGGCGTGTTTACACAGTGGGAAAGAGAGGGGACGGGGCCTGAGGTGACGTGTGCAAACACGCCCTGTGGCGCGTTTTAAGAGGTAGTTTTAATCCCCCTGCCCTATTATATACTAGGGCCTTACAGAGGAGGAGGCCATGCTAATCACATGGGGACTCCAACGCATAGTGTTCCCTAGTGTATGTAGGTGTTTTCACTGTATTAAGTGTCTTTCAACATAGCACTGGCTCTAGGACTGGTTAGTCAGACTCAGTTACCACCAGTATCCGTCTGAAAAAGTTGAGGGTACAGGATTATCTTGCAACAAGGCTTCTTTTTGCTCTTCTGTTTGTTCTCTCTGCACGTTATCCTTCTTCCTGCACTTTTCTTCGTCTTTGAGGACTGCGTTTTTTCTTCTTTCTTCACATGTCCTATCTCTGTAGGCATAGTTAGAAATTAGCATTTAAAAAACCTTTGAAATTCACTGAAAAAAACATAGGTTTCAGGCACGGTATAGTTAGGAATTAGCATTTAGAAAACCTTAGAAATTCACTGAAAAAAACATAGGTTTCAGGGGCCTTATAGTTAGCAGGACCTTTCACTCGTACAAATCCATTGAAATTCCTCCGTTATAGTTAGTTCAGCTAACTATAACTCATGCGCCCACAATGCACTGCTGATGACGTCACATATTACATCACTCATGACATGGTCAGTGACATCACTGATGACATCACTGATGATATCATCCTTGTGATAGAGTGGCAGACCTCCTCTCACCCTAATATAACCTTTGATAAACACATTCAAAAATAGAAACTAAAATTTTCAAAACAATGGACATGCCAATACCAGTTACAACAACCTATTCAGTAATTCTAAGATCCACATACACATCCACTCATTCACCAACAGTCCTATACAGTCACTCATACATGTACTCACTCATCATGTGTACTCATACACCTATACATCCTGTTACACAACGCCACTCATCCGTAGAGTTACTCACACACATAGTCACTCATGCTAATAAAGAATCAAACATCCATTTACTTGCATATACAGTTATACACACACCACCACACTTACTTCTACAGAAACTTACACATACTTATTCTTTTAAACATTCACTTATAGAAACACATACTTATTCATACAGGAACTCTTCCAATCTCTCACGCTCACATATACTCACTTATATACACCAATAGTCACATATACTAGTATAAAACATATGTAGTTACTCATAAAGACACTATTGAGACAGTCATTCACTCACTAACACACCCATACACACACTCATCCACCCATACAGTCCTGCACACATGCTGTCTTCAACACATACAGTGAGTCACTCATTCATGCATCTATGCACTACGTAATACCCCCCACCGAACCATAGAGACACTCAGACACTCATACTGATACTCAAAAAACCAACTAATAGCCTATATAGACACTCATGTAGCTACTCACCAACCCATGCAGCCACTTATACATAAAGTGAGAGACTGATACAGATATTTATATATTTAAACATTACTCACTAAGCCATGTATTCACTAAGATACACTTAATCAGTCAGTTATACAATCAATTTTTTTTATTAAAAATCATCCATTTAGACACTTATATACCCATTTATTCTTCCATCGACCTTGAGATATACATAAATAAAACATATTTAATTTTCAGAAAAACACACATTCACTGGATGATGTCATCAGTGATGTCATTTGAGATGTCATCAGTGATGTCATCAGTGATGTCACTGACCATGTCATGAGTGATGTAATATGTGACGTCATCAGCAGTGCATTGCGGGCGCGCGAGTGATAGTTAGCTGAACTAACTATAACGGGGGAATTTCAATGGTTTTGTACGAGTGAAAAGTGCAGCTAACTATAACGCCCCTGAAACCTATGTTTTTTTCAGAGAATTTCTAATGTTTTTTAAATGCCAATTCCTAACTAAAACGTGCCTGAAACCTATGGTTTTTTCAGTGAATATATATATACAAATTCACTGAAAAAACCATAGGTTTCACACACGTTATAGTTAGGAATTAGCATTTAAAAAACCTTGCAAATTCACTTAAAAAACCATAGGTTTCACACATGTTATAGTTAGGTGGATATTTCACTCGTAAAAAACCAATGAAATTCTACCGTTATAGTTAGTTCAGATAACTATAACTCGCGCGCCCGCAATCCTCTGCTCATGACGTCACATATTACATCACTTATGACATGGTCAGTGGCATCACTCTTGACATCACTAATGACATCATCCTTGTGATAGAGTGGCGGTCGCGCGAGTTATAGTTATCTGAACTAACTATCACGGTGGAATTTCATTGGTTTTTTACAAGTGAAATATCCACCTAACTATAACATGTGTGAAACCTATGGTTTTTTAAGTGAATTTGTAAGGTTTTTAAAATGCTAATTCCTAACTATAACGTGTGTGAAACCTATGGTTTTCTCAGTAAATTTGTACGGTTTTCTAAATGCTAAGTTATGTATGTATTATTTTTTTTTAATATATTTATTTTTCAATAAACTACGTATTAAAATTTTTTAAATTTTTTTTAATGGTTTTTCACCTTGCGCGCACGGTGCGCGCACCTCCGCGATTTTTTTAAAAAAAATTAAATGTTTTTTTCTGCCTTCGGGGTCCTTCATGGACCCCCTGACAAAGGCTAGGGGGTCAGGAACTCTCTACCCTGCCCCCTTTTCACGTTCGCCACCTTCCTTTTCCACTCTCGCACTGAAAACAAACAAAATGGCGGCCGACACTTCCTGATTTCGACAGATTCGAACGTTGACTGACATGTAACAACCAATCAGAATTACGCTCGCGCACGTTAGGGTGCGCGCACGGTGCGCGGCAGTAGATATGTATGTGCTTTTAACTGCAATTTTCTCAGGAACTACTGAACAGATTGACTCCATATATGCAAAAGGCACATCCCTGACCTGAGGACTACCTCTCTGCCAAATTTCAAGTAATTCTGTTCAGCCGTTCGGGCTGTACCTTCGACTAGAGGTCCTATGGGAAAATGCATGGGGAAAACGCGTTTTGGGACCCCCCTTTTTTCGCAGCCCCCGCTTGACGAATCCCCCTGAGACTTTCAGGGTAGGAGCTGAGCGGAGCGCCCCATTAGGTTTGAAAATTTTGCGAAGATTCGTCAACCGGCGCCAAAGTTATTCAAAATAGAATTTTGAGATTTCCTATGGAAACACGGTCCTAACTATAACTATCTACTGGCGACCGCCAGTAGATAATATATATCTATGGTACTACAGTGAGAAGAATTTGTGAGGGCAAGAAAAAATGTGAATGAGCCGCCATTTTCTAGCATTGTAATGACATTCTTAAGCCATAGGAATGGGGAAGAACGCTTTGGCGTTGTAATGTCTTTTTAACGTTTTACAAAGGCAATTATGAAAGCCAGAAACAGAGTTAGAACCGAAAATCTAGAGCAGTGCACTATATTTTCGACAAAGCCCTTATAAACATGCTCAATAGGTAAGGAATCAAACATTCAGGCAAAGTCGCAGCCTGCGGGGAAAGTCTACATTTCCAATCGTCAAAGTGACAGGTACAGCATAATATAGACACAGTGGTGTAACATTAGCCTCCGCAGTGCGCGAGGGCGAGGCGAACTCCACTGGGCCCCATCCGGCACTGTGAACGGGCAGGGGGCCCCTGGCCTTAAAGCTCCTAACTGGTTCCGGCGCGAGGTCCGCCCCTTCCCTGTACTTTGCAGTGCTGCTCCCTCCATTTTCTTTACTACACTGTATAGGCATATAGTATTGCATGTGCTTTGGAGGTATGGCAACTGAGTTGTTATACTATGCACCATACCGAATGTACATTTGCACTATAATGGCAGGTCTTACTGGTATTACTGTATACTCTAAGGCTGGTTGGAAGATTGTTGTTTTTTGTAGAATGTGAAATGATCTTCAATTATTTTAGTCTTCAAGTCCCTTGGATTCCAGAGACTTTCTTCCAGACTGTACATTCTTCAGTTTTAGAGGCCTGACTTTTCCTCCTCATGCTACCTATCATTAGTTGTTTGGGGCAATATGTGTTATATCCAGAAGACCATGAGATTTAATATGATCCTATGTTGGTTTGAGAGACACTGAACTGATTTTAAGGACAGCATGGGTTAATCTTTATATTTTAGGCTCAGCATCAATCTGACCACTTGCTATTAAACTGCAAGTAGCTGGTTTGTCTGCTTTTTGATAAGGTCAGTGCCCGTACTATTCAGGGAGACAAGATAGAACAGGAGCGTTGGTCACATGACGTCGTCCCTGTTTTTTGATAAACGCACCCAAGATATTTGGTCACTCTCAGAATGTAGATTAATATTTGGAGTGAGCGGACAGTTGCCCACCTCAATGAATAATCACAGCATTTGTCAGAGTGAACCCTCAAAGTCACTAAATTAATCTGAGCTTAACCTCCTGGTAGCTATGACACAGATCAGATAGGCTTAATTTAGGGCAATGTATACCAAAACAGTAAATAAGTAAAAACACCAAACAATAAAAACCCCAAACCGAAATAAAAAAAATCGAGAATAAATTAATGAACAAAATTACGCTAAACCAACAAAAGTCCAAAAAGGAGAACCAGAGTGATGATTTTTCGAAGATTTATGTGAAAATAGCATCAAAAAGGCCAAAGTGGTAATAGTAGCCTGTCGTTGTAAAATATTGGTACCTAGACACAATTTGAGGCCAACCTTAATGGCACCCTGTCTAGATACAACTAGTGGATTGGTCCGGCTGAAAAATATACAAACCCACGTTCAGAAAAAAATCTAAGTCTGAATTCAAAAAGGAAGTTTGTCACTTTTTTGAGTTGAAAATTGCGATTCTCCTAATAACATGATGAGAGAATCTGGATTTCATTAAAGACATGGAGGCTAACATTATCCCACCCTTTCCCTCCCGTGGGTGGATACATGAATTACTGAACAATAGATGCATAATTTATGATACAACCTTTATTCCATGTATTGCTGAAAATTTCATACAACCTTTTGTCAATGTATTGTTGAAAGTTTCATACAATCTTTTTTCAATGGATTGTTAAAAATTTCATATAACTTGCCCGCTTTGATATTACACCTTTCTCAGTTACATGACAACAGAGCACTTATACTCTTTCTTATTTCAGATAACTCAACATAAGTGATTAATCTAAACTGCTGTTTCTGCAAGGAAGATGTTCAGAAAGAATTAACTTCAAGTCCCCTTCATTCAATCTTCATTATTTCTATCTGTTTGGAATGCACACACAAAAAATTAAAGAAAATCTTACACAGAAGAAGACTTGCCTTATTACCTCGCATTTAAAAGAGGCAGACTATCCTATGTGCATGGCTATTGTATATCTGGAAGATTCTATTCTAGATCTGTTTCACTTTATGATGTATTGCTTCTAAGTGGCTGCTTGAAGTTAGCATTAAAAGAAATATGCATAATGGTAGCCTCTGGTCTTGTAATGAAATTCTCTCTGTGCGGTGCAAAGCTGAAAATGTAGCCCCCACCATCAACTACAGGTCGAATACTAGAAGCAGTTTGGTCCTGCTAACAACTCTGTAACTTTTTAGTTTTTGGTCAAAAACTCTTCTAAGTCCAAATGTAGCAAGGGGCTTTGTCGTTTTTTCAGGGGTGCAGAGGTCGCCGTGCAGCTCAAAGCTGAACAAGCTGAAGTTCAATCCGACGCAATGGAACTGCCAGTCACATACTTTTCGCAGTGTGTACCACTGAGGCTCTGGAGCAAACGTTTTTCAAAGTTACCAAACTTTGTCCTGGTATTCACACAACCACAGGAGTACACCTCTTAAGGCCTGAGGACCTCAATGGAGGGCACTTAGATTCCCTCAGGGTATCAGGTAGAGTCCAACATTAAACTCCTGTCCAAGTCAACTTGCCATTCGTCAGCTGGACACTTTAAGAACAATGACTCTTGAAGCTGTTGTGTCCCAGTAGTCATACAGGAGGTCAGCCAGCTGTCCCTTGAAATCCACTTCTTTATCCTGAGTACACAAGGGACCGGGCCTAGCCCTACAGGGCTCCTTGCAAGACCAGAAAGTTCTGTCCAGTTGGGTTGGGGTGCCATATTTATACCTGGCACCAGCTAATGGGTGGGGTGATTTCTGAGCACCTCAAACTAATGGGGTAAAAGTTCCCTGGGGGTAACCCTACTCATCGTTGCCATAGTCTCCATTTGCCTTACTGCAAATAGGCCCAAAATGCCATGTGTCGGTGCATTTTGAAGATGGCATTGATCTTCGTCCACACTAAACCGTACATGGTGTATAGGGGAGTGCATTATAGTAATCACTTTTGTCCTTCCACATCTAACACTAAAATACAGTTTGAAGGAGGCACTTTACCTGCAACATACCCAGAGACAGAAGTCCTGTAGGACAAAATTAGGGTCTTTATGCACCAGACAAGGGATTTTTCAAGAATTGTCATGCTATCTGCTCTCTCTCTTTCAAGTGTGTCAACGAATTACATGTGGCTCAACAGACCTGTCATGCAGGATTTAACACTGTAGTTTCAACAAAATACCCACAGTCCCCACCCTGCATATTCTATTGAGCTTAGAGAAGTCACGTGTTCTCATTCTGGTCAGCCTATTGTGTTCTCCTGGTAGGAATTTCACACCTCTTCCTAGGGCTGAGAACAGGCTAGGAGTTACTGGACTGGAAATGCAAATTAGCCTCCAGGAACATCAAGGAAAAAGTAACATTTTAAAGTTGATTTTTCCTTATTATTTATTAAAAATCTAACTTCAGCATAAATTTCTTTTTCAACTGTTAAAAATAGGTGTTTAAGTATGTTTCAAGTTGGTGCCAATCCTGATACATAATATTAGTATTTTAATCTGTAGTCTGATTTACTACATAGGAGATCTAGGCCTACCACGTGACAACAGATTTTAGGGCCTTGTCCCTGTAGGGATACGGTAATAATCATTTTCAACCTGTCCCATTATTAAATACCATGCATCCTGTGTTGTGAGCTGCACATCCTGCATAGAGGAGACTTAATAATATGTAAAAGCTGGGTCTTTACCTGTCAAGAGCTGTTATTTTGACAGGTCACAGTGCAGAGTTTGTAGTAGCAGTCAGGCTACAGAGCATAGGCCTGAAGCTATGTTTGCATTGCCACTGTAGTGTATGGCACAATAGGTGCTGCAGTCCACCAGTGGCATTTAACTATCATGTGCTGGGAGTACTTAAACCATATTCGACGGACGTACAAGCAAGTCAAGTGTGAGAATCAGGAATAAGCCAATGTAACCATATTTAAAGGGGGAGCATAAGCACTTTACTCCTCATTAGCTGGGTTAAAGGGCACAGAGTTCCAAAACCAGCAAACATATGGTACAGCAAAAGGCGAAAAATCTGGGGCGACCATGCAAAACATGGCAGATTTCTTAGAGTCACCATGTATAACTGGAGATCGGTTTTCATAAGATAAGATAAGATAACATAGTATTTATAGAGCGCTCTATACCCATAGGTGTCAAGGCGCTAAGCAGACGCAGAAAGGAGGAGAGCACACGGCCACCAGTTAAACGGGAAATAACCAGGTTTTTCTGTGTTCTTCTGCATCAGGAAAGAGATTGCCAAGTGGGAGTGTACTGCTGTGGTCTGACATAGTGACATTAGTCATTGGCCTGGCATCCACTAACGTGTGATGAGTAGTGCATCCCACTACTGTACAAGCGCAAAGCATTTGCAAAGACAAAATCACTCACTAAGTTTTCTCATGGTGACTCCAGATCCAGGTGGCATTGTTTGTGGGGCAGAAGGTCTTGTCCATAAAAAGGAATCTGGATTTTAGGAGCTGGAGTGGGGATGATGTTCAAATTCTGACATAACCTCATGCAATCCATGTGATCTATGTTGCACTGTGCTTCTGTGCCTAAGGTACTGGACTTTAGAAGAGAACTTCACCAACATGATTAGGAAGTAGTGTGTTATAGCATTACTCATTTCCCACTAGCAGAGAAAGCTGTACTTTTGTTAAATCTCTTGCAGCATACTCTTTGGTATTTTGCAAGTTCAATTTGTGTTGATGATGAAGCACCCAGGACACTGGGAATTGAATTTCTTGGTGTATTATGGTGCACAGAAGCGATGGGCCACCGTGACCAAATGCTTTCCGTGTCCAAGCAGCCTACCAGTAGGCACAAAATCTGTCTGAACAATGGGGTCAGGAGAGTTTGGATACCAGAACCTCTCTGGCTGTATTTTCGAGAAGCCCCCAATCACGGCAGCTTTCTTCAATCAGAAGCGCCACCTCTGGATCCTGACTCCGTCCGCCAGTCTATTTAATACTAGGGGCTGGGCTTGGAACTGAGGCCCAGAGGTCAGGCCTTGCTCCTTCAGCACCATAGTGATATGATGGAGAACATTCTGAATGTTTGTCTACCCCAGTCGTCCCAATTAATTATTTTACCACAATAAATCCCACCAAGCACATTAAATTGGTGCTTAATTTTACTTATTTTTCAACCATGGGGTTTAAATCGTTATTTTTTTCTCTTTGCCTCTAATGAGGAGGGACATGGAGGGCCTAATTTCCACCTCCCGGGGAAGACAAAGACATTCGGGAAATGACAAATGTGGATTTTTACTATTGCCCAGCGTGGGCAGCAATGTGGAAAAAAGAACATGGTTTCAGATGTAAAATATTAAAAAAGCAAAAATAGAGTTCATCACCGAGGCGATTTCAACGCTGAAATATGCTGTCAAAAATCGCAAAAGAACTCAATTTAACACAGGTCATTTACAAGCTTGCATCAGCTGTTTTTAAAGCAACACGTTATTTTGAGGTTTTAAGCTAAAGCTTGATTTGATTTAAAACCATCTCGGTGCCTCATACCCGCCCCCCCTCCCCCTCCCACTAGTCAACAAACTTTCACCTGGCACAGCACCATTTATAGAGACAGCTGAGGGGAGAAAGAACCTGAAGTGAGAGAAAAAAACACTGGATGATCAGAAATATGCAGGGAAAATTTGTATTAGCTGATTATTAATCAAACTAGATAATGTTTAGTGATTAGCGTTTGATGACAGAGGCCTGTAATGGATGGTTAGCAGTAGATAGCTGGCATCTCATACATGTCCAGCAGCAAAAAAAAACTGCTTCTTGTGAAAGATCAGCAGGAGATGTCTCACATCTTGAAATCACAGCAATTCTAAATATGCAAATTTTAACTAGTGGCAAAGTTTGGAAAGTAAGGGTGTCAGCAGTATCCATGGTTAACAATCGGTGAATATACCGAGGCGTCGAGGGCAGCATCTTGATGTCGAGAATACCTTTTTAGCTTTGGTCTCCTTCTTGATAAATCGGTATAGATCAATTGACATGCATCCGGTGAAGATATTGAAAAATTACTTATCAACATTTAATCCACCGAGTAACGCAGAGATCAGCTTGTGAAAATCAACATTAGAAAGAACTGCATGGTTAACAAGCAGTTCGGTCTTCATCTGTGGCATTGAATTGGGTAGGGATATACTGGGTATTACATTTTTAGGAACACATTGCAGCCTTTTGGGGGTGATTCATAAGTGTCAAAATATGAAGCATGCTGACTGAATGTCCCTGTGCCACTTGTTATTAGAACTCTGACAGGTTTAATGAAAGTGACAAGGGGAAGTATTTATTTATTTGATGTATCACTGACATGGCCCATCACCAGGATGCCAAAGTACTATGCACATTGGAAAACATAACACAACAATCAGACTGAAAGGTAGCATGGCACAAGAGATGCTAGAACCGAAAATGGAAGAGGAAGACGCTGTTGAATGTTTTAGCTTGTTTGTTGTGCCCGTTTTTGTATCTTTCTTTTGGTAACGAGCCCTTTGGAAAGGACTGGACAGGCTTATATTCTCTTTTTAAACATGTTGCTGCGATGCCTGGAATAACGTTGAAGTTTTTGGCAGTTAGATACGGAGTTAGATACGGATTTAGCTGTTATTTGAGGCATTTTTATGAAACATAATAAGAAATCTTTTGCATTGATTTATAACATGCGGTAACAATGCTTTGATTTAACCCCCCCCCCCACATTCCTATGTAACTGCTGATGTTGTCTTGATCACGCACGCTACTCGTTCATTCATTTCTCTCTCTACCTTGTTTGTAGTGTCTCTGGTTTCTTCTTTCTGATTTTTTCCCCCTTTTCTGTGCCTTTTTATCGTGTGCCTGGAATACTAAAATCATGAAATGCAGTAGAGTGCAAGACGGGCGAATCCAAATTGTTGGTCAGCAATGGTTGCCAACATCCACTCAGGCGTAAAAATGGGACACATGGAAGTTGAGACAGCATCGGGTGGCAAGGGCTCGGGGTCCAGCTGGCCTGCGGCCTCGTTTGCTGACCACGCAGACCCCAATATTATCACTGTCCTACGAAGGCCTTCTAGAGGTCTTTGCGCAGTTGTACAGCAAAATACCCTACTAAAACCTAGTTGTGTGCATTTGGTTGTGATCTATGCCGAAGAAGTGGCTTTCCCTTTCGTTGGCATGGAGTCTCCTTCTTGAGGCTTCGTTTGACGGGATTCAAACCCCATTCGCTCCTATTTTGTTTTCTTGTCAGTTGGACCACACGCTGCCACCGTTCACCGACTTGTTGTGATGCCTCTAACTGTTGGTACAGTGTCATAATATATCGTGGGGTGTGATGGCGCCAATTATCTCATTGCAGTTTGCCTGGTGCACTGTCACTAAATATCGACTAATTTGGGTTTGGAGGCCACCAAAAATCACATTGCTTACAGTGTGAATTCTCAAAACATCGTAATGTGTACAGCACTCTGTCACTAATTACTCTGATGTATTAAGTACATTGCCAGTAAATGTACTATATATAATGAACTGTTTACAAAGTCTCAATTAAGAATACATGATGCCAGTCAATTAAATAATAATGCATATGATTCAGTGTTTGCGTTACCTTTGCAAGTGCATGTCTAGTCCCAATGAATATCATAACATATTATTTATTGCCACAGACTTAATAATTGTTAAGTGTTGTGTCAGAAATGTATATGAATATGCACACACCGTCTGTAAAACATATGGATATTGAATTGTACAAACCAGATATTTAAAAATATATGGTGTAGTGTTTCTACATATATTTATGTATTTGTTGTGGTATCTAGGGATGTTGTAATATTTTAGTGCAAAGTTTTTATGGCATATAAACTGGAAAATGAAAATATTTTCTTAATTCCTAGAGATAAACAGCAGAATTGGGCCTGTTGTTTTCTCGCATTGGTGACTGACAGTTTCATACTCGTCTCGCACTAGATCACTGGCAGTTTCATATTCGACTAAACCTTCCTGTACCATACTACACAGTCCAAATTGCAAGACAGTTCGCAACTTTAGATACTGGTTAGATTTTATTGGTCTTTTACTAAATATTGTCATATGAATTTGTTTCATAAAATACTTAATAAATGAACATGTATACATCTTACTTGGTGCAGTATTGGTGAATATTCAGTGTATATTATAAAATGTTACTAAATCTATTTCATGTATCAGTTGAAAGTCACAAAGACCTTAATGTATCCGTGTACGTCTATAAATGTGTAATCATATTTCTATAAAGTACTGAAACACCTAGGTGTATTAAGTTGTAAATATGTTCGGCCGTTCACAAGCTTCCCAGGTCACCAACAACACTAGTCGCAAAATGTGACCTGTACAGTTTTCTTTTAATATATTTTGTCACAAATTGTGAGCAATATCTAAAGGTTTTATAGGATGGTAATAGTAAACACTGTTATTTTCTCACTTCTTATCACTACTTTTGCACAGCTACACGTTAAAATAAGACTATTTAACCATAGTAACAATGTATCAACCACTCTTGAAGTACTGATTTCGCTGTGCAAAACGTTTTACTCATAAATACATTTAAAAAAATCAACTGCCCCTAAATAAATTGATTATCATGCCCACCATTTTTTTGCACTTTTTAATCCTTTAAAATGTATGCTTCCTAAACCATGACGATTTCAGGTAATTAGATCTGAGTGTTTAGCAATATATGAATTACTTCAACATAAATTCACTAAAGAAATATATACTTGCCTTGTATTTTGGCTTCTCCCTTGATTAGGTATTTAATATTTCTCATCATCTGCACAGTTGACTAAAGAGCTGTTTATTTTAAATGAAAGTATAAAAATATCTTAAATATTTACGTCATCATAGCTCACTAAATATCTACATATATTAATCTGTCAGTGTAATGGCACTTTACCCAAATAACAGCACATTATTACTGAATGTCTCACCATATTGGGTAAGTAAATTGAACGCCTTAATATATCAATACATTCTCACTAAACATTATTTTTTACCCGTGCAGTGTCATTAAATACCTAAATATATTGATACATCAGTAAATGTCTTAATGTCAGTTTTAGTCATAGGCGGCAATCTGCAAACATAAAACATTTAGTGAATCTGGTCTCTTTTATCTTCATCCATCATAACAGTGCTATTAGGCTGTCTGACTGCCACTCTCTGAGAGGAGTCGCAACAGCTCGAGGATGCTCCACCATCCTCCATATCCTTCTACTCAAGTGACTGTCAATACTTCCAAGATCCCCACATCAGTCAGTAACACAACCATCAACAATACAATGAAGAAAGTGTGGAAAACTGCCTTTTTGAGCATACTCTAAACTTATTGTACGCATCCCTCTGGTTTGTTTATCTGCCACATTCCTCTTGCTTCTCCGTTTAGGGATACTACCTCAGCATAAAGCTCTCGAATATCTCTCCATTTCTATTTTAGTTATATACATACACCACTGTCATGAATTTGTTTATTCAACAAACTGGTACACTGTCACTAGTTACCTCTTATATTTGTGAGATGCTGCTAAATATCTACATTACATATACTGTCAATGTAGCTTAAACTCTAATATATTAGTTAGGTGGTTTTAAATGCTTTAATATGTCAATGAAATGTGACAAATCACCTTATAGCAGTAAAGTTTAAAAATAAATATACATTGGTTTTACTGTCAATAAATAGCTCAAATTGTCTGTAGGATATAACTTTAAACTGTCATGGTATAATTTCAATAAATACTTTAGTAGGCTAACAAAATGTCAGTAAATACCACAGCACATCAGTTCAGTGTCCGTGAACGCCTTTGTATATTTTTCAGATGTATCTAAAAACTTGAATACGTTTGGGAGATGTGACTAAAAGCATTACAATATTGGCAACATGCCAGCAACCCACATGCTATTTCATTGAAATATAAAAATGAAATGTTAGTGAAAACATTACTATATCAGTAATATGGCACTAAACACACGATAGAGTAGCAAGATTAGTGAAATGTCAGTATCATGGTATCATAATATAGTGTGAAACAGCATGGCAGTAAGGTTCACTGTGTAATATTGGTATATCAGTGAAGGTCAACATATACATTAATTATTTTAAGATACCAATGACATTGCAGTATATACCATAATTCAAGTGTTCTAGCCAGCATTTCTACATATCTGAGGGCCCAGTTTTTTAACACTATCTTATTGCCTATGCATCTAATGTTCTATTCTGTAATTTCTGGTCGCTCTAATAAGTATTGTATTTTCTTCTTTTATTGTGTGGTGTGATCTGTAAATCCCCTTTACATCGGAGATGATTGAATAATTGTCAAATGTCTTGTGTTCTACCTAATGAAATGTGCATCTCTTAATGTATATATAATCAAATAACTATCAACAATAGGATCCCAAATCATACAGTTTAGCACTGCGTTTGGAGGGCTTTTGAATGCCCTTCAATTTGCTTTTACTTCTCTCCAGCATATTCAGGAACTGCAGGAAGATAAATACTACTCCTAGGAGCACATGGGATATCTGTGCCGGGGTGTCTATCGCAAGCCTTGGTCCTATGTCACATTTATAACACAAGCTCTAGAGCCACTGGGGAACTGTACTTGGTCTCTGTGCGCAGCAAGTCTGTGAGTTGAATGGTCCAACACCTTCTTTTCAGAAGGAAGGAAAATTAAACTATGCGAGGCATAGCACGCCGAAGTCTTCCCTGGGAAAGTTAAAGGTGCGATTTAGAAGCTCAGTTCTCCATGTTGTGTGTTTGGCAGAATCCTCCTCCAAATCCTCTTCAAAACTGAACCTAAGCTTCAGATGGGGGCGATCAATATTGAGCATACGGCGTATTTCTCATTATTTTACCAGAGCAGCTAGAAACTGTTCTTTTTGTGCTTTATTTTAAAGTCCTCTTTGAACAAAAGCAAAAAGGAAATGCGCCCTGCATGCACAATGCTGGGTCAGCAACGGTGAAAATAAATCCTTTCCTAAAAATACTTAGGAAGGTGTTGAATAAACTGTTGGTGAACTCTTGGGTGATGCTGGTCACACCCCTTGGCCCTCAGTTGCCGCTTGGTGTCTAGTCCAAGATCACCGTAGGAACTGGCCTTATCTGTTTTGGATGACTTCCTAGTTTGCCTGGAGCTCTGAATGGATAAGTGCTATGTGCTTTTTTTCCTTTGCAAGTGGTGGAAATGAAAGAGCCATTATTTCTTAGGCTGGGCAGATATCCGTAAGGCAGGAAGAGTGATGTGATCCACAAAATAAAAGCGTGTAACTGTGTAACTAGAGGTAGTGTTGATGGTGGGGTAGAGAAGAGCAAAGAAAACCTGGCAAAAGACAGATGTAGGAATGAAACACTAAACTAAAACTTACATTTGAACCTATAAATTGTATTTCTGAAGAGTAACAAGTGAAGAAGAAAAAAAAAATTAATGTGTAAGAAGTAGAAATAAATTATTGGAAGTGGACTGAAAAGTAAGCATGGAAGTTAAAACTGATATCTTTGTTCCTCTGTTTTGCAAATTGTTATTGGCGCCTGTGAGTCTGTCATCATATTTTAAAACTTGGCAAATATTGTTAGAGACGTTTGTCATCCATGTGCTGGCACCCGCAATCTCTGGCATTGAAGGCAATGAAAGTGTGTTCCTTTGTACAATATTTCAATTTCACACGAAGAGGAGTAGTCTCTAAAAATTACTTCACGCTTGCGCCGCAATGAAAGCGAACATGCCACGAAAAGAAATGGATAGCGCTCAAATGACGTGATGAGCGGATTTATTCTTGCATTTTTTTTGGGCTCGATTTTATATATTTTCATATATTTTGACCCCTTCTGTTTTTTGCCAGTGCTGTAGCACCTTTGGATTTTTGGAGTAAACATGGGGGTGAAAATTAGAATTTTTGCCTCGGGTTTCAGTTACTAAATAAAAAGAGCGAAAAAGAGAGGAGTCTGCAGCAAGAGAGAAAATATCAGGACAGCTGCTGGTATACGGCCTAGTGGGAACGTGGCTGTTGTGTTTTTAATGGCATACGCTGCCAGATAGTCCATATTGAGATAGGAAGGGAACAAAAATCGCTAAAATTAACTGAAAAAAAGGGAGAAGTGTCGTACTCTGCTTATTCATTAGACGTGAACTTGTCGGTTTGCTAAATAGTTTTCAGTCTCTGCACAGCTCTCTCTCTCTCTCTCTCTCTCTCTCGCTCGCTAGCTGGCTCCCTTTTCTCCTCCCTCCCTGCCCTCCCTCCTTGTATCCCTTTGACGCTGCTATTGGCTGCCCAGGCGAGTGTCTCTTTGCCAAAATAGGTGGATCCTTCTGTTCCTGGCATTGGCACAGGCAAAGGTTGGGGACTGTGCATGAAAGGAGAAAGAGAGAGAGAGAGAGTTTGAGAGCAAAGAAAACAGAAAAATGCTGTGAGGATTCGTTTGCCAGGAGCTCCGAGTGCTTTCCTCTCCGAACCTACCCAGCTCTCCAAACCTGTGACCTCCCTTTCTGTGCAGGCAGACAGAGGCAGCTAACTTTGCATCTTTCCATTCCTGCCAAGGCCTCAGCGTCTTCCCTTTTGCTGTTTTCATTCTCTTCCCTCCCCCAGTATCTCTGCACCCTCGATTTTATTTTCTTTCTTAATCGTACATGTAGACATTTATGCTTTTTGTTGCCCAGAAGCAGTGTCGGCTTTCTCCGTTGGCTACTGTTTACTTTGCAAGCGTCCCAATTTTCTGGCCCTTGTCTCTTGTTTATTTATTGTTGTTGTTTTCGCCCCCGCCTGGTCCCTCTAATCCAGTCTTTCGCCCCCACCACGCCCTTCAAACTCCGCAGTCGTTCTGTTCTGTGTTTTAATTTTTATTCTACAGTAAACCTTCTCCCTTGGCTGTAAAAAAATATAAATATATATCTATCTATATATAGATAGATATATATTTATAATATTTAGCATTTCATTATTTTGTGGGGCAGGATACCAATTTAGCACAATTTGGGCCCCTTTCCCTTAACAGCTCAATCTAGCGCTCACCAACCCACCAACCTTACCCCAAGTCCACTAAGCTCAGAATATTGATATCCTGCTGCTAGATTCGTCGCGATGTGCAAGAGGAATGGTAACTATTAATAATTTTTTTAATCATTATTTTATTAATGTATCAGTAAATTTGGCATATGAATTGCACATTGTTTACGTTTTTATTTCCTTTTCCTTTGCTGTTTTATGCTCTATGCACAAATTTATCAGGTTTTTGTCCAAACCAGTTGGCGCTTCTAATATGTTTTTTAAAACATAAAAGGTGACAGTACCACTGAAATTTTAAGACGATTTGAGAAAGGGTGGGTTTTCAGCTGGAGTAGTTCATATTGCATATTGGTAAAGGCAGCACGGTTTAACCCTACTTCGAATGAAAAAATATTGTCTGTTCAGCATTGTATTATTTAGTTCTTTTCAAAGCAATTGCAAATTTGTTTGTAGGCCAACATCTTTCCTGCAGATTGCAACTTATGCTTTCCTCTCATTTCTCCTTCTCTTCACAGGATGAATTCCATCCATTTATCGAGGCGCTCCTCCCTCATGTCCGTGCCTTCTCATACACATGGTTCAACCTGCAAGCCCGGAAGCGAAAGTATTTCAAGAAGCACGAGAAGCGGATGTCCAAGGATGAAGAGCGTGCAGTCAAAGACGAGCTGCTCGGCGAGAAGCCTGAGATCAAGCAGAAGTGGGCCTCCAGGCTGCTGGCCAAGCTGCGCAAGGACATCCGGCCCGAGTTCCGTGAGGACTTTGTTCTGACCATCACCAGCAAGAAGGCACCATGTTGTGTGCTTTCCAACCCTGACCAGAAGGGCAAGATCCGCCGGATCGACTGCCTACGGCAGGCCGACAAAGTGTGGCGGCTGGACTTGGTCATGGTCATTTTGTTCAAAGGGATCCCCCTCGAAAGTACTGACGGGGAACGGCTGTACAAGTCACAACAGTGCTCGAACCCTGGCCTGTGTGTCCAGCCCCACCATATTGGGGTATCGATCAAGGAGTTAGACCTCTATTTGGCCTACTTTGTGCACAACCCAGGTACGTCAAAGACCCTGTGTGCCTTTACAATTTTGCTTGTTTTTTGTATTTCTTAACAGTTGTATTTTTTTCCAAGCTTTTTCCTTATCCAAGATTAACTGAAACTGTTTCTCCAAGTCTCTTTACTTTAAAAGGAATAACAAGACAAAATGGGTACATTCAATCCATAAAACAGGATCTAAATTTCAAGGTGCGCATTTCCTTCCCTTAGGCCATGATGCGTTCAAGTCATTGTTGTCTCAATTCTAACTAGGTAAATTTGCTTGGTTTATCACTGGCATTAAAATAAGTCCCCAAACAAACCCGAAAGAAAAAAAATGCCAGGTCAAAGTTCTCCTGAGGTCCAGACTTTCTTTAAAAGCATCTCCCTGGTAGACTCTGCACTGAAAAACATCCTAACGCCTCAGCCGTGCAGTTAGTAAGTCGCAATTTTCCCCTCAAATTGAAGCATTTGAGCCACCCCTTGATGTAATGGGTGGATAGATTGAAAAACAGGGGTAGGCAGCTTTTAAGGCCCTCTCTTACATGAAACCAAGCTGCAGCGCTGCATTCTGTGAAAAGGCAGGAAGTGTGCCTCGTCATTTATTTGGTTTGCAAAAATGCTTTCCTCTATCCGTATGCGCAGTAGTATAGCGTAATAGTTTTTTGCAAAAGGACCGTAAATGTTTGGAGAATACTACTGCAACATACGCAATAGCCTGCCCGAGGGCCGAGACCCGGGTTATCATCGGCGGGTTAAAATCAGACTTCAAATTGGCCAAAAAGATCCATTCGCTTTTTCTAGGGTGAAAGAGTTAAACAGAGCGCCGCTGTTCCTAGGAACGGTGCCCACATTTTCGCAACCTTTTGCCAATGCCCCGTGGCACAGACGCCACCAGCTCTCAAAAGCCGTCCTCCAAAGTGCCCCGCCATGGTGGGGTCCCAGTCTGCAGGTAAACCGAGCTTCCACTTCGGGGGCTGAAAACACAGTCTGGGTTCTCTGGTAAAACGAGAGCCTTTCTTTCCGAAACCGCACAAAACACTTACAGAAAGATCACACCCCTCACCACTCTATTTTTTTTGGGGTAGGCGTGGAGTCGTCGGAATGCGAGAGAAAGGGCATTGTGAGTTTAATTGTGAGGTTAGTTAAACGGGGAAACCACAAACCCAGCGTACTTTTCACCGAGGCGGTGCGGCTTTAAAATTGCCATTGTATACTCTGAGTGAGGAAACTTTCCCTAAAGAGCCGCATCTCTGGTTTCCTTTTGTTATTTTTTTCCCTGCATTTGTCATCTTCTTTTTGATTGTATCAGAAAAGGGCCACGCTTGATTTGCCTTTCTTTCCCTCTTGCTGCGGTTTCACCTCTTCCCATTCCCTATCACCTGATACTTTTGACTCTGGACACGAGGTTTGACTTACTGTGTGTGCTCAGAGCAGAGAGACGTGGCACGCGCTTTTAGTGCTGCAGACTGAGTGACCCCGGAGCGTTTTGAGGCTGATGCCCTGAAAATAAAATAAAGTAAAAACATGCATAGAAATTCATTTTTCAGCACCAACAACGTCCCCACAAATTGCCTATTTATTTCATTTTTTCATTCTACTAATTTTTTTATGCTTTGATGGCTTACTACCTGTGACTTGATTGCTTTTGTTTTTTATTTACTCATCTTACTTTTTCACTGCTGAATTTTGTTTCTGTTTGCTTGCCCTTCGCTGTTTCATGTGAAGTATTCAGCAAGGTGATACGGTTGGCATCGTGGTGTAATATAATCCCTACAGGATCAATATTTTGCCATGAAGAGCAGCTGTACAAATATGTTTTTTACTTTTTGACCATCATCATCAATTGCTATTTACTGTAAAGTTTACAAACTTGAATTTCAATAGAATAAATGGCACCACTATCTCCTGGAGTTTTTAGAATCCTCTGTCGGGTAGGAAATACACACCGAGTCTGCCCTAAGGACAGTGTGCTTAGTATTAACTGGCCAGCTCCATTGCCCAGTGCATGAGCGTCCGGGAGTACCACCTCCACAAGGTGCCAGCTCTTGGTGTGAGGAGGGCCTCTGTCAGCCCATTAGTGTTGGTGGCCACCTTGAAGGTCAAGGCATTTCCCGTACGTCATCCCTACAACCACTCCAAGCGCAAGGGATGCCTCGGAGACGTTGCCACATTATTAGTTTCACAGACACTGAGCAATGTTAAAAGTGGATTTCAGTGCCTATGATCTATCAGTGCTGGTGGACAAGAGCCTCCCCAGTATCAACTGCCCCAAAACCACTTTTGCGAAATGGCGCTTCCATTTACCTTTCACCTTGTCAACACAGGCCTTTTTGATAGTCCAATTTGTGAACAGGAAGTAGTTTTTAGTTCGAACAGATATATCCAATTAAAGAAAATAATATTTGTATTCACATTGCAACTTTTGACCTTTCTTAAAGTGGTCTTCAGATACTTTGTGAATTCTTTCTTAATTCTGAATAGCTCTACTCTATAAATTGGTTTAGAACTCCTTCATTGCTAACTTACTTCAGTCCGGTTGTTCAGCCGCTTTGCCCTTCTCAGCCCACATGCCTGGCGGTCAGCTCTCCGTGGCCAGCTTGGTTTGCTTTTTTTTCTTTTGTGTTTTTTTCGGCTTTACTCGGGATCTCACGAAAACCTTCAGCTTCAAGGGTGGCTGAGCAGCGGTGGGTGATTTTATTTTTCCTATTTTGACTCACTTTTCAGATCAGTGCGGGTTGCTGGAGGGACACACTTTCTATGGCTCTGGGACTATCAAGTTTCTGCTCGGCTTTCTGACAATGAGGAGCACTGTGCAGCCTGGCATAGGGAGAGGGGGAGAAAGGGTGAAGTGGCTGGCATGGCTGGGCAGACAGCATTGTGGAGATGGTAGCTGCTGCCAGCAGCACGGATTAGAGAGCGCTTCCCTCCCAAACAAAAAAGTCACATGAGAAACAAAAGCAACCCATGGTTTAAAGGCATCAAAATAAAAAATAAAAAACGGAAAGCAACTGGAAGCCAAAATTAGAAAGAGACAAAACTTCAGATAAAAAGATAAAATTAGCAAGCAGACTGTGCCAGCAGTTGGTTGTGGGAGGTGGGATCACGAAAGCGGAAAGATAGTGCCTATTTTTGTGTAAATACTTTGCTCCTGGCAAAGGCATGCATAGGCTCATAATCATGTACGTCTACCAATAAATGTCCTTTCTTAAAGTACCAATTTTTACTGCAAAGAACAGGACAGCAAAATCTAAGTTTCTTCAGACCTAGCCTGTCATGAATCCAGCGTTTCATTGTTTGTTGCAATGTATGCTCTGGTCAGAGGGATTCGAAGCAAAGCCCTCTTTGAAAGCGCAGTGTAGAAGTTGCAGTACATTACAGCGTCTGCTATAGACCTTGCTCTATCCTGTATGTTCAGCCTCTGGCACCATAGTGTTGTTCTCAGCAAAGGTGAAGGGGAGACCAGATCTAGCCTGTTACGCACTGGTATGCTTTTGACTTTCCCCCATGCACTTCTCACCATCACTTTCCTTCATCCACAACAGCGTGCAACAATAGGATATGATTCGTCTGCGTCAGTCGAGTGGGCAGGCTTCAGACTCTCTGTTTCAACTCTTCCAACAGCTTCTTTCTCTTTGGCCTACTGGAGCGATGGGGCACCAAACAGATTTTACTTTTTGGGTTTATTTCCGAGATTTCCCACTACGAGCATCAGTTTTCACCCCTGATGTTAAGCAGTACAGGGAATCTGTCAGGTATGCTTACAGCTGGCGAAGGAACCAAGACAGGGGAGTTTAAAGTTATGAAAAACTGTAAGGAAAGATAAGAGGAATATATAATGATTATAGGAAAGCAAGACCGCAGAAGTTAGTTAGGCAAGGCAAAATGAAAAACATGTAACTGCAAAAAAGATACTTTTGAGCTATTCAAAAATGACAGAGGGTACCGAAAGATGGAAAATTTAAGAAGAGCAGTCCAGAGAAGAAAAAAGCAACCATGAAAAACAAGCATTGGTTAGAAGAAAACAGGTATAATTAAAAGGAAAGTTGTGAACTGGAGAAAATATAAAAGACGAACTTGGGAGAGTACAAAAAAAGAATGAAATGGAACAAAAGAGGAAGAATATGTTGCAAACAATGAAGAAAAAATGAACCAATTAAAATAAAAAATAAAAAGGAGTTAAAACTGAGAAAATAAGATGTCCAAACACAGAACACAATGCAAGGCAAAAAAACACAAGAAAGGCCATCTCCCTTTCGAGACTACTACATCTTTGTTTACCAAGGAAGCAAGGAAATACGGTGCAATGAGAAAGAAAAAAAGTGATTTAAAACAGAGGAAGAAGAAGGTGTAAATGAAAGAATGGTTACGCAGTTTTGGAAGGAATGAGAACTGGAAGCAAGGAAGGAAGACCAATAAATTGGCAGTGGTTACACTATAGCCTAATATATTATAAAGCCATAGTCTAGGTTCCCCTGATCGAATGTGCATACAAATAGATGTACCTTAAGGTGTAATAGATTCAAATCATACATTGACAGTGCCTTACATTTCAATGTTTTACTTGGTTTCTCTCACCAAAATGAGTTTATAGTTAACATAAATGTATAATCTGTGATAATCTTATTTAGTAATACACAACCAAGCATTTCATGCACATCGAATGCACTTCTTCAGTGGTCCACAAGTACCACACTTCTGTTAGTTCTCTGTAATTCAACATCATAGAAACAAAATGTCAGTTCACACACAGTTTTTGGTTCAGCTGCAACTTCAAAACCCACTTCTATTTCAAGTTCAATCCTTGTACCAAGTGTTAGTCCTGCAATCACCAACACACCAACTGCATACCAACTCCATTAATGTTCTTCTTTCTACCATGCCTAACTTTAAGCAATCCCATGAACATGAGCCATTTGTCACATTGTTAGTCCCCATTTTGTTAACCTTTCTGCTCATAGGCAACATTTCATTTAAGTTCTTTCATTATGACCCAACAGTTGCCTTGTTTTAAAGTACTATCCAGTAGGTTTTACTTCATGATTATCTTTTGTCCCTTTTAGCTCTCCTTAGGAATTTGTCTACAATTTCCAAATACGTGAAATCAAAGCTGATTAATATTTTGCTGAAAATATTTAACACTTATACTTTACAAATATCCCCCTGGGTACTAACTAACTGAAATGTATATACAAAAGGACAGTATTTCATCACTGTAAGGAGAAGAAAAAAGCTTTAGACAAATAAAAGAGACAAAATGAAAATAGTAAAATCCATGGGGCTCAAAGGAATAAGGAGTGAGTTTCATTTGCAAAAAGTAGTGTAAGAGAACTGCATGCAAGAAAATAGTGTTTGGATACAAAGAAAAAGCTGTGTAGAGTGCCTGATGGCAAGTTTTGACAAAGGAAAATGTGAAAACAGGACACATTGTTTGTCTGATGTCACTTCCCACTAGAAGCTCATTTTACACCTGCCTGTTTGAACGCAATACAAAGGGCCTGGTTTAGACTATGGCGGATGGAGGTAAATCAATCGGAATTGTGGAGGAATTTACTTCTGCCGCACCAAGGGTCCTTCACCCACTAAATTGAGAGTTGTCCGCTGGCCCATCAGACAGATCTTATTATTGTCATGAACCACCATCTTTTAACATGTTTTTATATTTTCAAAAACAAAATCTCAATGCGGGATTTTGTTCTTGAAAAATACAAAAACTAATAACCCCCACACCATGGTTTTACTGGTCATTTGACCTCCCACTCTGAATCAGGTTGGCGGTCGAATTACCAAATCTCTGATGGCCCTTACTTCCTCACACTGTCGGAAAAGTATGTCGGTGTTGGAGATGGAGTAGAGTCTCCGTCACTGACATGCATAAGTAAGATCTGCCTGTTTGTAAATCAGGTGGGCGGACCTTCAGTTTGGCAGAGAGGGTTCTCCATTGCCTTTGTGACAGAGTACCCTCTACGCCAAACTCTAAATCAGTCTCTAAGAATTTCGATCAGCAAGAAAGGATGAGACATGACACACACGGAAAAAAGAATGTAGGTAAAATGAAAGTGTTAGTGGCAGATAAGGAGGTGGGATTCCAGCACAAAGAATATCACAAAAGTGAACTTGAAAACAAGAAAAATAAAGTAAAAAGCAATAGATATTAGGGCACACATAAAATTAGGATCTGATAGTCTGACCATATACAGATAAAAAGAAGGAGTGAACGAGTTGGATAAGGTAATGATTGAGGGAAATGACTGAGCAGCAATGATAAAGTTGTGGCACGGTACTATGAACCAGTGGCAGGGTACAGGTAGCTAGACATTTGATTGCAAAATAGAGAACGAAAGGACATAGGGAAGTGTACCTGGACCTAAGTATCCGGGCAGGTGTAGACAAGATCACTGCTGCAGGTTTAGATTCCTGTTGGCTGCCCCATCACTTTCAGGAGAGATATTTTCTGTGCCAGTGGGAGGGAAAACTTACTGGAAAAAAGATGTCTGCCATGCAGTGTCGAAAGCACCATTAAGATGAATCCTTTCTGGAGACTTCTTGCTTAAGCACCTTCTTAGATCAACAGAGTGAGGAAGAGTCGTAAGGCAGGGTTGGTTGCCTCAATGGAGAGTTGGAGAAGGAATCCGCAAGCAAGGCGAAGCTCAAGAGGCGACCGCTCGCCAAAGTAAGGGTTCAGTGGGTACTTATGTGCGATGCTAAAGAATAGAAGATGCTGGAGGTAGCGTGAGTGCGACAGTCAGGGCCCACAGTACTGCATACCTGATATTTCACATTGAAAACAGAAACCAACTATAAGAAACAGAAAAATTGAATTCCACAGTTGCAAACATGCACACACGGACAGCACACATATATAAAATGGACATAGAAACATAGCAGACTGGTCCGTACACACATGCTAGCGCGTTCACACAGACAAAATGAGAAATAGAAAACATTGTAAAGCATTGAGAAACACAACTACAGACACATGCAGTCTGACGTGTAAACGATGCCCTTAGTAGCAGGGAGAGATCAATTGGACTTTGCTAGCAGCGACTCTAATTTTGTATAAAAAAGGAACATCTTGACTCCGAAAGACTGCTTGCTTTCTTTTTGTTGACTGCCGAAGTGAATCAACCCCTCTGATATGTCGGCAGTAAATCTAAATAACTAATGTACTCAATTACATTAAGGAAAGAATAAACAATAATCAGGGTGTGAAATTAAAAAAGAAGGTTCACTAAAACGATCCGAACGTAAGTATAAAGTTAAGAAGTTCTTAAAACATCAATAATAGCCTAAGTAAACAAGCAAACACTAACGAAAAGTAGACAGTAAAAGTTAACTTTAATAGAAACTAGAAAAAGTAAGGTTTTCAGAAAGAGCTTAAGTATGTCTGATGTGATGAGACTAAGATGAATATGGACGCTTTGCCTGGCTAGTAGCCTTCCTGAGTTTGTGGGGAAAAAGTTGGTTCTCAATGAGGATTTTCGACCTTTCTCACAATCCTACAGCTGAAGGCCTAGGCTTTGAGCTCCCCCAGTATGCACCGGTCTAAAGCAACCTGGACAGCTGAGGCTGGTAGCCTCTCTCAAGGAATGGGGTAGTTTTTGAGGCCTATAGTCTTTATCAAGAGATATGATAGGCGGCCTGCTGTAAGTCAAGGGTCAGAGATCATAACCTCCACCAATCTGGCAGATTACCGCCCACCATAATTGGAGCTCCCTGCTTGCCTGACCGAGACCTCAATGCCTTCAGAGGAGCCCCACCATGACAGCTCCTCTTAAGGCATTGTATGTTCGCTGCTCAGCAAACCTTTTTGTGTTTCAAAGACAAACTGCCAGTCCGGCAGTTTCCTTGTGAAAATTTAAATCGTAGTGCCTCTGACATCCAGGGAGTTTTCTCCCAGGATGTGAGAAGCCCTTTTTCTTTTTCTCTGTTTGAGGTTCCAAGCTTTTCGTGACAGTTCTGAACAGAGAGAAAAGTACACCAGAACGTCTGTCCTAAATACGGTGAATTTTCTGAGATACTTAATACTAACGATCCCATGTCCATCGGGGCATTAGGTGTACGGTTTCCATGAGCAAGGACACCAAAGGCAGAAACATGGTCTGCCCGACTCTTGATAGAGAAGGCAGCAGGTTCTTTGTCAGTGCCATTCATTCCGTACCCAGAGGCTGCAGAGACCAAGTGAGGTGACCCTATAATAGCTTCCTGTCGCCAGCCAAGGGCCTCTGAATCTGGTCCAGTCATCTTCATTCCAGACCAAGGAAAATCCTGCCCAGCAATGAATAAATCCTCAATGGAGAGCAGGGGCTGACAGGCTGTGTGGTTTAGAGGAATGACAAGCACAGAACCAGCTTCTAATATCCAGTGTAAGTTCAGGCAAAAGCAGTCACAAGCACCTCTTATACCGAGCAGCAAAGAGTCTGCCTGGATAGTTATAGAAGAGGTTTCCTGAACAAGAAGAAACAATCTTAAGGAGACACTTTCTTCAGTTCCAAAATTGTATCCAGAGTTGCAGACCCTGAGTCCTGCCTTACATAAGGCAAATGGGAATTCATTCAGGGGCTACCCTGTTTTGATGGTGACGTGTTCGGGATCACCAACTATGTGGTACAATGCATATTAGGGAACTCTGTGGGTGGTAGTTAGCATTCTAAAATGATAGTCTGGGAACATGGTATGCCCTGGCCTTCCGTTGTGACTCTCCCCCGCCCTTCCCCTAAAGAGAGCTAAGAATTCCTCTTTCCTCGCCATTCCCTGCCTGGTGATGAGTGCACTTGCAGGGAAAATCAGCTGCATTTCTTGGGGGAGAGAGGTGGTCCATTTAAATAAGGATCGTTCATTTTTGTAGCTGCCTGATTATGCATGTATGCAAGGGAGCAGGAACTGCCTTTTTGTGACTTCTTGAATTCAATTAGGCCTCAACGAATGTAACTGAGCAGAGGTCACTGGGATGCAAATGATCTTCTCTGCTGTACCATTAGACCTGTGTACATATGTTAGCAAACTGGCAGCAGGGTAAAACAGGAGACTGTGTATATCTGGAGTCTCTTAAAGACGCTATCTTAGACTCAGACAAGTGATGGATGGCCATGCTTGAACTGATCTGAGTCACTTTAATTGCAATTACTCCTTGCATTCCCTTCTTTTTTGGGGGGGATTTTCCAATGCCTTCATAGACCGGGACCAAGACCATTCACTGATTTGCATGTTGTTAGTCCCTTCATGGAATGGCACAGACAAATGAACAATAAAGTGGATTACACCCTGCTGTAGAGATTGAATCAAGCTTTTTGATCCATCACTTTTTGTTTTGTCTAAGTGAGACTCACTAAGTGACAGAGGTCTGCATAGGCATGGGCGCAAGCTTGCTGCATCATCAGGGTCAACTAGAGTCTCACTGATGAGGCCCACCAGGGCCCTAACCCATTCGGGGGTGGGGGTGTTGTGGTCCCTTACAAAGAGGAATTGGTGTAGCTATTTGGACTGATCTGTCCATTTTGAGGGGGAGCCAAGGCTGATTTACATATGAATGGTCCCTTGCAGTAATGGCACAGGGAAGCTGCCAAACAATGCTTTTGTGGTGTCTCAGCGATTTAGCCCTTTGGACATAGAAGACCTATTTCTCTTTGTATATAGCAGCCACTGCTCTCTAGAGCTGTTGCCAGTGAGAGCTGCTTCACCCTAACTCATTTTTAACATGAGCCACGGCATGGCGGGTGACGGGATGCAGAACGCGGCGAGTAAGAAACATGGGGACAGGTGAGGCTTTATATGCACTTCTACATGCTCATGACACATGTACAATGAGAAGCAGGCATGTGACGATGCACAGTCGCTCTCAGACATACATTATTAGATGCTCATTTGCACAAGCCTACAATGACACCAGCTGACAGATTCAAAAAGAAAGGCGAGCTGCAATATAGTCACACACATAAATGCAGAGGCAAACACACACCCATGTCAACCGCCCACCCTGCTTTTTTGAGCACGTTGTCTCCCAGCTCCTGCCTCGTAAGGAGAAGACGTGATTTTCTGTTTAACATACAGTAACACTTAATAATGGTATCGGTGCAATGAGGGCTAAAGTGAAAGCCCGATGCAGAGAGCACTTTCAGCACTCATTGGTTATTTCCAGCCACATATACCGGGCCTCACTGGTGCATAAAACGCCTGCAGCTCTAGCCGAACACACTGGGAAAGAGAGGCCCTGGAGATGGTGGCACAGGCAGCACCTATGAAAGATTGTTCAGAAAAGGCTGGCCGGGGTTATGGAAAGGTGTTCAGGAAGGATTGGTTCAGCTGAACTGGAGTGATGACTTGGGGGTTACAATCAGGATGCCAGAAAAATGTTAATGCGGGATTATGGGAGTGATTTGCTTGGAGTGCATGATGGCTGCTGATACATGGCAACGGAGTAGAACAAGATTCAGAGAGCAATAGGCAGGCTCGTGAGAGATGTGCAAAATGAGATTGCCAAAACTAAATCACTCTCTCGTTTTCTTGAATCTATCCAATAAACACTTCTTAAAGTGATAAGACCTGTGGTTACTCAGTGCTGGACAAAGTTAATTAACACCATATTGGACAAGGTCGAAACTCAGGCTTCTAAAAACAGGGCAGGTATCGCCTTTTTTAAACTAAAATTGGCAAGTCAGGTGGTCTAGTCTCTGCTGCCAGCTTCTGGCTTTTTGAATACTTGTTTTTTTTTTGCCATGGTTTTAGTAAAACTTTATTGGTAGGCCAGCTGCTGTGCTCTTGTCAGTATAATATAAAAACCTTGGCTAAAAGGAAAAATATTTTTAGTCTCAAAAAGCACACATAGTAGTCCTTGGCACTTAAGGGGAGTACTTTGTGTGTAGATGTGCACTTTGTGAAAGCACAGAATGCTGTCACTTAGAGTGAAGTTAGCCAGTGGCTGAAGTGGGCTGACCAATTGCTCCATGCTGTATACTGTAGTTAGTGGAAGTAAAGTGTGAATGACACAACAACAGACCAATGGATAAACAGGGCTGACTGAAAGCCCCTATCAATAAGTATATTATGTAGAATTTTAGTAAAATCAAAAGGAGTTGGTTAACGGCAGACCTAAAAACACCCTGTTGCCATAACCATTTCTGCCCAATCTCCAACAAATCTATCCTTGTCATAGTTCTTGAAAGCTGCCGAGAGGCCCAACTCAAACTATATACTACTGCCAATGAGGAGTTTCAGTCTGTCTTCACAGCAGGGTGGAGCATCGAAACAATAATCCTAAAAAATAGTTGTTGATGCTTTTCCCTTTTAGACAAAGGTGAACCCAACCTCTTTCCCTCATGGGTCTGTGGGCAACGTTTGATACAGTGGATCACTGCACTCTACTAGAATCTCTTATGGATGAATGGGATTGACTGACAGATCTTAACTGGTTCTCGTTATAACTCCAGAACTGATATCTCTGTTAAACTCATCAACTCTTTCTCCAGATCTGCAATGCCCCATCAAGTCAATCTACAAGGGTTCATTCTCTCTTTCACTCTCTTCCATCTTTATATAGAACCATTAGCCTCCCCCCTCACACAGCCCACATTTAGCTCAATCTGAAAATGTCCTCATCAAAGACATTAAAGTATTTATGCAAGATCTATCTGACATCCAATCCTAGATGATTGTACACCCCTACAAACTTAATCCACTTAAAAACAAAGTACCTTTTGACAGCTCCCGCAAACTGTGCTGTCTCAGTCCAAAACCTGGTTTCTGCAAGATCTCTCTGACATCTAATCCTAGATGATTGTACACCCCTACAAACTTAATCCACTTAAAACGAAGTACCTTCTGACATCTCCCGCAAACTTTGCTGTCTCAGTCCAAAGCCCAAGTTCCCTGTGCTAAACTGCCCAATATTGTACAAGAAGCCATATCACTAGCGTTCTTGCTGGACAAGAATTTAAACCTAAAAACACAAATCAACTCTTTGGCAAAAGGAACACAACATCAGCATGCAAGGTATCAAGTTTTTAATACCAGGAAATGGTTTTAAAGAAGATATTCACGTTTCGGTGCTGTAAACGCTGGATTAGGGAAAGTCATTACTTTTCCCGAAACTTTACCTAGTTCCTCTCAAAGCTGCATTACAGGAAGCGGGTAGGCTGTGCACTGGCTGGGGAAGTTTGATCATAGCTCTCCAATCCTAATCACATTGAACTGGGTCCCCATTTAGACAAGCAGTTTCTGCAAGCCAGCCTGCTTTACCCATGAAGCAATTCATTATTGCGCCCTAGCCTCGCTAGTCATTTCATGGAGCTAGGTGGATAGCAACAACTTAATAGTACAGACTGTCTCCTTCTGGAAATGTTATCTTTCAAAAAGTCACAAATCTTAAGTCATTTTCCAGGAGTGCCCAAAATATGTGCAACTACCTCCCTCTGGGCATCAGGACCCGATTCGTATTAGAATAGATTTTTTTTAAATCACTGTCCTTTTACATTTGGAAGTTTGCATTTTATAATTAAGACTGACATTTACCCACATTCTTTTTTATCTCTCTGTTTATTGGTTATGCTATCTCACCGATTTCTCTCTGTTTTATATACTTCTGTGCATTTGTTATACCCTAATTACGTTACAATTGTTTTAATGTTATGTGTAGCGTGTTACACTATTACTTTAAATGCATTTGTTTGTAGCCCCCACACTTTTTGTCTTTTAGTCATTTTGTGTTAGTCCATATTCTCTCTCCTGTACGCGAAAATCTACGCTGAATGGTGAATTCGTAAAAATACACTTAGTATGAATAGCTGTGACAACATCCGCAGAGCTTCCCCTGGAGCCTGCAGGAGCAAACACCAGCAGCCCACAGCCTGCAGGGAGGCAGTTCTGCTACCCAAGGGTCTGTAAGCTCATGCTCCCTCAGCGAGATAGAGGCAGCGGGTGAGGGGTTTACCTGCATTGCTGCTCTGGCCTCTTTGTGTTACAGGTCTAGTGTGAGAGCAGAGGCTCAGTTCACCTGAGTTGCAGGTCTGATTCTTCTGTAAGCAGGAGGACCTATGTGTACCCAAAGCTGCAGCCTCTGTATAAGAAGCAAGAGCTGCAGTTTCCACTTCTCTATAAGCAACAGGAGCTCTGTTACTTGAGATGCAGTTCCAAATCTGTCCTCTCTATACGTAAGAGCCCTGTTTCTTGAGCTGTAGCTCCTAGATCCTTTTTTAAACAAACATTTAGAGGGATTTTCCCTACCCTGCATCTGTGACTTCAGGATAGGTACGAGGAGCTCTGTTAAGTGAGCTGCCATCCTAAACTCTCTATAGGACGCCTGTACCCCGCGCACTACTTCCGTCGTCTGTCTCTCTTTGTAGGTATTCGGTGCTCTGTACCACGAGCTGCTTTTCTGGCCTCTCTAAATGTATTAGAAGGTCTGTGTGTTACCTAAGGTGCGTTATGTACCCTCCATCTGCTATGTTAGAATTCTGACCTCAGTACAAGCTTTAGAACGTCTGTAGGTTGCCTCACTTGCAATTCTGACCTCCCTGTAGAAGCAGAAGAAGTCCTGTTACCCTTTGTCGCACCACCGGTTCCAGTATAATCAGCGGGAGCTCTGTTACCTCACGTTTACAATTCCCTGCACAAAATTTGTTTGGTAACACTTAACCGTTAGGTCTGCTGCAATGCATGGGACGTTATGTGAGAGTTTTAAAATTGGCTTGTGGCAAGAATGTAAAGTGCTTTTTTTCAACATTTTAACTGTTCCAAATTCTCAAAGTTGATAAAGTAAAAAAAAAATAAAAAATAAAAGCTGATGAAAAGTCCAACAAAAACCAAGTTTTTCAAGGATTTATTTCCTCATAATTCTCTCTCAAAAGAGTATTTGCTTGAACAAGCCACCGTAAAACTTTTCTTTTGGGATATTTTCCATGAAAGGCGACTTTTTTCGATGGTGATTAACTTTGCAAGTTCGTGAAGTTGCAAATGTTATCACTGTTGCACAATCCTGGACAAAATCGTAACTGTGCACAGCTGAAACCCCCCAATGAGAAGTTGGCGATGTAAACAGTGTGTAACAGTGTTTCAGCAATGATGCCACTGATCTAAAATGACAGTCAAGGCCTATGACATTTTTTTTGCCTGATTTGGATTGGCATCTTTCACTTGTCATCCACATTTTTTTTAGTAAATTTGTTATTTTTCTGAAATACCAGCCTACAGCCTATAAAGGCATCCATATACTAGCAGCTGCTACCCCAGACTTGTCCTTTGTTACCTGTCACACTCCCCTTGCTAATCCTAGTGTAAAATGTCACGAAGGCAGAGGCAGTAAGCAAACATAGGCCGTATCCATATTTGTTTTCTCGTGTTTCTATTTGTTAGCTTTCCTTTATCTCCACTGAAAAAATAACAGGATGTCTAAAAGCATCAGGCAGGACAGTGGTCAAACCTCCAGTTTAGTTGATATTCACATGGTTGTGATGTCACTTCCATGATCCCAGACATTGTGCTGAAAGACCATACTTGTGTAGTCCCATGCTGTGATGATCCCAGGAAGATGTGTAGAATGATTTGCCTTTCTGTGGGTCAGACCCAAAGAGGGCAGGGTTAATTACAGGAATACGTTCATGTAGCCGGAAACACCAAGTGCTTAGCCAAGATTATGGCCAATCCTAGCAGGAAGGCTCTTGTCATTGGTATGGGGGAAAAGATTGACAAAACAGTCGTTTTTTTCGTTTGTCCACATTCAGCTAAATGCATTTGTGGTTTGTTAGTTTATATTGTTTTCTTTAAACATGGGACAAAAAACCCAGGTGTTACTGGCCTTCCTGGTGTGGCCTAATATATATATATATATACTAGATACCTTGCGGGCTTCATGCAACTGGAACAGGGTGAGCCAAAGCATGGCGTCCATGTAGAGCACACTGTTGTGAGTAAGGTAGCAAGTTCGTTTCTCTAAATACTATATTTTTGTCAATGAAACAAGGTCTTCACCTTGTGTTGTGGAATTCCTGGTTTTCTGTGGCCATTCCTGTTTTAATGGACCTCTAAATTGAGGAAGGGTGTTTTCTGGCGCACAGAATATCTTGCTCTGGATAGAAACAACTCTTTGTAACACTGGTAGGAACAGATATTTTAGAGCACTGTTCTCAAAGGTGTAGAGGGGCGCCATGAGATTCTATTCTGAGCATTGGAAAGAGTCCCCTTGTCACCTGGTAGAGTGGTAAATATAGTCATAATTGGGTGTAGTCGGCCACTCATACCCCTAGGAAATGGCGCCACTGCACATGCTGCACTAATGCTAGCCACGCCCATGTCGTACTCTGCAGGTCTGGATGTGCTCTACTCTTAACATGTAATGCCCTTGAGAGAGATATGCCCCAATTCCCAGTCGAGCATTATAAAAGGGTGTTAATGAAATAATCAACTGTGCGATCATGCACTGCATAAATTCAGATGGAAGGGGGCGCCGCAAAGTAGACAGAAGTACGATTTCATCCCAGTGGGGTCTAGAATGACCAGGTGCTGTGGATGGTCAACATGGAGTTGCCTGAATGAGAATTTGTGCCTTTCCGAATGAGGCATGTGCTTAGGGTGGGATCTCACCATCCACACCAGGCGACTATTTGTCACAGAAGATGCACATCCCTGAGCTCAAGTAAGGTTCTTTGTGAGTAAGGGCTGTAGCAAAAGTCTCTCTTACTCAGAATATAAAAGACTCCCAGAGAGTGGGTTCCTGAAGTTCTGCATGTAAATACTATTTTCAAAGCCTGTAAGAAAAGAAACTTGACCTTGAACTGTTGCAAGTGTGAGGAGAAGCAAGTTTTGACTTGATGCTCACTCACTCTTTCCTGGATCAGTATGAGAGCTCTAGGAGTGTCGTTGTGTTTTCTTGTGAACTTCAGTTGTATGTCACACAACTGTGTAAAACACACAACTTAGGCTTCTGTGTGAAAGTCTGGGCCTTTCAAGTATTTTGTAAACAAGTGTTATTTCTGTTGCGCTGCTTCAGAGTAAAAGCTAAGCAAGGTATCGCTTGTATTCATTACTTTTGAGCTACAGGCGCCAACTAAGAGTCGCCAGAGAACTCTATCTAGGTGTGTAGGCAAAGGAAAGGTGAAAACTGTGAACTGTAGGAAGCCCAGTGATCGAGAACTCCGCAATTACAAGACAGCCCTTGCGTAAAGAAAACATGTCACACCCCCTAGAGAGGATGCTTATTACTGTCAGGTGTCCGTCTCCTTTGTGGTACCCTGGGCACTGTGTTGCTGGGTAAGCTGCTGTAAGGATGACCCAACTCTGACCATGTTTCACAGCCTCTTCACTACTGCACTGCCCACCAGCACAACCAGTAAAGTTGAAAGCATTGTGCTTGGTTTATAATATTCTCTTCCACTACGAATGTTTCACCACGAAGAATTCAAAAATATGCTCCCTCGAGATATATCTGATTTGATTTTTAAAAAAACTGTTGAATATCCCTCACTTTAAGAGCCTTTGCATCACTTTCTGGAACACTTGTGGAACAAAAGGAGATGAGTCCTTTAGTTTTCAAAAGCTTTTAAAAAAAAGCTTTTGCAGCTTTTTTGATTGTAGCATAGTGACTGTATTTCGTGCCCTGCGGCCCTTTAGCACTTTTCCAACGGCAAATATCAACAAGCATCAGCAGAGCCAACTGATCCTGCCTGTGAAGAACATTAGCCAATGTTCGGTTTTGCCTGTGTGTGTTGCTAATACAGAACAAAAACATGTTTTATTGTCATTGCTGAACAGCGTTAGCAACAATGTAAAGCCACAATGTCTGACCTCAGTGTGATGAGGTGCGTGATCATGCCCACCATACATGCATGCGTGATCATGGCCACCATACATGCACACATGTCCATCAGGACAACGCCGCACCCATTTTTTTGCTTTTAAATTACCCATATGTTGGACACCCATTGTAGAGTGACAAATTAAAAAATATAAAAAGTGTACTCATGCTCATCGTGGAAAAAGGATTGGCGCGGTTTGAAACTGAAGTTGCTGGAAGTCCCAAAAAATAAAAAATAAACTGAAGTTGCTGGATGTCCAAAAAAGAAAAAAAATATAAGTAAACTTAAAAAATATGGCACGGGGAGTACAGAGGAGCAGAAGAGTGAGGGAGCCACTCAATGCTGCCAAGTGGTGGGGGAACAACAGTGGGCAGCGTGGTGTGCGAAAGCAATGGACTACTTTGGGAGGTAGAACAAAGATAAGCACAAACATTTTTTTTGAGGGGAGAGAGGCAAAAGGTTATAGGCGTCATATAGAGAACATGAAAGAAAAAGTAGTTTCCTGGCGTAAGCTGTGGGAGGCTACAAGTTATCCATTCAAAATAACGGTGAAGGAGGAGGGCTCCTGGTGAGAGATCAGTACAAGAAGAGGAAGGAAAGTCAAGCCCTCTAATAAGAAGCAAGCTCATTAGATTAGCAAGAAAGCCAACCAATCAAAAGTGGCCGGTTGGCACAAAGCACACTCTTTATACGTATTTGTATTGCATATAAAGGTCATTTGAAAGCAGGCTGTAGGCACGATCTAAAAACCAGTCACCCATCCACGTGTCATGGCATGTACTGAGCTGTGATGGTCTTTGATCTTTAGCCCCCACCCCCAGGCGAAATGATGCCCCACAGAGTATTTAATGGGCGTTAACCATGTCCGCTCTTTTTCATTTGGTTCTGTTGCAACTGGGGTCCTTTAACTGATGCCTGTCTGTCTGTCTGCGGCCCAGGCTCGATCCTCCTCAAGGGTGACAGGACCACGAGCAAGCAACCAGCGCGACAGCAAGCTTTGTACGGTTCAGTTGGGGTGCCTTTTTGTGTGATGTTGGTGTGGTAAGGGTACGTGTCGTTTTGTTCTGCTCATGCGTTGTGTGTGTATCTGAAGTGTTGCTCTACTGTGTGTGTCACAAGTACTATTTTTTGTGCATCTTCGGTTGTGTACGGCGAATTGGATGTTGATGTGGCAATGTGTGGTTATTGTGCTGTGCATAGAACGAGGAACGCCGAAGAGAAAGGCGTTTTTGTGCCTTGTGATGAGCACGTGATGGGGTCCGGTTGTGTTCTAGCAGCAGCAGAAGCAGGTCAGCAGCCCCCAGGAGGGGGACTCTGGTCTGTGCCCAGTTTTCACAGATCTCACCCTCTCCCCCCCCCCCCCCCCCCCCCCCCCTCCCAATCGCCTCCTCTTCTAGCTCTTCCTCTGCCAAGGCTGGCTCGAGCAGCTGCTGCTGTGCCGGGGTCTGGGCCATCTGTGGTGGGAGAGACTCCCGGAAGTGGTGACATCAGTCCCATGAACCCCCGCCCTGGCACTGTTCCTGCTACCGCGAGGAGGGATGGGTGCTAGTGATGTACGCCCTGCCACCCTGGCACTGTCTCTCTTCACAGGGAGGAAGGAGTATTGCTGCTGTGCATGCCCTGCCACCCTGGGCGTGCACTGATAACACTAGCGGCTTAGGGCCCCACGAACCTGGCACGGCCCGCGCTACACAGGCGAGGGACGGGGCCTGGCTGCACTGACGCTGCCATGCTCACACCACTCCTGTCACAAGGGGGAGGGGCGGGCGCTAATTTCACAGGCTCGGCCACCCTGGCAGTGCTCCTGCCACCAGGAGTAGGTTGGGGTGTCGGCTTCCCTTTCTTCCATCCCCATTTCCTTAAAGGAGGAGTGATGGTTACTACTAGCTATATATGTTGTGTCATCCTGTCCTGGCACTGCTCCTGCTAAAGAAGGGAGAACTTTGCTCTGGCTGTGGGGCCTCCTCACCCTGGCACTGCTACCTGTGGGCCTCTCTACCCTGGCCCTGCTTCTACTGGGCCTCTCTACCCTGGCACTGCACCCTGTGGGCCCCTTCACCCTGGCACTGCACCCTCTGGGCTTTTCTACCCTGGCACTGCTCCTAGGTCTCTCTACCCTGGCACTGCTCCTTCCGGGCATCCCCACCCTGGCACTGTTCTACTGGGTCTCTCTACCCTGGCACTGCTCCTAATGGGCCTATCTACCCTGGCACTGCTCCTACTGGGCCTCTCTACCCTGGCACTGCTCCCTCTGGGCCTCCCCACCCTGGCACTGCTCCTACTGGGCCTCTCTACCCTGGCACTGCTCCTCCTAGGTCTCTCTACTCTGGCACTGCTCCCTCTGGGCCTCTCCACCCTGGCACTGCTCCTGCTACACTAGGCAGGGGTAGGGCCGGCTCTGTTGCCATTACCACGCTCCTGCCACAGGGAGGAGAGGGGGTGGGAGTCGGGTGCACATGCTCCCCTGCCTCCCTGGTAGTGTTCGTACCACAGAGAGTAGCTAGAGGTGTTAGCTGCGCAACTCACCCCTCACGTCCGTTAAAAGGAGGAGCGATGGTGGTCGCTGTACAGGCGGTGCCGTCCTGGCACTGGCCCTGTTAAAGGGAAGGGGGGGGGGGGTCGCTATCAGCACAGGCCTCCCCAGACGCTGTCACTGCCCCTGTTACATGGTGGAGGGCGAAGTAATGGGTGGTGCTGAGTGACGCACAGTCTCTGCCTACCTAGATCTCCAGGATGCTGCTAGTGAGTGGCAATGCGCGTTATAAGTGTTAACTTCATTCGTTCATACTTGTCACTGCTCCGGCCACAGGGAGGTGAGAGGAGGGGTGGGTACAGGCTGCGCAGACTCGCCCTGGCACTGCTCGGGCTACACGGAGAAGGGATGGGGACTAGTGCCACTCCTACACTACCTCTGCTACGGAGAGCAGGGATGAGTGCTCAGTATCTGTTTCTCTGGCACTAACTTTTCCTACTACAGGAATGAGGGGGAGTTCTTACTGTACAGGCTGTGCCACCTTGGCACCGCACCTGCTACAGGGAGGGGGCTGGGCAGGTTCGGCCTCGAGGAGAAGGGATGAGAGCTAACCTCAAAGGCCCCCTGGTCCGGGCACTGCTCCTGCGACACGCAGGAGGGCATAGGGTTGGTTACTGGCAGCACAGGCGCTGCGATGCTGGCACTTTTTTTTGCTTCAGAGGGAAGGGAAGATTTTTTCAGTACGACTCCTGTAATAAGGAGGATGGACAGGTGCTCGCTGGCCTGACTTTGCCACCCTAGCACTTCTCCTGCTACAGGAGGTGTGCTGGCTGCACAGGATTCTACCACCGTGGCACCGCTGGTACGGGGAGGAGGCAGGGTGGGTTACAGTAGAGGCTTGCTCGCCTCCTGGCACTGTTGCCGTCGCATGAAGGAGGCGTGAGGGCAGTCTTCGTGTGACTTCTCTGCCCTGGCACAGCTCTTGGCTCGTGGAGTCGCTGTGGATGGTGGAGGCACTGCGCCCGCTACCCTCACGCTATTCTTGCCACAACGAGGAGGGGGAAGAGGGCTGCCAGCTGCACAGGCACCCACCATGGCACTGCTGCTGGGGTACAGGTGGTATCTGTACTGGGTTTACCACAAGGAGGAGGGAGTGGGTGCTGGTTCAGCTGCAGTCCTAACCCCAGCCTGGCATTGCTTCTGCCCCAGGGAGAAGAGAAGGACTCCAGACATAATACATACCAGAGACCCAGGCCTGTTTCAGAGTATTCATTCTTCTTACTTGGTGCATGAAGAGCCCAACCACCTGCCTTTCATCACAGCCTCCATCTTCAGATTCCATCCTGAGGAGCCAGCTCTTTGGAGAAGAAACATGGCTACTGCTAATGGCTTTCCCGCTAGCCTGAAATAAAGGCCATTGATTCGAGTTTTAAGGTTCTAGATAGGCCGGAAATGTACGTTAAATCCACTGATTTTTATTAGCAGTTCAATGCTGCCTCTATTGCCTGCAAAAATTATTTAGGAATAATTTAGACTAATCCATAAACCTTTGATGTGGGTTTCTTTTATATATGTTGCCTTCAATCAAGTTTATAATGCAAAGGGGAAGACTGGATTTTGGCAATTTTCTCGTTTTTGTTTTTACCAGTTTTGGCATGAAATTATTGAGTGGGCCCGGAAAATACCGGTTAGGTGTCAAACCTAGCCAGGGACAGACATGTGTGCCTTGGGAGTAACTTCCTTTCAGACGAAGCCGGAATCACGCTGTGTCAATACAGGGCCGGCAATAGAACGAACGCGGCATTAGCACACATTCGTTCAGCACGCAAGCCGTAACAACAACTTGTTTATAGAGAGGTGCATTGGTGGAATGGTGTTGGATTTAAAGTACAATACCTTCCCTACCGTTGGGCAGAGTGGAGTTGGAATAGTAAATTAAACTATTCCAACATCCAGCACCCCCCTAAGAGAAGTCGTAAAAACGACTTGAATTCTCAACAAATGCGCCCTAAACACGCGTTCGTACAAAAGACGGCGTTCAGAATGCATGCGTCCTAAACGCATGCGGAATACCATCATACATTCGTGCCTTGGACCCCTTGCCGCCGAACTGCCCACCGGAGACCTGTGAAACCTTTATTCAATAGCATCCTGGTTACCACCCACATTTAATTTTAAAGACAAAAAATGTATGGGCTTAGAAGACTGCAACTTTTCTAATATGTACCAGATGAATTACCTAAGCGTATATAGATGGGATGAATGGCACTATCATGCATTTATGCAGAATATTTAAGTAAAAGATAAAGGGGATTTGGTTGGCTGAAGTTCACCGTCCAGCGAGCAAGGGACATAGGCACCCTTGCTTAGATTCTTAACCTATGAGGATGTTTGGGTCTTACTTCGATTGACCACGATGGTAACCCAACTGCTCTTTTGAGGTCCTTTGGCTAGTTCTTATTGTAAGAAGATTAGAGCCCTGCTTGCATTTGGTAACCGGGGTACTTGAAGGATCTCTGCTTCAAGTGACTGGGGCAGAATTGTTGTTAGCAAACTTTGATTTCGTGAAAATTACTTATGGTCCGATTTAGATAATCATGGCAATGGTGAAGCTCTCAAACATCATTGAATTCTGTGTTTACACCTTTGGCGGTATAACAACTCTCTTAAGAGTACCACAGATATACCACCAACAGAGACATCTCTGCTACACCGGCTACTTTACCAAGATTCAGAGTTAACTTTGCCAGACATGTTCGCTGATCAACTGCTACATGTGCAGTGGTTGATCGCCTCCATGTCACCATGTCGAAGTGCATGGAGTTTAAAAAGAGCGAACATGACAATAATCACTTCATTTTGAGTTCTGTATAGACAGTAGATCTGGTACTGTAGCATCCCTAATCCAGTAGGCCAGCATATGTTAGAGAGCCTTTGTAAATATCGAGCCTTGGCTGCTCTCACAACAGGACAGTTTTGGTTATCCCTTGGTCTTTCACTTGCACCTATGTGAGGAGCTGTGTTCACCAGAAGAAAAATGAAGATAGCCCAGACAACAAAGCCCAGACAGACAACCTAGGGCATACAGGCCAAAATCAAGGTTCTGACAAAGACTTCTTGCCATAGATTACTTATTTTTGAATATTCCCTATGCGTCAGACTGGATCCGAACACTTTTCAGCAGTACATCTGTGTGCCGGTAGGTGGCGCTTTGGCTCTGCACCAACACTGTTCTGCTCCAGAGATTATGTGCACAGCCTATATAGGTGCCACTTCCACATGCTGATGCCAGTTTCTTTTTTACTGCGACCCCTGGCGTATCCGGAGCTTTGTCTCAACTCTCAGAAACTCCTTACTTAAATATTTTTTCAAATTTCTACAGTGTGCAAGGGATGCCTTCCCCAAAAGCGACAGGTTTTAAACCCTGTAGGGACTGTTGCAAGCAAATTGCTGTGACGGATGACCATTGAATGTGCCTGTGGTGTCTGGGGTCGAGTCACGACTCCAAGGCCTGCAGTGACTGTGTGTCGATCAACCTAAAGGCCACCCAAGACTTGAGGAGAAATCTTACACCGCCAAGTATAAGAAGACCATCGCCAAAACAGCCCTAAGTTGCTGCTCACAAGACCAGTCTTTGCTGCGATCCAAATTATTCTGTAAGTCAAAAGAGAAGCATTAGAAATCTAAACAGGACTTGGCTTCCTCTCACTAAGCTGGCGCTGGGGCAGTGCCATGGTTTTCGATCTTGTTCCTGGAGTTGGTCAACTTTGTAGTCAATCTTGCAACTGGTTCGGCACAACCTGAGGTTCCTGGGCTGCCTGTCATCCCACAACAGTTTAAAGAGTTCTGCGCAGCCAGATCCTTGCCAACTCCTTCTGGCATGCCCCAAGGAGCCAAGAGACCTTCCACCTGGGGTACTGGTAGGCGGGTTAGACCCACTGAGCCTATTGCGCTGCTTCCGGGCCCAGTCCGAACCCTTCGTCCGGCACCATGGGCCACACCAGTTCTGGGGACTTCGACACCAGTATCAAATCCATCAATGCCAGATGGCGAGCTACCCATAGTACTGTCTGACTCCGAGACAGTAGAGGCGTTGCTTCCTCCCGTCGTCTGCCATCGCCACAGGGAATACAACATACCTTACTTTCCCTTTTTGGCTCAGACTCGGGTAATAAGTATGATGCAGATTATCAATTCGCTCAGGCATATCAAGATGACAACTGGTGTGATCACTTGCAGGAGGCATGTGGTCTTGATACCTCTCCTGAAACAGGCTTTCTCTGCCCCCCCAGTCTAGCAGCAGAGAAGTCCACCTCATAATGCGTAGGGTGGCTTATGGTCTTGACCTCCAGCTTCCCATCTTGGAGGTGAAAACTAATGTCTAGAAAGAAGTTCTCCAGCTGGGGCAAGTATGAACCCCTCCTGCCATTTACCGAGGCCTTAACGAGGCCATAACAGACACATTAATAGGGGCATGGACCAAATCTTGCTCTATCCCCCCAGTCAACCACCAAATCGCGCAGCACCATTTTCCTGTCCCAGGCGATCCCACTTTTCTATCTCAGCACCCCTCTCCTAAAAGTTTGTTGGTACAGGTGCCCACAAGCAAGACCAATCCCAACACTTTCTCAACTCCTCCTCCCCACAGAGAGTCAAAATGTGTCAAAACCTTTGGCAAACGAGTATCTCCGTCTACCAGCTTGACGGTCCGGTCCGTGAATGCCAGCTGCCAGCTGGGGTTCTATTCCCACACCCTTTGGAACTCTGTGGCTCAGGTCCTCCCCGGTGTCGCCAAAGATCTCAGTCCTGTCCTTGCCTAAGGCATTCAGGACATCAGAGACGCTGCCAAGTTCATGATTCATTGTGGCCTGGATACCGCCGATTCCACCAGTTGGGCCTTCGGCACCAGTGTTGCTATTTGCTGCCATGCCTGGCTGCGGTCCACCGCATTTTCAGGTGATGTTCAGTCCTCCCTTATGGAAATGCTGTTTGACGGGATTCACCTGTTTGGGGACAAGGCAGACTCCACTCTCCCGTGGTTCAGAGACATGGCCATGGCACACTCCTTGGGCTTTTCTGCCCCACCTCGCCAGCTGCACCAGCTCTACCGCTCCTGTTGTGGTTTTGGCAGATGTATCCCCTACCACCAGCCAATCCAACACTAGCATGGTGCTCTGCAGTTTCGTGGTCGTGGCTATGGTGCCCACTTCTCCGTGGCCAACGTCGACTGTTCATCTACTCCACTTCCCCCCCTGTAGCCCCAACTACAAAACCCCTTTAGTGTACCCTTAGTGGAGCACAGCCACCTGTGGGAGGCAGATTATGATGACTCTTGCCAGGTTGGCAGACCATAACATCAGACGGGTGGGTCCTTTAAATCATTTGGAAGGTGTATGTCCTCCTCTTCCTTTCTGCAGTGCTGCACCTTCTCCCCATCGACTGACGGAGGACTGTCTTTCCATTTTGCTGCAGGAAGTGCAAGTACTTTTGGTCAAAGGGGCTATCAAGAGGGTGTCTGTGCCAGAAGTAGGATATGCTGTTTCCTGGTACCCAAATATGACGGAGGCCTTCGACCTATTTTAGACCTGCTCCCTCTCCATGTCTTCCTCCAGAAGGAAACATTCAAAATGTTCACACTGGTCCAGATCTTGTCTGCCCTAGAGTAGAGACTCGATGGTAGCGTTGGACCTGCAGGTCGCCTAGTTCCATATTCTAGTCCTGCTGGCCCACCGACATTACCTGCGGTTCCTGATGGGACAGAAAAATGTTCCGTTTGCTGTGTTCCGTTTGGTCTCAACAGTGCCCCTTGGGTGTTCACAAAAGTGATGGCGGTAGTGGCAGCACATTTTTGGAGGTTAAAGGAGCCAGTCTTTCCCTACCTCGGCGACTGGTTGTTGAAGGAGAGCTTGCGCCAGGCAGTCATTAGTCACCTCCAGGCTATTGTAAACCTCCTGTCATCTTTGGGGTTCACTTTCAATGTGCCTAAGTCAAACCTGATTTCTTCTCAGATGCTCCCCTTCCTCTGAGCCATCGTAAACACAGTTCACTTTTGTGCCTTTCAACCGGCAGAGAGTGTCCACGGCATTCAGGCTATTATCCCAATCTTTCAGCCTCAGTCCTCATTTTTATGAGGTCAACTGTGAGGCTGCTGGGAATAATAGCCTCCTGCATCCTGCTGGTCGAGCACACCAGGTTGCATATGCAGGCTCTGCAGTGGGATCTGAAGTTCAGTTGGCCCAACATCAAGCTGACCTTTTCAACTATGTGAAGATTCCGGAGGAGGCTGGGAAAGATCTACAGTGGTGGTTAATAGATGAGATTAGGTCACAGGCAGACCATCTCTCCCTTCCCCATCCAGAGCTGACAGTGGTGACTGATGCTACTCCTCTGGGTTGGGGTGGCCATTTGAAAGAGCTGGAGATCAGAGGCCTCTGACAAAGTTCTGGCTCCACATCAACCTTGTGGAGCTAAGGGCCATCCACCTGGTGTTGAAAGACTTCCTTCCATTCATCAACGGGAGGCTGATACAGGTGCTCACAAGCAACACCACCACTGAGTGATACCGCAAGGTGGGTAGGTTGGGGTCACAAACCCTGTGCCACTAGGACTTGCACCTCTGGAACTCGCTGGACAACCAAGGAATTTTCCTGCTGGTAAACCACCTCGCAGGATGGTTAAATGCCGGGGCAGATGAGCCCAGCTGTCGGTCCCTAACAGATCACTAGTGGCAGTTACACCCAGAGGAAGCGTATGTTCTCTTCCACTAATGGGGACAACTGCTGAGAACACACAAAGTCAGCACTCACTGAGAGACGCATTCTGCCGTGAGTGTACGTCCTTTACGTCTTCACTCCGATACCCCTCCGGAACGAGTACTGAGTAAGATCAGGACCGACCGGGTCCAAGTCATCCTAATGGCTTCAGATTTGGCATGCAGAGTTTGGTATCAAGAAGTTTGAGGCATGTGGGCTGCTGAATTCATATCTGTGCATAGATCGCCGCCTAGTGTTGGGTCCGGATGTTTGCACGTTGTTGTCCTGGAAGAGTCTTCGAAGTATCCTGAGATAGGTGACTCCTCCCCTGGACCACAGTGCGCATGGGCATCCTCTCCATCCTCAGATTGTTTTTTTCCGCCATTGGGTTCGGATGTGCTTATCTTGACTCAAGTTAGGAAAATTTAGTTTTCAGGCCAAAAGGCCTTTAGTTTTCGTCGGTACTGTTCCCGATTGGTATCGACAGTTTACTTGCTAGTTTAGCGACTTTAACAACTTTTTCGGATCCATTATATCCGACCATCGACCCTACATCGACGATGGAATCGAGGACCCCATTCAAGCGGTGTCCTGTTTGCCACGCTAAATATCCACATATCGACGTCCACCCGGTGTGCAACAAATGCCTCTCACCGGATCACGACGAATCGAAATGTATGGCCTGTGCCCGATTCAGATCCAAGAAGACTCTCCGGAATCGACGAGCCGCGAGACTTGAAGCGCAGCAAGCGGCACCGGCCCCGACCAACATCTTCAGCACCGAGGACGAAGATGTTGAAAGCGTGAAAAACATACCCTCCAGCCCCGCTTCCGAACACGGTCCCAGATCGGAAGACGTAGATGAAGAGCTTTTTCACAGGGAAGAAGCCGACGATGAGGTAGGAGACTACGATGAGGCCTTAGGGGCCGAAGAAGGTAGCTCTGGTGACGATCAGGGCCTACCCGTCCAAACGGAGGATATCCCAGTGCGTCAGTCTCCGGCTCCGGTCGAGGGATCGCCTTCGGGCCTTACCCAAGATCAATCCCGCAGCTCTTCGGCCCCGCCCTCTGGCCCGGCCTCGGACATCCAGCGAGAGCCATTATTACCCAAAAAGACTGGTTTCCCTTCCACGAAACCGAAACCAATCGTCGCACCGGTTCAACAGAAACCGAAAGTGAAACTAACACTGGTCGGCTCGAGGACCACCACACCTTCGACGCCAGCCAAAACCGTCGGCTCCGACCGCACCAAAAGGGACTTCGGTGCCGAACTCGCTGCAGCCGATGTCGGCGCCGACCCAAAGAAAAAGGCCATCGGTACCGCCAAAGCGCCGCGGCCCCCGGCACCGAAACAATCGGCACCGACCACCAAGGTTAAAATGGCCGCTGCATCGCAATCCACCTCGAAAGCAGTGACTACCGTCCAATCATCGACGCCGTCGACAGCTACTACCTCTCCTCGACTCGATGACCCTGTGGCTCCAAAGAAGTCCACACCTACCTCTACAGAACCACTCGGCGCCAAAGAACCGTCGGCGTTCCAGGTGCGACAAGTTGCAGCGTCCTCGCAACGCATCAGAGAAAAGGCAGCCCTCCAGGCCACGTCGGGCTCCGAGCCGAAAAAGGCTCAAAAGGCACCTTCGGCACCAACCAACATCACCTTTGGTTTGCCGCCATCCACGGCGCCGAAACTATTCGAGATCAGAACACGTGTCACCCAGACAAGGTCCCCATCTACTGAACATTCTCCTACTGGGACATCACCGTCCCACTTCATCGACGCCGACACCGGCAGGCTCATGCTCCGAAAGCGGAAGATCACTTCCGAGCAGGCTTTGGACTCTTACAGGATCCCGCTAAAGCAAAAACTGCCGGCGGAATCGGAACCAGTTCTTTATGAACGCCTCCACACCTCTTACCCAGATCCACAGTCCTTCTCTCCGACGCACTCCGACACGGACGCAATAGAGGACTACATGGGTGACGACACCACCTACCCCAGGGATATGGACCCTGAAGGCCAACAGGACTCTGATCAAGCTTGGGATGACCCTGTAGACCCAGGTGCCGCTATGGACACACAGGACACGCAGCTTTATGGCGCAAAAACGTCTCCCACAGAGGACACTGCTGCATTCAACGCCCTCATTGAACGTGCCGCAGCCAATCATGGAGTGCAACTCCACTCAGACACAATCGAGGAAGATTTCTTGGTGGACACTTTCGCATCCTCAGAGAGGACTGTAAAGACTCTGCCCATGTTGAAAGGTGTCCTCAAGCCAGCAAAGGACATTTTCAAAGAAACCACCAGGGCACGGGTAATAAACCCCAGGATCGAGAAAAAATACAAGCCAGCACCTGGGGACCCTACGTACATTAGAGGCCAGTTGCCTCTGGACTCCATCGTAGTTGCTAATGCTCGCAAACGGGCACACTCACAAACAACTGGTGATGCTCCTCCCCCGGACAAAGAGTCCAAGGTGCTAGAGACCTCTGGCAAAAGGATTGCAGCCCAGGCGGCAAACATATGGCGCATTGCCAATACACAGGCGCTCCTAGCTCGCTACGATCGCTCACACTATGACACGTTAGAGACCCTACTCCAACATCTACCTGACGAGTACAAAGAGGCAGCGGAGCTCCTCATCAGGGAGGGACAACTTCTCATAAACGCATCCATTAAGTGTGCACTGGATGCCGCCGACACAGCTGCGAGAGCAATAAACACCAGCGTCATGCTACGACGACACGCCTGGTTGCGAATCTCCGGATTCAAACCTGAGGTTCAAAATAACATCCTCAATCAGCCGGTCAACCCCGACTACTTATTCGGACCAGAGGTTGACACCACCCTAGAAAAGATAAAAAAAGACACAGACACTGCAAAGTCAATGGGGGCTCTGCAAACGCAGACATTTCGTAGTGGCTCCTTTCGTCGCCCCGGAAATAGAGGAGCGGGTAGAGGACAGGGGTCACAGCAAACCTACAATAAAGGGGGCACACAAAGTACCTACGATAAAAACACCCGAGGTGGATATCGTGGCTCCAGCACAAAGGGCAGAGGACGCGGTTACGGCAATACCAGGTCCTCCCCCAAGAACAAACAGTGACGCCCTCTCCCTTCCCCCCGACCACATAACACCTGTCGGGGGAAGACTCCAGCGGTTCCTGTCCACGTGGAATACCATCACCACGGACAGGTGGGTCAAAGATGTTATCCAACACGGTTACTGCCTCGAATTAACCTCCACTCCACCCACAATACCGCCAAAGAACCGTCCTATGTCCTCAGAGCACTTAGCATTATTACAGCAGGAAGTGCTAAGTATGCTGCATTCAACGCCCTCATTGAACGTGCCGCAGCCAATCATGGAGTGCAACTCCACTCAGACACAATCGAGGAAGATTTCTTGGTGGACACTTTCGCATCCTCAGAGAGGACTGTAAAGACTCTGCCCATGTTGAAAGGTGTCCTCAAGCCAGCAAAGGACATTTTCAAAGAAACCACCAGGGCACGGGTAATAAACCCCAGGATCGAGAAAAAATACAAGCCAGCACCTGGGGACCCTACGTACATTAGAGGCCAGTTGCCTCTGGACTCCATCGTAGTTGCTAATGCTCGCAAACGGGCACACTCACAAACAACTGGTGATGCTCCTCCCCCGGACAAAGAGTCCAAGGTGCTAGAGACCTCTGGCAAAAGGATTGCAGCCCAGGCGGCAAACATATGGCGCATTGCCAATACACAGGCGCTCCTAGCTCGCTACGATCGCTCACACTATGACACGTTAGAGACCCTACTCCAACATCTACCTGACGAGTACAAAGAGGCAGCGGAGCTCCTCATCAGGGAGGGACAACTTCTCATAAACGCATCCATTAAGTGTGCACTGGATGCCGCCGACACAGCTGCGAGAGCAATAAACACCAGCGTCATGCTACGACGACACGCCTGGTTGCGAATCTCCGGATTCAAACCTGAGGTTCAAAATAACATCCTCAATCAGCCGGTCAACCCCGACTACTTATTCGGACCAGAGGTTGACACCACCCTAGAAAAGATAAAAAAAGACACAGACACTGCAAAGTCAATGGGGGCTCTGCAAACGCAGACATTTCGTAGTGGCTCCTTTCGTCGCCCCGGAAATAGAGGAGCGGGTAGAGGACAGGGGTCACAGCAAACCTACAATAAAGGGGGCACACAAAGTACCTACGATAAAAACACCCGAGGTGGATATCGTGGCTCCAGCACAAAGGGCAGAGGACGCGGTTACGGCAATACCAGGTCCTCCCCCAAGAACAAACAGTGACGCCCTCTCCCTTCCCCCCGACCACATAACACCTGTCGGGGGAAGACTCCAGCGGTTCCTGTCCACGTGGAATACCATCACCACGGACAGGTGGGTCAAAGATGTTATCCAACACGGTTACTGCCTCGAATTAACCTCCACTCCACCCACAATACCGCCAAAGAACCGTCCTATGTCCTCAGAGCACTTAGCATTATTACAGCAGGAAGTGCTAAGTATGCTGCAAAAAGGCGCTATAGAGGTCGTCCCCGTCCACCAGCAGGGGACAGGGGTGTACTCTCTGTACTTCTTAATACCAAAAAAGGACGGGTCACTCAGACCTATACTAGACCTGAGACCCCTCAACCACTACATTCTCTCAGAGCATTTCCACATGCTCACCCTACAGCAGGTTCTCCCGCTGCTCAGACAGGGAGACATCCTAGCCACACTAGACCTCAAAGATGCGTATTTCCACATACCCATACACCCGTCACACAGAAAATATCTCAGGTTCACTATTCAGGGGCAGCACTACCAATTCAAAGTTCTTCCCTTCGGCGTGACAACAGCACCCAGAGTTTTCACAAAGTGCCTAGCTACTGTGGCTGCACATCTACGGAGGCAACACATACACGTCTACCCTTACCTGGACGACTGGCTTGTTCAGGCAAAGTCAGCCCAGCAATGTGCCAACCACATGTCCCACACCATTCACCTTCTTCACAGTCTGGGATTCTCACTAAATTACCCAAAATCACATCTCCAACCCGCACACGTACAACAGTACCTAGGTGCGACCATAGACACTCTGGCAGCCACAGCTCAGCCAAATTTAGTGAGGATCAACGGCATGCAAATGCTGATCTCAAAGTTCAAACCCCAACACTCCCTTCCTGCGCGAGTGTTCATGCAGTTGATAGGCATGATGGCCTCCTGCATTTTCATAGTCCCGCACGCGAGACTACATATGCGCCCGCTTCAGGAGTGCTTGGCACGTCAATGGAATCAGGCTCACGGGCAACTAAAAGACCTAGTGTTGGTGAGCGGTCGGGCATACAACTCTCTGCATTGGTGGAATCCACAAAACCTTTGCAAAGGCCGACCGTTCCAAGAGCCTGTTCCACAAATCATACTAACAGCGGACGCGTCTCTCCAGGGATGGGGAGCTCATGTACTCCATTACACAGTGCAGGGACTATGGACAATACAACAAAAGAAGATGCACATCAACCTTCTAGAACTGATGGCAATCTTCCTGGCAATGAAAGCCTTCAAGGTACACTTGTGCAACAAAGTCGTGTTGATCCGGACGGACAACATGACTGCCATGTACTACATACAGAAGCAGGGAGGAACGCACTCTCCACAGTTGTCTCATCTGGCTCAGAGCATGTGGAAGTGGGCCATTCAGAGGAACATATTCCTCATGGCGGAACACCTCCCCGGCAAGGACAACCAGATGGCGGATCTGCTCAGCAGACACAGCCACCAGATGCACGAGTGGGAGCTACACCCGTCAGTACTCCAACCGTACTTCCAACAGTGGGGTCATCCAGAGATAGACCTATTCGCCACAAGCGAAAACGCAAAATGCCAAAGCTTTGCCGCCAGGTTCCCACATCCACAGTCGCAGGGCAATGCGATATGGATGAACTGGTCCGGCAGATTTGCGTACGCTTTTCCCCCAGCGCCGTTGATACGGCTGGTGGCACGCAAACTGCGACAACACTCATAGACACTCATCCTGGTTGCTCCAACATGGGCACGCCAGCCATGGTACACCACCTTTCTGGAACTTTCCGTGGTGCCGCATCAAAGGCTGCGGATCAAACCCGCGCATTTGACGCAGAACCATGGAGAAATTCAGCACCCAGATCCGCAACAGCTGAACCTGGCAATCTGGCTCCTGAAGTCCTAGAGTTTGGCTACCTAAACCTGCCACCTGACTGTATGGAGATCATTAAGGAAGCTAGGAGACCCACTACCAGAGCTTGCTATGCAGCCAAATGGAAGAGGTTTGTCATTTATTGCAACAACAATGACATTAACCCGCTAGACGCATCCATTCAAAACATAATCTGTTACCTCCTACACCTATACCGATGCAATCTGGCATACACCTCAATACGTATCCATTTGACCGCAATAGCAGCCTATCTCCAAAACAGGCAGCACCTCTCTTTATTCAGAGTGCCTGCCATCAAAGCCTTCTTGGAGGGACTTAAACGAGTAATTCCCCCAAGACACCCACCAGCACCAGTGTGGAACCTCAACTTGGTCCTCACCCGACTGATGGGTCCACCCTTCGAACCTCTCCACTCATGTGAGATTCAATTCCTCACCTGGAAAGTAGCTTTCCTAGTGGCAATCACTTCGTTGAGAAGAGTTAGTGAACTCCAGGCACTAACCATTCAAGAGCCATTCATACAAGTTCATACCAACAGGGTCGTACTACGTACTAACCCCAAATTCATGCCTAAAGTAATATCGCAGTTCCACATGAATCAAACTATTGAACTGCCCGTTTTCTTTCAGAATCCACAAAATGTCGCTGAAAGAATGCTCCATACACTAGATGTCAAAAGAGCCCTCCTGTACTATATAGACAGAACTAAGGACTTTAGGAAGACAAAACAACTTTTCGTTGCCTTTTCTCCACAACACAAAGGCAACGCCATCTCCAAAGCAGGTATAGCCAGATGGATCGTTAAGTGTATTCAAATTTGCTATCAAAAGGCTAAACGCACATTAACGATTCCCCCACGAGCCCACTCAACACGTAAGTTAGGGGCGTCCATGGCTTTCCTGGGAAACATTCCTTTACAGGATATATGTAGAGCAGCTACATGGTCCACTATACATACATTTACCAAACACTATTGTGTAGATGTACACTCAAAACAGCAGGCAGCTGTAGGACAGGCTGTTCTCAAAACTCTTTTTCAGACCGCTGCAGCTGGCACTGGTGGCCGCCGCTAATAGGAGGTACTGCTATGTATTCTATGCACAGATATGAATTCAGCAGCCCACATGCCTCGAACTGAATATGCTACTTACCAGTATGCATCTGTTCTTGGCATGTAGGGCTGCTGACATTCATATCGCCCACCCTCCTCCCCGGCGCCTGTAGCAGCTGCAGCTCTCAGAATTACTGTATAGCATGGTCATCACTTTCTGTATCTACTCCATCACTGCCACAATGGCGAAAAACAATCTGAGGATGGAGAGGATGCCCATGCGCACTGTGGTCCAGGGGAGGAGTCACCTATCTCAGGATACTTCGAAGACTCTTCCAGGACAACAACGTGCAAACATCCGGACCCAACACTAGGCGGCGATCTATGCACAGATATGAATGTCAGCAGCCCTACATGCCAAGAACAGATGCATACTGGTAAGTAGCATATTCACTCCTGGGTATAAGCATCTGTCCTCCAACCAGGCTGGTCCTTCTGGGGAATCTGCTGTCACAGCAGCAGGGCAGGGTTCTGCACCCAGGCCTTCTCAATCTCCAGGTTCATACCTGTAGAGTGAACGGCGACAACTGAACACCTTTGACCTTCCTCCAGAGGCGGTTGATGTAATCTTGGCCGCCAGGCGTTCTCTCGACAAAATCTGTATACGCCTCTCTTTGTGACAAATTTGCGGCTTGGTGCAGTACTCGGCAGGTAGACCCACTTCAGGCTAATTTATCTGATGTTTTATTGTTTGTTTTGTCACCACCTCACAACGCCTTGCCCTCGACACAGTTAAAGGGAACCTTTCGGCTCTTTCGGCCTTTTTGCGGTTGGCAAATCAGCTCTCTTTATTTAAATCTCCTATTGTTATGAACATTTTGAGAGGGTTACAACATTTGTTCCTCCCTTTCCCTTTGTGATACCACAGTGGGACCGTAACTTGGTCCTTACCTTTCTGATGTGCACTCCATTTGTGCTGCCTCACAGCTGTCCCTTGTGGCTCCTCACCCTTAAGACAGTGTTCCTCGCCACAGTAACTTTGGTGCGGCATTTGAGTGAGCTTCAAGCTCTGTGTCAACCCACTATACATTCCCTTCCTCCCAAACAAACTGATTCTGTGGACTTGAGTATCCTTTCTGCCTAAAGTTGTGTCACGGTTCAATGTCAGTCAAACCTGCCTTGCTGGTGTTCTCTGCTCCGCCTCACATCTCTTTTGCCTGGCTTGGACCCCAAGCGAGCGCAGAGCGTCTACATTAATCGTACAAAACATCACTAGGTGGCGATCGCTGTAATGAAAAAAGGCAAGGCTGTGAAGAAGAGAACCATCTCCCACCAGATCATGCTCTGGTCTGCATTAGGATCTGCTATGCAGCTTCTGATAGATACCTCTACCTGCAATATTTCACCTGTAAAAATCCCCAGGCATCAAACTGGATCCAGAAAACTTCAAAGTAATGAGGTCGCCGGTGGAGGGCGCTGGAGTCAGTCGTCTGGCCATTAGGGCCTGCCCCATCGCATCAACATCAGTTCCCTTTTGTTTCCGCCTTCGAAATAGATCCAGAACTTCACTCTGTAAAGAATTTTCTTCACAAAATTCTATTTCAGTTCCTGACTCCGGGATCAGACTCAACTGACGTCCTTGAACGCAGTGTATTCCATCTTTGTGAAGGCCTCAATGCCATCCGGTACACCTTCAGGTCCAGTGCCCCATCAATTTTCCCACTGTTTATGCATTTGTAGCCGACGCCCTTCGGCGTGGCTTTTTTGGAACCAATGTCTTTGACACATTGTTTTGATCATTGTTTTGATCTGGCACTCCGCTTTTTGGTGGTGCAACTGATGCTGTGAACAATGCTGCCTCCAATGCCACCACTACCACAGTTTCCTCTGGCTCCAGATATGATGCCAGGAATCTGGGGCTAGAAGTCTCTTTCAGAAGAATAGGTTGCTTACCTTCGGTAGCTCTCCTTCTGGTAGAAACTCTAGCCACATATTCATCTCCAGCATTCCCATCCTCCCCATTCTGTGAATTGGATTCTACCCATTGTTGCAGGGTTGGTGTGGAGCCGCATTGAGCCAATTACCGGCACACAGTGGTAGTGCTGAAAAGTTTCCGGATCCTGTCGAATGCCTGGGGAATATTCAAAAGGTGATTAGTATGTGGCTAGATATAGGGCCAGATGTACGACCCTGAATTGCATGCGCAAACGGGTTAGCGACCCATTTGCACATGCAAAAACGAATAGGGCCATGTACACTTCCTACTTAGTGAGTCGCAATTTATTTGCGACTCGCTAAATAGGAATCGCGACTCGCTATTAGGAAGGGGCATTTCAAGGGCGTCCGTTCCTAATAGCGACCCTCTACCCCATGTATGAACGTTTTGCGACCGCAAATGCGGTCGAAAAACATTCGCAATTTACCACCCTGTTCAAGAGGGTGATAATGTACTCGCAAATGCAGGGGAAAATATTTTTTAGGGACAATCTGTGGTCCCAAGGACCACTACCTGCCCTTAAAAAATTAAACGAAAACGTTTCATTTTCTTTTTTTAAACGCATCCTGTTTTCCTTTAAGGAAAAAGGTCTGCTTTAAAAAATAAAAATAAACTTCTTTATTTATAAGCAGTCCCAGACATGGAGGTCTGCTGAGCCCACGCGCGCTAACGTCAGTTCTTTCTTTTTCCGCGCCAGCAAGCGCAGATCCGGGAAGAGCAAGTACCCCCAGTCATTTTTTGATCGAGTTTTTCGATGCCTTTTGTCTCATTTTTTCACGAGTCGATCGACTCCTGGTGTCGTAGGGATGCCCGGGTTTAAGAACTGTGGGGACTGTCACCACATGATGTCGGTGACGGACCCACACCGCGTGTGTCTCTACTGCTTGGGGCGCGACCACAACTCCAAGTCGTGCCCCTACTGCCGTGCCATGGCGCCGAAGACTTTGCGGGAGCGGTCCCAAAAGTTGCTGGAAGTCCGGCAGTCGGCTCCACAACGCTCAAGGTCCTGGTCCTGTGGGAGGTCGAAGGACCGGTCGCGGAGCCGTCACCATCATCCTTCTGGATTTAAGTCTTCGCACTCGGGGACAGGTAAGTCGAAGCATTCCAAAAAGAAGTCTAAGAAGCGTCGTCGCTCTTCGACTTTCCCTCGCCCGTCGCGCGACATAGCTGAGGGTGCGGTTGATGCCACCCCCGTGGCTCCGGCGGAGCCTGCGACATCGCCGCCGGCCTACCCGTGGTACTGCAACAAACAGGGTGTAGTGGGGTCGTGGACCCTATGTCAGAAGGCTCTGCGTCTCTGGACATGGCTGGAACATCAGGGCATTTTCCTGGTGGTTCAACACCTGGCAGGTTCTCTGAATGCCAGGGCGGACGAACTCAGCCACCAGTGCATGATGGATCACGAATGGCATCTGCACTTGGACGTGGCGCAAGGTCTCTTTCAGCAGTGGGGAGAGCCTTGGTTAGATCTATTCGCCACCGAAGAGAAGGCGCAATGTGCTGTGTTCTGTGCGTTGGAATTTCCAAGGCGGCACTCGCTAGGCAACGCTTTTCGTCGCGAGTGGAGTTGCGGTCTACTATACGTCTTCCCGCCTATACCACTTCTACCCAGAGTGCTGAAGAAGATCAAGCGCGACCGAGCCCAAGTCATTCTTGTGGCTCCGGACTGGGCTCGGAGAGTATGGTATCCCGAGCTACTCAACATGGCTATCGATCCCCTGATCAGACTGCCTCTTCGGGAGGATCTTCTGTCGCAGCAACTGGGGACGGTCTTCCACCCGAACCTGTCCAGCCTCCACCTCCTTGCCTGGAGATTGAGCAGCAGTTGACGTCTTTTGACCTGCCTCCTGAAGTTTGTGACGTAATCTTGGCAGCCAGGCGTCCCTCCACTAAGACAGTATACGCCTGCAGATGGAATAAGTTTGTAGCATGGTGCACAGCAAAAGCTGTGGATCCCCTTTCTGACCCTCTTTCAGAGGTCCTTCTTTTCCTTTTTTCTTTGGCCCAGTAGGGCTCTGCTCTGGACACTATCAAGGGCTATCTCTCGCCCATTTCAGCCTTTTTACGGCTTCCAGATCAGCCTTCCCTTTTCAAGTCCCCTGTTGTAAATAGATTCTTAAAAGGCATTACTCATCTTTTACCTCCTGTTCCTTTCATAATGCCTCAGTGGGACTTGAACCTGGTTCTGACATATCTGATGTGTGCTCCCTTTGAACCACTTCACAACTGTCCTCTTCGCCTTCTCACTTTAAAGACAGCTTTCCTGGTGGCCATCACCTCTGCCAGAAGAGTGAGTGAGCTCCAGGCTCTTTCTTCTAAACCTCCTTTTCTCTCTGTCCATCCGGAGAAAGTGGTTCTAAGGACTCGTCCATCTTTTCTGCTGAAGGTTGTCACTGCCTTTCACATCAGGCAGACCATCACTTTGCCCACCTTCTTTCCGCCTCCGCATCCCTTGAAAGAGGAAGAGAGGCCCCACCGTCTGGACCCAAAACGTGCGCTCTCATTCTACCGAAATCGCACACAACAGTTCCAGGTGGATGACCAGCTCTTTGTTGGCTATGTGGGCGCCAAGAAAGGTCCGGCCGTGCACAAGCGGACCATCTCTCAGTGAGCATAAAGGCTTGTTATTCTTTGGCTAAATAAGAGCCTCCGGTGGGGCTGCGCACCCATTCTACCAGGGCGACGGCAGCCACTACTGCTTTGGAACGGGGAGTTACCTTGCATGACATCTGTCAGGCAGCTAAGTGGGCCACGCTGCACACGTTTACCAAACACTACTACCTGGACAGCCAAGTCTGGAGAGACGGCTTCTTTGTCCGCTCTGTTCTCCAGGACTTTCTGGTGTGATCTTGATTTGTAGACCCACCTCTGGGGTTGGTATTGCTGGGGTATCTATTCTAATGTAAGGAATCTATCACTACGTGTTTCTTTCAGATGCACAAGTTACTTACCTTCGGTAACGATATATCTGTAGTGATAGATTCCTTACCGCCTCACCCATCCTCCCCGTTCTGCGAACTGATTTCTAGGGTTAAGGTCATCCCTTTCAGGGCCTAGTTTCATGGCACCAGTGGTCAGTTTCTTGCATGGCTCTGCGTTCCTGGCGCGGAAAGTCGTGTACAGAACTGACGTCAGCGTGCATGGGCGCGTCGAAGTAGCTCCAGCGATGTCATCCCGGTGCCAACGACACACGCGGAGCCGCACGACGACGCCTACCGACGCGTAGGGGTGCTGACGAAAACATCCGGATCCAGTCTGACGCCTGGAGGTAATTCTAAGGTAAGGAATCTATCACTACTAATGTTTCTTACAGATATATTGTTACCGAAGGTAAGTAACTTGTGCATTACCTTTATAGCACAAGCAGTACCACACAGTCCTTACCATGGAGTTAAGTACCATCCAGGCCATTTTTATTTAATTGGCATAATGACATGAACATATATAAATGTTTTTTACGTTTCGGAGGTGGGAAGGTGTAAGGGACAATAAAGGGTTTTTAGGGTATAGGGATGGGTGGGGGTGAGGGGCAGCAAGGTGATTTTAGTGTCCATGGATGGGTCAAGGAATTTTAGGGTTCATTAATTGGTAGAACAATTTTTGTTTTTTTTTATCTCAGTGATGGGCAAAGGTAAAGGGTTGTATGTATGATGGAAACCCTTCTTCCCAATTCCAAACCCATTAACCCTTACAACCCTTTACCATTATTCACTGAAAAAAACAAAGGTTACCGGGGCGTTATAGTTAGGAAATAGAATTTAAAAAACCTTAGAAATTCCCTTTCACTCATCCAGTGATTGAGAGTGTTTTCTAAAAGTTTATGAGTGTTAAAACATATTTACCGAGTTATTTCAAAAGTTAAATGAGTATACTAGGTGTACTAGTAATGAGTGATACTACTTGTAGCATATATTATGTGAGTGACTGTGTATCGGTGTGTAAGTGAGTGTCTGGGTAGCTGTATGGGGGTATGAGTGGGTTTGTGAGTGGCTGTATGGGTGAATATGTGGGTAAGTTGTTAGCTGCATGGGTGAGTGGGTGTGTGAGTTGGCAGTTTGGATGTATAAGTGAGTGTGCGAGTAGCTGTGTGAGTGGCTGTTTTGGTGAGTGAGTGGGTGTGTCAATGGCTGTATGGGTGAGTGAGTGGCTGTATGGGTGGGTGACTTAGTGTGTGAGTGACTGTATGGGCGAGTGAGTGGGTATCTGCATGGCTGTATTGGTGAGTGACTGGATGTGCAAGGGGCTGTATGGCTCAGTGAGTGGCTGTTTGAGTGGTGTTTTGTTAAGTGAGTTGGTGTGTGAGCTGCAGTATTAGAGAGTGAGGAGCTGTGTGAATGGCTGTATGGGTGAGTGAGTGGATATGGGAGTGCTTGTATGGATCTGTGCATGGGTATGTAAGTGGTTGTATGGGTGTGTGAGTAAGTGCTTGTATGGGTGAGTGGTTGTGTTGAGAGGTTATATGGGTGAGTGAGTGGGTGTGGGAGTGGCAGTATAGGTGAATACGTGAGTGTGTGAGGAGCTGTTTGGGTCAGTGTGAGTAGCTGAGTGAGTGACTGGTTATATGAGTAGCTGTATGGATGAGTGACTGGTTGTGTGAGTGGCCTTTATGAGTGAGTGAGTGTGTGTGTGAGTTACTCTATGGATGAGTGAATTGTAGTGCGAGTACTTGTATGGGTCTGTGAATTGGTATGTGAGTGGTTGTATGAGTCTGAGTGGGTGTATGAGACATTCTATGGGGGTGTAAGTGGGTGTGTGAGTGGTTCTGTGGATGATGTTATCAGTGATGTAATTACTGATGTCATTTGAGATGTCACCAGTGCATGTCACTGTCCATGTCATGAGTAATGTAATATGTGAGGTCATAAGCAGTTCATTGTGGGGCGTAAGTTATAGTTAGCTCAGTTAACTATAACTGCTGAATTTCACTGGTTTTTGGTTCCGTTAATTTCTAAGTTTTTTTAATTGTGTTTCCTAACTATTACATCCATGTAACCTTTGTTTTTTTCAGTGAATTTCTACGGTTTTTGTAACATTAAGTAACGTGCCCATCTCAGTGCACAGTGGGGGGGGGGGGAGGGTTGAACGCAGAGCCTGACCTGGCATTATGCTACCCCCACCCAAGCTTTCTGCTCCAGCCCCCCTCCTCATTGCCGTCCATTGTTCGAGTCCATGACCCTGCTCCCTCATTACAGCAATGTGTGGCCCTATTTCTGCCAGTGCCCTTCCTGCTTGCCCTAAACAGCTTGCACCCCCATCCTCCTCCTCCCTGCCCGGAGTCCATGCACCAGCCCCCTCCCTCCTGCCCTGCATTGTCCGATGTGCTGCCCCTGCCCTCCATTCAGCTTGATGTCCCTGCCCACTACCCCTACACTCTGTTCCCCAATTGTATGCCCCATCATTGCCTTCCTGCTTAGCCTCTGTGCTTAGCATGCTGCCCCTACTTTCCTTCCTCCACCACTCCAATGTCTGTGTGTATACCCCTGCACCCTCCTTTCTGCCCACCATATTCCAGAGACCTGCCACCCTCCAATCCACTCTTGAGTGTTCTGTTGAGCTGCCACTGCCCCTCCCACCTGCCTAGCATGATTAGATGGCGTTCACCCTGCCTGCCCAACTCCCATGCCCCTATTGCCTCCCGCCTGTCCTCCACGGTCCATTTTGCTGCCACTGCCTTCAGCTCTACATGCTCTGTTGTGCTGCAACTGCACCTCCTGTCTGCTCAGTGTGTTCTGTTGTGAAGCTTCTTCCCCTGCCCTGTTTTGTGTGTCCAGACCATACCCCTTCCTCCTGTCCTCCATGGTCCTTTGTGCAGATCCCTGCCCCCTTTTGCCCATGATGGCCGTTTTGCTGCCACTAACCCTCCTGCTTGCCATGCATGGTCTTCTGTGCTGCCACAGCCCCTCCCACCTGTCCTGTTTGGTCACATTGCTGCCCCTGACCCCCTCCCACATCTCCTCTGTTTTCTGTGTGTATGCCATTATAGTCACTTGCTGCCCCCCATGGTGTGTTGTGCTTCCAGGGCCCATCTTGCCTGCCCTGCATGGCCAACTTGCTGCTCCTGCCCTGCCCCCTGCCCACTGTTTTCCATGTGCGAACCCCAGTCCCCTGCCTCCTGCCTTGTCTGGTTCGCTGTTGTGGCGCTGTCCCCTCTCTCCTGCCCTCGCATGGTCTATTATACTGCAACTGTCCCTCCTGTCTGTCTGGTATGGTCTACTTGCTGCCCTTGCCTCTTTCCTCTCTGTTGTCCATGTGCATCGCTCTGTCCTCTCCCTATTTCTGTCCACGGTACATTGTGCTTGCACTGTGTGGTGTGTTGTGCTGCTGCAACCCCTGACTCCTGCCCTGTAAGGTCTGTTTAGTGTACCTGCCCATCTCCCTCCTGCCCTCTCTTATCCGAGTCCATGTCCCCACCTCATTTCTCCTGCCCTCCGTGATCCAATATACCTTACTTTCCAACGTTTTGAACTTGGTAAGAGGGATATTTTGAAAAACAACTGGGGGAATTGATTTTTCCCATTGACTTACATTAAAAAGAGGAGATTTTAGGCAGGAGACAGATAAAAAAAAACCCTTTTGGGCTTAAAAACATTGGGAGTCGCCTGCCTTAATCGGGTCTGTTGGAATGTATAGTTGTACTGCCACTGCCTTTTCCTTCTGCACTCAATGGTCTTTTATATTGCCACAACCTCTCTTGCCTGTACTGCATGGTTGATTTGTTGCCCCTGCCCCCATTTCCCCTGAACTCCATGGTCTGTTATGCTGCCACTTCCCCTCTCGCCTGTACAATGTGGGAAAGTTGTTGCCTTTGCACCCTCCTCCATGAGAGGGTCTTATTCCCATAGAAAATATGGTTAGTGCTCTAAAGAATTAAACTGAAGACATATTTTCTGCCTTCTTAAATAGGGCAAAGGACTTTTAAATAATTTGCCATCTTTATGTTTGTTATCCAGTTTATCAATTGATTATATGTTACACTTCAGGGAGAGATTGTGGATTTACTGCCAGAGCTGCAGAATGGGGAGCCAGGTTCAAGTTTCGGCATCAGTTCGACATCTTGTAATCCTGGGCAAATCTCTTAATTGTCCCATGCCTAAAACCAAAGTGAATGTGTCCTTGTGTAATGTAACTGATGCTCATATAAAACACTCCAATACCTTCGGGTCAAGTCTATATAAAACGCCAAAAAAAAAAACAATTAAGTGTTTTGCACACTTCTGTCATTGGGCTACATTTGTGCTACATGTGGGTGATATGTGTGCTTTATTTGTGCTCTTTTTTCTCTGGTGACCATCTTGGGAGACTTATTTGTTATGAAGCTCCCTAATGTCCTCATTTACTGCAGTATTCTTAGTAGACAATGCTTTCAATTTTCTACTTCGATTCCACACTTTTGGCAGAAATTCAGATTGTTAGCACTCTAGTTGTTCATTAAAACACTGTATTAAAGCTGCTGGTCGGATCAGCAGGGAGTTTACTGGCAGTCTGCTGCTGGTCTTGAAAGTGCATGTTTCAGTCTGCATACGAGAATTTTTTAATGAAATAGAAGAGGAGGATATTTGAGAACTCACTTAAAAGGTGTCCTATTTTTCTTTCAACAACACTAACCATCATTTCTATGATAAACGAAACCCCCTGATTTTGTTTCTATCTAAATTAAATGTTTTAAGTTTGGCCAGTTTGATTCAATCAGCATGGCTTCAGGTGTGTCATACTTTGTCATTAGTAACATTGTTAGCGCTCTAGTTTTTCTTTAGAACACGCTGGAAGGCTGCAGTAGAACACAAAGGAATCAACTGACGGACTGCTCTTGTTGGAAGTCCTAATTTACTAAGAATGTAAGACTTCTTTTTTAAATGGCTGAGAAGGTTAGTGTGAATTTACAGAAAATATGCTGTCATTTTAGCTTCTGAAGCAACTTCCTTAACCTCTATGGGAAAACCATGAGAAAACAGTTGCCTCTCAAATGTTATTCATGAAATCCCAGTAGAAGGATTTTTTATGGGGTAAAATCACGTCAGAACACACCACAATTCCTAAAATTAGGATGGTACCTTCAATAAATGCTATATATTGTAACTAAAATTTGTTATCACCCTTTATACGTTTTCCTTTTTGTGATCCTCAAAACGTGCCATTCACTACAGTGCGTTTCAATGGGGTGCTACCATGTATATTGGTCTCAAGATGGCTGCCAACACTTCCTGGCTCAAGTGTTAGTAGCTAATCAGATACTATCATGAGATCTGTGCTTAGGCTCCGCCCAGATATACAAATTTGGTTTTCCTTTAATATCGCCACAATTACCGAACGGATTCACAGCAAATAACTGAAAGAATTATTTGAGAACCAAAAGCTACCTTTCTGCCAAATGTGGTGTAATTCCGTCCAGCGATTTGGGCTGTAGTCGTGTTCAAAACACCTATGGGAATTAACATGGGAAACACACTTATTTTGACTCCCCCTTTTTCTCAGCCCCCACTTGACTGATCACCCCAAACTTTCATGCACAACTAGAATAACCAGGGCACTTTTTGGGGGAAATTTTGTGAAAATTTGTCAAACGGTACCAAATATATAGGCAAGTCAAAAAACACTTTTCCTATGGAAACATGGTCCTAGCTATAACTACCTACTGGCATCAATCAGTAGATAATATATATATATATATGTGGCTAAATATCACCTCACACTGAAACACACTCCAAGCTTTGTCAAGAATTCTTGTTTTATTGAGAGTTGCCGCTTAACGCGTTTCGGAAGCTCGTGACAGCCTTGTTCACAATAAAGAAACCCCATTTTCTTCACATTATATAAACCCACATGAATTGTTATACAATAGAAATAGTAGTGCAAAGTTTCCAAATAAACCCATTACCTCATACATATAAATAGAATTATTCATCCAAAATAAATAATTGGTAAATTATAAAGTGCAGAACGACATCAGTTTTTTCAAAATAATTATTGCTACTTTGTACACATTTCATTAGTGCATAGTTTGCATTTTCACTAATAGTGGCAAGCAAACCATGTGAGTTCAGAATCACCTGGTCACATGCTCAAAGTTGGGACACAAATCAATATCGATACATTTACATACATTTTAAAGTCTCATTACTCCAAGTTGAGTGAGAACCGGAGACACAACATTCAAACTAAGTCAATCAAAACTCATTACTTGTATCTCTTTTTTAAGCAGCCTTCTAAAACTGCAATCTGGTTATACATTTAGATGGACATAAAGAACACATTTTCACTAGTAGTGGCAAGCAGACCACGTAAACTCAGAATCAGCTGCTCAACATACCCAAAGTTATGAAACAAATCGAAATCGATAAATTAAAATCACATAGCTTCAAGTGGAGTAAGGACCACAGACAAAACGATTTCAATTAAAGCTCATTACATCTATCTAATTATGCCCAGACACCTAGAACTAAATCAAACAATAATGTAAGCACACCCAAGTGGCTAATAATGACATGATTAGGCATTCAGTGATTTTGTATCTGTGATCATAAGAGTTGTTCCATGTCACAAAAAAGAGAATATTATTAATTATATTTACAAAATACAAACATTATAGTGTTTCTTTTACAAATCTTGAAGAGAGTTAGAGAAATGTGTGCAGATCCTCCTCCATATTTAAACCCTTAGGATTTTTACTATCTAGTTTAAGTATATATCTTGATTCTAGCTGACTTAACGTTTTGTCTCTGTTGCCTCCTCTCTAAGCTAAAATAAACACCAGCTCATGCAACAAGTTGCGGCCGTACGACCTTTGCAAGCCATTGCTTGACCGGGTGTTTCTTTCGGCAATAAAATGTAATCTTTCACAAGTCATAATTGCACATGCTAACATTCTGTTGTGAGTGTGAACTACAGCATTTGGATCCTTGTCGGGTACTGCATGCAATACTCCCGTAGGGCATAGCGAGCTAAAGTGGACTTTTTGGGCCCTGTTGAGGTCGGGGGCTCAAGGTCGGAGGTTGGAGGTGGATATATATATGAACTAACTGCCTGGTGCCTTAATAACAATTTCTTTATGTTTGACAAAGCTACCTGGAAACAAGAAAGGGGCGTGGCTATGGGATCTTGTTTCTCCCCCAGCTACGCATGCTTGCATGTTGGCTGGTGGGAGGAACAAGTCCTGAGGAAAATACCCAGTATACACCATGTCCATCACTGGCTGAGATATATTGATGATGTTTTTTGTGTATGGGATGGTGATGAGGCAAGAGCACAAGAGTTTGTCGACACACTAAACAACAATTCTAGTGATCTTAATTTTACATCCAACATTAGTAGAGACAAAGTGGACTTCTTGGATGTACAAGTATCAATTAACAACCGTACACTAGAAACTACATTGTTTAGAAAAACTACAGCTGGGAATAGTATACTTCACGCTAGTAGTAAACATCCCAAACACTTGATTGAGAGCATCCCGTTTGGTGAGCTACTAAGACTTAAACGTATCTGTAGCTCCCAACAGGAATATGAGAAATGTTCTAAAGACATGATAGTGAGACTAAAAGAGAGAGGATACTGTGATTCTACCCTCTCAAGAGCTTTGAAAAAAACAGAGGATAGACCCAGAGAATCTTTACTAGCCCCTAAAGAACTAACTGTTATTAATGAAGAAGAGAGTCCACGCTTCATTACTACATTTAGTAAACAAGAGAGGAGAGTAAAGTCAATCATTAAAAAGAGCTGGCCCATTATACTCACTGATGGGGTTCTCGGCAGTAGATTACCTGAGTTACCTACCATCACATATAGGAAATCTAGATCTATGAGAACTGAACTAGTAAAAGTAAGTCCGGAACTCAACATGGCCAATACATGGCTCAAACCCAAAGCAGGTTTCCATAAATGCTCATCATGCCGCGCCTGCAAATTTGGCGTTAATACAACTCATTACAAAACTCCTTTTTCCGATATCCCTGTCGTGATTGAAGGTAGTTTTGGATGTAAGACTGAGTATGCTGTATATGTTTTGACGTGCACTTGTGACTTGCGCTATGTGGGTAGCACTAAGCTGCAGGTGCACGTCAGAATTCTACAGCATCTCAGAGCAATCGTGAACAATGACAGTGCATATCCAGTCGCTAGACATTTTAAATCTGTTCACAACACTGAGTTGAGTTGTCTCTCATACTATGTCATTAATGCAATAAGCCCCCTGCATAGGGGAGGCAATAGAGAGAAACTTTTAAGAAAACTAGAAACGCGCATGATTTTAGAACTGGACAGCAAAAGTCCAAATGGGTTGAACACCACTGAAGACATGTCTAACTACTTATAAGTGGTGCATAAATGAGATATCGGTGTAATAACATGTCTAGGAAAAGAAAACCTTGCTGCATCAAGTTCTAATTGATTAAGTTAACTAGATGAGTACCCAGTTCTTCAAAAAGCCATAGATCTAGATAGGTATACATTTCACTTATTCATTTATTTGTTTATCTTTTTAGCATTTTATAAGTCAAGCACTGCATTATCCTTCCCCTCTATAATAATTTTTTCACTCTTTTTAAAAAAATAAAACATTTTTTTTGTATTTTATATGATCTAAAAAAATTGTTTTTGCATATTAAGGGGATATAGCAATAAATAGTGAGGGGTGTGTACAAATTAAATTTTGATCACACATAAAAATATAATAAAGAGAATAAAAAAGTTAACTCACTGTTTTGATATTAGCTAGAAGAAGCAAAATCGGACATTGTTTAGAAATTCGAATTCGCTACAATAAGTTGATTAACGAGGTCGAATTTGTTAAGCATTTATGCAGAAATAAAGTTATGTGAAAGAAGGAAGCATATTGGTGCACAATAGTAGGGATAGGGGCAATCTAAATTTGCAAAAGTTTGCACATCTTGCCATATTTTGCACAGTAGTTTGTTTACATATTTATTGATCATGTTTACAAGCGGCAATGCCCTATGATGTTATTTGAAGTGGTTTTATAATAATTATTTATACAAAATATTTTATATATATTTTTTAAAGTATTTATATATATTTATATAACCTGCTAAGATATGCTTCACAAAATTGCATTTATGCAGTTTAGAAATGTCAACAAGCGATCGCAACAAATTAATTGATTCATCAAATGAATGTAACTTCAACCTCGCTACAATTAATGTTGTATTAAGCGAAGTATTTCTACTATGTCTGTTGGTGATGGTCATGTGATTCACGATGCAATAGTTAAAAACAATGGCGGACGTAACGTTCTTTGTGTGATCAAGGGCACTCAGTGCTCGAAACGCGTCGCAGAGGGAGAGTTCACTGAAATAAAAATCTTGCCTGGGCCGTGAGGTTCCGTTTCTCCTTTTTTCCCGCCGGAAAGCAAAAGCAAGGTGGATGCGTGGAGAGTGCACTATTGATATATATATATATATCTATATCAAAGAAATACCCTTTCAGGCATAGAGTGACGAATAAATTATGCAAAAAAGAAGCTTAGAACTCTGGGTAGTTCTCAAGTTTAGGTGGAAAGCAGCTCCTGTATGGAGCACTCTCAACACCAGCGACACTCTAGATCTGCTCACCTCAAATGTCTGTTTTTCTATCAAAATCTTTAAGCATAGGATTAGCACAGTGCCATCCACGCCGAGATAGAAAAGGACAAAGTCTTTTGCCATTTGTACAGCAAAGTCTTTAAGCATAGGACTAGCACAGTGTTTTCCTTGCCGAGCTGTAAAATGACAAAAGCCAATTACCACTCCAGGCACAGTATTACAGCTTTGAGTTGGTAAAATACCAATCAAGCCAACCTGAAATGAGTAAAAGCAACCCCTGACACAGTGTTTCGCTCTAATTAGAGCTCTTCAGAGAGGTATAGCTTTGTCCAGACACAAGGGAGCACCCAGTATAAGTCAAAGAAATACCCTTTCAGGCATAGAGTGACGAATAAATTATGCAAAAAAGAAGCATCTCTTTTTTGCATAATTTATTCGTCACTCTATGCCTGAAAGGGTATTTCTTTGACTTATACTGGGTGCTCCCTTGTGTCTGGACAAAGCTATACCTCTCTGAAGAGCTCTAATTAGAGCGAAACACTGTGTCAGGGGTTGCTTTTTCTCATTTCAGGTTGGCTTGATTGGTATTTTACCAACTCAAAGCTGTAATACTGTGCCTGGAGTGGTAATTGGCTTTTGTCATTTTACAGCTCGGCAAGGAAAACACTGTGCTAGTCCTATGCTTAAAGACTTTGCTGTACAAATGGCAAAAGACTTTGTCCTTTTCTATCTCGGCGTGGATGGCACTGTGCTAATCCTATGCTTAAAGATTTTGATAGAAAAACAGACATTTGAGGTGAGCAGATCTAGAGTGTCGCTGGTGTTGAGAGTGCTCCATACAGGAGCTGCTTTCCACCTAAACTTGAGAACTACCCAGAGTTCTCTGCTTCTTTTTTGCATATATATATATATATATAGATATATATATATATATATAAATATATATATATATATATATATATATATATATATATATATATATATATATATATATATATATATATATATATATATATATATATATATATATATATATATATATTTATATCCTAATGAACTGCCCAACAACTTGAGGCACCACACACAATCGTGTCTAACCCTTTTTTAATGGCAGGTTACAGGGAAATCACCAATCCAACAGTCAAGAGTTCACCAAACATGTCTCGGGCTTTAAAGCCCTTGTTCACTGGAGTTCATTGGGGGCATAGCTGCATCTTGTTTCACGCCGCACTTGCAGCGATAAATTATAGCCCTGCCCCATGGAGGACAGGTATCTTTATTACATTTTTTATAACCTCTACCGGTGAGGATGCGACGCTTTCCTTTCAGAAATACTCACAAGCCACATGTTTGATCTCCTTAAGATGTTTTCCTGATCTTCTGTGGAAGCATAATTGACATAATCCCATTTGCTTGAGAGACATTTGCTGGATTTAAGCTTACATTTGGTGTTCAATTTCCTTCTCAATTTGTTCCATTTTTCAGCTCAGAGACTGGGCTAGTGAATTTTGACTTTGCTTTAAATTCCTGTATCTTCCCTAGGATAGTGGTCAGCAACGTCTCAATTCTAGTATTGGGGTGCGGGGTTCCTGCATCATTGAAGACCTCTGCTGAATGCACGTATCCTTTACTACAATATTTAATCCTGAAGTTGTGGCAGGCACTTGAGGCCCCTTATACTCCTGATATGGTGTGCAAGTTAAGGGTACTTGGGGTGGATAAGATACTGATTGGAACAACAAAGTATCCAAACTATTTTCAGTACCGAGACTTGCCTTAACTGCCTCTGATTCCTCCCCATATATCCACTTAGCTCCAGGTCTGACAGTTGTGGACTAAGTAAGGTACCCCTATTCTCAGCCAGGCTCTCCTCAGCATTCCCACCTCCATTGAGAAAGACCACTTCCTTATCCAGAGGTACCTTATAGGTCTCCTCTATATTTCTTTTATTATCTTTGTCAAAGCCTGTCAGTCCACCTCTCTCCAGCTTGCTGCTAAAGACTGAATACAGTCTGGCTCCACCCCTTTCTGTTGCTTCCCCTGGGCTTGGAGATGCTGCAAGTGATTGAGTCTGTACTTGATCTTCCTCAGAGCCTTCTTCAGAAGGTTACTGCACACCCATACTCTCATGGGCGAGTTGATCTCATGAGCTCTTCTGGTCACTTACAGCTGATAGCTATAACAGGGTCTATAGCACAGCAGGGTATTTTGACAACTGTAGCACTTTTGTGTTATCGATCTAAGGGACATCCCCACTCACCCTCTACTTTACTAGAGCCCCCATTCCTTCAGAGGTAATTTGCTTTAGCCTTCCCATTAGTGGCTTTCTTACGGCCAGTGTCCTCCCATGTCTACTCCTTTGGGAATAACCTGGGTCCTTTCTTGGGGGTGAGGGAATTTTTTTGTTCTTTGGCATTGGCTAGCCACAAAACTCTCCAACTGCCTACTAATCCTAGATTTTGCGACTTGATCGATGACTCAACCCAGTCCCATACATGTACACTCTCCTGAATCGTTACTTCACCTTTGCATCTGTCTCTTGCCTTTCATTACAGCCCAATATCCCCCTCTACAGGTCACAAGCCCTAAATGTCCCATCTCTCATTACAGCCCGGCAATAATTATGTCGCCCCCTGCAGCCTCCAATGGCTCTTTTCTACGATAGGCTCTTTGAACCTCTCTTCTCTGCTCTTAAAACAAGAAGGTAGCCCAGTATCGAGTGTGGCATTGTACTTTTACTTAGTCTGTATCAGGATTTTAGCCAAGCCAAACCTTTAACCGAACCGTAAGCCAGGAAGTACTCCTTACCTCCACCTTTGAATGCTGAATACCTCCTTTAGCGTCTGTGAAAGGCCCCCTCAATTGTGTCTGCTCATCCAACCTCCTTCTCTTGGCGGATAGAGCTAGAGGTTGTTTCCCTCGATATCCACGTCGGCAACAGCAGCCGACATCAGTAACGTTGTCGGCAGGGAGGGTGCTCGTCGACAATGGCAACTCTGTTCCGGAGTTGGTGAAGGGGGAGGAGAGTGCTCAACACAGGTCGAAGTTGCTCTGGCCGCACACTCACTCATTTCTGTGCTCGGAGCTCTGTGTGTCTGCTACGGCTTTGCTGCGGCCATGTTGATTGGGGAAGACGGAAACACGCTAGGGGAAGTTGCGCATCATCTTGCACCCTCGAGGGTTCAAGTATGTATATGATGGTTCTCCAACGCATTGTAGACATGGTGTATGTGCTGTTGCCAGCCTTCATTGTGGCGTCTACAATATCCATGCGGAAGTGTGGCTCAATACTTGTGCCTCTTCTTAGGGATGAATGTTCTCCCTTTTACAGTCAGCTTAGGTACTCTAGCGGGCTTCTTGCATATACCAACTGACGGACTCATGAAAGCCTCGGCAAAGATCGGATAGGTATCTCATCAGGATGACCATTGGATAGAATATCTGTAACTTTATGGGGCACATCAGTCGTTCGGTGAGTAGTTCAAACCCAAGGTGGAAGATTATCATCCTCCTCAATAAAGGAGGAGATAAGAATTATAGTCATCAGGTAGAGCAGTTGACACCACATTAACTTCTACATGGTATGTGCTCCGACCATTTGAATACTGGAAGTCCCATAGATTTTCATTCACCCAATCAAATTCATTATTCTACTTCCCCTTCTGTTCAGTCAGCAAATTGCACACCAAAGTCACCAATATCAAGCTGACTTTTAAAAGGAGAACATTCCACCCTAAGAAGAGGAACAGGTATTGAGCCCCATTTCAGCCTTGATAGTCTCCTGAAATTGCAAGCTGTTAGAGTCTAATTGCAACACACTAAGTGCCCGTTGTTCTGCCCTTTGTATTTTACAGCTATTGGGGCGGTCCTTTGTGGGATACAGTGCTAGTCCACTGAAATGTAGTTGAATAGATTCAGGAGGTTTCATACAACGCTGAATTTTGTAGTACACTGATCTCTGGCTTCTCAAGAAGGTGAGGTTGGTCAAGATACCAGTCGTTGGTTAAGATACCAGTTTTGCTACTGACCGAGTTGGCAGTAGTGTGTTACAACTAGACTCTAACAGATTGTAATTTCAGGAGAAGGATTGAAATGGAGGAAGAAACAGAGCAAAGAGCATGTCAGAAAAATGGATGAAGTGTAAACAATAGGAAGAGGTAAAATGAAGTAATAGAAGACATTGGAACAGAAGTGATGAAGAGATCGAGGGAATGTAAGGGAGAGATAAAAGAAGAACAGCAAACAAATGTAAAGGGAAGGAACTAATGAACGTGTGAAGTGAATAGAAACTACTATAAAACAAAAACAATGCACAAATAAATTAATAGACAAGGAAGAATGTTAAGAAATATAAAGGGAAAATATGAGATTAAGTAAGAAATTAAATTAATGTAATTGTTAGGGAAGTGATGCAAAACGAAATTGAATAAATGTAAAGAGAAGGAAATAGCTAAAATGTCAATATGTCAGCAAGGAATAGACGGGGAAGTTACGAAAAGGAAGCAGATGAGTTGAAGAAACAAAAAAGGACAATGAGAAGGGATGAAGAAGTAAATGGAAAAAAGATGGGAAAAAGGGAAGAAAGAAATTGAGAAAATTAAAAGAAAAGGAATGAAGGAAGGACAAGTAGAATTTCGAATGAGATGATGAAACAAGCAGAAGAAATACTTAACAAAGAGCCAAAGAACTCCAATGCAAGAGACTGAAAAGGATGGAGGCAAGGCAGCCATAAAAAGAGTAAAATAGATTGAGGAGCCAACAGCACAAGGGAAAGAGGCATCAGTTTATTTTTGGCTTTGCACTTTATTTATCTATTTATTTGCACGTTATTTATTATTTATTGTTCTTTATTTTCTCCATCAAGACCAATGATGATACTCTTCAGTTCCTTCTCCAATACAGGTTTTTAATTTCAGGTGCCTAGAACAAAAATGTTACCTACTACCGAAACACCTTTAATCCGTAGCCTCCTGTTGTTTTAAATGTTTGCTTCCGTGAGCTCTGTGAAAAGTATTAAACAAGAGGTAGGTATTTTATGGTTGGGAAGATATGGAAGGAATATTTGTAGTTACACAGTGAAGCATGGCGGTCTTTAGTAGGGTTGCATGCCTCTCCTGTAGATATTCTTTTTTTATATAAATGTCAAGATTAATTTGGAATTTTCTTAATTTGATCGGTTTTGCTAGTAATGTTGAATAGTAAGTTACTTTGAGCTTGAGTTACACTTTGAATTAAAAATGATTTATAAGAATGTAATGAGAATGCAATTAAAATGTAAAAAAGAAGAGACGTTAATAATCAAAGAGAAGAAACGAAATGGAAAGGCATGAAGAAACAAACAGGAGACAGAAAAATGAAATGAGATGAAGAAGGAAATAAAAGAAATGAATGGGTGAAGAACAAAATCAAATAAATTAAACGATAAGGCAATGGATGAGTAAAGAAAAAAGTTAAAAGAGAAGAGATGAACAAACCAGATTAAAGTAACAGAATTATAGAAGCAAAGGATCAAACCGAAAAATGGAAAGCAATGATGGAATAATCTAGAAAGGAACTAAAGATTAAAATAGTGAACAGAAAAATCATGTGAGAGATAGAAGAAACAAGCAAATTAATCGGAAAGCAGTGAAAGGGATGAAGGAACAAAACAATGAAAGAAAAGAAATGAAGAATGAAGGAAAATATTAAGAACCTAATGGAAGAAAGGAAAAAGTGATGGATAAGCATGCCACAACTCCAGCAGATGAGATGTAACTGAAGGCAGAACTACTAAACCATTAGAAAAAATTAGAAAACGATAAGGAAGAGAGGGTTAAAGAACACAAAATACAATAAACGAGTGACAGGAATAACATGTAAGAGCGCTGAAACTCAAAAATTGATGGAGTTAAATAAAGAAGGAAGAAATGTAAAGAATAAAGATCATAGGTTGACGACCAACGAGCAAAGAAAGTCAGAGGTTGAAAAAAGAAGAAATACGTGAAATAAATATGATAGCACAAGCTCGATTGAAAGAGACAATTGTAGATATGACCCAACATAGTGTGGCTAGGAATGATCTGTCAGGCAGACAATACCTCACTGAGTGATCTGCACTTTCTTGATAAAGGTTCTGAGCAAGCTTAATATTTTAATTTGATATATTCACATTTCCTTTGTGGTATTTTCCCTCATCTACTACACCTCATTTAGGCAGCTCCCTCGAGGCTGTGCAGCAACTGTGGCAGTTATTTTTGGGTGCGGCCCATGGCCTTATATTTAGATGAGCCCTCACCCCTGCCAACCTTGGCCAACAACAACAGCACACCTTGAGCTAATCTCACTGCTAATTTTAGGGTGGTGAAATCAATATGCCCGGAGCTATTAATAAGCCTCACAGTCCTTGCATAGTCACTGATTTCCCAGTATCCTGGGAAGACGATACTCGCTTTGCATACCACCAAGCTGTGTATGCTCAGTTTCACAAAGGCACCCTGTAGTTAAAATGAAGAATAGAACCATAATGCACCATCCCATATTCATTTATGAGATTACTATGTTAAGTTCTCTACTTATGTACTGTGAGTGATATGGTGACCAGCTTCCATGCTTTTGGTAATCCCTAACCCCGTTTAAAAATAAAATCACGACAGAAGGAACAGAGGAAAGAAAAAATAATAAAACCGAACAAAGTTTGTAAACACATAATGTTATATTAAAAAAAGAGAACTGTGGAGACAAGCCACTTAGTATCGTTAGAACAGAGATAATGTAAGAGGACGGCAAATAGATACATTTAAGAAAAAAATTGAGTATGACCTAAGAGTAAGAGAAGGAAAAATACCAATGGTGTGAGTAGGCAAATATTGAAACAGGGTGACAGAAAGTTGTAAAAAACTACATCCTTGGCCACAAAAGGAACAATAGAATTAAGAACAGTGACAAAATAATAGTAAATAGAACCAATAAAAAGAGAGGAGAAAAACCGATTGAGAAAATGCAGAGATATTAAACATAGGAATTACAAAAAGGATAAAAATACAGAACAGATTAACATGACGGTATAAGAATTAATTCAATGTAAAACAATAGTAAGCACAAAGTATAGAAAAAATAACAAGCATTAGCATTGCTAATGGGTATGGCTTATAAGTGGCATTGCCTCCACAGTCACTGACTGATGAGTTCAGGCTCAGTAAGTCATCATACATGTACTCTGTGACTTATCCTCCCTCTCAGACATTCATTCATTCATTCATTCACGCACTGACTTATTCAGCCAGTCAGTCAAATATCTCTATTTCGCTTTGTTTCCGTAGCATAAAAGAACATATAAAAGACAGTCATAAAATAGACATTTAAAGACCGCAATCAATGCATTAGTAAAAACAGTTCATGTGTTCTACAACTTTTTAAGACCCAATCAGATAAAACCAGTTTAAACATAAAAACACATAATTCATCACCACAGTATCACCATCCTTGTTATTGTCATATAATTTGTCACGTCAGTGTGACAGCCGACGTCTGAATTTCAGTCATTGCCAAAGATAAGATGCAACAGCCTGGTACACCAATGGGCCATCCAGCTTTTGGATAAAGCAAAGGGCTGGTCTGCACTGCCTAAAATTGCACCTGCATATAAGTGGGACAGTACATTTCTGCCTCGAAGAGCAATCAAAAGTACCAAAAAAATAAGGTGCAGGTTAGACAGCATTTACACACGTCACATGGACATAAACCGAGCTCCCGCAGTTAAGAACAGTTTGCAGGAAAGCCCTGCATTAACAGGAGGTTAAAAGCGATGCTGCAAATTCCTGAATTAATAACTAGTAAGACTGTAAACGGTGGCAAGAGGGGAGAGCAGTATAGTAAATAACAGCATGTTTCTGTATATTAGCTTTCTTTCTTTTGAAAGCAGTCCTGGATAAAAATGCTGCCTTCAGTTTTGCCTTACTAACTGTCAAACAGGTGGTGGGAGTGTTAAAAAGTTCGGACAGACCCAGATGTTTCCGTTGATCATATAAGGCCGAGTAGCAGCTGTTCTCTCAAACCACCCCTAAAAGGGGTGGTTTGAGAGATAGCTGAATGAACAATGCAGGAAAATTAAACAAGAAAAATACTTGATAGGAAGAAATAAAAACACGATAAGGCAAGTCTAGAACTTGATTGAGAAAAACAGGAACAAGAAAATGCAAAGCCAAAAATAGACTAAAAACAGAGGGAAAATAATATCAAATACTAATAGAACTCAGGATAAGGATAATTCAAAAAATTCCATAATTGTAAATTTGGAAGATGAAGAATATGACAACAGGGAGAATCAAAGAGCTAAAGGTCACAAGATTAAAAATAGTACCAACGTGGAGAAGCAGATGGAAGAGACACCGCATAACCAAGACAAAGACAGCACAAGCACAATGTCACTGTAAATTCAAAATGGCAATAAACATATGTTTGAAAAAAAACAAACAAGACAAAGACAGCATAGAAAAGAGGAACACCAAGCATTAGAAGATGAAAATTTACACCAACCAAGAGTAACATAGAGATGCTAACTAGAGTAACCAAGACTGGGATAGTAAAGAGAAGAATATGAGTAAAGACCAGAAGATGAAACTTAAAATCACAAAGAGAACTCCAGAGACTTTCACAGAATAACCAAGACAAAGACAGTAGAGAAAAAACAAAACAAAAGAACTAAGGAGCAGAATATAAAGAATAGGTCCAACAAAAGGAGTGCATAGATGGTAAACAGAACAAAGAAGACAAAGTTTTTGAAGCTTTCATAGTATATTAACACGTCGAGCATGCAAGCGCCTCTTCCGCACTCAGAAGAATCACAGTGGCAACCATGAAAAGATTTCAAATGAACCACTATTGGGGTTCTTTTGCCACATATTGCCAACCTATGGTTGGCATTGGTTAAGGGATAGACAATACATACAAACTCATTAGTTTTAATTGAAGGATTAGAGCATGCACACTTACACTATTCTACTACATCTGTATTAGGACGAACGGATGAACGTCTGTCGCCTTTCCGGGATTGATGTGAGCATTTTTCACAAGACCCTTTATTGGCTTTTATTCATAAAGACAACTGCCTTAAAACAACCATAAACATGACATGACTTGGTCATCCGGATATATTCTGATTCTTTTTATTCATAGTCATTAACTCATGTGCAAAATTAGTACTCATTACCTACTACCTTTCCTTCAAAACTATAATACTTCCTTGCCCCCCTCAGTCTATGTAAGCCCTATTTTGCTAAAGCTTTCAGGCTTCCTCCAGCCGCGCTACCAGTTGTACTCATTGTCACATCAATTCCTCTGTATTCCATCCACCGCTCCCATATTTTGGTGGGTTTGTGCAAGCAGCCCCTTACTTAGTGTTTTGTCATTTCTAGTGTCATACAATGGTCTAGGCCTTGCTCCCGAGTCACCAGATCTGATGGGTCCTCCTGCCGCCAAAGTTTAGAGATATCTTGGTTTGCCCTTAGCAGGTGCGGGTGCAGTAATGCAAATTTATATCTGTTAAAATCAGTGTCAGTGGAAAGGTGAAGCAAGGCCAGTCTTGGATCTCTCCATAGTTGCCACTATCACTTCACTCACAATTAGCAGGACCACCCCTCCCCACAAAAGGTTATAATATAAGTAATTCCTAGGCTGTATGACAAAAATAGAATTCTCATGATTCCGCTCTGTCTTCCTGCCACAACCTAAGCTGTGTATTGTAAGTGCGGTGGGAGTTCTTAATTGGAAGAGTCACAATTGTGTGGCATGGCTACTTTACGGGGAGCCAATCTCACCTTCTGACATTCTTCCTCTGTAAGCTTCCCAATATCTTTTTTCTAGTCTCATCTCAGCGCCCTAAAGGTAACTGCTTTGTTAATCATCAAGGACCGATAAACAAAGGATATATTTCCACGTCCCAAGTCCCCATCAGGAGTTTAGCTTCGAAAAGGCTATAGCGCTTGTCGCAAATGCAGGTATTTGTAAAACTGAAATTTATATAGGTCATAGTTGTTTTTCAGTTTGTTGAATGACTGCATCTATGTACCTTACATCACATCTCCCAGTTTAGAGATTGTGTTGGCATCCCATTCTTTAAAGCCCTGTATGGTGCTGACTCCGAAAGTATGTGGCCCATCCAAAGACGGGTTTCTTCCGTCAGTCTCCCATGACATCTAGAAAGTGAAGGGAGCAGGTGTCACCCATGACCTATCTCTCAGTGGCATACATAGGTTTCCCTCCAGTCTTGAAAAGCCGTTCATTTATGACTGCTAAGTTTGCTGTTTATTAATATGCATCAGTGTCTGCTGCCCCAATTCCCAAATCATAGGAGGAGTTATGGTATTTTGCCGTAGCAATTCGTAGTCTCCCCAATTAGCAAAAATAAGTTTCTTAACATTCCAAAACCCGTGTAAAGTATGCCTTGGGAATTCTATAGAGGTAGTTCTGAAGTTTGTCTGGAAGTCGAGGCAGATACCATTTTTAATATGGCAGATTTCCCATAGGTGACAACAGGAGAAGAGTCCAAATTGCCATGTTCCTATGCAGTTTGCTCATCTAGGGAAGCAGAGGTTTCTAAGCAGCAAGGAGAGCTGTGGAGTAACAACCAGAGCTGCTGACTTTGGAACTGGGAAACCAGGTTCGAGTCTCAGTGTTGGCCCAACATCCTGTGATTCTGGGCAAATCGCTTAATTTCCCTGTTCCTAATTTTATTTTATTTTTTAAATGTGTTTTTCTGTAATGTAACTGCTGATTATGTAAAGCACTCCAATACTTTCTGGTGGCATATGAGCTATATAATTCTACAGAAACAAATGATGGACTTTAGTTATATAGATGCACAGAGACATATCCATCTCTTGCCACCAGTAGCTCTGCTCCTTATTGCAAATCTCGGTGCCCACCCGCCCCCCTTGTACTGGGTATACAAGTGATTTGGACATACTGATTCTCAAACCAGCATATTTACAGAATATCTGTACTGCACGTTGCACTCCACGTCCAGACGAGGTAGGGCCCTGAAGATGCACCACCAGTCATCTACGTACATCTAAGTCACTCCTTGTGCCCATTCACATCTCTTCACTGTTAAATCTATTCTGAGCCATTCCGCCCGTGGCTTAATTGCAAAGGCGAACAGCAACAGCAATGGCGAACAGCAACAGTGAGAGCAGACATCCCTGCTTAGTTCCTCTCTGTACAGAGAAGGAGATGGATACTACCCCCTCAACTCCAACTTTCGCCATCAGGTTGATGCAGAGGAGACGTGTAGCCAAGGAACATAGGGTCCAGTTTGACTTCATCAAAGAGATCAAACAGGTACCCCCAGCCCACAGAATAGAATGCATTCTTAAAATCCACAAACATCAAAGCCAAAGGGTCTTATACCTGTCCAGTCTGAGTGAGGGCATTGAGCAACCGTCTGACCTTTTTCCTGGTGGATCTGAGCAGCATAAACCCACATTGGTCTGGTTGTATCATAAAATCGATTACTCACACCATCCTCACCAGTCCCTTAGCAGTCATTTTAGCCTCAGTGTTGAGATAGGAAATGAGGTGACATGAGGAGTACAGCGATTGAGGGACCCCTGGTTTATGAATTACAACAATGTCTGCCAGTCTGAGGTCTGGTAGGGTCTTGCCCTTCAGCATTTCCTCTGCAAGCATTTCCCCATGGACAGTATCAGCACACTGCCCTGTGTGCAGCTGGTTTATTGCCTCTCTCGGTTCATCAAATTACTTCCTCCATCAAATCTCTCTGTGTTAGTGCATTTGAGCACTGAAAAGTCATTTAGAAATGTACTGAGTTTAGATGGGTTCTTCACATCTATTTTAGCCTATAAGATTTTATAAAATGTAGCAAATGCCCAAGCAATCGGTTGGGCGCCCATTATCTGTCCCGTGTCTGGATGCTGGATATGGCTAATGTGCCCTGTGGTATCTTTGCTTTGACAACCAGTGCAGCAGCTTGCCAGAGCTGCTTGCGAATTGTATCACCCCATTGATTCACCCAACTTTGGGCCACTCTTCAAACCATTTTGGCCTTCACATAAGGATTTGCCTTTGTTTGGTGCGTTGACTCCTTATATTTCTCAAGAGTTAGGTTGTTGCAGATCTCAGTCCTTGGATTTGATGGTTTAATAGGATGTCCTCTATGTAGGATTCCCACTTTCCCTGGCATTTATTGGAGGCTGTTGCATAGTTGATAATTCTGACCCTCATATATGCCTTGAAGACTACCCATAGTATATCTCACAACTCAACATTGTTATGGTTTAATTCATAGTACCAGTCTGCCTCCTCAACATAAACTCTAAATTCTCCCCCATCAGCCACCATGGGCCAGTATTGGTGCCCCAGTTAGCTTAAAGATGCCCATCTCAGGAATGAGGAACATGTCAATTCTCAAGGAGGCCTCAGAGCCCCCTAGTAAAAGGTATATATTCGCTTGGTTGGATAAAAGGCACACCAGACATCCTGAAGACCAAAGGACATGAAGAATTTCAGAAGTGGAGCATGACCCCTGTCCTGGGCAAATACCAGTCTGCTATCTCATTCAAGTCTCTAAATGGACGAGCCTTTCCTCTAGGAGCTGCGTAAGGAGCCAACCAATATTCTCTAGGCATTTGGTCATTAAGGGGGAGGGGCGTATATATTCACTAACAAGATCTGCTTTCCATGTAGGGTTCTTGACATGACTATATGTGTTCCATGTGAGTCTTTCCAAATGCGTGTAAACATTCAATCAATCAGGGAATTGTAAGCGCGCTATTCATCCGTGAGAGTCTCAAGGCGGTGAAGGCGCCTTGAGACCCTCTTTAAGGGCAGCCTTCTTTTCCATATCCTCTGGTGATTCCTGCATACAGTATCTTGGTAAATGCTTGCAGAGGAAGAAGTTACTATTTATCACGTAGCAGATGTGTCCCTTGTATGAGGAGTACATCTGGACCCTAGTGGTTAGCCATTTTCAGCATGGCTATCCCCTTGATTTGATTTAGTAGTCCATTCACTTCCAGGTACCGATGTGCACTCTGTCGTCCAACTTTTCCCCACTTGTTATTTCTGTTGGGATTACTTTGTTTTGATCACCGTCAATGAATGCGTTGCCTAATTAGTCGAGGCCTTTACAATTAGTGTTTTACAGATTCAAAGGTGAGTGTAATAATTCAAGCAAGGCTTCCTGCAATTGGAAATAGTTCCAGCTTCCTAAAAGACAATAAGTGAAACATGATAATAAGTAAAATGCTTATCATTTAGCCTTATACAGTAATACACAGCAAGCAACCGTAGGAACAACAGTATTAAAGCAGAAATGACTAGCTTGCACTTTTCCAAGGTCAGCATAGGATGACAGGTGACCTGCACAGATATTCTTGGTGTTGAGGAAACGAGCACCAATCAGGAGGTCACAGAACACAAATGTAGATCTCATACACATTTTTTTTCTTACCATGAGCACTGTTTTTCATTTCTCTTCCACAATCCATTTGTTTGTGCTTCCTAAAGCACAATTAAAAGCACCTTTGATGACCTTTAGTCTATCGCTTTATTATACCCCTATTTTTCCTTCCACATCCTGTCCACTATTTCCTCTACAAACCCAGACATCTCCAATTGAACACTTTCTTTGTCACACATCAGGAATACTCTCTTACTTGCCAAAGCACAGAGATCATGCAGAACATTATGAAGAAACACCATTGGTGACAAACATGATTTCCCCATGTCCCCCGGGAAATGAAGGAATCCAAGCACCTTTCCTTCTGAGTTGTTAATGACCTTTTGCCATACTCCATGTTGCTCTTAGAAGTTCCATTTAGCTATCTTCAATAAGTGATTCATAGACTGATGGATATGGGTCATGGCTTTCATATTAGTACCTAGTCTAGTCCTCATCCTTTCTGCTTTTTTCTTAACTTCGTTTGCTGTGTTCAGTATTTCACCATCATTGTTCAGGATGGTGTCTACTTGGATTTGTCAAGCAGTCAAGTCATTTACCTGCAAACTCGGGGCAAACAAGTGTCCAAGTACCTAAGGGGCTCTAGCCAGAAATTCTCTGAGACCTCACACTCTCGCTGCTGAGAGTGCAGTGTCCTTTCGGGTGCTTTTCTGTAAGGTCCTCATGAACCTGAGATGGGAACTCCTCAGAATCTAGGTAATGCACAAAGATGTTCATCTCTTGACATCCCCAACACTGATAAGAAAACCACAGAGTATTAAGGCGATCAAGCGAGGGTAGGGAGTTAGGAAGGAACAGCTGGGAATAGGAAACCTGTAGAAGAGAGAGAACAAAATGAGGATATCATATAAATCATTCCTACTCTCATAAGTTCTCGCTACAACTGAGTTACACCTTAATAACACAGTCGTCAACTCAGCTCATGCCTTTGTCTCTGAACTAGAGCTACCAAGTCTCCTTTTAAAACACCTATAGAAACACGCATTGGCATAGCCAATAGGTCTCGCCTTTGGGACCTTATAAGTGTTTATCCATGCAACAGTAATGTTGGTGCACCAAGGATATTGTGCTGCATAACTTAATACTTATAAGGTCCCAAAAGCGGGACCTATTGGCTATGCCAACGCTTGTTCCTATGGGCATGTCTTAGTTTCACCTCTTCTACTGATCCATGTGTGGCTCTGCTTCCTGAAACTGTTACACAGAGGGAAAATGCGATATTGTATAGTATAATATCAAATGAAATTGTGATAATGCAGTATTAAACTGCACTGGACATCCAAAATTTCTCTCATATACTACACTGCTTTCATGCTTCAGACTTCACTTATGGAATCTGCACACAAGTCTGTTATATATCGCAGTTTGTACGCACTAAGGTACAAGTGAGACGGTAAATTCTGATTCATTCACAAACTTGTGTTTGCACATATTAATTGCAATGATGAGTACTGGTATAAACATTGCATCACTTGCAATTTCCTGCTAGTAAAATTGGCAGATCAAACCTCACAAAATTTCCCAGGGTTACCAATGTGCGTTAACTTGTGAAAGCCTTCTTTTTGTACGTTATTCCAGCTTTTCCAGACGAATTCTTGCCATAGTATGTTTTTACCACACCTGGTAATTAGAGCACCAACACCCAGGAAATACAGCACCTCATGTATCATTCCCAGAGAATGTGGCCTAACGGCTGACCTCGAAGCTGGAGAACAGGTTGAAGTCTCGGCAGGGACGCTCAACATGCTGTGATTCTGGGCAAATCACATAATCTCCCAGTGCATACCAAAAATGAATGAGTCCGTCTTTATTTCAACTGGTGTTCATGTAAAGCGCTTTGATACCTTCCGGTCGAGTTCGCGCTATATAAAACTCTAAAAAAAAAAAATATGGATATCGCAATGTGATGCAATTATTTTTCCATTCTCAGTTTTAAAACGTTTTACTACCAGTCTCAATAGTGGAAATATATTTGTGAAGAAATTGCAGGACCCCACACAGTGTAACTTTAAGCCACAGATAAGGTGTAGTCATCAGATAATGCGTCACTGATTACAATGAGTGGCGAGTCAGACATAAACGGCCCGGGACAGGAAGTAACAGGCAATTAGTGAGGCCGGCAAAAGCATTGAGGATAAGAAACAGGCACATGAGGTGTAATGCTAGAGGTGGTCTGCAGAGTGTGAGGGGAAGGCATACAGGTGAAGAGAATACAACCATGAGACACATCTTTAGGAGAAAACAGACATGAAAACGGCAGAATTAGAGTACGGGAGAAACGGGCAGCCAACACAGATCCTCATAGAGACAGACAAGCACTGGCGGCGCCAATAGGTCAAAGGGTTTCTTCATTGAATGGTGAGTTAGTCTGCCTGATATTGAGCATGGGCAAGTTGGTGAGAGCAGAAATGGTTTAATGGGTGGATGAATGGATGCATGAGTGCATGGCTGACCGAATGCATAATGACGTGTAAACCTTCCAATGCAAGTATGCGAACCCACTTAAACAGAGGCTTTTTAATATTATTTTCTTTGCCCTTACGGTGCCCCTGAATGTAGGCAGACTTAGAATTACCTATTCACGTTGAATAAAACTTCTCAAATGAATACAAAGTGGGAGAATGCACACAGTTTTAAAAGGCACACTTTATTCAACACCTTTATCTCATATATCTCCAGATTTCAAACCAAAACTATCGGGCCATCTCTCCTTACATTCTGCCCAATGCAAATATTGCTGTTCTATGCAGATGTTTTGTCAGAGGTCATGTTAGCATGCGCTCACCAGGTGAGTTGCGTCTGAAATGATTCCAGTACGGCAAAGCTCTGTCAAAAACTCTTTAGCCTGCAGGCGTCAAATAAGTGAGCGGGTGTGCACCTTCAAGCCTTCTTCCCCACCTTGCTGCTGCAGGGAGGGGGGCTGCCATCTATATGTTCTGCACCCGTGCTATGTCGGTTGATTACGGTGTCTATCCTCACGCATTGCTCTGCTCGGAATTGGGGGATAGGCCCGCCTTCTGCATGACGGCACACTCTTTTCTGCGGTAACAAGGTGGCCATCATTACTGACCCCTAAAGTGAGTGCAGGTGCAACTTCTGAAAGCAACTTAAAATAAATATGTAAAAATATGCGTAGATTTTTAGAGCACATCAAATATATGTACATCACATTTGTTGCAGACGTTTTATTTCCATTTGAGACTTTTCCATGTATCAAAACCCATGAAAAAATGCTCCATTCCACATGCGATTCTAAGTGACTACTAGTGATTTGGTAGACAGTAACTAAAATTGTAAAAGTTATAGGAAAAACGTGATATTTTGCGTTCAAAGTAACTTTAGTGCTGCAATCCGCGGTATAAATTAGGTATCAGACCACAGTCGCAGTCTGATGGCTACTTTAACACAAGCGCGGCCCGTCATGGGATGGACAGAAGATGTGCACGCGGGGACTGCCTTTACTGGTGGCGGAAAAAAAAGTCCCCAGTGTATCACGCCACCAGTAAAGCATCCAATCCCTGCGTGCACATCTTCTGTCGCTTCTGTCTCCCCACGTGCACGCTTTGGAATCGTATCGATTTCAAAAGGCCCTCATCATGGCGAGAGCAGTGCTTGCGCACTGCTAACGCCAGACGAGACCTAATAAAATACAGGGTTATGTGTATGTTGTCCCTTATGAGACATTAAACGCTGTGTAATTCAAACAACACTCATACATATCTGAATCTTCAAATGAAGAAAAAATACAAATAAGGGTCCATTCAAAAATAGAACTGGAGAGAGTAAGAAAAGTTAGGACAGAACGTTTTCAGCCCAAAAGCACTGTCTTTAGTCAAAGGGTTCTTTCTTGAATAACAAACGAAAAGGGAATATCCTGGAATGTAAATTATTCCACTGGTGTCAAGTGCAATCAAAGAAAACAAAAATAGCTGCTTTTTGAAGGAAAGATGTTTCCCAGGAAGAGAACTGATATTTAAAGACCAATGCTTTTATCCTCCATTGTCACAGTGAAAACCAGATTAGGATTGCTCACAGTTCTTTACAAGAAAGTGAAAGAATCGATAACTCCCTACCTGGAAGTAGATATGCCCAGCTTGTTAAAAAAGATGAAGTAAAATAAAATGGGAGCAGTCGGGAAACTTTCTACCCGCTACTCTTGTCACCTGAATGCGGAAGACACCATTTTTCCAAAGCTGCACCTCCCCAGAGTATAGCAGCATTTGAGGGTTCCTCGGTTCAAAGCACGGTAGATCGAACGTCTACCGCGAGGCGTCCACTGATGAGCTTCTCAGCGGCAACGCCCAAGAGTCTCCTCCGCGGGGCTTGAAACTGAAATTGCTCTCCGAACACTTAGAGTGGACCAAAACTGCTTGGAGGCTGCCAACAAAATCCCCCAAGCCACTGGGAGCAAAGACGGCGACGAAGGGGGAAATCTGACTTGTTTGGCTAAACAAGTCCAAGGAACCTGATACGGTGAATTACGCGCGCCGGTTGGCGTGCGAATGTGAAATAAATACCCAGCGCCTCCCCTTTTGTCCAGACCATGCCTTCTGGGACATGTAGTTTCCTGCCAAGTATTCTTTGTTTAAGGTTGGGAAGGCACTAAGGAGTACGGATCCTGACATTTTCCACAAAACGAGCCATTTCTGAATGCCCATAGTGATGTTGTAGTTGGCTTCCAGATCCAAGAAGCTTGCTTCAGTACGAACTTCACATTAACAATTTCAATGCTCTCAAGAAGGCAGCAGATGAATGATAACGTTATTCCACAGGTGGAAGTGACCATATGGGTATAATTACCAAAGTGCAATGAGGAGTCCAGCTGAAGCTGCCTCACACGCATTGCAGTCTGCAACTCCACTGACCATTTCTGATGGCTATCAGTACTTTCACATCTGTTTCCAGTTTCCAGGAAGAAAATTGGACCATTGATGGTGATAGGGAGAGAAGATAGAATCAAACAAAATGCTTACCAGAAACCTAGGTCATAATGGACATGGCTGCTGGCAAATTCAGAAAGATTTTCTTGCAAGAGAGTGAAGGCCATACTAAATGCCAAATTGCAACATGTAAGGTGTTCTTCTAATGCTCCCTATAATGGAGACAGCTATTCACAACCTTAAATTCAATTTGTCATACCTTACTAACTCCTTTTCATCTTCCCCTGCCTGAATTTTTCCCTGGGATAGCCTATCCTCATTCCCCTGGTATCTGTTCACTTCCTCATCAACTGTGATGGTGTTAACAAGTGAATTTGTAATGCCAAAATCTCCTCCACATCTCCCAGTACACTTTCTCCGCACAAAGTGGTGGTAACTTCCTCTAGAGCCCTTTCCAAATCCTTTTGTACCCAAGCTATTAAATCAGCATTATAGGCACAATGCGAAATGTACCTTTGCATATCAGTGTAGATCACCAGGTGCCCGGCTGTTTTTGGGGCAAAGAAAAACAGTGGGAGCGGTTGGAGGTGGGTAGTATGTTAAAGAAAGGTGATTCTCTGACAGAAGTTCAAGTATGGTTTTCCCCTTACTGCTCTAGGGTAGAGAGTTAATGATCAGATATCGTGTGACCAGGGCACCCTCTGCTCTCTCCCTCTCAGAATTCTTAGCGAGAAGTGTTTTGGGGTTGAATGAGCAGCACCATTTACCACATTTTTTACATATACTTTCAATGTAGGCTTACTTACATCATCATTGCTTAAAAAGAAGCTGATATCATGTAAAACAATGAAAGAACAATTGAAAGCAGACACATGTAAACCCATATGGTGTCGAACGTTTCTTCAGCTAGCTATTTGCAAAGGAACACTTTCTATTACTACATAAGCATTTCATGCTAGAGGTGAATTGAGATTATGGGCAGGGTTGAAGATAGTTGATACAGACTTTCCAGCATCCCAAAGGAAAACACCACAGTTGTCTAATAGTTCAGTGTATGTTTTTGCTGTCCATAATACTTATGCAGTTTTCTTAAGCTGCAACGGAATAGTTCAAGGTATCTCCATTAGCAAGGCCATTCCCTTCGTGGCAAAGAACAGAATGCTGCCCAGCCCCATGCAAGCCATACCTTGGTTTTCTCGGATGGAGGTGGCATGTGTGGGACCGCACAACACGTTCATTTTGTAGTGGCACATCCTCTTCAGCGTGTAGTGACAAATCCTTTTTGGCATGCAGTTGTACATCTTCTGTGGTGTGTAGATGCAAATCCACTTCTTTTTCAGGGAAGAGGTTTTCAGCGTTTGTACTCTTGCGATTTTATCCACTTTTCGGCCGGAACACATGGCTTTTTACAGTTGGACTCATGCATCCAAGATGAGAGGCCTTAACACTTTATTGCTATATTGGTGATGAATAGTCTGCCTGTTTTTGGACCTGGAGAAAGCCTTCGACACCCTGGGATTGGAGTATATGTTTATGGCCTTACAAAATAATGGGTACTAGGGATAGTCTGCTGCGCATGATAAAATTGCTTTATACAGCACCTTCTGCAAGAGTCAGGATTAGCCATCATATTTCTGCCCCTCAGCCCGTGGGCAGAGGCACATGTAAGGGTTATCCTCTCTCACTGCTGCTCTTCACCCTGGTGGTGGAGCCTCTTGTGCAGCGGCTTCGTCAATCTGCACAAGATTGAGGCATGCCCGTCGGCAGCGTAACATATGATGTCCCACTATATGCGGATGATGTCCTTGTGTACATCATGGATATCCATAGTGGTATAGGTGATATTATGCATATACTGGATGACTTCAAAGCTGCCTCGGGCTGGGAGTGAACTGGCATATGACCTGTCTGTTTCCACTCCATCCAGACTGCTCTCCACATCCAATAAAGATTGGTGAACATATTATTAAGTGGGAGCCACACACCTTTCGATACTTGGGCATAAATATGTATCATACGACTCAGGATATTCTAGATGGTACCTTTGCAAAGACGATTTCCTCCTTGCGACCCCAGATAGCCTTTTGGTGCTCTCTCCTCTTGATGATGCAAGGCCAGGTTGCCATCTCAAAAATCGTCATGTTGCCAAGACTCATGTACTATCTCACCAATTTACCAATCCTCATCACTCGCAGCACATTTAAAACACTGACTGCAATGTTGGGCTGCCTCGTGTGGAATAAGGGGGGACGTAGAGTAGTGCTGGCCAAGCTGCAACTGTTAGCGGAGCATGGAGGACTGTGAGCTTCAGTGTTTGAACACTACTTTTTGGCAGTACAGCTCCAATGGCAAACTTGTTGGTCAGCTGGTTGCCATCTAGCGGAGGTATGTCCGTGGTAAATCAGAGAGCATTGAGGCTTATGCAGGAATACTTTCCCTGGTTCAGCACTGCTTGTATCTTTGAATACTCTCATTCGAGTGCCATCGTAGAGCGCTGAAGGTTGCACCTGGGTTGCCATTGTGCTCTCCGTAGATCCCCCTGATCTCCATCTGTTCATTTTGATCAAGCATGGGTAGGGAAGGAATGGCAGTTTGGGAATCGGCAGGTGTGGGTACATTGGGGGCCTTGTTCCATGATGGAGTCCTGGTCTCCTTTGACCTCCTGGCTCAACAAACGGGTCTTTCAGCAGGCATTTTTCTGGGCACATATGCATCTTATGATGACCCTAGACTAGAGTGCATGTGTGGCATTACTGATACGGAACTTGTGACGCGCCCTAGCGCAGGACCTCTACACCATGGATGAAGACGGATTACGTGGCTAACGAGCCATTCCTTATACCGCCCAAGACTCGTTGAGTATTCTTCGGCAAGATTGGGAGCGGAATATAGGACATGCATTGACCCAAAAGGAGTGGGACAGAGTGTTGATGTACCCAAGGAAGGTCTTGCACAATACCCGCTTTCAATAAATACAATATAATGTGTTACATAGAGCTTTCTTAACACTGGCTATGATTCCCAGGATATATTCTACCACATTTCTTGAATACCCTTGTTTCCGGGCCCCGTTGGCGTATATGATGCATATGTTTTCGAGCTATCCATCATTTAGGGCGCTGTGGGTGGATGTATGCACCATACTCTCAAGGGGCTTTGGATTGCATGACTGGCTGTTTACTGGGCCTTTCCAGGCTCCATAGAACGGGTGGAGCCGCCAATCGCTTCATTGACCTGACACTACTACTCAGCAAGCGGTCAGTTGCTATGCACTGGAAGATCAGCGTTGCCTGGTGTGGCACACTGGTGAAGCGTGACTGTACAGTGGGGCATGGCGGAGCCAGCTGCGCTGCTCCTGAAAAACATACGGGGTTTACGAAAGCCACCCATTGCAGCAGAATGAATGCATTACTTACTGCCCACCAGCACCCCTTGTGACCATGAGTGATCTGATTTAACATAGCCTACACCACACTGATAAGCGCTTTCATGCAACGGTATTTCCCCTGACCTGACCAAACCCCCCATATCACCCCTGTAGGTGGTTCACAATTTCACAATCAGGACTGTACAACCCTAACTCCGTTTATGTTCCATATGGTTTGCTAGACTCACGTTCGGGTTTGTGTTATAACAGTTGCATACTATCATAACTGTTGCGGAATCCAAATGCAATGCATGTGGCGGTAACTTGGCATAATCTAGATGACGATTTGATATATTGAAGATGCCTGTTCTATTGACTGTAATGCACATTATCAAAACGTAATAAAAAGTGTATTAAAAAATATTGGTGATGAATAGTGGTAGGAAGCAGCCCTTCTACGGAGACTGCAATGCTGTCTTTCTCTAATGTACTCGTATGTGCTCCTAGTTCCCTGGCTGAAGTTGATGGCATGGTTGACTGGGTTCCTTGGGCACTGCCATTGATACCTGTGAAGAAAAGGTATTTACACAATTTTTTAAAGCACCACAATAATCATAGACAACGTCTTCATTTACCATTGTTTGCATTCTCATGAGGGCAGTGGGAAATGAATCAGGCCATTTTAGGTCAGTTTCTGCATGTACCCTTGCTATTTGTTTTATACATCCAGTTATCTCTCTCAACTTTCCCTGCTGACTGGGAGTGATAGGCACAGTGGAAGGTCTGTTATATTTGGAGGATCTTGTAAATTTCACACATCATTTTGGCAGTGAGATGAGTTCCGTTATTGCTATTTAAGGCTAATACACTGCTAAACAGAGGGATAAATATTTAGCAGTTTTTTTGTTATAGTCTTAGCATTGACTTTAATACAGGGGTTAATACAGGGGTAAGTTCTAACCCTCCCTGAAAACCATGACAAGCACATATTCTTAATTGTGACAGTTAGGCATGTTAATGAAGTATATTTACAAATGGGCCCAATTGTGGTGGATGGACAGTCTGTGTAGTTCTGTCCACTTTCCCTATGTTGTGCGTTTGACAAATGGTGCCAGTGTTAAACTACTATTGTGGTACTAATGGGAAACGTAGGGCAAAGCAGTCATTTTTTCAGTAGCAATCATTCTCACCTTGCTGACGTGTCATTCCATGATGCACACACGCTAGGTATAGAAGTAGGACTGTGGTACCAAGTGGGCTATCTTGGGAAGTAGTTCAAATGTAACCTGAACCCCTCCCACATCCACTGCTCTCTCTCCCCTTCTGATGCGTTATCATGTAGTTTAGCAACCTCTTGCAAGGGTACCATTAGGTCTGTTAGGGTAGTCATGCTTCCAGGGCCCATCCCGCCCACAATAAAAGCAGTTAGCTTAGCCTCCAATTTGCTGCCTCTCTCTTTCTATGCTACCTTTACATCTCCAGCCCCTGCCCTGCACCACCCCTTCTTCATCCTTTTAAGTTTAAGAGCTTTATTGAAGAATTTAAAAGCATAGGTACAATATATGTCGATGCATCTACAACAAGAAGCAGTAAATAAGCAATTGAATATATAATTTGGCCGAGTAGCTAATATAATAAAGCTAAGATGAAATGCGATAAGAAAAATATGTACCTAAAGATCAAATAGCATTTTACATTTTTTAATTTTAGGGGAAGGAAAAGTTTAAATAAAATAGAAAGAAAAAGAAAATAGAAAGAATAGGAAAGCTAAAGAAGACAGAGAAAAAGGAAAAGAAAAGAACGTGAGAAAAGAAAGTGAGAAGGAGAAAAAGGAAATTGGAGGTGTATTAATAACGATATCTTACATTACATTAAAATAAAAATTGTCAAATAAACATTGGTTTCCAAAATGGAGTAATGACTGTACAAATAGTATAATAAGAGACAATAAAGTAAAAGAAGAAAGGAGTAAAATACTCTTGGTTGTTGATAAACAAAGGAGGTGTCTTGATTACGCTAGGCCGACGCAAATAAGTTATTAGTAAGTGGAGACCAAAAGGCTTCTTTGCGAATAAGTTGCTGAGAGGTTTTGGCAGAAACTCGATCCAGTCTGTGATGATAACATAGAAGGTTCAAACCAGGCAGAAAAGGAAACCTTGGAGGCGTCTTTCCAGTTAGAAGTAATTACCTGAAAAGCAATCGCTATTAACAAGTCCACAAATATGCCCAACTTACGTGATCAAACCAAACTGCAGAGTTGCTTCCTAAAAAAATGGAAAATATATCAAAAGGAAAATCAATGTTACAAAAAGAGAAAATTGATTCACATATCTTCGTCCAAAATCGAGCAATATTGGGGCAAAGGAAAAAGGAGTGCATAAAGGAACTGAGAGTAGAAGCGCATACCCAACAATTCGGGGATAGATTGAACCTATATTTGGAGATTGATAAAGGAGTTAAAAATAATCTATGGTAAAAATAATAAAGGGTCTGAGTGGTACTGGAATAGCATGACGTGTGATGTATGCGTGTCCAGATGGAATTTCACGTATGAACAGAAAGAGTACGTTGTAAATCAGTTTCCCATATGAGTTCAACTTTACTTTTAGGACGGCTAGGGAGAGAAAAATTTAGATAGCTGTAGATTTGGGAGGCTTTAATGGAAGGAGAAGCGGGTAAAGGTTCTATCAAGGGGTTTTGAGTAGGGGTGGGCGGAATTTGCGTAATCGCGTTACGCAAATCTCTGCGAAACGGTAAAAAATATCCGCGAACACGCAGAAATTCCGCGAACACGCGGAATTGCTTGTTCGCGATGCTTTTTTCCTGTTCACAATCGCTGTTTGCGAGCTCGGGGAGAAATATCTCGCGAACACGCATTTTGAGAACGCGAACAAGCAAAAATTTCGCGAAGTTGCGGAAAGCGTAATTTTGGGCAATTTTGCGTTCTCCGCAGAACGCGAAATTACCCAAATTCCGCAAATTCCGCGAACGGAACGGAATTTACCGCCCAGGCCTAGTTTTAAGAGGAAGGAGATGCTTCAGAAAGTAGGGAAAGCTGTTCCGTTAAGAGCAAATGTAGAGATTCATATCTTAATAAAGAGGACGCAGATAAGTCGAAAGTAGACAACTTCTTGTATGGAGAGACATCGAGAATCCTGTATTAATTGTTTAACCTGAAAATACCTTTGGCGGCCCATATCTTCCAAAAAATAGTACGATTAGACAATTTAATTATTTTATTATGCCAGAGAAGTGAATCCAAAAATATTTGTAAAGGATTTTGAGATTTACAATTAATAGAATGAAAAGTTGAAACAAATTTTGAAATCGTTGGACAATTAAAAGATCGAGGAGGATGAGTAAAACCTGCTATAAGAGAAAAGGGGAAAGGAGAAATCAGAGATTTCTCTAATCTGTGCCAGATTGAGGTGGTAGGTCCTTCCACCGCTGATATATATGGTAACATTTGGCGTAATAAAAAAGAAGAATTATTTTGTCGAAAGTTAGGAAACTGGACACCGCCCCGATCTTTAGGAACAGAGAGAAGGGCCAAAGAAATACGAGCATTCCGGCCAATCCAAAGAAATTTACTCAAAATGCTATTGAGGGTTTTAAAAAATGTCAAAGGTATTTTAACTGGTAACATAGATACATAAAAATTAATAACTTGGAGGAACATCATTTTGATGGTGTCTAATCTACCACACCATGACAAAAAGAGGGGAGACCATCTGTCAGTCATACTTTTAGCTTTAGATAAAACCTCTTCCAAATTAACTTGAATCGTTTTTGCAAAGGTAGAAGAATATTTAATCCCTAAGCAAGTAATGCTATTAGTGTTCCATTTAGAATCGATGCCCTCAAACATACTCTTTAGACAATATTTATTTAAAGGGAGCACTTCAGATTTAGAAAAATTCAATTTATATCCTGACAGGGCTGCATAAGATGAGAGAATATCAGGAAATGCAGGCAAAGAAGTAGAGGGATCGCAGACATATAACATAATATCATCTGCGTAAGCAGTACATTTTATTTCTACAGATTTGTGTATAAAACCTTGAAAGGAGGGGGAGTGTCTTAGAGAATGAAGAAAGGGCTCAAGAGAAAGGATAAAGAGTAAAGGGGAAAGAGGGCATGCCTGACGAGTGCGTCTTTGTAAAGGGAAATAAGAAGATTGAGAGCCATTAACGAAAACCGAGGTAGTCGGAGAGGAATATAACAAGTTAATAAAGGAAAGAATAGAAGGGCCAAAACCATGCCATTTGAGAGCACGCATCATAAAAAGCCAGTGAACATGGTCAAAGGCTTTTTCCGCATCCAACGTTACTGCGGCTATAGGAGAGGGTCTCTTAGAGGCAAGATGAATTATATTAAGGAAAGTTCTGGAGATATCAGAGATAATCCGTCCTTTAACAAATCCTGTTTGCTCAAAACCAATTAAGTTTGGAAGGACTTGATTGATACAGAGGGCTAATATCTTGGCAAATAGCTTACAATCAAGATTAATCAAAGATATAGGACGATAATTAGCACATCAAGAGGGATCGTTATCTTTTTTGGGAATGAGACAGATCATAGCTTCTAGAAAAGAACTTCTAGCCTCTCCATTTAGAGCAAAGTATTGAAAAAGAGATCAAATATGGGGTAGAAGAACAGACGAAAAACAAGAATAAAACTCATCAGTAAGACCGTCAGGACCAGGAACCTTATCTTTAGGGAGCATGGACAAGGCAGATTTAATCTCAGATGTAGAAATATCTCCTTCTAACGTAGAGCAATCAGGAAGAGGGGAAGAGCGAGGAGGTAATTAATCAAAAAAGGAGTACAAATTGGCGTCAGAAGGGGAAGATTCAGGAGTGTAAAGGGTCTTTTAGAAATCTGTAAAACAAGTTAATATTTCTTCATCTTTGAAATGAGGGATGTCATGGTCGTCAATAATCTTAACAACTTTAGATCTTTGAGATTTCACCTTCAAATACTTTGCCAGCAGCTTACCACCTCGGTTACGACCGCCATCAAATTTAGAATTTATTTTTAACAATGTCCCCGAAGCCTCTTCTGTGGATTTCCTATTAAAATCTAGTTTAGCTTGAATCAAGGATTTACGGGAGTCAGCATTCTTGGATGAATAGTACGCATGTTCTAATTTTTTAATAGAAGAAAGTAAAGAGACTGATTCTTTGCGAAACTGTTTCGTTTTTGTAGCTACATAATCTATAATGAATCCTCTAGCTGTAGCTTTAAAGGAATCCCAGACAATATGGAAAGGCATATTAGGAGTAGAATTGAGATGAAAGAATTTATTGACAAAATCTTTAAATCAGCTGAGAAAGGTGGGATCTTTAAGAAGATAATTATTAAAACGCCAACGGCGAGATTTGGGAGACGAAGAAGGAAGATCTAAGCTAATTAAGATGGAAGCGTGATCCAAGATAAGAATAGGGCCAATCTCTGCATGTATGAGGTTTGAAAGAAGGTGTGGGCTTAAAAATATGTAATCAATTCTAGAAGTAGAGTTGTAAGTAGGTGAATAAAATGTGTATTCTAAATTATCAGGGTTGAATATTCTCCATGCATCTACCAGACCCCTTGCAGAAATGGTCCTAACAAAGGTTTTTGGCATTTTATTGGGGATGTACTTGGAGGAGGATTTCCTGTCTATGAAGGGGTCCATGACTTGATTGCAATCCCCACTCACTATGAGGTTAGGGCTCGTGCATGCATGTAAAGTGTGGGACATGGATTGCCAAAATTGTGAATCAATGCCTGTGGGGCCATAAATGCTAAGTACAGAAACCTGGGAACCATTAATAGTAGTATGAAGAAGGAGCCAACGACCTTCCTCATCTTTTTCTTCTTTTTCTATCATGAGGGATAAAGATTTGTGAAAAAGTATTACAACACCATTTTTTCTGTCTTTAGAGGGAGAACAATAAACATGACCTACCCATTGCTTTTTAAGGGAATTAACATCGCTCTCATTGAGGTGGGTTTCTTGTAACATAGCAATTTTGCATTGGAGTCTAAATTAATGGGTAAGTACCCGTTGCTTTTTATCAGGATTACGCAGACCTTTTACATTCCATGAGATAATCCGAACATTGTCAGCCATTGCCATTCAAATAAATTAGTAATAGTATTAAAAGTGATAAACAATTCAGCCAAATTATATATTCATTATAGAGGAAACCAAGAACAAAACCTTGAATGCATTTAAAAATGGGCAAAGGGACATGGAAATATAGATAACTGCAATATGATGACGAAATAGGAACTGAAGAAGCGAATAAGAAATGATGAAGATACACACTAGAGAGAAGAAAGAAATATAAAAGATAAGAAATACGTAATTTTGTGAGAGAATAGATTAAAAAACAAAATAGAATAGAAGAGAAAAAGATATATGTAGAAAGAAAAGAAAAAAGGGGAAAAAGAAGAAACAACAAAAGAAAAGTTGACAGGCAGCCGGACGACTGCAGTCAAGGATGACGGAATACACATCCAAAGGAAGAAAAATGGGTGGAGGGTGGAAGTCGCAAAGGGAAGACAGGCGGCAGAGCCAGCAAAGGAACCAGAAGGCGAAGGGAACAAATAGACCGATTGATAAAGAAGAAAGAAAAAGGGAGCACATTAAAAGAACATAAGAAAAAGGGCTGATATAAAGGAAAAGAGGAAGCAAGACAATACAAATAAGGGATAATCCATGACGGTAAAATGAGCAACTAATAAAATGGGAACATAAAAACTTACCAGACATCGAAGACAATTGTAAACAGTAGGGTCGATACAATAGGGTGAGGGTGAGGAGACATCAAAGGAATGATTCTGTATTGAAGGGAGAACACCTGTGGAGGAAACACAAGGAGTAATGAGAGATGACCGTCCACATGAAGAGAAAAGAAACAAGAAACAACAGTGAACTGTAAAACATTGAACCACAATCAACAGCAACAGGAAAGAAACATGACACGGCCATCAAAACCAACAAGTGGAGGAAAGAACGCAACTAATTCAAGATAATACAAGAAGGAACAACGTTCAGGATCCTCCAAAATCAATCTCCTCTCCCTTATAGCGAGAAATAAAAGTGACGCAAGTCTTCAGGGCGATCAAAGGAGTAGGAGCGGTCCTTAAATGTGACCTTGAAGAAGCAGGGGTGTACCAGGACATATCTGGTGTTCATTGATCAAAGTGCAGGGCAAAGAGAAAGGAATTCCTTGCGACGAGCAGCAGTTGCACGAGCCACATCTTGAGAGAAAAAGATTTTTTGACCGGACCACAACATCTGCTTTTAGTTTGGCAGCGGAGAGAACCATCAATAATTCAGTATATTCCAAAAACAGAACTATTATCCCACTAGGACGATTATTTGATGAAGTAGATGAGGAACCTCCGGATGGTGGACCAATGCGATGAGCACGTTGCAAGTTGAGGTTGATACCGTCTTTAAGGCCAACAATCTTGGGGATGTGGATCTTCAAAATGGCAAGCCTATCCGATCCCTCCTCTCCCTCAGGAATACCATAAATGCGAAGGTTGTTACGCCTGTTTAGGTTTTCCAAATCTTCAGTTTGCGCTTTAAGTAGAGTGATTTCTTTAGACATGGCTGCCACTTGAGGAATCACATTTTGGGTATTGCTAATCTTTTGTTCCACCTCAGAATCTCTGGATTCAAGGTTAGACCATTTTTCTTGGAGCCTTTGAATGGCAGCGTGAGTGTCTATAACAAAAGGCTTCATGAGCTTAAGTTCTTCCATAAGATCCTCCATAGTGATTGGAAGTGGTGATTTCGTAGGAGAATTGGGCTCTTTCTTGTGGCGCTTGTAAGCGGCAGTCGTAGTAGAATCCTTGCGCTGAGAAGACATTGCTGTAGGAGTAGTTTTCGAAACAAATGAAGGAGGAGGATCCATGAAGATATCAAAAATCCAATATAGGCTGATTAAAGGAGAAATTGGCTGTATTATCAGACAGTACAACTAGCCGTAGGAAGAGGTACAATGAGGTCAAGCTGCAGAGACAGTCTATGTTGAGGAAACAATGGCAACGACAGCGGACCACAACGTTGTATGGCAGACCAAGCAGATAAGGAAAAACCTCAAAAACAAGAATGTCCAGCCGAATGAACAGTAAGTGTGTGCCACAGGAGGCTTTAGAGCTTGTAATACAGAGAAACTCTCCTCAGATTAAATTGGTTGAACAGCAGGCCAGTTCAGGTTTGTCCCAAATGAGGAAATACCATAGGGGTGGATGGTGACTCAAGTGGGGGGCAATGATTCTGAGGGGTATAAACTAGTCACCAGGAAGCTGTAAGAAGTAACTTAGAAGAAGAACCACTATTGTAGAGGCCCATTCAGGAAAGGCACAGCATGGTGACAGTGGGAAAAGGCTCCTAAAAGTAAAATTAAAGGTCTCCAACAGAAGAGGAATACGAATGCTTTGCATTTGGTCAATTGTTGCATAAAGTTGCATTAATGCGCCGTGAATATTGCCCAGAAGCACTGTAGATACTACAAAAAATGCCTCACAGAAGCTTCACGACAGACTGCAAAAAATAAAAAGCTGCAAAATTGTATCCAAGCACTGAACAGATGGATTAAGTAGGCAATACAGGTGTGTCATAACGTTCCACAGCGTATTCATAATGTTCAAGTAACTCACAGAAAAGCGTCCTGAATTCTGCCAGCAGTCTGCAAGGAGCGCATGTAAAAGTGCCTAAAAGGCTGTGTAATTACCCAAATGTTGTGTAATTACCAAAATGTTGTCTATATAAAGACCTGCGCCGCTCCTCCAGCGACGCGGGAATACCCGTTATGAGGAGAAAGTGAGACGGCAACCCGGCGCAGACAAAATGGCGGGCGACGCTAATGGTGAAGGGAGGAGCGTGACGCTAGGGGAACAGGTCTTCAGGCAGCTTAAAAAAGAAAAAAAGATCAGCTACCTGTGCCCCAGTGTCCACTCCCCTGCTGCATCCATTCCATAGTCGGGTTGAGGTCCCGTACCCGCTCCAGACAGCAAAACTGTTCCGCTCGCTTGCGGAGCCTCAGCTGGGTGCGGCCATCTTGCTGGCGGCCCAAGCCACGCCCCTTCTTCATCCTTTAAACTGAAAAAGTTGCATTTGCAGAGCCATCAGCTTCTCCTCAGTCATTTCTCTCTCCTTTTCCTGGCAACTCACAAAGGTGCTTGCAACTGCAACTAGCTCTTCCAGATCTTTAGCCTGCAGCCCCAAGCAAATGCCACTCTGTTGTTCCTGCAGCTTAGATAGCAGCCCTTGGACAAAAACAGCTGCTACTGTGTGCTTAGCATTCTTAGATGAGTCTGCTCAAAAATCTCCATAAGGAGTTCTAAATAACATGCTGACTATCCTTTCTTATTTATTTGCAATTATTTATCCTTCACCAGTCTGCTTTGCATGGACACACTATTTTGGTGCATGCATCTTGTTGCCCTTCTATAGTGGCTGGTGCCTTGACTGACCAAGGAGTCGCAGTCAGGAGTCTTTGGCGCACCATCAGTGAACAAGAAAGTTCAACCACCATGTTTGCTAGCTAGCCAAGTAGTTTTAACATAGTCCAAACTGTGAACTGAATAAAAAAAGCCCCAAATCTTAGAAGCTCCAGATTCTTGTGGATCTTGTGTGGTGGCCAGCAAGCTCTGGGTGTTTCACTGAGCTTTTGTTGTCACAGACCTGTCTACCTGGTCCAGCCATCTTACATTAAAGAACTGGCGCATTTTTAAAGTGCACTTCATGGATGATGAGCCTCTTCGGATATGGTAGCTTTCCAGGAATAAGGGGATACCAAAGGGGATGATGGACGGATGCTTGTTTCCGGTCCAGGGAAGACATGGCTTGGCAGTTCGGGCTGGACTGTTCCCATGAGGCACAGGGTCAGACTGATTTGCATATGGCCATGCCTGAACTGGGGTGGTGGAGTGAGCTCAAGAATGATGATGGATTAAACCCAGATCCGTTGACTGGGGTGAGTGTTTGATTTGCTCAAGCGCTCCGTCCATCATCCCCTTTGGTATCGCTTTGTTCGTCCTAAGTTGGCAGGGTATGCCCAGACGTGGGTCCCTTGCTCACTTTGCCACTGGATTCAAGATAGCCTGGCTGATGAGGGTTATGAACACGAAACCGGTCCCAGGATGCTTGTTTCCGATCCAGGGAAGACATGGCTTGGCAGTTCGGGCTGGACTGTTCCCATGAGGCACAGGGTCAGACTGATTTGCATATGACCATGTCTGAACTGGGGTGGTGGAGTGAGCTCAAGAATGATGATGAATTAAACCCAGATCAGTTGACTGGGGTGAGTGTTTGATTTGCTCAAGCGCTCCGTCCATCATCCCCTTTGGTATCGCTTTGTTCGCCCTAAGTTGGCAGGGTATGCCCAGACGTGGGTCCCTTGCTCACTTTGCCACTGGATTCAAGATAGCCTGGCTGATGAGGGTTATGAACACGAAACCGGTCCCAGCATGCTTGTTTCCGATCCAGGGAAGACATGGCTTGGCGGTTCGGGCTGGACTGTTCCCATGAGGCACAGGGTCAGACTGATTTGCATATGGCCATGTCTGAACTGGGGTGGTGGAGTGAGCTAAAAAATGATGATGGATTAAACCCAGATCAGTTGACTGGGGGTGAGTGTTTGATTTGCTCAAGTGCTACGTCCATCATCCCCTTTGGTATCGCTTTCCAGGAATAAGGGGCCTGAGTGAGTACCAGACGGAGGCTGATGTACAATGCCTTTCACACTGAAAGCTAAACCTTTTTCCAAACATCCCGAAAACTTAGAATGGTTATGGGATATGCCTCTACACTTCATGTCATTCCACAGCACAGGTGCTCTGCTCCCTGAGTTAACCGTTAAGAAAAAACGAAATAACACAGACATAATATACACCAAATATGGGAGAAGCACACTGTAAGTAGTATGTCAGCTCTCAATTTGTTTAAAAGGAAAATTAATACTCCATATGTAAGCCCAAAAATAATAGTTCAGTCTCCCAAATATGATGGCACTTGTTTGTGATCAAAGTGATATTTTGAATTCTCTTCTTATTACATAATAAATAACAGGCACAATGTAAATGACACGCGCAGCCAACGTGTTTCGTCGCAAAGACAATGGGACTTCTTCAGGGCAATTTGCTATTATCCAAAGGAAAGAAGTAGTTGATAAATTAATTATCTTAGGGATTGAGTTATATTAAATAGTGTCATATCCATACTTCCGGCAGTCCTCAGAGTCTGTACTCGGGAGCCACATCATAGCATCATGTCGCTATACCTGTCTAAATTTATCAGCCACTTCTTTCCTTTTTATTACAGCAAATGAGTGCTCTTTTATTTGGAAGACTGAACAATTATTCTTGAATTTACATATGAAGTATTAATTCTCATTTTAAACAAATTGAGAGCTGACCTACTACTTGCATAGTGTCTATCTCCCATTTCTTGTGTATCCTTTTTTGCAAACTCACTGCCCTAAACCACGAGAAAAGTATTTTAAGTTGACTCCCTGTATAGTCTCTTCTCTGGCAGAAGTGATTAACACGATGCCTGCTGTGTCCACTTGAGAGTAGACTGTTGACTTATCTTGAAAAGGTTAGTAAGACTGGCTTTGAATACAAGGCAAAAGAGATTTAAAAAAAATCGTGCACTTTGTTTAAATTAGAAAACAACGTTTTTTCACAGCTAGGCATAAAAGAGATTTTTCTCAAAAAATTTGAACTACGACATCAATAGCATTACTTTTGCTCCGGATTTTGCTGGTGATGCCTCATTGCATCTTGAAAATTAAGGATCAGGGTTCCGTGCACCACTTAGAACCATGTCTCTCCTTTCCTTATAGCACACTGCCAGTATCGTCGAGGTGCCCCCTCATATAATTGTTCTTATCTTCCGCCTTTGAGCCAGCCGACACACATGAGATTAGGAAAAGCCTGCATAGTGCTCCACAACCTGCTTGCTGTGTGGATAAGCCATTAGGAGACTAGTAACTCTCCCTTGAGGCGTAACGGATAACACCAATCCACCCACCCATTTCTTTATTTCACTTCCACTTCTTTAACACATTATTCCCTCCTTTGGCACCCCATTTTCAGCTTCCTTTGGTGCAATATAAAAGTGTTAGAATTTGTTTTCTTTCAACACATTACATTATTTGTCTATGACACATTATCTGCGTTCTTGCAGCCAATTTGAAACCTCTTAGGCACCTCCATAGCTACATGATGCGGAATTGTGTACGGTGGAGGGGGGAGGGCCATCATTCCTAAGCATTACTTCGTCTAAGCTTTGGCAGGTACTGCATTCATTCTTTGCCTGTACCAAGCTCAGTGTCTCATAAAGACTCCCATCCCTGCCTATTGGCTGTGGAGTGTTTGTTGCATGACAGTTAATTGTACAGAATGCATTGCAAGCATTCCCTCCAACAACTTTTGTGTGTTTGGGCTAATTATATAGAATGGTTGAGATGACTCGCTCTCCATCATGTTATTGGCAGTCACAGAAATCCGTGACTGCTACATTTAAAGTTTAGAAAGATTGTAATGATTAGTTTGTTGTTTTTCTCCCCTTTCTTACACATGTTCTTGATGTCAGTTTTTACGTCTATGGTCAGTGAATGCCACCGCTCTTGCTAACAGTGGGTGTGTTTCTATGATTAGTAAGTGACTTCTCTCTTGCTTACAATCATAGGCGTGATTTTGGGGTCGCCAGAGGTCGCATCTGCGACCCATGGCTTGCCCTTTGCCACCCCTAGCACCGCCTTTGCAACCCCTGGCTTCAGAGGAGGCAAATTCAGTGCCAGGAACACTGGGGCAATTGGGGCTCCTCTCTTTATTTTTTGTCAAGTTTTTATTACATTAATAGTAAATAAATAAAATATAATATTCGCTAACAGTGTGATAAAAATGGAGTACAATAAGCTGGAATACGCCCTTCCATGGCAACCGGGGTAAATAAAAAATGCTTTTAAATGTATTTTGTGTGCGTGCTTGAGGGCGAGAGTTTGTTTATATGTGAGAGAGTGTATATGTGTGAATGTGTGTGTAATATGTAAGTATGTGTGTGAGTGAAAGTGAAGGTCAATGATCACTTCTGCTACCCCTGGCATTGTGGTGAATTGACGTCCATGCTGATAGTGTGTATGATTCTGTGCTCAGTGCGTTTGTTCATACGATCAGTAATAGGCTCCCCTGTTGATGTTAAACAGGGTTTCTTATAGGCAGTGAGAGGCTTCTCTCTTGCTGTCAGTATATTTCCATGGTCGTTGAAGGGTAACTTTCTTGCTGACAGAGTAACCTCTCTTGCTGTCAGTGTATATAATGCTATGGTCAGTGATAGGTACCTTTTCTGCTGTTAATATATAGGTTCGGGGGGGCGTGGCTAGCTGCCAAGCGTAATGGCCGCAGCCTGAAGGAGCTCCGGGGGTGAGACCGTTCTCCCCGCCATCCGTGCATTGATCCGTGTCCTGTGGCGAGCTTCACGACTACGCCTCCAACGCCGCAACGAAGCGGCGCCCGTCTGTACCACCCTGGGGTCTCTCCGTGGCCGGGAAGGCAGCCGCGCTGCGAAATTGGGCCTGTCCCTTCGGCGGAAGCCGGGGCCTCAAGTGTGACGGCGTGCCCGGGTGCAGCGCAAGAGCCCCGGGTTCGCTGAGTAGCGGCCCCCCACCCCTGCCTGGCAGTTGGACGGATCGAGTGGCGGACGGCACGGGGGAGCGGCTTGGAGCCTGACTGCCCTGGCGGGCGCTCACTAGACATACGGACCCCCGGTGCAGCCGGGGCATCGCCGAGAGAGGAGCGGAGCAGCGTTGCGGAGCGGTGGCGGCTTGGCGCCAGCGGCGATTCCCCCTGCGGGACAACACTCCTTGACCTGATCAGCACCGTCGGTGACGCTGGGAGTGCTGGGGCGGCCTGAAGGTACTATCGGCAACTAACAGCAACAGAAACGGTGACCGGGGACAGGAGGAGTGGAGGAGTGCGACTCCTGGGCGGATGTGACTGTGGCAGCCTCGGCGCGCTGGTGTTGGCTCGCTGATGTGACGTCCGTTGATTGCCCTGTCCCTTAGAAGTGCCGGCGCCTGAGGGGTGGCAGTACTGTCTTGGGTCCAGTGTGGAGTGAAACGGCCCCTGGTTTTTACCCCCCTGGAGTCGTGGGGGCGACGGCCCTTCGCGGAGTTTGGTCCCCAGCCTCACCATGAGCGGTAAGGGGAGTAGGGCGCACTACCAAGGGAAACTGGCCAAATATGCGTTTACTAAAGGCTCACCCCCGCCGACGGACCACGACAAGCGCGCGGACACGGCCTCCGAACCGGCCGGCCCGCCTAAAGTAACACTAGAGGACATCATGGCCGCCCTGACCAATGTGCAAGCGACGGTGGGGTCGATATCCACGGACGTGACGCTCCTCCGGGCGGACTTCCAAAAAATGTCCGCCAGAGTCACAGAGATTGAACAGGTGACTACCACTCTGAAGAGAGACACTGGCTTGCTGCTTCAAAAGGTGTCACGACTAGAGGCCGAGAATAAGCGCATGGTCGAGAGGCTTGAGGACCAGGAGGGGCGCTCCCGCCGCAACAATGTCCGCATCACGGGCATTCCGGAGAGTGAGGGGAGCCCAGCCATGGACCTCTATGTGGAGAACCTTATAAAAACTGAACTGCAGCCCAGGGGGCTCTCTGCCTTCTTCTCGGTTGAGCGGGCGCACAGGGTGCCCGGGGGGAGGCCGAGGGTCGGGGCTCCCCCCGGCCGGTCTTGGCCCGCATTTTCAACTTCCGCGATCACGATGCCATTCTGCAGACGGCCCGCGTGGCCCCACCCTTGCGTATCCAGAACTCCCAAATATCCTTCTTTCCGGACTACACGGCGGCGGTGTCGGCGCGGCGACGGAGCTTCCTGGAAGTCAAAAAGAGCCTGAGGGCCCGCGAACTTTCTTACTCCATGTTATTTCCGGCCAGACTGGGAGTGGTGGCAGAGGGAAAGACTTGGTTCTTCGAATCGCCCGAGGAAGCACATGACTGGCTGGAGGGGTGGCAACAGGTGAAACAGTCAGGCCGTTCAGACAGGCGAAAACGACCGCCTGGAGAGGCGCCAGACCCCACTGGCCGAGATGAAGCTCTGGTAGCCCCGGCCCGGCTGCAGCACGAGGCTTAACCCGAAGGCGTTGGACACTGCTTGCCTAAATGGACGGTGCAGGGTAAGGGGGATGACCCTGGGGTGGGGAGGTGTCTGTGCTTCCTATTGTAGCTCGGGACATATGGACACTTGAAATGGGGAAGGTACTGGTCTTCCTCGGACCTTCCGCTCCTTGCGCACAAGTTAAGTGCTGGGATATGGGGTCAAAGCGCTCTGCTGAGTTGGGGTGGCGGGCAGTTTGGAGTCCGCATGGCAGGGAGGCAGGGAGGGGGTTGGAGGGTGTGTGGGTACTTTGTTGTTTTTTTTTAGTAGTTAAGGTTTACATTGGCAGTAATGTTTGTTGTGCGGCACATGCAACCACTACAGAGCACATATTGCGCGCCGTTTGCTGCGCGCCGCTACTTCCCCTGGTGCACAAGCGTTCTGATGGTTACAGACTGTGAGGGGGCACCTGAGCTGTGCTCCTCCGCTCCGATACCGCCACTCTCCCTGCTCACGTGGAATGTGCGTGGCCTGGGGGACAAAATTAAACAGGGCCTCGTTTTGCACAGTCTTAAGAGATGCGCTCCAGCGATTGTCCTGCTGCAGGAAACCCACCTGATCGACACCACCAGTAAAGCGATGGACAGGTGGGGGTACAAAATGGTAGCACATTCGGAGTTTACCTCCGGGTCTCGAGGGGTGGGTATTTTAGTACGGAAGCACTACCCAATTATTATACATAAACACAAAACGAACAGAGCGGGGCGGATTGCGGCGATAGCCATCCAATGGGAGGGACGGCCCCTTAACATAGTCTCCGTTTACATCCCTCCCGCAATGCACGCCACCGCGCTGCCGGCACTTAGCGAATTCCTCCTCGACCTACCGGAGGGAGAACTGCTCATTGGCGGTGATTTTAATGCAGTGGTACACGAAGCACTTGATGGGCACCCTCAGCGAGCGGGTGTGGCGGTACTGTCCCGATTCGGAGGTTTTCTGGAGGCCATGGGGTTGCTGGACTTATGGCGGTTGCACCATCCAACAACAAAGCAATACACGTACCACTCGGGGGTGCATAACAGTCTTACTAGGATTGACTACTTCCTGGGTTCCGCTAACTGTCCTAGGGGTGTCTCCGACCACTCCCCTATACTTCTGAAGTATGAATGCTACCACCTCGCACGTCGCCGTATTCCGGTGATACGTCCCGGGTGTCTCCAGGTCCCAACGATACAGAAAGCGCTGTCGAAGGCGACGGTTCTCTTCTTTAAGGAAAACGCCCCTTCTGCTGCTTCACCGACGATCTTATGGGAGGCATACAAAACGGTCCTCCGAGATCAGGCGCTCACTACCATGGCGTCGCATAGGCGAGCGACGCTGGCGGAGTTACAATTGCTTGAACGGGAGCTGCACTTGGCGGAAGCTCGGCAGGCTCGGGACCCAACCCCGGAGTCGGCCACAGCCCTGAGGGCTGCGCAGACCAAGTATCAGGCGCACCTTACGGAGCATACGAAGCAACAGCTGCTGGCCACACGGCACAGGATATATGACCTGGGAGATAAGACAGGGAAGCTCCTGGCGTGGCTTGATAGGAGGGAGGGTGGAACCAGGTGGATAGCGCAACTCACTTCTGAGGGAGGTCAGGTGCTAACAAAACCTAGTGAGATAGCGGACACTCTCGCGCGTCACTTTCGGCGGGTCTACTCCTCCACCTCCTCCATGACAGAAGAGGAGGCAGGGATGTATGTGCAAGATCTGGCGATGCCCCAGCTCACCCCTGAGGCGGCGGGTGTCTTGGAAGCTGACATTACCGTGGAGGAGGTGCAAATGGCAATCCTTGCGCTGCAATCGGGTAAGGCGACGGGACCTAACGGTATACCGGTCGAGCTGTACAAGCGAATGGCCGGAACGGTCGCCCCTCATTTGCTCAACATGTTTACGGATAGTCTCCGAGCGGGTGTACTCCCGCAGGACCAGCGGACAGCTACTATCGTGGCCATACCAAAACCTGGCAAGCCGGCGTCGGAATGCAACTCCTACCGCCCTATCTCTCTGCTGAACGCAGAGGCGAAGATCCTCGCGAAACTCTTGGCATCCAGACTAACACCGCATTTGCCGGACATTGTACACCCAGACCAATCGGGTTTTATGCCCGGCAGGAGCACGGCCCTTAATCTGCGGCGATTACACGGAGTGTTGGCCCGTGTGGGGCAGGTGCGGGAGCCGGCGGTGCTGCTCTCGTTGGATGCGCGAATGGCATTTGACATGGTTGAATGGCCCTTCCTCTTTGCCGTACTGTCGCACTTGGGCTTTGGACCCAAATTTAGGGCCTGGGTCCGGCTCCTATATGCTCAACCAATGGCCCATGTGGCCGTGAACGGACACATATCGAGAGACTTCCCCTTGACGCGTTGCACCCGACAGGGATGCCCCCTGTCCCCCCTGCTCTTCGCTCTGGTGCTGGAGCCCTTGGCGGCTTGGATCCGCTGGGAACCCCAGATACGGGGACTTAAATGGACTAATGACTGGGAGGATCGCATCTCCCTCTATGCGGATGATGTGCTGCTCTATCTCTCCTCCCCAAGATGCTCAATCGTTGCACTACTTAACATTTGTGAAATTTTCGGGAGAGCGTCCGGTTATACCGTCAACTGGTCGAAATCGGTGCTTTATGTGCTGCGTGGCCCCGCTCCCCGGCTCCCCGTGGACTGCCCGTTGCAGACGGTGACGGAGTCGTTTAAGTATCTGGGTATCCACATCACGGCCAACCCCGCGGACTTCCTACCCCTAAATCTGCAGCCCCCACTAGACCGTCTCAGGCGCGATGTGCGTCATTGGGGTACGCTACCGCTCACGTTGCTGGGGAAGGCGGCCCTCTTTAAAATGATGGCCCTGCCCCGGTTCGTCTACGTGCTGGAAAACACACCGTGTCGCGTTCCGCCAGACTACTTCCGCGCGATAGCGGCGCAGGTGACTACCCTTCTGTGGGGTGGCAGACCGCCGCTCATAGCGCAGTCCAAATTGACTCGCGGCTGGTACGACGGGGGGATAGCGCTTCCCGACATTCAGCTCTATTATTGGGCAGCGCAGCTCAAAGTAATAAACCAGTGGCTTCATGTCCCGTATACGGACCCGGCATTCAAAGCAGATAGGGACATAATGGGGGAGCGAGGTGTGTTGGCAGCCCTGTATGATGGTAGACTGACTCCTGCACTCGTCAGCCCTCTCAGACAAACGGTGGCCATATGGCATGCAGCGCAGGCCAGGCTGGGGTGGCGCGGGGTTCTGATCAAGCTCACACCTCTGTGGGACACCAGGCAGCTCGGGAGGCTCAGACACAGCAGGGGATTTGACAAGTGGGACGCTATAGGGATCTCTACGATTGGCGACATGTGGAATGGGAATGACGTTATCACATTTGACCGTCTCCAACAGCAATATGAACTGGCGCCTTCCGAATGGTTCCGATACACGCAAATTAAACACGCCTTGCTGGCGCGGCTGACTCCGGGTGTGGCGGTACCAGAGGCATCGCCCTTGGAGGACCGGTTATTAACGGATGATATGCCGAAAAGGGCCACATCGTTTACATACCGTAAGCTGATTAACAACCTGCCAGACCCAATGGGCCCTCTCCGCGAGAAATGGTCCCGTGATGTGGGGGAATTCGACGAACCGGAGTGGCGAGAGGCGCTGGCCTCGCCACGGAAGGCGGGTATACCATCGAGGCTCCGGCTGGTGCAGCTTCGCATCTTCCACCGCTCCTACTACACCAGGCACACACTGCATAGTATAGGCAGCGCGACACATCCTTTCTGCCTGCGTGGTTGCGGGGAGGTGGGAGGCTTCTTCCATACCATATGGGAATGCCCCGTGATTCAGGAGTACTGGCGGGGGGTGATGAACATGCTGTCACAGTCGGGGGGAGTCACGCTGGTGCCAGAACCCAGACGCTGCCTGCTGAATGTATGGGAGCCTAACGACCTCTCGCGCCTGGCGCAGGGCTGGGCCACATTAGGACTCATGATAGCCAAACGCAACATAGCTCAAAAATGGGGGACAGGGGAACTGCCGCGCCTCACTGCTTGGGGCACGGACATGGACGAGGCCATGTTTGCAGAGAAGTCGGCCTTTATTAGACGGGGCTGTCCTGGCAAATGGAGTAAAGTATGGGGGGCGTGGAATTCCTATAGGGGTGACATCTGTGACCCGCCCTCGGACCCTGAAGACGATGCCTCAGACTCAGACTAGGACGGGGGGCCCGGGGGTGGGGGAGCGGGATGGTGGATGTTGGAGAAATGCACTGTTGTTGAACTGTTTTCTGCCAACTTGTCGCATTCAGGGGCTGTTACATTGCTCTTCATCATGGAAAATTATGTTTGACTGCTGTATTGTGCTGCTGCTAATGAATAAAATAAAAACAAGTTTAAAAAAAAATATATATAGGTTTCTACAGTCACTGAAATGGACCTCTATTGTGCATAGGTTTCTTTAATACCTTTTGATGGTGGGGGTTAAGCTGAGGTAGTAAGGGTGTGACTAAGTGTGGATGGATATGACACTGTGTAACAGAGGGAATCATTTTATGTACATTTTGAACCACCTGATAGAGTAAATATCTACAAATAGGAATAGTTTTCCCAAATGTGTGCCACAAACAGTCAAATGCCTTGTTTTGAAATGTCTCATGTAGGGTACTGGAGAGTGTTCACCCCTGACCTATGTTCATCTCCTACCAAGTCACTGCACTGTCTCAGTAGGAGCTGGATTCACAAAAGTAAACTTGCACTTTTGTCTAAGTTTATTGTTTTTCGATATTCACAGTTAGGTGGATAACTGCGCATAAAAAGATAGGTGTGTCCTGTAATTTCATGTGTGGAGTTCTTCGCTCAGACTGTGGAGTCGCCACAATCGAAATCTTACTATTAAATGATTTGTAAATTGGGAAAAAGAGTAAACGTACACAAAAGTGTAGGTTTGTTTACCTTTGTGAATTAGGCTCTCACTGTTTTGATTTTTACCTCATTAAATATATAAATTATGCATATTCATTAAGAGATTGCCCCTGTACCTGGACTGGGAACCCATAGCGGCTCTGAGGCCAAGATGGAACCAAAAGCGTGCTCCTCTTCAAGAGTGTCTGCTTCTCCCTCCATCCGGGATTTATGAGACTGGCATTGTACCAGAATGATTTGTAGTTGCAGGCCCAGGCCTTTTTCACCTGTCTCCTTCAGTGGGATATGCCTTCTGACCGGCCATTTTTAATAGTTTCTGCCGGTCCCACTTACCTGGTGGCTTTCACTACCATCTGCATGAAAAATAAAAAGTGCATTGTATGAAAGGATGCAGAAGTGTGGAGTCTGTGTGTGTTTGGATGGGTGTATCAGGAAATCTGTTTTGGCTTCTTTTGTATATGTATAGCAGCACATGATAGTGGGGGCCATGTGTAAGGTTTCTAAGTCTTTGTTTGACATGAGCCTGCTCTGGAATATTCCTTCCCTTCCCACAGATTTTCGCTGCACAGGTATGCAGTAGTCTGTGGATGAGGATTGTCAGATTGCTACCTTTGTGTTCGTCTTTACTCCCTGGTGCCAGCGTTCTTCAAGCTTCACCTCCACCTACTACCTTTTCTGTGTTACAAAATGTTTAGCCTGGCTTTTTGAGATCCAATTTGCCTACACATTTGAACTAGTGGGTCGCAGCTCTGGGGGAACTCGCGTCAACAACCACCCTAGTATGCACTGAATTTCACATCTCCACTGGTGATAAGCAGCTTTTGGGGGGCGGGGGGGCTCGTATCAACAACCACCCTACTCTGCAATGGATTTCACATCTGCACTGATGGGAATTGGAAGCAGCTTTGGTAGGACTCGTGTGAGCATCCACCCCAGTGTGCACTAAATTTCACATTTGCTCTGGTGGGAACTGGAATCAGCTCTAGGAGGACCCGAGTGAACAACCACCCTACTCTGCACTGAATTTCCCGTCTGCACTGGTGAGAAGTAGCTCTGGGAGGAGAACTCAACTGAACAACCACCCCAGTATTCACTGAATTTCACATCTGCACTAGTGGGAAGCAGCTCTGGGAGGAGAACTCGACTGAACAACCACCCCAGTATTCACTGAATTTCACATCTGCACTAGTGGGAAGCAGCTCTGGGAGGACCTGTGTGAGCAACCATCCTAGTAAGCCCTGAATTTGTATGGATGTATCAGGGGCTATGCAGGATTTGATTGAAGGAGGGCCCAGACTTTGAACTACGCACCACAGTTGATTGGTCAGCTCTGACGATGACTACTGGGCAGTTTATTCAGTTCAAGGTTCTAGAATTCTCTAATTGACCATAAAGTAGCTTACATCAGGGCAGTTGGGAAGATTGGTGTGTTCCACAGATAGGGTCTGCTGACTGCTGAGCACCTGGCAGATTCCGGACAGAGAGCCAGAGTCACGAATCCTGCCTAAAGCTTGTCAAAGCAGTAGCTTGGCAAGATACCCACACTGATAAGGTCTCCCTCCGTCCAAATGTGCGTAGTGTGGTCTCCGAACCAAGCCTGGCCGAGATCTGAGTGTGCCATGTACATTTAGTAGTCAGGATTCATTGGGGTTCCGATTCGTGCATTCAGTGGTGCTCGTAAGCACCGTAGCAAAGCATTGCTAGCGTTATCCTCTGGGTGAATTGTAGTGCATAGTGTCTGGGGGCTATAAAATATTTTTTAAGTGAATCTCAAGCCAGGTGCTCTGATTTTCAATGTGTTTATCTGTAGTTGATGTGTTGTATTCTTACTGCCTTGAAATTAATGTATTCATGGTTGAGATATTCTGAGTTCTGAGTGTTTAACCCTTATTAAGCCTTTAAATGCTTATCCTCTCTGTTTTGAGAGTTAAGTGGGAATAAAATGGGTGTACTTGATATTCTGTTAGGGTTCACTATTAAGGAAGCCATTGTCTACAGAGGTAAACATTCTCAATGATTACAGTTGGGGCCCAGTATCCCCTGATTGCCCGTGCCTTTGAGCCATGTCAGTATTATTTACATACTGTATATTTTTCTTTTCAAACCTTGTTACCTCGATACACATTATGTTATGCTGTACATTGTTTTCGTACAGCTTTCTTAAAGCCTCTGAACACCATTCTTCAATGGGTAATATTTTCATCCAGGGATGCTGCTTTGAATACTCTGAACTCATCACTCGTTACTAGACCTGTTGTGTACCAGCACCACCTTTTAAAGTAATAAGGTTAATCAATCATGTAATGTGTTTGATGTGAAGTGAAGTATTTTCCTTACTGTTGCACAGACTGGAGTGGGAATAGTAAATGTTACCCCTCCAAAGTCCAACACTTTCCCTACTGTTGCACTGACTGGAGTGGGAATAGTAAGTGTAACCCCTCCGAAGTCTAACACTTTCCCTACTGTTATACAGACTGGAGTGGGAGTAGTAAATTGAACCCCTCCTAAGAGCAACGCTTTTCCTTCTGTTTCACAGACTGGAGTGTAAATAGAAAATCTTACCCCTCCGAAGTAAAACGCTTTTCCTACTGTTGCACAGACTGGAGTGTAAATAGCAAATCTTACCCCTCAGCAGTAAAACGCTTTTCCTACTGTTGCACAGACTGGAGTGGGAATAGTGAATGTGAACCCATCGAAGTTCAATGCTTTCCGTACTGTTGCTGAGAGTGAATTGGGAATACTAAATGTAACCCCTCCAAAGTCCAACACTTTCCCTACTGCTAGACAGACTGGAGTGAGAGTAGTAAATCTTACCTCTCCTAAGTCCAATGCTTTACCTACTGAACCGTGCCTACAGAACCATACCTTTCAGGTGTTTCAAAGGCCATTTTCATCTGAGGTCTTTTCGCTGCGGCAGGGGGTGCCTCAAGATTGTGCATTGCACCCCACATTATTCAATTTCTATATGCACCCTCCAGCTGATGTCATTGAGCTTTACGACTTTAACATCATGTCGTACGCCAATGACACGCAGCTTATTATCACCCTGACCCAGGATGAAGGAGACAATGCAGCTTGGTTATGGTCCTGTCTGTCTGAACTGGCGGAGTGGATAGACCATAGCTGCCTCAAACTAAATGCTGGAAAAACTGAGGTTCCTATCTAGGGAAGCAGCCAACTATTTTGTCCACTGCTTGGTGGTCAGATCTACTTGGGCCACTACCAGTTCCCATGCCTAAAGTTAAGAATCTCAGCATCTGGTTTGAAGAAGTCTGTAATTTCACTGTCAGATCTCCAGCCTAGCGGGAAAAAGTTTTGAAATTCAAAAAACCTTGAATAAGATCTTGGGTTTTCTTCCAGAAGCTGCCAGAAAGTCAGTAGTCAAGGCACTGTTAATGTCCAGACTGGACTATTGGAATGTGCTGTATCTAGGAGCTTCACAATTCAGAATGAAGAGACTCCAGAGGGTACAGAATGTGGCAACTTATCTGCTGCTTAACCTCCCGTTGCGTTCGCCCACAGGGTCAACCCTCGTCAAATTACATTGGCTGCCTCTGAGTAAGAGAGAGCCCTTCAAAGCCATGTGCTTCTGCCACAGAATCTTGAATGGAAAAAGGGCCACAGAATTTTCACTCTCTTGTGAAGCCTTATCGACCCCAGTAGAAATCTTAGGTCTTGAGGGGCCTCTTTAGTCGTGATTCCCACTGTGAAAAGAGCACACGCAGGAGGTTGCTCTTTTAGCCACCTAGCTTCCGAAATATGGAACACCATGTCCCTGGAACTTAGACAGGAAAGTTCTGAACAAACCTTTCGAAAGAAACCCAAAACCTGACTATTTAGACAAACGTACTGGTCTTTTTTTTTTAGCGTGGTACATAGGTCTTGTATCGGAGAGTAAAATTTCAGCACAGGAACACTTTGGTTTACATCATTTTAATCTGGCTATTCATTTGGTGCAGTTACTGTTTTAATTAGGCAGTGATTTTATACAGATGCACTGCTGCTTTCAATCCCTGTAACCTCACTCATCGCTGCTTCATTTTATTTTTACTGAACAGTGTTTTATACTAGTGTATTTTTTTGTAATCACATCTTTCATTGGACTTTATGGCTTTTTTGGGTAGTGTTCTGATAGATATACTGATGCTTTCCGCACTTTGAATACTGCTCTTCACTGGCAAACTATTACTGCAGTGGTGATGATCAGAAGTTACCATTTTGAAATGCATAAGTGGGTCTTCATAATTGGTATCCTGGCAGTTAGAGGTTCCGTGAAAAGTTCATGTTGGGTTGAGTGGAGGATGTATGTACAATCGTAATTCCCGTTGCGTGAGGAATTTTAACAATTAAGACGTTTCGGAAAAATGTAAAGTACTTAATTCATTTCCAGTCATGCCTTTTTCAAAATTATACCATTGTGCAAGAAAATCTTTCTGCACCATTAAGTTTTCGATTTATTTCCCAGCAAATAAAGCAAAATAACAGAAATATCTGATGGATGTTTGTATTATTTAGCTGAACAAATCATCAACAATTCAATCTGCGTTTTGTTACCCCTGTAGTACTTATTTTGAAGACTTATCAGTTGCTAAAAAAAAAGTCTTATTTTGGTGTAGTTTCACTGACACTACCTAACTTAACGTCCGGAATATCTCAGAAATGTAAACACTAGAAGGCGCTGAAGGGGAGGGCAGCAAAGAAACATGTAAGAGAGTATGGGGCTTCAAAGACCAGCGTGCCCTGTAGGCAGGGCCACTGGAATTGTGCAGCAGGAGAAAGCCCAACTATGCGGCAGGGTCTAGTAAATTATGTGGCAAGAAAAGGCAAAGTATGTGGCATCATGCAGCACGTTTTGTAATTCGTAATTTTTAAACTTGGTACCACTGTCTGGGCATTGGTTGCACCTCATCAGTACCAGTTTAATACTCAAAAATAGCAATAAGCAACAGAAAGGTGACCAATCCATCTTTGAAAAGGGCCTACCACTGAGCAGCAACACGTCGCTGTATTTTTAGTAACTTTTTTTTTTAAACATCTTTTTATACAACCAACCAAAGTAAGCGTTACATTGACATGATCGTACATTAAGAATCAAGTGCTTGTACACATTAACATCTGCAGTGTGACGTGCATTCCCTAGTACAATTCGATCAGTGGAAAACGTGAATCCAGTCCGCCCCGTGTATAGATGTCTTACTGCACCCCAAACCCCCTGTAAACATCCCACCTCTGCCATATTTTACCCCATTTCTTAGGGTAGCCCCGGCTTTCATAAATTGTTTGTTCTGCTGCGCTGCACCAGTCCATATCTTTTTTCCACTGGGAGACCAGAGGTGGTTGGGCCGCCCCCCATGTTCTGGCTATGTTCCTTTTCGCAACCATTGCCACCACTTGCAGCCATAGTTTCGAGTATTTAGGCCATGTCAGTTCCCCGGTTACGCATAATATGTGCGACCTAGCGTCTGTCAGGACCTGTTGTTCGAGCACTTCGTTGAGAATGTTTGAAATTTTAGATAAGTATCTCTGTATGACCAGGCAATCCATTCAAATGTGAAAGAACGTCCCCTTCTGGGTGCACCCTCTTCGGCACTCCTCTGTCGGGATCCGACCCATTCGGTGTAGCAGTGTACTAGTGTAATAGGATCTGTGTAGGATCCGCAGCTGTACTAGTCGGAATCTAGCCCTGATTGCAACCTCTCTTGGCCTCTGCATGGCTTCGGCCCAGTCATCGTCCTCTAAAAGTCCAACATCTGACTCCCATGCCTCTATCACCTTGGCCAGTAAATCTGGGAAGTTGTTAACTATTTTCTTGTATGTGGGGGAAAGAGACTTTTCCGGTATGGGGTCCAGCAACAATCTGTCCTCTAGAGGGCTGTATTCCAGTATCTGCTCCCCTTCTTTAATGTGTCTATGTAGAGCGTGTGTCAGTTGTATGTATTAATAATGTTCTGTGGGTACCAGGTGGTAGTCCTTCTGCAGGTCTGTGAATGTTAATACTGCCTGCCTTTTCCTCACAGCCCCCAAACGCACAATGTCTATCAGTTTCCATTTTGCAAATCCCTGTAAGCGGCCAACCTCGCGGAGCAGCTCGCTGACCCACAAAGGTGTCTGTTCTGTCAATCGTCCCGTCCAGCCCAGGAAGCGTGTCGCTTTGTGCCAGGCTATCTGTATTAAGCGTGTGTGCATGGGCAGTCCTTCTTGTTTCTTTGGGCCATATAACACTTTTAAGTATCCCTCCTCCCCTATTGCCCAATGGTCAACCCTATATGCTGGGTCATTCCGATCCTGTTAACCGTGAACCGTGGTCGTGTGACGTACAGGAGGACGTCGTCGGCGTAAAGTGAGATCCTTTCTTCCCACTGGTCATTTCCTCGTATTGCCGATATTACGGGGTCCCCCCTGATCCACTCCGCCAGTGGTTTAAGCGCTAGTGCGAACAAGAGTGGGGAGATGGGGCATCCCTGTCTGGTTCCCTTCCGCAGGGTGAAGGAGCAAGACACTGAGCCATTGACCCTTACCCGTGCCATGGGCTGCGTATATAGTAGTTGGATCCACGAGATTAACTTGCGTCCGAAACCGAACCTCCGCAGAACTTCAAATAGGTATTGCCATTCGACAATTTTTTAGTAACTTTTAAACCATTTGAGCTAGAACAACTTTTTTTTTTGGTTAAAATCTGCAGATTAGGCGGCAGATCATGGATTATGTGACAAATGCAGCAATCTGTACTCATGCAAAAATTGCTGCAGCCGCACAATCACATAATTCCAGAGGCCCTGCCTATAGGGCATCTGGTCTAATGGGATCCTGTAAGAGTTCCAAAAGGATGTGACACTGACAGCCTTGTTCATGGCTGAACTGGGACAGAAAATAGGCCCAAACAAAAAAGTAAAAGTGGCCCCTGTTAGAGGATCAGGGAGCTAAAAACAAATGCCTCACGTTTACAAAAAAGATGGCAGTGTTGAACTCGTATGTATATTGTTTTTGCAAGGTATGGGAGACAGTATGTATTTGTGACCGTCTATCCTTCAGGAGACTCCTCAAGACCTGGCTCTTCCAACAGTAGCAGCATCCCCCCCCCCCCCCCCCCAGCGCCTTGAGACCCTCACAGGTATGTAGTGCGCTTTACAAATGCTATGATTGATATATTAATTTATTGATAAAATCAGGTAAATCAACTGTAAATCGCAGGCACACTAGACCATAAAATGGCCTCACAGACCAGCTTCCCGATACTGGCAGATTGGTCTATAGGCCAGTCCAACCCTATTCTTGGTGGACGTGGAAGAATTTTTCCCCTCAGCTTTCTTTGAATGTGGGCAGTGCGCCTGAGCACACCTTCTGCTGTGACCCTTGTGTGTAGACCACCCAGCCCAGAGATGTCAGACTGCCCCGTATTAGATGTGAGGAACTCACACAGTGTAGAGCTGTCAAGCTCTCCCATCACAGGTATGAAAAGCTCACACAGACCTCTAAACCTTGACGCACAGCACCCCCACAGCTAAGTGCACTCCTAAAAAACGTGTCCTATGTGCCACGTTAGATTTCGCAATTCCTCGTAGCATTTTGCCGTTTTGACACTTTAATTTCTTACTGTGCTCTGTAGTGCCTACAATAATGTAATTACACAAAATAACTGAAATACATACATAAAAGAAGGGAGCATCTTTCTAAATTTGGATTTGAAGGAAATGACCCAGAAAATCTGTAACTAGGCGAAGCCGGCCAAGAGCAATGGGGCTGTGGAGCGGCCAGTCCTGAGGCTCGGAGATGACAAAGGCGCCTGAGACCTCAGGCAGCCGCGCGCTCCCCTCTCACCTCTCACATAATAGGCGGGTTGTGTTCTCTTGACAGAAGCCACGCACCGTGTAATTTCACCTTCTTTCCTTCTCTCTTTTGGTTTTTTATGTTTTTCCTGTACCAATCCTCCGGGAAGCTTGCGGCGGCAAATTGCTGCTGACAAGCAGAGGTGAAATTACTGTCAAACATTTTGGGGTTGGATTTTTTTTTGTTTTGTAAGTTTTCGAGTAACTCCCTTCTTTTTGTTTCCATGTAAATGTGGCTGAGTGGGGGTCTTAATTTCCGCTCCCCTTTGATTCTCCGACTGCCCGCAACAAAAAAGAAGGAAAAAAGCGTGGAAACGTGGCTTGAACATCAAAAAGGGCTTGAGGTGTTTTGTTCTGATGAATAATTCTCTGTGACTTTCGGCGCCCTTGTTTGGTTGGGGCTCTGTTTGCGGCTTAAAGAAGAGACTGACTTTAGAGGTTTTACATCCGCTGGGTTGTGGTAGATCGGCTAATAGAAGCAGCGCGTGGCATTGAGAACCGAATGCCTCTCAGTGGGAATTAACCCTGCAGGTCTATTTCTGAGAAGATTGTCTACATCAGGAGTGTTCCACGTAGGACTAGAAAAAGTTGACCCACGATGAGTTATCAGAATGGTCACCAACTGTCCTATGTTGATTCATTTTTTTGCCCACTTACCTGATTAGGCTATCCTGAAAGTCTGACAGATCTCTGTCCCTCTTCAATCTGCTCTGCACACTTGTTAATCCTAGCCCACGATTCGTTCTCGCTTTGGGGTGCTCTAGTTAGGGCTGAATATAGGATGTAGTGGGTCTGATGTGAGGAATAATATTGGCTCGGCAAGTAAAATCTGCTAGGGCTGAATGTGTGTGATAGGGATCCTGCAATAGGAGTTAATATCGGCTGTGGTAAGAATGGTGTTATTTTTCTTTAAGAGGTGGGTTAGTTATAATGTGCTAGCCAATACTATTGCCTATTATTATGTGATAAGCTTTATTATTGATTGTGGTAAGTATAAGATGCTAACGAATATATGTTGCATGCTGCAATAGGAAAAGACTAATGTGATACAACAGAATTTTTGCTGTGGTGGTCAAAATTTTATAGGATTGAAAATTAGAGGTGGTATGCAGAATGTGCTAAGAATTAATATTAGTGATGGTATTTAGGATGTATTATCGACTGTCGTATGTCAAAAAGCAGATGCTGAAGTGTTGGGATGAAAAACAGGATTTAGGTCTTGATGGGATGTACTCCAATTTACCAGATGTGGTGTAATTTTTCATACTCAGGCTTTGTATGTCTAAATATCAGTTTGGTGGACACAAATACTGGGTGTTGTGTGGCTGGGAACAATTTCTGTTGATCAATTGTGATGTGGGTCCAAGCCAAACGTTCAACTTAGCTATGAATTAACTTTAGATTTATCAAGGATGCAAGGCATTATTTTTCACTGCTTACATCGAATATGCATGGTGTCCCGTTGTGAACAGTTACTTGGCCTCGTTATATAGGTGCAGATGCATAGCTGTGTCAGAGGGAGATGTAGGTGCCTATCTCTTTCAGGCAGTCATCAGTGTCAACAGTAGATCACAGCGGAGTCAGAGATGAACAGGTGGTAGCTACATGTACAGCTGTGTCAGACGGATGTCAGGAACTTGGCTGTATCAGGATTGGGTTCCAGGGACCCTGCTGTACAACAAGGCCAGTAATGTACGACATTACTGGCTTTGTAAAACAAGGCCAGTAATGTAGGTCATGTGTTTAGTTGTGTCACCAAGGCCAGTCATTGATGTTCAACAAGGCCAGTAATTGATGTTGTGTGTAGTTGTGTCGGGACGGTTTTGTATGTTATGCCACATCAGTGATGGCTGGCTGGTGTCCAGGGTCAGTGATAAGAGACAGGTGCCCAGCTGCCTCAGGAATTGTTATTAGCTGCGTGAGATATGGGTGAGAGTTAGGCAGTGCTTTAAATAGGTGTCCAGGTGGTGTATTAGTCTCTACAATATGTCAATATGTAAGACTGGTGTGTAGCTGTACCAGTAATGGCTCTTAAGTACATGTTTCTACCAGAAAAAAATTATCATGCTCTGCTGCTACCCTGTGGGACATCAGGGAATTATTAGGGGATTGATGGCCGAGGCTAAGCTGAGTGTGAGAACGGTGCAGAAGATGATCACCTTTATCAGGCGTGGGTGCCTGATGCCCTTCCGTGCAGGTACTCAGGTTTACAGCTGTTTGTTGCAGCTTCTCCAGTTGACCTTTTTCCATTCTCCTCTGATGGTTCTCCCATTAAAGGTAACGGACTACTTCAGCATTGACTCCAGTCCCAAATAAGAAAGCACTAGGTTGCTGCTAGGAGAATGGGGACCCCAAATGGCCCCCTTGCCGATAGCTATAGGATGGACATACCGTTTGCCCTCTTAATAAGAGGTTACCAAACGGTGGCAGGATTATTAGTTTTTATTGGAACAGTGTGGATGGGCCTATGAATGAGGTGTACCGACCTATTCTCTCTACCCTGTTTGGAAAGTTCAATAATTTCCTGCTATGGGAATACCATTCCTGCAATCCTAAATATGTGAGGTGTTGCTGTATGGTATATTTGATTGGAAACAGCAGAGTGTTATGGTTGGCCTCAATTCGTTCTTCCTGTGCCATTGGGAAATTCAGAAAATATCCTGCCGGAGCAGCAAAGGTGCAGGGAGAAGAGTGTGAATCTGCCCAGCAACAGCAATCAGGAAATGACATTAACGGAGACTTCTTGTTTGGATCTGCAAACCACGTCTGGGTTCAGCATATGCCAGTCTCATATTTTCCAGGGCAAGAGAAAGCCTGCAAGATTACTAGAGTGTAAATTGACTGGCACAATAAAAGATGGATCATGCCAGTCACCTGAGTAGCAGTGGCCTTTTACTCAGCTGCCCCAGACTGTGAATTTAAGCTTGAGTCGAAGTCCAGAAATGTAAAGTCTGTACAACTGGACATGTATAGCTCTCCAGTACTTCTTGTATCACAAGCTACATAGTGTGTGTCTTACGAAGCTGGGACCAAGACTGAATATTAGCCTGTGGCCCCAAAAGCGCTGGAGGTCAAATAATTCATTGCTCTGTTCATTCGTCAGTACCCGGAATGAGGAATTCCAGTTCCACCTGGCATTTTGCTTGCATTATTACTTTTTTTAAATCTAGGGCAGGCACGTGCAGAAATAGTGGAAGTGCCTGCAGTTTTGCAACGTCTTATTGTGGGTTGAAAAGAAAAAGGGATTTCACCCATCCCTACTCCATCATAGGGTACCAGGAGTTCCTAGTAACCTAGGGAGTCTAAAATATGTTGATCTCGATCAGCAGGAGCAATCCATTGATCTGATTTGACTCAGTTTATACTGTTTATTGCTTGACAAATTCTTATAAGGAGTGTGCATTTGGGAGAGGCAGTGACTTTCTACACCCAACAGTCCTCCGGCAACTCCATAAACTTCAATCTTATAATCTTTCTGAACTCTAGGCAAAGAAAGCGCTAGCTTTCATGGTGCTCAGCTCTTGTAGATTAGCAATGAATTATTGCCAACCCCCATAAATTCCTTCACTGGGCCTTACTTACCCTAAGAATATTTTGTAAGTATCTCTTGAGTTGTTTAGTACTAGAGCATTTGCTTTTCTGTAATTCTTAAATGTACAATTTTAACCAATAATCCAGCAAGACGTACATGTTGGTGTTTGTTTTAAATGTGTTACTTCGTTCAGCTTTCATGGCATTTACCAAGAACGACACCTTGACTCAATGAAGCTCCCTAGGAAGGCCATGAAGCTTTAGAGCCACAATAATCTGTCGCAGACTTCATACCTAACGTCCTGTGCAGTAGGGAACACAAGCAGCCTCAACATTGATATTGACTGCATGGTTCATACAACTTGAGGTTCTGACAAACAAACGTAACAGTCTGTATAGGGGTGGATCTTGCTTCACCCAAATAAAAGAGGTCCAACTTTGGCAGGTGCCAAGCTTTGGCAAAATGGGTGTCTGGGTGTTCAAATGTTTCAGATATAGATTGTTGTAGCTGTGTATATAATAGACGGTATAAGTGAGATGAGTAAAGAGCACTTGTTCAGAAGTAAAATGACGGAATTGCAGACGTTTCATATATGAAGACATGTTTTTTGATGAGGGACACTGCTACTCCTATGGCCAATATAAGCCTCACTTCTTCAGTTTTATTATGCTACTTGCCTGTCAACGACTGGGCATTGAGAAAGTCTGTTGAGTCTCCTTCTTCATTGCCTAAGAACAGGGCAACTACCCCCAGTAGCCACTCTGCTTCCCTGCACAGAATAGTGTACATGAAAGGTGGCAAGTATCTCTGCAGAGAATGCCAAATTATGAGTTTAAACGCTCAAGAGGTAAAGCAGTACTTCTGCAATCTTGTGGTTCTACATTTTAGCTGAAGATTAACACTGAAGTGATTAGTAAGTCACGTAATGCTCCCAACTTCAGGGAAGAGAAAGCATTAGGCAAAATATCCAGAAGTGGAAACCTGTGCAGTTCCAAATGCTAGAAGCAAAAATCGGAAACAACATTATTAGCAAAGAAGTAGAGGTCATGATGAAAAATCATGGAACAAATGTGCTGCAATGTATCTTCTTTTTGTGATTGCATCCTTTATATATGATTCAAATAGCAACTGACATTCCTAGAAAGGCTGTACTTTGTCTTGGTTTTAGAAACCCTTCGATAACATCCTACGGGCAAACTACCATCTTGGAAAGGCCTGTTTATAAGGTTGGTCCATGTCTCTTTCCTAGAATTCATAGTTTTATTTGACAAGTTATGAAGAAACTCAAGCTTTACTTCTTTCTTGCTGTACTGAATTCTGCATTCCCCACACTGTCCTTTATATATCCTTTATCATTCCAAGCTGCTCGCTGAACACTCCTCTGGGTGAGCGCAGAGATGCTTGATCAATCCAGGCAGAGAGGACACACAGCCATGTTCTCTGAATATGGTATCCAGCAACACTCTGGTATTAGGTAGCCTATGGAGTGTTTATTCCCCATCTGAATTCCTGTAGTGTCTGGTAAATACTTAATGCTCCTCTTTACTCTTCTTCAGCGCAGATGTAACAGTATGCCTGCCTTCTGACGTGCTGGGCTTACCAGGGTGCCATTGAAAGAAACAGAAAGCTAACAAGGACACATGATATGAAAAAGCATGCTCCCAAGTCTTTCATTAGAAGAATAATGCTTCCAATGGATCAGAAATTGAAGAGGCCTCCAAACGTTCGAATCACAGATTTCTATAGGTTGCATTGTAATAAGAAAATTCAGCCACTGGTAAACAGGAAGCTCAATTGTCTTGAGTTGCATTACAGCAATTCTGTAGATATGCTCCAGACATGAATTAGTTTGCGCTATTTTCCCTTTTTGCCTGGGGATGATAACCATAAAAAAAAAGCTTGTCAAAAACATTGGGTCATTTCTTCAGCTGTTGGTAACCTGCAGGAGAAAATCGGTCATCACTGAAAAAGTATGTTCTGTAATCATTTTTAAATTATATCCTTCTGACGGTGGAAATAAAAACTGTAGAAGCTGTATGCCAAGGTCTTTGAAATAGAGCAATACAAACTGAACATAGAATATTGAATCAATAAAGTGCTGAAATATACAAGAACATTGCACAACCCAATGTCCTTACACAATATTCAGAATGCCCAAAAGGCACAGGCAAAGCATTATTCCACCTCTCGCCTTCCTTTATGCGCAAAAGGCGAAGAGCACCTTGTAAATCAAATTAAGTGAAGAATGCTGTGCCATGGACTGACTCCAAGATGTAATTTATAAGAGGAGAAAAATACATATCCTTAACCATGATCTAATTTAAGCCTCTGCAGTCAATACAGAGTTGAAAAGCCTGATCTTTCTTGGTCAAAAGAATAAGATGTCCCAGCAGGTGATGGAGATTGCAAAAGTAAACGATTTTAACAATTCTCCTCCAATTAGGCCCATCAATAATCCTGTAATCTCTCCTTCTCAGTTAAGGAATACAAGTATCCAAAGGAACAATAACACCAGTTTTAATTGTCATGGCACACCCGTTTTCGTTGTGAAGGGGAATTTAGCAAAGCACAGTCGAATAAACGTGGCACTGCAGTGCTAGTCTTTCATCAGAAGAGTCGTTTATCTTGTCCCTTTATGACCAATTACTTCCAGAAGCATTACTGTTTGTGAAAAAAAGGGTGATGTCAAATATATTGTTTGAGTGACCAATGTCATACTGTTTATGCTCCTTTAACAAAGGAATTCCAAAAAAGACAGCACACTTGGTAATAATATCAAAAGAGAACACTTCTGCATGATCCCAAAATTATATTTTCAAAGGAAATGAGACCTCTTGTATCAGACCTCAAGTTAATGGCACGCATCAATAGCTTAAATCACTAAGGTGTCTTTTTAACTCTCTTAAGAATGTTATTTTAGTGTCCATTCCTGATGACTAAACTCAGAATTGGGATGCATCCTGAGTGATTACCAGTGGCTGAGATGAATGCAAGCATTCCATCCATCACTGTTTTGTATACTTATGTTGTCGCCACAAGTGGGACAAATATGGCCAAACCTGGGTAGCATGCACACTGTGTCACTGGAACCAAGCTGTACCTGGCTTATGAGCCCATAACTAGGGTAAAACTGGTCCTGGGTAGCTTGTGTTCCTGTTCAGGTGGGACTTGTCTTGGCAGTTCAGGCTGGACTGTTCCTGTTGGAGCAGGGTCAAGACTGATTTGCATATAGCTGGGTCCAAAGTGAGATGGCATGGTATGCTAAATAACAATAGATTGGTATACGGCCCGATTGATTGTCAGTGGCTGAGATTAATTCAGACATTTTGTCCATCACTGTTTTGTGCACTCACTAAACTCAGGTGGCACTATCTAGCAATGCAGCTGTTTTAACAACCTTCCCCTTTTCTGTATTAGTAACAACCGATAGAAAGAATAGAAGATCCAATATCAGGAAGACAATAAACAACTATCTTCTTTTCAAGAGAATTTTGAGTTCTTACTGCATTGCTGTGGCACATGCTTGGAACATTCGTCCAGCATCATGACAATATAGATACAGACAGCCTTTTGCTAACGCTTCTTTTCCATCAAAGGACCACCTCACAGCTCTCAGTTGCATAGGTTCTTCTTAAGACACTGGGTCCACAGAAATCACTGATTGAGCCATTTCACGTTTTACTTTCCTCTCATCTCTCTTACAATGTATGTTCAGTCAGCAGCATTAGCTCAGTAAGTTCAGAAAATTAAGTAGGAAGTTGCGAGCAAATACATTTCTCCCAAATTTCTTCTTTCAATTCACTTCGAAAAAGAGTCGCCTGCAGTCCAGGGGGCAGTCTTTGCCGTAAACAACGTTTGGTGGTCACTTTCCGAATTTGAAAAATGTACTGAAGCTGTTAATTGAAAAAAAGGATAGTAGCACTTCTGAATTTGATATTGGAGATAGTGACATAATAATTGATGGTCAGATTTGAGACAACACCAAAGTGGTGGATGAAAACAGTATACCATCAATCGTAGGACTTCGCCCTGAGGAAGCCTATGGTTAGGCGAAACGTGTTGGCTGCACTAGTAGAAAAGGAATGGAATAAAAAAGAGAAGTTACAAACAGTGACCCTATTCGACCTGTTTCTTTTAGTACTGTGTTTGAATTGTTGCCTGTTACATTGAGGATTGTTGTTACCTCTTATTTCATGTTCTAAAAGTAAATCAAAGTAAACAGATCTGACCCAGTGGTCGATATTCTTTCGCTTGTATGCACAGGAAACCCACAAGAATTTGAGAGTAAGTGCTGTGTAGAAAGCTAGTTTCCATAGCATTGAGCAATAATACACTGTCACAGCAGTCAGACAGCAGCAATGAACCAGGACTTCTACTCAGGTGGCACCTTAGGTCTCAATTCAATAATGATGCTTTTTCCATGCACCTCATTCTTTACACTGGTCATGGCTACAACATAGTAAAGAGGAGTCTCCTTTACATGTGTGTTGACCACTTGCTTTAGTAGCTCACATTTAAATAAAGGGGCTGAGTGTTTTTTAAAGGGCGATGACTGACGTTTTACTGGAGAGTGTGAGCCGAGATTGAGCTTTGTGATGGAAGGGTTTGAGTTGTTCTGGGAGACGTTGGTATTTTGCCTCGAGAAAGTCAAATTTGTGTTGTGGGAGGATAAATTGTTTTGCAGGTAAATGGGAGATATATTTCGGGAGGGTGTCTATTTTGTGAGAGGATTCGTTTTATCCCAGCATAGAACCTCTCTAAAAAGACTGCCGATCTGGAAGAGCATCTCTTGCTGGAGCTATAGCCATTTATAGTTATGCGACGTATAGTGGAACTGGATTGAAACTGATACACTGAATATGCACTGCCAAAAATAGAAAAATGGTTCAGCTCCCAATATCTGCACAGAGAACTTGGAATTTTCTATAGGACTCTTTTTTGTTGCTTATGCACTTCATGTACATGCACCCCGAATATAAACCTTAATCACCACGGATCCAAATTAAGAGTTTACCTCAGTCACATCAACGTGAATCAACTACTGAAACCATCCATTGACATAGTATGTGCCAGCCTCGATGAGATCGAGATGATCAGCCTGAATAACACAGAGAGTTGTGAAACTACACACAAGCCTACAGGAAAACAGTTCACCCATAGACAGCGCGACTGCTCTTCGACACTTTCAGATGAGAGCTCATCTCAGGACCTAACCTTCTGTCTGAGAAGTGGTTCACTGAGGTCCCAATGGGTCTCAGTGAAGGTCAGGGCTTTCTTGCCTATAATTAAGTTGATTAGTGTCTTTTACCACTGTTGGGCAGGGGAAACCTTACCACTGGACTCAGACTGAGTGCCAAGTACACCCCATTAGCACTTGACACTCTGAAAGCAAACCAGAGCGATCTTAAGAGTCCCCCAGGGAGTTCGTGTGGACTAGATCCTCAGCACTCAGTAGAGACAAAAATTACACCCATTAACACTGCTACTTCAGACAGTGCTTTTACTTCAGACGGATAATGCACCTATTCTACACATTGCTTAAAGCTACATAGAAAAATATAAGTGAACATTGACGCACAACAAGCATTATAATATAGGCTTTACATAATGAACAGATTTATACCTATTGCGTTTTGAAAGGGCTTTCATTATTTAAAAAAAAAAAAAAAAACATTGCCTACAGGCTTTGACGAAACATTATCACAATTAATAGACCTCTTCATATGGACAAAAGGTTTTCATGGTAACCCGTGTACATACCTTTCCGGTGGGTCTTTTACAAGTAATACTCTCCTGCTGGCTGACCTTATCAAACGGTTCTTCACAGTCAGTCACCACCTACCCAGCCCATGTGCTTTGACAGCAGTTTTCCTGAAATATCACTCCCGAGCAGACACAGAATGGATTCCAAAAAAGGTGGAATTTAAAGCCACAGCCACTTTGCGGTATTGGATGCAGTTTGTGGGGTCTGGAATCTTATAACTCTATTGGCACTGCTACTAAAGTTCTAGGCGAGGGAGGAGGACTAAGCAAGCTTAAGATCCTGTTGGTGCAAACAAAGTCACACATTGAGTTTCACGGATAGAGGGAGCTTACCACAGTTCCTTGCCAAGCTTGCCTTTTCCCTGGCCTTTGGTGTTCTTTGTCCCGTCTGCACTTACAGGGTACCCTTTCAGCACTCCTATGCACAGTGAGGTGGTCTCTTCTCTCAAGACAGATGCAATTCCTCAGCAGGATTAGAACCCCAACCTCATTACTCAGCTCCTAGGTACCAGGCAGCTTGTCTGATGACTCGATAAGGCAGGTACTTTTCAGGAAAGGCATTCCAGCAAATCCTTGGATCAAGCAGACATTTCTTATTTTTCAAGTAGTTCTCCTTGCAGTGCCTTGCTTCAGTCTTTCTTCCCAATCCTGCTGAGTAACTCGTTTTTGAAGACACCAGGCCGGAACTCAGAAATCTCCTCTCCTATGCTGCTGTATGGAGCCTGGATACTGGTTGGTGAAAAATCCCTGGAACTTTGACTTGAGGTGTTTGGCCAGTATTTAGCCATGGCTGGCAAATGCAGATGTGACTTCAAGACCCCTCACTGTTTTGGGATAAATCTGGTTGTTGGTGTTTTTCGTGACTTTCACACAGGAGTTCTTAGCCATAGACTTGTGTAATCAGCAGGAAGTGACGGTAGAGTGTGGTGTACCGTTTGAAAAGGTGGGAGACAAAGATGATAATGAGGGGAGGCATTTTCACTGTGATACACAAACCTTTTTGCATTGACACTGTCAGGTAGAGGGGATGCAGGGAGGAGTAGGCCAGCCTTTGCACTTCAAAGGGGAATCAATCCTACCCTTCAGCTGAGAGAGTCGTTTATGAGGGAAGAGGCTGCCCCAGGAAATTGGAACAAATTTGGGGTAAATGGAACGCTTATAGAGGTGATATATTTGTCTCCCCCGCCACCCAGAAGGGCAGAACTAACTCTAGAATGGCTACTTTTGGAGGGAAATATCATAGACATATAAAGGGGAACTTGAAGTCAGAATTGGAATTTGTAAACACTACTGTAGACTGATCTGTTGTGATAAATTAATGCTGTTGTGGTCTATTTGACGTTGTACAAATGAATGAGGTTCAGCAAAACAAGTTAAAAAAAGAAAATCATACCCTCCAGCTACTGGGGCCTAGCCCACCTCAATGGTCAGACTTTTCACATAAGAGCGTAAGCAAGCTCGCCTCTAACCTTCATCTTATCATCCATCCCCACTTAGAAACTCCAAATGGACTCCTGTTCCAATACAGCGAAACACAACAGCGTCACTTTATGCTTTCCCAACCACCTACATGCAGTAGTCACTCACACGTGTTGGTGCACTTTCTGTGCCCCACCTGACCTCCTGACCACACTCTGGGGTATCAAACTATTACATGGGATGCCCTCCGTTCACATGTATGGGTTTTGTGAATACTGAGGCAAAACATCAAAACCTGCAGAATTATACTATAATTTTCCCCGTAATTAAGAGCCATGCAGTAGCCATTTCCATCCCAATACATTGCAGGCTAAAATCTGAGATATTTACAGAAAGATGATGGAGTGGAGAATAAAACAGAATAAAAAGTCAGTTGAATCAGGGATGAGAATGACTTGAGAGATAAATACCTGCTGTGCTTCCTGTAGGCAATGGCAACCCAAGGTAACCTGAACAAGATCTGGTGAGCCAATTCAAAAGAAACACTGTTTACATCTTTTGTGAAGTACAAGGGGATTAGACGGGACAGTGCAGATTATAATGAAGATAGCACACTTTATACCTGTCTCTTTCAGCCTTCTGTATTTAAAAGGCTCTACTAGGCTCCATTCAGTTCCAACAGAGTGGGGCATAAGTGAAATATGTGTGTACCTTCCGTGACTGATGCAAGATGAGTGTGAAACCTGTGTGCGTGTCTGACTGGGTGCTGCAGAGATTCTTTTTTGGCTTACGTATGTATGGCAGCACACAATGATCAAGATCCGTGGAGTGAGGCTGCTCTGGTATTTGGTTAATCCCAGACATTCCTTTCCTTCCCTAGTTTTACAGTGGAGGGTTACAGTGCCCTATGGGTGGGTGAGTTGGATTACTTCCTTTCCTTCCTGTTGCACCTGTCAGAGTATTTTGATCTTTCCCCCCCCCCCTTCCTGCCTCATCTGTATCACTTAGGGTTTAGACACCTGGGCCCGAATACATATTACTGCCAGAACTGAAGCCAACCAGCGCAATGACTCCCATTGACCATTACCCTGACATGTCTGGATCACATAGGGTTCATGCATGATCTGATTGGATAAGCCCCCTAAACTGATTGATCAGTTCAATGGACAAGTCCTGGCTTCTCTGTCTAGTTCAGTGTTGTAGGAATTTTCACTGACCGTAGAGAAACTGCATACCTGTGTAGTTAATCAGATACTGAGATCCAGTGGTAGAACCTGCCTGAATGCTAACTTCCTAGCAGTTTTGGAACTTAGATTGTACCAAGATCCATGCAAGAAGTGTTGACTGACTATCTTTAGGAAGGGAGAACCCCAAATGGTGCTGTGAGAGATGCACCGGAGAGGATAGCCTGCTATGATGAGGAAGCTAACAACCCGTCTCCTCGCAAGGACCTATGGAAGCATTGTAAGGCCTGTGTTGCTCCAGAGCATGTCAGCAGTGCCTGTGGAAGTAGGAAACCATCACCTGCCTACACCACTGAGGGTAAGAGACGTTGCCATCTACTCCATGTGGCGAACCTCCATTGTCTCTGACCATGGTGTGAGTTGCTGACTGCCTCTGTAGGACTGTGAGAGGCCACTTGAAGTGCATTTGTCCCATCTTAATGCCGAGAAAATGTAAAAGAGTTAGAAGAGGTGTTTCTGAGTTCAGTGCCACAAACCACATCTAAATCCATGGACCAATTGCAGAGTTATAACCCTCTCAAGCAATCCCTGATTTGCAAACTGTCATGTTCCCGGAGCTGTGGGTACCCTTTGACATGGGAAAAAGTTGACGGCCAAAAGCTGTTCTGGAGATAAGGCACTTTTAAGCTTACTCACCGCCAATGGAGAAAATCCCTCACTGTAATAAGGAGTTCCATAAATATCATGATGCTAATCTTATAATTTCTGTGAGGCAAGAGAATCTTGTTGAAAGGACATCAGGACCACCTTTAGTCCTGCAGCAACCTTTCTGCAAAACATTGCTCTCCTCACAGACTTTAGTGTTCCATAACCAGATTTCTAGTTTGGATGATTTCTTTTGCGCATTTTTTGGGCTGCAGAGACACCCTTGAGAGTTCAGGAGTCTTCTATAACTTGTGTGAACATCCAAATGGTGTGAACCATCTAATCCCACCCAGTGAGAAATAACATCTGCCTTCATCCAACTGCGACTATCCTGTGACTGCTCAGCCACTTCTGAAAGTCCACCCGTGTGAATTTGTTTATCGTCAATCCAAATCCAAATTTTCAGATCCTATATTCACAATCTCCAAACGAGAACAATGACATTGAAATAAAATGGGATGATTGTAAACTGGGTGGAAATGGCGCTCACTAAGTGCAGTAAGTATTTCGTAGCTAAATTATTTATGCTATAGGTGCCCAGGGAGGAGGTAATCATCCAACACCTCACCATTCAGATCAACAGATCCATGCAAATTTGGAAACAAGCCCTGGCACACATTTGTAATCATTGCATCATGTCAATAACATCAGTTTCAAAAGAATATATAAGGAAGAATGATCAGTTTAATAATATTTCTTGTTGAGACTCCAGCCAACACGTGTTTTGTCGTTCGGGACAAGACACCCGCGACTTCCTCAGGGCTTTAGGTCAATGAAAAGGTCTTGTGTGCCTTCTGACTGGTTGTAATTCCGTTCCATCCTAAGTGTGGCTGGACAAGTTGCATAGGTTCCACAAAAGAGGTTGTTTAAGCAAGTATCGACGACGCACGATGTAGAGTAAACCTCGTGCTAGAAGAGGGGCTGTGAGTTCAGTCAGCCCGCGACGCACTATATTCCGCAGCGTCCGAATCCATTGAATTCGGATTCGGACGCTGCGGAATATAGTGCGTCGCTGGCATTGTAAGCGTCGAGATGACGTCACGGAGACTACTTAGGCATCACCTATGCACGCTGACGTCAGTTCTTTCTTTTTCCGCATCAGCAAGCGCAGATAGAGCACGTACCTTAATCACTTTTTGACTACTCTTTTGAGAATTTTGTCTCCCCTTTTTTCTCCTGGTGCACGTAGGGATGCCTGGATTTAGGTCTTGTGGGGCCTGCCGTCACAATATGTCGGTGGCGGACCCCCAATATGTTTGCCTCTACTGCCTGTAGACCGACCACGACTCCCGGTCCTGCCGGGAATGTCGGGCCATGGCCCCGAAGGCCTTGAGGGACCGGCGCCGGAAACTACTGGAGGTCCGGCACTCGTCCCAGCGCCGTTCCAGGTCCAGGGACCGTTTCCGGGACCGCTCGCGGGGCCGCAGTAGTCGCTCCTCGGGCTCCATGTCTTCGCCCTCGGATTCTGGTAAGCGACGACATAAAAAGAAGTCGAAGAAGCGTGTTCTCTCTCCGACGTCCCCCCGTCGGTCCTCGACTGCGGACGAGGGGGACAGGGGTTCTGCCCCTGCGGCTCCTTTGGAGCCTGGGAGTCCCGCAGCCTATCCACCTTACTCGGGTCCGTCGGCGACTCCTGAACAGGTGCAAGAATCTCTTGCCACCATGGACCGCCTGTTTAGGCCTCGGGCTCCAGTCGGCGCGCCTGCGGGCGCCGCGGTCCCGTGTCTAGATCCTGTTGGGCCGTCGGCACCGCCGGTGGATCCAGATTCGACGCCACAGGATCCTACGCCGTTTGCTCCGGCCCCGGCGCCACGAGGTCTGGCGCTGCCGGCTCCAGCCCCAGCGCCGCCCTCGGCTCCACCTCCGGTGCCGCAGTGGGTGCCGTTCATTCCGTCCTTGCCCCGGTTCCAGGACCATTTTGTTCCTGCCTGGGATCAGCATTGGGAGACGGCGCCGGACCGACCAGCGCCATTCATGGCGCCGTTTCCGACACTGTATGTCCCTTCCCCGGCTCTGGCTCTACCGCCACGGCCGGTTCCTCCTACAACGGAGGGGGAGGATGACCCTCTTGCCCGTCAGTGTGACTCCAAGCAGGACTGGGTGGATGATCTGGAGGACGCCGGCGACCTCGATGTCTATTCTGACCCGGGGTTTTCCTCTCCCCCGCCTACCATGGAGGAGGGTGCTTCCTATACGATGGTGCTCTGACGGGCTGCTGAGGACCTCGATCTTCCTATGGTGGCCCTCAAAACTAATCTCCTCACTGAGGTGCTCCAGACGGCGTCTACTTCGTCGGAGCCGCTGCTTCCTTACAACAACGCCCTCACCGTCGTCCTGTTGGGTACTTGGTCGCGGCCGGCCATGGGGGCCCCTGTGGATAAGAATGTTGCCAGGCGTCACCGCCCGGCACCTGGTGACCCCGCGTTTCTGACCACTCATCCCACGCCTGACAGTCTGGTCATCCAAGCCTCGACGTCGCAGAGTGCCTTTCCCACGGCTCTGCCGGATAAGGACTCTAAGAAGCTGGAACAGTTTGGTAAGCAGTTGTTCTCTTCGGCCAGCTTGGGGCTGCGGTCGGTGAACACCGCCTGCTTATTGGGCCGCTATTCCCACGCAGTGTGGGATACGGTTGCTCAGGTGTTACCTCAATGTCCTGAGGAGGTCCATGCTGTGCTTTCCCAAGTGGTTGCTGAGGGTAAGGATGCAGCTAAGTTCGCCATTCGGTGTGGTTTGGACACCGCTGACTCGTTGGGCAGGGCGATTCACACAACTGTGGCACTGCGTCGCCACGCTTGGTTGTGATCTACTGGGATCTCACCCGATGTCCAGAGCTTGCTCATGGACATGCCCTTCGATGGCACTTGCCTGTTTGGCGATAAGGCCGACAGTGCATTGGCGCGTTTTAAGGACTCGCGGGCCACGGCCAAGTCCTTGGGTCTTTCCACAAAGAGCCCGGCTACTCCTGGCTTTCGTTCCTTTCGCGGCCAAGGCAGGGACGCCCAGGCCCGTTTCTTAAACAAGCCTGTGCTGAACCAGCCTCAGCGTGGTCGCGGACGCGGCTTCCGCAGGGGCGGCTCTGGGACTCAGTGTGGGGGACAATCTACCTCCACCCCCGCTGCTTCTACCTCCAAACCTTCCTAGTCCAAGCTTTGTGGAGCACCCCACGCCAGTGGGTGGCAGGATTCACCATCACCTCCCCCACTAGCATGCTATCACTTCAGACAACTGGGTGTTGTAGATCATCCGCAAGGGTTACTCCCTTCCCTTTCTCTCCACCCCTCCAGTCATGCCACCTCGGTACCACCGCATGTTGGTGGATCACTTGGCAACTCTCCAGCAGGAAGTTGCGGCCCTCTTGGCCAAGGGGGCCTTCGAGTGCTTCCCTGGGCCAGAAGTAGGGAGTGGTTGTTATTCCCACTACTTTCTGGTCCCCAAGAAGGACAAAGGGGGTCTGCGTCCCATCTTGGACCTCCGGGACGTCAACCGCTTCCTCCGGAAGGAGAAGTTCAGAATGCTGACTCTGGCTCAGGTTTTGTCTGCCCTGGACCCTAGAGACTGGATGGTAGCGTTGGACTTGCAGGATGCATATTTTAACATCCCCGTGCTGCCGGCCCACCGGCGATACCTGCGGTTCACGGTAGGCCAGGAGCATTTTCAGTTTGCTGTGCTCCCCTTCTGCCTTACCAGCGCCCCTCGGGTGTTCATGAAGGTGATGGCGGTGGCCGCAGCTCATCTGCGCAGGTCGGGGGTGTTAGTCTTCCCCTATCTCAACAACTGGTTGTTGAAGGCGGGCTCGCCCCAGGCAGTCGTCAACCACCTTCAGACTATGGCCGACCTCCTGCATTTGTTGGGGTTCTCCATCAACGTGCTGAAGTCGTACCTGAGTCCCTCTCAGAAGCTCCGCTTCATTGGAGCGGTTCTGGATTCAACACTGTTTCTGGTTTATCCTCCCGAGCAGCGAGTCCAGGATATTCAGGCTATGATTCGATCTTTCAGCCTCGGTCCCGGGTTTCAGTCAGGGTGACCCTCCGGCTTCTGAGCCTGATGGCTTCCTGCATCCTGCTGGAGACACTTGCCAGATGGCATATACGGGCTCTGCAGTGGGACCTGAAGTTCCAGTGGGCACAGCATCAGGGCAACCTGTCCGATCATGTCTAGATATCGGAGAGCACTGCATGACAATTGCGGTGGTGGCTCACGAATCACGATTGGGTCAGTGGCAGATCCCTCTCCCTTCCCCAACAGAGCACACAGTGGTGACCGATGTGTCTCTCCTGGGTTTGGGAGGCCATTTGGGAAAGGCAGAGATCAGAGGTCTCTGGTCTCCGGCGAAGTCCCGGCTCCATATCAACCTTTTGGAGCTTCGGGCGATCTGACTTGCACTGAAAGCATTCCTTCCCTCTGTTTGGGGAAGTGTGGTGCAGTTGCTCACGGACAACACCACCGCCATGTGGTATTGCAACAAACAGGGCGGGTGGGGTCCTGGACCCTATGTCAGGAGGCTCTGCGCCTCTGGACATGGCTGGAACATCAAGGCATTATCTTGGTTGTTCAATACCTGGCAGGTTCCCTGAACGCCAGGGCGGACGAACTCAGCCGCTGGTGCTTGATGGATCATGAGTTCCATCTGAACTCGGACGTGGCGCAAGGTCTCTTTCAGCAGTGGGGAGAGCCTTGGTTAGATGTATTCGCCACCGAAGAGAAGGCGCAATGTGCTGTGTTCTGTGCGTTGGAATTTCCAAGGCGGCACTCGCTAGGCAACGCTTTTCGTCGCGAGTGGAGTTGCGGTCTACTATACGTCTTCCCGCCTATACCACTTCTACCCAGAGTGCTGAAGAAGATCAAGCGCGACCGAGCCCAAGTCATTCTTGTGGCTCCGGACTGGGCTCGGAGAGTATGGTATCCCGAGCTACTCAACATGGCTATCGATCCCCTGATCAGACTGCCTCTTCGGGAGGATCTTCTGTCGCAGCAACTGGGGACGGTCTTCCACCCGAACCTGTCCAGCCTCCACCTCCTTGCGTGGTGATTGAGCGGCGACAGTTGCTAGCTTTCGATCTTCCTCCCGAAGTCTGTGATGTAATTCTGGCAACCAGGCGTCCCTCCACTAAAACGGCATACGCCTGCCGGTGGAACAAATTTGTGGCATGGTGCACGGCTAAAGCTGTGGATCCCCTTTCTGCCCCTCTTTCTGAAGTCCTTCTGTTCCTCCTGTCCCTGTCTCAGCAGGGCTCTATCAAAGGTTATCTTTCGGCCATCTCCGCTTTTTTACAGCTTTCAGATCAGCCTTCTCTTTTTAAGTCTCCGGTTGTTAACCGTTTCCTGAAAGGCATTACGCACATGTTTCCTCCGGTGCCGTTCATAATGCCCCTGTGGGACCTAAACCTTGTCTTGACATTTCTGATGTGCGCTCCCTTTGAGCCCCTTCAAAACTGTCTTTTGCGTCTTCTCACTCTCAAGATGGCTTTCCTGGTAGCTATCACCTCTGCCAGAAGAGTGAGTGAGCTCCAGGCTCTTTCTTCCAAGCCTCCTTTCCTTTCTGTTCATCCGGACAAGGTGGTTTTAAGGACCCGTCCTTCTTTCTTGCCAAAGGTTGCCATGCCCTTCCACATCGGGCAGACCATCACTTTGCCCACCTTCTTTCCGCCTCCGCATCCTTCAAGGGAGGAGGAGAGGCTCCACCGTCTGGACCCAAAACGTGCACTCGCATTCTATCTGCAGCATACACAGCATTTCCGGTTGGATGACCAGCTCTTTGTTGGCTACGTGGGCACCAAAAGAGGTCGGGCTGTGCACAAACGGACCATCTCGCGGTGGGTCATTCTGTGCATCAAAGCATGTTACTCCATGGCTAAGAAGGAGCATCCTGTGGGGCTGCGTGCCCATTCGACCAGGGCAACTGCAGCCACTACTGTCCTAGGACGCGGCGTTCCCTTGCAGGACATTTGTCAGGCAGCTACGTGGGCCTCGCTGCAAACGTTTACCAAGCATTACTGCCTTGACAGTCAGGTCCGGAGAGACGGCTTCTTTGGCCGTTCGGTTCTCCGTGACTTTCTGGTGTGATCTGTTTGCAGACCCTCCACCGGGCTTGGTATTGCTGGGGTATCTATTCTAAGCAATCTATCACTAAAGTGTCTCTTTCAGATGCACCAGTTACTCCTTGTGTAACGATATATCTGTAAGAGACATTAGTTAGTGATAGATTCCTTACCGCCCCACTCATCCTCCCCGTTCTGCGAACTGATTTTAGGGTTAAGTTCATCCCCCTTTCAGGGCCCTAGTTTCATGGCACTAGTGGTCAGTTTCTTGCATGGCTCTGCGTTCCTGGCAGTGAAAGTCGTGTACAGAACTGACGTCAGCGCGCATGGGTGGCGCCTCAGTAGTCTCCGTGACGTGATCTCGGCGCTTACGACGCCAGCGACGGACGCGGAGCTGCAGGACGCCACCTACTGACGCGCAGGGGTACTGCTAGCAAAACTTTCCGGATCCAGTCTGACGCCTGGGGATATTCTAAGGTAAGGAGTCTATCACTAGCTAATGTCTCTTACAGATATATTGTTACACAAGTAGTAACTTGTGCATCAAGGGATCAATGCATGCAACACCATGGGGAGGGTAACTTTGGGAGTAAACACTCTCCATAAATTTTTGGGGAAACTTTGTCTTTTTAATTTTTTAAGCATTTAAATGTAGGGTGCCCAGCCTTTACACAGCAGGAGCAATGCTTAAATGTACAGGTGCCCGTTGGAGTGGTTCCTGCCCCTTCCCGCTAGCGAGGCATGAAAGGGATGACCCACAGATTCCACCTTTTTGAGCTTCATACAGCTTAACCATAGATTGATATCTATTTGAATCCAGAAGAGGCTCACATTGGACTCCTTTAACCTAAACGCCTTGTTTTAGTCCTTCTAGCATGACCCACCCCTCGAAATTTCTCATATGAACAAACGATCTACTGGTAGTATGACATCTGGAGCCCATGAAAGTCCGCATCTCCAACAGAGTGCTAGATAGTAAAAACTCTAATTCAGTTAGTCGTTGTCTTTACTAATTTTGGCTTCTGCTGTTTGTGCACACACTACTTAGCATTGTTTGCTTCCTCAGCAGGTGATTCTGACAATTCTAACCCGATCCAAAAATGACCCTTCCCCAATCCTCTTTTTCACTTCCTCAGTCTAGTGGAAACCCAGTTTGTCTCTAGTAGACAGGACTTGATAACTTGGAAGCTCTAAACCATGATCCTGTGGACCCTGACCACCAGTGCCACATGCAGTGCTCCTGGCCTGACCTGGAGGAGAGAGCAGATAACTGATGTTTGTGGCTGACACTGTTGTGCCCCATTACCAATACCTTAGATAACCGGGGTAAAACTTGAGAAAGGCCGGTTACCAGGTCCCCACCAAATCCATCATTACCACAGATTTCCTCCCAGGGCCCTGCTCAGGTCTCACCTAGCTCCTCAGTAGTGATTGTGGGACTAACAACATGCTGCACCTTGTTCACTCATTTAGGCGGCGGATTGTTGACCATCAGTTCCAGGGCCCATCCAGCCATACTTGAGGATGCCGCCTTCCTAGGCAGCTTTGGCACAGGGGGAAAACCCACCTTTGGTGGAACCTCCGTCTTTTGTGAGTGCTCTTCACTAAGCGAGGGTGTCCTGGAGGGTCCTGTAAAAGACCCTGCATACTTCTGGATACCTGGTCTGATAGAGCATCAGTCTTATCTGAGGAGGCATCATTGAGGTGGGGAGCTTCTCAAAGAAATCTGGTCACCCCATAGCCAGTACCAGAAGCACTCCCTTCCAGCTTTCCCCTTGCTTTTTACCGGTTTGGTGACACTTTTTAAGCAGTAATGAGCAAGCCACCCAATTGTGCTGAAGTAACCGCAAATTAATTGCAAATTGGGTTAATGCTAAAAAAAAAAAAAAAGCCACATAGGTCCACTTCTTCCAATGGTCCAGCCAGTTAACCACCTGGGCATCCCGCTGCCTTTACTACCGGTTCAAACAAGCATTGGCAAAACAAATAAGCCTTGCCTATGCAAAAACTACTAGCTTTGCCAGAGGGGTTTAACCATGTTGTACACCAGCATGGCTGCTGTTAAGGTATGTCTAAATGTTAGTGGCGTATAGGAGAGTGGAGTGGAGTGTCATGGAGCGGAGCTTCGTGGAGTGTCATAGAGTTGAATAGAGTGGAATAGAATGGAGTGGAAGGGAGTAGAGTGGAGGAGCATAGAGTGGAGGGGCATTGGGTGGAGTATAGTGGCATAGAGTGGAGTGGCATAGAGTGTCTTAGGGTGGAGAGGCATAGAGTGAAGGAATGTAGAGTGGAGTAGTGGGGAAGAGTGTCGTAGAGTGGAGTGGCATAGAGGGAAGTGGTGTAGAATGAAGTGGAGAAGCACAAAGTGGAGTAAAAATAGAGTAGAGTGAAGCGGTGTAAGGTGGAGTGGCATAGCGTAGAATGGAGTGTCGTGGAGTGACGTAGAGTGGAGTAGACTGAAGTAGAGTGGAGTGGCAATAGAGTGGAGTAGAATGGCATAGAGACGATAGCGTAGAGTAGAGTGGTGTAGAGTGAAGTAAAGCAGTGCAGAGTGGAGTCGAGTGGCATACACTGGAGTAGTCGTGTGGAGTGGCATAGAGTGTCATAGAGTGTCTTAGTGATATAGAGTGGAGTAGTGGAGCATAGTTTCGTAGAGCTGAGTGGACGAGAGTGGAGTGTCACAGACTAGCATTGGATGCAGTAGAGTGGAGTAGCATAAAGTGGCGTACAGTGAAGTGGTATAAAGTGAAGTAGGGTGTCATAGACTGGAGTGGTATAGAGTGTCAGAGTTGAGCGGCATAAAGTGGAGGAAAGTGGCATAGAGTGGAGTGGCATAGAGTGGAATGGCATAGAGTAGAATGTCATAAAGTGGACTGGCATTGAGTGGAGTAAAGTGACATAGAGAGGCAGAGAGGGAAATGGGTAGAGTGTCGTACCCTAGCACAGAGTGACATAGAGTGTCATAGAGGGGTAAAGTGGAGTGGTGCAGAGTAGAGTGACTCTGGGCCACCACAGAACAAGCAAACACAAGGAGATGATGGACGGAGCACTGAAACTTTTCAGACACTCACCCCCAGTCACAGATCTGGGTTGAATCCATCATCATTGTTTAGGTCTCTTCGTCACCTCAGTTTAGACACAGTTATATGCAAATTAGTCTTGACCCTGTGCCTCATGGGAACAGTCCAGCCTGAACTGCTAAGGCATTTCTTCCCTGGACCGGAAACAAGCATCCAACAACAGCAAATTGCCCCAGAGCAAAGAGAAGGGGTGTGCCCACATAAAGAAGAGGCACTGAAGGATTCAAGGAGATGGCAGCCAGGGCTGTGGCACTAAAGAAGTTCCTGAGTGGTAACAGCAATCTACAGAGACGCCAGCTGGAGGGCAGCAGAAAGAAAAAAAAACATGGTGCGCAGTCTGGGCGGTAGCCACTGGGGTCCCAGGCAGAAGGAATATGCCAAATACAGAGCCATCCTACATTAAAACAGACCACCATTGGCGGTCTTCCCATTGAGTCTCCAGCTTCAGCCAAAATTCAAACAACATATTCAATTGGGCACCCCTTACTCCCATGAGGGCCACACCTATTTCCAGGGCCCATGGAATTATGAGGTAGAGGGAAAACAAATTATATGTCAGGGTTTACAAAATTATGTGTCAAGAAAAGGCAAATTATTCAGTATAATGGTGCACATTTTGTGATAGTTTTACTTTATTATTTGGTCATTTTTACTCCTGGAAAAAGAGAATTTAACACCCAAATAAAGCAATAAACTACTGTACAGCGACCAGTCAACCTTTGCTCAAAGTCTTCCAGTCTGCAGGAACCTAAACCACCATATTCTTTGTAAATGTTGATCCTTTTGAACTAGAAACTATTTTTCTATTAAAATCGGCAGATTATGCAGCAGATGGTGGACTATGTGGTGAAAGAGACAATTCATAAACATACAGAAATCGCTACTACTGCAAATCTCATAGTTCCAGTGTTCCTGCCTATTTCTAGCGCCACCAATGTGTTGGCCCCTTCTATTATACACTTTCCAGTGCTTGCTTGCTTCTTCTTAGCACTCCAGAACATTAATTATCTTACATAGTCAGCATTGCTCTCTCATTGCAACCCAGGGCATAGATTCCTTCCACAGAGCCCACATTGCAACCTCATAGCAACACAGGTCATGTATTCTAATCTCTGCACAAAGCATACCTTTCATCCTCATAGTACCTCGAAGCCCGCATTCCCACTTAGAGCATGCCTAAGCAGCCCTTCTCTTAATAACCAAGAGCATGCATTGCATTCCCTTGCAATAGTACACCTCCCTTACATTTCGTAAATTCATACAGACCCCTTTGCAGCAAGTGCCTTTTTTTACCCTGAAAAGTGTGATTAAGCTGGGGGCATCTAAGGCCAGCCAGTAACCTGTGCAAAGAGCATATGCTTGCACCCACCATATCTGATGGCGAGGCTTGGGCCTTTGTGTTCCCGGGACACTGTGCGTATTTACTTAGGATGGACCTCGTGGGCCACGTGGGAGAGCGCAAGGCCAGCCCAGACTCCACGCTTCCCTCCCAATCCCTGGTCAAACAGGGACACAATGTACCTTAAGCGCGGGGCGAATCACATTTTGCATTTATTTATGTTCCTTACAAGCCACGGGGTTCACACCACACACTGCCCGACTCCTATGCCTATCTTGTGTGTCCGTCGTAGCCTTCCTTCGTTTGTCCATCTCACAATGTTATATTTGTAGACGCGTTAGCTGTCTGCAATTTTCTGTGTGCTCTGACAACAGATAGTGCTGTGTACTGCATAACATAACTATAAGGTACAGTGAGGCCTGAGGACAGAAGGTGTAAAATGCGTAATTTATTTGTAAAGTGCTGTGAAGACAGAGATATGTAATGTTGTGTAACTTGTCTTCGAGGGCTCGGAGTCATTAACCTGTTCTAAAATCGCTGCAAGGAGTGTTACTACCGTGAGATGCGTACTGTGTAATCATTTGGAAAGGGCTATGGTGTTTCAGAAGTCTGTCAAGCAATGTGACTTTTGACAGAAGACCCCAAATAATGTGTGCCCAGTCTGTCAAGTGTTGTGACGTCTGACCGAATGGTTTTTAGAAGTCTGGTCGAAAGGGCCTGTAAAGCAATGTCTAGCCTAAAATTAAAAGATGCTGGGGCATATTATCAAGCACGGCGTAAAAATTATCCGTATGCCGCAGAGAATTCCAATAGAAGCCCATGTTGACACCAGAACATGGGCTTCTATGGAATTTCTCAAGGGCATATTATCAAGCCCATTATCGCCGCTTCTTGATAATATGCCCCGCTGTGAGGCAAGATGGTAGGTGCAGTATACTGTGGGACATACCAGTAAAGCCTTTTAGGGGATTATATATGATATATAAGAGACTTATATTTTATAATGTTTTGAATTTTATTTTCTTATTATAGATGCGGTCTGACATCAGAATGAACATATAATAAAAAAATGATTTGCCCAGTTGCTTCTAAGAAGTTAGTAAAGCGACTTGTGATATCACAGCACAGCACAGCTGTAAAAAAAAAAAAATGGGACTTCACAAAGATGGTGCCTCTGAACTTATGTTCCTACTTCCCTTATTATCCCTGGGAGGGAATGCTGGCCTAGGCAGGCTGCAGGACTGAGCAATGCAGCTTTGTCCAAAAATAAAATGATTCATTTCATGGTTGAAGGGCAGACGAGCAAATTAATTGGTTCCTCTATCTTTCACCCATGAAAGAAATTATTTTCGTTTCTTGGATGGACAAGCTGATGACTCCTGAAGGCAGCTTAAGCACAGATGTCAAGAGGCCCCACGTCATGTTTGACACCATCAGCAATGTCTGGCTTATTAGCCTGCAACAGGCTGCATTCTGGGACATGTAGTTTTGTTTCAGCATTGTAAATCCAACCATATGCAAAGCTCTGTGGGTAAATAAAAGGCACACATAGCACAGGCCACCTTTCATCTATGTAATGGGGTTTATAGAAGCAAGATGTCCACAAATCATATGAGATGAGAACCTCTTTTATGTCCATTATGAAGGATATTCCGTCTGAGTTCAGTGACCAATAAATGCACCTGGCCTACAGCTTTAAGGCTTCCTATGGACTTGCACTGTCCTTGTAAGATACAGAAGGAGGTTGCATACTATATAACCGGCCTGTCAAGCACTGAGAAATCCAAAGACAGAAGGTGCTGTTTATGTGGAACCTGTTGGTAAGGTGCTGCGAGGTCTGAGGATAAAAGGTGTTTTATAAGGCACTGATTGATTACAGGCAATCTTCAGTATACTTAGTCTAACTCTTCCATCTCCAGTTCCTGAAATCTGAGTGCGATAAGACTTCAAGTCCTTGAGCAGAAATCAGATAGCCCTACTTTCCATTAAAATTGGCTTTGAAAAATCACTCCCTGGTGGTGCAGGAGATCTGGCCCCACCCCTTAAATCTTATTCCCCAGACTCGCCCCATTCCTCCCCGTTCTTCTTCACATTATAGACAGGCAAGCTAAGAAATGCTGGGGCCAGCTCGGTTCCAGGCACTTTTGTGACTGATCAAAGCCGAACCACGGCCCCACCCTCGGTTTCACATATTAAATGCAGTTTTTCGAAAAAAATATGCAATATCACGCTCACGGTCAGCTGATGTAGGATACTGGCACAATTTGAATCTGAAACGTGTTGTTTTGGTCCGATTCAATTGAGTTACGGATTAAATAAATAAAGGATGTACTTTTTGTCACCATAAAGTTACAGCAGAACAGTTGAGGTAGTCGTGAAGGGTTGGGATTTAGCTCTTCTTAGGACGCACTTTCGCTTACATATGCAGAAAGTTGAGGGCTAGTGATAACAACATGTAGGGCACAGTACTTGTTTGCATTTTAATTTATACTGTGGAGAACAACACATGCTTATGAGTAGTTTGTCCATCTATATGTTAAAATTGCATATATTTATTATTTTGTGATATCTTGATACTTTTGAGTTTGAGTCACTCTCTGTCCAGTGCCAAGTTCTGGAGAGCGTGGTCTGCTGTCCTACGTTATTTTCTATGTGGAGTCAGTAGGTTTTTGGTTTATACTTCAGTGAACACAACAGCAACACGTACTCACTGACTTTGTTAAATAGATTGGCATTCCAGGGGGGCTTGGAGAGGAAGAATTTTTAAGAGAGTCGCTATTGCTCTCTCTTCTTTGGGCTTTGGTGGGAGACTGGCAGTGGTGGCAGCTTTGATCTAGAAATGTGACAGGTCTTTTCCCCTGTCTCCTTCAGGAATTGACAATTGTACACCTTCCCCATGTACATGGTCCACCTTGTTCTTTTTAACCAGAACCTTTCACTTCTGTCAGCGTGAAAGGTGTATGTGCCCTGTGTATGTGATGCAGGATAAAGGTAGTGCCTCTCTGTGTCATTTGGCCTGCCTTTGTGTGAATAGCATTAACAAAAGTAGGGTCTTGGGTGAAGCTGCTCAGGTCTTTGACCTGGGAGCATGCTATTGACCTAAGACATTTCTTTGCTGTTTCCAGAGTTTCACTGAAGTGAATTTGAATATACTGAGGGTGGCGAGTGTCAGATTCCACCTTTATATGTCCCTTTTGTTCCCCTGTCAGTGCACTTTCAACTCTGTCCCCTCTTTGTGCCTGAATCTGTTTGACTAAACGGCATAGCTTGGTCAAAGCAGCCCAGAAAATGACTCCCGTTGAACGGCCGCCTGGTATGGCCTCATTATGCATGGGGCATGCAGAATGTGTTAGAAAGAGCCCACAACGTTTGAACTGTGGACCAGAGCTGATAAGTCATCTCTGCAAATGAATACTGGTAAATTGCCCTGCTCAGGGTGCCAGTAGTTCTCATTGACCAAAGAAGATCTACACACCAGTTTGGTTGGAAATATTGCAGTGTGCCAGTGCGAGAATCCCTGATTCTGGGTTCCCTTTCAAGACTTAGAAAAAGTTGGGTCAGATATCTGCTACTCGTGTTGCTGGGATGTCTTCGAGGAAGGAGAGCACTGCTCGCTGTAGAAAAGGGTACTTGAAAGTTCACTACAGAGGAGAACCTTCCTGGGAGAGAAGACCAACAGCCTAGCTCAGCGGTTCTTAACCTTTTGACTTCTGTCGACCATCAAAGAATCCCTCCTGGAAACCGAGGACCCCGCCTAAGCAATTTCTTTGATTTTAATATGAAAATATTAGAAAAATCACATAAACAAAACAAGGATACATCAAACAAATACACAAATGATGGAATATTGTATTTCATTCACAAAGGAAAAACTTGTGAAAATCCAAATTTTAACGGGAAAGTTGGAGCTTTTCAAATTTTCGTTTTATTTAAAAAAACAAAAAATGAAAGCAATATGCTATACTCTAGCATATCAATGTCTTTTTTTGCTCCTAATGCGTGCTCTCTTTTTGGTGGTACATACGAGTGCTTTTTTGATTGAGACCACCAGTCATCCATACTAGATTCAAGTTGCTGTACTTGCGCTGCCCCCACAAATACAGATAAGGCTACTGACTTAAGTTTTAGATTCCAATGTCAAATCGCTACGCATTAAGAGAGCCTTTAATACTTTCAATTTTTAATCTTGATTTTGTATTTATATGTACATTATTAATCTGCTCATTTTTTTTCAATTTACAAAACATCGCCGATCCCCTGAATAGGTGTCGTGACCCCTAGGGGTCCATAGACCACAGATTAAGAACCACTGGCGTAACTGATTGAGAACCTTTTGGGGACTGCGTGAGGTCTCTGCTGTTCCAGGAGAAGAAGTCACCTAGGAGATGCACAGGGCAGGTAGTGACAACTAAAGTTTATACTCACATAGTTCCAGGGTAAGAATCAGCTTCTGCAAGGACTTCTGATGAGCCCTATGTGTCCTGCTCTGGTGTGCCCCAAGCTGCCTCCTTCAGAGCTTTGAGGTCTAACTTTGTCCCTCTTCATTACCATGCAGTATATTTATCATGTAGGTGGGCTTTGTGGAGCTGAACGCTGTAATCTGTGCTGCACATCAAGGTCTGATTTTTGTGAGTCTTTCAGCGCCCTGTCTGTGTCGCTCTGGGCACCGTCTAAGCGTGGAAAAAAGTTGACCACAAGTGACAATTTTAGAGAAAAGTTCCTCTGATAACCACACAGCTGTAATACTCTAACTGTGTTCTACCAAGATACTGTACTTTAACACTTCAACTCTTTGTGGAACTAAAGATCGCTGGCTGGTAGTGTTGGTACTGCGGAAAAACTGTAATCTTTTGCCAAACTCCTCTGGCTCTCCCCGTCTTGACCTCATGGCTAGCCCACCTATGTGTGTGCATAGAGCGGTAGCTGCTCGGTGGGGACTTTAGTCTTTTTTGGGTGGCACGCTGGTGTTGGGCTCGTAGCACACCTGTAAGATCAAGCAGAATCTGGAATAAGCATGGCTGAGACTGTGCAGGGGTCTATTCATGTTGAACAGAAGCTAGTGTGGTGCATGATTGCTGTAGACTGGCCTCCCTGTCCTGCGACCACGCGTTCCGCTGTGCACATAAGCCATGTGCACACATGCGCATTAGAGCAGGAGCAGCAGTTGCGAGCCTCAAAAAATGGGGTTCTTGTGAGCACCAACAAACTACAGTAAAACAATGTACCATACACTAAAGGAATGAAAGTAACTGAACATTACTTTGATTGAGATAGAAACATTGTTGAGCAGATGTGCAGTCAAATAACTGGGTAAGGATCTGTTTTGAGTATTGCATTTTCTATGAGGTATTTGGATGTCTGTGTGTATTAAACTTTTATTTACAAACTACAACTACTACCTGAACTGGTAGCATTATTAAGTGATATTACTGCCTTCTGAGTTCCTAGTCAACACCGCCTCCCAGAGTAAGCCAGTAATCCACGATTGCTTTGAGACCCCCAAACCGGTGCCGCTAGTTTGCCCAAGTTGTTACTAGAAGGATTTCTTATATGCTCTGACTGGTCTATCCTGTGATGTTTGCATTTTGTAAATGAGCTATATTGAGCACAGTGAACATTTACGTCCTGAAAACCACGTGTACACAAAGCACAGTCCATTGGTGTAACTCTGGAGATGAGGCCCCGGGTTCAAACCCCAACGTTTCCCATTGACAAATTGTGTAAGACCCCATTATCTCACTGTGCCCCATTATTAATTAAATGCCACATTTAGGAGCGTTCGCGGATAATTCGGTTGACAGTGTGTGCTGTGCAAAAACAATCATTTATTGGTTGCTTTACTTTAGTATTGCTGGATTTATAATAATGTTGAGGGCCTGTGCATTACACTCTAAATTCTAAATTGCCTCTTGAGTCTGTCGTGGCAACACCCTGCGTATTCTTATATCTTTCTGAGTTTACGCGCACAAACTGGATTGCATTAAAAGCCTCTCAATCCAGTCGTGTAATGTAATGCATTAAATGAAAACACGCGTGTACAACAGAATGAAGCAGTTTTGAATAACAAAGCGTTTCCCAGTATTTCTGCATGGCGTCTGTTGCTTGGGGTTTACCCTACCCATGCGGCCCGCGGAGGCTGGCGCTCCCTGTGGATTTTGTAGCTTGCCCAGCCCAACGGCAGTGCAAGAAGCACGCGGGCGTCTTCCCGCCACAGCCCGAGAGCGGCCTCTCCTGCAGGGCCCAGTTTCCCTCAGCCCCGTTACTCATCCAACCTCTGCCCCTCCCCCGCACCCTGTGGTCAGGCAGCCAGCCAGGCACACGCTTCATTATTGCTTTCCTTTCTCATGTCACGACCCCAGAGCTCTCCCGTTGACCTCTGACCCCCAATACTAATCTGTGTCAACAGACCCTTATTGTTACGAAAACACAGACGGCTGTTCTGCAGGTGGCTGGCGCTTCTGCTGGGGAATCCTGCGCCCGCTTCCCTCTGTCCCGTGTCCACGTGACAAGCGGTGGAAAAATCCCCCTAACTAGCTCCTAGGAGAAGCATTGGAGTTTTCTAGTTTTCCACATCATATGAAATGTCCCAAGGCGATCAGACTGTTCTGGGGTACATCCTGCGGGGATTTGTCTGTAATTTGCAGACTGTTGTTTCCAATCTGGTTAATGTTCCTGCAGAGATTTGCGCGTAACATGCATGGTTAACACGACACAGTTAATATTGCTGCTGCTGTAGATTGCAAAGCAGTCTGCCTGTGGAGGGGTTTCATCCGGTTATCACAGTTGAGCTCTGCCTGTAATCTGCAGGTTGCTGGTTTCAATCTCGTTAACACGCTACATCGCGTTAACATTGTTGCTGTAGAGATCTGTCTGTAATCTGCAGGTTGCTGGTTCTAATCTGGTCAACAGCTTCGTCTGCTTCCTGTTGCTGCCGTAGATATCTATATGTAATCTGCAGTTTATAATCTGGTTGCAGTTGCTGCTGTAGAGACCTGTCTGTAATATGTGGGTTGCTGGTCCTAATTTGGTTCACACGCTTCATCTGGCTCAGTAGCTCAGCCGATTAAGGTTGATGTTCCAGAGCTCTGTCCGTGATTTTCAGGTTGTAGTGTGGTTACCATGACTCAGACGGTTCACGCTGCTGTTGCACAGGTCTGCCTATAGCATACACGGTTAAAACTCTAGTATCACACGGTTAACATGGCTCAGCAGGCTAACGTTCCTGCTGCTGAGATCTGTGTGTAAACTGTGGGTCGCAGGTTTGAGTCCTGGCTGTATAGTTTATAGTGATGTTTACACCTGTTCAGTGGAATTTCTTCCAGACTTCAGTTCTTCAGCTTCAGGCTAGTGCGTTCATATCTACCCATCCGGCGTCAAACAGAGGGAAAAAAATGTGCAGTAAATTTCAATTTATAAAATTTAAATACAATTTTACTGCTCGGTGTTAGTTTTAAATGATTAACTTTAATTGCACAATTGTGCTGATGACAGGAAGTGTAAAAAAGAATAAACATTGAGAAAGCCTGTAGGTCTGTCTTTGACAAGCTGGTGCAATGGCTAAATTTAACCTAAAAAGCAGAAAAAGAAATATTGCTGCAGCCGAAACGTAGCCATCATATGATTGCATTTTTTTCATGTTAAGAAACTTTTGTATAATGTTAAAATAACAGTGCAAAGAACCAGAATAGAAACCCTTTAAAAAAAAAAATCTTGTCACAGCAAAATATGAATCTTATTGGTCTTTGACCGATTTGGGTTTGAATTACTGTAATCAGCAGACATAGTTTAAACATACAAGGGCGACTAAAAAAAATAGGATGACAAAGAATGGAAACAAAACAGCACAGGTAAAGTATTAACCAGCCCTGGCACTGAAATGCACTTATTTTTGGGCAGATGTACACATGTGACCAGGAAGAAAAGAAAGGGCACCCCGCTCAAGGGGGAACAAAATAAAACTGGGGGTGATTGTAGTCCAACCCCCACCTCCCCATTTCCTGCAGTGGGTTAGCCTTACTTAGGGACACAACGAAGTGGGTGAATACGTGGATAATCCCCCAACCTGTGCAAACTCCTGCCACCTCCCACCCAGATGGTCTCATCCAGCTCCAAAAAGGAGCACAGAGCATTGTGGAGCAGGAAGTGCAGAGCAAGAGGAAGTGCAGACCAAGACGGTGATGTCACGACAGGGATGCAACCACATGAATTAGTAGCTGTTCTTGGAACAAGCCTTATTGGAAAGAGAACAGCGTGAGCTGCAGAAACCCTCACTGTGGGGATACATGCTCCTGAAGACTGTTCAAGGCATGAAGCCTTACCCAGGTATGCCACCAGCGAGATAGGTTTCTTTTGGCCAGGTTCGGATTCAACTCGTTACACACTCTCTTGGCCTCTCCAAGTGGTTGGGCTTTGGCTGAGTGACAGCCCTGCGACTGTGACAATAGGTCTCTGCAGGACACTTGGCACTTTGTAATGTTTTTCTGCTATTTTAGTAGGCCCAGGTAGTTATTTTTAGTCCCCTTCATGAAGTTCCTTAATTCTTCTCAAGTACGTCCGGCCCTGGTTTACCTGCAGAAGCTCCCCAATTAATTTGTAAATTTGCCGTTTTATGGTTTTTACGAGCTGCTTTGACGTCTAGGAGATCAGGACCAGATTAATTTCTGTTCTGATTAGGATGTCTTTGGGTTTTTTAATGACTGGTATTTTTATGTGAAATTTTTTTACAGAGATGTTTTTATATTTATGTTTATTGTGTTCTTTTATGGTTGCTTTGGTCAATCGAATAAAGATTTTATGAGGATGATGATAGTAGCTGTATAAGACCAGGCAACCTTGGCCTCTTTTTTTTAACCTGCGACCCAGACCTGATTCCGCCAGGGAATTACCATCCTAAATTACCATCCTCTCAACACTCTTTTTAATGGTCATTTTTTTATTGAAAAAAAAAATATGATCAATTATTGCAGAAAAGTTTGTGTGTAATCAATATGGGATAGCCCTGAGGTAGTCGCTGTGCATTTTCATTCTCCCATGAATGTTCATTGTGTACAAGGACACAGGAGGACTGCAACGTGTGCAGAATTTCGCTGGCTCGCGGCTGTGTAAGAGTTGACGCTCTGGCGTTCACATCCCGCACAGCTGTTGCAGACAAATCTCGTAACTTCCTGCAATTGTTATCTTTCATTGCAGAAGAGCACTAGTGGAAGCCGCACGTTCACTCAAGGTTATAGATGGTGAGAAAGTTAAAAGTTAGATGTACTTAGCTGAGGCAACGTGGCGGATTCTGATGTTTCTTAGGGGCTGCTGCTACATGATCAGGACTTCTGATGGTATTGATGGCTTCTCCGTCATGAAGGGTTCTGATGGTATTGATGGCTGCTTATTGATGCTTGCTGCAACAAGAAGTGTTCTGATGGTTATTGGTGCGGGCTGCATCATGGAGGATCCTGATGCTCATTGATGCCTGTTACATCATGAAAGGTTCTGATGCTTATTGATGCTTGCTGCAACAAGAAGTGTTCTGATGGTTATTGGTGCGGGCTGCATCATGGAGGATTCTGATGCTTATTGAAGCCTGTTACATCATGAAGGGTTCTGATGCCTATTGATGGCTGCTGCGTCATCAGGGGTTCTGATACTAGTAATAGCTGCCTTGCTTCTAAATCTAATACTACTTTTTCGTGCCTGCTGCATCATGAAGGGTTCTGATACTGATTGATGGCTGCTGCTGCATCATTGAGGGTTCTGATGCTTAATGATGGCTGCTGCTGCATCAAGGGTTCTAATGCTTATTGATGGCTGTGGCATCGTGAAGGGTTCTCATGTTCGTAGCTTCTGCATCATGAGGAGTCCTGATATTCGTGATGGCTGCCTCGCTTCTAAATCTAATGCTATTTTCTTGTGACTGCTGCATCATCAAGGGTTCTGATGCTTATTGATGGCTGCTGCTGCGTCATGAAGGTTCTGATGCTTCTTGATGGCTGCTGCTGCAGGCGAACGACCTTTACAACGCGGTCGTTACACCGCGGTATGTTTACATAGCGGTCATTACAATGCAAGTCGTTAGAACAACTTGCGCTGGATGGCGCTTTACACTAAGGAATAGTATGATTTACTATTTGAACACCTTTCCTACTGTTACACAGGCTGGAGTTGGAATAGTAACTCATACTATTCCTAAGCCCAGCGCCCTCCAGCGCAAGTCGTTGTAACTACTTGCGTTGTAATAACTGCGATGTAACTTACCGCGGTCTAACGACCGCGTTGTAACGTCACAAATTCACCACTGCATTATCGAGGGCTCTGATGCTTATTGATGGCTGCTGCTGCGTCATGAAGGAGTCTGATGCTTATTGATGGCAGCTGCTGCATCATCGAGTGTTCTGATGCTTATTGATGGCTGCTGCTGCATCATGAAGGGTTCTGATCAGCCGCGGTCCATGCAGGTAACAGTGGTGGGGCCGGGTGGGGGGATTCCCACGGACGATGCAGATGGAAAATTATTTATTTACTTAATTTTCCCTTGGCATCGTCCCTCGAAGCACCCCTCCCCTTCCCACCCGCCCTCAGTGCCACTTCCTGCATGGACCGTGGCTGGTTCTGATGCTTATTGATGGCTGCTGCATCATCGAGGGTTCCAATGTGTATTGATGGCTACTGCGACATGAAGGGTCTCATGTTTGTTGCTTCTGCATCATGAGAAGTTCTGATAATCGTGTTAGCTGCCTTGCTTTTAAGGCTAATGTCACTTCTTTGTGGTGGTTGATGCTGAAGCATTCTGACCATATGTGTTCATTGTCCCTACATGATTAGGGATTCTGATATTAATTCATGTCTTCTGCATTGTGGAGGTTTTCGATATTGATTTACAGAATCTGCATGATGAAGGATTCAGATATTTAATTGTTGGGTGCAGCATCATGGATTTTTTTTTGCATTGGGGGTTGCAGCATCATGAAGGATTCTAATTATACATATACGTGACTGCTGTGTCGCTTCATTTTGGGTTCAGATACTTATTCATGATTGCTGCTTCATGACAGATTCTGATATTTAATCATGGCTGCTGCATCATGTAGGATTCTGAAATTCGTGGTTGCTACTTCCTTATGGATTCTACTGTTTATTTGTGGCTACAGCATTATGAATTATTACACTATTTATTGGTGGCTGCTACATAGTGATGGATTCAGAATTTTGTGTCCGCTGCATGACAAAGTTTCTGTGTTCATCGCAGATTATAATATTCATTCTTCACTGCTGCATCATGAAGGATTCTGATACTTATTCATGGCTGGTGCTATATGACGGATTATGATAACATTACTTCATGACTATCACTTCACGTCTGATGCAGATATTTGTGTCTACAGCATCATTACAGATTCTGAAGATGTTTCTTTGTAGCTGCTGCATCATGATTGATTCTTGTGAAGCCTTTTTGAGGCTGCTGCCGTTACAGTTGTGGAAATTTCTTCATGGCTCCTCTGTTCGAAAGATTCTGATGACATTTCTCTGTGGCTGCTGTATCAAGATTGATTCTTATGGAAAGCTTTCTGAGGAGGCTATGTCTTTACATCTTCTGATAATTATTCATGGCTGTTCAGTGACGACAAATTCTGATATTTCTTCCTGACTGGTGCATCATGATTGATTCTTTGATAGTTGATTTTGGATTATGACATTTCTTCATGGCTTCTTTGTTGCGTCGTAGCCTGCTGACATTTTACTAGTGGATTGAGCAGTATCACGGCAGCTCCAGATGATATTTATTTATGGCTCTTGTGTCTTTATGGATTATGATATTTCGTTGTGGCAGTCGCGTTGCATCATTAAGGTTCCCGATGATATTTCTTCGTGGCCGCTGTTTCAGGACTGACGTGGATCATATCTCTCTTAGCTGTCTCATCCTAACCTCCAGTCCATCACCCTTCCCCACCAGGGATGCCACGAGGCCTCTCTCAATGCCTCCTTGTTCTCTTCGCCAGTCTCTGCTGTTTATATTGGTGCAGGGAAGGAGAACAGCAACAAATCTGCAGGCCTCATAATGTTGAACTAGTTGCTTGGCTGCTGTCTGGTGTGGACATTTCTTCTCACTCGCGGGTGATTAAAGAGGGGTTTCAGATATTTGAGTTTTTCAGTTATGAAAAAGTCAAGTTAACTCTGCAAGCCAAAGGAAACTGTTGATGAGCATTCCTCTGTTTATTTCTACTTTTTCATTTTATCTTTTTTTTCTTTATTTTTTCTTTCTTTATTTTTCTCTTGCTATCTATCCCTCGTTGTCTCTTTCCTCTTTCCCTTCGTTTTTCTTTCTGTCTCTCCTTTTGTATTTCTGTCTTAGGTTTTTATTTTTTCCTTTCATATACGTTTTTGCATTCTATTTTTTCTCTTTGCTTCTGTCTCTCTCTCGTTCGTTCACCTTTTTCCTCGCTCTTCCTTTCATTGTGTTAATCTTTTTCTTCTACTCCCTAATTTTATTCAGTTTTCTCCTTCCACGGACCTTATTCTTTGTTCTCATCTTTAGGTATGGGTTTTTTCAGCACAGCTGTCAAAATAACCTGTTGTTTACAGTACACTTAGAGAAGGTGTTAGGCCTGCCCCCTTCAACCATTGCCTTTTTTTAACCAACCTCTTTCAGCCATTGTTTGAAGACTTTGTCGTTTCCCTCTTGGCTCAGCCTAGATGGGTGGATCTCCCTCATCTGAATCTGCTGAATGTTATGGTGTATCTTTCCACCACCAATGAGGTGTTTGCATTGAACTGCATGAGGGACTGGCTTACAAGAAAAGTCCTCTTTGCCCGCTCCTGCTAGTTTCCACCCATATGTCTACCACTGTTCCTCACGGCGGTGGCTAGCACAGGTTAAACACAGTGGGCGGTGGGGGAGGGGGAAGCCGACAGACGACCGAATAGGTATAATTAAATAAATAAATAATACCTATTCCGTCATCTGTCGGCTTCCCCCTGCCCCGCCCCAAAACCCCACTGCGCTTACCTGTGCCGGTCACTGCTGGTTACTCATCATGCTCCACAACCCTGTTCCTATTTTTTCCTGTTATTCCTCCCTCCCACACCACCTTAGTGTCCCTGGGCACTCCTGGATTTGCCTCTCACTGACCCTCTTGTACCTTACTCCTGCCCTTCTACCATCCACTTTTAGGCTCTTTTTAACCGAAGGTCCACCACCTCCTCTCATTATCCCACCTGCCAATTCCGGTGACTTCTTATAACGGTCACCATGACAGGGTATATTTTTTCTTTCATGCAAATGAAATGCAGGCTAAATTCAAGGTTTCTTTTCCTTCAATTTGTCCTTTTTTGTTTCTGTGTCAAATCTTACACTGATACAAAAACAGGACTGTTTTTAAATCAAGGGAGCCGTCAATAGGCTTTAATTTTTTGTCTGGTCTAACCTAAATGTGCTTGCTTATGCCACACGTGTTATTACACTAAACCCAGACCTATGGCTTTGGCAGTTCTTGTTTTATTTTTATCTTTATATTGTTGTAATTTTCGTTCTCTTTTTGGCTTTCACACGTCATCTTTCTCTTCACTTCTCTTCCTTGGTTTCTTCTCTTTTCCCTTCTGATTTTTCTTTGCTTTGTTCTTGTAATTCTTTTTTCTTCTTTATTTTTATCAGTGCTTCCTTTTTTTTCATTTGCTTTTATTGGAAAAAATTGAAGGCGTACAGCATAATGAAACACTGGGGTTGATAGGTCATGAATCAAACAACAAAAAAAGAAAAAAGAAACATCATCAATAAGGTTATCCACGATGGTAAGGGCAGCTACTAAAATAAGCTTCATTAATAGTCATTTACGTAAAGCATAGGACAAGTGTCAGATAGGGCTTGCATGTATAGATAGTGCTCAGAGACATCAGAATATGAGTGCATGGGCAGCGACCAGCACATCAGATGGTACCGGTCAAGGTGTATGTAGCCTCTCAGGTGCAGATGTCGACACTGGACCTGTCACAGTCTCGGCCTCCTGCACCGTAGTGGTCGGTAAGTATGTCTTTAGTGGGGTCCAAAAGTCTTTTGGCATGCCAGCAGGAATCGTTATGCAGTATAGTTCCAGCGGGGCACTACAGAATACCATGTCTTTCAGCCATTTATTTACAGTGGGTGCCCTGTCCTTGCCCTAGACGCAGGCCACCTGAGGCATAGCCAACAATAGGGCAATTGAGGTGAAATTCCTTTGGCACCTCTAGGGCGCACCTCAGTAGTTCCATCCTTGGTGAGGGTCGCAACAACACACCAGTTATGTCCAAAAGCCGAATGATCACATTAGCCCAGTATCTCTCAACATATACACGCCAACCCTTCCAATCCAGGTGGGAGACTACCGATTTTAGGGCTAGTCTCCTGCCTCACTATTCCTGAATGCAAAATCCTGATTCCTCGGTGGGCTTCTGTCGTCAGGGACTGGTCTTGTGTGCCTCAAAGTATGCACTGCCAGGTACCTACTCTTGCAAGCAAGTGCACAGCATTTTTGTCATGCTCTCTCTGCCTGCCACAGCGCCTACTCCGTCCTCCTGACAGATAAGGAAAAAAATATATATTTGCATTTCAGATATCGGATCCTACAAAAGCACGCTTTCAAGTCCAGTACATAACAATATACCAGATTCAGGCCTCAATACAAGTCAATGGGAGAAATACATTCTCCCGATTATTTTTTAAAATCTCTCACCTTTCTCTTCTAAAATGTTGGCATGTATGTACACCTCCCCAGGCCAAGTGCATGAAGTCCACTGCCAGAGCGACAGCAAGAAGAGTCTGCTCCCCTCCCACACATTACCATTCCCAGGGGAGTGTAATATAGCTGATGTAGGTACTTAAAGTGGATAAGATGTAGTCTGCCGTCTGGGGACAACTCCCCTATGTGTTCACAGCAAAATTTCCATTCCTTGTACGTGAGCTGCGTCTCCAAGTCCCTCTCCCGGTGTATTCTGGCCTTTGCTTGTTCCAGGGTGGGCCTCCATTTGGATTGTATTATAAAGGGGCGTCACTTTGTGTCTGCTGGTTGTTGTAGTGGTAATAAGTAACCCGAGCGCTTTACAACAGGGAGGTTCCTGTGGAAAGGAAGGGTAATATAGAATGGAGTGTGCCCGATGCCTGCATAGCCTGTTCTGGGCACACAGTTCACTGTGTTCATCTCTGTACTGTTTATTCTGGGATCCCTTCCCACAAGTGAGGGTAGTAGTTGAGGGGATGCTGTGTCGCACTCTACTGCCACATGTGTTGTAAAATGTTGCGTGTGAAGCCATCAATGAGTGAACTGTGCTTGTGCACAGTTTTAATACAGATCAATGTCAGGGGCACCCAGTCCTCCCTTGGCAAGGTCAGCACCTTTCAGCGGATGATTCTAGGCTGTTTTCCTGCGCAGGCTAAAGTTATCATGTGGGATTTGAGTGTCTTGAAGAATATTTGCGTCAGTATTATCAGAACAGGCAGAGAAGTTTATGCAGGATATTCATTTTCATGAATGCCAGTCTGCCGGCTAAAGATACAGGCAGAGAAGTTTATGCAGGAAATCCATTTTCATGAATGCCAGTCTGCCAGCTATAGAGTCTTCCACTTCGCCACGCTGTTTTAAATTTACACTACAGCCACCCCATAGTTTTCAGAGTCCATGACATCATTTTCTTGGCTAAACCAGACCCCCAAATATTTTACTGTGTTGTGCACTATGGAGGTTGGTAGTCCAGTGTGCAGTTACGGGTACCTGAAGTAAAGCGGAATATGGTTGACTTGTTCCAGTTGATGGAGGCCCTGGAGAGCAGTCCAAAAAGGCTGAACTGCTGAACCACTGGGCTAAGGTTATGGCCGGCTCACAGAGATGGAGGGTGATATCGTCCACGTAGAATGAGATAATCAAATGGTGTATTGAGAAATATAGCCACCTCTCGGCATGTAGGAGAGTGGGCAAACCTGTTGCATACCCCTGTGAACTTGCAGGGGAGTGGACCGAAGATCATTCAGTCTGATCCTGGTCGCAGGTTCGTGATATAGGAGTTTTATATGTAGCTTATAAAAGTAGCAGGGAATCCCATCCTCTGGAGGACAGTTATGAGGAAGTCCCACTCAAGAGAATCATATCTTTTGGTAGCATCCTAAAAGACAGCCACAGCGTTCAGGTCCAGGTTCAGCTGGTGCAGCACAGCAAAAAAGGGTTTGGAGGTTGAGTCTCACCATCAGCCTAGCCTATAAAATAGCTGTTACCCCTCCTTTCCTTAAAATGGGCTGTTTCAGCAGTTGAGATGCATTCATTCTCCCTGCTAAATAAAGCTTTGGAAGATATGATGGATTTTTCAACCCCTTACGCAATAATGATTGCTTCCTCAAATGTGGAACTGCAGAAACATTATGTATTTTACTGTGTCTGTTTTTGAAAAGTAGCCTAAAATTAGTGTGCCTTTAAGATAGGTGTCAACAGTATTTTCAAATTCACATGCAGCTGTTAACATTCGTAAGTTTGCTAAGTATTCATTAACAGTTTTGGGGCTTCCTTATTTTCTTGAGAAAAAATTGAAGCGCTCGTTAACAACGTTGTGTTCGTCACCAAACTGTTTTTCATGTCCTTATACCTACCAGAAACGCCGTCATTATTCTTAGATTGCTGTGTCTTAAGCGGTTGACCAAACCCTTCTTATCTTGAAGCTCCTAAGCAGCCAAATAATAGAGCCTTCTTTCTTTATGGTTCATTTTTTTTTGTTTGCATCAATAACTGCTAAGTAGTTAAAAAAAATTCTCAACCTCCGTTTACAAGCAGCTCTTTGAACTGAACAGTAGCCTGGCAGATGGTGGCCCTCTCTCCATCTACTCGCTCCAGCTGTTGTAGCCGCGTACTACTCAGTCAAGAATAAAGACAAACGTGTTTCACCCTTGAAGACCTTGCCTTCATCATAGGGCACAAGGCTAGCGAAAACATACAATATGCGTAACAACTAAAGGTTATAAAGTATACTCATTAAACTCTCTAACTGCCACTAACCACGATATGACTTGCCTTATGGCTTTTTGAGTCAAGATGTGCCACTTACACCCACCAGACCATTCCCACTGAATATGCCGTCCCACTTTGTCACTGAGCACCCAAGATGCAGAGCCTTCAAGGTGTAGACTGACAAATCACCCAGTGTACCAGGCACCATGCACTTTCTTGTTTGGCCCTAAGCACCTTGCACTGTTTAGAGAAGCTGTCGGGCAGACAGGGGGGTGGGGTGTGTGTGTTGGGTTACACAAAAGCCCGGAGTTCCCCTTCCTCTAATGATTACTGGTGACAGGTTAATGGTGGGGTCCGGGGCAATGTAGCGACACTGTAAGTGCAGGGCCATTGTCTGCCTCCGATAGCAGAGCAGTGCAAGGATGTCATTAGCCAGTGAGGCTCGCCAGTAATTGCCGGAGCGAGGTTAGGGGGCCGAACTGATGGCTAACGGATATTGGAATTAGAAAGCAGCAGCCACAGAATGTAGAGGCGAGACACTTAGAGTACGCTTCTCCAACAGATCGGCTCTGGCGCCTCCATCCAGTGTTTTAGGTTTGTGCCTTTTGTTTTCTTCCGTCTGATGCTTCAGTTCTCGCTGCTGGGCTGGCTTAGTGTGATGGAGGGCATCGCCCGCCTGGGCGTCAGGAAGAAAGTTTGCTTTTTGGAAGTTAGTAATACTCAGACGCTGTCCTGTCCACCATCGGGTTTAATAATAGTCTTTATGATGCTTATTGATCTGATATATCCTTTCGTGTATAGACATATTCAATTATCTTTTTTTATCTTACTGTTAATTTATCCATCTCTAGTGTTTTGTATGGAAAAATGAAGCTGCAGCTGGTGTAGTTCCACAGTTAACTGATACATGTACAGACCATTAGTTTGTTTATGGGGTTTTAGTTCTCTAAGTAGGAACGTACTAACACTTTAAACATGTTTGTCTTATTACATAGTGCATAACTACTGCTAATTAAGGTTGATTACAATATGATATCCCCTTTTAACTCCATAAGCTACCACTATGCACAGATATTGCCTTAGTGGTCACATTTGTTAGTAAAACCAAAGGGGATGATGGACAGAGTGTTGAACATTGCAAGCACTCACCCCCAGTCAACTGATCTGGGTTTAATCCATCATCATTCTTTAGCTCACTCCGCCACCCCAGTTCAGACATGGCCATATGCAAATCAGTCTGACCCTGTGCCTCATGGGAACAGTCCACCCCGAACTGCCAAGCCATGTCTTCCCCGGACCGGAAACAAGCATCCTGGGACCGGTTTCTGGCTAATCGGCCGTCATCAGCCAGGCTAGCTTGAATCCAGTGGCAAAGTGAGCAAGGGACCCAGGTCTGGGCATACCCTGCCAACTTAGGGCGAACAAAGCAAAACCAAAGGGGATGATGGACGGAGTGTTGAACATTGCAAGCACTCACCCCCAGTCAACTGATCTGGGTTTAATCCATCATCATTCTTTAGTTCACTCCGCCACCCCAGTTCAGACATGGCCATATGCAAATCAGTCTGACCCTGTGCCTCATGGGAACAGTCCAGCCCGAACTGCCAAGCCATGTCTTCCCTGGACCGGAAACAAGCATCCTGGAACCAGTTTCTGGCTAATCAGCCGTCATCAGCCAGGCTAGCTTGAATCCAGTGGCAAAGTGAGCAAGGGACCCACGTCTGGGTTTTTGCATTCGTCACCCCGAGTGGGAAGGGTGTGCCCAGACATGGGTCCCGTGCTCTCCATGCCACTGGAATGAAGCTATCCTGGCTGAAGAGGGGTGAAACCCCGAAACAGGTCCTTGGATGCTTGTTTCCAGTCCAGGGAGGACCTGGCTTGTCAGTTCGGGCTGGACTGTTCCCATGAGGCACAGGGTCATGACTGATTTGCATATGGCTGGTTTCAAACTGGAACGGCATGGTGAGCAAAAAAACCGATGGATTTAGGCCCAGATCTCTGTACTGGGGTGAATGTATGACATTTTTCTGCATTCTGTCCATCAACTGTTGTTTTTGCATTTGTCACCCCGAGTGGGAAGGGTGTGCACAGACGTGGGTCCCATGCTCTCCATGCCACTGCAGTCAAGCTATCCTGGCTGAAGAGGGGTGAAACCCCGAAACCGGTCCTAGGATGCTTGTTTCCAGTCCAGGGAGGACCTGGCTTGGCAGTTCGGGCTGGACTGTTCCCATGAGGCACAGGGCAAGACTGATTTGCCTATGGCTGGGTTCAAACTGGAACGGCATGGTGAGCAAAAAAACTATGGATTTAGGCCCAGATCTCTGTACTGGGGTGAATGTATGACATTGTTCTGCATTCTGTCTTTCAACTGGTGTTTTCACATTTGTTAGTAAACAGACAGCAAAGCTTTTTTTTTTTTTTTGTAAAACCGTTTTTATTGCAGAACAATAATAGCAGCAGCATACATTATTACTTTGCCTGCATCACTGACACCAATGCCACATATCCTGTGGCCATTCAGACAGCCGTACACAGCTCATGAGCCCACATCCCGGAGGCCGGGCAGCGATGTTCAGGGATCATCAGACTGAACTGTAGTTTGAGCTTTACTTTTGCTGCTAACAAGGTAGGGTGACTACGTTCCGCTTTAGAGTTTTCCCCCCCTCCCCGTCCCTCGCCCCCAACACTGCCCCTCCCCCATCCCATTCCCCGTTCCCCTCCCTCCCTCCCCACCTCCCGTGCTCACTCCCGCAACTGCGACTTTTCCCGGCTCTCACTTGTGAACTGGGTACCATTCAGAAGTACATAACTATTCACTGTGTTGGTGTGGCTGGATTGCTCCGGGGGGCCCCTTCGGGCACGGACGGCGTCTCGTCCTCCTCCAGCATACTATTTCGCAGGGCTTGCACCAGTCCCTCCCATGCCGCGGCCGCCTCTAGCGCCCTGTCATCAGCCTTGCGGGTTGCTAATTGGTATCGAAGCGTGCTTTCGCTCGCCGCCCATTTCTGCAGCTCCTTGACCCACCTCCCGTGCGTGGGGCCCGCTTTTGACTTCCAGAGTCTCGTCACCTCCCTTTTAGCTAATAGGAGGCCCATGTCAATAAATCTACTTGTATTTTTGTTCTTGGGTGTGTGAGGAAACCAGTGTAGGACACAAACCGCCTTAGTGTATCGTAAGTCCCTGTCCGTCACCTCGGTCAGCGTTTCACCAACTGCCCTCCAGTAGTCTTGTAGGTGAGGGCAGTCCCACAGCATGTGCCCCAGTTCCGCTCCCACCATTCCACATCTTGGGCACGCCGCATCTGCCACCCCAAAATACCTCCCAAGGTTACTTGGTGTAAGGTAGCCCTGTGGAGAATATAGAAGTGTATCAGCTGGAAGCGCGCGTTCCTGGTACTTTTCCGAGCTCGCCGCACCAGCCCCGCCCACGTAGCGTCAGGGATCTCAGTCTGCACTTCCAGCTCCCATTTCGCCTTCAGTGCCGTTAGCGGCCGCAGAGTCTCGCGCAACATTCTGGAGTACAGACAAGTCACCGCCTTATAAGTACCAGCAGACATCATGATGTATTGGCAGGCCGCGGATGTGGCGGGTTCCAGGAGCCCCGCTCCCCAATGCGCCTGCATCGCACTTGTCACTGCCGCATGCAGCAGGTAGTCTCCCCGCGGGAGGTCGAAGTGCTCCTGCAGCGCTTGGTAAGGGATCAGCGCTCCCTCTTCGTATAAGTCACCCAACATTTGGAGGCCCGCCTCCTCCCACATCTGCAGTCCCGACCAGTCTCCGCCATGCGGGAGCGCCGTCACCATTCCCAATGGGATCTCCGGCGCATACGGGCGCCGCACCCCGGCTCGACGTTGCGATCGGTTCCAGCATTGCCGGAACGTCTGCTCCTCCAGAGAGAGATCCCTGATAACCAGCCGCTGCTGCAGGGTAATATACGCCAGTACATGGCGAGGGGTGCCCTCCTCCCTGTCCTGCTCTGGCCCCCGGTATACTCGCGCCACCTCCTGCGTGAAAATCTGCAACTGCGCTGCTAGGTAATAAAGTTCGAAGTCAGGCACCGCCAGGCCTCCGTCGTCCTTTGGCCGGGTCAAGGTCGCCAGCGCGACCCTGCGCCGTCCCGTGCCCCACAAGAAAGAGACTACCAGCGAACGCAACTGTCGGAAAACAGAGCACGGAATCCACACTGGGAGCGTGCGAAAATAATACAGAAGCCGCGGTAGTGCAATCATTTTTAGCAGCGAGATACGCCCCGCTACCGAGAGCGGGAGGGTGGACCAGAAGGACATGTTGCCCTTCAGTGCCCTGATACACCGCCCCACATTGCCATCCAGCATATCCGCTGCAGTGTGGTATATGTGTACTCCGAGGTATTGCAGGCAGTCAGGCTCCCATTTAAGCAGTGGTCGGTCCACCGGGCGCGGCTCGCCGCGTCGCAACGGGTATAAGCAGGTTTTGGACCAGTTCACCCGCAGTCCAGAGAGCCCGCCAAATCGCGCAAGGAGTCGCTCCACTCCGTCCAGTGCCTCCGCTGCGTTCTCCAGGAACAGGAGCAGATCATCTGCATATAAGGAGATGAGTTGCGGGGCCCCTCTATAATCCAATCCCCTGTAGTAGCGGCCTGTTCTGGCCTCCTCTGCGAGGGGCTCCACTGCTAGTGCGAACAAAAGTGGGGAGAGCGAGCATCCCTGCCTGGTGCCTCGGCCCACGCGGAACTGGCGCGACACTAGAGGTCCCACCCGCACCCTTGCCACCGCTGAGGCGTATAGGACCTTCGTCCACCCGATGTACCCTTCGCCAAGGCCGAATCGCCGCATGGCTTTGTATAAATACCCCCACTCTAGGCTATCGAAAGCCTTCTCAATGTCTACAGATAAGACGAGTGGCGTTCGAGCGTTCACCTGCGGCTCTCCCATCAGGCGAACAAGGCGTCGGATGTTAGCCGTGGTGCTTCGCGCGGGGATGAACCCCGACTGGTCCTTGTGTATCAGTCTCGGCATGTGCCGCAACAACCTAGTCGCCAGTATGGTGCTCAGTATTTTATAGTCCGTCGTCAACATCGACAATGGCCTATAAGAAGCGGGGTCTTGTCCTTCCCTTCCCGGCTTCAGAAGTGGGATCATCAGGGCCTCACACATGGATCGGGGCAGCCTACCTCTCGATTTGGCCTCCTTATAGACCTCCTGAAGCCGCGGGGCCAGCTTGTCCAAGTATCTATCATAAAATTCTATTGGTAGGCCGTCTAGGCCCGGGGTCTTGTTGCGGGCCATCCGGGATATTGCCCCTCTGATCTCCCCGAGGTCAATATCACCGCCTAGGGCCTCTGCGTCTTCCCGGTCAAGGCGCGGGAGTTGTAATCCTTCCAGGAAATCGTCGATGTCCCCCTCCCGTCTCTCCGGCGCACTTTTGTAGAGTGTCTCGTAGTACGAGCCAAACCTCTCCACTATATCCATCTGGGCCGTGACCACTCCGCCACCCTCCCTGTCTAAGGCCACGATCGGTTGACCACATTTGTTGGGGTTGGCCAACCAAGCCAGCAGCGTCCCTGCCTTATCCCCCTCCGCGTGCGCCCTCACCACGTAGTTCTTATGGTCGAAGCTGCGGAGCCTCTCCACCTCTACTGCCACCGCCTCCCTCGCCTCACTCACCGCTTCTTGGAGCTCGGGATGGCCAGGCCGCGCCAACTCCGCCGCCCTCAATGTCCCTTCCGCCTTATCTAAGTCCTCCAACAGAGTTCGCCTCACCCCGGCATATTTCCCTATGCAATGCCCTCTAACAGCGACTTTGAAAGCGTCCCACTCCGTTGCTCTGAGCGCCGTGGACCCAGTGTTCTCATTAAAGTAGTGGGTAATCCTGTCATCCAGTGCCGCCCGGTAAGGCGGGTCGTCTAGTGTTTCAGGCCTTAGCTGCCATGTCAGGACCCTCGAAATCTCGGTCATCCAGTCCAGTGTCAGTAGCAAGGGGTTATGGTCGGAGAGTGTACGGTTTAAATATTCTGCGTGTGCAACGGATTGTAGTACAGTTGGGGATCCCAGAAAGGTGTCCAGCCTAACATGAAGGTCATGCAGTGACGAATAATAGGAGTAGTCCCTCAGTGTCGGGTGCCGCGCTCTCCAGGCATCCTCCAGGCCCCACCTCCCCTGCCATTCAAGCCTGCGCTTCGCTAGCCGGTGCACCGGGGATGTCTCTAGGGGCGGGTGGGATCTGTCTAGTACGGGGTCCGCTATTGAGTTAAAGTCTCCCCCCAGTAGGAGAGGACCCGTTAGGTAGCTGGCCAGCACTCCAGAGAGCCTCGCAAAGTATGGTCCCTGGTCCACGTTGGGTACATACACGCTGCATAGCACTATGTCTAGGCCCCTAAGAGTACCCTCAACCGCCACATATCTGCCCTCGGGGTCTATCGTGTGCCTGGTGACCTGGAAGGGGGTCCCCGCTCGAATCCAAATCAGAGTGCCCCTCGCAAACGCTGAGTACGTGGTATTAAATAACTGTCCTCGCCACCTACGCTGCAGCGCCACGCCCTCTTGCTTTGTTAAGTGCGTCTCCTGCAAGAACGCTATCTGAACCCCCCTGCGCAGCAAGTAAGCGTGTATCTTATGTCTCCGTGCCATTGTGTGCAGCCCCCGTACATTCCATGTCACACATTTCACCATCCCAGTGTTAACCATAGTCCCATGTCCAGAGCCAGGGTGCCATGCCCCTCCAAGTCCAGTCGCAGTCCGTAGCACTATCCCTCCCTCCCCTAAGAAAACTCCGTGCCCCCCCAACAACTCCCCCGCCTCGAGTCCCCCCAACTACTCTCGGCCCCACCCCCCCCCAGAACAGGACCTAACTTCGAAAAAGCAGCTCCCATCCAAACTGTAAGGAAGAGCAACCTCGCTCGACCGCCCACCGAAGCCGCAGTCGACACTGCGGCGGCCTTAAGGGCCTCTAGGGTGCAACCCGGCACCAAGGGCGGCAGTCACAATCCCGTCCCCCCGCCCCCAATCCCCCCAGTGTCACTCACGGGAATCCAGACATTGCGGCAGCCAGATTCCTCCTCAGGGGCAGCCGGACCTTCCGACCCCTTCACCCCAGTCATGCGGGAGGGTCTCTCCTTCATCCTTCGACTATTTCACCCGAGGTCTGCGGAGTCACCACCGGGCCCCTGGCCCCAGTGAGTTCAGATTGGTCCGAGTCCGAGCTGGTAACACGGCTTTCCGAGCCCGACCCGCGGGTCGACTGGGTCGCCGCCGTGCCCGACAAGGCCACCACCGCCTGCAGGGCCGCCTTCCTCTCTTCCTCAGTTTGCGAGACCGTGGGCCGTCCGTCTCTTCGCTTCCTCTGCCGGAGCCTCCGCGATTTCCGCATGGGTTGGAATCGTTGCTCCTCCGCCTCTCGGGATGCCGCACCGTTCGTCCTCGCCTTGTACTCTTCCCACCACACCCAGGCGTCTTCCGCTGTGGGGAAAAACAGCGACTTATTGTTGGCCACCACTCGCAATTTGGCTGGGAAGAGGAGCGAGTACTGGATCCCCGCAGCGCGCAGCTCACGCTTGAGCGGCAAAAAGGAGGCGCGCAGCTTCTGAGTTTCAAAGGTATAGTCCGGGAACAGTGTAACGTTGCTGTCAGCCACTCGGAATGGTCCCACATCTCGTGCCCGCTGCAGCAGCCAGTCCCTGTCTTTATAATGCAGCAGCTTTATCACCACTGGGCGCGGTGGTTGGCCTGGTCTGGGGGGTCTGGCCGGCACCCGGTGCGCCCACTCCAGCGTGAAGAAGGGCGAGAGTCCGTCCGGAGCCACCTCCGTTCGCAGCCAGGCGTCCAGGTACCGCACCATGTCGTCCCCTTCCGTTTTCTCTGGCAAGCCCACCAGGCGAACGTTGTTACGCCTGCTGCGGTTTTCCGCATCCTCCGCCCGCCGCTCTAGGACTTGTATGCGGTCCATCGCCTGTACCAGCCTCCCCTCCACAGATTTGTGCGCCGGTGCCAGCTCCTGTAGTGTATCTTCCATGGCCACGACCCTGTCCCTCAGCTTGCCGTGGTCGGCTCGCAGGAGTCCCAGGCCAGATGCCACTTGTGCAATGTCCTGTTGCAAGGCGTCTTTTGTGGCCGCTATGGCCTCCAGGATGCAATCGCGCATCTGCTGTAGATCCGCAGGGCTCTGGGTGGCCCCATCTCTCGCCTCTGATTCTGGTGCCGCGTCTCCGCCTTTAACCTTTGGCTTTCCCATGGCGCAGGGTCTTCTGCCAGTCGCGGTTCTCTCCCAGTGGGGTGCCTTCTCCAGGTGGGTCTCCCTCTATGCGTGCCAGGGGGGCCCCGCGGGCGCTCACCGCCTTCCTGCAGGCCCGTTCCGTTTCCAGGGGCGCCGCCGCTGCGCCTTCCAGCCACCAGCGTTTCCAGGCAGGGCACCACTCAAGCGCGTGGGCCAGCGTGGCGCAGCCCCGCTTTCCCCCTCAGGGACCGCTTTCCGGTAAACGTCTCTTCCTTCACTCCGCTGGGCGCAGTACTCCACCTCTAGGGCGCTCGGCGCCACTCGGCCGACCTCCTCCGCAGTCGCTGGGGGCCCCGCCACTCACAGGAGGCGCAATCCGGCACCCCCTCCTCGCCCCCGTCTTCAGCCGCGTTCGTGCCGGTCCAGGGGCCGCAGCAGCGCCAGCGCCCTCCAGGGCGCGTCTCCTCTCAAGCTGCCAGCTAGTAGCGCCCTCCTCCGGGCCTCAGGGTCCCCCCGGCGTGAGGGAGCTCGGCGTTGGAGACCCCCCGGTCGCTCACCTTCGGCGCGCCTTCATAGGCTCCAGCCGCCTCCTCTGCCACTCGATCGCCAACCCCCTCTCGCCAGCTCCACCGGCGCCTCCGCTTCTTAATCGACCAGGCCAGCAATCCTTTTCCGGGGCCACAGGCGGAGCATGCCAATCTTCGCACTCCCTTGGGGGCAGCCTCCGCGTCCTCAATCCGCCGCACCAGGAGGTCGCGGCTCTCGGAACGTTCGCCGGGGCGATCCCCGCCCCTCTCCCCAAGACGGCCGATCTGCCGCCCGCTCAGCGCTCGCCAGCGGGGCCCAGGGTCGCAGTCCCCAAGCTGCCTCCCGCAGTCAGGGTCAGCCCGGGTGGGTCTTCCTCGCTCCGCCTCCGGCCTTACCGGGTCTCCGCAACCTCGGCCGCCACTAACTGCTCGGGGCCGGAGTCGCGGCCGCCATTTTGGGCTCCGTCGCTCGCCCGGTCGGCGCTCGCCCGCTCCGGTCAGTCGCCTCCGGATCAGCACCAGCTGGCGTCCCGCGGGTCCCTGCTACCCGCCGCGCATCCAGCGCTGCCACAGGGGCCCAGTGATCGCTGGATTCCTTGCTCTTTTCAGGATGATGACGGGGATCGGGAGCGGAGCTCAGAGCTCACGCCGCCATTCCCTTCGGCATCCAAGCCACGCCCTGACAGCAAAGCTTTATACGCAGCATTATGGATGTCCAATTCTATACCATGGAATGGCAGTTCCTAAAGAAACAAATAGAAGTCATGTCCATAATTTTAAAGGGGTCAACATAATGATAAACAATTAATCAACAAATAACCTTTATATAGTGTCATGCTGAACAGATATTCGTGCAGAGCCCACCAGGGATGAAATAATTACTTTGAAAAGGTAAAGCTGTATAGAGAAGCGAATCACATGTCTGCTGTCTTGCAATTGCTTTGTCAATATCCACATAAAGAAGTGCTAATAAGAAAGTTTGAAAGATCTTTGTGGACCAGGCTCTATTTTCAGTGGTGGGCAACAAAGATAAAGAGTTGTGTGGAGGGGGGCTAGTGGTACTGCGGATAGAGCATGCGGGGGGGGGACGCACTGCGGGGGGGGGGGTAGCAATATTTAAAAAAATACTTCCCTGCTGCTGTCCGCCTTGTGCTCCTCTCCATCTAGTTCCTGATTCCAGTCGTCCCTGGGACAGCATTACGGACTCCACATCCAATCCGCTTGAGAGCAGCGTGGGGATTGGCTTGAGCAGGCTGGATTACCGCTTGCTCAGGCACAGGTAGTCTGTGCAGTTTCTCCAACCCAGCTGTGCAATACAGCTGGGTTGGAGAAACGTAAGTATGTATTTTAGTTTGGCTGGCCTAAGACAGCCGGCTATACTGAAAAATGTGCACTTAAGAGTGCACCAACCACTCCCCCTTCCCCTCCTATGGCATGCCCCGGTCCCTCCCTGCACACACTATATCAGCCAGCAGTTGAATAATAAAACGATAATATATTGTTTTATTTTTCATCTGCTGTCTCTGAGCCAGTGGGGCGACGTTCCTACGCCATTGCCGAGGAGCCAACGATGTCTATTTTCGTGAAGATCGCGTAAATGCTGTATGTATGAGTGTCTCCTACACACTTTAACTGTAACAAAATAGAATTGCAAATGGGGTACCTGTACATTAAGTGGGTACCTATTGTGCACCAACACTATTCTCGTTGTCCCCCATTTTCTTTTTCTTGTCACACGATTGACAGCATACAAAAGTTCTCAATTTCAGATCTAACAATGCTGAGAGTTAGTTATTCTTTTTAAGCTGTTCTTCACTGCTATATCGCAGCATGAGCTGGTTAACTCACTAGAGCACAGTGGCTACTCAAGAGAACAGTATATAGTAAAACAGACACCACCTACTATTCCGACAATTCCTACAGAAATGTACATGTAGATGAAGTAAGAGAAGGCATGTGCAATTACCTAATTAAAATATAAGACACAGGCTAGACAATTCCATTATATATTTTTTGTTTGTTATGCTAATGGTACGCCAAGTCGGTCAACATTTCTGAAGTATCGTGACATCGAGGGCCAGATGTACGACCATTCCAAATTGCGACTCGCAATTTGGAGTGTACAACAGTGTCAGAGACACTGATTGCGATTCCCAATGGGGTCACAAAATGCTAGGCTCATGAATATTAATGAGCCACTTGCAATTTGCGACCCCATTGGAAATGGCTGGCCCTCCTTGGGATGGTGGTCTGCTGGGCTCAGTCATGCTTCGACTGCCAGGCCATGGCACCAAAGGCTTTGAGGGAACGGTCCCTAAAGCTGCTAGTGGCCAGGCAGGGAACAGCACCATATTGCTCGACTCCTCGGAGGTCCCGGTCCCGGTTGAGAGTAAGGTCCAGGCACCACTCCAGGAGTCCCAAGTCATCATCGTCCCACTCAAAATCATCGGGACATTCAAGTAAGAGTCACCAAAAAATACAAGAAGTTGACCTTTCCCTGTCCATCGGCCAATGCAACAGAAGAGCCTCAGTGTTTAAGGCCTCGTTCTCCGGAATATGCGCCTGGGTCGACTCCGCACTATCCAATTTTTCTGGGAGCCGGAACCACCCCGCTCAACTTCAAGAATGTTACGAGGCCATGCGCCTCATTTTTGTGCAGCCTGACCCCTCTGCACACCTTCGAGGGTGGGGGAGGGTCAGAGGAGGGCCTATCAGGTTACACACCAGTTCCAACGACCCCCTTTATTGATCTGGGAATGGATCTGAACAGGTGCCGTTGCGACCTTCTCCGGTGCAGATGCTCCTGATGCCACAGGTGGCCACTGGTGGTGTTACCCCATTCTGATGGTACTGAGTCAACCAACGCCGTTTTTGGTGCCAACAGGACCTCCAGGTTGCTTCCTGAGACTTGTTCTGAAGGGCCTGGAGTGGGAGAAGATTGGGAGGGGTCTCTGGACCCTTTAGAAGACCAGCCTTATGAAGAAATGGACTAGTATGAGGAATTGGGTGGGGATAGTGGACTGGATACTACTCCAGATACTGGTATGCTTTTTCCCCCTACGGTGGCTACAGAGGTGTGAGTATCTTATGCTATGGTGGTGTGAAGGGTGGCTGAGGTCCTTGACCTTCAGCTTCCTTAAGTGGTGGTCAAGTTTAACATCTTGACGGAGGTGCTTCAGCCAGGAGTTTCCTCCTCAGAACCCTTACTCGTATTTAATGAGGCCCTTCTGGACGCCCTGCTGGAAACCTGGTCCAAGCCCAGCACAGGGGCTCCTGTGAATAGGGCGATTGCCAGCCGCCACAACCCTGCAACGGGCGATCCAGACTTTCGTTCTACCCACCATACCCCGAAAGCTTGGTAGTCCAAGCTGCTATGTCCCATGGCAATTTCCCTTCCGCTCCCCCTGACAGGGAATCCAAGAGGCTGGACAGTTGGGGCAAAAAAATGTTTTTTTCTTCCAGCCTAGCATTGTGGTTAGTGAGCACTGCTTGCTTATGCTGCCACAGGTCCCAGAGGAGGCCCAGGCTATCCTTTTCAAAGCAGTATCAGATGGGAGAGATACAACAAAGTTAGCCAATAGGTGTGGTTTAGACACGTCCAACTAGCTGGGCAGAACGATTTCATAGACGGTGGCTGTTAAATTCCATGCCTGTCTGAGAACATCTGGCTTTTCAGGGGATGTCCATGCCTCACTCCTGGAAAAGCCGATTGATGGCACCCATCTCTTCGGAGACATGGCAGACACTGCGCTGGAGCGCTTTAAGGACTCATGGGCTACAGCCAAGTCAATGGGACTCTCAGTGGCTTCACGTCAACAGTCTGTCTTACGCCACTTTTGTGGCTACGGAAGGGGCTTTCAGCCGCTCCAGCCATATCCCAGCCACATGGGTCAGGCAGGCAGAGGTCCGGTCAAACCACCACACCCCCTGTAGCTTCAGCCTCCAAGCCCTCTTATTCTCACACTTCCGGACCCTGGGCAGCCAGTTGATGGCATCATCCGTTATCACCTCCACCACTGGCAAAACATTTACATCGGACCAGTGGAACCTCCAGATAGTCCGATTGCCCTTCGAGACCACCCCTCCTTCCATGCCACCATCCTGTGACCGGCTGACAGAGGATCATTTTGTTTTGGTCCAGGAGAAAGTCATGACTGTCTTGGCCAAGGGAGGGTTCCGGCACCAGAAGATGGCTGTGTCAGTTCCCACTTCTTTCAGGTCCTGTAAAAGGACAAGGGCTTTTGCCTATCCTAGACCTACAACTTCTCAACTACATCCTCAAAAAGGAAAAAATCTAGATGATCACATTAGCTCAGGTCCTGTCTGCCTTGGACTCAGGAGACTGGATGGTAGTGTTGGACTTGCAAGATGCCAATTTTGACATCCCTGTCCTGCCTGCCCATCGCTGCTACCTGGGGTTTACGGTTGGTCACGAGCATTTTCAGTTCACAGTGCTCCCTTTTGGCCTTAACAGTGCCCCTCGGGTGTTTACCAAGGAGATGGCGGTGGTCACCGCTCATCTGCTCAGATCAGGTGTGCCAGTCTTCCCCTATCCCGATGACTGGATACTGAAGGAGAACTCGCCCCTGGCTGTCGTCTCCCACCTCCAGACTACAGTGAACCTCCTGCATTCGCTGGAATTCACTATAAATGTGCCGAAGTCACACCTGACTCCCTATCAGGAGCTCCCTTTCATCAGAGCCATTCTGGACACAGTGCTGTTTTGGGCCTATCCTCCTGAGTGGCAAGTCCAGGACATTCAGGCTATGATTTTGATATTTCAGTCTCTATCCTGGGTGTTTGTGAGAATGATTCTGAGGCTGCTGGGTCTCATGGCCTCCTACATCTTTCTAGTGACATATGCCAGATGGCATATCTAGCTCTGTAGTGAGACCTGAATTTATAGTGGGTGCAGCATCAGGGAAATAGTCTGATATCCCGAGCTTCTCCAAATGAGCATCGATCCTACAATCAGGCTGCTTCTTCGAGAGGATCTTCTGTTGCAGCAGTGGGGGAGGGTATTCCTCTCGAACCTGTCAACTCTACGCCTTCTTGCATGGAAAATAAATGGTGACAGTTGATAGCATTCCACCTTTCTCCCGAAGTTTGTAATGTTATTTTAGCAACCCGGCATCCCTCCATCAAGACTGTGCATGCCTCCTGATGGAACAAATGTGTGATATATTGTATTTAAAAGTCTAATAACCCTCTTTCTGCTTCCTTTCTGATATTTTGATTTTAATTTTGACCCTTGCCCAATAGGGCTCTGCTCTGGGCACCGTGAAAGGGTATCTATTTGCTTTATAAACATACTCCCCTGGGAGGTACATTGGGTAGGGAACTACAGGCTCTCGGGTCTCAAGGGTGAGCTGGCCTCCCAACACAACATATGTACAGAAAATAAGCTCCCCGAGAATTTTGAAATTCATAGCGAGATGTGATGTATCTCTCCCAACGCTACTCAGTACAAGTGTTAGGCGTACAATTTTTTTTTACGGATTGTCATCACTCACCACCAGGTGTTATGCTTCATCATAGGACAATCCTCGCTCTCCAAAACCCGTGTTTGATGGAGAGCGAGCCTACACCTGGAGTCAGGGAAGCACTTCTAATTAAGAATGGATCCATGACATAAATATGTGAAAAACCAATGTGGCATCCTAAAATTGTTTATTTGCTAGACATGACACTTGGTGATTAAAGTCAATTGTGGAGATAAGGGGAATTAGTACCTCATCACCACTGTTACAGTGAACATGTTTCTGCCTTTTGGCTCAATTGAGTCTGTGACTTTCTTCAGGACGGGCATACGGAATCCTAATGAGGCAATGTGCTTTGCCTCCAGACCAGAGTGACCACTGTCTACCTTTTAACTAATCTCGCTTTCCAGTACCCCAATGATGGGTTTTCTACGCCCCATGACAGAAGGGCACAGGGATCCCTGTAGTTACACTTTCGTCAAGGTGCGACCCTTATGGCAAGCCTAGATGCGCCTGCTCCTTCCACCCGATGTGGGGTGAAGAAAACCCATCATTGGGGTATTGTAAAAGTGAGATTAGTTAAGAGGTAGACACAGGTCACTCTGTTTTCGAGGCAAAGCACATTTTAGAGTGGTGTAGTGCATCAAAATGCTTTGTGTTAGGTGAGAAAATTTCAACTTCTGAAAAACTGATATTTTCCAATGATATCTCAATGATGTCTACACGAGATTCCCCTAATCGTTATAAGAAACCTGGGTACAGGATGGGGTTGTTGTGGCCAAAAGATTATTCTTTCTAAAAGGGAGAGGTAGAAGCTTTGCTAGTGTAGTTTGGGGAGGTCTCAAACCATGCAACTTTAGGAAGAACAACTTACACTACTCAAGGTAGATTTGATTTCTTTTACAGGATACAGGTGTATTTGGGCACAAATGTGCAGCGTCAGACTTAAGTAAGAATGTTGTATGGTTTTATTCTCTTCTTATAAAATAAACAAAGTCGTGAATCAAGCTTTTGGGGGGACGGGCATGCTAGCTAGTGTAGAACAATAATTAATATTTGTTCATAGGTTATATTATTCAATTGTATTTTCGTATCAAGTTAAGTGTTCGTTGACAGAAATCTATATAGAAGAAACTTTTATTGTAAAACATTTTTTCGAGAAGAATTGTGAAAGGAAAATGCAATAAATAATGATAACGACAAATACACAGTTATACCGAGTTTACATTATTTTGTAATACCCGGATTTTGATGTAGAGATCTGGTTGGAAACATTAACTCCAGCCGAAATAACTCGTCGACGTAAATCTGGCAAACTCATAATGAGGGGCCCTATGTTCTAAATAACATCACATTTCTTTTATTGGGTAACTTAACCTTAAAATTGAAAGCAACTAACAATCTGTTCTAAACACAAACAGTAAGCTTTGCAAGACACACTCCATGCACACTAAGTAACACAAAATAATACAGATCAGTGGTATAAAATCCCTAGCAGGTGAAACAAAAATACTTATTACAACCTAATAGGATCATGCAGAGAGCACCAATTTGTAAACAACTGTATTAAATAACACAACAATGTAATGCATGGATTTAGAACAAACAGCTGTGCATTACAAAATACAAACATTTTCTGAAACGACTAAACACAAGGATTTAAAGTAGTGTGTGCACAAAGACAGAACTGGAAAGCAACAGCATGCATCTTTCAAAACAAAACAACCAGTATGTAAGCAGCAGTAAGCATTGAAGAACGACTAAACATAAGGATTGTAAACAAACAGTGTGGAAACAAACACAACAGGTAAGCAGGAAATGTTAATGAAAAACTAGTGCCTAAACAAACACAACATGTATCATCAAACGATCCAATGCCCGGAACTGAAAACAATAGAGAGACGTGTTTAGAACTTCGTAACAACTGACCACAGGAATTGTACAAAAGCAAACAAAGAGCTTATGGTTAAGCTGAAATATAGAATGAAAACAGAAACAGGTCTATTTCTAACAAACAATATACATTTTACTGTACAATTAAACTCTGAAATTAAAAATATAAACCTGTCATAAACAAAAAATGATAACACAAATGAACATGTATTGATCAGAAAATTCTGGTTTGTTAACATGTACAATAAATACCGCAGAACAGGTGTTGTGTGAAACATTTAAATACAAAAGATTAAATTGAGGTAGTGAGTGCATAAACAAAGCAAACACATGCCTCAAATCAAAACAGTGGTGTTGAACACAAACATCCAATGTTTGTAAAAAGAAATAGATATCACAACAAAACTGAATACCGGAATTTGATATAAATGTGTGTTAACGAACACATGAGGTATATCAAAATTATTAAAAACAGAAATTAAACACAAGCAATCTGTTTGTAAGCAAGCACAGTAGGTATTTCAATAAAACCCAACATCTGGATTAAGACGACCTAACAACGAATGTGTTACCAAAAGAAGTACAATTGGCCTTTGTAAAAAAAAAGCAGACATGGTAAACCTCATGTTACCTGTAGAGTATTGCAAAACTTAAACGTTTTGCAAACTTTACAAAACTTTACTTGTTGAAGATTTGTTTTTCAAAAACGTTTTATCCAAGTTTTTACTAGAGTCGGAGCAGCAAGGATTTATGTATAAACAAAAGCTTATATATGACAAATGAACAAAATAAAGGCGTTCTAAACGAATGACCTTTAAGGTGCCAGGACCATAATGATAGGGAAAAATCTGCACCATCACGAGCCAGAACTATGAATCTCTGGAGAACAAAACTTCATTTGAAAGCCCAAACACGGGGTAGCCCAGACAGCAGATGTAGCCTTGCAGCTTGACACAACCTCCTGTAAAGAAATCACTCTACCAACCAAAGCTACTTAGTGAACAAAAGATCTCCAAATCTGTGGAATGGCCCCATCACTTTTCTGATATCCACATAGATAGGGTTTCACCACTTTCTTTGAATTTGTTAGAGTCTCTCTGATGGTCAGCCTTTCCTGATCAATACATATTTGAGATCTCCCAGAAATTGGCTCGGCAGTGCTATGATGGTTCTTAGCACAACCCAATAAGGTAGTTTCTCTGTAGGGCCACAGAACCTTTCTTGACACTTGAAAATTGCTCTTCACGCAGCGTTCTTGACATATGCACTGAGAGTAGGTGCCATAGAGTGTTACAGAGTGGGGTGCCTGCACTTTAGCCCAGCTCATTCTTTTGTGGGACGTATTACCCATCCCATCTGAAAGGTAACGTATTTGCTGCTTTACAAAACTCCTAATAGTGGTGGCTGATATTGAATGGGCGTAGCGGGCGGTTGGAAAAAAAAATGCACTTACCTGGGTATTGCCGCCGCTCCTCCGTTCTTTTGATGGAGAACATGCTAAGTGCGCATGACTTTTGGCCGGCCTAAGATGGCTGGCCAAACTGCCATGCAAACTTAGAGAGTGCCCACCACTCATCCGCCTGGCTGCTCTGGACAGGCCAGCCCTGCCCCTCCCGCACCTAAGCCAGTACAGAAACATAAAATGATAATAATATTGCGTTATTATGATTTTATTTTTCCTTGTTACGCTGCTCTGAGAGCAGTAGGGCAACACTCCTCCGCCTTAGCAGAAGAGCCGCCGCTGAATAAATATATAGTTATTCACTTTGCCATGCGTGTTGAAGCCCTTTCAATAACTTCCTTCTCATACGATGCATTGAACATTAGAGGTTACTTGGTTTATAGTTTGGGCTTGCTGAATTGGGCCAGAAGGTTTCTTGACTTGCAGTATGTGCATTACATTGATCTCTAAAGACACGTCCTGTAAAGTTTTCATTCAGTACATGTGTGTGTTTATATGAAGCCCTGAGCACTAGGTAAATTGAGTCATAAAGAAATTAACACAGTCATGACATCTCCAGCTCCTCACTTGTTTGTCATTATCTCTGAGAACCATTACATTAAAGTGGTCAAAGGTATTTTGAGAACTCTGAACCCTACCAGCTCACCTCTTGATCCTGCCTGTGCTTGGTTAGTAGAAGTCTGCCTTCATCTTTGCCCCGGTTGTCCTAGTAATGCTGTCCATTCAGAGAGGTTTTGTTACATGCACTGTAAAGTAGTAGTAAGTCCAGTACTAAAATGCAATCTAATCTGGACTTATCCTTGCTCAGAAATTTCTGACCCATTACCACCCACACAGTTCTGGCCCAAATGTTGGTTAAGACAGTTATAGAAGCTTCAAGAGTATTTTAAGCCAGCACCTATCTCTCGCTGATTCAGTCAGTACACATAAATGAGAAACTCTTGATCAGATGATGGGAAGATGCTTTTTGGTTAGTAGACGAGGGAGTGGGCTGCCTATTGTATTGTTGGATCTTTTAACATAATTTGACACCATAGATAAGTCTACTCATTTCAACAGGTTATTCAAAGTGGTTAAAGGTGACCTGCCCACAATTACATGGCCCGGTTCATTTTTTAAACATTGCTCACAGACTGTGACCCTTTATTCTTTCTTGTCTAGTGAACTATCCCTTATTTGTGGGGAGTGGTGGGGCTGAACCTTGTATCTGACCTTCCTTAATGTTTACCAGGTTCCTTTCTTCAACAGAAAGTGTTGTGTTCTTGTCTTGGCACTACAAGCCTAGTGTTGTGCATTGGTGTACTGAATATTGAAGACGAGTGTGAGTTTAACAGAGGTGTGCGCGATAAATATATACTTCCATCGGCTAAGCCCACGGGGATTAGAACTTTTTTGTACATACCTCTTGTACTCATTGTGTAGGTGCTACACTAGTCCTCAGCCTGGAACTAAATCCCAACACTAATATGAGACAGCTTACTTCATCTTGCATACCTTCGGTTACATATCTGTCACCAATAGTGCATAACTAGAAACTGTCTCAAATCTGATTTTACACACTATGTACATAAAGTAACACTTACACTGATTTAAAAGACTGTATTGTCATTGCTGGTATTATCGTTCTAGTGTAGCCTTTGAGTAAGGAGGATTGGATGGAATTTTAGAATTAGGCCTCATTTCATGGTGATCAGAACTGCATTGGAGGTCATGTGTTTGAGGATTTGTTTGAATAGTGTCTGTACTGTTGTACTGTAGTTTCGTGTATGTGGCACTTTTCACCCTTGGCAAGGCACTGGAGTGCTTTCTGGACTGGTAGCATGCTGCTCCATGGGAGTACTCTGTATGGATAGGGTAAGTGCTGTGCCTGAGGATAAGATTTGTGTTCAGATCTTGTTTATTCAAGCATCTATGCATGAGCTTGAAACGTAAAGGAGTGACTATACGATTTATAAAGTGTTGCTGCTTTCCAAGAAATGGGTTTCAAAGTGCTAACCACGTCACAGAGGAAAGAGGAACAAGTATCTGCAATGTAATATGTCTGGCATTTACGTGAGTTTGAGCTATTGGCATTGTAAATGACAATGCCTTTTATTTATGTTTTGGTTTCTAAAACATAAATAAAAGGCATTGTCATTTACAATGCCAATAGCTTAAACTCTTGCAAATGAGAGACGTATTGCATTCCAAATGCTTGAAGGCATCGCTGAGTTGGCCCCTTCTGTCTCCCATGGCCCCTGAAGAGCTCCCCGTTTGCTACGAGTTAAATAAACAAGTCGGTGGTCACAACTGCCCTGGAGAGACCCTCCTGCAGTAGGAGAAACTCATTAAAGAAAATAGTGCTTAAAGACTAAAGAAGACGTACCGTGTAACAACCAAAGTAAAAGGGCCAGTCCTCATGGGAGGTTACTAATGAAGACAAGGTGTTACTAAGTAGGGACTAACAAGCCTGATAACGAATCAGAAGCCAGCATTTACGAAGGACAGTACACAAGCCAATAATAAATATTGGCGTAAGAGTGGGTGGGGCTTCAAGTACATACTCCTATACAGCATGACTCTTTTGGGAGTTAGCAGATTAGGCCTTTAATTACATTTCAGTGCTGGTGGAGGTAGTAGATAAAACATTGAAAAGTAGTACTGTATATTGGAATGTTCCCAGTTTCCCCATTCATGCAAACACTTGGTTACATTTCTGGTCCAACAGGCCAGGCACTTTAGGCATGCTAGTAGTAGCAGTTTCTAACTTTCTTGTAGTCGCTCTTTGTGAATATAGCATCCAACAAGGGTGAAAAACATAAGACTGTCACTTAAGTAAGTGTTATCAAGCACTGCATTCACCATAACACATTGGGGTTAACTGAGTGCTGGGATGTGAGGTAGTATGCTCCCACCCTCTTTTTGTTTAAAAACGTTTCCTTGAGCTAATGAGCTGACAAGCTCTGGCTGATGCACCTGCAACTTGTGAGTGGTTCACAGACCTGAGAAGACTTTGGTCAGCATTTCCAGCACCCCCCAAAAAATGTGTTACTCTCTACTGAAGAAGGACAGCTATCCCGAAACACCTGTCTAGAGATACCCAGCGCTAGGTGCACCAACAACGGTTAAGAACTAAAGACTGTCACTGAAGTAAGTGTTATCATGCACTGCATTTAATATGATGCATTGAGCAATGATGGGATGTGGAGCAGTGTGCTCCCACCCTCTTTTTGTTCCTATCAATCTGTGCATGAGCTATAAATGTTTTTTTTGTTGAATTTTTGGAATGAAATCTTTTTGAGTCAAGGTGTCTTTATATTTTTAATCCTATTTGCCATAATACCAGAGAAGCCTATTAAATCTAATTTTAGCTAAGAAATGGGCTTATATCCTTCACAATCATTTGGATCCTTGTGTTGCTTCAGAATGAATGATGTGGTAGTATGATGCCATGCTTGAGGGGCTGCTCCTCCTGAGATCTTTTAATTAAAGAACGTTATCAGTACTGGGGTGACATGGTCAATAATTACTCTAAAGACCTCTGCTTAGAGTCCTGCAGCCTTAGCCTTCTTTAGTCATTGTATACTGTTCCTCACCTCTTCCCCAGTTATCCCTTGCCCTAAGTCCTCTCTTTGTTCATGAAATAATCCTGGAAGACCTAGGCTTTCAACCCACCTTACAGTCTCTTCAATTTTTGCTGATAGGGATTCTTTATATAACTTATGAAAATGTTTTTAAAACACTGCCTCCATCTTAAATATATTTTCCCATTTTCCTTCATTGCCAGAAGTGAACTGTACCCCTCCCCATACTACAATTTACTAGCTTTGTTTCTGCTTCTGGATGATCTTGTGGCCTGCGCAGTAGGATAACCCATTATGGTAATTTGTGTGCGGATAGAGAGTGGTTTGAATCCTGGTAGGACAGCTCAGTATATTAATTTGTTTGTTGCAGAGGACTGTGTAAGACCAGAAGTGGCTCCAGTGCTACTGTGATATTCTAGTGAATGAGTATGCCTACTGCAAAGTTATGCATGCTACTCGTAGGCTAGTTAGTTGAATCCATAGTCACTCTAGTGCTGAATAAAGTGAGTATTGTAGAATAGCAATGCAAATGCACACACTTAGAGAAGTGTTCTTGCATTATATGCTTTGTGTACATTGTCAGTGAGCCCCCATGATGCCCGCAGCACAGGAAGGGACTTGTGCCTTCTGGACCCTCCTCTGCTTAGGGCTATGCTTATAGACAGGTTCCTGATTAACCTGGTGCCAAATCCATGAAGAACACTCTGTCCCATTTTGGATCTCAAGACTAGGAAAAACACACTAGTCATTGCTGAGCCTGTTTGCCCAAATGTTTTTCCACCACTGTGCGAGTTCAACCATGAATTGTATATTTTCCGGGCAGGACAGACTTCAGTTTGAGCAAACAGCAAGCACAATGATGAAATCGTACCTTAGTTTTGAAGAGGGCGCTTTGTCCCTACATCCTAGTCACATGCGAGATGTGGACTCCCTGCTGCCCTCAGAAGAATACGCACAGCCCAGTAGTCGTATTTATTAACAAACAACATTGTTTTACCCTTCACAGTCATATAATACTCAATATGAAAATCAACCTAAAGAAGGAAATGTAACATTTTTAAAACAAGGAAAACAACCAGAAGAAACCGCTTTTAATATTTGCAGAAAAATGTTTAACTGCACAAAAATGATGAGGTATACATTGCTGCTTTCCAGAACCACATCTCATAGTTATTTATGGCCAATCCCAATATCTTAACAGCTTTAATCCACTTGCATGACCTAAAAATTGAGTGATTTGAAAAGGTATTGAGCTTGAGGGCCTGTATCATCCTGGAGTGCTCATACTCTGAAGTTGGTCTTGGTCAGCCGTCTCTAGACATGCTGGCCTGTAACAAACGCCCCTTTTAAGGTCTCACCTACCAAACAGTGCAAAGTGACGGCCAGCAAAAAACCTGCTCAGGGTTTACCTTGAACTTACTGTGAGCTTTTACCCATCCATTGCCAACCATTGATTGTCTTAATTGTCACTATCATCTGCCTGCTTCTTTGTTGGTTTGTCTTTCTCTTCTTGAGTTTGTCCCTCCCATGGAGCATATACTCTTTACCATCCGTTTGATTGGCTGACTTGTATCACGCCACTGCTGAATTCCAGGGAGCTACTTTTTCGTTTTGGTAAAGCATTCCATGGAGTGCATGTGTTTTTCAGTTCTCCTCCTCCTTTGCTTGAGTGACGTGCTCTGGGTTTGCTTTCTCTATTGTGTGCAGCTCGTTCTTTTCCTTGTTTGCTTGTCACCCCAAACTCCCTTGTGTTCCATATTGGTCTCTCCCTCTCGCCTACTGCCTCATTATGCTGTCTCTCTGTTGTGCTTCTCCCCCCAAACTCCCCTGTGCTGCCTGATATTCCTTTCACTGTATATTTCTCTCACCACCCCTTCATGTTGTTCTCTCCCTCATGTGCTACTCTTCCTCTCCTCCCTATCAACCACCCCTCCTTTGCCTCTCCTCTCCCTGTCCTTTTTATTTTTATGTTTTCTGCTTTCAAACTAAAAAGTTTCTTCTGTTTTTAAATTTACTTATCCAAGTGTAGTCTAGCAGAGGCCGCCCCCGAAGGGGGCTCAAGGGCCGGCGCCATAATGGCCGCCAGAGCCCGACAAGGAACGAACTGGTTCTCGCCGGCGGGAAGCGCCGCAGGGCGAAACACCCTCAGGCCCCCGCCCCCTCCCCTTCCAAGAACAATGGGGAGAAGTGGAAGGGGAGATATAAGGCGTCGCTGCCCCCTGCAGCAGCCCACTTGCATATCATGGGAGCTGGGGGAGTGCCGCCAACGGTAAATAAATGTGTCCTTTCGTAAGAGCTCATGTGAGCAGCTAAAGCGCCTCAATACCTTTGGGTCGTTCCAGGAGTAGAAGTAAGCATGGGTGGGTGCCTTCCAGCACCGCGCGTCCCAGCCGCTAGGCGCCTGTAAAAAGAGCGTTTTTCCGGTAGGCATGGATCAAGCACCAGACAGGGAATGCTGGGCTGCAGTGACACAGTGCTTGTGTTAGCTGCAAAGACCGTATAATAGGCAGATCACCAGGGCACTGTAGATTCTGAGTTTGGGCTGGCCCAGAACAAGCAATCGGCGCTTCCGTATTGCCTACCTGTAAGGTGCAGCAGAGTGTGGGATGTCAGAGCTGTTAAAAAAAAACAAAAAAAAAGGGGTCGAAAAACAAAAAACAAAAAGCAGAGCGATAGTTAAACACGGCCTGACAGGAGCGCAATAGAGGATGTTGTGTGATGAAGGTATGCTGTATTACGCCTCCACAAGAGGCATCTTACTGTCTCTCAATTTTGATTTCATGTATACCCATGGCGGGAGGAGACAGTACTGTAAGGCACCGAAGAAGGACACAGGTGTGCCAAGGCAGTAAGGGCGAAGATGGAGCAGGGCGCATCATTGCGCTTGTGGGAAGATTACCGTCGGAGCTGACCAGATGTGGGGGGGAGCCGCCTCCCTGGCGGCGTGGCGGAAACAACGAGTGTATTGGTCTGTATGGGAGCACACCGACGGGGAGGTGTGTAGAAGGAGGGCCACTCACTTTGGGATGCCGCACGGCAGGGTGAGTGCGCCTGACAAAATTGGGGTAGCAAACGGGGACGGCGCTCGCAGCCCAGCCCCCGCCAGAAGGTGGGGCACAAAAGAGACTAACAAGGTAGCGGGTTGGGGGCCTAACTCCAGGGAAAAGGCTACCCCCCACACGCGAAGGGGCGTGGTTAACAACAAAGAACAATCTACGAGCTGTCAGGGTGATTTACGACCCTAGGAGTTGCAAATGAGCAAACAAGACAAACCAGTGATTTATGGCCAGCCGATGATTTATGGCTGATGATTTATGAGGCTCATGCAGAATGATTTATGACAGCGGAATGAGGACAGATTGTGACAGAATGATTTATGACATACCAATGATGTATGACCCATGATTCATGGCTGATGATTTATGATGCTCACGCAGAATGATTTATGACCACGAAATTCTGATGGCATGTGACAGAATGATTTATGACATACTGATGATTTATGACCCATGATTTATGGCTGCTGATTTATGGTGATCAGGCAGAGTGATTTATGGCAACAAAGGAAGGGCCAACAGAATGATTTATGATGGATAATGATTTATGGCCCATGATTTATGATGTCCAGCTGACAATGCGCGACATCGCATTTGTAATAATGAATGACATGATTTATGACCCCGGCCTCCAAGGGGATGTCCGGGGGAATTGTACAAGTGTGACTATGTAATAAGTAATAAACTGCGGCCAACAATTACCACCACATACGACGATTGTTGGCTGTGTTTTTAGTAATGCAGATGCACAAGTATGGTACGGTTCCTGGAATGGGCGCAGTGCGGCCGTTATGCCATATTGGATATGTAAAGAAAAAAAAGGATAATGGCACCTGCGTCATTCTGTAGGCCGGCGCATGCATGGTGACACATGTGTGCCTACAGAATGACCCTACCAGGAAAAGTGATCCGGTCATTGCCACGCCCCTTTCGTTTTGCCTATGCTGTGCAGCATTAACAAGCAGCATTGGCAAAGCCAATAGTTCCAAAAGGTGAGACAGTTGGCATTGCCAGTGCTTTATATCCTCTGTGCCTCCCGGGTTGCGAATAAAGGTTAGGAATAATGGACCATTGTTGTGTGTTCCAAAATTACCAACCCTCTCCATTTTCAACTCTTGGGAGAAAATGTTCTTGCAAGGCGGTAGTATGTTGAACTGTGAAAATGGAAGTTCCCCTAGACCATAAATAAGGAAAGGGAATACTACTATATTCACCAGCCTCCTACCTCCAAATTGGAAAATTCTAATATCAACTTTAAACCTTAGCACTAATTTCATCAATGACAGCTCCACAAAAATACCTTAAAACACTGCCCCCTCCAACTACCAGCTTAAAGGATAGGGGTGGTTTTCTCACAGTGGTTGGTGTTAGGATGAGGAGGCATCAAATTGGCAAACAGGATGAAACCTCAAACGCCTCTGGATTTTCAGCGCTTAACTGGCCCCAGGGCAACACTATTGAAGCCTGATGATGTACTTTCTGCTCCCCCATGGTTGTATGTCATATTATTGAGGTCTTAAATATAGACTTACAAAAATATTAACTAAAAGATATCGACTAGCACTGTATTGACAATAGAAGTATATCTAGATAAGTGTAGATTTATTTATTATTTTTAACTCCACGTCTACATACCTTTAAGATATATACTGTCATATATACTGACCTTGACAATACAGTGGTAGTTCACATTCTGGAGTCACTATTTTCGTAGGTTGATATTAGAAACTCATGTATTATGGTAGTATGCTCCCCTCCCCTCTAGTCTAAGGCGTCAAACGTGAAAAGCAGCACCACGTAGGAACAGGAAGAGCCTGAAGCATCAACAGTGCAATTACTGTTTTCAGTGCTTGAACTTTTGAAGACGTGGGGGTTCCCCTGCCAACCTTTCCTAAGTGAGCGACTACTCCTCGATTTTCGCTTGAAGGGGTAACATGTCCTGTCCCTCTCTGTACTCAACGTGCTGAACATCAGCCAGAGATTTCTGTATTTTGCTTCAAAGCCACGTCAAAACTCATCATGCATTTAGGGTATATCAGTATTCTGCACTTTTTCTTAAAGTGTCTGTCCCTTTTTGGAATTTTTAATGTCCGACGCTGACGTGATTTGGGGGTGAAATCCCTCTAAACTGCGCTGCGTTGAGGGAGGTGGTGTAATATGTGCATTTCATGTGTGCATTCCATAGGATACCTGTATTTTCAGATTCACATTAATGTAGATTAATGTAGATGTTTATTAACCTACTTCTTCTACTTGCCTCAGTTTTAAGGTTGCATGAGTACAATTTTCCCTCAGGCGCATTGCATTTGAAAAGAGACACCAGATAGGCCTGGCTGATGGGGAATTCTAGACACTGCAACAGTGTGAGGGCTGAACAAGCACTCAGTGGGAGGCTGAGCCGTCTAACACGACTTATTTAATTATGAGTAAACAACAATCTGCTCCTATAACCTCCTATTAGCAAAGTGACAAAGGGTATTTATTGTCAGCGCTCTGCCGCCCACTCAAGGGCTGTTCCACGTTTCTGCTTTTACTGCCATTTTAAACTTTTCTCAGCTCTATGGTGCTGGGTGCCCTGCTCCTTCAGCATTTTTAGTTGAATCCCTAGGTTGTTGGTCATTCCACTTGACGTCGGTATTTGTTTTCTCTTAGAAGGTGCCATTAAGCAGTGCTGTGCGTACATTTAGCAGCTGTCCACTCACACGGAAGGGGCCCCCTGAGGCTGATGACAGGCAGGGAAGACAGGGGGGAGGACCAAAATATAATTAAGAAGAAATCCCTCTGCCTGTATACTAATATATATGGTGCTAAACAGTCACTGGTGCATTAGACAGCCAAATTGACCTGGCCTTCCAAATTATGATATAAACGACATTATATACTGAAAAATCACATTTATTTATGTTGTTTTGTCAAAATGGTAAAACACATCATAAGATGAATATCAAAATTCCAAGCGCATCCTACGTCATACACACACGACCTCTCAAACAGAAGAAACAGACACATACCCAGACAGACTCTTACATACTACCCATGCAAAATTCACTATGCAACAACACAACATTGTTTTAAAAAAGCAATTACAGAACCCTCCCAAAATGTATGGGGTTACATAATTAAAAAGTACCATTATATAGAATCCATCACAAGAACCGGGGATCAAATAATCAGTTCCAGCGCTGGAACTGGTTGTGTCTTCTTTGTTCTCATCTTCCTTTGTGAGAAGAAATTGGATTATGAGCTGCATGATTAACTGATTATTTAATCCACTGATATTATGATGGATTCTATCTAATTGTACTTTTGAATTCTGTAACCCCATACATTTTGGGAGGGTTCTGTAATTGCTTTTTAAAACAATGTTGTCTTGTTACAAGGTTAAATAAATAAAAGCATTGTCATTTACAATGCCAATAGCTCAAGCTCTTACGAGACCTATTGCATTGCAAATGCTTGTTGGTTACAGGGTGCCTACCCGTGTCGTTGAATATAAATTGAATCTAAATAGTGGTTTTCTGGTAACATGGAATCGAGTTACTTACAGAGATACGTAGAGATGTTTTTCTAACATGATATCTTTTGGAATAAAAAAGGCTAAATTACCTTTATTTAGCCTTTCCTTCCACCATGTAAATTTGTTGTTATAACGGAAGCTATTAAGTCTAACGTAGTAAGGGATTAACCATATGAAAGAAGCGTTACCTTTTCGTCACAGTCATTACCTAATGATTATTACCTCCTCCCACCAGTATAGTCACCAAGCATTTAGTCCATGTTTTCCATCCCATCCCTCCAAGATGGTTTCCTTTCTACTTCCTGGGGAATTATATAAAGCAAGCTTCTCCAACAAATCACATGTAGCTCATGAGCGACTGTTAGCTCTCCATCTACCTGTGGTTAACTTTCCTGTGTGCCTATTAAATTTGAATCTTTTGCTTGGTTGAATTAATATATGCACACCAAAATTGAAAAGTGTTTATTTGAGACAAAAATGTTTATATTTTCAGATCTCATAATTTCCAGTTTTCTCTAAAGCTGGCATTTGAATGGTAAATCATTTTAAGTCTTATTACTAATAATTATTATTTCCACTGTATTATTACCTTGCTGGTGTAGCTGTTATTCATTACCCTTTTTGAGGCAATCCAAATGGACGAAGCCTTTTTACTTTACTACTGATAGTCATGCATTGAGGTAATCACAGGCAGTAATCTTGCATAGGGTGACCACTAATGTAATCTTGTTTGATGTGTACATCAATAATAATATTAGTAGCGCGGATGATTTTCATTGAACATACGTAGCTTTTATTAGTGAAAAGGATGGAGGCACCTGATATAAACGGAAACCAGACTAACATCTTATCCTGTTTTATTTCTTCTGCAGAATATGGTTACCAGGATAAAGTTGAGTGATTATATCTATTAAAAATGAGGAGTGAGGGTCTGCTAAGCAACCCGAATATTGCTAAAATACCACATTGTAAGAGGTCCTTCTAAGCGGACCCAAAAGGTGGTAGCTGAGTGGGAGTAAGAGCTTCTGGTAATCGAAGCCAGTTGCAGTGGTTGGTGATCTGGCACATGAGATGTGAGTTTGAGCTGTCACATCTTTAATACGGTATGTGCTAATTTGACCACATAAAACTCTGTTGTATTGGGGCTACGGTGGGATTGGGCAGTGAGTTGCCATGCAACAAAAAGCAGGAGGTAGCAGAGTGCGAGCATATTTGAGTAGCACTCTGACTGGGACGCGCTTGAAGGGGCACACAAGAGCGGATATCGGACACGTTTTCAGCGCCGTGAGGGCAACGGCAGACTTACTTTGGTTGCGAAAGGGCTCCAAGCAGAGAGCATTATTCTGCCTATAGACCTCCAGGTCAGCCGTGAGGGCAACGGCTCCACCGAAAAACTCCATCTCCCAGGCTCCCGTGTGGCGCTTGCAGGTGACGCCAGTGGCAGGCGTCACCTGCCTACATCTACGCTGCTCGCCTCCCGCAGCGCGGGACGCGCGCGGGCAGCCCCCGGGCAAAGCCCGGGCCAAGGGCGGGCCCGTCCTTGCCAGTCATCGCCAGGAGGAGGCAGGGCTGGGCCCCCCCCTAACACCGCTGGTCCGGGGGTTTTTGGCTGTTAAATTGCTGCTGGCTACCCGAACTGATACCTACCATGGGGAAAAAGACTTCAGCAGCACCCAGAAGAACGGGTAAGCCCAAACAACCTGTAGTACCACCTACTACCCCATTGCCAAGCCTGACGGCCATAGACAAAATGTTACAAAAAACTATTGGCGTTGTCGCCACGGCCATCCAGAATACTGAAAGGCGCCTATCGCTCCCACCAAGTTTGCCCTTATTTATGCATCACGAACACTCCTTTGAAAAATCATTTGATTCTTTGCTTGCTACATCTTATGCGGGGCTCCCGGGCGCTGATACTAATGAGAACCGCATAAATGGAAATGCAGCATCTTATGGCCACCTGCCCACGGACACCAGGCTATCGTCAACCCCCACTATGTTAGAGCCAAGCTCGAACAGGGACTCGGATTTCTTGCCATCACCAGCTAACAATCCGATTCACACAGAAGGGATCGGCTCATGTCCCGACCCTGATGCTTTGGACTTAGATGGGGATAAATGTACCAGTGCACTAATGCAAACAAGGGGCCAGAAAGCAAAGAGGCAAAAAGCTAAGAGCAAACGGAAAAATACTGAGCCTGTACAAAATAAACAGAAGGGTGGGAACAGCCAACCACGGAGGTCTGCTGCCCCCGTAGTGCGAAACAAGGTTAAGGGGGATGGTCTACCCAGCGAGATGGATTCCTCAATTATAGAAATCAACACAGCGTCAGGGGCCCAGGGATTCTGGGGGAGACTGGAGACACTGATATCTACTCTCTTGGGACCAATGAACCTACATGTACTGAACATAGAAAAGAGGTTGAGAGTACTTACTGACCATGTATCTAAACTGAGTTCAGGGCGCCATCAAGAAACCTTGCCCTCTCTGGGGGCAACTACCATAGATAACGCCCAAACGAGTCAGATTAACACGTTTAATAAAATTAATATTAGCGACCCCTTGTTACCCTCAAAACCAAGTACAAGCAAGAGCCTACCACCCGTGGAACTCCTTGCCAAACGGGCACCTAAACCAAAATCCCCCAAGGTTGCCACCTTTGTAGAGACGGATCAAACTGTCTCCAAAAGCAATATGGCATATCTAAGACAAACCAATACTGATGCCCGACATGCTTCATCCTCTTCCCCGCCCAAGTCGGACCAGTCTATACTAACTATTGCAAAACAAATTCCGGCCCGCATCAGCTTACCCCCAGAGTGCGGACCCTACGTCCTGGTTTTAGCTAATGTCCCCAAACTAAGGAAAGACCAAGAGGAAAATTTCATCAACCTAAAAAATAGAACTCTCCACTGGTTATCCAGATATTGTCAATTCCCGATGGATGGCGCCGGAGAGATTATTTATACCCAAAGAGTGGGGTGGGTGGGCCCTCTAAGAAAAAAGTTTGAAGTGGACTGTATAATTATACATTTTAGGTCCCCACAATGGGCTCAATGTACGTTAGCAAAAGCCCCACAGCCCTCTCATTGGGAATACAACACCACTCTTCTCCCTCTTGGGTACTTTTATAGGCACCTAATAGATCCTAACCCTAGTTTTGGGACTAATTTCTTGGGACATCGACAGGACATTAATATCAATTTTAGAAATAATAATCGACGTTACCACCAGGACCAACATCCTGACCCTAGGAAAGGCCTCTCATTAGGTAACGTGACCGTAATACCAGCACACCAAATGTTACATCCCCCTTTTTCAGCCGTTCCCCAGTGTATCCCTAGGGAGAGGCCTTATGCAGCGACCAACCAACATTTTTACAGGGATGAGCATGAGAGGAGGTACCTGTATAATGTCCCAACCTACAATCGATTTGAATATGCTTTTTCAAATCTAGAAGAAGAGGACTGACTGGGGGACAGTGCAAGGAATACTGAATGCGCTGAGGTAGCTGATGTAACTGGGGAACTTCTAGATCTCACTAAAATTATCATAACTCAACCTATGGCCGTACAGTATGCCACGGTCAAACCCCCAGTCGCATGTGAGGATGCAACAACAACCTTGCCAATCAATCCCAGGCAGATTATTAGGGACAAGCATTTAGGTAGCCCTAGCGGCTCTGATTTGTCAATCCTTAGCTGGAACGTTGCAGGCATAGAATCAAGATTGTCTGACCCACAATGGGTCCAGCTATTGGACGGCAAAGACATTATAATGTTCCAAGAGACCTGGGCCGTCGGGAATGTGCACCTAGAGGGTTACCACTGTTTTAGCGTGTTCGCCTCTAAGCCTGCCTTTGGTCGTGCAATGGGAGGACTTTTTATTGGAATCAGGATATTGGCGGTGGTACTTTTAAGGATTTATCATTCGGGAACCCAAATATCCAGGTTCTTGAATACAAGCGAAAGACCAAGATTTATTTAATTAACTTTTACAACAATGATTTTTATTCTGTACCAAATAGGAACTATATAGCACTTTCTAATATATTGGTACACCTTGAAACAAATATAGGTTTAGACGAGAAGTCAGGGATTCTCATCGGGGGGGATTTTAATGCGAAAATTCCAGGGAAACATCGACTAGAGGACAAAAGCTATTCGGATCTAGCAGACCGAAGAGGCACTGAACTTGTTAAGATACTAAACGAACACATCCTTAGCAATGTAATGGAAGCAAGCCAAACTTCAAGGACGACCTGTGCCCCCACGTATAGAGGGAGAGATTCCTGCTCAACGATTGATTTTATTTTTACATCCCCCTACCTAACAGATCATGTCACAGACTCTAATGTGGTAGAGACATTATATGGAGACCACAACCCCCTTACAGTTATTTTGTATTTGGGCCCTAGCCCAGTATATGCCAATTTTAATGGCGCAAGAGACATCACACCATCTGGTGATGGTCTCCGTCTAAAATGGAGGGTAATTGATTGTGGAGCCCTACTTGACCGTGTAAAAAATGATCATTTAGAATTAATAAATTCTTGCTTATCATCCGATGGGGATTGCCATAGAATAGTTACCGATTTTGGTAAACTATGCGTGGCAATCAAAACTTATTTGTCAGTCCCATTACCCACTAAGGCGAAAGACCCAAGATGGTTTGACTCCGCCTGTTCTATGGCAAATAGGGACCTACGCAGGGTACTAATCATCAAGCCAAGGAATCCAGTGGAGGTACAGACAACTAGGAAACTTTATAAACAAAAAATAGCCGAAAGAAAGGCGGCACTTTTGATGGAACAGTGGGAGTCGCTGGTTGTTAGCGCTAACCTGAAGAGTAGTGGGCCATTTTGGTCCGCTGTCAGGAAAATGCGCAATATGGGTAAATTTTTATCCCCAACCAGCTGCAATATAATCAGTGGCACTTGGGAAGCCCACTTTTCCAAAATATACGCTGCTCCCCTCGAGGAAACAATTACCCCAGATCTGGGACAGCTGCGAGACTTGCGGATTGACCTTTCTGAGTTGGTAACAGCTGTCAGAGAGAGCCTTGGTAACAAGGCCCCCGGCCCAGATGGTTTCCCTATAGATATTATAAAGCATAGCCCAGATCTATGGGCGCCAATCTTACACAATGTTTTTAACAGTTTGTCAAGAGTACCCATCCTTAAGACGTGGTCTTCTAGTATCATAGTCCCAATCTATAAAAAGGGCGATAGGTCTGATCCAGCTAAGTACCGCCCAATCTCGCTCCTGGATAACACCTTAAAAATACTCGGGCAAGTTATTTATAATAGGGTGGTAGAGTGGACGGAAGATTCTGACCTACTGGATCCATGCCAGATGGGATTCAGGAGCGGGGTGGGCACAGTCGAGCAATGTTTGGACCTAAAACTAATAATTGACAAGTATAACGTTGCTCGATCGTCCCCCATATATCTTGCTTTTATGGATCTTTCATCTGCGTTTGACCTGGTAAACAGATCAAAACTGTGGACCATGCTTCTTAATCACGGATTGGTAGAGGTCCTAGTGCATTTTCTGGTGTATCTTCATACTGATCTTAGGGTGCAAGTTAGGATTGGGTTGGGTGGTGAAGTATCCGGAGCTATAAAAATCGGCAGGGGGTTAGACAGGGGTGCGTTTTAGCACCCCTGCTGTTTATCCTCTATATCAATGGCATAGCTAAGGTTTTAAAACAAGTAACTAGAGACGTGCCAATTATTCAGGGGCATCCTTTGCCAGTTTTACTATACGCAGACGATGCGGTCCTTATGGGCCGCACCCCTAACGCCCTCCGTCTGCTTGTGGAAAATTTTGTCCATCATATGGAGGGCTTAGATCTGCGTGTAAATTTAAAAAAATCTTTTGTTATGTCATGCGGACCCGGGAAACGGAAACTCAATACCATTCATATTGGGTCTGACAAATTAGATTTCGTAAATTCTTTTATATATCTCGGGGTGGCTTTCGCTGCGAACAGCTCATGGAGTGGGCACTCTGCCCACGCCATGAGCAAGTTCTCGAAGGCCATCAACTCAATATTGAGTCTTCCACGCCCTAAGAAATTAGGTGCTACCAGTGCTATCTTAAAATTTTTTAGATTGCAGTGCATCCCTGTTGCCACCTACGGGGCTGAAGTTTGGGCCCCCGCCAAAAACCCCGGTATTCAACGTGAAGAGACCCGCTTTTGTAGGAAAGTACTGGGTGCCCCAATCTCGTCCTCTGGATTTATCTGTCAGAAAGAGTTAAATCTCCCTTACATCTGTGATTTTATTAGAAGCAGACCAGCTTTATTCTGGCTGAGAATCTGGAGGAATAACGCAGCCTCCTTAACACAAGATATAATTAAAGATTGCCTTAGATGTGACCACGGCCTATCAATCCCATGGCTTGCTGGAGTCTCAAAAACATTAAGTGCCGTGAATAAAGGCGATCTTTTCTCAGATCCTTCCAGAATTGGATGTAAAGACAAGGTAGAGGTTAAACATGCACTATATGCACTTTTTGAAACAGAAAGGATGGAAAGGGAAATATCCAAATCCACCATTGTTAGATACATGGAGAACGACCTGTGCAGGCAACCCCTTCCACTTTATCTTACCCTTCCTATGTCTAGCTGGGAAAGGTCTCTGTTATTTCGTCTAAGGGCAGGTTCTATAAAATGTTTGCTGGGTTTTCCCTTGGGTTATACCCATCCCACTGAATGTAATCCTTGTCCCTGTGATGGTACCAGTAAACAGAATGATCTGCATTTTTTATTTTTCTGCAAATTTTACTTAAAATATATTAACTGGTTTTTAACACCTTATTTTAGAAAACAAAGACCCCTCTCCCTGGAGGAGTCCCGTCTAATGTTACTCTCCCTGGACACGGAGGAATTGACTTTTCGCACTAGCACCTTCTTAAGACTAATAATATGTGTACGTAAAACGATGGAAAACCCCTGAAAGATTGCTGTTTTAGTTCCTTTTTTTAACTGTATTTTGTATATTGTAATAATGAATTGTTTTTATGTCTGTACTTTTATGAATTTAAGTAATTCGAATAAAGGTCTTTTGAATTGAATTGAATTGACTGGTTATCTGGGCATAGTGACGGTATCTAGGAAGACTGTTATTGCAGCGAGCACACCTGTGGGTCAGCATGAAGGGTTCTGATTTATTTAATTTGCTTGGCACTGCTATTTAAAGAAATGCCTCAGGCAAATAGTACGTTAGTGAGGGTGAGTTAACATTATGGAAGAAACATGTAGAAAAGTGGCACAATGTGGAATCCTGCTGTTTTGGAGGAGCTGGCTCTATCAGTTCCCACTATATCTGACGTGCAGCTGATGATCCAAGAGGCAGTATAGGCTTCATTTAAAGCAAAAAAGACTCCTCGTTCACCTAAGAATGCTTGGATACCCCTGACCCTCATGATCCTGATGTGGAGGAAGAGTTTTAGGGGGCATTTATCCATGGGGCAGAGGTGTTGGAACATATCAGACTTGATATGGTCTTTCCAGATCCCCCATTATTCGATGAGTCTTAAGATATTTTTGCCATTACCTCAAAAAAGATCCGTTAAGAAACGTATGGAGACTAAGTGGAAGTAAGTGTACTAGAACAGTTTTCCGCATTTGCTGAGAGATACCCATTACAGGGTTTTTCGGTTTCGTATCCATTCATTGTGTGAGTGAACTCTTTGATGGCAAGTGTGTGTAATTGGGGCTATAATTTTGAAAGTCGCTTTGCCACCAGATACCATAGACAAGAGGGTGAATTTGGCAATGAAAAGTGCCTATGCTGCTTCAAACTTCGCTATTAGGGCAGCTCCCTATGCTAGTTACATTGTTGGGGGTTTCTTCCCACTCACCCCATATTTTGGGCCCTCTGTTGATCTTCCAATATTCTCGAAGGGTGCGGATGGTGAATATATGTGATTCATCCTCAGCCAGGGAAGAGCACGATGTGGTTCCTGAACTGGGTCATTTTTTTAGGCAACTTTGTTGCAAACTCTTGTCGTTTTACAGCTTTCATACTGTTGAGTGATTTCGATCTGTACCACTGCTCCGACTGCTTTTTGTATGAGGATAATGAAAATGACTTTTATGGTTTGGTTCAGTGACTTTTATGGTTTGGTTCAGTGACTTTTATGGTTTGGTTCCGGCGCACCTGAAATGTTCTCAACAAGGGGATCTGCTCAATAGCAAGATCTTAGAACATGCCCTTGTTATGTATTCAGTAAGGAGGATGTCATTTGTAAGGCACGAATTCCAACCTTTAAGGGGGCAGAGTCAAGCTTGATAATGAATTATATTTTTGTATCGTACTGTTTATTCTCCTCCCTGTTCAAGTTTAATGTACTTTGACACACCCAGAGCGATCATAATAATCCTCTTTTGGCAACTTTTCGCTGGTCCCAGACTCCAGTTAATATGGTAGTTTATACAAGGAATCAGTTAATACCAAAGACCAGGGGAAAAGACTTAAATGGGCCAAGGTTGTCCCGGCTGATTTTAATTCCTACGTGTTGTCCTCCTGTTAATGTGATTTCTGTACTTTTCTTGACAAAAGAGCCGCTGATTGTAAAATTTTGGCTGCCTTTTCGAATTTTACGGGGCGCATTAAGGCCACGCTTGCCTTGCCCAGTGCAGCACAGCTGGCAGCTCCTTCGAAGTGGTTTGACAAGTCATGTTCTCAGGCCCATAGGGTGCTAATGGCTTCTCTGCAAAGGCATCACCATAGTTGTGAGGAAGTGAGGAGGGTTAGGGCTTGTTACTGTCAGGCTCGTCATATGAGGAAGAGGAATTTAAAGAAGGGACTATGGGACAATTTACTGGGGGCCTGTGCCTCTGGGAACAGCGCAGTGTTTTGGAAGGTCGTGAACCACCCCCTGTTCTGCCCTGAGCAAATGTCGGCGCAGACCCTCACTATTACTCCCTAGGCCTGGCTTGATCACCTTGAGGCCATTTACACCCTTGAGAATGGTAAGGATCTGTACGGTAGTGGTTGCAAAGCCAGTGGACTTTGCTTCCAGTGGGAGGAAATAAAGAAATCTATTATGTCCCTACCAAATATCAAGGCACTGGGTTTGGATGGGGTACCAGGGGAGTTGTTTAAATCTTAAATTGGTCTTTGGGTCCCTATACCACAGCACCTCAATGCAGCCATCCGCAGCTCACTACCCTCCATCTGTTATTGTGCCCATTTTTAGGTCTCGCCTGACCCAGCGCATTCGCTGGTCTGGCGAGACTTTTTGAGAGGGCTCCAAAAAGTGCTACCAGGCCAGCCTAGAGCTATAGTGCATGTGCGCGCGCCGCGATTTTCCTCGATTACTTTCACTTTCGCGGCCGCACGGCCGCTTTGATGTTTGATCGCGATCACTTTCGCGGCCGCTTGGCATAGCCAATAGGTCTCGCTTTTGGGACCTTATAAGTATTTAGTTATGCAACTGTTGCATGGCTAAACACTTATAGGGTCCCAAAGGCGAGACTTATTGGCTATGCCAATGCGTGTTAAAAAAGGCTTGAGAATGGACCACACCTGTTACCAACCTACCTCGCTGGTGGATGGTGAGGTCAAAATTATTAGGTGGGTGCCTTTACACCACCACACTCTTTGGGCTAGGTAGAATAACGTCTTATCGGAGATTCAATATGGATTCAGGGCATGGGGGGACTATCAAACGATTTTGAATCTCTTACTGTTGATCTCTAAATATACCCGGGGGGGAGGGGGCAGTTCATTTGGCTCAGCCTTTGATAGGGTTAACAGGGCCAAGCTCTGGGCCGCTGTGGTGTCCACTGGGGTCAACCCCATGTTGGCCACATTCCTGCATGATCTTCATGAGGGTCTTACTGCCTCTGTGAGATATGGGGCTAATGGAGAATGTTCTAAGACTTTTAGTCTGAATAGACTGGTGCACCAGGGGGGTATTCTGGCCCCCTTCCTCTTCATTCTCTATATTACTGGTTTAGAGTCAGTTTTATCCAATGAAGGGCTAGATATACCTTATGTGGGTGGCCATCCTGTGCCTGCTCTTTTATATGCGGACGATGCCACCCTAATACCACGTACCTCCTAGATTTGTTTGTCTCCTTCTTGCATGGCCCCGATTAGGCATTACAGAAAGGAGTGCAAATATCTCTGGACAAAATAGCAGTGATACAAGTTCCTTTCCATTAGAAAGGGAGAGGAACAGATTCAGTTTTCTTCTAGGTGAAGAAACCAATGAGGGATTACAAACTGATGCTGGTTCTGAAGTTTGTAAACTCTTTGATCCCAAAAATAAAGTTCAAGGTGCTCACACAGCAACGTATAATGCCATTCATGAAGAAAGGATATTTTTTTGGTGTTCTTAGACCTCCAAGATGCATACACCTGTACCGGTGTATCCATTATTAAAAACGTACCTGTCGTTTTGTGTACTTCAAAACCATTATCAGGATTAGGTACTTCCCAGTGGTCTTTCTTCATCACCGAGGGTCTTCACTAAAGTATTGGCTCCGCTGGTGAGGTATGTTGACTCTTAGGGAAGTCAATTACTTCCATACCTTGATGACTGGCTCATTTGCACTTCATCTTTTTCCAAGACACAGTTACATGTCAAGGAGCTATGTAAACTGATACAGCCACATGAACTGCTTCTAATTCACGAAAAATCACAATTGTTGGCGTCTCAGGAACTGCAGTTCATTGGGGGTCTGTTCAAAACAGATGTTATAGGATAGATGTTCCTCCTCAAGCAAGAAGCAATTCAGAGACCGAATTTGTACTTCAGAAGATTTCTCTTAATTCAGTCTGCTCCAGCCAGAGAGTGTTTAAGAGTGCGAGGGCTAATGTCATCTTCGGTCATGATCCTTATGTGGGCCAGATTGCATTGGCACTCTCTTGTCAACCACTTACTGCCACATTGGAATCCCACTGCAGAAAATTGTGATCAGGAAATACAAAGGGATTTTAGAATTTCTCGGGAAATGCATTGGTGGCTAGAGGAACAGAATTTGCAAACAGGGTCTCCTTTCATATGTTTCCCAACAAAAGTGGTAAATGCCGATTGCCAATATAGTAGGTTGAGGAGCACTCTTGGAGTAGAAATCAGATCAGGGACAGCCCAGGAACGAGAACTTCTTCCAGTTGGAAGAAGCCAAATGCAGCACAATTAGCTCTGCACAGCTTTACCCTTATGCCTCTACGACTATTTGAAGGAAGTTCAGGTTACGACATACAACAGGATTGTCGAGTTACATAAATCCACAGAAAAGCTACAGGGTTCAGTTGTTGAATCATTTAGATCAAGAGATTTCTCTATGGGTGGAGCACAATCTGTTGGCCCTGAAGGCCATTTATCTGCCTGGGAGGGGGAATTTAACTGCAGATCAGCACAGCAGGATTTTCTCTCCCATAACGGCATTGTCTTTGAAGATGCAAATATTCCAGCAGGTTTTTCAAGGAAATTTGGCCTCCACAGATTTAACTTCAGAAGAAAATGCTGTCCTTCCCAGGTTTTTCACAATTACGCCCTCCCAGAAAGCATGGAGGTTAGGCGCAATGTAATTCAGAGGGGCTTCTATATGCCTTTTCCCCCATTGCAAAAAATGAAGGAAGACTGGGTGATGCTTCTTTTTGGTAGTCCCATGTTGGATTTGCTGCCCAGGGTTTCCTTCTCTTCTTCTGTTGGCAATCTGTCTACATTGGAGAATTCCTCTCGACCCATACCAATTAGAGATGCTGCAGCTGTCACTTCCAGTTCTGCAGCAGCTTCAATTGAGGGCATAGTTTTGAAAGGCTAAATCTAGAATCTAAGGGTTGTTCCTCAGAGTTCTTTGATAGATGGTGTGGTAAAAAACAGTTGTCAGGGTTTCTTGTCGGAACCTATTAATATCTTGGAGCTCCTGAAAGAGGGTTTTTGACATAGGTGTGAATATTTCAAAATTACCCGCCCAAACGGCAGCAGAAAGAGTCTATAGCTATCCAAATTTTGAGAAAGTGACTCCTTTGGTTACAAGGTTGTTAAGGTGTTTTCTTTTTAAAAGGCCAGACATTCATAACCCTTTGCCTCCCTGTGATTTGTTATTGGTGTTACGAGTTTTGCAAGAACCCAATCTAGATCAGGTTGAATTGAAATTTCTCACGTACAAGGTGTTCTTTTGTTAGCATTTCCTCAACTAGCAAGGTGGGGTACTTGGGAGCACGGACCCATTTCTGACGTTTCTACCTGACAGGGTCATTCTTCGACTATATCCCCAGTTTGTTCCCAATGCAGTTTCATTTTTCTGTTGTGCTGAGGATTTGATTTTGCCTGTTCTTTTTCCATGTCTGAGAACGAAGGAGGAACATGCACTGCAAACTTTATATGTGAAAAGAGCTTTGTCAATTTACCTAGAACTGTTTAGCTGAGAACAACTGGTGTGTTGTTGGTTGGGCTGGTCAGGGGTTGAAGTCTTCAAGTGCCACCTACGTAGATGGTTGACATTAGCTATAATTATAGTGCATGAGGCACAGGAAATATTCAAAATGTAGTTTAGGGTAGATCAACCTGAGCCATGGCAGCCTCCTGGGCTGCATTTAAGGGCACTACTATGCAAGAAATGTCTTATTCAGCAATGTGGGTGTCCCCAAGCAAGCCGTTATCTTAGAGGTGTATTGAAGAAAGGCAGGACCAGGCCTCTGGTGAGTGATTTACCTCCCAGCACGCTGTGTTGCAGATGAAATTTCGACCTGGAAGGGTTGGGCTCCCACTCGGCTCTTTGTCGCAGTTGGGGAAGAGAATGGGGACGGCGCTGCCGGAGGGTGCATCCAAGGGGCCTAACTGGCGCAGAGGGCGAGCCCGTCGGCGAAGACCAGTAGGGGCCCATCCTGATTCCGCGGGGCCCGAAGGTTCTCCAGTGGGTACGGGATGCCCAAATATGAGGTACATGACCTCATAAAATTCTCAAAGGTGTGCAGGATTTGCTCCTGCTCCCGGAAACTCAGGGAAGCACGGCAAGGGCAGAGGGGCAGGCTCAACCGCAGAGCCAGGCCTCGAGTGTCAGTGCTCCCTCGTCTCGTGGGATGACTTCGACGGGCAGGGTGAAGCCGAAGACCTCTTTGACTTCTTTCTCTTCTTTTTCTTGTGGGACTTACCGGAATGGGACAACTTTGATTGTGACAAAGATTGATGGCCCCACGACCGATCCCGGGACGTTACTCGCAACCGGGATTGAGATCGTTGCATGGTGAGCGGCAATGAGCTAGAGGGATTGCTCCCTCAAGGCCTTGGGGTGCATAGTGTGACATTCGACAAAGGTATTGTCATTGTGGTTGTGCTCAAGACATTAGAGACAGACATGGTGCGGGTCTGTCACCAACATTTGTCGGTGACAGGAGCATGAGGGCTTCAATCCAGCCTTCCTCGTTGACATCCCTTCCACATCAGGAGACGAATCTCACCAAACTGCTACAAAAAGTTGAAAGAAAACAGTCAAAAAGTGACTGAAGCTAGCTCTCTCCATACCTGCGCTGTCTGACGCTGAAAGAAAAGAACTGATGTCAGACTGTGTCCTTGTCCCAGCTTTTAATGAAAGAAAAGAAATAAAAGATACATTTTCGAAAAAGCCTGACATTTTCTGATGCCTGTCTCCTTTGTTGGAACAGTGATGTAACTCTGCTTCTTTACTTTATTTTGGGTACCTTTCCCGCATTATTAATGTTAATTTTTTGACTCATATACAGGTGTGTGCTTCTCGCTATGTCTTGCATTTTGTACATTTTGGGGTCTTTTGGAATATTGGCCCTGAGAGTGAGCACCCATTGCTTGTGGAAACTATACAGAGTGCAGTAATACTATATCACAATTGTTCTGGTAGCATTTGTCTTTAGTTCTACAATATCCCTTTTTTTGGGTACCCCTCTGACCCTGACCCTAATTGTGTCCTGGTAACCTTCAATATGATCTTGAGACTGCCAGGCCTCCTTCCAGGCCCTGAGCTGGATGTTAGGGTTGATCAGGAACGGCTAAGCTGAATAGATCCCCACGGACCAGTGTAACGGAGCCTTTGTGAGCCCTGCTGTGTTGACTGTGGCCCTGTGGACTTCCCCGGAGCGGGAATTGTTGACATCTCTGTACCCCTATCAAGAACTCCCACTCAGCAATATGATTTGCCCAGGGGTGGCTCCTCCATGTGGGCGGAGGAGCGTCGCCCTACTGCTTTCTCGCAGTGTGAGAAGCAGAAACATAAAATGGTATTTTAAATAGCATTTTATGTTTCTGCTTCTCACACTGCGAGAAAGGAGAAGGCAGGGTTTGGTTAAGGGTAGGTGGTCCTGCTTGAGGGCAGGGAAGGAGTGGCTTGCCAACTGTTGTGGGCGTTTACTGTTTGGTCGGCTCCAGGGCCGACCAAACCAGTCATACGCACTCTGCATTTTCTCTATTTGCAGCCGACACAGAGAAAATGTCCTCCACATTTACGCCTGTGGGGTCGGCGTCACAGCCAATCACAATGCTGCCATTGCAGCGTTGTGATTGGCTTAGGGGAGGGGAGGGAGGCTGCCTGCGGCTGCTTCCTGTTGTAGAGAGGACAACGCAGACCGACAACGTGGGATGGGCCGGCAAAGGTAAGTTAATGTAACTTTTTTTTTTTTAAATTAAACCTCCCCCGCGCGCCCCGCCCCCAACCGCTTGTCACACCAGCTGCAACTGGATTTGCCCCCCCCCACCCTCAGCCCCAAGGGTCTCCATGATTGTTGGTGTGTGCGGTGTGCTCTTCCCTTTATTACGACTAGGAGGTACTGGGCCAGAGGTGGAGTGAGAAGCAACTGATTGAGTGTGCAACAGGGGAGGCTTGTGTGAGATAAACTATTCGCTCATCTCACTGTGCCACCCCCAGGAACCTCCCTGCATGCAGAAGCAACTTCACTGGGTGCCCACCGGTCCTGCTTTGAGGAAGGACTTGGTAGATCTGCGGGCATCAGGCTTGTGAGCCTAGTGAAAAATACAAAGTTCAGCAAAGAAGCAGTCTAGAAGTGGGTCCTGCTGCTCTTTTGTTCATATTTACTGCAGTATTTCATGGAGACCATTAGAGAAAGGTATTTGTGCACAGCTAAGCCCCTTCTATAAGCAATGACATATTCATTATGAGAACCCTTGGTTTGATCCAACAGGTAGAAGCGTGTTCATTGTGAAGACCACTGGTAAAGCTAATCAGTGGTGATGGATTTGTGGCAACGACTCCTGTCAGGATCACTCTACGTAGATTGTATTTAGTGAACAGACTAATAGTTAAAGCCTTTGGGAGAGGGCTGTGTATTATGAATACGCGCTGAGAAACACAATCGATGCTGCTCTGTTTATTGTGAACAATCTTGGTGTTTCCTTTTGTGTATTTGCGTGTATAGTTTTTAAGTGTATTTACAACAAAGTAGCTTTTCTTTTTAAAGTAAAAGCAGTGGCTGGATAGGTAGAGTTATTGAGTGTTATTATTGTGTCTGCTGAGGTCAGAGTTTCTGGCTCTGGTCTTGGAGCGCTGCCTCGCTGTCTTGAGGTTCAGGTACTCAGGTTTACAAATGGATGAAGAAGACCTTGTAAAGTAGTCTGACGTTACTTTACAAATGCATATAAAACCGCTCGCTTTCACTGAGAAAGCAAACTGTGTTGTGTGTATATACTTCAAGTATATATATAGCTTTGTTGTTAATACGTTTGAGCCCTGCTGCTGTTTTTAACCAGAGTCAAAGCACAAACGCGCCTCCCTCAGAGCTTTGGAGATATTCCTCGCTTCTAAAAAGGCGAAAAGGTAATTGGTGGGTAGCCCCCTCTGCATTTTGAATTCTACAGGGGGCCTCAAGAGGACTGTCTGTGCCTGAGGGCAGTGCTTAATTTGTGCCGGTGCTTGCCGTGCTTGGCGCCGACACTTGTTTCTAAACACCGGCACAAGCTTATCCACCACATGGTGGCGCTGTGTGCTTTTTTTGAAAACTTCATTAGTGAAGCGTTTAACAATTTAATATATATATATTTTAAAACGATGAAACTTTTAAGTGGGTGCTGCTGTGCCTTGCAGGTGACAGTAGCGGAGGGAGCTGGGTTGGTTCCAGCTGCAGCGGACCCCCAAGAAATACTTTGGCCCCAGGCACATAATTTGTTTTTGCAAATTACGCCCTGTCTGCTGCGTTTTCTAACACCTTGAGGCAACCGTGCAAGCGTGTACATATAGTGAATTCGCTTTTCATAGTCTTCCTGGAGTGTCACTAGGCTATGCATGGATGAGACCTCAATCCCCTCTTCCTCTGCTTTTTTGTTGGACGGGAGACAGGCGATATCTGACACTGCCCCACCCTCCCTCCCACCCTTTTATTGGCGAGAAACGTCGTTCGCCTGGCCTCTGTGGGTCCACCCAAGTTGCAACTTAATATCTTTTTACGATTTCTGGCGCGCCTTCAGCTCTGCTGTATACTGATTGGCGCTACCGCTCAGAGACTCTCATTCCACGAATAGTGTGAAATTCTCCTCATGCCAGGACATTCCGTTTCAGAGTCACATTCCGTTTCAGAGTCACTGTCCTCGGCTGATCCCTCGTCCTGCAGCACCATCATTTGGACAAAACACCCCCAAAAAGGATGGAATTTGTATGAAAAACTGTGATTTTTATGTTGTCCTCCCACATAAATTGAGCTAGTAAGGCAGCTAGCTCAGTGGCATGTGCACCAGCTGCCGAGAGCCTGTAAGCCTGTAAGTCTCAGTGGATGAGCTTGCCTGCTATAGGTGACTCGGGACACCTGCAGGTCACATCCACTATTCGTAATAGTAGGGTGGTTTATTGGATTAACAAGCCTGATACATTCATGTGTGTGCCACCAGCAGGCCACAAGTTTGAGTTCACCTATGATGACTGCCTATTATTTTTGGAGGTCTATAAAATGTGCTCCATGTAAACCACTAATGATAGCGCTGATTATGTAGGCCCTGGTTGGTTTACATCATTCATGATGCTGCACAATGGGTCAATATTATATTCTTTTGTAGTCTCACAGCCTTCCCGAATACTGAGGCTATCTCTCCCAGGAAAAGTCAGGTACCGAACAGGGGGCAAACCCCTGTCTCCTTTGACGGCTGCTCACCTCTACAGCAGGCTAGAGTTAGGGCGTCTTGGCTTTACGCACATCCTTTTGCAGGCCCCTGTCCAGAGCTCTGTGCACAGTGGTTTCCTAGAATCTGTGAGAAGTCAGTAACCAAATCTGTGAATGCTAATGCTTCACCGAAGCTATGATGGATGACTGGTCAGTATTGTGTGTCTTAGCTTCCAATAAGCTTTCTAGGTCATTGTCCAGAAATATGGGTTTCATGGATTCAAAGGAGCTCTCTGATAATGCACAGAGCAGTTGTCGCCTTAGCTTCAAAAAAGCACTCTGACATGTCATTGGCCAGAGTTCTTGCCACTTTCGTTCTATAGAAACTATGACCGGCCACTGGGAACACTTGTAGGCGCTTTGGCTTCCCAGAAGCTGTGACAGTTCAGAGACTGCTCCATTGTTTTCTGAAGGCAGACATCCACCCGCAGCCATATTTTGATTGTCAATCTAGCGGCCCTGGGTGGCAGGGTCAATAAGGGACTCCATACAGAATGTTTGGCTTTCCTGACCTGTCAGACTGTTACTTGGCAGGAGTGAGAGGCATTTCTCCAAGACTGCACTAGCACAAGGCAGGTCAGTGGCAGTCACGGTCAATAAATCAGCATTTGTAAAGCGCAGTCCCTCATTCCTAGGGGTATCTGGGTGCTGTGTCTCTGTCAAAGAGCCAGGTCTTGAGTCTCTTTCTGAAGTTTGCCAGGTAGGGGGCTGTACAGAGCTGGAGGTGGAGGTCGTTCTAAATCTTGGCTGTGATGTAGGAGAAGGAGCAGCCGCAGCTGCATGTGCGGGGGTTGAGTGCGAGGGTGGGTGAAGAGGAGCATAGGTGTCTAGCGGATTGGTGGAAGCTCAATCGATGGTTGAGGTAGGCAGGTCCTAGGTCATGAAGGGCTTTGTAGGCATGCATGAGAATCTTGGATTGCCATCTTTCCTGGCTGGGGAGTCAGTGGAGGTCTCTCAGGTGGGGGCGATGTGGGCTAGTTTTGGGAGCTCCAGGATGAGTCTGGATGCAGCATTCTGTATGGTCTGGAGTCTTCTGATGAGCTGGATGAAGATGTCAGCGTACAGGGAGTTGCCTTAGTCGATGCAGCTGGTGATGAAGGCCTGAGTGACTGTCTTTCTGGTGGTGGTTGGGAGCCATCTTAAGATTCTGTAGAGCATGCAAAGTATGTGGAAGCAGAAGGAGACGACTGTGTTAACTTGTCGTTTCATGGCCAGTTGGCTGTCGAGGATGATGCCGAGGTTGCGTGCGTGGTCAGTCGCTGTGGGTCCGAGTTCTACAGGCCACTAGCTGTGGTCCCATGTGGAGGTGTCAAGTCAGGGTTTTAACATTCACAGTGAGCCATATTTGTTCACCTGTCTGTCCCTCAATTATTATCATATCGATCCTAGCACAGCATGCGTATTTTTGAAGCTAACCTTAACCCTGTGTTTTTTTCGTACCAAAAACGTATTTTTCTGTACAGGTACTCACAACTTTCTGTCTCTCTGTAACTCTCTCTAGCCAAATCTCTGTAATATCCCTCCTAGGTCTGCCCTCTCTGTTACCTTGATTTTTCTGCACAACATCTCTATCTTCCTGGGTCCGGGCTAGTCCTCATCCAAACTCAGTTTTATTCATTTCTCTGCTTTTCTCCTTCTTTTAGCGTTATTTACTTTACTCCTCTCTGCCTTGGCCTTTAGTCCCTTCCTGGATGGCCCAGTCTTTGCGAGCTAGCGTTGGATACAGAAGCAGATGTCCTTGCCTCTCTCTCTTCCTTACCCTCATGTGCCCCAGCTCCTACCAGGAAGGATGCCAGCCAGAACCCTGTCTCCTTACCCGTTCCACATCTCAGCTATGAGTGGCGTATACCTTGCCTGTGGTGGCGCACTGGCGCTTGGAAGCTCCTAAAGGACAGACTGCCAGGCACCCGGGCTTTTGGCTTAACACGCGGAACGCCCTAGAATTGAATGTTGAAAGAGCATTGGCTCCTTCCGTGCACCATATGTGCCATGCTCTTGCCTTCTGCCAGGTTCCCAGAATTAGATCAGGAAGGGTGCCAGAGTGGGACCCTGCCCACTGCACTTTCCCTCAGATTGGTGGTGATGCATCTGGTCTCCGGCTGCTCATTGACACCTTGGAGCTCGTAAGGGAGAGGCTGCTATATAGGTCCATGTCTGTCGCCTGGCAAAATAGTGTTGCTACAGGGAACATGCTTGTTAGGCAGTAAGTATAACTTCCTCGGCAGGTATGGCTACAATCGAAAATTCCACGCCAGTTTCACAAGTGGCTCGAGGGGAGTCACAATCCTAATATGCAAAACGTTACCCATCAAAACACTGAGCCATAGGCAGATATCCAGGGCAGGTTCCTGATTGTAGCCAGGAAGGTAGGTGATCAAATATTGAATCTGATTTGTGTCTACATTCCCTCCTGTTACATCACTGCAATTAAAAAAAGCTTGGAGGATGGAGAGTGGAGGCACTGCATGACACTACAGTCATAGACGGCTATATGCACATGATTTTGAATAAAGACTTAAATATACTCCAAATCTGAATTCAACCCCTGTCAAGTGAATCAGCTGAAAAACTGGGCAGAAGCACTGATTTTGACTGATGCCTAAAGACGATGACAACTAGAGAGTATATGTATTTCTCAGTGGAACATTCCACATATTCCTTTCCCAACTACTTTTTGGTCCCGGTAGTGGATATCGGCCGAGGAACAGGAGCCTGGTTTCTCCCTCAGAGGACATCTGACCACAGCTACCAATAGGGAGATAAAAGCAAATGTTCACAAACACACAGAGGCTGAAACATGCTATCTTACAGATGGAGAGTTTACGCAGTCCCTTTGAGACAAGGCTGAAGAATATTCCATTCTCAATCGGGGACCCAATAACTCAGGAGGAATTCTTTGAGAGGCATACTAGGTGGTTATTCGAGGTAGGTGTATGGCACACCATAATTTACAGAAAAAGCTGAAGTAGTCTACCTTGACCGCTCTTGAGGAGAAACTCCTACAACTTGAGAGACAGTATGTTACCACTAGAGTTACATTGCTCCACACACAGTGACCACTCACCAACCCATTAACCAGACAGTAACAGACACAGCTAAGATTTCCTGGCTTTCGTCACAGAACCCACTTCATGAAGTGGGCGAACACTGGTTGGCAATGCCAAATGGGTAATGTTGCACAGTACCAAAGATATATGGGTCAGGGTGGTGGAGCTGTGGATTTATATCCAACACTTTGGTGAATAATACCAAAAATTATACACTGCGCCCACCGACCAGTCAACTGGTGTGGAAGGAGATGATGGTGGATATGCCGATTCTCCACCTTCAGCAGCCAGCAAGCCAGACTTGGATGGGATTTTGATGCTGGGGGAATTGTCAGAGGCTTCGCTGATGGCGGGAGCAGTCCAATCTGTGGTCGAGATTGCCCTTTCAGTAGTTAGACCCATATGCTGTTCAGGCTGCAGCGGCTTCTCTCGGTTGAGAGGCCCATTTAGAAAAACTGTTCTTAAGACATGTCTAGCCCCATAAGACTACATCCTCGATACCCTTAGTACTAAACTAAATGCCAGGGAGGCTGCTCCGACTTGAGCTCCCTCACCCTTCTGGCTCCACTGATGTCAATCTAGCTGCCCCTTCCCGGTCACTCCTGGACATCACAACAGGACCATCACGGACTGTTGTGATTTTCCTTTATTTTCTTTGAAACTTCTACATGCTTACTACAACTTACAAGATCTGGAGAAGAAGCTGGTTAGAGCATCATATTTATCTTCTGTGATGTTTACACCCTGCTACTCTACTGGCTAGTATATTTACATGCCCAAGTGAGTTTGCTGCCCACTTGCCACACTAATAATTTCAGGCAGCGCCTTGAAATGCAGAATACTTGCTAGATAAAAGAAGGAAAAAAAGGAAAAGTCATTCGCAACACCCATTGATACACCTAAGACAGTAAACGATCTTCCGAGGTTGAGCCAATTTTACTTTCAGACTATGGTACACAAACCACTTCTAAGCTAAATGTTCAACTAACTTCTCCCAACCAATCCCCAGTAACCTCTCAGCCCGCGCCTGGCAATACCACATCAGCCCAGATTGAGAATACGCTGCAGTGCACTATAATGGTAGTAAGTGCAACACAAATGGCAGTAATATCACATAACACAGCTGTGGTGTCCAGTCTATGTATTTATGCGTTTTTCATCGTATTTTAAATGCAGCAGGCCTACAGATCGGTGCCCAACTGACCTGTATAATTGTGTCAAATAGTGCCCCTTCATTTGAAACGTCAAGGCGATCGCTGGGTCGACGTTGCGTACGTGTCCCTTTATGTGCAGATTCACGTGATCTGGATCCATGGTCAGTGCCCAAGACGCTGAGTGTGTTCCCACTTAACACAAGGCTTCAGCGTGGGCCGGATCGCTGGCCGAGCCGCTGTTGTGTCGTAACTAGGGGAGAAGCATGGCAGCGATATAAAATGATCTGGGAAGGGAACGAGAACGCAGGGCCCCCGGCGTCCGTGAGCTAAGCAAACATCTGAGGCTTTGCGCACTGTTTAATAAAAACAAGGAGAGAGACCAACGCTCGTAATTACCTTCATATGTTGTGAAAAGTCAGGCCAGAGTTCTTTTTGCCTTGAATAACCCTTCAAATCAAATGACGGGGGTTTGAAACGGCCCATGGTGGTGCAAATTCTCGACTCAGTTTTCCACTTTCTATTTTTAAAATGTGTGCCATCTTGGATGTACACGAGTGGCAGGCCCACAAGAGCTGGCTGGAAAGTGGAGCACTGTCAAAGCCAGATGCATTGTAGGCCTGGGCAGAGTTCACGGAGTTCCACTACGCGGAACTTCGCAAAGTGACCAAAAAGTTCCGCCAGCGGCGAATTTTGTTAGTCGGTCACACCGTTTGCGCTGATTTTTATTGCCAGGTGTTTGGCTTGTGATGGAAAATCAGCGCAAATGGCACCATTCGCAGCGCAAGAGGGCGTTGCTTCCTTCTGCCAGTCGACTGGATGTTCTACTTGAGAGGCAGCTTCCTCAACGCGAAAGGAAGGTTTCTCAGCATGAGCGGTCGCGGCCATCCTGGACCGCCCATGTTGAGAAATCTCACCGGGAGGTGGTCTGGAGTAAGATTTTCCTCGCTCCCGCTCACCAAGTCAACGTTGGCTGCCGCGAGTAAAGAAAAAAACTTCGCTCCGCATGGTTTTCGGAACAACGCGCGCTACCCGGAGTGGGAAAAACTCCGCGAGCGGAGCGGAATTTCACGCCCAGGTCTAGTGCATTGTTTTACAGGAATTCTGCATAGTGCACTTGAAGGAATGCATACTGATCCTAAGCAGGCTGCTTTTGGGGAATGCAGAACTGTGCCGATGTGCACTGTTTTGAGGAATTTAGGGTCGTGCCCTGATGATATTTGGAGGAAAGCATGACCAGTCCCAGGTGTGTTGCAGGAAGGAATGCCGGGCATGCCCAGGTGTGCTACTTAGAAGCATGCACGCCCGTTTCCAAATGCACTGCTTGGAGAAATCCCTGACTGTGCCAATGTGTGGTGCCTGGAGGAATGCAGGGCCATAACCAGGCGATGCTTGGGGAAATGCATGACTGGGCCCCAGTGTGTTTCTGGGAGAAATGCAGGGTCGCTCCCAGATGTGCTACTTGGAAGGGTTCAAGTCCTTTTCCAAGTGCGGTGCTTGGAGGAGTGCATGACCGTGCCTAGTTGCTTCTTAGAGGAATCCAGGGCTGGGTCCAGGTGTGCTGCTTGCAGGAATGTAGGCCTGTGCCCCGGTGTACTATTTGGAGGGATATAGATCAGTGCCACGTGCGCTCAATGGAAGAATGGCGGAACTGGCCCCGGTTGGAGGAATGCAGGGGTTGGTCCATGTGTGCTGCTTCGAGGGGTGCAGGGTTGTGCCCAAATTAGCTGCTTTAAAGAATTTGCGAAAGACCTTGTACAGGATAAGGCTTGGAGAAATGCTGGTCAGTGCCCTGGTGTTCTGCTTTGAATAATGTAAGGCAGCTAGCTCCCAGGCGCTCAAAGGAATGTTGAGCAGCGCACAACAAAACACAGGTGACAGTTTGGTGGAATGCGAGCCTGTGCTCAGTTGTGGCCATCTTTGAATGTTTTTTGGCATACTTTATTATTATTTTACTCTTTAAAATTTTCTATGACCATGTGGGAATAGTACAATAATAGTAACTTACGCATGGGATGCTGAACTTATGAATAGAATGAGCGACTCTGTAGCAGTGTATTTGGTTCTCGTGGGCAATAAATAAAAACATAACATAAAAGGAAATAATGTCCCAGGAGCCCTGGCACCGAACTGCACTATTTTCATGGGAGATGTGCCCAAGCAAAATGCCCATCACTCACACAGAGGGCGGCCCATGGCTAAAGAGGGCATTTTCCCATGCTGTTTGCTGTGGCAGAAAGAAGCAAAGTCTGCGTGACAAGTTAACAACCCAAAGATCATTGCTGGTCAAAATCAATATATGTGTGTGTGTATATATATATATATATATATATATCAACAAAAGATCCTTCTCTTTTACAAAATGACGGGAGCCCACACAGGTACACTGGAAAACTCGCTTTATTCAAGATGAACGGCATGACATGTTTCGGCGTGGTGTGCCTTTTTCAAATGCCTCACATCGCTTGTACTAACCAATGTCCACTTTAAATGTAGAGCGTCTCACTCGGGATTGGTGTGGGCGCTCTATCAGGTTGTTACAGGGAGGATGTTGAAGACTCGATGCTCTGAGTCCGCGGGTTGCAGGTAAAACACGTAAGTACTTACCATAGTGGGCGTGGTCTGCAGCTCCTTCCCCCGTACACCCTGGATGACACTGTGGAAAGGAAGCGGGGTCTCCAGCTCTTCATCCAACCGTCTAAAATATCAAATATATATATAAAATATATATATTTATTTATTTTTTAAATCAATAGTTTGGCAGTACAGCTAAGTCTCTTCATAAGGCCAGTCCAAAAAAAGGTTGCTTTCTTTTCTGTAGCATACATTTTTAATATGCTTTTGTCATTGCTTGCTCCCCAATGCTTCTGCATTGCTTGACAACTGTGTATAAACAAGACGGTCATCTTGGAATAATAAAAAAATAACAATAATAGAGTATGTAGAATACCATTCCAAGATGGCAATCATGTCTATATTCAGTCAGACACCGATGCAACAGTAATGGGAAGCAAGCACTGACAAAAGCATCTGAAAAATGTATGTTGCAGAAAATAAAATGAAGGCACACTTTTTTTAGTAGCATCCATTCTTTGCACTCTTTTGTAAGCCCTCACTCTTTAGTGCCATCGGGTCACTTGCAGAGTGTAAAACAATCCATCAAGCAAATTCCAGAAGGGCGGAAGAACTCACCTATAGAAAAATGTTGACACCAAAATACTCCTGTGTGCTGATCCAAGATGTGATTGACGGTGCTGTATGCCAGTGGCCGAAAGTGAATGTCCAAAGCCCCTTTATCTTAGTATATAATACAATAGGGTGGCACAATGGTGCATGAACTGTTTAAATGCCACATGTATCAAATGTAATAACGTGGCCTTTCCCAGTGTAAGACTAAAAGTCCAAAGCTTTGAGATGCTCACAGGTTTGCTGCATTTTTCTGAACTCATTAACACCGTTTCCAGCTAGTATCGTGTGAGCTCTGTAGACAAATGGGTGCACCGAGTATATTTTGCTAGGGTGAGTAACTCTCGCCAAGCTGGCTGCTTGGTGTCTTCCATTTTTTTGCAGCCACAGCCAGCGTCTCTCTCACACAGGCAGCTGTAGAGCAGCAACTAAAGCAGGCAGCCCCTGAACAGCAATATGTGGGTGCTCACAAAGCCCCAGTTTAGGCAGCAGGATTCTCCACATAATGTGAGTGAACTTTTGGATACTGACAGTTTTCAGGCCTGATGTGCCATTCTCAGGGCGTAAAGCGGTCACTGTTATTGCGACTGCTTTGTGAACTGAGAATATTTTCTGTGCTGGGATGGATCCACTATGCCATCCCAGTTCCCAAACGATAATTTCTGTAGAATTTACAGGATGCTTCCCCATCAACAGGAATGAGACAGGATTCTGTTTTTGTTCTTTACCAAAAGGTCTGGGAATGCAGCGATGGAGGCTTTCGAGGGACACAAGGCTTCCATCCTTGCAATCACACCCCCAAAATTATGTGTATTTGTTTTTTATTGCAGATTGTGTTCTTCAAAGAGAGTAGGGCTGCAATCCAAAACTAAATCCAGGCTTGCAGCGGTCCACCACGGTCACAAAGCATTGATAGATTCTATTGCGGTTCCTAAGGAGGGGGATGCCCTTTCATGATCCATCCACCGTCTGAACCACAAGAAGTCACAATGCATACATTGCATTGCAGTTTTCATTTGCTACTCAATAATGTGACTTTTATGCATTGCTATTTAGGGTTCTGAGGTTGCAGAGCCTGTGACTGTTGAATCACAAGCTTTGTGACTGCAAACCTCTTTATATTTCTTGGCCCATGAGGCCGTGTCTAAAATAAAATCTTTGGCATGCTCATGCTGGTTGTCTTCTTTTTGCACGCTCTTCAGAAAGTGCATTGCTGGCAGCAGTCCGCCCCTGCTCTGTTATATCTCTTAATATCAGGCATTGGCAATGCCAATAGGTCTGGCTTATGCATTAAAGTGCCTTTTGTATAATTGATAGTTTTAGGCTCTCAATAATTCATCATCCATGCAATCTGTTACTCATCTCACACTCATGCATCCATTGATCCATCCACAGACTCATTTTTTCATTCACCCTCTTGCACAGCCACAGGGAAATACGGCCAACATCAACAACATTTGCAAATTAAAAGAATATATGTAAGAACAATATAACATGCTGTTGACTAAACACAATGGACGTATGCTTACAATAGCGAAACTAAACAGAAGGGGTAGTCTGTCTTGCAATGATTTTTAACATTGTCTGTCGTCCTTTTAAAGTTCTAGCATGACTCCCACGTTTAGAATATATGTGTTGGTCATCTTGCAGTGGTAAAAAATGATATATTATGGACAGACTGTTACATAATGGGCTTCTGATTTAGAGGAAGTGGTCAGCGGGATGCTGCACATTGCAGGTGAAATGAGGGACTAGCAAGCAGCCAGTTAGGACTGCTTGTGGAGCTGCAGTGCCCTCTTAAGAAAAATTTAAATGAGAAGCAAAGAAATTAAATAAGAACTATCTAAAGAGAATATTGGAAACTCTGAAGCACGCTAATTGTCAGTTGAATGTACACGTGATCAGAACATGCTGTCATTCCCAGGTCAAAAGAGACAATGATTAGTGTGAACTGACCAATTATTAAATGCAGTACATTGTCATGGATGGCAGCAGAGTGTAAATGACACTGACAGACCAGTGTCAGAAGAGGACTCAGCCAAGGAACCTCTATGTATCTATATGGATATACATTTAAATATATGGATGTATGTGTTATTTAACTTTTTTATTACAAAATCCTGGCAGACACCTAAGCCTGTCAGGCTTTCCAAAGAGATTCTATATAGAACTATTACAATGCTAATCCCCTATTCTGTAGATTAAAGTTGGGTAACCAACGCCAGAATCCTTCCCTACAAAGGTAATCTGTGAAATTTCATGTAACAAAATACCTGACTGCAGGCATTAACACAACCTATTGGCTTTAACATATTGTAATTGTACCTATATAGCGCTTGCTGCCCCAGACAAGGCATCAAAGCTCCTTTCGGTGAGTAGCATGCTACTCCGGAACCCTAACATGGATTTGTTCTGGAGTAGTAGGGGGGAAGTACAAATTATTTTTGGGAGTGGTAGACATGCAAGTCTGTTAGTTGGATGAATAGGATAGAGGATGGATAGAGGAGGAAACAGTTTAGAAAGGATTATTTGGAAGTCCATAGTAGTAAACGAGGTTTAGGATGAGTCAGAGAGCCAGTTAGTTGGATGAATAGATGGATGGATAGAGGCGAGAAGAGTTTGAAAAGAGATGTTTGGGATTTCATAGTAGTAAAAGAGATTTGGCGTGATTCAGAGAGTGGAGGTAGGGATTTGTTGGGAGAGGATGAGTTGTATTATATCTGCATGTATATATCACAAGCCTAGCGGTCTCACATAGGAGAGCCCTATTGACTTTGCCAATGCTTGTTCATTTGCTGTTCAAAAATGGCAAAAGGAGCAATAACAAAAAATAAAAACTTTGTAAACCTAGGCAGAGACACGGCAGTAGGTTGTAGAGGTTGTAGCTGCTGAGCCATCAAACAAAAGTGGACCCTCGCAAAACCCCCCCATAAAATGCTTTGTTAAAAGACAGACCGCATTGGGAGAAGCGAGTTGGGGGGGAGAAGTGGTCAAGATGTTGGGGGGGGGTTTGAGAAAGAATATTGGGAGGGGAAGAAGTGTGGGGGGTCAATAGGTCAGGAGGCAACAATGCAGAAGAGGAGTGAGATTAAAAACAAATCAGTTCAGTAGGAGACCACAGCATCAGGTGCACCACTTGAGGAGAGAAGTAGCACAAGGGAAAAAGTGAGAACACACAGGTACTCCCATGGAGTGCTGAAAGGAAAAAGGTATCTCCCTGAAAGAAGGAAGGGGTACAGGTCATACAATGAAAAGGATGATAAAGCGTCTCATGCTCTGGGAGGGACAGACAAGAGTGGTAAGGAAAGCTTTCAAATAGGATGAAGCAATGAGAATGACAAGAAAGGTCATCCAATGGTAAGCATTTTTAACGCCCAAAATAGGTCTTTAACAGCAGATAGATAAAAGTGGTCTGTAGCTGAAACATAAAAATTTAAACTATTTGCAAGACAAGACGCAAAAAAACAGTGACAGTGAGAAACAAGTTTCATATTTTCTTAGTTCTCTTTATCTGGACATTCAATAGAATTCACAAATAATTAGGATCCCGGAGGCTTGTTGTGTTAATAATAACACACAAAAAACAATGTGAAATGATGCTTTTGAAGAACGTTAGGCCGAGTATCACACATCTGCCCTTTGATGCTTTCACTACAACTGAATAAAAGAATGAACAGATGTGCAGAAAGATGAATTGAACCTAGTTGATTCTACGTCTCAGTTTAGACAGATGTAGAATGTATTTGAGCAGATGTGATATTTCAGAACAGTTGGTAATTTTCCAGTGTTCTTAGAGTGGGTCGAACAATTATCCCTATATGGGAATCCTTGACATATGTGTTAGACAGTAAATCAATCAGTCCTACTTCTTTTGTCCTAAATTTGTATAATAAACAATTCAGTTCTATGGCATCTGAATGACCCTTTCTTAGTGAACCAGTCAGGCCTATAGCTGTTATCATTGCCTTGTCACCATAATCTACTCAGCCTACTGTTTTGAGTTTAAGCTTTCTTGTAAGGCAACCATCAGGCGAACAGACTTAAAATTATAAACAAGCAGAAAATTACAATTGACAGTGCAAAATACTATGTCTTCTAAGAGGGCTTTTACAAGAATGCACACAGTGCAAATGTTCTAAACCCATAGTTTGTCAGAGAGGATAATCAACACCAAACCCTTGCTTATTTCAATAATATGTGAGATTCCATGTAACAAAATGTCTGTCTGTAGGCTTTATGACAGAGTCATAAAAATTCACCCATAAATGCCTGTTGACTTTAACATATGCTTTTCACAATCAATATTTCAGGTCTACTGTCATTATTGTAACTTTTCATTATAAACAATTAGGCCTGTAACCTTTATTATTGACTTGTCACCATAATGGCTTTTGACCTACTCTACTGGGCTTAAGCCTTCCCACGAGGCAACCCTCAGGTATGCTATAGTAAAATTACAAATGTGTACAAAATTACAGTTGCAAAACAATATAAACTCCCTACTAATAGAGCGTATTGAGGATAAACATAGCGCCTATCTTCTGTCCCCATGATCTGTTCGGGTGAGTCAGCAACACCAAAACCTTTGCGTACTACTGGTATCTGTGAGACTCCATGTCACAAAAAAACTGTCTGCATGCTTTAGCACATTGTAATAATCCATCTTTAAAAGCCTATTGCCTTCAGCACATGCTTTTCACAATAAATAAACTAGACTTACTGCCTTTGTCATAATTTTTCATGAAAAGCAGATCAGACCTATTGTATGAAACATCTTTTCCAAGTGCACCATTCGGGTTGTAGTTTGTCACATTAACCAGCTCAGATTAACTGTTTTCAGTGTAGGTTTTCACACAAGGCAACCACCAGGCATGCAGTCATTAAATTGCAAAATGATATGAAATTACAGTTGCTAAGCAAAATAATCTCTCTCCTAAGAAGGCACATCAAAGATTCTCACAGAGCAAATCTTCTATATCCACAATGTGTCATAGGAGGGTAAACAACACCACAACCCTTGCCTACTACAGTAATCTATGAGGGTCCAAGTAACAAATCCTTCTCCTCAGGCTTTCATACAGAGTAATAATATTCCCCCTTAAATGGATGGATGTTAACATATGCTTTTCACATTAAATATATCAGGCATTATCGAAACATTTCATAATAAGCAGATCAAGACTATCGCCATGTTCATTGGCTTGACACCATAACCAACTCAGTCCTGCTGTATTAAATATAAGATTTGTCACAAGCCAGAAAAAGCAATACAATACTTCTTTTTAGTGGAAGGACACAACTTTGGCAAAATCAGTTCCTGTACTCAGTGATACCAACATGTTGGGTGAGGACTAAGCCCCTCTCCTGTACTCTGAAAGCTCTTGTTGATCACATAAGGTCCAGAGACAGCTGTGCTGTCAACTCCGACCTAAAAGCCTAAGCGTGCCTCACAACGTCAAAGGGAAATAGAAAACACACCTAGCCCTTGGAAAGGGATCCTACTTTCATATCCTATCACTCTGTCTCCATTCTTCTCCCTTTCTGCAAACTCTCACTTCATACCAGCTTTCACAATGCTCTCTCACTGCAATTTAGTTATAATAACTTTCTAATTGCAATCTCTCACTGCAGTCCCTCTCCTTCCACAATCTCACAGTGTAATCCAACTCTCATTGCAGCTTCCTACTGAATCCATCTCTCACTACTGTTTCTAACTGCCATCTCCTATCTGAAAGAAACATGTTAGTTAGATTCCTTACCTTAGAATATCCCCAGGCGTCAGGCTGGATCCGGAAAGATTTTCGTCAGCAATACCCTTGCGCATCGCTAGGCGTCGTCTGCGGCTCCGCGTCCGTCGTCGGCATCGTGATCGCCGGGATGACGTTGGAGTACTTAGACGCTGTCCTCGCGCGCTGACGTCAGTTCTTCTTTTTTCCGCGCCAGTAAGCGCAGTTCCGGGAAGAGCATACCCTTTAGTCTCTTTTTGACTAAACTTTTTGAACTTTTTTGGTTCCACTTTCGAGTCGACCTCGACTCCTGGTGCCGGTAGGGATGCCCAGGTACAAGCCGTGCGACGCCTGTCACCGCCTGATGTCGGTCACGGATCACCACCGCCGGTGTCTCTACTGCCTTGGGGCCGACCATGATGCCGAGTTGTGCCTCGACTGCCGGGCCTTGACCTCGAAGGCTAGGCGGAAGTGGTCCCGCAAGCTGCTCGAGATCCGGCATTCGGCTCCGCGCCGCTCAAGGTCCCGGTCGAGGAGGAGGTCGAGGGAGTCAGAAGAGCGATGTCGCCTCTTCGACTTCTTATTGTGCCTCGACTTACTGGAATGCGAGGACTTCGACCCCGACGAGCGTTGATGGCTGCGGAGCCGCAGCCATCACCGCTCGTCGGGGTCGAAGTCCTCGCATTCCAGTAAGTCGAGGCACAGTAAGAAGTCTATGAGGCGACATCGCTCTTCTGACTCCCCTCGCCGGTCACGCGACTCGGCTGAGAGGTCGGAGCCGCAGGAGTTACATCCGGCCCCATACCCTCCGGTCCCTGGGCCTAATGCAAATCTGAGCGAGATCTGAGACTTCCTCATGGCCATGAGGAGTCTTGCTCTGCCGTCGAGGCCTGCCGGCGCGCCTTCGGGCCCTTCAGGTCCGACTGGAAGGCCTAGCGAGCCGGCGGCCCCGGCGCCGTCGTCGACTTTGGTCCCGACGCCGCAGGCCCCCGTGGGATCCAGGCTTGGATCCCGGTCAACGCCGGTTGACCTTACAACCCCTCCGCCGGCACCGACCCCTTCGGTGCCGCCCCCGGCGCCGTCTTCGGACGACGTCGTCCCCAGGTTCAGTCCCGGTCCGGGTCCGGCGTTGGAGCGGCACCGACTCTGGCGCCGATGGATGAGCAATTCATCTACCGCCCGGCTCCGACCTTTCAGCCTGTCTACCAGGAGTCGGATGACAGGGACGACTGGGAGGGGTCTGAGGACCCTCTGGCACAGCAGTGCCAGTTAAGTCAGGACTGGGAAGAAGAGCTGGGGGATGCCAGTGGTCTCGACACCTACCCTGACACTGGCTTCATCTCTCCTCCCTTCGTGGCTACGGAGGAGGGTGCTACCTATTCTGTGGTGCTGCACAGGGCTGCCGAAGTCCTTCATCTGGAGCTACCTGCAGTGGCCATGAGAACTAACCTCCTCACTTTAGTGCTTCAACCGCCAATAAGCTTCTCGGAGCCTCTACTGCAGTTCAATGAAGCACTGACTGACGTTCTGATGGGCACTTGGTCCAAGCCCTCCACAGTCACTCCTGTGGACCGGAACGTGCCCCGGCGCCACCGCCCCGGACGACCCCAACTTTCTGTCGGTGCACCCCACCCCTGAGAGCCTGATTATCCAGGCCTCTACCTCCCAGACCGCCTTCCCGTCCGCTCCTCCGGATCGGGAATCCAAAAGGTTGGAACAGTTTGGGAAGAAGCTGTTTTCCTCCCTTAGTTTGGGGTTGCGGTCTATCAACACCGTGTGCCTTTTGGACCATTACACCCACTCCTTGTGGGATACGGTGGCGGACGTGCTGCCCCAGTGTCCGGAGGAGGCCCGGACACTGCTCGCCCAGGCTCTTGCTGAGGGGCGGGATGCAGCACGGTACTCGATACGATGTGGGCTGTAAACCACAGACTCGCTAGGTAGGGCAATTGCGACCACGGTGACGATTCGTCGCCAAGCCTGGCTGAGGGCCACAAATTTCTCCGGGGATGTCCAGAACACCCTCATGGACATGCCGTTCGATGGCCGTCGCCTTTTTAGCGACAAAGCGGATAGTGCGCTGGAGCGCTTTAAGGACTCCAGGGCTACGGCCAAGTCCTTGGGCCTCTCGGCCCCGCATCTGCAAACTTCTGCTTTTCACCCCTTTCGTGGCCAAGGAAAGGGTGCCCCCACACGTCCGTCTAGCCACAGGCTGCAGAACCAGCCTCAATGCGGTCGCGGTCAGGGATTCCGCCGAGGCGGAGCAGGGGGACAGAGAGCCGGTCAGCCCACATCTGCCCCAGCAGCATCTGCCTCAAAGCCTTCCTAGTCCGAGCTTTCAGGCCCATTTCACGCCAGTGGGAGGCAGAGTTCGCCATCACCTGCTCCACTGGCGTGCCATCACATCGGACAGGTGGGTGCTGCAAATCGTCCGAAGGGGCTACTCCCTCCCCTTCGAGGTGACCCCTCCAGCCATGCCACTGCAGTAACACTGCATGTCGGGGGATCACTTGCAACTTCTGCAGTAGGAAGTTACGGCCCTCTTGGCCAAAGGGGCCATCAAGCGTGTTCCTGGCCCAGAAGTAGGTTGGGGTTGTTATTCCCACTACTTTCTGGTTCCCAAGAAGGGCAAAGGGGGCCTACGCCCTATCTTGGACCTCAGGAGCGTCAACGCCTTCCTCCGGAAGGAGAAGTTCAAGATGCTCACCTTATCTCAGGTTATGGCTGCCCTAGATTCTGGAGACTGGATGGTAGCGTTGGACTTGCAGGACGCATATTTCCACATCCCCTTCCTGCTGGTCCACCGGCGTTACCTGCGGTTCACGGTAGGCCACGAGCACTTTCAGTTTACCATGCTCCCTTTCGGCCTCACCAGTGTCCCTCGGGTGTTCACGAAAGTGATGGCGGTGGTCGCAGCTCATCTGCGCAGATTAGGGGTTCCAGTCTTCCCCTATCTCGACGACTGGCTGTTGAAGGCGGCCTCACCCCAGGCAGTCGTCTCCCATCTCGAGACTACGGCCGACCTCCTGCATTTGCTGGGGTTCTCCATCAACGTGCCGAAGTCGCATCTGAGTCCCTCCCAGAAGCTCCTTTTCATCGGAGTGGTTCTGGACTCGACACAGTTCCGGGTCTATCCTCCGGAAAAGCGGGTTCGGGATAGTCAGGCTCTGATTCCGATCTTTCAGCCTTTATCCCGAGTTTCGGTCAGGTTGGTGCTGCAGCTGCTGGGTCTGATGGCCTCTTGCATCCTGCTGGTACATCACGCCAGATGGCGGATGCGGGCTCTGCAGTGGGACCTGAAGTTCCAGTGCGCTCAGCATCGGGGCAACCTGTCGGACCACGTCCTGATCTCAGAGGGCACTGCAAGTCAGTTGCAGTGGTGGCTCACGGATTGGGTCAGTGGCAGATCCCTCTCCCTACCCCAACCGGAGCACGTAGTGGTGATGGATGCGTCCCTCCTGGGATGGGGGGCCACATGGGAGAGGCGGAGATCAGAGGCCTCTGATCTCCGGCGGAGTCCCGGCTCCATATCAACCTATTGGAGCTGCGGGCGTTCCGGCTTGCACTGAAAGCATTCCTTTCCTCTGTTCGGGGAAGTGTAGTGCAGGTGTTCACGGACAACACCACCGCCATGTGGTATTGCAACAAACAGGGTGGAGTGGGGTCATGGACCCTTTGTCAGGAGGCTCTGCGCCTCTGGACATGGCTGGAACATCAGGACATCACCCTGGTGGTTCAACACCTGGCAGGCTCTCTGAACGCCAGGGCGGACTAACTCAGCCGCCGGTGCATGATGGATCACGAATGGCGTCTGAACTCGGACGTGGCGCAAGGCCTCTTTTGGCAGTGGGGAGACCCTTGGTTAGATCTATTCTCCACCGAAGAGAACGCACAATGTCATCAGTTCTGCGCGTTGGAATTTCCAAGGCGGCACTCGCTCGGAGACGCTGTTCGTCGCGAGTGGAGTTGCGTTCTGTTGCACGCCTTTCCGCCTATACCGCTTCTGCCCAGAGTGCTGAAGAAGATCAGGCGCGACCGGGCCCAAGTCATCCTTGTGGCTCCAGATTGGGCACGAAGAAACTGGTATCCCGAGCTACTCAGTCTATCAATCGTTCCCCCGATTTGACTGCCTCTTCAGGAGGACCTTCTGTCGCAGCAGCAGGGGACGGTCCTCCACCCGAACCTGTCCAGCCTCCACCTCCATGCGTGGAGATTGAGCGGTGACAGTTGATGTCATTTGATTTGCCTCCTGAAGTCTGTGATGTCATTCTGGCAGCCAGGCGTCCCTCCACTAAAACGGTATACGCCTCCGGAAGAAACGGTTCAAGATGCTAACTTTAGCTCAGGTTCTGGCTGCCCTCGACCCTGGAGACTGGATGGTAGCGTTGGACTTGCAGGACGCATATTTTCACATCCCCGTCCTGCTGGCCCACCGGCGTTACCTGCGGTTCACGGTGGGTCAGGAGCACTTTCAGTTCACCGTGCTCCCCTTCGGCCTCACCAGTGCCCCTCGGGTGTTCACGAAAGTGATGGCAGTGGTCGCAGCTCATCTGCGCAGATCGGGGGTTCCAGTCTTCCCCTATCTCGACGACTGGCTGTTGAAGGCGGGCTCGCCCCAGCAAGTCGTCTCCCACCTCCAGACTACGACCGACCTCCTGCATTTGCTGGGGTTCTCCATCAACGTGCCAAAGTCACACCTGAGACCCTCCCAGAAGCTCCTCTTCATCGGAGCGGTTCTCGATTCGGAGCAGTTCCGGGCTTATCCTCCGGAACAGCGGGTATTCAGGCTCTGATTCCCATCTTTCGGCCTCTATCTTGGGTTTCGGTCAGGTTGGTGCTGCGGCTTCTGGGGCTGATGGCCTCCTGCATCCTGTTGGTGCATTACGCCAGGTGGCGAATGCGGGCTCTGCAGTGGGACCTGAAGTTTCAGTGGGCCCAGCATCGAGGGAACCTGTCCGACCATGTCTTGATCTCGGAGGGCACTGCGAAACAGTTGCAGTGGTGGCTCACGGACTGCGATTGGGTCAGGGGCAGATGCCTCTCCCTACCCCAACCGGAGCACGTAGTAGTGACGGAGGCATCCCTCCTGGGATGGGGGGGCCATATGGGAGAGGCAGAGATCAGAGGCCTCTGGTCTCCGGCGGAGTCTCAACTCCATATCAACTTGTTGGAGCTGAGAGCGATCCATCTTGCACTGAAAGCCTTCCTTCCCTCTGTCCGGGGAAGTGTCGTGCAGGTGTTCACGGACAAAACCAGTCATGTGGTATTGCAACAAACAGGGCGGGGTGGGTTCGTGGACCCTTTGTAAGGAGGTTCTGCGCCTCTGACATGGCTGGAACACCAGGGCATCATCCTGGTGGTTCAACATCTGGCGGGTTCTCTGAACGCCAGAGCAGATGAACTCAGCCGCTGGTGCATGATGGATCACGAATGGCGTCTGAACTCGGACGTGGCGCAAGGTCTCTTTCTGCTGTGGGGAGAGCCTTGGTTAGATCTATTCGCCACCGAAGAGAACGCGCAATGTCAGCAGTTCTGCGTGTTGGAATTTCCAAGGCGGGACTCGCTCGGAGATGCTTTTCGTCACGAGTGGAGTTGCGGTCTGTTGTACGCCTTTCCGCCTATACCACCTCTGTCCAGAGTGCTGAAGAAGATCAGGCGCGACCGGGCCCAAGGCATCTTAGTGGCTCCGGATTGGGCACGAAGGTACTGGTATCCCGAGCTACTCAGTATGTCAATCGATTCTCCGGTACGACTGCCTCATCAGGAGGACCTTCTGTCGCAGCAGCAGGGGACAGTCCTCCACCGAACCTGTCCAGCCTCCACCTCCATGCGTGGAGATTGAGCGGTGACAGTTGATGCTATTTGATTTGCCTCCTGAAGTCTGTGATGTCATTCTGGCAGCCAGGCGTCCCTCCACTAAAACGGTATACGCCTGCAGGTGGAACAAATTTGTGGCATGGTGCACAGCAAAGGCTGTGGATCCCCTTTCCGCCCCTCTTTCTGAGGTTCTACTCTTTCTTCTTTCCCTGGCCCAGCAGGGCTCTGCTCTGGGCACCCTCAAGGGATATCTTTCAGCTGTTTCTGCTTTCTTACGGCTTCCTCATCAGCCTTCTCTTTTCAAGTCCCCTGTTGTTGCTCGATTCTTTAAAGGCATTACTCATATGTTTCCTCCTGTCCCTTTCGTAATGCTTTCGTAATGCCTCAGTGGGATTTGAACCTGGTGTTAACCTATCTGATGTGCGCTCCTTTTGAGCCACTTCATAATTGTCCTCTTTGTCTTCTGACTCTTAAGACTGCTTTCCTGGTTGCCATCACCTCTGCTAGACGGGTGAGTGAGCTCCAGGCTCTATCTTCTAAGCCTCCTTTCCTCTCTGTCCATCCGGACAAGGTTGTTCTCAGGACTCGTCCTTCCTTTCTTCCTAAGGTGGTAACTGCCTTTCACATCGGCCAGTCTGTTACACTGCCCACCTTCTTTCCGCCTCCGCATACCTCAAAAGAGGAAGAGAGGCTCCACTGTCTGGACCCAAAACGAGCGCTGTCCTTCTATCTGGACCGCACAAAACAGTTCCGGGTGGACGACCATCTCTTTGTTGGCTACGTGGGTGCTAAGAAGGGGCGGGCAGTGCACAAGTGAACCATCTCTCGGTGGGTCGTTTTGTGCATTAAGGCCTGTTATTCCTTGACTAAGAAGGAACCTCCTGTGGGGCTGAGGGCCCATTCCACTCGGGCCACAGCGGCTACTACTGCCCTGGGATGGGGAGTCCCACTGCAGGACATTTGTCAGGCAGCTACGTGGGCCTCACTGCACACGTTTGCTAAGCATTACTGCCTGGACAGCCAAGTCCGGAGAGACGGCTTCTTTGGCCGTTCCGTTCTCCAGGACTTCCTGGTGTGATCTTGGTTCGCAGACCCACCACCAGGGTTGGTATTGCTGGGGTATCTATTCTAAGGTAAGGAATCTAACTAACGTGTTTCTTTCAGATTAACAAGTTACTTACCGAAAACTTAGTATCTATGTTAGTTAGATTCCATCCTCCCCGTTCTGCGAACAGATATCTAGGGTTAAGGTCATCCCTTTCAGGACCCTAGATTCATGGCACCAGTGTCGGTTTCTTGCATGGCTCTGCGTTCCTGGCACGGAAAGCTATGTACAAGAACTGACGTCAGCGCGCGAGGGCGGCGTCTAAGTACTCCGACAACGTCATCCCGGCGATCACGACCCCGACGACGGACGCGGAGCCGCATACGACGCCTAGCGACGCGCAAGGGTATTGCTGACGAAAATCTATCCGGATCCAGCCTGACGCCTGGGGATATTCTAAGGTAAGGAATCTAACTAACTAATGTTTTTTACAGATATATTGTTACCGAAGGTAAGTAACTTGTTCTTTATACCTACAGAGTCTCATTTTAGTCCACCGCTTACTTCAGTTTCTCATTGTATTCTCACAATGCAAAACATCACTCACTTCAACCCATCTCTGACATGAGTTTTGCTTTGTAATTCATCTCCTACTAGTCCCGTCTCCCACTTCAGATTCTCTCTATAATGCATCTACAATTGCAGTTTCTCACCGGCATCTGGCAACAACTACTGCTTGTCTTTGGGAATGCCACCCCAAGCATCTTGGTATGAATGACCCAAACATCCTCACTGGCTATAAAGCAACAACCTTGGAATTGAGCGATGACCAAGTGTGATCTATACTCTAAGGACCCGCAGGAGAATGTGGGAATTTTGCTTTCCTGTTTTATAAGCACTGTAATGTCACTTAAGGGCCACCACAGAGTGCAACAGAAGAAGTCGAGTTCTTGTGCTGTAGAATTATGGTAGCTCGAGTTTAGCTGGATGCAAGGTTGCAGTATTCTTGCACTTTCAGCATTCTTCCTTCGCTTACAAACGGCCCATGTGTTTAGAAGACTACTGTGTCTTCAAGATTTTGGTCCTAAAGAGATTCATGAAAGTGTTTGGGTTTTGCAGTCAGGGCAGGATTTAAGGTCTACAGAATCAGGGACCCTGGATACCGGCTCATCTGATGATTGATTGTTGCGCAAGGTGCATGCTGGTTGGTTTATGGTTCCTGGTGGCTTAATAGTAGGATTCCAGATTTTGCAGTCGGCCAAATTTAGGCATATTTTCACCACTTGGTTTAATCTTTGAAGCATTTATATCAGGTTTTTTTGGAAAACATGTGGTGATCATATTCCCGTCGCTCAAACGGCTCATTATTAGGAACTTAGGCAGTTCTAGTAAGTGGTTGCTTTGCATTAGTGGAAGTGTTTTCTATATCATGGATGGTTTCACATTTGTGCACTTGAACATTCTATTAATTTGGGGTGTGAATGACAGCCCTGTTTTGATTACAATCTACAGTTTTTTGTCTTTTGTGTGATGTGTGGGGGATAAAGGAGGTTCCATGGATTGTGGACCATTTGATAGGAAGCATTCTTAAGGTCAGATCCTCCCAATACCTGGACCTTAGTTTTTGCTTTGTTCAGAAAGAGAAAGTTTTCTTTCATCGAGGCGAATGCGTTGTCAAGACGTTCACTGATGTTTCTCTGGTTTCTTGGTTCATTGATCAGATCTTTCTAATTTTCGGAGTTGTAAGCACATATGCAGAATTGGACTTGGTGACTCTAGTATGCGCACCAGCAGTATATGTTGAATAAAAAGTAGAGAGAGAGAAACCCTCAGGAACACTGCATGTCACCTTTCAAGTAAATTATATCATTTTGAACGATGCTCATGTTTTTGGCTGCATTTGCAGAGAAAGCAACAGACCACAGATCCCGAGCACCCAAGCCCATTTATTGAGACTACTCAATAGGATTTTGTAATCCACATTGTTATATTCTGTTGAGAGTTTAATTTGTATGAGATGGACTCACTACTCCATCCTGGGTGCTGGGGAGATCTTCTCTGCATGTAATAGACATGGTTTCTTTTAACAGTGTCAGAAGGAATTGCTTTATTCATGCATTGCTCCACTTGCATAGTTAAGGCTTTATTCTTTTTGCAAATGTATTAACACTTTGGGTATTATTTAGAGTTTTGTAGACTGCGCACTCGATTGCAAGCATGGCAGATGTCCCATCCACCATATTACAAGTGTATTATTGCTATTGGCGCAGGCAATATGTTGGACATGATTTTGGTCACGATTTGACAGAGTATCCCATCCACCAAACTCTAAATAAAGCTGTTGGTCTGTTTCTATCAGTTTGAAAATTAAACGTGATACCTTAAGGGGGAGAAGCTATGGGAGGTTGTGGTGATTGTTCCAGGTTTAGTGATATGGAATCTTTTATTTTTGTATATTTTAGTGTCAAAGAAAGTTGAGGCAGTTGTTGTGTTGCTGTTGGGAAATGTGATGTCTTCAGAGCTTCTGGATTGGTGAATGGATGCAAGGGTGAAGTGTTAGAAGGAATGGGGAAAGTATTGATGGATGGAAAGGTGAAAAGATGGAGAGATTGCGAGATAAAAAGATACACAGGCAAATGAATGGGAGTGTGAAATGATAATGGGAAAGGATAATTGAGTGAACAGATGGATGGGCACATAAATGAATGGGTGCAAGAAGGAAAGAATGGATGAAAGGATGTTTGGATGGGTTGTGAATAGAAGGGAAACATTGATGGATGGATGAAAGGAATGATGAGGGGGTGTGAGATGATAGTTGAACTGATAGATGAAAGGGTGGGGTAGTGAATGAATGAAAAGATGGCTGGATGGGTGAGTGAAAGAATGTATACATTGGGAAAATATCGAATGATGAGGGGGTGCATGGATGGATTGATGGACGGGTGGAAGGAACTCTTGTGGGAATACTAGTATTTACTTGCTTGCCGCTATGGATTGGGTGAAAAGGGGGGGCTGTTTAAAATTGTTGGCTGCTTCCTCGTCTAACTATAACCCCTGACAAAGAGGTTCTGGTAGATACTAATGATGTATTTTTTGGGTTTGATGCTTTATTGGTATATTTGGTGGCCTATGCATTTATATATCTTTAAGTGGGTTTGTAGTATCCACTTCTGTGTACTTCACATCAAATATCGTCCTCCTCAGAGAGTGCCTTCTGCCACTCTCATTTACATTTCTGATATTCTTGTTTCACCTTTGCCAGTTCTCCTCTGAGCAATTCAGTGACGGACTTTAGTACAATTTTTGGCTTTCTGATTTTAATGGAGAGCAACTTGTCAAGGCTGTAAGCTATGTTGCAGTTTAGTCATACGCCTTGGTCTCTCCTGACATCCCTCCTTTTGTCTTTCTGAGGTTCCCTTTATAGTTTTGATTTGGTGTGTCTGGATGGCTCATCCTACTCACCAGTCCACAGTTGCAAAAACCAAGGCTGGTACTTCTAGTAAGGTAACAGCAAATGGGCTCCTTGACAGATGCACTTGAGGGGTCTTGGGTCACAACCTTCTAGCCAAAGATTGCTGATTTGTGCAGTGGTGTTCATGGATGGGGTACCCTTGGTTGCAACCTAGGCGTGTGATGTACCAAGTTCTGCTTGTAAAACTCAAACCCAGTAGTGGGTGCCATCTTTCCGCATTGCCCTGATATTGATTAGACTATAACTGTGTGTTTCCTGTAAGTCAGTTTCACGTGTGGGACAAGATGATGGAGCTGCTTGTGAGACAATGGAAGGGAGTTTCCTCCTCTGCATGGGCACTCCTGACCTTTAGGTTTCTGTTGTAGCTATGGTTGGATACCCATTCAAGCCCCAGAGCCGAACGTGGCTTATAAAGTCGCTTATTTGTGTAACGTTTTCCTTATACCCATACCGTAATTCTCTTTCATGAGCCATTATCTGGGATCAGTGTATGAGCACTGGATCTTGGTCAGCTTCCAAAAGAGACTGCAAAGAAAACCCGAAAACTGATGAGCAACATCAGAAGTAAACTCCTTTTACAGAATCATTTTCTTTTGTCTTGTTTAAACCTTGAGCAATCAGAGACAAACTAATTGAAACCATCCTCTGGCTCTCTAATATTGGGGGAACGTATGGAAAAATACATCCAGCCTAATTGGTTGGTGCTGATACTTTGAACACTACATTCAATGTAATTGGCAGTGAACCACTCACTCAACTGTTAAGAAGTGAGAATGTAATCAGGAGCTTCCCTCCACCACTTGGAAGACGACTACCAACACAGGCTTCATGGGCATACAGCACTTATTTCATGACCAATGAGCTCTGTGTTGTGTGTCTCTCCTAGTCTGGGACCAACCCTGCCGTTCTGTCCATGTTCTGCTTACATATAGCCTTGTTGTTGCATTTTGCCCAAGAGAAAATCCACAGTGAGCGCAAGGAGCCATGTGAGCTTCACAGAGCTCATTGAATGCCCCAGAGCCCCCTCACCAATTAACAAAAACTGCGTGCAGTGGCGTTGACCCTTGGGAGTGCAGACTCTGGCTAGTGAGCATGTTCTCTTGAACAACTGAGTGCTCCTATTATTAACATGGGGATCCTTTTGTCGCCCATCTCTGCTAGTTCTTCCCAGCATGGCTTGAGCATGAGCTCTCACTAGATTTGGGCTTTAGTACCAGAAGAGTGCCTGTGGTCCACACTGTGGCTCACCACGACTATGTCAGGGTGTGCAGAGGTTGAGCAACCATCCATACACTGTGGACACTAGATATATAGCTTGCTGACTTTTGTTTGTTTGTGAGTCTATGGCTAAACATCCAACCCCTTTCCCCATTAAAAGGGAATCTCCAGAGCCCCTCTATTGATGTCAAAGGTCTCCAGTAAGTGCCTATGGGCAGTTGACACTTGATCATATCTACCTAGTGTACAACCTATGCTGCTGTATTTTGAATGACCTGTTGTTTCTGGATGTTTGTCTCCAGCTGACCCACACAGCATGCATGGGCTTAATCTAGCCCCGAAAAAAATCTATGGCGCAATTCTGTATGCTCACAAGGGCTGAGGTGTTAGTGATGGGATCTTCTTTAATAGCCTCATCTAGTAAATTGTGCTGAATTTTTGACACTGTCCTGGTCCCTCAGGCTCAGTTCCTCGTTCATAATGAAAGTCAAGTATTGCCTGGGCATGGTAGATTCCCCATTTGCAGCAGCCCCATAGTCATGAGCAGAATGTCAGTCTTGCAGGCTTTGAGTTGTTACTTATTCAGCTTTGGGCTGCCGCAAAGGAGCCATGGGGAGGGTTTCGAAGCTTTGACAAGGCTCTGTATAAGTGCAGGATCAGTTTGGTATTGTCTGCATGCAAGCCCAAGCACATGCCAGAAGATTGAATAATGGATGACAAAGGCTTCATATACGTGTTAAACAAAATACGAGACAGATATGACCTCAGTGGTACTCACGAGACAACTGATGTAGGCTTTGAACAAAATGGGGGAAGAGTTAAAGACTAACTTCATCCTGCTAAAAAACGTGGAAACAAAGACAGGGCAGCACACGCCAGGCCCAGCTCTGTCATATTGTTGGTCATTATGGTAAGGGGCACCATATCAAAGGCTGCTGAAAGCTCAAACAAGCTATGGTCAGCTGGGTGTCCTGCATTTAGTTCCCACCCGTAATTATTGACAACTAATGCCAGGGTGGTGTCTGTACCTCACTCACTTGCCCGTAATCAAGCAGCTCAAATAATCCAAGATACTTGGAGAGCCTGCAGGGCTGGTATTTCTCATCAGTATTGCCAATGGCTGTAGGCAAACGTGGTAGGTCTCTAGTTTTTCATTACTTGGATCTAGGATCGGCTTTTTAGGAGAGGTTTTACAACAGAAGAGAAAGATGCACCGAGTAACAATGTTATTGTTGGTATAACTTCCTGAAACAGTTCGTAAAGCACCGCAACAGGAAAAAGATAATCTAGAAATCAATGCGGCCTCCCTCTGATCAGGTTTGATCAGTCTGATTTTATTTGTGGCTTTGGTCGAACGCTAAGAGATGACCTCTGGGCCACCCATTTCTGCGCTCATAACTTCAGAGGTTTTTTGTACTTTTGCACTACAGAACCTAACACATTTGCTTCAAACGCCACACCTCACAGAGAGACCAGATCCCTTGGTAGATCTACTCTTTCTCCCTGTATTGACCTGTCATTCACTCATTATTCATCCTCACTCCATTAACCTCCACTAACTCACTCACCATTGACCACCCACGAACTCACCCTCCACTAACCCTGAATTTTTCCATGACAGACCCTGAATGCTCCCTCTCCCTTTAAGAATAACGTTCCTCCTGTTTTTTCCTGTCCCCTCGCTTTTCCTCCCTCCCTCCTTCCCACATAAAGCTGGTTTTCATGCATTTTCTGCCTGGAATAGAAACCTCCTGTGTTCACTGGGTAACATTAGAACTGGCTGAGATGCTTGCCAAACAGATGCAGAATTTTGGATTGGGACCAACATGATCTGCAGCAGCTCAGCATAGGGCTTCTGGTGTCTGAGGAGGCTCGGAATGTCTAGAGGGGTCGGGATACAGCATCTGATGCCTCACAAAAAACTTCTTGGGACAGGGTGTCTTATAGAACTAGAATTTGACTTCTGATATCTATTTGGGCTGAGAGTGGAGATTCCGAAGTCTGTGGGGCTTAGGGATTCAGCTGTCTGAATAGGCTCAGAATAATGGCTTCTTGGTCGGTGGGTGCTCAGTGGAGAGATTCTGGTGTCTGAGGGTGCCTAAGAGAGGTTTTTTTGGTGTCTGAAAGGGCCCGGGTAGGCCTTTTGCTGTCTGGGGGACTCAGAAAAAGGTGTTCAGTATCTGTCGTTGCTCTGGCCATGGCTTCTGGTGTCTGTAGGTGCTCAGGGCAGGGGTTGAGGTATCTGATGGCAGCTCAGGATAAAGTCATAAGTGGAGGGGTAATCTATCACCCGAAGACTCTCCTGGTCTTTTGCCAGTCAACATTCCATAAAATCCTCTAATATTTTATTTGTTCCGAGCTTTTTCCTTTGTTTATTATTCGCTTCTATGAATTATCGAACATTTATTTTCAGTGATTACATTCACCCCTTCTTCAGGAATAATCCTGATTAAAATCAAGATCAAATTGCTGTGAAATAAGTTATATTTATGTTTTACTGAAGTACAAAATACATAACTACGCGATTGTATTGCTCGGAGTAGCACTGACAGATTAGCACTTGCATCTATAAAATGGGTACTAACGAATGTAATCAATGGATATAATGTATTGCTAATTGATTAAATGAATGACAAGGAAAAAATCTGTCAATAATAAACCGTGTTATACTTGTATTGAATCCCGACTGGGAGCACAGAGACCTGGCATGTCCAGTATTCCTCCACTCGCGAATTGTGATTCTCCCCCATGACAAGGAGGGAATGGCTTGGTCCAAATAAAGTGCAAAATTGCAGGAACGCCTTGATAAGTAGGAGTGTGGACAATAACTTATATAAAGGCTCATGATTTGATGTCTGTGAGGGTTCTGGAAAGGCTTTTTGGGTCAGAAGGGCTCTGGTAAGGAAACTGCAGGTTCTGAATAGGAGTTGTGGTGTCTCACGGAGTTCCAGATAAGTCTTCCGCTACCCCAGGGGGGCTTCCGATAAGGTGTTTGTGGGGCCTGAGTGTGCTTCTTATAGTGTCCAAGGGGCCTTACAATGCATGAGAGGTCTCCAGAGAAGGTGTTTGTTGGGGCTGAGGGAAAGGCTTTGGTGTCTGAAGGGGTCTGGATATGAGATTTGTGTGTACTCTGGGAAGTGATTGTGGTGTTTGAAGGGTCTCCAGACAAGTCTCCTAATGCCTTTGGGAGCTCAGAATACGGATTATAGTGTCCATAGAGCTTCAGGATAGAATTTCTGGTATCTGAGGAGGCTGTTTATATGGTATATGGAGAGTGCTCTGGATATAGCTATTTCAGTCTGGGGAAACTCCAGATGAGGCATCTGTGGCATCTAGTGCAAGGTCGCTCAGGATAGGGGATTTTCGTTTCAGGGGGAGCAAGGGGATATGTATGACCTTTGTATTTTTACGGTACTCTGGTAAGACTTTGGGAGTCCTAGGGAGACCCGGGTTTCTCTTGTCTGGAGCTCAATCTAGTTTTATTATCAGGGAATCCAGTGCAACAATTTCACGAAACTCGATTAGGTGAAAACCTGCCACACAAGGGGTCATTTATTCAACTAGAACTATCAAAGAAATGTCCTCAAAGAGCAAAACTTAATGATTGATCACTGTGCTGTGGAGACAGAGGTTGGTCTGATGTGTGTCCATTATGCCCAGATTCTTCCTGACCTCCATGCAAACATATTTGTGTTTGAATGGCAGTTGGACTTAAGATCCTCCAGGGACAGCTGAGTATGGTATCACACAGTGGATACATTTACAGCAGCATCTCAGAAAGTTCAGGTCACTGTCAAAAATGATCCCTATAACTTTGGAGGTCCTTTTGGGGTGAGTTCCAGGGGCAAAGGAACCCAGAGCAAAGCAAAGCAAAAGAAGCTAAGAATGTTCAAAGTCTTAGGAGTCACAACGTTCTGATGTATCCTAGTTCTCCCACCTATTCCAAGATAGAGATTGATTCCAGGCTTTTATCTGATGAGCGGGGAAACAGGTAGAAGGGCTCACCTGAGGAAATGGGCACATGGGTAAGCAAGCGTCCCATGCTCGAACTGTAAATCTCTCCCTTTAGGGTAAGTAAAACGAGCTGTACTCCAACTTCATAAAATCAATGCTGTCATTAACCCGAATGTCAACTTGCAAAATAATAAGTTCCATTCTTGGATGGTTTAAGGATGAGTACTTTGGGTTAAATTCAACCAGGCAGTCTAACTATGCCTGGTGGCCCCTTATCACACACATCTAGGTGTTTTGTGCGATTAAAACCAAACCCTCTTGCACTGCCAAGGCGGAGAGTTACCAGCCAGGCCTTTTAAGTACTGAACTCTTAAACAGCAGCCAGTGGTGGTGGCTGTCAGGGGCCTGTGTGGCCCAGGAAAATAGTTTTCCACATAGATATTTGAAATATTAGGTGAATAGCTGTAGCTCGCAACACGAAGGTGTGGTCCTAAAGTTATCTGAACAGCAGGGCTGCAGCGTGCCAGAAGTACAGGAGAGGCACCTCTGAAAGTAAAAGCATCTGTGAGCAGCAGGATGAGAGGGAAGGTGTGAGCGATGGGAAAATGTGCGGAGGTGGTGTCTGGGGGTTGAGAAGCAGACAGATTCCCCAACTCATCCCCCTGAAGGAGAGTAGAAACCATTCCCGCACCACATCTCTTGGCCTGGTATGCACAGTTTCCAAAGACAACTGTTACTTAGGCAATGCTGTTAGGTTATGTTCCAGCATATTTATAAAGTGCACATACACCAAAAAGTTTTCATGGCTCTTTAAATGGTGTCTCTCAGTGAAAAACTGGTGGTCTGGTAGCATCGTGTGTCCTTGTGGAGAAATGTCTTGTCCCACTGTTTATAAAGCGACTTTTTGCTATGTAAGGGCATGTTTCTGGGTATTTGACCTCTTAACACATTTTGCAGACGTTCTTCCACAATTGTGATTCCAAATTGGTGTTGATAGGATGTTTCAAGGGTGTGGGTTATCCGGTGGGGTTGTTATTTGGACCTTAGCCTAACCAGTCAGTATGTCGAGTGTGTAGTGTGTTGTTTCTGGAAGGTGATTCCCAGTGGGGTTTGGGTCATGAGGCCTTCCATCTAACCTGAGCCAGGTACAGCAGTATAGTCGGTATCGGTAATGGGTCTTACGCCCTTCAAAATGACCTTGGAGGTTATGTGCAAAGGTGCAATATTAGCTGATCTTCTGTGTGTCATCTGGCGCTCATTATTGCTATATTCTCGTTTTCTTGCCTCTTTGTAGATGAAACAGACCTGTGTTTATGTTGTACCCTTGTGTTGGTCTTGGCTGCAGCTCCTATTTGTTGTTGTTATTGTGTCTGATCCGTCCTGGTGTAAAGTCGTTCAATTAATTTTGAATCCTTCTGTCCCCATAGCACCCATACTCTCGGGTTCCCGTCTGCTACTGTTTCCTGCCCTACCAGAGTTGTCTCCTTGGTTCTCTTTGACCAAAACCTCCTGTTCCTTTGGTTTTCGTGTAAGACAGAACAGACAGTTAAACAAACAGATAATTAAGCAGGCAGGTTCACACCACTGGAATTATGCAGCAGTAGAGCGCCGAATTTTGCGGTAGAGTTGAGTTAATTATGCGGCAAGAAAAATCACATTATGTGGCGGAATGCGGCACATTTTGTGCTAATATTACTTCATTATTTTGCTGTTTGTATACTTGTTAACACTGTCTGGGCAGTGGTTGCATCTCATTAGTAGCCGTTTAACACCCCGAGAAAGCAATAAACAACAGAAAGGTGGCAGTCAAGCTTTGCAGAGGACCTTCCATTGGCAGCACAAGTGTCGATGCGTTTTAATAACTTTTGAACCATTTGAGGTAGAAAGAGAAATTTTGGCGGGTAACACCTGCAGATTATGCAGTAGATGGTGGATTATGCTGCAAATATCTAATTATGCGAACATCGCCGCGGCCGCACAATCGCATAATTCCAGTGGCCCTGGAATGCAAAGAAGCAGGGCATGGCTCTTCTGTCTGTAACATTTTATGGGATCACACCAGTGTTTAAGAAAGGTGAGCGGTAGCTCTGCTGTCAGAAACAGGCGGGAGGTAGGTTTGCTATCTGTGATGAGTGTGATATCAGCCAACAGAGCAAGACAGTGATCAGCCAATAGGGAGGTGTTTTGGGCAAGTGAGGAGCAGCCCCGCTGAGTGCTGCAAGTGAGGAGTACCTCTGCCTCTGACAACACGTGAGAGATAGTTGTGCTGTCTGCACTGAAGAATAAGCCAGGTGAGCAGGAGGCAGCGTTGCTGTTGGTGGCAGGTGAAAATGCGGGCTATTGCCCCTGTCTCCGACAAGTGCCAGTCTGTTCCTAAACCGGTGGTTGTGTGTTCTCAAATCTCTGCTCAGAAGGACTGCAGGAACAGGTGGCCACAGCGGCTCCCATTCACTAATCAAGACATTTAGCTGCAGGTAAAGGCAGGCCTCCTCGCCCTCTTGCTGCTGGATACATTTTTGTGGTGAAGAACTCGAAAGCTGGGGAGAGTGTGGCGTAGGGGCTAGAGCGGTCGTACTTGAAGCTGGAAAACCGGGAGGCTCAACATCCTGGGATTCTGGGCAAATCACTTAATCTCTCGTGCCCGCCCCTCTCCCAAAAAACAGACTACGTCTGTCCGTAATGCAACTGGTGCTCATGTACTGGGCCCCCATACCTTTAAGTTGAGTACGCGGTATATAAAACGTCAATAAAAAAGGCGTGTGAGCGATGAGGTACAGTGCATTCATTTCACTTGAGTTTAGACTCGTGAAAGGAGATCGAAATGCATGTTAAGAGAGAAGCGATGTCGATCCCCAGTTCCAGGCAGAAAGTCCAAGGCTGCCACTGCCCCAACCTAGCGGTACAAAAGGGGGTGGTGATGGACGGAGCATCACAACCAATCAAACACTCACACCCAGTCAACAGATCTGGGTTTGATCCATCACCACCCCCTTTTGTACAGCTTTGTTCGCTATAAGTTGGCAGGGTATGCTCAGACGTGAGTCCCTTGCTCACTTTGCCACTGGATTCAAGCAAGCCGGGCTGAAGACGGCTGAAATGCATGTCTGAACTGGGGTGGCAGAGTGGGCTAAAGAACGGTGATGGATCAAACCCAGATCTGTTGACTGGGTGTGAGTGTTTGATTGGTTCTGATGCTCCGTCCATCACCACTCCCTTTTGTACTGCCCCAACCTAAGCGAGGATGCCTGCGTGACTTATCAGCCAACCAGCAGCAGCAGCGTAGTTCTAAGGAGGGTTGTGGATGCTTTCGGATGCGCTAGAGAACTTTTCGGAGAAATGTTGGCTTTTTCCTCGGGTACGAAACGTTTATTCGTGTCCTTAACTTAAGGTACACATACTGCTGATTTCTAAACCGTGAATGTAAAACGTAAAGGTAATAATCCATGTCAGCAATTTAATTTCCTTTAATATGTCACACGTCACTTTATCTTCTTTCCTTAGGATTGTTAGGTTGTTTCTAGGATGTTGTGGTTAGGTATATTTTACGTGCTGCAGATTACTCTTATATAGGGCTAGTTTGAACTGTCGCCTTCAGGTATTTATAATGGGCCACCCCTGAGAGCTCTCGGGTTAAGACTGAAGGCAGGGCAAGTTTATCACAGTGCCTTTCAGTGTAGGATGACCAGGCGTTCCGGATTTGCCGGGACAGCCCCGGATTTCCAACAGCTGTCCTGGCAGCTTTTGACAAATTTAGCTCATGTCCTAGTTTTTAAAGAGGATCCACCAAAAACAGATGGAGGCGGGTTTTTATGTGCTCCAAGGCAGGACGAGTTGGCAGCTCCTATCAGAACACAATTTAATTAACATCCATGAGGCTGGGTTTAAAAGTTGCTTGTAGTTTATTTCCTTAGTGCCTTCTTGTCTGTTTCTATTTTGATGCACACTGTCATACAAGTCATTTTGTGACCTTTGGCTGATGTAATAGTGTAGTCCTTCTATGTTTGCCGACTGTCCCGGTTTTCGGCATTCATAATGTGCTCACTATGTCACTGGGTGAGAGAGGGTTGATAATACATGGACAGCCAATCCTTGGCCTCTTTGCAGAGAGCACACAGCAGTGGTCACATATTCCAGTTGCCTTTGTGGTTCTGTGCGAATGTGCATGAAGGAGGTGCACAGTTGTCAACAAATTGACGAAGGCTGAGAGTAACCTACCTTACTTGTTTACAGAGACATTGCAAGAATGGTGTCAGGATGAAAGACTCAGAGACAGATTTGTTATTCTAGACATAAAATAATAGGTGCCTCTTTTCTTCTCCAAATGGGTGCAGGGCCTTGCAATGAGGGTGAAAGATGAACGCTGCTTTTTGCTAAATTTCAGCTGTTGTAGCTGGAAAAAAGTGACAGGTTACAGTAGAAAAAATAAACTGGCTGACTGATTCTGAGATTTTGTGTTGTGGACTACTCAATACCCAAACACATGTTGGGTAAAACTTTCCCTTTAAACCTCATAAAATTCACAATTGGAAAATAATAACCCATCTTTCTGGAGCCTGGTCCCTCTGAAATGGACGTTATAGTGCCTATAAGATAAGCATGACTAGCAGTGGCTCTTGTATTTTATATATCCAGGCTCCTTCAGGCCTCACACATACGAAGTTGCATGTTGAAACCTATGATGTAGTAGTTACACTGTGCGAAAAAGTGGTTGCAAAAAAGGTTTCGCACATTCTTCATTGCTTACTGCAAAAAAAATATACTCATGCCTTATCAAACCGATACCAGGCGCCGCCAACCAGACGATAATGGTGCCCTCTGTTGCCTCCTTACTTGGAATGAGGTTTTAAGTAGGTAAAAAGGGGAGCACCATAGGCAACACATTTCATCAATCACACATCCACTTGCTCTGCACTTACACTTAACAGTCACATAAAACTGTAATGAAAAATTAAAAAGGTAACAAGCAATGATTTCTATGTTAACAGAGAGGTCCTTAGCACTGTGCTCAGAGGGTAAACGGAGTGGGATTCTTAATCCATGCTTCATGCTTTACCTTGTCATTCGAATTCCATAATGCAAAAATTCTTCCTTTTGGTCCCAGTGGAGTCACCATAAAGAAATGGTTGCACTATTAGCTGTCCAGGCAGCAATCATAGGATTGTGACCAGGAAGGATTTTTAACAGACTTCATAGAGCTGTATCGCTCCTGGATTGGATAATTGAGATGTGAGGGGTCTCTTTTTATCTTCAGTTTGCGAAATGGGACTTGAGGGGGCTATAGCTCTTTTTGATTGAATAATTGGGATACATATTGTTGGTATTTGTCATTCATTGGACAAAAAAGACATTATCAGTCTGTAGCTCATTGATCAGGTGAGTAAGATGTGATTGGCTTGTTTCGTCCGTATTTTTTGTTTCTAGAGGAAAGATAGTCAAACAGAAACAGAACAACAGAAAGATGGAACTGTTCTTGTGCCAGAATGAGAGTCCCTTTAGGACCTGTCAATCAGTGAGTGGCAGCATGCCCGGTTTCCTTGCATCCTGTTGACTGTGAAGTGGGTGGTGCCACCAACAGCCCTTGGGGAGTACAAGTTGGGCCCCCCTCAGGAATGCCTCAGAAGATAAACCTGTCACAGGTGCAGCAGCAGAGTAGTGAGCACAGGTGAGACCATACCCAACAAGATCGAACATTTACTGAGACAAACAGTGCTCCCCAGGGCTTCCAGGCGCTTAACTGTGGCACCAGCATAGTGTAATGTTTCTGACATCATTCGGTGTCCCAGCTGAGACTTACAAGTCTTACAGCGCTGCAATGGGCACATTCTTAACGAGTAACATAGTATAAGGATAGGATGGCAGATAAAGCAAACTATGCTATGAAGTATTTCCAGTCTTATGACATTGCGGTAAGGTTGTCTCCAAGCTACCCCTCTTATACCATCTTGGGTTCTCTTTGTTCCCACTATTCACATTCCCAGTCATCTTGAATCGGGAACACAATGGGTTCTCTTGTGAGCTGCCTGGCAGGGCCTTCACCAGGCCTTTGAGCTCTGTCTTCCAAGGAGGGACTTACACAGTCACCTGGTAGAGTGCCACCGCAATCTCTTCGCAGTGCGTAGTGTATCCACACAACCATAATCAGCCTGCGGCTGCAGATTTTAATTTAAGCATGGTCCACAAGAAAAGCGAGGTTTACAGGGTAAAAGCAAGTGACCTCCTTTTTTGTGGTCTATCATAATTTGATGGTCGCAGTCACAGCATGAGGCTACTTCTGGCAATTACGTTTGCCTCCTTGAAAGACCTAACTTCGGCTGCCAAGTTTGTATATTTGCTTCCAAAGGAGGGTACACATCCTTACCTGCATCCTTCTGTCATTTCAGTACTTGGCCTTACACATTTATTCCAACCAATGCGTACCTCTACTAATGAACCATGATCCTGACAGTAAGCACTCCTTCCTATTCCAGTACTGAGACCCACACACTTCTCTTTTAAGACAACATAGTCTTGAATTGGAGAATCTCTCCTTCTACAGAGCTAAGACCTATATGCAGCTCTGACGATGCACCTCAGTCCTGACTTGCTCCATCCTGTGCTGTTTAGCAGTGGCCCTACCAGTGCACAACAATCCAGCATAGTAGTACTACGTAATACCTCAGTTTACAGAGCCCTGATGTAGATTAGAGCTTCTGTGTGCGCACCACATGTTATCAAAATGAGTTTGTGAATTGAGGCCCTGAGTGGGCCATAGAGACTTATGTCACTCGAACACTGTTCTCTGTCTATAGTCTAGGAAAGCGGTTCTTAATTTGTGGACCGGGAACCCCTAATGGTCTGTGACATCTACTCAGGGTGTCCGTGACTGCGTAGACATTTAAATAATATTAACAGCTTAATAAAGTGTCTATATATATAAATAAGCAAGATTGGAAAATAAAAAACTTTATCTACATGTGAAAAAATTTGAAACTGGAGGGTGAAAATTAAGTTGGTTTCTTCAGACTGATTTGTGGGAGTAGTGCAAGTCAATCAAACAGAATTTAGTATGGGCGATGGGTGGCATCAGTTGAATGTAGAAAAGCTTCAACCTTACCATTAAAACAGAACTGATGATTTTTTAAATATTTGTTTGTGAATTATATAAAATATTTAATAATTTGTGTATTTGTTCGATAAATGCGTATTTCCATGAGTTCTATGCATTGTTTTGCTATACAAATCATAAAATAGATTAGCTCGTGGTCACTGGATTCGAATAATGACTCAGTGGGGGTCCTCAGATTCCAGTAATGATTCATTGCAGGTTCCCAGATTCCAGTAATGATTAAGTGGGGGGTCCACAGAAGTCACATGGTTAAGAACCACTGATCTAGGACACAGCTGCGCGGTCAGTACCCGCCACCACTTGTCGCCACTGCTAGTGCTACCTCATGGAAAGCAGAGTATAAACTTGTGTTTATTAGTTGATGCCACCAGAGGGGCTCTGAGACTTCTTGAGGATTTCACCTCAGAGATGTTCTTCAGAAGTCTTCTGCCAACACCAGTGGCGCTTGAATAGCAGACCGAGCGTCAATACCATCTTACAGTCTGTTTCTCGTCACAGAATGGAGTGAGCCCCATTAATGGGTAGATGTTCCACAGATGTTGTCTGAATGGAGCATGCCTAGGATGGGCTCTGTTGCCAATAAGGTCCATTGACTTGAGGGGGTTCCATAAGCAGGTGTCTGTTTGGCATCATGAAGCAATCTTGCCAAGCCCGTAATCATGAGGATATGAAGATACTGACACATTGTTTACTCCCCCAATGGGCAAACTATGCATAGACGAGATCACTGGTGCTTGGTGAGTGTTTTGTACCTTGGGGGACTTGAGGATGCTTCCGAACCATTTGCGGCAAATGTTGCGACTCTGAAGGCTTTACAACCTCGCCACCCTTCAGTGTGAGCTTTTCAATCATTTTGCACTGATTTACCTTAGCTTTGTGTGATCCATTTAAAAGAGAGATAAATAGAGACGCTCTGTGGGGTACCTGGATCATTGAGGTAGATTAACAGTGCCTATTTGACAATGAATTAAATTGGGAATCAGTGCATTTTGACAAAGGGTTTTTGTATTGACTGAAGGAGCAGGTATTGCATCTTATGGTCACAAGGTACTCACTCTGTTTTATTTTCCTTCTTATTTGTTGATGAAGTGAAAGGTCTGTCTTCGAGCTGAAATGAGAGATCTGTTTCCAGAGAGGTACAAGACCTCTGTCAGAGCATTAAAATGAGAGCCTTGTCTGTCACTGCTCCCAAACAATACCCTATACTTTATCCTGATTGCTGCTATGTCCCTCCGGCCTTGAGTTAGCAGGTCGTTAGCGAAATCGTGCCAAAGTTATGTTGTCATGGTGTGAAATTATATTGTGAAATTTGCTGCAACTACACAGGCCTTGTTTATAAGGAAGTGGGAATATAATTTTGTGGCGGTAGCCTGGCGTGGTGTGAAATTGTATTGCGCCTTTATGCACTCCCAGCAGACAGAATTGTATTTCTCTGGGGTGCCATTCACTCCCCTGCTCCAGTCACGTCAACTTGTCACTATGATTGCAATGATGAATTAGCATTAGATTTAGATTGCCTAGGGGGGCCCATGAGGAGTGCATGTTATTATAGGTTGAATATAAGTTTGAGCAGCACATAGGAAACCCATATTACATTTGTTATGACAATAAGTACTTTGGGTCTGGGCCTGGGAAAGACATGGTCAGGTGGGGGAGGACTTCGATCAAAATATCAGAAGCCTCTTGCACTGAGACCCCTGCTCGGTTGAATTATGTTGTAGATTAGGAGGGCAGCAGGCCCAATCTATTAATTGTTGATCCCAACATTCACCGCGCTGTTATGAAAGAACATCAATTCCACATCCCTGTGTATAAAAGATCAAAGTCAATGTGTAGTTTTGCATAGATAATTGATTTATTGTCCTCCAGATTCAGTGCTGCTTGAAAGCTTCCTGTTGCACAGGTTGCCTATCTTGATCTGCGGATTTTCACTGAGACAGATATGGAAATAGTTTACAAAGAGAGGATAATTCGGGGTTTTAGGATTACATAGGAAGATTTTCCCAGATATATTTGAGCTAATTCATCCAATCCGAGAAGTCAGCATTTGAGGACCTGCAAGTCTGTAGGAAGCAATAAATAACCGAGAAAGATAAGCTTCTTCTGCTAAGATCAGTTCTCTGTGTTGTTGGGTGAGCGTTGGGAGCATATTGTCCTCTTTTTATACACTTTGCAGCTCATACCAATATCAAGAGATGGCCCGGTGGCGTCTGTCGGCTTCTGAACAGTAACAGGCCATCTTCTTGAGTGCTCTATGTAACGATTGGAGCAGCAACCTCATAAGACTCAAAACAAAAAGTGCAGGAAGAGAAGACCAGCTCTTAGGATCCAGAACTCCCTCTCCACCTAGACTCGGCAAGCTCCCTCACTCCTGCTGGAGCCAAAGGAGACTAGGAGACACAGACGCACACTTAGTTATAAGCAAGGCCACTGCAATTATGCGATTGTACGGTTCAAGCAATTTAGCATAATTATGAATTTGCTGCATTTGCCATATAATCCATCATCTGCTGCAAAATCTGCAGATTTTAACAAAAAAATAGTTTCTAGCGCAAACGGTTCAATAGTCACAAAAAATGCTGCAACACATGTTGCAGCGCAGTGAACAACACTTTGCAAACATTGACTGGTCACCTTTCTTTAGCTTATTGCTATATTTTGGGTGTTACACAGATACTATAGTGGCGTAACTAATGCCCAGACAGTGTTAACAGGTTTTAAAAAAGACAAAATTATGAACTAATACTATCACAAAATGTGCTGCATAATGTAGTTTAATTTGGCTTTCCTTGCAGCATAATTAACTCACCCCTCCCACATAATTTTCCCCTCTACTGCTGCATAATTCCAGTGGCCCTGGTTATAAGGATGGTCCTATACATGTTGATATATTTGGCAAAATGGATAGAGCTGCATACTGGTGAATAGACGTAGGCAGACAGAAACATTTGGAGAGAGGGGAGTGGGCTAGAGAAGCAAAGAGAATAAGACACAGACCTGCAGATCTAATTAATGATGGCTAGTGATGAGGACAAATGAACTGAGATATCAGTAGCTAGGCAGAAAGAGAGCGGCTTCCGGCTAGGTGAATGAGGATAGAGTTCGACCTCCTTTTTTGGCACTACACCACAGACTTGGCTGTTTCACTGCCTGTTGTGTTCCAGGCCGCCATTTTAGGATTCGCTGTCTGGCAGAGCCGCATGTGTGATGGCTGCAGCAGTACTTCTTTCCGAAAGCTGTACAGCCAAGAAAAACTAGTGAAGATCTCTGAAGGAGATTTCTTTCACAGTACGCCTGCCTCTATCCTTTCAGTATGGTGACTTGTAGGGCTGTGTGAATGTACGTCACTTGAGACCTGTCAGACCAAACTCAGCATTACTCCTAGACCATGTAGGCATATTGGCAGGTAGAAGGTCACACAGGGATTCGGTGAATGGGGTGGGATTCGGTGAATGGGGTGTGGTGGCAGAGATTTGCCTGGGTACCTATACTGCAATTCGAAGAGCAATGCGGGTCAGGATTGAAGTGCACTAGCAGTGCTGTGTGTAAGCCAAATGCTGAGATTTCAAGGGAACTGCTGGTCAGGACTGAGGTTCACTGGCAGAGGAGTGTGTGTGTCTCCGCAGGTGTGTGTCTGTTTTCTTGCCTGGCTGTCCGTTTCAATGCTAAAATATCAGGGGTGCAGCATTAAGTAGCACTGATATATGGGTGCGAGTGTAAAAGTAGGGCACTGCAGAAGATGGCCCAGATCTTGACTGAGGTGATCTGGCATAACTAACTGTATGAATAGCATACTAAAGCAGGTGGGGATTGCAGACAGGTTAGGTGCCTTGGCAGACCTGTGTGAGACATAGTACTGCAATAGCAGGGGTGCTGTAGCTTTATTTTTAGTTATTTAATTGTGCATGGCACGGTCTTGATCCTTGGCTAGGATGCCACAGTGCGTCACATTTTAGCAGAAAACACATGCAAATACAGCGGTAGATAGAAAAACAGACCAGTAGTGATACGCTTAAGCGCTAAAGTCATGAAATAATCAAGCTAATCATAAATGGAAAATAGCCATTAAGTGGTTTTGAAGTTTGTTCTTAAGCAACGTGAAGGAGGTAGTGGTCTGATTTATATGTTGGAAATAAGTTAGCGATTTTGAGGTCATTGCCTCAAAAAGCATGCTTCTTTGTGAAGATTTGCTTGTTTTTGGGAAGGTCAACTTGTGGTGTAGCCTTCTCACGGTTATGATGAAGGTACATTGGCAGAGCTGTGTAGGAGCCCCAGTGCTGGAGTAGTAGGAGGCGTTGCAGGTCAAAATTGAGGTGCATTGGAAGAGCAGTATGTGGTCGCAGAAGTGAAAAATTGTGGGTGCTGCAAATCAAGATTGAGATCACCTACTATAGCCTTTTGAAGGCTGCACTTTTGGAACATCACACGTGCTGTAGTTTAGGAGCGAGATATGCTGGAAGAACTCTGTGGGGTCCAAATATAGAAATTTGAGCAGCAAAAGTGGCTCGTATTTTATCAGCTCATGTGGAAATGCCTTTGTAACCGGGCACCCCAGTCCGGTTTTGATTTATTAGGAGGGACCCGAAGCTTGGCGTAGCTGTTTATGGCCTCCCAGTTATGGAATACCCAAATAAAAACAAACAGAAAAACATCTCCCCCAAAAATTAGAGTAACTATATCGTCATACAGTATTATTTTTTATATAAACATATTTTCATTTTTGAAACGCACAATATAAATGATCAAAATTCAATTAAATGTAATTTTTTTAGTTACAAGTATTCTTATTTTATTCAAAATAAATCACAAAGTGCAAATCTCGAAGTGCAAAATACTAAATGCAGTTTCATCACTGTCTCCCCATATTGCACACACTAATCCCCCTTATAAAAAGACCAAATTAATTTATACCTCGCACATCCTCATTCATGTCATACCATAAAATCGTATAGCCATAGGTACAGCAACAGTGTCCAACAAAAGTTATCATATTCTTATCACGTTCATATGTATTAATTATTTAATCCAAATGTACGTATGAATATCGTCTCTCACCTAATAAATGAATACATCATATTGTTGTGTTTTGTAATCCCTGAGTCCTCTATATATGTCCTTTTAGACCTGTTGTGACTTCAGTTAATGGCCTCTGGTTACTTTATATTAATGCCCGTCTCGTGTGACGTGTGTTTCGTGTGACCCTCCAAAGGTTGTACACCTTTTTTAGGACACAAAAAAACCAATGTGTCATCCAGAGAGTGGCTGGGACAGTGATATAAATTACCTACTCGTGAGACTCGGCTCCTGAAACACATTTTATGGAAAACCGAGAGAATGCCTGTCAAAACATATTGTTGTTGCCTAACCTCAATCTTCTTTACAAAAAATTGTGTTGCAGTTTTAGAAACCTGTCCCTACAGAGTGCCTGGTAGGTCACATTTAGATTAACACCGCCATAGATTTGAGATTTCAGAATTTCTATGCTGCGTGTCGCAATATTCCTCGGGCCTATTTTTTAATCAAGAGCTCTACAACAGCATACCAATGAAAAGAAGACAGTTTATTTGGTTATTTCCCTGTCCGCTCCCTATAATCTAATTAGGGGGACCTTTTTTTCTGAAATTGACTGCCAGCTGTGAAAGCCTGGACTATGCCAGTCACTCTGAACCCCCCATGTTAAAATTCTTTTACGTTTTTTAAAAATAACCTTTGCCCGCTGGTAAAGCTTTGTGAAACATAAAACTATGCAACATTTTCAAGATGCAAAGTTTGTAAACTTCACAAAGCTTAGCTAGTAAAATGTAATATTTCCCCAACTCTTTTGAAAAATGCACTGTTCTGCAGTTGTGATTTATGGTGTTAAAAATATTTCAGTACACTTTGTGGAAAGGAGAAACATGGCTGATCTGAGAACCTCCTTTTTTTAAATGTGTAATGGTATATGTTTTTTAACACAATCCTTCCTGCTGATTTCTGCATGGCATTCACAGTTGTCGAGTGAGTGCAAGCAACATGTGGCATCTTCATCCAAAATTGTCTTTTTTGCCCACTGGGCTCTGCATGGTGGGACTTGCGCCGTCTGGTTTATAATGAGAAACATTTTTCTTCAAGTTCTAAAAGCATTTGGCAAAAAGGCTGGGACAGGCTGGCTGAGTCACATGTTATGTATGACCACAGGTTGCTCTGAGGATTTAATCTATCATAACTCCTTGCCTTCCTCAAGCCACAGCAAGAGTAGCAAGTTAACTGGAAGACACCCGTATTCGACAAGTTAGGTCTAACCTTTGCAACCTATTGGCTTTGCCAAAATCTTCTAGCCATGTTTTGCAGCATCGGCAAGATACTGTGCAGCATGGCGAAAAGCTAAAACCAAAACAGTTTTAAAAAAACATCTTGTTGATGCTACTGTGACATTTTGTAGGCTCATGCATGCTCCATTACTCTTTCATGCCTACAAAATGACAAGGCAAAATTGTTTTAATTTGCCAATCCAAGGTGGTTAATTAAACTTAAAAAATAACTAGAATTTGGGCAAAAGATGTGGTGGATCCACAAAAATAAATACATTTATAAAAAAAAAAGACTGCTGGAGGAAGTATCAATGGGGAGTGGGAGGGTGTGAGGGGGTACCACATACAGAAGAGGAGGGAAAACCCACACAAGGCAACAAATGAAAAGCATCCTAATGAGAGGGAGAAAGGCCACCCAATGATAAGCAATGGGCGGCTGCGAGCCTACTGTAAGTTTACAATAGGTCTTTCACAACCAGACAGCTTGCACTATCTGGTAGACGAGGCCTAAAAAGGCTTTGATCTTTCCACAAACCCTTTCCTGGCTATTTTGCTCTGACAGGCTTCTAAAAATAGCAGATGCTGAAGTGATAAAAATAATGGGGACAGGCAACCCCTTGGGCATTCAATGAGGGCAGTGTTAGGAAATGGCTGCTGATTATTAGTTTTCCTAAGCACTGCAGGTTTGGTAGATGGTAAGTGTGAGGAGTGGGACTGCAGGTTCTATTGCTAAGGTTTCTAGGCAGGTGCTTTTCTTTTGTGTGGCTGATTACTAGAATCGGAAGGCTCAATAACAGCCAGATACAAGATCTCGCACTCCAGAAAAGCATTACTTTACACAAACGGACTAAAATAGACTCTGTTCTCCTTCGCCCCTCCTTGATTATCAGAGGGAAATGGGAGGAGCATCCCTAGCAACAACATTTAAAATACAGCATTCCTGTGTTTGGTTTTTCCTTCCATTGGATTTCGGAAAATGAAACCATATTCATTTGATTCTGTTTACCCGGTGGATGATGGTGGCGTGTTCATGCTGGGTTTCTCATGGCCTACAGTAGTATAGCGATACATGCAGATTATGTTGTTTCCTTCTACAGTTCTGCTTTCTATCTCAAAAAGCACCCACAATATTCCTAAAAACCCTACATGAAAACTGACCCTGATTAAAACTTCCAATTGTTGACTCTTTTTTATATTTTTGAATGACTCTCTACTTCCTTTCCATCCTCTGCGTGCCTCATCTCTCTCAGTCTGAGCAGAGACTATTCTTAAATCACATGTGTTTGCCTTAATCCCTACTACTGCATCTCTTCAAGTTGCGCCTTACCTAAAAAATCACAACCTCTCCTTTAAAAGTCACACCTCTGAGCCCTAATAATATTTTACCTCCTGTAATTCATCGATTAATTCCGCCGGCCTTTGCATGAATTCACATACCCGCTCTCTCTCTAAAGATCACACCTCATTGCTATTAATTTGATCTACCTTATAGAAGCTTGTGTAAATGCATGGAATGTTTCCTTAAGAACGGAAGACTAACTCCAATAACCAATAATAACAAAAAATATAAAGAAACACCCTAGGTTTCACAACAACTTGCTGCCTGTCATAAAGAGATACAGCACCTCAGCGGGGATAGTAAGTGATATATAAATGCAATTACAGTACAATAACTCACACTAATACTTGTACCATAACACTCAGCAGTCGGGTAGTCGATTGTATTTCATACAGGCTGCATAATAATTCCCTTTTACTACTTGACACTCTTACACTCACATAAGACTAAATAATAATAATAAGCAAGTTTGTAAAGCGCCTGGTTACACTAGCTAGTGTTTCTCCGCGCTACGGTATAGCTGCCTCCTAGGGAGCAGAGGTACAAACCGCGTCACCCCTCAGAACTTAACTCCGGAAGAGCCAGGTCTTCAGCTTCTTCCTAAAGAGTGACTCCGATTGTAAACTTCGCAAAGAGAGAGGGAGTGCATTCCAGTGCTTTGAGGCCGAATAGCTGAAGGAGTGAGCTCCCATTCTTGCTTTTCTTGCTCTGGGGATTGTGACCTGTCTCGTCCCAAATGATCTAAGATGCCGTGTCGGTATATATGGGGTAAGAAGCTTGTGTACATAACTCGTCCCTTCCTCTGCAAGAAACTATGACTAATACATAAGGCTTTAAAGACTATTCTCTCTCATATCGAGAGCCAATGGAGAGTAGAGAGGGCCTTTCTAGAGGAGGATCTTCTCAGGAGCATCAAGATCAGGCGTGCAGCTGCATTCTGAATGCATTGTAGTCTGTGTATGCATTTGTTACTTGCTTCTAAGTAAAGAGAGTTCCCATAGTCCAGGTGAGAATTGACTAGCGCATGAACTAGGGTTTTCCTAGCTGCGATAGGCAACACATCTAGAGTCTTCCGTAGACCTTTTAAAACTCGCTAAACAGCTAAGGGTAATGTCCATCAGTCAGTTCACAGCAACAAACCATCAATTGCTAGCTGAAAAGATGTGAAATAACTGTAGAGATCTGCCACCAGTGGTGGTTGGCAGCTACATGGGGGGAAGGGGGTCTGGCGCGCAGGCAACATTTTAATTAAATAATTAAAAACATGTCGTAGTCCTCCACTACGCTCAGGACTGCTGCTTTCTTACCGACTCTGCGCTGCAGCATCTACTACATCAAGGAGCTCATGAAGAGGGTCTGGACTCCACCACTGCCGACCTCCTCACACAGAGAGACACTGGCGCATTCTAGTGCCCGATAACCAGGGGCTGGGACTCAAGCATTACAGGGCGCCCGGCCACCAGGAAACTCATTGACCAATCAGAGCGCTGCTCTCCCAGCGTAAGAGTAGTGCCCTGATTGGAGGGAGCAGTGTGTCTCTGCGCTCCACAGCAATTTGGAGGCCTGCATCAACTCTCAACTTTGGGGGCAATTACGTGGGGCGACGCTCCTCCGCTTCTTCCGAGGTGCCGCTCTGTCTGCCACTTGCTGCTGGCCAAGGAAGGACTTTAATTTAGTCCATCACTGCATGTCCCAACTAGCTACATACTACAACCACTTTGTAACATCTCACAACGAAAATCAGATATGGGATGACATTAACAAAGCCCATCCCAAGAGATTTCTCGTTTTAAACTATGCCTGCTCAGGACTATAAACTTTAAACAAAATATATCAGAATGGACAACCCAGTGCAGTAACAAGCAAAGTGGCCTAGGACCATGAGAAATAACATTAGGAAATAGCACAACAGAACCTGCAGAGAGTTTCAAAGCTGCCAGATTAATAAAAAAGAACAGAAACATTGCCTGCCTCTCACACTTCCTCGTCCATGACACTGTTCAGCTCTGTGTCCCATAACATGATAACTGCATCTCAGGGGTCATCACGCACTTCAAGGAAAAACTTCCCACACAGGACCAAAACAAAAACACGCTTCCAGGCACAGACCTTGCATGGTGTAGCATGTTACCCTTGTAGGCAAGCACTCCAGCTCTACAAAGAGGGGGAGTAAGCATTTTTTCAAAAATATTGCAATTCAATACAATGTAGGTTCTTCTTCTGTACTCATGGGGGAGTATCGTGCAGCCAGCGATGAGAAGATGCCACATTACTCACTTCGAGGGTCTCATGATAAGGACTTCCGCTGGTGCTGATGGCGACTGGTCTTACCTAATGTCCTGGGGTAGCATTCTGCCACATCCCTGTGATTCTCTCTTCATGACTGGGCAGGAGGCTTTCTCAGGTTGCTTCACTCATGGGGAGGAGAAAGCGGGCTTCAAAGCCAGGCATTCCCAAGTGCCTCCCCCACAATGTTTCTGTTTTCTGACCATGGAGCAAAGAAACGGGGACATACCATTCAACTTTTGATTGTGAAATGCGACAGTTTTCTTACCTTTCTATATCTGTTTGAAATGATGTAATATGTATGTTAAAAATAGTGCTTCAACTCATCGTCAGGGGTAGTAAATGCTATAGAAATGCAAATACAACACAATCTACCAAACTATTGACTGATTAAGTGAAAGAACTAGTGAAATACTAAAACCTGTCCAGAGACGTGTTGGTAAACTAGGTACCCAAGTGAGCAAATTATCGTGGTTACACTCGACTGTCATGCTTCATTAACACCCATAGTACCAGGCAGTGGTGTAACATTAGCCCCCGTGGTGCTGGGGTGGTGGGGGGGCACTGACTCTGAGCACGGACGGCAGGCCTCTGGCCTCAGAGCACCTGAGTGGGTCTGGAGCATTGGGAGCCCCCTCCATGAACTTTGCAGGGAGCCCCCTCAAGTATCGTTACGCCGCTGGCACCACGTGATGCTTGCAGTTCGTTACCACATACGTTATTTGCATGGCGGTTTTTGCCTAAGGCAGTACCAGCAGCACGTGAACGGATTCATAATTGACAGCGATGCACATTCACGCGCCACAGCTGCCAAGTGGCCCATGTCATGTCTGACACCTTCCGTTACTCGTGGGTTCTAGCCAGCGGCGCGCTAAGGTTTTTAAGCCCATGCGTCTAATGGAAAATGGAACTGTAATTAAGTGATCACCAGCCGACGTATATAAATACGCCTGCTTTAATTTGCTTCAGCCACATAGATGAGGTGGTAGTTAAACAGCGCACCGCTGGCAGCTTCTCCCTTCACCATCTCCCGCTAGCCTCTCCTTCCAACACACAACATACCGCCCGCGAATCCGTGAAATAGACACACGTCTCTACACGTAGGGCACCACTGTGGCATGCGGCCGGCCGCGCACTGAAAACGCGGATGCAGTCGCGTGCCCAGCTAGCCAGCTGATGGTGAAGCTCATCACGGCTCTGTTTTTACCGATTTTTATGACGCCACGCCTGCCGTCAGGATGCGGGGCTGCATGGTACGTGAGTCGCGCAACACTACGTTACGTCCCAACTTTAACTAACAACTTATGACAAACTATTGGACAACACAACACCTATTGTAACCTAGAATCGTTTGGATAGCACAAATGTGCGCTTTGCAGGTTTATTCTCTGAGAAGTGAAGGATTCTGTCTGCAGTGATAGTAGGCAGCCTGTCGCTTTGCTGGTATGCTTGTCTGTGTGGATGTGAGGTGTTGGACATAATCTTCAGGCCTCCCTATGTATCCTCTTCCTTTGGTCTATGTTGGCTGCGTCCCGCAGTTCCTCATTGTGGTCTGCAGTGGTGTATGGGGCACTTCCTTTGTTGTCGAGCAAGCCTGCCACCTTTTAAAGAAGAGACAGTTACAGATGACGGTTTCATGCCCTCTTTGCGCTATTATCATGGTGCCCTTCTTGGCAGTGACAGTCCAGGGGTGCCTTTCAAATTGCAGACAGAACCTAACCACCTCTAGATGATTCCGTAGTAGTACTTGGTCTCCCAGCTGGATGAGAAAATGCAACACTTAGTGTATCTTGCTGGTGGCGTCCTTATTCCTTTGCTAATTAGCATGCTAAGGGATTAAGGGGTTTGGGGGACTTCCTGGTGGCAAGAGGAAGGACATCTGTGACTGCTCTCCCAACCACTGCAGGTGTTATTTTGTGGTGAAACGGGATGTGCATGATCGGTCCGTAACAACTGATGCGAGGCTAGCTCAATGTCAGTGTGCAGCTCCTAGCAGATACAGATTACTTTGTTGAGAGCCCTTTCATAGACTGCTTCACTTCCTCGTTGGCCTGTGGCCATCAGGGTTGATCTTCTTGTGAACAATCCCTAATGCTTGTAGGAAGAGTTTGAAGTCAGCTCTTTGAAAGGGTGGCCCATTGCCTGTTTGAAGCTTCTTGGGTTTACCAAAGATGCTGAACTTCTTCTCCAACTTCGAGAACACTTGTTCCAAATTTGTTGTCCCTAGTATTTGTACAACTGGGAATTTGGAGTAAGTATCTAAAAGAACTAGAATGTTTCTTCCACTTGGAAGGGAGTCAAAATCGGTGCTAATGTCCTGTTACAGGCTTCACCTGGATCTTCAGTGATTAACGACACTACCCTGTTTGGAAGGCTGGTTGCCTGACTCCATTGGCATTTGGCTACAACTGAGTCATCAATAGCCGCCAAGACTCACAAGTGTGAAGCCGGTATAGTATATGCTGCTCTCTCGGTCTGTATACATCTATCCATCCAGAACTGAAAGCACCCATAAGTCCCACATACAGTCTGGTGACCCCTGAATTGAGAATCTTGCAGATAGGAAGGAAGATTTTTTTTAAAAAACGAATTGGTGCTAATCTATAAAAGCCTTGAATGGAAGAATTGTATTATATGACCAATCGGCCAGCTGATCAAACTCCATGGATGGCTGTCATGGGGTAGCAGTCTTTCCCTTTGGCAACCTTGGCAATTACCACAGATCTTGGGGCAAGCAGTGCATGATCTCCCTGTAGTTCCACGTGTTGCCCTGCCCTTCAGCTTTTCAAAGACTAAGCATTAGCTGCCAAGTTTTCGGATTGCTTACTTGTGACATCTCCATGTTTCCAGTGTGCTTATGTATGACATTTTGTTGCCTTATGTGTGGCACGCCAGTGACACTTTCTTGCAAGTAGAATCTGCTACACATGCGTCACAGCTATTCATCTCGACATACGCAAAATAACAAAGTTATTAACCTTTCACGCTTGGCAGTAGTGGCATGGGATTCTGGGGCTGGGAGGGGAAAGCAACTCCTAGCATCTTTTAAAAATAACTGTGTCACATGTGCAGAACGGAAAAGTTACCAACAAATTATGTTCTGATATTTATGTGGGTGATTTTGGAAATGTACTAATGCACTTTCTTGCAGTGGTTCACTTTATGCAAAATGTAGAATTTGATCGGATTTGAAACACTGCAAAAGACATCATGAGCAATTGTATAAGTAGTTTACATGAATGGAAAGAAATATATATATTTTTTATTTTCCACTTGAGATCAGTACGTATTTCACTGCCATTTAATTTGTTTCGCATTATCAGAACGGACTCTTGTCAGTTCATATCCTAATCGGGCTTAAGAATTAAATGAATCCCAACACTCTTGAGGTGTTCATCACATCACTAACAAGCATCGAAACAACAAACAAATCAAAAGAAATTAAGTTGAGACTGAAAATAAAACTTCTGGGGGTCATTTTTTCCACAAATGTGTTTCTGACCTTGCAGGTTTGCTTAAGATCCGTTTATACATTCTGATGCCTGGACACCTTGTGTACTTCAAGGCACTCAAAATAAAAGTGCTGAAAGAGCGAAGAAGCCGTCAGAGCAGTCAACAAAGCCATGGGGTACAGAAATGAACTTTCTCTAGGTCTTTGTAGAGAGTCTGGTCAGCTGGTTCCTCTGCTGGCCCTTCCCTCCATCTCCAAAGGAGAGGCCTCCCTCTGAAACTCCATTGTAGTGTGTATAGCTCTCATTTACCTACATCTTCTGTTGAGGGTATGCAGGTAGGTACTGTTCACGCCACTGTTGAGTATTATAGTTTGCGTTGGAACATTGCCTTTCCAGTGCTCCTTTAGAATGTGTTGGCAGTTGCTGTCAGGGCTAGGCACCAGCGGTTCTGTACGCCTGGATCTTCAATAAGGGTGTGTTTTCTGTACATCGTGTCCTGGAGTTGGAAATATCTTTTCAGCTCCTCCCACGGAATAAGTGCTTTTTACCTCCATGTTAATGCTGTGGAGTGTGTGCATTTACTGACTCTTCCTGTGAAGCTACCCTCTCCTAGCCCCATTTGTGAATATCATTGCCTCAGACCACGTTCTGACTAACTGGCCCCTCTGTTTGCAGCTACAGTGGGGAATGTTTTTGTGTGTGACACTGGGCTGTAAACATCTGATCTGTGTTCTATCGAGCTATGGGTCTATAAAGCACCTGCTGTGTTGTCAAAACTTAAAACAGTGGTGGACTCGGGATAAGTAGGAGGGCTGGTGAGACCAAGAAGGTGGTGGATCCCTAAGCCCCGGAAGCGCACCTAAGTTTGTGTGTCCTTAGTTCTTCTGACACCCTCAGTTTTCGTTCTTTTTGAAGTTGTCTCCCAGCACATCGGATTGGATAGGAGTGACCAGAAGAACATCATCAGGTCATAAGCAGTTGGTCATGGCTTTGGGGGTTCACCCTCTTAGCCTGCCCCACGCATGTCCACAAACCTGATGTCCGCTGTCGTTGGCCCACTTACCCTGTGACTTTAAATTAGCGTTTTTGTAGAATAGATGTTCTGTATATTAGGGTGACCAACTGGCATTGGTGCAATTCAGGACGGTGAGTGTAAAACTTCAGGACAAAGGGTCAAAATTCAGGACACAAATTCAGGACAGGAGGTCAAAATTCAGGACAAAGCTTCAGGACAATAGGTACGTTTTACAGACACATCAGAGGAGGACGCGCAATAGTATATATGTAAGCCCAGCCATATCCAAACATATTCAACCATTTGCCAAACCTATCCATCATGTATCCTTCCATCTATCATTTCACTCATCCATCCCTTCACACATCTATCCATCCATCCATCCTTTCACCCTATCCATCTGTACACTCATCCATCCATACATTCACTTATCCATCCAGCCATTTACCCTTTTACCCATCCAGCCATCATTCACTTACTCATCCATCCATCCACCCAGTCACTCCTCCTTCCACCCATCCACCCTTTCAGTCATCCATCCATCCTCCCTTTCTTTCTCCATCGACCCTTTCACTTAGCCATCCTTCCTTCCATCCACCCACCCATCCATCTACTCATCCACTCATGAATCCATCCATTGACCCTATCGCTCATCCATCCTTTCTCACATCCATTTATCCTTTCACTCCTTCACTCATCTATTCATCCTTTTGTCCAGCTACCCTCACTTTCACTCACTTATCCATCCTTACATCCACCCTTTCACTCATCCGTCCATCCATTCACCCTTGCACTTTTCAATTCATCCATCATTTCACTCATCCATCCACCCACTCACTCACTCATCATCCACCTTTTCACTCATCCATTCTTTCACTCATCAATCCACCCTTTTACCCATCCAGCTACCCTTCCACCCATACATCTAACTATTGACCTTTTCTCTCATCCATCCTTCCACTCACTCATCAATCCATCCATCCTCTCTCATTATCCATCTATTCAATCTTTCATTCGTCCATTCACCCTTTCACTAATTCATCAATCCATCCATCATTTCACTCATCCATCCACCCACTCACTCACTCATCCACCTTTTCACTCATCCATCCTTTCACTCATCAATCCACCCTTTTACCCATCCAGCTTCCCTTCCACCCATACATCCATCTATTTACCCTTTCTCTCATCCATCCTTCCACTCACTCATCAATCCATCCATCCTCTCTCATTATCCATCTATTCAATCTTTCATTTGTCCATTCACCCTTTCACTAATTCATCCAGCCATCCACCCATCCCTTCACTTACTCACTCGCTCACCTTTTCATATTAATTTTGAGCTGAGCCTTTTTGAGAAGAGGCCCATCAAGAACTTCACCCTCGCTGCAGGAGCCATTCCAGGACTGGGACAGAAGCCACCCAGGGCGGAGACAGATCCACCACAGGGGGGCACAGGAGCCATCACAGACGGGGTGGACAGGATCCACCACAGGGGGGACAGGAGCCATCACAGGCGGAGGGGGGGACAGGAGCCACCACATGCGGAGGGGGGGACAGGAGCCATCACATGCGGAGGGGGGGACAGGAGCCACCACATGGGGGGACAGAAGCCATCACTGGGGGGGCCAGGAGCCATCACAGGAGGGGGGACAGGATCCACCAGGGTGGGCACAGGGGTGGGCATGCAGTATTAAAGTATGATCTTGGCCCCTCCAGGGTGGGGTAGGGCTCCTCACCCCCTCCTGGACAAGACAACGAGAAGACAGGCTCTCTTTCCAAAATGTTAGTTTTGCCATCCCCCACTGTGATGTACAGTACTTAAAGGCGATACTCCAAGAGAACTGATTTAACTGATTGTCCTCTAGACTTTGTTAATCAGTGTGGGTGCGATTGTGCCATTTCTTTATTTTATTACATTATAGACTGTATGTTTGAAGAACCGAGGTTTGCTTACAATTTAGTGACAGTAATTAAGCTCTGTGAAGAGAACCACGTGCTGCCTGGGGGTAATCAGGGCCGGTTCTAGGATGTTTGGGGGCCTGGGCAGGAAGGGAATGTGTGAGGCCCCTCTAAATTGCAGAGACATGATGCATTCAGGGCTGTTTGCATCTGAATAGATGCCCCTGCTCCTGCAGCTGCAGCCCCCCTCTCAGTCACCTTTCAAGCACCTGTTAACAGCTCATCACGGGCTTGCCATCCCGCTGTGCCTCTCCAATGCTGCTGGGGATCTGAGCTTCGGTACTGCATCGGAGTCAAGAAGGAGGTGGGTGGAAGCTGTGCCGACTTTAGGGTGGTGCGACCGGTGCCCGGTTAAAATTACGGACAAATGGCGTCCGTTAAAGAATCCTTCACGGACAACGGACAGACGGCCGAAATTACGGACTGTCCGTGAAATTTACGGACGGTTGGTCACCCTACTGTATATGTTTTGTTAATTCCGTGTTTCCTTATTAGCGTATTATATTATTGTTGTCATTTCCTATTGGTCGTAGAAAGGAGTAGGGTTAGTATTGCTCCAGTTGTTGTTTTAATGCATAGATTGACATGTGTGCGGCATTGCATGAACAATTGGACATCTGACATTGGACATGAACAATTTTTGTCCCCAGTGTGGGCCAATGAAGGGGTTGGCAGTTTTTGGGACGCGGGCCAGGGATACACTTCCAACCTGACCTCACCCCTAGAGGCCTATGGGGCAAAAGAGGGGACCAGGTCTTGGATGGGGCATTGAGTGATGGGTGCTATAGCTCCTCCCCAGAGTGTAGGGGTTGGAGATTGTTATAGGAACTCAAGCATGATGGCAGGTTCGTCATCTTATTCTACCATTTTTAGGGGCCATGCACATTTCTTAGACTTGTCCAGCATTTAGTCTGAGTATAAAATGAGATGGGTTCTGGTTTGGAACAATGCTGTGTGGTAATTTTATCCCCAATGAAAATACATTATAAAAATAATGTAAATTGACATATTCCATCAGGATAATGTTTCTAACAGGTTGCGAAAGTCAAGAAATGTTTTTTAAATACATACGAGACATTCTTTGTGTTGCGTACATCTTTTTTATGGGGATGTGTCCAGGGTGAGGACATTAGAGATGGTTCCATTTTGTATCAGTGCACAGCCTATAGATGCAAGCTCCTCGGCTGTCGAGTGCGGTCCACATGGGAATACGAACCATTCCCACACTAGTCCATTCGCCGAGCTCTCCTTGCATTGCTAGTTTTGTCTATACCCATGCGGTGTGAAACAATTCGCATGCCTGTAAACCTTAATAAAGAAACTCTTAGAAATTGTTCCTTAGTAGAATAATCAGTCAAGAAAGTTATCATTCTTTTCACTCTTCACTCGCAAACCGTTCAGATCAACTCTTCATTCTGCTCTTCAAGCATAGCATTTCTCCCTGATTAGTTACCAGGTGGCAGAAACTTTCAAGCTAATTAAGTTTAAGTCTGTGACATCGAGATGCTGAACTTAGCAGCTAATTATGTTAATGTGGCTAAACTGGATTTAATTAGGACTTCTCCTCCAGAGTGGAGCTGAGGCTAGCGGATCTGACTGGAACGCACCACAGGCGTGGGTGCGCCATAGGAAGCCACATGTGGTACTTCCAGGAAGAGGCTGATTTTGTCAGTATGGCAGAAGATGTGCGCTGTAATCTTATTGCGCCCAGGAATGGTGCAGTGATTTTCAGCACTGCAGGCAAAATACAATTTTTGCAGTTGGAGCGCTATCCATGCACTGAAAAACTTTTTTTCCAGTAATATGGCAACACTACTCAGTGGCGCTCCATAGCTGAAGCTTTAGGTACCCATATGGAAGCACCATCCTTGTAGCGCCTACCTTGGCGATGCTTCCAGGCACATCATAACACTTAGAGGCCCACGCAATGGGTGTACCATTTCTAGAGCACCTGTCTTTCTTATTTTGCTGTAAAGACATTGAGCCACTTTCTTTGGTGTGCGGCTGCGCCTGGGAAAGGGGCCGCATCATCCCATGCTGTTGCCAGTTACAGGTTTAGTATCATATTAATGGCGCTTTGCGTCTGAGCACTGATCAGCATGCGCCCGAAGTAATTGCCAGTAGTTAAGACTTATTACAAATTTCCATTCTTCACTTCTGTGCTGTCTGAGTACTAGCCCAGTAGATTCTATCCTCTGTGTGAACATGAACACAATGCCACTCTTCTTCTTTCGAGGAAAACACAAGGATGATGGATTGAATGTATGGAAAAAGTCTCAACCATTGGTAAGCGCATGGGGTCGCATTCCAGTCCATCGCTTTTTTACTCACTTTATCCTCTCAAGCAGGGACCACCATTTAGGTGTTGTTTGCGTTTCTATATGAATGTCTGTAGGATTCCTTGCCTAGCAGTTTTGGCTGACTATTCCGATTGGAGTACACCTAAGTCTGATTTGCATATGGCTACTCTCTGGGGTAGCATAGTGTGCAAAAAAGTGATAGTCGGAATGTGGCCAGTGTAATTACCAGTTGCTGAGATTAATTCAAGCATTCCACCCTTCACAGTTTGTCTTTCTAAGTGAGACCCCCTTCATGTTGGTAGCAGAATTATTAACAACTCTTTCAGTATTGACCCAACGAACACATAGTTTTAGGGACATATTTCCCATCATACACTCAATACTTACGAATTTCAGAACAAGGTTATTGAGAGTAAATAACAATTCAATGAGCACCCTAAAAAAATAGAACACAGTAAGAACTGATAAGAATGATGGTAGTTTTGACTGTTAAAGGGATATTGTAAAATTTAACTCTTAGGCGGGGCCTCTTCTCTTCTCTGTGGTTATTGGGTTTGGGCTACCGCTCGAAGATAAAATACAGTGCAAGCTCTCGAATAGGAGCCGATAGGCCACTGTTACCAACTCCAGGGATAGGGCAGAAAAGTTCAGAGTGCTGAAAGACATTAAGATTGAAGTCAGTGATGGTGCCCTTGGATTATAACAGAGAGAAGACATAGATTTCATATTCGAAGTGTTCATGTGTAAGATTCACAACTGGGCTAAGTCTTAAATCCTTATCAGGTTATCCGGTGAAATAATCCATATCTGGATCAAGTCAAATGAGTTCCAATCATCGTTGAATAAAACTCCAGTTGTCTCGCTCCTCCCGTAGTGGGATCAAGATTTTGTACTTCTGTCAGTTTACTCAGGCTCTAGGCTCCCTCAACTAAGATCTCAAGATCTTTTTTTTTTTTGTAGAGTTTTATATAGTGCGAACTAGACATCGGGTATCGGAGCGCTTTACATGAGCACCAGTTTCGTTACATGAGGACACATTCATTTTTGTTAGGCACGGGGAGATTAAGTGATTTGCCCAGAATCACAGGATGTTGAGCGTAGTTGCCGAGTTGCTTAAAATTAGAGTTTAAAATAGGAATTGTTCTGGGAAAAAGGAATTATTCTGGGAAGCTGAGATACATTGCTAGTCTACTGGCAGGTTTTGGTGGCCTTGAACGGTAAAGACATCATTACATTTGGAACTACTCTTTTCAATTTCAAAATTCAATGGGGTATGCTACAGGGGAACCTGGTTGTCTACCTTGTATAGTTGGTTCATCCTTGTACTTCAGTAATTAATGTGTCTGGCCCTGTTCAAGCTAGTCCCATTGTGTTAAAGGTGAAGGGCTCAAGGGTTGGTGTCTGGACTCAGGCCAGCCTAGACACCAAAGGATCAAATAAAAGACCTCAAGGTCTAAATTCACAAGCTCTGAACCGTGTGCACAAACTTTCCAAGCAGTGTAGAGGATTTCTCTACCTGACCTTCCCCTGGAATAGTAGGCAAATGATCGGCTAGTAGTTTCAATGGCCATTGGGCAGGTGAGGCTTCTTCAGATTCAGAAGAGGCAGCATCTGTCCAGTCTTGAAGGAATCTGGGAAGGAAGGTGGAGTTCTTAAAACATTGATGATGTACAGTAAAAGTGTCAGAGCTTCATAGGAGCTCATGCCAACATCATCTTCATATGATGTGGCTTTCAGGGTTTGGAGGAGTTTAGACCGATGGGTACTGGAATGGGTGTTTAAGGTAGTCTAGTTGCGAGTGATGTGTGATAGGTTTGTCGTCGTGATGTTGGGTGTGTTGTCAGATTTTGTTGATCTTGTCCTTGAGTAAGCTGTCGAATGTTGTTTACTTTTAATTTGATTGGGTGGGGACGGATCCGGTGTGGAGTTAACATGATGCTTTATTGCCCCATGAAGAGCTCCCTGCTTTCCTTGGACAATTCACTTGTATTAAGTGTCCTGATCTCTGCCTAGTGCTGGTGTCCTCACTACCTCCTATGAGTTAGGCCTTGTGTGATCAACCACTAGAGAATCAAGGACACTATGGCATATCATTATGCACCTACTGGCTAGAATCCTGAATCAACTGGCAGAATTTGTAGTGCCACCTACATTCACGTAATTGGTTTAGGTATTTGTGTAGTGTCTACCTAGACAATGGTGCAAGAGAGTGATTCACATTCCATTGGAATAATATATACATGAAAATGGTGACCAAGGAAGGGAGATACAAACAAGGTAGACGTTAAGGTACATTCTGAAATGATGTGTCAAGTCTTTTGGGACAGATAGCAAGTTAGGGTTGAGTCTTAGATCATTCAGAAGATGTTTCCAAAATCTTCTTGCTTATCAAGTGACTGTCTTTGACTTTTTTGATTTCAGAATTTACAAGATTAAGTGTCATTTACGTCTAGTGTCTCTTTATCCACTAGTCAGTGTAGTGTATCAATAAATCAATCAAACAGGATTTGTAGCTCGTAGCTTGTCACTCACAAGAGTATCCAGGCACTGAGAACAATGCTGCTAAAGGTTTCAGTTGAATAGCAAGGACTTGAGTCCTTTACTGAATTCCAGAAAAGCGGGTGAGGTCCGTAGATGAAGGGGGAGGTTGTTCCAAGATTTTGGCATGAGGTAGGAGAAGGAGCCTCCTCTACGGTTGCTTCAGCAGATGTGGTGGGTGTGTGTGAAGGAGAGGGAGCGGAGCGCAGGCGTCTGGAAGGTTGGTGGAAGTTCAGGCGGTGGTTGATGTATTCCGGTCCTTGATTGTGCAGGGCCTTGTAGATGTAGATCCACATATTAAAAAGACATCCTTTCTGAATGGGGAGTCAGTGGAGCTTCCTGAGGTAGGAGTGGTGTGGGTCTGTTTCGGGAGGTCGAGGGTGAGTCTTGTTAGTCACTGATTTCTTTATGGTCTGTAGCCGCTTCAGGAGGTGTGTGGTGATTCCTACGTAGGATGTGTTGCCATAGTCCAACTGGCTGGTGACTAGGGCTTGAGTGATAATTTGTCTGGTGTTGATGGGGATCCATTTACATCTTACAGAGCAATCAAAGAGTGAGGAAGCAGGCGAAGGAGACTGCGTTAAACTAGTTTTTACTGGTGAGCTTGCTATCCAAGAGGATGCCAAGGTTGTGAGCGTAGTCTGGCGGGGTGGTTGCTGGTCCTATTTCGGTAGGCCACCAGGAGTCGTTACACAGGGAGGTTTTGTTCCCGAAGATCAGCACTTCCGTTATGTCAATGTTGAGTTTTAGGCAGTTGTTTTTCATCCAATTGGAGATGCCTGTCATTCACTTGTGAAAGTTGATATTCGTGGTGGAAGGGTCTTCTGCTAGTGAGAGGATGAGCTGAGTGTCGTCTGTGTCAGATATGATGTTCATGCCGTGGCTTCTAAGGATGTTGACCAGGGAGGTCATCTACATGTTGAACAGTGTCGGGCTGAGGGATGAGGCTTGCGGGACGCCGCAGATGATGTTCTTGGGTTCCGAGGTGAAAGGTAATAAGAGGATTCTCTGGGTTCTTCCACTGAGGAAGGATGTGATCCATTTGAGTGCACCCTTGGATTCCAGTGTGATAAAGCCTCTTGATAAGTATGTGGTGAAATATAGTGTTAAATGCTACTGAGAGGTCAAGGAGGATCAGGGCCGTCATTCTTCCGGTGGAGGAGGGTTCCGATGTCTGTCCTGGCAGAGATCAGAGTGGTTTTGATGCTGTGGTTGGTGCGGAATCCAGATTGGGAGGGGTCGCGAAGATTGTTGAATTCCAGGTGTTCTATGAGTTGGCAGTTGATGGCCTTTTTGATGACTTTGGCGGCAAAGGGGAGCAGAGAGATGGGACAGTAGTTCTTGAGATCGCTTGAGTCAGCTGAGGATTTCTTGAGAATGGGTTTGACTTTTGCGTGTTTCCCTGTTTCGGGGAGAGTAGCCATGGTTATGGATAGGTTGAAGAAGATGGTGAGCTTGCTGCTGATTGTCTTGCGCCCGAGGGTGAAACTGTAAAGGGGATTGTGGTCCGTGGTTGCTTCTGAGTGGATGGAGTTCATGATGGCTGTGATGTTTTATGTGGTGAGCTGGTCCTAGGCGGTGAACAGGTGGTCAAGGATAGCATCAAGGTTAGCCTCTGTGGGAGAGAAGATGCTGAGTGTGTCGGCAGCGCTGGGTTGGGGTTCAACGTTTTTGTTGATGGTGGAGACCTTGTCATGGAAGAAGTCCGCCAGGGTGTCGCAGAGTTCCTGGGAGGGGGTGATGGCGGTTTCTGTGGCTGAGGAGCTGGAGAATTTTTCTGACAATGTTGAATAGTTCTTTACTGTGGGTGAGGTGGCTTCGATGCAGTTGGCTAGGACACCCCTTTTTGCCTCTTTTAGCAATTGGTGGTATCAGTTGAGGGAAAACTTGAAGGTGGCTCGGGCTGTGGGCTCTTTGCTGGTGCGGCATTTCTTTTCTAGTCGTTTGCAGTTGTGTTTCACCTCTCTCATTTCCGTGGTGTACCAACTGGCCTGATGGGGGTAACTCTGTCGGGGAAATCGGTGAGCCAGATGGAGAAGTTCTTGACAGCCTGTTCTACATTGGTTGCGGTGGGAGGTGTTAAGTGCGTCAGTCCATTGGATCTCCCTTTGTTCCAGGTGAGGTGCTGGGCAGCTTTGTGGCGGTGCCGGGGATCCCGTGATGGAAAAGTGGACAAGGGCGTGGTCTGTCCAGGTGAGCACTCTGCTGCTAGCCGTGAAGATGGGTTAGAGCGTGTGTCTTGCGTCAAGTGTGGGGTTGGTGACTAGTTGGGTAAGGCTGATGTTCTTCATGCTATCGAGGAGGTTGGCGGTGTTGGTGTCTTTGAAGTCGTCGAGGGGAAAATTGAGGTCTCTGAGGAAGATATAGTGTTTGGAGTCAAAGGCAAACGGGCGATAAATTTAGGGATGGCGTTGCAGAAGTGTATTTATCAAGTAGCCAAGAATAATGGCTTAATTGATTACCCATGTCATTTTAAAATAAATTCTAGTGTTCAGTGTTGGAGTGTAGATGTTTGTGGTCTGGTGTGATGTGTTCAGATTTCTTAACCTGAGCAACAGGGCGAGCAGCTTTATGAAATATGTCCTTGAGAAGTGTTTCGACTGACTTAAGTATTCTGACAGTATAACATCTCTACCATCTAGATGGGAAAAAACATTGCCTTTACAAGTGTTCTGAAGTGTGAAGAAGGAATGAGTGGTTCAGTAAGATTAGTTAATGGTGTTTTTGAAACTGCTATGTGCTGTGCCCCCTGCAACCAAGAAGGTCCGGTAAAAGGTCTCATCTTCCCTCTGGCTTCAACTCTTGAAACACTCCAATGTTGAAGGCACTCCGCTTCCCTAAATGACAGCCATGGCCTTGCCCCCGTACACTCTTTACCATGTGCTGGATGGGAGTTTTAGTGCATCCCTGGTATTGAAAGGCATTTTTGCAGGTAGTCTTCCCTCTGTCCAGGCTCGAATGTTGTGAAGAAGATTTTCTTTAGGGCTACCGTTAGGGGGGAACTGTTCTTTGTGAGCTAGGCTCGATCGTGCATCCACACCTGTTGGTGGGCAGTGTCGATGGCAGATTTCTTTGTGTGCCATCACTAACCAGGACCAATGCCATTTAATGTTGCTGCAAGAGACCTCTTTTACCAAACCTGAACATACAGCCTTCTTTAAGATTAAGAAGGCCCAGGTTTTACTTTCAGATGAATTATGTCTCACAAAGAGGATACTGGCAGCATAGCAAATTTCAGACTCAGAAATAATAGGCCATAAAACAGATGTATTTAAGTACAAACCTCAGGCCTATTGAGATCTGTGGTTTATTTGCCGAATGGCCCTGTACACGTTCAAAATCACCATGAAATTGTGCCGTGTACGTGACTTGCCCTGTGATGGAGAAGCCTGAAAGCTGCCTCTTTTCTTTGAGGACGATGCAGGCCTAGTTTATGGCTTAGGCGCTCAAAAGGCATCGCCTGTGCCCACTCTCCACCCTTCCACGCTCCTTTTTGCCTTGGATGGCACAGACTTGCTGGGCAGCCAGACGAGCCTTCGTGGACGCCAACCCATCGTTTGCCCAGCCCCCTCGGGCACGGCGGCAGCAGCTGCGGCCCGGGCATGGTTTGGACGGGGTTCAGATGCAGCCCCCTCCCCCCCTTCTGCCATGGTGGAAGTGAGGATGCTACTGCAGCTGCATGGCGATGAGTGCGTCGTGGTCGAGGTCCAGTGCAGGACTCCTGCCCCTGCATGGTGCTCCTCTCCAAGAGGCCAGGTGCAGAACAGACGGTGAGCTACGTGCCTGGGATGAACGTGCATTCCGTGCCAACAGACAGGAGGGCCCAGGTGCTGGGCACACATGTCTTCAATCGCCTCGGCCCAGCTGTCGAGCACACCCTCTCCCCAGGCCGACAGCTCGACTCGGTGCCACTTACCCTAAAGGTAGCAAGTGGCCTGAGGCCTCAGGTGCTCGGCTTGCTTGGAAGCCTTCCGCCTGTGGGCGACTCTGCCCGTTGGGGGCGTGGGCACACAGCTCGGCGCCTGGGCCTGGCACTTTTCCACAGGTTTTCCTGACTGATCGAGAAGGGGAAACATAGAAGCTAAATCCCTCAGGGATGGCATGAATAGAAATGTAAAAAAAAAACATTTTGTCGCTTTACTTCTTTCTGATCATCGGATCAGAAGGATAGAACAGGACTGCTCTCGCTCTCCTCTTGTTAGCTTTTTTTTTTATTGTGCCTCATAAACAAGCAGAGTTTGTGAAGCTCAGTGTGCGCGCGCACACTCATTAGCATAGTGCATTTTATCATCAGTATGGCATCGTCGTTCTTTGAATTGGGTAGCGTGGTGGATTTATTTATAAAGAGGTAAATACGTGGTAGCCCACATCGGATTTGTGTTTCTGTGGTCAGACAATGCTCTCTCTTGCTATGCGTACATTGTGATAGTCAGTGAGAGGCACAATTCACAGTTGGAGTTTATTTCTATGCTTAGCGAGGGACACCCCTCTCTGTCACTGTGTAGGTGTCCTAATCAGTGAAAGCTCCTCTCTTGATGCCAGCATTGTTGTGGTGTTAAGAGTCAGCTGTCCGACTGTGTGTGTCTGTAGTCAGCGAGGGGCCCCTGTTACTATCAGTATATATGGTTTGGTGTTAAGAGCCAGCTGCCCCACCTGTATGTGTCTGTAGTCAGCGAGGGGCCCCTGTTGCTGCTGGTATATATGTTTTGGTGTTTAGAGTCGGCTGCCCCGCCTTTATGTGTCTGCAGTCAGCGAGTGGCAACTGTTACTATCAGTATATATGGTTTGGTGTTAAGAGCCAAATGTCCACCTGTATATGTGGGTAGTCAGCAAAGGGCCCTGTTGCTGTCAGTATATATGTTTTGGTGTTAAGAGCCAGACGTCCGCTTGAATGTATGTGCAGTCAGTGAGGGGCCCTGTTGGTGTCAGAATATATGTTTGAAGTTAAGAGCCAGCTGTCCGCTTGAATATGTCTGTAGTCAGCGAGGGGCCCCTGTTGCCTTCAGTATATATGTTTTGGTGTTAAGAGTCGGTTGCTCCACCTGTATGTGTCTGTAGTCAGAGAGGGGCCCTCTCGCTGTCAGTATATATGGTTTGGTGTCAAGAGCCGGCTGTCCGCCTGTATGTATCTGTAGTCAGCGAGGGGCCCCTTTTGCTGTCAGTATATATGTTTTGGTGTTAAGAGTCGGCTGTCCGCTTCTAAATGTCTGTAGTCAGCGAGGGGCCAGTGTTGCTGTTGGTATATATGTTTTGGTGTTTAGAGTCGACTGCCCCACCTTTATGTGTCTGTAGTCCGCGAGTGGCCCCTGTTGCTATCGGTATATATGGTTTGGTGTTAAGAGCCAGCTGTCCACCTGTATATGTCTGTAGTTAGCGAAGGGCCCCTGTTGCTGTCAGAATATATGTTTTGGTGTTAAGAGCCAGCTGTCCGCTTGTATATGTCTGTAGTCAGCGAGGGGCCCCTGTTGCTGTTGGTATCTATGTTTTGGTGTTAAGAGTCGACTGCCCCACCTCTATGTGTCTGTAGTCCGCGAGAGGCCCTTGTTGCTGTCAGTATATATGTTTTGGTGTTAAGAGCCAGCTGTCCGCCTGTATATGTGGGTAGGCAGCAAAGGACCCTGTTGCTGTCAGTATATATATTTTGGTGTTAAAAGTCAGCTGCCCCACCTCTATGTGTCTAGTGAGTGAGTAGCCCCTCTTGCTATCAGTATATATGTTTTGGTGTTAAGAGCCAGCTCTCCGCCTGTATATGTGGGTAGGCAGCAAAGGACCCTCTTGCTGTCAGTATATATGTTTTGGTGTTAAGAGCCAGCTGTCCGTCTGCATGTGTCTGTAGTCAGCCATGAGCCCCTCTTGCTGTCAGTATATTTAGTTTGGTGTTAAAAGCAGGCTGTCCGTCTGCATGTGTCTGTAGTCAGCCATGAGCCCCGCTTGCTATTAGTATGTATGTTTTGGTGTTAAGAGCAGGCTGTCCGTCTGCATGTGTCTGTCGTCAGCCCCTCTTGCTGTCAGTATATTTGGTTTGGTGTTAAAAGCAGGCTGTCCGTCTGCATGTGTCTGTAGTCAGCCATGAGCCCCTCTTGCTATCAGTATGTATGTTTTGGTGTTAAGAGCCAGCTGTCCGTCTGCATGTGTCTGTAATCAGTCATGAGCCCCTCTTGCTGTCAGTATATTTGGTTTGGTGTTAAGAGTAGGCTGTCCGTCTGCATGTGTCTGTAGTCAGCCATGAGCCCCTCTTGCTATCAGTATGTATGTTTTGGTGTTAAGAGCCAGCTGTCCGTCTGCATGTGTCTGTAATCAGTCATGAGCCCCTCTTGCTGTCAGTATATTTGGTTTGGTGTTAAGAGTAGGCTGTCCGTCTGCATGTGTCTGTAATCAGTCATGAGCCCCTCTTGCTGTCATTATATTTGGTTTGGTGTTAAGAGTAGGCTGTCCGTCTGCATGTGTCTGTAATTAGTCATGAGCCCCTCTTGCTGTCAGTGTATATGTTTTGGTGTTAAGAGCCAGCTGTTCGCCTGTATATGTGGGTAGTCAGTGAGGGGCCCCTGTTGCTGTCAGTATATATGTTTTGTTGTTAAGAGCGAGCTGATCACCTCTATATGTCTGTTGTGAGCGAGGGGGCCACTGTTGCTGTCAGTATATATGTTTTAGTGTTTAGAGCCGGCTGCCCGTCTGTATGCGTCTGCAGTCCACCAGGGGCCCCTCTTGCTGTCAGTGTATATGTTTCTGTGATCATTGAGAGTCGCCCGTCTTGTATATATCTCTGGGATCATTGAGGGAACCCTCGCTGTCAGTACATATGGGTGAGAGTCGCCTCTTGATATCAGTGTATATATGTTGCAGGGAGTTCCTCTCTCTGTTGAAGTGTACTGTTGAGTTTTCTTTGATGCTTTGGCGAGCTTTGGGAGTACTGGTGCTATGTTACTTAAACATTCCTTAGCATAAGCTTTTCGCCCTATTTTAAGCTGTTTAAAAAAAAAATCAGATTTTCGGTTTTCCAGAGTGATAATGCCACCGTGTGGCTCTCATCTTTACTGCAGGCAATTACTTGCTATCTTTTTAAATTGATAATTAATTCGTTTAAATTGATTTTGATGTAAAATGGCTGAGGCAACATTTACCCTTAGAAAATACACTGAATCAGAAGAATGCAATGCCCATTTTAAATTTGGAAACATTTACTTGAGCGACAAGGACAAATGTCACCCGTCGCGGTCTTTGTGAGAAAACTTACTTCTTGGAGCATATCAATGAACATATCTTCTGTTGACTTGATGTCAACAACATAATAAAAGGATTTCTCACAATGGCTACAACATTTTGGGGAAAATTTTCAGTTTTCGTCCAGATGTGAAAAAGAGAGAGGAGCTTAAAATTGCAAACTACCTCATTCTGTGCAGGTTATGTTTTGACTTGGACGTGTCTTCGTGAGCAGCTCCTCTAGTCTGGAGATCTCAAGTTGCCCAATGGCAGGTGTGTGCAGTTCACACAGTCCACAGATCAGAAGCTGTTCCTGGTTAGGTATGAGTAGTGGTTTGGCGTTTAATGTCTTTACCATACAGTCATTGCTACGTCAAGGAGTACTTCCTTACCGCATGTTTTTGATATCATCTTGTCATTTCTAAGGCCTGATCAATATCATTAAGTTACAAATGTATACGCGCAGTACCTACAAGGCTTGGTAATAAGCAGCTCCGAATCAAACACAGATAGCAGGCTTGAGAGATTATTTCCTGTCTCCTAATGTTATCTTAACCATGCATATCTACTGAGCGTAGGTAGGACACCAACACCTCAGTCAGAATATTGCAACTTTATGCGAGCAGACATTGTCTCCTATAAGTATTATCTGGGATAGATCTGTAGGGTTAAGAAACGAGGGCAGTCTCACCCCAATATCTGTAAAACACCAATCATGTGTTTGTGGTACTATTTGATGACTTCATGGAAAAAAAGTATCTCAGTTAGTGTTACAAAACAAGCATTTCATTGTTCAGACCACTTGTTATGGCTCTCAACCTCACCAACTACTTATATTATATACTCACGAGGAGCAACATCGTGCTTCATCCCATTTTGTACGATGGTGTATGGTATTGCTAAACATTCAAGTAAGTTACATTTCTTACAGTGTGAAGCCTATGGGTAAAGAGTGTTATACTCTTTGCACATGCATGCGCGCAAATCTTCTCCCGGAGAGAACATACTAAGCTGACAACACACATCATATAATAGGGGCAGTGCTGGGACAGAAATGTCCCCTTTAGGGTTCTGAAGAGTGTGCAGCTTTGCCATATGTTGATATCCTTGCAAAGCACCTAACAGACTCTGTAAGTCTTGTTTTCTCCAGATGACAAGCATGTTCACTAAGAACTTTCCATCTTCAATATTTTGACACACCAAAGCATGGTTCTGAGTTGAGAGAGTGTAGGAAAATAGGACCTGCTTCTTATAGTTACCCCCACTTTTTGCTTAATGTGTCACTGTTTTTGACTAGTCTGGCTGGGATCCTGCTAATCAGGACCCCAGCCTATCTTCTTTCTCCCCTAAATTGACATACATGTACTTTGGTACACTCCAGATTGGATACTGGGGTACCCTTATCAATCCCTAGTATACGGTACGCCATGTACCCAGGGCATAGGTACCCCAGAGGCCTCCCATGAGCTGAAGCATGTATTATGCCACCCATGAGAGGCCATGCAAAATGGAACTCTTGGTCTGCTACTGCAGCCTATGTAAGCTGGTTCTTGCACCACTTACTTTAGATATAGGTTCACTATATCTAATGGTCACTACACTTAAAACTTATAAGTCACCCCTATAGCAGGCCTTAACAATCCTGAAGGCGGGGTGCTGGGTTTTATGTGAGAGGGTACTCCTGCATGAGCAGAGCCTCTCTGCAGCCTTTGGAGACCATTCTCCCGGGTTGTCTGTGACTCAGCCGGACATATAGGTAGAGGTGCATTATAACCTCGCGGTAAATGCTACCTCGCAAACGGCTGCATAGAAACATATTGAGTTTGGTGTCAAACACCTTGAAAAAATACCTCCACACTGTTAACTGGTGTGGGAGGTATGATTCCACCTTCTGCAGCGAGCATCGTGGGGGCATCGGTCTCCCTGTTCTAGCATTCTCGACCCGGACAGCACAAAATGGATGCTCCCAGCCAGAGACACCTTTCTGCCCTCCTGCTGCTAAGCCAAGCTTGAGCAGAGGAAAGCCGCACAATAGGCATCCTGTCACAGGGAGGTGTGACCACCTCCCAGACAGGGTTTAGTGTATTGGGGCTGGGTGGGTGCACTCTGAGAGTGCCTGAAAGTCTGCACTGGGGGCACATTTGGTGTCCCTGTGCATAATCCAGCTCAAACCAGTTCTGGGAGCCATTGGCTCCTGCTGTGGTGCGAAACTGGACAAAGGACATGAGTGTAGCCACCCCTCTGTCCTGTCCCTTCCCTCCCCTAGGAGGGTCCCCCGAATATGTTCAACCCTCTCCCGTGGGTATAAAATGAGTTACCTGGCTACAGGACATTGGATTTTACGTGGACAAGATTCTACAAGAAGAAACCACTGACCTTCGACCATCTGGACACCTTGAACTTTGTTGGACCTTGACTGGGCTTGACTTCGTCCCCCTCTCTGTCCGAAACGTTGTTTGTGCCGTGACTCCATACAGGCTCCGTGCAGGACCTGTGGGGCACTTAAGACAACAAAAGAACCTCCCTTGGAGTGAAGGAGTCACTCCCCTGCTTCGCAGGCACCTAAAGCACAACTGACCAGTAGCTGCTCCTGAGCTTCTGCGGACTCTGAAGAATTGAGCAACACAGGAGGTGGGTTCCTGAAGGTCCCTGAGGTTGATCTGCCCTCTCACCGAGTTTGAGGCCAGTATTCCTCGTGGGGGCTGCGTAACCCGAACCCCTGTGCATCGCGTCCATTTGCAAGGGCATATGCTTGTTGGCGATTCCTGAGCTTGTGCATTGGACCCTCTGTGGTCATGACCCTGAGCAGTATTTACACTAAAGAACTCCGGCCTCCTCACACCGTGTGCTCCGTGGGCTGGTGCTGTGCAAACTTGCTCGAGATCCCCTCGCGACTCCTGGTCCTTCGGCCAGTGGGTCCCCCTGAAGTTCATCTTGATTGTTCTTGGGCTTTCCTGGTTGCTCCAGTTGTGCCCTGACTCTCCATTGCTTGGAGAGTCCCCTGGACCTTGCTGGTCCACACCGTAACCTGTTTGTCCTTCCTGCGTGGGTTGCTGTTGCCAAGGCTTGTTGGTGCTCCCACCAGACACCGACCCCTCAGCACTCAACATCCTTTGTGGGACAGGTCATCTTCAGCTCTTCCTCGTCCTCAACATCTCCTGGTCCTTGTAGCTGCAGAGTCAAGCATCCCTTCTTCACACCTGAAGCACCCGACATCGGTGGGCATTCGTCTACTGAGCCCCTGGTCACCCTGACGTGACCCAGACTCTGTCCCCTCTGCTTTCAGGTTCCTTCCATCCAGGCTTGGATTCCACCGGACCCTTTTCACCTTCACGGCAGCAGTACTTCTTCACTTCCTTCCATAGAGAACGACAAGAGTTTCCGACGCCACTTCAGACCTATGCACCTGGCTTCCCTGGGATAGGTAACTCCGATACTATGGTATCCACGGGTGGGGTTGCTCTTTAAACTGTTAAGTTCCGAAGGGTTTGCTCGAAGTCCTCCTAGAAGGGTCCTTAAACTTTAACTTTGCAACCGCGACTTTCCCATAGAGTTGTACGGAGCACGCGGTCGTGTTTCCTCACTGCACCCGTCCTCCGTGGGTCTCCTATGTCATCACCTTGCGTGGTTCCTTTGGGTCCCAGCGATTCTGAGTGCTCTAGGCACTGTCTAGTCAAGTTGTGATTGTTATACAACTATTTGAGTATATGGTCGGTCTCCCCCTGGAGACCTCTGTGTATTGTGCCACTTACAACTGTTCTATTGATCCAGTATTGTGAGCTTTGTGTTTTAACCTCGTGTAGAGGATAGTAGAGAGTGTTATATTAATAAATACTTTTATATGACTACTTTGTGGTTCTCCTTCGTTTAGTCATTCAGTAGGTGATATTCTAGTGAAACAAGCTGCTTTACATTCATTCAAGATTAAGCCTGAAGGCTGCTCTCCATAGCTACCACTAGGAGAGGTTTCATAAAGGTTATATTTGACCTCATACATCATAAGGGTCATGTGGATTGGTACAGGGTGCCTACTTTAACTAATGGACAGCATATACCAAGCCACCTTCTCACAGAGAGTATCCAAGTTCACCCCTCTGAGAATGTGGCTAATACCCTCTCTGCCCATCTTGGTGATATTGGCATCGGAGGCTGTGCAGCGTATAGTGAATGTCTAGGACTTTTCACCGGTCATTCATGGGGCGATGCCTATTGTACTTCCCTGTTTACAAGGTTGTTCCAGTATCTCATATTTGGGGGTTTTCAATCTGTTTGGGTCATAAGATGGAGTAAGATTACATTATGTGCGTGTCACAGGATGAATGTGGGACCCCGCACGACAGGGAACCGATTTTGGCCTCTTTGTGTGTGTATGGTAGCAGAAGACGGTGTAGGGCTTTGAGTGAGGCTGCCCGGGTCTTTTTTTAAGCTGCTAGCCTAATTTGGGACATGCCTTCTCTTCCCTCTGTGCCTTACTTTAGAGAGTTACAGTGTCCTGTGGATGGGAGCATCATATTCCTGCCTTCATCGTTTACCTGTACTTCCCCTGCCAGAGCACTCTGATCTTCGCTCTTTCTTGCCCGCTCTGCGGCGCAAAGGATTTGGCCTATTTGTCCCAGTCTTAACCTGAAAAGGATGTGTGAATTAATTGGAACCAGTCCAAGGACTCCCGATGGCCATTGCCCCACCATGCATGGGTCACACAGAGTGCATGCAGGGCCTGATTGGAAGGCCCCCCGTGAATTTGAACTGTTAGAAGAGGCCAGTTGGCCAGCCCAATGCACAAGTAATGGCCTCTCTAGCCGGTTCAATGTTCTTGGAATTCTCACTGACTGAAAAGGAACTGAACTCCATAGTAGCTGGTGAGATATTTCAGTCTGTCAGTCAGTCTGAGAGGATTGTCGGTCAGTCTGGGAAGATTCTGTAATCCAGAGATACAGTATGTGGACTGCTAGCTTCAAACCAGGCTAGAACTGTTGCTGGACTGTCTCAAGGGAAGGAGAGGCCCGTGTACTCTGGTGAGGGGTGCTGGACTATATGCTGCATGGAAAGCCTGCCTAGAAGAGAAGACCAACAGCCCAGCTGCTAGCAAGGACCTGTGGCAGCACTGTGCTGTCTGCGCTGCTCCAGAACTCAAGGTTGGCATGTACTGTGTCAGAAGACAAACTGTCCATTTTTCTTGTGGCCTTCAGAAAGGACCAGTGCTTACGGGGTCTTGTGGTGAACCCCTAGCTGCCTTTACAAGACCTTGAGATGTGTCTGTAATGCATCTTCTGGCTTGGAGATTGGTAGCCAAAGGAGGTCTTGATAACCTGAGCGTCACAAGCAGCATCTAAAGCGGTGAGTAATTGCACAATTATCAGCCTTTGAAGCCCTTCCACAAGCACGTTCACTGCATGTTCCCTGGATTCGTCCCCAAATGTACACAATGCCCAAGCCCTGTGGCGGACTTCTACCACATGGTGTGGAGATTGGGGGATTTTGGTCTGAGGCAATATCACTATTGATAGATATTACAGGTTATTCCCTACCCGTTGACCCCACGCAGTGTCTCATGGAAATTCTGCCCCTCACACACAAGTAGAAGTATGTCACAAAATTCCTTGATCTAGCCTATGTCCTATCGAAGCATCTCATAGCAATGGCTTGGAAATCCCTACTTGCCATCTCAATACTGCTTTGGCTCGGTGATCTGGCTAATGAGACTACTGCAGAGGTCACGACCTGGCACTTGCTGCCAGTAAGTACCACAGGGGAAAACACCACAGTGCAACTCCTGGGACGTATAGCTAGAAAAATTGATAGCAAGGACAGACAACAGACTGCTGACACAATACACCATGCTTCAGCCCCAGTTGGGCAATATTATTTCTTTCCACTGGTCTAGGTTTACAATAGTAGAATCTTTGCCAGTGGCTGCTCGCTGAGGGAGTGGGGCGTTGGGGCGGGGGGTAGTAAACTCCGGCATACGGCGGAACAGAGTTTAGTAAATAAATAAATAAAACAATTTACATAGCGCACGCTGCAACGCCAACTCGGCATTGCAGCGCGCGCAATGTAAATTGTTTTATTCATTTATTTATTTACTTAACTCCGTTCCTCCGTATGCCGGAGTTTACTATACCCCACCCTGCCCCTCCCCCACCCCACCGCCTCGCAGCACTGGCTCGGCGAGCCGCCACTGATCTTTGCAAGTGACGCGCGCAGCTCTCCTACTTACTACAGGTATTCGGTGCTGTACTGCAGGTTATAGCTGCCGATGTCTGGAATGGTGAGCTTATTTGTATTAAGGACATTATTGTAGTGAGCGGCTGGTCACTGTTCTAGTGCTCCTAACTGTATCTTTGTACCTGCCACTCCCAGAGGGCTGGCTTACACCAACACCGATTCATCACAGGTGTCACAGGACATGTGACCCTGCCAATAAAAGGGGCTGGGTATACGCGCCCTGGGCCAGTTCCAGATACCATGATACTGTCTCGTTACTATTACTGTATGGGGGACCCTTTTCAATTATCACTCCCAATGTTTTGCAAAATTTGCGATTAATGTACAATGTTATTGCTGTACTATTTACGCTTGTTCCACTATCCTCTTATGTGCACTTTATCCCTCAATAAAGCACAGCAAAAAAAAAATCAGCCTTTGAAGCCCTGACTCATAACTGCCTTTGTTCCTCCACCAGTGTCCCAGGTGTAATGCCTATGGACTCCCCTCTACATGGTGAAAAGTAGTCTCTTGTCAGCAGTTTTGATAACACACACCTTTAAGTTTAAAATTGCCACTTGCATGGGGAAATTGTAATTGCAATCAGAGATATTGTGCTGTAAATGTAAAGTTCTTTTGAATCATTAGGATTTCAGGGTACAGGCGCAGCAGGTTCATCTCTAATCCTACATTGCAAACATCCTTGACTGTGTGGAACATTTCACCTTTCCCCCACTTTCATGTGCAGTGCCCAGCCTTCTCACTGATTGGGGTAGTAAGTTTTATTTAAACTCGAGTAGTTGTGTCGTAGACCACAATCCACCGCATTCTCAATCAGGGTACGCTCTGCTAATATTCTCTTCCATCTGACTCTGAACATATCACGTGGCCACTGAGTAATGTGTCACAAACGTGTTACAAATGTGTGCGCGTGTTCGATTACCTGCGTGCACTTGTGGATTCCAGGTTGGACCCAACGTGTGGTATCAGCAAACATCTCAGGAAAGCTTGGCCTTTGATTAATAACGACACCTTTCACCAGTAGGTCTCTGGCTAGGTGGGGGCTAGTGTGTTCCGGTTCTTTACATTCATTTCTATGGGAGCCAGGTTTGAGGCTCACAGGACTACTGCGCCAACACCAGGGGTCGGTGACTGACCTCATGGTCAGAAGTTCGAATCCGTCCACTCAGCCTTTCATCCTTCTGTAGTCGATAAAATGAATTCTATTGAGTAACAGTAAGCATCTGTTATTTGAGACCCAAGACTTTGGTGAACGAGCACTTTACATATAGATATTATGAATGATATTTAGTTTTGTGTGCATTTGCCTGAAGGGTTAGCGATATATAGTGATATTACACTATTTGCAGAGTTCGAAAGGTCCAAGCTTCATTATTTTCACGGGTAAGCCTCAGACTGCTCTGTTTGGCTGTCACGAGAGTCAGGTGCTAAAGGGATGTGCTTGGTATTTAGTTTAGGTACAATAATAGCAGACCTCTTGACACACGAGGTAAAATAATACTTTGTTCACATTTGAAGTACTGTAACCCCGGACTGCGCTGTGACCCTCCATCTTGGAGGGCGCAATCAATTGATTATGGGAGTACTACCTGAGGAGTGTGCTTCACACAAGGTGGACCATACCATCATTCTCTCTTCAATGGTGTAGTCCCAGGGAGCGCTTGATGATTAAAAGCAGGGCCACTGGATATGCAGCAGGGGAAGGCCAAATTATGCTGCAGGGTTGAGTAAACTATACAGCAAGAAAAGGCAAAATATGTGGCATTATTGGGCAGATTTTGCAATAGTGTTACTTTGTTATTTTGTCATATCTACTCTTGTTAGCATCGAGCATTGGTTGCACCTCATTAGGACCAGTTTAACACCCACATACAGCAATAAACACCAGAAAGGTGACCAGTCAAACTTTGCAAAGGTCCTACCACAGTGTGCCAACACGTGTTGCTGTGTTATAAGTAACCGTTGAACTGCTTGAACTAGAAAATAAATATTGTTAAAATTTGCATATTATGCAGCATATGATAGAATATGTGACAAATGAAATAAATCGATAATTATGCAAAAAACGCCTCGGCCGCACAATCGCATCATTTCAGTGGCCCTGATTGTAAATTAGACATAGAAAGCAGCTTGTGAGCTTAAATACAGGTCTAGCGAGTTCCTGCGAGTTAAAAGTTGGAAGTGGGATGCAGATCGTGGGTTTAAATGTGCTACCTTTGATCGTTCTGTGTGCTTCAATACTACTCACCTGTACTTTAAACACATCTAAACTATTATCGCTGGTCTTTTTTAAGACTTTTTAGAAGAGTGTCCAAAATATTCTGTTCTTTTATTATTGTTTTATTTTTGTGGTGTTTTACAAGGGACTCTCATTCCTGATAGATACCAACACTTGTATTTCAGCATGCCTATCCTCTAGAGCAGACCACACCTACAGTGAAAAGTCCCCTACTAGAAGTGCCAGAATTTTCAGATTTTTTACACCTGTATATTGCCGCTGGTTCTTTGTCCTGAGGATCTAAAGATAAGAATCATGCAGGCGAAGTTGTACAGGGCCAGTTTATCAAAATAGTGCATATATCGATCTTTATTGGACTAGTTGACAGAATTTGGATGTTTGAATTGCTGTTTTATAGGAAGGCAAACTAAAGTCTCACACGCTGCCTTTTGCCATTCTTCAATTCAGATTTATAAAACCGGCTGCTCTTTCACGAAATAGTCATTAATGCCATCAAACATGAAACGTCGTTGTTCCCCATTGACTGATAAAACGATCAGCTTGGAATTTGTGTTTGGAAAGTACATTTTCAATTTCCTTTCGACGTTAAAATCAAAGGGCCTGCAGTTTTTACCGCGTTGCTTTAATCCACACACCCACCACTTCCTCCTCCCACCATGAAGAGTGGGGCCATACACAGCTACTTGGGCTGTGTACTTTTCAGCATTTGAGAGCACTACTGCCGTAGATGCATCACCGGAGTTATACTGCTTAGACCAATGAGGAGTCTCAACGTTTTAGGCCTTGTTCTTCTAAACCTGGATCGGTTCCGCGCTTCCCCACCTTTCCAGGAGTCATAGCAACCCCCGCCCAGCTTAAAGAATTTTATGACGTCATGTGCCTCATATTTGGGCAGCCTGACCCTACCGGGGTAAAACAGGAACCCAGATTTTTGTGCTCTCCTGTGTGTAATTGAGGATTTTTTTTAATGTTTACTTGTCCTTTGCACTGGGAGACCCCTTCCCCATTATTGTAATATTGTAAAATTGTAATTGTAAGACTGAAGGATGTGCCAGAGCAAGTAGGTATATTTAGCATGTTTTTTAATCCTTTTATTGAATCCATTATCTTTTATAATCAAGACTGTTTCCTCTACAGTCTCATTCAAAGGTGTAGTACAAACAAGGAACAAGAGATTTATAACACAGCGGCCAACACGTGTTTTACCCCCAAAGTTGGCTTTTCAGCCTGGGGCTTCCTCAGGGCGTAGGGTAATCAGAAATCGAGGTCTCTTACAATGTTCAATAGGTGTCCCAGAAGGAGACGGTCTTTTCGTATTCAAAATGTTGAGATAATCTGTCGGCTATTCCGGGTAAAGTTTTCAGTCAGCGTGAGCTCAATAAAAGGATTAAAAAAGATTATAAATATACCTACTTGCTCTGGAACATCCTTCATTCTGACCCTGCCGGGGTGCCTTAGAGGCTCTGAATGGGCTCTATCGGGTTCCAGGCCGGCGGCTCCAGCACCTATGACCCCATGGATCCGGACCAACATCAGTCGTGCCATTGCAACCTTCCCTGAGCCAGCCCCTACACTGAGACTCCCAACGCCGCTGGCGCCCCCTGATGGCACAAGGCCCATTCTAATCCCCGATGACCCAGAGCCCAACTGGCACTGATACCGGTGCTGATAGATCCCTTGGGACCTCGATCATTTCCTCAACCTTATTCTGAAGGGCTAGGAATGGATGAAGATTGGGAGGGTGTGCTTGGCCCTTTACAAGACCAGCCTTACCAAGAAATGGACTGTTATGAGGAATTGGGTGAGGCCAGAGGACTGGATACCTCTCCAGATTCTGTCCTGCTTTCTACTAGGACTTTGCTTCAGGGGGAAGTTATGACTCTGTTGGCCAAGGGAGCCATGGAGAGGGTTCTGGCGCCAGAAGTAGGCTGTGGTTGTTATCCCAGCTACTTTATGGTCCTGAAAAAGGACAAGGGTCTTCGCCCCAGTCTAGATCCGCGAGCCCTCAACTACTTCCTCAACAAGAAAAAGTTCAAGATGTTCACTCTGCTCAGGTCTTGTCTGCCCTGGACTCAGGAGACTGGATGGTAGCTTTGGACTTGCAGAATGCCTATTTTCACATTCCCGTCCTGCCTACTCATTGATGCTACCTGTGGTTTACGGTAGGCCATGAGCATTTTCAGTTCAACGCTCTCCCCTTTGGCCTTACCATTGCCCCTCAGGTGTTCTCTAAGGTGATGGTGGTGGTCGCAGCTCATCTGCGCAGATCAGGGGTGCCAGTCTTCCCCTACCTTGACGACTGGCTGTTAAAGGCAGACTCGCCCCAGGATGCATTCGCTGGAGTTCACTATCAACATGCCATAATCACACCTGACTCCCTTCCAGACGCTCCCTTTCATCGCAGATGTTTTGGACACAGTACAGTTTCTGGTCTAGCCTCCCGAGTTGCGAATCCAGAATATTCAGGCTATTATACTGATGTTTCAGCCTCTATCCTCGATTTTGGTAAGAATGACACTGAGGCTGCTGGGCCTCATGGCCTCCTGCATCCTGCTAGTGATACATGCCATATGGCAGATGCGGGCTCTGCAGAAGTACTTGAAGTTCTAGTGGACACAACGTATGAGGAAGCTCTCCAACATTTTCCAGATCTCAGAGGGAACTGCACAGGACCTGTAGCGTTGGCTGACCAAGCGTGATTGGGTCTGAGGAAGACCCCTCTTCCTGCCCCAACCAGATCACACAGTAGTGATAGATGCGTCGCTGTTGGGATGGGTGGCCACCTGGGAGTGGTGTAGATCAGAGGACTCCAGTCTCTGATGGCATCCAAACACCACATCGGCTTGCTGGAGCTCCGAGCGATTTGTTTGGCATTGAAAGCCTTTCTTCCTTCATTCAAGGATAAGCCGGTTCAAGTGTTCATGGACAACACCACCGCCATGTGGTAATGCAGCAACTTCAGGGGTTGATGTCTGATGCAGGGGAAGTGGAGAGCACATCTGATAGGCAGGAGGTAGCGGGGAGCGGGGAGTAGGAGGGGAATAGTGGTAAGCCCTGGACGCATAAACTTTAGCTCGGCGCGAGGGAAGGCCTTGTTTCCTTAAGGAGAGGTTGAGCACCCGTACATACTTCATTGTGGAGGAGGGGTACATCAGAAGAGGGGTAGGTAACGGGGCACACTGACATGGGGTGGGGGAGGGGGGGGTAAGGGGACTGTGAGGGAAGGATGTTTCTTCTCCTGGATAATTGGTAGCGACGATAAATGTACAGTACTCCTTTGAAGGGTGGGGTAGTGGAACGTGTGTTGAGTTGTTGCTTTGAAAACAATAAAAAAATGTTTCAACATGTGGTAATACAGCAAACAGGGCAGGGTGGGGCACCCTTGTGGCTCCGGACTGGGCTAGGAGAGTCTGGTATCCTGAGCTTCTCCATTGAGCATTAGTCCTCCGATCAGGCTACTCTTTTGGGAGGATCTTCTGTCTCAGCAGCAGGGGAAGGTCCTCCAATTGAACCTGTCAACTGCATGCCTTCTTGTGTAGAGATTGAGCGGTGGCAGTTGATAGCATTTGATCTTCCTCCTAAAGTTTGCAATATTATTTTGGCGGCCATCCCCCAAGACCATGTACACCTGCCGGTGGGACAAATTTGTAAATTACTGTACCGAAAGGTCTAGTGATCCTCTCTCTGCTTCCCTTTCTCATGTTTTGGTTTATATTTTGACTCTTGCCCAGAAGGCCTCTTCACTGGGCACTCTCAGAGTTTCAGTCCTGTCTACCTTCCCGAGGATGCTAGACCAACTCTCGATATTTAAATCACCGATTGTAAATAGTGTCCTCAAAGGCCTTGTGCACATGGTCCCACCTACATTATGCCTCATTGGTACCTTAATTTGGTTCTTACCTTCCTGATGTGCGCTCCATTCAAACCTCTGCACAGCTACCCCCTCCAACTGCCTACCATCAAAACAGCCTTTATAGTGGCAATCACATTTGCCAGGAGTATGAGCAAACTGCAGGCTTTGTCCTCCAAGCCTCCTTACCTGACAATATTCCCTGACCAATTGTTGCTTCACACTAGGGCCTCTTTTCTTCAGAAGGTGGTAACACCATTCCACGTGAGGCAATCTGTCACCTTGCCCACTTTGTACGCTTCTTCACGCCCCTCTAAAGAAGAGGAGCGACTCCACCATCTGGACCCAAAATGAGCTGTGTCCCACCTTGACTGCACTAAAGAGTTTCAGGTGGGTTGCCAACTCTTCATGGGGGTTGGTATGAAGAAAGGTCGCACAGTGCAGAAGAAGACTATCTCGTGGTGGGTTATCCTCTGTATCAAAATGTGTTATGCTCTGGCCAAAAAGCATCCTCCTGAAGGCGTAAGGGCTAATTCTCCCAGAACTAAGGCTGCTACCAAGGCGTTGCAATGTGGGGTTCCAGTCCCCGACATTTGTCAGGCAGCTTCGTGGGCATCCCTGCACACATTTACCAAGAACTACTGCCTGGACAGTCAAGTCTGCAGTGACAGCCTTTTTGGCCGCTCTGTCCTGCAGGACTTCCTGGTCTAAACTTGTCCGTAGTCCCTCCTCCGGGGGTGGTATTGCTGGGGCGTATATATATTCAAATGTGAAAACTCTGCAGCTAGTTGTCTCTATCAGATGGACAAGTTACTTACCTTCAGTAACGCCTTATCTGGTAGAGACATGATCTAGCCGCAGACTCCTTACCGACCTACCCATCCTCCCCGCACTGTGGATAAGTTTCTAGGGCCAGGGCTGATCCCTTTTAGGGCCCTAGTTGTTCAGAAACACACAAGTGGGAGTGCACTTCATGGCTCCGTGCTTCTGGCATGGAAAGTCTTGAGAAATAACTGGTGTCAGTGCCCCTTGATGGTGCCTATGTAGGTGATGTGGACATCACAACGGCGCAGACGCCGCCGCTGTCACACCGAGCCGACCGACACCAGCTACCGGCACGCAAGGGTAGTGCTCTACCAAAAATCTTCCGGATCCAGTCTGATGCCCAGGGAAATTAAAGGTAAGGAATCTGCAGCTGGATCATGTCTCTATCAGATAAGGCATTACTGAAGGTAAGTAACTTGTCCTTTTGCACCATAAAAGCTCCATGGCAGCAGATTGGCCACGTACACTCAAGTGTAGTCCACGAAATAATGTTGGGCATTAGGCTTGGTGAGTTTATTTTATTATATATGTATCTCCTGTGCCTCAAGGCAAGAGGGTGTGTGCACACATATTACTCCCCAGTGCTTCACAAGTGCTAGCTAACTACAGTAACAACAATGCAGTGCCACCAAGCACTTTGCATGCCATTTATAAATCATAAGCCAGAAACAAATAAAAACAACAAAATATTCTACTGCCTAAATATGACATTTACATGAGTGCAAAAAAAAAAAAAATCACAAAAAGGCAATCATTACACAAAATGTTATTAGAACAATATGGGTGTTTCCCAGCAGGCAACTGTACTCATCTATAGAAAGAATCCCTTTTAGCTGAATGTACAACACAAGAAAATATAATTGTTATAGGGTACAATTGGCTTTGAATTTCTGTAACCTGAAGACACACATGGTTGTCTACACAAAGACCTGTCACACCTGCCCCAGCAAATTTGCATTCTTTTCAGGCAGCTGTTCGTGTGTGATGAATCAAAATTTGCTCACAGTGCAAGAGATGTAATGGCTGAATTGGGTTGTAGCAAAATGTGAGTGACATCTGAAATAATCAATGGCTAAAGTACAGATGAGTATATATGTATAAAAAGATATCAAATAAGTTAATAGGTCTCAAAATGAGAGCCACTTTCACTTATTTTACAGTGGCTTAGTGTGTGGGTGTTATAGACCCAAATGCAAGCAAGAGAACTGGGCTACCTGCTTGGTTTTAAAATGCATGTATAAATAGGATGCAGTGGGCCCATCATATCATTGGATCCTGGTGTCACTACACCTCTACACTAACAATAGTTACATCCCTGCTTTCATGCCTTCAGGTTCCTCACCCCTCTCTCCTCTCAATTCCTTCTTGCCTTTCATGCTGTCCTCCAAATGCCCTTCCTCTATCTGTGTCTCTTCGTTTTTCTCCCTCATCCCCTTCTTCTCTTTTATCCAGACATTCTTATTTTTGGACCCTTACTTTTCCTCTTCCCTTGCCTATTTGCTTAGCATCATCCCTTTATCTTTCTTGCTCATCCTTATTTCCTTCTCACTTTCTGTCATTGTTTTCCTCATCTTCTCTGTTCTTTCACCCTCTCCTTTTCTTTCATCGCTTTCCACTCTGTTCTAAATTTCTCCCTTATCCCCTATTCCATTTGTACACCTCTCCCTTCCACTCCCACCAGAGAATAAACACAGAGCCAAACCCCAAGCACTGTGTTTTTAAAAATATGAACTGACAGCCCTCACACCCACCAATGGACCCCGGTGACAGGGCACCAGTTGCGTCACTGTTAGCTACGCCTCTCTTTTTTTGCAGATATATTCTTGTCACCTTTCAATTGCTGCAGCTTTACTTTTTCTTGCTTTTAAGGTTTTGATTTGTATTGCATAGGCTGGTAAAAGAAAAAAAAAGAAAAACTGAGTCCCCTTTTCCATAGCCAGATCTATTGGCTTTACCAATGCATGTTAATGTATTCTTCTTATTATTATGATTATTATTATTGTTATTACATGAGGCTTGCAAGACAGATAAAGCTGCCTCTAGACCAGACCTGAAAATGTAGTTTCCAGTAAGGCCAATAGAGGTAGCCTTTTTCCAGCGAGTCTTAGGTACATATTTCAACATCCTTCGTTCTTAGGTGTGTTTGGTAACTTTAGTTAAGTGTGAAGGTGAAACTCAGACTTCTTTGAGAAAGGGTTCATCTTGAAATAGCAAGAACAAAATCAGGGTTCCTGGCCAATTACTCTTAATTTATCCTACACCTAGAGGGAAAGAATTAACTCCTAAAGAAACCCTAATCTCCTTGTGGTATCAGGCTTGGGTTAAAGCACTTGTTTTGGAAGTATGTGCGCAGAATCATTAACTAAGAAGTACACACAATAAAGGAGCAACAAATACTTGTGCTTGCTGCCTATTCTAATACTGTGGGTATTTCCCCCACCTAGTGATGGACAATATATGGAATAAAGCACTCCACCGTACAGCATAAGGATATTGCAAGACACCAAGAAGTTCCATGATCATGCAGAGAAACAAGGCCGAAGGCATAGTTCCTTTATAAGGTCATAGAATTCTGAGGTGACTTGCAATGTGCTTGTAATGAATAGCAGGGGGTCCTTTTATTCCTTATAATACATGGCCACACATTCACCCTTCCTACAAAATGCTTTAATCCCTAATGTGTTGCTTTTTCATCTGAAAGAGGTAGAATGTTTGTAAACATGAAGAGCAGATTAAGAATCTCTATGCAAAACTGAACTCACCAAAGAGCAGTTAAAAAATGTGGTAGCACATAATATGTACAAACATGCAAGGAGATTCAGTCTTTCTTATAATTACCTAAAGTATGGAAAAATAAACATGTTGCCTTAAATATCTCCTTTCTCCTTGACCTCACTGGTCATCTAGAAAAATAGAGCAGAAGGAGGAAAAGCCATATTTTGGTTTCATGTTTTTAAAGTGCAGCTTTAATTATGCTCCGTTACTTGTCTTCCCCTTGTCTGCTGGCTGTGGCAGCAGGCATTGTGACTGTTAGAACTCTACTGTAATAAGTTATCACAGTTGAGTCGCTACATCATTTCTTTATTACAGGCAATTTGGGACATCACAAGTCACCTGTGATAAGGAAATTAAAGATGGGATCTTATACAGGGTTTACAAACTCCCATGTATTACTTGATAATCTATAGCTGGTTAATAGCGCAATGTACGCCAACACCAGGGTGTGTGTGCCATATGCAGCATGGCCTTCTAGGGTGAGTGCATGTTTGCACACCAGTTATCTTTCCTCCATCTGTCAGTGTGGAAAGGGCCCTGCTTCTCTCCTACACAGAGTTTGGATGTGTTTACCTCTGTAAATGTTTTTTTTTTCCTAAAGCTGCTGCCCCCTTACTTTAGTTCTTTAAGCTCTGCTGTGAAATGTACTGACAGATTGATAAGAGAACACCAGGTTATGGGAGCAGGATGAAGTACCCTCTCTGATGACTCACTCACTTGAAATTGGATGTTCTCTATCTAGTCTAGTCATCAGATGAAAACAAAATGCCAGTTTCTTTTAAGGTCTCTCCTACCAGAAAACCTTTAGCTGGCTGTAGGAAAAAGCTGATGTGGATCGTACAGTGGGCTTAGAGCCTACCCATTGCTTACTATTGGTTGGCTTTGTTGTCACTCTCATTTACTTGCTTCTTATTCTATGACTTGCCTTCCTCTTCCTGTGTTTGTCCCTCCCCTGGAGCATAGCCTGTTTGCCATCCTTTTGATTGGCTGACTTGTATCCTTCCACTGCTCATATTTTGGGAATTGATCATTTTTCTTTTTCTTTCACCACTCCATGAGAGTTCATATGTGTTCTAGCTCTCTCTCCTTTGAGTATTGCTTCCCTGACCAAACACTTATCCCCTTCATGCTCTTTGTTGTTCCCTAATCCTTCTCCCAAAGCTTGTCCTTTGCGTTCCCCACAACTCCGTTGATTTTTTCTTATTTTTGGGGTTTCTCCCACAGCTCACCCTCAACCCTGTCCCACTTCATGTTGTTCCACTGTACCTGCTTCTCCTCCGCTCTCGGAATTTCTAGCGGACTGTAATATTTTTATTTCAATATTTTGGAGGGCTTGACAGCTACCATGTGCTACCTGGCCGCTCCGAGGTACAAAAAATTATTTTGCTCTACTTACTGAAATTAATTTTTTTTTTTACTTACAGATGCCAATGACATTTGCCATTTTGGATCTGAAAATAAACAATGCACTCATATAATTCTCTAGGCATGTACATGCATGGTGACTCACTGGGCACACATGTCACCATATACGCTTGCGCCTAGGGAATGACGCTGTCTATAGCAGCGACTGCATCGTTGCACCTTTTTTCAATTTGTATTTCTTTTTTGCTGATGGCACAAGGTATCCGCAAAAAGCATTTGGGTTTTTACTTATGCACAACATTGGCTAAAAGAATTGGCACAGCCAATATTGGCACAGACATATTGTCGTTTCCAATGCCTGTTTTAAGATGGAAACCGGCACAAATGCGTGCTTGCAGGGGAGAAGAAGTAAGCAGGCTCGCATCTGATGTTCACCTGCGGCTGTGGAGTCTCACTGAAAATGACCTGATATTTTTGGCAGCTCATATGTTGCTGTACATTGGGAAGAGACGGGGTGTAGGAACGATTAAATGCCATTATCCGTGAGATTTAGTTAATGCAGATTGGGGTCCGGTTTTCTTAGCAAGGTGAGCACATTCTGCTGCTTACATCTGCGCGATCTAAATTTCATGTATGCCAGCTTGGGCTATTCTGCATGGCACGAGGCCTCACCTTCTTCGGTATCCCGACTGTGAGTTTGAACATAGGCCTTTGAACTAAAATGCCCAGACGCACCACAAGAAAGCAAGCCCGGGATGGCGTTCTATTAACTTCTCGCTGAAGCTGTCATGGGCTCTTTGGAGCAAAGCTTCTCGTTTTAGCCATCCGTCGTGCTGGAATTAGTATTCAGCACACACGTCAACAAATGCCAGCCTCCCGACAGAGTCTTTTCCCAGTTACTCCTTGTCAGCCAAAGCATCGGCGAGCAATTGATTCCACGCAGAGGCTGCGCAGTGTCCCATTTACAACCCAGAATGCATCTGCGCTTAGTTTTTATCCTTCACTTGGGAAATTCTTGTAAAGAAGACCAGCGGACAGAACGCCTGCTATTGAATGCCCTTAATTTATTTGTGTCGCTCAGAGAGATACATCACACAGTTCGTTTTTTATTGCTCTTTCATTCTAAATGTTTTTATTTCAGGGAGGTTCGCGGATAATCGGATTTAATTTGGCACAGTCTGGAAGAGCTTTGAGTAGCATAGAGTGTGTGGTTTCATGTGAGAGCAGCGTCGGAGGCAGCAGCCCGGGGACTAGCTAAAGTGGAGAAGCGTATGTCCAAGAGGTGCCAGCAGGGAGACAGTGTCTAGATCAGTCTAATAGTGGCACTGCGGGCTGAGCCCATGCCAGTGATTCAGGACAACTTCAAACATGGGCACTCCTGATCTAGATGGAGGGGACAAAATGGGATAAGGGAAGTCTATTTTGGCTCATCAAATCCAGCAAACCCTTGTGCAAAGCAAACACTAACAGTTACAGAAGAAACAGCTAAGAGGTTGCGGTATTGCTACGAGGAAAAGGATTAGCCATTGAGAGGTGACAGGAATGGTTATCATTAAGAGGACAGTTCAGTTTGTTTGCAAAGATAAGACTGCGAGGAAGGCAGCTGGACGACGAAATGCCCTAACAGAAGAAACAAGCATTAGCTGCCCTTTTCACTTTGCCAACCCTTGTTGCCACCGCTAAGCATTATTGGCAACAAGAACAAAACGCTGGTTTTTGGCAACAACTCAAAAAAGGTGGGAGAGAGGGAAGAGTCAATGCCACTAAGCAGCGGGGAAGAACGAGCAAGCTGGGGGAAGTCATGCGGGATGGAGGAAGGAATAGACTATCTGGAGCAGTAACACAGAGAAGCCCATGAAGCATTGATGGGAGTGGTGGGAGCTTCACAAGGGGAAGAAAGCCAGGAAACGCATACACACCTATAGAGCGCTGAAAGAAAAAACTAAAAATGTAGGTCATTGATTACAGCAGTGGACGGATAAGAATTGACCAATCGGAACATGATACAAAAGTTTTGCTCCAGGGAAGCGACAAAAACAAGAAGAGTAGCCAATGAATTAGAAGCAAACAAAAGAGAATGACAAGAAAACCAACGAGTGATAGGAGACGTAGATGGTTTGTGAACTGTTAATGCATTGTGATGAAGTGTTCTTTAGAGAGATGCAGCATCTTTAGCTCTTTCCTAAATTGGACCAGCATTGGGGCGGTCCTGATAGATATGGGGATGTTGTTTTAGATCCCGGGTGCATATTTGTAGAAGACATGCTGTTTAAGTACCAGTATTGTACACAATAGGTCTTTCAATTAAAGACAAAGTGAAAAAAATATTTTGGTTTTAGTAACATAGTTGAAAGAGGAAGCAAAGGGTGGCACTGTAAAACTGAAAGGAGACAGGAAGGTGACTGCTACCTGTCAACGGCCCTTGACTTGCCTATGTTGCATTTAACCCTAACACCAACTCCTGCTATGGCTCGACAAGCTGCTGCCACAGAAGACTTGGGGAGATCAACAGTTAGGAGAGAAAAGTAGGTCAAGCAAACCCAGTGAAGTGTTTCATATATCAAACAACAGATCACCCTGTTGGTTTGCATTCTCAAAAGCTGTCTTTAAAAGAAGCACTATGCGTTTCTCCAATAGAAACCTTCGTTTTTTATTTATTCCTCATATGTCTTTAGGCACAAGACATTTTCTGTCACTTTTGTCTCTGTATCTCAGGGCTAATTCTCGAAGTATCTGTATAGAATATTTTGCAACACAGCAGAGAGCTCATCTTGATTCCGCAATTTAGTCTCAGAGAGCTAAGAGTAAGTGGACCCACCTTGTGGATTTTTGGCCTAACCTGTGCTGAGTTCACAACATACATATCTGTAGAGGACCACCCGGTATGGGTGCAGCTTTACTTCTAGACCAGTGGTTCCCAAACGTTTGACTCCTGAGGACCCCCATTGAGTCACCACTGGAAGTCGGGGACCCCTAAGCAATTTGTAGGATTTAAATTTCAAACATTAAAACAGTAATTCGAAAAAAAGAAACACACGTGTGCACACAAAACAAATACTCAAATTACTAAGGATTTTAGGGGCATATTTACAAGTCCCTATCGCCATGGGAGCGTCACTTTTTGTGATGTTCCTGTGGCAGTAGGGGCTTCGCCTTATTTACAAGGCAGCGTTAAGCCACTTATTGTGGCTTAACGCGGCCTTGTATATAAGGCCCCCTTTCACGCAATGCTTAGCATGAAAAAGGTGGGCAGTGGGAGTTGCAGTGGGCGTTTCACTCCAACACCCATTTATTTTGACGCGGCCCTCTATTTACAATGTCAGCTGAAATAGGAGACCGCGCCGAAATTAAGACCATGAAACACCTCGTCTTAACTTGGCGTAATGAGGAGGAATGCCTTATTTCTCCTCGTTGATTGTTTATGTTCAGGAAGGTGACCCTTTCTGCACATAAACAATCTTTAATAAAAATGACGTTTTGTAACCTCCATGTCTGCTGCATTAGGCAGCACGCATAGAAGTGATAAAACGGCATTACAAAATTGTTCATGTGCAGAAAGTGGAAACATAGCATCAGGATAATGATAGACTGGGAATAAACATATGTTGCTAACTTTTACCATGCAGTTTGCAAGCAGCTCTTTGATGACAGTTTATAGGACACTGTGCTAGATTACGATTGTCCCTTATATGAATTGCACAGTGACAAAAAAATCTCTGTGACAAAATCAGTAACCCACTGACCTATGCACATAAAATACTGTTTTTAAAAATGCATTGTACACGTTCTTTGCAGTAGGCATATTAACCCTCTGTGTCACATTAGATAAGTCAAAGCTGCTACTGGACAAAACTCTCATCTCTCTCCAGCAGGTACATTAATCACTGGCATTTTCTTGACACTTTTATAGTTGCTCGAAAACTGCTAATTTTACAAGCAACTTTGCAGTGCTTTTAAAACTGCTGCCTGCGGACCCCCTGGGAATGTGCCACGGACCCCTGGGGGTCCTCGGACCCCAGTTTGGGAAACACTGTTCTAGACTAACTTTGACCTACTTTGCAACTGTATATTCACTCCCTACCCCAGTGGGGATCCATGCTGGCCAACTCTGCCCTGTATTGCCTATCTCATGTTGGGCCAAGGTGAGCTATGCTGGCCCTTTCCTATCTGTGTTTCTTGCTGACCAGACAGGCTTGTGTTAATCTTAATTTTCCTGTCTCATTTGGCACTTTGACAAAACCACAATGGCCCTGCTCTACCATTGCTGTCTGGTGTTGAGACCGGCCTACCCTTTTCCTACCATGAAGTGGCCAGTTGGTTTCCCAAGCATGTCATCTATGACTTTCAAAGTTTGTACCAAAGTTTGTACCATTAATGCCCAGAGTTTCCTAGCAAGGTCAACTCACCATTTCGAGGTTGGATGCCCAATCAATCTACTATTACCCTACTCTGCTCATCTCTACCCTCCGCTGCCTCTTCATGTTCCGATCCGATATGGCCTATCCATTCTGTCCATCAGACAGCTCAGGCATATGCTTATCTTTGCACTTACTCACTTGGACCACTTGGTTCCCTAAGCAGGCTTACTTCTGCTCTACCTACCTGTCCTTGTTGTGACAAGACTGGCATGCCTCCATCCTACCTATCCAATCCGTACTGGGTGCCCAGGTGGTTATACTTCTGTCTGACCTGTCAGTCAGTGTTGATACCCCAGCAAGTATACATCCACCCTTCAAATATGTCCTTGTTTGGTGACAAGACTACTGTGCCTTCCTCTTACCCACTTTGTACCTAATGGGTATTCATGAAGGGCTCCCTTGGCCTCACCCAGTCTGTTTCTGAGGGTGCCCTGGCAGTTCCCACTAAAACATTAGGGAGCTGGGGAGGTTCCCAGAAAAGTCTGAAATTAGATTATCCACATTAAGGAAGCTTCCGAGATCGAAAAAAGACTTTTAAACCGAGTAAAGGGTTCTAATGAAGGCTTAAGCAGCTGTTAAGAAAGCCGCCCCCTTGCTGTGTTATTGGCAGGGAGGAGAGCTCCAGCCCTGGGAAGGGGAGATAAAGAGTACCGTGGAAAGGGTTTCTTTGACTAACCATGGATTTGTGTGCTTGTTCAGCTGGTGCCTCTCTGATAAGAGCCTTGTCTCAGATAAAAGTGTGCAGTGGATTGAGGCATGCAGCTTGCAGGAGTCTGGGCACAGAAGAGGAAAGGCAGGCATGCCGCGTTCCTCTGCTTTCTAGTAGCTTCCCGACCTGAGGCGGCCAGTTTTCCATCCCTAGTAGAGCCCCTCCCGCCTCTTCTCCTCACGCTCCTCCGGCGTGCTGAGGCGTGGCTGCGAGCTGTCCCAGACACCGCGCGCGGCGCGACGTCCGTCCTTGGCTGCACGTGGCCGTGTCATTATGGCTCCAGGCGTAGCAGGCTTTTGCGGATACATGTGACGCCACCGTGAATTGTGGCGACAGACATGCTAATTGCGCAGTCATAAGTCGCCTGAATGCACTTCTTTATTATCGTAAGACTAACCGATCATTTTGACAAGAATTCGGGTATCTGCTGCCTATCCACAAAGCTTTGTATCGTCCTCCAACATTTATATAGCTAGCGCTTACTACCTCTATACAGGGCGCCGAAGCGCTTGCCTACATGGGCAGCATCTTATACCGTGTAGAGTGTGAGGATGGAAGTGTGTTGTCTTTGATTTGATTCTATGAGGGAAGTGTTTCCATGTTGTGTGTGATGGCCACGGAGGTGCACCTATCCTGTTTTCGGACGGATGAAGAAGAAGTGTGACAAAGGCGTGCAATTTATGGTTTTCAGTAAGTTAGCAGCTTTGAACAGCGATGCAGTACATAGTGATTGTTTACAAACGGATGGACAGCGGAGTACTGGTTTGTTCACCTCTTTCTGACGTAGTAATGACAGGAGGCCCTGGCATCGTACCACGTCGAAAAGCTGGCGAAGGTTCGAGAGTTTATTATGTCGCACACATAAAGCCCAATTACACGGGCAAATATGGGCTAGACTTTGTGTTTATGAAAAAATTTCCCCAATTCCTATGTAAATTTTAGGTAATGTAAAGCATTCTGTAACCCAGACAGATTTCCATAGAACATTCATGCTCCTGTTTAAATGCTGCTTATGCACCTTTTACCCTTCCCGGCCCATGATATTATATAGCTAGGCCGAGAGATGGACTGAGGAGGTCGATGGATGGACAAAAGGTCAGGGAGGCACATATGCATTTAGGGCCTGATTTAGAGTTTTGTGACAGGTAACCCCATCACAAAGGTGACATCGCTTCTGTCGCAATACAAGTGCATTATATATTATCGCCCTCTTAATAAGGTGGAGCTGATATCTGTCCCGCCAAACTCTAAATCGGGCCCCTAGGTGTGGCTTTTTTTTTGCAAGTGGAATGCCCTGGCAATAAATTGGGGACATTTTGTATTTGTAAAAGGTGGTTTCCCAACCAGGGGCTATATTTTTTTTTTGTGTGTTTAGAAGGACTCAATTTTGGAGACCGGGACTTCCGTTTGGTCATAAAAATTTGATACAGAGAAAGACAGTAAAAAAAAAGAAGGCAGAGATAGACAGCAAAGCAGTGACAAACCAAGAGCCAGGGATGAAAAATAAACCAAGAGAGGGATGAGGAGACATGAACTGTACGATGGTGAAATAAAAAGGCATGCAGTTGAATCAAGACTAGGCACCCTTGGTATTTGGCAACGGGCGTTTGGTGTTGGGTTCCTAAGAAAAATTCTGGCCACTGTGCTCACTTTAAAAAAATTAAGCACTGCACCCACTTGTAAAGATATTATGACTACAGATGACATTCATGCTGGGAACTCAGTTCCGACCCCTTCCACTGCAGTGGAACATATTTTGTGTTTCAGTTATTCATTGTATATGTTCTGTGAAACATCCTACATGTCTCCTTACGGTCAGTTGTGCGTTGGTGGGATGAGGTAATAAACAAAATAACAGACAAAGCTCCCAGATATGGTGATGGGATGGGTGTCTATGCTCATTTTGTATGACAACAAACTGGTCCTGCGGTGTAGCTCCTTAGGTGTTAAAGTCTTGGCTGAACAGTGTTCTTCTGATGTTAATAGTAGGTTGTTTGAGTGTTATGTCAGAGTTAGGACTAAGCAGAGTGATCAGAGCAGGAAGCCCAGCACCCGGAGCAATGTTCCTTTATGTTTGTTTTATTTGATTTCAGTCTGGCAGACTGTCAAGGATTGACAAGGGATGTAGAACGGCTGTTTCATTATCTGCCTCGGATGCCGCGCTAACAAAGTCTAGTGAAAATTCATAAATTAAATCTTTTATTTTCAGACTGTATTCTAGTGGAGGCCAATGAAGACTGTTTGGGCGGCTTTTAGCATGAATTGGGGTTATTGCGTAATGTACTATCAGGAGTCCAAGATGGCAGCTCCACTTAAAGTCCTACTCTGTTGGGAAAGCATGAAGATAATTTTGTTGGATTGATGACTTTTCCGCACGCATATTGACCACTCTGCCTGGCCCAGGGCCCTGAGATACGTAACACCAACAAACCCATAATTGTTCTGTTACCAGATGTTTTCAGCTTTCACAAACACATGATTCCCATCCCCCTTTTGAGATCATCCAATGATTTAAGATGTTCCACGTTTTATATTTTTAACGCAACTCGTACCATAGATATGAGCTCCATCATGCAAAAGAATGGTGAATACTCATATTTGTCCACTGGACTTGATCCTTTCAGGCCAGGTTTATGAAATCCAATGAAAATGATCAGTTCCTTTTCTACACAATTAATAGTTGTATTTTCAGAGCTAAAATAAGGCTTAGTTACAGTTGGAAAGAGTCCACTGCTATTTGCCTCGTATTTGTTTTTCTAGCCTGGTCTATGCAGTGCAGAAAGTGTTATCCTTTGTGTCCGCGCCTGGTGAGGCTTGCCTCATGAGCTTCTGCTTGTCGGCAGCATTCGCTTTGAGGAAGCTGCTCCCGCTGCAGCTCTAAAATGGCGGCCAAATTCTAAAATGGCTGTACAGAATCCAGGAAAAACAGAACACATCAGCCAGGAACGTTTACATCTGCTTCCAGTACACTCTGGGCGCAGCCTGGTATTTGCATATAAATCACAGTAACCCGTCTCTTGGTTTTCGCATTTGTGCACCACCCTTCCCTTTATTTTGTGTGTGCTGCTCTTTTCTACCGATATTATTTATTGATACTGCAAACTGACCATTGAAATTTTCCAGGTGCTTTACACAGTTGGCAGACATGACTTCCCATGTCTCAGACAAGAGTCTTTGAATGTACTTAACTATCCATCAACCAACAAAAATTAAATATTTCTTTAAGGTACAGCAGGGCGTTTCACTAAGTACTGCATAACAAAAAACTCTGGGCATCCTGGCTTTACGAATGCCACAGGGCCCTGCAGACTGACTGAAGTAAGAGGTGTAATGCAGGCCCCTGTGGCGCAGCGGGGACCCAACCTTCCAAGGGGACCCCAACCTTTCAAGTGGGCTCTATTTAGCCCAAGGTCAATGAATATATGTGAGATATGCAAGCCTCAAGAACCATTCAACACATTTTGCAGGGGTGCCCCATCGTTTTAGGTTACGCTACTGTCTGAAGTGTTGGCATTTTTGCCATGAAAACTTGAAGCTCTGCTAATTCTTTCAAACTTCTTAACCTTCAACCCTTTTAAGAAAAGTTCTGTTGGCCAGTTTGTATGCTCCTGCTTGACCTTGTCTCTAAGACTTCCTTCCATCAAAATCTTTGACCTTTAATAAAACACCAGGGTCACCAGCTACAGTTTGTGTTTGAGAGTTCAAAACCTCAAATGTTTGTGTCCTATATCTTCCTGATAATGTTGCCTATTGTTACTCATCTGAGGTGTACAAGCAGGGTGGATTACTGGAAGATTGGGATTGTCTTAGTGTTTACCTGAATGTGATGAAGGAATGCCCATTTCCATCCATCGGGCCACAAAGATATACCAAGATGTCTTGAAGCCTCCATAATTTAGCGCAGAGAAGTCTATTAGTCAATTATAAACCCTTACATCACGTTGTTAGCAGACTGAATTCCCTGTTCAGAATTTCAGTTGGTGTCCTCTAAAAAACAAAGAAGTGAAAAGGGAAGTTATAGTTTAGTTGGTGAGAATCGCATATAAACTATTGTAAATGGCACCGGTTTTGTGGCTTGAGTTGTTCTCTTTGACAACAAGCCTTTTTTCTTCTACCCCCTTCCTGTACCAGGCTGATGAACGTCCCAGTCATGCTACTGGCAGAGAACTGCCTAGTGCAGTTGAACATATTTAGTATATATGGTGGTGTGCAGAATGTAATATGCTACTTATTACTATTGTTGAGTCTGGGGAGGGGCCAAGACTCACGAGAGGGGAAACTACTCTCTTCCCGTCCTCTCCCCACCCTCAACAATGGTAATAAATAGCATATTATACTGCGGCGCCTCTGCATATATATGGTTTATGTTGTGACATTTCTATTTATCTGAATGTGTTTTAACACTTTTTTAAAACCAAGATCAAGGTGTTGTATTTGTGCAGTAAAGTAAAATCACATCCAAGAGATATAGTGACTATTTGGAGAGTTGTTTCTATGTGTAAAGTAACTCTTGCATCTTTTGTAAACCTGTGAAGCAATACAAACTGTTTTTCTCTTGTCACATTTGCTGCTCTGTGGCAATATACTTGAATTGTAATCGTTGTACTGACGTAATAAATGTGCTTATGTGTGTTTATTAGTACTGTTGCACTGAATAACGTTTTATTGAGCTACATTTATTAGGTCTCGCCTACAGACCAGTTTTAGTTGTCTCTAGGCAAAAGCCTGCAGTGGGCATTAGAGCCAAACATAGAGTGTGCTTGGTTGGCATTGTTGGTGCTCTCATTTGCTTGCTTCTTATTTGTTGGCTAACCTTCCTCTTCTTGTGTGTTTGTACATGCCCTGTAGCTTTTCTACCATACTTTTAATTGGCTGGCTTGTATATTTCCATTTAGGAGACAACTTTTTCTTTTTCATTAAGCACTCCATGAGAGTGCATGTGTTTCCTTTTTCTTGTGAGGTGATGCTTCCCTCCTCAAATTGCCCCAGCCCATTGCTTCCCATTCACCCACCCCTTTCCCAACCCACTAGCCTCCTGCTTCCGTACCCTTTGTAGTATTGGTAATTTTTTTGCAAGGGTCCAGCAGCTGCCATTTGCCACTGGGCCGCTCAGCATTAATCGAATCATTTTTGTGGGCTTCCTTTGCACACTTCCTGTTGCTTACTCACCACCTGCCGCTAACTCACCACAGCAACCCGCTCCCCCAACTGCAGTGATTTATTTATTTGCTCCTGGGCGGGCCTTTTATATGAAAAGTGCTTTCGCACAAATACATTAAAAAAAAAAATTAACTAAATAAGTGATATCCGCCATCTTACATCAGTAAATAAAAAGAAAAGAGAATGTCATGAACAATGTTCTGTATGTGCACGTGTGGTGTGGCCACACTCAGGGTCATTACACCTTTTCCCTCTTTTTTATCGTTTTTATACTGATGCTGCACAGAATGGTCAAAATGAATTTACAATGTCAATAGGTCATCAAGGCACGACTTAATGACTTTGCCAATGCTTATTTTTCACCATCATGGCCCAACTATATATTTGCCCTTTGACGCTAGTTTGCATCAAAATTAGGCTTCTTTGAGCCAGAAGAAAATATCTGGAGGTTCAAGTTCACTGTCATAAGAGAACAGATCTCTTGATTGCTTAACCCAGGCAGACATTTATAGACCTGGGAACGATTTACATCTATCATAAAGGTTATGTAAAGTTGGTATCTAACTAGCCCATGCTAGATCACTGGAGTGTTAAACATCAAAACCTGTTTTTTGCCTAGATACACCAGGCTGTTTTGATTGAGTAGTAGGTCAAAAGCTGATACTGCATTGTTTTGTTACTGCCCATAATGCTGCGTATTATGGATGCAATAGTAAACGGGACTCCTTAGCTTCCTTGAATTATTAGCAGTAGCTGTGGTCAAGTAGACAAGACCTAGTTTTAGAAGTGGTGGTGTGAAAGTTGGTAACAAAGACAATATATCACAGTTACAATTATTAAAGGTGAATTCAGCAAGAAATATTTATTTTTTAAAAGACATGGATACAGTGTGACACCAGTGTTGGACCTTGACTCCTAACTCCATGGCAGCGGTCAGTTACAGTGACAGGTTGCCTTAATGCAACATGAGGGAGAATGGAGATCCCGGCTCAGGCCCAACAACACATGGCAAAATGTCCTGTACTCCGACTGTGGCCTTGAGGGATTATAGGCAGGTGCCCGGCACTGAGTAAAGACTCCCACAAGGAATTCCAGTGGTTTTGTCACAACTGCAGAACAGCTGATTATGTCTGATTGGTGCAGTGGGGTTGAGCTTGCTAGGCAAGACTCCCCCAGCTTTGGCGGGATACCCTGCAGTTCCTCACTCCGCTGCCATCTCCCACAACCAGAAAGTGCTCCATGTACAGTCAACAGTAGCTGATTGGTGAGGCTGGTGTCACACTTGAACATTTTTTTTCTGTTATATTGTTCATTATCTATAGCGCATTTGTTAATCTTGTTTTCTTCTCCTTGTAAATTGTTACATTCCCTACTCTCCCTGCTATGTCGAATTCCTTAATCACCCTGTGATGGCAGAGAATGTTGGTAGTTAGAATGTTGATGTGAGGGACTGGAGAAGACCTGAGGAGAGAAGAGCAAAGTGGGTGATTTGTAAAGACTAAATAAAACGTCTTGTAAATCCTCTGGAGTTGTTTCTTCACTGGCAATGAGGACCAAGCAGGCTGTGCAAGCGATAGCCAACTATCCTTCTCCCCTTTCTGCTACCTATTGATCCACTCACTACATCCTGTCAGGTGAACCTCTTCTCACTGTTGAACCATTGGACTAATGTGTCTAAGGAGCCCCTTAAGCTACTGGAGTATTCTGTACGATCTAGTGTGCTGGTTTTTAGGTCTCACCTGGCGTTAGCAGCGCGCATGCGCTGCTCTCGCCATGCGAGGGCCTCTTGGAATCAATACGGATTCGTGTCTTGTGTCTCTGCTCCGCCTGTACTTTTAATTGGCGAGCGTTGTTTGTCCTCACTGTTTATGTTAAACCCAGTTTTTGTATTGCACCATAGCGTCTTTAGCCCCTCCTGGTTGCCATCCTGTCCACTTTGGGCCACGCCCACCTGGACTGGGTGTTTCACTGGTGGCTTGAGACGGTGGGTTTTATATTAAGTTCGGCACTTTTGTCTTTTATTATTGCATGAGTCTTTCGCTTGTTCACGTTAACTCTTTCTATTGCACGCGTTTTTGTAGTGTTCATGTTAACTTTTTTGTTCGCATTTGGAGGCACGTAGGTTTTGTGGCAAATTTTTTACATTACAAAGGTTGCATGTGTAGGCTTGCGTTCTTGTATTGTGTATGTTCACTTTCGTTTACATTTATTTGTTTCATTTCAAAGCACGTATGTTTTGTTTTTCTAGTGCTTGCTTGTGGCGTGCACTAGCGGCGTGTGCGGCTTCTGCTGATTTATTTAAGTGGAATATGCCATTTGTTTTGTCTGTGTGATGCACTAGCCTCGAGGGTCGTGAGACATGTGGCGATTTGTTTTTGGGAAAGATGGCATATGTAGGCTTGAGGCGCGTGGGGCTTCTTTCGTTTACATTTATTTGTTAGCATTTCGAAGCACGTATGTATTGTTTTTTCTAGTGCTTGCTTGTTTTGTCTGAGGTAGCAGTCCTTGTGGCGGGAGGGAAGGTTGGGGAGGTTTGGGATGCAGGACGGAGGAGGAGGGCGGGCTCGCGTGGTGCCACGTGACCGCGCTCCAGACTCATAAACAACCGTCACATGGTGCCCCCAGACCTGCAGAGCCACTGTTTGAGAAAACAGCATCCCCCTCGGAAGTACCCTCTCTTCCGGTCAACAAGCGAGGCTGCCCTCATCCAGAGACGCAGCCGAGGCCATGAATTGTGCTCCCCGGTGCCCTCCCTGCCCAGACATCTCAGTTTTCTAGTGCGTTTTGTGGCGAATTTTTACATGAAAAAGATTGCATGTGTAGGCTTGTGTTCATGTATTGTGTACGTTCACTTTTGTTTACATTTATTTGTTTCATTTCGAAGCACGTATGTTTTTTTTTCTAGTGCTGGCTTGTGGCGTGCACTATCGGCGCGTGCGGCTTCTGCTGATTTATTTAAGTGGAATATGCCATTTGTTTTGTTTGTGCGATGCACTAGCCGCGAGGGTCGTGGGGCATGTGGCGATTTGTTTTTGGGAAAGATTGCACATGTAGGCTTGAGGCGTGCGGGGCTTCTTTCGTTTACATTTATTTGTTTGCATTTCGAAGCACGTATGTTTTGTTTTTTCTAGTGCTTGCTTGTTTTGTCTGAGGTCGATTTGGGAAAAGGGGGTGGTGATGGACAGAGTTTCTGAATGATGCAGAATACTCTTACCAAGTCAAGAGATCATGGTTTTAATCCATCACCGTTTTTTAGCTCACTGCACCATCCCAGCTCAGAACCTGGCTACATGCAAATTAGTCTGTACCTGTCCCAGTGCATGATGGGAACAGGGCAAACCAAACTACCAAGCCAATTCTTATACTGGGAAAGAAACAAGCTTCCGGGGACCGGTTTCTGGCATCACAGCCTTCGTCGGCCCGGCTTGCTTGAATCCTGATGGTGCAATGAGCAAGGGACTCACGTCTGAGCATACCCTCCTACACTAACGGTGATGGATTAAAACCATGATCTCTTGACTTGGTAAGAGTATTCTGCATCATTCAGAAACTCTGTCCATCACCACTCCCTTTTTCCCAAATCGATTTTTTCCACACTCAGTGTGGGAGGGTATGCTCAGACGTGAGTCCCTTGCTCATTGCACCATCAGGATTCAGGCAAGCCGGGCCGACGAAGGCTGTGATGCCAGAAACCGGTCCCTGGAAGCTTGATTCCTTCCCAGTATAAGAATTGGCTTGGTAGTTTGGTTTGTCCTGTTCCGATCATGCACTGGGACAGGTACAGACTAATTTGCATGTAGCCAGGTTCTGAGCTGGGATGGTGCAGTGAGCTAAAAAACGGTGATGGATTAAAACCATGATCTCTTGACTTGGTAAGAGTATTCTGCATCATTCAGAAACTCTGTCCATCACCACCCCCTTTTTCCCAAATTGTTTTGTCTGAGGTAGCAGTCCTTGTGGCGGGAGGGAAGGGTGGGGAGGTTTGGGATGCAGGACGGAGGAAGGAGGAGGAGGGCGGCCTTGTGCGGTGCCATCCCCCTCAGATGTACCCTCTCTTCCGGTCACCAAGCGAGGCTACCGTCATCCGGAGACACAGCCAGGGCCATGAATTGTGCTCCCCGGTGCCCTCCCTGCCCAGACTTCTCGTGTTTTCTCCCAGACGTGTGCTTCTCTCTCTCTCAAACCCCGCACTGTCTGGCAGGGGACTGCTTATCTGCTTAGAATGGGCAAGGCGAGCCCTATTCACAGCTGCTTTCCTTGCTTGTAGTAATATTTTGTGTGCACGCGCCGCCCTTTTCTTGCTTACTGCAGTTTACGAATAGCTCAGGTATGTACACAGAAAAGCTTTTAAGAAGCTCGGACTCGGGATCAGAAAGAAACCAAAGCGCGCTGTATCGGTTGTCACACTGGGATGGACGGAGAAACTGACGAATGTTACTGCATCCAAACATTGCCTTCGAATTGAAAAAAGTAATACGAGCAGAAGTGAAAATAGTGACTCTTGAACCGATACAAAACATACACTATAAATACAAAACTAAAAACAATACCATTCCCAATAAAATTGCTTTAACTTTAGCAAAGGCGAGACCTATTGCATTTCCAATGCTTGTTTTTGATAGTAGCCTGTTTTGGGTTACCACAACATTTCTAATTATTTAAAGCGGCGACATTTCAGACTCTGCATGAGGCACACTATCCTCTACACTCCTCATATATTTCAACTTTGTTGAGACTCTAGAAGCACCAATTTTCTTTCTTCAGGGCTTCAGATCAGTAACTCTTGCTAGCGTGGTCTTTTTTTATGAGACTATCACTACCAGCGTTTAGAACTATGATTTATGCCTATTAGCTCGCAGGAAATACGTTGGTGGAAAGGACTCATCAAAGGTTTTCTCTCTGTACCTTAACATTTGACCCAATCATCTGTACAAATCATTACCTCCTATCCTTAATCCTTCTGTGTTCAGGTTTCTCTTTTTTGTGCCAGGCGAGAACTACAACTTTGATGGCACATTGCATCCCAAGAGTACGTCTGCGACTTATCACATGAGGGTTCTGCGACATGCAGGAATTCCTCCAGAGATGACGTAAACACCTTGGGACCTCGAGCTATGCTTCCTCCCACTCGCTGAGCTTTCCTCAGACTGTATTGCTGTGAGTGGGAGCCTTGAGGAAGAACTTGTAGCAGGCTATATTCCTGCTTTCCGTTTCCTTCTCCATCGGATCTGTAGAGGACGTGAACTGCGTAGGGCACACCTTCCATCCTTGCTTTCTGCTTCCCTCTTGTGCTGTACTCTGCAGGACATGCACATCTAAAACCTCACCTTCATGTCAGCTCCGTTTTAACTGCCTAATATTCACGAATTTATCCTTCATTTTAATTTTTTTAACTCCCTTACGCACTACCATAGAAAGAGGACTCAGCCCTCTCTTTTCAGCCTCATATTGTCATGCTCCACGAAGTAGAAACCCATATTTTGTATTAAACTAAGACAAAGAATGTTTTTTATGCTTCTGTTTTCATATATTTTTATTGAGAGGAACTCAATTTTCTTTATAGATTTATTAATCACAGAAAGTATGCTGCAATTGCACATTATTTATACCTTAATTGTTATTTACCTTGCAGATTTAGGTACTATTTAGTTTTGTTCTTCACAAATTTGAGTGCTTTAAGTTGGACTTGACTATATCAGTATCTCAAACATTAACATACTATTCACCCTATTTTATTCTATACCGCCTCTTCACATCCATTGTACTGATTTTACTCTGAACCTATATCATGGAAACCAGTATCTCCCAGCAGTGGCGTAGCTAGGGTGGGGCGGTCTGCCCCAGGCGGCACTATTTTGGGGGAGTACAAAGGTATTCAGATAAGGCTCGGCTTGCTTTCGTGGACGTTCGGGGACGGGCAGAGAAGGAATAGGACTCGGGCAATGTCCTCTTCTTTTTTGTGCTGGCAGCTGTCCCCCCCTCTCTTCCTATTATTCCCTCTCTTTCTGTCTTCCTCCTCACTTACTGAAAACCGTGACTTGAAGAAATGGTTCACAACCTCTCTTTCCTTCTTTCATTTAGTTGCTTCCCTGTGAAATGGATCCAAAAAAGAAAAACACTCTTGCGAGAAATGCCCTTTTTCTGACATTTTTCTATTCCAAAGTGCAGCGGGATGGAGAGAAATAGAAGGTTTTAAATATGAAAAATAAATACATAACTAAATAAAGCAAGACAGAGTGGTTGCAAAGTGGCCAGATTTGGTTTTATTTACATCCAAATACATCAGCATCACTTTACAGAGTTTGCCAGTGAAGTGCTACTTTTGTTTTCTCGTCTTTCTTTGAACAGCATTGTTGTTCCCAGGTGGGAAAGTGTACCATTCCTGGAGGTATTGCAATACCTGGTTGATGGATGGATTTGAAAACAGAATGTGTACCATGGCTCTGTGTTTATGGATGTGGTCTTTTTAAACCATACTGCTTATTTTGTAAGGATATAAGCAATGGACATTGAAACGGTTCCCTTCAGGGCCCTCTAGTCATGTCCTTAACTTTTCAGGTAAAACCACTCGATTTCTGAATAGTGAGTGAGAGATCGTTAAGGTAACCATGTTATTTCTGCTTACATTTCACATCCTGTATGTAATCTTGCATTCCCTATGAGTAGTTGCTTTTACTTTTTTTTTGGCAGCATATTATTCTTATCAAGTGCATAATTTGAATTGAGCCACATCCAAGTGTTTATAGCGGGCACAATTAGGTTATAGCTGAAGGCAGTGCGAGTTCCTCTCAGTGGGGAAGTATGGTGTTCAGTGGGGGAGAGGATGTGGCACTATGGCCAGAGCTGTCGAATTTGGAACTCGGGAACCGGGTTCAGCCTTCATGACCAGTCCACCAGACCACTCTACTGAGGGAGCACATTCCCATGCTAGACCTTAGAAGGCCCCACTAGACCTTAGAAGGCTTGATGTCTTAGCACAAGCAGGTGTACCCTAGTGGTGTCAATTGTGGGTTAACCTTGAAGGCCTGTCCACCACAATCCATACTGAAGTTCATCTCCAGTCTTGCGGGCAGGCCTACGAAGCAGCACACCCTAGAGCAACAGTGATCCAGTCGCTGTGACTCTGTCACTGAGGTCACATGAACCTTGAGCAGGTTAGGGCGATGCGAAAGGTGTGACCGCACTGGGTACCTATTTCGGGTGGGTGCGTAGTGTTTGCAAGTATATTATGGTTTAAAAAAACTTGCTGCCTCCTTCCTGGCCTCCAGCAATTTTCAGAAACAATAAAAATGTCATGATAACTTCGATGATCAATGTTCTTCCTAGAGAGAGATCGGAGTTTTGTCTAGTGGAAGGGTTGACTCCTGGAAAGGTAGCACCGAGGGTTAATGTGCCTGCTGCAAAGAACATGTACCATGCAGATCACAAAGTGCACTGCTTTAATGGGGGGACCATAATGAATGGTCATTTAATGTCAGCTGTAGATGATGGATCCCTGAACAGTGTCATGTATGTGCATGTTTGCATTGTGCTGAGGGGATTACCAGGTAATTATTCACGCAGCTCTCTGATGGATGTCACATGCGTTTTTTCTGAGTCCCCAGATAGATCATGCAATCTGTGTGTTCTCTTTTGTACTGCCAGTCACCGGTGTATTCAACTGTGTAGCCTTGGACCGTGTCATGTATGTGCATGTAACTTGCATGATCGAGGTAACTATTAGCGGCGATACTACGTGTCTCTCGGACCTCTTTCAAGTGCTCGCCGTCCTTTTTCCCCAGCAACCCCCCCTTCCCAGGGGTGGCAATCTGAGGGGTAGCACCGGGCGCCACAAGCTCTAGCTACGCCTCTGTCTCCCAGCCTCCCCCATTCGTTTTAACAAATCTGTGAAACCTATTCTTCCATGGAATGAGTGGATTAAGCTTTATAGGTCATATTTATTAGCAACGACGGAAGAAAAATTCTCATCATTATGCAAACAACATATCTTTCTGCACAACTTAGGGGTCTATGATTGGAAAGTCTTTGAATAGCTACCTGGCCCAGCAATTTATGAAGGAGAGGTGGGGAAAACATAACCTAATGTCTTTCTAGTAAAACTGAGCATTTTGGAGAGAATCACAATGTAGTTCTAGAAAGGCCCAATTTTTTTTAGCTGAATGGAAAGGCAAAATAAAGTCATCAATTTATTGCTGTATTGAGAGGGTTAGCAATGCCCTCTACATAGGAATCGCTGCACACCTCCTACAGAGACTTCAGACCGTACAGAACGTCACGGCCAAACTCATCATCGGCCTTCCCTGATGAACCCACATTACACTCCACCTCAGGCAACTCCAGTGGTTCCCCGTACAGAAGAGATGCCAATTCAAGCTGCTGACCCACGCACACAAGGCTGTACACAACGAAGGAGCAGCATACATTAACCACCGCATGAACTTCCATCAACTATCAAGAAGACTATGCTCCTTCTCCCTTTCACTTGCCTATTCTCCCCACATCTACCGAAGCAGAAATGAAGGATGCTCCTTCTCACACATCGCAGCAAAGAACTGGAACCCATGCACCTTCGGACCATCACTTCGCTTCTGGAATTCCGAATGGCACTCGTCCTGGCTGTTCAAATATGCCTTCCGGACCTGAAAGCGGTAATAAAGAGGAGTCAAGATTCTTCCTTGGCCTTGCAGAATTCTTGTCCAGATAGGTAAAAAACACTTTGCTGACCAATTTTGTCTTCTTAGATCCTTATTTAAAAGAGGATTTACATTTTCTCGAGACCAATCTTGCCAGTGTGCCTTTGATAATATTACAGATGCCATCATTCTACCCCCTGCACTGGACCGATTTGATGTAAACCTTAAAACCATATTTACCACTAGCTTTAGTATAAAAGAAGGGGGCTACCCATTCTTAAAGAATAGAAGGCAAGGTAGTAATAGTAGCCTTTGCTTCACCACACATTAAAGGAAGCTGAACATAACTACTCCACAGTAGAGGGAGAAGCACTAGCCTGCTTCTTCTGGGCTGTAAATCATTTTACATTTTATGTTTGGGTTCTACACTTTATACTATATCCTTACCACAGACCACTAGTTTTTATCCTTACATCTTAGAATCAAGATTGCTCTACACCTCACATTGCCAAATGGGCGATTGGCCTGGAACGTTATCACTTTAAAATGGAGTATGTTTCGGGTGAATGAAACTTAGCGGCTGATTTTCTGTCCCATTTGTCGTCAAATATCACGGAACAGAAAAGTGAAGGAGCAGATATACTTAACCTATCTGTCCCGATACCTGCTATGCTGGAATGTGAATGGATGGAATGTTTAAAGAATTAAAAGGTTCTTGACAAAAGTAAAGATATAATTGGTAAGGTTTGGCCACAAAAATATAATGAACTACCAGAAGAAGCTAAACCCTTTTGTGCAGTCAGGGATGAATTAATTATTCTTGGAAACAATATACCAAGTGCAAACAAAACGGTGCCACCTATTAGGCTATGGGAAAGAATTGCTGATCTGGCCCATGAAGGGCACCTTGGGAGGAGCCCAACAAAAAGCAAAGCCAGAGGAAGTTATTGATTTCCAGGCAAGGATACCATTATTGAAACAAAGGTGAGGAACTGCATAGTGTGTGGATGAGTGATAAATCTGAAGTCAATAGAAGGGTACAATTACTCCCTGCAGATATTCTTGATAAACCTTGAGACTAGTTAGCATTGAACTTAACAGGCCCAATTCATTTACTCAGCTTCAATAGTAAATACATTTTTCTCCTAATAGATTTTCACCCAGGTAGGGTTATAACGCGTATTGTACAAAGGATAACCACACATATTGTTATAACATTTCTTTGAGATACTCATGTTGTTATAACATTTCTTTGAGATACTTTTCTTGTTGAAGGTCTTCCTAACACTTTAGTCACAAACAATGGGGTTCAGTTCACTTTAGAATACTGTTTGTTTCCTTGTCACTATCGCCCACTGTGATAATTTTCCCCTTAGTTAGATTTTTTCATCTCCTACATCCCTTGATAGATTCTTTCGGTATGAATAGTTTAACACTATATAAGGGAGAAGATGTGCTATAGTGGTCTTTATTTATTGGTCCTTCTGTTTTTAAATGTATTTTCTTTTCCTTCTCAGCTGGTATATCCTACCCCTTCAATGTCATATTCTCTATTCACATAGTGATGTCAGAGACTGTTGGAATTTAGAATGTTGATGTGAGGAACTGGAAAAGATTTAAAGAGAGGAGCTTAGGAAGTGAATTAAAATGTACACTGATGGGGACAATGGCGACTGCAGCGCTATGGGTCACTGCGCTCATTTTTAAAAAACTTTAAGACTGAGCGCAGTGCCCGCTTCAGGGACACCGCGCTTGTTTTTGTTCTCGGTTTTTTGAAACTGTTCGATTGAGCGTGGCTCTCTCTTCTGGAATACCGCCCTCGGTTTATTTATAAAAAAATTTAAACTGTAAGACTGAGCATGGCGCCCGCTTCTGGGACACCGCGCTCGGTTTATGTATTTATGTTTTTTTAACTGTGAGGCTGAACGTGGCGCCCGCTTCTGGGAGTTCGCGCTCGCTGCTACAAACTCTACAATGCTCTGCGGTGAAGGACAGACTGGCCTCAGTCTTTCAGTGCTCAGTGGAGGGTGGAGTTCGAGCGTACAGTGCGGACAGGACATTTTTAGGAATATGTTCCACAGCGCCAATGTGTGCCAGGTGCACCATTTCACAGTAAAACAGCCCAAGAGACTCATACAGTAATCCAGAAAGGAGAAGCCAATTAAGAGAAAGCTTCAAAAATTGAGGTTTGATATTGTCACAGCTCTGATCACCTGTGTAGAAGGAGCACAGGCCTCCCGTTACCCACACCAGGAGAGTGCCACCATGCTACATCTACAGCAGCGCCAACCACAGGCACTGTGCACTGCATCACCCACCTCAAAGCTCGGCGAGTCACTGCATGTCACACTGCATCATCTCGACTCCATCTTTTAAACATCGACTTTGATGCTTTCAAAAAGTCATGTATTGGCAATATTTCTTATGCGCATCCTCCGCATAAGATCCAGGAAGCGAACACGTCCGGGAAGCATTCTGGTTTCACAACAGATCCCCGAAGTGTCTCTAAACCCAGGCATTTCTGAAGCGGCAAATCATTCTCAGATAGTTTTTGACATCTTCGGGCTTATTGCACAAATCTCCTTCTCCGCAGAATGTCTCCATTGATGGTCCACCCCAGCCCCCATAATACACTTACATCCCGCGAGGCACCGCGTGCAGCAGCTACATCAGCTTTGCCTTTGCCAATAACATGCAGCGTTTAAAAACCAAGCATTTGCAATGCAATAGGTCTCGCATTTATGCGAGTTTAAGCTATTGGCATTGTAAATGACAATGCCTTTTATTTATGTTTTAAAAACCCAAAAATAAATAAAAGGCATTGTCATTTACAATGCCAATAGCTCAAACTCGCGTAAATGCGAGACCTATTGCATTGCAAATGCTTGTTCATTTTCCTTTGGACATTGGTTCTCCGTTGTCAGGACCTGTCCTCTTATTGCAGGGGCGGATCCTCCTCAAGAGCGTCACCCTACCTACTGCATGTGCAGCAGGCAAACACAAATAAATAAAATGGCATGTCAATGGCATTCTATTTAATTGGCACTGCCCTGGCTCATGCTGTGTACAGCGCAAGGGTGGGGGCGGGACTGAATCCTGAAAATGCAGGATGAGAGCACTGATCTACAGTGTGCATGTCGGATTAGCCGACTGCCTTGCGACGGCCAGCCCGACATGCGCACTGTAGACCCAGCAATCCAAAGGATGTGAAACAGCCATGGAGATTGCTGGCACAGGCCCCCAGCCTCAAAATGAGTGCTGGGTGATCCTGCTCCCACCAATCCTAGAGCTGCTTTCACAGCATGATAGCAGCTCCAGGACTGATTAGAGTTACATTCCACAAGCAGGAAGGAAGTCCTTCCTTTTCCTGCTCGTGGACAGCAAAGAGAAGTGCTGCAAAGTTTGTGCTCCCACTCCTGAATTTATGATGAGTCGTGCGCCTTCATACCCCACCATTTTTTATTTGAGCTTCCTGCCACTGCTTTGCTGGCAGGTAGAGATGCAAGAAGGGCAGGTGCAGAGGTAAGGCATTGCCTAGTTTGTCCTCATTACGAAGGAAATTGGTGCTTATTGGGCTACACATTCGATGTCATTATAGGTCCTCTTAGCTCTTCAGAGTTGTTAGAATCACTGCCTAGAGTGGCTCTGGGTTAATACATATTTGGAGGAAGCTGGTAACATGTTCACAACTGCAATCAGCAAGAAGCATTTTTCAAGTTAAATACTATTGTGCCCTATCTGGGCCATGGATTTTGGGCAGGAATAATATGCGGCAACCTTCAAATAGCTAGGTTGGCAGGAAGTTTGTGCATTGAGTCAGCCAGGCCACAAATATCCAGATGGTGAAAAACAACTCAGTAAAAGGGCATTGACGAATATGTATTGGCTCTGGGAAGGGGGTTTTGTGAAAGAGGAGCTCGAGGCCCACCTTGAGCATATGTAGTTCCCTACCGGTGAGCTGGCGGCATCATACTGAAATCTCTTGATAAAAATATTGCATTAATTCATGTTATGATCCCCATACACTTATGAAGTGGAAACAGAGCCCTTTTGTAGGTGGGGCTGTCTAAAAGATATGAGGAAATTCTCAAAAAACAAGCATTCCTGCCCTAAAGAGTAATGCCAGGTTACTCAGCCGAGGGAATAGTAGTAGAGCAAGACCACTTGCTTCCTGTTGCACTTTTCATTAGAGTACGTCCAAGTTTTGGCAAAGCCAATCGGTCTTGCCTTTTAAATGCATTACTATTAGATTTGCTAATGCTTTTTGCCAATGCTGTTCCAGTTTAACAATGCTAGTTTTCTGATGCTCCACACCACTTAAACCCTTTACTTGCATATAGTTTTGAAGGCTACAGTGGCCAGGCGTGATGACATATACATGCACATGCATCCCCATGGATGCGTGTGCACACTGCATGCAGTGACTGCCAATCTTTTAGGTCACACCTACCAGACAGCACTTGCAAGACAAACTGTGGCTTACCAAGAAATAGAGGGGCTTGGAGCCAACCCATTGCTTACCATTGATTGACTTTCCCTTCATTCTCATTTGCCTGTATCTAATTTGTGTCCCAGCTTGTCAACATTGTGTTTCTCTCTGCTGCATTGTCTCTTTACCATCACGTCTATTGTCTGGCATCTCGGCTTCCATTGGTTGCTTTGCAAGCACTACTTTTTTAATGTTAAGTATTCTTTGAGAGTGCATGTGTTTTCGAGCAGTCTTTCTCATGTGCTTCTCTCCCAGTGTACTCCATGTTGCTCTCTGTTACCTGTGTGCTTCTCCCCGCCACCCTCCCTGTTACGCTCACCAGTGTGCTTGTCCACATTGCGTCTCCATTCTTTTTATGTTGCTTTTTCCCCACACATGCCCTCCTTCTCTTTCCACGTTGTTGCTTCCCCCACCCAGTGGTTAATTTGTAAAAAAAAAAAAAAAAATAAGTGCCTGGGCTCATATCAGGAGGCAGCTTGCACCAGCCCATTTCTCCTGTTAGCACTGCCTAAAACAGAACCAAGTACTAACCATGAAAGGGAGAGGATGTGGCATAATGGCTAGAGCTGCCGACTTCGGTGCTGTGGAACCAAACTGGAGTTTCGAGGTCAGTTCAACATCCTGTGACTCCGGGCAAATCACTTACAGGCACATGTAGGCCCATAGGAATGAATGGGAAGGCATTCCTTAATTGCGACTCGCAATTTGCGACTCGCAGTTAAGGAATGTTTGGGAATCGCTAATTTTATAGCGATTCCTACATGCATAGGCTTTTGCTATTCCGAATTGCAAAAGCCTACATTGATGCATGTACCTGTTAATCTCCCCATGCCTACCACAAATGAATGTGCCCTTAACTGGTGCTCATGAAAAGCGCCGGTATTGATGATTAAGTGCCAGTGCTGAGCACTGGAAACCACTGGCTCAAGTTAAGCAATGTCCCCACCCATGACCTCTGTATTGCTTTCCCCCAACCTTCATATTACTTCTGCCCCTCTCTCCTGCTCTTCCCCAAATTACTTCTCTTGTCCGTGTTGCTTCCACATTCGCCCACCCTCCCCATTACACGTCCCTGGTGCTGTCCTTCGTGTTGCTTACGTGCCACATGTTGCTTCTGCATACCCCGCCCTCCCGTGCTGCTCCTGTGTTCCCTCGCCATTCCCCATGTTGCTTCCACTCCTCTTTCTGTTTTTTCAGCCTCTACTTTTGCTGCCATTCCCCCTCCGACTTAAAAAAATTCTATGTGGTGCGTTGTATTTTTTTTTAGGTACCACTACAGCTTGGATGAGTAACTAAAAGAAAGAAAAAGTACCAACATCATTTTGTGGGCGTGTGCATGTGTGGTGCATGCACCTATAAAAAAAGCAGGAGGTAGCGTCAAAACCTTTATTTTTTCTAAACTTTAACCATGCTGCATATCGTCTGGAAAGCTGTATAGCATGGTTAACCATTGACATAGCCAATATGGTTCAAAGGGAGAACTGTTGGCTTTGGCAATGTTTGTTTTATTTACCATCCAAGACAGCAGACATCTAGCTCGGAGCATTAAAAAAAAAAAAAAAAGTATGCAATAGCACTTGTTAAGAAAGGAGTGGCCTGACAGCAAATTCTAGCTCCTGGCCCTCAAAATAAATACAAAATATTTACAAACTAATGCGTGAAGGAAGAGTGGGGAAGCTTCTAGGGATGTGGTAGATGCTGAATGGCAGCGGAATGGGTGTTAAACACTAAAAAGAAGAAAATGGCGGTGGCGTAGCAATGTAATAGCTGTGGGGTTGGGAAGCAATGCCAAGAGAACTGAAGGGGAATTTAAAGAAGGAAGCATCACACGAGGTGAAAAGAAAACAAATACACTCCCATGGAGTGCTAGAAGAAGAAGAGAAATATGTAACTCCCTGAATGTAAACAGTGGAAGAACAAAGTACAGAAAAAAAATGAGGCAGAGAAACGGAATAAACAAAAAACTAGGACAAAACCCTTCAAACGAGAAATAGAAATAGGAATCAAGAGAAACTGAAAAATCGAAAGTCCATTATATCTATATATTTTAGTATGTTACAGATAGTAGACCTTTGATACACCAGACAGCTGAAGTTCAAGTGGTCTTTAGACAGGACCTAGAAACGGGTCTGGCAGTTCCAAAGTGCTACTACTCAGCAGCTTATGGCTCTTCTGAGCTTGGCATGTTGATGATGTCAAATCAGGGAATCAAAGAGGGAAAATAAAAAAAACAGTGTAGTCTTTTCAGCTACTTAGAGCTTAGGGCTTTAGTCCTGCAACATGTAAACATGTAAAAGCTATATTTTCTTTGATTTATTTTATACATTCATACTAATTTTAAACCATTCTTTGTTTTATTTCTTGTTAGAATCTGGACAGTCAGACAGTTCCAACCAGCAAGTAGATGCAGACATCAAACCACCTCCCAATGGTAAGTGTTATCCACTACACACTACTACTGAACCCTGCACTGCATCTTACCACTGTCCAACACAGAAGATAGGGTTATCCTAGTTCGGATAGAAAGTGAGGAAACAAAAGGACCCTACAACTAATGTCACAGAATACTTGCTGCTTAAAAAGAGGACATAGCTACCACACAGGTAACAACACCAAGCCCCTACAGCTTATAGAGAGAGAGCAGAGCTACAGCTTGGGTTACAACCTTCCTGCTACATCAAAACTGGTACTCTAGGCCACAAAGCTGCAACAGCTCAGGGTAACAGAGCTGCTACTGCTCAAAGAGTGGTCGTAACAGCAGGTAAGGTAAACAAAGCTGCTACTGCTCAAAGAAAGGTCAGGGCAGTAGCTCAAAGTAACAGCTGCATCTGCTTAATGTTCAAAATTGCTGCTCATGATGTTTACTTAGAGGTTAGAACTGCAGTTCTGAGCTGTTATTCACTGCAGGGGAACTCACCGAGACTCAAAGTCCAGCTTCCCAGAGCATGGTGCGTAGTGAGGTCTACCAAGTCCTACACAAGTGTGACCATTCTGTCTGTGCAGTTGACCCACTTTGTGTCATTCCCCTGCAGCAGTTGGCTGTATACCCTGTGCTAGCCAATCTGCTTGAACAGTGCAATTCTATTCCTAGTCCTCCGAGTTTGGCATGAGGAAGAGTGTGCTTTATTGGGGCTTTATTTTTTGCACACCCTGCATTTTTACACAAACGTCTTAAATTCAAGGCAATAGGTCTGGAGTTGAGTGCCAGCCTATTGGATTTGTCAATGCCTCTTGTTTTTTCATGTTTTTTTGTAAAACCTTATTGTTATGGGAGTTTCTGGGCCCTTGGAAATATCAAAACACTAACATCGCTTAAGAACAAAAATATTTATGGTCCCAAGAGCACACATTGCTTCAATAGTCCCTGGCACTGATGGAAACTACTTTGTGTTTGGACGTACTCCTGAAAAGTAGATTACCATCACTCACAGTTCAGTCAACCAGTTGCTGAAGTGGGCTGAATAAAAATGCAAATGACACAACAACAGACCAATAGATGAAGATGGCTTACTGAAAGCACCTGTAAGTAAGTCTCTTTATACGTTTAGTAAAATCGAAAGGTCTTGGCTAATGGCAGCTACAAAAATAAATACACAGCCCAAAAGGCTGCTTGTTGTGCTATTCTGGGCAAAAGTGCTGATTTGCCACACAAAGAGGAGGACTCCAGGACATAAGAGATATGACACACCATCCTGTGCCACTAGCTGTCCTGCAGCGCTTATTGTGCCACACACCTAAGTCACTCTGTAAGACCTGTATCAGGTCTACCATTGCAGCCTGTGTGTGCAGTTTTAAACTTGCATTTTAACCTGCCAAAATAAGCCTTTTGCTAAGCCTAAACATTCCTTTTTAAGAAGCAACCCAGAGGTAGGCACTAAAATTCCCATAGGGCAGGATGCAGTGTATTTAAAAAGTTGGACATGTACTTTCAAGTTTTACATGTGATGGTAGTGAAAAGCTCTCAAATTCATTTTTCACTGTTGCAAGGCCTAAATCTCCCGTAGGATAAAAATGGGTTACATTTTTATATTTAATAAGTGATAACTTTTGGTTGAGAGCAGGTAGGAATGTCATGTTTGGCATCTAAGGATTGTAATTTAAAACTTTTTAATGGCGGAGTCAGATGTTAAGTCACAGTTTTGAAAATGCCACTTTTAAAAAGTTGCCTTTTTCTTGCCCTAACCATTTGCTGACTGCAGCCTGTTCCTGGGTCACATGATTAGGTGTAGTTGGCAGGTAGCCTTTGTGTAGTCCTTCTAGACAGTATCACAATAGAGTGTCTGGGTGTTGGCAGCAGGGCCGGACTGGGAACCAAAACTGTCCCTGGCAAAGTGCTCAACCGCCCCCCCCCCAGGGGATTTGGGGGGCGCAGCCGAGCTGTTTGCCAGGGCCGATCTTGGCTGATTTTTTTACAGGGGCCGACATTGCAGCTATGTTGCAAAACCGGCCCTGTAACAAAAACGGCCCCCCTGGGGCCCAAAACCGGCCTCCAACCTTACAGACACCTTTGTAGGGGGAAAACTCCAGAAACGTCTTCCACTTCAAAGGGGGCATCAGGTATAAAAATGAGATTCTTTACTACAGAAGAATCAACACCATGCGGCCCGGCTATTTAAGGCCTTTCCTGCTTGCTGAGAAAGAAGAATGACCCTGCCCACTTTATCTTAGGCTGAGTGACTCCAAGGATCAGCTGATTGACCTCCTGTTATGTGCTACAGAGCCATAACAAGCTCATGAGGTCTACTCGCAACTGCCTAGCTGACCTGCCGCACTGTACCTGTCTGGATCTGGAACTGGACCGGTCTGAACCCTGCGGGTCTCTGCTGGGGTAAGTTCTTGATCCCCAAGTGGTGCCTCTCAGGTCCGGGACTGTTGGTGTGCCATCAGTTGAGCTCCTCCTTGAGGAAAATGAGAAATCCTGAAGTTTGGTCTCTTTGTGACCACAAACAGGCCAGTTCTCATCAAGGTCTTGCCGCCCACGCTGAAGACCAATGCGGAGCTCCAGTGAACCTGACTCTTCACGCTATAGGGACCACGAGCAATGCAAGAACTGTACTTGGCTCTACAGGATCGACAACCCGCGGGGATCATCAATGCAACTCTCCAGCAAAAACTGTCTCTGATGCCCAACAGGATCTTTGCACTACAGTGACAACCGTCTGCGATACCCAACCTGCTCTTTACCCTACAGCGACTACCATATGCAATGCTTTTTCTTTTCCTTGTGGCCTCCTCCCCATGAAAAGAACTCTTTGTGTTGGAGTTTAGATGCCAGCGTTTGCAGTGGGACTAACTTGACCTCTGTATCAAGCCTGCGCTCCATGGCGTGTGGCCTGAATGTGTGACTTTCACTCGGTGCCACACAACCAGATAACCGCGACTGGCGCTTGTGCTTTTAGATTCAATACTTACCTGATATTTTGAAATTGCATATCTCTGGCTCTATTGCTTGGATTATTGTTATTTTGGTGTCAAGTAACTTATTGCATTATACTCTAGTTTTCTAAATTTGTGTGGGATTTTTCTTATGTTGTGCTTTCACTTTATTGCTGTTTGTGTTCTGCATAAATACTTTACACATTGCCTCTAAGTTAAGACTGACTACTTTCGTGCCAAGCAACCAGAGGGTTAAGCACAGTTTAATTTAGTGACTATTTTGAGGTTCACCCTGACAGTGATTGTGTTTGTTGCTTGAGAAGGGCTCACCCCTGCTTCAGCCAACTGCCCAATTTCTCCCAAAACAGATTTATCATTATTTCTTTTTGAGTTAATTAAAATCCTATAGCTTGGCATACTCTGTTGGAAAGAGTTGTAACTCTGCCCTGCCACCTCACACCCTGCCAACAAATGTTTCTTCTCTGGCTTTACACTGAAATAGATGTCTATGCTACAGGTCAAACAGTAGGAGGTGCTGGCATTCAGGATTGAGGTGGATTAGAGCTGTTTTTGGGTCGCAGCATTGGAAAGCAGGAGGTCAGATTGAGGTGCCGTAGTATAGCTGCCTGTGGAATGGCAGGGGCTGTGATTATTGGTATTTACGTGTATTGCATGAGCTGTCTGTGGGTCCCAGTACTGTAATAGAGGAGTACAAGAACAGGATTCTTAATTCACATGTTTTACGCCGCAGCATTTGTAAAGGGCTATTATTTACGTTTCTGTCAGCCAATTTAACCACCAATCAAGACCACGATTCGAAATCGGAAATCAGGGATCTGAATGGAGGTCTGCACAGTGAGGCTTCCAGGTCTGCTGTTTCCTGAGCCCTGGCTGTGAAAGAACATTAAACAATCACTGGCAATGGCAATATGTCTGGCTTACAAATTAAACTGCTTTTTCTTTTCAAAACTCTTTTTATTAAACCATGACATAGTTGTACATACAAAGAGCATTTACATTGTAGTGTCAATCTTATTTTACATTTGAATTTTCTATCATTATTGACAAATGAAGGTCCACAACAATAAAGAATACCATTATTCCTTGCATCCCTCTCAATGTCCATGATGTACCTGCCATGCTTCCCAAATGTTCTCTCCTTTCTTCGGGCACCCTCTACTTTTATAAATCACGGACTCCGCTTGCCAGCACCAGAAAAAGGTAATTTTCACGTTCCTCCAGGGTTGGGTTGGGCGTCGCCCCCCACTTCCTTGCAATGTTTTGTTTAGCAACTATTGCTGATAATACCAACCATAACTTCATATGTCGAGGCCAGTCTTAGTTAGCCTCTGTTATTAGAAGGAACCATTTGGGGTCTAATGGAACTTCCACACCTACCACCTCCAACATCTTTCTGCAGAACTTTATCCAGAATACATGGATGCTCGGGCACTTCCAGAGCAGGTGATAAAAAGATCCCTCCATCCCACATCCTCTGTGGCAGCTTGCATCTTCACACCTCCTCATTCTAGAGAGCACTGACCTAGGGTAATGCACTCTATGTAGTATCTTAAGTTGGATGAGTCTGAATCCGGCCCGGATTGCTACCTCCCTTGGGCCATGGAGTACTTCCACCCTTTGCTCATCATCTAATGTGCCAACATCTTGTTCCCATGTCTGCCCAAGTATGGTTGTGGGATCTGGAGCATTGTTAATTTTTTTTTTTTATAGAATATGGAAATTGTCTTTTCTTGTATCTGCTCTGTAAGTACTCTGTCCTCTAGTGGGACAGCTTCTACTATCGTTTCTTCTTTCCTGATGTGTTTCCTAAGCGCATGTCCTAATCGCATATATTGAAGCCATTCCCCCTGTCCCATTGTGTAGTCTCGCTGCAGCTCTTGGAATGTGACATACGCTCCTCCTCTCCAGACCAGTGTCTCTATTCCTAGCAATTCCCATTTGGCGAAACCAGTTAAGCTTCCCACTTCCAAAAGAGAATCTCCTGTCCAGAGGGGAGTCATCCCAGAGAGTTTCTTCTCCCACCCCTGGTATTTCGTGACCACCTTCCACACTCTCACCACCGTCCGAGTATGCACTGGGAGGAGTCCATCCACTCGCTTACTGTAGAGCACTATCGGCGGGCCTTGTGGTCCCATGGTCAATCTATCTACTTTATAAGCAGGTTCCGCCCACTCCCCAAACATCCAACCATTGACGTTCACCAACTGCGCGGCCCAGTAATAGCCTCGAATATTCGGCACCGCCAGACCCCCATCAAAGACCCCTCTCTGAAGTTTACACAAAGCAATCCAAGGAAAGGCTCCACTCCACAATAGTGCCCTGATCTCTGACTCTACTCTCCTGAAAAAGCCTGGGGGTACCTCAAATGGTGAGTTCTGCAACATATATAACAGGCGTGGGAGCGGCATCATTTTAAACAGGGCCGCACGGCCCATCAACGTCAGCTGTAGCCTGCGCCAATGTTTGCCATGATGAGCCTGCCTAGTTGTTGCCATAAGTTTAGGTTACAGAACTCTCTTTCTCACGCATAATGTGAATTTCTAGATATTTGAAGCCACTCTCCTGCACCGGCACAGAGCATCTGGACGTTAGGGTTGGGGGTCCACCCGATAAAGGAAACAGTAATGATTTATCCCAGGTGATGCCGTACCCTGAGTATTCCCCAAAAATACAAAGATATGTAGAAAGCGATCAATTGATTGCCTCGGCCTCTCCACAAGTAACAAAATGTCGTCCACATAGAGAGATATACGATCTTCCCATTCCTCTCGTACTGGGATCCCCCATATCAGGGGATCCTGCCACACCCATGCCACTAATGGCTCAAGGGCTAAAACTGCTTTTTGTGTCATTGATGGGTTTAGACACTCGATAAGTGAGTATACGTGTAGTCTGTCACTAATCTTTGCTTTCATGCAGCCTCTGACACAGCCACAATAAAACACACAAGCTCAACAACATTTCCAAGATAATTAAAAGAATGCATGTAGAAAAAAACATGCTGCCATCTAAACACGTCAAACAAATGCTTACAATAATGAAACTAAACTTAGCAGTAGGTGTCTGTCTTGCAGCGGTTTGTAAATAGGCTATCGTTGTTTTAAGGACCCAGCTTGGCCACCACATTTAGAACCAAAATGCTTGCTAACTTGGAATTGTAAAACAATGATTCACTATGGACGATAGCGTTATATAATGGTGTGTTGGTTTATAGGAATTGGCCATATGGGATCCAGCGCACTGCAGATGAAATGAGCGGCAAGCAAATGATCTGTTAGCACTGCCCGGAGAGCAGTAGTATACTCTTAAGAAAGATTAGAATAAAAAGATGGGAAGTAAAGAAATGAAAGGGGAACTATAAAAGGAGAAAATTGAAAGCTCAACAACTGGCCAACCAGCCATGACATTGAAGCGCACTCATTTTCAGGTGGATGTACACGTGATCAGTAAATGCCGTCATTCACAGGGCAAGTGAGCCAATGACTGATGTGGTCTAAAGCATTACCCCATGCAGGACGCTATCATCATGGCACTCAGACCCATGGCAGAAGAGAGATGGCCAAGAGGCTATCAATGTATCTATATGGGTATATATGAATGCTTGTATTATTTGTTTATTTTTGGACTTACAAGATCCTAGCACACAGCTAAGAAGAGATACTAGTAATAATTATTACAGTGCCAAATCCCCCTCCCAGGGTTTGACAGAGGCAGTAACCAACACCCTTCCCTACAAAGGTAATCTGTGACATTTCATGTAACAACACACCTGTCTGTAGGCTTTAATGCAGAGAAATAGCAATCCACCCTTAAATCACTATTAACTTTAATATGGTTTTCACAATCAATTAGTCAGGCCTACTGCGTTTATCATATATTTTCATAATGAACAGGTCAGACCTAATGCATTGGAAATATTTTTTTGTAGTGGGCCTCTAGCTGTTATCATTGGCCTGCACCATAACCAACTAAAGGTTCCTCTGCTGAGCTTTAGCTTTCCCATAAGGCAACCATCAGGTATAGTCATAAAATTACATATTATACAAAATTACAGTTGGCAAAGCAAAATACTATCTCTTCTAAGAGGGCCTAACAAAGATTATGACAGTGCAAATCTTCTGTACCCTGTTTGGTCAGAGGAGGTAATCAGCCTAAAAATATGCCTACTACGGTAATCTGTTGGATTGCATGTACCAAAATACCTTTCTGTGAAATTCAATACTATAATAATAACAACCTACCCTTAAATTCTCGTTGACTTTAACATACGCGTTTCACAATCAGTATGTCTGGCCTATTGGCTTTATTGTAACATATTGTTATAAACAATTGGGCCTATAACCTTATGACCTTTATAACTGACTTGTCACCATAACTAACTCAGACCTACTGTGTTGATTATAAGCCATAAAACAATCATTAGAATAGAAATATGCACAAAATTCTGTTGTCAAAACAATATAAAATCCCTACTGATAGAACCTTACAAAGATTACTGTAGTGCAAATTGTCTATCCCCAGGATTTTTTTTAAGGTGGGGCACCAACTCCCTTGCCTACTACGGTAATCTGTACGATTCCATGTAACAAAATGCCTGCCTACAGGCTTTAGCACAGTCTTAATAACAATTCACCCTAAAAAGCTTATTGCCTTTAACACATGCTTGCACAATACATATGTTAGGCCTATTGGTTTGTCATAATGTTTCATTATAAATAGACCACACATGGGGAATCTGGCAGAACATTTCCCAGTGAACCGATAAGGCCTGTAGCCTTTACCAATGGATTAACGCTACATACAACCAATGTTCCCTCTAATTTGTTTCCTCTGTGTGCTGCAGTGCAAGATATCTGTGCCCTGCAGCCAAGGCTGTGTGTGCCAAGTATGCAAGTGCAGCCTGCGAGTATATAAATCCGTGGCAATTACCACTCAAAACTTTTGTTTGCAATGAGATAGAGAACAAGTGCATTTCACACATATAGCTCTAATTAACAGGGTCTTGTGACAGTTTTGCACTGTGGAGACAGATCATCATGACATTAATTGTTTATTCTAGTGGCACCTATACCCCAGGCTTAGAAAAGAACGGCAGGTGGTATATGTCAATATTACTCCGCAAACCTGAGAAAGGATAGATAAAATGTAGTTCTTGTATACATTTATCATGATATCTCACATTCATTTCATTTTTTATAGATCTACTCAGAGATGTTTTATCCCATAGGCAAAGTGGGCTCTGGCCCAGGACCCCAGCTTTTCAGGGGGCCCCCTGAGAGAGCCAGCTTGGTTCTGCAGAGTCGTGCTCTAGTGACCCTGAATCATTCTTACACAGATTGTAATGGATTCTCACCCCTCTTCAAAATAAATGAAAGGAAAACGGTATTTGAAATAGACATTTTTTTCAGAGAAATTATGCGTTTATGTTTCATTCTTTCAGATCAAAGCAGAACCTCACATATTCATATGTCACAGAGATTATTTGTAGTAATATAAGTGAACTGCTGTTGTGTTACAGTATTGAAATTGCACCTCACTATTCCTAAATATTAGATGTAAACACATTTAGAATGCCGTGGCTGGTGAATGGTTTAAATCTCTAGCTAAGCGCCCACCCAAAGTAAAAATGCTATATATTTTCTCTACGATGGATATGAACACCCATCACAGTGCTAAAACAATCTCAGGGCGCATTGCTGATATTGCACGAAAATTGTATCTTCGATTCGACCCGAGATTAATAAATCAGGTTGTCCAATTTATGTTCTAAACTGAAACACAAACAGTATTAATAAACGTTAACAATTATTTGTCATATTTATACATGTTATATGCTACGTGATTTAACAAATACTTACTAACTATGGCTTGGCTCGGGGATTCATTTTCGCGCCTGCCTGTCTCTAGCGCCAAGTACAGCGCTTCTCTGGAGCCGGCATGTTTACTTTTCCTAGTCTGCCTCAGATTGGCCTGGTACATTTTCTAAATTGACGCGGTTCTGCCCAAGCAGCTATGATCCGATTAAATGAGCATAAATTATGCTTAGCTGACAGAAGAAGCGTGCAAGAAGCATAACAAAACTGATATCAGTCGTAGAACTGAGCATCAGCTAAGGTGGCCGAAAGAGGCCTCGACCATCTATAACATGATTGGAGACAGGGGCGGCAGCAAAGACTCTCTAAAGACACATCCACCTGGTTCAATCAGTGCCCACAACAGCGGGCCCAGGACCTGGAAATGTGCTCAAAGCCTCCCTCCCTGATAGGAGAGATGAGGGGAGGGCTCCTCTCCGGTTCCACTTCTTGGAGGTGAGTTGGTTATGAAAGAATGCGTCCGTTCTTGGAAAGACAAGAGTTACGTCCTGAGGGGCAACCCCATCAAGGTAGAAGAGCCTCGTCGGAGAAATGAAGAGGACCGGAAAATGAACCCTCGCACGCACACTGGCGAGCAGAGAGTGCAGTGATGGCAAGGTTTGCGCGCCAGCCCTAGAGAGATCCCTTGTGTCATCACATCAAGCAGCGCATCAAAATTAGGTCCCCCTGTCGTAGAGAAAAAAGATACGTGTGCTTTCGGGAGGTGCAAACCTTGCGCGGAAGACGATACATTCTGACTCGCAGAGGGTCCCCCGAGTGTGAACGCATCATCTGCACTTCTGCAGCTGCGAGAGCAGCCAGGATCCAGAGAAGCAGCACAATGGGGTAAGATCAGGCCCGCAACACCCATTGGGTTCAAAGTGCTTCAGCCCTCCCGTCGTGTGTGGCAGCCCGAGCTGAGACAGCTTCCCGGGCACACACACAGTCGCACCCCAGTAATTCACAGGTCTTTAAAAGACCATTCACTTTTTAACGAGGCTTTGTTGTTGTTTCACCCCTTCTTAGAGCCCCTGCATCTCCACTCTGTATTTTGCTGAAAGGCCATACTTTTACGGCGCTACCATTTAAAATGCCATGGCTGGTGAATGGTTTAAATCTCTAGCTACGCAGAGACTTGCGCGCTTTGTAAGACTGTCTGCGCACTTGGCAAAGTCCCTGTGCGCGCCCGCACAGCTTACGAGGAACAATGCGTACAACACAAGCCCACCGAAGTGTGTATACACTGGCAACTATCAGGCATACATTTATAAAATTACAAACATGTATAAAATTATAGTTGGCAAAAGTCTAACAAGAATCATCAAAGTGAAATTCTACTCCCTAGCTTTGTCAGACTGGGTGACTAACACCAAAACCGTGGCCTATTATGGTAAAGTGTGAGATTACATGAAACCAAATACCTAAATACTACCTGCAGCATAATGTAATAGCAATCCACTGTTATAGGCCTATTAACGTTTCATATTAAACTAATCAGACCTATTTCATCTGGCACACCATATCTGATAGAGACTTCTAGCCGCAGATTCCTTACCTTAGAATTATACCTAGGCATCAGACTTGATCCAGGAATTTTTTGGGAGCAGTACCCCTGCGCGCCGGTAGGTGACATCATTTGGCTCTGCATGGTGTTGTCAACATTATCCACGCTGGAAGTGCTGTGTGCGGTGCCTATATAGGTGCCAACCCAGCGTACTGACATCATTTCTTATTTTTCCACACCAGTTAGTGCAGACTGGGAGAAGTGCTACCCCCAGTCACTTTTTGACTGACCTTTTTCGACCTTTTGTCAAAGAATTTTCAGACATTGCCTCCTAGTGTGGAAGGGATGTCCACCAGGAAGGCTGGTTTTAAGCCCTGCTGGCCCTGTCACTGGTGAATGTCAGTGATGGATCCACATCTCGTCTGTCTCTGGTGTCTCGAGCGAGACCACAATGCAAAAAGCTGCGTTGATTGTCATGCACCCCAAGGCATTGCGGGAGCGTTTACTCAAGCTCCTTGCTGCTCGGCATTCAACGCTGTGACTGTCTCAATCCCGGTAGAGAGGAAGATCCCAGGATTGGTCGTGGAGTATTGCGGGCATTCAGGTAAGACCCACAAAAAGAAGAAGAACAAGAAGACGACGAGGTCTTCGACGTTGCCTTATCCGTCTAAGCCATCGGACGAGATGAGGAAACATCGGCATTTGAGGCCTGGCTCCGCAGTTGAGCCTGTGCCTGAGCCGTCTCCATCTCTCCTTGAGGTTCCTGGAGCCAGAGCGACCCCCATCCAACTCAGTGACGTTTATAAGGCCTTGCAACTCATATTTGGGTGACTCGTCGCATTGGCGCACCCTTGGGCCCCGCAGGTTCGGGAGGGCCCAATTCTTGTTTTTCGCTGGCGGGTTCGCCCCCAGTGCCAGTCAGATCCATGGACAGATCTGGACCGACACCAGTCGAGCCACCTTGAACTATCCCCGGTGCCGGCCCCACTGCCGACGTCTCCAGCGCCCGGCGGCAGCACTGCCCACATTCTTATCCCCAATTCTGACATGGATCCGGCTGCGCATCATCCGATGCCCAATCCGGCGCTTAATAGAGCCATTCTATCTAGGCCGGAGTCTGAGCCCTAGTGTTATGGGCTAGAACTTGGGGAAGATTGGGAGAGGCCACTGGACCCTTATGAATACCAGCCCCTAGACTCAAATGCGGACAACTGATGTGGGAATCTGATGGATGCCAGTGGGTTGAACACCTCCCCAGATACAGGCTTAGTCTCTCCTCCTACCGTGGTTAGTGCCTGACCTCAAGATGGCGTCTGGATTTTGTTCGGACTGCAGTGTATCATCTCTCCAACTCCCCCGCTTTATTATGACATTCTCTGATTGCACCTGATCATTATCCTGACAGCGGAGTCCGAGCACTTTGTCCGATGCCCAGTGGAGCTGCTCGGTTCAGCTATAGAGGAGATCGGCCCTGGTTCATCCCCTCGGCCGTCACCTACCCAGCCGAACATTGGGCATAGTTTCTCCCCGTCTCCTTGTTTTTCCCCCCTTCGCTCCCCCTCCCCTGACGAATTTCCGTAACTTTGCTTTCTTTTTTCCGATGTTTGATTTTGCTCTTGGAACAAATGTAACTTGTAACCTGTAACTCTGATCCTCATGTAAAGTGCTCTGATACCTCCGGGTCTAGCCACCGCTATATAAAGCTCAAATAAATAAATAAATAAAATTTAAAAAAGGGAGGGGAAAGCCTAATTTGTTGTGCTGGTGAGAAGGGCGGCCGAGGTCCTGGAGCTTACACTCTGGCTGTCAAGACAAATCTTTTGATGGATGTGCTTCAACCGGAAGCGTGCCCATCCGAACTGCTTCTCCCACTTAATGAAGGCCTCATGAACGTCCTACGATGGGTCTGGTCCAAGCTCTTCACAGGGAATCCTGAGAATAGGACAATTGCCCACCGCCATCGCCCCGTCCCAGGGGACATTAACCTCCTCACCCAACACCCCACTCCAGAAAATTTGGGGGTCCATGCCTCCACTTCCAAACCAAATACTGGCACATTCCCTACCACTCCACCAGACCGGAAATAAAAGAGGCTGTATACCTTGGGAAAGAAGATGTTTTCTTCTGCCAGCCTTGCACTACGGTAAGTGAACACTGCCTGCCTTTTTGGCCGATAACCCCACTCGCTCTTGGACACAGTTATTCAGGTGCTTCCTTTGGTTTCAGAGGAGGCCTGAACCATACTATCCAAAGTTATTGCTGATGGGAGGGATGCAGCCAAGTTTACCATATGCTGTTGGATTGATACGACAGACGCAGTAGGCAGAGCAGTTTCATCGTTGGTGGCCCTTAGGCGCCATGCCTTGTTGTGAACCACTGTCTTTTAGGGAGATGTCCAGGCCTCGCTCATGGACATGCCCTTTGATGGCTTCCTTCTCTTTGGAGACAAGGTGGACTCAGCGCTAGTGCGCTTCAAGGACAGCAGTGATACAACCAGGTCCTTGAACCTTTCCATGGACCCTCACCAACCCCAGTCCACCTTTCGCTCCTTTTGTTGCCATGGAAGGGGCTTCCAGCCGGATCTCTACCTTCCCAGCCACCACAGCATGCAAGCTTCCCAGCCCTTCCATGACCGAGTACACAGTACCCACAGACCCTGTTCATCAGGTAGCCAGAGGTCTGTCCAGTCCACCATTCCCCCAGCAGCTGCAGGCTCTAAGCTTCTTTAGTATGCCCTCCGACCATCATGGGCACCCAGTGGTAAGCAGGATAGACCACCACCTGCACCACTGGAGGTCAATAACATCTGACCGCTGGGCTCTCCAGCTTGTCTGAAGAGTCTACTCTCCCTTTTGACTAACCCTCCACCCATGCCACCCACTTGTGACAGGCTGACGTAAGACCATATCTCCTTACTCCACCAGGAAGTGGTGTCTCTCTTGGCCAAGGGAGCCAAAGAGAGGGTTCCGGCATCAGAAGTAGGTTGTGGCTGCTATTCCCACTACTTTATGGTGCCCAAGAAGGAAGGAGGGCTTTGTCCTATCCTAGACCTGTGCCCTCTCAATTTCTGCCTGAAGAAGGAGAAATTCAAAATGCTCACCCTCAAGCTTTGTCTACCTGGGAGACTAGAGGGTAATATTGGACTTACAGGACAAATACGTGCACATTCCCGTCCTGCCATAGACCTGCGGTTCACAGTAGGCCACAATAACTTTCAGTTCACTGTGCTCCCCATTGGCCTTACCAGCGCCTCTTGGGTGTTCACCAAGGTGATGGCGATAGTTGCAGCTTATCTGCAGAGATCAGGGGTGCATATCTTCCCCTATCTTGATGACTGGCTGTTGAAGGGTGGCTTGTACTAGGCGGTCGTCTCCCACCTCCAGACTTTGGCAGACCTCCTGCACTCACTGCAGTTCACCATCAACGTGCTGAAGTCACACCTAAACCCTTCTCAAACGTTACCTTTCATTTGAGCTGTTCTGGACACAGTGCAGTTTTGTACCTATCCTCTCAAACAACGAGTCCAGGATATTCAGGCTATGATACCAATGTTTCAGCCTCTATCCTGTATTTCAGTGAAACTGACTCAGAGGCTGCTGTGCCTCATGGCCTCCTGCATCCTGCTCATGACATATGATACTTCAACAAACAGGGCGGGTGGGGTTGTGGACCTTTTGTCAAGATGCCCTGTGTCTCTGAACATGGCTGGTACGTCAGGGCATTTCCCTGGTGGTTCAGCACGTGGCAGGATCTCTGAATGCCAGAGCAGACAAACTCAGCCAAAATATCCTAGCGAATCATAAATGGCTTCTCAAACCATAAATTTGTTCACCACTGCTGAGAAAACACAATGGGGCATATGCATCAACCAAACTAATACCGATTCCTTAATAGCGAAAAATAAGGAATCGCCATTAAGGAATCGGTAATTGGCATGCATCAACAGATTCGGTGAAATTTAGCGATTCCTTAAAAATCGCTAAATTTACCGATTCCTTAATAGCGGGACACGCAAACGGCCTCACTAGCAAATAGCGAGTTCGGTAATACCGATTTGGCTAATAGCGAGTTCGGTAATACCGAATTAGCTATTACCGAATCGGTAATAGCGAAATCGCAAATTGCCGCGTCGCTCCGGGAACAGGCTGATGACATCACCAACCAGGAAATACTGCTGCCCCACCCACATAGCCTCGACAGAGGAGCAGACAGGAGCTGGAAAGAAGGACAGGCTGTGCAGAGTGAGGCCACACAGATCCTGCCATTCACATCACACATCCATCATGTCGCAGGAAGTGCCATCCAGCGCAGAATCTGCACGCAAGCGCAAGAAGAAGTTTTCGGACAGGGAGCTGGAGTACCTCATCGAGGGAGTGTCCAGCAAACACGACCGCCTCTTTGGCAAGCTGTCCCTCAAGGTGCCTGAGACCGAGAAGCGGCGCATCTGGCAGCGCATCCGTGAGAGGGTCAATGCGGTTGGCGTCACTAGCCGCAGCATTGACGACCTTAAAAAACGCTGGTATGACCTGCGGAAGCGCGCAAAAGAGAGGATTGCTGAGAGGCTCCGGGAGGCAAGAAGGACTGGAGGCGGAACAACCACTGCACCATCCAACACAGCCCTGGAGGACCTTGTGGAAGGGACCATAGAGCAGGAAGCCGTCGTGGGGGTGATCCAGATTGACACGTCCGGCGCAGCCACAAGTGCCCAAGGTAAGATGCATGCCTGTGCCACACCCAGCATAGCGTAAATCCATACCCATGCCCCCAGCCCAATCTTATTTTGTCTGCAGCTCTGGCACAGACAGCTCCACACATGACACTACTGCATCTTGGGAGTTGTAGTCTAGTCAGCCCAGAGTGCAGGTACAGGCGTAAATCCTCTGAGCACACACCACATATTTTGTACATGGCTGTAGACTGTTCATTTGTTGGACCACAGAGGGACATTAATGGGTACAACACTATGTAGGTGTAATCATCCCACTAATCATGCACTGTTTCACACACAGATGCATCACCTGGGGACTCTGACGACAGCGACCAGCTGATCATTTCGGAGACACCCGTGGAGTCAGACCAGGAGACTGCGCAGGATGCGCACGCACCGCCAACACCTGCCACCCCACCAGCACCACCTCCACCAGCGCCACAATCAACGGCACCAGCACCAGTGCCACAGGCCAAGGCACCAGCACCTGCGCCACATGCAACGGCACCAGCAAGACAGCCTGCAGCTAGTACAGCCACAATACTGCAGAGGCACAGGCACCAAGTTGCGCCCTTGCAGGAGATGGCAACCCCCCCCCCCGCAATTGGCACCCACGCAGCGCACATCCACACCACCTGCTGCACCACCTGGAGGCTCAAGACACGCACGGCGTCACAGGGCCCGTCGCAGTTCCGTCTCCTCAGCAGACCAGGATGTCCCAACAACCTCTGCAATCGAGGAGAGGATGCTGCGTACACAGAACCTGCAGGGAAGACATGTGGCTAGCATCAGCTGCAATATCGTGCGCCTAGCGAGGGAGATGCGCGCCATGACTGCAGCAGTCACCGACATGGGCTCCGCGGTCAGGGACATGGGCACGGCGGTCAGGGACCAGACCACTGCGGTTGCTGATGGCAATGCTCAGCTCAGGGAGGAGGTACGTGAGCTCACCCGTGCCATCAGGGAGGGCCATGAGTCCCAGAGGAGGAGTAACCGGCAGCTAATGTCGCGTTCTGCCGCCGCTACCAAGGCCATACAACGGCACAGCAACTGCACCGCTGTGTTGGCACGCCGCACAGTCTCCCTGCAGGTGGACCTTGGGCACTTCTGCGGGGATGTGGCCAAGTCCCTGGGACACATCACCACTGCTGTGGAACAACTTCAGAGCAGCACATGCAGTGCTGCAGCATTGGGAGGGGATGACACCAGTGAGGCTGCCTCCAGTGTCAGCAGCGTGTCACTGGCAGAGGCCAGCACCAGGCGCCGAAGTTCGCGTGCCTCCACGGGGACAGGCCGTGGTGAGGCTTTGGATGCACCTGAGCGGAGGCTTGGTGTACGTGGCAAGCGCCACTAGAAATTTGGACATGCTGCAGGTCCATGGTGGAGCAACCATGGCCATCCAATTATTATGTTTGCACAGGCCTGACTTTAAGGAACCTTTTATTTACATTTATGCAATCGGAGCATGATTCACAATGCTAGTTCTGTTGCACAATCCTCAGTGCTACTGTGCATTAAACAGTTGCACCCAACACCAACTTGTAATGTCTCATTTTACCCAGGGTCAAAAATGATTTTGCATTATGTCTGTCCGCCTCCTATGGCCCTCTGCTGTGTTTGGGATGTGTGCCGGTCGTCGTTGGGCGGGTGGTTGGTCAGCCTGGGGGTCGTCATCCCTGTCCACCTCCATGGGTATCCCCCTTCTGGTGGCAATGTTGTGCAGCATTGCACATACGGCAATTATTCGACAGCATGTGTCTGGTTGGTATAGCATGGCGCCGCCAGTCTTGTGGAGGATACGGAAGCGGCTCTTGAGAATCCCAAAAGTCCGCTCTATCACATTCCTCGTGCTGATGTGTGCAGCGTTGTAGCGATGTTCCTGCGGGGTTGCTGGATTTAGGTATGGGGTGAGTATGTATTCCCGCAGGGCGTAAGCACTGTCACCTAGAAGATAGAAGCAGAGACTTAGCATTGGTGATGTACATACATGTGTGGTGTTGGTGTGGGGAAGCGTAGTTCTACGTACCTAACAGGAGTCCCTCTCCAAATTCTCCATTGAGTAGTCGCCTGTGCATTCCACTGTTGCGGAAGATGTATGAGTCGTGTGTGCTCCCTGGGAATTGTGCCACTAGGTCCGTTATGATGTTGTTGGCATCGCACACAACCTGCACGTTGATCGAGTGGTATGACTTGCGGTTCCTGAAAAGGTACTCATTTGCTGACGGAGGACATATGGGGATATGCGTGCAGTCGATGCATCCAATCACATGTGGAAATTGTGCCACCTGGTAGAATGCCTGTTTGGTGCGGTCCAACTGCTGTGGGGTTGTGGGGAAGCTGATGTGTGTGTGTAGCATTGTCAGCATGGCATCTAGGAATTTCTTGAAGAAGCGTGACAGTGCGCTTTGCGAAACACCTCCGGCAACCGCAATTACCCCCTGGAAACTCCCTGAGGCCAGTAGGTGCAGGCTGCATAGGACCTGAACGTGCGCAGGGATAGCATTTGTCCTGTGTGTCTGGTGCTGCAGTAATGGTTCCAGGTCTGCAATCAGGCGCATGATCATAGCGCGATTGAGGCGATACTTCTGGTACACCTCGTCCTCATTCTGGCCGAGCAAGGTTATGCGCAGTCTGAACACTCGCTCCTGGACCCTTCTCCTGCGCTGTCCTGCTGCATTGATCCGCATCCTCCTTGCAAGCACGTAGAGGGCAGCCATTTTGTGGGAGCCAACAGGGTCTCCTGGGCCACATTTAAGGGTTTAGTGATTGCCTCAATCATTTGCACATGTAGGAAGATTTTTTTTTTTTAAATGAATTTTTTTTTTTTTTTTTTGTGACTTTACCTCCAGGTTTTGATTCCCCTTATTTAGCTCTGGCAAAATAGCGATTTTTGGGATTTTCGTTATTAGCAAGTTTTGTTGCATTGGGGTGCGATTCGTTATTTGCTATTGGCAATTTCCGGGAGCTAATAGTGATTTCGGTAATTGCGATTTCGGTATTTAGCGATTCGGTAAATTAGCATTTTGGGTATTAGCGATTCGGTATGTTCGAGGTTATTTATTTAGCGATTCGTTATTTGCTCGGGTTTTGGGTTGATGCATTGGGATTGGGTATTTTTCACACGATACCGGGAGCTATTAACGAATCGGTATTTTACCGACTGGATTTTGGCTTGATGCATAAGGGTGAATGTCAGCAGTTTTGGCCGATGGAGTTTCCAAGGTGGCTCTCTCTTGGAGACACTTTTCTTCTTGAGTAGGGCTCAGGCCTCTTGTACGCCTTTCCGCTCATACCTCTCCTGCCCAGAGTTCTCAAGAAGAACAGGAACATCTGGGCCCAAGTCATCCTTGTGGCTCCTGACTAGGCTCAGAGAGCCTGGTATCCCCTGCTGCTGAGCATGGCCATTGGTCCTCCGATCAGGTTACCCCTACAACAGGATCTTCTGTCATTGCAGCTAGAGAAGGTCCTCCACCTGTCAATACTCCACCTTCATGTGTGGATATTGAGCGGCGACAGTTGACAGCTTTCACCATTCTGCCTAAAGTCTATAATATCATCTTGGCAGTCAAGTATCCCTCCACCAAGACTATGAGCGCCTGCCATTGGAACAAGGTTGTGACATGGCGTGCAGAAAAACAGGTTGACCCCCCTTTCTGTTCCCCTTTCTCAGGTCCTTCTGTTTATTCTTTCTTTTGCCCAGCTCGGCTCTGCTTTGGGAACATTAAAAGGCTATCTTTCTGCCATCTTAGCGTTTCTGCAGTTGTCAGATAAGCCATCCCTTTTCAAGTTCCCTGTTGTACGTATCTTTCTGAAAGGTCTCTAACACTTGATCCCTCCTTCACACTTCATCATGCCAAAATGGTATGTAAATTTAGTCTTAACTTTTCTAATGTGCGTTCCTTCGAAATGCCACAAACTGTCCTATCAGTCTCCTTACTATCAAAATGGCCTTTCTAGTGTCAATTACACCTGCCCAGAAGGTCAGTGAGCTCCAGGCTTTGTCATCTAGGCCTCCGCACCTCACCACTTCTCAGACAAGCTGATCCTTCGCACAAGAGTTAGTCACTCCCTTTCATGTAGGTCAGTCCATCACCCTGCCTACCTTTTACACTTTGTCTCATCGCTCTCAGGAAGGGGAGTAATTCCACCGGCTGGACCCAAAAAGAGTGTTGTTGTTCTACCTTGACTGGACAAAAGAGTTCCAGGTGGATGACCAATTCTTCTTGGGGTATGTCAGAACCCAGAAAGGGTAGGCGGTACAGAAATGACCCATCTCCCGATGGATCATGCTCTGTATCAAAATCTGCTACGCATTGGCCAAGAAGCAACCCCCTGAGGGTTTGCATGCTGTTCAACCAGATCTAGGCTGCGACCACTGCGTTAGCACGCGGGGTCCCAGTCCTGGACATCTGATAGGCAGCAACGTGAGCACCTCTGCACATTTTTACCATGCACTACTGCCTGGACAGTCAGGTCCGTAGGTACGGACACTTTGTCTGCTCAGTCCTTCAGGACTTTTTAGTGTAAAATAATTTTGCATGCCCTCCTCTGGAGAGGTATTGCTTGAGTAGAGAAGGTAAGGAATCTGCGGCTAGATCTGGTAGAGACTCTTTCTAGCTGCAGATTCTTTCTCCAGTATTGGGGTGTCTTTCATAGATTCACATGCTTGAATATTCCCCGTCGTCGGAGTGGGAGTCCCACGGTAAATAATATAGCAATATATACAGCCATAATATATATATATATACATAAGTAATCATATAAAACAGAGATATAAGTAAGTAATAACATCAAGAATGTCCCTATAAGAAATTTCCATAGAGATACATGGAAAGAGAAAAAAAGACATTCGTAGTCTATCTCTGTCATTATGTTAGTCCGAACTCCGGCCAATCAGGCGCCAGCTTCTCTCTAGAACCTTCTCCTCAGAGCTCCTCACCTCAGATTTTCTACCGCACGTCGTGTGAAAGGGAGTCTCCCTGAGCTCTGCTCAGTTTTTTCTCTTCAGGATGACTTCAAGTAAGAAGTCTTTGTTTAGACTTTGTTCTTTTGTGGAAAGCTACGTTATTCTCAGAAGATCCACACAGTAAGTGTATTTACTGTCTTTACCCTACCATGAAGTGGGTGAATATAAATTCTGTAGAATTTTTTCTACAAAAACTCTGAAAGACAGGGAAGGCCGTCTCTTGTTGTGGCTCCAGAGACTTAAGGATAAATATGAAGTAATTTTCTGAGGTAGAAAACTTTACTTCTGGCCGTTCCCACACAGCCTCAAAACGCAGTAGTGTACAGGAGTTACCTACTCCTTCCTTAAAAGAAGAAAATGTCTCTGACTATGACATCTGCCACTTCTTCTTCTTTGAATACTGCTGTGTCGCCCACGAGACATAGTTCTCAGGCTAGTGAGGTTTTCAACTTTCCAGTTTTTTCAAAGATGGCTTCTCCGTCTACGATGGCTCCGTCTACGAGGGCTCCGTCTACGAGGGCTCCGTCTACGAGGGCTCCGTCTACGAGGGCTCCGTCTACGAGGGCTCCGTCGACGGGGGCTCCGTCGACGATGGCTCCGTCTACGAGGGCTCCGTCGACGGGGGCTCCGTCGACGATGGCTCCGTCGACGGGGGCTCCGTCGACGATGGCTCCGTCGACGATGGCTCCGTCGACGGTGGTTCCGTCGACGGTGGTTCCGTCTACGGTGATTCCGTCGACGATGGCTCCGTCGACGATGGCTCCGTCGACGATGGCTCCGTCGACGATGATTCCGTCGACGGTGGCTCCGTCTACGATGATTCCGTCTACGGTGATTCCGTCTACGGTGATTCCGTCTACGGTGATTCCGTCTACGGTGATTCCGTCTACGGTGATTCCGTCTACGGTGGTTCCGTCTACGGTGATTCCGTCTACGGTGATTCCGTCTACGGTGGTTCCGTCTACGGTGGTTCCGTCTACGGTGGTTTCGTCTACGGTGATTCCGTCGACGATGGTTCCGTCGACTATGGTTCCATCGGCAATGAATCTTTCGATGGTGGTTTCCGTCGACGATGGTTCCGTAGACGATTCCGTCTACAAAGATCTCTTCAATAGCCTTCTATGCCTCAGAGCCCGTTGACTGCAGTCTCATCGGTAAAAATAAGGGTTTAAAAAAGACGACTTCTGCACAGAGGTCATTAAAAATCCAAATCTCTTCGACATATACAGCGACTACTTCGTCCTTTGCTGCTGTTCCTTTATTACCATTACCACCGAGTACTTGACAAGAAAGGTCGGGTGAAGTTATATCGGTGGAGGATTCCCGCCTTCCTTAACCATTGTTTTACCACTGACTCAGATCAAGATTCAGAAGAAGGTTTAGCTGAATCGGTTGTGACAACTATAATCGGCGGTTTTTCCTTTATCACCACAAGTGTCTGTGGTTCCGCTTACTCCAGTGGTGCCAACAACTATATCGGAACCGGTACCGGCTCCAATACTTTCTGTGGTAATACCTACAGTACCGCTGAGACATTCTTCAACTCGGACAGTACCTCCTCATGATACTGAAGAAGAAGAAGAAATTCCTCAGGACAGGGAGGATGGTGAGATTCTCGATGATGGTGGCGATGCTGATGATGATGATGATGGTATGGCGGAGTGGGATAACTATCATGCCCAAACACCATCTCCCTCTCCGGTGCTACCTGGTGACTCACCACCTGTTGATATGCAAGTTCCACCAGTTAAGGGATAGGACAGCACTAACGTTCAAATTAACGAAGGATTATTTCCTGTACGATTTCAAAGATCAGCCTGTTAAACAAACACATACAATCCCTATAATCGAATTTATTGGGGAGGAAGGCAAAAAGATTATGGAGGCCTCATAGTCTTCCAGCACGGGTGCCTTGATTGGAGAAAAAGGTACAAATCACCATTAGGAGCACCAGCGTGCCTCACTGGTCAAGCGAAGCCAGATTCTGTAGTCACACAGGCAGAGCAACGCCGGGCTAGAAACCCTGCATCTACGATCACTGCACCACCTGATCGTGGTCGACGTCGTTTGGATGCCATAGGGTGAAAATTCTCTTCGATGGCTTCCACCATGGTGAGAGCGGCTAATGCTTTGGCCATCCTGGGTCGTTAGGACCGTCAAGTATGGGCGGATATGTCAACACTAGTTGAGCAACTGCCGGAACCGTCAAAGACCATGGCATATGACGAAGAAGAGGTTTTATTCGGAGATCAGGTGGATGAAGCTCTCCAATCGATAAAGAAAGATACAGATACTGCTCGCTCTCTGGGCACATTGCAATTTTGATAACAACCCTTTCGGGGTGCACGCGGACGCGGCACCTCTATTTTCGAAGAGGAATCAATCAATATCGACCTTATAACCAGGGTTCAAACCGATATTCCTCTAACCAACAGCAAACTTCTCGACAGCAGTCTTCCAAGACTTACAGAGGAAAATCCTCTTACAAGGGTTACACTCCTAAGAGACATGACTTCCATCAGTCCCAGAAAATTGGAGATCGAATCTATCGGTACTATTTTCAATGGTCCTCCATACAAGGAACCGTTGGGTTTTGGAAATTATAGCAAGAGGTCACACTTTGGAGTTCATCGAATTCCCTCCACCCACACCACCTACCGGACTGCCACCGGCTCATATCAAAGAACTGTTACAAGTTCAATTTCTATAACACAAGGGAGCCATAGGAGTAGTACCAAGATTTCAAAAGAGGGAAAGGATTTATTCCCGATTCTTCCTTATCACCAAAAGGAAGGGGGAATGGAAGCCCATTCTAGATCTGAGGGCTCTCAGCAGGTATCTAAAGAAACATTCTTTTCGTAGGCGAACGCATGTAGAGATCTTGCGATTATTTTCACAAGGAGATTTCATGGAAACAATCAACCTCCAAGATGCATATTTACATATCTCCATACTACGACAACATCGGAAATTTCTTCGTTTTCGAGTGGGTCGAGGGGATTTTCCAGTTCAAAGTTTACCATTCGGACTGCGCTCGGCCCCTCGAGGGTTTACAAGGGTGCTAGCCCCTGTGGTAGCGTCCTACGTTCCAGGGTGTTCAGATCTTTCCATTTCTGGACGACTATCTCCTAAAATCACAATCGAAAGTTCAACTTCTACAACACACACATCTTTGACAGGAGGTGGTTTCGCGCCTTAGGGCTCTCCATAAATACCACAAAGTCCCATCTACTGCCTTCTCATCGCACAGATTTTCTGGGAGCAACTTTAGACACAGTGTCAGCAAGGGCACTTCTCTCCCAAGACCGTCTTCAAAAAATTCTCCGACTGGTAACCCTTGTCAGATCAAAAAGACCCGTTTCTGTAAGAATATTGAAGTCCTTTCTGAAAATGGCGTCATCATGCATTGCATTGATCCCTCATTGCAGATTACAGACACGCCCCATCCAAGGAGTACTGGATGTCCAAGAACGCCAGGTTACAGGTTCTTTGAACGAGGTTGTAAACGTCACAGATCGGATGAAGTTGGCGCAAAGGTGGTGGACGCAACTGTTAAATCTAACGGAAGGCATTTCTCTTCTGACAATGGTACCAGACATGACAATAACAGACGCCTCTCTGGAAGGATGGGGTGCTCATTTGGAGGTTTTTATCAATAAAAGGAAAATGGTCAATATGTCAAAAAAAAAAAAAAAAAAAAACAAAAAAAAAAAAAAAAACCTGGCACTTCTACAGGTTGGATCTCATGGCTATATATTGCTGGCTCTCAAAGCTTTTCATCCTTTAATCCAAGGAGAATCAGTCCTGATACAGACAGACTATACAACCTGCATGCACTATATAAACAAGCAGGGCAGGATAAAATCTCCGAAACTGTCTCGACTAGCTCAGTCGATTTGGGATTGGTCTATCAACCATCGCATCACGATATGCAGCAGTTAATCGACCGGGGGTATCCAATATCCTGGCGGATTCCCTGAGCGGGTCCTCCTCATCGACCCATGAATGGGAGTTGCATCAACCAACTCTAGAGAGGATATTTCAACGATGGGGTCGCCCACAGCTGGATCTCTTTGCCACACTAGAGAACCGGAAATGCCGTGATTACGCAAGCTGGCTTCCCCACAAAAGATCTCTGGGCAATGCCTTTTGATGGACTGGTACGATCTGTTTGACTACGTTTTTTCTTTCCCCAATCCCACTCGTACCTCGAGTTTCTGTGGTAGATGCGGAGGCAACCTTGCCATCTACTTCTATAGCCCCCCGTTGGCCTCGGCAGGCATGGTTCTCAGAACTACTCCTATTGTCTCAATCCGAACCAATCATTCTACAGCCTCGTGCAGATCTACTCACGATGGACAAGGGGAAAATTGGTCATCCGAATCCCTCCTCACTGAGCTTATCAGCTTGGAACCTGAGCACTGTGAATTTGCCCATTTGGATACTCCACAGGACTGTAGAGACATTTTAGCTCAGGCGAGGGCTCCTTCTACGGTGAAAACGTACAAATTAAAGTGGAAAAGTGTTCCCCACTGGTGTGCATCTAATGGGGTGCACCCGTTTTCACTCCACACCAGAACAATTTTTACCGTTCTTCTTGCATTTAGCTAACTCCGGGTTTCTCTCATGCAACCTTTAGGGGTTTTTTCTGGCGGCAATTTTCCGTTTCCGTCAGGATGGTTCAACTTCCCTTTTGTTTCTTCAAGGATTATCCATCAATTCGTCTAGGGGTTATTTTGTAAATCTCCTCCATTGTGGCATCTGAACATCGTATTGGCTCAACTAATGAGACCACCGTACGAACCGATTCACAAGGTCGAGTTGTAGTATCTAACATGGAAGGTGGCTTTTCTTCAGGCGCTAACGTCTTCACGTCGCGTCCGTGACATTCATGCATTTACAATAAATCCACCTTTTTCCTACAGTTCAAACCAGATTCTGTAGTAGTGCGTACAGATCCAAATTTCTTGCTGAAGGTGCCTTCAGACGTTCATATTAACGAACCAGTGATTTTAAGAACTTTCTTTGCTATCCGCAAACTCCTACGGAGCAGAGATTACATTCCCTGGATGTGAAACTAGGTTTAACATTCTACATCAGCAGAACGGCTGCTTTACGAAGGATTGATCAACTATTCATAGTTTATGGACGCTTTCACAAAGGTCGTCCAGTGACGAAACCAACTATTGCACGTTAAGTTTCAGCTGCCATCGTCTTCTGCCATCAAAAGGCAAACAAGCCATTGCAGTCACCAGTGAGGGCTCACTCCACCAGAGCAATGTCTTCCTCAACTGCTTTATTTGCTGGAGTGCCTTTGCATCAGAGCTGCAGAGCAGCTACGTGGTCGAGCAGACACACGTTTACAAGACACTATTGCTTGACAACTTTAAACGAGGAGGATGCTGCAGTTGGGCAGGCAGTGCTTCGCAATCTTTTTTAAATAAGATGAGCCTCTTCCTTCCCTCCTCCATATTGTTTCCATTTATAATTGACATAATGATGCATTTATACTGTTACAGTTATTCAGTACTGTCATATGCATAAGAAGATTGATTGTCATTACAATTTCGAAGCTGTGTGATCATGGAAACAATGATATTGTTACTGCTAGCTATTCTATATTCAAGCATGTGAATCTATGAAAGACACCCCAATACTGGAGAAGAACAATTGTTACTTACCTGTAAACAGGTGGTTCTCCAGTATTGGTGTCTTTCATAGATTCACATGCGACCCTCCCTCCTCCCTTCAGAGGCTCTCTTCTCCTCATACACTCTGAGTCACTATGGTGCTACGAAAATCTGAGGTGAGGAGCTCTGAGGAGAAGGTTCTAGAGAGAAGCTGGCGCCTGATTGGCCGGAGTTCGGACTAACATAATGACAGAGATAGACTACGAATGTCTTTTTTTCTCTTTCCATGTATCTCTATGGAAATTTCTTATAGGGACATTCTTGATGTTATTACTTACTTATATCTCTGTTTTATATGATTACTTATGTATATATATATATATTATGGCTGTATATATTGCTATATTATTTACCGTGGGACTCCCACTCCGACGACGGGGAATATTCAAGCATGTGAATCTATGAAAGACACCAATACTGGAGAACCACCTGTTTACAGGTAAGTAACAATTGTTCTTACCGACCCACCCATCTCCACACTCTGCGAGCAGTTTTAAAGACTTAGGGCTTTTCACTTTTCAGGGTCCTAGTTTTCACACAGCAATGGTCAGTACTCCTCATGGCTCCGAACTTCTGGTGTGGAAAGTCATGAAAAGAAACTGACGCCAGCGCGCTGGAGTGGCGCCTATATAGGCACCATGCACATCACTTCCGACGAGGATGACGTCATGCGTAGCCAAACTACGCCACCTACTGGCACGCAGGGGTACGGCTCCCGAAAAAAATTCCAGAACCAGTCTGACACCTGGGGATAATTCTAAGGTAAGAAATCTGCAGCTCGAGAGAGTCTCTACCAGATAAGGCATTACCGAAGGTAAGTAATTTGTTCTGCCCTGCATGACAATCAGCTGCTAATATTGGCTTGCCACCATAACCAATGCAGGCTTACACTACTGAGCGTAAGCTTTCCCACAAGGCAACCATCAGCAAAATTTAGTTTACAGTCATAACATTACAAGTGTATACAAGATTACAGCTGGTCAAGCAAAATACTATCTCTGCTAACTGCGTTTAAGAAGGATTTTCACAGTGCAAATCTTCTATATTCATTGTTTGTCAAAGGGGCTAACCAAGACCAAAGCCCTTGTCTACTAAGTTTATCTGTGAGATTTCATGTAAATCTATCTGCAGGCTCTTATTTAGAGTAACAATCCACCCTTAAATACCTACTTTAATATTTGCCTTCCACAATCAATATGCCAGGCTTATTGTCTTGATCATTTCTTCATAAAACCTGATTGCTTCATAATCTGGCCTGTAGCCTTTATCATTAGTAGGTAATTTTAAACATAGTTTTGAAACCACCGATCCCAGAACATCTCTGGTGTGAGAGACGACGACTCCTGGTGGAGGATAGACCCAATTATGAAGCTAACAGTCACTAGTGTGTCAGTGAGATGACATGCCACTGACTGAACATAACTGTTGAGGGTCCCACAAGAATTTACGTTTGTAGATCCTCTGATGAGACACTGTGTTTTCCCACTTCTTTCACTTCTTACAATACCAGCATAGGCAAGTCCTTATAAACTGGCAGCCATCATGCATAACAGTTATAAAAATTACAAACATGTTGAAAAATACAGCTTTCAAATAACAATTCACACTTAAATGGGTATTGAGTTTAACATATGCTCTTCACAATAAATACATCAGACCTAGTGTCTTTATCATAACATTTAATAATAAACAGATTAGGCCATGATCATTGACTTGACACCATAACTAACTTGATCCTTCTATATCAAGTATATACTGTGCCACAAGCCAAAAAGTGCAATACAAGAAGTCTTTTTAGTGGACACAAATAAATTCGGCCCAATCAAATCCTGTATCCAGTGGAACCACCATGTCTGTGGCACCTAAACCCCTCTCTCTGTAGTACTATAAAAACTATTTTTTGTTGATCACATATGTTAAGCCAGCATTTGCACTATGAAGCCATACCTAAAAACCCCTGTAGATTAGTGCAGTCCTGGGCATCCCATACTGGTCTCAAACTCAGAACTGCACTCTGAAGTCTAAAGTTAATGATGGAAGGACGAGTGGATCTGTGCTGCTGCCCGAGAAAACCAAGCTAAGTAAATGATCTATTTATCTAAGACACTTTAACCGCATTACAATGTCGTGTGCCCCTGAATGTTCAAGCTCAGGTAGCCGTAATACTGCCAGCTCAGGCCTCTGGCTAAATAAACAAAATAATTATAGCTGTGTGACAGAGAAGAAATTCTTTCTGTGGAAGCACACCATTTCTGCCCAATCAAAAACGTACTTCAACTACTAACAAACGGCCAGAATCAAATCCATTCTCTGCAGCACTCCTGAAAACTCTTTTTTAGGCTGATCACATTATGACTGGTGAGAAGAGAGTTGTAGGCAGTGTTTGAATAGGTAAATGTCCACTCTGCTTAGTGTACACAGTCACAAAGCCTAAGTCAAAGGGACTTTAAAATCACTATTTATTTCTTACCAACTTGTGAGGTTACACTACTGAGGGCACCTTTGTTTGCAGCTTGTGCAGTTACACTCCAGGGGATATCTTTATTTCGGGGTTGTGCCCTCTGACCCCCTAGTTTGATGTTCCAGCCATACTTCATTTGACCTCCAAATGCTCCCAGCTAGAAGACCACTTAGACGAAGGGAATATGAGTGAGACATATTATTCTGGAAAAAAGCCCTCTGTTGAAGAATACTCAATAGACGGATGCTGCTGCGTGTTACGATGATGGCACAGAGTACTAGGACACAGGCAGGCCAGCTCACAGGAGCCGACCTGAGACCAGCTGCCAGAACTTCAATCCCACCGATTCCCTACTCTGTTCTAACACTCACTGGAAGGCGTTTGAATCTTTACTTTTGCATATTCTTGACGAATGGACACCGAGGTAACCGCCGTCTCTTGTAGCAAATGGAAATAAAACCAATGTGGGTCGAGTGGGTGCTCTTTTGGGGCAACACTTTTGCTAAATTTCCAACGCCTGTGCTCTCATACTTCACCGCCCAACACACTCTCTCCCTAATGCACAGCCTACTGAGATATACACTCTCAGCTCTGTGAGTGCACCTTGGTTCTGACACGTAGCGCCCTCTTATATCCAGTACTGGGCCTCATAAAAAAGGTCTACCAGTGCACTTTAATACTGGCATTCGCTACCCTGTTTTTAGGTCTAACTTTTGAGACAGCTTTACCTGTCTTTAGAACCAATGCTTTTTCCAAAAAACCATACATAATAAACATACACAGAAGGGCTTTTGGTAAGCAGGCTTCGTTCTCTATTTTTTCAAATTTCGTAGCAACCGTTGTTGTGAAAGAGTGGCTTTGGAGGCGGGGCTGGAGGGGAGGGGTCACAGGACAAAATAAGTAAATTAAATAAAACTTACCTGCAGCCGGCCGCGTCACGCTCTTCTGCTCCTCCTCGCAGGCACAGACCCCCGACTCCTCTGCGGCCAATCCTGAGGCTGCTCTTATATCATGAGAGTAGCCTCAAGATTGACCTGACCGCTCTGAATACAAAATTAGCTAGCATTCGTGCCAAGAATTTTCAATTCTATTAAGGACACGGAGGCGAGGATTATGCTTCTCTTTCTTATATTTGCTACTCACAGCAGCCAATGAAAAACGTTTTGTATGCAAATAAAACTACATTTCCCATGATGCTCGTCCATACATCACATCCTGTATAGTCCCATAAGAGCCACAGTGTCCTGTTTCTCCTCCTCTTTCTTTGCTCGAACCTTAATAATCAATAACATTAATACTTTAGTCCAAAATAAGGAATATGAGTCCAATAATCCTCCTCCAACGTGGCAGAACCATATCCAAACTGAAATTGTACGTCTTCTAAACCAGAAGTACACCTGCTCCGTCTTCATTTCCCAGAACCTGAAAGGAATGAGACAGGGAAAACCCGTAACTTCTGCTTACACAGAATATCAAGTACATGCAGGTGGGTAATTATTACCAATATTGTAATAAACCGGGTGGGATAATCCTCGCCTCCGTGTCCTTAATAGAATTGAAAATTCTTGGCGCGAATGCTAGCTAATTTTTTATTCTATTACAGGACCGGAGGCTTCGGATTATGCTAGTTTAACGCTTATCCGACACAACTACAGTCATATCACCCACCGGTTCAATAATAACTGTTTAAATATAGAGTGAGAAAATCAATCAGTAGATTTTGAAATATCCTGTACTATGGGAATCAGCAAACAATATTGAGAGATATGGTCCCACCAACAGACTGTCTCAAACAGTTGGTTATGGATACCGTATGCTGGCATAACTGCCATCAACCACCGGCTATAATAGCCATAGACGTATGTAAAGGTTCTATAATGTAATCCACAGTTATAGTACAACAATTATATCACAACCTCAGGTAGTAACACCAAGTAATCTCCCTTGTAAACCTTAAGGCATGGAAACCACACGTAATTTGCATTATTTGGAAAAACATAATGTGAACAGACCTTGACCAGATGTAATTCTGACATTAATTATAATGAAACTTCCTGGAGTAGATACTGTACCTGTAAAATCGTGGGCCTGTCCCGTTGTCGGAACACCGAAAGGTAGAAGGTCTCGTAACACAGCCTTACTATAGTCTATGCCTTGTCGACATATTTTTGTTGGCCACTTTTCAAAGAAGAAAAACGAGAGAACCTCCCATAGAGGATTATTCTAGTCTGGGTGTTTATGCTACCCATTGCTTTTCAACATCTCCCAGGAAAAAGCCGACGCAAGCCCACCAACTTGCCTGTATCTAAAATGACCTGCATAAATGGCCGAGATGGCCACTGCTAAGTGAACGCGACGCAAATCCGAATTACCGTATAAAATATACACAAATTAGGAAAATCAGCCCTCATGGAGATAACACGACGTGTACGTACCAACAAGCGCGACCTTTCGACGCCGAAAAACTATTGCGTTTGCGTGGGAGGACCCAGGGTTGTTAAATGAACACCGACAGTGTGTCCGAAAAACATAGATCCTAACAAAAAATGATGTTTGAAAAATCTATACCACCTGAGGAAACTGAATGTACAGCCCTGACATGTTTCGAACCCTGACCCTGTGCCACCAAAAGGCGCCAGACTAACCTTTGAGCTATAGTTCCTCGGTATATCATAAAGGATCACTGCTCCAATTCACCATGCGCGCCTCTGCAGGAAATGGAATGTTGTAAAGGGTCACGGAGAACTCGGAGTCGGGCGCCGCCGACTCAAGGAGTACTGAAAAACAAACTGGAGACTTCCCTACAAGCGTTGGAAAGATCGCTTCCGCTTAATCATTGCAATTCTGCATCCCCCTTCTCCGAAATGTGGATGGAATGGAGGAAAACATAGTTCAGTCCCACCGACAGTCGTGAGACAAGGCATACATCCTTTACCCCATGGATTTTATCTCCAGCCAAACGTCTGTGATGAAGCAGTCCTACCACTAAAAGGGTCTGCGGAGCAAGAACCCAAAAAAGGCTTACAACCACTGAATGTCCTTCGGGTGAAGCTGCCACCTACTGCCCTCTGGAGATACCAGAATTACCAGGCCGCCACTGCGCCCTGTTGCTATGGAATCTATTCCGTAATGACTTAAATCTGATACTTCCGGCAGAATGCCAAAAGTCTGTGACCCAATCCGCTAAGAACATGACCTCGTACCCTTTGGCTTATCGATAGCTCTCCCAACCGAGATATTACACGTGGAGAAGTACGTGTCAAGAGACCTATGTGGAACAAGACTCGAAATGACTGGAGGGCAGGAAAAACAGTTTGACAGACTATGCTAAGCGCCCCACTACACCGGCAACTGCCCGAAATGGAACCCTCTGCATGGGTAACGTCAGAATGGGCCCCATTGAAGCTCCCAATTAGGGGCTTGTAAGACATAGCTGATCTGCGAGGAAGGAGATAACTCTGGAAATAAAAAATCTAAGCCAAGCGACACAAGTGTATCGAAGTGAATAGCCGAAAAGGCCATTACACATTGTGACCCCGAGGGCAAAGTGGAATCCGAAGAGGAATCTGACGTCGGGAAAGATGAGAGGCAAAGGCCTATGTCTGTGTTAAGATAAACACACACATATATACATATACACACTATACATATACACACCTACATGTACATCCCACGAGATGCTCTCCCGAAAGCCATATAGTAGAAATTTGTGGAACATGGTGGGAAAGTAATTGCTAAAACAAACAGAATCCCTAAACGGTCTACAAAGGACCGTCCTCGTGAAAGGCCCTCTGAAATCTACAGGGTGTGATCAAAGGTTAACGATGTCTACATAGCCTAGATGCGACCCGTAACGAAGCTGTCCCAGATGGGGTTCGTCGCCACGGGTCAGCGCAGTCAGGACATCAAAGTTGTCCATCGCTGCTTGTGTCCGGCCCTGACCAGGAGATTGTCCTGGCAACCTGCCAGCTCCGGGAAACCCTTTCTGAAATTTTTTGTACAACTAGCAAGTAAAGAAGGAGACCGGCGTTGGCGCCGGGCGACTCTTCCACCGTAACCAGTGTATCCAGCCGCAGTTCCCGAACTATAACTATTGTGTCGTTATCTAAGTTCCGTCGAGCGCGTGCGGATGCCCTAATATTTGTCATGTTGAATGATATAGAGAAAAACCATGCCCAAGGAAAAGTGACTCAAGAATGATGGGCGTCAATCAAGCTGTGAGTTCCCGAGCTAGGGGCTGTTACATCTGGGGCCCGGTTGACCTACTCAAGGACGTGTAGAACCTGAGCGTCAACATAATTATTTCAGGCGCCTTGTGCGCTCCGTTCGAATAGCTCACATCCTCCTTATATATCTTACCCCTGCGTTGCCATGGGGTGTCCGTATTTAATATAGTAGTGCCAAGCACAGCGTAACGGAGGAGTAGAGGGGGAGCCAACCCTGTGCACACGAGAATTGAAAATAATGTCTCGGCTCCTCAGCAAAGCTGTAGTCAAATTATTCCAGCCCCATGGGCGTCCGAGTCATAGTGAAATATCAGGAGCGTGTGCGCACTCCAAGGGCCAGCCGATTGTTACAGCCTGGAAGGCGTACAAAGAAATCTGCCCAGGTAAGGACTGGACAGCATTATTTGCGGCTGGCTAAAGGGTCTTTTGTGACCTTAAAGATTATTTGCAAATTGTTCATTGTATATATTCCTCCTCGACCCTGAATTTATTTGAATTATTTTGCCGCACCTTGTTGTCATCTTAACACTTATGTCACTGCGTCGTTCACTTGTTCACTTCACTGTCAGTGCACATATGGTCGTTATGGTTATTCTAAATTGTACATACCAACTGTGTATTTAATTATAAAATGTGTCTCCTTTTTCAATCTCTTGGTCTCTCTTGTCCCTCCTTGTTCTTTTGAATTAAATTGTGTATCGATTGGTCCCCCGACTTACTTTCCCTGTTGAGACATTGTTTTTGTTACCCCAGGTAAGGCACGAGGCACTGAGCCTATGAAGCAAAACAGGCACCCGTGCGATGTGCGTAGACCAAAAACGCCCAAATGTAGCCCAATTGGGTTACGCACACCGGAGTGTTATGACTCCATAACTGCACTCGGCTACTAGGGAAAACCTTTGGCGGAGAAAGCGCGAAACCGCGCAATGATCAGAACAACCCTATGGAAGTGACCGGAGTAATGTTAAGACAGAAAACCATAAGCATTGCAACACCTAACCTTGGAGTAATAATCTAGACCTAACCTCTGTCACCCAGTGACTCATTTGGAATGCTGCCATGACAGCGCAGTATTTCAGCTCTTGAGGGAGCGTTATAATTCTGTGTTCGGCCGTACCAAGTCCTTCCCATGAGGATCAAACGGAGGCCCAATCAGTTATGTTGCAGGCATCATCAGTGCGCTATCTCCACTCCTGTGGGAGCGACCCAATCTGAACCCTGGCGGGCTAAACCAAGAGCGCTACCACGCGCACACAAGCCAGTGCAGTATTAAGACTGAGCATGCATGAGAGAAAAAATCACGCCTAAATTGTAATAAGAGTTCAATTTCAATATAAAATAAATCTAAAGACAATCTTATCATGTGAAAAACCACAACCCGGCGAGCCTGGGTGCGAACCCCGAACCTCTGGGGTTGGAGGCAAAAGCTTTGCCCCTAGGCCACATAGACTCGCTGCAAACCTGAGGGGAACCTGTGGCATACAATCATCAATGGAAGCTGCCGAGGGCAGCGCCACATTTTTTGGCCAGCGGGAGTACCCTTAACCCTCATCAGGCCGCCCACATTAAGATTCCCTGCTCCTGACGGGGAACGCCCTGCAATACTCGCCTTCAAAGAGTAAATGGCGGCGCGCGCCTGTTTCAAGATGTAATTGAGCCAAGCGCGTGAAAAGCAGCGCGGTACTCAGCGGCCAGCAGGGAGTGAGCGAAGGCTGAACGCGCCGTCAGTGATATCAAAGCTCCGCTCCGAGCGGGAGCGCATCACCGATCGGGAATCTCTAAATGGGCCTGCGGGCCCTCGGGGAAGGAAAAAACATGTCCCAAGATCCCGCTGCTCCCAGCGGGAACCTCTTAAGGCGCCGTTAAGCTAATAACAAGAGCGCCCGCGAGCGCTAAACCGAGATAAATATGGCAACTAAAAACAGAAGACAAATTGCCCCCAGCACAAAAACACAAATGTTTAAACACAGTCATTCCACCTAGCGCGCTATAAGCGCAAACATAACTGCAACATCGTCAAGGATAATTCAACAGTCAATGAGACATAATCACAACATAACGTTCTGAGCACTTAACTGTCTGCGTGAGCAGCAAAGAAAGAGGAGGAGAAACAGGACACTGTGGCTCTTATGGGACTATACAGGATGTGATGTATGGACGAGCATCATGGGAAATGTAGTTTTATTTGCATACAAAACGTTTTTCATTGGCTGCTGTGAGTAGCAAATATAAGAAAGAGAAGCATAATCCGAAGCCTCCGGTCCTGTAATAGAATTTGCACTCCCTGGGAGCCTGTGCCTGCTCTCCCACCCAGCAGCGCAGCTGGGGTTGGAGAGAGCTTCACTGCGAATGACGCTGCACCTACCACTCCCCTCAGTGCCTGTCACCCCCCAGGCCCCGCCCTGAGACTCGGCAGGAAAGCAGAAAGGAAAAATAAAATGATAATAAAACATATTTATTATCGTTTTATTTATCCTTTCCTGCTTTTTTGAGGCATGGGGGCGACGCTCCTCCGCCATAGCGAATGAGCCGCTGCTGTTCAAATTGTCACTCAAATTTTGCTACCACCCACCACAGCATATGGCTTGGAACTGTGGGTGAGGCCTCTAATACTGTACATGCTTGCAATTTGAGTAGTAGTAAGGTGGTGAAGTATTCTGGGCTCCTTCACAAATAATAGCAATAAAGGCATGGCAAAAAGGTTCAGAAAACATCACTAGTAAAACAGCCACATCAGCAATTCTTTTTGTATTTTTTTTTATTGGAAGCGTAAGGCAGCCACTTTTAGGTGATGGCAGATTTTCTTTTTGTAATTTTGTGGTACACGCTTGCAATAATAAAAAAAATGAACCATGGCTCCAGCTGGCTTAGGCCAGACCTACTGATTTTGCCAGTGCTTGCTTGTTAGTGCATCCAGATACATCACATGACAGCGAACAGATATACCTAAACCAAGGCAGGCCTATTGGCTTTAGCGATGGTTGCTAGCATTAACTTTTGTCTTCATTATCAGGCAAATGAGTAACAATTCCCATTCTTCTCTTTTCATCAACTTCCTCTGCAATCCCACTTCCCTGCATTAGTCACTCGTGCCCTTTCCTTTTTTCTCTGTGTATCTTTTAGAGTTGCTCCATCTGCATGTCTCACACTTCAGCTTCTTTCTCTCCATCACTGTCTTTTCATTTTGTCCTTCCGCATGTACTCATTTCATCTCCTTTACTTAACTGTCACCTCGCACAAATACTCACGCTTCATTTTTTTTCTTTGGCATTTCCATATTTCTAAAACTGAGAACCTTCTTTACACATTTTCCCATAGAAATAAAATTACAATTGGCACATATGTGACCATTGCCCTGTGGGCTCTGCATAGAGGTCAGGAATAGAATGATCATGTAGCCAGCACCTTTAGACACAGTGACAGGCACCGGTAGAACGTTGCAGTGCCTTCAGCCTCATGTGCAAATATCTGTTGTTCCCAGTTATGAGCATCCATAAATATCCTGAACTCACCAAGACACCAAAAGGCTCACACGTTGCTTCAAAAACAAAACTACAGAAACACACACATCTTTGAAAAAAAAATACTGATAGGAAATAGGTGTACCTATACCTTTCAATGTGAAATACATGGGAAATCACTGTATTTTTTGGAAGGTTAAGGGCATTAATAGAGGGCCCACCGCAGGGACCCTTTTCATTGTCTCGAATTACTGCCATCTTGTTGCCTGTTGTCAAAGACCTATAGTGTACAAAAGAGAATACATAGAGTAGGTGTTTTTTGGGGGGGCTCCCTCATGATTGACTGACTTTTGTTTCTGTCTCCGTTCTCGCAACCTTATTCAATGTCTTTCCTCCCTATTCTTGTGTTTGTCCTACCACTAAGGCTTTACCATGTTTCTGATTGGCTGGAATGTATCTTTCTACTTGTTTCTGCTTGCAGGTCTCCATTTCAGTGCATCAGTTTCCTCACACTTCTTCACCTCGCCACTCCCACGTTATTTTTTATTTCACTGTTTTAAAAATGTTTGAGACAACCTAACAGCTGCATACTGCTCCCAGACTGCTTGTGATTTTTGGCCACCACTCACGCTGCATCATCTTACCCCATACCACTGCTTTTTATTAGCATCAGTGCTGGACCTTGTTAAGGTCTTTCAAGTTTCCTTTTTGATTGCCCAAGGAAATGGTGACTGCTCCCATTAGCCACAGTGCCACCCTACAGTTCATAGTGCAAATGAAAGGTGTCCAGTGTCTCTTTAAGACGGTCCAAGTTTGGAGAAGAAGGCCACAAATGGCAAACATCTTATTGACATTCTTGTAACTGTTGATTGAAGATGAAGATTATGTAGAAGTAGATAGGCAACGCACCAAACCCTGCCTGACATCAGGGAAGAGGAAATAGCTAAACAACGACATCCAGTAGAAATTCCAAAGGCAATTTAGGCTGCAAGGATAAAAAATCAGGGGCACGAATATGAATGTGGATGACACATCCACCACTCGTTAATTCTTTGTTTATATTAGATGTAAACAGTAAAAGATTAAATTGTATCTTGAATTGGTAACCACTGGTAAAAATCTCCAGACAAACCACTGTCTTAAAAAGGGTAATACATAAGGCTGACTTCCCCACCCTCTTATAGCACATGACGTCAACTAAGCCCTTGCAGAAGAAGCCCAAGTTTTACATCTTTCATCCTATGCATACATTTAGAGCCCTTTGGCTACCCTTCCAGCCTGATGCTCCTCTTAGGTCAGAGAACGCCCATTAGGATGATCAGGACTGGAGAAATGCTAGAGTGGTACAAGCCACAAAGATATCCAGCTGCTTGCTGAGGTCAGCTTCCTGCAACACACTGCCTGATTGAGCACAGTCTTTCTCTGAATGCCTCGTCTGACATAAGCTTTCGGTATAGATGTAACAGTATGCCCATCTCTCAAAGGTCTGGGTGTATGAGGCTGCCACTGGAAAAAAATGAAGACTCAACAAGAGAACATGAACAGCAGATACGTATTCCCAAAGTTCACTCATTAGATCGATGATCTTTCCAATGAATCAGCAATTGAAGATGACACATCTGTGAATCATAGATTTCATGTATCTCATATTCTGGTTGTTCTTGTGCTATGTTGGACGAAGGCACAGATAGAAACTGATGATAAGGAACATATGGTTTCAATTGTGAAGAATGATGGACAGAGTGAATCTTCCAAGTGAAGGCAACTTTATACAGAAAGTCACTTGATTGAGTTGATTAGTAAGGACAAATGGCCCAAAATCTTGTGCGTGAAATTTGACTGCCTTTGTATGAACAGGAAGAATAAGACTTCCAAACTTTAACTCTAGGAACAAAAGGAGAAGAATGAAACTGATCTTGAATTGTCAGCATGTTATCCAGTATTGGGGTATCTGTCATAGATTCACATGCCTGAATCATTCCCCGTCGCCGAGGCGGGAGTCCCACAGTAAATAAAAAAGTAGTGCCAAAAGTGATAGTAGTAGTAGTAGGCCCCAAAGAAAAGGCCTAAGGCCTAGATCTTAGCAGCCTATCTACATCATTATGCAAAAAGAACCAAAGAATTGGTACCAACCAATCAGCCATCAGCACCCTTCTAGAACCCTCTCAGCAGAGCCAGTTCTCCTCAGATTTTCACTGCACGTCGTGTGGAAGGGAGTCTCCCTGAGTGCCACTCAGTTTTATACTTTCTTCATCATGTCTGACAAGAAGGCCTTGTTCAAGTCCTGCAGAACCTGCGCCAAGAAGAGGGTCCATGTTGATGAGCAGCATGTGGACTGCATCTACTGCCTCAACCCTAAACATGAGGCAAAAGATTGCACAATTTGCCGCACCTTCCCTACTAAGACTCTTAGGGATAGGGAGGCGAGAGTGCTGTTATGGCTTAAGTCCTCTTCAGCTGAAGAGGATGACAGAGCCTCAGCTTCTAGCAAGAGAGCTAAGTCTCATGACAGCTCTTCAAGTGAGGGGAAAAAACGCCATAAATCTTCCCACTCTACTTCTGGCTCTTCTCAGAGGACTCCTCTCATTTCCTCTGAATCAGGGCACTCTCCTCAGGACTCTGATCTCAAGGACTCTATAAAGCCATCTTCGAAAACAGTGAGTAAAAGCCTTTCAAAATCTCTGGCTTTCCCTCCATCATCGATGATTTCTGTCACTTCTTCTGCTCCTTCGTTGACGGAAACTATCTAGACGACGTCTATCACCTCTCCTATTCTGTCGACGAGGAATACTATCCTGTCAAAGAAGCCCGTCGTCGAGGGTTCGTCGACGAAGTCAGCATCGAAATCCATATTAACGACGTTGCTGTTGACGAAGCCTCCAGTGTCGACGAGAGAAGTGTCGACGAAGATACAGTCTACCCCTTCGACGAGCGTCCCGTCGACGAAGGTTCTGTGGACGTCAAGCTCGTCGACGAGGGTCTCGTCGACGACGGTCCCGTCGACGAAGAGCCTGTCGATGTCGAGCCCGTCGACGAAGATCCCGTCGACGACGATCCCTTCGACGACGATCCCGTCGACGACGATAACTAAGAGCCTGTTGACGACGAAGGCATCAACGGAGAGCCCGCTGGCGGCGATACCAGGGGATTTGCCTGTTCCGTCTGCGACACCTGCAATGGCGCCTACTCATTCTACTCCCGTTTCTTCCAGGAGTTTTCAGCTTAAAACTTTTCAATGGCATGACTATAGCGATATATCACGGCTTACTCCCTCACATCTCCTGGAAACATATGTGCAGGATGATGAATATGAGGATGACGAGGACGAAGGGCCCTTTGGAATAGCTCGCCATCCTTCCGAGTTACACATCAAATGTCAGGATCACGATGATGAGGAGGAGGACAATTATCAAGAACAATACTATCAAGAGGACATTGTTGTCCCGCATCATAAGACTTACCATAGACAACCTCGTCAGAGCGAGATGTCCCATCTGCCTCCAACTCTGATACAAGACCTGCAAGCCATGCTCGCAGATTACAGACAGCGTTTTCCCCCACAACCAGTCATTCCGCAGGTTCCACCACCTGGACTGCTTCCGGATACTTTGCCTTCACCTGATGCTCCTGTTCCAACGCCTCAACTTCCAGATCCTCAACATGACCCGCGTCAGGGTCAGGAATCAACCTCTGAAGAGGAATTTGAAGAGGGTGAACTTCCAGATCCAGCAGATCCTTGGGATTCCTATATTATCCCTATGCCTTCGCCACCCACCCCACTACCATCTGATTCGCCCCCAGATGATATAGGTGGATTTCATAATCTCATGCAGTGGGCTGCTGCTAGATTTCACTTGCCGGTTACCATTGAACAGTCTGAATGCTTTCTCCATGACTTTAAGGAGGAATCAAGGAAAGTCACAAGAGCTGTCCCCATCATTGATTACATCTGGAAAGAAGGGGTCAAGATCATGAAAAATCCTGCATCTGTGCCAGCGGTGCTTCCGCGGATAGACAAGAAATACCGTGTTCCGGCCAATAGTCCATCCTGTCTCATTGGCCATTCTAGGCCAGATTCGGTCATTTCACAGGCTGCCCAACAAAGATCTAAAAAATCCGGCAACACCTATTACTACACCACCGGACAAGGAGGGGCGTCGTCTGGATTTGATCGCGAAAACTTTTCTACAATGGCTGCTGCCTCCATCAGAGCAGATAACTCCCTAGCAATAATAGGGCGTTATGACCGCCAAATGTGGTCAGAAATGGCTGGCCTTATTGAGCTCATTCCGGAGGACAAGAGACAAGACGCCCGAAAAATGCTATTAGAAGGAGAGCGCGCAGCGTCCGAGACCATAGACTGCGCATTGGACATTGTGAATACAAATGTTCGCCAACTAGTGGTGCAGCTGTACTCAGACGCCAGGGTTGGCTTAAGGCCACCACTTTCAGACCAGAAGTCCAGACAAAGATATTGGATATGGCCTATGATGGCGAATCGTTGTTTGGGAAACATATAGATGAAGCACTCCAAGCAATAAAGACTGATACTGATACCGCAGGATCCTTGGGTTCCTTGCAGTACAGACACGGAACCTTCAGAGGTGCAAGAGGGCGTGTTTTTTCCTCTAGAGGAGGGTATCAAACCCAGCAGAATAGACAGTACCAGCCCCAATATAGACAATCTTATCAGTCATCGTACAGACAATCCAACACGTCTGGTTTCTCTCGTCAAGGCGGACGAAAAAGATTGCAAAATCAGGGACCAGACACCAACAGGAAGCAGTGATCTACGCAGGGTGCCTTCCACTCCTCTTCCCCTCCCTGTGGGTGCGAAAATTTCAGCATTTGTGGACAAGTTGCAAGAAATTACATCGGACCAATGGGTTCTAGATAAACAACGGTCATACATTGGAGTTTGTCACCAAGCCACCCACCACTCCACCCAAGGGACCCCCTCGTCTTCACTTATTATTCAAAGAAGCTTTAACGATGCTCCTCAAGAATGCAATCGAGAAGGTTCCCTCACTTCAGAGGGGGACGGGTTTCTATTCCCGTTTTTTTCTCATCAAAAAGAAATCAGGGGAATAGCGTCCGATCTTAGACCTTCGCAACCTGAACAGATTCCTCAAAAAGCAAGGATTTCACATGGTCACACTGGCAGAAATTCTAGGTTGTCTCAACAGGGGAGATTTTCTGGCTTCTCTGGATTTGGAAGTCGCTTACTTTCACATCCCAATACATCCGAAGCATCGCAAATATCTTTGCTTCACTGTGGCTGGCGCCCATTATCAGTTCAAAGTGCTCCCGTTTGGGCTAAAATTGGCTCCAAGGATCTTTACAAAGTGCCTAGCTCTTGTGGCAGCAACGTTACGATCCCGGGGAATCCAGGTATTCCCGTATTTGGACGATTGGTTACTCAAAGGTCCTTCAGAAAGCACAGTCAAGATTGCTGTGACAACGTCTCTTCATCTGTTCCACTCTCTGGGGCTGACTGTGAACAGGAGCAAATCTCAGTTATGCCCGATGCAGGTCCTTCCATTTCTAGGAGCCCTGCTGGATACCGTCCAGTGCAGGGCATTCTTATCTCACAAACGGCAGGTTCGTCTTCAAAAGGTGGCAATCCTGATTTCCAGAAGAAAGTCAGTGTTACAAAAAACACTATTGCCAGATGGATAGCATCAACAATCCATTTCTGCCATGACAAAGCTCACAGGCCATTGTTAAGGAAAGGCAAAGCCCATTCCACAAGAACGATTGCAGCGTCTACAGCATTGTTTGCTGGGGTGACTCTTGAAAATATCTGTCGTGCTGCGACATGGAAGAATGTCCACACGTTCACGAGACATTACTGCCTTCAAACTATGCATCAAGACGATGCAGCAGTTGGACAAGCTGTCCTACGCCATCTTTTTCTTTGAGGTCCATTTCAGGTACCTTTTCTGTTTTTCAAATGTTTCTATGCTATGACATGTTTGACTTAGAATGTTGTTACACTGCATGTTGCATTTCCCTGTGTATGTTACATGTTTTGAATTTTAAGGTTGGTTTTTCTTATGCCTCTTGTTAACAAGTTGTGGATGCAATTGGGAGTGTATCAGCACTAGTTTCCCACCATCCGCAAACGACTGTATACTTGGCATACTGCTTGCTACTCTGATTCAGGCATGTGAATCTATGAAAGATACCCCAATACTGGATAAGAAAACACGTTACTTACCTGTAACTACAGTTATCCAGTATTGGTATCTTTCATAGATTCACATGCACCCGCCCTCCTCCCCGTAGAGTCAGTTCTCTATGTTTTGGGACATCTACTTCCCACTTGTGCTAAGGAAAATCTGAGGAGAACTGGCTCTCCTGAGAGGGTTCTAGAAGGGTGCTGATGGCTGATTGGTTGGTACCAATTCTTTGGTTCTTTTTGCATAATGATGTAGATAGGCTTCTAAGATCTAGGCCTTAGGCCTTTTCTTTGGGGCCTACTACTACTACTATCACTTTTGGCACAACTTTTTTATTTACCGTGGGACTCCCGCCTCAGCGACGGGGAATGATTCAGGCATGTGAATCGATGAAAGATACCAATACTGGATAACTGTAGTTACAGGTAAGTAACTTGTTTTCTTCTTTCATCTTGACTTAAGAATTGCATAAACTGTCAAAAACCAATTGTCTTTAACGCTGTAACTGACTCATATAGTCAGTAGGCAACGCAACAGAAGGATCAATATGATAAGATGGGAAAAGTACTTGATGAAAACACTGCTCACAGCCCAATGTGAAATCTTGGTATTACTAGGAGCTGCATTGTTATACAAAGATTTTGCAATTAGTAAATAGCAATCCCAGGTATCCTGAGTTGCATTACAGTGACAATGCAGACATTGTTCCAAACTTAGTTTTCTCTGTTTGCCCATTACATTGGGTATGAAAACCAGAGGAAAGAATTTGTTCAATTTCTAATATACAGCTATTCAAAAATGTGAAAGATATTTATTACCTATGGTCAATGGTATAGGATAATTCATGAAGACAAAATATGTCTGTCAAAAACATTGGGCCACTTTTTCTGCTGCAAATAACTCACGTAGGAGGAAAATGGGTCTTCTTCATCAATGTATCTACTGCAACTGAGTTTTCCAGTGTTGACAAAACATTTTGCTGTAATTGTAATAAAGCACATATTTAATTAAATAAGAGGTAATGCAGGGTGTGTAGAGTCTTCCACTGGCAGTATGTCCATTGGACTTATTTTAGATTTTTTCTAAACACAGAAAGTCTGTGTGTTGCACTCACATCTCATTACCCTCTCTCACATCTCATTACCTCTCACACTCACTATGTGAGGAGTCTGTCTGGTTTACAGAACTATTAATGGATTTAAAAAGTAAAAGTGCTATATTGAAATGTTTAATAAACAAATTCCTAGACACAGTTGGCAGTCTTTTACTTACATCATATTATGAAATTGTAGCAGTGGTGGTCTACCCTGCCAACAGCATAGTACCTTGAGAACCCTTTAATATCTGGAATTACACCAGATATATTTGTAACCCTGCATTTTAAGGCACCTGAAACCTAATTAAGTTGATGCTGCTGCTCTTGGGTTTACATTTATAGCTGCCAAGCGTCCCAATGGCAAATGTCCCAGTTTAAATCAGTCCTGACCTTTTTGCAGATATCACATTGCATTTTGGGACTTGCAATGTTGTTATTAACATTGTAACTGTGGGCCCAAAAACGCCAGCAGTAAAGTTCAGTTGAGTAAAAAGCAAGGATTAGCTGAAGGTGAAGCACATAACAATGAGTCACCTTGCACCTATGTGTTCTTTTGGTATGTGGAACCTCATGTTATGTTTTCACCACTATTCCCTGTGCATGGTGACAGCACTCTTTTCAGGTACCAGTCACTACATCTTGCATGGCATGTTTAGCTGTTGACCTGTTGTCAATACTGACTTGTTAGATAAGGGGGCTGATTATCAAAGGTCTTTACCCATTCTGTGTCTGTGGGTAAATGTGATAGTACATATTGGCTAAGATTCGTATGGGCCAGCAATTTCACCAGTCAGTGAAATAATTAAACACTGCCAAAAAATCAAATATGATTTTAATATTCCCCGATCCTCTACAGTGTATAAAATAATTAGAACAGATAAAACATGCTTCTAAACTTGGCATCTTTAATTCAAGCACACAAAACTGGAAGAAACAGAAGAGCAAAGGCACAATATTGTAGTGACATACCTAAACAACACAACCAAGCAGAATATGACAGAATGACTTGCTGCTACCTTGTTTAACAAAGTTGCATTGTGTTGGCCCCTTCAGGAAGAAACAAAAATGTCTCATTGTCTCTCACTTTCCTTCCTTTAATTTGTGTTTGTGCAGGTGGTTACCAGAGTGTATATGTATATACTGATGAGGGTTGTTTCCCTTTCAGGGTTTTATTTTCAGTTATTATAGGTTTAATGCTAAAACAGGATAGCCTTGTCCATTATCGTCTTACTTTTGTAACAAAACTACCATACAGCTCTTTCAAATGCATCTGCTGCAACAATACATTTCTTAGAAGTATGAGGATGACATTAAATCGGTCCTGGAGCAAACATCCTTTGGAGTGTTCTAAATCCCTGTTTAGTTTTATCATCCCACCAGAAGCCTCTTTTCATGTTTTCCTTTTTTCAAAACAGGAGGGATGTCACTGATTATTACTCCAATTTTGTTCATAATTTGATGATAAAAAGGAAAAAATCCAAGAAAACTGTGAGACTCTTTAACATTAGTAGGTGAAGATCATCCTAAAATATTTAAAACTTTCTTTGGATCAATGGAAAGAGGCATTCAATCTACATCCATAATACTCAGTATCTTCCTTCTTGGATTTAAACGTCAAAGGTTTACCAGACAGAAGAAGCTTCTGAAGTATTTGTAATACCAAACCTACATGTTTTTGATTTTCTGCAAGTGTGTTAGGGAATATAAACATTTCATCTGGATAAAGCAATACTGTCAGATTCAAAACAATATTGAATTCACAGAGCGCTGTAAAATTACAAAGGCATTGCAGAAACCAAATGACAATACATAATCTTGAGAATGCCCAAATGGGGTATGAAAGGTTGTTTTCTACTTGCTGCCTTCCTTTATAAGAAGAAAATGCTAAGCACCTCACATATCAAGCTTAGTGAAGAGTTGTGCTCCTTGAACTGACTTATTCCAAAATGTCCTTTAGGAGAGGTAAAGGATGTATGTCCCTCATTGTAATTTGATTTAAACATCTGTAATCAATAACTTTAATATCTTTCCTAAGGTATGTGTCTCCAAGGGGTAAGGAAGATGGGACAATTAACCAGATTTGCAAATTTGCATGCAAGAAAGCCTTCAGTATCTCCTTCTTTTTTTCTGCTAAGGATCAAATCCATCAAAAAGTAACAATAGCGCCAGGTTCAGTTGGGTCAATGAAGTCATGCGTACTGTGAAAGGGGAAATAAGCACATATTTAGCATGGCAACAACTGCAGAAAAAGCATGGGACTTAAGTGGCACTGGAGAAGGATTAACACAAATAAATTTGATGTGGAATTCTTTATCTCATTATTGGGTGACAAATAACCTCCAGACGCATAAAAGTGGTCGCCTCCAGACGCATAACACTGGTCATGACTGTGAAGGCAAAGATACTGTTCTAGTAGAAATACAATTATGCCTCTGTATTATGCCTGAAGGGGCAATATTGTCAAAGGAAAGCCCTTCAGTATGTCTGTAAAAAGAAACCTGTGATGTCAAAGAGGCTCCATTATCTCATCTGAAGGGAGTGGTAAGCCATTAACAATTTAAGTCACTTCAGGACTATTCTTACATTTCATAGGAATAGTATTCTTAGTTGCCCAGTCCTGATCATTAAACATTCACAGGCACCATTGTCCAACCATGCAGATGCATTAATAACTTTCCTTTCTTCCACTCTCATGGTAATAGGTAGAACAAACATTCACAGGCACCACTGTCCAACCATCCAGATGCATTAATAACTTTCCTTTCTTCCACTCTCATGGTAATAGGTAGAACAAACAAGTGGCTTTTAGAGTTACTCATATAAGATCCAATATAAGGAAGCTAACTCACTCCTATCTTCCCGTTTTCTCAGGAAATAATAGATTCTTCCAATAAGTTATGTCCAATATCACCACAATATGTACTGAATGCAGCATTTTATCAGCTATCTTTTTCATACTTGTCACCGTGCCCTTTTTCTGCCCATTCTTGTATTGGTTCCTCTGCAGTCACTGGGTCCACCGTGACATATAATTGACCGAAGTGTATCATGCTGAAACATGATGCCTCGCTGCAAGATGAGCGTACCATCTATGAGATTGGAGGTGTGCACGACTTGATGGCTTCTTTCTCAGTGTCTATGTGTGAGATCAAAAAAGTACATAAATAAAATAAAGACGGACATTGAGAAGGAAGCCATAAAGTAGTACCCTGCACCACTAGAAAAGAATAAACATTACAAGGAAACAGCAACTATCTTCAGAAGAGAATGGATGGAAATAACTGGCAGTGTTTGGAGTAAACCTGGGAGATGACAAATGAGCTTACAAATCCATTTTATCACCAGTGATGGACATTTCTTGGTGAAGCAGTAATGAATCCCATGTCAGGAGACAGTCTTTTGACAAAGATCTCAATTGAACGAATGTCCCAAGATATATGTCTAAATGTTACGTGCTGGCAATTGAACTCTGAGGAGTTTTTCCTAAATTGGAACAGCGTTATTTCTCGCAGGAAAATGTATTTGAATGGATTCCTTTTAAGAGCTGGCATTTCCATGGGCCATCTGTGGAACTGATTCAATTATATCCTATGAATTAAGTTTTATTGCCTAACTAATTGGTGTAATTATTGGATCAATTACATGCTATATGCTTTAGTGCTATATATGTCTTAAACATTATCTAGTATCTAGTGTGATTTATTGATTTTAACACTATTGTTTCAGTGATTTGTTTAATGATTTGATTCTTGTAATGTTCAGCATACTTATGTCAACTATGAAAAGAATAAATAGTTAATCTTTGTAATAGACATCAGCCTGATGCATGAAAATTAGTGTTTGTTGCATCATTTGTTTCAAACTAGAAGTAGACCATTGGTTGATTGGGAGAATCAGTATTCTGATGGCACAATCAACAGTCACAGTCATCTTACAGCAATGCTTTGTTTGATAATTGACAGTCAGTAACCACCTCCTTTTTCATTTGCAGGGCATTTGAGTTTCCAAGACTGCTTTGTGACGTCAGGGGTCTGGAATGTCACGGAACTTGTCCGAGTCTCGCAAAGTAAGTCAAATATGATATAATCAAAAACTTTTGAAGCAACAATACATTGGGAACTGGTCACAATAGAAGCAGTAAAACTACTCTCAAATATTTACATGCACATCCAAATGTAGTTTAACTGCTTGTTGGAATTTTCAAATTATGATTAACCTCCACACGGAGAGCTTCATGTGTCACAGGTTTCCATTGGGGTTCCTTCTGAAATCATGTGATTTCCAAGTTTGAATCCATTCCAGCTTTATGAAGTTCTCTCTGATGGAGAACTCTCGGCAAGGGGAATGTATTCCTTTGTGCAAATGCACATTTTTAGGTTTCGCCTACAGCTTGCATGTGCTGTCAGCAAAAGGTATTGTTCTAAAAAAATGAGAGCCTGTCCATTACTTACCTGTACTTACCATTGGTTGGCTTCCACTTCACTACTTTCCTTGCTTCTTACTGGTCGCGCCTCCTGCTGGCTGCTCACCTTCTTCTGCAATCTTCTCCGGGCTTCTGTTCATGCCTGTAGCATGGATCCACCATGGCTTCCTGTTTGTTTCCAGTGTTCCTGAAGGAACTTTTTTTAGCATTGGTCAAGTACTCCCTTACGGTCTCCCCACTCCCACCATCCATCTCTCCCCTAACCGCCCACCAATCTGTTGTTGTGCATGTTTAAAAATCGCTGGCAAAATCAATAGATTTCAAAGGGGCAAAACTTACTGGCTTTACGTTGCTTGTTTGTTTTAGTTTTTCTCTATGGGGAAAGTATTTTTAATCGTCGAAAACCCCTTCTACATTTGGGGGTGATTCATTTCCCTTTAAGCCAGTGCTTGGCTGAAGGAACAATATGACCCTTTCCAGGCTGGTAAGGGAAGTAATAGTTGTTTGTGAATACTCACAAACATGTTTGTCTATGTCTATGTGTTTGCTGATTTGCTTTTAATTGTTTTTCTGAATTGCACCTACCTCACACACTGCCTTGTCCTCGGTCCATCACGGGTCTATCCCGATTGTTGTGGAGGAACTTTAGCCACTTCCGGTCGCGAGGAGGATGGCGTTCTAGCGGCCCCCACCTCCCGCGATAAAACCGGATGACTTGCACATCGCGCAGCGGACGCACGAAGCGGGCGTGCCTGCGGCGCGCCAAAGGCAAGCCCGTCTGCGCCCGTCCGTTCCCGACCGGGCCCAGGGGCCACAACCACTGGCCAAAAATTATTAAAACACTGTCTCCCAATCAAATATTCCTTCGCTCAGCTGCTGAGCTATCGCAGTATACCCCAGTCTGAATGTGATTGTCTTGACCCACTGGATGAGGCTACTAAATGCTCTTGTTGTAGTTTCACATTTCATAAATCACTTCCATGAGAAATGAGTAGCTTACTCACTGTGACTATCCTTCCCCCACAGGACAACTGTCCCTCACTATGCTGCAAATCCTCCAGTACGGTTTTTACCTTCTGGAATATTAACTGTCGTTCGATCCTTAAACATAAAATGGACATTTTTGACTTATTAAGTAGTGAACAGCCAGATGCCATTTTTTTTAACTGATACATGGCTGCATACGGGCTCTGGCCCGGATGTGGCCTCTGCTTTACCCTCTAACTATGCTATAGTCAGGATAGATAGAGAATTCAAGATAGGAGGTGGTATTGCCATAATTTTAAAAAATCCTATTCTTGTAAAATAGAAGGGCTGCGAGGCAGGCCTATTTAAACTTATGATGACCCCTCACTTTACCTTTTCTGGCATTCTTGTCTACCGCCCCCCTGGTCTGCCGGCCCCTTGGGCTGCTTCATTTCCAGAGTTAATTTCCCCTCATCTTCTTAAGACGGCAAACTTTACCATCCTGGGTGATCTTAACGTTCATTTGGACAACCCCACATGCTCTACCAGCAGCACACTGATTCTCTTCCAGGGGATCCTCATCAATAGTCATAAGCACTGAATATTCCCGCCCATGTGCGGGAATATTCAGTGCTTATGACTTTGATGAGGATACCCCTAGAAGAGAACTAGGATTACAGGTAAGTAACTTATCCTTTCCGACCTTGCAGCAATGAACTTGCTGCTTTGCAATACGGGCCTTACTCATATGGCAGGCCATCTATTGGATCCTATATTTTCCAACGTGTCTGACATCCAATGTCTACCATCGCTCCCTTTATGCTGGTCAGATCATTATGCAGTCAAATTCCATTGTACTGTCCCAGTTTATGTGACCACAGCCATTTCTGGTGCGCAGCAGAAATCTAGGAATTGGAGTTAATTGGATATGAAATCCTTCAATAAACTCTTCTCCGACAGTGTCCCTTCTATTCCTCATGTTTCTACCTCTTCCTTAGGCACAATCCATAACTGGATTTTTAAAGCAATTGATAACTGCCTTCCTATTTCAATTAAAAAGACATGCAATCATCGCTCCCCTGCCCCCTGGTTTACAGAGCAACTAAAAATAGAAAAAACACAATGCAAAACCCTTGAAAAGCATTGGAGGAGAAACCACGCAACTGACTCCAAATTAAAATATAAAAGGGTATTAAAAGAATATCAAGCCCTATGCAAATCTGCTCGTGCAAGCTATGTTGCAACCACCATTTCCAATGCACAGAACTGTTTGCGAACTCTGTTCTCAATAGTTAAAAAACTATCGGGCTCGGACACTCAACCCATGCCCCCCCGCCCTAGATGGATCACAGTGCGACGATCTTGACAATTTCTTTGTGAACAAAGTAAAGCATATTCATTCCATTATTAGTAGCAGTCAGACAGTCATACCTATGCAGCAGAAATCCAGTCTTGAGTCCACGGATAGGGCAGAACCCACCAACAAACTACAATCCTGGTAACTACTAGATATTACTTCATTCAAGAACATTTTAGGTAGTATTAAATCAGGTTCCCCCCTGGACCCTTCACCTTCCACGGTGCTGCAACAACTTGACACATCTTCCCTTGAATTAATCATGGACCTTCTTAATGCTTCCATACAGGAAGCAATTGTTCCACCTCTATGGAAGCACGCTATGATCCTTCCACTCCTGAAGAAGGCCAACGCTGATCCTGCCCAACCTTCTAACTTTAGGCCCATCTCCCTACTTCCGATATATTCAAAACTTTTGGAAAAACATATAAATTCTCAACTCACACAGTTTGTTGAATCCTCTAATTTCTTACATGGCTCCCAAACCAGATTTAGAGCCGGTTTTTCAACAGAGACAACCCTACTGGGTGTTATGGAAATGCTGAGACATCATTTGGATATGGGTGATACAGCAGCCCTCATATTACTAGACTTAAGTGCTGCTTTTGACATGGTGTCTCACACCGTGTTAATTCAATCCCTTCAATCCCTCGGTATTTCTGGCTCAGCACTGGATTTTTTCTTCTGTTGCCACTTCCAGACCCCATCTTTCCCCCTATGGGGTCCCTCAGGGCTCTATTCTTAGCCCGCTGCTCTTCAATATCTATGTTAAACCGCTGGCGATCATTGCAGACGAGGCTGGGTTGTTCCTTTTTTCATACGCGGACAACACCCAGATTTTCTTCACGCTTTCCACTGAGAAGGTGTCTGGTCCATCAGCTCTTCAGGACGGCCTAAGAAAAATTGCTGCATGTATGCAAATCAACATGCTCAAACTTAATGGCGATAAGACCGAGGTCCTCATTTTGGGGAATAATAAAGATCTATGAGGCCCCCAGCATTGGCCTACCGAAATGGGACCCCCTCCCCAGCCCACCCAACAAATCCGTAATTTGGGCTTTATTATTGATAATCAGCTGTCTATGAGACAGCAAGTAGTAAAGGTTGCAGCTACTTGCTTTACGGCATTAAAATGGTTAAAAAAAATAATCTGGATGCTTTTCTGCTCCACCCAAAGAACCGTGGTCCAGGCGCTTTTGACCTCAACAATAGACTACGGTAACATCCTCAACAAGGATGTACTACGGAGGCTGCAGGTGGTGCAGAATGCTCCGGCTAGATTACTATGTCGAATTCCCAAAGCTACTCCCATCTCTAGCCATCTTCACGATCTTCACTGGTTAAAAGTGGAAAGCCGCGTTAAGTTCATAGCCTTGAGCTTTCTATTTAAGATCAAGTTCGGCACTGCTCCTCAATATCTGCAAACTCTAGCCTAGCCTTACCAACCTTCACGTCTGCTGCGTTCCATAACCCAGGAAAAATGTTTGGTCCCCAGAGTAAGACTTTCACGGATGGGCGACCGCTCTTTTGTTTTTCTTGGCCCTACCTTGTGGAACACTCTTCCTGCATCCCTACGTCACAAAACAAGCGTTGCAAACTTTTGCAAAGGTTTCAAGTCATGGCTGTTCAACCAATAACACCATTATTTCCTTTTCACTCTTCAGGCTGGTGCTGGGAAACCCTTTTTGGGTAGCTGTGCGCCTTACAAAAATAATTTAACATAACGTTCACAAACGTTCAAGGTTAGCCATGCATCCAAAAATGCTATAAATCCTACGAATGGGTTTGATGAGTGCAGAGATGTCTTCACTTGTGGAGAAAAACACCTTTGCGGTAAAAGGGCTGATGCTTGTCAGGAATCCCTTTGCAAATTCCTAACAGGCGTAACTGAGGTACAATCGGCCATAAACTATCATTTATTGACGAATTTGCCACTGGAAACAGGTGCCAATGAGTCCTTCAGCAGTGTATTACACCGTTGTGGAACGTTCGTTTGAATACTGCTGCTCGCTACCCATTCTTTTGTCAATATCACAATTTGACTCCGAATTGGCCCACCTCTCCCACTGTGTGTGCCCCTTTTCTCTTTCACCCTATGTTGCTCCCTTTCTCTGTCATATCTCGTCTACGCTTCCTTTGTTTTTCTCAGTTTCTTAGTCTTACTTTCTGCTTCTCTACTTTAATTTCTTTCTCTCTCCTGAACTTTTTGGTACCCCTCTTTTGCTCTCTGCCAAACATCTCTATCTCCCTCTTGCTCTTCTTTCCATACATGCCTGGCCAGGGGTCGAAAATACTATAAATGACACTGCACTACAGTACAATAGCACTTGCCCTACTTATGTTGTCTTCTGTTTTTTTTCTGCTGCATTTTTCTGCACCCCTTCCTATCTATGGATGTGTGAGTTTTAAATGGAACCCACAATGTTTTGCGAAGTTCATAAATTTCAAACTCCGTGAGGATTGCCGTTTGTCAACTGTGTGAAACTTCACCTGCTGACAAAAAATTTCGGCAAGAAATTGCCCCCCAAAAAGGAATTTTTTTGCTAATGTTTCCACGTAAACTACCTTTTGGGGGATTTTCTCCCCCACAGTGTTTTATTAAAAGTTAGTGAAAATTGTAAAGATTGAAAAACAAAACTTTGAAATGTTTTCACAATGTAATCTTTGTATTTGTACATCCTCACGCCCCCCTGCATGCCTTTATCTCCCCTCTTTCTCCTCCGGCAGCTTTCTATGCACTCTATCTATCCTTTGCCATGTGACCCATCTATTCCTCTCCGCTGTTGTCTTTTCTGGACTCCTTTTCCATTCGATGCTCCTTGCTATTTCTTCTTCCCACTTACTCTTAAGTCCCTTCCAATTCTCTCGTCTCACTTTTCTAATGTTTCTTTTGCAGCACCAGTAGCAACAGCATCGGGCCCTAACTTCTCGCTGGCAGACCTTGAGAGCCCCAGTTACTACAACATAAATCAGGTGGCATTGGGCCGAAGGTCTCTCACCTCGCCACCTTCCACCAGGTATTTTTTTGTTCATTCAACAATTCATTGTTACGTGAAGGCGAACAACGAATGCCTCTGCTTGCACAATCACATTGAATACCTGTGCTTCGAAAACGGCAACGAATGCCTGTGCTTGAACAACCACAACAAATGCCTATGCTTTCAAAACCTTGTTCAAAGTTATTGAGCACATCAACCTCAAAGAGAGAGTCCCTTTAACTAGGTCCAACAACATAGACTAAGCAAAGATGCAGCTTTCTAAAAAAAAATAGAATTCTACATTTTCAAAAAAGCTTACAAAATTACAACACAGGGGGGAAAAGTAATCATACAGCCAGCCTATCTAACCACACAGAAAATATAGCAGCAAATTCAATTACTCAGGCTAGCTCACCTAACCAGAGCACAGATGCTTCCTGATAGTTTGCCTGTCTTGTGCATGTCCAGCTTGCCCCTTCCTTGCGTAGTTTTGAAGAACAGATGTAAGAGAGTACTTCATTCACTGTCCATGACAAGTTGACTGGTTGAGATTACCCGCACCCACCTCAGCACCTTCTGCCACAAGTAGTTCCCAAGGCACAGCTCCTTTGTGTGCTAATGAGGCTGGCATTGTGACTAGAGGTGCAGTTCCGATTCAGGGACTCCAGGGTGATACAATCTCTGACATTGTTCCACTGACTGTGCTCAAATTCAAAGTGAACCATGCACAGAGATATACCCTCTGTGTACTGAGTACACCAAGAAGTGTCTGCTCATACCATTCTCCCCTTCATTCCCCAAGTAGTCTGGTGTTTTTCCTCCCAAAAAGAAGGTCAGGATGAAGGACGAAAGGGAGACTCCTCTGCATTAAAAGGAGGCCAGACACGCTGGCAGCTTGATCAGGCAATTCATGGAGACCTAAGGTGTACTAAACGGTCGTGTGCACTTGCTGCAACTGTCACAAGTTCATTTGTTACAGCTAGACCCCCAACCTTCCAACATTTCTCGAGACTGGGTACTGGTCATGACCAGAGGACTGGCCGACTTGCTCTGCTTACATGGAGCTGATTACCATCTTTGTTCACAATCATCATGCGAAATTGTAAGGTGCCTCTACAAATGATGATGTATGCACTCCACACTGCTTCTTCCTCGTCCTGCGCCAGGACCCCAATCTCTCCCAGTCCACTGTCTCCTTTTCAGGCGTGCAAGGCATGTAGCAGATCTGTTCCTCTCTTTTATGTGTTAACAAATGGAAACGGCATTTGTGCATGCCTGTATTTACATGCTTTAGCTCAGTAAGACCAGACCTATTGGTGTGGGTGGGCTAAAAACCATGGTAAATGAAGGACAATTGCATGCCATTAGGAAAGGCAGAGATGGAAAAGAAACAGGTAGAGAAAATAACAGAAATTTCACCCGGGGCGAAAAAATAAATAAATATATAACTGGAAAATCAATAGGAAAATTGCAGGGTAAAGGCCAATAGTGAATATAGGCAGGGAAAATGCATTCACGAGTCCTAACTAAACATTAAAAAAATGCCTGATGTAGTGAAAGACCAAAACAAAAATAATTGATTTCTTTATATAGTTCATGTGTGGTTTCAATAACGGAATCCGTCAGGTGAATCAGTGTACTTTTGATATATGAAACAGTTGACATGCATTTTAATGCAAGCACTCCATTGTGTTGCTTTCTGTTCTTCGTGTCAAGGACTTAAATAGCAATCAATATAAGGTGGAATTATACACCAAACAGCGTGCAGTAGAGACATCTACAATGTATAATAGCCCCATTCACCCCATTGTAATCTCTCTACTCTCAACAAATATGTGTCATGAACCAAGCACCAGTGAACTTTGGCTCCTTCCCTGGGGTCAGGGAAGATGGAGCGAGGAGGTATGAGGTTGCCTAGGGCCGGGAATGAGGTCAATAAGAATGAGTATACAGTGCACAAGGCTGCACATATATGCTGTGGGTACCCTGCTGGGGGTGGGCAAGGTGAAATGTGTTTGTTGGAATTTTAGCCTTCAAGGAAAATGCACCATTGCTTGATCAGTATACTTGCTTTAGCGCAGTGGCCTTCAAACTTCTTAACGCCACACCCTCCCTCTCGTAAGACAATTTTATAGGGTCTCCCAGAATAACAAACATATTTTCACCCTTTAATTCTTTAAAAGTGGCAGCTCTGAACATATTTAGCAAGTCAAACATTGCAGTTATTTTTAGGCATCCCTATTAACAATGTAATCACATACATGATTGCCAATATGCCATTTATTGCAAGCCTGGTCTCTCTAAAAGTGTAAATGTACTCACAGTGTGAGGGACGTTTAAGGTCATTTGGATCTCACCCCACCTTAATATCTCTACAAATTGTTTCTTTCACCAAAAATACAGCACTGTTTTTAGCATGATGTGTGCTTTGGTTTCACATGGGCATGGTAAACGTTCCTCTTGGGCAGAGCCTGATGTCCCGCTGAGAGCAATTCAGCCCCTCTCCCCTTTACTTTGACAACCACTCAGCCAGTTATCTATTAGAAGAAAGGTATCGAGGACAGAGTATTATTACTCTTTGCTGCAGTGTATAGTCCTGGACAGATCCACATAAAGTGCCAGAATACGGAAGAGGAACAGGAGTATTCACCACAGCAACAACAATCCCCTAAATCATACCGCTTCCATTTTTCTTCCCCACATTGGGAAGATAGACAGTACCATGACAGTCATTACCACCCATATGAGACTACGTATGACAATTATCGGCAGAGGCTCAGGATACATGTGCCTGCGGATCTAATCAATGACCTCAGGCTCATGATGAAGGACTATTATTTGCGGTTTCTAACCACTTCTCAGACGACACTATCAACTGTTCCACAGCAAGCGCCTAGATCTTCACCACATGAATCGAAAACAACTAAGGAGGAAGAACAGTGACCACCTCACGATCCACTATCTGTTCAACAATTCTTGGATGTTCCTCAACCCCCTATCCAGGTAGAATCCTCAGATGATGATGATGTCTAATATACAGATGTGAAAGAAGGAGAATTACGTCCAACCAGTCCGTCTAAAGGTGATGAGTAGGATGGCTACATTTTACCAGTTACAAACCCAGCAGCAACACCACCAGTAGATTCCCCGCTAGATGTTATCAGCAGATTGTATTCTCTGGTTGACAGAGCAGCAAAAAGATTCAACCTTGTGGTAGTGGTCAAGGAAACTGACCGTTTTCTGTATGGCTTCAGAGGACAAGCAAAGAGGTCCGTCAAATCAGTCAGTCAATCAAGGCAAATCATTATGCAGACCCCGGCTACAGTAGCTACAATAATACGACGGATAGACAAGAAATATCAAATTCCTGAGAATTCTTATGTATGTCTTTTGGGTCACCCTAAGGCGGACTTGGTTATAATGCAGGCTGCTCAGAGAAGAACCAGGAATCCAATGGCCACTTGCACAGTGCCACCAGATCAAGACTCTGATGATTAGTTATTGCAGGGAATAGATTTTCTTCTATGACTGCAATGACTTTAAGAGCGGCTAATGCAGTGACCATTGTGGGTAGGTATGACTGGCAGACGTCGTCCAATATTGCTCCATATTTTCATCTCCTGACAGAAGCTAAACTACAAGAGGTTAAGTCTATCCTGCACAAAGGAGAAGAAGCATCAGCAGTGCTAATAGATTGAGCCATGGACATCCTAAAACCACATCTATGGTGCCATCAAGCCCGATTTTATACCCAAATCCAACTATAGCGACCACCAAACTGCTAACGGACGAGGTATCTAATATTTCACCACAGAGCCTGTCCTATGTGAACTCCCCTACTGTCCTTCACACTGGGGATAATGTCTTTGCCTTATGCCCTAATCCTCCTACTATAGCTGATTCCCTAAATCTAACTATAGATGCCCCTACCAAAGGAGAGCTTAAGATTGATGTCAATCTTATCTCCTGGAATGTAGCGGGCCTAAAGAATAAACAGATATGCAAAGAGTGGGGTAATTTTATGGACACCTTTGATATCTGTCTGTTACAAGAGACATGGGCCACGGAAAATTACCAACGAGAGGGGTTTGCCTCTTTTGGCATTCTTGCTCTATCCAGTGGTAGGGGGAGACCTTCTGGAGGTCTTAGCACCTGGGTTGCAATCCACCTGGGTGCTACAGCCAGTTAACTCGAAACGGGATCTGATGACATCTTATGTGTTCTACTGGACCTGCCTGAGAACAGGCATTTGGTTCTCCTAAATGTCTATTCTAGACCTTCCCCAGGAGGAGGCGAATCTAAGGTCATTACAGCTCTGAATGATTTTATTCTGACTTTAGATCCAGATTATTCTGTTATAGTAGGCAGCGACTTTAATTGCCTGTTTGAGCCGCTTAGTCTCTCAGTTCAAAATGACCCTGTGGCGGAAGACACACATTTAAACATCCCTGACCCTATGATTCCTACGGTTAGAGCCTGGACCCCATTAGTATTACAAATTCTTTCTCTTACCCTCTCCTTATCGTTGAGGGCCTGCAATGGCCGATTTAAATCCGACCAGCCTGGACACACTACTTTTAACAGAGCTGGGCACTTGTCGATTTTGGATTACATCCTGATCGATATAAAATCATGGGATAAGGCCCTAGACTTCAGAGTGGTCGTTCGTGATGATAGTGACCACAATGCCCTTACCCTGAAATTAAAACCAGACCATTGGGGATTTTCAACGTATGCCAGTGGGGTGTTTCCTCCTTTGCAATCCTTAACTCTGCATAATAATAAACGAAGAGTTAAATGGTCAAGCATCCTTATGCGTCCTGAGAAACTGGCAGAAACTTATAGATTGGTACTTCCCTGCCTTAATGAAATGGCCGGTGTTGTGCTAAATTGCTCTTCCGCGGAGAGTTTATCTAGCCCCGTTACTATCCATACTCAGCTATCTATGAAACTTCTGGACGTCTTCTCTCGTTCAGAGGCTCCTAAGACACTTGTGGTCAACAAGCAATCCTGGTATACATGTGAATGCAGGAAACTAAAAGCTGAGTTGATTCTGGCAATAAAAGCAAAGGACAAACCCAGAACTAAATCACTCCGTGCCCTTTATAAACAACAGACCAATAGGGCAAGGAAGTCTTGGGAAGACGACATGTGGGAGGAGCTAAGAGTATCTTTACAGAATAAGGATTTTCGGGCTTTTTGGGCCATTGTTAGCAATGGAAAGAAAGATCCTGACGCCATTACCGGTTCCAATATAGCCCCCGCAGTGTGGGAAGGGCACTTCGGGGGTCTATACTCTATAGTGGATCTTAATTTACCTTCCTCAGTTGATTCTTCCCCTAATACAGCTTGTCGTGCTGAAGTTATCCCACGAATTAAAATTAAAGAGGTTGAAAATGCCATCTTTATGCTCATACCTAATAAAGCGCCGGGCCTGGACAAAATTCCAGGCGACCTTTTTAGGTCTGAACCTACGGTATGGGCTCCATACCTATGTGTCCTTTTTAACTCCATCTTGTACGGCGCAGATCCGCTAGTAACCTGGCGTGGTGCTGAGATAGTGCCTATTCACAAAAAAGGTTGTCCTTTACAGCCCTCGAATTATCGCCCGATAAGTCTAATTGATACGACTCAAAAACTATTCGGGCGCATAATTTTGAATAGATTACAGGCCTGGGAAGAAGAAAATACCGTTTTAAGCACTTTGCAGGCTGGCTTTAGGAAGGGTACTTCAACCCTTGATCAGATATTTCGTCTCCAGGTTATATTCTGGAAGACTGTGAGTGTAGAGGGTGGCAGCCTCTACCTCATTTTTGTTGATCTAAGGTCAGCATTTGATCTGGTTCCGAGAGAAAAGCTCTGGGCCGTTCTGCAAATGCTCAATGTTCCCCCTATCTCTTAGATGTTTTGAAGAATCTACACAAGGCCAACTTTGCTCAGGTTAGATGTGGGAAGTATGGCAAACTCTCCGAACGCTTCCCTGTTAGCCGAGGAGTCCGACAAGGATGCGTGTTAGCGCCTACGTTGTTTTGCCTATACATCAATGGGCTCATAAAACACCTTTTAGCCCTAAAAGATATTGATGTCCCTAGGCTCGCCTCGGGCAAGGTTCCTGCCCTAATGTTCGCTGACGACACTTTGTTGTTGTCACGCACTCCTATGGGAATCCAGCGAATTTTAGATGGCTTTGTAGACTTCTGTAGTGACAGGGGTCTTGAGATCAACCTAGCCAAAACGAAATTTATGATCCTCAACCCTCCTAAACGTACCCGACCCAGCCCAGTTCTGAATGGTATCCCCCTTGAAAGGGTGAAAACGTTCACTTACTTGGGGATTACACTCCAAGAAGATCTGGGCTGGGGAGGTCAGGTGGTTAATTCCACACTCAAGTTGACCCAAACAATAGGAGGTATGGCTAGATTGTTTAGCGGCACGGTTTTTAAACCAGCGGCACCAGTGGTAGAAATTTTTAAAACCCAAGCCAGATCTGCTTCAACCTATGGAGCAGAACTATGGGGTCATTCCAAAATAGATAGTCTATCGAGGGTCGAAAACTCCTTTATAAGGAAATTATTAAGTTTACCCCCTAGTACTCCGTTGGTCCCAATTAGACTAGATTTGGGACTGCTTCCTATTGAAGAGGTGGTGGCGGCCCGGCCTGTCCACTATTGGAAGAGATTATGGTCTAACCCAGACCTGGACATTTTTAGAGATGAATTTCTGGAACTCTGGCCCACACTTAAATATATGAAGATTCCCTGGTTAACCCACGTTAGGGACACCTGTTCCAAGATTGGTCGCCAGGAACTCTGGGACACCCCAGAAGGTTCCTGTCTATCTGTTTCTAAAACCAATCTTGTTGAAGAATTAAGATATTTCCATCTAACACGCTTGCACATGAATCCGAATATAGGCAGGCCGACTGAGCAGTTCCTTCAGATTAAACCGAATTATGGGAGGGAGTTATTTTTGGATTTGATCTTCCCCCCCGTTGCCAGGAAATTATATGTTCAATTTAGAATGGGTACCCTACCACTCAGGTCCTTTACTTCTAGATGGGACACCAATAAAAGCATTTCATGCCCAGCATGTGGCTACAAATTGGAGGATGAAATCCATATGTTCTTTGTTTGCCCAGCGTACCTTACCCACAGGAAACGTTGGGTAAAATCAATTTGTAGGAATCTTGGCTTCAGAGACTGCGCTAATGCCCTGCGAGTTTTAAAATACGACACCCATCCCCCAATTGTGTTCGCAGTTTCACGTTTTTTAAATGCTGTATGGTTTCAGCGTAGGAAATTTTCCACCAATTATTAATAATTTGAATATTTTAATCTGGTTATTTTATTCTGTTTTGGTGGTTAAAATGTGATCTGCTTTTTGATATATAATTGCTGTATTGTATTCTTGCTTTTATGGCCTTCGCGGCCGAAATAAAGTTTTTGAATGAATGAATGAATATAGGATTCAGACAACTAGCCAGTGCTGTGGTATTATGCTGGTAAGCATGGTTAAGAGCTACTCCTTGAAGCGAAAGCTCCAAAGCAAGATCTTGGACATGTTTTTTGATGGTGAATGGTTGTTTGGGAATCAAATGGATGATGCTTTGTAAGGTATTAAAGCCGGCAAAGAAACTGCCAGGTCACTGGGAGTTTTGCAACAATGTAGAACTGAGCCCTTCCAAGAAAGAGGCAGGTCTCCATCATAGTGGGGCTCATACCAAGGCTAGAGATACTCACCATACACCCTTCCTATCAACCTCCACAATAACTGCCAGGATTATATGCCATGTCAGCAACAGTCATATTCATAAATACAGTAGCAGTAATCCAACATAAGGAAACCACAAAAACGCAGACCCCAGCATAAAGGACAGGACGCTAGATGCCACTGACAATCTCGAGGTGCCAGATACCAAAGGAAGCCGAATACATTCCTGAAGCCCTATAGCAGGGAGAATGACTGCTTTCTACAACTAGAATGCAATCACTACAGACAGTTGGGTACTGGATGTTATCTAGAGCGGTTACACCCTGGAGTTCATTCAACATCCTCCAACAACCTCTCAAAATAAAACACAAGCCTCTCTATTTGTTGAAGGCAGAAAGTCGATACATGCTAAAGATAAATGCCATAGAGATAGTCCCAAAACAACATTGAAACATGGGGTTTTACTCTAGATACTTCCTGGCAAATAAAAGAAGGCTGCAATAGAGTGAAGACCCATCCTGGATTTACACTAATGTAATCCTTACTTGAGGAAACAAGCTTTCAGAATAGTCACATTTTGGGAAGTACTGCCCTTTCTAATAAGAAACGAATACATAGTAAGGATGATTATTTCCACATACCCAACCACAAGAAACATCGCAAATTACCATTAGTTTAGAGTACTTTGTTCACTTTGGCCTCCGATCCACCCATGAATTTTCACCAAATGTATGCATTTGGTGGCAGCCCACCTTCAAAAATTGGGCCATCAGTTGCACCCTTACTTAGATATCTGTATGATTAAAGGTTCATCTATAACATCTATCGACAACTCAATAGATGCCTGCATAGATCTGTTCAAGTCGTTAGGTCTTCGAATAAATGAAAATAAGTTGTTCGTGACACCATGAAGAAGAATTCACTTTCTGGGAGTCATAATAGATACCAGGACCGTAAAATAATTTTCATATCAAAAGAGACGAATGGCACTCTCAGCATTGGCAAAGCAGATGCTGCATCAAACAGAGACAACAGTACACCTCCTCAAAGGACTATTAGGCGAGATATCCTCCTGTATAGTGCTAATACAATTCTGAAGAATTCACATGAGACCTATACAGGAAGATTTGGACAATCAATGGACACAGACATCAGGTTCATTTGAAGACAAAATAGTGGTGATGCAAAAGATGAAAACAACTCTTCTCTGGTGGACAGCTCAAGACAACATAAGGTCAGGTCTTACTTTCCTCCAATCAAAAAGTGACCTGGTTGTCAGTACCGATGCCTGAATGGAAGATGGGGTGCACATCTCCAAGAGTTGTCAGCAATAGTACTCTGGACACCTCAGGAAATAACCCTGGATATAAATGTACTGGAGCTCAGAGCAGTCAGAAGGGCACCACAGTCTTTCCTCCCACGCATTTACAGATCAAAGGTGTCAGTCTGAACAGACAACAGCACCACCATGTTCTACATAATGAATCAAGGGGGGACAAACTCTCCGATCCTGTCAACGAAAGTCACAAAACTATGGCATTAGGTGATGCACAAATGAGTCATGTTTAAAGCGGAACATCTTACCGGTATCGACAAAGATCATGCATATTTCCTCAGCAGAACATTACAAGACTGTCAAGAGTGGGTGTTTAAGGATACCGTGCTAAATCAAGTATTTAATCACAGGGGGAAACCAAATATAGATCTGTTTGAAAAAACCAGCAACAAGAAATGCAGTTTTTACGCAAAAAGGCACCCACACATGAATTCCTGTGGGAATGCTCTTTTGATATGCTGCTACAAGATGTATGATCACGCCTTTCTACCAATTTCCCTGATCCCAAATTGATAGCAAAAATGAACCCTGCACACTGATTCTCATAGCTCCGTCCTGGCCCAGAAAAATAATGGTTCTGGGATCTGATGCACCTGATACAGGATTGGGCAATTCTACTGAAACTGACAATGGATCTCCTATCCAGTAACAAAGGTTAGGTACTTCATCCCAATCCACAATCTATAAAATTGTACTCTAGTGCCAGTACTAGACATTTGATTAGCAGGTACATGGGGGGCACACTTACCTTCCTGAAGTATTACTGCCTGGAAGCAGTTACAAACAGAGATGGAGTGGTGGGGCAGGCAATTCTTAATCATCTGTTAAACTGAAAGTGAGCCTGTTTTCTTTCCCACCATTTTAATGTGATGTATATAATGCTTAAGAATGTTAATACTGTTTGCTGTTCTGATTCAAGCACATGAATCAATTTAAGATCAACGATTTACTCAACTGTAACTGTGGTTCTCCAGTTCTGGTATTTTTTTTATAGATTCTCATGCAAGCCACCCTCCTCCCCAAAAAAGTGGCTTAACCCAGTCATTTCAACTGTGATATGGTCTTTCAACAGCTTGTGCTATGAAAGCTGATGTGTGAACTCCTCGGTGGGAGGTGTACCAAAGCACGTTCACCTCATTTGCAAAAGTTTGGGCTTTATATAATGAAATGGATGTAAAAATAAAGTGAGCACTGCCTATTGCCTTAATAGGTGTCAGTGCTTTATACCGCTATTTCAAAGTTACAGAGGGACTCCCACTTCAATGACGGAGTAAGATTCCTGCATGTGAATCTATGAAAGATACCAACGCTGGAGAACCACAGTTACAGGTAGGTAACTTGATTTTTTATCTTTCAGAAGACATGCTAATTACAGTTTTTGCATTCCAAAATCAGTGTCACGCTAACATGCTGCCAGCTGAAGTACCAAACTATATTTTTTACTTATTCCGTCCCTGCAGTTCTACCAAGCGTCCAAAATCCATTGACGACAGTGAAATGGAGAGTCCTGTCGATGACGTGTTTTACCCTGGGACCGGCCGATCCCCAGCAGCAGGCAGCAGCCAGGCTAGCGGCTGGCCAAATGATGTAGATTCAGGTACAGATATTACCTAATACTTGTTAAGTTTAAGGTGGACTTTGGATTGAGGGGCCAAAGATGGGCAAGGGGGTGCATTCACTTACTTGCCACAGGGATGTGCACCTTACACCACACAAAGGTGGGCGAGCCAACAAATGAACAGGTAGAGCCGAGCCACTGATCTTGCTTGGCTCTAACAGTCTGTGTAAGGGCCGAGCAATGAAAATGTTTGGCATATAAATTGAACAGCATAGAAACATATCAAGTGTCCGCAACAATCAAAAAGGTGTATTTCTTTAACAAGCTGAAGTGTTTCATGTTAGCACTTCAGACTATATTAGTGCTTTGAGAAGTATTTAGAAAACATGAACTTAGAAACTTTCATGCCTCCCCGCCGTGATGATAATGCCATTAATGAACTAAGAGGCGAGTCAGTTGTCATGTGCATCTTTTAAATGTGGCCTAGATTTGTATTATGCATGAAGCAACATTACGATCTATTACATCAAACACAAGAGGTTTTTTCAATGCACAAGATGTTCTCATATGCAATAATGGAGAAAATGAGGCACAGTGAATACAATATTTGCCTAGCATCATAAAGGTTAATAAAGTGTCAAGTGGGGAAGCCAGGACTGATCCCATGTTTTCTGATTGCACACTGTGCAATTCAGCCATTAGATAGGTATTTTCTTTCTCTCCTGGTTTACATAAAAAGTTAATGTTTTGATTTTAATTCCTGGCAAAGGAAATTTGAGTGTGGCAGCAGTCAGAAGACACATTAAAGTTCAGCTTAGTTTACACTCAAGACCACATAGTTCTCTTCCTTCATCAGAAAGAAGTAGGAGAGCAACAGTTGAGTCGCTATGAGATCAACAGGTTTTTTTCTCATCTGAGAAGACTTCTGTGTTTATAAAAAATGAATTGTGGGAAATGTCTCTAGTTTAAGTGGTGGGCTATCCTCTGAGATCTGGAGGCTCTAGTTACGAGTGTGAGCCATGGGTTAGGAGTGTCTGACAATAGTTTCAGTGGCAATCCAAGGGTTGGGAGTTTGAGACTGTAGTTTCAATGGCAAGACAAGGGTTGGGAGGTCATGGCTAACTTCTAGTGTTCTAGGTTGTGAATTCATGACCCTAATTTCAGTGGTGAGCTTGAAGCTGTAAAGTCAATTCTAGTTTCAATGTGAGCCACTATGTAAGCATTTATGACTCCGGCTTCAGTCATGCATGAGAGTTCATAACTGTTATTTCAGTGGTAAGCCAATGGATTGAGAGCTTCTGACTATGCTTTCAGTGGCGGTCTGTGTTGCACTAGTTCATGACTCTAGATGCAACAGTGGAACATGATTTAGAGGGCATGATACAAATTTCACTGAATTGTCATGGGGTGACGTTCATAATTCAAATTTTGGTGGTGAGTCCTGCATCTGATAGAGACTTTTAGCTGCAGATTCCTTACTTTAGGAATATTTCCCAGGCATCAGTCTGGATCCAGAAATATTTTTACCAATCCACTTGAGCGCCAGTAGGTGGAGTTGTTCATCACCACATTGCATCCTTGGTTTTGTCCATGCCAGAAATGACGTGCGTGGTGCCTATACAGGCACCACCCCCAGCACGCTGACCTCAGTTCCTTCTTTTCCGCTCCCATCAGTGCAGATTCATACGACCTTCTCTCAATTGTTTTTCGACTGTATTTTTTAACCGTTTTGTCGACTTCAACCATACATCTCAGAAGAAACCAACTTGTGCCTAGCCTTGTGGTGCTTGTCAAAGGCAAATGTCTCTGACAGGCCCCCACTTGGTGTGACTGTGGTGCTTGGACCGGACCACGTCTCCAAGGCCTGCATGGACTGCAGGACCATGAATCTCGAGGCTATCTGCGAGTGGGCCATTAAACTTCTGGCCTCTCGCAATGCGTCCCTGCACCACTCCAGGTTCTGTTCGCAAGCAAGATCCTGGGACCACTCTCAAAGTTGCCTGTGCCTGTTATTATTGTGATCCCGGTCTTCTTCAGGCAAGTCCCACAAGATGTCAAAGAGCTCTTTGACTTCTCCACGCTATCCCCATTATTTAGGCGAGGTTCGAGAACGATGCCACCAGTCCAGGCCCTGCTCCCAGGTCATCCCAGAGCCGTTCGACCCCCGATCAACTTCGAGAATTTTGTGTGGCCATGAGTCTCATTTTTGGGTTGGTGGCCCACTCTGAGGCACCTTCGGGCCCCATGGCTGCAGGAGCGACTCCGACTCGGACTCCGCTGGTGAGTCCGCCTTCAGCATCAGTCGGGCCCTAGGGGTCTATTGGTGGAACCGGATTGGACCCGGTTGCGGCTTCGCAACCTCCTGCAGGGACCGTTCCAGTAGTGCCGTTCTCAGCACTGTAGATGCCCATCAGCAGTGCCAAACACGTTGGGTTTCCTGACTCTGATACGGAGCTGGACATGGCCCACATGGCCTCAATTGGAGACGGAGGCCTATTTCCCTAAAGGGCCCTCTGAGGAACACAAATTGAGGTGATCTGAGGATCCCTATAGATATTCCAACCTCCTAGCAGAGTCCTTGGCCGACGTCACCTGGTATGAAGACCTGGCTAATGCCAGTAGTCTGGACACCTCACTAGACACTGGCCCCCTCTCTCCTCCCACAGTGGCCATGGAAGAAGGGGCTTCATGTACAACAGTTGTCTGGAGGGCCGCTGAGGTCCTGGACCTTCAGCTGCTCACAGATGAGGTCAACACCACAGACTAGATGTTCGGACTAAAACAAATAAAACTGTTGAATAGAAAGCAAGAAAATAGGGTTTACAAAACAGAACGCTAATGGATAGCAATGGGCAGAGTTGCTTTCTAGGTCAGCTAGCCACGTGTGCCCAAAAAGCATTACACAACCGTGTCTTAATTACCTTGGGTGGTTAGTACAAGCATATGTATTTAGTTTTCAGCATTGATAAAATAATTGACCACTTCATTGTGTACTTGAGCGTGTGAATGGATTAGACAGTCAATTTGTGTTGTTTTGTTGGAGAACAGTAAAAACAGATATGAAAGCAAGGTCCATAAGGTCACTATTTACATATTTCAACAACCTTAATTTGAATTATGAGTTATGTTGGTCAAGTGTTAACCGCAAAGATTTTAATCTAGTTTCTTAACGTAGATATGATAGAGGCATACTGATTATTGTCTGTCTGATGACTATTCAGCAGTGACACATTGTGAACTTGTTAAAATGATGGAGAGGAATTCAAATATCCTTAATTATATTTATTGGGGTACTCAAATGTTTCTCTGTTCTGCTATCCATTGTTGGTATTCAGACATTTAATTCTAATGAAATTGATCAGTTTCTGAGAGAACTATTGCCTTGTATAAAATGTTATCATTCAAGCCTCTTATATGCGTCTTTAATTTAAAAATCAATCTTAGTTCTTTCTGAAGAAGTTTTTTGTTGCAGGTGTTTGATCGACAGAATGTGTTTCAAGCATTTTACCTCATCCTTGATGTGACCCTTCTCTAAGGAATGAGACATCATTTTGGTTTTGCGTCATGTCCAGCGGATACTGCTGGGATGCTCTCTGTTCATACTGTCACCTTGCTGGTGGTCAATATATCTTAGTCCAAATAGAAAAAAAATTAGATATGACATTCTCAGTGTTAGTGTGTGTGTGAGTTCCCAGGGCATATTAATTCCCAGATCAGTGTCTTTGGTATTCTCTGTTAATCTACATACACAGCAGCTACCACCAGGATGATGACTGGTTAAGAGTGATAGACCTTACAATGTGAATTGAGAGGCCACATGCACTATTTGCCTCGATTCATTATGTATTAAATTGTCCTTAATATTGCATGCTCATCTAAAAGCGGCTTTCACAGTAAATACAGCCTCTATTAAGAAAGTGTCAACATGTGTACATTAGCTACTGTACACTGTTGCCACACGTCCCCACAGGGAATTTTAAAGGCAGTCGCCAATAAAGCTCCTGAATATTGTTCCAGGTCCCTGTCTTAGCTTGTTTAATCATTTTTTGAAGCTACTTCTTTGCTAACATTTTAATTGTCGGGTTGTTTGCTTGTTCCTTGAACTTCCAAACAATTGTAAAAATTCAGTAGTTTGGTTGTCATTTAAAATGTACTTTTTGCGCCATCACAGGAAACTTTATGACTACTTTAATCTTCTTGCATATCATATAAAAATAAGCTGCACACAGTTGAAGATGATATGTTGGCTGGATGTGGTCCCCACCTACCTGAGCATTTTCTTTGCACTTTATACCCCATTTTTCAATAATCTTCATTTATCAATACAGAGGCAGAGACCTTCCCTTGCAATGGGTGGCCTTGTTTTAGGTAAATGAGTGTCAAAAACAGGCTGCTTACTAACTTCCTTATACTGAATGACCCTCTTACCCTCACAGAACTACTGAAGGAGACCTGTCAATCATCCAGTACTTTGCCAGTCCATATCAATAAACCACCCATCACCAACTGATCAGGCATGAAATAGCTGAGGAGGTCTGCCCCATACTGCTGGCCAGTAGAGGACTTTATGTGTTTCAATATCTCTGTTGGAATGATGGTTTGGACGGGTAGGGTGAAAGGTTGCGGTTGAAGAATTCGGGCAGGAGCAGCTGCTGCTGACTGGGACAGCTGGATCTTAATAAAACTTACCTTGGTTCACCACGTTTGTTGAGGATTTAATAAGACTCTAATTTATTCCACCACTGCAGTTCTCAACTAGCTGCAAACTATAACCGCTTAATGACATCTCACAGTGACAATCATATATGGGAAGATAGCAGATTTCCCCACTGTCTCTCCCTCCAACCTATCCCTGCTCAGGAACATAAACTTTAAACTACAAACCTCAGAATGGACAACCCTTTGTGGTAGCCAGCTAAGTGGACTATGCTCATAAAAAATATCATGAAGGGACCTGCAGAGCTGTTCAAAGTTGGAAGCTTATTGAAAACCAAAATCTGTGCATCTCTCTCTCACACTCCTCCAGTCATCACACTGCTAAGAATTGCATTCCACAACACAGTAACCATACCTCTGTGGTCATCACGCACAACATGGAAACACTTCCCACATAGGATCAAAACAAAGACAACACCCTTTCAACCACACACCCTCAAGATTGTAGTACGCCATCCATGAAAGCAAGGTAATAATGACAGGAGTGGAACCCGTTAACCCAGGTGAGACCGGATAAATTAGTATAACAATATAACAGCGTCTCAACTGGGAAACATTTAGCAAGGACAGTTAGAGAAAGAAGTCTCTATCATACACAAGGGGAAGGGAACAAAGGGAGACCACGAGGAAGTGATGTAATTAAGTTTTTAGTAATTGGAGGTAGTTATAGCAGCACTACTACACAATTAAGGAATATAGTGACCAAAATACACAAGTGGGTACTGGGCGTACCAGTGATAAGTGACGGCGCAGTGACACAAAGTGTAGACTACAGCGTGAACGGCGAAAAAATAATAATAATTATTACAGACATTGGTCAATGAGAAGACAAGTATATACACATTTGGTTGCCAATTGCGTTAGTTAAATTGACCACTAAAATGCCAAGGTTCTGTACTGGGTGGTCGACGGCGTTTCAACCTGATCGATTTCAGGTCATCATCAGGACAATTGGTCACATAATTTACAAGTTTAGTGCTGTAAGGAGAAAGGAAATGGAAAAGAATAAGAATAAGTGGCCCGAAGGGGGAGAGGAGTATTTAAGAGGCACCAGGAGCCGGTGGCATTACCTGGGAGCCGCAAGAAAGAAGCCAATCTGGGCGGTCAGAGGTCCAGTATAAACAATAATGGGGTCCAAAAGTGGGGTCAGCGTACGAACGAATCACAGGGCAGCTGTGGGGGTAGGATAATAGAAATTAGAGAGGGGGAGCAGCTGTAGGTGCCTGAATCGATCAAGAGAGAGTGAAGAGTTACCTGATCCTGGGGGAGAGGACGGGTAAATCCTGGAGCAATAGTAGATGTGGCAATCTGCGGGAGAAGGTGTGGGTGTAAATATGGAAACGAAGCCACGGGTGGGAGGAACAGGAGAACATGGGGGAGGCGAACACGGGGGAAAGAATTCTTACCTAATTGAGGCCACATGTGTCGATAAGTAGCAGTCCAGTGGGCGTCTAATCTTACGCGCCGGTGATCGATAGCGGCCTGATGCGGGGTAAATCCGATGAGAGAGACCGGAGACGAGTGAAGCGTCCTGAACTTCCATCTCGTGGTGGGCCGTGAATATGAAAAGGGGCGGTGGAGAAGCGTTGTGTGAGAGACGCATAACTAGACAGGGAAGATTAGTAAAGTACCCCTGGGGGACTAACTGAGAGGGAGATGTACGGATCGGGTGTCCCGGGGGAACTGACCAAGGGGAAAGGAAGAGAAAGACACTACAGGGACAGGAGTTCAAGGCTGCAGTGTGGACAGAAAGAGGTGCAAATTATTAAATTCATACAATTGCCAAGTATATTGTAATAGAAACATTAGAGCAAAAAAATTACTCAAGAACATGAATATTTCAAGGGGGAGCTGACCCAAGAGGAAAAGAGGAAAAGGACACTACAGGGACAAGAGTACAAGGCTGCAGTGTGGGCAAGAAGAGGTGCAAAATATTAAATACATACAATTGCAAAAGTATACTGCAAAAGAAACATTAGAGCAATTAAATTACTCAAGGACATGAATATTTCAATTTGGAAGACTTAATATAATCAATAGAGAGCATCACTCGATGCCTCTGGGGTACATGCATACAATGCATGGTGAACAGCAGGCGAACAATTGTGTGCGAGCGAATCAAAAAAATCAAAAAAATGAAAATAGAGAAGAGAACATAGTTATGCACACAGTTAGAACAATATAAGATCTATCAGTTGGCAATTCACCCATTATCTTTGGGATACAGTCATGTGAAGTATAGGAAGGATATGGTGATCAGGTGTGATAAGGGAGTGGGCAGGCAAAAAGGGGGAGGGAAAGGGAGGGAGGGGGGAGGGGGGAAAAGGAGGGGTGGAGTGGGAGGGGGAAGAGGGGTTACACAGGGGATTTTTATCTCCGAGAGAAGGTACCCTGGTGGTGCGTGAGGTACCAGTAGGGGGATAGTATCAAGGGAGTCAAAGTGATAATGGAGAATTAGGGTCCAGTAATGACAGCATTCCATTCATCTAGAGTGTTCAATCCAATGTGACAGTGTCGCAACGGGAGATCCAATGGCATTCGCATTTATTCAACAGAAGTCGCAAGTTACCCCCACGGGTAGGGAGTGTTGGATGGTCAATCACTTGCCATGTAAAATCTGTTTCAGTGTGGTTTTTTTCTTTAAAATGACTACCCAGTGGTGCTGTAACAATGTTGCATCTGATGCGGCTTTGATGTTGGAAGATCCGTTGTTTAACCATCTGGGTTGTCTGGCCAATGTACAAGAGGTTGCAAGGGCACCGTATCACGTAGATGACGTTTGTAGTTCGACAGTTAGAAAATTGTCTGAGGGGATAGGTATGCCCTGTAGTGATGAACTCCTTAGTGTTTGAAGTCAAATTGCATGCTAGACAGGTTTGGCACTTGAAGTTTCCAATGATGGGGGGAAGACCCCACATGGAGGTCAATGACTGCATTCCCTTATCCTTTGTAGGCCATGTGATGGCATGTACTAGTTTGTCTGCTATATTGGTGCCTCTTTTATAGGAAAAAAGAGGAGGTTCCTTAAAGGAGGGGTAAGATCGCAGGATGGTCCAGTTTTTTTTTATGACCTTGCTGATCTTATTACTAGAGGGACAGTAGGTAGATACAAAGGTGATCCGTTGGTTGATCCGTTTGGTCGTTGGGCTAAGGAGGAATTCTCTGTGGCAGTACCATGCCCGTTTGGAGGCATGGGAAACTATGCGTTTGGGGTATCCTCGGTTGATCAATTTTTCAGAGAGAACGGCCGCTTCTCTAAAATAATCTTTACGCCATTTACAGTTTCTCCTGATGTGGAGAAACTGACCGTAGGGTAGTCCATCTTTGAGACCTCTGGGGTGGTAGCTAGAATACATCAGTAGCGTGTTGCGTTTGGTGGGTTTGCGGTACAGTGAAGTACCCAAGACACCTTTGTCAGCATGTAAGGTGAGGTCGAGGAAGGGGAGGTCATTGAGCCTGACATCAGAAGTGAATTTGAGGTGCGTTTGTGAGTTGTTGAGCCAGATTATAAAGGATGTCAGGTCATCTTTGGTACCCTGCCATAGTAGAAGGATATCGTCGATGTAGCGACGCCAAAGGTTGATGTTATTGAGAAATGGGTTGTCATTAGATAGAAAAATGGTGGTTTCTAGGTGATGTACATACAAGATCGCAAAATTTGGGGCGAAGCATGCGCCCATGGCAACTCCTTTTACTTGGAAGAAGAAGGTGTTTTTTTAAAGGAAGTAGTTATTTTTAAGTGCAATTTGTAGGAGATCCATGATGAAGTTGCTAGGAATACGGTGTGGTCTAGGGAGTGTGTCCAAAAAACATTTGATTATGGCCAAACCATCTGTGTGAGGTATATTGGTGTACAATGATTCTATGTCAAGTCCTACCATGAGATTGTTGTCGATATCATAGGGCCTATCCTCGATGATGTTAATGAGGTGGATACTATCTCTTACAAAGGTGTCGGTTAAAGGTACAAAATCCTTTAAGAAGAAGTCGATATATTTGCCCAATGGTTCCAATATGGAGCCACAACCAGAAACAATCGGGCGTCCTGGTGGATCGCTAGAGTTTTTGTGGATTTTGGGAAGCACATAGATTACTGGGGTGCGGGGATAATTCCTGAGTGTAAGGCTGTACCGAATCTTCTAACATCAAAGCTGCATCAGATGCAACATTGTTACAGCACCACTGGTTAGTCATTTTAAAGAAAAAAACCACACTGAAACAGATTTTACATGGCAAGTGATTGACCATCCAACACTCCCTACCCGTGGGGGTACCTTGCGACTTCTGTTGAATAAATGCGAATGCCATTGGATCTCCCGTTGTGACACTGTCAACAATGGATTGAACACTCTAGATGAATGGAATGCGGTCATTACTGGACCCTAATTCTCCCTTATCACTTTGACTCCCTTGATACTATCCCCCTACCGGTACCTCACGCACCACCAGGGTACCTTCTCTCGGAGATAAAAATCCCCTGTGTATCCCCTCTTCCCCCTCCCACTCCCCCCCCTCCTTTTTCCCCCCTCCTCCCCCCTCCCTCCCTTTCCCTCCCCCCTTTCCCTCCCCCTCCCCCTTTTTGCCTGCCCACTCCTTTATCACACCTGATCACCATATCCTTCCTATACTTCACATGACTTTATCCCAAAGATAATGGGTGAATTGCCAACTGATAGATATTATATTGTTCTAACTGTGTGCATTACTATGTTCTCTTCTTTATTTTCATTTTTTTGATTCGCTCGCACACAATTGTTCTCCTGCTGTTCACCATGCATTGAACGCATGTACCCCAGAGTCATCGAGTGATGCTCTCTATTGATTATATTCAGTCTTCCAAATTTAAATATTCATGTCCTTGAGTAATTTAATTGCTCTAATGTTTCTTTTGCAGTATACTTTTGCAATTGTATGTATTCAATATTTTGCACCTCTTCTTGTCCACATTGCAGCCTTGTACTCCTGTCCCTGTAGTGTCCTTTTCCTCTTTTCCCCTTGGTCAGCTCCCCCTTGAAATATTCATGTGCTTGAGTAATGTTTTTGCTCTAATGTTTCTTTTACAATATACTTGGCAATTGTATGAATTTAATAATTTGCATCTCTTCCTGTCCACACTGCAGCCTTGAACTCCTGTCCCTGTAGTGTCTTTCTCTTCCTTTCCCCTTGGTCAGTTCCCCCGGGGCACCCGATCGGTACATCTCCCTCTCAGTTAGTCACCCAGGGGTACTTTACTAATCTTCCCTATCCCGGTCTAGTTATGCGTCTCTCTCACGACGCTTCTCCACCGCCCCTTTTCATATTCACGGCCCACCACGAGACGGAAGCTCACAACGCTTCACTCGTCTCCGGTCTCTCTCATCGGATTTACCCCGCATCAGGCCGCTATCGATCACCGGCCCGTAAAATTAGACGCGCACTGGACTGCTACTTATCTACACATGTGGCCTCAATTAGGTAAGAATTTTTTCCCACGTGTTCGCCTCCCCCATGTTCTCCTGTTCCTCCCATCCAGTGGCTTTGTTTCCATATTTACACCCACACCTTCCCTTCCTCCCGCAGATTGCCACATCTACTATCGCTCCAGGATTTACCCGTCCTCTCCCCCAGGATCAGGTAACTCTTCACTCTCTCTTGATCGATTCAGGCACCTACAGCTGCTCCACCTCACTAATTTCTATTATCCTACCCCCACAGCTGCCCCGTGATTCGTTCGTACGCTGACCCCACTTTTGGACCCCATTATTGTTTATACTGGACCTCTGACCACCCAGATTGGCTTCTTTCTTGCGGTTCCCAGGTAATGCCACCGGCTCCTGGTGCCTCTTAAATACTCCTCTCTCCCTTCGGGCCACTTATTCTTATTCTTTTCCATTTCCTTTCCCCTTACAGCACTACACTTGTAAATTATGTGACCAATTGTCCTGATGATGACCTGAAATCGAGCAGGTTGAAACGCCGTCAACCACCCAGCACAGAACCTTGTGGCCTCCCTTTGTTCCCTTCCCCTTGTGAATGATAGAGACTTCTTTCTCTAACAGTCCTTGCTAAATGTTTCCCAGTTGATACGCTGTTATATTGTTATCCATGAAAGCAAGCGCTTCTGCATAAGAGTAATAAGCGCTTTACATATGGTACAATATAATTGGCAAATGATTGTCTTCTCTAAGACTCCACTGGGTCATAGCATATGAGATCCCTCTAAATTGTTCAAGCCTAAAATCGGGCAGTTTAGGGAAATAAATTCTTAGCATGCAGAAGCCCAGAGATACAGAGTGCCCATCTGCTTACATCCTCTGGGGACAGCAACTCTTGAGCACACTCAGTTTGTGGTCTTACAGAAGATTCAACTGCCAAAAAAATACAAATATAGTTATTTTAGAGGCTTTACTTGTTGACAAAAATCTGAAACCAAGTTCAAATGTTTAAAAACACCCAAGACTACCTTCAAAATGGTTGACTGCAAAGACTCACAATACTTGTGATATCATAATTAAGTTGGTGCCCAAGAGAACTTTAGTGCCAAAAGATTTTTTGAGGTTCAAAGTTAATTCCCACACTGTCTTAAGCACACAAAATGTCTTCAGCTGCAAAAGATCTTGGAACGTTATGATGTTTTACCAGATCCTGAGTGCCCTCCATAAATGTAGGTCACCGTTGTTAATAGGAACCGCATTTTTTCAGAATAAAAGTGGTACCTAGAAGTTGTATGTGCTGATTACTAAGCTCCTACTCTTTCGATTGGAAAAACTCAACTTCAGAATTTGCTTTTCTTCTAGACAAAGAAGCAGAACTAAAATGTTTAATTATTCTCAAAGTGGATCCTTCTGTGAATATAATATAACACATTCTTGTTCTAAATGAATCAGTGAGTGGAAGCTGTTTTTACGTGTACATCTGTCTTTTCTTCAGTCTAAAGTCCTGACAGAAAGCTTGTCAATCCAGTTCAGCTTTAATAAAAAGGCACCCTCGTCTGAATTCAATATTACAGCTAGAGATAGGAGGTCCCAGAGCCAAACTCCAGGAGAGGGACACCTGTACAAGAAATTAAAAAATATCTGCATTTCTAATACATTTGTTATGAATAAAGATCCCACTGCAGGCTCATTGACAATAAATAGTCAACACATTTGCAGCTCTATCTGGAAGTGACAGAGGGTCCTAAGAATTAAATGAACAACACATTGAGTTCATTCCTGAGAATACGTAAGTAGACGTCATATTCTCCATGGAAAATGGGGAAATTCATGGCTGGTGACCATGAGTCTTGAGACTGTTGGAGGATGCTCCCTGTGACCTGACTGCTTCCGCAGCAAAGTGCTAGTCTCCCAGAATACACTTCTGTCCATAGAGGAGGACCACAATTACTGCCCCCCCCCCCTCATCATGCTCTGGAGAGAGTGCTGCTGGCAGCTGAAAGAGAGACAAGGAGACAGCCCTTACTACTTGTATCCCTGGGAGAGGCGTCTGCTGAAAATTGTGGTAGGTCACTAGTTTCCCATATCTGGAACCTCTTTCTTTAAGTGGGTTAGAATAGTGAGCCAGCTGCACTTTCTGAACAATGACTAATGATGAGGAACCTTGCTTTGATCAAAGAGCATGCCGATAAAGAGGACCCAGGTTGAGGAAATATATCTGATAGAGACTACTAGTCGCAGATTCCTTAATGTAGAATCATCCCCAGGCGTGAGACTGGAGCCGGAATTTTTTTTGCCACAGCATCTCTGCGCACCGGGGGCGGCACCACGTGACTCCGCCCAGACGTTGTCCACGGACGTGACGTCAGCGAGGTCACATAAGTCCCACCCCTGCGCGCTGACATCAGTTTCCTTATTTTTCACGTGCAACACGGATCCGGAGTGAATTCCCTTGACCTGTTTTCAGGCCTCTTTTAACGCCTTGCGTTGGGAACAGTGTGCAATGCCTTCGGGTTTCAAGTCGTGTGCTTCTTGTGCGCGTCAGATGTCGGCGACGAACCCTCACCCTATTTGTATGTGGTGTTTGGGCGAGCACCATGATTCTACGGACTGCGACGCTTGTCAGCATCTCAAGCCGAAGTCCCGGCGGGAGCGCCGGATGAAATAGCATTCGGCCCACTTGTCCAGATCGGTCTCATCACAGCGTCCGTCCCCTACCTCAGAAGGGTCCAGAAGCCGCCGATTCCAGCTGCGGCATCGTCCTTCACCGAGGTCCCATGGGCGTCGCTCGCCCGCCGGTAATTCCAGCAGCTTGCCATCTGAGGCCTTGTCCTCATTCTGCAAAGGGCGTGGGTTCCTCTCGGGACGTGCGCCCTCACCCGTCGCCACCCTATCCACCTTTTCCTGGCATTGGGGCGACAAGGGCCCAAATGAAGGCCTACGCTATGGCTCTGCAGGCTTCTTTGGGCCCCCCCCTCCTCTTCCTGAGACATCCGTGGATCCTTCGCCATGCGCGGGGCCTTCTCCGGACTGCCGACAAGTTCAGCTTCAGGTTTTGGAGGTGTGGTGTCGTCGAGGTGCGGCCCTACGGGGTTCCCCTCTTCAACCCGCGGCGTCCCTGCCTCGCCGCAAAACCCCGCGGGGTTCCCTGTGGTGTCGCCGGGACTCACGGCTCAGCACCAATTCCCCCTCGGTCCTCTGGGCAGGCGGCTGTCTTACCGGAGGCCGAGCCGATGCCTTTCCAGCGCCGACGGCTTTCCTCCCCGAGTCCCTCTCGGTCCTCTGCGCAGGCGGCTGCCTCATCAGAGGTCGAGCCGGCGCATTTTCGGCGCCGTTCATTGGCTGCTTTGGCTCCGAACCCACCCCTTTCTCCTATGAGGCACGTGGTGGTGGAGGTTGACTGTGCAGCCCTGGTGCACACTTCGGCGCCGATCGAGGACACACCGGTGCCCATGGTGGACTCCCCGGCGCCGTCCCGACGTCAGATTGTCGACCCTTCTCCGGATGTCCCTTCCTCTCCGAAGGATTGTCATCTCCTTGTCTCCTCTTCACCGGAGACTGGGCGCCGCATCGTTGCTTTTTCCCCGGCAGCTTCCAGGGCGGGATCTACGCCATCTCCGCGTCCACAGCCCCCGGACCCGCTCTCCCGCGCCTTGCAGTTGATTGCCCCGCAGGTTTCTCCGCCTTCTTCGGATACCCCTCAGGCCCCTCACTCGTCCATGGGTCTTCCATCCTCCAGGGGCTGGCCATTTCTTCCTGCAGCAGGGCACGAGGATGGGCGGCTTAGTTTGCAGCCCCACGACGCACTACGGAGGCGAGTGTTGCCTTTGTCCGGGGCATCTCCAGGGCCACCAGCATTTTGCAATTGGGCAACCCGGTCGCTCCACTCCCAATGGACCACTTGTTGGAGGTTCTCCACCAGGGCTCTGGTGGAGGGGAGCCGCTTCTTCCATTTGAAGCTTCACTCCACAACTCTCTTCTGGGGGCATCCTGCTACGGGGGATCCGGTGCCTCAGTCGCTTCTCCACCGCCTCCGTCCTGTCCCGCACGATCCAGTCTGCCTTTTTTCCCACCCATATGCCCAGGGCCCTGTCCTGCAGACTGCTTTTCTTTCCTTGCCTTCAGTGTTGCTCCCTCCGTCACGGGAGGCCCGGCGGTGGACTCCTGGGGGCGTAACATTTTCACTTACACTAGTGCTGCTCTGCGAGCGCTCAACATGCTTTGTGTGTTGGCCAGGGCTACCTCCGACCTATGGGATTCCGCGGAGTCCCTTCTGTCTCGCACCTCCCACGAAGGTGCCCGCACTGATCTGCGGCGCCATGTGCTGGATGGTCGGGAGTTGGCTGCATTTATTCTCCGTTCAGCCTTGGATGTCTCTGATTCTCTCGCCCGCGAGTTCTGTGGCCCTCCACCGCCATGCTTGGTTGCGGGATAGCGTCTTTCCGAAGAATATTCGGGGGCGTCTTTTTGACCTGCCTTTTGATGGGATTTTTTTATTTAACAGCCACACGGACTCCGCTATTCAACGACTCCTTGCGGGTCTCCGTCCTCCTCCCCCTCCGTAAGCTTCGGCTTGTCGGTCCTCAGGTGTCTTATGGGATGCGTTTATCCCACCTTTCTCTTTGGGCCTAGTGTTTCAGTTGGCCCGTCTGTGTGCTGTGTGTGGCTTGGAATGCCTTCAGGGTCCTTAAGTTGGCCCCTCTGTACTTTTGGCTGCTGGAACGGCCCTTCAGCTTTTGTGGTGTGTGATTTTTGGCTGTTAGTGAAGTCGTTTAGGTCCTCAGGTTGGACCATCTGTGTTCTTTTTTGGCTGATTGGTAAGCCGCCTGTGGTGATACCCACAGGTCTTTTATGTTCTTAACCTCTGCTGTGGGTTTCCCTAAGAGGTGTTCCCCTGTTTTGTTTTGGGGCGTGTCGTACCCTAGGTGGGGTACTTGTAGGCTATTGTATAGCTCTGTCCTAAGCTGGACAGGTGTGGATCCCTTCTCGGGTTCCTCGCGTTTCCTGGCGTCACTGTATACCGCTTGGTGCGGTCTTTTTTCTTCCGCCTTGCCTGTCGTACATTTTACCCTTTGTTCTTGCAGGATATCTGCTTCTGTGCGTTTTGCCTTCCCTCTTCAACCTCTGGATCGCCAGACCGACTTTTGTCATGCCGTCTACGGTGTCGTGTCTTGGTGTTTCCACCTTATTATCTGACATTTCGGCCTGGTCCTCTACCTTGTGTTCCAGGGGGGCTTGGATATTCCTGGGGTTCTCCTGTTTTCTGGTTGCCCGCTTTAGGTCTGTACTACATATTTCTCGCTTCTCGGGGGTCGATTCGTGTCCCCCCCCACCCTCGGCTGCTTCCTGGGGGGTTCTTCTCCTCCTTATCTTCTGGCCGATCCCACTTCTCTTCATGGGCCGGGTTGTGCCACTGGGACGGTCCTTCTCTGGGGCTTGTTCTGGTGTTCCCTTGCCTCTGTCTTTGTCTTGCACTCAGCTTGTTCTGGGCACACTGTTTCATAGTATTTACCAGCTGCCTGCTGAGCACGCTTGGTCGTTATGGTCCACCTCCGTGGGCCTCGGCATGTTCCCGTGTGCTCCTGTCCCTTGCTGGCTGGAGCTTTGAGCGACTGTGTCTTCCTTTTCATGTATGCGCTTATCGGCTGTGGGGCCTTTCCTGCCTTGTCCCCTGCCTCGGGGCTGATGCCCGTTCAGCTGTCCCCTTCGCTGGGTGTGTTCTCCTTAGGCGGGCTCTGCCTCCGTCCCACCTCTTCTCCTTGGATTTTGCGGGTTGTTTCTTTTCTTCCTTTGGTGCTCTCTTGGTGCCGCCTGTCCCTCCGGGTTTTCTGGCAGACGTCCTTTGTCCCTTAGATAGGCTTGTGGTATCCTGTCATTCCCTTCTCCTTGTTCTTGCTTCCTTCTGCTTGGTGGGGGCTGGGCAGTCCTTCCTGTCTCCATGACATATCCCCTGTTGGGGCCTTGTGTTCTTCCAAGCTGGTGAGGTTCTCGCGCACACCCTCCTCCCCTCTGGGTATGGCTAGGGTATCTATTCTACATTAAGGAATCTGCGGCTAGTAGTCTCTATCAGATGTACAAGTTACTTACCTTCGGAACCGATGTATCTGGTAGAGACAATTCTAGCCGCAGATTCCTTCACGGCCCGCCCTTCCTCCCCGTTCTGCGAGGACCTTTCAGCTTGGTCTTCTACACTCGCCTCCCTCCGGGTGGCTTTGTCTTCTGCGGGTGCCCTCTTTTACTTCCTCCCTGGCGGGATGCTTCGTTCTGTTTATTTGTTCCACTCCTTCCTTTCTGGTAATTGGACGGTAGGTTCATGTGTACTTCTGCATCCCTCCACCCTGGTTATTCCAGTGTGGGGCCTACTCATAATCTTCTCCCTTTTTTTCATTGCTTGAGGTTTCTGACTCCTCTGCAGTCCTCTGGGTTGGGGTCTCTTGGCTGTGCCTCAGCCCTTAGCTCTTTACAGGGGATACGACACTCCTTGATAGTGTTGTCTTGGGGTAATTTGTCGTTACTCATCTGTTCCGGACTTGTTGCCCTTCACTGTTATAGATTGTGGTTGCAGACTTTCTGTTGTCTGCCACGACATTTTTTCACATGTTTTTCTGCCTCCAGGGAGGAGATCGCCTTCGCTTTACAGGGTTGCTTCTCAGAGCGGAGCTCTGCTCTTTCCCTTCCATGACTTTCAGTAACACAGTGCTTGGAACTGTCCCTAATGGTGCAGTTCCTCACCATTCGTTTCTTCACTTTCTGTTTCACTGATTTTTTTCGCACACTGTTCCCATACCCTCACAGTTTTGTTTGTGATGGCTCCGTGTGGTGGCGTGGAAAAGTTCTCCGAAGAAAACTGACGTCAGCGCGCCGGGGTGGGACTTATGTGACCTCGCTGACGTCCCATCCGCGGACGACGTCAGGGCGGAGTCACGTGGTGCCGCCCCCGGCGCACAGAGATGTTGCGGCAAAATAAATTCCGGATCCAGTCTCACGCCTGGGGAGAATTCTACGTTAAGGAATCTGCGTCTAGAATCGTCTCTACCAGATACATCGTTACCGAAGGTAAGTAACTTGTACATCTATTGCCGTACCTGGTACCAAGCGACTAGCATGGCAAGTGCTAGCCCTAAGCCCCTATAGGAGAAAAGTTGTCATTGCAAGAACATCGCACAGCATGGGAGACCCCTCATTAATATGGGAGCTAACAGCATGCTTACCAGTGCATCCATTAAGATGGAGATGTCTTTTGCCAGCTTGGGAATTCGGCAAGAAATGTCTGTGAACAATCAATCAATCAGACATTTGTGGCGCGCACTACTCACCTGTGAGGGTCTCAAGGCGCTAAGGGGGGGGGCTACTGCGCGAACAGCCAGGCCTTGAGAAGTCTCCTGAAGGTCAGCAGGTCCTGGGTCTGTTGCAGGTGGATTTTTACCCCCATAGGTAACATAATAAGAAAGCATTGGCAAACCCAGTAGGTCCCACTCTAATATTCAGAATTTTGCAAACAGCGTGTGTTTGTGTCTGCGTTGGCATGATATAGCCAGCTCTATCATCTTTGTAAATGCTTGTTTATCATTGTATGTGTATGGGAAGTTCTCTGGATGGCAAAATGCCAGTCATTATTAAAATATTGATTTAAAAAGCCTGCTGCAATGCAGTTACACTATTGCTTTCTGTATGCAATGCATGTATGACATAAAGAAAATAAATACAAAATAGTTCCTCATACTTTGCAATTTAAGCATTTCACAGGGAACAGAATGATACACCAAACAACCAATACCATGAGGCAGTGGTCGAAGTGGGCGGCATCGGAGGGACACAACATGCCCATACTTTTTACATTTAAGGAAAACAGTTCCCCTAATTTCTATGAAAAGATAACCATCCCGGGTGGTTAATTCCGAGAGCTGAAATGCTTCAGCTGCAGTGTAAGGCAGGGACACCTTTCTCCTGTGCTGTGAAATCGAGGGAGGGGCAGACAGCTAAACAAGCCTTCTTGCCAGGGTGCCTGCTTACCTGGAAGAAATATAAATGTGCACACCGGGTCAATCTGCAAATGTAAAGGCAGCTCCGAAACTGGTATTGGGTTTGATTACTGGAATCACTTGACACTTTCTGAAAACAAATATTTATTTCTTTTGAGTGGTATTGGAAAGGAGTTACCAGCTGAGCGTTGAAGTTTGTGGTTTCTGTGTTAGTCCCTAACTATTCTCCACTGCTTAAACCAGTATTCAGTTCCTTGTCTATCTGGTTACAAACGCAGACCTCTGCAGTGCATTAACTACTAGAGGTTTCATAAAGCACGATAGTGCATTTCCCAATGATTGAATTAACTTGAAATTATTTTACATTTAAGCTGTGTGTTATTTTATATGTAAATACCTGAAAATGAGTGACCGTAAAAAGTTACAGCATATTTTGTGTTCGTAGCCTCACCTCTCACCCTGCCCCACGTTTACTCGCCCTGCCCACATTGTGCACAGCATCACAATTCCATTACTTTTTTTTAATGCACTTCGAGGGCTCCAATGAGGGGAGAGACAGGTGCTACTTTGGGTGGACACAAAGTCACCTCTGTATAGGTTAAAAAGTTAATAACAATAGGGCATGCCGACAGCTGCGCTTCTAACTAAATACATCATTGCATGAGGGCATTTAAATAAATATATTCATACATTTAAAAAACGTCATAGGCCCAAGAAAAAAGTACTCACGAGCCACAACACTACTTCAGAGCTGGCTGTTGTGGGTGATACAATCTGTCTTTCTTCTAGAAAGGTAAGAGAGAAAGAGAACAATAAATGTGTCTTTATAAGCGGCTAGTAGCTTTCTACCAGCTAGTTTTCCATGTTTTGAGCCTCGCGGTTTTCGCTGTAGGAGCAATGGGTCTGTTTTTGGAGCCACACCTACTGATAAACGAGGCGATGTCTAGAATAAAGGGACATTCGACATCAGCTGAAGGCATACACTTCATAATTCCTCACTTTGCGGAGACTCTGCCTTCCACAGTCTTATTTTGGCTCCCGATTAGACCAAGCAAAATGTACTGAAATATAAAGAAGTCTGGGACAGGATGGTTGCTTTGCAGCTAACACATTCCAGAGCGTACAGTAATGGGCTGCGATAATAGTGCACGTTCGCCTATTAAAGTGTCATAAACTGTACCAGAGGAATGCAGAAATAGCCCGAACAATGGCTCCATTCACGAGCGCCGCGGCCGCGGTCCAGCCCCGGAAGTGGTTCCACACTGAGACAGCTTCCAACCGCCGTTTTCCAAGTGTTGCATATCCTGGGCGTGAGGGCCCCATGCAACCTCCTGTGTTTTTCCTTCAGATATTAAGAATAATAAAGAGTGCAGTGCTTTCTGTTTTCTATAGAGCCTCCATAAACTCAAGGTTTGCGGAGTCTGGGGTCAAACGTGAAACGTGTACAATGTGTACACGGGTATTGGAGGTAGGCCCTTTTTTTTTAGATCATCATGCCCCTCTTTGCTGCAAAATGTGTTTCTAAAATGCGGCATTATACCTGTTAAATTGCCCTGAATCTTTCCTTCCAAAGATCTGCATGTATTTTGTGGTTTTGGTGGCCAGTGTGCAAACCAAGTCAACTGTTTGGCTCGAAAGGTGAGTCAAAACAGCGGCCAGCCCCATTGTTCGCAATAGGGGCCGCTGAGGGAATGGGCGGGGGTACATAGAAACAGCCTACACAAGCAATGTAATGAATACAGTACGTGTATGTACTGTAGGCGTGCCCAGGGGACTGAACTTTCCCATTCTGTAGTTGGAAATCTTTTTATATCCACTAATATGGTATTCCCTTTTGTGCTTTTTATCCTGGTGGAAGAGCCAGCTTCTTTCCCCTACCTCCTTTTAATTTACGCCTGAGACAGGCTGTTGCTTGTGACAATTTATTATTTCTAAAGTTATTCTTTTTCTAAACCCTAAAAGGGCGTTTAGCTCTCCCATTACTTACCCTCGGTTTTCTTCATTGTTACTCTTTTTTATTCCTTTTTATCGGTGAGTGCATGTCTACGCATTACGGTTTCCCTTCAACTCCATTTTTAGGTCTCGCCTGACCCAGCGCATGCGCTGGTCTGGCGAGACTTATTGACAGGGCTCCAAAAAGTGCTACCAGGCCAGCCTAGAGCTACAGTGCATGTGCGCGGGCGCGCGCGCTGCGCTTTACCGCGATTTACTTTCACTTTCGCCGCTTTGATGTTTGATCGCGATCACTTTCGCGGCCGCCAATATGTCTCGCTTTTGGGATCTTATAAGTATTTAGTTATGCAAGCGAGACTTATTGACAGGGCTCCAAAAAGTGCTACCAGGCCAGCCTAGAGCTACAGTGCATGTGCGCGGGCACGCGCGCTGCGCTTTACCGCGATTTACTTTCACTTTCGCCGCTTTCATGTTTGATCCCGATCACTTTCGCGGCCGCCAATATGTCTCGCTTTTGGGATCTTATAAGTATTTAGTTATGCAACTGTTGCATGGCTAAACACATAAGGTCCCAAAGGCGAGACCTATTGGCTATGCCAAGGCTTGTTTAGTTTTCTTCTGTAGAGGATAAACCAAGCACAGATTCATTTCTTGATTAGTGTTCTTTCAGGCTGCTTGTGCTCGAGTTGTGGAACTTTTTGTTGTGAGTGCATATAGTTTTTTTAATGTTCTTATTACACGCTCCTATGCCGCTCTGTCTCCTGTCTTAATTGTCCACCACTCCCCTCACTCTTTCTTTACTTTCCAGATTTTTCAGAACTTCACTTTCCAGTAAGTCACTTTACTCCGGCCATTTTTTCCGAGCTGCATAACGACACAGTTTATACAATTTTAATAAAATTACATGGTACAGCGTTCACTAGAGGTGCATTGTTTATGACCCCTCCTCCTTTTGGCCGCCTTTTGTGTAATGTCACCTTCCTACTCAATTTGGGAAAGGCAATAAAAGTTGCTCCTTTAAAATTGTTCCAACTGGTGATATCAGTGCTTGCCTAACTGCACGTATATGTGTCCTGTTTGCCGTTCATCAGATGTACTCCTCAATAAATATGATACCATACTATACAATAATAGGCCATAACAACCCATATCATAAGGTATGATAAAGCATACCATACTGTACTATACAGTGACAGGTCTTACCATTGCATACTATCCAATCAAGTCACCCTCACCTCCTTTAACCTCTGCCATCCCTAAACCCTCAAGTCACCCTCACCTCTCTTTACCTCTACCCACGCTGAACAGTCAACTCACACTCACCGCCCTTTACCTCTACCCACCCCTAACCCCTCAAGTCACTGCCACCACCCTTTATGCCTACCCACCCCAAACCCTCATTTTTATTTTTATTTTTTAAAATATATTTTTATTGATTTTTTCACATACAAACATCCTGCAGCTATTTTACATCATTATTCATATGCACTTTTCTCGACTTTTTAACATTGTTTTCTGGCCTTGTCCTGTAATTAAACTTATACGGCGGATTACTCATTGTACTTTCAAGCATGTGCTTCCTGCTACTGATAATGTCCGTAGTATGCCAGTTTACTTTAGTGGTCCATTCAATTCTAGTATTTGTGCCATTATTGCAATCATTGCTTGCATCTACTCTACTAATTATAACTCCCTCCCCTATGTCCCTCCCCAACCCTCTCCACCGGTGTGTCCTTCCTTATCGCAATTAGCAAAAGAGTCATTAGTACGCAATATGCCATTGGGGAGTGCCTCTCCTCTGCAATTGGACTAAGTAGTCTGGTCCAGTTCAATTCCATTTTCGCAGCGACGCCTCCCAAAGAGGCTAGAAGCCCCACTATAATCCCCCGATTCAGGATGCGCCTGTTGGTGTATCTGTTGATTCTCTGTCCGACCCCGTGTCAGGTAGCAACGGCAGCACAACCATAGCCTCCCATGCTTTCCCAGCCTCCAGCGCCTTATCATTTTTGACTCTCCTAGCCTGCTGGAACTGGACCGTACTCTCACTAACTAAATGCTGCCCATTTAGTTAGTTCTGCCTTCCAACGCTCAATGCTGGGACCCTGCTTGGATTTCCAATGCATCGTTAACTCCCTTTTGGCCAATAGCAACCCCAGGTCTAAAAACGTACTCGTGATTTTCGTCCTAGCCGTATGTTGGAACCAGTGTAGTATGCACACCCCCATGTCTGGCTCTATCCGCCTGTCCGTTATCTCACATAGGGCATCTATCACTTCCTCCCAATATGTCCCCAAGTGCGGGCAACTCCACACCATGTGGATAAATTCTGCCTCATCTGAGTTGCAACGGGGACATCTGGCTGTGTCGACATTAAAATACTTATTTGTCCTTGCCAGAGTCAAATACGCCCTATGTAAAACATAAAAGTGGATAAGCTGAAAGCGAGCATTGCGCGTGCTCTTCCACGCTCTCTCTACTATCTTAGACCACGTTGTTTCAGGGATCTCCCTACCCAGGTCAGCCTCCCATTTCCTTTGCAACTGGCTCAATGGCTGCATCCCCTCAGCCACCTGTTGTCTATATAGGCACGTTATAGCTTTATCGGTCCCCACTGCCATCACTACATATTGGCATGTTAAAAATGTCTGCGGCTCCAATAACCCTCCTCCCCAATGGCGTTGGATTGCGGTCACGAGAGATGAAAGTAGTAAGAAGTCGCCTCTGGGTAGGCCATATCTATCTTGTAGTGTCTGATAAGGTAAGAGAACACCCTCCTCATAAAGGTCCCCATCACTTGTAGCCCCTGTTCCTCCCATAACGCCAGTGCTGACCAATCCCCCCATGTGGTAGGGCTGTGCACATACCCAAAGGAATCTCTGGTACGTAAGGCCCAATAACCCCACCCCTTTGTTGTCTCTGTATCCAGCACAAGTGCAGCATCCTCTCCTCATGGGTCAATGAACTAAGCCTCAGTCGTTGACGGAGTGTAAGAAATGATAACACGTGGCGTGGTATCCACCGGCCTGTCGGGCCATCTGGGCCCCTAAACTCTCTTGCCACCGCTTGGGTAAGCCACTGCAGTTGGGCTGCCAGGTACTAGAGTTCAAAGTCCGGGACCTCCCATCCTCCCTCGGCCCTGGGTCGCATCATCTTTGTCAAAGCCATCCGCCTTCTGCCATTCCCCCATATAAATCCCCCGTCAGGAATCGGAGCGTTTTGAATACGGAGCCTGGTATCCAAATCGGCAGTGTCATAAAATAATACAGTAGCCGAGGTAATGCTACCATCTTCAGTAGTGCCACTCGCCCCGCCACTGATAGCGGCAGTGTGCCCCAGAATGCTATGTTCCCTTTAATTCCTCGCAGCGCCCTACCAACATTACCCTCTAGCAGGTCCTCTTGCGTATGGTATATATTAGTCCCGAGATAAGGCAAGCAATGAGGTTCCCATCGTATTCCTCCCATCCGGATAGGGCTCGCCGTCGTCTGCTTCACAGGAAACAGGCAAGTCTTTGCCCAGTTCACCCGGAGCCCAGACACCGCGCCGAACGTATGCAGCAACGCCTTTGCCCCGTCAAAGCCTCTTCTGTAGTGGGCAGAAACATGAGTAAATCATCCGCGTATAGCGAGATATACTGCATGTCCCCACACAGCGCCAGACCAGCATAGTACTTCCCGGACATGGCATGGGCAGCCAGCGGTTCAATTGCAGGAGCAAACAGCAATGGGGATAGCGAGTACCCCTGTCGCGTTCCTCGCCCAACTGAGCAAGCTAATGAAACAGTCGCCCCGGTTCGCACTCAGGCCGTCGCTGAGCTGTAGAGTATTCGGGTCCACTCCACAAAGGCCTCACCCAAGCCCATCACTCGCATAACCTGAAATAGGAACGGCCACTCCAGGCTATCAAAAGACTTTTCAATATCGACCGAAAGGACTGTTGCCGAAGGCACCATACTGTGGTCCTCCTCCAAAATACGAAGTAGCCGACGCACGTTGCCAGATGTGTTATGCGTGGGAATGAAGCCCGCCTGGTCCTGATGGACTAACTGTTTCATGCGTGGGAGGAGCCCCGCGGCAAAAATCCTGTTCAAAATTTTATAGTCAGTGGTCAACATTGAGAGTGGGCGATATGCTGTCATGTCAGACGGTTCTCTACCAGGTTTCAGCAAAGGGATAATAATAGCCTCTCGAGTGGTCATCGGTAACTTCCCCACTTTACGGGCCTCTTGATACACCCCAAACCCTCATGTCACCCTCAACTTCCTTTGCCTTTACCCACCCCAAACTCTCAAGTCACTCATATCTCCCTTTACCTCTATCCATCCCAAAACCCTAAAATCACTTTTTTTTAAGTAACATAAAATGTATGTTATTTAAACAAACGTACCTGGCTGGTAAAGACTGGATGGTAAACGTCCTGTGTAGTAAAGATTGCGAGATAAAGGCTGTTTCCTTTCAGGCAGGACAGAAATGTTTTGAAGCACTGTCAGTTGTTTTATGCTCTTCAGTATGGTAAACAACCTTGGCCACGAAACCGTCACCCTGCATGTTGTTACAATGCGGTTGTTACAACGACCGCGTTGTAACATCGCATACCATTACCACACAAGTCGTAACAACGACTTGCGGATGGGGGAGAAGGTGTTGGATTTAAAATCCAACACCTTCCCTACTGTCCGCACAGACTGGAGTTGGAACAGTAAATTATACTATTCCAACATCCAGCGCCCCCCTCCGCAAGTCGTTATTACGACTTGCGGGGTAATGGTATGCGTTGTTACAACGGGGTCGTTGTAACGACCCCGTTGTAACAACATGCAGGGTGACTGGCTGCGGAAAAAGAGGCATATTCCTTCAGTATGTTTGGCTGGCACCTTTGCTTCTTTGAAAGTCTTTCCACTGCTCGCTGCTTTAAGGGGTATTTATTTTTCCTTTTACTTAGCCCCCTTCCTAACTCCACCTCCTGCAATGTTGCTTGCCTTGTCCCCAACTCTTCTACTGTGTTGTTGCTTCTCTGGTCTGTCCCTCCCCGTTGTTGCTTCTCCCATCCACCTCTCACCTCCTCCCTCTTCGTTGCTTGCCCCCTCCCGTCTCACCAGAAAAAAAGTGTCCAAATATCAAGATGCTACAAAAATGCAAACATCACTGCACTACCTGCGCTGCACAGCCTTTTGGTGCTGTTTTCATGCAGGGCCAAAACAGTGAACTTCAGCTATAACATAAGATAATTAAACTCTTCTTTTTTGTGAAGGCAGAGAATAATACCATACAAACAACACGGACCACAACCCCTCTCAGTCAGTGTTGGCCGAGTAATAGCACATTTTTTAAAAACTTTCAGCCATGCTGAACAGCAGCCTTATTGCTGTACAACATGGCTTAAAGAAATTGACAAAGCTAATATCTCTCCCACAGGTGAGAGCTATTGGTTTACCAATGCTTGTTGGTGTCTCTTGTACGATATCTTGTCGATTGAGTGCAAAATGATGGCCACAGGTCCATTGGACCTAAACTTTGCCCTTGTTATATTGGCGTTTGCACTGTCCATTGATGTTTTGAAATACCTGATTGGAATAACATATCCTTAACACTAATATGGCTGTCTTCAAGATAATAAAATAACTTGAAATCCAATAGCTCTATCAAACTTGCTCATGCAAGAGGTATGATTTATGTTAGAGAATTCATATATATTTATAATAATCTTCAGCAGGACAGGTTTTATTTACTTTTACGTTTTGTATTATTGTGTAACAGTTTCTTGCATCCTTACTACAACATCCAAGTGTTGAACTTGCCTAGAAGGAGAACTGGGAGAACCTTTCGAGGGGGTTAAACTAAAAGGCTTTAGGCGGTCCTGTCTCCTCTACCATTTCTGGCACCTCCTAAAAATACTAATTAAATATTATATAAGCTCAATAATAAAACTCCTGCACAGACAATTTATGAAAATGAATAGCAATAGTGGAAAGTGATAAGAATGGTTGTTATGGCCTGGTTTAGAGTATGGCTGGGAAGGTACTCTTCATATATCTGTTCTGAGTCAGGCGGACTATCAGTTGTCCGACAGTGGTGCCCCGCTGGCTCTGCCGTCAGGAACCTTACTCCGATTACCCGATGGAGTGGGGCCATCAGATTTAGGATGTCAGACCCTATAGAACAATGATCCCCATAGCACGGTAGAAAACTCCCATGATTCTGAGGTCATTAATTTTTCTGATTGTCAGAAACAAACGATCGCTTTGGGAGTTTGTTTCTGAAAAACAAAAATCTTTGGTGAACTGACTGTTAACAGATGGCATACATCCACTAAAGTTGTAGTGCTTTCAGATGAATAGCTGTTTCTCTGAAGGCACAGAGATCACTGCTTGGCCAGCAGTGATCCCTAAATTTGGTGGTCTGTAGTCCTTCTGCATTGCGTTCATAATGTCCTCCTTCACCCTGACAGACAGCTGGCTGCCCGCCAAACAATCCCTTCCTTAGTCAGGCCCTTCGTATATCAGCACAAATGAGAAAACACATGCTTCAAATAAGAGATAACACTCTTGACTGTTTAAGCTAGTGAATGCGGTGAAATGAGAATCTAATGTATGTGATATAATCGTATTATCATGTTTCAGCTCAATTTAATTGAAGGCCTTCTTCATATTTCAAAATATTTGTATATAATTTTAACATTATTCTGAGCTATACCTTGAAATAAAATAATGAGTATAGAAGCACCATTAAGACAGTTTGTCGCAATTCTTTTTATGTATTACCTTACCATTCTTTTTCAATCTCCTATGGGAGCTGGGTTGCTTTTGCGTTCTATGTTGCATGCACAGCTTGTACCCTTTCTTATCTTCTTCAAATACACTTGTGCTGTTAGGGTGAGGTTTCTAGCATTCTAGACACTTATCTTAAAGCAAACAACGTATTCTCTCCAAAACTGCTAATGAAGTTAAAAACCTTCAATTCATTAGGAGCGATAGGAGAGATGTACCCGGTTATACTAGTGAGAGAAGAATCCACATTCGGGAAAAACAATAATGCTGAATAGCCTTCCTTTGTGGAAAGGCTTGGGCAGCACTTCGGCTTTACAACTATACATAAAAATCAGATTAAAGCGTATTAATACCTGGCATAGCTTTTGTGGCTAAGGGGTAGGTGGCTATTTCTTGATTGAAGAGGTATGGTGTCTTTTCTGCATTCTCTTTCTGTCTCTTAAACTCTGCACTGTTGCTGCTTCCCTTTGCCAGGACCTGGTTCTCTAAAGAAGTCAGGGAAGCTCGACTTCTGCAGTGCTCTGTCCTCTCAGACCAGCTCCTCCCGAATGGCTTTCACCCACCACCCGCTGCCTGTCCTTGCAGGAGCCAGACCAGGTGAGATCAAAGCCATTACCATAGGGGGGGGGAAGGGGGTGGAAGCTCGGGTGGTGGGAGGCGGGGCAGAGGGGATGTGGTTAATTCAGAGTTGAGGGACAGAGCAAAAACTCTGAGCTTCCTCAGTTATTGGTTCCCACCCACTACACTACACCTGGGTTTCCTTCTCAGCCACGGCCCCCAGCCATAGGTCTCGTTTAAAAGTACAGCCTGCTCGGTCACATTTGGGATCCTCAAATATGTCTTCTCACAAATTTAAAATCCCAGAAGTGGCACATTATGTGTGGAGAAGATATAATGGGAGGTGCAATGGAGTGGGCCTGAGTATGGGGATGGATGCTAGTATGTAGGGACAAGATGCTCTCTTATGGGGAGTGAAGTTTAGAAAGGTGGGTAGGAAAAAGAGCGGAAACCTTTTCTTATTTGTACACGGACAACCTTTCTTATGTTAAGATTGTCCACTTCCCTTCACTTGTCCGTAGTGCATATCATTTTTTAAACTCATTATTGGGCATTCATGATAAATTTTGGTGCCCTAGTGATGGTCTAGATTTGTTGGAGGGCTGGGAAGAAGAGAGTTATGAGCGAGTGGGGGAAAGTGGTTCTTTTAAACCCCAATCTTCAAGGAGAAGAGCTTTCGTTGACACCGAATGTAGGTTCTGGCAATGGGTCCTGTATTCTCTCTCGGTGTCCTTATAAGACCCTTTCATGATAGGCAGCCTGAATCCTTATAACTCTCTTTCTTTATAGGCAGCCTGAAGAGCATGCATGTGCCCCAAAGCCTCCTCTGTATTATATATAACATTTCGCCTGAAATCTGCTGAGTTTCCTAACACGCTCACCCATTAAGATGCAACTGATAGAAAGCTTCCACAAAAAGTGCAATAGTTTGGCTACTTCCAACTGGTGGCAGTATTCCGGTACACCAGGCAAGGTAATCAGTCAGACACAAAAACATTGTTGTGCCAAATCCCCAGTGATCTGCACATTTGTAAATGTGGGTTAACATTTCATTTTTTAAAAAAAATATTAGAGGTGTGGCACTTTGTAGGTAGGAACGGAGACACAGACAGAAACATGCTCGGATTTGGCAAACTATGAGAAGCTGTCACCTTAGTTGAATGTCCTTTGGTTATATAGTGGACCTCCTCTGACAGTGAGTTGTGTTTGGAGCTGCAGTACATGTGCTTGTTAAGGTCCTTGTGAAACTGAATGGGCAGCATGGTTGCTAATGAATCGCGGGCATGGGGCAGTTTCTAGTCATGTCTTTTATATTACTATCCACTGTCTTTATTTTGTCCAAAAGAATGAAGTTCAGTGTCCTGTTGGTCATTTAGGATATGATTAATCATAAAGAATTGGGATACCTCTGCGACCTTACTGTAGTACTTACCACATCTGGCTCTCCTCACCAGATTAGACCTCTGTGCCTTAATCTTTTGTTTCTAGCTTTAGTTTATAGATGGTCACGAGACAAGCATTTGCAAGTTGACCTCTGTAAATTGCTGTGGTATATGATACACTCATTTTCTTTGTTTTGCCTTTGCGCAAGAGTCCTTTCTGATTCTCTGTATGGTCAATGTTTCTTAGGTTTTTGTAATTTATGACCCACTCCAGTGCCGTGATTTGAGAAAACGTTCTTGCTTCCAACTCACCTATAGCTTTAAGCAGACATGAGAGGTCTGTGTCGCTTGCTGTGGAAAGGCCTCCAAGAATAGGAGCTGTTCAGAATTGAATTCCCAGTCATTCTCTGAAATGCCACTGTTCTCAGACCAGTATTACATCCTTTCTTTAGTAGATGATTTTCTCCAGTACTGGATTGTTCATAGATTCAAGTGTTTTAATTATTCCCTGCCATCAGGCTGTAAATTGTCTATAATCAATGCTTACAGAGCAGAGTATATGTATGGTAAACTTCAGGGTTAGCCGTATACTTCTTGTCTTTTTGGTAATGCAAGGACACAGGAGAACGCCAGTGCTGACCTGCACTTGAGGTCGAAAGACCAGTACTCATAAACAGGCAAGAACCAATAAAATTAAATTTGTATACAATACACAAAGGGATTACAGAGCCCATTTTATACTGGTGCCGACCAGCACGTGTATGTGTAGATATATAGATAATGAAAAGCAAATTAGAGCTCTAAAAAGCCTATTAGTGATAGGTTCATAGTGTGGAAAAGTGCTAGAAAGAGAGGGAAGCACATTCCAATGGTCGAATCTCTCTATATATAGAACTCCCAACCTGTAGGAAACTGGCATATGAGCAACATTCAATATTGAGGAAAATGTCCCAGTTAGATTAGAAAAGATGAGTAGATGGTGCTAAACAAAGTGTAAAGGGGACAAGGATGGCCTCCTGAAAGGATGGCATTATAGTATATCTATCACCGATGATGTCGCAGGTCTCTTGTCACTTGCAGAGGAAGCCTAGCAGAATAAATGATTGTTGTTTTGGCACACAGCCAGGTATGTTTTTACTGTAATGGGATTACATTTAAACGTGAGTTTTTTTCTAGTGCCTTTGTTATTCAACTCTTTTCGAAGCCCTTCATATGTTGGTGAATAAGGGAAAAGCACAGAGGTAAAGGGTGGCTCTCCCTGCACACAAGTTGACTGCTGAAGCTGCACTCCCGGGTTTGGACATTCTATATTGCTCCTTGTCGCTTCGGAGAAGGCGCCTGCGGAGGAGTAAAAGGATGGTTCTACAAGATTTGATGCCACCCCAGCACGTACAACAGCAGTGACGATAGTAGTGACAACACGAGCAGGAACTTCCAGTGATCAGAGTAGGAAACTAAGTTGTGCCCACACCTGCCAACGTGGCAGGAACAACAGCCACAACAACTGTTGCCATCAAGGCACAGACATCAGCAGTTACTACAGTTGTAACCATATAAAAGACCACAGTTGCCACCACAGCACGAAAATCATCAGCAAAGCAGGGACAATTGCAGTCAACACAGTTGTAACCACAGAAAAGACCATAGCTACCAACAGCAGTGATAACAGCTGTCAAAAAAGCAAGCACCACAGAAACAACATAATAGTAATCATAATAACTACCACAGCAGCAAAAACAGTTGTCACAACAGTAGATACCACACCTGCAACAGCAGCTGCAAGCACTGAAGGGACCACGGCAGTGATGACAGCTTCCAAAACAAAAGGAGCCATAGTAGCAATCATTTCTGTAACCAAAGGAGCAACCACATCAAAGACAATCACAGTGATAACAGCTGTATCTGTAGGAGTCACAGCACCGACCACAGCTGTCACCAGCACAGGGACAACAACAACAGCTTCCAGCAAGGCTCTGACAACTGCAGTGACAAGAGTTATAACAACAGCTTTCAAAGTAATAGCTGCAATTAGTACAGCCGCAACAGCAAGCACAGGAGCTGACACCAAGCAGGAATAACAGCAGCAAGAACTGCTGTCTCATCATTTACGACCACAGTTGCCACAACAGCGGCAAAGTTGCCCCAGTGGCAGGGACCACATCAAGAAAGGTTGCTACCCTAATTGCCACAATAGCTTAGACAACAGGTGACACCACTTCAGGCGCAACAATTGCAAATACAACTGTGATCATATCAGTAACAACAGCAAGGACCACATCAGTAACCACTGTTGGCACAACAGCAAGGACAACTGTACTGATGACTGCTGCTATCAAAGCAGGAACAGCATTGATGACTGCTGTTGCCACAGCAGGAACATCAGCGACCTCACCTGCCAGCAGAGCAGTGACCCCAGATGCCACTACGGCTAGAACTAGAGCAGTGACGAAAGCTGTAACCTCAGAAGAAACCACAGCATCAATCCCATCTGCCACCTCACAGCAACAAAGGCAGCTACAATAGCTTCTATCACAGCAGAACCAAACAGCAACTACAGGAGCAACAATAATAGTAGCAAAACTGCAGCACCGACTGCCATCTCCACAGTGGCAACAACAGCTGCAACAGTAATTTCATGCACATGAAGGACCGCAACAGCAGTGACTACCAGCGTTACAGGGAGAACACAAGCAACTGCAGACAAAAAACAAAGACGATACCACAGCAGGGACAACTGTAGCAATAACTGCAAGGGCCATAGTAGCAACCACACTTTTAACCGCAGCTGAGGTTACAGCAGTAACCACACGTTCCACCTACAGAATGGCCACAGCAGCAAAAAAGGCTGACATGACGGGAGAAACCACGCCTGCTACAAGAGCAGTGACCATATAGGGGCCACGGGGGCAACCACAGCTGCCACCATGGCAGAGACTGCAACGACTGCTAGTACAGATGAGATTGTAGCAGCAATCACCTCTGTTACAACAGCAGTTACCACAGCAACAACCACTTTTCTAATGGCAGTAAAGGCAACAGCTGCTACTATCGTAAGAGCAACAGCAGCAACAAATGGACTTATGTACATGAGTGTAATAATGCACTGAAGTAGTGCAACCAAACAACCTGTTAGCCAGTCAGAACCATTCCAGTTTGGTGGCAGAATTCTCTTGAAAACTCTACAAAGTTCTGCATTTATAAACGGAAGTGCTAGAGTACAGGTTTGAAACTGAAAAACCGACCCCAAGGGTCTGTAGCACCTTCTGCACTTAGTAAGCAAGGTCAAGCTACACATTTTAAAACCATAGCGTATAAGGATGCAAAACTTCACAACACATACCTCAGGGCCTGTATCGATGTAAGTGGCTTCTCGCTTGTCAGCCCACATGGTCTTTGTGAAAATCCTTACTTAATCAGGCCACTGAGAGGATGTGTAAACCTTTCTTTTAAAGGCTATTTTTATGCTGAGGTTTCCTACTGTTAAGTCAAAATAATTCGTAATGCGACTTTTACCACACAGAGACACTTTTGAGTTATTTGGGGCGTTACAAATAGTTAACACTATGGTACAGTGTCAAAGACTTTTCACCTATCTCCACTCGCTCCTGATCACACTCACTAATGTTTGGTGGAAAGTGGGAAGAGCCACAGCTGTTAGAAAACCGCACACTCTCTAAAAAAAAAACCTTCTGCCGAGCAAACACCGAACAGCACCAATATGCCACGTGAATGGTGAAGTCTACAAAAACAAGTGACATAACGAGTGACGCATATAATGATGTTTCGGATCATGAGAGCAACTACCCCATTACTTGCTCTCAACCCTTTAGCTGTGCCTGAAACGTTTACTTGGCCATTTTTCCCTGTACTCTGAGTCTTTAAATCTACACTTTCAGCTGGCTTTCTATTTTTCTTTTCTTCACATTCCTCTCCAAGGACTCCAAGCATTCAAATATATTCGAAGGGTGACATAAAAGTGCTATATAAAATACTTAAATAAAGAAAACAAGCTAACTAATATCATTGTGATCTCAGATTGTGTTTGACAGTTAAATAAGATTATATTTATATTAATTGTCCGTCGTTGATTCATTTATCTTTAAATATTACTTTATTATATTCTTCATCCTTACCACACTCTCTACATTATTTCTGGAGTTTGTTTACAGACTGTGCATATTCATGCATGGAATATAGTTACAGAACTCTCTATCGAGAAACCACTACAGAGAAAACCTGTTAAAGAGAAATGCCTTTAGCGTGAAACCACTACACACAACCGTCCATAATACACGAATGAATTAACATAAGAAAAACCTCCTAAAATGAAATTACTAAAGCAGATTTCTTTACCACAAAAATATGACATTCCCCTCTCTTAAGCCTACCCTTAACAGATTTCTAAATATCATCTTAAACCTAACTATAAACTGAATTTCACACTGCTTCCCTAAATCTTAAACGGAGTCTTACCTTAATACTTGACCCTGTTATCCCTTGTGATGTTGTCATACTATCACTCTGTAGCACCTTCAGTGCATTTATTTTATTGTGTTTTTTGACAAACCTTGACAGGAATATAATGGATTTTTTAATCTTACTGTTTTTCACTGGTATTGTGAACATCAAAAAAAACCTTCATCAGTGCAGCAAAACATGTTGCTATTCTGCATGATATCAGATAAATATTTCTTTAATTTTATCCCCATATCATTAAGGATTATGTTAAATAACCTAAAAAGTCATATGTGTCAATTCTTTCTATCCATGATAGGTAGACATCTGACCAGTTAAATAGGTTATTTGTCATTCACTTGCGGGTAAAAGAGTCTAAGAACTGCTGCTATGTCGTCAAATCATCTTCCAGTTTGGGGTCCAGGCAGATTGCTTTCATTCAGAGTGCCTCTTCAACCATACACTCATTCACATCTCTCATTCACAGTGTGTATTTTGGTAACCCACTTGTTTCCAGTGTATTACTAGATCATCAGCATACAGTAAACAGAATAATTGTTTCCCATTCATTTTTGAGCTAGCACTTCTATCTGTCGCCAAGATGGATGGCAAATCTGCTAAGAATTTGGCGAAAAGTGGCAGGGCTAGTGCACAGCCCTGTCTTAGGCCATTCTTAATCGCTATTTCCGGTGTTAAAATCCCTGCCGAATCCTTAATTGCCTGGGCCCAATTCTGGCTATGTAGCTCCTGAATTACAACTAGGAGACCTTCTGGGATGTCATATTTTCTCAGGGTCTCCCAAAGACATTTCCTATCCACCAGGTCAAAGGCCGTGCTTAAATCTACAAAGCACCAATACAGCCTACCTCGCTGCTCCAAAGACTTCCGCACCACCGCCCATAGGGCGAAACAGTGGTTAATCGTAGAGTGTCCCTCCTCAAAACCTTGTTCCACCGGCACAATCGACCGCTGCTCTACCCAGTCCTTCAGTCTGCCCAGGATTATTTTGGCAAAAACCTTCTCACCAACATCAAGCAGATTGATCAATCTGTTATTCTTTGGAGCCTCCCTATCACCTTTCTTGTATATTGGTCTAATTACTTCCTCCCTCCAAGTTTTGGGGATATGACCAGAGTCTAATATGGCTGAGAACCTATGGGATAGGAATTCGGCCCACTAGTTTAGCTGTGTCCTTATTATAATAGCTGGGAAATTGTCGGGTCCTGCTGCACGAGTTAAATTTAACTTCCTTATCGTATGTTTTACTTTTTCTACTGTAAATGATGTTTTTAGATCTTCAACAGCCCCTCCCCAGTGAGTTTTTTTACTTACAACGGGCACTTCATTTGTCCCATACAATTCGCCTAGGTACTCCTCTGAAGCTGCTTCTTCCACTACGCAGCTCAAGGTCCCCAGGGTCCAACCGGAGGCATCCTGTATCAATTTCCATAACCCTTTTACATTTTTTGCTTTGAATGTTTCCAGCAGGTTTTCCCTACATTTTTCTTTAAAAATCCTCTTCTGATTCCTGACTAGTGTTTTATATTCTTTTCTTAATTTAATCAGGTTAGACAGTCTACCCTGGTCATACCTTATCCTCAGACATCTCTCTTCTCTCCTTATTAACATTTTCTTGTTCTTACACTCCAGATTGAACCACCTTAATTTTCTTCTTTGTATAAATTGCATGCCCATAGGGCCAACTTTCTTACTTTTTAATTCTACTCTGAGGCATTGTACAACCTGTTCTATAGTTTCCACAAACCAGGCTACTTTCTGATCCTTAGCACATTCCATATTTAATTTATGTTGAAAACTTGCCAGTTTCCCTACATATTCATCCGTTAATTTTGTAGTCATGCGTTTAGGATATTCCATTTGTTGGGGGAGGACTATTTCACTATGACTTATTGCCCCCCCTAATAATTCACAGTACAGGGCATTATGATCACTGCCATTACACCGGGTTACCTGGAACCCTTTTACTAATGCATAATTCCAGGCATGTATAAACACATAGTCAATGGGGCAGTGTTGAGTACCTATCCTAAAGGTATGTTTGGCTGGGCAATCGGATTCCATCCTGCCATTTATACTAAATAACCCCTTTGACCCCAAGTACTTCCCTAGTGCTACATCTTGTCTACTAGGAGTGCAATTGGGGAAGTCGGCTGGCACTATATCACATGAGCTCAATATTTCTTTGAACCAGGGATCTAGCTTTTTGGGATTCAGTTTGTGATTGAAATCTCCCTTTACGATAATCAGATAATTCTCATACTTTTTACACAAAGCATCCATGACGTCCTTGAAATGCCCCATTTCCGCCTCATACTCCTCCTGGGAACCCCATTGTATGTAATCATTCAAGTATCAGCTAGTCTCACTTCATTTCTGTAACCAGTAGGGATACCTTGCAAACCAACAACCATTTACATAATGCATTTATTAACATAACTTTTTTCGCAATCCTGTTTGAGGTGAGTGTCATAATCCACCCGGAGGGACAGCCAGACCTTTTTTTCCTAGCAGGCCTGTGAAGTTGGGCAAAGCCTTCAATTACAGGGGTATTGTCGCATAGCCAAGTTTCCTGCAAACAAATGATCTCGGCACACTGGGCTAGTCGTTTTATACTTTCAACTTTTGTCTGACCTCCGAGCCCATTTATGTTCCATGATATCATTTTCAAGCTAGGCGACAACCCAATTTCCTAATCAATATCACTGAGGCAATCGGACTCATTCTAATTCCACTGAGGTGGGCCTAGGTAGCTACTTTCTGGACTCCAGTTACCCCAAGGTTTACTAGGCTCTGGGTTCTCAACAGCTATGTTGATGTTTTCTCTTTCCCCGCATGCCCCGAGTATCAGCCTTACCTGTCTTTCCTGTAAACTTGCATGACATTTCAAAAAGGCACTACCTTGTTGGTTACCCCCTCCTAATCCACTTCTGGCATTATCCTTATCCCTTCTTTCAATATCTCCTTTTCGGCTTTTAAAATTGCTGCCTTTACCAGCCCTGAATAGACTTGAACCTTGCTGATTTCCTTGCCTTTACTATCATGGTTAAAGCCTACCTGCCTCAGATCTTTTCTCCCAATTTCTCTCAGACTTGGGCATTTTGAGAATGAGAATAAAAGCTGGAATCGATTTAAGGGTGTGATCTTCCTTGTTTTTTTCCTCCAATTCCCTATTTCGGAGGGTTCAAAATATAGCCACAATTTGCCACTGGCTTCTAATGCTGTTGTAACCAAATATTCTCTTCCCAGCTTATTCTTCTTACTGGTCCTTATTTTTGGTGTATTTCCGCCCTCAGGTAGATTCCTAAGGTTTTCTTTACCCCCCTGCGGATTTTCATATGTTTTCACCATATCATCCTCCTTACAATTCTTCGCAGTGGTTTTTTGTTGACCCTTTTTTTCCCCTTGTTCAACAGTCGCCACTCTTGATGAGCTCTTTGATTTCTTCATTACCCTTCAAGGGTGTTCCTCTCTCTTGTGGGGTTACTCGAGGTACGTCCCCATTACCCCTTCCTTTCTTCAAGACCTTTCGTTTCTCCTGTTGCTGCACCAACCTTCTTATTTGACTCCGTGGATTATAGTGCCTATACAAAGTGTGTTCTCCCCATCTCTTAATCAACACCGGGCATCTAAAAATATAAACTTTCTGGAAACTATTCGCTTGCTCGGGGTCCCCGGCACAACCCTGAATAGGAGTGTCGGGCACCGGTCTAACAACTGATTGCATTAGGCCCCTAATTCCTTGCAATTCACCCACAATTTTCTGAAATTGAGTTTCATGGGTTTTTAGTGTTTTATTATTTAACATTGTTACTTCTAATAGACCTTGCAAGGTTTTTTGCAACATCAACATTATGTCCAACATTTAGGCCGAAGGAGTTGCAGGTATATCTATGCCCAATGTGATATTGCGGGCCGACTCTTCAATGGACTCAAAACTTGATTTACAGATTGTCCCATGCTCGTTTCGATCTTGGACTTTATAGACGGATCCGTATCATCTCTCTGGTCCCTCCTTGATTCGTTTGAGGCATTCCCCTCATGTTATGATTCGGCACCGGTCATAGAAGATATCCATGGGGAGGAGGAAAGTCTAGGTTCCAAATTGGGTTCAATTTGGCTTAGGTTACTATTGTTAAGAAATGATGCATCTAAATTGGGGGCACAATATCCAGCAACCTCCTGTTCATTTAACTGCTCTTTATTAGAGTCCTGGGCTCTCACTGGCATATGCATCCTCTTAAAGTGCTTGCCCACAAGTGCTTTATTGATTTTGACATTAGCGCCCACCCTTTCACACTAGATTGAGTATTATCAATTGTTGTTTTCTTCCTTATGTTTCTCTTTGAAGCGCTCTTTTCATTTTCCTCAGAGCTATCCATAATCTCCACTAGGGTACAGTTTTCAACTGTGGACTCATTGATCAGTATAGGGTGGTATTTTCGTGTTTTGCATGCTTTTGGCTTCCTTGGTGCCATCTTTCAGGACCCCCCTTCTGTGTCCCATATAAATGTGAAGTTGTTTAGGGTGAGGGTGTAGGGCAAATTTGAGGAGAGGATGTGAGGATCCGGCTTCCTCGCTACCAATGAGTTGCTCCACAGTTTTGCTTTCACCACCCTTTACCGCTTTCGGACTATTGCCTGGCTAACTAATTCTGAAACAATGGTTGATGAAGATGACTTTTATATATCAATGGTATCCTGTCATCGGATGCAAGTAAAGTATAAAAACACTTACCTCTGCTGTGGGATTACTGGATGGCCGTGACTCACACTGGAATGCTGGGAGTACCTCAAGCCTCTGAACTTTTGCTTTTCCTTCTAATTTTCACACTTGTTTTACACTTTTTCAGTCTTTCGAAGATGTCAGGATGTCTCCAATGCTACCTCCTGTCTGCAACAGCACCTTACTTGTGGGTTAGCCCCCTTCTAAGGCTGCTGGACTTGGGCTGCTGGTAATGGGCTCTGGCAAGGGGGGTGGCAGGGGGAGGGCAGGAGGGGTAGTCCTACCTTGAGCTGGGGACTTTAGCGCCTGCACCTTCCTTATTTTGTTTTATTCGCCTTACGATTATTCCCCCTTCTTGAGCTTCCTCAGAAGTCCTTAATACATCCCAGTTTCCCGGTTTCCTTATTTTTCCTTAATTTTTGGGGGCCGTCCCTGCTCACTCAGCCGCTAAGCACAAGTGCAGCTCCCTGCCTGCCCGCCGACCGCCTGCCGACCGCCAAGCACCGGACAACCACCAGCATCGTTGGTGCTCGCTGGGGTGAATTTCCTTCTTTTCCTCCTTATTCCGCTTTTTTTGCCTTTTCCGTTTGTTCTGCCATCTTCACGCTCACCGGTCTCGTGGAGTTGAATGGTGCAGCGTTTCAGACTCGTGTCACGTTCCAGGAAGTGAGCGTGTGACGTCGATAAGCGTTGCATGGCCAGCACACACAGCAGAGGAGGGACTGTCCTAATAGTGTGGCCTCACACCTACACTTGCTAGGAGCCTAAAATTGACCATCACCTGGTGCGTAACTTAGAGCCCAGATACGGTGGTCACATAGCTTGAAGATCCTCGAGGCATTTTTCTACTGAGCCACCATGACTTAGCGAGGCTGAGCCTGTGGTGAGCCCGGTGAAGATGATCAGGGGTGAGCGGAGCGAGGCGACCTCTGTACAGTGAAGCTCTGGACCACCATGTGGTGCCTGTGACTATAGGAGAGCTCCCATTGCAGATCTAAAGGCAATGCTTAGCGTTCATAAGATGGCGCAACTGGTCTTGGAACAGTGGTAAGGCGTAGCAGCAAGGGTGCAATGAAAGGTGTTGTGGAGTGGGAGTGGTCCAAGCACGATCTTCGAGCTGTATGGTGTGTCTTGCACTCTCTCTCCACTCCCCTTCCGAAAAATTTGAGGTGGACTGTTGCTGGATGAATGCAAATAGAGAACTGCTCAGATATTGAGCTTGTCCCCATATGTCATGAAAGCAATTGAAGCCATTGATAGTGGCAGATATGCAGGAGTGAGAATGTGAGTAAGCTCTTTAGCTCACTGGCTGAGGCAACTACTAGGAAGTGACACCAGGGTTAAGGAGGCCCTTACCCTGTCTGAAGTGTTGTAGGGTAAGGAAGCTGAGGCTCTTGTGTTTCAGCATGAGTGGAGAGCCTTAGATAAACTAAATCCTGTTGCTCCCTTACCCTTCTATCACAAGCACTGAAAACACTGAATCTGCGTTGAGTGGTACCTTAACGATGAAGGGAGACCTCTGGTAACTGCAGACTTGACTTTGTCTATGATGCATTGCATACCACTTTTGACGAAGCTGGATTTAAACTAGTTAAAGGTTTCCATGGTTGGGGATATACAGCTAAGGGGTGATGGATGCTTTGTTAAACATGGAACCATTTGCATGCCATAGGCATCAGGGTTCAACTAATTGTGACTAGGCTCTCAGCTGTCTTAGACTTTGGGCAATGGAAAGGTTGTTTATGCCCAAGGTCAGCCGCTGTGGATGACTTTTAAAAACAAATATTTTTATTTTATTAAGTACATTGATGCATAGTACGATATCACGAACACAGGTCAGTTTATTCTTCCATATGGTCCTCTCCGTGGAGACGGTCTCTGCTACCCCCTAGACTTGCATATCCGTACTCTAGATCTGCTGATGTCGACCCCCTTTACCTTGCCATAGTCAGTCCCTGTGGTTATAGTCCTTTGTATTTTACCCATCCCATTTCCCGGGACATCCCCTCTGATAGATTACTTTCTCTGCTGCACAGCACCAGTCAAGGTCTTGTTCCTATTCCCTCATTTTTGGTGGCTATGCCTTCCCCCATGTTCCGGCAATGTTTCTTTTGGCAACTACATCTGCTAGTATCAGCCAAAACTTAGCATATTTTGACCAGTTTATTTCTCCCGTAACAAACAATAAGTGCCATCGGGCTTCCAGTGAGACTGCCAGTCCCACCACTTTTGACATCACGGTTGTGATTGCCCTCCAGAATCTCCGTAGCCCAGGGCAGTTCCATAGTGTATGGATGAAGTTGCCTTCCACCCCACATCCCCTCTCACACTTGTTTGAGTCGCATTTGCCTATTCTATAGAGTCTTGATCTGGTTGTATAGGATCTATGTATAATTCTAATTTGTACCCTTCTATAGAGTCTTGATCTTGTTGTATAGGATCTATGTATAATTCTAATTTGTATTAGTCTAAATCGTGCCCTTATAGCTCCCTCTTTGGGGCTCTGTGTGACTTCCAACCAGTCATCCTCTTCTTGGATCCCGACGTCTGTTTCCCACTTTTCCATAAGGAGTAGTAATAGGTGTAGGGTGTTATTCATAATCTTTTTGTAAATAAGTGAGGTTGCTGTATCTGGTATCAGGTCTACCAATATTCTGTCTACAAGCGGTGTTGCTTCTGTTAGCTGTTCTCCCAGGCTCACATGTGTCTTTAGAGCATGGTTCAATTGTATGTTTCAGAATTTATCAGTGTCTGGCGATTGGTATTCTAACTGTATTTTCTGGAAGTCTACCATCTTTTGTGTTTTCCAAATGTCCCCCAGATATTCAATACCCAGGAGTGCCCATGCGCGAAATCCTTTTAGTTCATGCACCTCCCTCAGGAGGTCGCTGTCCCAGAGGGGAGTACGCTTCGTTAGCTTACCTTCCCAGCCCAGGAAATTGGTCTCCCTTCTCCATAGTCTCACTGTTGTTTGTGTGTGTGTTGGTAGTCTGTCCAAAGCTTTCTTACTATACAGAGCTTCCAGATACCCCCTTCGTCCCATCAACCAGTGGTCTACTCAATATGCCGGTTCATCTCTTTCTGCAAAGACCCAATCATTAAGCGTAACCAGCTGGGCCACCCAATAGTATTTACGTTTATCTGGGACTGCCAACCCACTGTCATATGGGCCTCTCTGCAGCTTGTTTAGTGCTATCCATGGGCTATCTCCATCCCATAGCAATTGCCGTATCTCAGAATCTGCCTTTTGAAAGTATCCCATTGGTATCTTATATAGGGTATTTTGTAGGACCTATATTAGGCATGGTAGCGCCATCATTTTAAAAATGGCGGCCCGTCCCATCAGTGATAGTGCCAATTTTCGCCAGTGTGCCACGTCATTCCACAGTCTATGTAGCTGTGGGGTCAAATTGTCATCCTTAAACTCATTTTCTGTTTGTGAGATCACCATTCCCAGATATTTGAATTTAGTTTTGATCAATAGCGCCTTTCCTATGGTCAACAGAATAGGCACTTCTCCTGCTAGCATAAATATTAACGATTTGCCCCAATTTATTTGATACCTGGAGTAACTGCCAAATAGTTGGAATATATGGAGTGTCCGATGTATCGTGGAGCGGGGCCTAGTGGCGTACAGGAGAATGTCATCCGCGTATAACGACATTCTTTCTTCCCATTCTCCTCCAACCGATATACCCCTTATCAATGGGTCAGTCTTAACCCATGCCGCCAGTGACTCCAATGCAAGTGCAAACAGCATGGGTGAAAGCGGGCATCCCTGCCTCGTACCTTTGTGCAACTTCACTTGCCTAGACACTGTACCATTGGCCCTTACTCTGGCCAGGAGATCTGTATATAGCAGGTTTATCCAAGCTCGAAGATTAGGGCCAAAGCCAAAACGTTTAAGCACCGCAAATAACTATTGCCATTCAATGCTGTTGAATGCCCTTTGGACATCTAGCGACAACAGTAGAGCATTCTCCTCCCGTTGGATCTTAGTTACTTGTAGTAATCTGTATAGGCGCCGTAGATTTAGTCCAGTGCTTCTCTTAGGCATAACGCCTGATTGGTCTGGGTGGATCAGTCCATTTATTACTTTTGTGAGTCTAGTTGCTCTTATCTTGGCCAAGACCTTCGCTTCTACATTTAACAAGGAGATTGACCTGTATGAGGAGCAATCTTCCAGTGGTTTACCATGTTTTGCAATGACCACTATCATGGCCATTCTCTGACCCTCCGGCAGGCTATCCTTTTGCAGTGATTCCTCAAACACGCAGCATATGTGGAGCCACCAGAGTCGTCACTCCCTTATATAACTCAATGGGTATGCCGTTCAGCTCTGCCGCCTTGCCCGATTGTAGTGAGCATATGGCCCTGCAACCTTACTCCTCCGAGATGTCCCTTTCCAGACCTTCCCGGTCTATTTGTGTAAGAGTGGGGAGATGCATATCATTTAGGAGTTCTTTACAGTCCACCTTGGTGCTGATTGTCCAGGGTCTGTATAGCTGCTCATAGAAGAACACAAATGCCTCTGCTATAGTCTCTCCCGTCGTACAGGAGTCTTCCTTCAGGTTCTTCACCTCCAGTACCCAGTTTTGATCTCTGTCTCTTCTCGAGCCATGCTAGTAATTTCGTGGCTTTGTTCCCTATTTCGTATATTCGCCGCTAGGTTGCCCTTCCCTTCTGCTATGGCTCTTAAGTCCTGTTGCTTTAGCAACTTTAAGTGAGCAACCTGTGCATCTGGCTCTGTCGAGTTTGCAAGTTTCATCTCTAGTTGCACTAGTTCCTTTTCAAGCATTTCATATTGGAGTTTCTTACCTTTCCCCCCTGCCAGTGCCTGAATCCTTATTACCGCTTTTTACGCCTCCCAGATCACAACTAGTAAATCCACCGACCCCAAATTGTTGTGAAAGTAGTGGTCCTTGTGTTTATTTTTAAGGCGCCAGGGGTCAATGCGGGGTGGTAGGATAATTCATTCTAGTGGGGCCTCACCTCCACCGGTGATTAGTCAGATAGACCTCGTGCCTTATGTTATGCTCCGCGGAAGCTGCCTGCCGCGATCATTGCGTAGGTTATAGTCTAGTCGAGACTATCCACGATGTGGTGCCGAGAAGCATGTGTATTGTCTGGACAAGGGGTTGTGTGCGCGCCAAATGTATAGCAGCCCCATTGCCTCTACAAATGTCTTTAGGGTGTCTGCCCCCCCCCCCCGCACTTTGGGCTTGATACTCTGTCCAAAACGGGGTCCATCACTGCATTCAGGTCTCCGCCCATTACTAGCAACCTTTTGGAAATATTAACAGTAATGAACTCAGCTCAGGCAGTGTGTCCGAGTTCATCTTGGGCAGTACATACACCGAGCACAGATTGATGACCCGGCCCTCCCATTCCCCGGATAGTGCAACATATCTACCCAACTAATCTTGCCATGTCTGTTGGGGCCATAGGGACAGTTTTGTTCTGGCTAATATTCCCACTCCCCTGGACCCAGACGTAAACCCTGCTGGAGCCAGTAGTTTGTAACCAAACCTGTCCAGTGCCTTGCAAGTGTTGCCCATCGGGTGCATTTCCTGCAACAGGACTACACCTGATGCGTTTCGTTGGATATATTGCATCACCATAGTTCGCTTAATTTTGTTACCGAGGCCGTTTACATTCCAGGTCATGATCAATAAGTCACGCCCGGTGGGGGTGTGTACCACTGGTGTTGCTTGATGCTGCCTGTCAAGGGGCTTCAGTGCCACTGTTACCTTTATTCGGGTTCCTAGTCTGTGCATATCTTGGCGCCTTGGGTGTGAATACTGGTGTAGTACTTACCCCATCGATTTCCCTCCCCCATTCCCCGTGTGTGTTGCAATTATGCATTGGATATACTGTACTATTAACATGCAAATTTGAAACCCCAACCAATAAAACTCCCCCCTCCCTGCTACCCTGCACTGTGGGCTATTAACTACCCACCCCTCCAATTTGCAGAGCGCCTGCCGCCCAATAACTGAACCTACGAACTTCAGGCGGGCGTTAGCCAAATACTTGCCCACTGAATACGACCTTCCTACCCCTTCTTAGAGCTGCTACACTTCTTTTATTTCTTAGGGACTTGTCGTTAACCAGTATGTGCGGTCTACATTCCATGATGCGGTATTACTTGGTGTACAATGTTAGTTTGTTAATTCAGCACTTCCACGCACGTAATCCCTCCTCTCGGCAGCAAGATCACGGTCTCTGTCTTTGTCTGCTCCAGGGTTCAATTTGGCCCTTCTTGTTAAGCATTCTTCTGCCAACTGTCTTAGTCCTCTGAACGGGCCTGTATGTCTCCTTGCTGCAAGGGGTCGCATGCGGAGTCACTATCCATCTTCTTCTCGTAATCTGCAGCTGTGCCTGCTGTTCCATTCCTGTGTCATGACCTTCCCGCTATTTGCCATTCATCAAGCCATTCCCATACTTCTTCCGGGGTGGAGAATCTCCACACCTTGCCCTCTGCTGTCACTCGGAGAGTGGACGGAAAGAGCATCTAGTATGTATTGTCTTTTGCCCGCAGTGCTCTCTTTACCTCAAAGAATGATCTCTTGCCTGTTGCACTATTGTAGTAAAGTCTGAGTAAAATTTATATAATTGCATTATCTATTTAGAGCAGTGGGGCACTTCCGGTCACCTGGAGGATCACGTCCTGGTCTCGATAGTGAAAGATGCAGGCAATATTTGGGTGTGGTGGAGCTCCCAGTCTTTGACTTGTACCTGGGATTCTGTGTGCCCTTTCCACTGAGAAATACTTGGATAGGCCCTTGGGTTAGATCTACAGCCTGACCCTCTGCCCGTTCCGGTACGTCAATGATGAGTTGTTGCGGCGAAAGCGACCTTCCTGATCTTCTTGTTTTGTCTCTATTGCTTTTGTCGTGTGGATGACTTTTTGAATTCTGAGAGCCTGATTGGTTCTTTTGAGTGCTACGGTCTATTAATCACATTTGGACCGCAGAGATCGAGTTCAGATACGTTTGTCGGATGAGAGACTCTTTCATATCATTTGACTTGGACGGAGTAGACTTAGCATGTTTTTCAGATGCTGCCTTGGTTGGCTTTACCCTGATTTGTGTAAGCTTACCATCTTATGTTTTTATGCAATGTACCTGGTTTAGATACTGATGATGGTATACCTTCATGCCGTGGCATATCACTGTGGCAGAAAAGCTGACAGTCCCTTGTCTACAGAAGTTCTAAAATCATGTCCGTAGGAGTTACAAAAAAGTGAAAGAAGGATTTTAAAGAAGATGTTGAGGGATTATTCAAGAACTTATCAGATGTTATTTCCAGCATTCAGATTTTTAGCAGGTAGGACAAGAGAGGCAAAGACAAAAGAGAAGCTTCAGGAAATAGAAGAAATGGGCAGGTCTGCTGACACTACCATGCCAGCGGCTCAGGCACTGACTAAAACCCTGAACCTGAAATGAAGAGACTTAGGGAATAACAGTTACCTTTGAAATGTGAAGAAGTGGTGACAGAGTGCCATCTTCAGTCAGGTCTAGCCTGAAGGTGGATGAACCTCTAGACATGGAACAAGCTCATAGAGTGAGCCCTAGATAGTGGGTACAAGAATAGACACAGAGATCATCTAGCAAAAATGTTTGAGGATCAGTAGAACGAGGTGATTGTATGGAGTGTATGGAAGCCATTCTAACTACTTATTTAGATTGGCAGGCTTCTTCCCCTTCAAGATCTCACCAAAAGTACATGTAAAAAGAACGATTTTGAAATTGTTGTGGATGTTCTGAATAAGAGATCCATAGGGTTCAGGTAGAGATTTCCTTGTGGGCTGGCTTTCAGTCTGAACCAAGATGATCACCGTATTACATCTACTGTTAAGGGATTAAAGGTTAATGAGCTGCTGATGAGATATAAACAATAGAATAAATAACAGATTGATCTCTTCCGGATGGACTCTCAGAAAATAGCTCAAGACCTGATAAGTGATTATGTCAGTGCTCCAGGAGAAAGGGCGGACTGAGAAACAGGAATGTTCCTTGACAATGAGGGAACAATGTTAATAATTCTAGTGGGAGGTGGTTTTGAAAAGTGTGCAACTGCCATATTAGAACTTTACATAATGCTATGTCTTTTTGCAAACCACAGGAAATTCCTAGGGGTTGTCTGCATACACTTTTCACAAGATTGATGATGATGACTACTGAAAGAACTGAAGAATGAGACTAGCAAAAGCCTTCTAAGGCTTTCTGAGGATGAATGGGGAGAGTGGTGGAGGACAGTTCATATAATAGGATAATTTGAAAAGCTTTATTTCCGCTGAAAGGGATTACTTTCGGGCTGGCGATAAGACAATGCCGTTGGGCCCTATATAGGAAGGGTATGGAGTTCAGTTCATGTGTATACGCAGAGTTGGAAGTGTGCTGTTATTTTGGGTGTGTGGCCCCTGGGGATTCTGGGTGGGATTATTTTAGATTTTTCGGGGGTTGGTTTCTGTCTACCGGAGGCAATTCATGGGGAGTTGGTTAGACTGGGTGACTATATATTGTACCTTCAATATACTAACATTAAATATTAAAGGACATAGAGCCAGATGTAGGAATATCTGGTCACAATGTTTGCAAAGTGCAGCCAGTATTTTTGTGACGTTTAAAGACTTTTAAGAATCGCTTAATGCAATAATAGGACGATTCTTAAAAATCTGAATCATAGTGGGTCGGAATCCAACCTACCTCTTGGACATTAATGAGGTAGGTTGCAGATTGCATCTCACTACAGTTGGATGTCCTTACAGAAATTGTGGCCTGCTGTAGTCTGTGATCACATCATTTTTCTAAAATGCATCCTGTTTTCCTTAAAGAAAGTGCAGCGTTTACAAAGAAAAGGTTACTTTTTTGTTTGTTTTAGAGTTTCCTGTAGACCAGTGGATCACTGTCTTCTCTCAAACAAACCTTTTTTAACATTCATAATTTTCCCTTTTGTGAATGGGTTACCATCCCAACTTGGAGGTTGGTAACTTTTCAATGGTTTACTACGGATGTTTCAATCCTAAACCATTGATACAAATGAATAGAAATCATTATTTGGAAGCAACGCTTCCAACACACCCCTTCCAAATAACGATTCCTCATTTATTTCTAACCCCGTTTTATGTGTAGTTAAGAAGTAAATGACTCCTAAAATCAGTTTAGTACATTGTGAAAAGTAGTTTATCAGTCACCAACTCTGAATCAAAGTGTTCTGATAGAGACTTCTAACTGCAGATTCCTCACCTTGTGAATTTCCCCACACACCTGACTGGATCCAGAACCCTTCATTGCAATTCCCTTGTGCGTTGGTAGGTGGCATTATGTAGCTCTGCTTCGGGTCCATCCTTTCTTATATGTGATGTTGTGGCCACGTTCTGCCAGTTGACATCAATTTCTTTGTGTTCCATGTCTGGTGACGCGGATCCAGGGCGTCCTGAAACCTGTCACTTCTGACAGAGATTTTTCACTCAATACCACTATAGTGGGCAGACACTTTCATCCCATAGGATTAAAAGGTTTAATTTGTGTTGTGACTGTATCCAACAAATGTCGGTGTCAGACGCCCACAACATCTGCCTATGGTGCCTCAGCTCTAAGCATGACTCAGCGTTGTGTCTGTGTTGCGCAAAGCTGAACAAAAAGGCCATCCGCTACCAGGAAGCAAAACTCACTGTCACTAATCTCAATAAGTCGAAGAAGCTCTCTCTCCTGAGTCCGCTCCACTCTTCACTGAGGTCATGAAGCTCAGGTAGGTCAAACAAGTCCCACTTTGGTCCACCCCAAAAGGACTGCGACCCTGCACCAGCACCAACAGCTACAGTGGCTCTGGACCAGATCCTTTGGGCCCCATAGATCCAAGGGGGCCTCAAGTTGGTTCACTGTCGGAAGATCCATGCTCTATGCTAACTGTGCCCTTGACCTCAGACGGAGGCCGTCCCCTTCTCCGACTTCGGCCCTGCTGGCTCCAGCCACAGCAACATGCACAATTCTTCCCTCAGCACTGTGGGATTGAGCCTTTTCAGGGGCTCACTGGTGCAGGGGTTCGCCCTTCTTTGTCCTTAAGTCCTTAGACTAACAAAATAGAGATTAGAGAATAGAGAGATACATTAGCAGAGCACCCAAGAACCACTTCATCTATCTGAGAGTTAAAAAAACACCCTGGACCTATTAGCGAGGATAAAAGGAATTTTTGGTGAACTGACAAGAGTAAAACGTTACACGATTTGATTTGTATCTCTCAATCCCAAGCAGCCAAGGAAGTCTGTATTCATTTACTAAACATACTCTGAATCCTTACATAACAACTTTTTTTTTTGGGGTGTTTCTTGTGTTAGCAAGCTTGTGTTCCATAAATCTTATAGTTCACAACACTTCTTCTACTCGTGATTTTTTCATTACTGTACAGGACTGTGGACACTTCTAGAATTATTTTCCTTACGTAAGAACAGCTGTATGTTTCGCTTATAACCATGTTCTCATGTTATAGATGTAACAGGAAACCCTAAAACTGTGAACGTAACAGAGATCTGTATTGCATGAATAACTAACACATTAATCCTAAAAAAAGACATTCACCAGCTCTAGCAAGGATGTCAGAGCCAATTAGACTTGCACTGGTGAGGTGCTTTGTCTCTATTTATTTAAGAACATATTCACAGCATCTTGTGAAATGAATGACTAAAGGGAGCCCAACCAATTGTCTCATGGCCGTTCCTAGACAGATTAGACAGGCTCAAGAGAGAGTGAGAAAAAGAGAGAGAGAGAGCGCACAACAACAAGCTGCACTGCGTACTTTCCATGCAGAATAGCTCACAATAATGCACATATTAGGCACATAATTTTTTTTAAAAAGGACAATGTGTTACTTAATTTTGCTTACCCTTAATTTGCCCAGGAGCTAATCTCCTTTCCCCCTTCGACAGTAGGTGACCTAAACAGGTGACCTCCTGTCGACAATATTTACCCCCCCTTTTGACAGCTAGGCACAAACAGAGTTGTAGGAGATAAATGGCTAGGGGAATCCATATCAAGGAGGCCGTGTCCAATACTAGTGGACTGTACCACTTTATAAATTTTGGTGTACAAGCACATTGAGCTAACTAGAAAACATTAATAACCAACTACGAATTCCTTTAGCAATTGTACTAGTTGAACATGAGGGCGCATGAATGCAAACTGAATTTCATTGCCTCCTTATCTTAGCCCTTGCACAGTAATCTTTAAGCTAATACTATTATTTCTATATGCATGGCAGAGCTTCTCTCTACACAGGGCCCACATAGTCTACCTCCTGCCTCTCCTTCTCTTCTTATGACTCGGCAGAACCTGCCTGATCTTTTGCCAAAAATAATAAGCAAAGCTTCTCTGTCTCTCTCTGCTCTGTCATCCCTTCCTTCGGAATCTTTTCCGAGGTCGAAGTGCCAGAGCAAGCCTTGCCCTTAGCACTGCTAGTTTGCCAAATACAGAACTCGACCTCTGACCCTTAAAACTGCTGTCCCATGTCTGTGCAAGGCTATTCCCACGTGGCTATCACAGCTCAAAGTAACTCTCGAGAAGCATGACTAAAGGGCATCCCGCTCCGTGCCTGCGTGCTGATATTTTTAAAGGTAGGATGCAACTTGTATTCTTTATTATTTATTTCTTGTGCACTGTGCTTTCTAGCACCTAAAGAACTAGAGGTTTCATAATGCCATAAGCGCCCAGAATTCTTGTGCATAAAAGATTGCATAAAGGCTTGCAATGTAATTCACATGTTTGCACAACTACTCAATGCATGACTTTTAATAGCCTTTGTATTTGACACTGCAGCCATTAGGCCATACTACATTTTAAGTTTGTCACTAAGAGACAGTAATATTGGCGTTGTTAGATAGACTAATATTCAACCTTTTAATGTGGTGCAACAACATATTTTAACCAGTTTGAAATAGCAATCTTAATGTGCACATTGAAATCTGAATACATACTTTGCACAGGATAATTTTCAACAGTGCTAAATATTATTGAATAGTGAAATTAGACATTATAAGGATCATAATTATGCAAAAATGATTTTAGTGCAATAACTTTTAATAATTTTTTACATGTGGTCAGTTTTTGAATTATGATCACTAACCCTTTTTGTGGTTTCTACATATGAAAAGCAAGCCTTACTCCTTTCCTTTTGCCTTTAAATGCATTTATTTATAAGACTCACAAAAACCTCTTTTGAAACTAAGCACAGAAACTTTACTGAAACATAAAAAGTTTGTATCACTTTATAGAGGGCAGTAATTATTCACCATCAGATCCACAGATGTGCTTATTGGAAAAGCAACAAGAAAGAAAGTCCTTACTTGTATCCTTTCTGTTTTATCCAAAATATTGAAACTGTATTTCTAACTTTCAAAATCAGTAGTCTTTAATGCACGTGCCTTCATACCATATTTTACTAACTTAAAACCTAGTCCCCACAGCTTGATATGTAGCTTGTGAGCCATGTGTTATTTACTCAGCTGTGTTTTATGACCAGCAGGCGTTAGCTTCCACTCTTTTTCAGGAGGAAAAAACCCTTGCTGTATTCTAATGTCCTCACAGAAACCCCACAAAGTTGAGAAACCATTCATTACCTCCGTCTGTTCTGACAGACAGCTTCCTTCGGACAGACAGCTTTGAGCAGCTGTTTAAAACTCTCTTTCTGGTGCTGTGAATTGAGCACGGTTCAGTCTATTTAAAACCCAGGCATTCCAAGCGAGTCAAAATCTACCATTTTGCAATGTGGAACAAAAAGGACGCTTTTATTTTAACAGCAACCAATTACTCAGATAATGTGAATGCCTTTTATTATTTAATATAATGTATCTAAGGATAATGCTGTAACATTTTGTATTGAGTCCTAGTTGTGTAAAACACACAATTTTTTTTTCTTTCTGTGAGGCTAATTTGTTCCCTATTGAGTTTTAATTCTAATTTTGTGTTTTACCACTGGGGCGATATAATAATTGAATGTACAGACATCTATACTTTGTTACTGCTTTACTTTTAATAGTAGCGTGCAGCAATTTAGCATATGTTATTTAATTTATCCTTTGAATTTTAAAGTGTAATTCTTGAAAGGGCATCTGCAGAACACAATGATGATAACAAACCACATTGAGCTCATTCCAGACCTTTTCAAGAAGGGGGCCACACACTCAGAACACACAACACTGCTTGCTAAGGCAAGCCATTCTTAAACAAAGAGCACAGTCGCTACTCACTCAAAAAAGTACTTCACAAGCATCACCACCTGTGTCAGTCCACAAACCACTTAGACACTTAAACACACAATCAACCCACAAATCAACACTTAGGACAAAAACAAGAGGCAGCCAGGACTGTACTCAAACCAAACCATTTGTAAATACCAATTGTAAATCATATTTACAAAAAGAGTGCTCGAAAGTAGTCCAGAGACTGCACCAAGACAAGTAAACAGCCCAAAGACTGTGCCATGTTCAAAAAGACAGGCTCTAGCCCCAGACCTTTTCCAGAATACACCGAATTACCAATGGAGCTGGCGGAACACTCAAAAGTGCTCTGTATCACCATTTACTAATTTTACTAAATGCGTAGATCAGGATCCTTTTTTGGTGTATTTGTTCCACAGTGTACTATACATTATGGAAGAAATACCATATTTAATGTACATAAACCTATTATTTATCCCCTCCAGGGGAGCCAGCTGAGTACTTTCTAAATCCATATTGGTACCACCAAGACAGCAACACATTCTACGAACAAACAAACAAACCAAAATCTTGGCCAAGCTAATCCAAAACAAGAGTGTCGCATTGCGACCTTTACAAACAGAAGTCTCCAGCGTCCAGCTGCCAAGCTCTGAATCAACCTAATGGTCACTGTGAGACGAACGCCAATGGGATCTTAGTCGGGGACCGGTCACCACCTGGGGGGTCAAATCGTGAGTGTACATCCTCAGCGAGATTCCAAACCTCCGTCGAGACCACTCTTTCGGGCGACCGCGTCTCCGATGAGCCCACATGATGGGCGCCAATTTGTGGGAGTGAGCCTTTTCAGGGGCCCACTGGTGCAGGGGTTCGCCCTTCTTTGTCCTTAAGTCCTTAGACTAACAAAATAGAGATTGGCACGGAAGCTGTAATATCAAAGAAAATAGATTTATTAACCTCTCATGAGGGAGACTACATCAATACGGTACCCTCAGGCCACTGTAGGAGGTAGTCCATAGACTATATAAACCAGGGGCCTTATATATACATTTGTTGCAAAGTCAGCATGGAGACTCAAAGAGGAGGTAATGGCACATACAAGAATAGTTATTGACTAATATGGGTATACAAAAAATGCTTGCTCAACAAAGTGGGAGGGGAGACATTTCTGCTTACATCAGTTAAAACAGCCTGACAGTTACACACTAAGACAGATGCATTCTGGCAGCTATAGGTATTTCTGAGCATGCGCAAGGCTCTGGTTCAGTAGTGAAGGAGTTAACTGTAACTGATGACTCAAGCAGAATAGAAAAGCAGGCAACAGTAAAGAGACAAGAAGCACATGGCCAGCACATGGCTAACTAAAATGGCTTATTTCACCCATGTCCTGGCTGAAACTAGGGGCCCGATTACGATGGTGGGCGGATCAGGGATTGGGACCGCCCGACAGGCTGTCGGCGGTCCCGACATAGGCATTTTGATGTGACAGCCACCACGGCGGTCGCAGTACCTATTTTTTGCATTGTGGTGTGTGCTGCTGGCCGCAGCACCCACCACAATGAAAAAAGGGACAATTTACATATCTCTGCACTACGTGGCAGGCACCATGCGGTGCCTGCCACATGGTGCAGGGATGTGTAGGGGGGCACCCTAGGTGCCCCCCAGGTCCCATGTCTGGGGGGAAGGGGGCCCAGTATGGGCCCCTAAAGTCCCTTTCCGCCAGCCTTTTCACGGCTGGTTAACCTCCATGAAAAGGCCAGTGGAAAGGGACATCGTAATCCCTACAGCGGTGCCTGCCAGGCACCTTCAACAAGGTAGGGACTACAGGCCCCTCCACTGCACCGGCGGGCTCAAGGAGTCAGTCGGATTTGTGGCAGTTGGACTTTACGACCACTATCACCAAACCCGTCATTGTAATATGGCGTGCAGGAATCGTGTCCTATGGCGGGGAGACCACCACCGACAGCCCGCTGGTGGCGGTCTCCCCGCCATCATAATCGGCCCCTTGGTGTCAAAGTGGAGCAGGGAAGGGGCAGTCGAGAGCTCCAAATAACCCTTGAAGCCCATTCCCCCATTTCTGATAAAGTATCACTCTATTGACACTTTTACCCTCTTAGAGAGTCAGGCTGCGACCAGCATGATGGAGTTTTTGATCATTTTGTAAGGGTATAACTGAACACAACTGCAAAGGTTAAATTGCTAAATATGTACAGAGCTGCAAAGGTTATAGAATTCTTTTGAGAACATAGATTTGTTATTCTGGGGGCCATGACAATTTTTTAACATGGGTTGGCGTGTAATTAAAAAGCTTGAAAACTATTGACCTAGAGAGACCTGTATGTTTCATAGGGTGGCATTGTAGTAGTTATAAGGAACAGTATACCAACTTATTTTATATTTGTTTCAGGCTTCCCCAGTTAGAATCAAAAGATGGGGTTTACAGTATCAACAGAGTGATCTTTAGATGATTGTGTGGTTGAGAAAATCCCCCACATTGTCAGCATCATTGGTAAAGGCCCCAAGAGAAAAGAGAGAGTTTGTTTTCCCTAACCTAATGGTGTACTATCGTTCTGCACATATTCAAATTTTAAGGGAATGGGCCGAAAGGGCGCACATATGTACCTGAAGGTGGTGGGAGGCACCAGATAGACCATTTTTTGGATCATTAGGAAAGACAGGCCCTGGAACCTTTACACTAATCTTGGGACCTTAACCATGTAGAGGTAAGGGATAATGTAGCGGTCGAAGTTGGATTAGCCCCCTGCTGACTTCTTCTCACTACAATCCACAGTTTTAACCTTCTTTGTTGGGTGCTTATGATAAGTAGAAAGAGTGGGCTGTAGGATTATCATGATTTATAACTGGCTAAGAGTGAGCGCTTCTTTGCAAGGTGGTCGTGGCCGCCAAAGGGCACTTTATGGGTGATCCTATGCCTGTTGACCCAAGACTGGTTGTTCTGGCACTGCAAACGGTGCTCTAACATGAAATGGAGTGACACAGTTGGAAGCTAATTTACCAGTTGCCACTCTGGCACAGTTCTGGAAAAAATGCATGTCCATCTACAGTGGACGAATGGTTGCGATAAATATGGAAGTCATGGTGATAGAACACCTTACAGGTAGTTTGCTTAAGACAAGTTGCATTGTTATTGCTTCTTGTTGTAGACTATTTGGTTAAAGACTGTAGGGAGATAAGGTGCTCAATAGGTTGCCTTTGTGGGCCGCCTTAAAGTGTAGATTTTGGAGAGCGGGAGGGTAAATGGAGAGAGTGTGCATATTTAGAGAATAGTAAGGCATTAGCTATGTGTACAAAGAGTCAGCTATATATGTAGGAAAGGTTATGTATAGTGGTGCCCTTCTACAATGTGTCATGTATATTTTGCTGTATAGAACAATAGTGATCTATTCACAATAAAGTTTTGTTAAAAAACTGCTTGCCACGCAACTCAAAAGCAGCTTTGGCTTCTTTGTACCTAAAAAGCGAATTATCCCTATTACATGACTGTATTGGGAAAGAAGATTGTTTGGTGCTGGTGATCACTGGATTAGACCTGGTGGGTGTTTGTTTAAAGGGGATCTTGCTGAGATATATCTATAGTTCTTTAATTGTCTCCATGTGTTCTCATCATGCTACCGCTTTCTTCCACTGTAGGAAGCCCGAGGGCCAGTGCCTCAGCCTTACACTTCCCATCGACGTCCATCATCCAGCAGTCCAGCCCATACTTCACCCACCCGACAATCCGCTACCACCACCACCATGGGCAGGACTCACTCAAGGAGTTCGTACAGTTTGTCTGCTCGGATGGGTCTGGCCAGGCCGCAGGGCAGGTGAGGCTGTCACATGTAAGATACTCCTATCTTCCTTTCTTCCTTTCTTTCTTACTCAGCTTTGCAGGCGATTCTCAGCCACTGCTGCCCTCATTCTGTGCCAGCTGCCTAACAAGGGAGTGAGTAGATGTTGGGGTACCCTGATGATGAGAGCATTAGAGAACAACAGATCCCTTGCAGGCTTGTTCATCCTCAGTTCTCACCCAACCAAAACCCGGTAATGATGGAATACTCTATGAAGTCACTTCCTGTAATGGAATCTACCCAAACTCAATCTTCAGAGTGCTTCTTACAAACTCACAAGTACCATATAACTGACATACTTACTCATGTACAACACGAAGTTTTGCGAAATTTCACAAATGTTTAGTTTACATTCCTGAATTTAGAGCTGCAAAACAGAACTGTGTATACATAAAAGTTACATACCGCTAGGATTATCCAGGATAGTTAAAATACAGTTGAACTTTTATACCCTTGCAAGACAGTTTGTTAGATGAACGTGTCATCTTGGAACTTTGCACGTCTTCTGTGTTTCATAGATTAGAAAGAGTTGGCTGACTTATTTTTTAGGGATTTCATGTGCTTTTGTTGCAAATAACTTGACTTTTAATAAACATAACTCCTGAGACTTTTGGATAATACAGCACCCATGGGTTTGATGTATATGCTAATTTATGGGGCCACGAGAAGGTAGAGTCACAGCGAGAGGTGGTCCTATAGTCATTTTAAGCAGCGATCTTACTGAAACACCTGTTCAGCTATTACTGATTGACACCAATATTACAGGGGTCAGGATAGAGGATTCCTTGGTATATTCATACACGAGTAATACGTACTTTACTATCCCATCCACTTTATTATATTGTGTTTTAGCTCAAGTCAATTATAGACAGGCTATAGTCTATCCCAAAGAGCCTGTCGGATAATTCACTGCACTTGGTGTGTGGGAGACCATATCAAAGATCTGTTCTTTCTTTTCAAATCTATGGTTTACAAACATTACAAATGTAAGTTTATTTTAGGCTAGACAGCCCATAAAACTAATAATAGTGTCCATTGTAAAAGAAACGTAAAAATTAATTTAGCGTTAGAGTAATCTTAACACTGTTTGCATTCATTATAAAAAATAAGGGGGGTCTTTCTCTGTTTGTAAGTTTATATTGCTCTGTAAATATTTTAATAGCTGAGGACAACATATTTCCTGTGTCCTACATGTGAATAGAACATGCTATAATTATTCTACTTCAAATCTCCATTTTCCTCAAAGACGGTCTTCTCTTTTGAGTGCAATCTAATTTCCAATTTAGCGATTAACCCTACTGTGAAATGTTGCATTCTTCGTGAAAGTCACATCTGGCAGCAGTCGCTGTTGATGAAAATTGAAAAAGAAGCATAATCACTTCATGATATTTTCTTCAACAGCAGATCAAAATCTTCCTATTTGATGTAACATGTAATTGCCCTTTTAACACCCATTTTAAAAAGAACAACCACACACTACTACTTAGTATATATTTCTCCAATTCAATAGTAAGCAACCGATTGTAATAAAATGTAACAAATTGTTTTGGAAGTTCTTCCCTCATGCCTAGCTTTTTTATCACTTCAACATTCCATTATGCAGAGGGGGTTATGTTGAGACTGAAAAGTCCCCTGCATGGTAAGAGACATTTGCCCCTGCCGTGAGTGCCCAACTGTACTGTTGTCTGGATGCCTAATACAGATTTTTTTGTCATCGCGAAATTGGATCATCCACGTGCGCCATGACATAGACCTGTCTCACGGATTGCAGTCTTGTTGGACCAGGAGGGGTGCTCAAAGCGCTGCCCTCATAGTGGTGGAAGGCTACTGCCTTAACCAGAAATTAAGCAGCACAAACACGGTTGTGGCAGCGTACTGTGTAGTGATCAGTAGTAGTGAACAGGTCCTTTTTAGGTCACGCCTAGCGACGCAGCGCATGCGCTGCTCGACTTGGCGAGATCTATTGTCGTCGATTTTGTGTTCGGAAAGGGGACAGGAGCTGTGCACGCGCCCGGACAGCCTGGCGATGTGCACGTGCGTTTCCTCTCAGACGATGTCAGCTGCTGCTTGTACTGCAAGTGAGGCTCACGCGTCAATTCACCCTGCCTTCAAGTGAGCGGGCTTCTGCGCCCGGACAGGCGATGTGCACGTGCGCCCCTGAGAGGAACGGACGCTGCGTCCATGTGCACGCGTACGGCTTACTGTGTTTTGCCCTGCGCGGCACACCACAGAGCAGGGAGCGCGCTTTGTTCAAGCTGCCATCGATATCGAGCGGAGTGCCATTAACTTTAAAGCGGACAGCTTCATGCCGATCTACTTTACCAGGCCTGGTCATTATGATATAGGGTAAGGCTGAGGGGAGATTTTGAACACGTACGGCTCACTGTGCTTTGCTTTGTCCTGCGCGGCACACCACAGAGCAGGGAGTGCGCTTTGTTCAAGCTGCCATCGATATCGAGCTGAGTGCCATTAACTTTAAAGCCGACAGCTTCATGCTGATCTACTTTACCAGGCCCGCTCATTATGATATAGGGTAAGGCTGAGGGGAGATTTTGCAACTTTGCTTGTGCCTTCAGTCGTTTAAGAGCGCACTCAGGCCGGCAAGAAGGCTAATTTGTGGAGTGCCGTGTGCAGATACTTTGCCTTTTCATTGCTATAATTAAATTGCTGCAGGGACGCAAAGTGATTGTGCTTTCACTTTCATTGCTACGCGTATCCAGCTTCAGCGCTGATCCACCTGATAGAGGGTTGTATGCGTCCACTGACTCCCACTGGGCAGCTGTGTGAGGAGGTATTGTGTGCACAATTTGGCCGGAAATTAGTGTGCGCTTTTATGGCGACTCTGATTAAGGCCGTTGCATTCACTAAGAGAAGTTGCAAATTTAACAGCTGTTGCGTAGTGATGTGATGTGACATGGCACGGACCTATGCTCTCGGACAGAGGGGAACGATTTGAAGAGCTCTGAAAATGCATCTATGCTAAACCCACTCTACATAGGCTTGGACTCTATGGGGCTTATTTACAAGCCCCTTGCACCGCCGGTGCGTCACTTTTAAAATGGGAAAAAGTGCAGCGGTAGTGCAGGGGGCTTGTAAATAAGCCCCAATGTATTTTAGCAGCTGATGCCGTCGCCAATTCCCTCCCTCTGCGCTGATTGCATTTCTCCGAAAAGGCGTCATGCTAATGTGTGAGCACGTAAAGCATGTCCGGCCTACCAACAGAGGTCATTCCTGGTGGAATTCAGTTGCTACTTAACAAAGCAGGGGAAAGCTACAGATCGTAGAAAATATTCAATTTAACTTAACGAAGCACGGGAAATCTACAGATGGACGCAATGGGAATTCTCGACAGAGGAGTTTTAGTTGTTCCTCTTAAGTCATGGTGCTAACGACTGAATAAGGGAAAACACACTTTTCCACTTGCGCTATCTCTTCAGTTTTAGCTCCTGATTAAAACTTTCACGCCGCCCTTAACGTTGCAGTTATTTAGTCTTTAGTGGCAGTATTTCCGATACACAATTTTTAGTTCTCCGTATTCATGAAGCAGACTTACTAGTTATGGTGTGCCCAAGTACAGAGGCTTTGTTGTGTTTACGCCTGGTATCCCAAATGCAGAATTTGCAGTCTCGGTACTCATGTTTCAGTGTTTAATCCTGGTATCCAACAATTACCAATAATACTGTGTTTACTCCTTTAAACTGTAATGAAGAACTTGTTTTTATGCTGTTATAATACACCCTATTTGTTCTTCTGGTAACCATGAGGCCAATTGATTGTCTCCCCCCAACTAAAGTTTTATTTTTAATTATCAATATTTGTATTAATGTTTTTGGCCCGATCTACACAATGTAGACTTTTTTTTTATGTGTTTCGTTCACTAAAGCAGGGCCTTGCCTTGGTATCACACAAGCAGAGTTTTTAGTTATCACTAATACCAAGAAGATAGCGCTTATGCTTAACTTGTTCTCCTTGTATACCCATGCAGACATCTAGTCTTAACGTTTCCAGGGCCAAGTGTAGGCTTGTAGGAATTTAAATGCATGTACAGAGGGGGCTGCACATTAGCGCCACTTTACAGAGTTATTTTTCTCCCCTTTCTTAAAACAACATTGTTTTCACCAGATAAGGACGTGCACCATTCCTGCAGGTACTGCAATACCCGGTGCAGCCTGGGCAGAGAGAAAAAAATGGTTCAAAACACAAAAAGCCGACGGGGTCCTGCTCAGCTCTATTCTGTATACATATTGACACTAATGGCGGATTTTTCTAATGCTGCTAATTCAGCCAGGATAATAAGATTGTCTCATGGCCCCCCTTTGTCTTCAGCCTATCTCGTCTTATATCTGTCTTTCCTCTCCTCAAACACTACCTCATTAATCCACATCAGCATCTACCACTCTCCCCCTCCCTCACGTTTATTTAATTGATGTCCCCATGTCCCTCCTTTTTTCTCTAACCCTGCCCTCTGCCACTACATCTCGCGATGCACTCTCAACCTTCCACTCTGTATTTCCTCCTCACTTTGTCCACTCCACTCCAAACAAAAACACTTACATTAAACACATTTTCATTTACAATGCCAATAGCTTAAACTCTCGAAAATGCGAGACCTATTGCATTACAAATGCTTGTTACCCCGTGTCACTGGAGGGAGGCCTATAGGCTCTACCACCTTTTTAAAAAGTTCTGCTGCTGTGTGCTTAACTCACCCCTGGCCTACATCAGGTCGATTTGGAAGTGTGTGTCTGATGGAAACGTGCTGAGTGTATGTGTGCTCGCAAAAAGTACACTACACAAGGGGCGAAGAGTGGTTCAGTGTGCACATTTTTAAAATAACACACTTTGGTACAGTAGAGAAATGCTGTAGTACTGAACAGTCGCACAGACTGAATGCATTTGCTGCATGTGGGTATGCTTGTGGTGGCATAATACATGAGGATAACAGTCAATCAATCAATCAATCAATCAATCAGTATTTGTATAGCGCAGCACTGTCACCCCTAGGGGGATCTGGACGCTGTGGGAGCAACGTCGCTGTCGAAAATCCAGGTCTTGAGTTTCTTTCTGAAGTTTGCCAGGGAGGGTGATGTTCGGAGATGGAGTGGCAGGTCGTTCCAGGTCTTGGCGGCGATGTAGGAGAAAGAACGGTTTCCACTGCGATGGATGCAGAGGGTGTGCACACGGGCTAGTGAGGAGCGTAGATGTCTTGCGGGTAGAGGGAGGTTCCGTTGGTGGTTGATATAGGCTAGTCCTTGATTGTGTAGAGCTTTGTAGGCATGCGTAAGAATCTTGAACTAGCATCTTTTCTGGATGGAGAGCCAATGGAGGGTTCTGAGTTGGGTGGTGATGTGGGTCAGTTTGGGGAAGTACAGAATGAGTCTGGCTGTAGCATTCTGTATTGTCTGGAGTCTTCTGGTGGAGATGCTGGCGTAGAGGACGTTGCCGTAGTTGATGCAGGTTGTGATGGGGACCTGGGTAAAGTCTTTCTGGTGATGACTGGGATCCATCTGAAGATTCTGCGTAGTATGCAAAGAATATGGAGGAGGAAAATGCGTTAACTTCTTGTTTCATGGTCAGTTTATTGTTGAAGATGATTCCTAGGTTGCGTGCATGGTCTGTCAGAGTGGGTGCTGGTCCAAGTTCTGCTGGCCACTAGTTGTGGTACCATGTGGCAGTGTTCTTCCTGTAGATCAGTTCTTCTGCCTTGTCAGAGTTGAGTTGAAGGCACTTGTCTCTTATCTAGTTGGCTACGCTGGACATGACGTTGCAGAAGTTAGTTCTGGGGGTGGAGGGGTCTTTGGTGAGTGAGAGGATAAGTTGAGTGTCATTTATGTAGGAAATTATGTTGAGGTCAATGTCTGTGATGGGGTACATCTACATTTAGTGCAAGTGCGCCTGCACTCGTACATTACATGGAGGACCTTGGGTTCCATTTTGGGAAGCTCTGGCCTGCCAGATGAAAACATGAGGAGTAAAGAAATTCCCCCAGACAGATTTGTGTATGGCTGTATTCCTGTAAGCTGGGAGGAACATGGACTGGAGGATGGGAAAGTTTCTCTGTGCATTTCCGAGGGCTCTTTGATTCAATGACCGATCACAAGGTAAGGGCCTGGACACATCTCAGGAAGAGAGAGATGGGCTGATAAGGGAATCATAAACAGAAGGGATGGGAATCTGGTATGAACCTTTTGCTGCACATATCACTGTGGCTGACATCCAGGTGTAAACTCTGGTCACTCCCATGAATCTTGTTGTGGGTTAATCAACTTCAGAGTCCTGCCTGCTGTGACACACATCCTTCAAGAGAAAGAAGGAAGGGGAAATATGTCTATTTCAAAATATGCCCAACATAAAACCTCAAAGACTCAGACACAAAATTATATTTTATGTCTGAAAAAGGCCTATAAGTAGGGGAGTTTGAGACCTCAAACTTTGTCATCTGCCGAGCAGCCAGCTGGGCTCTGTGAGGAGGGTAAGTTATGCAAGATTTCTTTCTGCCTTTGGCCAGGACTGGGAGCAGAGGCACGCTAGGCTCCCTGCTCAGTGAGGGGACAACACCCAGGGAAATGGCGACCACTAGCCCCGTAGCCTCGAGCACCAGAGCCAGCCTTCTCGCCAAGACCAGTGTTACCTGTGAGGAAGAGGAGAGCATTCAAAGGAGTAAGGTCCAGGGGATGGCCCTATTGTGAGGACAGCCTGTGCGAGATGTGAGGAATCTGCCCTTGTACCAATCGGGCCGTAGCCTATGTGCTGGATTATGTCAGCAGCCCCCGTGTGCTAGGAGGGGTGGTCATGGACTGAGCCGAGGAGTGAGAGTTGTGTGGAGGGCACCAAGCCTGAATGACCACATGGTGGGTGGCCATGTGTTCCAAAGAGGGGGCCACCGTTAACATCAATGGCAGGTCAATGTGACTGGACTTGTGAGTGCCTTGGCAATGACCCCATATGCCAGGAGGGGTCGCTGGCGATGCTGAGGCCAAGGGTAGGGTTAGGGCCATTCCTGTTAGCCAGAAACTGATGCTATGACCAAAGCAGATCCAGCCCACATCCTGTGAACTACACTGACAGATGCTCAAAGATCCAAGGACATCACCGGAGCCCCATCGGAGTAAGGAGATCACACCACTTTAGAGTTTCAGTGAGTTTTAATTCATCCCCAATACCCAACAGTCAAACAAGAAGCCCATATACTAAGGCATACTATACTACAGCAGTCCTCAACTTTGCTTAAAAAGCATAGTAAGGCATTAGTTTTGTCCTTATAACGTCAAGTAACCAGTTTTAGAGCATTCTTAGAGGCATGTGCTGTGACTCTTTTCACTTGAGATGTTTCCCCCAGTTCAACTGCTCATTGTATAGCAGTCCCAAGAATGTATATGTACAGATTTATTCTAGGAAGTGTCCATCATAGCTGTAAATGTACTGTGACAGTTATGTTCCATCATGGAGGTCGGTATTTGTCCTGAGGAAAGCAAGCTTTAGATTGAAGAATTGTATTTTAAGCACAGTTATTTTGTCTTGTGTAATAAACCTGACCCTGTAGCTGAAAGCAGTAATCCAAGGCCTCTGCAGGTGCTGCAGACTCTTCAGAAATAAGAATATTAAATTGGATGGTCTCAAAATTGCATTAATTGGCAGTATTCACTACACGTGGAGCAGCATTGTCAGCTCTAAAGTGTGTTTTCCAGCATGCCAAACAAATAAAAAGTCAGGAGATTCCTTCATCTTTCTTCTGTGAAAGAAGCGTTTTTTTAAACCTCTTTTCATCATTGTTACCTTATAGTGTACATGATACTAGAGCTATGCAGTATATCATGAAGTCAACATGTTTCAGGAACATATAGGAGAAGGTTCTTCGTACAGTAATAAAAAACATAACAAATTGAACAAGCATGTGGTCAAACAACAGAGATATCATCAATAGGTTTACCACATTGTGGGTCAGTTAATATTATGCTATTATGCCATCTAGTAATAGGTTTTCCGTGTACCAGGTGGCTTCCCATGTCTCACCCATCCCTCGAGGGCAAGGCATCCCATTCTCTGGAGCCCTCCTCCCTTCTTGGCTATTCACTCAGGTCTGCAGACCATGTTCCGGGTGTTCTACAAAGGTCTGGGTTACTTCCTCCCACATTTCCGAGAGAGACGTGTACATATCCCTCATACTTCTTACATATCAGTGCTACCTCCTCCTTCCTTGCCCATTGTTCCACTTCAGCCCACCACCTAACGTATGTGGGACTCACTCTCGCCTTCCAGGTAATGGCGATCAATTTCCTAGCCAGGGCAAGGTCTAGCACCCTATTTCCCTACTTTTTAGTTGCGGGTTGGGCGATACACCCAATAGCCAGATCTCCTGTGTCTCTTTCAGTTACCGTCCTGGGGTGTTCCCTAGGTGATGAACTATTGGTTCCCAATAAGTCTGCACAACTAGGCAGTCCGAGACCATGTGAAAGAAAGTCTCCAACAATGATTCGCATCTCGGGCAGGGCCTTGGGTCTCCCCTATTAATGTCTGTTATTTTCCTGGGAGATAGATATGTTTGGTGCAAAACAATAAATTGTGTAAAATGTATTTTAATTATCCATGACACTTTTTAAGTGTGGCTCACTACCCTGTGCCGTTGCCTGGCTGCAGTCTCATGCCCCAAATCCGCCTCCAAACGTCCTTTAGCTTTAGTCAGATCTCTCCGTACCATTCCATTCAGTTCCCTGGAGAAGCAGTTAATGTGGTGGTCATTGTTCCCCAATGACACGAGCAGCTGTAGCACCCTGTGGTGAGAAGGCTCCTGGGTGCCCGTGACATAGATACGAGAACGTTTGGGTCGATGCTCCATAATTCAGGAATTGCATTATGGTGGCCATAATCTGTAACTAATTGGTCCAGTAGCAGAAGGGTACCCACAGCAAAGCAATCTCCAACAGTCAGTGGACCAGCCTCAGTCCATTGAGCCATTTGATGTGCCGTAAAAATGAAATCCCAGTCTCCGTATGCCAGTCGGTCCAAAGATAACACTGTATCATACAGACGGCACTACTAAGTCAATTGATGCATTTTCTCCAACACTGTAGTGCCACTGATAGAGGTTTCAGGCATTCTCCGGTGTTTTGCCGGCTTACGCAACAGGAGGACAAGCAAAGCCCCTTGATTTGGCTCACCACCAACCTCTCCCATCTCCTCCACTTGCTGGCCATCCAGCCAATTTGCTACCTATTGAATGTGTGCTGCCTGGTACTAAAGATCATAATCTGGGACACCCAAACCACCCTCTGTGATTGGGGTTCTAAGGGTGTCCAGAGCCCCCCTCTGTCCCTCTGACCTATTTCCCTAACTAGTGTGTTGAGCCCCCTGATCCACTTAGTCAGAACCCACATCAGTAAATTTACAAAGAAATCCAGAAGCCTGGATAGTATGATCATCTTACTTTTATTGCTATCCAGGACATGATAGGCAGTCTTAGCGATCTCCAAAATGAAACCGAACCCTTCAGTGCTCAGAATGGCACGCCGAGGTTTCCGTCATTATGGTCTTCCAACCTGTAATAGATATTCACATCCAAATATGTGAAGTGGAGGGGATCCATGTCATTCACAATTCACTCAGGTAGAGCCCTACCCCTATGATCCCCCTGCTCTCTTCTGTGAAAGAAGCTTAGGGCAAGTTTTCACCCTCTCTGCGTTTGTCATTCTCTCTCCAATTATCTCATGTGTCCCTGAGCAGAGAACAGCCTTCTTATACATATAAGAGGCCTTCTATGCATGTACAAATGGTCAAAGAGTTAGCACTTAACCTTTCTTCGGTGGCCAAAGAGTCACTGAGTAAAGCTTCAAAACTTCCCTCTGAGAATTTTCCAGAGAAATTGCTGCCATTATCTTTGTCTTTGGCGTCTCCAATCCAATGTCATCACTGTATTATGCATGAGCTGTGTCCTCAAAGTTATCCACAAATAGCCTGACCCCAATCCCCTTCTCAGTGATGATCATGCCATCAACTAGAGCCTCTGTGTTGATGAGGGCGTCACCCTCAATAACAGCCACTAGCTCAACAACAACCGCTGTCATTGGCGACTTTGCCAACCACAAAAACATTGCTATTAATGGGAAATCTTTCATGTATGTGTAGGACACACAAATTGTATTTAGTATTAAGAACCATCACAAAGCTACCAACCTCAATAGCAATAGTTCATCTCTTGAGAGGTCATGTATTGGTGGAGGAGTGCCAATTCTATATTGGCTCTCTGTCTTTCAAAGAATTGTCTCTATAAGCGCACATGTAATGTATCAAGCTTTTTTTGATTAAGGACTCTTATTTTTTTAGAAAGAAATTCAGAATCAAGCACACGGTCAGCCCCCATGATTGTCTTGAAGATCCTTTTTTTGCAAACAGAAAATCAGTGGCAGATCATTCTGAGTTCAGGGTGCTAAAATTTGGCACAGCGTGCTGTGGAGGCTAAGAAAATTGCATGACAGGGTGTATGGCTTGATAGGACACGATGGCACACGTGCCTCTGAGAGCATCTGGCATGGTGTCTGATAATTCTCCCGAATCCACACCAGCAGCTCACCCTTTGGGCGGAAAAAGGCACCCCAAGCCCAAAAAAAGAGAGGTGGCAACCCTCTGCTCACTGCTTGTACTCCCTGCTGTCATGTGGTGGGTGGGGCATGAGTTGGGGGCGGGCTAGACACTGATGTGCAACGTTGTGGCACTACTGGAACTTGGGGTGGTCCCTCTGATTTCGAGGTTGGCGGCTCTCTGGAGGTGTGCCTAGAGACCAAGGTGGCGATAGGTCAGAGGGAGTGGAACGCCACCCGTGAGAGACCACCAGAACCTGATGCATCAAAATGGTGGCAACCGTGGGGCACACAAACTGCGGCCTGGATCAGCACCTGTCATTGTGTAGCAAGACATGCATGCATTCTGTAACTGGTGCTTCGCTGCCAAGATTGCGACTAGACCAGCTTGGCTTAAATGAAGGTAGCTGGAGGACATTGAAATGTGAGATGTGGGGGATGACCCGCAGTGGGGGTCATCCCTGCCTCTCTTGTCCACCCACCACCTCCTTGCTAAAACTGGAAAACTGATCCACAGGCTCTGGGACATAGGATTGGGCCTAGAGTGTCAGTGTGCTCATGGTAGCAAACTATCCAAGGGTCTCCCTAGCTAAGAAACATTTGTTAACCAGAGTGCAATTCAGGTGAGACACACCTGGGAGGAGATTCAACTAAGACCTCGCCCGGAGTTGTAGGCCCCAGGGATGTGCACCAGGCCTGTTGGATCAAGTCACACTGGCAACTCCAGCCAGCAACCAAGTGGGAACTTTCATGAGGGGGTCTGGCTGCTGTGAGTTTTAATCTGCCTTTTTTGTTCACAATGTTTGTCAATTCTTTAGCTCCATCTATAATATAGATGTACGGCCCGTAGGCAGTATGCGGCCCGCTTCACCTTTGCATGCAGCCCCCAGTACTGGGCTGCTGTTTACTCAACTAAGCACTAACATTAAAAAGATGTTAAATAAACAGGCAAGCATTTATTTAAAGGTTAATTGGAGTTAAAGAAAGGAAGTGACTAGGGTGTCCTCTACCGCTTAGTTCTAGAAACACCTTCATTTTTGAAGACATCTTGGAGCAAAAGTTAAAAAATATGATAAAGTCTGTTCAGAATTCAAGCAGTGTATTTCATTAACATGCAGAACCGTTTCATCTTAGTACATCCGATAATATTAATGCAATGAGAAGAATTTGTTTAAAAGTGATAGTTTTCAAATATCAATTTAGAAATGTGCATTCTCCCCCACCCTAACAATGCCAATAGTGAAATAAGAGACTATTCAGTTCTTATGTGCAACTTTTGGGTGGTCTGGGTTTCTATAGTTTTTTATTAAATCAAACACAGGAGGTGTTATATCGCACACATCCTGAAGTCAGGTATTTTGAGGACCTCACATGTGATAGTGAAGAAAAAGGAGGGAAAGTGAAAAAAACAATTAACTGGGATCACACAATTTGGTTAAGTGGAGAAGCCAGGATTAATTCCAAGTTTTTGTTTACAAATTGTGCAATTCAGACGTTAAATGTACATGCTTGGCATCCCCTACACCCACCCTGCCACCAACCCACCACCGCCATCCTGCTGGCATCAATACGGCTCTCGGTCACATCACAGACCAAACTTTGTGGCCAATGAGAAAATGTTTGTGAGTACCCATGATCTACATCCTATTGCTCTTTTATCCATTCTTGATGCAAGTGCTTGGCGGACCCAGGGGTTTTGCTGAGCCTTCCTTAGTGGAGGATCATAACCAGCAGTAGCTACCGCATCTGCAGCATGCTATTGCTCCTTGTGCAGTACCCGCCAGCAGTCCAAGGGAGAGATGCACTCAGCCCTAATAAAAATATTGCCAATGCAGACTTTTAATAGGGTGGACCTCAACTCCTTGTGCAGTCTGCTGACAGCTGAGGGATTTTCAGAAGTTATTTCTGATACCTCCGAGACCCAATGACTGCTGGATTGAGTATACTACAACAGGGTTGCCTCCCATTTCACTCCTACCTTTTACAGTTTTTCAATTAGGTTATACTGAGAGGTTCAATGTCTGAAGACTTCTATCTGGTCATGATATCAGTTCAGTTGAAACCTGGATGACCTCCAGACCACTGTGCCTCATACTGTCTGATATCATTTATTTAAGTTGAAACTAAGATCTTTGCTCAACTGCTGGCAAATCATTGTTCCAAGTGATTAGATCACTAATACATCCAGATCAGAACATGGGTCAGATCACAAGACACTATCTGAATGGTACAGATGGCCTTGGCTTAAGCACTTGAGTTCACTGGACCCAGTGCACTGATGACAGTCGACTTTGCAAAAGACTATGATTCATTTAGGCGGGTGTTTCTACGCCAGGTGGAATTTTGACTCTGCTTCAAAGCCTGTGTCCAAATCATATACAGGATCAATGGGTTGTTGCCTTCCCCTTTCTCGAGCAGTTGGAGGGCACCAGATTTGGGTGCCCCTTCTCTCCCCTGGTATTTGCTTTGGTGATACAGCCGCTCCCAACCTGGGTTAGCCTGAATGCCTTGGCAGAGACCTTCCACGAGGGGGGCGGGGGGGGGGGTGGGGGGGGTCATAAACGACTATGTGTCCTTATCTGCAAACAACATGCTCCTCTTTTTGCAATCACCAAAATAGACGGATCAGAGGTTACTGGAGATCCTTGGCTATATGGGGAGGCCCATGGCCCGGTGGTTAACTGGGAGAAATCACAAATTATACCAGTCAGTGGCGGAATGGGTGCAGTTGACTGGAAATCTTTGAATAGAGACTTGACTAAGTGGAACAAACTACTGATTTCCGTCCCAGGCAGTGCAGCACTTTACAAAATGATTGCACTTCCTAAGCTCCTTTTAGCCTCCAGAATTTTCCCTATGAGATACCTCAGTGATTATTTGATATACTGCAAGCAGGCATTCCTATGGGTGGGAAAATACTGCGAATCGCATTTGACCAACGCGTTCAATCAAAATAAAAAAGTGGGCTGGGAATGGCACATATTCATCTATACTATTGGGCTGCCTAACTGATCAGCATAAGTGTTTGGATCCATCTAGATAGAAATGATCTGATGTTTTGTCTACTTTATGGGTTTGCACTCATTAAATCTTCCCCCAGTCCCAGAACGCATGAAGAGAGTAGCTTTAAACGTTTGGGTCATGGCCTCACATTGGATGAGGTTGGATGGAGTGGGAGGGCAGGCTGGATAATGAATCCCTTATAGTACCACACATGGCTATTACACCCTGCCAGACTGACTGGCTTTACAAAATAGGTCTGAATAGGGACCTTCAGACTGGGAGATGTCTGGGAGAGTGACCACGTGAAATCCTTTCCTAACATACAGGAAGCACATGAGCTCCGCAGATCTCAGTTTTACAATTAGTTACAACTTAGACCTGCTAGAGTTAATTCGCCCTGATGTGAATGACCTCTCCAAATTCAACCCACTAGAGGCAAAATAAATAATAGATGAATTGGGCAACAATGGGATTTCAAGACTCTATAAAACCTTGCTTACCAATGCTCCTGACCTCTTTGCAAATCTGCGATCCAATTCTGAGGAAGACCTATGTTCTCCAGTATTGGGGTGTCTTTCATAGATTCACATGCTTGAATATTCCCCGTCGTCGAAGTGGGAGTCCCACGGTCCATAAGATAGCAATGTAGTAATAAAATAAGCCAATATAGGCATAAAAGAAAGTAAAACCATAGAGTTGTTATGGATAGACAACTTGTCACTTCTATAACATATTACTGTCATTATGTTTTAGTCCAAATTCCAGCCAATCAGGCGTCCGCACCCTCATAGAATGTTCTCCTCAGAGGCTCAGGCACTCAGATTTTCTACCGCACGTCGTGTGAAGGGAGTCTCCCTGAGCTAAGCTCAGTTTTCTTCTCATTTCTTCTCAGAAAGTTAGCTTTATGATGTCTACTACCAAGAAATCCCTCTTCAGACCTTGTGAAAACTGGTAAACAGAAACTTCATTCTGAAGACCCTCATAAAAAATGCATATATTGCCTATATCCTGAACATCAGGTAAAGGATTGTAAGATATGTAGAACCTTCTCTCAGAAGACTCTAAAGGACAGAGAAGGGCGTCTCCTTCTGTGGCTACAGAAGTTGAAGACTTCAGAGAACCCTCTCTCAGATGTGGAGAGTGTGTCATCAATAAAGACATCTTCATCCTTGAAAAGGACCAGTGACTATCAAAAGGTTTCTCCAAAACCTAGAGTGGTGAAGAAACATCATGTGGATAAGCCCACTATCCAACCTTCATCTTCAAAAGGGGTGATTTCTTCCCCTCTGAGTCTTTCTGCACCTTCTACGCCCCCGAGATCTGATTCTCAGGTGTCAAAGACTCCATCTGCGCAGTTTTTACCTCAAAAACTGCCTATCTCATCGACGAGCTCATCATCGCTTCCTCCGTCGACAAGAGCTGCTGTCGTCGCGTCTACGTTGACAACTTCAATTTCTGTGTCTATGAAGCCAGCTATGATCCTGTCGTCGGCATCTTCACCGTCGACGTTGGTATCTGTTAATGGTGAGACCTATTTCGTCTACAATGCCTTTGACTTCGTCGACGACGGCAAGCAAACATAGGAAAAAGCATTCGTCGACGGTGGCTTCGTTGTCAACGGTAGCTTTGTCGTCGACGGTGGCTTTGTCGTCGACGGTGTCTCAACGACGATGTTTATCGTCGACGGTAACGGCTACAACTGCATCCATGGATCTAGTACCATTGAAGGCTTCAAGCTCTTTGCTTCAACTGCGACATTCCTCTTTGGATACCCTAATGCCAATTCAAGCTCCTTCTCAACCTCCAGCTTAATTATTTTCTTCTGACGATGAGGAATCTGAGGATGACATATTTCGGGCTGCTCGCAGTCCCTCTGAATTTCTTATAAAATGTCAGGACTCTGATGATGATGACCTACAAGAGGAAGATTTTTCTACTTGTGACACACAGCCTGCGCAGGAACTTCCTATGGCACAGATGCCTTTAAGTCTTATTTCCAACCTTCAGTTGTTGGATGATTACTACCGCCGTTTTCCACGTTCAGTACAGACTTCCCCAACGCCGCAAGTACCTCCACAACCTCTTCCTACTAGAGAATCAGTTGCCGCACCTACGTCGGCGACCACAATTCAACATCACGATGTTCCTCAAATCATAGAGGAGGACAATGACGACGAGAATGATGACGAAGGTGACAAGGAAGAAGGTGAGCTGGATGACGGATCCCTTCTTTCTGAATGGGACAACTATCAAATTCAAACACCGTCTCCCGCTGCTCCAGCTCCTCTGGATTCTCCACCGGTCGACATTGGTGGTTTTCATTTACTCATGGAAAGAGCAGCAATAAGATTCCACCTTCCTATGACCACCAGAGAGGAAGATTGTTTCCTGTATGATTTTAAAGATCAGCCTCAAAAACAAGTCTGTTCTATTCCCATTATAGATTTTATTTGGCAAGATGGCCTCAAGCTCATGCAAAATCCTAATTCTATTCCAGCTGTTCTACCGAGACTGGATAAGAAATACAAAGCCCCTGCAAATTCACCTGCTTGTCTCATTGCGCAACCAAAGCCTGATTCCATTATTACTCAGGCAGCACAGCGTCGATCCAGAAACCCATCATCTCCATTATCTGCACCGCCAGACCGAGAGGGTAGATGCCTTGATGGTATTGGCAAGAAGTTTTCCACTATGGCAGTAACTACAGTTCGTGCGGCCAATTCTTTAGCTATCTTGGGCCGTTACGACCGCCAAATGTGGTCTGACATATCATCACTTGTAGATCTAATACCAGAGGCGTCTAAAGCAGAGGCATTAAAAATTCATCAAGGAGAAAGAATTTCCTCAAAAATGATTGATTGTGCTATTGATGTTAAATCCACTGGTTTCCGTCTTTTGGCTGGTGCAGCAGTCCTCAGGCGTCAGGGCTGGCTAAAGGCCACGTCCTTCCGTCAAGAGGTACAGACAAAAATACTGGACATGCCTTACGATGGTGAATCATTGTTTGGCCAGCATATCGACGATGCCCTTCAAACAATTAAAAAGGATACCGACACTGCCCGTGCTCTCAGAACACTACAGTTTAAAAAGCAGCCTTTTCGAGGCGCAAGAGGTTGTGGCTCCTCTTCTTCCTTTCGAGGAAACTCCAATCAATACAGACAAGGACAACACTGCTACTCCTCCCAGAATCAGCAATCGTATAGAAAACAGCATTCTTCGACCTACAGACAATACAGAGGTAAATCCTCTTACAGAGGAAAGGATTCCCCCAAAAAAACAATGACTTTCACCATTCACCGTCCCAGAGTCCTCCCGCTTTTTCAAGAGTCGGAGGTCGAATCTCCCACTTCTACTCCAAATGGTCACTAATTTCTACCGATCAATGGGTTCTGGATATTGTGCGCAGGGGACACGCATTGGAATTTGTAAAGATTCCTCCCAATTCTCCACCAAAAGGTCCCCCTCCTGCTCACCTAAAGGAACTTTTAAATCAACAAAAAATTTTATTAAGAAAGGGCGCGATCGAAGTGGTGCCAAAACTACAGAAGGGCAGGGGATTTTATTCAAGGTTCTTCCTCATACAGAAAAAGTCAGGAGAATGGTGCCCCATCTTGGACCTACGTGCCCTGAACAAATACATCATAAAACAAACTTTTCGCATGTTGTCCCTTCAAGAAGTACTTCCTTTTCTATCCCAAGGAGAGTATATGACAACTTTGGACCTTCAAGATGCTTATTTTCATCTTCCCATACTGCCGAGGCACAGAAAAGTTTTCAGATTCAGAGTAGCCGGAAAAGACTTTCAATTCAAGGTTCTTCCATTCGGCCTTCGTTCCGCTCCCCGAGTGTTTACAAAAGTCCTTGCGCTGGTGGCAGCTTACCTTCGCCTACAAGGAGTGCAAATCTTTGCATACTTAGACGACTGCCTGCTGAAGGCAAGGTCGTTCGAACAGGCATCCAAACAAACTCTTTTCTGCAGGTCCCTCTTCCAATCCCTGGGCCTCACATTCAACATGGACAAGTCTCAATTTCTCCCAGCTCAAAACAGACTGTTCTTGGGAGCCATTCTAGACACCAAGCAAGCAAAAGCTTTTGTGTCGCACGAAAGACGTCTACGCCTTCGCAATCTAGCAACTTCCATCCGTCTAAAAGAGTCAGTTTCTGTCCGACAGTTGAAATCTTTCCTAGGAATGTTGTTCTCCTGCATTCCTCTAGTCCCTCACTGCCGCCTGATAATGAGACCTATCCAGGAGGAATTGGACAGACAATGGACTCAAGACTCGGGATCTTTCAGTGATATTGTCAAAGTCACACTTCGACTAAAAAGAGCTCTTTTGTGGTGGACTCTCGAAGAAAATGTCTCTTCAGGTCGTCCATTCCTGATGGACACTCCAAATTTCACTCTCACAACAGACGCATCTCTCGAGGGTTGGGGCACGCACTTGCAAGGACTAACTGTAAAAGAAAAGTGGAACTTTCAACAAAAGACATGGCACATCAACCTGCTGGAGTTACTGGCCATTTTTCTGGCTCTGAAGGCTTTTCGCAGCATCATACGAGGAGCCTCGGTGTTGATCTGAACGGACAACACAACGTGCATGCACTACTTCAACAAACTGGGAGGCACAAGGTCCGTCTTGCTGTCCCTTCAGGCTCAACAAATTTGGGATTGAGCGATTCAACATCACATCGTCCTCACAGCAGTGCATGTTCCGGGAGCGTCGAACAATCTTGCGGATTCCCTAAGCAGATCATCCATGACCAATCACGAGTGGGAACTACATCAACCCACTCTGGATCATATTTTTCACTTATGGGGTTCCCCGAATCTGGATCTGTTCACAACACATCTGAACCGCAAATGCCTGTCCTACGCAAGTTGGCTTCCCCAACCAAAGTCATGCGGGAATGCCTTTTTGATAATCGAAAATATATGCCTACGCTTTTCCACCAATACCTCTAGTCCCCAAAGTTCTGTGAAAAATGAGGAAAGAACCCTGTCATATTATTCTAATAGCCCCCCGGTGGCCTCGACAAATCTGGTTAACGGAACTCCTGCTCCTGTCTCAGTGCGACCCGATCATTCTTTGCCCTCTTCCAAATCTTCTGACCATGGAACACGGACAAATTTGTCATCCTGATCCAGCATCTCTATGTTTAGCGGCTTGGAACCTGGGCAATATGAATTTGTAAATTTGGACATTCCTTTAGACTGTAGAGAGGTCTTGGCTAAGTCTAGAGCACCTTCAACTGTGAAAACATATAAACTCAAATGGAAAAGATTCTGTCTATGGTGCAATGAAACTCAAGTACATCCTATCCATTCCAAGCCAGAACAACTCTTGCCTTTCTTTTTACACCTGGCAAAATCAGGTCTCTCGTACTCTACCCTTAAAGTTTTTCTAGCAGCAATCTCACGGTTCCGTCAAGATGGCTCCAACTCGCTTTACTCGTCAAGAGTAATTCAACAATTTTTCAGGGGTCTTTTTCGAATGTTTCCTCCAATTCGTCGACCACCTCCACCTTGGCATTTGAATATTGTATTGGCACAGCTCATGAAACCCCCGTTTGAGCCAATCCATAAGGTCGATCTCAAATACGTTACTTGGAAGACTTCACTACACCTGGCTCTTACTTCCGCTTGCCGGGTCAGTGACTTACAGGCGTTTACTACTAAGCCGCCTTTTCTTCAGTTTACCAAAGACTCTGTCTTGCTCCGCACCAATCCGGCCTTTATCCCCAAGGTGCCATCGGATTTCCACCTCAATGAACCAGTTATTTTAAAAGCATTTTTCCCTAATCCTCAAACTCCTGCAGAGAAGACGCTTCGTTCTTTAGACGTCAAGAGATGTCTGAAATTTTACCTTCAAAAAACGGCTACTATTCGTAAAAATGAACAACTTTTTGTGGCCTACGGACGGATGCGAAAGGGTCATCCAGTCACCAAACAAACAATAGCACCCTGGATATCTACTGCAATTGCCTTTTGCCATCAACAAGCTGGAAAACCACTTACGGCAACTGTTCGAGCACATTCTACCAGGAAGGTTTCTTCTTCCACTGCGCTATTTGCTGGGGTGCCTCTTCAACACATCTGCAGAGCTGCAACATGGTCCAGCAGACACACCTTTACAAGACACCACTGTCTGGATGCTTCTGAAAACCCTGACACAGCTGTGGGACAGGCAGTCCTTCGTAATCTTTTTAAATAAGGTGAGCCTCTGATGCTTCCCTCCTCCTGTATACAAGGTACTTTTGTTGATATACATATGTGTTTATATTTATATACCTATAGTCTTTCGAACTGGGTATTGTGGTTGCTTTGATTCATATGTACCTTGTATTGTTCTGATATCACTGCTCACTACTCTTATTCAAGCATGTGAATCCATGTAAGACACCCCAATACTGGAGAAGAACAAAAGTTACTTACCTGTAAACTGTGGTTCCCTAGTATTGGTGTCTTTCATAGATTCACATGCGACTCACCCTCACTAAAACTCCTCATTTTGGGGATATTGGAAGAGGCTAGGAATTTCTGATGAGAGAAAACCCCGACTGAACTTGGGACACTTCTGGCCACAAGAGACATTGGCAAGCAAAGGAGATTTGAAAAAGCCACGTCTGTACAGAAAATACTGTGGTGTATAGGTTTATTCTTCATCACATGGGCATGCATTTGATCACATACATGCCAGCGGAATGACACAGCCACCATTTTTTTATTTTTTTATTGTCCAAGGTGCAGGACACCACTTGAGTCAGTAAATTGAAAAATGAAGATTGTTTAGCGCAATGGCTTCTTGTTGCCATTAGTACGATATTACAAAATCAGGAGTGGTGAAAAATCAGCAACTTCAAACTAAGGATTCATATGGGAATATTGGATATATTTTTTTATATGAAAAAGTTTATGTAAGACTCAAAATGTGTTGGTGGCCCTTCTGCCAAATCACTATCCTAGTGGAGATAGTACTTCTGCCGTATCTGTGGTAGCCAGGCTACCAAATGTAAAGAATTTTGCCATTTTGGCAGAACTGTTTCTCCTGAAGTTGCTCTCCGATGCTACGTATTTTCTGAACTAAACTACATTGGAGACAGTTTCTCCATACGATTGCTCTACATACAAGCTCTCTAGATGTGGTGCCTCATTTCAAGAACTCACATAATAAATTCCCCCCAGATGTTAGGAGTTGTTTTTCCATCAAGCCCCATCATTATTATTATTATTATTATTAATTAGCATTTAATACGGCGCATGGCTTCCCTTAGGCATCCCAGTGCTTACGACAGCAGGCAGTCAAGTACAGTTCACGCTCATGACTGGAACAGCCATGTTTTTAGATGTCTCCGAAACGTTAGGTGGTGGGTCATTGACCGGAGATCATCACGATATCAAATGCCAATCCTGAACTGAAGGACCACTGGCTTGACACCGCACTTAAATGTATGGCCTTCCAACACCATTCCTGTCAGCATCAGGAACATCAAAGGGACATTACCAGTGGTTGAACTGGTGGCAACTCCACCATCAGGAACCCAGTGTACTGCTGCCATATGAATAGGGTTGCACTTCGGGTACACAGGCAGACAACAAATCTGCCATTTCACCATGGATGTCCTGTTACCGCCCACCTTTGAATTAGATCTATTTAAAAGTATAATGAGAGTGCCTATGCCATGTTTATATTGATCTAGTAGAAATCTTTTCAGAATTTTTGTTTCTTTTTATGGAACAATAACAGATCTTCCAACACCAACAGATATTCTCCAAGTTACTAGCAACACCGATCATCACATTTCTCCTTTTTCTAAAAAGGATAACAATATTATTAGTATTATCAGTACAATGCACTGTGATCTGAGGCCTCTAGGTATACCTATCAGGACAGTTTTCATAATAAGTAGTTAATTTCTCAGATATTTGGCACAGCGGTAAGGAGTACACCTAGTTGATAATAAACATGAAGGAGATAGCAGGACAAGTGGGTGCTCGACATTTTACAGACTCAGCACACATTCGAGTTTTCAAACACCTTCTCACATTCATGATAATAACATGTTTTTATGTAACGCTATATAGGAAACTTCTGATGTTTCTTTTTTCTTTTCTTTTTTTCTTTATTGATCTTTTTGAGATAACAGTTGCACAAGGAGTGCGAAAACTTCTGATGTTTCTAAGTGGTGTAATTAATAGATGTCAATATGACTCCATTTAGGGTAATCTGTTTACCAACCTTGGAAGGCTGGAAGACTGTCTTCCATGCCATGATTCAAACTCACTCATGACCTCCAGAACACTGTGTTTTTAGTGTTCAGTTAATTGAGCCAACCTCCAGACTCCACTCCACCATTCAGAATAAATACAGACAACTGGGAATGCTGAGACATGAATACAACACGTGAACAAAGTTAAACTGAGCAAAGTTCCCATACATACACACAATAAAAGGCAGATAATTATCCTCAATGCCCCCCTAGAAAGCCACATTAAAATCAAAACCCATACTGGGGACTGTTCAGGAGTGGAATAGTTTGATCTTAATACTTGAAAGCCAGTGGAGTTATAAAAGGCTTCAGAGGTGTTGATAGGGATGGGTGAACATAGGAGTTGGAAAAAGTAGAAGAAGGGATGTATATAGGGCTTGCTCAAGCAGTCTAATTGACCCCACTGGAACAAGAGACGATCACATTTAATCTGGGGCATATATATGAATTTTTCAATTAAGTTCTCCAAAGCAAGCCTTTTATAACAGGGCTATCTATAGACATTTTGATTGTATCCAGTAACTCTTCATCTCTGTGCATTCCTAAATTGATGGTATGGTTGTGAAGCTGAGGCAATCAGATAAGTGCATACAGCATAAGAGTCGGCATAGAGGTAGAGTCAAATCTGAATACCTTGTAAGAGCAGCTAAGGACTGACTGAAGGAACCATGCCTGCAGGTTGTTATCACTTCTGCTAGAAGGGTTAGTGAGCTACAAGCCCTTAGCTGTTGCCCTCCCTTCACTTCTTTCTTAAAGGACAAGTTGGTGTTGCAAACCAGGGCTGCTTTCTTTCCTTCGCCTTCCCAACCTTGAACTGACCTTTTCATTCTTTGAAAGAGGAGGAACGGTTGCTTAGGTTCCATGCTTAGCGGGTTGATAATTACTACCTGGATAGCACCAAGGAATTTTGACTGGATAATAAGCTTTTTTTTCTGTACTGTGATTCTAAAAAAGGTGAAGCGTGCAAAAGTGAAAAAGAGGACTCTTTCACATTTGATCATCCTCTGCATCAAGATCTGCTGTGCCTTAGCCAAACATGAGCCTCCTGAAGTGATCAGAATCCATTTCACTACATATAATTCGGCCACTTCTGCACTTGTCAGAGGAATACCAATTTGAGAAATCTGTAAGGCAACAATGTGGGCTTCCTTGCACACCTTTACAAAACACTACTGCCTGGATTGGGTGGTACGACTGGTTGGACACTTTGCTAGGTCCGTTCTGCAAGATTTCCTTCTCTAACCATTCATCTACCCTCCTTTCAGGCAGTGTATTGCTGTGAAATCTGTTCTACTGGCAAAGAATCTAAAGGTAGGTATCCATCAGAAGAAAAAGGTACTTTCCTGCGGTAACAATCTCTCTGGTGGATACTCTATGTACCTGCAGATCCCTCACCGACCCGCCTACCTCCCTGCTTGATGAATGAGTTAGAGGGAAAGTTAATAGGTTTCCAATATACTTCAATACTACTAGAACGATGAGGGAAAGACCTGTGCGCACTGTGAGTTATTTTGTAATTCCACCTGTTTACACTTCCAACCTTCCTAGATATTGTAGTCTGTAAAGAATCAATATCCAATGCAAGCTTCCTTTTTATACTGTATCCAGTCTTTTATTGATGTGCGCAGAGTTTAACTTTTTCATCTTCATATCATTCAAAATAAATTTTTCAGGAAGATATTCACAAAAAGCATTAAATGTACACTCCACAGCCTACGCGTTTCGTCCCTCATGGGACATCATCAGGGCTGTAAAGAAAAAGAACATAATAATGAATTCTAAATTCCTGATGCCTAATTATCTACAAAATCTCAGTACATTTCTAAGTATGATACATTTTCCCAAAAACTATAAACACAAATGTGAAACACAACGGAAGCCTGCCTATATACCACACTAATAAATGATTATTACATTCATGTGCCTGCCTATATAACAATCTACTTCCCCTTGTACAACCGACCAACAAAAAGGTAGGAACATCTCAAAAATAGTTCACATTAAAACCATTTTATATTGAAATATTCATCAGACATATTTGAGACTTCTAATTAATCACGCATAGCCCTGTAATTTGCTGGACCTTCTTGATACTTGCCAGAATCTCATCCTACTCTTAAATCCAATGGTACTGTTCTATATGGTAACAATGCTTACATAAAAGTTTGGTAGGAGATGGACTGCCTCTTTCCCATACAACTCATATTACCATCATAGGTCTTATGTCTCACCTTTAATCCTTAATCTGACGATTTTAATATTAGGAACTGTATCACTTCTTTATTTTTTACCCTATCTGTTTAGTATATCACTGGTGCCTGTTACATGTGAAAAAAACTGGATTTTAATATCGCCCATATTATTGATCTTAAAATTACATTACTATCTAGTTTATTTATCGGGTTAACTCACCTAAAATCTGACTAATTCTGATGTGCCATCATAAGTGATCATAGAGTTCCTTATAAGAAAAACCCACAAGGAAAAGAGCATCTATCTGTGAAAAGATGCAAACTATTATGAATATCCTATACGAGGCTGAGGTCTGCTACCTTAGATACCCGCCTCCTCCCAACACAATCTCCTCACCTCATATTACCGGTCAAATATCCTTCGTGATGTCACATCAATTGAAATTCAGCCTTCATAAATCTGATTATTACTTCCTCATCACCTGTAAAGTATAAGGAGACAGCCTATTCAGGCCTCCTGCCACTTTTCACTATGTAAATTAGTTATTCCACTTCTAACTCACTCACCTCCATGAATTCAATCTTGTCGCACTATCATCCAAAAACATCCCATCTCTTTTCAAAGTCTGTGGTTTTATATCAATAGCCTCCCATCTGTATATACAATATAAAAAATAAATATAACCCTTCTTACTCTACTTATTACTACGCCCCATCTCGAGTATTACACAGTCCTTTCTTTCAGAAAAGCTCTCCACCTCTCACCTGGTTGAAGGCTAACTTTCTCCGTGTATCCTTCTTCTTTGACAGCCTGGCCCGATAAATCCCGCAGCAAATGCTCGTCGGGAACATTACCATTTTTAAACATCTATCGTCCAATCACTATTCCATAATTCAAGTCCTTGTTACAAGGCATGGCTCCACACCTGCGCTCATTAGAGTCCGCAACCCAGTATATCCGGTATTTTATCCGTGTGGAGCCGGAAATACACAGTCCTATTTCTCCGGCCTCTTCCTTCAACCAATCCCCTTCACTGCGTCAAAACCTTCTACCAGTTTCCTCTCTGGTCCGCTTCTATTACTGATTCCCGATGCCCTTTCTCACCCTACCAATAGCGTTCAAGATAACTTCTCTACCGCCTCCAATCAGCAGTCAAGTCACTCCAACTGTCTCCTCTGTATTTGAGTATCACCCCCCTATATTTATATCCGTCTCGCTCAAACAAAAAACTGCACTTTTAACGCACACGATCTTACCGCGATCAAAACATGCCCACAAACACCAGTCTTAGCACAGATCACCATATTCCAAAATTGAATTGTTATATCACTCCTGCTATCTCCTCTCAGTTTAATTACCACCACCAATATATACCCATCTCACTCATAAAACTCTGCCTTTTACACCACCTATCACCTCGCGGTTGGAACGTGCCCGCACACGCTAATCCATCTAGCGCAATTTGTCATCGTCCAAAGAAACCCAAGTGTAATTGGTATTCACCCTAATTTTAAACCGGTTCAACTGTTGTTCAACTCCACCATACAATATCTACAAAAGTCTCCGCCTTCCGTTTCCCACACCTTAAGAAATCAGTCCAATTATCTGCTGAAGCTATTGCAAACAAAACAAGTAAACTGACTCAGCCCACCACTTCCCAAACCTTCATCTTTCCACGGAGGTGTGTCAACCAATTCTATCTCTTAATCGTCACCAAATGTCTCATCACTATTTAAGTGTCACAGCAGCAATCATTTCATCTTGCACCCAACACCCTGCTTTTCTCACAGCCTATCCCTACGCGGTTTAAACATCCCAGCAAACAATAATCCGTCAATCATTAATTTGCATAGCTCAAAGTGACCATAATGGGTTTAATTGTCCCTATAGTTAAAAAACCCTTTCAGCTAATATTCAACCAACCTCAACGTTGCCTTAAAAGGCCTCAGCCTTGCATTTCACACCACCAGTGTGATCCCACTACTACTAACAAACTAAGTAGACAGCCTCAGCTCTCCCTTTCCTTAATCTATATGATCTTGACAAAAGACAATGCTCATCATTTCTACTAATATCTATATACATTATGTTCCCTGCTAAGTGACTGATCAGTACAATCCCGTATGTTTTAACCCTATATTCCAATTGTAGACAGATTGGCTGGACTCCTTATATCAACCTCATTGTACCATCATGATCTGTTCACCACCCAATCTTACTCCAAAAAATAGTGCAGTTTAGAATCGCTGTTCAATCCCAAAGTAACCTCTCTACAACGACTAATCCACCTTGCTTCCTAATCATAACTTCCCAGTCACCTCCTCTGGTCCTAGGAGCTATTTTCTGTATTCCATGAAACTTGAATTCTTTTAATGTGCTATGGTTTTCCATTATATGCTGATAAATAGGTGATTTAAGATCATGATTTACTATTGCCCGTTTATGCTCCTGGATCCTAGTCTTTAGATTTCTCTTTGTACTACCAATGTAGATTTTACTACAAGCACATCGTATTAAATAAATAACACCCGTGCTGTTACAATTGATAAATTCTTTGATCTGATAGCACCTATCTGTATTATAACGAAACTCATTAATACGATTGATGCCCAAGTTACAAATACTGCATGAACCACAAATGTAAAAACCCTTTGGTGACTGCGGTATCCAACTAGTTTTGGTTACTCTTGTAGGTTCAATGCAATTCCTCATTATTATACTGCCTATAGTGGGGCTCCTTCTGTAAATTATTCCTGGTTTGTCTCAAATACATTCACTAAACCAGGAACCCCTTTAAGTAAATGCCAGTTTTTTCTCAGGCCTTCATAAATGTTGTCCTTTTGTGTGCTGAATGTGGTGACAAAAGCCAATCGTTGATTGGACTGTGATCTGTCCTTTTGCACCAACGTGGTCTCTCTCTGGATGGACTTAACTTTGTTTGTAGCTCTTTCCAGGTTTCTTTTCGCATAGCCTCTATTTAGTAATCTGTGATTTAATTTGTCCAGTTCTTCTCTAAAACAACTATCCGAGCTGCAGTTCCTGCGAATCCTTACCATCTCCCCAAACGGTATTCCATTAATTACTGATACCGGATGGGCACTATCAGCTCTAAATATAGAATTAGTAGCCGTACTTTTTCTGTATAACTTACTCTTAATGGAATCGCCTTCCACAAATAATTCTACATCCAGATACTCTATTCTTTCATGATGGTGATTCATTGTGAAAGTCACATTGAAATCATTATGATTCAGATACTCAAAATATTCAGTCAAATCATTCTTCGTTCCTCTCCATAACAATAAAATGTTGTCTATAAAACGACCCCTAAAAAGGATAAAGTCAGTCCATTTGGCAGCCTCCCTGCTCCAGGCATGCCCCTTCTCAAACCAGCCCATGAATAGATTGGCGTAAGAAGGAGCAAACCTGGAGCCCATCGCTGTCCCCCTTATCTGGTGGAACCATTCATCTTGGAACAGAAAAAAATTATTTTTCAAAATGATTGAACTCATCTCGACAATCATTTTGGAGTGGTCATTTAAACTCGCACTACGACTACCTAAGAAATGGTTCAGAGCTTGTTCCCCCTTGTCATTATGTATGCAAGTATATAATCCGACCACGTCTAGTGTGACCAGACTCATGCCTGGTTCCCACTTCACATCCTGTAACTTGTTTAAAACATCCATCGTATCTCTTATGTAGGATGGCAGGTTTACTACCAGAGGTTTTAAAAACAAATCCACGAATTCTGATAAGTGTTCTGTCACACTTCCAGTGCTTGACACTATAGGTCTGCCAGGGGGATTTAATCTAGATTTGTGCACTTTTGGTAACGTATAGATGAATGGGTATGAGGGATTAATTACTCTCAGATATTTAAACTCCGCCTCGTCCAACAACCCTGCTTCTTTCCACGAATCCCACCAAGGAAGCCATGAGACTAATTTCAGAGCAATTATTTTCGTGGAAAGAAGCAGGGTTGTTGGACAAGGACGGGCTTTCGAAGGTGTATGTGGGGAGAGGAGACAGAGTTGTCGCTGCTGTCTACATCATGAAAGTCCGCCTGATTCTAAAAGAGGTGGGTGGACCTCCAGATTGGCAGAAAGGGTCCTCTGTTGCAATTGACTCAGAAGTAGTGCCATTTGTAAAACTAAAAGCAGATATGAGATGAGGGACTCCCACACATTAAAAAGTTACAAAGTAAACATGCACTATACCTGCTCTTGAAAGGCTGCTGTTAGCGGTGGAAGAATCCCCACTGAACACCAGACTCAAGGATAAGCGAATGGCAGAAAAGGAATTGTCCATACCTACATAATCTTGATATCTAACACACAGAGATACTTGAAAGTATGCTGGGAAAGGGATGTGGGAAAATTGAAGGAAGGAGATTGGAAGCAGGCCTTGATGCAGCGCAAGGTCACAGTTCGATCAAATGTCAGGCTAGTGCTTAACCTGCACTGCAGCTATTATACGAGGGTCCAAATATTGAAATTAATGGCAGGTGCTCAAAGGGATGTAGGTGGTGTGGTACCTCCATACACACCCTATGGTATGGCCCGTGAATAAAGAAATACTGGACAAACATTCAAAAAGAAATGGTAGCAGTGCTGTGGATGTGATTCGATCTAGGAGCATCCACAGTGTTACGAGGGATCTGGAGGACCCAAGACCTAACCTGATATCAGCAATTGTTTGCCAATCAGTCAGGTAGTGACTAAAATGGATGTTGTGCAGAAGTGGGTCTGCCCAGGGCCTCCGAAATTGAGAGAATGGAAGAGCAACATGGACGGATGCCTAGTCGCAGAGTGTATGATAAACATGGGAAGTGACTGCTCCAGTAAATGTGAAAAGGTGTGGCGGTGCATGGGTGGCGTACGATAGGTTCACATACAAATATAATATGATGTAACTGCCACAACCCACATTGTGATACTAACTCTACAACAAGGACAGGGGGGACACAAACATTCATATACAGTTAAGAACAGACTCAGCTGTTATAACCATTGCCCACTGTTATAACCATTGTCCACAGAACCAGGATGGCCATCATCCATCAAAACATTTTCACGCATAATGGCAAATGATAACTATATTGGCTATATCATGATGTATAGCAACACAAAAAGATGATGGATGGAATGCGGAACATTGTCAAACATTCACTACCAGTGACAGATCTGGGTTGAACCCATCAGGCTGGACTGTTCCCATGGGGAACAGGGTCAATACTGATTTGCATATTGCTAGGTCCAAATTGGGGAGGCATGGTGAGCAAAAAAGATGATGGATCTAACTCAGATCTGTGACTAGGGGTGAGTGTGAATTTCTGTATTTAAAAGTACTGCTAAGCTTGCTTGAAAATGGGATGACATGTTTAGAGCGTGAACCCCAGAAAAATGGGTTATGTTAAATAAACAGCAGGTGGCAGTACACACCTGATGTACCATTGTGCCTGATGTACAAAGCCCATTAGTGGTCACAAAGTCTGCAATTTGCAAAATCAAAGAATTTGCAATCACTAAAAGGCTGTTTACAACAAAATACAAAAGCCGTTTCTAAAATTAGAAGTCTTTGCAACTTGTGAAGGGGCTTTTGCTACGCGTTATGATTAGCAAATAGCAGGGCTGTAAAAGGGGTATGCCCCTCCATTTTATGAGTCTCAAATATATATATCAATAGCTTGTGACAGTAATTGTGGTTGCAAACCATTAATCATTTACAGAACCACCAAATTAGAGTGGTAACTGTATTGCAAAAAGGGCAAGCAACCCCTTTGGGAATCAGTATAGGTGCCCTTTGGAGAATGAGGATGAAGAATCAATCAATCAATCAATCAATCAAAGGCATTTATAAAGCGCACTACTCACCCGGGGGGTCTCAAGGCGCTGGGGGGGGGGGGGGTCCGCTACTGCTCGAACAGCCAGGTCTTGAGCTTCTTCCTGAAGGAGAGGTGGTCTTGGGTCAGGCGTAGTTCGGTGGGGAGGGCGTTCCAAGTCTTGGCGGCCAGGTGGGAGAAGGATCTACCTCCTGTTGTCGCTCTGTGGATGCGGGGGACGGCTGCGAGGGCGAGACTGGTCGAGCGGAGGTGGCGTTTGGGAGCGTAGAAGTTGAGGCGGCTGTTGAGGTAGGTCGGGCCTTGGTTGTGTAGGGCTTTGTGTGCGTGGGTGAGGAGCCGGAAGGTGATTCTTTTGTTGATCGGGAGCCAGTGCAGGTCTCTCAGGTGTCTGGAGATGTGAGTTCGTCTGGGGACGTCGAGGATGAGTCTCGCCGAGGCGTTCTGGATCCGCTGGAGTCTCTTCTGGAGCTTGGCGGTGGTACCGGCGTAGAGGGCGTTGCCGTAGTCCAGTCGACTGGTGACGAGGGCCTGGGTGACTGTTTTCCTGGTCTCGGTGGGGATCCACCGGAAGATCTTACGTAGCATGCGCAGGATGTTGAAACAGGACGAGGAGACGGCGTTGACTTGTCTGGTCATGGAGAGGGAGGAGTCCAGGAGCAGGCAATGGTCAGGAAAAATAATGCCTGCTGACTCGATGTCTTCTCGAAAAGGAAACACTTTTTTTTAAGTGGCACCTGTCCCTTTATTGGATAGAGCTGTTTTTGAAAACAAAATGTTTCCTGTTTGGGAATGCAACTTCTAGGACACAGATCTGCTGTACCTTGGAAGCCACCATCCCTGCATTTGCAGTAAATTACAGTGTAAAAATTGTGATATGCATAATTAAGATTCATTAGGCAGGTCAGTTTGCAATGCTCTGCAAATGAACAATTTGCGTGCGACTATTAGTACATGGGTGGTATCACTGACTGCACATACATTTATGAACCAGTATGCAAATTGTACATCATGGTTTGTGAATGGGCATTTGTATATCAGGCCTAAAGGATTGATTATGTATACAAAGATGTAACTTGCTGAGCAGGTCCTTTCTACACCGGGCCTAGGCAGATATTAACGACAGGGTACATGTATCAATCTAGTGTCGATTATGTGAAACCATGTTGTGATAGGTGAAGCTGTGACAAAGGCTCGCATTATTTGAAAAGTGAAAAGCCAGTAAATTAAATCATAAATGAGTCAATGTGCATCACATGGGATTCGTTCCTAAATAAAGACACAAAGAGCCCTAGTCACAAAGGTGAATTTGGTCAGAAGTGTACGTTTCTGACCAAGCTGATCTTTTTACACCTGCCTGGAATTCTCCAAAGGATTCTTGGCAACCAGGAGTGTGAAGATCTTCAGATCTACAATCTCACTCCATTGGTGGGAAGTGTGCTTCCCAAGCCATAGTTTGGCTTGGAAGTTTGGGAACTCTCACAAACATATGTTTGTGATTTTCCCAAACTCCTATCCCTCTACCTTCTCCTGGGAGGGGTCTTACATTTACTTCATCACAGGGTTGGTGTAATTCCCCTTCCAGGGTGGGAAATTGAACAGATCATCCCCAGATTTGGTGGGTTGTAGGTTAAGGGTTTTCTTCAGAGGGAAACATATTTTCCCCTCTTAGACAAAAAGAAAAAAGTGTGCACATGCACAGGGGATCCTGTTCCCCTTGGCACGAACATGTCTGCTAAGGAGAACGTTGCACAGCGTGAATAGTATCACGCAGGAAATGTCAGCTGACCTTCCCAGAAATACGGCTGGAAGCCGATGCTTGGCGCAGCTTTCCAGGTGTACTCCAATTGGTGTATTGGAAACAGTGGGGAAGGTGTATTTAGGTGGAGACATGGCTCGCCACCTTTACTTTTCCTCCTTTTTTTGTTAATCAGGACAGACCTGATGTTACTTAATAAAGGCCATAGATACGGGGCACCAAACATGTCTAGAATCGGATATTGTAACAATACTGGATTCCTGTCTATAAACCAGGACGTGATGGTATTGAACCAATTGGTGTCATATAACAAACTATTGTTTATATGCAGTTTACATGTACTTTGCAAACTTCAGAAAAGGGCAGGAAGTTCAGTGTTGAACAGTTCAGGTACATGACAGCTGCAAAGATTTTGAGTGAGTGGCCCTGATTCAGAGCAGGGTGTTCATTCCAGTCCCTGCTATGGAGGGCTTTGCTCAGTGAATGAATTCTGAGTTTTACACGCTCCCTTGCAATTTTGTCTTGACAAATTGCGGCAAGATAATAAACAGGCCGAATGCACTGTAAAAAAAACAAAAAAACACAAAAAGTGGTACACTAATGAAAAGTGGCAGATATCACCCCTTTTGAACAGTAGTTCTCAATTTTCCTCTAAAAACCTTGGAATCAAATACGTTTCCTAGAGTTGGGCATTATGTTAATCATGCCTGTTAGTCACAAATTTCATGACATACAAAGTACATGAAACTCGTTTTTTTTTAAATTCTTTTTATTAAACATGAAAATAGTTTGAGCAGGAAATGTTTCAAGGGACACGTGGGTCAGTCCCAGTATGTGTATCTCCGATGACTTTTGAACAAGATGTGAGAAACCTCAAAATTAATTTAGCATAATTTGTCACAAAGTTTTGCCCAAAAAATCTATTTTGCACTTTCCAGTATTTACCACACACTGTAAATCCCACACCAAAGATTTCAGATTTTACTGTGCAGCTGCGCCAACTCTGAATTATGCCAGGATGTGCATTTTCTATTACTTACCATCAAGAAGTTCTTGTCTTGTTTATGAACCTCGGCTGTTTAATGACTTACTTTTATAGAGAAATTGTAATTCATTTCCCGCTTCCTCCCAAGATATTCATTACATGGCTGTGAGTGAAAGCATGTATTTATAATACACCATTATTGATGGGAGGATAGACACAATTTGTTATTATTTGATGATTGTAGCTGTACGGGTCAAAATTTGATAATAAACACATATGATTGAACTGTTTCTTTAATAATGAATTAAAAAATATTTTTGTATTTTCACACGACGTTGTAGAAAGATGTGGTAATCTTGAATTAAGATTTTATTTTATACCTCTTTAAAGAGAAATCTGCTATTTTATTTTAAAAAGATAATTCGCACACATTTTTAGTGCTTGTAGAGGATGTAGCTGTGCACATAATTCCTTTATATTTTGTCTATTTAGCTTCTTCTAACTGCCGTTACTTCATTCCTCAGATTTAGCGGCTGTTACAGTCACATCACTTTATTCAGTAATAAATTTTGATTGAGACTATCATGCTTGTTCCTTTTTCATTTAGATCACAATACCTTTATTATTCAGATTACCTCCCTACAAAAGAGAAATTTGGTGGAATAATATTTACCCCTTGCTTCGAAGGTTGTTGAAGTGTATGCTGCTTTAAATACTCGTATCCGAAAAAGAGATAAGTTAAGTAATTGAAAACAGAAAACGTTCATGTATACGTTGTTTCCCTCAGCTAGTCTCTGTGGTTTATGCAAGTTCCTTTTTATTAGGCCTGCAATCTATAGACTTGGTCATAACTTTCACAGGAATTCTAGAGGCCTGTTAACAAATACCACCAATTCAATATGACCTTAGAGGCCATCTGCTTCATTATGTACCTTTTTCAGTTATTTAAGTTGGGCCATTATTTGGGCTTGGTATACAACCAGAAATACATTGTTTCTTTCCCCTGACCACACCCACCCACCCCCTTTCTCTGATGTCATTGATAGAACCAGCACCTCCTCAGACTCCCCTTAGGGCTCAAATACATATGTTAGGAAAACCCTTTATGTATGCTTTACAGACTTGTTTTCTGAAGTATACATGGTTGGCGTTCTCGGTGTAATTTATTTCTCAGATGTTGGATGGATGTTGGATTTCAAAGTGGTTTGTGGGATGTCAGGTTGGGTCTCTGTAGTTCAGCGTGCCTGCATTTCTTGGGATTGGAGTACTGATCTGTTTCCAAATTCAGAATATTTCTTGAAATATACAAACAAGCGAGTGTTTTGGGACGTGTCTGTCAGTTGTGCAATCCCCAAATCTTTTTTATACTTAATAAAACAAAATATTAAAAAAGTGTTGTCTCACATTCGGCTCTGTTTCAAATAACTAGCATCTAGCCTGAGTGTACGTTTTGTATGTTGTAGATATTAATAGACGTGTACGGTAGACTAGAAATTTTGCATTTTCCTCTTGCTTCCCACTGTAGTCAGTGCAGAGACTTGAAGAATGGTGGTATTTAGTCATAATGTCCGATACCTGTAACCATCAAAGTGTCACGTGAGAAGAATTTTACAAACTGACCTATGTGCTATCATGTCAGTTTGGAAAATTCAAAATCCGAGTGATTCGCAATCTAACCTACTTCATGAATATTAATGAGGTAGGTCGCTAATTGTGACTCACTATGATTGGAGGTCATCACTAGGATAGTGGCCTGCTGGGGTCAGGAGACCGCCAATGTCTGTGCTTGATTGTATGTAACACAAACTTTTTTAAAATATAATTGCAGCCTGTTTTTTTCTTAAAGTTAACAGAGCTTTTGTTTTTGTTTGAGAGTTCGCATTGGACTTGTCTATCACTGCCTATCTCAAAACTCCTTGGAGGTCTCAGTAACTTTTCAATATTTTACAACCTCATTTTGGTGGCAAAACATTAATACATAGCATACGGCATAGGCTGTGGAATTATGGTGCAAGAGTAGTACTGTAGCACCCCCAAAATAACCGTGCTGGGTTTCAGAAGGTGAATGAGCAGTAAAGATGCCTTTAAATGTGTGTTTTTATCTTGTCACATTTGTTGTGTGTTCAAAGACAGAGGTCAAGTGTCAGGCTATATCTTATGTAAACATGGCTGCTTATTCTTTTCGTCATAGAGGTAGTTGTAAAGTGAAATATGTGACAATCTTGCTGGGGTACAGGAAGTGTGAAAGAAAAGGCTGTATAATGTCATTTGTTTCTAACACACAACAGAATGCAAAAACCTGTAGATGAACTGTCAAATATTGTTAATTCTGTGGTGTAATGGAAATAAATATTTTAATATGCATCAAAGCTTTTCAAGATATTTGGTGATGCACAAATGATAAATATTCGCTGAAATCTGTTTTCCACACATTGTCGTTTGATATATAGTTTTATCAGCAAAACTGTACATCTTTGCAAATTTAGTGGCACTTTCAGTGAAACATTTACTGCCTGTAAATGGCAGTGCCTTACCACACTATGTTTTATTAATATAGTTGCAACAGTATGCTCCAAAATGCACCAACAGCTACATATTACACCCTGCTGAATTGGCATGGCTCATTTGCTAGTCGTTTTTTGTAGGAAATGACCCTTGAAGGGATGAGTCCTCAGTGTCCTTTGAAAGTGGAGGTGGTCAGCTTGTTGAATCTGAATGGAGGGGGAGCGAAATTGGGGATGAGGTGTAATTCCAGATCCCAAGTATAATGTATGAGAAAACATGCCAGTTAGCCTTTTCCTTACTGCTTTTCTTTGCCTTTGGAAGTAAAAGCCTTGAAAGTAACTCAGCAGACTCTGAAGATAGTTTAGGCAGGCACAGAGTGTAAAGGGGTGGACTGGGAGTCTAAAGCAGCCCTTGTAAATTTTATCAGACCAGCCCTCATACTGCATGTAGTGAGTGAGCGAGCCTGTTCACTGCAAGGCAGGGTTTGCAGGAATTTAAAAAATAAATGCAAATATGGTGTGTTTTACTACACATTTTCCATTATAGAACCGTATCCAGTCATTGAATGGATGTATGACGTTTGGATACTTGGCTGCATGGCTCAGTGAATGAATTAATAATTGTATGGGTGAGGAGTGGGTAGATAAATTAATTCAAGAATGGATGACTATTAATAAAGCTTGTCAGCTATATGGAGCAAATGGTCTCAAAGTGCTGACCTAGGGTGGGTCTCCTAGTATTCATTTTAGCTTCCGCATCAAAACATCACCCTCCTGATTTAGCACCTCAAAGAATTAAACACATAGCATTAAGCTGTGATCTAAAATGAGAAAGAAATAAAAGATAATCACGTCGTAGTGTATAAATTGCACAACGTGAAACCTTGTATCATCATCACAAAACTTTATTTCACACCGCTCGAGTGCATAAAAGTGCATCAGCAAAACATTACAGTACAGATGATGATAAAAGGTTAAAAGAGAGCAAGAAAAATAAAAGGCAATACAATATACAATCATTTGACCAAAATATGACAATCATAAAAATACCACGATAAAAATAATACAGTACGAACGTTGATCATCTAAAAGAAGTGCAAATGCATTTGTCTAGCGACTCTAGCCAATAGCAGCAATCATGAGTTAAAAAGAAAAGGGTACCAGCAACTAAGGCAATTTCATAAGAGTACACCTGTGGTGACGTTACAGTTCGGATGGAACTCTTAAAAGAAAAGTGCAAGTACATTTGTCTAACCAATAGCAGCAATCAAGGGTTAAAAAGAAAAGGGTACCAGCAACTAAGGCAATATCATAGGAATACACCATAATGATGTTACAATCCGAATGAGGGTCTTGAACAAGAGATGCAGATGCATTTGTCTAGCCAATAGCAGCAATCATAAGTTACAATGGGTACCAACAACTAAAACAATGACTCTTAAGAAAAACAGTGACCGGGTTATTTAAAAGTCTTACGAGTTCTCACAGCAGCCAGTAAAAAGGAGGCCAGTACATAGCAAACAAAAGGGGTTTCTAGTTGGTATAATAATGAAAGTGCTAAAACCTTGTATCAATCCTGACTACACTTGACCATGTTGTGTTATCCTAGGCTTTTACTTTTTTCACAGTGCCTCCTTTTCTTTCATCATCACGAGGGCACATTTAACTACACTTCATGATGTGCGCTGAACTAAAACAAAATAATGTAATGTCTCTAAGAACACCCTAGGCCACATATAGGGGATAAAAGACAACTTACTTACCTCTTGGTTCACTAATAACGTCATCAAAAGGGAAGTGGTGGATGGGGCATGAATGTTTCTAAGTTCCTGATTAGAATCACTAAAAATTGTCACTCAATGCAGTGGTACATTTAAAATACTAAACTGAAATGGGTTTCAATGGCCACTTTTTGAAGACATACACTTTAGAATTTTGGAGAAACCTAAACATACATGTTATAGATTTTCTGAGTCAAGCAAAAGGCATACCTCTCGCCACCCATCCCCGGAACGTCAGTGCTGCTCATGGCAACCCTGTAGAGATAGGAACCAAACAAATACAAAAACAAGTGGTTTAAAAATAATTGTTTTGCATTGTTTTTTTGTGAAGTGCTGAAGCCCTACAGGTGGAAACACAGCCGTCCATACCCCCAGCAACAAAACAGGCTCCCACCAACAGCAAATAAGGCCCCCACCCTGGCCACCCACTGGGAAAATACCCAGTGCCCTGTATGGCTAAACAGGCCTGGAGATGAATGTATTACTCAATATACTAAATATTTTTCTCAAAGATGTTCCCAAACCCTATTTCCCTCCTATTACTCAAATGTATCATAATTCTGTTTCAAAGTCAATCTTGTCATTTCTGAAACAGTATTAGTTAGCAATAAATCTGTAGTTTAACTTCTAAAATGATTTTGGTCAATCATTAAATTGTTAACAAGATTATAATTTAGCCCCATATTCTTTGTGGGTTCTTTTTTATCCAAGAAGCAGACAATGTTTTTTAAACATGTTTTAGACCTGCTTTTCATTTACCTGCAACAATAGTCCGACATAGTAATTGCTACATTCTGACTAGTATAGTTGAAGCCATTCCAATGTTAGCACTGGGTACGCCAGCTTTTACTGCAGTATGTTAATGGTAAAAAAGTTATCGAATGAGCATTTAGCAATTTAAAACCCTTATAGTAAGGTAGGTTGATATATGATTTTAGAAATGTCCTTTAGGTTTAATGCAGTTTCTATGGTTTATGCAAGTTAAGAGGGAAATCGCATGTAAACAGGTGGTAGAAATTGTTTTGTGGTACATTGTGAATATCTGAAAGAGACAATTAGTTATGGATTCTTCACCTTAGAATTACCCCCAGGCGTCAGACTGGATCTGGAGAACTTTTTCCTTAGCAGTACCCCTGCGCGTCGATAAGTGGCGTCGGTCGACTCTGCATTCTACTTAGACTCCGCCCTCGCGCCCTAACGTCAGTTCTTTCTTTTTCCTCGCCAGCCAGCGCAGATCCGGAGAGAGAGGTACCTCAAGTCACTTTTTGACTCAGCTTTTGCGACTTTTGTTGACATCTTTTTTGAGCCGTCCAACTCCTGGTGCACGGAGGGATGTCACGTCGGACCGGTTTCAAGGCTTGCGACTCCTGTCGCAAATTGATGTCAGTCACGGACCCGCACCTCGTGTGCTTTTGGTGCTTGGGAGCACAACCATGACCCGAAGTCGTGTTCCGACTGCTGGGCCATGAACCCGAAGTCTTTGTGGGAGTGATCTCGAAAGCTTCTTGAGGCCCGGCAGTCCGCTCCGCGCCGTTCTTGGTCCCGGTCGAGAGGGAGGTCGCGGGACCGGTCGCGGAGCCACCACCACCACTCGTCCTCGAAGTGTTTGTCTTCGGGTAAGTCGAAGCACAGGAAGAAGGCGAAGAAGCATCGTCGCTCTTCAAGTTCTCCCCGTCCGTCGGCCGACGTGGGAAGCAGAAGGTAGTCATTCGGCTCTGCCCTTGGAGCCTGTTGGTTCGACTCCGCTCTTCCCTCCCTTTCCGGGAGCCAGAGCGACTTCTGCAACTTTTACGAATCCTTGCATTCCATCTTTGGGCAGCCCGACTCCACCGGCGTGCCCTCGGGCCCCGTGGACTCGGTTGGGGGCTCTAGGCGCCGCAGGGCCCCCAAGGATCCAGGGCTGGATCCGGATTGGCGCCGGTCGACCTTGTGACACACCTCCTCTGACACTGAATCCAGTGACAACACCTCCGTCCCCTCTGACGCCAGTTGTATCCCCATCCGGCGTCGACCCCAGCCTCCCCCTTGATGAGGATACGGAGCCGGACGGACCAGCGCCGACCGGTACTTTTGTACCCCTGTTCTCCCCTGATGTTTCTTACCGCCCTGAGTGGCTACCAGGAGAGGGTAAGGAGGACTGGGAGGGGTCTGTGGACCCTCTTGCAGACCAGTTAGAGGAACCGGACTGGAGAGAGGAGATGGGTGATGCCAGTGGTCTAGACACCTCCCCAGACCATGGCATGCTTTCTCCCCCTACCATGGCTATGGAGGAGGGTGCATCTTACGCAGTGGTGTTGCGCAGGGCGGCCGAGGCCTTAAACCTCTAGCTTCCTACAGTGGCTGTCAGGACTAACCTCCTGACCGAGGTGCTTCAGCCGGCAGCGGCCTCTTCGGAGCCCCTGCTGCCGTTCAAGGAGGCCCTCACGGACATCCTTTTAGGCACTTGTTCCAAGCCCAACACAGGGGCTCCATTGGATAGGATGATTGCCCGACGCCACCGCCTGACCCCGTCGACCCCACTTTCTTCTCTCACCACCCTACCCCTAAGAGCTTGGTAGTCAAAACTTTGACTTCCATGGGCGCCTTCCCTAACGCACCACCTGATAGGGACTCCAAGAGGCTGGACCACCTTGGAAAGAAGATGTTTTCTTCCTCCAGCTTGGGACTGCGGTCGGTGAACATGGCATGTCTCTTAGGCCGTTACTCCCACTCGGTGGGGGACACAGTTGCGCAGGTGCTGTCACAGTGCCCGGAAGAAGCCCAGGCTGTGCTCTCCCGTGCAGTTGCCGAAGGGAGAGATGCAGTGAAGTTCACCATCTGATGTGGGCTGGACACCGCCGACTCACTAGGCACGATTTCCACCTCCGTAGCCCTTAGATGCCTGGCCCAGTTGAGGTCTACTGGCTTTTAGGGTGATGTCCAAGCTACGCTTTTAGACATGCCCTTTGATGGCCGACGCGCGTGAGCGTTTTAAGGACTCCAGGGCTACCGCCAGGTCCTTGAGCCGCACATCCACCTCCCGCCCAGAGCAGGCTGCCTTTCACCCCTTTCGTGGCTACGGAAGGGGTGCCCAGCCACCTTCCACCCAGAGACACAGGCCAGCGCAAGCTGTCCAGCCTCTGCACGGCCGAGGATGTGGGACCCACCGTCGTGGGTCTGGGGGCCAGCGGGTGGGCCAGTCCACCTGCGCCCCCTCTGCAGCAGCCTCCAAACGCTCCTAGTCCGACCTTTCAGGGCCACCTTTTGCCAGTGGGCCTCAGGATTCGACATCACCTCCCCCACTCGCTCAACTTCAGGTCGGACGGGTGGTTTTTGCAGATAGTCCGAAGGGGCTACTCCCTCCCCTTCGCGACTACCCCTCCATCCATGCCACCTCTGACCCATCGCATGTCGGAGGATCACTTGGCCCTTCTCCAACAGGAAGTTACAGCTCTCTTGGCCAAGGGAGCCATCAGGCGCTTTCCTGCCGCAAAAGTAGGTCGTGGTTCTTATTCCCACTACTTTCTGGTGCCCACAAAGGACAAGGGCCTGCGTCCTATCTTGGATCTCCAGAACATCAACCACTTCCTCCGGAAGGAGAAGTTCAAAATGTTGACCCTGGCTCAGGTCCTGTCTGCTCTCTGCCCTGGAGACTGGATGGCATTCGCTGGGGTTCACCATCAATGTGCCAAAGTCACACTTGATTCCCTCTCAGAAGCTCCTTTTCATCAGAGCGGTTCTGGACACAGCGCAGTTTCGGGCTTATCCTCCCGAGCAGCGAGTCCGTGATATTCGGGCTATGATTCCGATCTTTCAGCCTCTATCCCGGGTTTCGGTCAGAATGGTGGCATATGCAGGCTCTGCAGTGGGACCTGATGTTCCAGTGGGCACAGCATCAGCGGAATCTTTCCGATTGCGTCCAGATCTCGGAGGGCACTACATGTCCATTGCAGTGGTGTCTAACGAACCAGGATTGCATCAACGGCAGATCCCTCTACCTTCCCCAACCAGAGTTCACAGTGGTGACAGATGCATCACTGCTGGGATGGGGCGCCACATGGAAGAGGGTGAAGATCAGAGCCCTCTGGTCTCCGGCGAAGTCCGGATTCCATATCAACCTTCTGGAGCTTCAGGCGATTCGTCTTGCACTAAAGGCATTCCTTCCCTCTTTAAGGGGAAGAGTAGTGCAGGTGTTCACGGACAATACCACCGCCATGTGGTACTGCAACAAACAGGGCGGGTGGGGTTGTGGACCCTATGTCAAGAGGCACTCCCACTACGAGCCGCTACTGTTCTGGTTGACATCACCTCTGTTCGCAGGGTGAATGAGCTACAAGCCCTTTCTTCTAAGCTTCCTTTCCTGGCTGTTCATTCGGACAAAGTTGTCCTCCTCACTAGGCCTTCTTTCCTTCCCAAAATGGTTACCTCTTTCCATATAGGACAGACCACCACTTTGCCCACCTTCTTTCCGCCTCTGCATCCTTCTAAAGAGGAAGAGAGGCTCCACCGTCTGGATCCAAAATGTGCGCTTTCGTTCTATCTGGATCGCACAAAACAATTCCGGGTGGATGACCAGCTCTTTGTTGGTTATGTGGGTGCCAAGAAAGGTCAGGCAGTGCAAAAACGAACCATTATCCTGATGGGTCATTCTTTGCCTCAAAATCTGCTATTCCTTAGCGAAAAAGGAACCTCCAGTGGGGTTGCGTGCCCATTCCACCAGGGCGACGGCAGCCACTACTGCTTTGGGACGTGGGGTCCCCCTTCTTGACATATGCCATGCAGTTACGTGGGCTTCACTGCACACGTTTACCAAACAATACTGCCTGGACAGCCAAGTCCAGAGAGATGGCTTCTTCGGCTGTTCAGTTCTCCAGGACTTTCTGGTGTGAACTTGGTTTGCAGACCCACCACCGGGGTTGGTATTGCTGGGGTATCTATTCTAAGGTGAGGAATCCATAACTAATTGTCTCTTTCAGATGAACAAGTTACTTACCTTTCGGTAACGATATATCTGTTAGAGACATAGATTAGTTATAGATTACTCACCACCCCACCCATCCTCCCCGTTCTAAGAACTGACTTGGTGATTGTTGGAACAATCTAAGTTCTTAATCAGTTTACTAGTCTCAGTTCTGACATTAGTGGGTGTTAACCAATTCAGGGCCCAAGTCGATAGAGCTGGCAGAGGGATCTGGAACGCTAAACAAATCCTAAAGTAGTGAGTCTTTATGACTTTTCTGAACAACAGATTGTTAGCTGTTATCCTCAGGTGAAGAGGCAGGGAGTTTTGTAAACTTTAGGCAGTACCTGTGAAGGATTGTTTAGTACTTGGAAGCACCTACATTTTGGCATTTACAGAATGAGAGTACTCTTACTCCTCGATTGTCACAAGCATCCTGAAATGGACTGGAGGTCAGCCAGGTTTGCGATAGTTAAGAGGTGTATAGTATAGTCAACAAACTTTGACCTTAACCTCTTCAGCGCTGCGCGGATTCCCGCGCGGTGCTGAAAGATCTGAGCGCGGGCGGGGCCATGACGGAACGGTTCCGTCATAAGCACAGCCCAACCGACGTGCATGACGGAACCGTTCCGTCATCGGCGTCGAAGAGGTTAATCCTTACTTCTATAGCAAACCAGTAAAGTTTCCTTTAGATTGGATGATTTGTTTGACTGGATTGAGTGAATGAATTGTTTGAATGGATTGAAGGTTTTGATGGTTTTAATTAATGATTTGCTGAACAGTTGAGTAAATTGTAAAGAAATACCTTGGTAGGTGAAATAAGTTCTATTGCTCTTTGTAGATAACGTCCTAGATCCTCCCTTCATATTGATGAATATCTTTTGCATATGCATAGTATATTGAACATTATTGAGAAATTAATGCCATACTGTATTGGCAGCCATCAATGGGAAATTTCCATTTTCAAGCCAAGGCTATGATGTAAATTCCATCATTTCCTGACTTGAAACAGCATGTTAGTGTCCAACTTTCTGTAATGGGTCACATCATTTATCCAGCATCTGATTTTTATATTTCTACTTCCTTTGCCTGCTATAGTAATAAAAATTGGTATATGGGTTAGCAACTGCTGTGATTAGATACACTGTTCTTCACTAAGGTTTTGGAAGAAAAGTTACAATCACCATTCTACAATCTTTATTTAAAGTCTCCAGTGCCAAATCACTAAAACATCTTGAGGCAAAGTTATTTTTCTGTAATAGGAAACATATGACTTATCACATGATAATAGTATCGATATTTCATAGTTTGAAAGACAGAGTTTGAAGATATTTTGGCAGCGGTGTGTTCTGTTACAAAGAATTCCCATTTACTCTGTAGAGACTAATAGCATTATAGGATATCCTTTTACATAGAGGTGGCTCTAAGGTGCATTTTCAACATGGTCCTGTTGTGTGGTAAACTGCCATTTTCATGATTGGCTTCCTGACGGAAAAAAGAAGTATAGTCCAATTTTTTATAGCAGTGTTCTCGGTTAGTCAAGCCATCTGGGAAATTGATATTATATCATTTAGACTGAGTACACTTTTTCAGACCTAGTTGCTTCTGTGGATATTGTGCCACTGTTCGACTCCGCCCTCTATTAATCCAGCGTCAGTTTTATTCCTAAATGCTCTGATATTGCCTAAAATGTTATATGTTTCAGAGTTTCTTTTCCTTCAGAGATATCATTCATGGAAATAGCTGTCTACCTCTTCAAAAAGTCGTCATTTCCTTTAATATTTCATCATGTTTTATAATGAAAGTTTACAGCCTTACACAGTTGTAATCTATGTGGGCTATCAAGAGCTAGTATTATTTTCTTGTTCCTGTAAGCAGGTGGACGTATTTTGTGATTTAGTACTGGTCACAGTGGTTCAAATATTAAGTGTCTCTTTAAGGTCCAAATAATCAATAAATGAGGAACACACCCATTACTGTATTTGCTGTTTGCTCCGGGAATTTTGTAAAAATATCACATACCATATTTGTGGTACCATTTCAGTGTGTCCCTTCTTCTGAATAAGCTGTATGTTTTGAGATTAAAATTGACTATGTTTCAGGGTGAAAACTAGTAGGTAGATGGGCCACTGATCTCCGTTTTCATCCTAATAGGACTTTCATATATTTAGCGGCTGGCTCCTTTTAGTTTTAGAGGGATTCGCAATAAATAAGATGTGGTGATTAGTTGTATAGAAGTGCACGTGCACATCTGTTGTGGATCAGATGGGTTGGTTATAAATGGTGTGTGCTTTAATTTCCATACTGACTAATCCACTGGTGACCCTACTAGTAGGTTTGTGGGCTTTTTCTGTGGTGCAGGACACAATTGGTAAGAGACAAACCGAAAGAATTTGGCTTAGGTTTTTGCACTGTGTTTAAAAAGGTGCATAATCACATGAGCTTGTGAAAAAAACTACCACGTTTCATACACCTCTTCTCTTTAGCAATGTTACAAAGTATTACCTTTATTTGCTGTACTGAAATTCATGATTTTTAAAATATCCCTCAACGGTTCAATATGAAGCAATAATTGTTCATGAAAATGTATCAATTCAACCAATGGAACGGTTCAAGAGTGTCCCTTAAGATTTTAACATCGCACCAAAGATTTCCTCCAAGTTCTAACTTATAGTACATTGAATAGAAATTAACAGTCTACTCCTGTAATTGAACTATTCATTGAATCATGTTTGAAACAAAAATAAAAGAATTTTTTAAAAAATTGAAAAGCTAATAAATGATCAGTTGTTTCTACAAATTCCATGCGAATGACCTGCATGAACTATTTTCTCAAACCACTTATTTTCAGTTCGCCCCCACCAAAACACCTGTTGCTATTCATGCATATTTAAACCCAATGAAAAATATGATCTAACTGAAGTGTCACTATGATTCCAATGGTGCTGTAGATTCGTGCTTGTGATGCTCCTTCACTTATTAGTTTCATTTCAATATCACAAACAATATGCTGGATTAGTACCATGAGGTTTTAGAAAAATAATCACTATCCGAATCTGGTCATCAGAATTTGTAAGTGCTTTGATAAGCTTTATTTGCTAAATTAAGCCCTAATTGAGAATTAGCAGGCTCCAAGGAACCGAATACAAATACAACGTGGAAACTACTCAATTAATGAAGTTTAGATATATTCCACTATTAAAGTTATGATGGTATTATTTTAACATAAGTTCATGCTACACAATTCCGCATTCCAAAAAGTACCAGCGATATTGCTGTGACTCTCTAGAGCATATTAGCAAACATTTCGCTTGCTGATTTCTTGGCGAGAGCTTGCAGATCTTAGCGTGCAGTTACTGAGCCAGTAGCGGTTGGATTTGTCACTTCACAGAGAAAAGAAACAACTATGAATATGGGTGGCAAAGACTGTGTACTTGATTGCACCCATCCCTTATCTGAGTATCCTCTTGATATCTGGTGGCTGAGCAGTAAGGGGTCTGATTCTTTACCCCTTTCCCATGCAGGTGATACCATGAAACAGATCCAAGGTGGGTATCTCCTTTTTAGTTACGTAGAAGAAGAATGCTGTTCCTCCTAGAGAGACATCATAAGATCTCCGATAAAGAGCTCCTTCGAGGGGTCCATTGGGCATTGCAGCGCCGGCCCAACTAGGAGCAGCCCAATGATGACCCATCTGGGTGTGAGAGGACACTCACTTCTGTTCACTCGGTTCCCCGGATCCAAAGTATCAGCTTCCCGGTCCCAACCAACAGCTTATCTTTTTTTCCTTATTCTGTCTCTCCTGGATGAACGGGATCCTTCTTCTAATGTAACTATGATATATTAGGAGCGTTGGTTCTGGACCTTATAATCAGCTCCTAGTCCCTCCCTTGATTTACTATCTCCTTTTTAGGACATGATGGGGATTTTGCAGAATTCATAGAGAATACTGCTCTATAAGTCTGTCTTCACCAGCCATCCAAACAAAATGCATAGCCATGCACCTATAAAAAAACGTCATGATCAAACAGCGCTTTGACAAATTTTTAGCACCCTTTTTATACCTCAATGCAATATCTACATTCACATCCACATTTACATGGTTTTTTGCATTTTTTACAAATATTTATTTAGCGTTCATAGCTCTTAATATTGCAGAGTCCAACTCAGTGCAGGATAAACATGCCCATTTTAACTTATGAACTCAGACAAAGTTCAAAGATTTTATCCAATACCCTTAGGAAAATATTTTGAAACCCCTACTCTCTGGTCTATGAAAATGCAATGGTTCGCCCCAGTGAAGGTTCAGTGACTTCAGGAGTCCTGAAAAAGGATAGATGACATGGTAGAATCCTCTTGAAGGTCAAAATAGAGATTTTAAAACTAAGAACGGGGGATACTGCATCTTTAAAGTTGTCTGAATTTTTTTCAAACCTAGTTCATGCCTCCTTGTATTTATGTTGTTCGCAGCCCAACGGTAGTGGCCAGGGAAAGGTCACGGGGTCTTTTTTGCTGCCGCCCCCTCCACCGGTGGCCAGACCAGTTCCCCTTCCTATGCCTGACACAAAATCCTCAACCCCAGAGGGCGGATCCACGGCACCAACATCACCCTGTAAGTGGATGTTACAGCAACACTTCCTTATTGCACGAGAGCCATCCATTGGCCGGGAACGTGGGAGAGGGGTGGGGCAGGGAATCTTAAATGATGGGTAATGGCGGGGGAATAGATTGATTTTTGTTGAAAATCGACTGGGGACGTGAAATCATCACATTATCTGCATTAATTTTTTATGCCATCTCCCTACCCTCCCCACCTTCCACCGCCTACCCATCACACCCCTCAGCCTAAAGATGCAGTAGCCCTCCGCTCTTTGTTTAACCCGCGTAGGTTAAGTCCTTGTGCCATGGCATGCACACTGGCCTGCCGGTGGCAATGATTACAGAGCAGATCCAAGCAACTAAAACTATTGACACGTTTTGAATGCCCAAAGCGATACAACGCCCTTCCATGTGCAGTGATCTTTTTGGGAATTGTTAGGGCCTTGTATATCCCAAAATAGGGGTTTACTCAGAGTGGTGAGGACCTTTATGTAATAAAGATGTGTTAGAAAACTTTGTGTCCTAGGCTTGTGCTGAAAAAGCGGACATGTCCTTTGGCCCTGTTTCTTCAAGAACATTCTTATTGTGAAGCGTTTGCACCCTTAACTCCTCAGTCCTAAAAGTATCATGCAGGATCAAGGTGCGAATAGCAGAGCAGGAAACTCTAAAATCAGCATGCTTGTTTGGAGAACTTGTATGAAAGGACTGGTTTCTCTGATCATTTTCTGGCCTTGGGTTCTAATGCTACAGTCATTGTGTGTGTTACACAACCACTACATAAAAGGGGCGGTGGTAAGCATGGAGAAGCAAAGAGGTTAGAAAGGGTTACGCCATCCTCGCTGGTCAGTGAACCTTAAATGGTGCAAGTCTGGGCAACTCCTTTCACCACATTCTCTCAAATTAGAGATGCTGATAATAAATAAGTCACTCCAATCAGGCTCCATGTTTTAACAGCCTATGTAAGGTAATTCTGGTAGTCAGAGTCCTGGATCATAATGGGAGGTTGAAGCACACAGCAGGTCCTTGGCCCTGACTCACTCCCTGCTTTTTTTGCTCAGTCACTAACCCTCTCTGCTGTTATCATCACCCCTCGCTGCTTCCTTCTCATGCACCTCCAGTTGCTGATCTTTTTTTCTTCCTTTGGTGTGTCTTCTCCGCTACCCCCTCTCTGTACTTCACTTTGTGTTGCCTAGATGTTACCTGTTTGTGAGTTTGCAGCTGCCTTCCTGAATATCCGCCGGGGTGGATCGATTTCTTCCCCTGAATATGGCGCTTGTATGATGTTGTGGGGGTCCATGCACTGTACCTCTGTTGCACAAGGGCCTGGCCAAGGCTGAGAATGTAATGTGTATTCCAGTCAAGTTATGATAGTGTTCCTTGTCTTCTCAGCCCCCACCCACTCATCGCTCCGTCCACCTATATCCACTCTTACATAACTCATCATTCACTCCCTACACATAACACAAAGTATCCAGTGCACCCATCCATCACGCTATCTACCACCCTGTCACTCCACCCATGCACTCATCACATGAGCCTATCCACTCACATCACTCCATATCCACCCATCCTTGTCCTCATACTCCTGATCAGGGGGGATGCTGGCTGGACGGAATCAGCCTTCTAAAAACACCCACATTTTTCCAGTTTGGCTTTGGAGTGAAAATCTTAACGCTTTAGAGTTAAAGCTTCTAAACATACATTTTATCATACACTATAAACAGATTGAGGCTGGATACACACAGGGACGGCCAAATGAGAGAGGCTAACCCACAGAATATAAAGGAAGTGCACACTGACAAATACACAGACGTCAAATGATTGCTTAGTCTGTTCATTGCAAATGAGGCAGATTCTCAGCATGAAAGTTAGAAAAGGAATAGAATCATAGCCACAACAGTGGAGAGCAATAAAAAACACGGGGGGGGGGGGGGCAAGATATTATTGAGAAGCAGAAAGCCTTTTCTTAGACTCACCTAGAGAAAATATTACTAAATATTACTAAGTCAAAGGGGCCATACGAGTCAAAAATCCCATACAGCAATGAATCACGACAAAAAAGTATGATTTGTCATATATTGAAGGCATAAACACAGTTAGAAAACAAATAGGCGCTTTGTGTGGTGGTGCAGAGCAGGTGCTCAGGGACATAATAAGAAATATGCACAGCAGAGTAAAAAAAAAACGGAGAAGATATTTTTTTCAGTAATTCCTAATACAGGTACTGAGTACTTCAAAGGTGCAGGCCTTAACAAAGTGCATTTCACCAATTTAGTAAATTCGTCGACATTTCCTACCAAGGCATCTATTTACTACAGAGTCTTCATCATGACACAAACAGGTAGCAGCCTCTTAATGCTTCAACTTCTGAACAAGCAATTGTTCGGTCCGGAACTGCCCTGAGATTGTTTTACAATCTGTCAGTTGTATTTGAACTTGTATGTGCACCATGGAGAATTCCACAAGAGGGTACATTATTTTGAAGTTTATTTTCACTAAGCATTCTGACTTTCCTGCTTCTAGTGGCAGTTTTATATGGCAGATTAAGAGTTTGCTACCTGTTCTTGTGCTGATAAAGACCTATTAGTAAATAGATACCCTGGGTCTAAACATGGACACATTTACAGTATGGTTTGCCATGAAATGCGCGTTTCTTTTAAGGCCTGAACCTTTGAAGTAGTCAGTGCCTGTTTAAGATTCACTGTAAAGACCCTTTTCAGTGTTTAAGTTTGTTTAATTTACCTTGCTGTGCACATATATTATTTTTTCCACTGAACACCTGCTCTGCGTTGCCATACAGCACCCACTTGTCTTTGAACTGTGTTTACTGCGAACTCTGACTACGATGTTTCATATTTTCGTGTTGTGTTTTATTGCTTCATGGGGTTGCTGGACTTGTGGGTCTCCCTTGACTTGATCATATGTTCTCTCAATGAGTCGGCGGGAACGCTGAATGTTTTCGACACGGTACTAAAGACATTACCCTGACAGCCTTTTCCTTACACTAAGATGCACAAGGAGAAAAACATAGATACGCTACAAGACACGTGACAAAACGAGACCAGGAAATACACCCGAACGGAGATTGGAAGCTACGGAGATAGTCCGAGAAGGACACATGGGGGACCAAAAGACAGGGAAAGTCCCACAGAGGCAGCCAGGAAGGGGAGGGACTGAGAACTAAAAAAAAATGCCAACCACCAATACTGATAATCAGACAAGCAGGAGACTCACACTAAGGTAACCACATACATTTTGTATATGAAAGACAGAGAAGACGAGTGTGCATACAGATTGACAGGCACAAAGAGATTCATTAATCTACGAACGAGGTCAAACCAGAAAGTGACTAACACAATGAAAGACAATCCCTAAGAGATAAACTCTCGAGCAGACGATAGAGATAATGATGGAGAGGTAGAGGGACTGAGGCACGCACGTGTCCAACAACGTCAGGGAGGCTGGCAGAACCACGGAAAGCAAGCAGAAAGACTGAGGGATCCTTAGACAAGCGTAAGAGCTTCTCCGAGGTCCACCTGGAGCTAAAGGGAGGGACTTTCAAACACAAAAGCTGCCAGAGAGGGACTAACGGAGAAGCACTGCGCCAGACTGAGACAGGCACAGCGCCTCATTCCAAAGTGCCGCTGCTCCGGAGAGTCTTTATCTAATGACACATTCTTATTGCCAAACTCGGACTCTGGGAACCCTTTTTACTCTTGCTGTACCAGGAGATACCTCATTATCCATGACATTAGGCTGAGGTCACATTCTGCCATCAAAAAGAGACAACGCTGATAGGGAGGCATGCGCCTTTTTTGTAGAAAGCAGCTCGTGTGATCCAAGGGCATTGAGTGTTTGAGTATTGTTTCGGGTAGTGGTGCAATTTGTCTGTGGTGAACTGCCTTGAGTGTTGACTGTAGTGCTTAGATACTTACACCATCAGACAGGATTCTGATGCTTGTTCAGAATGACAGAAAAGCATTCTCGCTTCTCCTCATTTTGCATCGGTGGGCCTGATCCTCAATTCAAAAGAAGATGCTCCTTGTCAGAGTCTTTACTGGGCCTAGCATCCAACCAGTACTAACAGCCCGGCTTTGGACAGCACCACGTTTCTCTACCTCTCCAAAGAAACAGGAGGCAGGGAGCTCCGAGCCCGCTCTCAGAAATCTTCCGAAACAGTATCTTTCGACTCCAGCCTGCTTAATGAAAACTGCCTCCTTGGGGCCTGCAGTTCTCTCAGCTTCAGGTTAGGCCTTTTACTCTTGAAGGATCTAGTTGCATTGTTTGTGTCGCTCCAGCGTCCAGTGCCTGTTCAGAGTCCCATTGCTTCTGCTACCCAGAATTGATCAGGGGCCTTGCATCTGGTATAAAGCCCTTTGTGTATTCCTTTTGGTGCCAGAGACTCTAACTACAAGAAATCAGTGCTTTCGACAGCATGGGTACTGGAAACCAATGTGCCTCGGAGATGTAATGCTACTGCCTGTCACTTTGGACTCCACCTGTGATCAGACTCATCATTTTGACAGTGCAATCAATAATATAATGCTGCTAGTAGTCGACGTGATCTCGCAGAGACCTTCAAATGGTACAAATAGTTCTCAGAGTAATCACAATCTTCAAGATGCTTGTAGGGTAAACATGATTTCAAAGTCTGCTCTGAGTTTGAGTTAATGCAGCATTAATGCAAGCTAAGCGAAATTCAACAAGAGGGATACTGTTTTGAGGGCGCTTTAACCTTTAACCAAACCTTTTAAAGACCTGGTCTTTGGGACTTCCTCATGCATCTCTGTCTGTTTCTGAACTGTATCAGGAACCATACATTTGCCTTAATAATTCTGCACCACATCTGTCCCCCATTTTCCCGTTGTATATGGGGAAACAATTAAGAACAATGTGTCAAAGAAAATGTACATGTCATGTTCCTAAGCTCTGGGTATAGATCTATAATTCAATACGATACCAACTGCTACATTGTAATTCATTGAAAAGTAGGCGTAATCCGTCCTAGAAGCACAGGTCTCTGCCCTCCATCATAAAGAATATGAGTGGCTAGTATGTAAGATAGCTTAGATACTTAAGCCTCAGTGGCCTGTATGACTGGACTAATCGGCCCACCAAACAAATGCTGTCAAGTTTCAGAATATGCACAATGGCTATGTATGAAGTGTGTTTACATTTAATGAGCAGGAGATAGGTGTGCCCTCTCACTAAAGACTATTGGCTCCACACTCTCCTCCTTCTATGCTCTTCATGGTTAGATTGAGCTTACTTAAGCATAAGTGGTCCTTCATATCTTACAAACATCTTCGTGGAAACAATGCTCTACTAGAATGTCATACATGCTTGGGTTACTTCTAGCAGTTTTTCTATTCTATCCGAAAGGAAGATTGAGGGCTATTGGTAGACTTGCAAAACACCTATTGTCAAAACCCAATTGTTTAATGATACTTGAACATCTCCAGTTCTGGCACCTGTCATTTGGACTTAGATTGGCACGTCAGCAATTTGTAATATGGCTGGCATGGTCACTACACACCTGCAGTGGCATGAAGTGCTCAAATACCCTTACAAATGGCTTATGAAAGCAGTCTCCTATTAAGAATCATAGTTTTTTTTTTAGCTGCACCATCTTTGGTTTTCATCAAACACTGCGGAGTCATTTCTACTTGCCATAGGGCGAATTCTGATCATCATTGCATACAAAACTATTCCGTTGTTTCTTCCCACATGCAGTTAAAGGGCAGATCCTAAAGAGAACCTTGCCACTTTGTCATTCACAGCAAACTCGCCAAAGAGATACCTTTCTTTGTCTTAATGGTGTTGAGCATTTTTCTTCCTTCACAGGCAAGGCTGTTGATGTCGTCGCTTCTGTGCGCACTCAAGATGCAGTGGTTTCCATATCAAGGAAACATGCAGGAGTGTTGGTGGTCAGAAAAAAATTCATTTAGTAACTTTGGCAGACCGAAGGGAAGTTATTACAGACTTCCAATCGCTAAGCACTGTTGATTCACGACATATGAGAAAGGTGGAGAAGCAGGGGTTAACTAGGAGAACATAAGGTGGGTGACTTATGATTGGACAAGGAGGCTTCTCTAAACATAAACGTATTTGAGCTGATAGACATCCGTCAACCTATACATTCATTAGGTAAACAGTTAGAAGATGAGAACGTTCTGGTGCAAATGGACAATTCAACTGTCCTGCACTTTGTCAACAAGAAGCAGTTGTAAGTTTCAGCCCTTCTGAAAGGGAGCAATGACGCAGCATCTGGAACAATTTTTCGGGGTATCTCCAATCATGCTATTGACCTGGCTGGGAAAGGCTACTACAAAGTGGATGCTGCAGGAAGGCAAGTCTAGATCTTATAAGTGAAATTCCTTCATGTGACTAATCACAACAAGATCCTGTCTACTCCTTGGAGATGACTAGAAAAGAGCGCTTGTAGATCCACTGTTGTTACCTTGGTCACCTACCTAATATGGCTGTTTACCTCTATCAGCTGTTCCTACAAACGTTACACACATTTGGAGCTCCATGTTTCTTTTAGCACTCAACTGCTAAAAAGAAATTGGTTCTCAGATGCTTTGATTCTTGCCTAAGTAAAGTAATAACTTCTGGGATTCCCCCCACCCTCCCTTCAGTATTTCAGCATCAGCGTTGCAGCAGGAGATGAGAAGTCTTCACTTGCACATATAAGAAACTGAGATTGGAGGTTCTTAATCTTCCTCTTCCAGGAGGCATTTTTGGTGTTCTGGTAGGTGTTAGACAAGAAAATACAAGATCGGTGGAGTTGGCTGAGATTTTTTCAAAAGCGTAATTCAAACTCCTTGACACTTTTTTGTGTTCAATCTTAAGTGTCCTTGAATTTGCACTAAGGAAAAAAGTCAAAGACTTCATGTTTCCACTACTCGAGGTTGCATGACTGCTTGTTAGTCTTTCGCCTTAGGTTGGAGGAGTTTTTTTTTTTTGGGACAACTGCTGTTTCCCAAAATGTATTAGATTTCTTCCAGATCTTTTCTCATCAACTCAATAGAATCTGAATGTAGAACTGACTCCCCATTTGAGTCCACCCAGAGTCTAGTCAAAGTTGCTAGTTTAAATTCGTGATACTGAAAGCAACTATTTTAGTTGTCATTATGTCTCTCAAAATGGTAAGAGAGCTTTATCTGTGATCAGATATTTTGGCCAAAAATGTCTCTACTGAGGATAAAGTGGGGCTGATGATGAACTCACTGGTTTGTTCTGAAAGTGTCCCCTAAGTGCCACATAATCACTGCATGTCATGTTACATCGTATTTATAAAGTGCAGTGTTTGCCATTTATGAGGCTTCTTGGTACAAGAGCACTCCATGGGCTTTTCTTCCACCTCCCCATCCTTGTACGGGAGAGGAGGACCTGTGTAAATTGGAGCCTTATAACGACCTAAGCCATTTTATGGCATAATTAGATAAATGTCGTATGGACTAGCTACCATTTGTGGTCTATTTTGCTTCCCCTAAAGATAGTCAGCTTTCAAGAACATTGCACCTTGATGAATAGTGGCTTGTGTTAGGGCTTTATATGAGGCGGCAACCAAATTTTACTTACCCAAAAGATTTTAATTTCAGCTACATTTTTCCCCGCCAACTCTTTTTCTAAACTTTATTATCTTGAATCTGATACTCAAGCTGTGACACTGCTTGAGATCTGTTTTTCAACACCTTATTAGGAATTTCCTTGCATTCTTTTTGTATGATGCACTTGTGGTCCACCCTGTGTGAAGGTTTAGGCATGGCTAGCAGAGTTTTTTAAATGATAAAGAAATGGCAGAATATACTTTCAACGAGTTACTTAGTTTCTGTAGCAATGGCTTTGATGGATTTGGCCTTTCAGAATCTTATTCTTCATTGCCCAACCAACCCTAGTCAGTTACTTCAAAGTGTTCTTTTGTCTTCTGTTTTGGAAAGTATCCATTGATTGAGTGTGCACCTTATTTACCTAAAGGTGTCATCACTTTGTTGCTATGTTTGACTTCACCTTTTACTGCAAGAGTAAAAATAACCTTTCTGGAGTCAGAGTGGGGTGGATGAGACTGTTTCAAAAGAAAAAGAATTTCTAGAGAGAAAAGGGTATTCACCAAAATTATGGGCGCCAAAGAAAAGTTACATAATCTTCCAAACTAGGACCCATGCACATATCTGCCAGTGTGCTCCGAATCTGTTTGGCCATAGCTCCTGATTCTTGCTATACTGAGGCCTTCCACACCTCCTAATTATTCCATTATGAGATGCAAGCACAGATCTACCAATTCACACCTAACCTGACGTGCCACACCCCTTGGTTCTTCCATTACTGAGACCCAATCATAGATCTATCAGTGCACCCTGAGACTGCCCTGCAGTTCCCCCTGATTCTTCCATTGTTGAGACTGACACATAGGTATACCAGTGCCCTCCGAACCAGCCGTGTCACACCCATGGTTCTTCACAGGCTGAGGCCCAATCACAATCTACTAATGCACCCCGAATCTAACTTACGCCTTCTTTGATCTTTCCCTACCAGGGTCACTATACACAGTTCTGCCGACCCACCTCCAGCCCTGCATGCCACACTCCCCTATTCCAATACTGAACCCACACACAACTATTCCAATGCATATACACAGCACCCTGCAACACCATCTGAACTTCTAGCACTGGGACCTACACCACTCCTCAACGCAACCGAATACCTAAGTTTCCATTCAATGCCCCCTTTGTCTTTGCACCTCGCAGACCACCCTGCAAGTTCAATTCACATCCTACCCAACCACGATGTCAGGATTTCATTCAGTACACTGCCAACCAGCTTGGCACAAGAGCAGGCTGACGGTTGGTATTGCTTTGCCAAGCTTCTGCCTTGCATTGCTCTTATTCTGTTGTTTCTTCTTTCGCAGCCAAGCATGTTGGTACAGTACGCACGACTTTGTGCACAGAATTGTGCCCTAGGCCCCATAACCACTGTGCCATCATTGCACATCAGCCTACTGGCAGTGCTGGGACCGTGCTCCTGTTCATAACCATGTATTGCCTTATTTTCAACATTATTCACTCCATTGTCTCTCCGCCCCCTTCATCCAGTGATTCTAAATCGTGCCTCTCTTTCTCTCCCCTTTCCTTCCCCCTTTCTCTCTCTTTGCCTGTATGTGCGTGTCTCTGTGTTCAGCATTCTCAGCGCCAGGCTCCTCAACTGCCAACCGGTTTGTCAGCATCGGACCCCGGGACGGCAACTTTCTAAATATCCCACAGCAGTCTCAGGTAAGTGGAGGAGCTCGTAGGCGGGCTTCGGCTCTGGGCACAACTTCTCTGTCAGCAGGGTCTCATTTGGTAGATCAAATGATAGACTAGAATAGCAGTTCTCAGCTTTCTCATAGATCCGAGGTAGGCGGTCTGGGCCAAGTGGACTGCCAAATTTAAGGGGAAAAAGATCAAATAAAAAAAAAAGGGAAAAAATAAAAATGGCGCGGGTGCCGGTTGTATGGTTTGTCTAGGGCGCTGTTAGCTAGTATATGGTCCTTGGGGCAATCCAATATGCCAAACAGTAACCTGGGTCAACCTGTACACAAGTAACAGTGCTTAACTAAGGACACATTCTAAAATTCCTAAATTATTTTTTAATACATAATTTAAGGAAAGCAGAAGAGCTACCCAATAAATTCATATCTAATCAACAAAGACACATATAAAGATATATTCGCCCCAGAGTGGCAAATTATTGCTACCCTAGGACGAGTATATCTATATGATTAAGTATGTGTTCATTGGCTCGCTCCTCTTCTGTATTCATTGCATTAGTAATTATGTCACTTTTTTTATTTGGGTATTAGAATGAGTCCTTCAAAAACCACCGTTACTTATGTACAAGGCAACTAGGCTAGGGCCACCCTGCTTCTTTTGATATTCTCTCAAATGGAGTCCTGCCATGGCTTTTATGTTTTCCTAAAGCACTATTTCCATCCCTTTATAAAAAGACTGTTTAAAGGGCAGATTTAGCATATATCCGTTGTTTTTCCTACCCATTTTGTATAGTAGTGTATTGTAATTGCATTTATTTAGTGCTTACTACCCCTGACGAGCGCTTCCTACCCCTGATGGGGTATGAAGCACTTTTTCGGCGAGTAGCACGCTACTCCAGAACCCAAAAAGGATTAGTTATGATCTCTCTACCTCTATTATTGTTGCTTTGTTAAATCTGTATCTCTCCAGTACTGTAACCTAAATTAATAAATTAAATCACGGGAATCTGTAAGACTTTTGCCGGCAACCCGGCTCATTCAGACTTGGGACTACAGCGACTCACAGCTATTAAAATGGCAATTAAATGTCTCAGTGAGTTTGACACTGTTTTCGGACCGACAGGTAAACTATATGAATCTTGACAAGGCCATCTCAGTTTAACATCCTTTCAATCTCAGTCCATTAAGTGCCATTAAAATTGTGACTCATAATACCTCTTATTTGCCACCAGTTAGTGACAGCAAAACAGAGAAGTGAAGTGCCTCATAAAAGATCGTTATTTTAACAGATACCTCAAGTGTTGGTATGGTATGCAGAGTTGATCAGCTTGTCGAATAGGTAGGCTCGTTTAATTTACATAAGGGTGCAAGATCCCATCACTTCTAAAATATAGATACACTGTGTCTTTCTGATCAAGGTCAAGAGGTGTTTATCTAGTACCACAGAGATGCGGAACTGAAGACCCATAGAGGATAAACTCAGCTAATTGGCGTAAGGGGTCAGGATCTGTCGCTTTTAGGTTGAAGGCACCAGCGAGCTTAGAGTCAAGGCTCTGTGGCAACAGAATCTTCAGTTTCTAAATTTGGTAGGTTCAGAAATTGACAAACAAGCACAAGGTCTGCCATTTCTCAGCTTTAGAAGTACAGGATATTTTCCCACTGGGCTTGGATGCCTCGTGGAATTGGCAGGAGGGTGCACAGTCTGACCACAGTTGGAGTGGATCAGCTCAGGTGATTGGTACAGAGTACAGAGCTTGTCACTTCTATACTGGAGGAAACCAAAACCTGCCATCTGTAGACTTTTGAGATTCAGAATTTGCTGTCTCAAAGCTGGCTTTGCTAGAAAGATTGGAAGATGGATAAGAGGCTGCTCCTCCTAGATTAATAAATCAGATAGAGCCTGTCAGTTCTTGGTATGGATAGGCTCAGTTGACTGGCACAGGTTATATAACCTGGGACTTGTATTCTCTAGTAATGCAGAGCCTATCAATTCTAGATTATTGGTATTCAGAACCATCTCTAGAGCTGTTTTAAAAGGATTGGCACAAGGCTAAAGTACAAGAGTAAATCTGCTGCCACTGACACTCCTAGATTCTAGGGTGCATATTTAGAAGCCCCTGTTGCCACCGGAGCATCACTTTTTTTGACGCTCCGGTGGCGTAGCACCATTTTCAATATTTACAAGTTGGTGCAAAGCCACTTAGTGTGGCTTAACACTACCTTGTAAATATGCTCCTCCCCGCAGTCCTCTGCAGCAAAGGGGCATGCAATGGGTGTAGCTTTATGCGCTCTATTGCAACATCCATTGCTTTTTGACGCTGTCCTAGATTTACAAGGAGGCGTGAATCTGTGGCAGTGCCAAAAACGAACGCCATGCAAGAGCAGTTGTTAGAATGACTCACAAGGCAAGGAGAAATGCTTTTACTCCTCCTCGTTTTTGCCTTTTTCTGTGTGTACTGCTTTCAGCCGCACACACACAAAGAAAGAGCAAAAAGCTCTTAATGATGACTATTTGTTACATTATTGCTATTAAATAATGACGATTCACTACTTCTATGTGTTCTGCAGAATGCACCACACATAGAAGTAACAAATCGTCATTATGAATTTTTTTATGTGCAGGAAAGGACACCTTCCTACAAATAAACAATCATTCCCTGCAACGCAGGCACCCTTGCACTATGATGCAAGAGTGCCTGCGTTGGCCCTAGGCAGCTAATTTTAGCGGCAGCGCTAGGGAAAACACAGGGGTATGCCGTATTGTAGTAAATACAGTGAATCCCTGCATTTTAAAAATGTCGGAGTGCGGCACTGGCAAATTTGGCATTGCTCAGTGCTCCAACATTTTCTAGTAAATATGCTCCAAGGTATTTAGAACATATTTAGAACATATGACTTATGCGAGTGGCTAGGAATATGAAACTTGTAACTCCTAAATTGCAGGAAGTCTGAGCTCATCACTATAAGGGCTGGATGATTGAAGAGGTTTTTGTCAGCGATATAAAAGCATGTGACTGTAGAAAGTACCTCTTGAATAAAGTGAAGAAATTTCACACTGACATTTACAAAATGAGTAAGCTAGAAGCTGTGCTATTATTACCAGCTTGGTACTGGAATGGAGATGGCACACCAGCAAGGACACAGCTGAAACAACTATGTTCAAGACAGCCATCAACTCTACCACAGACTATTGAGAGAATCAACAAAAAAGTCCTTAGCCTCATGCATCGAATCAAGCTCCTATAACATCAAAGAACTCTTCAGCATCATCACAGAATTCTCCAACCCCTCAGCTGCAACAAACAAAGTTATCACCTCACAGGAACTCTTCGACAACCTTGCAAACCTCTTCCACAACAAGATCGCCAACATCTACAGAAACCTTAAGCCCCAGCCCAAGGCCACTGACTTCAAGCAACACAACGACCCCTCTACCACTAAAAACATCTGACTTACCTGACTCGCCCGACAGGACACTGCCTCAATCAAGAACTCAGTCCACTCAGGGGCCCCAACCGATCCATGTCCTCACCAAATCTTCAACCTAGGCAAAGCCAAAATCAGCCACGTACTCACCACCTTGATCAACACCTCAATTGCCATGGCTACCTTCCCTGAGGACTGGAAACATGCAGAAGTCAATGCCCTCCTAAAGAAACCATCGGTAGATCCCAGCAATCTCGACAACTACTGACCGATCTCCATGCTCCCAATTCCGGCCAAAGTATTTGAAAAAGCCATCAACCAACAACTCTCCTGACATCTGGAACAGAACTTCCTACTCAACTCCTCCCAATCCAGATTCCGCAGCAACCACAGCACTGAGACAGCCCTCATCATGGCTACAGATGAAATCCGAACCCATCTCCATCGATGAGAGACTGCAGCTCAGATCCTCCTAGATCTCTCCGCAGCTTTCAAAACAGTCTCCCACCACACACTCACAAGGATGCACAACATAGGAATTCAAGGAGCAGCTCTCAGATGGATCGTCTCTTTCCTCACTGGAAGAGTGCAAAAAGTCCTCCTTCTCCCCTTCACCTCCGAACCCAAGGAAATCCCCTGTAGAGTACCCCAAAGATCCTCACTCAGCCCCACGCTCTTCAACACTTATATGACACCTCTGGCTAGCATCGCCTAAACCCACAGAGTCAACATCCTATCCTACACAACTCATCCTTTCCAAAGACTCCACTAACACCAAGACCAACTTCCACAACTGCATGACAGACATCGCCAACTGAATGAAGGACAACTGCCTGAAGCTGTACACATACAAGACAGATGTACTGATTTTCAGAAACAAAAGCTCCCCATGGTACGCATCCTGGTGGCCCTTATGATTTGAACCTACTCCTACCTCCAGTGACCATGCTAGGAACCTAGCGGTACGAATGTATGACATTGTTCTGCATTCTGTCCATCAATTGTTGTTTTTGCATTTGTCACCCCGAGTGGGAAGGGTATGCTCAGACGTGAGTCCCTTGCTCTCCATGCCACTGGAATCAAGCTATCCTGGCTGACGAGGGCTGAAAGCCCGAAACCGGTCCTAGGATGCTTGTTTCCAGTCCAGGGAGGAGCTGGCTTGGCAGTTCGGGCTGGACTGTTCCCATGGGGCACAGGGTCAAGACTGATTTGCATATGGCTGGGTTCAAACTGGAATGGCATGGTGAGCAAAAAAACGATGGATTTAGGCCCAGATCTCTGTACTGGGGTGAATGTATGACATTGTTCTGCATTCTGTCCATCAATTGTTGTTTTTGCATTTGTCACCCCGAGTGGGAAGGGTATGCTCAGACGTGAGTCCCTTGCTCTCCATGCCACTGGAATCAAGCTATCCTGGCTGACGAGGGCTGAAAGCCCGAAACCGGTCCTAGGATGCTTGTTTCCAGTCCAGGGAGGAGCTGGCTTGGCAGTTCGGGCTGGACTGTTCCCATGGGGCACAGGGTCAAGACTGATTTGCATATGGCTGGGTTCAAACTGGAATGGCATGGTGAGCAAAAAAACGATGGATTTAGGCCCAGATCTCTGTACTGGGGTGAATGTATGACATTGTTCTGCATTCTGTCCATCAATTGTTGTTTTTGCATTTGTCACCCCGAGTGGGAAGGGTATGCTCAGACGTGAGTCCCTTGCTCTCCATGCCACTGGAATCAAGCTATCCTGGCTGACGAGGGCTGAAAGCCCGAAACCGGTCCTAGGATGCTTGTTTCCAGTCCAGGGAGGAGCTGGCTTGGCAGTTCGGGCTGGACTGTTCCCATGGGGCACAGGGTCAAGACTGATTTGCATATGGCTGGGTTCAAACTGGAATGGCATGGTGAGCAAAAAAACGATGGATTTAGGCCCAGATCTCTGTACTGGGGTGAATGTATGACATTGTTCTGCATTCTGTCCATCAATTGTTGTTTTTGCATTTGTCACCCCGAGTGGGAAGGGTATGCTCAGACGTGAGTCCCTTGCTCTCCATGCCACTGGAATCAAGCTATCCTGGCTGACGAGGGCTGAAAGCCCGAAACCGGTCCTAGGATGCTTGTTTCCAGTCCAGGGAGGAGCTGGCTTGGCAGTTCGGGCTGGACTGTTCCCATGGGGCACAGGGTCAAGACTGATTTGCATATGGCTGGGTTCAAACTGGAATGGCATGGTGAGCAAAAAAACGATGGATTTAGGCCCAGATCTCTGTACTGGGGTGAATGTATGACATTGTTCTGCATTCTGTCCATCAATTGTTGTTCATGCTAGGAACCTAGGCACCATTCTGGACAACAAGCTAACCATGATGAGTCAGGTCAACTCCAGCTCCTCCTCCTGCTTCTTCATCCTCCACATGCTTTGTAAGATATTCAAAAGGCTACCTCAAAACTCAAGACGCACCCAGGCCCTCATCTCTAGTCAACTGGACTACGGCAGTGCTCTCTTTGCAGGGTTTGCTGCTCACCTCCGATGACTACAGACCATACACTCGTTCTCGATCTCCCTAGACAAACCCACATTGCCCCCTACCTCAGGGAACTCCACTGGCTCTCTCTACAGAAAAGATGCCAATTCAAACCTCGACCCCTGTATACAAGGCCCTATACAACTGACGACACGCCTCCTTGAACCACCGCCTGAACTTCCGTTAGTGACCAGACAACTCTGCTCTGCTTCCCTTTCTCTAACCCTCAACTCCCCCATCGATGTATCAGCTGTGGAGATCGCTCCTTCTTCTACATAGCAGTGAAGACATGGAACAAGCTACCCTTTCATCTATGGACCTCCCCATCTCTTCCAGAGTTCCGAGAGTCCCTGAAGACCTGTCTAGTCGGCTAATCAACTGAACCCTGCCTGCGCCTGGATACCCTCACCTGTGACAAGAAGCGCTCTACAAATCTACTGATTAATTGATTGATAGTGAAATACCTTGTCTGATGCACAGAAATCAAAATCAAAAGTAGAAAATGGCATAAAGTCTAGAGACCATACCTGACTAAGGCTTGCATCGGTGGTCTCTGATTTGAAGGCTCCCCATTTATCTGAGGTTGAGCATAGACACCTTCACACAGCATTAGACTTCAGTTAAAGGTGTGGGCCACCATCCTAATGCAGAATTTGTCCGAGGATGACTGTAGATAACTAGATATGACGTAACTTTTATGTAGGTTGAAAGTATATACCTAAATGTAGGCTGTCATGTTTGATGACATTTTGCCTGAGGAGGGACATAGATGCTGGATGTGGGCTGCAATCTTTATGTAGCATTTGTTTTATGTTGAACATTTTGATACAGTCGTTTTCTTAGGATGATTGTAAATCCCCGTATGGGGCAACTGTTTTTTTTATAAAAACAATTATTGTCATGTGATAGAAACAAATACAGATTCTCCAACTCCATCTCTGCCTTTCCAAAACTGTTAATATTTTCTGCACCAATGTACTATGATTACCCAATGTATACTTGGCCTGTAGGTAATGTGTGGCCAAACTTGGAACATAATAGGTGATTTTCCTACACTAGGTCCCTCCTTTAGTTCATTAATGCTCTACAGTGTCTCCTGTGCTTTGCAGATACCCCTAGGCCTCATAGATGTGGGTCACTATCTTGATGCCACATTTACTTTAGGTAAATACTCGAAATGCCGTCATCTTGATATTGCATTTGTCGTAAATTGATTGTAGATTATGTAGATGCTCTCCTGTATCTTGATGCAACTTTTGTCTTTAATTGAGCTTTTAAGTCAGGCCACCATCTTAATTCAGCATTTGCCTTATGGTGACTGAAGGTACCTTGATTTTGGTCACCATCTTGCTGCAGCACTATTGAGCTTAGTTTCCCTAGTTACCACATATATCTATGTCCAGCAGCTTGAAGCTGGATATGTGCTAGGATGAACCTTGATACTTAGATGAGGACCACTATCTTAGTGCAACATTTGTCGTATAATTGCTACAGATACCTAGATGTGGGATGCCATCATGATGCAGCATTTGACTTAGGATATTTGTAGATTTCCATAATGGGGCTGTCATCTGAATGTAGCTCTTGCCTTGGATGAAGGTACTCGCCACCATCGTAATGCAACATTTGACTTCAACATTTGACTTCAGTGGAGGTGCCTAATTTTGGTCAATATCTTGATGCACCCTTGCTGGTGAACCTTGCTCATAGCCTTTCACCCTGCCTACTTCAAAGGAACGTCATGGTAGTCCTAGAAGGGATGGCACAGTGACTGCTGTTTGCTAATTCATAACTGAGTCTTGACCCGCAGCATCCCAGGCTGTTCCAACACTGGGCCCACTCGCAACTTAGCCACCACACTTCAGTCCTGACTTGCTGCTTTTCTAACCCTTCTAGAAATGAGATGCACACATAGTTCTGCGGATGCATACCAGTCCAGGCTTGCTACATGGCTATAGTTCTACTATAAGAAACCACATAAAGCTCTGCCATTTTCACCATCATCACCTGCATCATGGCTTCTTTCTATACCAGTACTAGAACTCCTCAATAAATCTGCCTCCGCTCACTGAAACACGCACACTCAAAGAGCTGGGAACAGGGCATTTATTGATGAATAACACATTTGTAGATCTGACATGTTTTAGCTGAATTCAGCATCCATCATGGTGGTATTCGTACGAGAACACTCACAGATTTGCCAGTGCACCTCCAGCCTGACCAGCAACACTGGCTGTTATTCGATTAGAAAGGCCCATGCACAGCCGTGCCAGATCACTTTTGACAAGTTTTGCAGTGCCTCCAGCTATTTCAGTACATCCCAGAGACACACTAGGAAGCATCATATGGCAGAGTGCCTAAAGCCCTAAAAACGATGAGGGAGATCTCATGGCAACCAGAAATTTCAAACGTAACCTGAGGTTGTAGAGCTCATTTTTATCTAGTATTAGGGTATCTTTCATAGATTCACATGCCTGAATCATTCCCCGTCGTCGGGAATGGGAGTCACCGGTAAATAACAAAGTAATGTCCAGAAGACATAAGACAGTCATAGGCCTCAGAGGCCTTAGCTTAGTAAGCTATCCACGTCCTTATGTAAAAAGGACCAAATTTTGGCCAGAGCCAATCAGCTAACACCACCCTCTAGAACCTTCCTGGTAGGAGCTCTAGTCCCTCAGATTTTCTACCGCACGTCGTGCTAAGGGAGTCTCCACTGAGCTCTGCTCATTTATTTGGATTTGACAGCATTTCTTCTCAACATTCTGGATTTTCAGCATGGCTGATACACCTAAGAAGGGTTTATTCAGGCCCTGCGCCTCTTGTGGAAAAAAGAGGCTACATATCGACGACCAACACAAGGACTGCTTGTATTGTCTCTATCCCAGTCACAGTTCTAAGGACTGCAAGGTATGTCGGACTTTCTCATCTAAGACCTTGAAAGACCGAGAGGGGCGCCTTTTAATCTGGCTGCAAAGGCTAAAGGACAAGGAGGATGTGGCCTCTGAGGAGAGTGAGAGTTCTTCAGTTGCGTCTCACTCCTCATCTAAAAGACCAAGGGTGGCATCGCCGGGCCCTTCGTCGCAGCCACCTCAAAAGAAGACGCAGAAAAAGTCTTCAGAGGTCCAGGATTCGCCTGTTCCAGGGAGCTCGTCTCCTAAGGTGATGCCCCACACCTTCAAAAAGCCTATTGCCACCTCGTCGACGACAACAATGTCGACAGTAGCGTCGACGAGAAAATCTCCTTCGACAGCGATTTCAGTTACATCGTCGACGACGACTCTATCGACGATGACATCCCATTCCATGTCCTCGACGACGACAACTCCATCGTCGACGGCAGGCAAGTCAATCCCGTCGACGTTAGCCATAAAAAAGGCGTCGTCGAGTAAGCTGTCGACGGGAGCGTCGACGACGACGACACCGTCGACGAGGGCTTCATCATCGTCGACGACAACATCGTCGACGAAGCTATCAACGACGAAGACACCGTCGTCGACGAAGACACCGTCGACGAGAATATCACCGACGACGCCGTCGTCGACGTCATCGTCGACGTCATCGTCGACGAGGAGACCGTCTTCATCATCCTCGTCGTTGACGACGACCCCGACGACGATCCCGTCGACGGCATTGATACCTGTAACGTCGGTTACAGCTATACCATCGAGCCCCTTGAGGAGTATGGACACGGACGACCAGAGTACATTTGTGCATGTACAAATAACCAAGCGTGCATTGACTCCGGCCCTCACTTCGCCCAGTAAGGTCTCAACCTTGCCTCCCACTCGCCTCTTTGAAGAGGAGGATTCGGACGACGCTAGTCTCTTTCCTGCGGCGACTAGTCCATCACAACTCCATGTGAAGTACCAGGATGTCTCGGATTACGAAGACAATCCCCAGGATTATGAGGAGGTTCCTCATCGAGAATACATGCCGCCTCCACCTTCCATGGTGTGTCTACCGGCAACCTTGGTCACAGACCTTCAGCTCTTAATAACGGACTATAAGCAGCGTTTTCCGACTCCGGCACCTCCACCGATGCCTGCGGGGCCTTCCAAGGAGGAGGCTACACGGCCACGACCGCCTCCACTGCGTTTGGAGAGGACGGCACCTCCGCCTCGGCCCGCCACGGACGACGAGGAGGAGGAGGAGGAGGAGGAACCTGAGGAAGGAGAACTCCAGGACGTTCAATCCCAACAAGATGAATGGGACGATTACATCCTTCCGGCTCCTGTTTCGCCTGTCCCTACCACAGCCGACTCACCGCCCGACGACATCGGCGGTTTCCACAACATCATTGAAAGGGCGGCCCAGCGCTTCCAGATCCCGATGCCTTCGCATCAACAGGACTGTTTCTTATATGACTTTAAGGAACCCTTCAAGAAGACCGTCCGGGCAATTCCGATAATAGATTATATTTGGGACCAGGGCATAAAGATAATGCAGAACCCTTCATCAATGCCACCGGTTCTACCACGCCTGGACAAGAAGTATAAAGCTCCGGACACTGCTCCGGTTTGTCTTACAGGCCATCCAAAGCCGGACTCGGTTATCACTCAGGCTGCGCAGAGGAGGTCAAACAACCCAGCTGCGCTGTTGACAGCTCCGCCGGATAAAGAAGGGCGACGTATGGATAACATAGGGAAACGTTTCTCCTCTATGTCAGCCTTGACAGTGCGTGCCTCCAACGCTACTGCACTATTGGGACGGTACAACCGACAAATGTGGGCGGACATTGCCCCATATCTAGCGGATTTGCCTTCTGACTTAAAAGAAGAGGCAAAGAAGATTCTGTTGGAGGGTGAGCGATCTGCCACGGAACTGATAGACTGTGCAATGGATATTGCTTCCACAGGCTTTAGACAGCTGGCTGGTGCGGCTGCTCTCCGGCGCCAGGGTTGGCTCAAGGCAACTTCTTTCAGGCCGGAGGTCCAGACAAAAGTCCTGGACATGCCTTATGATGGCCAGTTTCTATTCGGTTCTCTTATTGACGAGGCATTGCAAGGTATCAAAAAAGATACAGACACTGCCAGAGCCCTGGGGTCTCTGCAATCTCGGAACCCTTCCTTTCGTGGGTCAAGAGGAAGAGGCCAGACTTCCTCCAGAGGAGACTTTCAACAGCGTTCCTCTTTCTCCTCTTCCCAGCAGTACCGTCCACAATCTCAGCAGCGACAACAGTCGTCTTACCACAAAACTTCCTTTCGTAACAGAGGAGGAAGACAAAAAGGTGCCGCGCGGCGGCAATGACTTCCAGATGCAGCCGGGCTCAAACTTGTCTCCACCCTACAAGATTGGCGGAAAAATCTCCCATTTTCTCAAAAATTGGCAAACGATAACTACGGACCGATGGGTCCTTCAATTAATACAATTCGGCCATTCCCTGGAATTCACACAAATTCCTCCTCAAACTCCTCCCCGCCAAAGGGCTCACAAAAACCTACGCCCATTACTCCAAGAAATAAAGATTATGCTTCTAAAGGGAGCTATAGAAAAAGTTCCCCTCAGCCAACGAGGGAGAGGGTTCTACTCCCATTTCTTTCTCATCCGAAAGAAAGAGAAGAAATGGAGACCCATATTGGACCTCAGAAATCTCAACAAATTTCTGAAAAAACAGTCGTTTCGAATGATTACCATACAGGAGGTTTTGCATTTACTCAACGCAAACGACTACATGGTGTCGGTGGACCTTCAAGACGCCTATTTTCATGTCCCAATACACCGCAACCACAAGAAGTTCCTGCGTTTCATGGTGGCGGGCAGGCATTACCAGTTTCGGGTTCTGCCATTTGGGCTCAAATCGGCGCCACGCATTTTCACCAAATGCCTAGCACCAGTGGCGGCGTACCTACGCCGGTTCCACCACCAAGTCTTCCCGTATTTAGACGACTGGCTTATCAAGTCCCCATCACAAGAAGGCGTGATAAGTTCTTCCAACGCTTGTCTGACACTCTTCGAGTCACTGGGGCTCACTCTCAACCACGACAAATCTGTCCTGCAACCATCCCAATGCATGCAATTTTTGGGAGCCACACTAGACACCATCCACAGGAAAGCATTCCCGTCACAGGAACGCCAGGACAAACTTCAATCTCTGGCACTCCAGGTAATGACAAGAAAGACACTCTCGGTGCGCCTCTTCAAATCCCTCCTCGGGATGATGTCCTCCTGCATTCTTTTAATCCCACATTGCCGCTTGCGGATGCGACCCCTACAAGAGGCTCTGTCGAACCAGTGGATCCAGTGTACAGGGTCTTTCGACGACGTCATCCAAGTAACCCCGGCGATCAAACAGGCTCTGCAATGGTGGGTTTGCCCCAAGAACCTTTCGCAAGGCTTGCCTTTCTTGCTTCCTGCTACTCCTCATATAATCACCACGGACGCTTCCTTAGAAGGCTGGGGAGCTTTCCTTCAGGAGCTACAGATAAGCGGAAAGTGGTCCCTTTCGGAAAAAATGCTTCATATCAACCTTTTAGAGCTCCGAGCAGTCTACCTAGCTCTAGTGGCTTTCCTCCCGAGGATAAAGAACTCAGTAGTGCTTGTCCGGACAGACAACACCACGACAATGCACTACCTGAACAAGCAGGGAGGGACTCGTTCACTGACACTTTCGCGCGAATCGCAGAAAATCTGGAACTGGCTGCTCCGCCACAACATCTCTCTCCGAGCAGATTATGTTCCAGGCACCCACAATGTGTTGGCAGATTATCTAAGCAGGAGGCAGGCAGCGTGCCACGAGTGGGAGCTGGATCAGCAGGTCCTCAACAATATCTTCGCCCAATGGGGCACACCTCAGCTGGACCTATTCGCCACCCAACGCAACGCCAAATGCCAATACTTTGCAAGCTGGCATCCCCAACCAGGATCCCTGGGGAATGCCTTTTCGATAGCATGGTGCAACGTCTTTGCATACGCCTTTCCGCCATTTCCCCTGATCCCCAGGGTACTACGGAAGATGAAGGCGGAGCCTTGCACTTTGATATTGGTAGCCCCAGCTTGGCCACGCCAACACTGGTTCTCGGAACTTCACCTCCTCTCCCAGGAACCTCCGATCAGGCTGAAAACGTTTCCATCTCTTCTGACGCTCAGCGATCAGCAGATTCAACATCCGGATCTAGCCTCTCTCAGGTTATCAGCTTGGCTCCTGAGTTCAGAGAGTTTCGGGGCCTAGACATTCCTCCAGACTGCAGGCGAATTCTAGCTCGGGCTCGAGCAGATAGTACCAACAAGACCTATTCACTCAAGTGGAAAAGATTCTGTATCTGGTGTAAGACGAATAAGTTGCATCCTTTCTCTTCCACCCCAGGACAAGTCTTACCCTACCTTTTACATCTAGCAGAATCTGGTCTTGCTCATGCCTCCATTAAAGTTCACCTAGCTGCAATCTCACGTTTCAGAAGATCTTCTTCCGGCCCCTCTTTATGGTCTCATAGACTCATCAAGCAATTCATGAAAGGACTGTTTCGCACATTCCCTCCAGTAAAGCCTGTTCCACCGGCCTGGCACCTTAACATAGTTCTAGCTCAACTAATGAAGCACCCGTTTGAGCCCATCCACAGAGCTGACCTTAAATTTGTTTCCTGGAAGGTGGCACTTCTACTAGCTCTTACCTCGGCAAGGCGAGTGGGAGAGCTCCAAGCATTCTCTATCCAGGACCCATTCCTGCAATTCAAAAAGGATAGAGTCCTTCTCCGCACAAATCCAGCTTTCATCCCCAAGGTTCCATCTCACTTCCACCTCAACGAACCTATTGTTTTACAATCATTCTTCCCAAATCCACAAACAGTGGCGGAACGAACTCTACATTCACTAGACATTCAACGTTGCTTGAAATTTTACATTGAGAGAACGAAATCTTTTCGAAAATCAAATCAGCTATTCATAGCCTACAGCAGACCTCGACGAGGGCTTCCGCTCACAAAACAGAGCATTTCCCGCTGGATTTCTTCGGCCATTTCTTTCTGTCACCAACAGGCAGGACGTCCGTTGAGAACAACGGTCCGTGCCCACTCCACAAGGGCCATGTCTACTTCCATGGCTCTTTTTGCTGGGGTGCCCATTGTGGACATTTGTAGAGCGGCCACATGGAAGACGCCGCATACCTTCACCAAGCATTACTGCCTGGATGCGGAGATCATGAAGGATGCGTCAGTGGGTCAAGCGGTACTACGTCATCTTTTTAAATAGAGGTGAGCCCTTTCTTTCATCCCACCATCCTCAGTTTATGCACATTTCGCACTATAATGTATGCTTTACTTATTCATTGCTTTACGGTAGCACTGTTGTTTATCTCGGATAGATGTGGTTATCTAATACCTGTATGTTATCCATATCTTTCGAAATGTGCTTTATTCACTGCTTGCTACTCTGATTCAGGCATGTGAATCTATGAAAGATACCCTAATACTGGATAAGGAACGCGTTACTTACCTGTAACTGCGGTTATCCAGTATTGGTATCTTTCATAGATTCACATGCAACCCACCCGCCTCCCCTGGAAGGGCTCTCTCGGATCTCTCAGTATACAGCTGCTTAGCACTGTGCTCACGAAAATCTGAGGGACTAGAGCTCCTACCAGGAAGGTTCTAGAGGGTGGTGTTAGCTGATTGGCTCTGGCCAAAATTTGGTCCTTTTTACATAAGGACGTGGATAGCTTACTAAGCTAAGGCCTCTGAGGCCTATGACTGTCTTATGTCTTCTGGACATTACTTTGTTATTTACCGGTGACTCCCATTCCCGACGACGGGGAATGATTCAGGCATGTGAATCTATGAAAGATACCAATACTGGATAACCGCAGTTACAGGTAAGTAACGCGTTCCTTCTCTTCCAACAGTGTTATTCTGATTCTTACGCGCAGGGAGGCTTTTTGACACGGGTGGGCAGTGGGCAGTGGACAGCATTAACTATAAGGCCTCAAAAACAAAGTAATATATTTTATTGCATTTTTTAAAATGTTGGTATGCACTCACAACTACAGCAGCAGAAACACCCACCACCAGCCTTCCTGCTACCCACGAGATCACTGCAGACATCCAGGCGCTGTAGTCCAGTCAGTATTGACCAATACATCAAGAGAGGAGATTCGGTCTAGTTGCTAGAGCTGCCAACTTTGGAACTAGAGAACAGTGTTCAAATCCCAGCCTCAGCTCAACATACCCCGGTGCTGTGAAAATCAATTAATTTCACCATATGAAAAAAAGCGTACTTTGGTTCTCTTGTAAAGTTCTCTAATGCCCTCGGGACACATTTGTGCTATATAAACCTGCAACAAAAAAACACACAAAAAACAAGACTTTCTGAAACGTTTGTGTACGTGTGCCTTTCTGATAGTACTACTGGCCTCTTAACTACTAGTAGTAAACAGTGGTGATTTACCTCAGGCCTGGCGCCAGGATTCTGGATTTGGAAGGGCCATAAGAAAACCTGAATGGGCATGGGGATTGGACAAAACGTAACAGGTTGTATGTTGAAGTATTGACCACAGGAACAGGGTGGTATAGAAATATTGTTACCAACATATTGACAACCCCATTAACAACTCTGCATACCTATTATCTAAAGAATATCAACTACAATATTGTGGACCAAAATATCGACATAAAATGTTTTAGTGTGTTTATCTGAATGTAATTAACCTTATTACAATTTTAAACAAACAATATTAATTAATCTTTTAATACAGTATAAAATAACATACAAAATTACATTTAAACAGTGTATTACCTTTTAATGGAAATTAATTCTTAAAAATACATTCAATGTTAAAATAAATGTATTCATCAAATATAATTTTTAAATAAAATATATGGCATTATTATAGCTATTAAAACACAATATAAACACTTAATAATGTTTAACAGCATTTAAAACATATCTTATTTTTAAGAAACCATTAAAAATAAACAATAAAATGTGTATCAAAAACTATTGTTTTCAGATACTACATCACATAACAAATATAGGATTTAATTTTAAAAACACCCCCAAAAATAATTAAAGAAATGACATTTAAAAAAATATTCATACTTTTGAATCAATACCCTCAATGTAACCCAGAAATATGTTAACAATTTTAGCCAAAACAAACAAGCATATACAGTCCGTTTATGCTTTTCTAATTACAATTCCTGCAAACAGTGGGTGAAAATATATAAAATGTGGGTGGTAGATCCACAATTCTAACCCCTGTCTAATAAACACTGAGAAAAATGCATGCATGGGAAGGAGAGGTTTCCTTTTTGTCTCCAATATAACAAGTATTGTGGAAAGTGCATAGAATGGGACATGGGGGGCAGATTTATTATTCGAATCCCAGTTTGACAAATGTTGAAGAGAATGCGTATGTGGGAGTAGCGTGGTCAAATTAACTATTCTAACTCCAGTCAATGAAACACTAAGGAAAGTGCATACATGGGAGGGTCAAATTTACTAATCTAACTGCATTTTAACAGACACTGGGGAAACTGTATACGTTTTGGTGGGTTCGGTAGATCTACTTTTCTAACTCAATTTCAATAAATGTTGGGTAAATTGTATACATTTTGGCGGTCCAATTCACTCTTCTAATGCAAGTCTAACTAACATTGGGGAAATCGTATACATTTGGGAGGTCAGATTTATTACACAGAAATAATATAAGTTTAAATGTTATGTAAGTAATTAAATTCAACATTTTTAAACCCTAAAAATCTTTAAATATCTTACAATTAGTTAAAAAAAAATTTTTTTCATTTGAACACAATTTTTTAATAAATTTAAAGTAATAAGAAACTTATTTTAAGTAAGGTATATCCCTCATTCTCAGACATATAACACACAAACCATTTTTGTTTTAATTTTACACATTTAAAATGTTATTACAAATAATTTATTTAAAAAAATATTAGAGAACAACGAAGAGGGGGTGTTATTTTTCACAGGGTATGGAGTGGCGCTTGCCAAATGGCGTGAAATTAGCTCACATGTAAATTACAAACGCAGTGCTACTGGTGAGGAAGAAACCCCTAAACCCTCAAATCAGGACCAAGTTCCGTCTACAAACAACAACAGACCCTGTGCACATGCATATGAGTGGATAGACAATATTCAGTGTAATTGTTATTAAAGATGAAAACAAATGCTCTGATGTGTTGTGTTGTGTTGATTTTTAATGGTGTATTACTTCACAGGCCAGCCAACACATGTTTTGTCAATGGACTGTAAAACCCTTACTTCTTCAGGGCTGTTGTTAAAAAAAAAATACCCATATCCCAAAAAACTGCATAGTCTGTTAAAAAATCATAACAATTTCTTTAAAAAAACATAGATATGTTTAGATTGCAAACATGCAATTATTTACCATTTAAACAAATTCCATGATTAAAATGCTTTACTCAATATATAAAATGTATCTATCTAAAAAGGGAGATAGATTTCAAAGTAATGATATATAATCCTTCCCAACCCAAACTGGAAAAGTTAGATCAAACAAACAAATTAAAAATACAAAATAATTAAAACCTTAATCAAATAACAAACTTAAAAAACTCTACCAAACCAACCACCAGTTAGAGCCAAAATTCAAATGTTAATATTAAAACAATTATTCAACATTTAAAACAGTACACTGCAGTATAAATGTATGGATTACCTATCATATTAAACAATTAATATGAAATATTATGTAATATTAAACATCACCCATCCAAATCCCTAATAAATCCTACAACTCAAATATATTACTATAATATAAATATATATATATATTTTACACAATATTATATATAGTAAAATAAAAACATTATACAATACAATTAAACACCATTATGAAAACATATATTAGAGTGAACGATATTTTAAATGTTGATATTATAGTAGAACAGTAAAACATGATCAACACACCTTTTTGTAGTCACAATATTTTAGTACTTTTTTGGTCAGATGGAATGTTTTGTCAATATTTTGGTGGAATTCTGAGACAACAAAGGCTTTTTGGAGATTTGCTGTATCTGATAGAGACATCTGGCCGCAGATTCCCTACCTATGAATTTCCCCAGGCATCATACTGGAGCCATAAGTGTTTTCGTGAGCAGTACCCCTGCGTGCTAGCAGGTAGCGTTGTTCGACTCCACGTGGCATTATCGGTGCCGGAACTGATGTCTGCGTCACCTTTATAGGCACCACCTTGGCACGCTGACGTCAGTAGTTTTGTTTTGCACCAGCCAGCGCTGATCTGAGGGAAGAGCTACTCTTCTGTCAGTTTTTGATAGGAGTTTTGCTGTTCTTTTTTGAGGTTTCCTCCTGGTGGGATGTCATTGAGGAAGACAGGTCGTAAACTCCTAGCGCCTGTCACCACCCCATGTTGGTGATGGACCCGCACTCCAAGTCGTGCTTCGACTTCCGGGCCATGACACTGAAGATTTTAAGGGAGCCGGCGCTGAAGCTGCTAGCGGCCCAGCAGGCGACTCTGCAGAAGTTAAAGTCCCGCTCAAGGGAAAGATCTCTGGACTGTTTCAGGAGTCTTAAGTCCTCTTCGTCCCACTCCAGATTGTTAGGTCACTCTGGTAGGAGGCACAAAAAAACACAAGAAGTCGAAGCATGCCTCGACTTCTCCTCGGACGTCGGCTGACACGACAGTGGGACATCGGCGTTCAAGGCCTGGTTTCTCAGTACCTGCACCTGGGCTGACTCCGTGCCTGCCCAGAGATCCTGGAGCCGGAGCGACCCTCACTCAAATCAAAGAGTTTTATAAGTCATGCGCCTCATTTTTAAGCAGCCCTAACTCATTGGTGTGCCTTTGGGCCATGTGGGGTTGGAGGGATCCCTATCTGATTCAGTGCCGCCGGCTCCAACCTTGACTCCAATGAGCCTTCATGGAGCCGGTCATGGATGCAGATTGGCGCCAGTCGTGCCATTATGACTTTCCAGACCCCTACGCTGATGCACCCGGCGCTGCTAGCGCCCACCAGCTGCACCAGCCCCATTTTGATCCCCGACGACACAGAGCCGGAGCTGTGTCAACTGACGTAGATTTTTGCGCCGACAGGACGAAGCATCCTTGTTGCATGCACCTGGGAATCATTCGCGACTCAACGCTCTCCATGACCAAGCAAGTCAACGCCATCTCCTCCTCCTGCTTCAACACCCTCCGCATGCTCCGCAAGATCTACAGGTGGATCCTGACAGATACAAGAACAGTCACCCAGGCCCTCGTCAGCAGCAGACTCAACTACGGAAACGCCCTCTACGCGGGAGCCCCGACCAAGCTCATCAAACGACTGCAACGCATTCCAAACGCCTCGGCACGACTGATCCTCGACGTACCACGCCACGGCCACATCACCCCCCACCTGAGAAACCTGCACTGGCTGCCCGTAAACAAGAGGATATCCTTCAAGCTCCTCATCCACGCACACAAGGCACTCCACAAGACCGGCCCAGCCTACCTCAACAAACGACTTTCCTTCTACATCCCCAACCGCCAGCTCCGCTCCACCGACCTCGCACTCGCCACCATCCCACGCATCTGAAGAACAACCACCGACGGTAGGTCCTTCTCACACCTCGCCGCCAAGACATGGAACACCCTCCCACTGAGCCTACGACAGACCCAAGACCTGCTGACCTTCAGGAGGCTACTCAAGACCTGGCTGTTAGATCAGTAGCGCCCCCCACCCTCCGCATGCTCCGCAAGATCTACAGGTGGATCCTGACAGATACAAGAACAGTCACCCAGGCCCTCGTCAGCAGCAGACTCAACTACGGAAACGCCCTCTACGCGGGAGCCCCGACCAAGCTCATCAAACGACTGCAACGCATTCCAAACGCCTCGGCACGACTGATCCTCGACGTACCACGCCACGGCCACATCACCCCCACCTGAGAAACCTGCACTGGCTGCCCGTAAACAAGAGGATATCCTTCAAGCTCCTCATCCACGCACACAACGCACTCCACAAGACCGGCCCAGCCTACCTCAACAAACGACTTTCCTTCTACATCCCCAACCGCCAGCTCCGCTCCACCGACCTCGCACTCGCCACCATCCCACGCATCTGAAGAACAACCACCGACGGTAGGTCCTTCTCACACCTCGCCGCCAAGACATGGAACACCCTCCCACTGAGCCTACGACAGACCCAAGACCTGCTGACCTTCAGGAGGCTACTCAAGACCTGGCTGTTCGATCAGTAGCGCCCCCCCCCCCCCCCAGCGCCTTGAGACCCTCACGGGTATGTAGTGCGCTCTACAAATGTTTGATTGATCCTTGATCAGACCCTGAACCCTATTCTGAATGGCTAAGCCTTGGAGAGGAATGGGAGTGGTCACTGGAGCTTTAGCATACCGGTATTAACAGGATATGGACTGGTGTGAGGAAATGGGTGATGCCAGTAGACTGTAAACGACTCCAGATACCGGCTTGCTCTCTCTCCCTTTACCGTGGCCACAAAGGAGGGAGCTACGTATGCAATGCTGGTGAAGAGGGCGGCTGTGGTCCTCGACCATCAGTTGCCTTCTGTGGCAGTCAAGACTAACATTTTGACAAAGGTGTTGCAACCGGGAGTCACCTCCTCTGAAGACCTACTCCTGTTCAACAAAGCCCTCACCGACGTCCTGTGGACGTTGTCCAAACCCAGCACCTGGGCTCCTGGGAATAGGAGGATGGACCGCCAACACCGCCCCTCTCCAGGGAACCCAAATGTTCTCACCTAACACCCTACCACAAAGAGCTTAGTGGTCCAAGCCTCTACTTCCAATGATGCTTTCCCTGCCACTCCCTGGACAGGGAATCCAAGAGGCTGGACAGCTTGGGAAAGAAAAAAATGTCGTCCGCCAGCCTTGCATTGCGGTCAGTGAACACTGCATGCTTATTGGGCTGTTACTCCCAAACAATGCGGCAAACATTTGCACTAGTGCGGCCACTTGTCCCGGAGAAAGCCTGGGCCATTCTCTCTCAAGCAGTTACAGATGACAGAGATGCAACGAAGTTCACTATATGCTGTGGCTTGGACATGACCAACTTGCTGGGCATAGTGGTTTCATCAACGGTGGCTTTCAAACTCCACACCTGGGTGAGAACATCTGGCTTTTCAGGAGACGTCCAGGCTTCCTCATAGACCTGCCCTTCGATGGCACCCGTCTCTTCGGTGACAAGGCAGATTCTGCGATGGAGCCTCTAAGAGTAATCGTGGGCTACGGCCAAGACCTTGGGTCTCTCAGGTGCCCCATGTCCCCAGTCTACCTTTTGCTCCTTTCGTGGACACAGAAGGGGCTTTCAATCGCACAAACCTTATCCCAGCCACCAAGCCGTACAAGCTTCCTTGCCTCTGTGTGAACGAGGGCACAGTTTCTACCGGCCTCGTGGGTCAGGTAGCCAGTGGTTTGGTCCAGTCACAACCCCCCGCGCACCCCGGCATCTGCAGCCTCTAAACCTTCATAATTTTGCCCTTTTAGATCATGGGCATCCAGTTTCTGGCAGGACCTACCATAGCCTCTACCATTAGTAGTCTATAACATCGGACGGGTGGGTTCTGCAGATCATCTAAAAGGGCCACTCCCTCCCCTTCTTGACTACTTTTACTCCATGCCACCATCTTATGACCAGCTGACGGAGGATCATCTGTCCCTGCTCCGGGAGAAAGTCAGGGCTCTCTTATGCCAGAAGTAGGCTGTGGTTGCAATTCCCGCTACTTTTTGGGGTCTGAAAAGGGACAAAGGCCTTCGTACTTTACTAGATCTCCGAGCCCTCAACTACATCCTCAAAAAGGAGAAACGCAAGATACTCATACTGGCTCAGTTCTTGTCTGCCCAGGAACCAGGAGACTGGATGGTAGCTTTGGACTTGTAGGAGGCCTAGTTTCACATTCCAGTCCTGCCTACCCATCAGCGTTGCCTGTTGTTTACGGTAGGCCACAAGCATTTTCAGTTGACCGTGCTCCCTTTTGGCCTTACCAGCACATCTTAACTAAGGTGAGGCGGTGGTCACTGCTCATCCGTGTGGATCAGGAGTGCCAATCTTCCTCTATTTATTTCGATGACTGGCTGATGAAGGCGGGCTTGCCCCAAGCTATCATCTTCCATCCCCAAGCTATTGCGAACCTCATGTATTCGCTGGGGTGCACTATTAACATGCCAAAGTCACACCTAAATCCCTGTCAGACGTTTCCTTTCATCAGAGCTGTTCTGGACACAGTGCAGTTTTGGATGTATATTACAGAGTGGCGAGTCCAGGATATTGAGGCTATGATCCCGATGTTTCAGCCTCCATCCTGGATTTCGGTGAGACTGACTCATGGCCTCCTGCATCCTTCTAGTGACTAGTTAGGCAGCTTACTTCCACCAGTTTAATCAGGAAGTGTAGGTTAAACAAAAAAGAACCACTCATTGTTTATATAAAAATACTTCTATTTATTACACAACAATCACTAGCACATTGGTATATCTCCTACCCAGGGATTTTAACACAAATACACAATACTTCAACTGCAATAAGGTAATTAGCACAGAATACAGTAGAATGCGAACTGCAAAGGAGAATGGGACTTGGAACAGAAGATCCAGAGGAGCCAGGGACACAGGAACCACCCAAGGTAAGTACCCAGGAACCCAACAGGGGCGGTGTGCAGCGTGGGAACACAGCCGCATGACCAAGTAAATGGGGAAGTCCCAGTTGCAGTCTTGCAGAAGAAGGGCCCTTCCAAGAGTAGCGCAAAGAATTCCCTTGAAGGGCGGAAGGTTGGAGAGCCACCGCACTCGTGGATGCCCCAGAGACCAGGTTACCTACACTAGGGAAGTCAGGTGCATAGGGGTGAAGAGACGTTCGAAACGTCTGTAGATGACAATGGAAGACTTGGAGAAAAGGGCCTCTGGAGAAGAAGGTGAAGAAGTCTGGTGGAATCCAAGGGTAGACTCTGGAAGTGCAGAAACAGCAAGGAGAGGGGACAGAGTCTAGGCCACTCAGGAGTGACCAGGTGGTGCCCAAACATGTTGGATGGTTCAGAAGAGTTGATGTTGACCTTGTTGCTGCAGCTGTAAAAACCAGGCAACGCTGAGGAAGACCAGAAGCCGTGCACAAGCTGTCCCACGTCAGATGTCAGTGACCAGGGGGTCGGTGTCCAGCAGGAGCACCAACAAGCCTCGGTAGCCGCAACTGGTTTGTAGAACGAATAAGGAGCAACGTTGGGTCCAGCATAGTCCAAGGGATTCACCATAAGAAGGAAAGTCCGAGCAAGCAGGGACGCCCGCTGAAACAGGAGAAGACCCTTGGGAGGACCCACAGGCCGAAGGCACATGAGTCGCAAAAGGACCTCAATCAGCTTGCCAAGAAGGAAGCCCACGTTGCAGGGAATGCGGTGAGGACACTGTACTTGGCAGAAAGAGAAATTGGAGGCTGGAGCTTCTTGTAACCTGTAGATCTCCGGAGTGCAGAGCCAACAAGCCTCGGCATTGTCGACGTGGTGTACAGGGGTTCGTTCCCTGCATTTCTGACGAGGGATACTGGCCTCAAAATTGCAGAGAGGAAAGGTCTGGTCTTGAGAGAGTAAGGGAACAACCACCTGTGTTGCTGGGCCTTTCGAAGTCAATGGGATGTCAGGAGCAGCAGACTGCTCAGCTTCACTGCGGTGCCTGCATTTGCAGGAGAGAGACTTATTCACTCCAAGGGAGATTACTTCGGGTGTCCTTGATGCCCACAGGTCTGGTGAAGATCCTGTAAGAACCACAGACACAGATGATGAAGAAGACTTGCAGAATAGCGAGACCAGGAGCAGCAGGAGTTCTTCCTTGATGCAGTCTCAGTTCCAGGCGAAGTCCAAGTGTCCAGAAGGTCGAAGAATGATGTGGCTTCAGGCTTGAGTCTTGTCCTATGATGAATCTAAGAAACTACCCACAGGTAAGCCCTTGAGTACCCTAGGGAAAGAGTTGGAACGACTCAGGAGTCCCTCCCAGAGGAGGGGCTGGACAGAGGGAAGGATACTCCTGTGTCCTTTGTCCAGTTTTGCACCAGAGCTGGAGCCATGGGTTCCCTGAACTGGTTCAAACTGGAGTATGCAAGGAGGGCACCAAATGTGCCCTTCAAAACAGTCTGGTGGCGCTGGAAAGTGCCCCCCACCCCTGCCCAATACACTTAAGTCCTCTCTGGGAGGTGGTCACACCTCCCTGTGACAAGAAACCTATTGTTCTATCCCACCCTGCTTGGGCTTGGCTGTAGTCGGCAGCATCACTAGCTTGCTGTCAGACCCTGAAAGGCTGTTACCAGTAGTTCACGGGAGTACCCCAAGTGAGCCCCCTCAGTACATGGGAACATACTTCCAACACTGGAATCGGTGTTGGGTATGATTCTAACATGTTTGCTACCAAACATGACTGGATTTGGTACATCCACTATATAGTTTGACATCTTGTAATGACTGATGTCCACTATATGTATTAAAATGGCTGACCGCGACTACTGAGCCTGGAGAAATGACTCCGGGTCTGTAGGGGTGTCCTGCTCATGCAGGGGCACCCTCACACTTATATCCAAGCACCCTGCCCTCAGGACTGAAGAGCCTGCCCTAAGGGTGACTTATAGGTTTTATGTGTAGTGACCCGAGATGTAAGGAAACATATATCTGTTGTGAGAGGTGCAAGCACCAATTCAGACAGTCTGCAATGGCAGGCCTGTAGTCACAGTTTAAGTGGACTCCCATGGGTGGCATAATACATGCTGAAGCCCATGAGAGACCCCTGGTGTACCAATGCCCAGGGACTTTAGTACCATATACTAGGAACTTACAAGGTTACAACAGTAGCCAATTGTGTATGTACACAAGTACTTACCATGGTCAGTGTAGGGAGAAGGCACAGTGACTGGGGTCCTGATTAGCAGGATCCCAGTCAGACTAGTCAGAAACATACTGACATCAAGCAAAAAGTGGGGGTAACCATTAAAGCAGATCCTACTTTCCTACACGTCTAACAAACAAAGCTTAGATGTCTTTAATAATGGTGGGACAGACAGTTATAAATATTGCCATGTGCCCATTGTCCAATTTTTACTGCTAGCACGATAACTGGGCACAGCGAATCAGTGCAGACTATGCTTTGCGCCCACTAGAACAAACTGCAGGCAGTGCCAAGGTTTACTGACAGTACGTTACCTTTTCTCACTGCCCAATAAGTATAGCTGTGTCCATAGATTGGTACAGGCTCATGTATTTGGGCCACGTGGCTTTTCCGAAGTGCAAATGTTGTGAATTTGGCAGTACTGAGGTACCATATCTAACTGTAAAAAATTTCAGTCAGAGTTAAGGGTACAATAGTTATAGAATACAGCTCTTAAAAATGTGTCAGGTGTATCGAAATATATTGGTTACGTTATTTTCACAAAAACACATACTAACACTAAACAAAATCAATTCCTAATCACCGGAGTTCCATGACATCCTGCTCCATTATGGAGGAATTGTTAAGATATCTATATTGTGCTGCAATGTGTTTTGATTTGTAAAAAAGCACTTTCATTAATGTGAGTCATTACTTTTGTGATCTCTTATGTTGTTATGTGTTGTAGTGTACATAGATCGCAACTTTAACCCCTTGACTGTTCTGTTTACAAGCACCATACTAATCACCCTCTCCCCCCCCCAGAACGGGCCTGTTGTACCTGAAGACACAAAGCCAGAGGGCTTTGCGATCATTCAGTACTCATGATTTAAAAGCATGGTCCGTTGCATAGAGCTGCCAATTTCATTTTGCAGGGGCTGCCATCTTTGGTATATTATGGTGAAACTATTTGGAGTCATGACCATGATTGTGTGAGATTGTGTACAAGTTTTGCACTTTGCGAAGATAGCAACGTTTTGTAAACTTCACAAAACTTAGCTTGCACAATGCTTTCGCCCAAAAAGTGTAGATAAAATCCATACTCTACAAATAAACAATACATCTGGTGGGATAGATGATTGATATGGATTATTGTAAGCTGTCTCACACTTTAAATCCCTACCCCCATGAGTATGACTTCACTGCTCCATCGCTGTGCCTAGTGGGGCTTCAGTAGAACAGAGTCACCAAAGTATATATATACTTCTCTAGTTTTAGATCTTTTATAGTTTCACATGCCTGAGTCATTCCTGTCATCAAGCTGGCAGTGCCATGTTAGACAAAGTGAGCAGTACAATGTTAAACAGGGAAAAACGTTAACATAGTCACAACTGTAGCCAATTCACATCAAAAGATCTAAAACTAAGTTAATCAGAACAAAGCACCGTTTTCACATCCCCCCAGGCTACAATAGCTCAGATTTCTAACACACATCATGTATTCAGGGAGGCCCCCTTAGCTCCTGCCAGTCAGTCAGATATGCTGATTTTCATACTTTTTGTGTGCATTTCTGAGAGTCTTGCTATCATCTAGGTATTTTTATATCATACAGGACATGTAGCAAAAAGAGGCTTCACTCTGAGGATCCCCACCAGAAGCATATATATTGCATTCATCCAGTCAACAAGGCAAAGGACTGCAAGATCTGTAAAACATGTTCTACCAAGAATCAAGATAGTGAGGCTACGCTGTTCTTATGGCTACACAAATCGAAATCTGGAGAGGTACATACCCCCGAGGAACAATTTGATTGTTTTTCCAAAGCACCAGGAAAATAGCAAAAAAGGGCACATTTGCACTCTGACTGCACTTGAAAGCCAACGTCTTAGGAAAAATCTTCAACCTTCTGAACAGTCATTAAAAAAACCTTTTAAAATGTCCTCAAAAGAGGACAGCCCAGCCTCGGATGTGGTACTTCTGACTGAAAAAGAATGCCATCTAAGGACCTCAAAAGCCTGCTTCTGAGCCAGCCACTCTCAAAAGGAAGGGGTTCATAGAGCCTTCAACAAAACATAAACTGTCACCGTGTTATCATCATTGACACCATCATTGACGTCACAGTCAGCGACAATACAGGCAATTACTCTGTCTAAGAAAGTGCTGTCAATGACATCACCACCACCGAAGACGCCTACATTGATGACATTGTTGACGAAGACACCAACATCCACAACACATCGATGAGAACCCTGATTTTGATGACACTTCCAACAAGAAAACCATTGATGACTGTAAGGTACAGTGTCGTCAATGACATTATCCAAAATGATGTCATCTGCCAAGCACTGATGACAAAAACCACACTGTTATGGAGAACAGTTATTTTAAAGCTCTAAAATAACCCTACTCTTAGAAAAATGTATTCCAATGACACCCGTGCAAGAAAACATCTCACGGAGTAAGGTCTCACCTTATCTGCCACAACATGTACTGTACACAGAAGACTCTAATGAGGAAGGTCCCTACAGAACAGTATACGGTTCTGCACATCTGCAGGTTTAATATCAAGATCTGAAGAAGAAGAATATGTCGAGGTGGAGAACATGTTTTCAAAGATCAAAGCCACACAGAGAATAAGGAGAATAGAGGCGCTTATCGATCCTTTAAGGAGCATGATGATGATGATGAGTGGTAGTATGGATTTGACAGATACAGTCAAACTGTGCAAGCATCACATGATTTGATAATACAGGTACCTATAATGTTGGCCTAGAACCTACGTTTAATGTTTGCAGAGTATTACAATTTACAGAAATAACTCCATCTTATTCTAAGAAACAACCTTTGAAGCAGTTAACACAGTCAGTTTTCAGACCACAAACAAGGCCTACAACATTTTTCAGTCCAGTGCATTTACCACCTTGACACAGTCCAAAATCCCTTCATCACAGCACTCTCCTTTGGCACCTCAGTTCATTCCAAATACACGAAAAGTGATGGGAGGAATTCTCGCAAATAGTCTAACTACTGGCAGTCGCTGAGGGTAGCATTCTAACCCATCTTTCTTTTCCACCATGCCTCCTCTGATTAGGCCCAGCCATATGCAAATCAGCCTTGGTCCTGCTCATTTAGAAACAGTACAGCCCAAACTGCCAAGCCGGTCATCTCTGAGCTGGAACACAAGCAACCCACGACTGGTTTTGGCTTATCTGGACATCTTCAGTCAGGTTCTGGTTGGTTCCAGTGGCGCAGTGAGCATGTAACCCACGTCTGGGCATACCCTTAGTCACTTAAGATGTTACATCAAACACACAAAAAGTGATGTCAGGAATGCTTGTAAAAAGTCTACCCACTGATAATTGCTTGGGGTAGCATTTCAACTCATAATGTTTTGCTCACTGTGGCACCTCAGCATAGACCCAGCCAAATGCTGATCACCCCTGGTCCTCTTCGTCAATTTACTCTGCCACAAGGTTCAAATACAGATGATGATGTAGAAAAGGGACAGTTGGTAAATACTTCTCAGTATTGTGGCCCAGAATGAGATGATGTGTCTCACCTATTTCAGGTGATGTGACTCCTGCAACAAATTTCCCACTGGATAATATCGGGGGTTTTCATAATTTAATTGGAATGGCGTCAAAAAGATTTGATTTGCCTGTGCCTACAAAGGAGAAAGACTGCTTCTATTATGATTTCAAAGAACCTCCATGGAAGACCGTCAATAATCATTGACCCTATTTCGCCCAATGAATTAGAGGTCATGAAAACACCAGACAGGTTGGCAGCAGTAATTCCAAGACTTGATAAGAAATTTAAGGCACCAGAAAATACACCTGTGAGTTGAATTGGTTACCACTGTGCAGACTTTGTAGTCATGCAAGCTGCCCAAAGAAGCTCCAGGAACCCTACTTCTCAAAGCAGAGCACCACCTGATAGTGAAGGCAGAAGACCCGGCAACATTGTCAAACTTTTTTTGCTACAGCAGCTATCTCCATGGCTTGGCAATACTAGCCAGCTACAACTGTCAAATGTGGGCAGATATCAGACAATGGGCCTGATTTAGAGTATGGTGGACGGCTTACTCCGTCACAAACGTGACAGATATCACTCCAGCCGAATTACAAGTGCATTTTATCCAATGGCACTTGTAATATGGCGGACAGGATATCATTCACATTTGTGACAGTAACTGTCAACCAAACTCTTAATCAATGTAGAACACTAACCTAAGGACAAAAATTCTGAAGCAAAGCTATTCTGCATGAAGGTGAGCAGAAGCCTTAAGCAATAATTGATACATCTATGGACATTGCATCCATTGGTTTTAGACAGCTGTGTTTTGAGAGTAGGGATGACCATGCTTTACTTCATTCAGGCCAAAAGTAGAAAGCAAGATTCTGGACATGTTGTATGGTGGAGAAGCCTTGTTTGGTCGTCTTCTGGATGAAGTTCTCCAATCCATCAAGCTAGATACTGAAACAACAAGATCTCTGCTTGTACTTCAGCAAAAGCGTCTACAGTTCTTTCAAAGACTGCGAGTTTAGGTCATATATTCATACAGAAGAAGCTACCAGCCTTGTAGGTAACAACAGTATGATATCTTTCAGCAAACTTACTGACAAACCTACCAAAAGCAACATAGACTTCCACCATCTACATCCTACCATAAGTAGACTTCTCATAAAACTACTGGAAATCAGTCTCAGGGCAACAAAGGATCTAGAAGGCAGTGACAACGAATTGGTAATGGGCATGAAACATCTTAATGCGCCTGTGGGTGGAAAGATCTCAATTCATTACAATTAGTGGGCAAACATAATACCAGACCATTGGGTGTTGGATCTTGTACAGCTTGGTCACGCTATGGACTTTATTTAAAAGCCTCAGTCGACACCATCACTCAAAATACTCCATTAACATCTTCATCTATTGCAGAAGTACATTGTCATTTTGTTACAAAAAAGGGCGATAGTGCTGTTTCCAAACTCCAAGTGAAATTTAGGCTTTTATCTGCATTTGTTCCTGGGGAGTGGATGCCAATATTAGATTTTCAGAATCTAAATGTGAATCTGAAAATGCTAAAATTCCACATGATTACCTTCTAGGAGGTTCTACTGCTTCTCCACAGCAAGGGTTATGTGACATCTTTAGACCTACAGGATGCATGCTTTTGTATCCTTATTTACCCTGCTCATTGAAGGTACTTAGTATTCTCCAGTATTCAATCTTTCATAGATTCACATGCTTGTATCTTCCCCGTCGTCATGGTGGGAGTCTCACGGTAACAGAATGACCACAGCAGTGCTAGAAAAAACTCCTTAGCAAAATCCCATAGGGAATCATAATATTTGGTAACCAAACCTCATCATTATTTGGTCCAAGACTCAGCCAATCAGCTGCCAGCCCTGACATCACACTCCCCAGCAGAGCCATCCTACCTCAGATTTCCAACCGCCTTCGTGTGAGGAGAAGTCTTCCTGAGCCTTGCTCAGTTTTGTTCCTGAAGTGAACTTTTGACCTCTTTTCAACTGAAAGTTCTTTCTACTGGATTTGAGGTACTGTGTTTCATATTTTGCTTACTATGGCTGAAAGCTCTAAAAACAGGCTCTTCAGGCCCTGCCTATCCTGTGGGAAACCTAGACTGTTTTCTGAAGATCCCCACAAGGACTGCTTGCATTGTCTTCACCCTAAACATGTGCATAAGGACTGTAAGCATTGCAGAACTTTTTCTGCGAAAACCCTGCGTGACAGGGAGGCACGGCTACTGTTGTGGCTTCAAAAGAAGAAGGTCACTTCAGATTCTGAAGAGGAAACTAAATCACAATCATCTAAAAAGAGGAAATCTTCTGCTCCTGAGGAGAAGGTAGAGCTTAAAAAGCAGAAAACGAAAGACAAAGAGGCTTCTTCGTCTTCTCTTCCTCATACTCCTCTTAAAAAAACGACAGGGTCTAGAGAAGTTTCTTCAGCTCCGTCGACGAAGACTGGGGCGTCACCGGCATTGATTTCAATGAAAACGTCGACAGCTCCGTCGACGACGACGACTAAGACATCATCGTCGAAGAAAGGCCCGTCGACGACCCCGCCGACGGGAAGACCGGGTACGACCTCGTCGACAACTTCAACATCAGCGACATCGACGACGACTCCGTCGACGCTGACTTCGTCAACGACCACCTCGTCGATGATAATTCATATTTCCTCATCGACGGGAGCTCTGTTGACGGCATCTTTTAAATCTTCCAAGTCAAAGACGGCAATTTCATTACAGTCTATTCCATCGTCGACGGGCTCGTCGACGATGAAGAAATCTTCAGATTTTAGCGGCTGGACAAAGATTTCTCCGCTTCCTCCATCTAATTTGCTGGAATTACAGTCAGAGATGAAGAGTTATCAGGAGTGGCATATAGTCCGTCTCAACTTCAGATAAAGAGCCAGGAGACTGACGATGAAGAATATCAGGAGGTTCAGGAAGTATTCTCTTTCCAGGATCGTCCTGCGCAAAAATCAAAAAGATATGAGTCTTTTCAGCAGTCATATGACTACGAGGAGGAGGCAGAACCTCAATCTGATATGAGAGAGGACACTATATCAATGCCAATTTCTCTAGTAACAGACTTACGTCTTATGATAAACGATTATTATTGACGTTTCCCTGAGGCTCACACTCAAACCTCGAAGACTTCATCTACGCCTGCTCAAATTCAACCACCTCAACCCTCTCCCAACATTTCAACTCAGAAAATTCAATCTCCTCCTATTGTTACAATTAGGGATGATTTAGAGGAGAGTGATGCAGATCAACCGGAAGACGGGGAACTTCTTCAGGATACTCAGGTTGGGGATGAATGGGATCAGTACATTCTACCCACTACGCCGTCGCCATCACCATCGCAGGCAAACTCTCCGCCACAAGATATTGGAGGTTTCCATGACATTATGAAAAAAACATCGAGAAGATTTGAGCTTCCGCTTCCGGTACAAGAAGCTGAGTGTTTCCTCTATGATTTCAAAGAGGATTCTCGGAAATCCATTAGATCTATTCCAATTATTGCTCACATTTGGGAGGAGGGATTAAAAATAATGAGGAACCCCAGATAGAGAAGAAATATAGAGCCCCAGAATCTTCTCCTGCTTGTTTAATTGGACATCCGCGGCCGGAATCTGTAGAGATGCAAGCCGCTCAAAGACACTCCAAAAATCCGGTTTCCACTTCTGCAGCTCCCCCGGATAAAGAAGGGAGGCGAATGGATGGTGCGGGGAAGCGTTTTGCTGTGGTGGCAGCGTCCTCCATTAAAGCTGAAAATGTGTTAGCTCTTATTAGCAGATATAATAGGCAGATGTGGTCAGATATAGCACCTTTGCTGGCTCATCTACCAGAGGATAAGAAGGAGGAAGCGGCCGCCATTTTACAAGATGGAGCTAGGGCGGCTTCGGAATCCATAGACATTGCGATGGATTTGTCTTCGGTGGCTTTCAGGCAAATGGCGGGTGCAGCGGCCCTCCGAAGGCAAGGATGGCTTAAAGCCACTTCTTTTAGACCAGAAGTGCAAGCAAAAAAAGTGGACATGCCGTTTGACGGAGAGAACCTCTTTGGAAAACATGTAAATGATGCCCTCCAAAGTATCAAAACTGACACGGACACAGTGCGTGCGTTGGGGTCTCTTCAGCAGGGCAGATTCCAGTCCTTTCGGAGAAGAGGATGTAGAGGACAATATATGCAAAGATCTTCTTACCAATCCAATAGATACCACCCATACAATCAGCAGGGGTTTCCAATACTCAACAATTTCGATCCTCAAACACATACCAGCAACAGCCCAGAGGGAGGTCATCTGCGAAAGGTAAATCGCAACAATCTAATAGACGACAGTGACTCTGTTGAGGCGCCCGCCACATGTTCAAACGTCAAGAATCATTACCTTTTATCCGGCTTGGCTGTCGATAACAACAGACAGATGGGTTTTGGATGTGATTCAACAAGGCCATACCCTGGAGTTCATACAAAAGCCTCCAAATCATCCTCCTATACGCAGGAAACAAGAACACCTATCAGCCCTCAAGGCGGAAATGTTATCCCTTCTACAAAAGGAAGCAATAGAAGAGGTTCCGTGCCTTCAACGAGCGAAAGGCTTTTATTTGCATTTCTTCTTAATAAAGAAAAAAGACACATCGAAATGGAGGCAGGTAATGGACCTGAGAGGTTTGAACAAATTCATCAAAAAGAAATCTTTTCGAATGTTATCCCTGCAGGAAATACTCCTTCTTGTCTGCAAGGGAGATTATTTGGCATCCCTGCACCTCTTAAATGCTAATTTTCATGTCCCAATTCATATAAATCACAGAAAGTTTATTTGTTTCATGGTGGCGGGGCGCCATTATCAATTCAAAGTATTGCCTTTCGGGCTGAAGTCGGCGCCAAGGATCTTTACAAAATGTATGGCGCCAGTAGCGGCACATCTAAGACTTCAAGGTCACCAAATTTCCCTTATCTAGACGATTGGCTCATAAAAGGTACTTCATTCAGGGAAACCCAACAATCTCTGCAATGTTGCATGGACCTTTTCAGTCGTCTAGGTCTGAGAATCAACCTAGAAAAGTCGCACCTCATGCCATCGCAGTCCCTTCAATTTCTGGGAGCTATAATTCGCACAAAGGAAGTGAAAGCTTATCCCTCAGAGGAGCGTATTCAAAAAATCATAAATCTGGCGTCGCATTTGCAAATAAAAAAGTACGTTTCAGTGAGAATCTACAAATCATTGCTGGGGATGATGTCTTCCTGTATTCCCCTGCTTCCCAATTGCAGACTTCACATGAGGCCTCTTCAAGAACTGCTAGACAAGCAATGGATTCAGTCTCAAGGATCCTTCGAAGATCGAATAGTTATCACTCCTCAGATCCTAAAGGCCCTGTCATGGTGGAAGGTCAGAGATCATTTGACGGAAGGACTGACTTTCGAACCGCAGAATCACAGTTTTGTGATGATGACGGATGCTTCACTACAAGGTTGGGGAGCGCATCTCCAGGAATTCGAAATTCAGGGTCACTGGTCAAAACGCGAAGCTCAGCTTCACATCAACTTGCTGGAGCTAAAAGCTATTTTCTTGGGACTAAAAGCGTTTCTCCCCAGGATTCACGATTCAACAGTACTTGTCAAGACAGACAGTTCAACATCGATGTTTTACCTTCTAAAACAAGGGGGTACAAAATCAAAAATCCTGTCAAAACAAGCGCAGGAAATTTGGAAGTGGCTTCTGATTCACAACATATCACTTCAAGTCCAGCACGTTCCAGGAGTGGACAACACAAGAGCAGATCGTCCAATGTTTCTCACGAGTGGGAATTGGACCAAAGACAGCTTCCAAAGACAGCTTCTCAGAGTATTCCATCTATGGGGCACTCCATCGCTATATCTGTTTGCGGATCGCCACAACTCAAATGCAAGCAGGTTTGCACAAAAAGGTTAGTGGGGCAATGCTCTTCAGATGGGCTGGACAGGGACGTTTGCGTATGCATTCCCTCCATTTCTGCTAATATCGAAAGTCTTGAGAAAGATGAATTCGGAACCGTGCCATTTGATTCTAGTAGCCCCAGCATGGCCGAGACAAGCTTGGTGCTCCGAACTTCTCAAATTATCAGTGGCACCCAGGATACAGTTTCCATTAGTGCAGGATCTAATCACTATGAACAACGGTCAAATTCTACATCCAAATTTGAAATCGCTGAACTTGTCAGCATGGAACCTCACGAACATGAGTTACAAATTTTGAATATTCCTCAGGAATGCCGGGATATTCTGTCACGATCTTGAGCAATCTCTACAAATAAAAGATATTCGGCTAAATGGAAGGGATTTTGTCATTGGTGTGCATCTAAAAATCTGCATCCTTTTCACGTCTCCTCGGAACAAATTCTTCCATATCTTTTAAATTTGGCTAAATCTGGACTTTCTCATATGTCTATAAAAGTACATTTGGCCGCTATCTCAAGGTACACGAGAGTTCCTGACCGCCCATCTCTTGGGTCTCAAAGAGTTGTAAAAGAATTTCTAAAAGGGCTTTTCAGGATGTTTCCCCCGGTGCAACGCCCAGTGGTTGCTTGGCAGCTTAATACGGTTCTTACACAGCTCATGAAACCGCCGTTTGAACCAGTACATAAGGCGGACTTACAGTTTATCTCATGGAAAATGGCCTTATTATTAGCTCTCATGTCGGCAAGAAGGGTCAGCGAGATCCAAGCCTTCTCAATTGTAGAACCTTTTCTACAATTCCGACAATTACCCTTAGAACGAATCCAAAGTTCATTCCGAAGGTCCCTTCCAACTTCCATCTGAATGAACCGGTGGTATTACCTACATTTTTTAAAGATCCTTCATCATCTGCAGAAAGAGCACTACACTCTTTAGACATTAAACGTTGTTTGAAATTCTACATCGATAAAACAAAATCTTTCAGAAAAACTAACCAGCTTTTTGTAGCCTTTTCTGGTCCCAGGAAAGGTCTGGCACTCTCCAGATCCAGTATTTCAAGGTGGATAACTTCGGCGATCTCCTTGCGTCATGTCAAAGCTGGAAAACCTTTACAAGCCAAGGTGCATGCGCATTCTACAAGAAAAATGGCAACTTCTACGGCTCTATTTGCAGGAGTGTCTTTGCCGGACAGTTGCAGAGCAGCGACGTGGAAGAATGCGCACACCTTCACTAGACACTATTGTCTAGATGCAGCATGGAAAAAGGATGCAGCAGTGGGACAGGCAGTTCTACGTCATCTATTTCAATAAGGTATTTATCAAAATATGTATGTGTATGTATATATATATATATATATATATATATATATATATATATATATACACATATATAAATGTTCGTATACATATTGCAAATGTATATATGTCTTCTTAACTGATTATTTTCTTGAATATTTTGAAAACTGTAATGTATGTTAATATTCTAGACAGAAGAGCAGAGCCCACAGACTATTTGGGGTTCTATCCTAGAAATACAGTTTGGTATAAGTACTGCTCGCTATTCTGATACAAGCATGTGAATCTATGAAAGATTGAATACTGGAGAAAAAACTAGTTACTTACCTGTACACTATGGTTCTCCAGTATTATCTTTCATAGATTCACATGTGGCCCGCCCGCCTCCCCATTTCTCAGGTAGAACCTCTTTATCTCTAGATATATCCTTGTCTCTCACTTGGGGCTGGAAATCTGAGGTAGGATGGCTCTGCTGGGGAGTGTGATGTCAGGGCTGTCAGCTGATTGGCTGAGTATTGGACCAAATAATGATGAGGTTTGGTTACCAAATATTATGATGCCCTATGGGATTTTGCTAAGCAGTTTTTTCTAGTACTGCTGTGGTCATTCTGTTACCGTGAGACTCCCACCATGACGACGGGGAAGATACAAGCATGTGAATCTATGAAAGATAATACTGGAGAACCATAGTGTACAGGTAAGTAACTAGTTTTTTCCAAGGGAGAGATCGCCATCACTTCATGGTCTTTTCCTTTGGCCTTAAATCTGCCTCAAGGATATTCACAAAGTGCAGTGTATCAGTAGCTTCCCATCTCAGAAATCAAGGTCATCAGGCTATTCAGGCAACTGGCTGGTCAGGGGAATTTCTTTCAACTCCACTGCAGAATATAACATGATTCTGCATCTCTTTGACAAGCTAGGGCTCATGCTAATCAGGGACAAATCCTCACTGTGTCTTCACAGAAAGATCCAGTTTCTGTGTGCATTTCTGGATACCGACGTAAACAAGAATGGAATAACATGCTTCACTGCCTTAGCCACACAATTGCAAAAAGAGACGTCAATCACTGTGCCACTTTTCAAGTACATTTTAGGGAGGATTTCATCCTATATGCATTTGATCCAAAATTGCCGCCTTCATATGAGTCTATTCTGTGGGGTGTAAGACGAGCAGTCGCTGCAGAAGGTGGGTTCATTCGATGAACTTATACAAGTAAAGTCATCCGAAAAAGGCTCTAAGCACGTGGGTGAAACACAAGAACACCACCGTCAGCTTATCTTTTCTTAAGGAGATAGCGCATGTCTTAATGACAACAGTTGCCTTACTAGAGGGTTGGGGTGCACACTTGCAGGAGTTACAGCTTTCTGAAAGGTCCGCTTCACATCAATATATTCGAACTGAGAGCAGTCGCTCTAGGACTACGCTCTTTCCTTCCAAGAATAAACAATTTTTCAGTTTTGATCCACAACACTACATGTATGTATTATATCAACAAACAAAGAGAAACATGATCCTACCTACTGTCCAACGGAGCTCAAAACATATGGGATTGGGCGATGCGACATCATATTTAGAGAAATGCAAGTGCTGAGAGGCACACTGAATCATGATTATTGCTGATTTTTATATTCCAAGTAGCAGCCAGGGAGCCCATATCATTCCTTGCACTAGGGTCCAGCACACACTGACAATCCTACTGTTTGGAATAAACCAGAACCAGTAATGCTAATACTTTGCCAGCTGCACTTCCTTCCAGGGTCATGTGACTGTGTGTTTGATAAATTGGTCAGGGATTTATCCCCACGCATTCCTCCCACTTTCTCTGATAAATGCAAACAAAATGAAGTGGGAAATGTGGCATTTCATTTTAATCACACCATGGTGGCCCAGCCAGTACTGGTTCACGGAATTAACCCTCTTTTCCGAAAAGCATCTAATTCAGTTGAAGCTAATTTTGAACCTGCTACTATAAATTCCACCTCCTAGACATTCTCGAGGAATGCATGGAAATTCTTCTCAGCGCCTGAACAGTGTCTACCAATAAGATGTATTCAGCAAAATGTATATAGTTTTACATTGGGTGGTCTGAAAACACTTTGCTTGCTTTGCTTCCTCAATATATATCACCATATCGTCTACATCTAGCAAGGTTAGGCTGAGTTACAGTTTCATCAGGGTCCAGTTGGCTGCCATTTCACTTTTTAAAAGAACATTGAACCAAACAGCCCTTTGGTCTAATAGACTCATCAAATAGACCTCATTAAAGCGTTCCTAAAGAATATTTTAGAGTCTTTCCACCATTTAGCCATCCTCCACCCGCATGGCAGTTTAATATGATGCTAACCCCGTCGGTGAAAAGTTCTTTCACGTCAATACATTGGGTAATTATAGTGTCTCTACTGAAAGGCAATCTTCTTCTAGCCATAAAATTTGCCTAGAGGAGTCAGTGAAAATCAAGATTATCCAATCAAGGAGCCATTCCTTTAGTTCACATATGATAAGAATTTGTATTAAGGACAAATCTGAATTTATTGCCTAAAGTTATATCTGATTTTCATTTGACCAAGCCAGTGATTTAAAAAACATTTTCCAAACCCATGTACTACAGTGGAAAGAACACTTTATTCTCTAGTTTTTAAAAGATGTTTGAAGTTTTATATTGAAAGAATAAGGCAGTTCCAACAATCTGACCAAATGCTGGCGGTATATTGCCTCTTACGAAAGGGACAATCATTGTCTAAACAAATAGGAGCTCATGGAACGTCTTCAGCCGTAGTCTTTTGTTATGAAGAATCAGGTGCTTCTCTCCTAGGAGTGGGAGTGCATTCGACCAGATGTGTGTACATCCTCAACCCTCTTTTCCCTCGGTATCCACGGGGGACATTTGTAGGGCAGAGAAGGGGAGGAAGAGCCACAAACGTATGCAACATTACTGTCTTGAGTACAAAGACGTGTCCGTAGCACATCATCTGTTTCTGTAAAATAGGATTCTTTAGCCTTCATTACCCATTCCCCTAATGGTTGTTCAGTTTGAATTTACTTCTTGCTATTCAGATTCAATCATGTGAATCTATGAAAGATCAAAAACTGGAGAAGAAAAAAGTTATTTACCTTTAACTGAAGTTATCCGATATAGCTATCTTTTATATATTCACATGAGGCCCAGACAGCTCCCCAGCTCATGGACACCTACAGACTCTTCCAAGTTGTATTCTAACTCTTGTGCTTCAAAATCTGAGCAGCAGATACCTGGGTGAATACAGGTGAAGACTGCTTTGCTCTGATTGTATTTGTTTTTGATTTTTTACAGTGGTGTTAATAGGTTACAGTTGTGACTATATTAAAACTTTTATATCTCTGTTTGTTTTCTATTGCTCACTATGTCTAGGGTGGGGCTCCCAGCTCAAAGACGGGAAGCATTCAGGCATGTGAATCTATGAAAGTTACCAATACTGGAGAACTTCCAGTTACAGGAAAATACGGTTTTGCATGTCATATTTAATATTTCTGGGATTACCTCTGCCTAAAGGGACGTACAGGGAAATGAACAAATATTGTGGATTTTTAGGTGTACGTATACTCCTCCATACATGCTACTGTACATTTTTCTCATGGCAACAAACCCAAATGAGTATGTTTTGCAGAAATCAGTAGAAGCACTTATTTCTGTATCTTTTTTTTCTCCATGAGGTGAAACATCTTTCCGTGTGATGAAACCTTTCCCAGCATCAGTAAAAAGTGATATTTTTATGTTGGTACTATTTAGTACACAATGATTTAACAGCTGTTTGTGGTTGCGACATTCTACAGGCGCGTGTCATCACATCTCACAATGGCGCGGGCACCATTTTCTTACATTTTTTATTGATAGCTCGTTTTACAAATACACATAACGCCATTGCCCTATCTAAGATGGAGGTGGAGAGGGGAAAGAAGGTGAGGGTGGGGGGAGTGGGTTGGTAGAAAGAGCTGGCAGTTGGAGTAGGCATGAGGGAGAAAGCACCACATGGCGAAGAGCGAAGCACCTGTAGCAGACAGAAACACGGAATGCAGGGGAGGGGTAAGACGTACACAGGAGAGAGTGTGAACTTCCACTAGAGAGAAAGAGCAAACACAGAGCACTAAGGTGGGTATTTGGGAGGGAGTAATACTAATGTGCCAGTGGTGCTTCTCAGTTAGTCTCCCATTCGTTCCCTCCTCTTCCTGCTCACCTCGTTTCCCCTCTCTCCAACTCCTGCAGTGAAGAAGTAGGGAGGGGTTTGGGCTTTTGGAACGGGAAAGTGTTTGTGAAAACTTTTCAGTGCAATTCGAGAGCTCTTTAATGGTGGGAGAGGCAGTGGGGAAGGAAGTAAGCTTTCTCCGGAGTCCCACCCTCCTTTTCCGAGGACGAACCTAACTAACTCCTGCCCCGAAGTCACGTCTGAGCCGTCTGGTTTCCCACAGTAACCAGACATGATGTAACTGCCAGATGAACTTGAACTTCAGCTCGTGTGTGTGTTTGGGGGGAGGGGTGATAAGGTACACATTGGAATACGTGGGAATGCCAAGCGAATGTTTTCACCGCCACTCCTGAGACACCTGCTAGGCTGATTCAAAAGGAAGAAGGTGGTTTTAGTTCCCGGGTGCTTGTGTGCTGGGGAATTGAGGAAGAATGTAGATCCCCAGAAGGTGTCATTTTGCTCCAAGCAGCCCTCCAAGGTCCCACAGCCACGGGCTGGCTGAGTACACGTGCAGATCAGCTGCTCACCGTGTCTTCCCGTGTTTCGTGTCTCTCTTGCACGAATGTGTTATTTAATTTTCCCCAGGGGAGTGTTAGCAGTCAGAACAGAAAAGACTCACTGAGTTGAATTATGTGAACTGGCTGCAGACTGTTCCAAGATGGAGAAAGACAATTGCACACTGTGCTGACTGCTCCAGAACGGTGTAAGCTAGCTCAAAATGTCCACAGGATTGTGTGAATCAGCAGAAAGTGCCTCAGAACAGGCAAGAACTCCATAAAGTAGTGAGAATTGGCTGAAACTACCCCACTGCCTTAAGAGTTGTAAGCAGCCCTGAACAGTTAATGAGTTGTCAGCATATGGCTGGATCATTCCATAGATAAAGGGAAAGCCAATTGCTAATTGGTTCTGAAAGAGCTGAAAACATCAGAACGTCGTGTGGCTTCTTCATGGGTCCAGGTAGTTTCCTCTGTTTTTGAACCCCTGATTTTAACCCCGGCAGTACATTTTTGCATATGTAGTTGCTGGATTTCAGAAGTATGGACAACACAAACGTGGTGGGTGAAATGGTGGCCATCTGCACTTCTTGCCTAATGTGCTTCGTGCTGGCCCACACAGGCTGTAAACATTGCACATTGCACTATTTGTCTTGTGCATGTGGGCTTTTTTTGAAGGGACATCATGCTGTCCTGCACAGGTGATGATAATAACGTTATAAAATTAATGAAATGCCAAGTCCACTTAGGTTCCTTACACATATTTAGTCACACAGACAGGGAGGAATGATAGGTCTGATACCTTTTTTTATGATATGTTCCTTTCGGGATTTCTGTCATGTGGCACACAGCGTTTACTATAACTCCCTTTAGTCTGATTGGAAGAGCCAAAAGCTCTTGTCAGACCTAAAAAGGGAGAGGAGGAAAGGCGTGCAGGAAACAATGAAATCACTGTTTTTTCGCCAACGCTAAAATGGAAAACGAGGCAAGAGGTATAATAAAAAGATAAAAACCATGATAATTCTAATTAGACTTAAAACAGGAATAGGGGAAACCTGCGAGAAAAAAATATAAATACTTCTAGCCATGCCTTTGAAAACTGAAAATAGATGGGAGGTGCAAGAAAAAATGAAATCAAAGTCCAATAAAATCACAGTTTCTTCGCCAACCCTAAAATGGAAAACTAGGCAGCAGGTATAATAAAAAGATAAAACCATGATAATTCTAATTAGACTTAAAACAGGAATAGGTGAAACCTGCAGGAAAAAATAAATACTTCTAGCCATGCCTTTGAAAACTGAGAATGGATAGGAGGTGCAATAAAAATGAAATCAAAGTGCTTCAAGTAAGATCTAAAAATAGAGAAAAGGCAAGAAGTGCTGTAAAAGATCAATGCGAATGCCCTTCTGGCAACAGATAAGTATAGGGAACAGATGAAACGTCTAGTAACTAGTAAAACCAAGGTCCTTCTAGCCAGAAGAAAAATTGGAGAATAGCCTTATACTGGAAAAGACGAATGCAGTGATGAAGAGGTCGTTCATCCTCTCTGGTAATGCAGGCTTGGGTCTCCTTTTAGAGTAGGATGCCACCATGGCCAATGGCCTAATTTTAGTTGCCACCTACTGCTTATACGGGGTGATTTGGACGTTTATCAGAGCTAATTTTGGTTTCGGGTTCAGCCCATGGTGAAATGGAAAGGAGGGGGAACAGCCCAATGGTATGCAACTAGTTATAAATGAACAAAGGGGAGAGGTTATGAAAAGGTGTGAAATAGGGTGCCTTAGCATAGGCGCATTCAGTCATTGTCCCACCATTTTGAAATGTTTAATCACCCCCTGAGATTTCATCCCAGCCTGTGCTGTCTACGGTTCAGAGAGATGGATTGTTGAGTGATCAATGCAGCATCTTTAGCGGCGGGGATTTCATGGGGCATTATACATTTTTCCTGTGATTGTATCTGTGAGCATGTCACCGCACCTCTGTTAAAACAAACTTTCTCTGTTATCCCTCAAAAACGTTTACCTTCGAGTTGGATTGGCATCACGCAGCATGCCACCCTGGTGCAGATGTTAGATGTGTGCCCTTCCCATCAGTGCGGCAGCTCTCCGCAGTGATGGAAATGTGGCAAAAGAAGTTGCATTCATGGTAAGGGGTGTGTTTTATCACGTTAACCAAATCATTCTCTATTTTGTTGCTCCTCAGAAAAGGCCTCGGTGAAATAATTTCACAAGGGCTCGACATGCAGTGAGGGAATTTGCTCGGCACTCGGAAACAGCAGGCACGGTGACCCGGCTTACTAGTTACTTCATGCCTCGGTGGATCGTCTTAAAGCGATGGTGCGCTGATCTCTACCGCACCATGATACCACAAGGGGTAGACGGTCACAGGCCATGCCAGTGGCGTAAAACAAAGTGATGGGACCCCGGAGTCTCCCATAAATTACTGAGGCGGAAGGGGAGTCACACTGAAAGGTTTGGGGCCCTTCGAGGTGCTGCAGGGGCCACTGGGGCCTCCTTTACGCCTTTGGGCCATGCAGTGATAGAACGAAAATAGGTGCCTGACTAGCAGGTCAGGAGATGCAGGGTTTTAGTGCAGCCATGAGGTCAATGTGTAGTGACTTCTGGCCTAAGTGAGGTAAAACCTGGAGCTATTCAGGTCCGCTTTCAACAGTTCTAATCTTTTTGTGGATTCTCCAATACCGTAGAACAAGGACAGTTTGAGGCCGTCTTGCCATCCGGCTCACCGGAGATGCCACATTTTGACACGCCTACCCGCGACCTCTACCCTCCCTGCTAAGCCCCTGCCGCACAATGCCAGCCTTGTTCCTCCGAGGCAAGTCTGTGCCAACTGTGACATTTTGCGGCGCAGCTTTCACAATGCTCATCTGCCCTGTGGCCAAACTTGTACTCTGGGCACTAGATAATCGGCTCTTTGTGCTTCGATCTGTTATGGTTGTTGCACAACTTCTTGTATGCCGTGGGTAGGCATGTGCAGTGCGGTTCCTGGTGGCCATGCGTGTCCTTAGATGAGCCCTGCTGCCCCACAAGGTGCCTCGTCCACCGGTGCCTATTTGCCCACAAGAGAGCAGCGACGGGTCTTTTGTGTGCGAGGCTGGGGAGGTTCAGAGAGGGATTTTTGCTATCCCCTGCTAACAAAATGTAAGATCTTCTCATGTAAGTTTAGAAACAAATCTGTGCAAAAGCCGACAAACCGCAAAGTTCCCCAGCAGCATAGGGTGCAAAGGCAGAGCAGTCTGGGGCTGCACAACATTTCCCGAAGCCCGCCACAAAGGAGCGCAGTTGCCGCTTGTCCTGGGAGATTTACAGCCTTCACGGGATTATTTCTTTTTTATATAGCGCGAACTCAACCCAACTGTATTGGAGCGCTTTACATGAGCACTACTTACGTCACACAAGGAAACGGTCCTTTTTGGTAGGCACGGGAGATTACGTGATTTGCCCAGAATCAAAGGCTTTTGAGCCGACATTGAGCCTTGTTACCCTGTTCGAAAGACGGCAGCTCGGACTGTTAGGCCACATCATCTCCCTAGGTTTTGAGGCAGGTGAGGTATAGGGCGGCGCATGTCTGACAAATATAGAAAGGCGTTGGGGGGCCATGCCTATTTCGGAAGCTCGCCGTGCGGCCTTGTGTCGCGCTGCGCACGCGCAACGTGAAATAAAGACTTGTTGCATTGATCTCGTCCGACGTAACTGCAGAGCTGCCACGCCCTGAACCTTTTATTATCCGTGGCACGCTGCAAAGACCGTCAGACACAAGTGCCGGGGGGTTCCTCCCACCGGCGGGTCCGTGGTAGTCTGCCGCTCCCTGCAATGACTGAAGGAGCTGAAGGGCAATAAAATCATTCTGACGGCGCCTTATTTGGAGTTTGGTTGAAGAGACACTGGGTCACAAACGTAGCGGATATCCCTTCTACCATATTATATTACAAGTGCATTGGGAAAAGGATGCGCGCCATGTTCGTGACGAGTTTCCTTTCCGCCAAGCTCCATGTCAAGCTCCAAGGCTTCATTCATCCTGGTTAAATTGTGCAGTCGGTCGATCTGAAGACTTGTGTGGCTTCAGCGCCCCCTGCTGCTGACCGGAGAAATGTAGGTGCTGTTTTTTTTCTTGTTTCACTTGGCAAACCTTTTGAGACGTTTCTTCAAGTAGCTATGGGTTCTATTTGTTGAGATAATCGGATCCTTATTTTTACAGCCGAGATACAAACCACAACGAGTAAGTATAGTGGTGTAAAGCCTTCGGCTGGACTGCAATTAAACGCGGCCTCGTTCTTCCAAATTTAAATTACGGCCCATAAACCATAAGAGGAAAATCATCCCGTCGCATGCAGCAGGGTCGGAGTGGCAATGACATGGGCAATCCGGCAGTGTCCGATGGGCTGGCCTTTCAGATCAGCGTGTGGGCCGATTTGTAGCAGTTTGTGGGCCTGTTTAATATCCAGGTGGGCCGGTGTTTTCCTGTTGATTTCACATTTTCACTGATGTTGCCACAAGCAGCGGATGTGGTCTAACGGCTTGGGTGGGCGACCTTGAAGCTGAGGAACCAGGTTCCAGTCTCGGCAGGGACTCTCAACATCCTGTGATTCTGAGCGTTCAATTTCCCCGTGCCAAACAAAATGAATGTGTGGTCTGTGACGTAACTGGTGCTCATGTAAATCGCTCTAATACCTTCGGTTCGAGATCGTACTGTATAAAACTGCAAACAAAGCGTTGTATTTAGCAAATGCATGCAAGACACATACATTTACATGTAAATCGCTCTAATACCTTCGGTTCGAGATCGTACTGTATAAAACTGCAAACAAAGCGTTGTATTTAGCAAATGCATGCAGTGTCCCATGCCCATACAGCGCGACTTTAGAAGTATGGCAAGTTCAAAACTGGCCTGATTTGCAAATGTGGGCTTCTTTTTCAGCTATGTTGTTCGCTAATTGGGCCACTTTTGTTTTGGTGCCCAGGTCTATTTTTTTCCATTCCTCCCCTGACATGCAATACTTCTGAAACATTTTGATGAATTATTTCTGCGTCCAGGGGTGTGCATTAGTGAGGTTTGGAAGGTGAGTCCGAGGTTTTACACCCATCTCTATTAACCCATCCTAGTTAGAAAGAGTATTCATTAAGCAGGGGTTCTGTGTTCGAAAGACCAGCATCAGGGTAATAAAGGTTTTTGTTGTTAAAAGAGTCCAAGGAAAGAAATGTGATTTTTGAAAATTAATCAACATTCTTTAAGCCCTTCAAATCTATATGTTCAAATAGTTTTGTATAGGAAGAGCTTGTTAACAGCCTAGCACTAGAAGACTGGTAAGCTGGGCCTATGCTACTGAAACCCATCATCTTTGGAAAACTGTAACCTGCTATGCTTTACAGGTTCCAGTTTGGCAGCTCACAAGACTGCGTGCCTGCTGCAGTGATCTGTCTGTAAAAAAAATTCAGGTCATATATTAGAGGGCGGAGTATGTGGATGCAACCGTGCAAATCGATATGTGTTTGTGTGTCTATGTAACCTGAATGCTATTTTGTTTTTGTTTTGTTAAGGTACTTAATTATTAGCATGAACCTATATATGTCCCCTCAAGTACCTGTTTAAAAACAAAGAATGTTTCTTCTCCTAGGGAGTAAGCACTGTTTTATACATTGAAAGGGTTCTCTGGAGCAGTTAAGGTGAGAGGCATTAGGTTTCAGCACAGATGAATAATCACATAGTGTGTGACACAGAATGAGAAGGGATGCTCTAAATGAGTTACTTAGGATCAGAGGTACAGGGGCTACTCCTGTGATGAGGCCAAGGGAAATTCAAAGCATATGGTGCCAAACTCAACTCAATCAATCATAGCATTTGTAAAGCGCACTACATACCAGTGAGGGTCTCAAGGCACGGGGGGGGGGGGGGTTAGGGGACGCTGCTACTGTTCGAAGAGCTAGGTCTTGAAGGAGTCTCCTGAAGGTTAGGAGGTCTTCGGTCTGCCGTAGGCGGATGGGGAGGGTGTTCCTCGTCTTGGCTGCGAGGTGGGAGAATGATCTGCCGCCGGCGGTCACTCTTCGGATGCGGGGGAAGGTGGCGAGGGCGCAGTCTGCGGAGCAGAGCTGGCGGATGGGGGTGTAGAGACTGAGTCGGCTGTTGAGGTACGCTGGTCCGGTATCGTGGAGTGCCTTGTGTGCGTGGGTGAGGAGTTTGAAGGTAATCCTCTTGTTGATGGGGAGCCAGTGCAGGTCTCTCAGGTGGGGTGTGATGTGGCTGTGGCGGGGGATGTCGAGGATCAGGCGTGCAGAGGCGTTCTGGATGCATTGGAGCCGTTTCAGGAGTTTGGCCGGGGCTCCTGCGTAGAGTGCGTTGCCATAGTCCAGTCTACTGCTGACGAGGGCCTGGGTGACCGTCCTTCTAGTTTCGGTGGGGATCCACTTGAAGATCCTGCGAAGTATGCGGAGGGTGTTGAAGCAGGAGGAGGAGACGGCGTTGATCTGCTTCGTCATGGAGAGGGTGGAGTCGAGGATGACCCCTAGGTTTCGTGCGTGGTCGGTGGGTGTAGGGGGTGCTCCTAGTGCCGTCGGCCACCAGTAGTTGCCCCAGACTGAGGGGGTGGAATCGAGGATGAGGACCTCCGTTTTGTCCGAGTTCAGCTTCATTCGGCTGTTCCTCATCCAGTCGGCGACTGCCTTCATTCCTTCGTGGAGGTTGGTTTTGGCGGTGTGGGGGTCCTTGGTGAGGGAGAGGATCCGCTGGGTGTCGTCGGCGTACGAGATGATGTTGAGGTCGTGCTGTCGGGCGACGTGAGCGAGCGGTGCCATGTAGACATTGAGCAACGTTGGGCTGAGGGATGAGCCTTGGGGTACGCCGCAGATGATCTCGGTGGCTTCGAAGTGGAAGGGGGAGGAGGCGGACGCTCTGGGTTCTACCGGAGAGGAAGGAGGTGGTCCAGTCCAGGGCCTTCTCTTGGATTCCGGCGTTGTGGAGGTGGGCTCTTAGTGTGCGGTGGCAGACGATGTCGAAAGCGGCTGACAGGTCGAGGAGGATGAGGGCCGCGGTTTCTCTGTTGTCAAGCAAGGTCCTGATGTCATCAGTGGCGGCGATGAGGGCAGTTTCGGTGCTGTGGTTGCTGCGGAACTCGGACTGGGACGGGTCCAGGATGTTGTTCTCTTCGAGAAAGCCGGACATTTGTTTGTTGACAGCCTTTTCAATGACCTTCGCTGGGAACGGGAGCAGAGAGATGGGTCGGAAGTTCTTGGGGTCCGCCTTGGGTTTCTTGAGTAAGGCGTTGGTCTCTGCGTGCTTCCAGCTCTTCGGGAAGGTCGCTGTCTCGAAGGAGATGTTGATGGTTTTCCGGAGGTGGGGTGCGATGGTGCTGCTGGCTTTGTTGAAGATGTGGTGTGGGCAGGGGTCTTCCGGAGATCCGGAGTGGACGGTGTTCATGATCTTGATGGTGTCGTCGTCGTTGATGTTGGTCCAGGCGAGCAGGCAGTTGGTGCGGGTGGTGTTCGAGGGAGTTGGGGTATCGGCGGTTGCCGGGGTGGTGACGGCGTCGAAGCTGTCGTGGATGTCTGCGATCTTGCGATATAAGAAGGTGGCCAGCGAGTCGCACAGGTCTTGTGACGGTGGGATGTCATTGGTGTTGGAGCTGGGGTTGGAGAGTTCCTTCACGATGCGGAAGAGCTCTTTGCTGTTGTGTGCGTTGTTGTCTAGGCGGTCTCTGAAGGCGGTCCTTTTGGCGGATCTGATGAGGTGGTGCTGTCGGCGGGTGGCGTTCCTGTGGGCTGTGTAGCTTTCCGGTGTTCTTTCGCAGGTCCAGTTTTTTTCTAGTTTTCGGCAGGTTTGCTTGGAGGCCTGGAGGTCTTCGGTGAACCAGCTGGCTCTCTTGCTGGTGTGGGAGTTGGGGGGCTTCTTGAGCGTGGCGAGGGTGTTGGCGCAATCGTCGATCCATTGTCAGGGGCTGCGGCGTCAGGGTCGGTCGGGTCTGCGGGTGGGCTCTGGGCGAGGGCGGCAATTAGCTGGTCCTCGGTGATCTTGCTCCAGCTGTGGCGGGGCATCTGCTGGGTGCGGTGGTGTGTTGTGGGTTTCCGGAAGGTGAAGTGAATGCATCGGTGGTCGGTCCAGTGGAGTTCGGTGGTGTGGTCGAAGAAGACGTGGCTGAGAAGATGGGGTCAAGCGTGTGGCCGGCAGAGTGGGTGGGTGTTGTGATGAGTTGTCTGAGTCCGAGGTTGTCGATCAGGGTGGAGGAGTTGGGGTCGTTGTTGTTCAAGAGGTGGAAGTTCAGGTCCCAGAGGAGGATGTAGTCCGTGGAGGCGAGGGCGTGTGTGCTGATGAAGTCGGCGATGGAGTCGCTGAACTGCGTTCGGGGTCCAGGGGGTCTGTAGATGAGGGTGCCTCTGAGGGTGGTGTTGGGGTCGGTGTGGATCTGGAAGTGCAGGTGTTCGGCGGTGCTGAGGGTGTTGTCGGCGTCTGTCGAGATTTTGAGAGTGTTTCTGTGGACGATGGCAATTCCTCCGCCTACTCCGTTGGTGCGATCCTTGCGGGTGATCTTGTATCCTTCCGGGATGGCTATGGCGACATCGGATGCCGAGGAGGGGGTCAGCCAGGTCTCTGTCAGGAAGGCAACGTCTGGGGCGTTGGTGTTGAGTAGGTCCCAGAGTTCGACGGCGTGTTTGCAGGCGAAGCGGGTGTTGAGCAGGATGCATTTGAGGATGTTGGGTCCTTCGTTGGGTGGGTTGGCGGGCCAGATGCTGATGAAGCTGCAGTTCCGGCAGGAGATGGGTCCTTGGGTGCGCTTCGGGGCAGCCAGGCAGCAGGTGCGTGATCGTCCGTCGTTGAGTGCGTGGAGAGTGCTGGGGTCATAGCGGAGGCGGGCGTCGTGGTGTGTATGGGGGCCAGGTGTCCTGGCGCTGGGCGCTGTCCAGGCGCAGACGGGCTTGAGGGGATGTGGGAGGGAGGAGCAGCTGGGAGGCGGGAGTGGGGTGGCGAATGGGAATGCAGGGGGGGCGGGACCGCAGGGGACGCAGCGGCGGGAAACACGGAGGGGGGAGCGGATGGGGGTCACAGAAGGCAAATGGGGACACAGGAAAAATGGGGGGACAAGAGAGGCACAGGTAAAATGGGGCACAGGGGAGACACAAGGCAAAATGGGGGCAAGACAGCAGAAGCAGAAAATACACAGTAGTGGCAGTGGAACAAAAAGTAGGCACAAACCAATTACGGGGCACAAACCAATTGCGAGTGGCAGCGGGCACACAGGGGGGCTGTGTGGCAGTGAGGGGAGCGACCTGCCTGGTGACAGGGTCAAGGGTTGCTCTCTCTACTGCTTTCTCGGCCTCCATATGAGGGGATGTGGGAGGGAGGAGCAGCTGGGAGGCGGGGTGGCGAATGGGAATGCAGGGGTGCGGGGCCGCAGGGGACTCAGCGGCGGGAAACACGGAGGGGGGAGCGGGTGGGGGTCACAGAAGACAAATGGGGACACAGGCAAAACGGGGGCACAAGGGAGGCACAGGTAAAATGGGGCATAGGGGAGACACAAGGCAAAATGGGGGCAAGACAACAGAAAGCAGAAAATACACAGTGGCAGTGGAACAAAAAGCAGGCACAATCCAATTACGGGGCACAAACCAATTGCGAGCGGCAGCAGCAGCGGGCACACAGGGGGACTGTGTGGCGGTGAGGGGAGCGACCTGCCTGGTGACAGGGTCAAGGGTCTCAGGGGCCCTGTATCGATCTTTTCAAATGGACAGTGTATTCTTTTGGGGTGTGTGACGCCTCAAGCAGCCCCCATAATATGTACCCTTGTCTGCATCATAGACAGGCTTCATCTTTCCTAGCACCAAATTACACAATATTGATTGTGGTGGAGCATTTACACTTAAAAGTGTTTTTCTGTGTTCCACAGCACCGAAATATACTTTTAAGCACATGTGTACAAGGTAAGATGTCCCTGATTAAAGAAGAGTTTTGACATAGTTTAAAAAAAGTCTTTAACATTGTCTTTAATGTCTTAAGCCAGAGAAAAAGCTACACATTAGATCCTGAGTTTTCAGCCCAGAGAAGTGGGATGAGCTCCTACTTACCGATAATATCTTTACTTTGAGTCCTTTTTTGCTTTAATCCTAACATTGTGAGGCGATCCACCACCACAGACAGGCGCGCTCCCTCAAAACCTCACACCAGTCCAAATCGAGAAAGTAGCATGTAACCTAAAGATGGGTCCTAAGCAGCCCCTCTTACCATAGCAAATCTTGCAAAGAAAGATCACATTCCTCTCACCCAGTGCCACTTGTCCCAGCTGACCATCTGAGTGGAGGGTAGGAAAGGAATGCAGTGATGGGATAAGCCTTAATGATAGGCTGTCTTCTGAATGCTACCACAGCCACTGCTCATTCCCTATTGAATCCTTTCCTCTGCAAGCCCACTCATTCAAACTACAGGCTGACAAGTGTAACCTGGTTAGGGTTTCCTGCAGCAGTGCCAGAAAAACCAGGACAGATAGACTGATTGGAGAGTCCTCTCTGGGCAAGACTTCATCCGAGTTAGGAAAGGAAATCGGGAGGAGTGGGGCCAAGGAGGAACGATCAGTATCAAAGTCTTCAAAATCGTAGAGAAACCGGGGAAGGGCATAAAGCAGATTCTGTTGCCTGGGGCACGAAAGATCATTTACCCCCCAAGCTGAATCGTTCCATAGCCTGGAACAGAAATCTTTTGATTTGCAACAAGATCCAACCCTGGAATTCCCCATCTTCGACAGAGAAACTTACAAATTTGAGGGCTTAGACAATACTCCCAAGAGAACGGAAACCTGCACTTAGTTTGTTTGCAAATAAGCTGAGAGAGAGAATATAATACACTGCTCACTGAAAAATCTGTGTTGCCGTTCTGCAAAGAGAGAGACAATATAATATGTCCTGGTGTTTGTGTAAATAAGAGATGTCATTCATATTGTCTCTACTTATGAATACTTCTTTTCCTGTCAGGTCTAGAGCAAAATCCAACAAACCTAGACAAATCGATTCCAATTCTTTCCAGTTTGAAGAGAGTTCTCCAGAGGAGATCATCTGCCTTGAACAGTCTGGTTCGTCATCCATACACCTCATGGGAGCTTGTTTGCATCTGTTGTCATCAAATTCTCTCCTGAGAGCTGGATGAAGTGACTCCTGTTTGAAGTTGATTGGTATCGGTTTCTTTGCTGACAAGATGTCTCTTAAAAAATCCCAAGATGAAATCTCAACCAAGTGACTACCATGACGGTTCCTGCCACGTCCCCTGGATCTGCAGCTGAGATTTTCTTGTTGGTGGTCTTTTTCTTTCAAATTCATTGATAGGAACTTTGATCTTCTGGATCCTTTGATCCTGAAGAACAGGCACACCTAAACACTCCGAAATCGGAGTCCTACAGGCTCCACTTTGTTAGCTGGGTTGAGGTGAAACTTCTTCCAATGTATCAGAAAACCACGTTTCTATGGAAGATTCCTGACAGTTTCCTTGTCCCAAAGAGATTGATCCATTGATGAAGAATGAATAAGCCAGTCCTCTAGGTGTGGGTGCAAGATATTGCCTTCCTTGTGGAACAGCCCCATCAATTGAGCCAACACCTTTCTAAAACTCAGGACGCTGTCTTGAGGATGAATGGAAGAACAGCAAAGTTATAATATTGATCATTATAGCAATTCTCCGAAATATCTCATAGTCTTGTAGAATGGGAATGTGTAGATGCAAAACCTAAATATCTAGTGTGATTAGGAACTCAATAGCAGGAATCATCAGAGTTTCTTTTTTTTAGGCATTCCGTTTTGAAGTGAAGTGTTCTGAACTAATAGTTTGTTTTTTAATCTTAAAACAGACAGATTCTGTCTAAACCCTCTCAACTAGAAAGAAAATGGACTAAATTCTTTGCCCTTTTTAGGTCTCGCCTAGCGGCGCATGCGCTGCGTGCCTTGCCGAGATCTATTGTTGTCGACTTGGTTTGCGAAGGGGGACAGGAGATGTGCACATGTACGGCGTCTCTTTTGCTGAGGAGATGTGCTCACGTACAGACAGGTGATGTGCACATGTACGGTGTCTCTTGCGTTTGAGCACATGGCCTTAGCGCGTTCGCGGCCGCGCGTGTTTTACTTTGGATCTCTGCGGCTGGAGAACTCTGCATAGACAGGCACCTGTGGTCTGTCTCCGAGCGCTCAGCATAAGCCTGCGGTGCGGACTGCACTGCGCCCCGGCCGCCCTTCACAATGCGCCGCAGAATTCTGTAGGATAATAACCTTGAGAGGGTTCCGGAGCCGGCAGCATTGACCGAGAGCCTCGGCGTTAGAGTAGAGGAGTGGTCTGCCTGCCGCCCGGCACTTGCTTCTAGTTAGGACTACAGGTAAACCCAAGAATGCACCGCGCAGCTTCCTCGGGCGTGGGTACAAAAGGCATGTCTTTTAGATGCGTGTGCTTTGTGTGCAGTCATTGGCCTCGCGGTTTATGCTTGCCTCCTAAAATATGCGATGATATTGCTTTTTAAAATACACATATATCTGTTTTGCCAGCGTTTTTCCTCAAAGCCCTATGGGAGTGTTCCCAGCAGAGGCGAAGGGAGAATCACAAGAACGAGCGCAGGAGCTACCACCCCATTTATTATTGATAGTCTGCAATGAAACCTCGAGTCTGCTCAGGTTTTATGAGGTAGCAGCATTGTGCGTGCCATTATTATTTTACGTTGTGTTTTCGGTGTCGCTGAAAGTGGAGACAAAGGTAGATAATGCAGCCCCCGCCTTGAAGGAGTTTGGGGGATGCAGCGCCAGAATGTAGTCCTGTTCAAGGACTGCATACTTTGCAGAAGGCACTTTGACCAGTCGCTCCTTTCTGTCCATCTGTGGTGTTTTCGGGGTCATTGTTGCAGATTATATTGTGGTTGTTGAAGAATCGATCTCCAGGCTGTTATCAACTGAGGATGCTCTGGTTATTGACCCCATGCTTCCCTCTACCTGGCTGTGGAGACGATTAGATGGTCGCTCCTCTGCAACAAGGCTAAGTGACAAACTAAAGCAGGTCTCTGTGTTTGCTCACATGATTTGTCCTGGAGTGTGCATGCTTAAATACTGCTGATTCACTAGTGCTGCTGTGATGAAAATCGCACTCGGCTGTCACTGAAGAGAGGTACATAAAATCTTCATGCTTCTATAAAATGTGCTGCAGGGACCATTAGTTAACACCATATAGAGATAGAGATTGGTAACTCTGAATAACGGGGTCTTTTTCACCAAGGCGACTGAGCGAGAACCAGTGCTTGATTTGTACCGGTGGGGCCCACAGGCCCCATTTTTCATCATCGGACATTACCTGACAACAAGAACGAGAAAACGACAAGAAGAAAGGGCAAACACCCGGGGGGGGCGCTAGAGGGCGCACTGCGGAATGGCTGGCTGAAAAGGCAGCTCCGCCGGGCGGAAGACAATTCGCGGACTTTCGGCCTCATAAACCACCCAAACGACAACGAAAACGGCGAGTATGGCTGTGGGACGCCTTGGGGCATAAGGCAATGAGGTTGCGGGACTGCCTCGGCGGCGCGGCAGGGCTTTTTCAACGAAAAAACGGACGGGGACCGGAGAGCCGATCCAAGATGGCCGCGCCCGCTGCCGGGGACTGCCGCCGCCTCTGAGCGACCGACCACCGGCCCGCAGCTACCAGGATCTGCTGAGGTATACAAAGCGAAATGCCGACATCGAAGCGCTGATGACATTTGTAGTTGAGCCCTAAGAAGCAGAAACGGCGCGGACACACAGGACCAGAGAGCCGATCCAGGAGGGCCGCGCCTGCTCCCGGGGACTGCCGCCGCCTCGGAACGACCGACAACCGGCCCGCAGCTACCAGGGTCTGCCGAGGTATACAAAGCGAAATGCCGACACAGCAGCGCTGATGAAAATAGTAGGTGAGCCCTAGGAAGCAGAAACGGCGCGAACACACAGGACCAGAGAGCCGATTCAAGATGGCCGCGCCCGCTGCCGGAGACTGCCGCCACCTCTGAACGACCGACAAATGGCCCTCAGCTACAAGGATCTGACGAGGTATGCACAGCGAAATGCCGACATCGAAGCGCTGGTGCCCATGATCGGTGAGCCCTAGGGAGCAGAAACGGTACGGACACACAGCGTATTTGCTGGCGGCCACAAAATGGCGGAGAGGTTTACTTACATGCCCGTGACACAGTGAGTACGGGAGCCGGATGGTCTTCGATCTATCGGGCTTAACAGCTGCACGACGGATGACCAATGGCGGGATAAGATACAGGCAGTACCCGGAGGCACGCACACCAACACGGTGATACGGCGGTTTCGGCAGTGAGGGGGGGACAGGAGTGATAACGACGTGGCAGGAAAGCAGAAGCTGGCTGGAGAGAAGTGTGCGACCTGTCCCTCCTGGTGCGGCATCTCATGGCGCCACATAGCTGGTTGTTGCCGCGCTGACCTGGATCTGGAGTGTTCCACCACTGGCCTACACACCCCCGTGTGTCAGAGAAGTCGGGACAAATTGGTAGCGGTGGCCGAAGTTAACGCGACTGGAGGAGGTGTCGCACCTATCGATAACCGCCGGCGGGCTGTTACATAAACTGGCTGCCCCGTCCGCCCGCCTGCCGTGCCACAATCGTAAAAATAGCCACGTACCACGCTGATCCATAGACCCGCACCACCAGTACACTGGCGACTGCCATGGGTAAACCGGACAGGCACCAATCCAAGTTGCAATTCGAGACTCGCAAACAAGGCAAAAATAACGCTACTGCCCCAGAAGCTGAGGGAGATCGTGACGCGTCTGAAGGCTCAGAAATGGAGGCCGTCCTGAAGGCGATCCAGCAGAGCCTGCAAGAAATGAACAACAAGCTGGACACCGTGATGCTGAGGGTAGACACCATGGCGACGAAGCTTGAGAAGCACGATGGACGGCTGACGGAAGCGGAGCACAGGATCTCAAAGGTGGAGGACGACTCCATGGCTATGTTGAAAATGTGTAGCGGTCACGACAAAGCGCTTGAGACCCTGCGAGCGAAGGTGGAGGATCAGGAAGCTAGATCCAGGAGGAACAACATACGCATTTCTGGCCTCCCGGAGTCCACAAACACTGGGAAGATGGAGACCTATGTGGAGACACTACTAAAAGAACTCTTTGGGGCCGATAAATTCTCACCTGTCTTCCTTGTTGAGCGGGCCCATCGGTCGCTGGCACCGATACCTAAACCGGGAGCTGCCCCGCGCATGATAATAGCGAGGATGTTGAATTACAGAGACAGGGACACAGCACTCAGGATGGCCAGGGAAATGGGCAAAATCACGCATCAAGGTAATACCCTGGAATTTTACCCAGACCACACTGTGGCGGTACAGATGGCCCGCAAGGAATTTACCCCCGTAAAGAAAAAATTGCGAGACCTGGGACTAGAGTATGTGATGCTATACCCAGCAAAACTGAAGATCATGTCAGCGGGTAAGCCGATAATACTTCCAACAGTGCAGGCGGCGCAAGAATATATCAAGAAGCTGGGAAAGAGGATGGAATCGCGGGGAGGGACCGATCGCACCAGCGACGTTGAATGAACACTGGACACACTGGACCACGTGCAATGACGAATGAAAGATCTACACTACACTCGGTTGTGGGACTATGCTGACTGTTGAGCGCCACGGGGCAAACTGCGATTGATGTGGTGCTGGGCGCCCAGTATGAGGTCGGGCGGCCCGGCTCACCCACAGAGTGTGGGAGTACGGACTGACGGCGCACTCCCAGCCTGGATCAGTTGGTCGGTAGCACTGGAGATGTCCCCTATCGCAGTGAGTACAGTAAGAGCATTGGGAATGAGGAGATTGGCGGACATAGACTTACGGTTATGATGGGGCACAAGATGCACAGGCACAAGTGGTGTGCTGGCGCAACGGTGCTAGCCACTGGGTGGCTCTAGTCTCTTGGGACGTGACGACCCACCGCTAACAGGGTGATACAAACTGGCGGGGAGAGTCGGCGGTAAAGCGAATTCACAGGTGTGCACCGGGAGGATAGACAATTGGGACATAGCGCACTTCTGCATAGACGGCCGGGCCGGAGGTCATGCTTGCGACAGTCTACGGGGTGGGGAAGGGGACGAAAGGTAACATGCAGATTAATTGCTATTCATACTTCCAACTTCTGCCCACATCCACTATGTGGATGGCGATGTGTGAACCTGGCGACACCCCCCGGAGGGTGCGCCCCACTTCCAAGTTAATTACACTACAGTTACAGTTACAGTTACTCTTGGGATGGCTTTGGCAAAGTTCGGGGGCTAAAGTGGGTGGGGGGAGGGTGGGGAAACTGGACTCTAACCAACTACAACCTCTGTGTCTGAGAGGCATGGCGAACTCCTTGGCAAGGTACTCTCACATGTATAATGATTGCACTCAGAATATGCCGCTGTCACATTCACCTAACATGGGGTATACACTAGTGCACTCACGATATGGAACCCAGACTGAACATCTAGCGTGGATCATCCATCACCCTCTACTAACACATGTCACGTAGAGACTCGCTAAACTTACTCACTTGGAACGTGAGAGGGCTGGGCAACCCCAGGAAAATTAGACAACTGTTTGCTTACTTTGATAGGTTGCGAATTAACATTGTTTTCTTGCAGGAAACACATTTGGATCGAAACGGCACTTCCACACTGGGGGTAAAATGGGCTGAATCAGTCACTCACTCTAACTACTCCTCTTACTCCAGAGGTGTGAGCATACTGATCAGAAAGGGTACGGGCTTTGACATTACTGATGTTCATAGGGACGCGGCAGGGCGGTGCGTGGCGATAGCTGGTAAGATTCGAAGGCAACAGATCTTACTCGTTAACACTTATGGCCCTAATATTGATGATCCGGGGTTTTTTAGACAAGTGTGGGAAACCATCACGAGCATGCAGGCGCCTAAAGTCATTTGGGGGGGGAATTTCAATGTCACGTTGCAGGATGCGCTAGATAGAGCGGCACACACTGCTGAACAGCATGGGAATGCCAGAATAATGTTACGGGATGCAATGGAAGACCTACATATGGTAGATCTGTGGAGGGCGCGTAACGCGGGAGTAACGACAGCAACACACATAAACGCGGCAAATGACAGTTGGTCCAGGATAGATTATTGGCTGGGCACGCAAGACATACTCACATGGGTGCTTGATGTTGTTCACTTGCCCCGCACATTATCGGACCACAACCCGGTGCTGTTGGAGGTGGAGGTCCCACACTATGACCCACCGCCTTTCACTTGGCGTTTTAACGCAGCAGCGCTAAGAGACCCTGTCTACGTTCATACAATACAGGAGGCAATAGGTGACTATTTTGACCTTAACGGCCCAACAACGGAAGACCCGGGTTTGTTATGGGAGGCCTTTAAGGCTACAATCAGGGGAGTCTGCCTCAGTACAGCCTCAGGCATCCTCAAAGTCTTACGACGGCAACTGCAGACACGCGAACAAGCCATTCGCACACTGGAACAATCATACACCCAGACGGGAGACACCAAAATCTTGGGGGAAATCCAGGTACTACTGACAGAACATGCTAAACTTGCTACTGAAGAGCTGCATTATGTGTCTAAACGAGCTACAGCGAGAAAATATGGGGAAGGAGGTAGGCCTGGCAGGGAACTGGCCTCAAAGATATGCGCAGGCAAAACACCACAAAATATCACGTCCATAACTACTGACGCCGGGGAGGTGATTTCTGACACCAAGGGTATTATGCAGGAATTTATGAACACATATGGCACACTATACAAGGCGCACCCCTCACCGTCACAAGCTGAATTGTTGAAATACATGGAGGACATAGAAATGGCATGGCTGGCTGATGGACATAGGAAGTACTTGGAACGCCCTGTAACTGTAGAAGAAGTCACAGACACCATTAGACGCTTACCTAATAATAAAGCACCAGGACCAGATGGCTTTGTAGCAGAATTCTATAAGGCATACGCTGACCTACTCGCCCCACATTTAGTGAACCTGTACGGGGCGGCACATGAAGCCCAAACACTGCCAGCATCAATGAGGGAAGCCTTACTCATTGCATTGCTGAAACCGGGCAAAGAAATAGATAAATGTGACTCATACCGTCCTCTATCACTGTTAAATGTAGATACAAAAATCATAGCTAGTCTGCTGGCAGACAGACTTAAACCGCTTATGCCGCTATTGATCAGACCTGACCAGTCGGGTTTTATTCCGGATAGGGCCACCACACACAACACACGCACACTGTTCGCTTTAGCACACTATTTGGATCCGGAAACAAAAGCTGTGGCAGTGCTCCTAGACGCTGCTAAAGCGTTCGACACTATTGGTTGGCCATTTATCCACGCAGTGCTGGTCCGCATGGGCTTCCCGTGGATCTTTCAGAGATGGATAGCTATGCTGTACACAAACTTGACAGCACGCATCAGAGTAAACCGATACGTCTCAGACCCCATACAAATCTGCAGAGGTACTCGGCAAGGGTGTCCGCTCTCACCGATGCTTTTCGCTTTAGTGTTGGAGCCCCTAGCCTGCAAAATCCGGCAACACCACCACCACTCGGCGATTCAAATGCCCTCTCGACCCATCCACATTTCACTTTACGCGGATGACATGGTGTTATATGTCAAGCACCCTGACCAGCACCTGAATCCGCTTCTGAGAGAGTATATAAAGTTTGGTCACCAGGCAGGTTTGCAGATAAACTGGACTAAGTCCCTTGTATTGGCGCTAACCGACAGCACACAACCGACCGCATTAGATTATCCTTTAGAGTGGCATGAGGACCCCACCAAATATCTGGGCATATGGTTCCATAGAGACCCCGAATTGGTAATCAGGACGAACTACGGGCGGGCGATTGCGGCCCTGGAAGACAAAATTAAAAAATGGAACAGGCTTCCGCTGTCCTTGGCGGACAGGGCAGCGATTGTGAAAATGGTACTGCTGCCGAAATTCCTGTATTTGTTTAACAATATCCCTATAAAACCTCCCGCTGCTGTCTTCCGCAACATCAGGGCGCTAGTCCTTAGTTTGTTATGGGCAGGTAAACAGGCGAGGATGGAATTACGCACCATGACACTGCCATACGCGAGGGGGGGGTTCAAGGTTCCGGACTTCTACCTGTATTACCTATGCGCTCAGGCGCAATACGCACACTTCTGGTACCACGAAGTGCCCTTCCTGACACATGTGGCGGTGGAGGCAGGGGACGCCGACCCGGTCCCCTTGCCCAGTATGCTCACGCATAAGCGCACCAGGCTACACGATCGGGATATTAACCCAGTTAACACGACCACAGAAGCATGGAGACTTCTGGGTAGGGAAGCAGGCTGCTTACCGCTATATGCACCCACGCTCCCGCTAGCACATCACCCAGCCCTCTCGGTAACACAAGAAAGGGTCGGCATGGATCTGTTCCGGCGGGCTGGAATAGACACGTTGGGGGACCTGTACACAAATGGCGAATTCCAGACACTTGATAAATTGCAATACATCAGCAATCCAACTCCGCTGTTCAGTTTTAACTTCTATAGACTGCAGAGAGCACTACGGGAACACTATCCGACACATCCGGAGGAACCACCTATCCTGGAACCTCTACAACTACTCCTGACTACACCCAAGGCATCTCACCTGGTCTCCAAATTATATGCGAGCATACAAGGGGCGGTAGGGTCCAACACACACAAGGCCAGGGACAGATGGAGCGCGGGACTAACAGAACCCCTGACGGATGTAGAGTGGGATTCTGCTTGCATGCTCACAGGAATGCTAACTCCCAACGGGAACTTGAAAATTATACATTACAAGTATTTGCATCAAGTGTACCACACGCCTCAGAAGCTTTACAAACATGGCTTACGAGAAGATTCAAAATGTTGTAGATGCGGTCAGGAGGATGCGGATTTCATGCATCTAGCATGGCACTGTCGTAGAGTGGCGGGATATTGGGAACGGGTTGTGGAAGTTTTGAGTGAGATGCTGGGGGTTGGCGTGAAGTGCGAGGCGAAGATCTGTCTACTGGGTATTACTCCACAGCTGAAAGCTTTGAGGCGTAGATTCTGTGCTGTGGCGCTACTTCTGGCTAAAAGAAGGGTGTCACTTCACTGGCATAGTAAAAGAGCGCCAGAAGTAAAACGATGGATTGAAGATATGGTGTACTGCCATGATACGCTCGTCACATACGAAGAGGAGTTGCTGGGCGGCTCTAAACCCAAAGACTACTGGGGGTACTTACGAGCCTATCTGCTTGAACATGACAAGTCAGACACAGACACGGAAATTGCGTAAGCTGGAAAACCTGCAAATGACAACACAGGGTGATCAGTTATGCAGTACCGACGCTTGGGAGGGAGGATGCCGTGATGCAGAGGGGAGGTTGCAGGGGGAGACCTATAAGTTGGGGAATGTAATGTTAAGATAAGTTTCAGTTACAAAACGAAATGTGCATACAATACATCAAAAACTGTTCAAATGTAAGATTACAGATGTACCAGACAGCGAGCAGAGCACTGACACACACCTGCCTGTTGTCGGATAACACGCCGCCGGTCCGCTGGATGTCGGCTGATGGGCTGTGTACAACTCGCATTGTAGCGCAAAAAAACTGTACTTGCATGTAGCCGGCCCGAGGCGGATGTAGGCGAGTGCAGTATAAATGATTCGCGACATGTCGGATGTGTGTTAACAAAGTGCAATAAAATTCTTACAATTAAAAAAAAAAAATAAAATAAAAAAAAAAGGGCAAACACCCCAAAGTAAAAGAAGGAGTAAGACGGAAAAAAAGTCACATAAGGAGAAAGCAGGAACCTGCAAGAGTGAGAAAAAGGGGCAGGGAGTGTCTGGTAGTGGATTAAACAGGGCATGAGGTGGATTGGAGACTATGCAGTCTTGAGTTTTGGGCGTCAGTGCCAACCATGGGCTTCTGAGCACAGCTTTGGGTGCTGCACGTATTTTTCTGGAAATTAAGTTCTAACGAGAACCCAGTTCTATGTGGCATCAAATGGACAACGAGAGTAATACTCAAGTGGACTGTGATATCACCCAGAACCTCACAGGAAAAAACATGCTCTTACTTTACAGTTACTGAAAGACAATTCTATGCCAAGCATGTCCCCAGATTCTCTTTCCTAATGTCCCATAAGCACTGCAGGGGTAGAGCACACTTGAAGGAGCCATGAACATGAGCTTATGTGCCTCAGTCCCCCGCCCCATCTTATGTTACGTCTTGTTTCACGCCACCCTCACCCGCCACAATCTGGCCATCCCTCCAAACAAGCATTTGCAATGCAATAGGTCTCGCAATTGCGAGATTTTGAGCTATTAACTTTGTTAATGACAATGTATTATATTATTGTAGGTTTTTTAAACACAGATACAAGGCATTGTCATTTACAATGCCAATAGCTCAAAATCTCGCAATTGCGAGACCTATTGCATTGCAAATGCTTGTTGTTCTTTGGATTAATGGTGGGGAGCAGCGCACTCCTATTTACTTACTTTAGAATAGTATTATTGATGATGATATAGGTGCTGCAGTGATATGCTCGCTGTCAATCGGGCATACAATCGAAAAAGAAAGAAAACAACCAAGGGATGGTTGTCACTGCGCACAATGCTAAGGGTAACTAAGACCCTTGACTGTTAATCTCCTTAACATAAGAGGTAATCAAACACAACAGTCAAGTTCAAACGAACATATATTAGTTCATATATGCAATGGATAAATACACATTTGTCAGTACATATACAGGATATTCCATTTGTGTAATGTCCTCAAACTGATACATTTGTGTCAGTACATAAACATGATACATTTTTAGTGCATTTAATTGGTTACATGAGAACGTAAAGGTGAGCCCAATGCATTTCGGGACTGTTGCGTCCCTTCGTCAGGGGAAATCTAAAAACAGAAAAACACAATAATAATGGATATTACTAGAAATGAACGTTTCATGATACTCAATGAGAAACTTTACTTATAATGCAAAAAGCCAGTGAATCTCCCTCTGTGGGTCATCAAACAACGTGCCACTATTGATAATGATATGCCAATAGATGAAATTGAAGGTTAAATAAAAAGAGACGACGTCACCAAAAATGAATGTGCACCGTGGTAGTGAAAATGAAAGTAGTTTTTGTTAAACGCAAAAATAATAGAGAATGGTAGAGGTGCAGAAAAAGATGAACGAGGCGAGTAGAACTCACCTCATGTACTATGTCGCAAAGGGACCTCAATGAGGTGATAAATCGTGACTACCGGACAACAACGCTGCTGCGTTAAAAGAAGTAAAATAAGCCATAAGTGACGAAGGTTACAGGTCAAGGTGTAAATAATGAGCGGAGCAGGAGGGTCTCCACTTACCTACAACTGTAAGTCAGTGGACACGAAGGTAAAGACTGAAAACGAAAACAAGCAACGTGAAAGAGAGTTCAAGTAATGCCTAAACAACAATGCAAATGCGGCATCTAAAGGGTCATGCGGACGAAACTAAAACTTACGTATATGGCGAAGTGGAGGAGCATAGACCGTTGAAACAGGTGGAAACCGGTACCGGAGTGCGATCCTCTGGGAAAAGCAACCGGCCATTAAATACAAAAAAGACGGAAGGACAAGTGCAAAGGCAGGCTTCCGGGGTGTAGTCGAACTAGAAACAGGACTGACGGGTGTCGCCATGATGAAACGGAATGGTGTATCTCTATAACGGGGAATGGACAGAGGACCAAATGTGAAAGATCTCTCTAGTGATGGGGACACAATGGTGGAGAATTTAATAGAACTGTGGTAAAATAGATTCCCACTCAAAAAAGCCGATGACCGTTCATGTAACCTAAATGAAACAAACAATGAGGGATGTGAGCAATATGTATCCTATGGGAACGAAAGTGTAAGGAGAGCAAGAAGGATGGTGGGGCTGGTGTGCCTGAATAAAAAAAGGGGGGTGACTGACAACGAAACTGGTATAATAAATTAATATAATGATAAAGAAAAAATGCTGAAGAATGTAGTGTAGGAGGTAGCGGAAGGTCGATAAAGGACGATGAGTTCAATCATTTACAGTCAATGATAAGCAAAATGAGTCCTATGGAACTGGAGCGATTACAATAGTGGGGCAAGTAAACTCGAATGAAAAAAGGAAAAGCCTGATGTGGTGTAAAAAGCGAAGCAAGAGGGCTGTGATGTGGATGACGTTAGGGACTTGTAGAGGGCGAAAATATAGTCAGGGTGCAGTGTAGAGGTGATATGGTGAACTTGATAGTCAAGAACAGAATAGTAAAACATAAATAAGGAGTAATGACCTGAAGGTTACTAAAGAAGATATCTATAAGAAACATGTCATATCAAGGCGATCATTCAGACCAAACGGGGTCAAGGTGCACAGATTTTGGATCCAAAACATTTCTTTGCGTAGCAACATATTGGTTACGTCTACTCCTGGCTTGACCTTTATAGTTTCAATGATTTGGAACCGAAGTTGTGAAATTGTGTGGTGAGCTTCTGTCCAATGGGTAGCAAGGCTTGAGGTGGTGTTTTTGTTTCTGATCCTGGATTTATGTTCAGTAATGCGGGTTTTGATTTTGCGTTCCGTCTTCCCTACGTATGCTTTTCCACAAGGACATTTGATACAGTAAATGACGTGTGAAGTGTTGCAGTCACTAGTGTGTTTAAGCTGTATGCTAGAACCAGATGAAGGATGAGTAAGGATATTGCCTGTGATCACGTTGTTGCAATGCACGCACGCTTGGCATTTGCGTGTCCCATGGTATGGGCTCAGTTTTTCCGTAGTTGTAGTAGGTTTAAAAAGTGAGCGTAAATTTCTACCTTTGGTGTAAGCGAACATGGGTTTATTTTGGAATAGATTTTGAAAGTCTACTTCTTGTTGGAGAAGTTCCCACCGGGAGTTGATGATATTCTTGATTTTGGTAGATATAGTAGAAAAACTACTTACAAATACCAGTCTTTGTTGGGGAATACGTGGTTGTTGTGTCAGGAGATCGTGTCGCTGTTTGGCCATAGCTTTCGTTAGGCAATTCGTCAATACTTCCTGAGGGTAACCTCTTGCTGAGAATCGTTTAGAAGTTGCAAGTAGTTCAAAGGAACTATTCACAGTGTCAGAACAAATCCTGCGTATCCTAATGAACTGGGATAATGGCAAATTCCTGATGAGATTGCGTGGATGAAAGCTTGAAAACGATAATAGACTGTTTCGGTCTGTTGGTTTATGAAAAACTGTCGTTTTGAAATGGTTCGAAGCTGTTTTGACCACTTGTACATCAAGGTAATGAATAGTATTCTCATGAATCGAATATGTGAGTTGAATATGTGGATTGATACTGTTGAGGGACTCGATCATTGTAGTGAAGGAAGGTATGGTGTCATTCCAAATGAGAAAAATATCGTCAATATAACGATAATACAAAATGATTTTGGACCACCAACTAGGGTTTGAGATGATATTGTCCTGCTCATATTGTGCCATGTAGATATTGGCATAGGACGGGGCTCCAGAAAAACCCATTGATGTTCCAGTAAGTTGGGCGTAAAATTTGTGTTGATATTCAAAATAACTGTTGTGGTGGCAAAACTTGAGGAGTTGAAGAATAACATTTTTATCAGTATCAATGTCCTCCATTTTAAGAAGAGCCCATTCCACTGCATCGAGCCCTGCTGCATGTGGGATCGAAGTGTAAAGGGCTGTCACATCAATAGTACAAAGATAGATGGGACTTTGAGAGTCAATCATTACTTGTTGTAAAGCCTGAAGGAAGTGTGTTGTATCCTTTAGATATGTACTCCACGATTGTACAAACTTTTGTAAATAATAATCCAAGAATTTCCCGATAGGGTCAAAAATGGAACCACAACCGGACACTATCGGGCGAAATGGTGGATCATTGGGGTTCTTATGTATTTTAGGAATCATGTACAGGTGAGGCCGACTTGGATTGGTGGTCATAAGCTAAAGGTGTTTAACGTCATCAATCCATTCATTCTCGCATGCCGCCTTGAGTAATGAGTTGAGCATGTCTTGAAGTTGAACAGTGGGATCACATGAAAGTAACATATAGGTGTTGGTGTCTGAGACGTGTGAAGATACTTTAAGATGGTAATACTCAGTATCCATGACCACTATGCCGCCTCCTTTATCAGCCGGTTGTATTGTGATCAGCAGATTGTTTGCCAGGTTCTGGATGATATTGCGATCATACTTAGAAATATTACTGTAATGCTTTGGTCGATAGTTACGTTTTTCAAGATCTTTATTGACCAGCGTCTCAAAGCTATCCAGGGTCTTGTGCGATCACAAGGAGACAACTTAACCAAAAATTGCACGCATCAACCCTTGTCCAATATCATAAAGCAAAGAGGATCCCAAGAGGGCTACGCCTTGCAATTAAACCAATGCTATTCCGTTTCCATCTTAACACCTGCTTCATGGACAAGTGGTACGCCATACTTAATAAATGCTCGCTAGATCTTATTCTCCTGATCATCGAGGAATTGTCCAAAACTATAAAGGATTTAGAGGAGGAAATATATTCTCTAAAAAGTGAGCTACAGATGCGCATGCAGTCTGACTCTTGGAAACTACAACTGGAAGTCCTTAATCAGAAGCTTGACAAGTATGAAAGAGAATTGCAAGAAGGAAAATTACACAAATACAGGCGGGATACGATTGACTACAAACTGAATGAGGTCTATACTTAGGCTGAAATATACACTCGTAAACGGTTTGACACTAAAAAAACACCCACGTCATCCGATGAAAGTCTGGTTTCAGACAAAGATACCACCGTTGGCCGAACACCTGCATCAGCTGTAATTCTCTCTCAACAAGCTGGGTCTTCCACCTCAACTGCCACTCTATCAACAGGAATAACACCCGCTCCTTCGACTCCTCCTTTTTTAACACAGGCTATGGATCACGGGCGCCCACCGTCCCAACCAGATTCATCCAAACAAACACAGCTCGAAAAACACGCAGAGGGAAAGGAAGGAAGCGGAAAGTCCTTACGCAGTGGGAAAACAGTGAACTAGTGATCAATATCTCTTCTTACACGCTCAATGATCAAGAAAAAGCTCTCCTTGGACGTGGATTGTCGTTTGTACCCACATCCCATACCACTCATCTCCAGACACAAGGTGAATTTTTTAAATTCATGCGAACTATCCGATTGAAACACTTCTTCAACAATGTTGTGATCGCTGAACAGCAAGATTGTGAACCAATTCAACAGCAATTCAAACCCAAAAGCACATTCATGCCTCCCTCTTCGCACAAGACCCTGGATAGCTTTGAGACGCTGGTCAATAAAGATCTTGAAAAACGTAACTATCGACCAAAGCATTACAGTAATATTTCTAAGTATGATCGCAATATCATCCAGAACCTGGCAAACAATCTGCTGATCACAATACAACCGGCTGATAAAGGAGGCGCCATAGTGGTCATGGATACTGAGTATTACCATCTTAAAGTATCTTCACACGTCTCAGACACCAACACCTATATGTTACTTTCATGTGATCCCACTGTTCAACTTCAAGACATGCTCAACTCATTACTCAAGGCGGCATGCGAGAATGAATGGATTGATGACGTTAAACGCCTTTACCTTATGACCACCAATCCACGTCGGCCTCACCTGTACATGATTCCTAAAATACATAAGAACCCCAATGATCCACCATTTCGCCCGATAGTGTCCGGTTGTGGTTCCATTTTTTTTTGTGGAATATTTTTATTAAGTTTTTGCAAACAAAAACACAACTCATCTCGTATCAGGCTCAGCAGGAAATTAGTCCAAAAGTATTGCAACAGCTCAGTACAGGCACAATTGAGACACAAAGACCCTCCAGACGCACCACAACGTCGTTCCCATACCCAACCGGTGTCAGCGATAAGATGGCTATTCTCGGTCACTGAGTTCAGAATCTGAGGCATCGTGCGGGGGTTCACATATGTTTCCTCTGTATATATTCCACCCACCCCACACCTGGGACCACTTTTTGGGGCAACCTCTATGCATATATACAGTTTTTTCAACCACCATTACATAGTCCATGTCCTGGATCCATTGCGCCAGGGTAGGCGACTGCCCCGATCCCCATCTCTGGGCTATATTGCGTTTTGCCAGCATGAGCCCCAACGTCACCCAGAGCTGTGTCATTCTCTTGTGGTCTGTTTGTTCCCAGATATTGAGGAGACACCTCCGAGGCTCCGGGAGCGTCAGGACTTTGGTCACCTGGGAGATCGTGTGCAACACCCCCTTCCAGTAAAGCGCTATGACTGGGCACTCCCAGAGGGTGTGAAGGAAAGTTCCCTCGTGTCCACATTGCCTAAGACATAGCGGAGATTCCGCCCGTTGTAATTTAAATAGGAGTGTACGGGTGTAATATGTGCGGTGCAGAATTTTAAGTTGGACCAGCCTTAGTCTGGACGATATGCCCACCTCTTTTGGGGAGGAGAGCGCCGATTGCCACTCCGCCTCATCTAAGTCTCCCAGTTCAGCCTCCCATTTACTCTTAAGGGTCGATAAAGGATCAGGGCGATTATTTATTATTTTCCGGTAGGTTAGGGACGTCGCTCTTTGAGTTAGGTGTTCTGTGAGGAGTCGGTCTTCCAGCGGCGATGACTCCGGGAGCCGTGTCCCAGGTGGAATCGCCGCCCGAAGTGCGTGGCGGATTTGCAAGTACCGGAAACGTTCGGTGTCTGCCAAGTCGTAGTCTGCCTGTAGTTGGGTAAAAGTGACCACCTCTCCTGTGGTTCCATTTTTGACCCTATCGGGAAATTCTTGGATTATTATTTACAAAAGTTTGTACAATCGTGGAGTACATATCTAAAGGATACAACACACTTCCTTCAGGCTTTACAACAAGTAATGATTGACTCTCAAAGTCCCATCTATCTTTGTACTATTGATGTGACAGCCCTTTACACTTCGATCCCACATGCAGCAGGGCTCGATGCAGTGGAATGGGCTCTTCTTAAAATGGAGGACATTGATACTGATAACATTTTTATTCTTCAACTCCTTCAACTCCTCAAGTTTTGCCTCCACAACAGTTATTTTGAATATCAACACAAATTTTACGCCCAATTTACTGGAACATCAATGGGTTTTTCTGGAGCCCCGTCCTATGCCAATATCTACATGGCACAATATGAGCAGGACAATATCATCTCAAACCCTAGTTGGTGGTCCAAAATCATTTTGTATTATCGTTATATTGACGATATTTTTCTCATTTGGAATGACACCATACCTTCCTTCATTACAATGATCGAGTCCCTCAACAGTATCAATCCACATATTCAACTCACATATTCGATTCATGAGAATACTATTCATTACCTTGATGTACAAGTGGTCAAAACAGCTTCGAACCATTTCAAAACGACAGTTTTTCATAAACCAATAGACCGAAACAGTCTATTATCTTTTTCAAGCTTTCATCCACGCAATCTCATCAGGAATTTGCCATTATCCCAGTTCATTAGGATACGCAGGATTTGTTCTGACACTGTGAATAGTTCCTTTGAACTACTTGAAACTTCTAAACGATTCTCAGCAAGAGGTTACCCTCAGGAAGTATTGACGAATTGCCTAACGAAAGCTATGGCCAAACAGCGACACGATCTCCTGACACAACAACCACGTATTCCCCAACAAAGACTGGTATTTGTAAGTAGTTTTTCTACTATATCTACCAAAATCAAGAATATCATCAACTCCCGGTGGGAACTTCTCCAACAAGAAGTAGACTTTCAAAATCTATTCCAAAATAAACCCATGTTCGCGTACACCAAAGGTAGAAATTTACGCTCACTTTTGAAACCTACTACAACTACGGAAAAACTGAGCCCATACCATGAGACACGCAAATGCCAAGCGTGCGTGCATTGCAACAACGTGATCACAGGCAATATCCTTACTCATCCTTCATCTGGTTCTAGCATACAGCTTAAACACACTAGTGACTGCAACACTTCACACGTCATTTACTGTATCAAATGTCCTTGTGGAAAAGCATACGTAGGGAAGAAAGAACGCAAAATCAAAACCCGCATTACTGAACATAAATCCAGGATCAGAAACAAAAACACCACCTCAAGCCTTGCTACCCATTGGACAGAAGCTCACCACACAATTTCACAACTTCGGTTCCAAATCATTGAAACTATAAAGGCCAAGCCAGGAGTAGACGTAACCAATATGTTGCTACGCAAAGAAATGTTTTGGATCCAAAATCTGTGCACCTTGACCCCGTTTGGTCTGAATGATCGCCTTGATATGACATGTTTCTTATAGATATCTTCTTTAGTAACCTTCAGGTCATTACTCCTTATTTATGTTTTACTATTCTGTTCTTGACTATCAAGTTCACCATATCACCTCTACACTGCACCCTGACTATATTTTCGCCCTCTACAAGTCCCTAACGTCATCCACATCACAGCCCTCTTGCTTCGCTTTTTGCACCACATCAGGCTTTTCCTTTTTTCATTCGAGTTTACTTGCCCCACTATTGTAATCGCTCCAGTTCCATAGGACTCATTTTGCTTATCATTGACTGTAAATGATTGAACTCATCGTCCTTTATCGACCTTCCGCTACCGCCTACACTACATTCTTCAGCATTTTTTCTTTATCATTATATTAATTTATTATACCAGTTTCGTTGTCAGTCACCCCCCTTTTTTTATTCAGGCACACCAGCCCCACCATCCTTCTTGCTCTTCTTACACTTTCGTTCCCATAGGATACATATTGCTCACATCCCTCATTGTTTGTTTCATTTAGGTTACATGAACGGTCATCGGCTTTTTTGAGTGGGAATCTATTTTACCACAGTTCTATTAAATTCTCCACCATCGTGTCCCCATCACTAGAGAGATCTTTCACATTTGGTCCTCTGTCCATTCCCCGTTATAGAGATACACCATTCCGTTTCATCATGGCGACACCCGTCAGTCCTGTTTCTAGTTCGACTACACCCCGGAAGCCTGCCTTTGCACTTGTCCTTCCGTCATTTTTGTATTTAATGGCCGGTTGCTTTTCCCAGAGGATCGCACTCCGGTACCGGTTTCCACCTGTTTCAACGGTCTATGCTCCTCCACTTCGCCATATACGTAAGTTTTAGTTTCGTCCGCATGACCCTTTAGATGCCGCATTTGCATTGTTGTTTAGGCATTACTTGAACTCTCTTTCACTTTGCTTGTTTTCGTTTTCAGTCTTTACCTTTGTGTCCACTGACTTACAGTTGTAGGTAAGTGGAGACCCTCCTGCTCCGCTCATTATTTACACCTTGACCTGTAACCTTCGTCACTTATGACTTCTTTTACTTCTTTTAACGCAGCAGCGTTGTTGTCCGGTAGTCACGATTTATCACCTCATTGAGGTCCCTTTGCGACATAGTACAAGAGGTGAGTTCTACTCGCCCCGTTCATCTTTTTCTTCACCTATACCCTTCTCTATTATTTTTGCGTTTAACAAAAACTACTTTCATTATCACTACCACGGTGCACATTCATTTTTGGTGACGTCGTCTCTTTTTGTTTAACCTTCAATTTCATCTATTGGCATATCATTATCATTAGTGGCACGTTGTTTGATGACCCACAGAGGGAGATTCACTGGCTTTTTGCATTATAAGTAAAGTTTCTCATTGAGTATCATGAAACGTTCATTTCTAGTAATATCCATTATTATTGTGTTTTTCTGTTTTTAGATTGCCCCTGTCGAAGGGACGCAACAGTCCCGAAATGCATTGGGCTCACCTTTACGTTCTCATGTAACCAATTAAATGCACTAAAATGTATCATGTTTATGTACTGACACAAATGTATCAGTTTGAGGACATTACACAAATGGAATATCCTGTATATGTACTGACAAATGTGTATTTATCCATTGCATATATGAACTAATATATGTTCGTTTGAACTTGACTGTTGTGTTTGATTACCTCTTATGTTAAGGAGATTAACAGTCAAGGGTCTTAGTTACCCTTAGCATTGTGCGCAGTGACAACCATCCCTTGGTTGTTTTCTTTCTTGTTCTTCTTTGGAGACAGAAACTATCAGCTTTTTCTTTAACAATGTAAAAATTCCCACCCAGAGACCTTTTGCCGATGTCCTGTTTCCTGCAACAGGCGTACAGGTGAGTCCCATGCCTCAATGCGTACAAATGAAGCCTGTTGCATAACCGTGCTGAACAATAATCAAAACCCACTTATATGAAATATTCTCTTTCCATACTTCCAGAGATTCTTAGAAAATACCTCAGATTTTTACTTTTAGTCAGTTTCTCTGTTTAGGGAAAATACAATACGGGTGGCTAGAATTAACATTGATTTTGATGCCATGTGGCAACACCTCCTCAGCATCTTCCAAGACATACATCCTTTAATGGAACCATAGCTGTTGCAAAGATTTACATCTTCGGACTCCCTCAGAATCAAGGACTTGATCTTGTCATGTATGGGTAACACCAACTTGAGCAGCACATTACACTGTGGATAGAGACCATGAAAGTCGCTTTCTTCTGGCAGCTCTGGAAAAAAAAACACGTTCTCTCCAAAATAATCAAATTTTCTCTCCAAGATAATCATATTTTGTTTTTAATTTTCACCCCACCCCCCCTTCCTAGTTCTTTTTATGCTCTGCCATCAGCCACTTGCAGCTCCCTTGCATGGACATGCTCTTTTTGACCAGGTGTGGAGTCCCCTGGCTCCGAGGTTGGCGTTGGTTGTGGCAGTGGGGGGTCGCGGTTGAGGGTGGAGTTGAGCTGCTCCTAGGTGACTCTGCTTCAGTTTCTTTGCAGAGGGCGGGGAGCAGGCTTGGGCGGCTTGGGTTTGTTGACGAAGAAGTGTAGGCAGTGGTGGTCAGTCCATGGAGGTAGCATGGTGCGGCTGAAGTGGGTTCTGTGTTCCCCCTGCGAAGATGTGGTCGAGGGTGTGTCCTGCCTTGTGGGTGGGCGTGGTGACGAGTTGTTTCAGTCCGAGGTTGTCGAGGAAGGTGGTGGATTTGCGGTTACTGGGGTTGTCAAGGTGGAAGTTCAGGCCTCCGATGAGTATGTAGTCCATTGAGGCGATGGCATGGGGTGCGATGAGGTTGGTGATGGTGGAGGTGAAAGGGGTGCGGGCCGAGGGGTCTGTAGGCGAGGGTGCCGTGGAGTTGGGGCTGGTCTAGACCTAGAAGTGCAGGTGTTCGGCAGGGGAGAAGGTGTCGCTTGAGGTGGAGGGAGTTTTTGTGCGCGATGGCGAGTCCTACTACCAGGTGGTTGAGGCGGTCCTTCATCTGGATCTTGTATCCGTCCGGGATGGCGATGCCAATTTCAGGGCGGATGAAGCATTGGTCCAAGTTTGTGTAAAGAAGGCGAAGTCTGGTGAGAGGGTGTTAAGGTGGTTCCAGATCTCAATGGCGTGTCTGTGCATCGAGCGTATGTTGAGGAGGTGGACTGCTGGCAGTTTCTTCCAGGGTTGAGTGCGAGGAGGGCCGCTGCGTCGTAGCGGTGGGTGGTTGGAGATCCAGGGTTCCTGGCACTGGTCGCGGACGGGTGCAGACAGGCTTGCCTTAGGTGCGATAGCTGCGGGACCGCGCAGCAGCCACCATTAAATAGGGAAGCGGGAGGGACGTGCAGGCGGGAGCGGGAACCGGCAAGGGAGAGGGGCCGCAGGGGCATCAGGGGCCGGGAGAAAACGGTGCAAAACAATAAGAAACGGGCTCAATAATTAATTAAAAAACAAAATTGCAAGCAGGCAACAGTCAACAGAGCACAGCACAGTGAAATACAGAGCAGAACCAAAAACAGCAGAATGGGCGCAACCACAGACCTAGGCAGGAGGTGAAGCGGGGTCAGTGGAGAGGGCACAGAGAGCGGAGCTGCTGGGGAGAGAGCAGTTCTCAGACCTGGAGGTCAGAGATCTTGCTCACGCTCACCAGCAGCGGCCGCCATTAGGAAGGGGGGTAGGGACGTGCAGCTGGGAGGCAGGAGCGGGAACCTGCAGGGGGAGGGGCGGCAGTCAGGTCAGCGGCGGGGAGAAAATGGAGCAAAACAATGGGGCAAAACAATAAGAAAGGGGCACAATAATTAATTAAAAAACTAAATCAGAAGAAGGCAACAGTCAACAGAGTACAACACAGTGAAATACAGAGCAGAACCAAAAACAGCAGAACAGATGCAACCACAGACCTAGGCAGCCTCGAACACCTCCCGGGAGGAGGTGAAGCGGGGTTAGTGGAGAAGGCACAGAGAGCGGAGCTGCTGGGGAGCGAGCAGTTCTCAGACCGGGAGGTCAGAGGTCTTGCTCACGCTCCCCAGCAGCAGCCGCCTTTAAATAGGGAAGGGGGGAGGGACGTGCAGCTGGGAAGCGGCAGGGGGGAGGGGCTGCAGGGGGGTCAGCGGCGGGGAGAAAATGGAGCAGAACAACGGGGCAAAACGATAAGAAACAGGCACAATAATTGATTAAAAAACAAAATCAGAAGCAGACAACAGTCAACAGAGTACAACACAGTGAAATACAGAGCAGAACCAAAAACAGCAGAACGGGCGCAACCACGCACACGGGCAGCCTCGAACACCTCCCAGGAGGAGGTGAAGCGGGGTCAGCGGCGAAGGCACAGAGAGCGGAGCTGTTGGGGAGAGAGCAGTTCTCAGACCGGGAGGTCAGAGGTCTTGCTCCGTTTATTACATCGGGTTTATTTATTATTTAAATGTTTTTCTTTGTTTGGGGGGGGGCGGGCCCGGTAACAGGAATTTGCTTGAGTATGAGGGAAGATGTAATTGTATGCTTTGAGTTTGGCCAATCCAAGTCAATGAGAGTCTTTATTTGACAAACAGATGGGTTGGGTTGTACATTTCTTTGACAGACTGGCGTTATAATCCACCCAGGAACATAGGGCACTGTTGCATTTACTATAATAGAAGTGACATCAAAGACTTTGGAACCCCAAGGTATTAATTAGCAACATTTATTTCTGAATGGAACCTGTTGCAGCAAGACTGAAGCTGCTGGATCTCATGCTGTGTCCTGTAGTTGCACCCTCCTTGATCTCGTCTTGCTGTTGGTCCCATTAGATGGTTCCCAGAGTGGTAGTAGCAGTGCAAGGAGTGCTGTAAATTTTATGAGTATCAGAACTGGTAGCAGCTCTCCACATACTCACAGAAAAACAGTTATTCCACTCTTGCTGTTATGTAGTTTTGCTAATAATTGATCAGGTTAACAGGGATTTCAATACAATCCTCGGTGTCATCAGTACAACCGTGATCTAGAGTTTGACTCTGATCCAACCAAGCGTCATGCGCAGCATATTGCAAATTGCCCTTGCATGGGCAAGAGAGGTTTTCCTGCCTCTTTGTACGGACATCGGTCCCTGGGGCCCAACTATCTTTCAAGCAGGCTAAGCACACACCCACCGTAGAGAAAGAGTTTCCGCCACGCCTAGTGTAATGATCATTGTAGGTGTCCAAGCTCACTGGTGAGACAGGAGTCCTACACTGGATGCATGGCCAGAGCTGTCCTGGATGCACAAAAACCCTCTAAACCAAATTGACAGTAGATTCACAGGAGAAATGATCACCTCCTGGACTCCCCAATCCAGAAGTCCAGGATCCCTTTAACACTCGTATGACAGTTGATTCAACATTGAAAGAAGGCGGACACATAAGTGATAGGTGATGGGAGCTCAGGCATTAAGAGACGCAGATGAAAAAAGAGGAAGGGAACAGGCCGAACTTCTTTAACGTAGTGTACAGTTTTCTTCCAAGGGGTCCCTTGGTAAAGCGATTGGGTGAAGTCTTGCATAGTAACTGTGTGCATGAATAACATTATTATTTCATTAGGCCGCTAGGTATGCACACTTCACAGAACCTTAATGTGCATGATTCACCTGTCCATCGTTATCTCCTGTGCTGTCTGATAGTGGCAATCAAACTACAAAAAACGCTTCTGTCTCATATGTCTTCACCTAATTTCTCTTTTACTCCACCCATCTCTACATCTCTCAGTACCACTCATCTAACTCAACTATTTTTATATCACCTGTGTGTACCTCACATCTCTATGTATGGCTCTACCCCACCTTTTCTTGCTTTTCAACATCTGCTCTTTTTCTACATCACCCTCACCCTCTGCACTGTTCCCTCCTACCTTCATGTATCTCTCCTCCATGTACATTCTCTCTCACTAACTCATCTCTCTCTAACGTACCTCATTCTGTCATTACCTAAACTCACTTCACCATTTCTTCGCCACCCCACTTAAACACCCCCCATCGCTGTACCTGTTTTACATCTACTACATCTCTCTCACTTTGATCCTTTCTTATTACGTCACTTTCTCTAACTTTTTATCTATTTGACCTCTAGTCTCTCTCTCTTCCCCCTCCTTCTATTTTTCAAGTTAGCCCCTCTACCTCACCCTTCTTTCTCTCTCTCTCTGCTTCACAACACCCTCGCTAGCTCACAGCTCCCTCTGCCTCTCCACTCTGTCCACATCTTTATTAACTTCACATCTTTCTCTACCTCAGTTCTCTCGCTACTTCACATCTTCTCTTTCTACCTTTCATACTTCTCTTGCTACCTTTCGTTTTGACTTCACTGTTGTCCTTAGTTGACTTGTCTTTCTATGCCTCTTCTTATTTTGCCCCTCTTCTACCTCACCGCTCATTCTGTTTACCGTCTATCTCTCTATTTTTCTCTCACTACCTCAACTCTACCTGTCTACATCTATATCTCTCCCCCGTTACTTCTGTAATTCATGTCTCTTTCTACCTTATCTCTCTACCGAATCCCACCTTTCTCCCTCGCGACATTTCCTGCCCCTATCTCTAGATCTCACTTCGTCCATACTGCACTGAAAATCTCTACCTATCTCTCCAACTCTATTTACCTACCTTTACTTCTATATGTTTCTTTTTTACTACCTCCCCTTTCACACTTTACCTAACTTCTCTCCCTATTTCACCTATGTCCCTGCCACATCTGTTTCTGTTCCTTCCATCTACTTCACCTCTCTCAGTAAACCGTTCTCTTTACCTCTCTGTCCTTCTCCTGTCTCCCTCTCAATGTCCTACTTAGCAAAGTTGGAGGTCACTGTAGCCAGAGTAGTGTACACATTGAAGAAAAACAGGAGGAAAAAGTCAGGGGAAGAGAGGTAACGAGAGAACTATCAGATTTCACATGATGGAATTGTCCTACAACATAACTTTAATTTTCACTGTTACATGACAGTGTCAGTTGTGAAGGAAGATTTATTTTTGATTATGAATATCAATAAATTACAGCAACAATTCCAAACACCAAGCGTGGATGTCTTATTTAAATATTATACATTAACATTCAACAAGTTATACTTACGGTGTCATTATTACAATACTCTGAAATCTATGTGAAATATTTTTGCCGAAGCACAAAAAAATCTAGGTCCAGTCACAAAAAGTTACTTTATCAATGCTTGTTCAATCCTTCTAGTTTTATTTTGGCACTATTTGACCGGTGGACAGGGGCCACCTTGAACTTTCACCTTTCTTGGATGCTCCCCTTTCTGAAAGTTTAATATATAATTCAGTATTGTTTGGCATCATGAGTATTTGAAGTAGCTGAAAATGGACAGGTTGTTCCCTACAGGAGGACCCAAAATATATTTTGACCGAGCCTCACAAACCCTTAAGATGGCCCTAGGAATGGTATGCATTAGGACAGCAGCTGATCAGACTGGAGGAAATAAGGTGAATGGAAAGGTGAGTTGGAGAGGGGGCTGGAGGATTAAAAAAAAAAGGAAGAGATCTTGGCGCGGCAGTATCCCCACATCCGGATCAGGCATTCTTTGATGCCAGCAATCAGACACAAGAGGAGGAGCAATGCAAAAACATAGAGAATGAGGTGGAGGAAGCAGGCATTGCGTGGCACTGGAAAGGAGGCATAGTAGCTTTTATAGAGTACAAAAACCTTCTGCCCCTTCCATTAGGCAAGGACCTATCTCAATAACAATTTTAAAGGTGCAACACGGACCTGTCTCTCTCAGGTCTCTGTACCAGCCTCCCTATGCACACTTCAATGAAACAGACATTGCTTGTAGACCCAGTGCAACGGAGCCAACATGTGGCAACAGGCTACCTCTAAGAAGAGCTTGGAAATGAGGCACCTGTTCCCGTAAGTGCAGAGCTTGTAATTCTCAAAATTCAAATTTCAAAGCTTTATTCGACAGCATGTCATAAAAGCATGTAAACATCCTAACACATTCTATAAATACTACAATATAAAAATCATTATTTTTAAAAACTCATTAAACCATGATGCTGTCGATTACAAGATGAAAAGGATATCAACAACAATGGATTAAAACAATTCAGAGAAAAAACATGATTTTAAAAGTTAGTCATACATTATTCGATGTCAAAAGTTCATTGGCTAATTTCTGGAGGCTTTAAAGTGCGGAAGCGTATGATCCAAGCCCACCCTACAAATTTTGCGACAGCAATTGCCATACAGGGTGTGCAGTCTGATTCAAGTATTCTTAAGGCCTCTTTATAACTACGTGTCCCCAAATTTATACACACTGGTTTTAGCCACTTACGACGAGGGCTAGTGTACAGAGGACATACGAACAGCAGATGGCCTATATCCTCAATCAGATCTTTACAGCAGTGGCACTTATTGTCCTGGGTAGATGACCATTTGTGGGTGAACGCTTTTACGGGAAGAGTCCCGATTCTGAACTGAAAGTACAGTTTTCTATCAGGGACCCTTTCTATGATATCCCAGTAGGCTTCACAAGATGGTATGGGTTTAATGTCAAGAAAGCGATCAGTTAGCTTAGCATTTGGACCAGAACTATTGGCAGACATTAAAATCATATCCCAGTACATTTTTTTAATAGTTGACTTTGGTGGGAAGCTTGAGCCATTTGGATCATCCCATAGGTAGTCTAGTTCCAGCTTTGTTAACAAACTCCTAATTTCCTTAAGCCATAGAATGCAATGGAAACAATCTACCCTGATGATGTCCTTCAGAGCAGTGGCATAGTGGGCTTATTCGGGAGTTGTCATAATCCGTCTCCAATAGAGTAGGGGACGTAACCGTGCTATATCCTCTATTTTTTTCCTGCCCAAGTCATATGCAAGCGGAACAGTTGGGGTACTTTGGGGAACCCCGGCTAAACAGCGTAAAAAATTGTTCTCTGCCAATCTTAGTTGTTTCAAGTTAGTAAAACCCCACAGTTCCGAGCCATACAAAGAGGCACTTATGACTTTCATGTTGTAGATTTCTAGGGCAGGAATAATGGGCTTGGTTAAAGAAGGTTTATGCTTAGAAGCAATTGCACCTGCCAGCTGGTGAAATTTTAAAACAGCCATATCAATATGACTTTTCCAGCTCATATTGCTCTGGAGAGATATTCCTAGGTACGTAAATGCCTCAACCTGTTCTAATGGGATACCATTAAAATTAATTACACCTCTGAAAGTTTTCCGCTGATTCAGGGACATGAATTTGGTTTTGGAGGTGTTTATCTCAAGTCCACGCGCTTGACAGAAATCTCCAAACTCGTTTATTGCCTTCTGAAGCCCACTCGGTGTCCGGGAAACTATCAGCGTGTCGTCCGCAAACATGAGGACAGGCACGCGAACCCCTGCTAATTCCGGGGCATCCGTGGGGGAACTACTAAGGTGATCTACTATGCCGTTGATGAATAAGGAAAACAGCGTGGGTGCCAGAACGCACCCCTGTCGGACACCACGCTCGACAGGAAATGAGTCGGTCACCTCACCCTGAGCCCCCCACCTAATTCTTGCGTAGTTGTTCTCATGCAGGCGGACAAGTAGCGTTAACAGTTCCGGCGCCATCCCTGCTTCAGCGAGAACCCTCCAAAGTTTGGAACGGGGGACTAGATCAAAGGCTGATTTCAGGTCTATAAAGACCGCGTAAAGAGTCCCATTAGTCAAAGTCACATTCCTCCAATAAAGTGCTAAAAAATAAAAGACCTGATCAACAGAGCTAGTACAGGGTCGAAAACCAGCTTGGTACGGGGACAAAATGTCATTTTCTTCTACCCAAGATTGCAGTTTGTTTTGCACTAGTCGACCTATAAGTTTTGAGCTGAGTCTATGAGACTGATAGGTCTATAGTTGCTAGGTAGTGATTTGTCACCCTTTTTGAAAACCGGAATTATTTCCGCACCTTTCCATGAGGTGGGGATAGGCGCACCCATAGCCACAGAATTAGCCAACTATTGAAAATACTGACACCAAGATAATCTTTCACTTAAAAACACATCAGCTGGTATGCCATCCATCCCTGGGGCTCTCCCCCCAGTCACGCAGTCTAGTGCCAGGTTGACGTCTTTAATCGTAAATAGCTGCTTTTGATAAAAAATAGTGGGGGGAAATGAACACTCTCCTTCGGATGGATTACAGGCGTATTGTGGTCTAAAAAAAATCAACCCACTGGTGTTTGGCAACATTATTTTGGGGCGGTTGGGCGATCCCTCCTCTATCCCACTTGACTATGGCCCAAAATTGCTTTTGACCTTTAGCTACACAAGCATGTTTCACATCACGCCACTGTTCCTCATCCCATTGTTTCTTGGCCACTTTCTGTGTGTGCCTGTATATCTTTCTAGCCTTTCTCACACCTGGAATATTTCTAGATCTAAGTTCAGCACTGAGGTTCTGGCGGGCTACTTTGCAAGGTTTGTTGTACCATCCCGGTATTTTTATTTTCTTGGTCTTGTCTGCTTTTGTGGTCTTCATAAAGAACCCTTGAAGTTTATTAAAGAAATGGGTATGAGCCTCAAGCATAATTTGGGGAAAATTTTGATTGGCAGATTGAATGTTTAAGTTAACCACTTCATCAATCACCACTCTTTTAAGGTCCTCCAGCTTCTCTGGGTTCTCAATAAATCTGCCCCATTTAACGTCGCGCATGTTATTCGATGCTACAATGTCCAAGGTGGTTCCCCCCCCCCTAAATTAGGTTCACTAAACCCGTTGAATGCTTGGAGTTCCATGCAGAGAGGGTTGTGGTCGCTTTCCACCCTAGATATTATGGTCATATCAATCAGCCTATGCCATTCTCTAATATCCACCAGTATGTAATCTATGCGACTGGAGAACCTACCATTATCAAATGTTTTTACTCCCTGACGATCAGACGGGGTACGCCCATTGACTTCTCTAAGCCCTCTCTCTAAGCATAAGGCTTTGAGTTGGATAGCTACTGCTGACCATCTTTTAACTACGGGAAGTTCCAACTGTGGGACGCCCCATTTACTATCCTCCTCTGCAGCGAGAAATTGGTCCTCAGGTCCAAGTGGCTCAAATGTAGTATTAACATCACCTCCCACAATGATGGACAGCTGAGTTGGGAGTGCTATGAGCTGGAGGTCGAGAGCAGTGATTACATCGGATGTGTGTCCCCCGACCATCCCTCTAGCATAAATGTTAAAAATTGCCACTCCATGACCAGATGCCCATGTGATGTTCACTGACAAGATGTCATTTGATAGGGAGCTCTGTTGCTTAATTTTGCAGCATAGTGATTGGCGGATCCAAATTATCAAACCCCCTGATGGCCGACCTTTAGTTTTTTTAATAGCGGGTGTTTGAAAATTAAGGAACCCCAAACGATGTACTGGGACCAATGACCAGGATTCCTGAAAGAGGATGATGTCAAACTGGTCAACAAAGCTACACCATTCAGGAGAGATTAACTTATTACTAATTCCAGCAAGGTTCCAATAAAGAAAAGTCAACCCTGCCTCAGCTGATGAGAAACAAGGAGGGTCTTGAGTTGTTAGAAAACTTTGAATCTCACCCTCCATCTCGATCTCATGCTCAGCATTAGTACATGAGCTACCTAGTGGCTCTATTATTAATGCCTCAGATCCTAAACTGTCACATTTATCTAAAGGGCTAGAGCATATCAATTGGGCTAGGTCGGTGTTCTCAGGCTGTCTCTCTAGGTGGTTAGGTACTCCCCTCGTTTCAGGTCGGGGAATAAAAACAACATTCGATGAAATTAATCTCTGCGCTACAGGAGCACACAGTCTATCAAACTTGTCTTGGATCTTTTTCTCCAATCTACCATCCCTTTCAAGTCAGTCACATTCGTTCAAATCAGACAAGACCCCAAACCTGTTTTCCAAGCTAATACCCCAATTGCTGTTTAAGTCGCTCCTGCCCCATTTGTTAGAGGCAGGAATCCGCTTTGGTCTTAATCTCATCGGACTGCCTCCCTTACGATAGAAATATTCTAGAGTTAATGGGATTATAGCAGTACACCTTCGTTGTGGGGGAAATATATTGGCCAGGACATTGGGGAGTATACCTGCGTTTGAGAAATTAAGAACTATACAGTCTCCCACAAATTTTTTCGGGTTATCCCCTAACCATGCTACTGTTCTTGCCATGATAATTTCCCCTGCTAGTTGTTGTTCACCCCAAGGAGACATCTTCATATTATTTAACATCCAATGCAACGATTTACTAATCAAAGAAGATGTAGATTCCACTTTGCCAGGCAACAGGGTGGGTACATTAGCTAAAACTAATACACGGGGGGAAACCTCAACGATACATTGGAATGTGTCTCTCTCTTGGAGCGAAACAGTAGGTCTTGGTGGAGGATCTTCTTTATCTACATTCTGACCGTCCTTATCAACTATGAATTGAGTAGGGGGAGGGTTCGCAATCACTTTTTCTTCCGCCCCTTTCCCACACCTAGGGTGCTCCACATTTGGTGCAAGTCTACTTAGCACCAGGCTTGATATACTACCCACCTCCTCCATTGACTTGTTTAGAAGAACGCTTAGTCTTGTTACCTCTGCTGTGAGCTGGTCGATTTTAGCCACCAATGGTTTAATAATACACTTAATCTTTGCGTCGACCATGCTAGCTATTTTTATGGATAGCTCATCCTCGTTCTCTTTATCATCGTGTATCCCCTTTACCTCATTCTTGTCCAGGCTTTTAGATGCAGAGATTGTCTTTTTCCTACCTGCACGAGACCCACCACTTTTGCCCTGGGCTTTTCTACATGCTCTGACTGCTCTAGTCACAGGTGGGGGGACAGGAGACGGGGATTTCTCTACTTCAATAACTGGAACTACTTCTTCGAGATTAATTTGCAGGTTGGTGACAGAAGATGCGCTTAGTTCAAAAATGTCACTAGCTAGAACCTCTACGTCATCAACGGCACTACTGGTGACCTGCAATGGGGATTCTAGAGAAGGATCTGACATAGAACCCATCGTAGGAGGAATAGAAGAACAACACAACCCTAATGATGCCCTTCTATCATTGTTGATTTTACTTACAACCTGCACCAGATAATTGTCCATGTTGTTAGGCACAGAGGAACCCTTTTGCTTAGACATGTCTAACGAAATTCACTAGCTAAAGCCACACTATTACTCGACACCGTTTGTGCCAACCCGTAAGTACCAATTAAAGTTTGGGCAAATAAGATTGATCACATGTGTGTAGCGATATTACGACGCTATGTAAAATAAGCAAATAGTACTTGAGTTCCAACAGTACCTTTGTGTCCGTGTCCTTATCAGTAACGGATCGGCATGGGAAATATAAGGGGGGTAGCCCGTCACGTCCTCGGACGGCCACAGACGGCCCGCCCTTTGCCCGGGCTTATCCCGGCGATGCCCGTGCGCGGTCCCGCGACGCGGGGGACTGAGTTCTTTTTCAAGCACCTCCAGGCGCGGATGTTGCCGTGACAGCTTCCTGTTGTGGGGAGCCGTGGAGTCTGGGAGCCGTAGTCTCCCTCCGCACAGCGGCTGCAAAAGGACCAAGCGCGACGGCGGGAGGGAGACCCGAACAACGACAATGGCGCCAAATACAAAGGAGACCACAGAGGTAAGCACAAAATTCCCTGGCTCTTCTTGACGCACTTGTGAGCAATTCTCATTTCCAAGTCCAGGTGCTAATGAGCCAGCCTGAAACCAGAAGATACCTCAAAGGAAAGCTTCCAAAAGAAATGTACATAACCTACCCACCTCTTTGCGTGTTACAGAGCCAAGAAGCCTTATTTTCACATGGTAGAGAGAAGGGGTATAGCCTGGCAGACCCAGTGGCAAAGAATAAACCTGCAGACATAGGAAATCACCAAAGAGGACTTACAAATGAGTCTCGCAGAGTCCTCTACTGATTCACTTAGTATAGATGCTATATTTCCCACGTACACATTTTTCAGGAAGAATGTCTCTCCAGAGTCCTCCATGCGTGCTGGAATGACAAACACACATGGAAAGCATGGGTGATAAAACAAGATATATGCATTCAAGTCGACAAGGGCATTTTTTGTAAATTAAGTGACACTGTTTCACCTTACTGTTAGGTATGTTTGACCGTGCAGGAAGCATTCGTGCATTTAGGAATATTTGTATGAAGCGTACATAATTCTTTACCGACATGGCTGTTATATCGCAGATTCGCTATGCTTTTGTTTACAACCATGGTGATCTCGGACATGTGCTTAGGGATGAAGTGGGCGAGTCCGGTAAGGTTTCATAGAAATAATGAGCACATGTAGAAATTGTATTTCCCCTGCAGATCTGGTAGGTGATGTGGACGATTTAGTGTATATATTTAGCATTCAGTGGCGTTACTGTCTTACAACGGGCCTTCGAGTGAACATCGTGGTGACTGCCTAGGACATGTTGTGTTGCGAGATCAGAGCTTGAGGTTTGAACCTAGATCGAAGCACCCAGGGTTGACTAGTAGGCATGTGGTGATTAGTCATCCACGTGTTGTCCTGGAAATATTAGTAGTGCTAATGTTATGCAAAAGCGTCTCAATGCTGTTAATGACAATCACCACAGGTCTTTTCACTGAAGAGTTAGCCAACCGCCCCCAAAACGTGGGGTGGGTAGAGGAATGACCTATGGAAATCTCAGGTGGGGAGGAAGGAGGTCAGGAAAATGATTGAGCTCCAGGCCAGAATCCTAATTTAAAAGGGAAAAGAGAGGAGATTTACTTTCACCGTTGTGAGGTCTCCACGCACAGCGTTTGGGGGGAGATGGGAAAGGAATCTTTACTCATGGGCACCTCATCGGTTTTAGTTCTAGGGGCACATGCTAAGAGGACAATCTTGCTCAAGTTCACCTGTAAATGAATGTGCCCTAATATGGCCAGAAGAACCACATTAATTCAAAACCAGGAAAAATTAATTGTGACCCAATAGGAAAGGACGTGTGATGCTCGGAGTCCGAGAAAGATTCTGTGTGAGAAATTTATTATTTATTGGGAGCTTCAATAAACCTTTTAGCCAAGGACTGCCTAACAATATGCACAAATAAAAAGGCCAATTGAAAATAAATTCAGAAAAGGTCAAACACATATAGAATGCAAAATGGTTTGAATCTAGAAAAAAGGACAAAGGACGTAAGAGACGGGCAATCATTAAAAGCAAGTAAATAGGAACAGAAGGGTGCACCTGCTCAAAGGAGCAAAACGCAAGATCGGAGGCAGGTGAAGTAGTAGAGCAAAGCAAAGGTTCAATTGATGTTCAAAGAGTAAGAGTGTTATGATAGAGGAAAAAAACTAAAAGGGTGACCAAATGTGGAAAGACAATGAATTATAAAGAAAATGTAATTTGAAGTGAACACAGTGGGTATCAAAAAGCAAGTGGAGATCAAGTAAGAAAAGAAGGGAATATTTCTAAAGATCATCTATAAACTCTACAGCAAATTTTTGAGGACTCTGGGGAGTTGCATTTGAATTACTTTTTAGAGAAGGAAACAATAGTTTCAGGCAAGCCAAAACTTTTTTTCTGATCGATATTTATAACATCAGCTTCCTCCCGTTTACAGTATTCACAGATGCCAGACTGTATCCAGTGAATTTGACAGGGGGTGTTGTATGACAACCCGGTGACTCTGTACACCCCAAAAGACTTAGAGCAGAACCATAAAATTCTCCACCTCTGTCCGTTGACGTCCGTTCTTTTCTTTCGAAACCCTTTGACACAGATCCTGAACTGTGCTCTCAACTTCTACAGTATTCTAGCAATTACATCTTCACCAAATATGGCATGATTCAAGCAAGACTCAGATGTTGGTCATAGTCCCACACAACATTTGTCCTTGGTGCTTGGGCTCCAGTTATGACTGAGATAAATGTGTCCTCATCTTCTGAAGGCTATCTGGGAGGGGAAACTCTACATCTCTGAACATAAGAAGTGATTGAAACATAAGTCCTGCTCCAAGTTGCAGATCGTTCATGATCTCAGTTAAGAGCCTGGTACTGCATGGAGTCCTGTTCCCAATCGAAGTCTTTAAAAAACGTGGTGTACGCACTGGAAAGCTAAGAAGGGCTTGACCCCAACCCATCAGTTGAAATTAGATGAAAAGATGCGATGTTGTCAGTCAAAAGATCATACCCCACAAGTGTCTTTTGACTCCAATACAGTCCCGCAACTAGTTCTAGTATACACCGAATTCCCCCAGCAGTAATCGACCACACAGCAAACAGCAGCCTTCAAGTGGTGTGGGATAGAAACACAGAATTCAACAGACATAGTAATATCACTACATAATGCTAATAATTTAGTCGGTGCCTTTGCCTTGAAAAATAAGTATGTTAATGCAGCTGTAGCTAAATACCACACTTAAATTACAATTTTACGGAATGAAAGCCAGACCTCTCTAGCCTGTCTCAAATTAGAGCTCTATGTAAAAATGTCTTTCTCTGATAGAGACATCTAGATGCAGATTCCTTACTGTAGAATATTCCCCAGCGTCAGACTGAATCGGCAAATGTTTGGTGAGTAGTACCCCTTCACGCCTGTAGGGATCATCGATTAGCTCTGTGTGGTGTCATCAGCGTCGTCCACGCCAGAAGTGATGCATGTGTGGTGCCTGTACACATCATTTGTTTTCTTTCCGCGCCAGTCAACGCAGATGTGAAGAAAAGCTACCCCATTCACTTTTTGACTGACCTTTTTTCGATCCTTTTGTCTAAGATTGTTTAGACTTTGTCTCCTGGTGTGAAAGATGTCCACAAGAAAGACAGGTTTAAAGCCATGCGGTGCTTGTCATCGGCAGGTGATGGACCCCCTTATGGTTTGTCTCTGTTGTCTTGAGCGAGACCACGACACCAAGACATGCGAGGACTGCTGCACCATGCACCCTATGGCCCTGAGGGAGTGGTCCCTCAATCTCCTCACAGCCCGATGCCAGATCTTGGCCACGAGAGAGGTCCTGAGATCATTCGCAAAGTTGGACCTGGTGAATGCCATCCCACTCCAAGTCATTGGTTAAGTCCCACAAAAAGAAAAAGAAGTCGAAGAGATCTTCAACGTCATTGGAAGTCTTCGAATGGGTCGCGAGCCTGTCAGCAGTTGAGGCTTAGCTCTGTGGTGGAGCCTGCACCTAGGCGGTCTCTGCGCCTTCTTGAATTTCGCAACCCCCTCCCAACTCAAGGAATTTTATGGGGTTATGCGCCTCTTTTTTTGGCGGTCTGATCCCTCTAGAGTGCCCACGGGTCCCGCTGATCTGGGACAGAACCCTACTGGTCTTCCTCTGGCAGATTCGCCCTCTGCACCAGTAGGGCCCCAAGGATCCATTAACGTTCAGGAGCAGTGCTGTTCGAGTGACCTCGACCTTCCCTGGCAGCACCCAGCAGTGACACTGCCACCATCATCCTTTTTAACTCCCGTGCAGAGTCGTACGTGCATTGTCCAAAGCCGGTTCTGGCGCCGACTGGGGGCATACTCCCTATATTGGAGCCAGTACCTTATTCATATGACAGTTCTAGATTGGGTGATAATTGGGAGGCATCTATGGACCCTTATGGATACCAGCCTTTAGAAGATCCCGAGGACAACTGATATGAAGATCTGGGACTGCCAGTGGACTGGACATCTCTCCAGACACTGACCTGGTCCCTCCCCCTACTGTGGCTACAGAGGAGGGCTCCTCATTTGCAGTGGTGGTGCTGGGGGCAACTGAGGTCCTGGACCTTAATCCACCCTCAGGGGCATGCAAGACAAACTTCTTGACGGAGGTGCTTCAGCCAGGTGTTGCCCCCACAGAACTGCTACTTGCATACAATGAAGCTCTTGCTGACCCCCCTACTCAAGACCTGGTCTAAGCCCTGCACAGGGGCTCCTGTGCATTTAATAATTTCTGCCACCACCGCCCTGCCTCAGGGGACCCCAGTTTTCTCACCCAGTACTCCATCCAGTAGAGCTTGGTGGTCCACACCTCCAAAGTTTACCCTACATTCCCTACCACTCGACTGGATATGCAATCCAAAAGTCTGGATACCTTTGGGAAAAAGATGTTCTCTTCTACCAGCATGACACTACGGTTGGTGAACACCTCTTGCCTCATTGGCTGATACTCCCAAACGATCTGGGATTGGGTTGCGCAAGTACTGCCCATGGTCTAGGAGGAGGTCTGAGCCATACTCTCTCAAGCAATTGCTGATGGGAGGGATGCAGCCAAGATCACTACAGGCTCGCTGGGCAGAGTGATTTAATTATTGGTGGCCCTTAGGCACCACGCCCAGTTGCCAACCACTGACTTTTCGGGTGATGTCCCAGCATTGTTCATGGTAATGCCCTTTGATGGCTCCCAGGAGTTTTAAGAGAAAGTGGAGTGAGCACTAGAGCCCTTTAAGGACAGCAGAGCTACTGCCAGGTCCTTGGGCCTTTCCATGGCCCCTCGCCAACCCCAGTCCACCTTACACCCCTTTTGTGGTAATGGGGGGGGGGTCTTCCAACCGCATCTTTACATACACAGCCACCCCAGCCAGCCAACCGCACAATATTTTCGTGCCTGAGAACTCAGTTCACACAGACCACGTGGGACAGGCAGCCAGAGGTCAAGCCAGTCCAACCCCACCAACTGCATACGTGTAAAATCCTTTAAGCTTGCCCTCTGACCATCATGGGCATCCAGTGGAAGGCAGGATGCGCCATCACCTGCACCACTGGAGGTCAATAACATCCAACTGTTGAGTCTTTGCCGCTCGTTCAAAGGGGCTTCTCCCATCCCTTTGTGACCACTCACCCATGCCACCTACTTATGACAAGCTGACTGAGGGCGACCTCTCCTTGATCCGTCAGGGGTGTTTAGCTCTTCAGACCAAGGGAGCTATAGCGAAGGTGCCGGCATCAGAAGTAGGTCATGGTAGCTAGTTCCGCTACTTTCTGGTGCCAGAGGCCGTAATATTCTAGACCTGCACCTTCTCAATCTCTTCCTGAAAAAGGAGAAATTCAAAACACTTACGCTAGTCCTGGCTGCCCTGGACCCAGTAGACTGGATTGTATTGCTGGACTTACAGGATGCATATTTTCATAACCCTGTCCTGCTTTTCCACAGGTGTTACCTGCGGTTCACGGTCAACTAAGAGCACTTTCAGTTTGCTGTGCTTCCCTTTGGCCTTGTCCAAGCCCCTTGGGAGTCCACGAAAGTGATGGCTGTAGTTGCAGCTCATCTGTGGAGGTCAGGGATTCCAGTCTTGCCTACATCGACCATTGGCTGTCGAAGGCGGCCTTGTTGAGGCAGTCGTCTCCCACTTTCAGACTATGGCGAACTTTCTGCACTCGCTGGGGTTCACAATCAAAGTGCCGAAATCACACCACAATCCTTCTTAGATGCTCCCTTTCATTGGAGGTGCTCTGGACATAGTGCAGTTTTGGGCCAATCCTCCCAAGTGGCGAGTCCAGGATATTCAGGATATGATACTCATGTTTGGGCCTTTATCCTGGATTTCAGTGAGGCTGATTCTGAGGCTGTTGGGCATCATGGTCTTCTGCATCATTCTTGTGATACATGCCCGCTGGCATATGAGGGTTCTGCAGTGATACCTAAAGTTCCAGTGGGCACAGCATCAGGGGAATCTCTCTGACATGCTCCAGATCTCGGAGAGAATTGCAAAAAAAACGGCAGTGGTGGCTTACAAACTGCAATTAGGTCAGTGGCGGACCCCTCCTCCTTCTCCAACCAGAGCTGTTTGTAGAAACAGATGCATCACTTCTGGGTTGGGGCAGCCATCTAAGCGAGTTGAAGATCAGAGGACTCTGGCGTAATCTAGACTCCACATCAACCTGTAGGAGCTTTGAGTGATCCGGTTGGCATTCAAGGCCTTTCTTTCTTCAATCAGGGGAAGGCTGGTACAGGTGCTCACAGACAACACCACCACCATGTGGTATTGCAACAAATAGGGCAGGGAAGGGCCATTGACCCTTTGTCCAGAGGCACTGCGCCTCTGGATGTGGCTGGAACACCAAGGCATATCCCTGGTGATTCAACACCTGGCGGGCTCTCTGAATCCCAGAGCAGACTAAATCCGCTGTCGATGCCTAGTAGATCACAAATGGCATCTCCACCTGGAGTTGGCGCAAGGTCTCTAAAGAATGGGGAGAAACATGGTTCGATCTGTCTGCCTCTCTTGAAAACACGCATGTCAGCAGTTTTTCACACTGGAGTTTCAAAGGTTGCGTCAGCTCACAAAGGTCCTGTCCTGAATATCTGTCAGGCAGCAACGTGGGCTTCCCTGCTCACGTTTACGAAGCACTACTGCCTGGACAGTAAGGTCCAGCTAGTTGGTCATTTTGCCCGTCCGGTCCTACAAGACTTTCTAGTCTAATCTGTATTGCAGCCCCACCTCCGAGGAGATATTGCTTTGGTATCTATACTAAAGTAAGGTATCTGCGGTTATAAGTCTCTGCCAGGTGAACAAGTTCTTACCTTCGGTAACGCCTTACCTGGTAGAGAATCCATCTGACTGCAGATTCCTTACCAAATTTTCCATCCTCCCCTCTGTGCGAACGGATTTCAGAGTAAAAGGTTGTTCCACTTTTAAGGGCCCTAGTTTAATGCCTTCTGTTCAGTGTTGTTTGTGGCTCTGCGCTTCTGGCATGAAGAGACTTGAAAAGACACTGATGCAGCACGCTCGGGTGGCACCTATATAGACACCACACACGTCACTTCCGGTGAGGACAATGCCGTGCAAAGCCCAACAATGCCACCTACCGGCACGCTTGAGTACTACTTATCAAAAATTTCCAGATCCTCTCTGACACCTGGGGAAATTGTGAGGTAAGGAATCTGCAGCAAGATAGAGTCTCTAACAGATGAGGTGTTACCAAAGGTAGTCATTTGTTCAATAATGTTAACAATGCACAGCCCCTGTTAATGGGTTTTGTCGCAAAGTTGAAAATACAAAGCCCCCTTCACATGAGCTGGACTTCCAGAGCTTATAACTCTGCAAAAACTGCACGTATTTGGATACAATTGTTTAACCGAGTTCAATAGCGCCCGTCCACCTCATGGATTCTCTCCAAGTCATGAACGACAAACCTCACAGTCTCTTTGAGTTGACTAGGTAACACTAATTAGGTCAAGAGTGTACAGTGGGTCGACCAAACGTCCTTACAGGCGCTGATCCTGCCCCGGGTCGTCAGTCAGTGTAGATTTCAGATTGTACATCCTGTCATGCACTGGAACTTAGAGACCTCTTCTCGTAAGATAGCACAGACCGCTTGCAGATCTGAAGAGGCCTTCAAGCAGCTGGTTCATATTACAGAACGTGCCCCAGGGGCGCAACGGACATGTGGGCCTGCTTTGCCCGCCCCGGTGCTCGTTGGTAATATGTCTGCGGCCCCGTCTGTAATACTGAAAGTGCTGGTACGCATAGAGCACCAGTGCTTTCTCAAGAGGGCATTTCCTTATTTGCATGGGGGCGTTGCCCCATGCAAATGAGGGAGTTCCTTTCCCTCCGCCCATGGTGTATTATAGACACGTGCGCAGAGTCAAAGAAACTATCAGTGCGCCCCCTGATAGCTGTTCTCTGGGGTTGGTAAAGGGGTCGCAGGCGGGTGCAGTCACTCCCTTTACCCGCCTGCAAGGGGATCTCTCTCCCCTCTTGAAAGTGCAGGCAGGTTGCCGCCTGCACAGAAACACAGAGCAGCTTTTAAACAACACCTCCATGTTTCTCTTGAATGCAGTGCGAGTTCGCAGCTGTCCTGAGGGCAGCACATTCTACATGATAGGGCACACTTTTCCTGTTTACACCTGGCACATCTGCTTAAAGGTGTGCCAGTGCACCCTATCTATAATAGGGCTGCTGGTGTCCTTCTAGGCAGGCTCTCCTGGGCAGGGCAGTCTCTAGCAATCCTTTTCCATAGAAGGCAAATCTCTCCATCCTTTAAGCCAGTTCACATATCCATGGAGGAATATGGATACATGGTCTGTTTCCAGCTTGATAGGGGAGCTCATAATCCGAGACCATAGTCCTCGAATACAACAAACTTCTCAGCCATACTAGTGTTGCAGTACTTATCCCCACAACTGACCAATCGGTTCTGGTGGTGCTTTTGAATTTTGAGGGCACAACCAGTGGAATTGTTCATTGCCACCACATGTTCACCGCACTCTGGAGAACTGGACATTTAAACTCTCACTTGGGATAGTTTCAGCTGTCTAACTATTTTTGTTTAGTCCAGCCAGACTGCCCATTTGTTACACTGTTACAAACAGGAGGATGTGGTAATACGAATAGTGCCCGACTGTGAAAAAGGAAGCAAAACTTGATGGAGAGAAACTGACCCCCACCACAAATACTGCATCCCGTCTACAGAGAGGGAAGAAAACGAATGTTCAAGTGCTTTCCTACCTCAGCACTGTCACCCTAGAGCCCTCCATTTTATATCACTATTCACACACCTTGCCAGATACGCACACAGGTTTGACACTCCCACTTAAAGAGTGAGGTAAAAAGGACTGTTAGTTCACTAAAGTCATTGCTCTCACCACTGTCTCCCAAAACCTGGATAGAGAGGACAGTAGTCATTCTCCTAAATAGGGGTGTCCTTCAGGTGTCTCCTCAAATTCAGAACCGTGATCTGGGTTTTCAGAAAATGTAAATGGGATATCCTTCAATTAACTAATGTTGTGCGATTGTCATGTTTGCTGGAGTAAAAGGAAAAAAAACACACAGAGACTACAGGAAAATGAGACAAGAGAGACCTGCATACTGTCCAGAGCCGTGCAGGGGACTTTTGCATACACATTTTGAAAAGTCGGAAAATATGTGTCTTCAAGGAGAGGGGTATAGGAGAATAAAAAGCACTCATTATCAAAAGTAATGACAAAGCTGCTGGCAGAAGAGAAGTGGAGAGAGGGTGTTGAAAAAACGAAAGCAGAAAGGACAGATGTTTGGGGACGGAAGGAGACTAAAAGAAGATCTTGGTGTGAGGAGGGTTCATCAGAGGTGGAGCTTTGTCCCAAGACTGGATGGCAGCAAGTGCTAGGAGAGGAAAAAAACAGGAGAGTCAAGCAGTATGACCAGTAAGAAAATGGAAATGGGAGTCTAGGAGGTAATCAAGTCACGAAGCGAAGAAGTGCAGAGAGGTCAAAGCAGCTTGAGGTGGATCTTTGAATGATGCCTGTGGAGAATTGGAGGTGGAGTAGTGAGCCTCGAGCAGAATCATGGACATTCTGAATCTCCTTTACTTTCTTTGTGTGTCCCGGGGTAGCAGCTCTATCAAGTGATGGCAATCTGGACATTTTATAGGAGATGTTGGATTCTAGTGGGTCTGAAGGATCTTTTGCCAGGTTTGGAAAAAGTAAAAAAAAAGTAAAAACTGTATAGTAATTTACTGATTCTGGCAGTAAAGTGTTCTCTTTGATCAAAGACCTGTTTTGCCATCAGATATGATCTCTTATGAATGGAACTGTATTCTCCTCAGTGGTGTATTTGACCGCCGTGTCATTTTTTTTGCTGTACCATAAGCATGCCTATAACACTTTATTCTACTAATCTACTATAGCTCAGACTCTGGATTCTGTTGCTTTTGTCTGCATTGGTTTGGAGCGCTCTCTGTCAGTTCAAAAATCCCAAAATGACTGTCTGGTTTCATGGAGCTTTTTTTTATCTCTTCTATTCCAGTCCTGGTTCCTCTGACGAGATCTTCACACAGTACAGAAAAGAAAACAAAATACAAATCTCTTTGTGATATAATCAAGCTAATACGTCGCCATACGACATCCTGGGCCTTTTGCTGAAGGTATCAAGGAGGGGAAACCAGATGCAATGCCTGCGACGAGGGGGAAAACGCAATTCAACAACCAGATGCAATGAAATGGAATTAAGAAGTGAAATTGTAAATAAATTGGGTGACATCAAGAACTGAGAGGGGAGGTAGAACTCTTCATTTTCAATGAGGATACTTCAGGTCTGCAAACAAGACAGAACGAGAGAGGAGGAACAAAACTCTGCATCGCATCCACCATTGGAAATTATTTTTTGTTATCTCCACAAGTAGGAAAAGGTCTGGTTGTGTCACATCACATCAGCACTGTTCAAAATGTGCATTTAGGGCAGTCTTGTGTTTGGTGGAAGAGATTTTGGTAGGTGTCGGAATATAATCTATTATTTTTTCTGAGGATCAGTCGATGAGATTTAAAATAATAGCTCTTGTTTCCTAATTATGCAAGATGCTTAGGAATTATGCAGTGAATATTGTTAACTTGACTGAACATCCAATTTGGTAGAAGAACATTGTGGATAGCAATTGTTTTTAATGTCCATGTGGTGTTTCTCAAAGTCCTTCATCTCATCCTGTTCTCAGAAGCATTCTTATTTTTCATGGCTTCTCCATTTCACCCTCACGTAGACCCTCGGGTCTGCTACCTACCAGGTTAATCTCGCATGAGATATGCAAGTGCTCATACCTAGATTGTATTTCTCCCCTTCCTGCCTTGTACCCTGCTCATCCACCAGCTCTTTTTGTTGTTCTTGGCCTTGGTCACTGTCCCCTTCCCGCCACCATCTTGCAGCAATTGATGGCGGAAGCATGCCTCTGCAGACTATGGAGGTGCAGACATCAGCCTCCTTGATTGCACGTCCCTTAAACCAGGCTTTCCTATTACGGATACTTGGCTGTAGCTGTGCAACAAGGACCATAACAGCATTGGTTTTTCTGAAGGAGATTGCCAGATAGCCCCTTTCTGCTGAGAAAGCGACCACATTTGGTCTCGAACATGAGATATTTTCATCTAACACCCATTCCCTTGAATCTGGTTGCTTTGCCCCAGCCTGTGTGCTCTCTGGCCTTACGAACACGTTCTTTACTATGGAAGCTCCCATGAACTGGTTTTCATGAAAAAAGGTGTCACGGCCCACCATGAATAAGCGGTCTGTGCGTTTCTGTATCCTCACTGCAAGCCTGGTGGCGCTCTAAAGCGTGTCCCTAGACATCCCCATTATAAAATCAAGCAGCACAAAAGTTCCCACACTTACTATCTAAGTTTATCAGGCAGTAGTTTAATGGTAAAAGTGCCTTTTCGGTTAAAGGCATGACAGGGACTCCTTCCCAAAATGATGGCCAGCAAACCTCACCTTCGAAGCAACCATTAGAAACTATCTCTTTTGCCTGACTCATCTGCTGTGAGCCGTGTTTCTTTGCCACTCTAACATTGCCTTTGCTTCTTCACCCAAATCATCAGAATTTTTGACCTGCCTCTTGCTAATTCTTTGGCAATGTCTGTCTTCTAAATACCACTCCACACTGCCTCCCACTGAGATATCGAGTTTTTTTTCCAATGGCTCTAAAGTCGTCCTCATATAGCCATGTACCTCATCACTTTACCATTCAAATTTAGGTTATTACTTCTGAGATTGTCATGCAAATTATCAGTAGATGGTGTTTGATGAAAGTGTACTTTGAAGGTAGAGGGGGAGGTAATCCGTTGCTAAAATAGAGGTGGGTTTGAAGGAAAGAGTAAAAATAAAATACTACAAAAATACTACACATGCTCTCACCAAACACAAGATGTGTATCATTCTATAAATGCAGGACAAATATTTTAGAGCCACCGATAAATCAATTAACACTCCTAGTTCCTTGGCCATTATCAAAAATATTCACTCTACTTTTTGCAACACCAGTAAAATGTCTTCTGAAATACTTGGATGGACATCTTAGACCTTGTCCAATAATAGGGACCATAGCAAGAAGGATGATGCTAAGTGCCTCCTTATGTTTGGATCCCTCAGCGCAAGCACATCCAGTTTACTTCGGTAAGACTTCTAGCTCCAATTGGCAACGGGGCAATTGGCAGTAGTTCCCTGAAAGTTTCTTTTCACTGAAGCACCAGTGCCTGCGCTGGGCATTTCCAGCTTTCCTCTTCAAGAACCTTTGTATTCCATGCTTGTCTTTAGGCCAGACCTTACACTCGAGGCTTTCCAGACCTTGGAGATAAAGTGGGTCATTCCCCATTCTTCTGTGGGTCAGACACACCATTTGAGGCAGTGCTGTGCTACAAGTTAAGAATGTTCAGTCAGAAATTGCAAGTTTATTTCTCCAGTGGATGCGACAGCAAAGGTTTTATTGCTTGACTTAAATGTGCGGTGACCGTGGCTGGAAGGGTCATTAGAGTGAGGCACATTGTATTTTCTGTCTGAGCCTCAGTTTGATCCTACGTGGCACCTTTGTGGCGTAGGGGCATCTGTCCCTGTTAACTGTACAGTCCCTTTTCTCATACTTGGTGTCCCTTGTAATGTCAGTCTATAGGAGACCTTGTTACATGCACAGCCCCATCTCACACCTGATGTCCCTAGTAATGTCGAACTGTAGGTTGATGTCAATGTCCGTGAGTTAACTGCACAATCCTCTCTCACAGTCGATGTTTCTTCTAAGGCTGGTCTATATGTCGGAACACTAGCTCTTGTGTTACCTGATGGCGGCGTCACAGTGGAAATTTTGCGCAAAGTGTCAAGATTTCTGCCAAAAGATGCCCCTCACTCATATTGCAGAGAGTGGCCAGAGCGGAGTTTGGGGGCTCTTTCTTGGGAAAAGCAAATTCAGCCTCCCGTCAGTGGTTTTCTATGTTTATTTCAAACAGTTTTCTAGTTGAAGAAGACTTTCATAACCTGTTTTCTGGCAGGAATAAGGGAGAGCAGGGTGGGAAGTCATCAACACAGCCCAGTGCTGTAGTTGAGGGTCTTGGCATCGTAATGTCACATTTAAGCTAGGTAGACTTTGGTTTAAAAACCTGACACATGAGGGTTTCACCTCAAAGAGTCTACTCACTTCACTACTTTTATTTCTGTAATAGGTGTAATAATCATCAGATACCACAATTAGTCCACGTCTACAGGACACGGATAATTAATTAAAATATATATACATATCTATATATATGAAAAACTGCTCATTTTGTATCCTGCTAAAGAGATTACTGGTGTGGGTGCGGCTGTTAGGGATAGGATTTGAGATTGTGTTGCCACTGAAGACACAAACGAACAAAATAAAACACATAGTAGTCTCCTCTGCCACCTCCTCATATAAATACATAAGCGCACTTCTTTCCTGACTATGAGTGTGCTACCCCAATCCTCTTTTCTCCCCCTGTTGCCCCACTCAGTTTTCCGGGACCCCCTTCATTGCCCCCAGTGCATGATTCAGCTCTGAAAATATTGCTTCACTGCCATTGGTCCTACAACATGAGGAGGCCCAGATAATGTGCTACCTGGGAAAGTCTCACTGCTATCAGAGTGTTGTCCTCTGCTGCCTCTTCCCTCATAATTCTGTCTGCACCTGACTTCATCCCAATGACAATTATGTGTTAGCATAACTACTTGGGTAATATAGCTATTTCAAAATTGATACCTTTGTGGACTCATTGCCCTTGTGTTTGAATAGTACCTTGAATTGCTGATAAATCAAAGTAGCCACTTTACTACTGTTCGAGCTTGAGGATGACTTTGAGCAAGAGAGAAAAATATCAACTTTGGGGAAGAACAGATAACAAGGAATTAGTTAATTGCTCTGAATTTGCCAGCTAGAAATATTATCATGTTTGGTCTTGGTGCGCCCTCTCTCAGCACTATGGAAAAATATACCAGGTGTTGCCGTTAGCTTATTTGAGAATTGGGTCATTCCTGGTTTCTCCACATCACTGACCTACATTACAGCGGTGTTTGACTCCTTCGCCCATATCACTGGCTGTAGATAATACAGTAGTGTTTGACACTTTCCCCACTGCACTTTCTGTATATAATACAGAGGTGTTTGACTCCTTCTCCCCCTCACTGGCCATTCCCCATCCTCCGGCATCTCACTTATTCCACAGTCATTCCTAGTGGTACATATTGATGTGGCGCTATGACTATTCCAATCACTTTTGACTTGTCATCTTTAGGCCAGACCTTTCAAATGAGTGGCCTGGTGGACTTTGCTTTATAGAAAGAATTCACATTGCATCATGCCATTGTGGCGGTAGGGCTGTGACCTTCTATGGCACTATATGTGTTCCCACTGATCTGGCTCCCCCATTTTGTCAGCTCATCGCTGGATATGTTTCCAGCTTTTGCAGTCCTTCCCATCTCTGTTTTTATCTCTAACAATCTCTTGCAAACAAAACTCAGTAGAGCCACCAACAGAACAATTCTCACAACCCAAGGAAATAACACAATCCATGTAAAGTAGGTCTCCACCACCAGTATCGAACAACCACCCCCGTTCCATCCTCTCGGCTCACATTGGTGTATGGAAACACCACTGTCCCGCCAGTGATTGCTTAACTCCCCTGAAGACCCACCTACACTCACACTTCAGCCTCTGCAAAAAGGCTGGCCTCATTTTGGCCTGAGCGTTGCTCCTCTGTTATATTGCGACGAGAGATCAAGCATCGCCTGGAGTATTTTGTGGTTGAAACAACAATCTTCATTTTCTTGTGTTTTTCATGTAAAACGGTCCATCTCTGAACACAACTAAAGGTCTCTGTGTGACAGTTGATCTCCATTGACTGGTGTGCAGCGGGTCAAATCCACATAGCCTGGCTTTACCCAAGACCGGTTGCATATCTAACTGCAAGATTTTGGTACGGCCTCGGTCTTGAATGCAGTATATAAAAGAAATAGAAATAAGACTCCTCAGTTGCATTTGAGACTTTTCAAAGGGTTATGTGGAAATCTTCAAATAATCATGGAATCATTCAGCAGCTGCTGTGCACCTCGATCTGATGCTTATTTGCACTTTTTTAGTTGTTTTTTGTCAGGTTCGATAATTAAAGGCATCAGTCGTATCTGCAGTTGCACTATCCGACCCCACCACTCCTCATCACCAGCATTAAAGGAGCAACGCCAGGCCAAATGCAAGGCTCTGCTAGTTGATGGCGGTCTATTTAGAGATCCCCCACCTTTCACCAGAGCCACCCTGAAGCCCCCTTTAAACCTATTTTTTCACCAACCACTTTCTTTAAGAAAAGGATCAAAAAATGTATACAAAAAGTTTTTTAGAATCAACTGTCCACATAGATGGTGCGGTCTGAAACAAAATTAAGAAAGATTATTGTACAAAAATAGTAAAATATAAAAAAAACTGAAAAATATTTCTTTAAAAAAAATCAAAAAACAAAGGGGTGAAATTAAATAAGCCTTTTTTTCAAATGAGCCAAGTGCAAATGTTTCGGATAGCTTAATAACTTTGTATGTTAGAGATTGTTAAGATGAAGAAGAAAAAAATCTATTTTTGTTTAAAAAAATAAATGAAGTCCTGATGCCTAGGGGACTCTAAATAGCTTAAGCAAAACCAGCCTTTTAAGATGGGCACAAGTTTTCTTTGTTTTCTTATATATATATATATATATATATATATATATATATATATATATATATATATATATATATATATATATATATATATATATATATATATTACTTGTTTTTGTGGGAGGGCTGAAGGAATAATTTACAGATAGCAGTAAAAATATTTGGAAATAAAAATGATGGTGCTGTCTAAGTTTTAACAAAACAATGCATTCAGTTCTTTACATAGGTTATAAACCAATCTCATGTTATTCGTCAAGCACGTTTCTAAGGAAAACCCACGGAAACCCACAACTTTTTCTTATTTCTTTTGTGTTTAGTTAAAGGGACAAAGGAGCACTATCGTTAGGGCAGCAAAGCTGTACAGCCCTGTCGGAAGCATCGTTTGGGGATTCTGCCAAGTGAAGATGGAATATGTTTTTTTGTGGGGAGTAGAGGAGAGGGTTCAACTTGGCATGCCACTGCTTCCCTTATTTCTACCAAGTTGCAGCGTGCAGTCACTCCCACAGCCTGTCCCTGTTCCTTTAATGTTTAATGCCTTTTATACCATCAAAATGATCCCCCCCGTCTCAGCTCCAACTTCATTTTTAATTATTTTCAGGGTAAAAACTATCCCCAAGACACTGTTCTCAAATTGTTAAAGACTATATATATATATATATATATATATATATATATATATATATATATATATATGTGTGTGTGTGTATATATATATATATATATATATATATATATATATATACATACATACATACATACATACATACATACATATATATCCCAAGATCAGTAGCTATAATTTTTATTTTGGTGCAGACATTTTTTACAGGATGAGTTACAAATCTGTAGAAAAAAGAGAAAACAATTAGTCTGCCATGCCTGCTATTTCACAGCTAGGTTAGCATTGTGGAGAATGTATTCCTGGATGGGAGGACTTGATAATATACTTATACTTGTGAAGTTTGTATATTTAAGGAAGCATGATTTAGATGTCTGTTCCTTTGAATAAAGTCTCTATCTTAGTAGCTTACAATTCGTTTCAAGTCTGTGATTCACTCTTTCATTCTTCCAAGGTAGCTAGGAGGGCCAATTGTCCTCAAACATCATGCAGACATGCTTTAGAAAGAATCTTCAAATTCCTTACCAGGTTCAGTTGGACTGTGTTGTATTAAATATTAATATTTCCATATACATTCTCAGAGTCTCAATACATTATGCAGTGGGATTGGATAATGACTCCAGTAACCCGGTTAAGTGGTCTTCAGCAAGCTGGGGTTTAACTCTTAATTTTAATCATCTTTTGTATTACTCCATTTGCTGACGTGCTAGACTTTTAAAAAACCTCTGGTGAGTCCCTATGTGAGAATAACAGATTTGCTGCCAGCAAACATTTATATGAACGCTTTATTGTCATTGTTTATTGCCCACATGCCTCTCAGAGGTACTATTGTGACAATCAAGCCCTTTCCTTGAACTATGGCCTTAAGCACGGCAAGGGTTTTGCAATGCAAAACTCTTAGGGTTTGTGTTAGTCAGTTCTGAGGGTTTTATCTGCCTGACTCAAACGGGTGTTTTTTTCTTTCTTCTAAGCTGTGTAAGTAGCACCTGTTATTTTGGTTGCCACGAGTTTTCAACTAACAACGTTGAGCTGTCTTCAATGTATTTTTTGCATTGAGCCTATCAAACAGACTTCTCGAGGTCAAGCTTGGATGTGCAAATAATTTGGACACACAGACTAGCAAGAGAAAAATGTGAAGGTATACACCCTGGTTCTTGGTGACATACACAAGAATAAGTATAAACTCCAAACAGAAGCAACTGTGCCCATAAAAGAGCTCAGTATGCCCAAGGGTCGGATGCAAAACCTCTACTTGACCTGTAGATCACTGGATTTTGTCCCAGAGGTTGCCTCAGTTTTTTATCTTTGAAGGTCAATAAAATAAGCACCTTTGAGTTGTGCACTAGAATAACCTAGCATTAGCTCAAGTCAACCCGTCCATATAAATGGTTGACATGATTAGGGATGCTTTTCCCACCATTGGCTCACTGAAATAGCCATCAAGAACAACAAAACTATGCAATGGTTTGATATGATTTCCATCCCCGTCGGCAGATGGAACTGTTTGACCAGCACATGTGTGGCCTGCTTTGAAAAAGAAAGGATTTCGGGGGCAAGCAGGTGTGGGGGATTCCCTCGACCTGATTAAGGAATTGCCAGCCCCTTCAGCTTCGGAAAAGTATAGAGATCGTGTAGAGCATCTCCTGGGAAGAATATAGCCGCAAATTGCCTTACTCTAAATCACCTTAAACTGGGCAGACATCACAGTGCCTTTTTTTCCTCCCAGGGATTGAAGAATAACAGATTCAGCCAAAAGGACGTGCAGAGTTGTTCACTCCCTCCCACCCTTCCTCCACTGTCTCTTCCTACTTCCCATCACCAGCAGTCAACAAAGGAGAGGAGAGGCAGTTGTCCATGAAGGATGGAAGTGATCTTGAACTGAATGTGGCAGTGAGAAGGAGAACGTCTTCACTTTGTCAGCCATCATCACTGTGCAGCAAAAGCTATACTTGAGTACTCTTTTTTTAATGCAGCCGGGGTACATGTGGGCAGTCATAGTGGTTACATCAGGTTACCGTCATACAAAGATCTCGAAATAGCTAATATTTGTTCCGTTTTGTTAGGTGTCAACATTTTTACTTCAAATTCCATTTACAGATCAGTGTATTTGACAGTTTGAAAGCATGTCTTCCATCTCAGTCCCCAATGCATTCACACACACATGTAAATAGTACTTTTTTTTTAGCTGCTTTCCTAGACTACTTCTCCATGCCAATTAAAGTTGTCTGTTTTTTTGCCGTTTAAAAAAAAAAAAAAACAGCACCAGCTCCTCAAAACATTCTTATTAAAATGTATGGGGTTTTCAATCCTTAGTTTCAGACACTACAAGGTGACCACATAACCTTGGCCTTCAACTCCCCTTAAGAACGTAATACTTCCAGTTCTTGCTTGGCATACCCCAACGATTCGTCCACATGGCTACAGCAGCAGCACCGAAGGCAAAGCCTTGCCTCTTTGAACAAGTTTCTTCCTGAGCTAAGAAACGCAGTATATACGTACAGATGATATATATATAGTACTAATGGAAATTGGTGTGCTTTATCTCGTCTTTTCCCCCTTGCTGTAGTAATTTCTTATGCTCTGTGTGCCCTTCTTTTCTCCTTGCTCTGCCCACCCACATCGTTGACCCCTTCTCTCCATTCCCTGCTTTCTCTTTCTCCCTTTTCTGCACCGTAATAAAAGTAGTTGTTGTCTGTTCTGTTTTTCACTGTGTTTTTTAGCAGGAATGCTGTTTTAGCTACATGTTATATTGTCCATAAGCTTTCCACAGTGTACGGTGTACCATTTGTACCATTGCTTGGTTTACTTCGGCTTTTCCATCGAATGGTTAATGTGTTATGTGAAACAAATGCAAATAAAAATGTTAAAAAAAACATTTCAAAAACAAAAAAAGCCCAAAAATATGTACAAAAAAATTGGTTGCGTTGGCCGACTGAAATGAAGCAGCACTTTGGGCAGAGCGATGGGTGGGGGAGACAAGGTCTAGGAAATGCAAAATACAGGATCGGGGGTGAAGGGAGGAACACGGAGTGGACCCCAACCTTCTGGAAAAACCCTGGATCATTCAATACAAGAAAGACCGTGTGCCACAGTAACTCTTTTCTCGTAGCTCTGGCAAAAGCCTCTTTCATCGATAAGCGGGAAAAAGGAAAAAAACACAAGAACGTTTGGTAGTGGGATTTCATGGGTCGAATGATTTAACGTAGCATTTATCATTACATTGTAAAGTTCTTACCCCTGTCGAGAGATGGGCGTCCGGTCTCAGGGCTCTGGCATCTCGCGTGCTGGTTGCCTTTGGCATCACCCTGCTGCATTTGTAAAAAAAAATTACCAGCAGCCACAAACCATTAGCTCATTGAGTGCCTTTGTTTCCTGCACTTTTCATAATAAACTGCGGGCAGTCGGCTTCTATGTTCCAGGGTACTAGGACCCAAAAGGTTTAACCAGTTAGTGTACAAGTTAAAAAAAAAAATAACATACATGATGCATAACGTGGCCCCAGAAAAAGAACAGTAAGTGGGGCAGAGTTGGTGTTTTGCTCCAGTATTGTTTTGTAACAAGCCACTCAATGCAGCTGTCAGTGGTTTGATGTCCCCAGTGCATTATTATTCCAGTTTTGATAATTTCTACTACTACATTCTTATCTGTTTTTTCCTTCCCTTAAGTCTTGGCTGTAATGCAATCAGGAGGCAAGCAAGGGATGTGAGTAACTTGTACTGCAGTTTTTTAGGGCAAAAGAGCTGAAACAAAGAACGCACTGAAGAAATGAACACCTTACCCAAAGTTGAATGCTGTTTGTGAAAGTTGCACCTTCTAATGCCATTCCAATGTAGGCGGCACCGTTGGCTATGAAGTGGTCCTCAGCATTTGTTTTGGTGAGGGATTCCACTGTTAACCTAGTGCACGTTCTTGAATAGCTAAGAAATACAATCGCACATACGATGATTTTTGCAGTACTGTGGCAATGACAGATTGCTGTTTTTTTAGTTTGCTTTTTGTTTCTTACTGAACAGATGGCCAAAAATGGTTGGACAAATCCAAACATGGACCGGCCATAGAAGAGTCACAGAGATTGGCGCCCTAAAGCCAAACCACTACAAACATACGATCTGTGATGTATCCACGGTGCAGGAGGAGAAGGCTTCTGAGGCATGGCAAGAGCCAGGAGTAAGAGCTACTAGGCCACATCTGACTTCAATCGTAGGACCCTGATTAAGCCCGACATGCGATCACTGGTTTCGTAAAATGTTTTTTTGCCCCCATCGATAGATCTGGCAGGCGGCACTCCCCTCCACCTGTACAAGCACCCCTGTAGTAGGAGGTCTTGCTCTAGGTTTCTGCCCGTGCAATCTCGCCCCTGTTCCTAGCACCTTCGCCTTCTCAAAGTGCTACTTACTGGTGGTCTCCACAGCAATGTGCATGTGTTAATTACATTTTTTCCATAATAAAAGTTTATAGAGCAGCGCCTTGTTTAACTGATTGAAATAAAGGATGTTCTTGACTGTACTTGATGTAGGTCTCTACTTATTGACACAGTCACCGTTGGACTAGGTCGTGCAGCTCGGAAGGCTTCTGGAAGCTGCTGTGTGTAATCAGTGCCTTGAAGCTAATGATATTTTTGGTACAGAGTCTGTAACCTGCAGGGTCGAATAGACTCTGGAGATTGACTCAAGATACAGGCCGGTCACTCACATGGCTGGACGGACTCAGAAAATGCCTAGTCTGTCACCTTTATGACCGGATGGGCTCAGGGAATGAATGCAGAGCTATAGAGTATGTCACCTCTATAAATACGGTGCCCCAGTAAACTGGGAATGGCAGATATACCCAGTCATCATTAAGCCTGCAGGAGGCTGTGGAGTACAGGAGGCAGTAGTAAAAAGGTCAGCTTCCTTTTGTCCTGCACATTTTTTTCCAAGCCTGTGCTGCAGTGCAAGTCCAATGTGGGCTTTAGGAGGCTAAACAATGTAGAGCCTGATGTGCCAAAGATGATATGATGGTATGGCGGCAACTCTGGAGTGTGTAGCCTAGACTCAATCGGAAATATCCCAGTGCCCAAAATTCCACCACTGAGTGGCACACTGTACTAACTGCATAGCTTGCAATACTTCACGTGGTTGGTATTACTGTTCACATGGTTCAGGCGCCATCGTAAGCAAAGCTGCTCAAACTGTATACCCTAGATAGTTCAGGATAAGTATAACCCCTGTCGTTATAGATTTATAATACATGGGATTCTGTAATCCCTGTATAAATGCTAGACTCTAATTTCTTTATAATCAGTGACTTGTGATGCACCCGGTCGCCAATTATAAAGAAAGTATGTCAGAACTCGACTATTATTAAGTTATTACAGTCTAGTTTTGATGACCTCGTTTCTCTATATGGTTATGGAACTCCTCAGACGCCACCGTAAGCAAAGCTGCTCGAACTGTATACCCTAGATAGTGCCGGATAAGTATAATCCCTGTCATTATAGATTTATAACACATGGGATTCTGTAATCCCTGTATAAATGCTAGACTCTACTTTCTTTATAATCAGTCACTTGTGATGCAGAAAATATGTCAGAACTCGACTATTATTAAGTTATTACAGTCGAGTTTTGACAACCTCGTTTCTCTATATGGTTATGGAACTCCTCAGTGACTTGCAATATCCTTATAATGTATCGCAAGGGTTACTTTATCCCATATATAATTGAATCTAGGGTCACTCGACAAGTAACAAAAATTTGAATGCAAGGTTTCAAGCGAGGAAACAGTGACAAGGAGAAATACGAAACAGTGACAGGGAACTGGCAGCTTTCACTGAAGAGGTTTTGTTTAAGAGGATGTACTATGATTGATGGGTCCTTCTTTCAGGTTTGGTTCAACATATATTACACAGGTTTCTAATTCTTTCAAGAATAAATAAGTGGAGAAGACTAGGATGAGGATTAGATTTAAAAGACAGCTAGCCAGCCAGTCTGGGTTTGTCTATATGTCTCGACAGCCTTTCTTTCCCCAACATTGGATATTTCAATAACTCACATGCTTGAACAATTCCCCATTTTCAAGCTGGGAATCCCTGGTAACTTTAACTAGCAGTAAGCAGTGTTAGAATGAGCATAGGCCTCAACAACAGTGTTTAATAGTATCACAATCACCTCACTAGAAACAACGAAAAATCACACTTGTGTTAGACTTCATATTTGTTACTTCTCAGTATTTACTTCGTCCTCCCTAGACTGCAGTCAGCCCCCTTCATCAAAACATTCCTTTGCAGTGCCCCACCACTGGTGATGACAAGACCCCCAAGGAAGGCAACACATTTGATGATCCTTGTGGTGACCATTCCATCAACTGTGGCAGTGCATCCACCGTCAAGAGTAGTGACCACCTCGTTGATGGCAGGAATTCCTTTTCAGCCTTTAACTTTCCTGTATTCAACACTGAAGTTTTCTAGGCACACCCTGGTGCACATACTGGATACAGAATTGGAAGCTGATGTCAACGACTAGGAGCAAGCATCAAACACAACATGCAGTCCTTTGCAAATGGATTAAGTTACTTATCTGAATTTGAGTGAAGGAACATTATAAGGAGGAGAAATACTAAAGGAGTATGAGTATTGACTTCAGCTCTTAGTGGAGGAGGGTTGCCCAAGCAGTTATGACCAGACTTAACCAGGGCATCCCCAAGGGACCCATCTATGACGCAAGTGTGGCATTCCTGACTACATTCCAGCAGATAGTGGACACATGCCAGAAGTTACTTCCACCTCTGTCTCCCTCTCCAACAAAACCAATGCTGCCTCCTCCTTCCTGGACATGAACACTCTCCCCCACCTCCTTCCAAGCTGAAACCTGACACCTCTCTCCCACTTTTGCGTCTTTCCACAGTGCCAGCTCCAAGTCTGGATCCTGTCACACGGACACCTAGAAAATGGGAGAACAGAACATGCTTACTAAGAACACATGTTGAATATGGAAAAATGCAATCTTTTTGGGGAAGGGCAAGATGATGATGGACATGTTGAAAATTGGAAAGACTGCACTCTTCCTGAAGAAGGTGACTTGTCTGGTTTACCTCCTAAATAAATCACCAATTTTCACACCCTGCTGGAAAAAGTAGTAAAGACGTTTCAATTTCCCATGACTTTCATCGAGCAGCAGTATTTTCTATATCATTTTAAAGACATTTTGAAAAACTACAGAATCCAAGCCGATTCTTGATTTGTGCCTGATCAGAGTGTCTCAAACGAATGCATAATCTGGACACAGTTCAGGCAGTCAAGACCCACCTGGGGAAGAAGTACAGAATCTGCATTAGCATGCTTGACTGGCCACTGAAGCCTGATTCCATCATTGAAACAGCAGCCCAGTGTAGGACAAATAATCCTGCCACTCCTTCTTTAGTTCCTGCAGACACTGTTGGCAGGTGAATAGACTTGGGGAGCGGAGCCAGCTCTATGGCTATGATATCCATAAAGCTAGAGATACCTTGATGATTCTGGGTCTATATGATCCCTAGATGAGACGCAACATTTAACCCCTTATCAGCCTCATCCCAGATGATAGAAGCAGCCCCTTTAAGGTTTAAATCTTTTAATTGGTTTTTGAAACTGAAAACAGCAGCAACCACCTACATCCATAGGCTGGTGGAGAATAATAACTGATTTATAAGTGAGAATAGAGAAGGTAATAGGAGAGGGACAAATTATAAAACAGAAGAAGGGAAAGGGAGCGTTCGACAGTCAAAGGTAAGGGTTGCCACATTTGGGTGTGTTACTCCTGCATCAGTGCCCTGTATAACTTGATTTAACAATTACTCCTCTGTGTGGACCGCTTGGGTAAGGCCAAGCACACATAAATAAATTGGACAAGTCATTTCTACAAACTCGTTCGTAGGAATCTGATAGTTGAGGCCCATGTTCTATCAAAACTCAGCAGCGTACGTGTGACACTTGCCATCAGCTTCTCTATACACACAAGCTCCAAACAATTTATGCGAACAATCCAGAAAGGTCAGAACTGCGTTCGTGCTCCATTGGGATAGATGAATCTGCTTGGCTGCCCCCAGTGCCAAAGTAATAGCTCGTCCGCGACAAGACCTAAGAGGGTAAATCAGGGCGTTAGGTAAACCCAGCAGAATGTAGGTTAGGAATCTAGGCAGTTCTGTCTCATATATATTGTCGATGTCTGATAGGTTGGCTGTCTAAAACTGCTGGATCTTTGGGTAGCACCACAGCAAATGCGTTAGTTTGACCTCGTGCCCGCATTGTCTCCAGCATTGTGGGTCCCCGCCTATCCTCCACCAGGCAACCCTCACTGGGGTGTAATACCAATAATGGGTAATTTTGAGGAACATTTCCTTGCCTGCAGTGCTGCAAGAAGAAGCCCTTTCTCCGTGTATAATGTCCTGCCACTCCTTAATGGAGAATTCACGCTCACATTCAGACTCCGACCTGCGCTGCACTGCTGACTTAGAGCGGTGTAAAGGTGTATATGTCTGAAAGCAGGCATTTGTCCGAGTGATGGGTGACAAACCATTTTTCTAATTCTGTCAGGGGATGGCTAACATGGGGGCGTATATGGGGCTGCGTGAACCAGTGTCTCAGGGGAATGTATTGCCTGTAAGCTTCAGGGAGAAAACGGTACCCAGAACGGAGCTGTGTGAAATCCATCACTCCCTCCTCATCGAAAAGGTCCCTTAGTCTTTTACAGTTAGCTTCTTGCCACTTAACATAGCCGTCCCCTATAAAAGAGCTCAGGGGTGATGTCTGTGTGGAGAGGCGTCTTGCTTCTTGCACCCTATCCCAAACCCCCACTGTCGCCCTGGTAATAGATGAGATATACACCCCAGCAGGTCAGTATTTCTTAGGGAGCATGTTTCCCGACAACCGAGCGATCAATAAAATACTAGTGCTTTTTGGATGCCGTTCTGTACTATTCTATCATGTAGCACAGCTGGGCCACTTGATAATACCCTTCTAGGTGGGGAACACCCAATCCCCTGTCTTTTTGTTTAAGATATGTCTGGTTACGGGCCATGCAATCTTTCTTTCCACCCCATATGAAGTCCCCTATAAGATGTTGTAGTTTGGACAGCACTGAGGGAGGGGGCTTTAGTGGTAGCGTCTGCATGACATATAAAATCCAGGTGAGTAGGGTAATTTAAACCCCCGCCAGTCTACCCAACCAAGATAATGTGTGCGCTTTCCAGGTCAAGACTTCTGATCTTGTCGTAGCGAGAAGGGTGGCATAGTTTTCTTGTGACATACGCGCAGGTGTGGAAAAGATCCAGTCCAGATATGTTACCCCGTCGGACATCCAATCAAAGTGAAACATGCCCGTCAATCGTACCCGATCTTCCCAAGGGATTGTCAGGCTGAGGGACAGCGTTTTCTGCAGGTTTGCTTTAAACCCTGACACTTAGCCAAATTCTGCCATTTCCCTTGAAAGTGGGGGCAAGGATATGAATGGCTGCGCCAGGATTAATAGCTCATCGTCAGTGTAAAGTGATATTTTATGTACCCTATCTCCCATGCGAATCCCAAAGATATTAGCGTGCTGAGGAATACCCTCTGCAAGAGCGTCCATGTAGAGCGCAATAATAAAGGGGACACCCTTGTTGAGTTCCCCGTGAGATCCTAAAGGGGCAGGACTAGGTTTCATTCACACAGGCCCTGGCCTCTAGGAGAACGTAGGTACAGCTGACCCAACATTGAAATCTCCCTCCTAGCCCAAATGTAGCAAGCACCGCCTGCAAGCAGGGCCAGTGCACCCTATCAAACGCTTTTTTAGCATCCACTGACAAGACCAAGGTGGGTGTCTGGGAGCGTTGTGATTTGTCGAGGAGGTTGCAGAGTCACTTGGTTCAATCGCTACAACACATTTCACGGATGAACCCTAACTGGTCCGGGTCAATGAGACCCTGCATATATGGCACGAAGCGGGTGGCGAGCACACTGGTAAAAAATGTCAAATAGATGTTTAGTAAAGAGATAGGCTGACACAAGGCACATCTTCCTGATCTTTACCCGGCTTCGGGAGAACTGCAATAGTAGCCATCTGCATGGATGGAGTAAGGCACCTGGTATCGCTGAACGAGCTGTAGAGACGGGCAAGAAGAGGGGCGAGAGGAAGCGCAAACATTTTGTAAAATTTTGAGGTAAAGCCATCTTCTTCCGGGGCGTTGTCAATAGGGAGTTTTTGCATAGCTCGGAGTACCTCCTCAAAACTAATATCAACGTTGATTTTGACTGCTTCTGAGTTGGGGAGCGGAGTCACTGGGGCCCTCGCGACATAGCTCACGGCCGCTGCTTCATCCAAAGTCTCGGCAGTGTAAAGTGTAGAGTAGAAACATTCAAATTCACCCGCTTTAATGTCATCAGACTGCAGTTCTCCTCCCCCCTACAGACCCTCAACTTCTACAACCTGGCGTTGGACCACCTGTGCGCATAGTCTGTGTGCTGTCTTGTTGCCCCCTTCATAGTACTTCTTTCTGTTGTGCAGGAGAGCAAATACCGCCCTGTCAACATCCAGTGCCTTCAATTGCTTTCGGGCCACCGTAAGTAGGCGCCTGGCCTGATTGGAACCCGTTAGTTTGTGAACCCCCTCTAGTTCTTTCACTGTGTCCTCTAGCTGCTCCCGGTTGACCTTCCTTTCTTTATTTAGCCTAGCTGCGATACCAATGAACTCCCCATAGGAGTGCCTTTAGTGTACCCCACAGTAACACCACTGGCGTAGAGCCTTCGTCATTTGCGTCCAGGAAAGTCTGAATGGATTTCTGAATCTACACAACATTGGGGTCGTATGTGAATGTCTGTTATTCAACTGCAACCCCCTTTGATGGGGCAGGCCCCAAGATAATCTCAATGAAAGGGTAATGGGAGAGTGAGTCGATAAAGCCGCCACTCATATCTCAGCCGCTACCGTGGCCAGGTCCATGTGTGAAGAAGTAAGAAAAAGGTCTAAAGGGGTGTAGGACTGGTGTACTGCAGAGAAAAAAGGTATATTCCCTAGCTGAGGGATTGCGCAAGAGCCATATATCCACCAACACTACCTCCGTAAACCAGTTCTGCATGGAGTCCAAGAATGCCCCAGCTCTCGCCGCCCTCGATGCCAATCTGTCCATCTGGGAGTTATTCACATGTTAAAGTACCCCCCTATTACTAAATCCTCATCAGGGGAAGCCAAGACCCTGCCTAGTACATTTCTAAAGAAGGCCTCTTGTTAGTCGTGTGCGTATATTGAAGCCATAGTATAAGTGCGATTCCCAACCTCCACCACATAGACAGCAGCTGACCCGGTACCTCAGATTGAGTTGAAAGAACCTTCCCCTGAAAGTGTGTCGCAAGCAGAATGGCCACCTCGCCTGTTTCTCTGACATGGAGGAAAAATATTGACGATCGCACCACCTTGACCTAAGGCGCTTCCAGTCTGTGCGTAACAAGTGTATTTCTTGCAGTAAGCATATGTTGCACCTGGTCTCCCTGAGAAACGTAAGCAATGCCAGCCGCTTCGCCGGGGTATTGAGGCCTCTAATATTGAGGCTCAATATCTTAATAAGGTGGTTGTGTATAACTACGGTACGTGTAGCTAGCCTGTGGGCAGATCGCCGAACTCCCCCAGAGTCGAGAGCAGAGGAGTGCGAAGTAGGATGAAAGGGACTGTCGAGCAGACAAAGAAAAAGAAGCCCTTCAAAACCTGGGTATAAATACAGTTCCCAGAGGGTGCTGCTGAGGAAGCATCAGGGGCCCCCGCAGACTCCGACTGGGAGAAGGCCCACCATACTCAAGTCCCCTAGGGAACACCCCCACCCCACAGAGGATCATGGTAGCAAAAAAGGAGAGCTGACCATGGATTGGGAGTTGGTGCCCATGAGGGTACAGCGCAACTCCTATAGCGTGTGCTGCTACATTCTCAACAGTGAACAATTGGGGGAGGGGGGGCAGAAAAATAACATAGTGTTGTACCCCCTGGATATCTGGTAAGAGCCCTCTCAGCAGGCGGGACGGGTAGAGAAGGGTAAACACAGAAAGATATAACAATAACAAGTAAACCAACATTACAAAAATTATCCCATAGCTGGGAGAAAATGTCACCAAGTAAGGTGGGTCCGTCAGCCTGGATTCGAGCCATCTCCACGTCTCAGGCACGAGGTAGGAGCGGGGGCCAGTCAGGCAAGGCCACCGCAGACAGAGACTTCCGGCCTCCTCTCCCAGTGAAATAGCGTGGTAATCACCGGTCAAGCCCCAGCATAGACTTATGGACCCACAGCCTCCGAAACATCCTCACGTTGCTAGCGCAGGAGCGCCTCCCTCTCCTCATGGCTTTCAGAATCCAGGAGCTCCTTCCCTGTCTATCACCGACGTAGCAATCTGCTTCCTGCCATCTTCGTCGGCCTCTGCTACGTGCCCTCGGGCTCGCTGTCAGAGGTCATGTCGTGGCCCAGCATGGACTGCACCTCCTCCTGGGTGCAGACCACGTGTGTTTCCTGGTTCCATATAGAGGTAAGCCGAAAGAGGTGGCCCCACTCATAGCGAACACCCTTCTCCCTCAGAAAAGTTGTGGTTGGCCGCAAAGCCCTTTGTCTTTGGAGGGTAAGTGGAGGGAGGTCCTGGTAGATTCCAACTTACATCCCTTGGAATGATATAACCGGCATGTCTCCTGTCGCCGCCATGAGCATCTCTTTTTGTGTGTAGAAGTGGAGACAGGTGAGAACTTCCAGCCCTGTGAGTGCGATCTAGAGGGATATCTTTATCTCATAGCGATGGTGCCACCTGCTTGAAGAGTCACACCACTAAGTCCTCCAGTCTCCCCACATCCGCCTGAAGTAGAACCCCCTTTATACGGATGTTGGAACCTCTGGACCTGTTTCCAAATCCTTCCGGCGGTAGCACAGCTCCTTGTTCCTTTCCCCCAGGTCCAGCACCTGACTCTCATGGCCACTGTCCCCCGCAATCTCCAGGTCATCTACCCACCACAAAGTCATCCCGCAAGGTACCAAACAGCTGCTCCAGAAAATGGCAAGTGACTGGTTCCTCCGTGCTGGCTGCCTCTGCTGCCGGGGTCATGTCACTGGCAGAGGTTTGTGGTGGGGAGTCAGAACGCACTTCATTTTTCTTGATGCTAGATTTGCTCAGGAGATCTTTTACGGAGGATTCCTTCTTCGCACGGCACAAAGCCATTCTGAGGAATCCCAAGACACCCGGGAGCTGCTGATAGCACCTTCCCTAGACACCCATGCCCACAACTGGACCTAAGACGTCTGGTGCTGGGGGACCGCAGAGTCAGCCAGGCCTGGGGGAAATGCTAATCCTGTGTACTTCAAGCATTCACTAGGACGTCCACAACCATGCGCACCATGCAGAAAGGTCTCATGGCCATTTAATCGCCCCATACTCCTGTTCACACCCTCCATTAACTCAGGGAGCAGAGCATTGCTCCCATGCAGTTCAGGCCTCAATAGCTCACCGGGGCAGCCGGAACCACCACGCCGGATCAAGCCTCCTGGGCTGGTCTGCTGCTGCCCACCAGTCCGAGTCCACCGGTCCGTCCCTCGTGGCCAGGTGCGGGAGGCCCAGCAGGCCCCTGCGAGTGCCGCCCTCTTTTGCTAGCCTCCCCTCATGTCACCAGGGGGCTTTGCGCTCCGCCTCTGTCCCTCACCGTGCCGGAGGACCACCCTCCCTGCTCCTGTCCAGGCCACGCCTCTGGGATGGCCCCAACAGCAAAGCGCAGCAGGCGATATTTCCACTGGGGCTCACTGCCCCCACCACGTACTGGGACAAGCCTAGTTTCTCCTGGGGCAAACTCGTCGTATCCCACCTGTCCGGGCCTCGCAGTCGGGTGCGGGAGGCCCATCAAGCCCCAGTGAGCACCATCCACCTTCGCTCTCCTCCGCTTATGGCATCTGGGATATCGTGCTCCGCCTGCGTCCCCTTGCTATGTTGGTGGGTCTGCCAAGGCTGCTCCTGTCTGGCCATCACAGCCGTTTCGGCAGCCGCCTTCCCCCACTGGCCAGGCCGTGGGCTGCCATCTTACACTCTCGTCACAGGTGCGGAAGCGATCCTTTCTGAGGCCTCCTGTTACAGCAATCGCAACCCCAGAAAGCGCAGCTCCCATCAGGTCATCAGCAGCTCTGGGGAAACTTTTTTTTTGGGGGGGATAATCAAATTTTTATTGTTTGCATACATGACAAACGCCACACATCACGATACAATAAAAGAGCCTAGGTATAATTATCAGCTAAACTGTCCCAGTATGAGATCCTGGCAGAATACAAAGGTGAAAAGAGCAGACAATTCCTAGAGAGCTAGACCAACCCTCCCAGCCACTTCCCCTCACCCTACGGTATTACTTGGGAGAGCCATGTGCCTCATATAAAGTTTTCTCCTGTGTGGCACACCAGTCAACCCTGCTTCGCCAGCGTCCGACGCTCGGGGGATCAGAATGTTTCCAGGAGGCAGCAATGTCCCTTTTAGCCTCAACCACTACGGTAGTGAGAAACAACTTTTCATTCCTGAACCCAACTAGCCCATCTGTAATACCCAGGAGTGAATGACGAGGATCGTGGGGAACCTCCCATCCCAACACCTCTGAGAGTTCCTCTTCGATATCGCCCCAGAACCGAGCCAGCTGGGGGCAAGCCCATACCATGTGGAAGAAGTCGGCGGGTTCCTGAGCGCATCTGGTGCAAGCGGGGGTCGGGCAAAAACCAGCCTGATGAAGGCGGGATGGGGTCAGGTAGGCGGCATGCAAGTAGTAAAGTTGAACCATACGGAGTCTGGCGGAGGCGGTGACAGTCCTAGGACCCATAAGGGCATCGCGCCAGTCCACCTCGACCAGCGCTCCCACCCATTGTTCCCACTGGTGTCAGACCCGGTCTAGGGTGGTTGGGGTGTTATTAATTAGTGTGCGGTAGATGCGGGAGACTTCCCCCCTCCCCAGGACCCCAAACATGATCTGCTCTTCAAGCGGGCTGTGTTCGGGAATCCGTGTGCCATCAGGGAGGTGCACTTGTAGGGCATGATGCAGCTGTAAATATTTGTAGAATTGGGACTGATGCAAGGAGTATCAGGCACGAAGGTCCGCAAAGGAACGCATATGACCGCTTGCCCACACGTCACCCAACTGCGAAATCCCAATGAGGTCCCAGGAACGAAAACCCTGCAGCCCACTCACCTCCTTAAGCCAGGTACCCCGCCAAAGGGGAAAGCACTGAGTTAGCTTACGTGTCCACTGAGTATGCCTCAAAGCGGCCCACCAGGCCAGCAGCACAGAGCGTGTCACCTCTGGTAGTTGGGATAGGATGAGGTCCCCATTTAGCATGGAGTGGATGCTAGATAGGTCCAGTGTGTGCAGCTCAAGTCTGTAGCCGGGTCGGACCAACCCCCATTGAACCAATCGTGAAGGGAAAGGAGGCGTGTGGCCAAATAGTAAAGATATAAGTGGGTCATCCCCATTCCCCCATCGAATGATGGCATCCTACAGGTGCTCAGGGCCAGACAAGTCCTACCCCTCCCTAATAGAAACTTAGAGGTCATACTGTCCAGGTCACGAAACCAGGCCCTCGGGAAACAGAAGGGGGTGTTTTGGAGGACTTAGAGGAATCTGGGGAGAATCATCATTTTAAACAAGGCGACTCTTCCCATCGGGTTCGGAGGAAGGGTTTGCCATTTTTGGAGATCCGACTTGGCTTCCTTCACGAGAGGAGTAACATTTAGGGCCCAGCCCAGTTAGGGGAGCAGAGTCACCCATATCCCCAAATATTTAAACGATTGGCGCCGGAGAGGTATGTTGGACTGCCAGTCGTAACATTCCCTGGAGAAGTGGAGAGAGACCAGGACCGAATTGTCGGGGTTCAGCTGGAGGCCGGACGCCCGTTCGAAGGACTGAAGAATCCGAAGGCAGTGAGGACCGGACTAGGCGGGGTCTGCCAGGTAGAGAAGAACATTGTCCGCATAAAGGGCAATCTTGTCGGCCTCCGCGTTGGGCCACTCCCAGCCCTGCACCCGCCTCTTGGACCTTATCAAGGCCGCCAGAGGTTCCATCGCCAAGGCAAAGCGCAACGGGGAGAGGGGCCACCCCTGTCTCGTTCCTCGACGGACAGGGAAGGACTCCGACAGGACCCCGTTGACCAGGACAGGCGCTCTCGGGTGGGCGTATAGTGCACGGACCATGCCTCGAAACTGTGGACCGAATCCTATCACGGTGAGAACAGCATCTAGGAAGCCCCAGTCCACCGAGTGGAAGGCTTTTTCAAAGTCCACCAGGAGGACCGCCAAGTATGAGGAGAGCAGGTGTCGGTGGGCCAGGGCCGGGTGTAGCCACCGAAGACAATGCCGGGTGCCACGGGAGGGCATAAATCTGCACTGATCTGGGTGAACCAATACGGACAAGTGCAGTCGGAGCCATTGGGCAAGGATCTTGGCAAAAAGTTTTAATTCCGTGTTAAGAAGGTAAATGGGGCGATAGTCTGCACACCGCGAGGAGAGTGGTTGGGATTTGGGAGGAACCACAATGGTGGCCATGTCTTTCTCCGGCGGAAAGGAACCCTTGTCCACCGCCTCTTCAAACAACTTGGCGAGGTGTGGCAGGAGGGTCTCGCGGTACAGGGCATAATATTCTTGTGGGAGGCCATCGGGGTCTGGTGTTTTGCCAGAGGAGGTTAGGGTGATCGCCTCACCAATCTCAGCGCAAGTGTTGGGGCGGTCCAGGTCTGCCTGGAAGGCAGGGCCCAGACGCGGGAGGTGAGTGTTCCCTGTTGCCAGCAAGTCCTCGAGGGAGAGTGACGGAGGTCTAGCCATGTAGAGCTGGCGGTAATAGGAAGCAAAAGCGTGAGCCATCCTCGGGGAGGGGGGACGGCACACCAACCCATCCGGTTCAACTATTTCAGGGATAATGCGATTCACCCTAGGATAGGTGGCCAATCTGTGCAGAAGGGAGCCATTCTTATCACCCCATCTGTATACTCTGGCAACTGACGATCGCCAGAGAAGCTTGGCGTCTTCCATGGAGAGTTGAACAATCTCGTCTCGGAGGCGAGCCAGGAGTCTCTCCCCGGACTCATCTGTGGTGTCGGATAAAGTCTGTTTGAGGCGCAGCGCCTGCGCCTCTCTTGAGGAAATCTGGTGTTGCCGCTCCTGCCTCTGACACTGAAGCTGGCCTTTAGCAACACCGCGGATCGTGGCCGTGCTCACCTCCCACAAGGTACCCGGGGAAGACACTGTTCCGTCATTGGTCTGAAAATACTGCTGGAGTTCATGACCCACTACCTTCCGAAAATTCTTGTCTTGAAGGAACCATGTGTTCAGTCTCCATGTCTGACGCATTAAGGGGGGAGGGGGTCATGTGCTAAGTAGGACCAGGGAATGATCAGAAATGCCCCGAGGGAGAATACGGATGTCCTGGATCGCAGCGCAATCCATCGATGGGACAAAGATGGCATCAATACGTGCGTGTGTGTGGTGAGCTGCAGATGTATGAGTGAACTGTTTGGCCTGAGGGTGCCAGACATGCCATGCATCGCAGAGGCCCAGCGACTCGGACCAAGTTGTTAAGTGTTTCAACAGCAAGATCCTGTTGAGGGAAGGGGGGTCTGATGTGTCGAGAACAGGGGAAGAAACTGCGTTAAAATCCCCACCGATAAACGTAGGTCCTAAAGGAAATGAGGACACAAGTTCAGTGGATTTTGCCAGGGTCACTGCAAGCATCGCAGGAGGCGCATATAGTGAGACTAAGTTCAGGGGATTGCCGTTTAATGAGCCACAGAGAGCGAGTGACGAGCATTGTGGGTCGTGAGGGACCTTTGAAACCACAAAGGAAAGGGAAAGCTTTAGCAGGATTGCCACCCCCCGGGAGCCCCTAGTGAACCCAGAGTGCCACACTCGGTCATACCCATAGTGAGCCAGGAAGGGACAGTGATTCCTCAGCAAGTGTGTTTCCTGAAGTAGGAGAACCTCCACCCGAGGCGATGCTTGCATCGTAATACAGCCATGTGTTTGAGGCTGTCCAGGAGACCGTTAACGTTCCAGGACAATATCTGAAGTGAAGCTCTTGGTATGGATGTGTCAGTCATGGTGGTAGGCGGTCGTAATGGCGAGAAGGAGCCCCGTCAGGAGTCAATGGCAAGCACGGGGTCGCTAGTGCATCTAACCAGGTACTGGAAAGAGGCCAGATAAGTCCCCCGGGGAGACGGAACCAAGTGTTATGTGAGTGTTGGTGCAGCAAAACAACAAAAAACAAAACTTGGGAAAGAACAATCCCAACCCCCTCTCCCACCCCACCCCCCACCCTATACTTCGAGAACAGAAGCATCTGTTGACCTCCCTAGAAACCAGAACACCAAACTAAAATGCTCGGGTTGAGAAGCGTGGAAGGACCCCTCCATATGAACAGATGTACAGTGTCTTGACAGAAGACAAAGAATCAGAGCAAGCAGTCTGCCAGAACCCCGGACCCTCCAGAGGTCAGGGCCAGTTCTTAAAGTGCCAACCGCGTCAGCAGTCGCTCAGCAGCACATCAAAGGGTCGGGCTACGAGAGAGGTCAGTGTCTGTTCCCAGGAGGCCCCGCCGAGCCGAAAGTGGAGAATCCCCAGGCGGGCCGCCAGAAGCTTGGAGTTTGAGACGGGGAGGGGAGGCCGAGGAGCCGGAAGACCCCTGAGGTCCATGAGCCGTTAGGCTTGAGGATCTTTGGGACGCCATTTGAGACCGACGTCTCCTGCTGGACTCCGTGCGTCGTCGGTGTTGGCGCCCTGACGGGCCGGGCTGCACGGGCCGGGAATCCGGCGGCCCAGGGGATGGGATGCGTTGCCGCCTGAGGGGCCGCTCCTCTGTTAGCCAAGTTTAGGCCGCCTGAGGGTAGTCAAAGAAGTGTGTTGTGTTTTGAAAGATGACCTGTAGACGTGCCGAAAATTGCAACTGATATCGGAGGCCCAGGGATCGCAGTTTTTTCTTGACCTCAATATAGGATCGACGTTGGTCCTGCACTTCCCTGGTGTAGTCCGGAAATACATGATGGTATGACCTTGGAACTTCAGAGGGCCCTGGGAGCCTGCTTCACGCAAGATGGCGTCTCAGTCCTTGAAATTAAGGATCTTCAAGATGAAGGGACGAGGAGCGACCCCGATCGGCGGTTTCGGAGCAAGAGACCGGTGTGCCCTCTGTACCACCAACCAGCCAGAGAGGGAGTCTTTCGGCATCCAGGAGGGAAACCAAGTCTCTACGAAGGCCGCCGCCTGGTTCTTCTCAACCCACTCCAGAAACCCCACCAGTCGAAGGTTGTTGCGGCACGTGCGGTTTTCCGCGTCATCGGCGCGCCGGTGGAGTTCCTTGATCTGCGAGCTTAAGCTGCCCAATAGATCCTTAAGCTGGTGAATGTTGTCCTCCGCCGTCGAAATTTGGGCCTCAGCTTGAGATATACAGGCCGTAGCGTTACGGAGGTCCTGCCGGAGGAGAGACATGGCCACCTTGACCTCCCCTATCTTCCCCTCCACCGACGCCTGTGAAGAGCTGATGACCTGCAGAATGGTCGCAAGGTCTGTCCACGTCCAACCACTTTGGCAAAGTGATCGCAATCAGTCAAGGGGTGATGCAGACCGTCCGCACACTGCTGCACCCAGATGGAAGAAGGGAGGATGAAGGCTGCAGGCGCCCCCCTCGGCCCGTCCCCGGCCGTCCGCCGTCCAGGGAGGAGTGGGCCGCTAGAAGAGTGGACCGTCAAGCCACACCCCGCCCTCCGAAATGGCAGTCGATAGCGAGGGGGGGAGACCCAGCCCCCTGCAGGTTGCTGGCCAGATACGGCAAGGACAGGCCACGCGGCCCGGACGACAGCAACAGGTCAGGGAAGCCCCAGATCCAGGTGGCGGCACCACGTCAAGCCCAGCAGGGCAGCAAGGACTAGATCGGGGGGGGCCGGGAGCAAGGCGCGGCGCCTGCAAAACTCCAACTGCACCACCAGGTGAGTCAAAATATGACTGTTCAGGCCGCCAGAGCACGTCAGAGGACTGGGGGGGGAGGGGCCTCCCTCGGGTAGGCCCAACTACGACCTACCGGCCCACCACCCGGAAAGGCAGCCGAACGCCCGGCCCACTCCCACTCACCAGACAGTCTTGCTTGTAGACACTGGCCGGTCGCCGCCGGTAGAATGAGGCCCACGAGCCAGGCCGGAGGAGGGGCAACAGCCAGCCCAAGGAACAGCGTGGGGCTCCCAGCCCCGGGGGCGATGGACGTCCGAGCAGCAGATGGAACGTCACCCTGGGACGAGGCGGTGTGAGGAAGGAGGCGCCCCCAGCCAGGAGGACAGGAGGCAGCAAAAGCAGGATGGTCGCAGCCTCTGGGGAGCAGTCTCGCCGTGAGGATGGAGGAGAAAGGGGCCCAGGAGGGCCGGATGCCAGCCCCGCACACACCCCGCTACCCAATACAGTAGCCGCCGTACAGAGGGCTCCCACCAGTCCGCAGCTACCCCGGCGGCTCCAAGTCTGCTGTAAGTCAGGAGCGCCGGCAGTCACCCCGCCCCCACGCGGACACGGGCGGCTCAGGAGCACCGCCGCGGATGTCAGGCCCGGGCCGCTGGGCAGGAGACCGGTCTCGCGGTGCACCGGGCACCACTACTGCACCACCACAGAATGCAGAGAGGCCCACGAAGCTCGCCGATCCGAGGCCGGGAAATTCACAGCTGGGCGAGGGTAGAGCCGTGACACAGAGTGGCGCCTGCAGGGCTGAAGCGTCAGGCCGCCATCTTGCAGCACGGAGGGTCCCGGAGACACGAAGGCCGGCAGGCCGCCCCGGGAGGTCGTCACGGCCGATGGTCAGCTCCGGGTAATGCCCCGCGCCCCAGGAGTCAGGGCGGGCAGGTAAGGAGGACGGATAAGGAGGACGGATGAATGCCAGGAAACGCAGGATGCGAGGCGGATGACGGAGGGGTCCAGGAGCACTCTTAGAGTGCAACCGCCATCTTGACGCCTCAGGCCATGCCTCGGAAACTGGGTTTACTGCATTTGACGGGCCTCGCCTGGCAGAGCTCCAGGATTGAACTGCTACAAAGCCGCCATCTTGGCCACACCCCCCAAGCTGCTCCTTCAGAAGGAAGGTCCAAATGCAACAGCCACCATCAACATAGCAAGAGATATTTCCAACAGAGGCTTCTGTTGGCTCACAAGGGCAGGAGTCCAGCACAGGCATGTGTGGCTTTGGTCAACTTCCTGTCAACTAGAAGTACAGACAAAGATTTTGGACATACCTTTTGATGATCACACTTTATTTGGAAAATATATAGACTGATGCCACACAGAACTTATGACTGACATGGACATTGCACAGGAGCTTGAGAGTACTGATTAGCCACCTCCACACCATTTTGTGGCTCAAGGAGATCTTCAAACTACAGAGGGGGCTCCTCCAAATATGAAGGCCAAGGGAGACCCTATTACTCTTCAAGAAAATCAAGGTATGATCAAGGGTACTCTTCAGGCAGTGGTCAGCACCAACCTTATGACAGAACATTGATGAAGAAAACAGGCTACATACTAACCACACTCGTCAAAGACAGCCAGAAGGGAGCTGTACTTTCACCAGTTGTCCTCTCCACCTAACTGAATCCTTCCTGTCGGAAGAAGAATCTCTGCTTTTGCCCCCCCCCCCACCCCCCCCCCCATCTGGGAAGCAATACCTACAGATCGTAGGATGTTTACAATGGTGTTGTCTGGCCAGACTGGAATTTATATAGAAATCACTCCCCCTTCACCTATAAAAGAACATCATCCTCACTTGCAGAATATAATGCAAGATATTCTCCTCCTAAATGGAGCATCAGAAAAGGTCTCAAAGAACCAGAAAAAAACAAGCATTCAACTACAGATTCTTTCTTGTGAAGAAAAAATCAGGCCAGTGGAAGCAATACTGGACCCTCTAAATTTGAACAGATTTCTCATAGAATCTGTGAACATGGCGATAAAGCCAGGAAGTTATTGGCCTGGCTTGAGAACCAAGAACGTATAGATAGGTGCGTGCGCTCACCATTGAGATGGGTGAGACCCTGAGTGACTCTCAGGATATAGCAGAGGTATACGGGCAGTATTAAGCCTGCATATACTCCCTGGTATCGACTGCAACAACTGAAGATTCGAGATCCATTCTGGTGGACTTTCCATCCCGGTACTTTACTATGAGGACTTGTCCGTTATGGAGAGTGACGTCACCGTTGAGGAAATAGTTTCAGCCATCTGTAACATCCAATCAGGAAAGGCGATTGGACCAAATGGCCTCACAATTGAATTGTATAAAGCGATTGCCCCCCAACTGGTGCCTCACCTGCTTCGGATGTACTCAGAGAGTATACAGCTAGGGGAATTGTCGAAGGACCAACGCCTGGCCTTGATAGTAGTTAAAAAACAAAGGGAGTCAACTCTCAATTCCAAAGAACCGTGCTATCCTTACAAACAGTGACTAAACCCAAGAGAACCATTCGGTTTCTAGCATGGGAGAAACGATATGTGTTCTAAAATAACCCTCACCCACCAAAACGTCCCTTGGTGGCATGCTTCATCTTCGGGTTCTTCCCGCCCCACTGCGGGACGGGAAGTGCTACGACCTACAGATACGTGGGGGCACTTTCAAGTGAAGTGAAATAATGTGTTTGATGTGAGAGTGGAAGGGTCAGAAGATAAGTGAGTTAAAAAATACCTGGCTGCGTGGAAAACCAAACTTTAATACTCCTTATAGCTGGTAATAATAAAAGTGGGGAAAAGGAGGAAAAGTGCTATAATGGGCAGTTACTTCATGGGTCTACATGTTTCGAAGCCTACTCCTAAGCTTCTCTTCAGGACCTAGGATGTTGATACCCTTTTACCACTCTGACTGTTACCTAGTGTGGTCAGCCTAGTCAATGTCAAAGGCTAATATGCATCTTTGTCAAAAATACATTCATCCAATACCTACTTGGTATTCTCTTTAAAAACGATCTGAAAGGATAGAGGAACAAAGGGGCATATTATCAAGCCAGGCGTTAAAATTATCGCCGCTTTAGCGGCAGAAAACTGCCGCTAAGACGGCGATAATGGGCTTGATAATATGCTCTATGGAATTCCAATTGAAGCTCAGGTTAGATGTCTATCACATCTAACATTGGCTTCAATTGGAATTCCATAGAGCATATTATCAAGCCCATTATCGCCGTTTTAGCGGCAGTTTTCTGCCGCTAAAGCGGCGATAATTTTATCGCCTGGCTTGATAATATGCCCCATAGTTAATAATCGTAGTATATACTCTGATATACTCGAAAAACCCCTTCACCACACTCGTGAAAGGTTTAAAAGGTGATATATTTTTCATTCCATGCATGATAGTTCATCGTAAGTTTTACGTATATATCGTGCTGCCCTTTTGAAGTTCTGTTCAAGACGTACAAGACAATACAATACATATAACAAGAAACACACACTCTAAATGCGCTTTCAGTTTGCAGAGATCAGTGCCCTTTTATAATGCACAAGTGCTGTGTGCAGGAGTCATCTATACAGGAGGGAAAAAACACGATGTGACAGTTTCTCAGCATTTTATAAAAACTGTCAGGGAACGTACACTTAGGTTGCCTATTTAGGGCCCCATGAAGTTTAACACGGGAGGGGAGGAGCGCTTGTAGTCAAACACTGTGGGTAGAGGAAGGATTCAGTCAAAGTTAAAAAATATATATATATACATATACAGAATAGAATGGTAGTATGTCTGGATATGCTTCCCGGGGTATCGGCTATGTCGTACTTACTTTGTCAAAGCATCTTTCTCGCTCAAGACACTGTCTTTCCGTGGGGGGCGTGGCTAAGCACGCGATGGAAGCGGACGTGCCCGGGTAGAGCTCCCGCTCGAGCCCTCCTGCCCCGGGCCGTTTCTCCGCCACAACGCTCCTGAGTACTGCTCGTTTTGGCCGGCGGGCCCTCCACGGAGCCTTCTCCGTCACCTGGCCAAATTTGCAGAGAATCGGCGGTGGAGAACCGCGCCGACCCTACAGGCGGGACTGCGGCCGCTCTGCCGGACGCGTGGCCGCGGCTCGCGACTACGCGAGCCCGAGGCGCTGCCTTATCCCCTGGGCCCAACGCTGCAATTTGAGAGGGGGCTGCTGCGGCGCTGGGCGGCGGCCTGCGGCCGCGGCGAGGGCGGCCTGGTGAGGTGACAGCCGCGCCTGGACTCGTCTGGGGACCCCCCTGTGACGCCAAGGAGAGGGCAGCGACGAACCGGGACACCCCCGAGAACACGCGACCGCACCACTGGCGACGCCCGGACTCCGGGTGAGACGCGTGCCTGGACCCCAGCGACAACCGACTACGCGTCAAGGGTAGCCGTCGCGCCCTACGTGGACTGGGGGTGCGCTGGGGGAGCGGCGGAGGAAGCCCCCGGATCTGAGAGGGCGCACACGGACCTCACTTCTTCCCCCCCCCCCCCCCCCCCCCCCCCCGCACTGCACTCTGCCGGGACAATGGAAGCACTGAGGCGGCTTTCACCTTTGGAGTTGGCGATTCAGTAGCACGACGCGCCAACACACGCTGCCGCCGCCCGTGGGCCCTGGAGCCGCTGTGGGAGCGCCGACCTGGGCCTTATGGACGCACACCTGGCGTGACCCCTGCGCCACGAGCTGAGGAGAGGGACGACGCGGGAGAAGGGACACAGGAATACCCTGCGGACTGGAGGGAGACGCTGGGCACTGCTCCAGCTGCGACCGGACCCCTCACTAGTTGGGACCCCTGAACACGTGGCGATGGCGGCGCGACCTGGCTGGCTGCGGCGGTGAGACAGGGCGAGGCGAGCCGCTCTCCCTACATTGGAGTGGGGTATCGACGGAGCAGAACCCCCCTACCCCTCGACGACGGGGGGGACGTCTTGCACACGCCGCCGGCTCCATGCCTAGAGGGGCGCGAACCCGCTCCGGACCGGGAGCGGCAGTGGAGAGGAGGCGGCACGAGACAACGACGCCCGCGATGGATACTGACCACGTAACGGCGAAATTGGACAGCGTCTTGGCGGCCATGGAGAGGATGGAGGAATCGCTGCAGCAGACGCGCACCTCCCTGGAGACCCGCATAGACAGTGTGGCAATCGACCTAACGCACCTCAGAGCCGATCATAAAAAGTTGCAAACGCGCACCACCGCGCTGGAAGGCGCCATGGCAGAGGTCGAGCCGGCGACGAAACGGACAGAAGCCGGGGTGCAAGACCTTCTGCATCGGGTGGAACTGTTAGAAGGAAGGGCTGAGGATGTGGAAGGCCGGGCACGAAGGAACAATATCCGCCTGGTAGGCATCCCGGAGAGATGGGAAGGGGCGAATCCTGTCCGCAAGGTTGAGGACTGGATACGAGGCCTACTACCAGATGACACACTCTCCCCGCACTTCGTGGTGGAAAGGGCCCACCGCGTGCCCGCGAAACCACCTCCTCCGGGCTCTAACCCTAGGCCATTTCTCCTCCGAGTCCTCAACTACAGAGACCGTGATGCCATCCTGCGAGGCGCCAGAACCTTAGGGGAAATCACCATTGACAACGCGACAGTAATGTTCTTCCCAGACTACACGGCGCGAGTGCAGAGGCAGAGACACTCTTTTCTAACGATCAAACGAAGACTGCGCGAAGCGGCCCTCCAGTATTCGCTACTCTTCCCGGCCAAACTGCGGGTGGTGGCGCACGACAAAACCCACTTCTTCACGAGCCCCGAGGAAGCGGAGGCCTGGCTTGATGGCGGAATGCCAGACGCGCCACGACGGACGACGGGAGCAGGCGTGATGGAGAGAACGAGGGGATCAAGGCGACGACGCCGCCGCGGGTCGCCCACGCCGCCGCCAACCGGAGGGACACCGAGCCGCTCCCCGCCAGTGGACCTCGTTCAACAGGAGCAGCGGGACGCTCTGCGCAGGGTGGCAGAGATCAGCAACTCCCCGGCGTCGTCGACTCGGCCGGACGCCAGCCCGACGGTACACTCAACAGACGACGAGGCGATCTACGGCATCCCGGACACACAAGACTCTGGGGGGCCCCCGGAGGTTACACCGCAAACGGCGGACCTCTTCGGCTGAGGTGCCCCGGTGATGGGCTCCCGCCTGACACGAGCCGCTGACCTGCCGGAATCCCTGCTGGGTGGCCCCCTTGCGAGACTGAACTAGCTGAAGGGCCCTGGCGCCTCTGCCGAAGACACTATGAGGGGTCCACCCACGGAGCCAGACACTGTGAGTACATTTTCTACTTATGACCACACGGCCTGCACACCCGATTTACAGACATGCAGAGACGCCTTTTGGTGCCGCATGGTCGACTTGTTACTACTGGCGTGACTTGAGAGGGGACATGCCCGTGCCCCCCCCCCTCCGCGGGCGCTCCAGCCCCCGCTGGCCTGATGGCCGGGCACACAGCTGCTACGGCCTTGAACTATGGCCCTCAGACGCCTGCCGGCCGACAGCAGCATATACGCAACACCCGGGAGGCATACGAGGCGCTTCCAAACCTGCATTGTTTCCATTGTTGCTCAGAAGATACATTACCCACCCCCCGAGACTATATAGCTCGTAAGCTCGCTTGAGTGTTTGGACGGCGACCTGTTGTACAGCCGACCTTTTGGTATTCTACAAACTCTCTTTTAGTTGCCATGTTCCGGCTTTCTATGCACCCTTTTTTCCCTTTCCCCTCACCCTGCTGGAGATCACGACACTGCACGCACATCACCCGTTTTAGCTGCGCGGTGGGAGCGGGCCGCTGGCCCTGGGGGACCCTCGAGATGGGAGATGCGCTCTTGGGGGCTGAGGGAGATCCCCGCACACAGGACTACCATGGCTAGCACACAAATATGCACCTGGAATGTCAGAGGGATGCACACACCGGCTAGGCGCTACCATATCTATTCGTACCTAAAGCGGCACAAGGTTAACGTAGCGCTGCTCCAGGAGACCCATCTGAATGGGACCGAGGTGAGGGCACTCCATCGTAGATGGCGAGGGCAGCTGTACGCTACGGAATACTCCTCATTTGCTCGCGGAACACTGATATGGATTCGCCCAGGGACCCCGTGGGAGGCCATAGACACTGCGATAGACAGCGAGGGCAGATACACGGCCGCGCGAGGCAGGCTAGATGGCCAATATATCACACTGATGTCCCTCTACTCCCCAAACGTTGAACAGGCTGGCTTCCTGGCGCGGCTATCATCGACTATGGCACCTTGGCACGACACCTCGTGGATCATAGGGGGCGACTATAACTGCACCTTAGACACCACGCTGGATCGCTCCTTCCCGCCCCCAGTTAACGCCCCTACCAGGGGAGCCACGAAGGCGCTGCTGGAGTGGGCCGCGCAATGGGGCTTACACGACGTCTGGCGACAGCGCAACCCAGGGACGCGGACGTACTCCTATTACTCTGGCGCTCACGACTTACATGTCCGCCTCGACCGCTTCATGGCATCCACAGACCTCCTACTTCATGTGCCGGACGCGCAATTCATGGGCCGCACACACTCAGACCACAATCCACACTTCATGTCCATAGCCTGGGCCCGCCCACACCCCCCTGTCCCCACATGGCGCCTGCAGCCAGCGCTGCTGCTAGATGCGGCTTTTCGCGCTGCCCTACTCGAGCGCACCGCGCAATACTTCGAGGACAACACCGGCACAGCAACTGACTCGAGGGTGGAGTGGGACGCCTTCAAGGCCGTGATACGAGGCCACTGCCTGCGCACTCAGGGGCAGATAAGACATCAGCTAGAGAGAGACCTTACCAGACTGGAAGCGAACTTGCTTGCGCGGGAGGGGGAGGCTGCGGAGGGAGACGGGGGCCCACTGCATGATGCCCACACGGAACATGCGCGCCTCCTGGAGCGACTTCGCAATGTCAACTATGCTGCGCTATCGGCGAGGACTCACCGCCTTGGTGATAGACCAGGCAAGCTTTTAGCGTGGCTGATTTCGCGGGACGCCCGCTCTGCACCAGTGACGGCTATACTGGGCGAGGGGGGGGAACTGGTGTACACGCAAGCTGGTATCCATGACACTTTTACTGTCCACTATACCACACTGTACCGCTCCCGACTCGCGGTCCCCTACACTGCTATCACAGACTATCTCTCCCCTCTGCCGATGCCGCAATTGACTATTGCCCAACAAGATGAACTCGGCGCTCCGCTGGAGGCGGACGAGCTTAGAGAGGCCATCTTTCAGCTCTCCAACGGGAAAACCCCGGGCCCGGACGGGCTACCGGCTGAATTCTACAAGGCTGGCTCGGACATCCTAATCCCGGAGCTCCTGCGAATGTATGCGGCGGCGGCGGCGGAGGGAGCTGCCCTGCCCCCGACGCTGAATGAAGCTACACTGGTCTCTATACTTAAGCCAGGCAGGGACGGCACGCGAGTGGGCTCTTACCGCCCATTGGCTCTGCTAAACACAGACTATAAAATCCTTGCTTCTGCGTTGGCTAGGAGGCTGGCCCCTCATGTACCCGCTCTTGTGCATCGGGACCAAAATGGATTCGTCCCCACACGCCATACCTCCTACAACATCCGCAGGCTCTTCCGAGTACAGGAATACGCCACGCAGCAGTGGCCAAGGGCGGGATGCCTGATACTGGACTTGGAGAAAGCCTTCGACTCCGTTGAGTGGCCGTACCTGAGAGCAGTAACAGAGAAATACCGGCTGGGGGGGGGCTATAACGCCATGATAGCCCTGCTCTACAGTGAGCCGACCGTCCGGGTCCGCACGGGCCGCATCCTCTCGGACGCCATCCGGGTCCGCAGGGGCACCCGCCAGGGCTGCCCGTTGTCGCCGTTGCTGTTTGCACTGGCAATGGAGCCCCTGGCTGCGACACTTAGGACACACGGACTGGAATGGGGAATCCCATTGACGGATGGCTTGCACACGGTGTCCCTATATGCGGATGACCTGCTGCTATACGTCAGAGACATGACCGCCATCCCTGCCTCCTTCGCTGACGTATTCCGCACCTTCGAGGCAATATCGGGCCTGAGGGTTAACTGGGCCAAGTCGGGAGCCTACCCCTTTGGCCCGGAGACACCTGAGTGCGACGTCCGACTGGGAGGGGACAGGCTGCGGTGGTACCCCACCACTTTCCGCTAGCTAGGGATTCGGATCTACAGAGCCCCGGCGGACGTCCTAGACGGGAATCTCCTCCGGGCGATCACCTCTGTGCGTACGCAGGTGAGCTACTGGAACACCCTGCCCCTCAGCGTGCCTAGTAGGGTGGCACTGACTAAAATGATAGTGCTGCCCCGTCTATTGTACTATTTCGCAAACCTGCCCTTGTATGTACCCGCCAAACTATTCCACGACCTGGAGGTCTTGCTGCGCAACCTCATCTGGAACAAGGGGAGGCCGCGTGTAGCGCTGGCCAAATTGTACATGCCCACAGACTCTGGAGGCCTAGCGGTCCCCAATATGGAGCTATATTATCTAGCGGCGCAGATGCAATGGGTGGCGGGGTGGCTGAGCGGCAAGCAACTAGAGGACACTGCCTCGCATGCGGCTGCCTGGACGCGGACGCAAGTCCACACACTGTTCCACCCGCTGACTCGTGCGCCCTGCCCCTCCCAGGTTTACCTGGCAGTGGCGCGCAGGTGCTTCCAGAGGTGCCTCCGCCTCACACACGCGACTACACCGTACGCTCCAGAGTTACCACTATTGGGCATGCCTGGCCCGACGGGACCCCTCACGGAGGCCCACTTGGCAGGATGGGAACAGGCAGGAGTAGATACGCTAGGTGACCTGTATGAGGATGGCGACTTGCTGACGTTCGCCGCCCTGGCTGAAGGCACGACGCTCCCGGCAGGACAATTCCTCCTGCATGCCTCCCTCATGCAGACGCTCTCGGCTTCTTGGGGTGACATGGCGACGGAGCCGCCGGCACATACCTTCATCCAATATCTGCATATCATGGGACATGGCGCGCATGTCATCCACTGGCTGGTGCAGGCGCTCCTCGCGCATTCGCGACTGTCCACCTTGACGCTGAGGGAGCGCTGGGCGACGGACAGGGGCAGAGACTGGACAGACAAAGAATGGGCGATGATACTGGCTAGCCCGACCAATGTTCCACGCAACCCCCGCTTCAAACTCATACAATATTACATACTACAGCGAGCGTATCTCACTCCTGAGAAGATCAATAGATATTTCTTGCGGACGGATGCCACCTGCCCGCGGTGCTCGTCACCAGGAGCGGACCTTTTGCATATGCTCTGGCATTGCGCTGGCGTACAGGCATACTGGGGCGACGTGCTGTCACTGATAGAGCGTGGTGCGGATGGACGGCTGCCGCGCACGTGGGAGGCATGTATCTTGGGCCTATACAAGCGCACAAAAGCGAATAAGGTGCAGGCGCGCTTCTGGGACATGGGGCTTGTAACGGCCAAACGCTTGCTCACCAAGCATTGGAAGGCGACGACCCCCCCACACATCAGACACTGGAGGGCCTCCTTCGTAAACTGGGCGCAAGCGGAAAGTGCAGTGCTACTACGTGAGGAAACTGCGGGACTCAGGCAATTCCCCATCGCCCACCTTTGGGATGGCCTCCTTGCCACCTTTCAGACGGCCTGCCGAACCCGAGGGATAACCTGAACACTGGGTGGGCATCGATACACTACTAGCTAGATGGCGACATCTTTGAGACCATGGCGGGGACAGCTCCCGGCCCCCTCTGCCTGCTTATTCCCTGGCGCATCTCACATACTGTGCGGTAGGTTGCTACTGTTAGATATCCCCTGCACTGTGTTCCCACACGGCCCGTTTTCGCCCCGCTGGGCAGCTCCTATCTCCTCTCACACTACTGCAGGCAGATCTCCACTTCCCCCCCCCCCCACCCCTCTTATTCTAGCCCCCACCCGAGTTTTCGACCCTGGCCCTGATCCCTACGTTTATGTTACACACCCGGGGAGCAATTCGGCGACTGGCTAAGCTCCCTGGCAGAACCCGTGTTCCAACACAGCGACGGTCGCCACGCGCATCCTTGCGAGCTATGCTGCAACCTCCTTGTCGCGCTCCAGCCCACGCCACGCACGGGCCACCGGGACTCCGATGCCCGCAAATCAGGGCACTTGACGGACAACCCGGCGCCCAGCGCACTTCCTCCTATGAGCCTAGGGGCTAGTTGACGGCGCTGCGCTGCGGGCTGGTACACAGCGCCCCCCTCACTCGCAGACAATGCACTTTAGATGAGAAGCGACGCGACAAAAAGCAGAAAAGCACCATTGACTCGCTTATACGCAATGTACACACCCAATTCCTCTACATATGTTCAACTGAACTCCGCCGCCGGACCTCCGGGTTGTCGGCTACATGGCTGTGTCTAATCCTCTGACTGTGTGTATTCAAGCATTGCCGACCTGATGCTTTGGCGTAGAACTGTACATTGCCAATTGATGCAACTGTGGTTAATAAAGGTTTTCCCAAAAAAAAAAAAAAAAAAGACACTGTCTTTCCGTGGCTCGGATGAACAATGAGTGTTTGCAGAGTGCCACTGCAGTGGCCCCCAGGAAACCCAGTACTACCAACCAAAGCCCCCCTCCTTTTTTAGGATTGCGCCCTGGCCCCAGAAGGGGATGGAATGGGAAGAGGAGCCAAGTCCACTGGGCCACAGAGGAAGAAGCATCCAGGGTATCGACCACGAGCATGACCGGGGCCTTGAGCAACCAACCAGGAACCACTGGATAGACCACTTGGTGGTGAATCTTACTGACCAAGACTTAACTCAAGCCCAAAAAGAAATCCTGGAAAAGGATTGGGTTTCGTACCCACAGAGAAACTGGACAAGTTAAAACTTTTCAAGGAGATAAATGAGTTCATAAGGAAGTTAAAACTTAAGAACTACTTCAAAGACAAGGAACCACAAACCAACTGAGATGATGACACAGGGCTTCACCCCCCCCCCCGACAGTCTGTTACCTGTGGAGTTACTGGCATTTGGGAAGGCTATCTGATAGAGACATCTAGCACCAGATTCTTTAACTTAGAATATCTCCCCAGGCGTCAGACTGGATCCGGAAAATCTTTTTTCCCCAGCAATACCTCTGCACGCCGGGAGGTGGCATCGCCTGGCTCTGTCCTGACGTCATCCATGGAAGTGACGTCATTGGAGCCATATAAGCCACTCCCGGCGTATTGATGTCAGTTTTCTTCTTTTACCCTTCATAACGTGGATCCGGGAAAGTAATACCTCGGGCCTGTTATTGTTTATTACAGGCCTTTTTGACGCCTTTCGAGCCCAGGAACAGTGTGTTCGATGCCCTTGTGGACTTCAACCGTGCCCGTCCTGCTCGCGACAGATGTCAGCGACGGACCCTCACGAAATCTGTATATGGTGCTTAGGAGAGCGCCATGACTCTGTGGAGTGCGACGTTTGCCGCCAGCTGCGGCCGCAATCACTGCAGGAACGCCTCATGAAGCTGCTGTCTGCCGGATGTCCCAAACGGACCCCTCGCGACGCAGGTCTTCTTCTCCAGCGGAGTCGTCCACGCCGCCGTCATTCGCCTGCCTCAGGTAAGCATTCCCCCCTCCCTGGCGCGCCTCCGGGCCTCACGGGGGGGTGGGTAGGGACACAGGTTGGGTCACCGCCGGCGGGTTTACCCTCGGCTCCAACCGAGTTCCCTGACTCTGTCACCAGAGACGCCCCAGTTAAGCATTTGCCCCCCCTCCTTGGCGCGCCTCCGGGCCCCACAGGGGGGGTAGGGACTCAGATTGGGACACCGCTGGCAGGTTTACCCTCGGCTCCAACCGAGTGCCCTGACTCTGACACCAGAGTCGCCGCAACGTCGACACACGGCCCGGAGGGGCATCCCACGATATCTAGCCCTTCCGTAGTGCCGTTGCACAGCCTTCCGAGGCTCCCTGCGGCATCGCTGGAGGTGGCTGCGGCGCGGTGCTTGAACTCGGGGAATGGTGAGTCAACGCCGGTCCAACGCCGGTCCGACTCCGAGCGGTCGAGGCCTTTTCGGAGGTCGCCGACGCCAGCTCGACTCGGACGGTCGAGACCTTTTCGGAGGTCCCCGACGCCGGCTCCACTCGAGGAGTCAAGGGCTTTTCGGAGGTCGCCGACGCCGGATACACTCGAAGAGTAGAGGCCTTTTCGGAGGTCACCGGCTCGATTCGAAGGGTCGAGGCTTCTTCGGAGGTCGCCGGCTCGACTCGAGGAGTCAAGGCCTTTTCGGAGGTTGCAGACGCCGGTTCGACTCAGTAAGTCGGGTCTCTTCGGAGGTCACTGACACCGGCTACACTCCAGGGTTCGAGACCTTTTCGGAGGTCGCCGGCTCGTCTCGGGCAGTCGACGTCTTTTCGGAGGTTGCCGCCGCTTGCTCCGCTCCGCCGGTCGGGGCCTTTTCGGAGGTCTCTGATGCTGGCTCGACACCGATCGACGCCGGTGCCGTCTCCGGCTTTATTGGTCGGTGGGTTCACCACCCCCTGAGTCATTTCACTGCTCTCCAGTGCAGGCGCCAGTGGAGCATTGGCCTACTCATCCTGCTGCTGAGCCTCTATTAAGTGGCCGGTTTATCTTGCATCCATCACCTACTGATGACTGGCTCGCGCCGTCTCGCGGGGCCACGGAGGCTAGTTGGACGTTTGTCAGGGCTGTTTGAATGGCTGTAGACATTTTAAGGATTGAGCAGCTCTCAGCCTCTAGTCCTTCGGAGCCTTTGCTGCATATTCTCCACCAGGGCGCGGGGAACATGGAACCATTGTTACTGTTGGAGGGATGGTCGGAAGCAGAAGCGAGGAGGCCGTATATGATCAATAATGTGGCGTTTATTGGCGTCAATTAACACAGTTCTATCAGGGTTTTGGTGTCAGGATGAACACAAAAGTCAGTGGGAAATAAGCCTGTTACAGCACAGGGTTTCTTGTGGCGAAATCGTCCCTTCAGGCGGCTTGATTGGAGATCAACCTTTGAGGGGGTACAGACGAGTCTTCTTAGGACTTCGTAAGGTGTAGGTCCGGTCCCGGAGCGTGCTCCAAAAGAAAAGGGGAAAAAGGCAGCAGTCAGTAAAGTTGTCCTGCCCTGGCCGGTCAACCAACACCATGCCACGTGAAAGGGAAGCGGAGTGGAAAGAGGTGAGGGATTCAGGGGTTGAAACAAATAAGAAGGTCAAAAACTGAGTAGGACTGGTCCCAGTCGACTTTCGGTTCTAATGCTCGTAACATGAGTTTCTAGGAATGCCCGTGATTGAGGCTAGGAGGGCTTCTTAAGGTTAATACACGTTCGCACATGAGAAAAGGCATAAGAAAAGAGTAACCACCACCGTACAGTTTTCCCCGTGTCCCCTTCACCCCGCTCCCCGTGTAACCCCATGTCCCGACACGTACCACTAGGAGTCATAACTCTTCTGAGTTGTGGCGGCTCGTGCGTCCTCCGGGATCCACCACTACTCCGTCCACGTATCGGGAGACTCTTAATTTCCTTCCTCGGTGTCTTCCTCTCCGGTGTCAGCGTCGCTCCTTGGCAGTGTTTCGGCGTCCGTCTCGTTTCCTGACTCTGGATACTCTCGCGCTGACACACCTGATGCCACGTCTCTTCGTCTTTTCTGCTGGTCTTGACCTCTCTCGGGTGTTCCTGATTGGATGGACTGTGTTTCCGCCCCGCCTCCCACGGGACAGACTGTTTCAGGGTCGCTTCCTGTACTCTGTGGGAGGAGGGAAAAGTCCTCGTTTATTACCGATGTTCCAAACGCCTCCTCGTCTTCGTTACGGTAAGGAATCCACGAGGGGTGTATCGGGGCTCTGGAATTGGTGTCCGGTTCGCTTCTAGGGCCTCCCTCTCAGTTACCTTTTGCGGAGTCATTGTTTGACATCATTCTCGGAATGTGGGTAAGGCCCTCCCCGGGGGACCCTGTGGATTGTGCCGTGGCACATCGCCATTGGCCGGCTCCCAATGACCCCGCCTGTTTGACCCTCCATCCTGGAGCTGGAGGACTTGTGCTTCAGGCAGCTCTCTATCACTCCTCTTCCATTGCATCCTCCCGCTCGGGAATCTCGGTGGTTGGATTCATTTGGCCGCTATTTGTTTGCATCCGCCAGCTAGGGACTCCGGTCCCTCAACACGTTGTGTGTATTTGCTCGGGCTACGGTTGCCCTTTGGGGCGCTGTCGAACGGCCCGCCACTCCTTGCCGGAGAACTCTTGTGCCGATCTGGTCCGCCTAATCAGTGATGGCCATGATGTGACACACTTTTCAATTCGGTCTGCCATGGACACCACGGACTCTGTGGGTCGTGCTATGGCCCGGTCAGTTGCCATACGTCACCACGCGTAGTTGCTCGATGGCGTTTTCCCAGAGCATGTTTAGGAGCGGCTTAAAGATCTACCGTTTCATGGAGTCCCTCTTTTTGGCGCCCACGCTGAGTCGGTGGTCAGACGCCTCCTGTATATATGTCTTCCTCGGCTTTAATCTTCGTGGAGGTTTTTTGGTTTTGTGACTGTGCCGTCCCTTTCCTTTCTGTTACCCATTGTGGGCTGCAGATGTTCTGGATTGTGTGGCTGCTCAGCCGTCTTCCTTACTTATTCTGATACAGCTGGTTAAGCTGTGTTTGCCCTTCTTTTGAGCCTCTGCCTACGTGCATGTCTCAAGGGGGACCCTTCTTTTGTAGGGTTGTGCCTTTCCCTATGTGGGGTATTTGTTGGCAATCATATTGCTACTCTTCCTTACCCAGGAACTTATGATGCACGCTGACTCTTCCTTATGTTGTAGGATGTCTCCTCTGGTGAGATCCATGGGATTAGTTTCTCTCCAAGGGTTACAATTGGTTGTCTACGGTTGGTCCGTAATACATCCCCGCCTCCGTAAGGGGTTTTGTCAACCTGGCGTGTTTCTGCAACCTCGCTGTGCTTGCCTGTCTATCGGTGGACATGCGCCCCTGGGGGTGGCGGGTCTTCCCTGGCACTGTCTCCGGTTCCTTGTTTCTGGCAGGACACGGGGTCCGGTTTGTCCCTTCCAGTCCTGTGCATATTCTTAGTTCTCAAGGAGTGGCTCTTGTCTATGCCTTTCTGCCACTGGATCTGTGCTCCGCCCCTGATGTTTTTCTGGGTGTGAGTTCTTACTCCCATTCTGGCACAGGTGCTTCTTTAGGTGGCATTACTGTGTGTGTATTCTTCTCGACGTTCTCCATTTTTGTAGATGGTGTCGGTCTTTGGCGGTGTAGACTTTTGGCGCCCGACTTCTGTCTGTGCCTTCTTTCAATCCTTTTTGGGTAGTCTTGTGGTCTATGTTTCCGCCTGTCTCACAGGAGACCAGGATTCTTCCCCCTCGGGGACCTCTTGTTTTTGCTGCATTCTTACCTGTTATGCAGCCCACTGGTGCCGTGGTACCGCTTGCATGACTCCCCTAATTAGGATTTTGTCACTCCATGTATGTGTGGTGACATTCCTGCCTCTTTATGTGTATACACGCCGCTGGGGCACTCGCTTACTAAGTCTTTTTGCCTTAGTGTCAGATATTCTTGCTTACTCTTCCTTCGGCATAGTGCCATCTATGTGTTCATAGCTTTGCAGGTTCTCCACTCACTGTGGTGCCTTTTAATTCGTTTGGCTGCATGCCTACCTCCTGAGCTTTTGCTCAATGGTGGCTCTGTTGGCACTAGGCTCTTGGTTCGGCCGTGCCACTGTTGTCACATATCCTAGGGGGTACACATGACGGTGTTTTTTCCTACACCCACGGGCTTCCTGCTGCGGCTCCTGTACTTGGGCGGACAGTCTCCGACTGTCCCCTGTTTCTCGTGGCTTCCACTGTGGTATGTGTTCAGCTGGTATGCTCTACCGTTGTCATGTTGTTTTCACCCTTGGAACTTCGTTCCTCTTGGATTATAGGGACCGGTGCTGGGATCCTTCTTTGAAGGTCTCACTGCATTGTTTCTTATGTTAGCACAGAACTTCTAGTTCTCTTTTCCTTTCGTCTGTGTCTGGGCGACAGAGGTCTCACACCGTTCCTCGTCGGATTTGGTGTCTTTACCATCCCTTGTTCATGCTCCTTAAGGTGGGTCATGGGTCTGATGTCCGTTGTCCTGGCATTGTGGTTACCACCGTATTTCGTCAGCAGTTGACGAATATGTAATCCTGGAACTTGGTGGTTATTTCGCAGACCCTCCTCCTATGGGTTATGGCTTTGGTATCTATTCTAAGTTAAGGAATCTGCGGCTAGATGTCTCTATCAGAAGGAAGAGTTACTTACCTTCTGTAACGATATATATCTGGTAGAGACACAGTCTAGCCGCAGATTCCTTAACGCCCACCCATCCTCCCCACTCTGCGAAGACCTTTTTATATGGTGATTTTCCACCTAGCCCCCACCTTCTGGTGGCCTTGGTCTTCCGGAGGTGTGCTCTCAAACCTCACTCTGGGGTAGGATGTATTCTCCTGCGTGGAACCCTTTGGCTCTCCACTCCGTCCACGTTTTTAGGTGGTTAAAGTCTTACTTTTCACTGCCGTTCCGTTTTGGACGTCAGGACGGAGCCAGGCGACGCCACCTCCCGGCATGCAGAGGTATTGCTGGGGAAAAAAGATTTTCCGGAACCAGTCTGACTCCTGGGAAGATATTCTAAGTTAAGGAATCTGTGGCTAGGCTGTGTCTCTACCAGATATATCGTTACCGAAGGTAACTAACTCTTCCGTCATGAAGGAGATTGAAGAAATGGATCCAGAGGAACATCGTATTTTCCACAATACAACTAAAGAACAAAAACAAGCCATCAGGGAATTGGCCAATAACAACAACATAGTAATTAAGCCGGCCGATAAAGGAGGAGCAGTAGTGATCCAATCCACACAGGCTATGACCAAGTATGCCAACACCTTCTACAGGACCAAAGGAACTACGAGATCTTGCCAGAGGACCCAACAGAGTCAATTAGGATTCAAATCGCAAGCATGGAGGAGAAAGCCATCTCCCACAACTGGGTATCAACGAAAGAAGGCGAATTCCTTATTGCTAAGTCACCAACTATCCCCTATATTTACACAATACCCAAGATCCACAAGAACCTATCCCAACCTCCAGGACAACCCATTGTATCAGGTATTGGGTCGATTTTGGAACCATTATCAAAGTTTGCAGATGTATTCCTGCATCCACTGATACGAACAGATACCTATCTCATGGACACTAAAGATGTCCTGAGGCTCTTACATGACATGAGCTTTGACCCCACAAAGGAATTATTAATGGGCTTAGATGTAGAGAACCTCTACACCAGCCTACCTCATAATGAGACCTTGCAGATCATAGAAGATGTACTCTTTGAGATTGATTGGGAGTACCAGATCCCCAGTAACATAGTTGTGGACTGTTGTAAAAAAGCTCTTACCGAAAACCTATTTCGATATAAAAACACACTCTATCTCCAGAAGCATGGGACCAGCATGGGCAGTACATTTGCTCCTAGTATAGCCGGGCTATATGTCCACCACTTGGAGGCACACACAATTCTCAACCCAAATAACCCTTTCCAACGACACATCAGGGTATGGAAACGTTACATAGATGACGTTCTCGTCATCTGGAATGGCGATGAGGAAACGGCCAACAGGTTCATGACTTGGTTAAATCATCAGAATCAATTCCTCAAATTCATCTCCAATAAAGAACTTGTTTATCTGAATCTCAACATCTTCCCCAAAGCTGGTGGCCTGATAACTACCACACATTTCAAAGCAATAGCTAAGAACTGCCTCCTCCTTATACAACAGCTTCCATCCCCGACACTTGCGGTATAATCTCCCTTACGGTCAGTTTTTAAGATTGAGGAGGAACTGTTCTGATGTAAAGGATTTCAAGACCCAAGCAGAAGAACTGTGGAAGAAATTGGTGAAAAGGAACTATCCAACCAAGGTGGTGGAGAGCGCCTTGAAACGCGTTAGAAACAATAGGGATGCCCTACTTGAAACCACACCACAGAAAGTTAAAGAAGATAGACCAATCTGCATAACAACTTTCAACACTTGTTCCAATTAAGTAAGCAAAATAATAAACAGACACTGGCGCACACTCAACTGTGGACACCTGCACTTCCCCAAACCTATGTACTCATACAGGAAAGGGAAAAGTGTGCAGGACTTAGTGGTACAAGACCGCGAAAATTGACAGAGAGTGCAGTGTCAAACACTCTTCTTCCGCCACTGAAAGGTCACCACCCCTGTGGTCAATGTAGTGTATGCCATCTAACCAGAATGAGTAAGAACATTACCTTTAACAATGACACCAAGTGAGAACAACGTAGATTCACCACGTGCAATAGCAAGAATGTGATCTACATGATCACCTGCCTGTGCGTTCTACACTGTATTGGGATGACCACACGCTCTGTAAAAGTACGCATCTGCAAACACAGGAGCAATGTGAAATGCAAGAAAACTGCAACTAAAATGTCAACACACTACTTAGAAACCAACCACACCATATTAGACCTACAGTGGACAGTTATCGAACAAATGGACTCAGAAACCACTCTGTTCGAAAAAGAATAGCGGTGGGTGTTCCGTCTTGGCACACACACAAGGGGCTTTAATGACGATATTCCATGGGGGCAAATTAAGTAGTCTATGTATATTTTTTCCGTCTAGCAATTACTAGTCATACCACCACTAGTATGCATTATTTATGATCATTAATTGGTTCCCAATGAGACCTATCTTCAGTAATAAAACACTGATCTTGTGTTACTTCCATCAATTTTTTTGCAACAGTTCTCCCCTCAATTTTGCCCACTTATTTGATTAATATGCACTGATACATGCAAATAACAACCAACCAGGGAGATCTGCCACATCGGTCTGTTTTTTGTGTAACAGCAGAGGTAGAACTGCACAGCTCCATTTTTTTTCAATAATAGGAAGGTTTTCCTTTCATGATTAAGAAATGGCTCAGCATAATTTTCATTTTTAACATCGTACTGATCACAACCCTTTTCTTTAGTAATTAATGTTGCCTCATAATTTTAATTCTCATTTCAAACCTTTCAGGTCACACCTGATCGGTCTATATGCAACCGCAAACCCCAGTTTGTATCAACTAACCAACCAGGAAGTTGTGCCATATTAAGGTGGCCATTTTGTGAACCCAGCATTCAAGTTTCATGGGCAAAGCTTTACCTTGAGCCTGGAAGTTAGTCATTCCAAGGTAAGCGGCTATCTTGGAGGTTATCGTTCTAGTGTTTAGATGCACATGCATGCTGATTGCAGAACAAACCGATTATAAATACCGGCGCTCTGCAAACACTCATTGTTCATCGGAGCCACGGGCAGGCGGTGTCTTGGGTGAGAGAGATGCTTTGATGAAGTAAGTACGGCATAGCCGATATCCCGGGCAGCATATCCAGACATACTACCATTCTACTCTGTATATGTATATATATATATTTTTTAACTTTGACTGAATCCTTCCTCTACCCACAGTGTTTGACTACAAGCGCTCCTCCCCTCCCGTGTTGAAGCTCATGGGGCCCTAATTAGGCAACCTAAGTGTACGTTCCCTGTCAGTTTTTTTAAAATGCTGAGAAACTATCACATCGTGTTTTATCTCTCCTGTTTAGATGTCTACTGGCACACAGCACTTGTGCATTATAAAAGGGCACCGATCTCTGCAAACTGAAAGCGCATTTAGAGTGTGTGTTCTTGTTATATGTATTGTATTGTCTTGTACGTCTTGAACAGGACTTCAAAAGGGCAGCACGATATACACGTAAAAATTATGATGAACTATTGTGCCTGGAGTGAAGAAATATATCACCCTTTAAACCTTTCATGAGTGTGGTGAAGGGGTGTTCCGAGTATATCAGAGTATATACTACGATTATTAACTTTGTTCCTCTAGCCTTCCAGATCGTTTTAAAAGAGCATACAAAGTAGGTATTGGATGAATGTATTTTTGACAAAGATGCATATTAGCCTTTGACATTGACTAGGCTGACCACACTAGGTAACAGTCAGAGTGGTAAAAGGGATCAACATCCTAGGTCCTGAAGAGAAGCTTAGGGGTAGGCTTCAAAACATGTAGACCCATGACGAAACTGCCCATTATAGCACTTTTTCCTCCTTTTCCCCACTTTTATTAATACCAGCTATGGGGAGTATTAAAGTTTTGTTTTCCACGCTGCCAGGTATTTTTTTAACTCACTTATCTTCTGACCCTTCCACTCTCACATCAAACACATTATTTCACTTCACTTGAAAGTGCTCCCACGTTTCCTTAGGTCGTAGCACGACCCGTCCCGCAGCGGGGCGGGAAGAACCCGATGATGAAGCATTCCACGAAAGGACCTTTTGGTGGCTGAGGGTTATTTTAGAACACATATCGTTTCTCCCATGCTAGAAACCCAATGGTTCTCTTGGGTTTAGTCACTGTTTGTTAGGATAGCACGGTTCTTTGGAACTGAGAGTGTACTCCCTTTGTTTTTTTCATTACTTGTAGAGGAGGCCGAGTCCACGGCTTATTATACCTCTTCACTCCCTTCTTTGTTTTTTGGCACTTGATAGTAGTTATTCACAAACCAGGTAAACCAGCTGACCTTTGTGCCTCATACTAGCCTATCTCACTGCTAAGTGCAGAAATTAAAGTATGGGCCAAGCTACTCACCTCCAGACTAGTCCAGCATGTTTCTCACTTGGTACACCCAGACCAATCTGGTTTCATGCTGGGGAGAAATACAGCCCTCAATCTGCGCCGCCTTCATGTTGTAATGGGCATAAAAGATCCCATACGAGAAGAAGCAGTGGTGATTTCCCTGGACGCGCGCATGGCATTTGACACGGCGGAGTGGCCATACTTATTTTCAGTCCTGGAGAGAATGGGGTTGGGCCCCAAATACTTGATCTGGCTCCTATACCTGGGGTCCATGGCACAGGTAGTGGTGAACGGGTGGGTCTCAAGCGCCTTTTTGCTCCTTAGAGGGACTCGTCCGGGTTTCCCCCTGTCGCCACACCTTTTTGCTTTGGTTCTAGAACCACTGGCAGTGCGGATCAGGGGAGAACTGTTGATAAGGGGTCTTCATTGGACAGAGGGGTGAGAAGATTGTATATCATTATACGCCGATGATATTCTACTATATCACGCCAAACCAAGCCATTCAATAACTAGAATTATGACCATATTCGCAAACATGGTCATACATTCCAGCTTCTGGTTCAAATCCACAATTTATATACTATGTGGCCCACCCCCGGCTCTACCGGCAGCAGGGGCATAACACAGGCCCCCACAGTGCGGGGGGCTCCCGAGCTGCAGGGAGCCCCCTCAGCACTGTACTCCGACCTGAGAGCTCCGTATTAAATCAGGAGCGGGGTCCCTGTGTACTTGCAGTAGGGACCCCTGAACCTTCATTACGACACTGACCGGCAGAATGTGAGGCGGTGGTGGTAGTGGAGGCCTTCCGTTATCTTGGGATATTCGTGACGGCAGACCCAGATCTGTTTTATACCCAAAATTTACAGGCCCTTCTGACATGTCACCGAAGTGATGTCCAGCATTGGAGATCACCGCCGGTATCGTTACTGGGAAATTCAGTGCTATTCAAAATGATGGTGCTGCCACGCTTTTTATACGTACTACAAAACACCCCATACAAAATCCCTCAAGCGTTCCTCCGTGCCGCTGAGAGTGAAGTGCGGGATCTGCTTTGGGATGGGAAACCTCCGCGAATAGCGATGAGGAAGTTGGTACGGGGTTGTACGATGGAGGCATAGCTTTGCCGAATATCCAGATGAAGTATTGAGCGTCCCAACTGGCAGCCATAAGTCAATGGGTGCATCGACCACACAATGAACCAGCCTACAGGATGGATAGGTTTCTGATGGGCACGTGGGGTACAATCAGGCCTTTTACACCAAACCTAGAGGAAATGCACTCACAGAACCCACTGCCCAAACAATCACCCTTTGGCATAGAGTAAACAAAAGGCTGGGGTGACACGACACTCTAACTCAAATCACACCGCTCTAGGAAAGTGAGAAGTTGGGCCAGCTACCTACCAGCACGGGATTCAACATGTGGCACCATATAGGATTCTCGACAGTGGGAGATTTGTGGACTGGAAGGGGGGTAATCCCTTTTGCTGATTTGCAGCTGAAATTCACTCTTGCCACAACTGAAACATTAAGGTACCTACATGTGAGACATGGCCTTATGACTACCATCCCTCCAGGGAGTAACCTCTCAGAAGCCTCCCCGCTGGAAGACAGACTTCTTACAGACTTTATGGAACGTAGAGCAATCTCCTTGACCTATCAAAAACAAATACATAACTCCTCCGAACTCTTACAAAATCTTTGTGGGCAATGGCACAGTAACTTGGGAGAGCTGGAAGGCGAAGATCGTCAGGAAGCCCACGGTTCCTCTAAAGAAGTAGCCATATGCATGAAATGATGGCTCATTCAACTTAGCATCTTACAGTGATGAACACAATGGCAAATGTGTGGGCGAGACTTGAAACTCAAACCAAAACAGTGTTTCCTCAACATATGTGAGGGGACTGATCTGAGCCGAAAAGACCAAATATGGGTAACACTGGGATTGAGGATAGCAAGGCGCAATATAGCTAGATACTGGGGGTCTCAGGCTGCACCTTCTCCTGTTGAGTGGGGGAAAGATATGGACTGGAGCATGATCATAGAAACTGCAGTGTATGATAGCATGGGTTGCCCCAGGAAATGGGGCCAGGTCTGGGGAAAGTGGAATGCTCACAGGGAAGAATCTGCACTAGAGCCTCTCTGCAGCCAGGTGGTGCAACCATGATGTATAATATCAGGGAAGATTTGGGCGAGGAAACAATGGAGACGCATTAACATTATGATTGAACATTGTGCACTGTTTTGCGACTTAATTGTAGAAATGTACGACTGCTACATCATAATGATGGTATCCAATTTGACTATATTATTCTCAAATAAAAAGATATTTTAAATAAAAGAAGGAAAAAAAATGTGAACTCATTTCTGAAAAAACGATTCTTCCAAATTTTAAATACCATCCAAATTGTCCTTCTAATCTCCCTGGATCTTCAAGCTTAGTATTCTCATAGCCTTATAGACTGAAATAACAGGCAATACCTGCTATCTTCAGTAGTGGGACAGGGCTATCAATTCAGGATGCTTCAAGTAGGTTTGAGATCTGTGCCCTAGATCTTTACCAAGTAATTGTAATTGTAAATGGGTACTTATAGAGCACGCAGCTACTCCATAGAGTGTCCCGGCACTGAAAAGACCTTGAGACAGACAACGGCACTATATCAGAAGGAGTGAACGGCACATGGCTATTGCTGGAATAGCCAAGTTTTCAGCTGCTTCCTGAAGGTCATTAAATCCTGTACCCGCATGAGTGACAATGGCAGACTGTTCCATAAACGGGAAGCCAGCACTTGGAAGGAGCGACCGCCCATGCGAGAGCGGAAAAACTTGGGAATGATCACCTGAAGCTGCAATGAAGACCTCAGGGTTCTCCGAGGTACGTAATGCTGAATCCTTTTCTTAATATAGAAGGCACCAGTATCATGTAGAGCCTTCAAAGCCAAGACCAGTGCTTGAACAGAAACCTCTTCCGGACCAGCAGCCAGTGCAGGGAATTCAGGTGGGTGGACATTCGCACTCTGGGTCCTAACATGAGAACTGCTCTAGCCGCAGCATTCTGGACCACCTGCAGGCAGTTTAATAAGTATTCAGGAAGGCCCAGGTACAAGACGTTGACGTAGTCCAGCCTCGATACAATCAGGGCTTGGACTAGAGTCTTCCTGTGCGTAACCGAAAGTAGGGGAAGAAAATGATTTAACATTTTTAATAGTCCAAAACAGGAACCGGCTACTGTTTGGATCTGAGCCTTCATAGATAAATTCAAAAAGAACTATTGATGGACAGAATGCAGAACAATGTCATACATTCACCCCAGTACAGAGATCTGGGCCTAAATCCATCGTTTTTTTGCTCACCATGCCATTCCAGTTTGGACCCAGCCATATGCATATCAGTCTTGACCCAGTGCCCAATGGGAACAGTCCAGCCCGAACTGCCAGGCCAGGTCCTTCCTGGACTGAAAACAAGCATCCTAGGACCGGTTTCGGGGTTTCACCCCTCTTCAGCCAGGATAGCTTAATTCCAGTGGCATGGAGAGCACGGGACTCACGTCTGAGCATACCCGTCCCACCCGGGGTAACAAATGCAAAAAGTGTGTCTTTTGCTTTCATAGATAAATTAGCATCTAGCATGACCCCTAAGTTCTTGACAGTGCTTACTGAGGTTGCAGGGGGGACATGGCCAGAGGCCACCTCTGGCGCCATGCTTCGCATGGTGAGGGCCCAAAGAAAATGATCTCTGATTTCTCAGGATTGCACTTTAATTGGTTCCGTCTTAACCAGGAGAACACCTCCGTCAAGCAGATGTTAATCTCGTTGCCTCTAAAATCAGCGCCCTTGTCAAAGGTGAACAGCAATTGAGTATCATCTGCATATGATACTACTTGTGTGCTGTGTTCCTCAGCTAGCTGCGCGAGGGGGCCATATATAAGTTGAAGAGTGCTGGGCTCAGGATCGAGGCCTGCGGAACCCCTACCTTCATGGGGGGGGGGGGGGTAGGGGCAGCAAAGGAAGGGGACCAAATCGTTTGATGTCGGTCTTTCAGAAAGGAAGAAAAACACTTGAGTGCCATGCCACCAAGGCCGCACTCCTGAAGTCTCAGCAGGAGCCGGTCGTGGGGCACAGTGTCAAAGGCCGCGGAAAGGTCCAACAGTATCAGCACCACTTTGCCCCCTTTATCTAGTGTCTCTTTAATGACTTTGGAGACTTCCAATAGGACTGTTTCAGTACTAAAATTTGCTCTGAAATCCGAATGACTATGATGAAGCACATGGTTAGCTTCCACATATTCAGTGGTGACTAGATTCACATATTCTCCAATACTTTGGAAAAAAGGAAAGTAATGATATCGGCCTATAATTCGAGGCCACCAAGGGGTTGGCCGAAGGCTTCTTTAATAGAGGGAGAATTCTTGCATTTTTCCAGCTATCTGGCACCTGTCCAATTTGTAGCGAGGTGTTCAGAATCAGGTTAATGGTTGAATTGATAATCCCTGCTATAGAAGCCTGTACTTTAGCTGGACATGGGTCCGAGGGCGAACTGGACTTGAGGGTTTTCATTATCTCCAGAGATTTTTCTAAGGGAATTGGGGGAAACTGTGTGAGAGGAGGACCTGTCACAAGGTTGACAGGGGGGGTCCTGTGATTGCACTCTTTGCAAGGCACGGATCCTCAAAAGAGTTTTGAATAATTTAGATTTTATCATGAAAATAAAGTGCAAGATGGCTAATCCATTCACTAGTGGGGGTAAACGGACTGTCAACCACACTAGGGGATGATTTTGTTTTAACGATTTTGAAGATTTCTTTGTTTTTATTCCTGGCTTACTCGATTTTGGAGGAGAAAAAGTATTTCTTTTCCTTGTGAATCTTGTTGTAGTGTACTTTCAGGGCCTGTGTGTAGATTGATTTGTCCTCTGGAATAAATTCTTCCGCCATGCTCTCTCCAGACGTTTGCAGGCACTTTTGCTCTTTCTAAGAGCTTCTGTGAACCAAGGTGCAGATGCTCGGGCGGATTTTGCTGAGCGAGTGGTGGGGGGGGCAAGCTCCAGGGAGCGGAGCTGTAGCCCATTCTCCAGGCAGAGCACATCGCTCTCGAGGTTGCCATTGAAAGGAATCGGGTGCTGCCTATGTGCAATCCTCAGAGCTTCAGGGGTGATCTGGTGAAATGGTCTAAAACTATTGGGGCGGGACTTCCCATGAAATTGAGGGCAACCCGGCTCCTTACAGACGCTAAGATCTAGGAGAAAGTGGTCTGGCCACACTATCGGGAGAGGTGCGTCTATTTCTATCTTTGCATTGGAGAAGATCTGATCCAAAATATGTCCCTTCTTGGGAGTTGGAAGGTGGACATAAGGGACCATATTGAAAATATCTAAAGATTCCCATAGCCTGATAAACTACTGCTTGGCTGATTTGTCCATGTGAATGTTAAAATCTCCTAGCACCAGGCAATGCTTGTGTTTAGTGGCAATGGGAGAAATGACATCACTAATGGACTTGATTAACTTTCCGGCTGGGCCCGGAGGCCTATAGATTAGTACTCCCGCGAAAGATTGATGTGTAGACACAATAAAATGAAAACCGAAAGTGCTTGGCACCGGTTGCTCTCTTTTTTCAGAAACACGGTCACCAAGTATACCTATACTCTGATGGTTAGCCCATCAAAGGTCTGTCAAAGAAAGAGGCTTTTGCCTTCACAGCTGCCTGCACCAGCCCATTCCAAGAACTAGGACTTACTCTAAACTCTGAGAAATCCTCAATCTATCCTGTGAATAGATTGCAAGTCTGAGGGGCAATTTTGGACACTGAACTGTGGAAGGCAATGCCCTCAGAAGAAAGAGTTACAAAACTTCAAGCCATAGCAAAGCCATTTTGTTCCAAGCAGACCCTGTCAGGATATACAAATCCCTCTTAGGTCTCATGTCACCTTTCATCGGCATGATTCCTTTCTGGCTCCATATGAGGCCTGGTCAGCACAAGCTAGATCACCATTGTAAGGAGGAGACTGGCTCATGCAGTGGCACATTGAAAGTCACTGGATGGTTCAAGCAAGCCGCACTGTGGTGGAGGTTCCCATCAAGCCTCAAAGCTGGTCTTCTGTTCAAACCTTCAACAGGATAATCATGACAACAGATGCATTACTGAAAAGATGGGATGTACACATACAGGAGTTATCCATGAAAGGTCTCGTGGTGGAGATGGAGCCTTATGTAAACATCCTGGACTTATGGGTCATCAGACTGGGTTTGCTGTCATTCCTTCTGAAATTTCCAAAACATGCTGTGTTGATCTGAATAAGCAACAAGAAGAGGTACAGATAATGTGGGACTGGGCCATCATCAGCTTAGTGGACATTGCAGTAGAATATCTTCCGGCATGCCAAATCAACCTGACTGATCAGCTCAGCCATGATCTTTCAGATTACTGTGAATGAAAACTCCACAAAGTCCAAGCAGAATGCTTCTTTTGAAAATGGGGCCACCCAACGCAGACCTGTATTGACACCCTGGAGAACAAGAAATGCTAGCACTTTACCAGCAGGTTTCAACATCCAGGGTCTGAAGTCAGTGCCTTTTTGAAGACATATTCGAGCTATTTATTTATGACTTTCCTCTGTTTCCCATCATATCTAGAGTGCTGAGGAAGTGAAAGGTAGATTACTGTTTCCTGAACCTGAAAGGCCTAGTGTGGCCTCATCAGTTTTGGTACAGCAACCTGCTTAATCTGTCCGCATATCTACCATTCTAATTGAAGAATGAACATAGGTTCTTTTTCAGACACAACAGAGAGATTCTCCATCAGGATCTGAATTCACTGAGCATGCCTCCGTGATTCCTAGATTCCTGGCCACTTAGCGTACAGCCACCTGGGTATCATTTCTAACTACAGAGACATCTTAGTGTAGACTTGTGTGGTATCCAAAACAAGATCTACATGAATGAATGAATGAAAACAGTACTTGTTATTCGCATGATTACTCACCCAGAGCATCCTGGTGCTAGCTAAAACACCATTCTTCAACTGAACCGTGGCAGAGAGAATCAGAAAGGAGGGAAGAGAGACAGCACAGGGAAAGAGAAGAAAAAAGGAAGAGCAAAGACCTTAACCAACAATTATATTAAGTGATGCCATAATGCATCCGGGGTCCTCCAGGTTCTTCTTGAAGATGGCTTTAATTAGTGATCAACCAAAGAAAACCAGGAACTTGGTTCTGAGCTTTAGATCCTAGAACCACAAATGATTTTCCTCCTATAGATTTATGCTTGAATATTGGAGGTTTGAACAAGTTGGTATTAGAAGATCTGAGCATTTTCTGTGTCCTGTAATGGCAAAACCGATTGGATAGATATTTGGGACCAGCAGAATAAAAGGACCTAAAAACCAACACCAGAGTTTAAAAAAGAACCCTCTTGTGAATAAGCAGCCAATGCAACTCTCGGGGTTCTTTGGGCATGGAACTATGCTTGGGAAGTCTAAGAACTAATTTTGCAGCCGAATTTTGGATAACCTGGAGCCTGTGACCAGTTGCTTAGAACTGCCTGCATAATGGCTATTGGAGTAATCAAGCATCAAGGGTGGAATGTAGCTATTAAATAAAGATGGGCTGACCGATGAGCCTTGCGGTACACCAAATACCAATTGTTTTTTTTTCTGACGAGCACTGCCTGATGGAGAGCAATTTCTCTTCTCTGCAAGAAAAGACTTGCACCATGACCAAGCCTTGCCAGTGATACTGATTTCTGAGAGCCACTGAAGAAGTATTAGGTGTAAAATGGAATCAAACGTAGGCAAAAGGTTCAGAAGGATCAGGACAGTGTTATGACTGTCATCTTTATTGTATCACAGACCTCCAGCATAATAGACTCCTTTGATTGTCTAGGCCTAAAGCCAGATTGACAAGGATGGAGGGTCTTAGAATTCTCCAGATAAATGGTCAATTGATCATTTACAATCTTTTCCAGAATTTAAATTTATACTGGGAGTAACGAGATAGCCTAAAATTGGCCAAAATCAAGGGATCGACCAGTGATTTTTTTAAAAAGAGGTTTGACCACTGCCACTTTACAAGGAGCTGGAACTTCAGTCAAAGAAAGTGAAGTATTAAAGATGTGAATTATGATCAGGTTCACTATTTCAGTGGCCTGGTGGAGAATAATGGATGGACATGGGTCAAGAGGAGAACCAGATATACAGGCAAGAATAGCTTGATGCAATTGCAACAATGAGATCTACTGAAAAGCTTCTAGGGACGAGCAAGTAGACAGAGAAGTATGTGACACTCCTTGTGACAGACTCAATTCAAGGAGATTGACCCCAAAGCCCATTTGAATCGCTGGAATTTTTTCAGTGAAAAATTTGACAGCCTGTCACAGAGGGATTGTGAAGGAGGAAGAATATCTATTGACAAGGCTTTACTATGTAACATTGCAGATTGGAAAAGATTCTGCACATGCTGTAAAGGTGAGGGCCTTAACCCAATCTCCAGGCTATCCCATCAAGTGCTATTATGTTTGTTAGAGCTATCCAGGATCATTCTCAAGTATTCATCTGTCTGGGTTCAATTGGGTGCAATTTTCAGATTCCGCCAGATGGAAAACTGTTCCTCACCGTTATTCTCACAAATAATTATAAATAAATCCATAAAAAAGGGTACTTTAGGGCCTTTCCTCCAAAGAAGTGTCCTCCAGTTCCATTACAGGATAAACACTGTATTAAGCCAACTTATGCTACCTCCTTTTAAACTCATCCTAAGAGCGCACCTGACATTCTTTTATTGAAGACCACACTTCTACTTGAAATCACCTCAGCATTGAGAGTTGAAGAATTACAGGTATTCACCGTACAAGAGCTGTATCTTCGTTTCACCAAAGTCAAGATGAATTTAGAGATCAACCCAATATTCATTCCAAAGGTCCCTTCAGACTTTCACTTGATTAAACCTGTTATATCCTAACATCTTTCTTTCCAGATCCATCTACTTCTGCAGAGAGATTGTTGAACTTGCTGGATGTCCACATATGCATCAGGTTCTACATGGACAAAACCAAGGAATTACGTTCTTCAGATCAACTATTTGTGGTATTAAGCTATTGAGGAAGAGGCTGCCCAAAGCCCAAACAAGGCATCACACGTAGGCTGTAAGCTTGCATCATCTACTGTCACAACAGCTTCCCTGTATACTGGAGTGTCTTTACAGAATATGTGCCCAGCAGCCCAGTGGGAAAGCAAGCATACTTTCACTAGCCATTTCTGCCTATATGTGAATGCAGTAGGCAACTCAGCAGTGGGACAAGCAGTCCTGCCCATTCTATTCAAATGTGATGTACTGCTTGTTATTCTGATTCATATATTCACATGCGAGTCTCCCTCCTCCCCTGGTCCAGGTTAACTGGTATGATATGGACTCTTCACACTTGTCCTATGAAGTCTGATGATCCAAAACATCCTATTAGAGGAGTAGGAGATCTCAGCACATACATCTTATTGGCTGAAGTTTGGGTTATTTCGAATGAAATTAATGTGCTGCTAAACAAACACTGCTGTTAAGGCCTATGGCTATTTTAGCATTGTTTACTGCTATTTAACCTTACAGGAAATTCCTAGCCTCTAGGTGGTGAGTGATCAAGCCTGTAAATATATTACAGATCCCAACACTGGAGAACTGGAGTTACAGGTAAATGAGTAATTTCTTCTCAAGGGTTAGACCTTTTATAGATTCACATGCTTCAATTGTTCCCCAACAGCAGGCTGAGAATGCTCACTAATATATACTGAAAAGCATTGACAGTTAACATTCAGTTTGACATTACACGTTAATCTCTTTTGCAATCTGTCCACCTTGTTGTATGACCCAAACTCCGACCATTAAGGTGGAGAGGGTTTAAACTCCGCTTTTTTCACAATCTTCCACAGCTCAAACAGTCCCTTGTGTCAGAACTTTGCATGAATACATTCAAAAGGCTTATGTGCAGGATCTGGGCTGCGTGAGTCCCAAAAGATGGGGGATGTAGAACAAATACAGAAAACCTTTTCAGGACAATATTCAGAGTCAAAACCATAACGTTGTATTCAAAATTAAAAATCATTATGGAAGGCAAAAAATGTGTATTTAGTCACATACAAACCAGTCTAGCATAAATATGCAAGAGGTCATAACATGAGGGAATTAGCCATAGTCAAAATATAGTTCAGTAATGAACTAGCAAAAATCTACTCCGTTTGTAAGTCAAGGGAAAGAGATAAATCAGTAAATAGTCTAACAGTTCAGTCAGTTAAAAAGTAAAAGTCAAATTATAAAGTCCGATAACAGTGAGACAAGGGAACAGCTTGGTATGAAAGCAAGGAATGTTCTCTAAGCACTTGACATGGCGTGAAGGGGTATCAAAGGGCTGTACTGTGGAAATGAGCCTTTTTAGAGGCTCACCGGTGCAGGGTTCACCCTTATCTGTCCACTGGTTATTTAAACCAACAAAGTGGAGATTGGCACGGAAGCTGGAATATCAAAATAACAAGTTTATTAACCTCACATGAGGGAGACTGCGTCAATACGGTACCCTCAGGCCACTGTATGAGGTAGTCCAAGGAGTACAGAAACCATGGGCCTTTTATGGCCAGTTTATAGCTGAGTAAGCATGAAGACTCAAAAAGAGGCGGTACAAGTATACACATGAATAGCTATTACACATATAAGGACTAACAGAAAATACTTAGTCAACAAAGTAGGAGGAGTAACAGAGTTGCTGACATTAGTTAAAATAGCCTGACAGTTACTCTAAGAGCAGGTGCATTCTAGCAGCTACAGGCATTTCTGAGCATGTGCAGTGCTCTGGCTCAATGCTGAAGGAGTTAACTGTAACTGATGACACAAGCAGAATACAAGGGCAGGCAAAAGTGAAGAGGGAGAAAGCACAAGGCAAGCACATGGCTAACTAAAATGGCTGCCACAAACAAAATGGCTTCAGCTGATGCTAACAGCGATTTCAGCTAGTTTCCACAGTACTAACAAAGATACATGACATAAGCCAATCAACATCATAGAAATTGTGGTACATTAACAAGTGACATTATGGAATGCCTAAATCATTAATAAATATTTTTCCTCTTTACCCTACAAACAAGAGAAATTACACCTCACTATTAAAAGCCAACTAAACAATATACACATTTAAAATGAATAGAACATACAGTTGTGGTCCGGGCAGCAACAGCCATGATTATTACAACATATGAGAACATCTTGTCATGGCTTCCTCCAAAGGCTCAGAGAAAGATACAGTACTAGAAAACAACACCATGGAATGAGTCCCATTTCAACAATTTTATGAAAAGGAAAAACACAGAAGAGAAAAAACATGCACGTAGTAAACTTGTTTGTGAAATTTTAAAACGTGAGGTTTTCTTCAGCAAATGTAAAACGGATATCAGTGTAAATATACAAGGGCCCAGTGAATGTAACATTGCAACCTAGTTCTGCTAACTAAAACACGCATAAATAATAATTTTCAGATTGATAAAACATTGTGATATCTGTACATGGGTGAATGCAAGATATTCTCAGGGGCCCTGCTCTGAAGAACTTGTCACAGAGGAGACTCTATATTTTTCTGCTTTTATTACCTAGGATGTCATCTCTGCCCCATTTCGAAGTGGGACGGATAATACTTGTCATTTTCCTTGTTTCCAGGTGTATGGAAGCTAGGGCTAGCTGACTTTTTACAAGCCTCGCCTGTATTTTTAAATTCAGGCTGGTAAAAACATTGGGAAAAGCGGTGAAACCCGGTACTGTTTCCTTCTAAAGAAAAACAGCAAGCATATATAGAAATCAGTTAAATATTTGAGATCTGTCTAAATAGTTTCTGAATGATTATTAGAGTAAACAGACGGGCAATTGTCATGTTAGATAAGAATTCTGACAATGTTGCACACATTCTTTTTCACCTACCAGCTGTTCCAAAATAGCAAACCATAAAAAAATGACGAGTGTTTTCTTGTGAGAAAGGCAGCAACCCTATCTGCTGTCAATGCCATTGAGGCTGAAATCTCTTAAATTTGCAGTTTTTAGAAAACAGCCACCCAGTTGGTGAAAGTCTCGCTGTTCATCAACCACAAGAGGACTGTGACTTCGGAATTGGGGCTTCTTCAGCTCTTTACTAAGGGATATGCCCTCTCTTTTCCAGATGCTGTGCCTTTTATTTCTCAGTTTGCTCCATGTTTTCCTTCTCCTCATGTTGGGGTGCAAGTCCTGCCATTCTGCAATGACTGACTGATGAAGGCCAGCTCAACATGGTTAGATTACGCTCACCTGGGTCAGATGACAGATCTCTTGTCTCAGCTAGGATTTTCAGTTAACAGTGCCAAGACATACTTGCTATGAATCCTGTATCTCCTGTTCACCTGAGTTATTTTGGACATGAACCGCCTGAGGGGCTTTCCTCCAGATCAGTGTCTCAGGGGCAGTCATGCTCATTTGCGTTAGGAATGAGGCCCTTGCAGTGGTAGTCTGAATAAACCAAATGCTTGAGCAAAGTGGTGAGGTTGAGTGGGTGGACTGTTTGAAGTGACAACTATCTACCCAACTCTTGACTTTGACACACAATTTTCAGTGGTGATTATCCTCAGTCCGGTGTGTGATCGCCCATTTTGTCCACTGCCTACTCAGCTGACTGATATTACTTTACAGATGTGTCTTCCATGGGCGACAAGACTATCAAAGGACTCAGGTCCCCCTTTTCTCTGGTCATTACCTACGGCAAGTGTGGGTTACGATATAAAAGAGCCATGAGAAGTTTTTTGTGGTACAAGCCCTTCTACACTTGACTCTCAAGGTAGCTACAACAGAGCTGCCCAAGGATCCCTCCCGGAGATGATATGAGTTGGGAACTTAGCAATATATATAATAAAATTCAATAAATCAGTGTTCAGTCAGTGCTTTTGTTTTTTTAAAGAAAAAATACTTTAATGCACACGTACCTATCTACTTTGCATAAAGTGTAAAATACAATATACAGGTGTCTAAACTGTACTGTATACCAAATAGTACACATGTTGTTGGTGGGGAAAATATTTTCAAATGGGGGGGCCTTTCGCATAACTAGGGTACAGATTACGTACCTTAAACACGTATCACACTGGAGAAGTAACATTATAAATCTAGTCTTCTGACATTATTTGCAATGTACCTGGTGAAAAAGTATGTGCCTGCAGACCCTAACATGAAAGTGACACTGTTGTCAGCTATGCCTACTGCAATAACACAAACGCTTCACAATTAGCACAGTTAGACCTAAACACTTTGACACTGTAATTAAAACCAATACGAAAGGCCTACTTCCTCTGACAAAGGATTCCACTCTATACACTTCATCACTACTGAAACTTTAAGGCCTTTGCCGAAACAGACCTTCAGATAGACTAAACATTTAAACATTAACAAGAAGTCCCTCGCCTACATTTGGCCAGACCTGAAGAAATGCAGGTTAGCATTACAATGGGCTCTCACTTAACAGCTAAGCAAACCTCCAGCAGGACTACATTTTTTCACTAGGAAAGCCACAGATCTTTTGTGACTGGTGCCTTGTGTATCTCTGTTGTTTACCAACCCCTTGGCCTTTAATCCTCTAATGCTGGAATATGCTACCACACTAGGCAGCTGCAAACAGGCGCCATCCCGTTTCTAGCACCTGGGTTTTCTTCTGATGGATAGCTCCAGCCACCTTCATCTCCTTCCAAGGGACTCCTGATTCCTAGACTTGGTTGATCTCAGTTATTTGTCCTTCCTGTATAGCTGCCTCTTCTTGACAGTACCTTGCTGCAGGGCACGCACCCTGGGAGCACCCCTTCCCACAGTGAGTTGGGCTCTTCCTCAAGGCAGATTCAACTTCTCCAAAAGGGTTAGGACATTGCTTCTTAGTTACCTGGCAGCAGGACTGTTGCCTTCTCAAGGCAGACAAAAGGATGTAGTCCAACTAGGTTCTATATTCAGGAAGCAGTTCCTCCTTTTCCATAAGCAGTCTACAGCATTTCTTGCATCGGATGCCCAGGAATACAGCAATCAGAAAGCACAAGGTAATTACCACTCAGATCCTGTCACTGATCCTTGAGAACAGATGCACATTGACCTGGGTTTTTATCAAGAATTTATCCTAGTCATGCAGACAATAATGTGTGCTCCATTTAATGTAGAGTTTTTGGGGCACATATACAAAGCTTTTTTGCCTAAGGGCGTCCCTTCCTAATAGCGACTTGCAACGGTATGGATGAATGTTTTGCATATTTTAATGTTTTTTAATATATGTGTTACATTTTTTTAAGTTATCAATGTCTTTTTAACAACATTTTGCTTTTTTTAGTTCCGTAGTAGGTATCTGAAAGAGACACGTTAGTGATAGATTCCTTACCTTAGAATATCCCCAGGCGTCAGTCTGGATCCAGAAGGTTTTCGTCAGCAGTACCCCTGCGCGTCGGTAGGCGGTGTCGTGCGGCTCCGCGTACGTCGCTGGCGTCGTATTCGCTGAGATGACATCATCGGAGCTACTTAGACGCGCCCACGTGCGCTGCCGACAGTTCTTTCTTTTTCTGCGCCTCCAAGCGCAGATTGGAGAGATTGCGGTACTCCAAGTTAATATTTTAACTTATTTCTGAGACTTGTTTCTCTTGCTTTGTCGACTACTCGACTTCTGGTGCAGTAGAGATGCCCGGTTCTAAGTCCTGTAGGGACTGCCGTCGGAACATGGCGGTAGCGGACCCGCATGACATGTGTCTCTTCTGCTTGGCCCCGAGACATGCCCCGATTGTCGGGCCATGGCGCCGAAGGCTTTGCGGGAGCGTTCCCGAAAGTTGTTAGAGGCCCGGCAATCAGTTCCACGACGCTTGAGGTCCCGCTCCCGTGGGAGGTTGAGAAACAGATCGCTGGGCCGACACCACAGTTCGTCGGAATCGGGGACAGGTAAGTCAGAGTGCCATAAGAAGTCGAAGAAGCGACGTCGCTCTTTGTCTACCCCTCACCGGTCACGGGATGCGGTGGAGGGGGCAGGTGGTCACTCCCCCGCGGCTCCGGTGGAGCCTCCGTTGTTGCCTGCGGCCTACCCGCCTTTCCCGGGGCCGTACGCGACTCCGAAAGAAATACAGGTATTCCTGTCGGCCATGGGCCGTTCATTTGCCCCATTGGGCCCCTTCGGGCCCTGTGGACCCGTTGGGTGGTTCCACCCCCGTGCTGCCGCCTTTGGGCCTGGCTATGCGGGCAAGATACCCTGCAGCGCCGTTCCGTCGGGGTCGACGCCGGACATGACGCCATTGCCTACGGGGACGGACTACGTCGAGCCTGGATTGGTCTATTATCCTCCGATTCCTATTCCAGGTGGGGATTTTATTCCCTTTCCCTGGGCCCCTAGTCCTTACCAGCCTCTTAAACAGCCGGTGGACGAAGGGGAGTACTGGGGGGGGGGGGTCTGAGGACCCTCTTGCAGCTCAATGTGAGGATGAACCGGAGTGGGAGGGTGATAGGGAAGGTCCAGGCGAACTGGATTTCTTACCGCACCCTGGTACACTGTCCCCTTCTTCCGTAGCTACGGAGGAGGTTGGGACTTTTTCTGTGGTGTTGCGTAGGGCGGCTGAGGATCCTAACCTCGAGCTCCCTTCCGTGCCTATCAGGACCAATCTCCTGACTGAGGTGCTGCAGCTGGCGACCTCCTCGGCGGAGCTGCTACTGCCCATTAATGACGCACTTACAGACATTCTGTTAAGCACCTGGACCAAGCCTAACGCTGGGGTTCCTATGGATCGGAGTGTGGCACGACGCCATCGCCCGGCCCCGGGCGACCCCAGTTTTCTCACGCAACACCCAACGCCTGAGAGTCTGGTTGTCCAGGCCTCTGCCTCTACGGGCGCATTCCCTTCCGCACCTCCGGACAAAGAATCAAAAAAACTTGATCAGTTTGGGAATAAGATTTTCACCTCTGCCAGTTCCGGGTTGCGAGCGGTGAATACTGCATGCCTGTTGGGCCGCTATTCCCACTCTGTGTGGGACACTGTAGCACAGGTGCTGCCTCAGTGTCCAGTGGAAGCTCGAGTGGTGCTTTCCCAAGCCATTACCGAGGGGAGAGATGCTGCAAAATTCACTATCCGTTGTGGCCTTGACACAGTCGACTCCCTCGGCAGAGCAATTTCCACAACAGTGGCGCTACGCCGTTATGCCTGGCTCAGCACAACTGGCTTCTCCGAGGATGTCCAGAACACTTTGTTGGACATGCCCTTTGATGGCACACGCCTCTTTGGTGACAAAGCGGATAGCACTTGGAATGCTTTAAAGACTCCCGAGCTACAGCCCAGTCCTTGGGTCTTGCCACCATGCCCGCTCCTCTGGGGTCTGCCTTTCGCTCCTTTCGAGTTCAGGGATGAGGCGCCCAAATGGGTTCCGTTCAGAGCCGCCGGCCTGCGCAGTCACAGTCTCAGCGCAGCCGCGGTCGGGGGGCCCGTCGAAGTGGGGCACGGGGCCAGCGGACAGGTCAGTCCACCACCGCCCTTGCTACCACTGCCTCAAAACCTTCCTAGTCCTGTGTTTCAGGCCCGCCAGATGCCAGTGGGCGGCAGGATTCGCCTTCACCTCCCCCACTGGCGCACCATCACTTCGGACACATGGGTTCTGCAGATAGTCCGAAGAAGCTACTCCCTCCCATTCGAGACTACCCCTCCAGCCATGCCGCCTCAGTACCACCGCATGTCGGGGGATCACTTGGCGCTTCTCCAGCAGGAAGTTGCAGCCCTCTTGTCCAAGGGGGCCATCGAGCATGTTCCGATGCCAGAAGTAGGTCATAGTTGTTACTCCCACTACTTCCTAGTTCCAAAGAAGGACAAGGGCCTGCGTCCTATCTTAGACCTCCGGAACGTAAATCACTTCCTCCGGAAGGAGAAGTTCAAGATGCTCACGCTTGCTCAGGTCTTGTCTGCCCTAGACCCGCAAGACTGGATGGTAGTGTTGGACTTGCAGGATGCTTATTTTCATATCCCCATCCTGCCGGCCCACCGGTGTTACCTGCGGTTCATGGTAGGCCACGAGCACTTTCAGTTCACCGTGCTCCCTTTCGGCCTTACCAGCATCCATCGGGTGTTCACGAAAGTGATGGCGGTGGTCGCAGCTCATCTGCGCAGATCAGGGGTCTCAGTCTTCCCCTATCTGTACGACTGGCTGTTGAAGGCGGGCTCGCCCCAGGCAGTCGTCTCCCACCTCCAGACTACGCCCGACCTCCTGCATTCGCTGGGGTTCTCCATCAACGTGCCGAAGTCGCATCTGATTCCCTCTCAGAAGCTCCTCTTCATCGGAGCGGTTCTGGACACGGCGCAATTTAGGGTTTATCCTCCCAAACAGTGAGTCCGGGACATTTGGGCTATGATTACGATCTTTCAGCCCTGGTCCTGGGTTTTGGTCAAGAAGACCCTGAGGCTGCTGGGCCTCATGGCCTCCTGCATCCTGCTGATCAACCATGCCAGGTGGCATATGCGGGCTCTGCAGTGGGACCTGAAGTTCCAGTGGACGCAGCATCAGGGAAACCTGTCCGTCTATGTCCAGATCTTGAAGGACACTGCACAAGACTTGCAGTGGTGGCTCACGGACCAGCGTTGGGTCAGCAGCAGATCCCTCTCCCTTTCCCAACCGGAGCACACAGTGGTGATGGATGCGTCCCTCCTGGGATGGGGCGGCCACATCGGAGAGGCGGAGATCAGAGGCCTCTGGTCTCCGGCAGAGTCCAAGCTCCATATCAATCTTTTGGAGCTCAGGGCGATCCTACTTGCACTGAAAGCATTCCTTCCCTCTGTCAAGGGGAGGGTAGTGCAGGTGTTCATAGACAACACCACCGCCAAGTGGTATTGCAACACACAAGGCGGAGTGGGGTCGTGGACCCTATGTCAGGAGGCTCTACGCCTCTGGACATGGCTGGAACATCAAGGCATTTCCTTGACGGTTCAACACCTGGCAGGTTCTTTGAACGCCAGGGCGGATAAACTCAGCCGCCGGTGCCTGATGGATCACGAATGGCATCTTCACTCGGAAGTGGCACAAGGTCTCTTTCAGCAGTGGGGAAAACCTTGGTTAGATCTATTCACCACCGAAGAGAACGCGCAATGTCAGCAGTTCTGCGCGTTGGAGTTTCCTAGACGGCACTCGCTCGGAGACGCTTTTCGTCGCAAGTGGAGTTGCGGTCTGTTGTATACCTTTCCGCCTATACCACTTCTACCCAGAGTACTGAAGAAGAACAGATGCGACCGGGCCCAAGTCATTCTTGTGGCATCGGACTGGGCTTGAAGAGTTTGGTATCCCGAGCTACTCAGTATGAGCGTGGATCCCCCGATCCGACTGCCTTTTCGGGAGGATCTTCTGTCGCAGCAACAGGGGACAGTCCTCCACCCGAACCAGTCCAGCCTCCACCTCCTTGCGTGGAGATTGAGTGGCGACAGTTGATTCCATTTGACTTGCCTCCTGAGGTCTGTAATGTGATTCTGGCAGCCAGGCATCCCTCAACTAAATCTGTGTACGCCTGTCGGTGGAACAAGTTTGTGGCATGGTGCACAGCAAAAGCTGTAGATCCCCTTTCTGCCCCTCTTTCTGAGGTCCTATTGTTCCATCTCTCTTTAGCCCAGCAGGGCTCTGCTCTGGGCACTATCAAGGGCTACCTTTCTGCTCTTTCAGCCTTTCTCAGGCTGCCTGATCAGCCCTCTCTTTTCAAGTCCCCTGTTGTCAATAGATTTCTCAAAGGCATTACTCACCTTTTCCCTCCTATTCCTTTTGTAATGCCTCAGTGGGACTTAACCTGGTTCTCACATACTTAATGTGCGCTCCCTTTGAGCCTCTTCATAACTGTCCTTTGCGGTAATTAACTTTGAAAACTGTCTTCCTGGTGGCCATAACCTCAGCTAGGCATGTGAATGAGCTCCAGGTTCTTTCACGTAAACCTCCTTTCCTGGCAATTCATCTGGACAAGGTTGTGCTTCGACCACGTCCCTCCTTTCTGCCGAAAGTAGTCACTGACTTTCATCTTAGGCAAACTGTCACTCTGCCCACTTTCTTTCCGCCTCCAAACCCTTCAAGAGAGGAAGAGAGGCTCCACCGTCTGGACCCAAAACGTGCGCTTTCATTCTATCTCAACCGCACACAACAGTTCCGGGTGGATAACCAGCTCTTTGCTGGCTACATGGGTGCCAAGAAAGGCCGAGCTGTGCACAAGCGGACTATCTCCCGATGGGTTGTCTTGTGCATCTGATAGAGACTACTAGCCGCAGATTCCTTCATGTAGAATTATCCCCAGGCGTGAGACTGGATCCGGAAACTTTTGCCACAGCATCCCTGCGCGCCGGGGGTGGGGCGACATCATGCGACGTCCGCGTATGTGACTTCAGCGAGGTCACATAAGACCCACCCCAGCGCGCCCACGTCCGTTTTTTCCTTTTCCACGTGCAACGCGGATCCGTTCCTTGCTATGGGCCTGTTTAGGGCCCCTTTCTTCCATTCTTTTTGGTGGAACAGTGTGCGAATGCCTTCGGGCTTTAACACGTTTTGTGGGCGTCTTATGTCAGCGACGGACCCTCACCTCATTTGCATGTGGTGTTTGGGGGAGGATCACGGCACCACAGATTGTGAGGCGTGCCAAAAGTTGAAGCCGAAGTCGCGGCGGGAGCGCCGAATGAAACTTCTCTCGGCGCGTCTCTCCAGGTCGATGTCCTCCCCTCGGTTTGCTTCGGCAGACGGCTTCAGGTCCAGCCGTGGTCGTCGTCCACGCCTTTGTCCGATGTCACGTGAGCATCGCTCCCCAATGGGTAAGTGTCGCAGTTCGTCCCCGGGGGCTGGTTTCCGGCCTACAGGGGGCGTGGACTCTCCGCAGGTGATGCCGCCTGCGTGCCGTCCTAGCCACCGTTTCCCGGTGTTGGGTCATCGAGAGTTCAGATGGAGACTTACGCAGTGGCTTTGCAGGCCTCACTAGCGTCTCCTCCTCCTTCCCCTCCTGGGGCTTCGGCGGATCCCTCGCCCTGTGCAGGGCCCTCCGCGGCACCGCCGGTGGTTCTGGCCCTGGCGCCGACTGGGTCAGATCCAGGCTTGGAGGATGTGGTGCTGTTGCGGTGCGGCTCCTCTGGGGCACCTCCTTCAGGCCACGGCGTCTCTGCCTCGCCGCAAACACCCGCGGGGGTCCCTGTGGTGTCGCGGGAGGTCGCCGGGGCTCGGGTCGCATCCCCTAGCCCCTCTCAGTCCCTTGGCAGGGTGGTCCTGTCTAAGGCCGAGGTGACGCGGCTATGGCGCCGGCAGCAGCTGGACCGTGCAGAGCCACTGGGGTTGGTGGACTCTCCTCATTCCGCTCCGGGTCGAGGCCGAGGGCAGACCCCTCATCCCTCTCCGGGCCCCTCTTGTACCTCCTCACAGGCGGCTGCCTTGTTGGAGGGTGAGTCAGAGGTTGTATCGTCCCTGGCGCCGCCACAGGGGTTGCCGGGCGACCTTCACCTCCTTCTGATCCGCGGCCGGCGGAGGGCTTCGGGCCCCTCCCTGGGCCCATCCCGTTCCTCCACGCAGGTGGTTGCCTCGTAGGGGGTCGGGCCGGTACCGTCTCGGCGCCGCTCCGGGGCCGGTGCGGCTCCAGTTCTACTCCGGTCCCTGCTCCGGTCTCCGGTGCGGGGTGACTCGGAGGTCCCGTGCCCGGTGACGCCGGATGGCGCTGGTGTCCTACCTCAAGCAGCGGACTCTACGGCTCTGCGCAGGGGTTGTTCCGCGGATTCGTCTTCGGACGCTCCTTCTTCTCCGGAGGCAGGCTGCATATTGGTATCGTCCTCCCCACCCTTCCTGAGGCAGAGGTGTTCATCGGAAGTGTGGCAGGTCCCTCATTCTTCGGCTCCTCCTGACTTCCAGGTCTGGCTCTTACCCGCCCCGCTTGGCCTCGGGGACGGTCGCCTTAGTTTGCAGCCGTCGCCCACGGAGGAGCTGCTTTCTCCACCACGGTGCCCTACGGATGCGGGTGCGGCCTTCGCTCACGCGGTGTCCACGGCTGTGGGCATCCTACGCCTGGGTGACCCGGTGGCTCACTTTCCGGTGGACCATCTGTTGGAGGTCCTCCACCAGGGCTCTGGTGGGAGGGAAATCTTGCTTCCCTTTGAAGGTTCGCTCCTTTCTGCCTTGACGGGGGCTTGGAGGCGTCCTGCCTCCGGGGGCCTGGTGCCTCCGCATCTTCTGCATCGGCGCCTTCCAACGCCGCGTGACCCGGCGTGCCTGTCCATTCACCCCTCAGCCCCCTTTTACGGACTGCTTTTCCCTCCCTGCCGCCCCTGTTGGCTCCACCGTCCAGAGAGGCCTATTGGCTGGACACTTGGGGATGCAACATCTTCGCCTCGACCTGCGGGCCCTTAACACCTTGTGTGTGCTGGCTCGGGCCTCCTCCTGTTTGTGGGACTCGGCTGAGTCTCTGGGGTCTGCAGCGTCCCAGGAGTCTGTGCAGGTAGATTTGCAGCATCATGCTTTAGATGGCCGGGAGCTTGCGGCGTTTATTCTCCGCTCCGCTCTGGACGTCTCTGAGGCGCTGGGCCGAGCCATGGCTTCCTCAGTCGCTCTCCGTCACCATGCTTGGCTTCGGGATGGCGTCTTCCCTGAAAATATTTGGGAGAGGCTCATTGATCTCCCATTTGATGGCAGTCTGTTGTTCCATGCCCCGGCCGACTCCGCCATCCAGAGGCTCTTGGCAGGGCTCCGTCCTCCTCCTCCGCCTTGTCCTCCTCCTCCTCCGTCCCCTCCTCAGTGACTTCTGAGTTGGGTTGATTCTGGGCCTTCTTAGGCCAGCTGTTCTGCTTGTGCAATGTATTTTCTAGCCGTTTATGTCCTTCCTTGGGAGTTTGGCATTGTTGGCTGCTGGACGGCCCTTGTGTTGATTGTGTGTGGTTCTGCAGGAGTTGTTGCGCAGACTTGGCCCTGAGATTGGGCCTTCTGCTTTGCTTGGGCTGCTTGTCAAGCCTTCAGCGGAGGTGTTTTTTTCCCCGTGGCTCTTTTGTTTTTTCCTCTGCTGCGGAAGTTCTTCCAAAGAGGGTTCCCATATCTTGGGACTTAACATACCCTATGTGGGGTAGTGGTAGCTGTCATATGGCTTGCCCTCTGCTAGAGGGTTCTAGAGGACGGTGCCTGTTCTCCATGGTGTTTAGGTAGGTTGCGTTTGCTTCCTGAGGTCATGTGCGCGGCCACTCGGAGTGGTGGCCCGAGCATCTCCTCCTCTCCCTGCTCCTGTCCTGAGGTCTGGGATGCTCCTGTGTTCTCCTTTGCCAGGCGTCGCCTACTCGGCCTTCCTGGGGCCTCGGGCTGTTTTTCTTGCTTCTGGTTTTGACTGCCGGCACTGTTCTGGCTGGCAGGCTGCTTTCCATCTGGAGTGGGTTCGGCTTCTTTTCCCTAGTTTCCTTGGGTCCTCTAGGCTTCTTCTTCTTCTTCTTCCGCTTTCCAGTCTTGGCATTGGGCGGAAGCTATGTTGCCTTGTGAGGGGAGTGGGGTGCTTCGGCCTCTCAGTCCTTGCCCTTGGTTCCTCTGCTGTGAGTGTACGGGCCTCTTCAGCCTTCTTTCCCTCCTACATCCCCTTAGGGTTGGTGGGGTCCTGCTTGTGGGGGTTCCCTTAGCCTGGCAGGGGCGAGGTTCTACCTGGTCCACAGATCTGGTCCCCTGTGGGGCCCTCTGTTCTGAATTGGCTGGTGGGGTCCTTTCGCAGACCCTCCTTCCCAGGGGGTATTGCTAGGGTATCTATTCTACATGAAGGAATCTGTGGCTAGTAGTCTCTATCAGATGAACGAGTTACTTACCTTCAGTAACGATGTATCTGGTAGAGACGGTTCTAGCCGCAGATTCCTTCACGGCCCGCCCTTCCTCCCCTATTCTGCGAGGACCCTTGGGTTGGTCTTCGGTACTCGCCTCCCGGTGGGGGGCTGTTTCTCCTGTGAGTGCCTTCCTTGTTCTTGACGGATGGCTCTGTCTGGGGGCAGTTCATTCCTCCCTTGGTTCTTTGGAGGATGGGGTTTCGGTGCGCCGGTGCCCTGCTTCTCTGGCTACTCCAGGTTTGGGGGGGATTGCTTCTATCCTTGTCTTCCCTCCCCTCCCTTCCTTCCATTTCTATCCTCTGTTTGAGGGTCCTCTTGCCATTTCTTGCCCTTGTCCTTGTGGGTGGTTGCCCTCTAGGTTGGGGTGGCTTGGAAGTTTGTTGTCCCTGTCTGTCTTGGGACTGGTCCCATTCCTTGCTCCGGATGGGGGGTGGGTTGCCTACGTGTGCCATGACTGTTACGTATGCTCTTGCCTCCGGGGCACAGGGATCGGAGGTTTTCTGTGCTGGCAGGGTGGCTGTGCAGGTTCCTGCTTCTTCTTTCTTCTTTCTCTGCCCTTGGGTTCTGCGGTGTTGGCACTACTCTGGTGGTGTTGTTTTTTCATTGTTTCTTTCCAATTTTTTCTGCTCTTTGCACACTGTTCCCATGCTTTCACAGTTTTTTATCTGGTGATTCCGCATTGTGGTCCGTAAAAGTTCTCCGAAGAAAACTGATGTGGGCGCGCCGGGGCGGGTCTTATGTGACCTTGCTGACGTCACATACGCAGACGACGCTCGGGTCCGGCCCAGCGTGCAGGGATGCTGTGGCAAAAAGTTTCCGGATCCAGTCTCACTCCTGCGGATAATTCTACGTGAAGGAATCTGCGGCTAGAATCGTCTCTACCAGATATATCGTTACCGAAGGTAAGTAACTCATACATTAACGCTGGTTACTCTCTGGCTAAAAAGGAACCTCCGGTAGGGCTGCGCGCCCATTCTACCAGGGCCACAGCAGCTACTACAGCATTGGGACGCGGTGTCCCCCTGCAAGATATCTGTCAGGCAGCCACGTGGGCCTTGCTGCATACTTTTCCTAAGCACTATTGCCTTGACAGTCAAGTCCGGAGAGATGGCTTCTTTGGCCGGTCGGTTCTCCGTGACTTTCTGGTGTGATTTCACTTCGCAGACCCTCCACCAGGGTTGATATTGCTTGGGTATGTATTCTAAGGTAAGGAATCTATCACTAACGTGTCTCTTTCAGATGCCCAAGTTACTTACTTGTGTAACGCTATATCTGTAAGAGCCATTAGTTACTGATAGATTCCTTCCCGCCCATCCTTCCCGTTCTGCGAACTGTTCTCTAGGGTTCAGGTCATCCCTTTCAGGGCCCTAGTTCTATTGCACCAGTAGTCTTTTTCTGGCATGGCTCTGCGTTCCTGGCGCGGAAAGTCGTGTACAGAACTAATGTCAGCGCGCGTGGGCGCGTCTGAGTAGCTCAGATGACGTCATCTCGGCAAATACGACGCCAGCGACGTACGCGGAGCCGCACTACGACGCCTACCGACGCACAGGGGTACTGCTGACGAAAACTTTCCAGATCCAGTCTGACGCCTGGGGATATTCTAAGGTAAGGAATCAATCACTAACTAATGTCTCTTACAGATATATCGTTACACAAGTAAGTAACTTGGGCTGTGGGTTTATACGGGAATAGGATGGGAAGTAATTTAATTATAATAAACTAATAATTATTTTTTATTTATTAATATTTATTTAATTGAGATTTTATAGTGTTAATTGTGGGAAGTAATTTATTTGTAATTAATTATTAATTGGTTGTTAATATTAATTAATTAATTGGTAATTAATTATGGTAATTGTGTAAAAAAGTTGGGTGTGAGTTGTGGGATTTATTGGGGTTAAGGGTGGGAAGTAATTTATTTTCAATTAATGAATAATACGTTATAAGTTGTTAATTAATGTTAATTAATTAATTGAATATAGAAATTGTGGAATTAATTTTAGGTGCGGGTTGTGGGGTCTATAGGAGTAAAGGGTGGGAAGTGATTTCGTTTTGATTAATTAATTGTTAATTTAAATTAATTAATTGATTGACAATTAATTGTGGAAATTGTGTAATTCATTTTAGGTGTGGATTGTGGGGTTTATAGGGGTAAAGGGTGAGAAGTAATTTATGTTTAATTATTTAATAATTAGTTGATCATTTATATTAATTAATTAATATTTAATTAGGGTAATTGTTATATTTCTTGTGTAGGGTTAAAGGGTGGGGAGTAAATTAATTGTACTTACTTTATAACTAGTTGTTAGATACTATTAGTTTTTTAATTGAAAAAAACGTTTTAATTGTGTAATACATTTTTTACAGCTTAATTTTAGCTGTGGGTTGTGGGGATTATAGGGGTAAAGTGTGGGAAGTTAATTAATTTTAAGAGTTTTAATTAGTTTTTTAAATAATAATATTTCTTTAATTGGCATTTAATTATGTTAATTATGGAAGTAAATGTTTTTTAAATTTAGATGTGGGTTGTGAATTGTGTGGTGGTATAGGGTAGGAAATAGAACTACATTTATGTAATTATGTTTTTGCTTCTTAATAATTTCTAATTAAAAATATTTATTTGTTTGAAAAATATTTTTTATTTTATTTATTATAATATTTGTAGGTATTTGTCATATGTATTTAACATTATAATATGTTTTTTTATTTTTAATATTAAATATATCTTAACATATTTATATATATATATATTTATTTATTTAGTATTTTAAATATGTTTATTGTTAATATTTTGTTTGTTTTTAATTTTGAAATGACTGGAGTGAGATTATTAATTGTTAGCCCTCCGCAATCCACTTGCCTTACTGTTGCACTGATTGGAGTGAGAATAGTCAATTTGATCCTATCACTATCCAACACTTTCACCACTGTTGCACTCACTGGAGTGGGAATAGTAATTTTTACCCCTCTGCTATCCAACACTTTCCCTACTGTTGCACTCATTGGAGTGGGAATAGTAATTTTTACCCCTCCGCTATCCAACCCTTTCCCTACTGTTACTCTTATTGGAGTGGGAATAGTCATTTTTACCCGTTCGTAATCCAACACTTTCCCTACTGTTGCACTGATTGGAGTGAGAATAGTAAATTTTATCCCACCACTATCCAACACTTTCTCTACTGTTGCACTCACTGGAGTGGGAATAATAATTTTTACCTTTCCACTGTCCAACACTTTCCCCACTGTTACACTCACTGGAGTGGGAATAGTAATTTGTACCCCTCCGCTATCCAACACTTTCCCTATTGTTGCACTCACTGGAGTAGGAATAGTAAATTTTATCCCTCTGCTATCCAACATTTTCCCTACTGAATTGCAGATAGTGGCAGTATCTGCACAGACCTCATCGCAAGGGTAAAAGCAGGCATTTTTAAACTACATTTTCAATTTTAATGAAGTTTTAGTTGGGGTTCTTGTGCGTGTTTTATCTACTCTTACCTCTGTTCTTCCACTTGCCTGGATTGATCTCTCCCGCCCTGTTCCATCGTGGCTAATAGCGCCGTTTGAGCAGAGGGCGGGGACCTTGCAATCATTCACTTCCACTTCCCCACTCTGACCTGAAGTTGGCGGGGTAGCTTGGGGAGACTCTATGACTATTTAATATGCATGCCTGAGTGGGCGCTCCGCCGGCGTGCCAAAGGCAAGCCCGTCTACGCTTGTCCGCGGCCGCCAGGGTCCAGAACCCCTGCCCGTTTCGCAAGAATTCAAAGCTATACTGTTGAAAAATTACACAATTTATGCTCACCGATTCGAAAGCAATGTACACATAACTTACCTATGCTATCTACTACCCTGAAATGCATTCACTGTTTATATAAAACAACCGCTCACACGATAGGGTATGGGGCAAGACATAAGCTCAATCTAATACTTAAACACAAACAAGAAATTCATGATTAAATTGCTGATTATAAGCCGGATGCTCTATTCCTGTCCGAAACATGGCTGAATGAGGACTCTGCCCCAGAGATACTAAAAGCCCTCCCGCAGAACTATGGTATCCTCAGACTGGACTGCCAAAACAAACGTGGGGGCGGGAATAGCCATCATCCATAAATGATCCTTACAATGCATATTGGAGTATTGGAGATGGCTAACATCGCTGAAATCGAAGCTTCCTTCTTCTCGCTCACGGCTGCCTTGAACCGCATTATAAAGGGTTTCCTGATCTATCGACCTCTAGGTCCTGCCACTCAGTTTGCGTCCAGCTTAGTGGAGCAGCTGATACAACCTGCACTGCGTTATAACAAACTGCTAGTCATGGGGGATCTGAACTTACACTTCGATGATCTAACAAATAATGAAGCTCAATCACTCTGTCAGGAATTATTCGCTCTCCAGTTAGTACTGAAATCAACTCTCCCTACTCGCCAACTTGGCCACACATTGGACCCGATCTTCATTGGTCTGATCTGGAAACTGAACCACCAATCGCAGTCCCTTGGTCGGACTACCATCTTATTCCCTTCCATATCACCTTAGTTACTATTCCACCTACACTGACCAAGGGATTAAGCAGGCCACATAGGAAATGGGCTAAATTCACCCCTACAAGCTTCAGTCATGCCCTTCAGCAGAGCTGCCCTCTTATGGGTAATGATTTTGTGGTGGCTTGTAGCACAGTGGACGAATAGATTACGGAAGCACTGGATAAAGTAGCTCGATAGACCTCCAGTGCTCCGTGCAGACAGCTAAAATCCGCACCCTGGTTCAATGAAGAACTAATAACAGCAAAATAATCCTGTAAGCGTCTGGAACGCTTATGGAGGAAAGATTTTTCAGAGCACAGGAAGGTCGAATACAAGATAGTTCTAAAACACTACTACTCCCTGATAAGGAGGTGTGGCGCTACCTACTATAGGGACAGAATAGAGCAGGCTATGAGCTCCTCCAAAGAACTATTTACCATTTTTAAGGACATATCTTCACTTGCATGAGCTGTGCCTCCTACTGTCAGCTCAGTGGAATCATGTACCCAAATGGCGGATTTCTTTGCGGAGAAAGTAGCAAAAATCTATACTACCTTTCCGGATGTGGCACGCAATGGGATCTCCTGTCAGCTGGAGGGAAACAATATGGAGGAGGCAAACCGCCTGTCCAGATTTGATCCTCCCTCCTGTGTAGACCTCAAAGGCATAGCATTAAGTATTAAATCCGGCTCTCCCAGAGACCCCACGACACCTAAAATTATGAGAGATGGCATGGAGATCCCTATACCCTACATCAGGCAGCTCCTTGAACTCTCCTTCTCTGCTGGCGTGGTCCCAAAGTGGTGGAAGCAAGCAGTTGTCTTCCCCATAAAAAAGAAGCTGGGTGCCAACTCGAGTCAGCTGGAGAACTTCCGCCCGGTCTCACTCCTGCCCTATTTTGCCAAAATAGCCAAAAAAGTGGTTAATACTCAACTAATCGCACATATTAACCAACGTTGCCTACTTCACCCCACACAATCTGGCTTTAGGGCTACGTTCTCCACAGAGTCTGCGCTGCTCTTGACAACAGAGACAATTAGCAGATTTGCCGATGATGGCCAGACGGTAGCACTGATCCTTTTGGACCTCAGTGCAGCCTTTGACACTGTGTCTCACAAGCTGCTTTTACAGCGTCTCAGGGAAGGCGAGCTGGACAAAATGGCACTAAACTGGATGGCTGCCTCTTTGCAGGACCGGATCTTTCACGTGGCCCTACGACCACATTACTCCAAAAGTACTGCGCTATCCCAAAGGAGTCCCTCAAGTCTCCATACTGAGCCCCACTCTTTTTAATTTTTACCTTGCCCCATTAGCAGAGATTATAGAAAGGCATAGTATCACTGTTGTGTCATATGGAGACGACACGCAATTGGTGGTCTCACTGTCACAAACCTCCGAGGCTGCAGCCTCGAATTTGTCTACGTGCCTACAGGACCTATCCTCTTGGTTGACAAACAACTGCCTAAAACTAAATGGCAGCAAAACAGAAATTCTGGTGTTGGGAAAATCTCCCTCTATCTGGTCATCGGCATGGTGGCCACAAAGATTGGGCCCCACCCCTGCCCCAAGTAATCAACTTAAAAACTTAGGTGTATGGCTAGGCTCCAATCTCTCCTTTGAGGCTCACACCAAAAAGGTGGCGGGGAAGTGCTTCGGAGTTTTGAGAGTACTACAGAAAACTCTGGATGTGCTCCCCATCTAAGCCAGGAAAACCCTAGTCCATGCGTTAGTTACATCTCACCTGGACTACGGAAATGCTCTATACCTAGGAGCAACTAATAAATGCCTGCACAGGCTTCATTGCATTCAGAACGCAGCTGCTCGTCTTGTTCTGATGCTTCCCAGGAGAGCGTCCACTAGGAAAGCTGTCTCTGCCCTACATTGGCTACCACTTAAGGAGAGAATATTCTTCAAAAGCTTGTGTATTAGCCACTGCATCTTGCAGGGGAAAGGGACTAGCTACTTACACAATCTACTCACCCCCTACACTCCTACTTGTCATCTGAGATCAACTGGGACCCACTTAGTCAAGTTCCCTAAAGTTAAAAGAGTGAGAATGGGAGCCCATTCCTTCAGCTATCTGGCCTCTAAGCACTGGAATAAACTTCCTCTCTTCCTACGTGCTGAACCATCGGAGTCACTCCTCCGGAATAAACTGAAAATCTGGCTCTTCCGTGTATAAAGACCCATTTACCTGGGTCCTGCCCCTTGACACTTGACGGGTCTGTGCCGCAGCATGGGGACACACCAGTGGGTGTAACCAGGCGCTTTACAAGCTTGCTTATTATAATTATTATTATTATATTATTACTGTTGCACTCACTGGAGTGGGAATAGTAATTGTTACCCTTCCACTATGCAACACTTTCCCTACTGTTGCACTCATTGGAGTGGGAATAGTAATTGGTACCCCTCCGCTATCCAACACTTTCCCTACTGTTGCACCGACTGTAGTGGGAAGTTTAAGTTGAAAGATTTTTAAATAGTTGAATGTTTTAATTAATAATAAAGTGTGTTTTATTAGATTTTATATCTGAAAGAAACAGTTAGTTACAGATCCCTTACCTTAGAATCTCCCTCAGGCATCAGACTGAATCCGGAAAGTTTTTCGTCAGCAGTAACCCTGCGCGTCGTAAGGTAGCGTCGGTCGACTCCGCGTTTGTCTTCTGTGTCGTGGTCGCAGGGATGACGTCTTTGAGGCTACATAGACACTGCCCTCGCGCGCTGACGTCAGTTCTTTTTTTTCGCGCCTTCAGGCGCAGATCCGGAGCGAGAGGTACCCCCAGTCAATTTTTGGCTGAACTTTTTCTCGATTTTTGTCGACTTTGTTGTAGTTAGAGTCCTTCGACTCCTGGTGCACAAGGGATGCCTGGCTTTAAGGCTTGCGGTTCCTGTAACCGATTCATGTCAGTGACGGATCCGCATCGTGCGTGCATCTACTGACTGGAGCGCGACCACGACCCCAAGTCGTGCTCCGACTGCCGGACCATGGCCCCGAAGTCTTTGCGGGAGCGGTCCTGAAAGCTACTCGAGGCCCGGCAGTCGGCTCCGAGCTGCTCTAAGTCCCGGTCGCGGAGGAGGTCGAGGGACCGGTCACGGAGCCACCACCACTCTTCTTCGAAGTCTTCGCACTCGGTGTCAAGTAAGTCGAAGCGCAAAAAGAAGTCAAAGAAGCATCGTCGCTCTTCGACTTCTCCCTGTCCGTCTGCCAACGCAACGAGGGATGCAGGTGGTGCCCCTCCTGCGGCTCCGTGCGTGGAGCCCGCTGGATCGACTCCAGGTTTCCCTCCCTTCCCGGGACCTGGTGCGACCCCTGCCCAGCTTCGGAGTTTATACGAAGCGATGCATGCCATCTTTGGGCAGCCCGACTCCGCCTGAACGCCTTCGGACCCTTTGGGCTCAGCTGGGGGCCCTGGGCCTTCGGCGTCGGCAGCTTCGGCCTCAAAACTGCAGAGTTCCGTTGGATCCATGCCTGTATCCGGATTGGCGCCGGTTGACCTCATTACGCCTCCCCCAGCGCCGATTCCACCGGCACCACGTCCGCCATCGGCGTCTGCTGTGTCCCCAGTCCTGACAGAGGTGCGTCAACCGGCAGCAAGTTTTTTGAAGCCCCTGCTGCCATTTAATGAAGCCCTGACGGACATCCTTTTGCGCAATTGGTCCAGGCCCAACACAGGGGCTCCTGTGGACAGGATGAGTGCACGACGGGCAACCCCACTCTCTTCTCCCAACATCCCACCCCTGAGAGCTTGGTAGTCCAAGCCTCTACGTCCAAGGGCGCATTCCCTACCGCACCCCCGGAAAGGGAATCCAAAAAGCGGGATCATTTTGGGAAGAACATGTTTTCTTCCTCCAGCTTGGGACTGCGATCGGTAAACACCGCGTGTCTATTGGGCCGTTATATCCACTCCGTGTGGGAGACGGTTGTGCAAGTGCTGCCTCAGTGCCTAGAGTGGTTGCTGAAGGGAGAGACGCAGCAAAGTTTACCATTCACTGTGGGCTGGATACTGCCGACGCACATGGTTGAACGACTGCCACGTCAGTAGCCCTTCGGCGCTATGCCTGGTTGCGTTTGACTGGTTTCTCTGGGGATGTCCAATCCACACTTATGGACATGCCCTTTGATGGCTGTCGACTTTTCGGCGACAAGGCAGACAACACGCTAGAGTGCTTTAAGGATTGTCAGGCTACAGCCAGGTCCTTGGGCCTCTCCACCACCTGCCCTGCACAGTCTGCCTTTCGCCCCTTTCGTGTCTACGGAAGGGGTGCCCCACTACGTCCCGCCCAGAGCCACAGGCCGGTGCAGACTGTTCAGCCCCAGCACGGCTGTGGACGTGGGAACCACTGCCGTGGTTCTGGGGGACAGCGCGCGGGTCAGTCCACCACAGCTCCCTCTGCAGCAGCCTCCAAACCCTCCTAGTCCGACCTTTCAGAGCCACCAAACGTCAGTGGGCGGTAGGATCCGCCATCACCTCCCCCACTGGCCCAACATCACGTCGGACAGGTGGGTTTTGCAAATAGTCTGAAGGGGCTACTCCCTCCCCTTCTAGACTACCCCTCCCTCATGCCACCTCAGTACCATCACATGTCGGAGGATCACCTGGCCCTTCTCACAAGTTTCGTCACTTTTGGCCAAGGGTGCCATCGAGCGTGTTCCTGCCCCAGAAGTAGGTCGTGGTTGCTATTCCCACTACTTTCTGGTACCCAAGAAGGACAAAGGCCTGCGTCCTATCTTGGATCTCAGGAACGAGAAGTTCAATATGTTGACGCTTGCTCAGGTCTTGTCTGCCCACGATCCTGGAGACTGGATGGTAGTGTTGGACTTGCAGGACGCTTCATTTCACATCCCCGTCCTGCCGGCCCACCGGCATTACCTGCGGTTTACGGTAGGCCACGAGCACTTTCAGCTTACCGTGCTCACCTTTGGCCTTACCAGCGCCCCTCGGGTGTTCACGAAAGTGATGGCAGTGGTCGCAGCTCATCTGCGCAGATCAGAGGTTCCAGTCTTCTCATATCTCAACGACTGGCTGTTAAAGGCTGGCTCGCCCCAGGCTGTCATCTCCCACCTCCAGACTACGGCCGACCTCCTGCATTCGCTGGGGTTTTCCATCAACGTACCGAAGTCACATCTGACCCTCTCTCAGAAGCTCCTCTTCATCTGAGCGGTTCTGGACTCGACGCAGTTTTGGGTTTATCCTCCTGAACAGCGAGTCCGGGATATTCGGGCTATGATTCCGATCTTTCATCCCCTATCCCGGGTTTCGGTCAGGATGACTCTGAGACTGCTGGGCCTCATGGCCTCCTGCATCCTGCTGGCCGATCATGCCAGGTGGCATATGCAGGCTGTGCAGTGGGACCTGAAGTTCCAGTGGGCGCAGCATCAGGGGAACCTGTCCGATTGCGTCCAGATCTCGGAGAGCACTGCACGACAATTGCAGTGGTGGCTCACGGACCAGGATTGGGTCAATGGCAGATTCCTCTCCCTTCCCCAACGAGAACACACAGTGGTGACAGACGCATCCATTCTGGGATGGGACGGCCACATGGGAGAGATGGAGATCAGAGGCCTCTGGTCTCCTGCGGAGTCCGAGCTGCACATCAACCTTCTGGAGCTTCAGGCGATCCATCTTGCACTCAAAGCATTCCTTCCCTCTGTCCGGGGAAGTGTAGTGCAGGTGTTCACGGACAACATCACCGCCATGTGGCACTGCAACAAGCAGGGCGGGGTGGGGTCGTGGACCCTATGTCAGGAGGCCCTCCGCCTCTGGACATGGCTGGAACATCAGGGCATATCTCTGGTGGTTCAACACCTGGCAGGTTCACTGAATGCCAGGACGGACAAACTCAGCCGCAGGTGCATGATGGATCACGAATGGCGACTTCACTCGGAGGTGGTGCAAGGTCTCTTTCAGCAGTGGGGAGAGCCTTGGTTAGATCCATTCGGCACCGAAGAGAACACGAAATGTCAGCATTTCTGTGCGTTGGAATTTCCAAGGCGGCACTCGCTAGGCAACGCTTTTCGTCGCGAGTGGAGTTGCGGTCTTCTATACGCCTATACCACTTCTGCCCAGAGTGCTTAAGAAGATCAAGCGTGACCGGGCCCAAGTCATTCTTGTGGCTCTGAATTGAGCACGAAGAGTCTGGTATCCCGAGCTGCTCAACATGGCCATCGATCCTCCGATCCGACTGCCTCTTCAGGAGGATCTTCTTTTGCAGCAGCTGGGGATGGTCCTCCACCCGAACCTGTCCAACCTCCACTTCCTTGCGTGGAGATTGAGCGTCGGCAGTTGACGTTGTCTTACCTGCCTCCCGAAGTCTGTGATGTAATCTTGGCAGCCAAGACGGTATACGCCTGCCGATGGAATACATTTGTGCCATGGTGCACAGCAAAGGCTGTGGATCCCCTTTCTGCCCCTCTTTCTGAGGTTCTCCTGTTCCTCCTTTGTTTGGCCCAGCAGGGCTCTGCTCTGGGCACTCTTAAAGGCTACCTCTCGGCTATTTCAGCCTTTCTCAGGCTACCTGATCAGCCTTCTCTTTTCAAGTCCCCTGTTGTAAATAGATTTCTTAAGGGCATTACTCATCTTTTTCCTCCTGTTCACTTCGGAATTTCCCAGTGGGACTTGAACTTGGTTCTGACATACCTTATGTGCGCTACCTTTGAGCCACTACATAACTGTCCTCTCAGACTTCTCACTTTGAAAACTGCCTTTCTGGTGGCCTTCACCTCTGCATGCATGGAGAGTGAACTCCAAGCTCTGTCTTCTAAGCCTCCCTTTCTGGCTGTCCCTCAGGACAAGGTCGTCCTAAGAACTAGACCTTCCTTTCTTCCCAAGGTGGTTACTTCTTTCCACATTAGCCACACCATCACTTTGCCCACCTTCTTTTCGCCTCCGCATCCTTCGAAAGAGGAAGAGAGACTCCACCGCCTGGATCCAAAACGTGCGCTTTCTTTCTACTTGGATCACACCAAACAATTCTGGGTGGACGACCAGCTCTTTGTTGGTTACGTGGGCGCTAAGAAAGGTCGGGCCGTGCACGAACGGACCACCTCCAGGTGGGTCGTTCTGTGCATTAAAGCCTGCTATTCTTTGGCTAAGAAGGAGCCTCCAGTGGGGCTGTGCGCCCATTCCACCAGGACGACAGCAGCTACTACTGCTTTGGGACGAGGAGTCCCCCTAAATGACATCTGTCAGGCAGCTACGTGGGCATCGCTGCACACGTTTACGAAACACTACTACCTGGACAGCCAAGTCCGGAGAGATGGCTTCTTTGGCCGTTCTGTTCTCCAGGACTTTCTGGTGTGAACTTAGTTCACACACCTACCTCCGGGGATGGCATTGCTGGGGTATCTATTCTAAGGTAAGGAATCTATAACTAACTGTTTCTTTCAGATGAACAAGTTACTTACCTTTGGTAACGATATATCTGTAAGAAACATAGGTTAGTTATAGATTCCTTACGGCCCCACCCATCCACCCCATTCTGCGAACTGACTTCTAGGGTTAAGGTCATCCTTTCAGGGCCCTAGTTTTGTGCACCAGTGGTCAGTGTCTTGCATGGCTCTGCGCTTCTGGCATGGAAAGTCATGTACAGAACTGACATCAGCGCGCGAGGCTGGCGACTATGTAGCTACCGCGACGTCATCCCGGCGAACTCTTTAACGAATGCTTAGACGACCGACGCCACCTTCCGGCGAGTAGGGGTACTGGTGACGAAAAACTTTCCGGATCCAGTCTGACACCTGGAGGAGATTCTAAAGTAAGGAATCTATAACTAACCTATGTTTCTTACAGATATATTGTTACCGAAGGTAAGTAACTTGTTAGTTGTTGGTATAATATATATGTATATATAAATATATTTTGAAAAGTCGATTCCTGGTCACGGAAAGAATCCACACGAGCCCACTTAGTCAGCAAAGCAGTTTATTCCTCACAGGGCAGAAGAGGACGACGCGTTTCGACCACGTCCGTGGTCTTGGTCACATGACCATAATCTCCATTTGCACCAGTTAAATAGAGTAAGTGCACTTTTTTTTAAATGTAGACATAGAAGAAATAAACAAATCGAGTTTCGCTTATGTAAATAAATCATATCAATGCAATTTGCAAAATACTCACTTGGAAATGTACAGAAAGTAATCTAACAATACAATTCATTTCATTGGTAGTTCGTATTATTAACCAGTTGGTGCAAGAGTGTGATGTTGCAATCATTCACAAAAGATAAAGGACTAGTGCCTATTGATAAACTACGTGACAGATTCAATATGCTTTGTTACAGGAGGTTTTTCTCATAAGTTGAAACGAACAAAATGATGAAGGGTCTAGTGCCCTTTAACAACTATCCAAATGTCGACTTGGAGTAAAGGTGACTCCGGTGCTCGTAATTTTATCACAGATGTGAGATACAGGAGGATTCATAGTGGTGTTCCTGTATGAGATCAAAAAGACAGATCTAATTAATAACAGAGTTTAACAAACCATCAACAGACAAGGCTGTATTTTACTCACACTGGTTGCATATGGTTTTCTATAATTACTTAACCTGTACATTCAATGAAACATAAGCAGAAAAAGGAAAAATATATTTGTTAATGTTTATATATTTTTTTTAAATAAAAATTATTCCTTTATCAATTGTTTTATAGGAAATATACGTATATTAATTATTATGTATGTGTTTAACTTATTTTGATTAAGTTTATTTGGTATATTTGTTAAAATGTATATTGTCTTCTTTATTTTTGTAATCAATTTTATTATTTAAGATTTATTATTATATATATATATATATATATATATATATATATATATATATATATATATATATATATATATATATATATATATATATATATATATATATATATGTATATATGTATATATATATATATATCCAAGCTCGGTCTCCACTTTACTGCATCCGAAGCACTCACGGGTGGGTGCGGTTAGCGGTAGTGGACGCCGCTTTAAATTAAAGCTCAAATTCTCCTTCTTCAACGAAGAATTACCGCACTCAGGGGGGCATTGAACGTTACTTCTTTATTCAATGGCCAAACTGCAGACAACAAACAAAACAAACGCGTTTCGGCGAAAGCCTTCCTCGGTGTTCATTACACATTGAAAGAGGGCATGTTTAAAAGCGTGATCATGGAGCTGCAAAATCAAGAAAGGACAATATACATTTGTCAAACATGGGGGCCATTTTGAAGTAGTGCATTAAATTCATGCATGCATATCATTGCAAATAAGGAGAAAAAAGGAGAATTTGAGCTTTAATATATATATATATATATATATATATATATATATATATATATATATATATATATATAGATAGATAGATATTTTGTACAACTGTATTTTGGACATCGATATTTTTTTTTCTCAGTATTTTTGTACTTACCTGTTTAAGTATAGGGAGTCGATATTTTTGCATTCTATATTTTTTACCTCGATATTTTTTACATCTATATTTTTGACGTTGATATTCTGTCAGTGAACCCTCAAGGGCACTGGATTGTACATTAAAATTAATTTGCCCAATGAATGTACGAACATTTTTCACATGATTTTAAAATACTTTTGAAAACAGTAAGTTACACTTACTTAATACTATGGAAGCATATGCAGACTAATAATGCTGCTTGTTTCTCCTGTGTCAATCTCTGACTGACTAGAGGGCGCAGTGTGCACTATGCTGTGGCACTGACGGGCGAACTTGAGGAGGGGGCACAGATCTTTGGTCCAACTCCTGCCTTAAACTCTCACTGTCATTGGTGCTCCTGGAAGGTTTCTGGCGCTGCGTTCACTGCCTCCATATAGCGGGTGGCGGTGCCAAAAGTGTAATATATATGCACACACGCACTACTAAATCCAACAGTGACCTTGTGACCGCCAGTGATACTTTTTCCCTGAACACAGGTCAGAGTGCAGAGACTGTCCCGGTGGACTTCTGACCTTGTTACTGGGATCCAATTTTGCTAAAAAAATCGGCCCCCAGTAACAAAACCGGCACCCTCCATATCATTGGTAAGGATGGTCAGTGAACTGCAGGACTTAACAGTCAATCAAGATGTTTACGTAGTGGGTCGCGACACTGCTCGTCATACTAGCAAATAGCCCCAAAGAATTCTGGATAATGTAGTGGCAGCGGTGAGTACGCCTATGCCACGAGTATGTGAAATAATGCCATCCCTGGACACGTGTTTCGAGGTAATTGCCTCTCGTCAGCAGGGAGCAGGTAGGTATGCGGGGTGCCAAGTAGACTGCCAAAATATATAGGTAAAGTACCTTTCAAGGCGCGCAGGTGCAGACACCAGGCTCGTCAGCCCAAAGTCGCTCGAAAGAGCTTTAAATAGTTTACGTAGTGGGTCGCGACACTGCTCGTCATACTAGCAAATAGCCCCAAAGAATTCTGGATAATGTAGTGGCAGCGGTGAGTACGCCTATGCCACGAGTATGTGAAATAATGCCATCCCTGGACACGTGTTTCGAGGTAATTGCCTCTCGTCAGCAGGGAGCAGGTAGGTATGCGGGGTGCCAAGTAGACTGCCAAAATATATAGGTAAAGTACCTTTCAAGGCGCGCAGGTGCAGACACCAGGCTCGTCAGCCCAAAGTCGCTCGAAAGAGCTTTAAATAGTTTACGTAGTGGGTCGCGACACTGCTCGTCATACTAGCAAATAGCCCCAAAGAATTCTGGATAATGTAGTGGCAGCGGTGAGTACGCCTATGCCACGAGTATGTGAAATAATGCCATCCCTGGACACGTGTTTCGAGGTAATTGCCTCTCGTCAGCAGGGAGCAGGTAGGTATGCGGGGTGCCAAGTAGACTGCCAAAATATATAGGTAAAGTACCTTTCAAGGCGCGCAGGTGCAGACACCAGGCTCGTCAGCCCAAAGTCGCTCGAAAGAGCTTTAAATAGTTTACGTAGTGGGTCGCGACACTGCTCGTCATACTAGCAAATAGCCCCAAAGAATTCTGGATAATGTAGTGGCAGCGGTGAGTACGCCTATGCCACGAGTATGTGAAATAATGCCATCCCTGGACACGTGTTTCGAGGTAATTGCCTCTCGTCAGCAGGGAGCAGGTAGGTATGCGGGGTGCCAAGTAGACTGCCAAAATATATAGGTAAAGTACCTTTCAAGGCGCGCAGGTGCAGACACCAGGCTCGTCAGCCCAAAGTCGCTCGAAAGAGCTTTAAATAGTTTACGTAGTGGGTCGCGACACTGCTCGTCATACTAGCAAATAGCCCCAAAGAATTCTGGATAATGTAGTGGCAGTCATCGGCACCCCGCATACCTACCTGCTCCCTGCTGACGAGAGGCAATTACCTCGAAACACGTGTCCAGGGATGGCATTATATTTCTATATACTCGTGGCGTAGGCGTACTCACCGTAGCCACTACACTATCCAGAATCCTTTGGGGTTATTTGCAGCATGACGAGCAGTGTCGCGACCCATTTACGTAAATTACTAATAGCTCATTCGAGCGACTTTGGCTGACGAGCCCGGTGTCTGCACCTGCGCGCCTTGGAAGGTATTTTACCTATATATATGGCAGTCATCGGCACCCCGCATACCTACCTGCTCCCTGCTGACGAGAGGCAATTACCTCGAAACACGTGTCCAGGGATGGCATTATATTTCTATATACTCGTGGCGTAGGCGTACTCACCGTAGCCACTACACTATCCAGAATCCTTTGGGGTTATTTGCAGCATGACGAGCAGTGTCGCGACCCATTTACGTAAATTACTAATAGCTCATTCGAGCGACTTTGGCTGACGAGCCCGGTGTCTGCACCTGCGCGCCTTGGAAGGTATTTTACCTATATATATGGCAGTCATCGGCACCCCGCATACCTACCTGCTCCCTGCTGACGAGAGGCAATTACCTCGAAACACGTGTCCAGGGATGGCATTATATTTCTATATACTCGTGGCGTAGGCGTACTCACCGTAGCCACTACACTATCCAGAATCCTTTGGGGTTATTTGCAGCATGACGAGCAGTGTCGCGACCCATTTACGTAAATTACTAATAGCTCATTCGAGCGACTTTGGCTGACGAGCCCGGTGTCTGCACCTGCGCGCCTTGGAAGGTATTTTACCTATATATATGGCAGTCATCGGCACCCCGCATACCTACCTGCTCCCTGCTGACGAGAGGCAATTACCTCGAAACACGTGTCCAGGGATGGCATTATATTTCTATATACTCGTGGCGTAGGCGTACTCACCGTAGCCACTACACTATCCAGAATCCTTTGGGGTTATTTGCAGCATGACGAGCAGTGTCGCGACCCATTTACGTAAATTACTAATAGCTCATTCGAGCGACTTTGGCTGACGAGCCCGGTGTCTGCACCTGCGCGCCTTGGAAGGTATTTTACCTATATATATGGCAGTCATCGGCACCCCGCATACCTACCTGCTCCCTGCTGACGAGAGGCAATTACCTCGAAACACGTGTCCAGGGATGGCATTATATTTCTATATACTCGTGGCGTAGGCGTACTCACCGTAGCCACTACACTATCCAGAATCCTTTGGGGTTATTTGCAGCATGACGAGCAGTGTCGCGACCCATTTACGTAAATTACTAATAGCTCATTCGAGCGACTTTGGCTGACGAGCCCGGTGTCTGCACCTGCGCGCCTTGGAAGGTATTTTACCTATATATATGGCAGTCATCGGCACCCCGCATACCTACCTGCTCCCTGCTGACGAGAGGCAATTACCTCGAAACACGTGTCCAGGGATGGCATTATATTTCTATATACTCGTGGCGTAGGCGTACTCACCGTAGCCACTACACTATCCAGAATCCTTTGGGGTTATTTGCAGCATGACGAGCAGTGTCGCGACCCATTTACGTAAATTACTAATAGCTCATTCGAGCGACTTTGGCTGACGAGCCCGGTGTCTGCACCTGCGCGCCTTGGAAGGTATTTTACCTATATATATGGCAGTCATCGGCACCCCGCATACCTACCTGCTCCCTGCTGACGAGAGGCAATTACCTCGAAACACGTGTCCAGGGATGGCATTATATTTCTATATACTCGTGGCGTAGGCGTACTCACCGTAGCCACTACACTATCCAGAATCCTTTGGGGTTATTTGCAGCATGACGAGCAGTGTCGCGACCCATTTACGTAAATTACTAATAGCTCATTCGAGCGACTTTGGCTGACGAGCCCGGTGTCTGCACCTGCGCGCCTTGGAAGGTATTTTACCTATATATATGGCAGTCATCGGCACCCCGCATACCTACCTGCTCCCTGCTGACGAGAGGCAATTACCTCGAAACACGTGTCCAGGGATGGCATTATATTTCTATATACTCGTGGCGTAGGCGTACTCACCGTAGCCACTACACTATCCAGAATCCTTTGGGGTTATTTGCAGCATGACGAGCAGTGTCGCGACCCATTTACGTAAATTACTAATAGCTCATTCGAGCGACTTTGGCTGACGAGCCCGGTGTCTGCACCTGCGCGCCTTGGAAGGTATTTTACCTATATATATGGCAGTCATCGGCACCCCGCATACCTACCTGCTCCCTGCTGACGAGAGGCAATTACCTCGAAACACGTGTCCAGGGATGGCATTATATTTCTATATACTCGTGGCGTAGGCGTACTCACCGTAGCCACTACACTATCCAGAATCCTTTGGGGTTATTTGCAGCATGACGAGCAGTGTCGCGACCCATTTACGTAAATTACTAATAGCTCATTCGAGCGACTTTGGCTGACGAGCCCGGTGTCTGCACCTGCGCGCCTTGGAAGGTATTTTACCTATATATATGGCAGTCATCGGCACCCCGCATACCTACCTGCTCCCTGCTGACGAGAGGCAATTACCTCGAAACACGTGTCCAGGGATGGCATTATATTTCTATATACTCGTGGCGTAGGCGTACTCACCGTAGCCACTACACTATCCAGAATCCTTTGGGGTTATTTGCAGCATGACGAGCAGTGTCGCGACCCATTTACGTAAATTACTAATAGCTCATTCGAGCGACTTTGGCTGACGAGCCCGGTGTCTGCACCTGCGCGCCTTGGAAGGTATTTTACCTATATATATGGCAGTCATCGGCACCCCGCATACCTACCTGCTCCCTGCTGACGAGAGGCAATTACCTCGAAACACGTGTCCAGGGATGGCATTATATTTCTATATACTCGTGGCGTAGGCGTACTCACCGTAGCCACTACACTATCCAGAATCCTTTGGGGTTATTTGCAGCATGACGAGCAGTGTCGCGACCCATTTACGTAAATTACTAATAGCTCATTCGAGCGACTTTGGCTGACGAGCCCGGTGTCTGCACCTGCGCGCCTTGGAAGGTATTTTACCTATATATATGGCAGTCATCGGCACCCCGCATACCTACCTGCTCCCTGCTGACGAGAGGCAATTACCTCGAAACACGTGTCCAGGGATGGCATTATATTTCTATATACTCGTGGCGTAGGCGTACTCACCGTAGCCACTACACTATCCAGAATCCTTTGGGGTTATTTGCAGCATGACGAGCAGTGTCGCGACCCATTTACGTAAATTACTAATAGCTCATTCGAGCGACTTTGGCTGACGAGCCCGGTGTCTGCACCTGCGCGCCTTGGAAGGTATTTTACCTATATATATGGCAGTCATCGGCACCCCGCATACCTACCTGCTCCCTGCTGACGAGAGGCAATTACCTCGAAACACGTGTCCAGGGATGGCATTATATTTCTATATACTCGTGGCGTAGGCGTACTCACCGTAGCCACTACACTATCCAGAATCCTTTGGGGTTATTTGCAGCATGACGAGCAGTGTCGCGACCCATTTACGTAAATTACTAATAGCTCATTCGAGCGACTTTGGCTGACGAGCCCGGTGTCTGCACCTGCGCGCCTTGGAAGGTATTTTACCTATATATATGGCAGTCATCGGCACCCCGCATACCTACCTGCTCCCTGCTGACGAGAGGCAATTACCTCGAAACACGTGTCCAGGGATGGCATTATATTTCTATATACTCGTGGCGTAGGCGTACTCACCGTAGCCACTACACTATCCAGAATCCTTTGGGGTTATTTGCAGCATGACGAGCAGTGTCGCGACCCATTTACGTAAATTACTAATAGCTCATTCGAGCGACTTTGGCTGACGAGCCCGGTGTCTGCACCTGCGCGCCTTGGAAGGTATTTTACCTATATATATGGCAGTCATCGGCACCCCGCATACCTACCTGCTCCCTGCTGACGAGAGGCAATTACCTCGAAACACGTGTCCAGGGATGGCATTATATTTCTATATACTCGTGGCGTAGGCGTACTCACCGTAGCCACTACACTATCCAGAATCCTTTGGGGTTATTTGCAGCATGACGAGCAGTGTCGCGACCCATTTACGTAAATTACTAATAGCTCATTCGAGCGACTTTGGCTGACGAGCCCGGTGTCTGCACCTGCGCGCCTTGGAAGGTATTTTACCTATATATATGGCAGTCATCGGCACCCCGCATACCTACCTGCTCCCTGCTGACGAGAGGCAATTACCTCGAAACACGTGTCCAGGGATGGCATTATATTTCTATATACTCGTGGCGTAGGCGTACTCACCGTAGCCACTACACTATCCAGAATCCTTTGGGGTTATTTGCAGCATGACGAGCAGTGTCGCGACCCATTTACGTAAATTACTAATAGCTCATTCGAGCGACTTTGGCTGACGAGCCCGGTGTCTGCACCTGCGCGCCTTGGAAGGTATTTTACCTATATATATGGCAGTCATCGGCACCCCGCATACCTACCTGCTCCCTGCTGACGAGAGGCAATTACCTCGAAACACGTGTCCAGGGATGGCATTATATTTCTATATACTCGTGGCGTAGGCGTACTCACCGTAGCCACTACACTATCCAGAATCCTTTGGGGTTATTTGCAGCATGACGAGCAGTGTCGCGACCCATTTACGTAAATTACTAATAGCTCATTCGAGCGACTTTGGCTGACGAGCCCGGTGTCTGCACCTGCGCGCCTTGGAAGGTATTTTACCTATATATATGGCAGTCATCGGCACCCCGCATACCTACCTGCTCCCTGCTGACGAGAGGCAATTACCTCGAAACACGTGTCCAGGGATGGCATTATATTTCTATATACTCGTGGCGTAGGCGTACTCACCGTAGCCACTACACTATCCAGAATCCTTTGGGGTTATTTGCAGCATGACGAGCAGTGTCGCGACCCATTTACGTAAATTACTAATAGCTCATTCGAGCGACTTTGGCTGACGAGCCCGGTGTCTGCACCTGCGCGCCTTGGAAGGTATTTTACCTATATATATGGCAGTCATCGGCACCCCGCATACCTACCTGCTCCCTGCTGACGAGAGGCAATTACCTCGAAACACGTGTCCAGGGATGGCATTATATTTCTATATACTCGTGGCGTAGGCGTACTCACCGTAGCCACTACACTATCCAGAATCCTTTGGGGTTATTTGCAGCATGACGAGCAGTGTCGCGACCCATTTACGTAAATTACTAATAGCTCATTCGAGCGACTTTGGCTGACGAGCCCGGTGTCTGCACCTGCGCGCCTTGGAAGGTATTTTACCTATATATATGGCAGTCATCGGCACCCCGCATACCTACCTGCTCCCTGCTGACGAGAGGCAATTACCTCGAAACACGTGTCCAGGGATGGCATTATATTTCTATATACTCGTGGCGTAGGCGTACTCACCGTAGCCACTACACTATCCAGAATCCTTTGGGGTTATTTGCAGCATGACGAGCAGTGTCGCGACCCATTTACGTAAGTCAATCAAGATGTGTTTTTTTTCTGGAGAAGTTGATTTTACGCACTGATCCTCCTTTCTGACAAAAGTGGTTTCCCCATTCCACACAGCAGTCCATAACTGCTGGTTTACTTTTTCCTCACCCATTTAAGGAAGAGGAAAGACTTCAATGGCTTGATCTCAAGAGAGCTTGTAGCTTGTTTATGTACAGGACTGGGTAGCACCGTTTTGATGATCTGTTGTTTGTTTTATTTTGCAGGTCAAAGGAAGGGCAAACCTGTTCACAAGGACATGCTTTTGCTCTGGATAGTTCTTTGCAACAAGATCAGCCATGCCGTAGTTAATAGGTGTTCCTCAGAGGGCTTGAGAATAACGGTGACTTCCTGAGGCGTTTCAGTTGTTATTTTCTGCTGCTACTTGGACTCTTCACCTACATTTTTGAGGCACTATTTCTTGAATGCCCAGTTGCAGCACGATGGCTATTTTTCTCAGTCTACCTTGTAAGATTTTTTGATCTAATGTTCCTCTGTCGGACCTTTCTCTAGAATTTGACATTATTAGTGGATTCATTGTGAAGGAGAGGACTGTACGGTAAGAAGTATCCAACATTAAAATAACCTACTGACCTTTCACAGTTTTACAGAGATTCCTCACAGCCTGCTCTTATTATTCCGAAAAAAGGAGGTGGTAGTTTGCTTCTTAAAAATGTCCCTTGGTCTAAGTTAATTAGTTTAGTTTTTAGAATTGTGCTTGTGTTTAATTTTGTCAGTTAATGCACTGCTTGTGTTTGATTTTTTGTAGTTAATGCTCTAACTTACTACCTTTTACATGTACAGGAAAAAAACGGATAAACTTATCCCAGCCTCGAAAATAGCAACAAATAAGGGTTCATGTTGTCACTAAAGATAAGTAACTAATATATGCTGCTGTTCCAAATCATCACTGTTTCTATCAGTGCATCCTGATCATCAGCTGTAAAAATGTGATGTATATAAGATTTTTTCCTCACAGACCCTCAAGGACAGGCCTAAGATGATGGGTTGGTGGTGAACCCAGTTTCTTCCGGCTATAAGTTGTTGCGCAGTGGATATACTAAAAGTGCCAAGATGAGAAAGCAATTTCTGCTGAGGGTAAGTGGACTAAATCGTTCATGGTTGGAGAAATACATGGGCTGATACTAAAACCCAGTGCATTTGCTCCTAAGCTAGAAGCCTCTGGTTTGCCATTTAAAGTACAATCATAATACCCACTTCCAGCAGACAAATCAAAGACACCCAGATGCCCATGTTTATGGAGGCTTTTTCTGCGGACCTGCAGTAAGACTACTGTGTTTGAATTCATACACCAAGATTGGCAATGACCACATTGTCAGTGGTATAATCGTCATCCATTTCGCCTGTGGTGCCTGCCAGGGATGTATGACGTAATAACGCCAGTCATTACAACGCGTGCAGTTACATCGCAATCGTTACAACGACTGCGATGTTACTACGCTATGCCATTACAACGCAAGTCTTTACATCGACTTGCGCTAGATGGCGTGCTAACATTAGAAAAGCGTAATTTACTATTCCAACTCCAGTCCACTTAACAGTAGGGAAGGTGTTGGGATAGTAAACTACACTATTTGTAATGTTAGCACGCCATCTAGCGCAAGTCGATGTAAAGACTTGCGTTGTAATGGCATCGCGTGGTTACATCGCGTTCGTTGTAACGACCGCGATGTAACAGCATCGCGGTGTACTGACTGCGATGTTAACGATGTTTCCTGCCTGCCAGTGTTCTTGATATTATTAATTCAACCCCCATCATAAACATTGAAACATTCAGCACCAACATCGTTGGTTACACCATTGTCGACAATATCCTTGTCTACCCCATTGTCTACCATCACTAAGCAGGTCTTTCAAGATTGGCCGATCTCATCGATGGGTGCTATGTAGCCCTTACAATACAGATATAACCATTGAAAATTTCTCCTCTTCCTCCAGCACAGATACCTCAGGAGCATTCCTCAAGTCAAGAAGAAGAAACAGTTGAGGAAACCTCCCCAAACAAAGATGAACCACAGGAAGAGGCAGGTCCTCATGATCTTAATATTAATTTTCTTCCAGTTGAAGAAGAAACAAATAGAAGCTACATTTCAGAGACCACCTATCTATAAGGAGCGCTCCATCTGTTGTCCTCAACTCCACATTTGCCCACTTCAGCGTCCATTGGTCCAAGGTCCTGTAGACTTTCTATAGTCTTTGAAACTAATGATGTAGGAATTCTCAATTCTACCAGCATCTGATTCTGGAATCTTTGACATCCACTAAGGCAAAACCTATGGAACTTCCACACCCACTTAGTGACACTCCAAACCAACTATATTGTTTTGCAGTTTTCCCAAGTAACCATGGCAAAAGCAAGTGAGGGTAGAAGGAGGGTTTTTTAGGGTTGTGATTCGTTTCACTTTCTCCTCTCATTAGTTATTTTGTTTTGTTTTAAATAAAACTGACACTTGACAGGCCCAGAGATACACAGGAAATGACATATAAGCCCAAATGCCCTGTCAGGGGTTACCATAAAAAGAAGAAAAGAAAGAGAAAAGCAAGTCATTAAGTTGAATTTGCAAACTCCAGTAGGGAGTTTGGATAGAAGTGCAAAGTGCTTCCTTGTTTGTGAGATAGACTAACAGCTTGGGTGCAAAATCTTGAAAGACTTCCACGCGATACTCACAAAACTAGAAAACCTCCCTGAAAAGTCTTTTTACAGATGCTAACAATTCTTACCCAGACTGCCGAATAGGGATGGGAACAAGGGAAACCTAAGCCTACAAAGGGACTAACATCCCAGCGAGTGTACTAGTCTTAGTTTAAGGGAATGTAAGTTGTGTTTTTTTTTGTTCATTTGGTTCACTTAACACTTTCCTGGATTTTTGGTTGTTTTTCCCCGAGGGACAGCAGGTGGCCGCTGCTCCGCTTCTACCTAAAATAAGAAAAGATGAAGATGTTGTTAGAAACCAAGAAGAAAACATTGGGCTCAGTCCTACTTTCTGCCCCATGTCTTTAGAACAAAAAACTGCAATCAATAAATCAACATTTCGAGATGCATAAGAAAGCTACCGAAGCCTTATTTTCGATCCACCCTCCAACATGAACTGAAAGATCTAGCTCCAAGCAGGCTAGAGGTCAGCATTCCACCAAGAGCATAAATGTGCCATCAACTACAGTGGCAGTATAGACATGGCTTCAGTCTTACCCTTGTTACCTGACTGTAGCAGTGTAAAAAATGCAATTTGTCCTCTCAAAATAAACCCTTTTGACAGGTCAAAAGCTCCCCTTTAAGTATTAATAAGTCACCCCTATGTAGGCCTGTAGCCTACAAGGCACGTTGCATGGTATTTACAAGTAGGACCTGTAGAAATGTAATATTAACATGTCCTTACAGTGACTAGCACTCAAAAGCTATTTTCACTGCAGTAGGCCTAGTTGTCTAATATAAAAAAACTGAGTACAAATTAAAAACTATGGAGTCGATTACGATGTCGTCCGGAAAGGCTCCGAACGGTATTCGATTCGTCCAAGTCCGATTTGGAACCCGCCTTTCTGACCAACTCAGACACGTTTCACAACGACCGATTATGATGCCTGGAAAGCGTTCAAACTGTCTGACTCGGTTCTGAAAGGCATTGGGAGTAACCGAGTCGATCGGAGCCGAATCGTAGCGGTCTATGGACTGCATTTCCGGCCGAGCGATTAGGATGTCAGATTCGGACAGCATTTCCAAATCTGTTGTGCTGACACAGATCAGCTGTCAGAATCTGACTTTGGGGGCCCATAGCAGACCCCCCTTCACCCGGGGCCCTCCTAATTGGGCCCATAGAGGTACCCATGGGTCCCTTCTTTCCCTGCATGCATAGTGTGGCACCATAGTCTTTCTGGGTGAGTTAATCACAGCGTCACTTACGAACCCCGCACAGCTAACACAACAGTACAGATTTTACTCGTTGCATGGCGCAATTTATCTACGGCATGACTTTTACACCTTTTTCTTTTTCGGTAATTTCGTTTACATTCTGGCGCAGAAACACTAAGAGAATATGTTTTGTTCATAGGGAGCATCCCCTGAGGAAGGATGGACCCCGAAATGCATTGGGATTAAAACCCTGTGACCCGAGTACCTAGGATTTACACTTGTAACCCGAGTACCTATGTTTTCAATATGGAACAGTATTTACTGTATAAAACGACAATAATTGTTGAATCAACATTTTGAACACTCTACTGTGAAAATAAAACAGTTATGATTGCAGATATACACTTGATTACGTGTTATTAAAGAGTGAAGTTCAGAGGAGTGCAGATTGGGATATACCTTCCACTGGAGAGGGAACTTTGCTTTGTACCATAGGGTGCCTGCCACAGGGTGCAGGGTTTTCCCCAACCATCCCTTTTTTCAATGGGAGCCTGTGTTCTCGTTCGGAACTCAGGCTTCCATTGAAGTCACTGTGAGTTCGACCAAACGGTGTTCGGACACACCATAATCGGTCAGTTGCACTCCCCGAACCTGAGTCGTTTGGTAAGCATTCTGAAACTGATTCTGTTGAACTGCTTTCCGGATGACATCGTAATCGGCCCCTTATACTGTATCTCTGGAAAGGGACAAGCTGGAAAAATAGCTAAACAATTATTTTTAATTGTTATTAAAACTCCAATTCAGTTGTGAAGTCGGACTTTTCATAAACATAAAGGAAAAGTAACTTATAGAAAGTTGCAGTTTCCCTGCCTGAAGTTCCAGGAGGCTAATTTGCATTTGGCTTTCCAGCTTCTCCCAGCCAGTAATTAGTCTTAAGGAGGTCTGAAATGTAGTGTGGGAATCCTTTTTCACACTACAGTGTCAAATCCTGCTTGACAGGTCTGCTGGGTGTATCTTATTGTGGATCCACTGACTGGTTGCTAAAGGACTCTGCTTTTGTCCTAAAATGCTTTGTCTCTGGGTCTACATATAACCCCTGGAGAACACTTGAAAAGAGAGAGAACAAAATGCCAAGACAATTATTGAGGATCCACTGTCTGGTTGCTGAAGGAATCTGATTTTGTCCAGCAGACCTCTGAGTTTATTGTGGGTACAGTGGCTGCCTCAAAATGGATTTTAGTGCTAGATGTGGGAGACCACTAGGATTACCATAGTACACTCCCTCCTCCACTCTCCGAGGCTAAGTTTAGTACAGCCAAAGACATTCACCATCTTCAAAATGCCCAAAGTGGGTGGGCTTGGCCCTGGGAACTTTTATCCCATTGGATAAGGTGTACACAGGAGTCATTCCCACCCACTAGCTAGTGCCAGGCATATGTGGCATTTTCTGGTACCTGATTTAAGAACATGTCCTGGACCTGTGGAAAATCAGAAGAGAAAAGGACCCACTACCTATGACCTGAGAGGAATCCTGAAGTACTGTACATGCTGCCTTTTGTAGCCAGGACAAAAATTGAACTCCATGGGTCATAAGGCCAGCCTCCTGTTCAAGCTCCAGGTATAAACTAAGCTGCAAGAGGCCTTTTCTAGTAAGTACCTATCTGACCAGTGGCAACTGGACCCTGCAGGTGGCCTATGCCTGACATCACAGACGCAGACAGTGGCGATCCACCCGCCATCACAGCGACATATACCCCCTGCCATATTACCACGGCAATCGTCACGTTAGGATGCGGTCGCATCCTAATTTGCGGTGCGAGACCGCAGCACCCCTGGCGGCCGGTCCCACCACCGCAAGGGTGGCAGGCGGACGAAAGTCTGCCCACCATCCTAATGGGGCCCTAAGTGTGATACACACTCTGGCTTCCCATGTATGTATTTCTAGGCGTGGCACATATTTTGGATTCCCAAATTTATCGTGGTGACAATATCTATATGTCTCGATGTGTTTGATGCCCAGAGCTCATAAACATTCATTTCTGTATTGTCGCCCTTTCCACGCCAAACATGAATTCTCGGAGTCTCACAAACCGTGTGGTAATCTAATGTATATACCTCACTGTAGCCAGTGCTACCGGATCCCAAAAAGCAGATATGTATGTTTTACGGCCATGCACAAAACCGTCATCTTCCACAATATATCCTTTAATTAAGCCAACGCCACTGGCTCTCAAATCTGTATCAATGTATTTTTCAGTCCTTCACATATTTTGTGTTTACACAATGTATATGGCTTAATGTGACATGCATGAATTGCCCTAATGTGTTTTCATTCATGTAGCAGACACCCTAAACTCCAGAAAAAATATCTTTACTTAACCTACGTGGTACTCTTATGTTTGTAGGCTCGTCACTTTGTCATATTAGCAATTCAAGATCAAAAAGCCTGAGAGCGAATGCCCCTACCCTCTTTGTTTCTAACCCCAGAAAGAAAACCTTGTCTTAACAAAGGAAAATAATTAGCATATTTCTCAGCCATGTGAATTTGAGCCGGCTGCTTTAAAAAGAGGAATTGTTTTCAGAGAATCGTTTTTAGTCTCACTTTGATCCCTTTATGCCATTACTAGGTATAAAAAGTCACTTTATTTTGCCTTACCCTCTGGGATTCTCGGTTAACCTCAGAGCACTGTCTTAGGAAAGTCTTTAGTTCTATGAACACGCCTTGTCAAAAGTTTGATGAGTTTGGGCTGGATACCCCCAACTGTCTTTTTTCCCCCCATTATTTGAGTCTTTTTACTCCATATGTCTCCCCCCCCTCTCCCCCCCACCCCGCACACACATTCAAGCAACACGCACCACCTTAGGTCGTTAGTTTACAGAAATGCCTCATGTTTGAAGGGTTTCCTGTGTCGTTGCAGACCGTGGGCCCAAATAGTGCCTTCAGAACCCATAGAAAATGAGAGAAGATTGATTTTTGCTAGACATCGTTCTGACATTAGTTGGGCATTGGGGGTGAAAAACATTAGTGGTATCCATATAAGACAGACAACCACATATTCCCCATGTTCTGTAGTTTCCAGAAACCCCAGAGGTTGGTATTTTTTTCCTAGGGGATGGCTGGCCCATGGAAATTGGGCGGACACAAGAGCTTTTTTAGGTAGATTTTGACATCTGCGGTGCCTTTTTTGTATGAACAAGTAATGAGATTCATTCAGCCAATGCCACGTGTGATTGCCTGTGGTCTCTAGTTTTCAAAAATGCCTGAGGTCGGTATGGGTCACTGTAGACCACTGACCTCCAGCGCAATCATTCACAATAGAAATTAGGAAGAAATTCTTTCATTTGGCGTAGTTTGACGTTTTAATTTATTTATTTATTTAAGAAATTTATAGAGCACGCAGCTACCCCTGAGGGTCTTCCGGCGCTAGAGGCAGACAGTAGCGAGGTACACAGCAAACTACCAGGGCAATGACCCAGTCAGGGCAGTTGAAGAGCATGGTTTTTAGGTTCCTACCGAAAGTGAGCAGTGAGTCACAGTTTAAGGGTTTGGGACAAGAAAAAGTAGTGGGATCCATTCTAGCCATAACACCTTGGCCTCTCCAGTGGCTCTAGTTTTATGGCAGTGCCCATGGTTTGTAGAATTCCCTGGTTCCGGACAACACTCACCATGTTGGTTGCAGCCATCCCCCATGTGGAATATCAGGCCTTAGGAGTCCACAGTATCGCAGAAAATCCGTTCAGAAAGCAGACACTAGGGAGCATATCTATAATAAATGACGCGTCCCTGCATATCAGCAGGGATGCGCCAGTTATTTTGCGCCCCAGCTCCGCCATCATGGATGCGCCGCATTTATAATGCGGCGCACCATGGGGCAAAAACGGCACAGATGCGTCACGCATCTGTGCCGTAAAAGTGGCGCATTGCTGGAGTTGCGTCGCAAGCATGACGCAGCTCCAGCCATGCTCTGGGGGGCCCTATCTGCACAATTCTGCGTCAATCCTTACGCCTGCTTCAAGCAGGCGCAGGGTTTTGACGCAGTATGGGCTCAAAAGTGACTGAGTGAAATCTTGTAGATTTCACTCAGCCACTTTTAGGAGGCGTTCCTGCGCCGGAACGCCCCCACCTGCCCTGGAACGCCTACATGTGGCGCAGGGCTTTACAACGTGACGCATCTCCCAGATGCGTCACGTTGTAAATACCCCGCACCATGGCGCAGGATTTGCGCCGCTGCTGCGTCACAAAAGTGACGCAACGGCGGCGTAAATGAGGTGCAAGTCAAACATAAATCTGCCCCTAAGTGGATAAAAAATATCACATCCTCCCACCCTTCAAGTGGGACAGGGTCTGAAATGTCGTCGTGGGGTCTTGCTACTTCTTTCATTACAACGTTGTCATCATATTCCAGATGGAAATGCATTGTGGTTTGAACATCAGCATCCATGTTGGTTGCCGCCCTGGTGTCATGTGTTTTCGTACATCCTCTTGTAATAAAGACTTCATTTTTTGTCCTGGTTTCTGTGTTGTGTCTTCTCGATATTGGCAACAAGTTTCACCATCATCAGCTTCCTGAATAAGACAGCGTGGCACATCGGTACTGTCTAAAGAATGCTACGGTCTCCAAGCGACCAATGCATTCCTGTAACACTCTATTTGTGTAGATATTTCCCCAGTTCATCTTTTTTGGCAGACTAGGCCCAATAGTGAGATTTATTTCTACTGAACAGCCGCTTTGGAAGCGACTTAGGCTCCCGTCATGGACGTCTATGTAGGTATAACGCCCAACGCACCAGCATTGCGTCCCCATGGCGTCAGCCATTTTGTCACCACAGAAACCACAGCACTCGCAACTGCATTGCTATTATTTTACAACTACTATGTTTCTGAGCACAGGATAGTCATTATGTTTTGCCATTGTCTGAGTAGATTACTTCTGTACTGCTGGTAAGTGCCCTGTCCTAGTGTTTATAACACATATGTTGGCATTTATTTTCCCTTTCTTTCAGCATCATGGAAGGTGCTTTTCCACTTCCACCATTTCTTGCTGTTGCAGCTGCTATTGAAGAGGTAGCAGCCCTCTCAGAGAAAGAACAGCTGAAATCCTTCTTTGGTGGTCTACTCCAATACTTTTCGATGTTTATGTCACATTTTGCAAAGAAAACAGTACCCTTAAGGAAACTATTGAAATAAGGTGAGAGGTATAATTGGTGTAATTGGAGTAGAAAGTGCAAAGCTGCACTTATTGAAGTGAGAGTTGATATTGTGAGAACACAACCATTGAAGTCTTTTTATATCAGAGAAATCAGTATTGTAATGATGGATGCCAGCAATTTGGGCTTAGGGATTTTTCTTATGCAGAAAAGAAGAATCATAGGGAGGAAATCATGGCTGTTGCATCGAGGGCACTTTTGCGGTGTAGACGTTACCTATTCCATCTCCAAGAAGGAGGCCATAGCGTGGTGGTGGTTAGTTTAATATTCAGAGTTTCCATTTAGGGATCTACTTTTATTTTGCAAACTGACCACAAGCCCCTGGTCTAAACATTCATCACTTTTGGAGCAGGTAGTTCCAACCAGAGAGTAACCAAGTTTCAGTTTGATTTACAGGAATTTCACTACAAAATATGTTATGCAACTGGAAAGAAACATTTTGCTGCAGTGTTTCTCTTGAGGGTGCCATTGCCTGATGTTGATGATTTGGATGGCCAGAAAGATGAAGTGGAAATGGTACGCATGGGCAACACAGGTACAAATGGTGGTGGTTAGGGCATTGGATGAGTATGAATGTAGGCACCTTTTGGATAGAGAAATTGATTGCTGAATCAAGTGATGAAGTTTGTAATGAGTGTTTGGTCTTATGAGAAGAAGGTGGATCAAGATGGAGGGTTTCTGAGGAGGTTGGTACAGCGGGTTGTTCCTGAAACACTAAAAGGTGTTGAGTTTCGATTTAGAAGGTCATATCGGAAGGAGAGAGATGAAGCAGAAAATTAGGGAAGGCCATTGGTGGCCCGGACTGTATAAGGCTTTGGAAGGATATGTCAGGGACTGTGGTGCTTGTGTTCTGAGTAATAAAGCCTTCTCAGGTGACAAGTGTTGAAACATTCATGCTTCCTTGGTATAAGCTAGCCCTGAACATTTCCTGGTTGTTTGGAATTTTGGGTAACTCACACAAGTAAAGTTCTTGGGGATTACATATCAAAATGGCTTGAGGTTAGAGTCCAGAATAGTTTAGAGTTATGTAATCTCATTGGGTTTTTGCGGGTCGTGTTCAACAAGGAGGGATATCCCAGTGAGCTTGTTAACTGGCAATGGCACTCAGTTACGAAATGAGAACATTTTTGAGTGCCAATGGCATCAAACATGTCAAGACAGCTGTGTACCACTTCAGAATTAATGGTTTGGCTGGGTGCCTTTACAGAACATTGAAGGTTCAATTACAATTGGCCTTGGTAAACAATTTGGATTGGAAGATGGTGTTGAAATATGTGTTGTGGACTGTGAGAACAGCTCATAATACTAGTACAGGTATTTCCACATCCATATTGTTACAGGGGCAAGTGCCCAGTTCTAAATTGGACAGAAACTGGATGGACTGTTCAGTGATAGATCCAACGTATATGAACAGAGTGGTGGGTGTGAAAAGATGTGTTCAAATGAAGTAGAGGGAAATGTGTGAGTGATAAGAAAGAATGTGTGTGTGTGAGCAGTTGGATCTGAATCAGGAAGCCTGGTTTCATTTGACGCATGTGGTTCATGTGATGGACCACACTGTATGCACAAGTGGTGGCAAGGTGTAGAACACAGATAGCATTGCGGTGGTGCCAGCTGAAATAATTGGACTACGTTCGGGAATGCATGGCTAGTGAGACTGATGGTGCAGCTAGTACAGTGTTGGATATTGAGCTGTGTGCTAAGGAATATCGCCAACCTTGATATTTAGAGGATTATGTGTAAAAAAAAACCTAATTTGGAGTAATTTCATATACTGCTTTTTTATATTTCATGAAGTTTTTAGAAATGTATTTCTGTGTTTCCTCCTTATGCAGTAATTTTGTCTTTGCTGTTCCCACTTAGTAGTTTTATTGTTGTGACATATTCTTTGTTCATTTTAGGAGGGGTATGTGTGATGTCTTGTTTCTTCTTTCATTACAACTATGTCAATCCATTTCAGTTGGAAAGTGTTGTGCTTTGAACGCCAGCTTTCTACCATAGTTTGCTTTCTGGCTTGGCGACGTGTTGGCAGTGGCGGTTCCTCCGGTAAGTAAGTATCTAAGTACATCGTGTTTGTCAACACAGTAAGTGACGGCTGTGTAGGGGTCTGCTAGCAGGGAAGGCAGGTAATAATGAAACGGGACAACGTAAAACATAACAGGTAATTGTGTGTTGAACTGGAGCTCTTCCTGGTCCCTCTTATCGATGTGTCCCCTTTGCTTTAGTTTGGAATGAGAGTCTGGTGTATGCTGTAAAGCCCATGTCAGATGGTGTGCGATCGTGCCTGCCAGCCATGAACCTTTAACTACATCTTCGTCAGAGCCTACACTCCTCCCCCAGTGTGCACTCCTAGGTGTTGTTGTCAGTTAAGGGCACCATGTCTAGTTCAGTGCAGTGAATATTTTGCAGCTCGATCAATATCGCATCCCAAGTTGTAGTGATTGGAGTCTTACGGAGTGTGTCCTTCCGACGCAATGCAACACTGTCCTTTAGCTCATGTCAGCATGGAGCGTCTCCACACCAATATGTGAGGGGGCTCAGAGGCCTTCCCTTTCCTGGTGATCAGCCTCTTAGCCACTGAACCTCCTAGGTCTAGGAAGCGGGATATCACCTTATGCTTTTTGCGTCTGCGGTAAAGATGTAGGATATAGGTCTCCCACTCGAAGGGAAGGCTGCACTGGGAAAGAGCGCCCTCCAGTATCCCCGTAGGATGGGGCACTCCCAAAAGATGTGCAACAGGTCTGTGTCTATAAGGTGGCAGCGGGGGCAGGCAGCGTCAACCCGTCTAAAATATCTATCTGAAAGAAGCAAGTAAGTTATAGATTCCTTACCTTAGAATCACACCCAGGCGTCAGACTGGATCCGGAAAGCTATTTCGTCAGCAGTACCTCTGCGCGTCAGAAGGTGGCGTCGGTAGGCTATACGTCCGCCGTTGGCATCGTGGTCGCCGGGATGACGTCGCGGCAGCTACTTAGATGCTGCCCTCGCGCGCTGACGTCAGTTCTTTCTTTCTCCGCGCCAGCCTGCGCAGATCCGGGGAGAGCGGTACCTCCAGTCACTTTTTGACTGACTTTTTTCTCTACTTTTGTCAACTTCTTTTTCGAATCTTCGACTCCTGGTGCGCGAGGGATGCCCGGCTTCAAGCCATGGGGTTCCTGTCATCGGATGATGTCGGTGACGGATCCGCATCGCGTGTGCCTCTTTTGCCTGGAGTGCGACCACAACCCCAAGTCGTGCTCCAACTGTCGGTCGAAGACTTTGCGGGAGCGGTCCCGAAAGCTGCTTGAGCACCAGCAGTCGGCTCCGCGCCGTTCGAGTTCACAGTCACGAGGAAGGTCGAGGGACCGGTCGCAGAGACACCACTATTCGTCCAAGTCTTCAAAGTCTTCGCACTCGGGGTCGGGTAAGTCGAAGCATAAGAAGTAGTCAAAGAAGCATTGTCGCTCTTTGACTTCTTGTCGGCCGGCCAATGGATGCTGCAGCCACAGACACGGGTCTGGCCTCCTGCTGCTGACCGAAACTCCGGCAGGGGAGGCCTGGACAATAGGTTTCCTGTCACAGGGAGGTGTAACCACCTCCCAGACAGGCTTATGTGTATTGGGGCTGGGTGGGAGCACTCTCTGAGTGCTGTGAAGTCTTGCACTGGGGGCACATTTGGTGTCCCTGTGCATAGTCCAGCTCAAACCGGTTCAGGGACTTCCAGCCCCTGATCTGGCGCGAAACTGGACAAAGGAAATGGGTGTAGCAACCCCTCTTTCCAAACCGTCCCATAGGTGGGTCCCCAGAGTTAGTCCAACCCCTTCCTTAGGTATAAGGAAGGAACCTCAGTAACCAGAATTTTAAATATCCCTGGACGAAACTCTGAGGCTGAATCCTGGAACTTCGATGCTCTACTAAGGACTAGAGGACTGAAGAAAACTCCCTTGGGGTCAAGGACTGACACTTTCTGCTTGGCAGGCACCAACAAAGCATTTTGCCGGTCTGCATCTCTGAAGCTCCCGCCCGACTCGAAGTATTTGCAGCCCAGGAAGAGGATTTCCAGACATCTCAGAGATCGACCCAAGTCCCCAGCAAAGCTGAGACCCGCGGCCCTCGTGAGTAGTGTGGAACCGGAACTCCTGGTCACCGTGCACTTTTGCAAGTGCATTGACTTCTCGACGTCTCTTGAAGTCGTGCTTGGGGTTACTTGTAGCCCCCACCTCGAGCAGAGAATCCACCGAAGATTGTCGGCCTAGTCGACCCCGAGTGGGTCCCTGAGGGGGAACTTTGATTTTCCTTGAGCTTCCCTGGTTGCTCCAGACGTGCCCTGATCCCTACCAAGTGGTGAATCCCTCAGACCTCGCTGGTCTGCACCGAAGCACCTTTCTCCTTTCTGCGTGGGCTGCTGTTGCCAAGGCTTGTTGTGTCCAATCCGGACACCGACGCTGCAGCACTCGACATCCTTCGTGGGACAGCTCGAATCCAACTCCTGGTCGTCCTCGACGCCTCCTGGTCCTCGTGGCTGAAGAGTCAAGCTTCACCTCCTTCGCCTGAAATCACCCGAGATCGGTGGGCATCCGCCAATTGCCTTCCTGGTCACTGGCTAGTGACCCAGACTCTGTCCCCTCTGCTTTCAGGTTCTTATCGACTTCGATCCAGGTTTGGATCTCTTCGGACACTTCGCATCTTCCCGGCAGCAGCACTTCTTTGCCAGCTCCCATTGAAATCGACTACGTGACCCGACACCATTTGACACCTATGCACCCGGTTTTCCTGGGTGAGGTAACAGAAGTAATCCGGTGCTCCCGTGGGTGTTGACCCTAGAACTTCCTAAGTCCCAAAGGTTTTGGTCCTGACTCATTTCTAAGTGCCCCTAATCTTTAAAGATTTAACTGCGACTTTCCCCACAGAATCTAACAGGAGCTCGTGGCTGTGTTCTCACACTGCACACGGCCCCCGTGGGTCCCCTATGTCACTAACTTGGATGGTTCCTTGGGGTCCCAGCGATTCTACAGGCTCTAGGCCTTGTGTCTAGTTAAGTTGTGGTTCTTATACCACTATTTTAGTATATGGTTTGGCTCGCCCCTAGGGCCTGACGTGTATTTGTGCTATTTTACTGTACTATTTGAAGTGTAACTTATGTGTTTTGACCTCTAGCCTCATAAAGAGACTAGGAGGGTGTGTTTAGAAATAAATACATATATTTTATATATATACCTGGTGTGGTTGTCTTTCATTTAGGCACTCAAGAGATTATAGACTGGTAAAACAAGCTGCTTTACATTCCTTCAAGACTTAGCCTGAAGGCAGCTCTCCACAGCTACCACTAGGATAGCTTTCAATAAAGGTTGTCTTTAACCTATCATCCATAAGGGGTTGTTTGGACTGGTACAGGGTGCCCACTATAATTAGTGGACAGCATATAACAGGCCAACTTCTCACAGATTGATTAAGAAACAAGGAAACCCTACCCACAAGGAGCCTGGGTATTATGTGTTGTGAGGAAACAATGGCTCGTGTGGATTAATATTTACCAATACAATGTATAATACATGATAACAATCCAAAAGAGAGGGTTAGGTGTGATGTCAGAAAAAAAGGCACAGCCATACACATTAGGTCTTTTGTAAAAAATATTTTTCTTTTATATAGCAAAAAAAGTTTTATAGGAAGTGGACATAAATTCACAATACAGATTGACAATATTCATACGATTTACAAATAGTGTCCCAGTGAAAAAAGTTAACCTAAACAAACAAATGACATAAAGTGCAACATACAAAAAAGGTTTCAATTTTCATTACGAAGGCAATCATAAACAATTGATAAATCCAATTAACAACACTCAAACATTCTGAGTGTCGATGGAATGATTTGCCTTTCACGTCAACGGCGTTTCGACCCTATTCCAATTAAAGGGTCTCGTCAGGACAGTCTAATATAGGGACACCGACAAAAGAATAATAAAGAAAAATGCTTGTCAAAGAATGGATCCTTTATCTCTGAAGAGGGGGATTTTTCAGAGGAGCATTGATATTAAGTCTATCTACCTGGTCGTCTTGGATGGAATATAACGTTTTAGTGTTCAGTGACACCGTGCTCAATGTGAAATAAACACAACTTCTCACAGAGGCCCTCACCAACGTCCTTTTGGGCACGTGTTCCAGGCCCAACACGGGGGCTCCCGTGGACAGGATGATTGCCCGATGCCACCGCCCAGCTCCGGGTGACCCCACTTTCCTCTCCCAACACCCCACCCCGGAGAGCTTGGTAGTCCAAGCCTCCGCTTCCAAGAGCGCATTCTCTACTGATCCACCGGAAAGGGAATGAAAGAAGCTGGACCATCTTGGAAAGAAATTTTTCTCTTCCGCCAGCTTAGGACTGCGGTTGGTAAATACCGCATGTCTCTTGGGCTGTTATTCCCACTCGATGTATGATACGGTTGCGCAGGTGCTGCCTCAGTGTCCGGAGGAGGCCCGTGCAGTGCTCTCCCAGGCTGTTGCCGCCAGGTGGGATGCGGAGAAGTTTACCATCCGTTGTGAGCTGGACACAGCCGACTCTCTGGGCAGGACCATTTCAACGTCAGTAGCTCTTCGTCGCTACGCTTGGATGAGATCGACTGCCTTTTCAGGGGATTTCCAAAACACCTTGATGGACATGCCTTTTTGGTGACAAAGCAGACAACGCTTTAGAGCTTTTCAAGGCCTCACGGGCTACGGCCAAGTCCTTGGGCCTCTCCACCCGTCCTGCACAATCTGCTTTTCGTCCCTTTCGTGGCTACAGAAGGGGTGCCCAGCTACGTCCCGCACAGAGCCACAGGCCGCAGCAAGTTACCCAACCTTTGCGCGGCGGGGAGGTGAGAACAACTGTTGTGGTTCTGGGGGCCAGCGGGTGGGCCAGTCCACCAACCCGCCCTCTGCAGCAGCCGCCAAACCTCCCTAGTCCGACATTTCAGGCCCATCAAACACCAGTGGGTGACAGGATTCGCCATTACCTCCCCCACTGGCACACCATCATGTTGGACAGGTGGGTTTTGCAAATAGTCCGAAGGGGCTACTCCCTCCCCTTCGAGGCTACCCCTCCAGCCATGCCACCACAATACCACCACATGTCGGAGGATCACCTGACCCTTCTCCAGCAGGAAGTTACGGCTCTCTTGGCCAAGGGAGCCATTGAGCGAGTTCCTGTCCCAGAAGTAGGTTGTGGTTATTGTTCCCACTACTTTCTGATCCCCAAGAAGGACAAGGCATCTTCACTCGGAGGTGGTGCAAGGTCTCTTTCAGCAGTGGGGAGAGCCTTGGTTAGATCTATTCACAACCGAAGAGAACGCGCAATGTCAGCAATTCTGCGCGTTGGAATTTCCAAGGTGGCACTCACTAGGTGACGCTTTTCGTCGCAAGTGACGTTGCGGTCTGTTGTACGCCTTTCTGCATATACCACTTCTGCCCAGAGTGCTGCGGAAGATCAGGCGCGACCGGGCCCAAGTCATTCTTGTGGCTCCGGACTGGGCACGGAGAGTATGGTATCCCGAGCTGCTCAACATGGCCATCGATCCTCCGACCCGTCTGCCTCTTCAGGAGGATCTTCTGTCGCAGCAACAGGAGACGGTCCTCCACCCGACCCTGTCCAGCCTCCACCTCCTTGCGTGGAGATTGAGCGGAGGCAGTTGACGTTATTCGACCTGCCTCCCGAAGTCTGCGATGTAATTCTGGCAGCTAGGCATCTCTCCACTATGACGGTATACGCCTGCCGGTGGAACAAATTTGTGGCATGGTGCACAGCAAAGGCTGTGGACCCCCTCTCTGCCCCTCTTTCTGTGCTTCTTTTGTTCCTTTTTTCCTTGGCCCAGCAGGGCTCTGCTCTGGGCACTATCTAGGGCTATCTGTCAGCCATCTCTGCCTTCTTTCGGCTTCCAGATCAGCCTTCCTTTTTCAAGCCCCCGGTGGTAAATCGCTTCTTGAAAGGCATGCCTCATCTCTTTCCTCCTATTCCTTTCATTATGCCTCAATAGGACTTGAACCTGGTTTTAACTTATTTAATGTGCTCTCCCTTTGAACCGCTTCATAACTGTCCTCTGAGGCTCCTAACTCTAAAGAAATGTGTACCTGGTGGCCATCACTTCTGCCAGACGGGTGAGTGAGCTCCAGGCGCTCTCTTTTAAGCCTCCTTTTCTATCTGTGCATCTTGGCAAGGTTGTCCTCAGGACTCATCCATCCTTCCTGCCTATGGTCATCACTGCCTTTCACATCAGGCAGACCATCACTTTGCCCACCTTCTTTCTGCCTCCGCATCCTTCGAAGGAGGAAGAGAGGCTCCACCGTCTGGACCCAAAACGTGCACTTTCTTTTTATTTGGATCGCACCAAACAGTTCTGGGTGGATGACCAGGGTGGATGACCAACTCTTTGTCGGTTACGTGGGCGCCAAGAAAGGTCGGGCCATACACAAGCGGACTATCTCCCGATGGATCGTTCTGTGTATCAAAGCCTGCTATTCTCTGGCAAAGAAGGAGCCTCCAGTGGGGCTGCCTCGCCCATTCCACCAGGGCGGCTGCAGCAACTACTGCTTTGGGGTGAGGAGTGCCTCTCAACGACATCTGTCAGGCAGCTACGTGGGCTTCGCTGCACACATTTACCAAACACTACTGCCTTGACAGTCAAGTCCAGAGGGATGGCTTCTTTGGCTGTTCTGTTCTCCAGGATTTTCTGGTGTGATCTTGGTTCCTAGACCCACGTCCGGGGTTGGTATTGCTCGGGTATCTATTCTAAGGTAAGGAATCTATAACTAACGTGTTTCTTCCAGATGAACAAGTTACTTACCTTCGGTAATGATATATCTGTAAGAAACATTAGTTAGTTATAGATTCCTTGCCGCCCCACCCATACTCCCTGTTCGACAAACTGATTTCTAGGGTTAAGGACATTCCTTCAGGGCCCTAGTTTTGTGCACCAGTGTCTTGCATGGCTCTGCGTTTCTGGTGCGGAAAGTCGTGTACAGAATCAACGTCAGTGCATGAGGGGGGCATCTAAGTAGCTACTGTGACATCATCCCAGCGACCACGATGCCAACGACGGATGCGAAGCCGACCGACGCCACATTCCGACGCGCAGAGGTACTACTTACGAAAAAACTTTACGGATCCAATCTGATGCCTGGGAGTAATTCTAATGTAAGGAATCTGTAACTAACTAATCTTTCTAACAGATATATCGTTACCGAAGGTAAGTAACTTGTTCATTAATCTTAGCGGGAGTGAGGTATGCCCTCTGCATAATATAGACTTGTATCTGGTGGAAACGCATATTCCTGGGAATCTGCACAGGACCCTCAAATACCGAGGCCCATTCGAGGTCTGTAAGTAGGCGGTTCAGGTTCCCCTCTCATTGAAGTGTGCCCTCCAGCGATAAAGCAGGTGCTTATGGTATCACAATCCGGGTGATATACAAGCTCCTGCAATAAAATCTGTATGCCACATTGTGCAGCAGAGGCTCCGACGGTTTCGCCTTCGCACAAGGGTGAAACAACTTAGTCTGAGTAGCTAGGGACCAGGGCGGTTGTGTGGTTGCTGTATCACTTAGCTTACCACTCACTGCAGCTGCGCCGCTAGGTAATACTGTTCCATGTTTGGTGCCACTAGGTCTACTTGATCTGTAGGCAGGTAGAGTTTCCTAATAGCTACCCGGTGCCTAGAGCTACCCCACATAAAGTCTCTGATTGTCTTCTCGAGGGTAAGAAAGAGGGGCAGCAGGATGTATAAGGGTACATTTGCTAAATAGTATGGGAACTGTAGAAGGATCATTATTTTTGTGAGGGCCACCCGGTCTGTTACTGATAGCAGTAGCGTGCCCCAGAAGGATATTTGGGAGCGTACAGCTGTCAGTGTTCTGCCTAGGTTGCCATCCAGCAAGTCTGCTTGTTGTTTACATATTTGTATGCCCAGGTTGCGAAAGATGTCTGTTTTCCACCGCACACATACCCCATTAAGAATATACTTTGGGTCTTGACATGTATCGTTGAAAGGATATAAACATGACTTCGCTGCTTTAACTCTCAGCCCCGACAAGGCGGTGAAGTCTCCTAGGGTGTGCGCTAGTTGTGGAGAGATCGATCGGATATCTCTTAATGTACACCAGGAGATCGTCTGTGTACAGTGAGATCGTGTGTGTGCAATCCCCCACCGGGATGCCACAGTCTGCGCCAATGCGGATGGCCCCCACCAGCAGTTCTATGGCTAGTGAGAAGAGGAGCGGGGACAGCGGACATCCTAGTTCTAGCCTCTTCTCACCAAGATTGGCTCAGAAATATATATGGGCCTGTTCTTACCTGTACCTTCGGCTCCCTATATCGTAGCTTAACCATACGGATAAACGTTTCGCCAAGGCCTAGCGGGCTAGGGCGGCAAACAGAAATTTGTATTCCAGGGTCCAATATTAAACAAACCGAGTATGGCCAATGACACGTGGAATATGTGGTGACTATAAAAAAAAACACCTCAGGATTAAAGAAGTGCTGGGAGAGGGTACAAACCTATTTTGATCCGCATGGACTAGGGTTAGGACCATAGGTGCCAGCCGGTCCGCTAGGAGTTTTGCCAACATTTAATAGTCCATATTCAGTAGGACTAGTGGTCTATAGGAACCCAAGTCTGTGAGGGTCCCTGTCAGGTTTCAGCAGTGACACTAGGCTTGCTTTGCGCATCGACAAGTGGAGATTCAACGCTGTGTAAAGGGCGTGCAGGCACCGGACCAGAGTTGCAGCATACGCCTTATAATATTCGGACGGTAGCCAAATCGGCCTCTTTGTTTTTCCTGTCGATAGTGCCGTAATATTGTCACAAATTTCGTAGGAAGATTGGTGTGTCTAATGTCTCGACCTGCTCAGGGGTTACCTTGGGTAGGCATACAGAATCGAGGAAGGTGCTTAACCACTGCTCGTCACAGTGCCAGAAGAACTGGTAGAGGGCTGCATAATGTTGTGTCATTGCTGTGTGTATTTCATGTTGCATATATAACATGTGCCCCATGTCATCACGCAGAGCGTATATAGGCTGGCGGGCCATCTCCTGGCGCAAAAGCCATGCAAGCATCCGACCTGCCCTATCAGACGTGCGTGCAGAGCGTGCCTCGTAATTGTGGCACCTAAGCCTCTCTAATAGGTTTACATGCTCAGTGTGCAACTCGTCTAAGCGCACTGTGTCTCCTATGTTCACAGCCGCATTGGTTTCGTATTGCAGTAACTGGCGCTCTATTTTGCTATGTACTTCGCTTAGTTGCTTACAAATGTTCCAAATGAGTCCTAGACAATGCCCCTTAGTATTCACTTTAAAAGCATCCCATTCTAGGAGCGTATCACCTGTGCAGCCATTGTTTACCTCAAAGTATTCCGCGGTCACAGCCCCTAAGGAGGCAGGGAACGCCTGGTGGGCCCATTTCCTATTTAAGTTGCAAGAGCTGGGGGTTGTGATCAGAGTGTTTGCGTCCCAGGTATTCATTCCCCCCAATGAGAGGAAACAAGCTGTGTGAACCCACTATGCGGTCCAGTCTTACATGCAAGCCATGCATGGGTGAATAGAATGAGTAGATGCGCATGTCTGGGTTGCGAGGACACCATATGTCAGCCAAAGACCAATGGGCTAGCCAACAGGTCAGCGCTTGTGCATTTGACGCAGCTGTGGTGCATGTCAGGGGTGGAAATGACCAATCCAGCTCCACATCCAGCACCAAATAAGTCGCCTCCTATCAGCCAGGGTATTCCACTCAAGCATGCCAAGACCTCTGTCAACCTATGAAGGAATAAGTTCTGTTCTATATTGGGAGCGTAAACAGATCCAATAAGGAAACTTTGGCCATTCAGCCAGCCTGTCGTAAACACGTATCTGCCCTCCGTGTCAGTTTCTATCTCCTCCACCTCATAAAGAACCCCTGCTCTTACCCACACCAAGGCCCCCCTAACCTGGGAGTAGTAGTTGGTGCTATATACCTGACCTCACCAGCGCCGGTGATCTGCCGCCAGCGCCGGCGATCTGCTTCTATTTGAGGCAGGTGTGTTTCTTGTAGGACTATGCTGGTGGATCGGCACTGTAAGTATGAATATATAGAGTATCTACGCACGGGCATGTGTATTCCCCTCATGTGAGGATGTTTGCATGAGTCATGTTACTGCTGTGTTGAGACCTATTGCAAGAGGGAGGTATAGATGCATAGTGGTGGACCAGGCGATCGTTGAGACCTAGGCCCGATTCCAGCCCCGTGCCCGATCCGGTATCACTGTGATGGGTCCAGGCCTGATCCAGTGCCTGTGCCCCACCCAGATCCCTCAGGTCACCGCAATACGACAGTCGGAGCTCACCTCCGTTTACACAGTGTGTTCATGTTGTCAGTGTATGGCTGTCTCCACTTCCCCATGCAGACACAGCCAGCCGCGGACCGGGAGCATAGGCCTCTGGCGTCACTCACCCACTCCCACTCCAGCGCTAGGGTGCGATCGGCAGTCTATGGCTCCACCATCACCGCATTGCTCCGTGATGCCGCATGGGCCAGGTCGTCCCCTCTACTCTGCGCCTTTTATACAGGCCCAGCAGACCGCTCCACTTACTCCGGGATCAGCGCAGTATCACGTGTCTCTGTGCAGTCAGCATCCAGCCCAGGCAGACTCGCCATGCCTCGGCGGCAGCTCTCCTCCAGGACCACGAGTGGTGGTGCCGGCAGTGCACCCGCCCTTCTCCACTGTCTCAGCAGGCCCGCCAGGGTCCCCATCTCTTTCTCGTAGGCAGCACGTAGTGTGCCACTCGGCTTGGCAACATTGCTCTACTTTGGCCACAGGCCCCGGCGATCCAGGGTGAGCTGCAACCCCTGTAATGCAGCAACTTTCCGATTCGCTGCTCCAGCACTCTTTTGGTTCCAGTGCACCGAACACTGGGAAGGATCTTGCGCCTATCGGTGGCCGGATTATATATAGTTACGTGGGATTACTCAGGATAAAAAAGGGGAATAGACGCGGAGCCGTATCAGATTGCGTCCGCCATCTTGGCTGGACTAATCTGGTGGCACTTTAGTGTTGCGGGGGTACACTGAACGGAAGCAGCCATTTAGCGCTTCTTAATGAGATCGCTCAACACTTTTCTGTGTTTCTTTGCACCACAAAGTGGTGGCAGGATTACAGTGCATGTGCCTTCTACTCTAAGAACTGCAAAAGGTGCTCTGTAAGATGGTCTGAAGAGGGGTTTGTCAGGGATCTGTTCCTGAAACAGCTGTCCCAGTTTGGGGAGCCACCTGTCAGGCAGTATTTTTGGAGTATGTTTCTATAATTTCTTTGATAATCTGTAACAAATCCAATCTTGAAACAGGCTCATATAAATCAGTTTTGGACTCTGCCATTCTCCCAGCTGGGACTGGGATCAGGTACATACAAAAATACCCAAAAATATGTTGTATGGAGTTTGACTACCTAATACTCCACTAGACAAGTTAATTTGCACCTTTTCAATCCTCTGAAGGATATGGAACTCCAACATTCCTGAATCCAAAATCCTATTTGTAAGGGAAATTGTCAGTAGGTTTTTTACCTTTCAATATTGCTTGTATTGCCCCCATAATGTCTGCATCGACCTTCATTTGAAATTATGTAATAGCGACACCTTAGAAGAGTACACTGCTGTCTTTGCAGCTAAATGAGTCACACAGTTTCCTTTAGTGTGAATTCCTTTACTTTTATGGACCGTAGCGTGGTGCACATGGACCAAAGGGAGCATGTCCTGTAGAAAAACTACCTTTAACCAAAGCTGCTTTACTTTTATCAATTTGCCTTTTGAATCTCTGTATCTTTTTAGGGGTCAATGTGGCAAGTCCATATCATAATCCTGTACACAAAATGCTGTATCAAAAATTATTAGTATGAAAACTGATATATCAGCATTCTGATTAGCAAGTAAAAAGGCATTCATTTCTGCTATTCGTGCAGTGGAACAATGTAAAACCTTGAAGTGTGTATACAGCGCCTTAAGATCAGTCTTCAAAAATTTCCCTGCATTGCATCGCAAGTTGCAGAATATTTTTGCTTAGTGACAATCATGGGCTTCACAGAGTCATCCTTATAGAACACACTTTTATGAGTAAGATGTCTGGAGTTTGTGACATAGCTTGGGTATAGTATGAAAATTCTTTAATCCTAAGTGTTGGATCCTACACATTTTTTATATCCATCAGTTTTTGCATCGAGATCCACAGCACCCAAATAAGGCTTAGAGCTTGTGCATTGGGGAGACTAGCTTTAGTAGCGGCCCCAAGCGTAGGTATTGGGGAAACTCCTACAACCTGTCCCCTATGCCAGAGGACACTCCTTCTAAATGTCTGTCCAAACTTCTCTGAGGATTTTCCCAGAGCAAGTTGTTCCTCTGCAGTTGAATATAAATGGGATCTGTTAGCTATGGGGGTCGTCAGTGCCTTGCTATACACTGCAGATGTGCTAGGACCAACCCTACATACTAGATCTGAAAGAAACAGTTAGTTATATATTTCTTACCTTAGAATTACCCCCAGGCGTCAGACTGGATCCCAAAAGTTTTTCATCAGTAGTACCTATGTGCGTCGGAAGGTGGCGTCGGTCGGCTCCGCGGCCGTTGTTGGCGTCCTGGTCACTGGGATGCCACCCTCGTGCGCAGACGTCAGTTCTTTCTTTTTACGCGCCAGCCAGCGCAGACCTGGAGAGAGCGGTACCTCCAGTCACTTTTTGACTAAACTTTTTGAGCGACTTTTGTCGACATCTTTTTGAGTCCTACTGACTCCTGGCGCATGTAGGGATGGCCGGCTTATCCAGTATTAGGGGTGTCTTTCATAGATTCACATGCCTGAATCATTCCCCGTCGTCGAGACGGGAGCCTCCGGTACATAGAAAAGTAATGTCCTATAGACATACATAGAGAAAAATAGGCCTAAGGGCCTCCCCTTAGTAGCCTATCCTTGTCCTTATGTAAAAAGGACCAAACTCTTAGAGCCAGCCAATCAGCTATCACCTCCCTCTAGAACCTTCCTGACAGGAGCCTCAGTCCCTCAGATTTTCTACCGCGCGTTGTGCTAGGGAGTCTCCAGCCTGAGTTCTCCTCAGGTTCTCTTCAATACCAACTTGTTCACTTTTAAAAGTGAGTTCTTTCTTCAAGAACTTGAACAGGATTACTTCAAGCCACTTATCACTGCAGTAAGTGATTTATTTCTTCAAAAGTCTGGCATGTCGGAATCCCAGAAGAAAGCCCTTTTCAGGGCCTGCTCTTCATGTGGGAAGAAAAGGCTACATGTGGATGACAAGCATGACCTCTGCCTATATTGACTTTATCCTGACCACATACCTAAAGACTGTAAGATATGTAGGTCTTTCCCTCACAAGACCTTGAGGGACAGAGCGGGTCGCCTGCTCATCTGGCTGGACAGGCTTAAGGAGAGGGAAAATGCGGTATCCTCAGAGGGAAGCTTTTCAAGGACCTCTGAAGTCTCCCTGAAGAGGCCAAGAGTGGCGTCCCCTGGCCCCTCAGACACTCCTCCTATGAAGGCACAAAAGAAGTCTTCAGAGGCAAGATCGACAAAATCTTCAGTGTCTGAAAAGGATTCTCAGGCTTTTAAGAAGCCTACCCAGTCGTCCAGCAAACTTGCGACATCCTCCTCAGCGCAAAAAAGGGTTGTGGCGCCAGTTTATGTCTCCACAGCGACGACGACTGTGTCAACGACGACAGCGTCGTCGGTCTTCTCGTCGACGACGACCACTCCTTCATCGTTGTCAGCAGGTAAACCTATTCCATCTATAATACTGCTGAAGCCGTCGTCGACGTCCAAAAGTTCGTCGACGACGAAGATTGCCTCGTCGACAACGACATCATCGATGAAGAGCCCCCCGTCGACGGGAGTGTTGACGACGAAGGCGTCGACGACGAAGACGTCGACGAGCGCATCGTCGACGAGCGCATCGTCGACGAAAGCATCGTCGACGAAGAAAATATCGTGTACGGAGGCACCGTCGACGAAGGTCATGCCGTCGACGAGGGTAACGTCGACGGAGGGATCGTCGTCGACATTGGTCATTACTGAGCCATGGAAGAAATCCAAGCTGATAGAAACGTCGTCTATGACCCTACCACCGTCGACAACGCCAATGACGACGGCAGGGGCTCCTGCAAAATGTTCTGTGTCTGGCAAACTGACCAAGAAGCAGATTACACCAGAAACAACGTCACCAAGTAGGGTGCAAACTCATTTGCCTACGGAGATTCTCCAGAGTGAGGAATCTGAAGAAGAGCTCCTGGATCAGGCTACTTCCCCTTCAGACCTTCACGTGAAATGTAAGAGCACGGACGAAGAACAGGAGGAGATGAGCTACCAGGAACACTCTTTCCGAGCTCAGGTTCGCACGGAGGTCACCCCGATGGTATGCCTTCCCGTTTCAATTGTAAATGACCTTAAATACCTTATCCAGGACTACAAACAGCGTTTCCCGGAATCACCGGCAACTGGGACAGGGGGCCCGACGCCTACTACAAATACACCAGCGGCAGCCCCAAAACAGACACGGCCAACTACTCAGGTCCGCCATGAGAAAGTGCCACCTCAGGTGATAGAATCATCAGATGAGGAGGCGGAAGAAATGGAAGAGGGGGAAGTCCAAGAGGACCACACGGATCACGATGAGGAGGAAGAGTATGTGGCATCTTCCCCAGCTTCACCCCAACCGCGCCAAGCAGATTCACCACCAGTGGACATTGGCGGTTTCCATAGAATAGTGGAAAGAGCAGCAAAGCGATTTCATATGGTGATGGAATCGACTGAGACCGAGTGCTTCTTACATGACTTCAGGGAGCAAACAAAGAAGACAACGAAGTCGATCCCAATAATAGACTTTCTCTGGGACCAGGGAAAGAAACTGATGCTGACGCCGGTCTCTGTACCTGCGGTTGTTCCACGCCTGGATAAAAAATACAAGGCTCCAACCACAGCGCCAGCTTACCTTAATGGGCACCCGAAACCGGATTCGGTCGTAACCCAGGCGGCCCAAAAGAATTCTCGCAACCCTTCCTCTCCTCTGTCAGCCCCACCGGACAGGGAAGGCAGGAAGTTGGACACAATCGGTAAAAGGTTTACTACGACATCGGCCATGACCATCAAGGTGGCCAACTCCATAGCCCTGTTAGGGCGTTATAACCGCCAGCTTTGGGAAGATATAGCCCCATATATAGCGGAACTGCCAGACACAGTTCAGGAGGAGGTCAAGGCACTGCTTACGGAGGGTCAAACCTCGGCAGCTGAGATCATTGATTGTGCCATAGATGTAGCCATGACGGGCTTTCGACAACTAGCTGGTGCAGCAGTCCTGCGCCGTCAGGGATGGCTTAAGGCAACATCATTCAGGCAAGAGGTGCAGACGAAGGTGCTGGACATGCCCTTCGACGGCCAACACCTTTTCGGGGACAAGATTGATGAGGCGCTCCAAGCGATCAAGAAAGACACTGATACTGCTAGAGCACTTGGTACTTTGCAGGCAAGGAGTCAGTCCTTTCGAGGCAACAAATCCAGGGGCCAGTCCTCCTACAGGGGATCCTATCAAAATAGGTCCTCGTATTCCTACCAGAATAAATCCCAGTACCAACAGAAGCAGCAACAAGGTCGTCAGACTTCTTATGGGAGATCAAACTTCAGGGTCAAAAACCAGAAGAGGGGCACTGGCGGACGCCAGTGACCAATTACTCCAGCCAGTCCAGCAACTATATCCCTCCTTAAAGATTGGAGGAAAATTGACCCATTTCCTAGAAAATTGGCATCTCAACACCACAGATCGCTGGGTACTCCAATTAATAAGATTCGGCCATTCCCTGGAATTCACCACCATCCCACCTGCAACCCCTCCCCGCAGGCTTCCGCACAAACATCTACGACTGCTGCTCCAAGAAATATCGGCGATGTTGAAGAAAGGAGCGATCGAACGAGTTCCATCGTCTCAAAGAGGGAAAGGATTCTATTCCCGCTTCTTTCTTATACGCAAGAAGGAGAAAAAGTGGAGGCCCATACTAGACCTCAGGGCTCTCAACTCTTTCCTGAAGAGTCAGTCGTTCAGGATGGTGACGATCCAAGAAATACTAGGCATTCTAGAAAAAGGAGATTTTATGACATCTTTGGATCTCCAGGATGCCTACTACCACATCCCGATACTCAGGGGGCACAGAAAATTCCTGAGATTCGAGGTCGCAGGACAGCACTACCAATTCAAAGTCCTACCGTTTGGCCTCAAATCCGCACCGCGGATTTTCACCAAGTGCCTTTCACCTGTGGCAGCTTTCCTGCGTCAAATGGGTCACCAAGTCTTCCCCTACCTCGACGACTGGCTGGTAAAGGCGCCTTCAGCTGCAGGCGCGACCGAATCCTCCAACGCCTGCACCAATCTTTTTCAACACCTAGGATTGTCTCTCAATCACGAGAAATCCTGCATGTCCCCAACAAGAAACATCACCTTCCTCGGGGCGACCATGAACACGGAATGCGCAAGGGCATTTCCTTCAAAGGAAAGGAAAAAAGGAAAAACAAGATAATATCTCTGGCCACGGCTGTGGCATCAAAGAAGTCCCTAAGAGTCGGAACCTACAAATCACTCCTAGGAATGATGTCTTCTTGTATACTCCTCATCCCTCACTGCAGACTCAGGATGCGTCCATTGCAAGAAGCCCTCACGAACCAATGGACACAGAGTACAGGTTCGTTTGAAGACATTGTGAAGATAACACCGCAAATATCCACGAGCCTGGAATGGTGGAGAAATCACAAGAATTTGTCTATAGGACTGCCATTCCTACTTCCAGCAGCACCTCTGGTGATCACCACCGATGCATCCCTGGAAGGCTGGGGAGCCGTCCTACAGGACCTCCAAGTAAGCGGCAAATGGACAAATCAGGAGAAGCAACTCCATATCAATCTTCTGGAACTGAGAGCTGTGTATCTGGCGCTACAAGCCTTTTTACCACGCATCCAGAACTCCCAGGTGTTCGTCAGAACGGACAACACCACGACGATGCACTATCTCAACAAACAGGGAGGAACGCGTTCGCTCACTCTATCATGCGAATCGCAAAAGGTCTGGAACTGGCTTGTACTCCATGGGATCACGCTCAGGGTGGACTATGTCCCGGGCAAGGACAACACCATTGCGGACGCCCTAAGCAGACGGAAATCCCTCTCCCACGAATGGGAGCTCGACAAGAGTACGCTGGATCGCATATTCTCAGAATGGGGAGTCCCAGGAATCGACCTGTTTGCCACCAAGGAGAACGCCAAATGGCGAAACTACGCAAGTTGGCGTCCCCAACCAAGGTCACTCGGAAATGCCTTTTTCATAGGTTGGTTCAGCGTATTTGCGTACGCTTTTCCACCGTTTCCGATGATTTCCAGGGTTCTCAGGAAGATGAAGGCGGAGCCCTGTACCCTGATCCTAATTGCCCCGTTCTGGCCGAGGCAGCACTGGTTCTCGGATCTTCATCGCCTCTCCATCAGGACACCGATTCGTCTGAAGCAGCACCCGAACCTGCTGACAATGTCCAACGGGCAGGTGCAATACCCGAACCTGCAATCGCTCAGGTTATCGGCCTGGCTCCTGAGCACAGAGAGTTCTGTCATTTAAACATCCCGCAGGAATGCAGGGACGTGCTGGCAAAAGCAAGAGCGGACAGTAACAACAAAACCTACTCTCTAAAATGGAAACGATTCTGCACATGGTGTTTAGAGAAAGGCCTGAGACCTCTCCATATCACATCCGAACAGTGTGAGAAGTTGGCCTGGTATATGATGCTCACTAGTTAAAGTGATCACCTTGTACCATGCCAAGCAACCCTTATGGTGTGGTTGTAAGTCAACCTTTTCGGACTAGCTGCCCTAGTGGTAGCATAGGCTAAGCAGTCTTTGAGGCTAAACTCGTGATGCGTGTTAAGCCAGCTGTTTTACCAAATGCAACCCCCTTTTATACCAATGAAAGGACACCACACAGATATATATTCAAAATATATATGTATTTATTTCTCAAAGTAACCCCTAGTCTCTTTATGAGCACAGGAGCACAAATCGTCAAACAAGATTATCACAGAATACACAGAAGTTGCACTTTATATGGATAGGCCCTGGTGGCCACTCGAACCATATACTAAAATAGTGGTATAAGTACCACGAACAGAAAAGGGAAAAGGCCTAGGGCCTCTAGAATCGCTGGGCCTACAAGGAGCTAACGTCAGTTAGTGACCAGGAGGTCCACGGGTGGCGTGTGCAGAGCAAATAGTCACACGCGGGCTCCCATAGGTTTCAATGGGTGCGTAAAAAGTACAAAGTTACTGCAAAGAGGATCTTCCAGATGGACTAGGAACTCAAGATTTGGAACACAGGCACTAGAGATGTAATACTACACTTGGGCACAGGTGTGCCAGCTTTACCTCACCCACAGGAAGCGGGTGCATAGGCCTCGAAGTGCGTCGGGTTTCTTCTATCTGTTCCGTGGAGCTTGAAGACAAAGATGCTGCAGGCGGTCGGTCCGGGAGAGATGCAGTGGATCCCAGAGTGGATCGGAGATGTTGAAGACCTGTAAGCAGAGGGGACAGTGTTCACAGTCACTAGCCAGTGACCAGCGTGGCACCAGGTGGGTACCAGGCAATGTCGGGTGCAAACAGGAAGAAAGGTGTAGCTTGTCTCTGCAGCCACGTGGTCCCTGGAGGTCGACGACGTCCAGGAGTCGGTTCACGAGCTGTCCCACGCAGGCTCTCGCTGTCGGCGGTGTCGGCGACTTGATTGAAGCAAACAAGCCTTGGCAAAAGCAATTGTGGTAGGAGATGAAATAAGCTGATGGTCCTGACCAGCAAGGTCAGAAGGACTGCTCCTTTGGAGGGGAGCAAGGGCCAGTCTGGAGCAACCAGACCAGCGGTGTATTTCGTAGAGTTCGTCGCCAAGATGGCTACTAGCCAGCGGGCCAGCAACCGGTTAGGCGCGTCTAGTGGCAAAATGCAGAAGGGCCCCACGCAGATCGTGGAGATGCTGGAGGGCTCACCTTTGGTGCAGATGCTGCTCGGGTGTTGGGCTTCTCAGATCCCAAAGCACAACTTGGAGGGAGCCTCGGTTGTTGCGCTTGTCAGCTTGTCGTAGTCGTTCCAAGATGGCTGGCTCCACGTGTCTCGGTGCCTCCACGGGTCTCCTCTTTTCAGGGACTGTGGATCGGGCGGTGAGAGGTCTGGAGGTCCAGGTCTTGTCGGTCTCTGGGCTCGGGCTCCGGCGGGAGGCGGCGGCAAAGCAGACGTTGATTCGCTGGATGGTGCTTGCGTTAGCAAGGTGGTCACTCCCTGACCACAGGGGAGATTGGCTTCAGTCCTCTGTGCAGCAGAGCGTCGAAGTTCCCGTCTTCTTCTTAGTGTTAAGTTGATTCCAGGATGTCTGAAGTCTTAGGACACAGCTCCTACCTTTAAGCGGATTCTAGGGGCCGGACTACCTGCTAGGTCCCTCCCTATGGGTGGGACCAGGAAGGGGGGTGGTTACACCCCCAATCCTTTGTCCAGCTCGCCCCAGGCCCGGGACTGGTGTGCCCCAGGACCGGTTTGAACTGGCATATGCACCGAGGCTCCTTGTGAGCCACAGGCATGTCTGGTTTCTTTCAAGCCCTACCTGACCAATACACAAAATCCTGTCTGGGGTGGTGCACGCACCTCCCCTGGCAGGAAACCCTTTGTCCACACCTCCCAAGCTGGAAGGACTCCCAGCAGCAGGAGGGCAGACTTGTGTCTGTGGTGGCAGCATCCATTTTGTGGAGCTGAGGCTATGTCTGATTTTACCCGGGCTTCAGGTACTGTACATGTCGTGTCCCTCTAGAAGGGTGGAATGCTAACCCCGTCGCCAGAATTGGCGAGGGGTTAGTATTCCAATTCGTATGACACCTTACTCGACATGTTTTGATAAAGCCAAACCAAAGATAGCATTTAACCGCGAGGTTCATAATGCACTTAAGAGTATATGGTATGACGATATCTGGAAACAGTAGAAGGAAGTTGTTCCAACCACTGCAGACAGGCTCAGCTCATGCCAGAGCACCATCTCACATGGAACCAAGCACTCTGCCTTCAGGATTGTTAAGGCCTGCCATAGGAGTGACTTATAGGTTACCAGGTGTCCCATTTAAGGTTAGGTATAGGTATACTACACCTAAGTAAGAGGTGATTACACCAACTTACCCCAGCTGAGTGATCAGCCAGTTGTGTCAAATTGTTAGGCCAAGCCTGGGGTGGCATAATGCATGCTTCAGCCCCTGGCAGGCCTTGGGTACACCAATGCCCTGGGTACCTAGTGTACACTGGTACAGGGGCTGACAGGGTGATCCAACCAATTGGGTATGTACCTAGGGTACATGGAGTCCATTTTAAAGAGAGAACAGCCAGGCTGAGATCCTGAATAGCAGGATCTCAGGCCAACTAAGTCGAAAAACCAGCTAGACACTAGGCAAAAATTTGGGGGTAACCATAGTCAGATATCCACCTTCCTACACAACCCCCCCCCAAACGAAGGGAGATAAGGCTGACCTTGACCAGGTAAGCCTATATTGCCCAAGTGGCCATATAAGGAGGAACCAGCACTGGCATGGTTACCCCCTGTCTCATGGTCCACTAAGCAATCCCTCACCCTAAGGGTATCAGAGGGTCTCCACCATAGGGAATCTCTACCTTTGGTGTGTCTTGGCAAAGTAAAAGGCTGGTGTTGAGATGGAGTACTGAAGTGAGTGTCCTCAAAGTGAGGCCTCACCTTCCTCCAATCCCCCTCCACCATGGATGCCTTTCTTTCCTTAACTGAGTTGCACTGTGCTCTCAGGGTCAGCCTCTGGCTACCTAAAGCTGGAGGCTGGGTCCCTTTAGTGGGCTTACTGGAGGGACAGGTCAGGTCTGGGGCCCTAAGGTCCCATGTTTGCCTGTACCCAACAGAATCCCTCTGGGGGAGGTCCCTAACTACCTGTAAAGGAGATCCCTCAGGAATGTTTTTACCCATCACCTGACTAGGGCTACTAGCCAGGCAATCCTCATTCTTTTGATGGGGGGGTTCTTGTGGACAGGGGCCCTCTTGGGGCCCACTGGCCTCCCTGACCTCTGCAGCCCTGGGCTGACTGAGGCAGGGTAGAGAGAGGCAGGCTACCTGCACCAGACTGGGTCCCACCTTGGAAGGGGCCACTGACATCAGAGGCTCTGCCAGGCCAGGCCTGGCTACCTCTGGGGCAGTTCCTTCACAAGGGGTGAGGTCAGCTCCCTGAGGAGGCTGACTTTTTCCTAATGTCTGGGGAGAGGGAGACTTTTCTTCCTCCCCACTACTCTCTGTTTGTGTGGAGTGATCCATAGTTTCAGGCTTCACTACACCTATGTCAGTCTGAGTATAGGCGGAGACCATTACAGCCTTGCCAACCTTTTCAGGGGGGCACTCAGTTTGTGTTTGAGCTGTGACTGTCACAGCTCTGCCAGTCTCTACAGGGAAGTCTGTCTGTGCCTGGGCTGTGGCTACCACTGCCCTTCCAACCTTTCCAGGGAGGAAATCTATTTGGACAGGGGTTGTGAATGGCACAACCCCACTACCCTTTTGTGAAAGGCCTACCATTTTAGAATGGGTGTCTTGTTCAACTCCAGCCCAAGCTGAGAGTTCTAAGTCATTCCCCAGTAAGCAGTCTACAGGCAAGGTTGGGGACACTGCCACCCTTTTAGGGCCAGTGACACCTCCCCAGCTGAGACATACCTCTGCCATGGGATGACTGTTCTGTTTGCCATCAATGTTGGTCACCTGGTAGGAGAAACCAGGCAAAAGCTGCTCAGAGGGAACTAGCCAATGGGCCACCATTGTGAGGCTAGCTCCAGTGTCTCTGTAGGCCTCAGCTTTTGTACCATTGATGTAGGGCTCCTGTCTGTACCTACCCAAAGTGTTGGGACAGGCAGTGAAGTTGGCAAACCCCATGCCACCATCACAGACAAGAGTATCTGCTGCAGGGGAATTGGCTGAGCCAGGGTCCCCCTGTGTTCCCCAAGTAAACCCACCCAAATTTTTGGGGGCACTCCCACCACCTGGGGGATTACTGCTGACAGTAATAGGTTTTGTGACAGGAGCTCATGCCAGAGCACCATCTCACATGGAACCAAGCACTCTGCCTTCAGGATTGTTAAGGCCTGCCATAGGAGTGACTTATAGGTTACCAGGTGTCCCATTTAAGGTTAGGTATAGGTATACTACACCTAAGTAAGAGGTGATTACACCAACTTACCCCAGCTGAGTGATCAGCCAGTTGTGTCAAATTGTTAGGCCAAGCCTGGGGTGGCATAATGCATGCTTCAGCCCCTGGCAGGCCTTGGGTACACCAATGCCCTGGGTACCTAGTGTACACTGGTACAGGGGCTGACAGGGTGATCCAACCAATTGGGTATGTACCTAGGGTACATGGAGTCCATTTTAAAGAGAGAACAGCCAGGCTGAGATCCTGAATAGCAGGATCTCAGGCCAACTAAGTCGAAAAACCAGCTAGACACTAGGCAAAAATTTGGGGGTAACCATAGTCAGATATCCACCTTCCTACAAACAGATATTGCCATATCTACTACACTTGGAACAGTCAGGATTGGCGCACGCATCCATAAAGGTGCATCTGGCGGCCATTTCACGATTCACCAGGACTTACAAAGGACCGTCTCTCTGGTCCAATAGGCTTATCAAGCAGTTCCTAAAGGGACTATATATATCCTTCCCAAGACCTAGACGGGTCCCACCGACATGGCACCTCAATTTAGTCCTTAACCAACTCATGAAGCACCCTTTTGAGCCCATTCATCGAGCATCCATCAAGTACATCTCATGGAAAACGGCTCTGCTGCTCGCTCTAACATCTGCCAGGAGAGTCAGCGAGCTACAGGCTCTATCCATTCAGGAACCCTTCATGCAGTTCAAACAGGACAGGGTGGTGCTGAGGACAAATCCCAAGTTCATACCGAAAGTGCCTTCAAACTTTCACCTTAATGAACCGATGGTTCTACGTTCCTTCTTTGCAAACCCTACCACCGCAGCAGAAAGGACGCTACACTCCTTGGACCTCAAAAGGTGTCTAAAGTTTTACATAGACAAAACAAAGAGCTTCAGGAAGTCATCACAGCTATTTGTGGCCTACAGTAGGCCAAGGATGGGTATGCCTCTAACGAAACAGAGCATCTCAAGGTGGATCTCCTCAGCGATAGCATTCTGCCATGACGGGGCCGGACGGCCTTTGGGAGCTAGGGTGGAAGCGCATTCCACCAGAGCGATGTCCACATCAGCAGCGCTGTTCGCTGGAGTGCCGATTTTGGACATATGTAGAGCGGCGACGTGGAAGTCACCGCACACCTTCTCCAGACACTACTGCCTGGATGCTGAACTTATGAAGGATGCAGCAGTGGGCCAGGCGGTGCTTCGCCATCTATTCCAGTGAGGTGAGCCTTCCAACATCCCGCCATCCTGGTATGCACATCTCTTGATGCTATGATATATTGATGTATGCCAATGTTTCAAAGTCGCATGGTAATATGTGTATTATCTAAAATGACTATATGGCATGATTACATCAGAAATGTGCATAATGTATTGCTGACTACTCTGATTCAGGCATGTGAATCTATGAAAGACACCCCTAATACTGGATAAGAAACGCGTTACTTACCTGTAACAGCAGTTATCCAGTATTGGTGTCTTTCATAGATTCATATGCAACCCTCCCGCCTCCCCTGGAAAGACTCACGTCTCTCTCTAACTGTATTACGCCTACCTAGCTTGGTGCGTACGAAAATCTGAGGGACTGAGGCTCCTGTCAGGAAGGTTCTAGAGGGAGGTGATAGCTGATTGGCTGGCTCTAAGAGTTTGGTCCTTTTTATATAAGGACAAGGATAGGCTACTAAGGGGAGGCCCTTAGGCCTATTTTTCTCTATGTATGTCTATAGGACATTACTTTTCTATGTACCGGAGGCTCCCGTCTCGACGACGGGGAATGATTCAGGCATGTGAATCTATGAAAGACACCAATACTGGATAACTGCTGTTACAGGTAAGTAACGCGTTTCTTCAAGGCTTGCGGTTCCTGTACCCAACTGATGTCGGTGACGGATCTGCACCGCGTGTGCCTCTTTTGCCTGGAGCGCAACCACGACACAAGTCGTGCTCCGACGGCCGGACCATGGCTCCGAAGTCTTTGCGGGAGCGGTCCCAAAAGCTTTGTCGAGCGGTCACGAGGGTGGTCGAGGGACCGGTCGCGGAGCCATCACCCCTCGTCATCCAAGTCTTCGCACTCGGTGTCAGGTAAGTCAAAGCACAACAAGAAGTCGAAGAAGCATCGTAATTTTTCGACTTCTCCCCGTTGGTCAGCTGACACGATGAGGGATGCGGGCGGTGCCTGTAGGAGAGTAGGGTCTGCTTTCTATGTTCACCCCCACTTTTTGCTTTTGCTTTACTGGTTTTCGACTTAGATGTGGCTGTGGGCCTGCTAATCAGACCCACAGCCCTGCTGTTCTCTCTCTAAATTAATACTATGTACTTTAGGTGCATAACCCATTTGGATAGGATCACCTTATTGGCCCCTGTACAGTGTACCCTAGGTACCCAGGGCATAGGTGTACCCTAGGCCTACCAGGGGCTGCAGCATGTATTATGCCACCCCTGGCCTGGCCTTCCATTTTGACACAACTGGCTGATCACTCAGCTGGGGCAAGGTCGTGTAATCACCCCTTGCTTAGGTGTAGTATTCCTATACCTAACTTACATATAGACACATGTGTACCTATCAGTCACTCCTATGGCAGGCCTTAACAATCCTGGAGGCAGAGTGCTTGGTAACATGTGAGATGGTGCTCTAGCATGAGCTGAGCCTGTCTGCAGCTTTCGGAACCATGTCCTTATAGCTGTTCTATGTTATAGCCTACCATATACTCTTAAAGTGCCTTATAATCTTAAACGGTTATGGTAACTATGGTTTGGCTTTATCGAAACATGTCGTGTAAGGTGTCTAACACTGTGGAATAATACCCCCATACCATTTCTGGACATGAGGATATTATTCCCCCCTTCTAGAGGGAAAGACATGTTAAAATCATACTTTACTGTTAGCCTCTGACCAAAGCCTCAGCATCAAAAAATGGATGCTGCTGCCATGACACACGTCTGACCTCCTGCTGCTGGGAGTGATCCCAGCCAGGGAGGCCTGGACAATAGGTTTCCTGCTTGGGGAGGTGCTAGCACCTCCCCAGACAGCCTTTAGTGTATTGGGGCAGGGTGGGCTGAAAGGAATGAGACATGCCTGGGGCACACAAGGTGTTCCTTGCATAGTCCAGTTCAAACCGGTGCTGGGGCACTCCAGCCCCAGCTCTGGCGCGAAACTGGACAAAGGGAAGTGGGTGTAACCACCCCCTCCCAGGTCCCACCCATAAGGCGTGACCTAGCAGGTATCCCAGCCCCCCAGATTAGTATAAGAGTGGGAGTTGGGCCTCAAGACTTTAGATTATCCTGAACCTGCAAACTTGAACAGAAACTCTGGACCTTCGACATTCGACGAAAGAAGAAGACTGAAGAATCTCCCTTGTGGCCAAGGAGTGGCTACCCTGTGCAAACAGGCACCATCAAGAGACTACCCTTTGCTTTGCCCAAGTTCTACGAAGAACCGACTGCAGAGCCCGACCAGAGCCTTGACTTCCAGACTTCTCCGACCCTGATCCACATCCACAGCAGAGCTGAGATCCGTGGAGGCGACGAGAGACGTGGGACCGGCTACCTGGGAAAAGTGGCTAGTATCTTCAAGCGCAGCTTCTGAGGCACCCTTGAAGTTGTGCACCGGGGATTGAGAAGCCCCAACCCCAAGCACCATCTGCACCGAAGACCAGCCCTCCACACTCCACGAGTCCTGCGTGGGGCCCTTCTGCATTTTCCTGCTTGCCGCGTCTGTCCGGTTGCTTGCCCGTTGGCTAGTGGCCTTTGTGACGACGCATCCCGTAATCTTCAGCGCTGGTTTGGCTCCTCCAGACTGGCTCCTGCTCCTTTGAAAAAGAGAAGCATCCCAGACCTTCCTGGTCTGCACCAGAAGCAAGTCCTCCGTTCTGCGTGGGTTCCGCTTGCCAAGGCTTGGTGAGTCCTAGTCCAACTTCGACGCCGCCGACAGCAAGAGCCTTCGTGGGACAGCTCGCCTCCTGGTCCTGGTCATCATCGACGCTTCCTGGTCCTCGTGGCTGCAGCGACAAGCTTCACCTTCACCTGCAATCTTCACGACATCGCCTGGTTCCTTCCTGGTTCCACGCGGTCACTGGCTAGTGACCTTGACTCTGTCCCTTCTGCTTGCAGGTCTCCTCTCTTCTTGATCCCAGCCTTGGGATCCACTGGACACTCTTCACTGACTGCCTGTCAGCATCTTTCTTCAGGCATCCATAGGAGTCGACGACGAAACCCGACGCAACTTCACCCCTATGCACCCGCAGCCTGTGGGCTAGGTAACTTGGGTACTCCGGTGCTCATCAGGATAGTGACTATCCTAGTGTCTAGTTTTCCAGTCTCGACTTCCTAGCTACTCCGGAAGTGTCCTAAATCTATCTATTTCTAAACTGTACTATTGCTAGTGACTTTTTTACGCATTACGCGTGAGTGTTTCCACTCTGCACCTGAATCCCGTGGGCCTCCCACTTCCTAACCTTTGGTAGTATAGTGTAGCCCCAGCGATTCCCTAGGCCTAGGCCTATCCTATTTCCGTGACAGTAGTCCTTATACCACTTCTTTAGTATATGGTTTGTGTGGCCCCTAGGGCCTAACTGTATTACTTACCTGTGTGACTTAATGTATGCTTAAATAAGACTGTGCTGTACTTACCTCTAATCTCATAAAGAGTGCTGAGGGTTTGACTAGAATAAATACACGTTATTTTATATGTATATCTGTTGTGGTGTCCTTTCATTTGGTATTCAAGGGATTATATATGGTATCACAGCTGGCTTCACATGCCATTCAGAGTTTAGCCTAAGACTGCTCTTGTCCATGCTACCACTAGGATAGCTGGTCTATAAGGTTGACTTTATAACCAATCACCATAAGGGTTGTTTGGACTGATATAAGGTGTACACTAGAACTAGTGACATCATACATCAGGCCAACTTCTCACAGTCCCATTATAATAATGTAGTGGGAAAATGTAACACTTACCTTTGACATTCTCTTAACTGAAAGGGATTGGACACCTGAGATTGTTTGGAAAGTCCCACAAGGGGAAGGTATAAAAATACCACCTTTCTCTGACCTTGTTCCTAACAGTATCAAGCAAGCGTATGCCACAGAGTAGGCCCTTGCACAAGCCCCTGCATTATATTGCAATCATGCATGCTAGGATCAAGATTAACCTTATCATGTTGTCCCTATGGTCCAGCCCACAAGGGCAACCACAATACCCAATTAAGCATGAACGTCCAGTTAGAGAAATTCTAACACAACTAGAATATCAAAGCATAATTGAGCCTTGTATCACTCCAATGAACCATCCTTTGTTCCCAGTAGCGAAACCAGATCATTCATTCCACCTAGGCTTAGACTGCAGACATTTAAACAGTCATACATGCACATTTGAAGCACATAATTCACACAGTGCAACTTTAATGAACAATATAATGCGCAAAAATACAAAACCACTTTGAACATTTCAAATGGCTTTTTATGTCAAAACATATCTCCTGAAAGCAGGAATCGAACTGCATTCTCCACTTTAGGGAGTCAAAAACAATATTGCTGACTTCCTCAGGTACAAGAACAGCCCTGGTTTGTTCTCTGCCCGAGTAACATCAATGCTACATGAAATTGAGTCAGAAGCATTGTCCTATGTTTAATGAAATATACCTTACGGATGATGACTTAAGCAGACATCTAACCAGAGTAGATCACATAGTTTTGGGATTTGCTGAACATAATTACAAGTTCAACTTCCAATAAACATAAATTGCTTATCTCTGTGTCCTATTTTTGGGATCCGAGTTGTCAAATGAACGTAAAAGCCTAGCACCACATTTCCTAGAGAAATGTGCACCCCTGCAACCACCAAGCACAATAAAAAAGCTACTATCACCTTTAGGATTTCTCAATTTTGGAAGAACATAATCCGTCTAGACTTTTGAATCACACATCGGATGCCGGAACATGCACAGATTCTGAGAACACTGCAAACAGACATGCTTGCATCCAGACACTTACACACACATGTCAACACAACAAACTGACTATACATATGTCACTTTCAACAAAGGTGATATTGTAGCAATTGCATATAAATCTCATCTATATTCAAATGTTGAAATGCGTTTGCAACTACATAAAAAGTGATAACTGCAGTTCAGACAGCTGTTACAAAGGAAAGATCGTTGGATCACGGGGAATGCATAATTGTGGTTACTCCCATTGCAGCCTTGGAGGCTGTCACAAAGGCCAGCGTTCCTGACATGAAAGCCTTACATCCTATATGGATACAGTGGGACACCTCCTTAAAAGCTACTGGTGTTAACTATGTTTTTGACCCCACTTTACAAACACAAGAATTTCCCCAGATAAACAGGAATACCCCATGTCCCATGATGGTTTTCCTCTTCACCAGCATGACTACATCATAAATACTGATGGTTCAGCCCAGCCCGCTGTTGGAACTAAACAGCAATACTCTACGCTGAGTCATGAGGAATGGAGAATTCCACCCTCAAAAAAACTTTTACTTAATCTTTAGGGCTTTGTACCGCTCAGCTGGCTGAACTCAAAGCTCTAAATCTGGCACTAGAAAATACAGCTCCTGAATTCCTCACACTCATAGTGTGTGATCTGTATTATTGTGTCCACTCTTTTAATGAGAATTTACATTATTGGCACTTGAATGGATTAAGAGATTCAAAAGGAAACGCTTCCAAGCATAAATTGCTTTGGGGAAAGGTGGCACATCTTAAAGAATGTTGGCCACAGACTCATACGTGTTGGAATACACGTTGCAGGGAATTCACTGGCCGGTGAAGCCACAAAAGCATTGATTCAAACTACTGTAGTAGTTGCAATTTTTCATTCACACATGAGAGTGGATTATGACATCATGGTTGCTGTCAATGCTTCATGCACTGGCACACCTTTACCCAAAATAGTTCTAGCAAAATACTCTTATCTATTGAGTGCTTAAAGTATACCTTTTGCTCGTATTCACAGAGTGGGAGATCGAGCAATACCAAATCAAAACCGCAGGTTAGAAATAATCCTAGCTGCTCATGAGGGGTTAGCTTCTGCCCATGCTGGTGTGGCGACTACAGTTTCCTTACTACAGAAATTCTATTGGTGGCATGGTCTCCACAAACAATAAACAATATGTCCTTAGCTGTGATATTTGTCAGCAAATTAAAAGTTCCTCCGCAGCTCAGCCACCGCTCACACCTCTCTTAGTCTCAAACAAACCATTGCCATGTGTCTACCTTGACAACTGCAGAGATTTAAATTTAGATGGTTCATTTAAATGTATTCTATTGGCAGCGGATTCATGTTTTAGATTTCCATGGGTGTGGCCACAGCGATCGGCTGATGCTCGAACTGTTATTAAAGACCTGCAAGTCTTTATTGGGACATATGCAATAGCTGCATTCCACTTAGACCAGGGCCCAGCACTTGACTCAAGGGCTTACCGGGATACCATGTGAACTCTGGGTGTGGCTGTGCATTATTCATACCCCTATCCTCGTGATGGAAATTTGATAGCGTAAAGGAGCTAGAGAATTAGGTTTAGGTAGTAGTTGGATCCATCACTTGTATGGAGTCCAAAGAGCTTTACATAATCTGCCTAGAAGATCCGTGGGCGGCCGAACCCCCTATCAGGCCCTGTTCTGTTTCCAGATGTACATTCAAGACCTTGATAATCCTGACACAGTGACGGCAGATATGCCTTTCGAGATCACTGCACTGAAGAAATGAAGGTGCAACCAGCAACACATGTCTGGATTCCTAAAGTCGGGGATCTAGTTTGGGAGAAGATTATCGAAAAGAAGGTTTTGACCCATCATACAGAGCATCACTGCCAGTCCTTGGCATTGCAGGTACCAGAGTTGTGATTTTGCCACCGCTTGCTTGTTGCAGAAAGAAAAGATTTGTGTCCATCGACAATATCAAACCACACCATGTGGCCAGTCCTGCACAGTAGGCCACGAGGGCTACAGAAATTGCTACTTCCCGGCAGGGGAAGTCAGATACTCTTCCATTTACTAGTGCTAACATCATAAACACACCATATGTGAATTCACAGTCTTTGGCTGCCATTCCAAACAACAACGTTGTTTATTACCAATCACCTTTTGAGGTACCAACCAGTTCCACTTGACCCTGCGAGGTTTCTGTCTTTGCCCAGACTGCTTCTGGCTACTTTGCCGATATTGATGACTTTTCCTCGGATTCATCACCTACTTCATTGCATGGGAAAAGTCCATTCCTTTTTTAGCTGAGACAGACTTACCTGATTCCACAATGGTCCAACATATGGATCGCCATTTCACTGCTTTTCTTATTCATTTGGATTGGTTTGTCACAGTTTTCTTTTTGCTCCTAAATGGACATCATCTCCCAGAATGTTCTGCTGTTGAACAGGTAGCTGAAGTACTGAAGCCTCATTCTTCTTCACATAAAGCCTGAAGAGACCTGTTCCTTATGAACATTTTGCATTTCGTGTCCTAGATTGAATTGTTTGGGATAAGGTCCCATTTCATATTGTTGGTCCTACACAAATATGAGAATTTCCTTATGTATTAAAAAAATTCTTGATTGAAATTATCACTCCTGGTAGTTTTTCTGATGACTGGGATGTCACCACTATGAAAATCATGCTTTCTGAACTAGAATTTTATACAGTAACTGAGGATTTATATATTAATTATGCTCATTATGGTGAAATGTTTTGTTATCATCATTATGCACACCATTATTTACACAGAGCTAGTACTCTACGTGCAGTTCTCAATTACATACAGTGGTAACATAACCCGGCACCACAAGTGGGTAGTTCAAAAACATACCTGTAAAACTTTGCATATTTTTCCGGTATCAACCCTTTAGACCCAGGGCCTCATTGACAAGATTTTGACACAGGGCACCGCAATAAGTCACTTTGCTCTGTTGCCCTGCGTCATAAGAAAAGGGCAGGAATGTGCTGTATCTCTGAGATACAGCATATGTCTGTCCTCTTTCACTGCCCTGGCACTCAAGTGGGTGCCTTGCGCCAACGCAGGCACCATTGTACCTTGGTGCAAGGCAGTCCACGTTGTTGGAATGATTGTTTTTGTGCAGAAAAGGAGAACTTCCTGAACAAAAACAACCAATGGAGGCGTTGCATATTTCTATGTGTGCTGCAGAATGCACCACACATAGAAAGAGGAAAAAATGAGGAGAAATAAAGTTATTTCTCCTCATTACGCCACCCCTCGGGAAACTCATGGTTTTGACGCATTCCCAGATTTACTCTATGTTGCAAATGTGGGAATGTGTCAAAATCCATGGGCATTGTGTGGGAACACCCACCACAACGCCCATGATGCACCTCTCTGACTTAGTGTGATGCAACGCAGTGACTTGCGCTGCATTGCCTTGCATCATATCTATGAGGCCACGGAAAGCCACGCCGGGTGGCTTTGCATGGCCTTGTAGATATGACTGAGAGGCCTGTGCCACTGGAGCGTCATTAAAAGTGATCTTCCGGTGGTGCAGGCCTCTTGCAAATGAGGCCCTCAGTTTCTTATTATTATAAACTTACCCCTTCCAGGGGAAGACAAATATGCTGACCCCAACAGAATTAGTCTATTCAGATTCATTAATTTCCCAGCTGTCCATACAAGGCTATAAATTTTGGAAAGACAATATTGAGGTAAAATCAGTTTTGGTAACACAAAATTGGCAAGTCCAGGGCAATGAAGCTTCTTTTATAGCTTGTCTAATACCTAGACAAATGATTTTCCTAAACAAGACAGTACAGCAAACTACCTGCCTGGGTTTGGTTAAAATTAAAGACATGGGGCCATATGTAGGTAAATTTTATTTACCGATTCATAAATACCGAATTTTACCGAATCGGTATTTATGAATCGGTAAGTTATATGTAGGTAAACATTCGGTAATCATTACCGATTTGGTAATATTCGGTAATCATGAATCGGAATTTACCGATTCGGTAAATACCGAAGTGTTATTTACCGAATCGGTAAATACCGAAGTGGTATTTACCGAATCGGTAAATACCGAATCGGTAATTACCGAATCGGAAATTCAAATACACATGACTTGATGAATCAGCCAATCCTGTGCAAACTAAACCCCACCCAACCAGGAAGTGGCCACACCCAGGCAGGTGCACACAATCAACAGACTCTGGAGAGTCTGGGAGTGCAGAGGAGAGGAACAGAGCAACTGTCTGATTCAGCACAGGAAACTGCAACAATGGCCAGCCAGGACACAGAGAGGGATGGAGGCGAGAGGAAGAGAAAGCTGAAATTCAGCCAAAAGGAACTGTAGGTACTGGTGGAGGAGGTGGTAAAGCAGCACCAGAAGCTTTTTGGGAAACAGTCACTGCAAGTGCCTGAATCAGAGAAACGTAAAATCTGGCTGGGAATCCAGGCGCAGGTGAACTCCATGGGAGTGACCCCCCGGGACATTGATGTCCTCAAGAAGCAGTGGTACGACATCCGTATCATCACGAAGAGGAAGATGGCAGAATTGAAAAAAGAGGCCAGCCGGACAGGAGGTGGACGCAACAGGGCACCAGCCTTGACAGAACTGGAGGAGCTTGTGGAGACCACAATTGAGCCAGAAAGCATCGTGGGGATTGGGGATGCTGACAGCTCCGGCAGAGCCGCCACCAAACAAGGTAAGACGCTTGCACAGCAATGTGGCCCCCCCTACCCCTATCCCAACTCCCCAAATGGGCAATGAGAATCCCACTCCAGTACAGGTGTTAGTGCATACTAGCAATGCATCATGGGAGATGTAGTCCCTGAAACCCCAAACATGATACGAATAGCACAGAATAACAAGGTATGTTACACACAGTAGCGAGAAGCAGGCAGAGGACAATGTGATACTGTTTCAGAAATGTATTGTGATGCCAGCAATTCTATGCTTCAGGTACACTTAGCTGATGTTGCATTTCTGTCCACAGGCACTACTGCGCACAGAAATGCACATGACAAGGGAGAGAGGGCACACCACAAGGACAGCGCGGAGAAGGCCACCACCAGTTCAGGCCAGGGAACGGCACCACAGGCAGCCTCACCACCACAGCCAGCATCGCCACCCCAGCCAGCATCTCCACTCCTGCTGGAGTCACCACCATCATCACCACCTGCATTGCACAGGTCGACGAGGCGTGCTGCTGCCAGGTTGTATGTATCAGAGTCATCATCTGAAGACTCGAGGGGGGCGGAAACGTCCACTGTGCCCCTGGATGTTACCCATGCCAGTGTGCCCTCCGCCTCTGAGGGAGCATACACAGTTGGCAGACGGCGCCGCAGGGCTCGGCTGCAAAGTCCACCTCCCCAAGGGGAGGGCCATGGAGTCTCCTCAGGGCTTGAGGCCACCATGGTAAAAATTCAACGCATACAGGCAAGGGCAATGATGTCTGTACAGCGCCAAATGCGTGGCCTCAATGCCACATTTGTTAACATTGACAGGGGCATCAGCGCCATGGCAGAGGGAATGGTTGAGATGGCTGCGGGCATGCGGGACATGTCCCAGTCCGTCATGCTGCTGTGCTCGAAGTATGATGAGGACAGGGCAGCACGGCGCCGGGGACATCAGAGGAAAGCCCAGAACACAAGGGCAGTGAACCGGCTGGCAACTGCCACTTCGCTGCTCTGCAGGCGCTCGGTGGCAATGCAGGAGGGCCTTGCGCACTGCAGCACAGACGTCTCAAGGGGGATGGTGAGGGTCACCAGTGCACTCGAAGTGCTGCTCACCAGCCAGTCTGCCACAACTGGCGCTGTGGATGCTGGGGACAGCGAAGATACGACCAGCAGGAGCAGCATTACCCCCCCCCTGTGCCAGACACACGGAGGAGCAGCAGGCGGCAAGGTGCTGCCACTGGTCCCACAGCCAGTGAGGACACTCACTCAATGCCATCCCGCACTGGAGCGCGTGGCCGCAAACACTAATGCGTCACAAAATACCATGACACTATTGGGTGAAGTAACCCTTGACTCACAAATGTTTATTTACACAATATTGATGGGACAGGTTTTTCTTTGTGTTGTGGCGTCGTGCCGCATGATTAAACTACGTCATGGCATCCAACTACTGGCTGTGTCCCCTTACTCACTCAGAAATAGTTGCATGTGATCTCTGCCCGTCTCACTCTCCCATCTGTTGCTGTTGCCACTCCTGCTGCGTTGGTCTCTGGCTGTGCAGAATCATCATCATTGTCCTCAAAATATGTCATTTCGACCTCTGTACCTCTCTTCGTGGCAAGATTGTGCAGCATTGCACAAGTGGCAATGATCTTGCAGCAGATGATGGGTGTGTACTGGCGTGCACCTCCGCTTTTATGGAGGCAGCGGAACCTGCTTTTCAATAGTCCAAACGTGCGCTCCACCACATTGCGTGTAGATTTGTGTGCCACATTATATCGTCTCTCACTCAGGGTTGATGGGTGTAGGTAGGGAGTGAGGATGAATGACCGCACGGCATATGCACTGTCGCCTAGGTGAGTAAGAGGGAACCATGAGTCACATGCCTCAATACACATAAGTTGCACTTGGTATTAGGGAACGTCACTGTTACTTACCTAGCAGGTATCCTTCTCCAAATTCTCCGGCAAGCAGTCGTGTGTAGATCCCACTGTTCTGGAAGATGAAGGAGTCGTGGGTGCTCCCAGGAAACTTTGCTACGATATCAGTGATGATGTTGCCTGCATCGCAAATTACCTGCACATTGATGGAGTGTGTGGACTTTCTGTTCCTGTAGATGTGCTCAGTGGCTGCTGGTGGGCAGATTGGAATGTGTGTGCCATCAATACAGCCTATGACATGCGGGAACTGCGCCATGTGGTAAAAGTCTGTCTTGGTCTTCTGCAGTTCAGCCTGTGTGTTTGGGAAGCTGATATAGTGGTGCATTCTCTGCATCATGGCATCCAGGAACTTCCTGAAGAAACGGGACAGGCAACTCTGGGATACTCCGCCCACCGCAGCTATCACCCCCTGGTAACTGCCAGATTCAAGTAGATGTAGGCTGCAGATCACCTGCACATGTGGTGGTATGGCATGCGCCCTTCTTGTTGGCTGGTCCAGGAGTGGGTGCAGGTCCCTTATCAGGTCCATGATGGTTTGTGGGTGTAGCCTGTACCTTTCATGTATCTCAGCGTCAGTCTGTTGAAAGAGTGTGATGCGCTGTCTGTAAATGCATTCCTCACGTCTCCAAATCCTCAGACCTGCTGCCTGTAGACGTAGGCGCCTTGCAATCACATACAGAGCGGCCATGGTGTCCACGCTGTTGCATTTTGGGATTGCTTATATGCACTGTTGATGCTTACCACCTGCTTTCAATCTGTGTTAATTACCGACTCTTAATTACCGAATTTCATGGATTTCTTAAATACTGAATTTACCTACATCTCTTTTCTCTTTTTACCACTTCATATTTACCGATTCGGAAAATATGTATTCGGTAAATATGAATCGGTAATTTTGAATTCGGTAATTATGAATCGGTATTTACCGATTCATATTTACCGAAAACTTCTTTTTGGCCTCCTACATCTCAATTGACTAGATACCGGTCGGTAACAGGATATTTACCGAATTTCGGCCGTTACCGACCGGTATTTAGCTACCTACATATGGCCCATGAACACACCTAACCTTCCCTCATTTGCACATTTTGACAATTGGCAACATTTTGCGAATTACCCAGAAGAACAACTCAACAACATGATACAGAATTCTTCACTTTCAGGTTCAATGGGTGGTTAGGGTGGCCAACAAACACTAATGGTTGTCATGCACGTTTCTAAAACCACGAAGGGTTTTAAAGCAGGCACATCTGACCCCCGATATTTGCAGACACAAAACTCAGGAGTGGTTACTACCTACACTGTAGGGAAGTTATGCCAGCAATGGTTACAACATTCTACTTGACCTGCAGTTAAGGTACACTTATCTCTTCTTTCAGGTGACATGGATTTAGAAGATTTCTTGTTGAGTCCTAGATCACCACATCCTAAACACTTTTTATACGCTATATATAATGAAATTGACATAGCTAATTTGGAAAAGGCTTTGACTGTTATATTTAACGGCATGACCACATTGTCAACTTGTATTTATTCCCTGAATAATAATGTATCAGCTGCATTCAGTATAATACTGTCATGTAGTTCTCACTAATCCGTAGGATCTGCACGTTTCTTGGACAACATAAACTTTGGATGAGGTGCCTAGACTGATTCCAAGCACCGCAGCAGGACATGTTGGCCTAGAGACCTACTAGCTCACTGTGCTACCATAAGCACCCCTAAACCTACCAGGGAGCAAATGATTTCTGGTAACCACTGAACATGACAACCCTGGCCCCTTATGGATCGTGGTAACAGATCAGAACCTTTCGCTCAGTCACTCGTGCTTACTTGTTCTCAGAGAAATATACAGAGACTACACAGTGGAACGTTTTCAATATATTTATTGAACTAACGTTATTCTTGTATAAAATACATGTGCTGTGATGATCAATAGACAGAAGCAGATGAAAGTGGTTACTAGCACAAAAAGAGTAAATAGTTTATACAGTTCTACCATGATGCAAAAACGGTGTACATATGCAGGCAAATAAAACAAGATAGTAATCGGTTGTACTCCTACTATGCAAACCGTACTCTGCGTGTACCTAGAGTGTGTGTAGGTGTAAAGCAGAGAAGCCTCCCTAGGGATGATCCAACCCCATTACCTGGCGGTACAGAATGTAGGATCCCGTCTTGGTTCATTAACTGGACACCACTAACAGAGATGCCAGACCGCTGTGCAATGAAGTCTCAGCATGCAGGGACCCTCTGTGTCAGCTGAAGTGCCTCCTCTGCTAATCCGAAGAGATGCTAATTATTATAAAAAGCATCCTTGCGATGTAGGTATAGATTAGTAATGTTATGGATATGTAGATAGCCCTGTCGCCCCGTGGATGAAGATAGAACCACGTTTGTACATTCGTGCGTAAAGGCCTTGTACTTGGTGTTCGAGGTATTGTGATAATGTTATGCGAAGCCAGATGTGTAAACAGAAGCATTTGCAGAGAAACGAATCCAATTGTCACACACGCGAATATGTGCAAAAGGTCACAGCAGAAATGTTATTGTGAAAAAGAGGACAATGTAAGAAATGAGCAGCTTCGCTACAATGGGCCTAACCCGGGTACACAAACAATACAGATTGACATGTCTCGTTTCCAGCATGGACAAAGTCAGTTGAGATCGATTGTGCAATTGAGTTGGACATTGCAGATTTTAAAATGAAATTGCATGCCATGAAAATACATGAATGCGACTGATTTATTTTTGCCTTATAATTTAACATGCACAGAAAAATAATGGCAGAAGAAGATGTGGCTTACACAATGTTAAGTATAACACATTTAGAAATAGTTCCCTTCACAGGAGCTGTGATACTATCAGACATATGGTTGATTCATGGGTTTATCTCGCTACCAATTTCAAGGTTTCATTTTATATCTTGTTTGAAATACTTTCAAGTAGGCAGATATGAGGTGTTAAGAGAGAGATTTGTTCATGTAACCTGGGTTTTGCTTTTCGATTACAGGCGTCAGAATGGAGAAACTGAAGTCTTTCTCAGCGGAAGTGCATGTGAAACTTCGTTTGGCCATTAATTAATCTGTAAAGAGGTAACACTTAATGGGGCGTGCAATGCGTCCATGGTGAACTTGACATGTTATCTGAAGGGTGTTCCTTCCGCCTTGCTTTGGCCAGTATTCAGATTGCTTTCAAATGGAAGTTATTGATTTCTAAATGGCCCAGGGTTGTTGTGGGATGAAAACGGGAGTACCATATGTGGTGACAGTTTCCAGGGTTGTGACCTGTTGCAATAACTTGTTCTTACCTGTCACACAGACAGAGAAGTTACTGTATGGCCTTCAATTGCTATTTTTAATGTTATCTTTGATAAGATAAGTCGGCTGCAAGCCTTATTGTTTCAAAAGGATGTTGCATTGACATCTGTGAGAGAGACATTTGATCTCCAAGTTGCAAGATCTTCCTCTGAAATACAATCGCTACTACGCACAAATCTGCCACTGCACATTGGTGAACTTGTGCACCGCATATTTAATGCTTCAAATACTGCTGGAGTGGTAGACGTTTTTTAAAGCAATTGTGTCTGGCTTTGTCAACACATTCCAGACTGTATTCGGAGTGATTCCATCTCTTATACACTCTTTGGTTTCCAGTTTATTTGGAGGTGTACAGCTAGTGTTATTCCTGATTGTTGGGATGTTGGTCCTATCTTTTTTGCTCCTCAATGGATGTGCCACCTCGAGGCCAGATGGTGATGGAACTACCACACATGCTTTGTAGTGAATGCATGATACAGTACTTGAGAGATTCTTTACTTCAGGAACTAAAGGACAACTGGTCTTTGTCCTTTTGACCTATATGGTTACACTGCGTACAGCCCGTGTTCCACTGTCTATTGTGCACTTTTAAGTGTGCACTGGATCTAAGTCTTGCAATGCAACTGGTTCAATATACGGATATATATCTGCATCTGCTGAGGTCTCATCTTCAGTGTTGTCCTATGAGACTACCGTTGCTACAGGATGCTTATTATGAACCACCCCTGGATACTTCAGCTCCTGGATTCTTGGATTCTGGCTCCTCTTCTGTGGGTACACTTCCAGCTGGTACACCATTAGTGGCTGCTGATTGGGCTGGATAAGACCATGTTTGTTCTTTGGGACTTGAACTCTGGGCCACTGTGGAAACATCGTCTGCACTTGCAGGTTCCCTCCTGGATCCTATTAACTCTATAAACATGGAAAACATTTCTGGAGCCTCCTAATGTTTAATTCAGCACCTTGTTTGACTATAAAATAGATTTGTATTCATTTGTAATTGCATGCTTTGCATTGGCATTTTTAGTGCATTATGGCTTTCATTCGCTTTTATTATTAAAGTGCACTTCATCATTAGGAATATATATTATGTTTGATTATTTTTAGACTAGATTTTAAGTTTTAGTTTGAAGCAAGAGTCTCCCTACAGCCAAGAAGTGTGTGTTGTAAGGTAAATAGGCCTGTGCACAAGTCTCCATTTTAGTTACAAACTTAACATCTTTTTCTAAACTGTGACTCTTTACATGCCTTGCACTTACATGATAACATACGTAGAAATGATTGTGCTTGCAGCACATTTCTTAGTAAGCATTTTATCATGTTGTTTATCTCTGTCCAAGGCTAAGAAACATTGAAAGAGATGCCCTTGCATTTAGTTGTCTGATTGAAGACAGCTCTGAGTTCCAAGACAAATAATCACATCAGCGCTGCACCTCTGAAACAGTTCAATTGGAACAGTGATTTTATTATATAAACCATCTCTGAGTCAAATTAGGCAGATTAGCACTTCAGCGTATTATCCTGGAAAGCTGTGCCTGTGACTGAGATGCAGCCCTGCTGACGGTAATCTCTATCCTGCAAAGAACTGTAGCCTGCTCTACGCCAGATCGGCTTCTTGATACATCATATACAGGTATGGGTGGTTGTGGTGTCCCAAGGGGTCTGGCAGAGGTACTACCCCTTTTCTCTCAATAGTATAAGCAGTATTAGGAGTATAAGTATAAATATACTCATAATCACACTGTAATGTTACAATGGTTGCACTGTTTATCTTTTTCACCATTCTTATAATGCTGGTTACAATGCTTTGTGTTTCATCCTACTAACAATTGCAGCTCATGCCTTTTACACAGGAATACAGTTGTTTCAATAAATGTTTGAAAATCCAATATATATAATTCTTGACAGTAATTGAGATTAATTCTAAACTATAATTTCATGTAACGTGGTTGGGCTCAAGAAAATCATCAACAAGCTGTGAAGTTCGGGCTTATCTGGAATCAGGAGACATATTATGCATCCAAGAAACATGGGCCTTGGATCCAATGGCCTTGCCAGGCTTCCATGATATCTTTAGTGCAGCATCTCGTTTTAGCCTCTTTGGGCACCCGTCAGGAGGGATATCCATTTTTATTAGGCACACTGCTAAATTAGAAGTTAAGGTTTTCGAGAGCAAATGCAGGGCAGTCCAAATCATCCATCCAAATCCAGGGTCTGGTAATTATAAATATATAGGTTTGATCCTGGTCTACTTCTTTCTTAATGCTTCAAGGAAAGCATTGTCAGAGCTGGTTAACTACCTTCTTGAACGTCTTGACGATCTCCTTTCAAATTACCCCAAACATGAATTTATAATCACAGGGGATTTTAACATGAGAGGCCTGAGGGAGACAAGTGGAGGAGCACACAAGTCAAGAGTAGGATAAGTAATTAATGACTTCTTAAAGCTTCAGAACTTTGTTTCAGCTCAGACAGAATTTGAAGGAAAGAAGAAGGCTCAAGCATTCCCTCCAACGTGTAAAGGAATATCAACCATTTGATTACAGTTTTTTATCAGAGCGGTTAAGTACCCGCCTGGCCCTCTTTGACATACATGTAAGGCATTAGAGTGATCATAAACCACGGAAATGCATTTAAAATCTGGCAGTACAACCAGCGGATAACATCAATCAGGTAGGCACGTCAACGGACGAAGAGTCGGTGAAGCTAGCAAGAAGAGTCAAGTGACAGACCGATTAAAGTCACAAGGTAGACACTTGACTAGACGCACTGGAATGTTTCTTATATTGTAAGCAACCAGAATACGCCCCACTGGAGTGGGAAAAATATATGGAGGACTTAACAATGTATTTATTGGGCCAGAGTATAAGCCCAGATTTTCCAACAGGGACACCGGAAGCAGGCAATGTTAGGTTTTTACAGCAAAGCAATCACTCTTTCAAATCTATCTCTTCTCAAAGCCCAGCGGGCTCACCTGCTAAATCCGTCAAAAACAACAGTTGCAGCATTAAAACTGGCCAGCACAGCACAAAAAAATAGTATTGGAGAATCAGAAGGAAAGGCAGGACAAGGAATGGGCCACAGGATTCCTGTTGTTGTAAGACTCTAACCAGGCACGTTTCTGGGCCCCTATCAGTAAACTGAAAAACAGCAGTGAGTCCAGGGTTTCTGGGGAATCATGGGTACGGCATTTTGCTGAGCTGTACGTGGACCAGTCGGCAAACTCAACCAGTACTGGACAGACAGAAACAACAGCCCTGAAATTAACTTTCAAAGGCAGGATGGCCGTAAAGTAGTTCAAATCACCCCAGCAAGTTGACCAGATTTACGTGGTGGACCACCATGGGGAGGAGAGTCAACTAGACATATAGAGACTAACTAATTCCCAGGGGGTAGAAAAAATTCTAAAATAGCTGAAATCAGATGGGGCCCCTGGCCTGAATGGCCTTACGGCTGGTCAATTCAAGGAAGTGCATACAACTTGGGCCAGGGTGCTTTCAAAACGTTATTATTCCTAAGGGCTGGAGAGGATCTATCATATTCCCCATATAAAAAAATGGAGATCGGCTGCCATCTGCAAACTATAGACCAGAAGAATAGCCTACCTCTACTGTGTTGTTTTTTAGATTACAGTGCGGCCTTCGATAGGGTGTATAGGGCCACCCTTTGGAGGAAGCTGGACACATGAGGAATACCTTCAAACCTTTTAAGTACACTTATTTCCTTACACACAGAGATGTGGGTATGGGTGAAAACAGGTCCTTCCACGGTCACACAGAAATTTTATACCAACCGGGGGTTAACACAGGGCTGCGTTTTGGCACTAAATGCTCTTCAACTTATATATGGAAGACCTAGGGAAGGCACTAAAGGCTATTTGCTTAGTTCCTCCCAAAATAAGCACAGCTTCTTTGCAAACCATTCAATATTCCGGTGACACAGTTGTCATGGATCATACTAACACCAGAATACTAAGGGCTCTGGACGCATTGAGCAGATTTAATAAGAATAATCACCTATTGGTGAACCAGGCCAAAACTAAAGTTTTAATATTTGGCAGCTACAGGTGCAAGAAGACGGCGAAAAGGCCTCTGGGTGGAGTGAGCATCTCCACAGCTAGGCACTACATGTACTTAGGAGTATGGCTCAGAGAAAATGGCTCAGCCACAGCCCAAATAAAGAAACTTGAAAAAGAGGCGGCAGCCATCACATACAGAATTGGTCAACTAAACCGAATACTAAGCAGTGCCTCTGGGACTTAGAGTAATGAAGGCAACTCTAACTCCAGCCTTACAGTATGGCCATCAAGCCTATCCCGGGATTCTCAATGCTACCCTGGAACTATGTTACTGTAGAGCATATAAGCAAATATCACAGCAACCCAATACACCTGTTGTTCTAGATTGAGATTAGAGTTGGGATACCCAACTCAATCTCTTGAGTGTAAGGCATCCCTGCTAAAATACAACATTGAGTGTGGGAAGGCGCCTAAGAACTCAATAAAAAGTCTTAAAAGAAATATCTATGAAAGTCCTGATGATCCCTTGTTTGGGCAACTAAACAAAGGTTTTAATTAACTAAACAATAAACTTAAACTGTTGGTGCAGTGAAACTGTTGGTATCATTCTTGTGTCTCGTCCATGATGTTGAACGTGAACAACAGCCAAGCACTGGCGCACTGGCAGAATAGCCACTTCCCCTTAAATGCTACTAACAACTTCAAAGATACAATTTTAAAATTACCTATCAATTTCATGGCTAAATCAACAACAGGAGTGTCTTCGTGGTCATTCTGCATTTATTCTAATACCTCTGGTAATCCTGCTGATGAGCGTGTGCTTTGCACAGTAGTCTAAATACTAGCAAAGAATGTTTCCCCTGTAGTACACTCCTCTACTGGTGGTATCATACCTAGAGAAACTCACATATTTAACATTCTATATCTTGGGGTGAAATGTAATCATAAACTGCTTCTATTTGATTGGTTTTGTGAGCAAAATGGAATCTTATCTCGCTCTCTAAGCGCTTTGCCCATGACCGCATTAATAGTCTGTGGACTCATTGTCTGCACTACAGGATGAGGTTGTGTTGCAGCAGGAACCAAAACAACACAGTCCCCACGGTCTGTAGAATGTACTGTCAACATTATGTATATATTATCTTTAATTTTGTCAGTAAATGGCTTAATCCGTATGCGGACCCATTCTGACATTCTCCACATAATGTGGTAAATGCTGACCAAACTTAATTTGGTGTTTCTGATATCCTATTGGGATCTAAAGGTTTTGATACGGTTCTTATTCAGCATGTGTAGGGGCAGCCTTACAGGTATGAAAGTGCCTAATATTTGGGTCTGCAGGATCAAATTCCTCCCTTGACTAAAATATTTCAAGGTGGCATGAAGCAAGTTCATTGACAACCAAAATTGCTTCTCCCCTGCCTCAGGGAAAGACCTTCCTGTGAGGTGTTGTGTTAATAGAGCCTTAAAATGTACCCTCATCACAACAGACTCTGCCGCCATTGTAGGACAGATTGAGAAAGAGATTCAGTAAATAAATTGAATAGGGAGCACTTTTATTAGTTAAACTTTTAAAAACCCTTCAGCAGAGTTGGAGCTCGTATCTGAATAAAGGAAAGCAAGTAATATTACAACTGACGTGTTCACTATAAGTAATCATTAGTATTCTTGTGTGGCACCCAGGAGCACTTACAGCATTGTCCACATTGAGAGCAATGGTACATTATGTGCAACTTTCTGCAAAATACGGCCCAGTTTTAGATCCCATAAACCCTCTGGCCATGACAGGAAATGCTTTACGTACAAATAGCGCATTCTAGGCACCAAACACCTGTGAGACTACAGGATGATAGTCAACATGAACTTGACTACCCATGAAGTGTATGATATAGGGTAAATGTTGCACATCATACAAGCTTCACCTATGGAGGTTGTATGTGTGATAGCAATAATGATGCTTCATGTTACTCTGAGCTCTAATGCCATACTCGTTTATAGAGCAATGTGCGCAAAAGAAACATGGATGATGTAATCAGTGATGTCATCAATTATGTAATTTGATATGTCATGAGTGATGCTATAAATAATGTCATAGAACATGTCAGGAGTGTTGTAATATGTGGGGTCATAAGCAGTGCATGGTGGGGGCACAAGTTTAAGATAGCCCTGCTAACTATAACTGGTGATTTTCTGGGTTTTTTCAGTTCATAATGTAAATATTGTCACTGATATATTCACCTAATTATAATATTACTTTAACCTTTGATTTTTTTTCAGTGAATTTCTAGTTTTTTTAAAACATGAAGTAATATTTTATTACCATACTTTAAACCAATCCCCCCTGCCAAATCCCGTGAAGGGAACCAACCCCATGCTGCGCATGGCCTTTGCTGAGCGCAGCATAAAGTTGGCCTTTGGGCTCTGGGGGCCCCATCTGGGGCCAAATACAAGAAAAAGGGTGGTGGTTGGCCCCCATCCGAACCTTATTAGACCTCAGGGGGTTACCAATAATAAAGGGAAGAAGGTTGTTTGGCCCTTATCCATGAGCCTCATTAGGCCTTTAGGACCTCATCCCCCAGGGCCTTTAGTATTTTTGAGGATAGGGAGGCTTGTGGCCCCCCTCCCCAAGCCTTATTAAGCCCTGGGGACCCCATCCTCCAAGCCACATATATATTAGGTTTAAATTGTTTTTTATTATCATTATTAGAAATATAACAATGCCAACGGCGAGAAATCACAGAGAGCGATAAGACATTGCAATGCATTTAACAGGGAAAAAAAGAAAACAGGAAATGGGAAAACGTCCCCAACTCCCATCCCTCCCCCCACCCTCCCAAAACAAATGAAACACTCTCCCGGGTCATATCCTAATGTAGTTCGCGTCTTCCCCTCTGCCACCCTCCAACCTAGGCCTGTTCAATACGACAGCCTGATTGTCAAGTCATGGCCTCTCAGACTCCATGTCCGGGACGGCAAGTGGGGCGGGTTCCGGTGTGGACTCTGAAAGCTGCAGCAGGCGCAGATACTTGGGCCAGGTTAAATCCCTCATCTCGGTGCACAGTATAGACAAGAATGGGTGCCAGATATCCGCAAACGAGGCCCTGTCGCCCTGTAGTGTAAGAGTTATGCGTTCCATACCCAGAACGTTCCATAGCCTACATAACCAGCCATGGTGCGTGGGCATTCTATCTGTCCCCCAGTGGGATAATATATTTTGTAGTGCTGCTCCCAGGGCCATTGCCATTGTCTGCCTCTTTGTGATTTAAGGGGAAAGGTAAGCTTGTTGGGTAAGCCTAAGACAGTGTATGCTGGGAAGAGCGGCATTTGCGTGTTCAGGTTTTTTTTGTAAACATATTTTATTTCTTTTTACATCATACCAGGTCTTGAACTTACTTCTCAGTACATTACATGGCTTTCCATTGCATTACTATCTTGTCTAATACATAGTTGTTCCTATGCCCCCCTTTCCTATTACTGGTGTCCGCATATCTGAGTGTACATGTTCAAACTCCCTCCCCAACTCCCCCTCCCACACTGCTGGCCTTGAAAATAAATTTTTTTTAAAAGATTTTCCTCTGTTGCTTGTCGCTTTCCCTCGCTATTCACTGATTCACAAAATCGTCTTCGTGTTCATGCCTCCTTATCTTATCTTGCTCAGTTCGCCTATGATTATCTATATCAGTTAAAACTTGTTCCAAGTACGCAGAGATATGCGGGCATTCCCATAGTAGATGAGTCAGTGTACCCTCTGCCCCACAGTTTATCCAGCAGTGCAGGGGCGGCTGAGGGTATATCTGTGCATTCTAGGGGGAGTAAGATACCAATAAGTGGCTTTCTTGGTTGCGGTTTCAATACTAGAAACATTCCGTGCGGTGTGGTGCGCGCGATAAAAGATGTCCCCCATTCCTCCTGTGAGAGTGTTTGGCCCAACTCAGCTTCCCAATGCCGCTGCTCCGGAGTAGAGACCGCCTGTTCCGGAGGATGCAACATATGGTACAGTTCGGTAATAAGGTGCGAATTTGACTTCTTTGTGCTGAGCCTTTTTTTTGCACGGTGTTAACGATCTCTGGGCCCCTGGACGCACTGAAGAGTGGATCACCCAGTGTCTCACCTTATGGAAGTGGTACCGTTCGGACTCAAGCAAAGCAAATGTGGATCTTCAATCCTCAAAGGTCAGAGGGCCCTCTTTGTCAAACGTATGTCCAGTGGACCTTCATCCCCGGGCCACCCAATGGCAAAAAGCCCCCTGATTTAGCCCTGGAGAGAATTCCTCATTCCCAGCTATGGGAGGAAGGGGCGACGGAAATGAAGTTAGCCACGTTTGATCGCTGTGGAGTACAATGCTTTCAAGGTTGTGCAAATAATTTGTGAGTTATATATGCCCACAGGGGCGCTTAGCTCTATGTAAAAAAGGGACTCCCCACAGTGCCCGACCTGCAATTGCCCTTTCCATGAAAAGCCAGTGTTTCTCCGGCTCTCTACGTGACCATTCTAAGAGGACGCACAGTTGGGTGGCTTGAAAATAACGGGTTAGTTTAGGGACCCCCAGTCCCCCCTCGGTAGGGGATCTATAACTCAGTTCCATGCTCATTCGAGGCTTCTTATTGGCCCATACGAACAAACACAGCTCTTTCTGAAGCAATTTAAGGACCCCAAGAGGGGGCTCTACAGGAAGGGTTTGGAAAATGTATAAGGTTTTGGGTAATACATTCATTTTGATTGCCACCACCTGCCCCAGCCAGGAGAGGCCAAAGGGGCCCCACCTACTGAAATCTCTACGCACCTGGGATAGGAGCTGTTCGTAGTTAAGAGCTGCTGTGTTATGCGTGGATTTCATAAGTTTAATACCTAGGTATGGGATGGACTCCACCTCCCATTGAAGTGGGACCAAGCGTGCAAGGTTCTCCTTGGTTGATGATCTGAGCGAGATCCCCATGGCTTTTGATTTTGCAGCGTTAACTCTGAAACCGGAGGCTTCTGCGAACCTCTCCAGCTCAGCAAAGAAGGCGAGAATAGAAGTCTGTGACTCTTCCAATGTGGCAACCACATCATCTGTGTACAAACTAATATCATGTGATTCCCCCCAAAGCGTACTCCCACACTCTCTGAGCCATCGGCTCCATATAGAGCGCAAAGAGTAGTTGGGAAAGTGGGCACCCCTGCCTGGTGCTGCGAGTGATCTAGAGGGGTCTGAGAAGCAACCGTTAACCTGCACTGTAGCTGTGGGCTGGCTGTATCCGCTGAACACCCATTTACAGAACCGGTCACGCACCCCAAACTTCACTAGGATGGTCCTCAAAAAGCCCCAGTCCACCCGGTCGAATCCCTTTTCGGCATTGATCAATATCATTACCCGTTCCACGTTTTGATGTTGTGCCTTATCAAGCAGATGGAGTGTCCTTCTTGTGTTGTCTTTACACTGTCTGTTAGTTACAAAGCCGGACTGATTGGGGTCTATCAGCCCCGGCATCATTGGACCTAGTCGCACTGCTAATATGCCCATGAAGAGTTTCAAATCAGTATTCAAAAGGGATATTGGTCTGTAGGAGGCACAAAGTCGGATGTTCTTACCCGGCTTTGGAATCACTACAATCGAAGCCATAAGCATTGTGGGGGGGATGTCTCCTGTGTCGCCTATTGCATTAAAAAGCCTAGTGAGAATGGGTGCCAGGGTGGTGCAGAGGTCTTATAGAAGATGGCAGAGAAGCCATCCGGGTCGGGAGATTTGTATAGGTTAAGGCGAGCTATAGACGAGACCACTTCTTCTATACGAATGGGGTTATCTAGACTAGCTGCTTGTTCTGGAGTTAGTCTCGGGAGGGTAACCCCTTGTACATAAGTAAGAGTCCTGTTCTGTAAGCTCTTGTGCAGTGTACAGTTTAGCATACAAATCCCAGAATGCATGTGTTATGGATGCATCATCTGTCAACTCATTGCGAGCCTCGTCGCACACCGTATAGACTGAGGCTGCCTGGCGTTGGATGCGAAGCTTGATAGCTAAACGGCGCCAGTACCTGTTGCCCCCCAAAGTAAAAAGAGAGCCACAATCGAAGGGCGGAATATTCTGCCCTATCCAGGTCAATACCAGCAAGTTGCCGGCTGGTCGTCTCCAACTGTCGCCACACCTGGGGTGCCCCAGTCCATTTGTGAATACGTTCCGATTCTTGTAGCTGTCCAGTGAGATCCCTTCTCTTCTCTTGCCTAATTTTATTGTCTACTGCTGAGAGGGCTATAAGTTCCCCTCTGACGTATACTTTAAGTGTTTCCAATAGTTTAATAATAGAGGTGTCGTTAAAAGTCAGAAATTCCTTTATTGCTTTGTCTAAGCGATTTATCACCTCCGAACAGTGCATCAGGGTGTCACGCAGTCACCAGGTGAATGATGGTCTCTCTGGTGTGCAGATTGTGAGCGTGAGTGTCAGCGCCGCATGGTTGGAGTGTGAGCGAGGCTCGATGTCTGAGGCTTGTGTATGTGGGAGTAGGGAACGGGAGCCAATAAAATAATCAATCCTGGCGTAGGTTTTATGTGCGTGCGAGTAGGTGTAATCTTTGTCATTGGGGTGTAACATACGCCACATATCTATCAACCCTTAAACTCGCAGCCACTCCCACCCAACCTGTGTGAGAGCCCCGCTAGACCATGTCGTTGTGCAGAGCGATCTAGCTGATTGTCAGATACTATATTTATGTCGCCAACCAGCAGGAGTTGCCGATCGGGTGAAGTAGCGAGATCCATCACTGCCCATCGCAGGAATGCCTCCTGATCCTAAATAGGTGCGTAGATGGAGCCAAGAGTTTAATCACGCGCATTTATGGTGATCGTGAGAGCCAGGAGTCTCCCCCTGATCTCCGCCTGCTTCGCCTCCACTTTGCCCCTAAAAGTGCGCAAGAAAAGGGTAGCCACGCCTGCTGTTTTAGTGGCATGTGAGGAGAAATATTGCTGGGGGAAGGCCGGCGGCCTAAGTCTATGCGTATCTTTGGCTAAGAGGTGGGTCTCCTGCGGTAGGCATATTTGTGCTGCGGAATGCTCTAAATAAGACAGGACAGCCCTCCTCTTAATCAGGTTATTCAACCCCTTCACATTTAGAGTGTGAATTTTAACCTTGGCTAATGCAGCAGCGTGATCTCAACAGAATTTACAAGGTGAGCTGATATTCCCCAGTTGGCCCTACCCCGCACCCCCCTGGCTGCCCAGTATGCCCACCCAGCAGGCGGCTGTAACTATAGGTGAGACTAGAGACTCAAGAGACCCACGAGAGGGAACAAACTTAATAAAAGGTAAATAAAAAACCCAACAGTTAAACCCGCAAGGCAAAGTTCCAGGAGACAAAAGTCCAGCATTATGGAATGAGCTCAGCCTGAAGCCTATGCCTCAGGCTAGAAACAAAAAAACTGTGGCCTATGGCCAGTGTCTTCACGCCCGGGCCAGCCCAGATATCCATGAAAGGAATTGAGCAGAAGTTGCTGCATAGCGTCCGCTGTTTCCACCAGTTCACGTCAGTCATCCTTCACCACAGGGTTCCCCAGCAAGAGACGCTAGGTCTCTCTTTGGTCATGGTGTCCGAATCCAGTTCCAGAGTGCCAGCTAAAGATTTAATTTGGGTCCACCCTTGGCCGGTTCTACGGTTTCTATTTGTTTTGTGCTGTAACTGTTCTTCCGTGGGGTCCGTGAGGCCCAGGAGCTTACTGGCCTCGGCGACAGACCGTAGCTGGCAAAGTTCCCCATTGTGAGAAAAGGTCAGCCGGAATGGGTGACCCCAGGAGTAGGAAACGTCGATTGATCGTAGATGTGCAGTGATAGGCCAGAGCGCCTTCATTTTCAGCAGAGTCGAGGCAGCTAGGTCCAGGAACAGAGTGGGTTTCTGATCCTTTGAAAACATGGGCATCTCTGGCAGCTTGTAAGATTCATTCTTTGAGCTGGTAATCATGTACGCAAGTTAAAATGTCGGCCAGGGGAGCTGAACCATTTCTTTGTGGGCCTACCCTATGCATGCGATCGAGCTTGATATTAAAATCCTCCAGTTATCCCAGTAGCGTATGAAATAGGTCTATTACCATGGCCTCAATGTTCACGCCCTCCGTCCCTGGCGCCATGCCTCGGATGTGTATATTATTGTGGCAGGACCTATTTTCAAGATCCTCCATATGTGCTTTGAGGTCCAGGTTTTGCTCACATAGGCGGATGACTTCCTGTTGCAAACTCTCAAGCTCTTCGGCCTTGTCGGTCTTGTGTTCTTCCAGGGAGTTGACCCTCTCCCCCAGTGAGTCCAGATCACGTCGCACCTCTCTCAGGTCTTCTGACAGCTCTCCTTTAATGGAGGTGAGATCCTCACACAGGGAGGCGAAAAGGGACTCCAGGAAGGAGCGGCTAACTGGTCCCTGTGCATCTCCCGCACCCTCCGTCTCTGCTGTAGACCTCTGGGCGGGTGGGTTCTCCATTTGCGGCATCTTGAGGAGCATGTCCCTGACAGGCTTGTCTTTCTTCGCTCTGCCAGATGCCATGTCCGAGTTCGCCACCGTAGCTGCACTTCACCTCACCTCGCTTCACACAGAACCAGGAGGTAAGCCTCACCCGGCGGGCTATAGTTTACGGGTTGTATAACCCGAGCTATTAAATGCCTGATCAAGGGGGAGCCCCAGTGCCACTCTTCCTTCTAGTGCATGTCCATGCAGTTGCAGGGGATCTAGAACCTCTTCGCCCTCACCCTGCTGTGATGCTGCTGATGGAGCGGGTAGTACAAAATTTTGTATACTCCCCCTATTCTGCATGAATATACTAATTAAATAATCTATTAATTGTAATATTATTAAATGAGTTTTTCATGTTTCTAATCAACATTATTAATATATGAATTATACTTAGGATTTGCATTTCGCATGGCTAATTAACTTCTATGACTAAAAGACAAAAGCATACTAACAGTAGTATATGTAGTAAATAGAATACTGCATGATATATGTTGCTTTTGTGACGTTTTCATAATGTTGCCCAAGATGACATCAAATGGGTGAATATGAACGCTTTAAATGTCGCTATACCCTAGATAATTACAAGCACATAGAGGGATTAGTAAGGGATTAACATTTTATTCACTATTTCTATGTATTAATTACTCCTTTGTTTTTGTTTCGCTTAAGTTGTCCTTTGGGCCTTGTTGGAAACGGCCCTTTTTGCAGGGTTATCCCCAAACTTTTTGCTTCTTCCTCCTTTATTTTTTCTGACCCGTGGTTGTTGGCAATAGGACTCTGGGCACTTTACCACTGCTGATCAGTGCTAAAGTGCATATGCTCTCCGTATAAATTGTTATATTGATTGGTTATCCATGATTGTCATATTTGTTTCACCTGTTGGCCCCTAGTAAAGTGCACTGCGTGTGCCAGGGCTGGTGATTCAAATGCTACTAGTGGGCTGCAGCACTGATTGTGCCACCCACAGGAGTAGCGCTAAAATGATGTCTTAGGCCTACTTGCAGTGCCTATGTGCAGTCCAGGACTGCCATGTCGACCTGGTCAGTGCACCCACTGACCAGGCCTTATCCTTCCCTTTCTGTACATGTCAGGCATCCCTATGGTGGCCCTAGGTACCCCCCTGGGCTGGGTGCAGTGTATCTGAAAGGTAGGGCATGTACTGAGGTGTGTAACATGCCCTGGTAGTGAATTACAGCCATTTTCGTTTTTCACTGCTGAGAGGCTATCTTGCCCATAGGATAGAATGGGGAAGGCTGTTTACATGCCTATCTTCCCATAGGGGCAAGATAGAAAATCCAAGTTTGGTATCTCTGTGTTCAGAATTTAATTATACATCTTTTTAGCAAGATGGTTTTTAAATTCACTGTGTGGGAATAGCACTTTTTAGAAAGTAGCTATTCTCCTGTTTAACCTTCCTGTGTGCCTGTGTGCTGGTTGGCTGACTGGTGTCAGGTGATGTGCTAGGTGGCTCCAGGAGCCTGGATGAGTCAGCAGCAGGGTGAATAGGGAGAACTGCTTTAGATGGGTGGGAGGAGTAGTCCCTGGGTCTGAATAGGGCTGCCCCTGACAAACACAAAGCTGGCTCCACCCCCTGCTGGCCAGGCTGAGGACTCTGCCTCTGCTGGCACAAAGAAGGCTCCACCTCCTGCTGAGCGTCTAACGACCCTGCCCCTCACTCTGAAAGGAACCAGGTGCTCCAGAGCAGAGCACACCCAGGAACCGGTTTGAGCAGGGGAATCCCCTCACTGGAACAGAGACAAAGGCTTGGAGGGGTATAAGAAGAGGACCCCAGACACCTAAAACTTTAGATCACTTTGGAACTAAGAAGAAACCTCTGCCAAGGAGAAAGCTGGAAGAAACTGAAGAGGAGAAGACTGCCTGCTTGCTGTTTTGCTTTGCTGCCAAGGAGAGGGGAAGGACTTTGCTGTGTCCCCTTCTTTTGATTCTGATCTCCAAGGGCCTGAGAAGAGCTGGCTCCCTGTTAAGAAGTCCCAGGAACAAAAGGACTTCCCCACCAGCTCCCCTGGAACTCTGCTGAGAGAGTTCTGACCTGCCTTGGAGTGCTTGCCCAGTCTTGGGGCTTCAGGAGGTCGTTTTGCTGTGTTGAGGGAGCTGGGAAGCAGAAGCGTGAACAAGAGTGACTGGTACCCAACGCATCATCCGATTGCGTGTCGCAAGACGAGAGTGCGTGGAAAATTTCATCGCGGCACCATCGCAACACGCAGGGTCTCCGCATCGCCGAGTGCGTCGAGCATCGTCCCGAAGCGTGAAGCTTCCTGCCATTGCGAGGGTTGTCGCAGAACCAGTTTGCGGGCCGCACCACTGCCGGTGCGTGAAAAGTCTCCAATCGCTGCGTGCGTCGACGCAGAGTCCCGTTCCGTGGCGCATCGAGAGTTGCGGCGCCGGAAGGCAACACTGCGCCACGCATCGCACCACATCGAAGAGTGTCGCATCGAACCTGTGCGTGAAGCTTCCCCCTAAGAAACCTACGCAACGAAAGCCAAAGGTATCGCATCCTCCCCCTACAGATCGGAGCCGGCGCATCCACCTCTGCTGCGTGAAGCAGGGCTGCTGCAAAGCCTCCCCAGGATCTCAGGAGCATCGCATCGCCTTTGCCATCTTCCTTGTTATAGCTTTTGGGAACCTTATCGCAACTACAGGTACTGTTGGGCACGAAAGTGTCGCATTTTGTGCATTGAGAGTCGCATTGTGCAGGACACTGACTTTGACATCCTGGAGTACTTTCTGCAAACTCTTGAACTATCTTTAAAGTAACCTTTTTGAATTATATGTTGGCTTGTCTGTAATATTTGGTCTTGTGAAGTTTTTAGTAAAGATACCTTATTTTTCTAAAACTGGTGTGGAGTAAATCTGTGGTGTTTTCACTGTGTTACTGTGAGTGTTGGTACAAATACTTTACACATTGCCTTTGATAGCCTAGACTGCTCAGGCCAAGCTACCTAGAGGGTGAGCAGGGGTTATCTTAACAGTGTATCCCCCTTTCCCTGACTAGAAGCAAGGGTCCCTACTTGGACAGTGGTACCTACCCTGCCAACTAGAGACCCCCAGATCTAACATTGGTGGTCAGCGGTGAGGATTGAACTTGTATTTGTACTTGACCCACAGTAATTGGTGTACATCACTAGTTTAAGTGCAGACCAATAGACAACCACATGCTGTATTTTTGATTCTATTTTGGAGTAACTCTTCAAGAGCATCATGTCTCAGGTGGCAACAAGTGAGAGGGCAGAATTGGAGTTTTCCATGGAGGATCTGTATTCGTACAAGGTTGAGGAGCTCAAGCAATTCTGCAAAGACCTTGGTTGCCCTGTGAAAAGCGGATCTAGAAGGGATGTGCTACAAAGAGTCTTGAAGGCCTGGTGGGAGGCCCAAGAAGAGGATGATGCAGATGAAGAGGATGGTTTTGCTTCCCAAGCTCTGCCCGTGGTCGGACCAGTCTCAAGGGCTGGCAGCTCCCATTCCAGTAGGAGTCTCACTCCAGAGGAGTTGGAGGAGAATCAAAGGGCTAGAGATCATGAGTTAGAAGTCATGAGGCTTGAGTTGAAGCTGATGGAAATGGAAACCCAAAACAAAATAGAAGAGAGCAAGAAGATGTATGCCTTGGAAGAATTGAAATTGACCTTGGCACATGAATTAAGAATGAGGGAGCTTGATATGGAGCTCGAGAGGCTTGAGGCCATGAGTGTCTCAGCTGAAGAAGAAAGGTTAACTCAGGAAGTGAGCTTTGCTGAGTTGGAGGTGGAGTCCAGCTCAGATGGTGGCAGCAAGATTGTAGTTTCTAGTGCTGAGAGAAAGGTACAAACACCCAGAGTTGTGGCGCCTAACTTGAGGGAGGGGGTTGACATACACCAGGGAGTTCAGGTTTATGATGTAGTTCCAGTGGAGTGCAGTATCCCTGAAGTGGATTGGGGAACTGGCACAGGGGACCATATTCCTAGTGGTGGGAGGGACACTCTACTGACCCTAGATGAGAGGTACAGGGAGAGGGGTTCCCCCATGGTAGAAACCTTGGTGTGTGAGTGTGGAGACCGCCCAGAAGAGTGTGAGTTGTGTGACAGAGACAGTCAGATACTGTCTTGCCAATCTCAGGAGAGTGGTGTGGGGTACGTGTGTGAGGCACTGGAGGGTGAGGCAAATGGTAGCTTGGTTAACAACTGTGGGGGGCTGTGTGGTTCATTTGTTGGAGAGCATATTTTAAGTCCCTGTTTTCCAGAGCTATGCCAACACCCGGTGGAGAGTGAGTTCTCTGGTTCCAGGGAGCTTGCGTTGGAGGCAGACCTTTGGTTGGATGTCAAAAGGTCTGGAGAGGCATTGGGGAGTGATCCCAAAAGGAGTGGCCCGGATATCTTCCAGACCTGTGAGGTGGAAGAGGTTCAGTGTAGCCCGGTTAGGTCCCAGTGTAGTGGGAGGGGTGTAGGGGCTCACGTCCTGTCTCAGTGGAGAAGGGGTGAGTGTGGGACTGTGGGTCCCAAGGTGCCCGAAACCCCGTCTCAGGGCCTGGAGGGTTCCTTAAGAGAACGCCAGGTTGGGGGCCTAGACAGTGCTAGTAGGCCATTTGAGGAGGATCTCCTAGTGTCAGGAGAACCTGGAGCCTCTGTAAACAGAGCTCCAGTGGTTCTGGTGTCTGGCGGTACCGCTCCAGTTGGGAGGGTGCAGAAGTCCAGACTGAGGGGTGAGAGGGGGATGTGTTCCCCAGTGGGAGAACCAGTGGGTCAGGGACCAGCCAGAAGGGCTGAGTCCCCTAGGAGTGACCATGGTGACACCACTTCTGTCCTGGGGGATCTTCGCGCACTGTCAGGTGGACAGGGGCCGGGAGATCTGCGCCAGGCAGACTGTCACGAGACACATGAGTCATGTGTCACCCTCGGGGAGATACTGTGTGAGTCCCCAGAAGTCCTGGCATGCCAGGCAGGTGTGCAACCGCAGGGTTTAGTCCCTGGGATGGGAGGCCAGGTTCAGGATCTGCCTGACCTGGGGGGAAGGACATCTGTAAGCTGTGTCCTGACCGGTTTGGCTTCCAGGGGTACACCTCCAGTGGGGAGGGTGCAGCTCTCTGGAAGGGGGTGCAGAGGGAGAGAGTCCTCGCCTCTGACCCCGGTGCAACCTGAGGGTTTAGACCCTAGGTTGGGAGACCAGTTGCTGGAGAGAGGTCCGGAACTGGAGGGAGGGACATCTGTAAGCAGTGTCTCTACCAAGTTGTCTTTGAGGTGTACCGCTCTGAGTAGGAGGGTGCAGAACTCTGGAAGGGGGTGCGGAGGGAGGGAGTCCTCGCCTCTGACCCCGGTTCACCTGAAGGGTGTAGACCCTAGGTTGGAGGGCCAGGTCTGGGGTGTCCCCCCTGACCTGGGATCCCAGTTGCAGGATAGAACCCCTGAACTGGTGGGTGAATGGTGCAGGACACCTGCCACAGGTGCCCTGACTATTCTAGAAGGGGGTACCGCTCCAGGTGGGAGGGTACAAAGCCCCAAGGAAGAGGAGGACTGGGTATGGAAAAGCCTACCCCAGCCTCCTGTCCAGCCACCGGATACAGGCCCGGAGCTGGTCGGTCAGTGCCAGGTTGTCAGACCCGACCTGACAGGGAAGGGAGTGGACAAAGGGTGCCAAGCACCTGGGGCTACCGCCCCCCACCCTCTGACGCCACAGGGGTTTGAGGGCACTGAGAGGAATAAGTCCTGGGTCTCATCCCTGACCACTGTCAGTGGTCACTGTGGCTTGCTGTCTGTCTGTTGGGACACATCTGTGAGCAAGTTAAGGCTAGGTGCTGCACAGGTGGTGTCCACAGGTGAGGAGAAGGGTTCCACATGGGTTGGCGTGGTGGACCCTGAGAGTATGGATGGAGAGATCCAACCGGGTTCAGGAAGGCATAGAACAGGAATAGTGCCCTGCTGTTTGGGCCAGTTTCCGTGTTCTATCGCCCTAAGCAGGGAATCCCATCGAGGTATCGTTTGGTCTACCCTGGCTTTAGGCTGGAAGGGGGTTGTGTTGGAAACGGCCCTTTTTGCAGGGTTATCCCCAAACTTTTTGCTTCTTCCTCCTTTATTTTTTCTGACCCGTGGTTGTTGGCAATAGGACTCTGGGCACTTTACCACTGCTGATCAGTGCTAAAGTGCATATGCTCTCCGTATAAATTGTTATATTGATTGGTTATCCATGATTGTCATATTTGTTTCACCTGTTAGCCCCTAGTAAAGTGCACTGCGTGTGCCAGGGCTGGTGATTCAAATGCTACTAGTGGGCTGCAGCACTGATTGTGCCACCCACAGGAGTAGCGCTAAAATGATGTCTTAGGCCTACTTGCAGTGCCTATGTGCAGTCCAGGACTGCCATGTCGACCTGGTCAGTGCACCCACTGACCAGGCCTTATCCTTCCCTTTCTGTACATGTCAGGCATCCCTATGGTGGCCCTAGGTACCCCCCTGGGCTGGGTGCAGTGTATCTGAAAGGTAGGGCATGTACTGAGGTGTGTAACATGCCCTGGTAGTGAATTACAGCCATTTTCGTTTTTCACTGCTGAGAGGCTATCTTGCCCATAGGATAGAATGGGGAAGGCTGTTTACATGCCTATCTTCCCATAGGGGCAAGATAGAAAATCCAAGTTTGGTATCTCTGTGTTCAGAATTTAATTATACATCTTTTTAGCAAGATGGTTTTTAAATTCACTGTGTGGGAATAGCACTTTTTAGAAAGTAGCTATTCTCCTGTTTAACCTTCCTGTGTGCCTGTGTGCTGGTTGGCTGACTGGTGTCAGGTGATGTGCTAGGTGGCTCCAGGAGCCTGGATGAGTCAGCAGCAGGGTGAATAGGGAGAACTGCTTTAGATGGGTGGGAGGAGTAGTCCCTGGGTCTGAATAGGGCTGCCCCTGACAAACACAAAGCTGGCTCCACCCCCTGCTGGCCAGGCTGAGGACTCTGCCTCTGCTGGCACAAAGAAGGCTCCACCTCCTGCTGAGCGTCTAACGACCCTGCCCCTCACTCTGAAAGGAACCAGGTGCTCCAGAGCAGAGCACACCCAGGAACCGGTTTGAGCAGGGGAATCCCCTCACTGGAACAGAGACAAAGGCTTGGAGGGGTATAAGAAGAGGACCCCAGACACCTAAAACTTTAGATCACTTTGGAACTAAGAAGAAACCTCTGCCAAGGAGAAAGCTGGAAGAAACTGAAGAGGAGAAGACTGCCTGCTTGCTGTTTTGCTTTGCTGCCAAGGAGAGGGGAAGGACTTTGCTGTGTCCCCTTCTTTTGATTCTGATCTCCAAGGGCCTGAGAAGAGCTGGCTCCCTGTTAAGAAGTCCCAGGAACAAAAGGACTTCCCCACCAGCTCCCCTGGAACTCTGCTGAGAGAGTTCTGACCTGCCTTGGAGTGCTTGCCCAGTCTTGGGGCTTCAGGAGGTCGTTTTGCTGTGTTGAGGGAGCTGGGAAGCAGAAGCGTGAACAAGAGTGACTGGTACCCAACGCATCATCCGATTGCGTGTCGCAAGACGAGAGTGCGTGGAAAATTTCATCGCGGCACCATCGCAACACGCAGGGTCTCCGCATCGCCGAGTGCGTCGAGCATCGTCCCGAAGCGTGAAGCTTCCTGCCATTGCGAGGGTTGTCGCAGAACCAGTTTGCGGGCCGCACCACTGCCGGTGCGTGAAAAGTCTCCAATCGCTGCGTGCGTCGACGCAGAGTCCCGTTCCGTGGCGCATCGAGAGTTGCGGCGCCGGAAGGCAACACTGCGCCACGCATCGCACCACATCGAAGAGTGTCGCATCGAACCTGTGCGTGAAGCTTCCCCCTAAGAAACCTACGCAACGAAAGCCAAAGGTATCGCATCCTCCCCCTACAGATCGGAGCCGGCGCATCCACCTCTGCTGCGTGAAGCAGGGCTGCTGCAAAGCCTCCCCAGGATCTCAGGAGCATCGCATCGCCTTTGCCATCTTCCTTGTTATAGCTTTTGGGAACCTTATCGCAACTACAGGTACTGTTGGGCACGAAAGTGTCGCATTTTGTGCATTGAGAGTCGCATTGTGCAGGACACTGACTTTGACATCCTGGAGTACTTTCTGCAAACTCTTGAACTATCTTTAAAGTAACCTTTTTGAATTATATGTTGGCTTGTCTGTAATATTTGGTCTTGTGAAGTTTTTAGTAAAGATACCTTATTTTTCTAAAACTGGTGTGGAGTAAATCTGTGGTGTTTTCACTGTGTTACTGTGAGTGTTGGTACAAATACTTTACACATTGCCTTTGATAGCCTAGACTGCTCAGGCCAAGCTACCTAGAGGGTGAGCAGGGGTTATCTTAACAGTGTATCCCCGTTTCCCTGACTAGAAGCAAGGGTCCCTACTTGGACAGTGGTACCTACCCTGCCAACTAGAGACCCCCAGATCTAACAGGCCTAAAATCAAGATGGCCGCTGACGCGACACAACGTGATGGTCACCATTCCACGAGGTTTCGGGTGAAGTGCTCCTGCGCAACAGTTTGTTCCTGTGGCCTCGTCATGACCCTTGCCTTACTGTACCCGAACAAGGCCACGGTGGGAAAACAGCCAAGTGACAGTAAATGAACACTTACAAGAAACCGGAATTAACCAAACTATGACATAACCCCTCAAACTGTGCTAAAACCTCACTGAACGATCTCAACCGACCAATCAGAAATGTCCAAATTTTGTAAATTGTTGCATCTTAACCTTACTTTTATTATAAAATGGCGGTAGAATAGAGAGAAATGCGCATACTTTCCCTTTTCCTTTTGCAGACGAAGACGACGGTGACGCTACGCGACGCTACTATCTAGGGTGACTGCTGCGTTCCTGAATCTTTGACAGTCCGAATGCTGCCCATTTTCCTGATGAACTGCGAACTTTATAAAATTTATGGGCACTGATAGATGCTCGCACGTCTCTGGTCCTTGCCCATACTTTGGGACTGTAGCGTAATGCATGAAGAACTTTTGAATTCCGACCGATTGACAGCTAATTTGATGACTTAGAGGACGCTCGATAGCCAGATTAGGTAAATATGGTGTTTGTGATTTACATAAAAATTTATAAAACTTTCTAGATGTAAACTTAACTTTTTGCGATAAAATAGATAAACAAATATTGATTAACAAGCAAATGCGTTTGTGATTTATTGAAGGAGGGAAGAACAAAATGTAAAAATGTGTTTTAGCTGGTTCTAAATCACCATCAACCGATCCAACTAAATGATCCATTGATCACGTGGGAGGAGTGCCTTGATGTTTAGGATTGAGATCTGTAGGTGTAAGGATATTAATGTATAGATATGTAATATAACTTTTCTTCCTATAGGTTATAAGGTATTCCTTTTATGTCAGCGCTTGAACCACTCATCTCTCCTGTAAGTGCAGACCAGTGTGAAGTAATGGGTGAATGTTGGTGTTATGGGCCCCACCAATGACTGTATGTGTTAGTGTGATGTCTGGTCTGTGACAAAAGGGAGAATATTGGTACGGGTCTTGTCCTTTCCCTGTTACCCACGTTTCAGCGCTGCAGCAGTTTTTCTGGTAGCAAGATGATGGTTTTTATTGTTTTGGTTTGGTAATTATTGCTTTTACATTGCTTATTGATTATTGATTGGTATTGGTTTATGTATTAACACTCTATGTTGAGTCGCGTCGAGTTCTATGTTGTTTGCACGGCTTCTGGGATGTAGGAAGTCGGAAGTTTGTAACGGTTCTGTAGTAGAGCAGAGGTAAGCGCTGCTCTCGGTAAAGACTGTATTGTTGTTGCTCTGTAGGTACACAGAGAAAACGTGTGACGATTGGAGTCGCACGACGCATTGTCTGGGTTCTATTCGGTAACATCATCGCGTGTTGCCATTAGAAACATCTCCTGTATGAGAGAAGTGTATGGTAGCGAAGGTCACCTGTGAAGTTTTGGTCTTAGGTACCAGGAGTCCAGAAGGAGCTCTGATAACCCTTATTACTGGAAAGGTAATAGGTGTTCCCCTAAGTTTGTTAGAAGGATAAAGTAGAGGGAAGTGCTATTTTTTTAATGAGTGTTATAATTCTGTAGTAAGACAGACTGTTCGCTGTTCTCGGTAAAGACAGAATTCTGTATGAATGAACTACATTTTCCGTATGGAAGTGCGTGAATGAAATAGCATTCGGGTTAATTGCAAAACTCTGGTTTTATTTCTCAGGAGCATTGGGTCTCCAACTAGGGGGCATATTATCAAGCCAGGCGATAACATTATCGCCGCTTTAGCGGCAGAAAACTGCCGCTAAAACGGCGATAATGGGCTTGATAATATGCTCTATGGAATTCCAATTGAAGTCCATGTTGGATGTCCTTCACATTTAACATGGGCTTCAATTGGAATTCCATAGAGCATATTATCAAGCCCATTATCGCCATTTTAGCGGCAGTTTTCTGCCGCCTAAGCGGCGATAATTTTATCGCCTGGCTTGATAATATGCCCCCAGGTGTCTTAATTCTGGAGAAACAGTTAGCTAATGCTTGCTAGAAGGGTAAGGTAGAGGGATGTGCTACTTTATCAACGGAAGTAACGATTCTGTAGTAGGGCAGAGGTAAGCGCTGCTCTCGGGAAAGACGGAATTCTTGTGATAAAGGTCATTAACTTTTCTTTGGTTAGCGAAACGGACAATGGTGGCGTTTTTATGTAGTTACTAACAGATTTGTAAATTTGAAGAACGTAAAAAGCTTACCGAGAAAATTTTTGTAAAGGAGGGGTCAACAGGAGCAGGAGTGAGAGCCGCAACAGCGAGAAAAGCTGATGTCAGAAAAGCTGCGCTGGGATTGGCTAGTCTGTAGAAAACGTAGACGCCCTTGATTGATGTGCTAGTGTATGTCGCGCTAGGAGTGGAGAATTACAGGGTGACATAGACGTTGCTGATTGGTGCGTAAGAGTGACGCGCTGAGATTTGAGAATTGCAGAAGTGACATAGACGCTCAGGATTGGTGCGTTAGTGTGAGTCGTGGTACGATTGGATAAAACAACAGAACAGTCCTAAGGAAAGACTAGCGATACACGGAAGACAAAAAATGATGTATTACGATCCACCTGAAAAGGAGAAAAAGTTCTGGTTTGGAAAAATCAAGAAATTGTTTAAAAAGAATAAACCAATTGTGACTAGGGAGGGACAATTGCTTCCCCCACTGAAAACACCTGCATCCTTTATGGTTGCGAAATACGGATATCATACTTGTATTTGGTTAGATAATTGGGTAAAGTATACGAAGCATGATGGGGTTTTGGCATTTCCAGAGCATGGTTCGTTTAATTTCGCGGTTTTGAGAAATTTGAGAGAGAAAATGATGAATCTAGAACCAAGACCTAGACCAACACAGTTTGAAGCACTGACGGAATGGGAAGATGAAATGCATGACAGAGACAGAGGAGTGGAGGAAGATATAAATACATGTTTGGTATATATGGACATGAAAATCATGATGACAGAATGAGGAGGTGGCGAAATGCAAGTATGACTGATGGTTTGTTTCCTGTAAGAAATGCTGAAGAAGTTGGAGGTAGAAAATGTACGGAAAAGAGACATAATATAGAATCAGGAGGATATGGAGTGAATGAACCGGAGGATGATGTTCTTGATGACATGTTTTATAAAAACCCACCCCCGTATCAACCAGAATCTGAAATGTTGACACCAAGTGCCCCAATGAGAGAAATTTTGCGAATTATTAAGACTGAACCAGTACCCCAAGAACTAGGGAAAAATAATTCCTTCAGAGAAATAGAGAGAAAATCAGAGGATAAAGTGAGTGGTGAAAATTCGGCAGAATTAGCAAAAACAACTTTAGAATTAACTGAAAAGATACGAGAATTAACTAAAAATTTAGCAGCTGTGACCTTTCCCGCGACTATAGGCCCTTTGATGCCTATTTTTGATAAACAGAAAGATAGTGAATATTGTCTGACGGTCCCTTATAACAGTAATAAACAGATTGAAAGGCCAAAGCTAAATTCAGACGAAAAACCAGGGAGACAAACAGTAAGTACAATTGAGCCAAATGTTCCAAGAAACCTGATATTATGCCCAAATATAGCGGGGCGTGGCCGAGCCAGCCAAGATGGTGGACTCATTTCACTGAAGCTCCTGCTCGGCGGCCCGTAGAAACCCGAAATCCTACCTGCCCCGGGCATCCAGCGCACCTGAAGAGAGGAGCATCGGGTCCGGCAGCAGCAGCGACCCTCCTGCCCAAACCCAGATCCCCGAGATATCAGCGGGAGCGGCGCAGGGGGCTCCGTGTACGGACACCGGCAGCCCGCGCTCAAAATGGCGGACGCAGCAGAGCGAAGAGGCGACGGGACTGAAGTGCTGCGGCGTCCCAGGAGGCACGATTGACCCCAACGATGGTCGCAACAGCCCGTGTGCGTACCCAGAGACGGTGAGACAGAGGCAGGGCCCCGGGGGACGGCCTGGGCGCTCCAGCGGCTCCGTGAGTGATTCGGCGGGAGAGTGCTGATCCCCTCCCCCCCGGTGACTGCGGACGGAAGGAGCCAGGCGGGAGTCTCGTCGAAGGGATAACGGCCGGATGGCACGGCCCGTGCATCAGGTGAGCCCCCGATCGGGGCGAGAGCTACGGGGTGACTCCAGGGCCCCCCACATACCATCGCAGGGAACGGATTGGTGAGCCACTCGACGGGGGTGTGGGGCGCAGCCCGCTGTCCCCGAGAGCCCAGGCCGAGGGACCCCAGCCGCAGCCGCAGCGGACACCAACAGCCAAGCGGCGAGGGAGGTGCGGAGCCCCAGACAGGGTCGCCGCGAGCGGAGAAGAGTGAGCCCCGACCACGCGCCGTCCCTCGACTGGCTCAATCGTGCGCACCCCCTGGATTTTGGGAGACCGTCAGGCCGGGAGGCGCGAGAGGTGTGCAAGGCCTGTGGCGCGGATGTCACGAGCCCAGATGGGATGAGGGGGACCCGCCGAGGACATAAGGCGATCAGAGAGCATCTCTGAACCCCCAGAAGAAGGGTTCGGGGGTACTGAGGCCCCACGAAGGTGACACACACATCCACGCGCAGGCCAGAGCGGGCCTGCGGACGCTGTCGAAGGCGGGGAGTGACGCAGACGACGCGCTCGACAACGCGGTGGTGAGACAAGGCCAGAGAAGGCCTGCTCCCTGGGGTGTCACGCCTGCGGACAGAACGTGCCTCCCGGACCAACTGGAGGGTGGCCGCCAGTGTACGGAACCGTCCACAGACACGGGGGGAACCCCCCCCCCACCGATGTGTCGCCAGAAAACGGCGGGGATGCCACCAACCTCTCACCAGTCCAGGACGACCGAGCAGGGGCCGACGAAACCTCCCCACAGCACCGAGCCAGCCAAGGATGACCCCACGGCCCAAAAACTAGACCAGGTCCTGGCGGCCATAGAACACTCTCGAGTGGCAATGGAAGGGAGGTTCGGCGAGTTGTCGTCGGACCTAGGCCTCCTCCGCGACGACCACAGGAAACTGGCGGACAAAGTGGCACAAAGCGCGCACCGACTCCAGACACTGGAGCCGCAGGTACAAAAGCAGGACAGCACGCTCCAGGACCTACTGCTGCGGATAAAAGCGCTGGAGAACAAGACGGGCGACCTAGAAGGGCGCTCCCGGCGGAGCAACATCCGAATCATGAACTTGCCGGAGGGAATCGAAGGGCCCGACCCGGTCAAATACATCTCAGACTGGATCGCCTCATTCACGCCAGCAGACGCTCTCACCGCGTTCTTCTCCGTGGAGAGGGCCCACAGAGTGCCGGCCCGCAGACCGCAGCCGGGCATGCCCCCTCGTCCCTTCCTGCTCAAACTCCTCCATTATCAGGACCGTGACGCTATCCTGCGGGCAGCCAGACAACGGGGACGGCTGCAACTAGAGGACAAGCAAGTAATGCTGTTCCCGGACTACTCCCGTGCGGTCCAGCTGCAACGGGCCACCTTCCTGGCAGTGACGCGGACCTTGCGCTCGAAAAACATACAATATGCGCTCCTCTTCCCGGCCCGCCTTAAGATCATCTATGGAGGGGAGACACACTTCTTCACGGACCCGGGGGAGGCGGCGACGTGGACGGAACAGCACACACAGCACCTCGGGGATGGCCCCGGCTCTCGCCCGCAAGCGACGCCGGGACGCCCGGGTCGCCGGACCCGGAGGGCCTCCTCCACGCCGATTAGCAGGCGAACCGGAACTACCACCGCCAGCTCCCCAGACCTAGCACAGATCATTGCGGAGCGTCGGAGAGCTCTCCAGGCGGTGGCCACACTGAGCCCCCGAGACAGAGAATCGGATCTGGAACGTGGACCTCACATCTTTAGCTCGGACGACGAAAAGAGCGCAACACCAGGATCGCGAGAGGGCTCGATGACACCCCCTGTGGTGACCCCACAGACCGCGGACACACTCTTCTGACAAGAGACCCACGGATCGAGTCAGCGGCACACCAAGCACGCACGACCATGCAGACCACCAAGCACAGAATAACCACTGAGCCCGACATCGGGCAGGACATTTATAGTCATCAATGATATACGGGTAACCGCCGGAGCGGGAGTCGGCAGCCACCAGATCCACCACCCCCACGGTTACGAACTAAAGTTACATCAAGGCAACCAGTTTGGGCACATCGCCTTGCGCGATGCGCCCCCAGTATTGGGACTGTTTCCCACCGTTGTTACAGTTCCCCTCCCTATCCTTTGTGTTCCCTCCCGGTCATTCCCAGAGCAGGCACGGCAATCTCTACGGACGCTGCAGTACACAGACAGACGGTAGGTGGTGGGGGGGGGGTCGGATGCAGCGACTGGGGAGCCCACAGCGCATCAAGGACATATACTCATGACATCCCACAACCTGCCCCACAACTCTTCTAACACGGAAATAAAATTCCTGACACTTAACGTTAGGGGAATGCACACCGCCCGCAAGCGATATTCAGTCTATGCATACATCAAAAGACAAAAGGCCCAGATAGCACTCTTACAAGAAACGCATCTGACAGCAGGGGAGGCGGACAGACTACAGAGAAAATGGAGAGGCATCATATGTGCCACGACCTACTCCGCATTTGCTAGGGGCACGCTAGTTTGGATCAGGCCGGGGGTGCCATTTAAGGAGCAGAGCAGACTCGTGGACAGAGAGGGCCGCTATGCTATACTGACGGGGCTATTAGAGGGCCAGCAACTGCTGATAGGGAGTATATACGCCCCCAACACAGAGCAGGAAAGCTATTGGGGCAAACTCACACGCATGTTGGCCCATCACACGTCGGTCCCGTGGCTCCTGGGAAGGGATTATAATTGCACCCTGGATCCACACCTGGACCGTTCGCACCCCCCACAAGCCCACTCATCCGCATACAAGCAGGCCACAGACTTCCGCAGCTGGGTAGACAAGTGGGGGCTAGCAGACATTTGGAGAACTCGCCATCCCACCACAAAGCTGTACTCCTTCCATTCGATCCCACACAATCTGCGGGTCCGGCTGGATAGATTCCTATGCTCCACATCGCTCTTACCCTCAGTACGGGAGTCGGACTACCTCGGTAGAGTGGTCTCGGACCACGATGCACACACGGCGGTCCTCCGATGGACACCCCCTCACCCCCCGATTCCAACATGGAGGATGCCCCGGGAGTGTCTCACGGACCCAGTATTCCGCCAAACCTTAGAGGAATTTATGCAGGGCAACTTTCGGCGAAACGATAACACAGCATCCACGGGCTCACTTGAATGGGATGCATTCAAGGTAAGTGCCAGGGGCCACTGCATTCAACAAGTGGTGGGGGTCCGGAGAGTGCTCGACAGGGCACTGCAGGGGGCGGAGACCCGGCTCGTGGAACTCTCGAAGAGGGTGGATCGGGGTGATGCCACGGAGGCGCAACTGTCGGCGGCCAAATCCTCCCACGCTACAGCGCTCCGAGATTTGCGCAAATATAACTTTCGGGCGTACGCCGCACGAGCACACAAAGAGGGGAATAGGGCGGGAGCCCTCCTGGCTTGGCTGGCTCGACAGGACACAGCGCCACGCCCAATCACGGAACTCCGAGACCCGGATGGGCAACTCAAATATTCACAGACAGACATCCTACACATCTTCCATGCATACTATGCGGCCCTGTACCGAGCCCCACGGGCCAGACCCTCGGGAGATCTTACCGGTTTCCTGGGTGGTTCGTCCCTGCCCAAGATACCCCCCGCGGTCGGGAAGGACCTGGACGGGAAACTCAAACCGGTCGAGGTGAAGCAAGCAATCAAAGCCCTGGCGCGAGGGAAGGCACCGGGCACGGACGGATTCCCGATCGAGTACTACCACACATTTGCGACACTGTTGGCGCCGCGTCTGGTCTCCATATACGAAGAGGCGGTAGCCTGCAAAATGCTCCCAGACTCGATGCGGGCGTCGATACTGGTGACCTTTTTGAAACCGTATAGAGATCCCGTAGTCCCGACGTCCTACCGGCCGATAACGCTTCTGAACACGGACTGCAAGATCCTAGGGAAGATCTTGGCGGACCGCTACAGCCAAATCCTTCCTACGCTGGTGCACACGGACCAGTGTGGATTCGTTCCCCGGCGTAATACCTCACATAACTTGCGCCATTTTTTCCACGTTCAGGATCAGACGAAAGGACGATTTCCCAGGGCGGCATGCCTGGTCCTGGACCTGGAGAAGGCGTTTGATACCCTGCGGTGGCGGTACCTGTTCGAGGTCTTGCAGCAGATTGGTGTTGGGTCCACACTGCTGGCCTATACCCGGCTCCTGTACGAAGGCCTCACCTCTAGAGTGAGACTTGGCAAACTTATATCGGTGCCGTTCCCGGTGACCCGCGGAACCAGGCAGGGGTGCCCCCTCTCTCCTCTCCTCTTCGCCCTGGCTATGGAGCCCCTGGCCATACGACTGCGATGGGAGGGGGAGACATGGGGGATACCCATAGCGGACGTCACCCACTGTGTGTCATTATATGCGGACGATCTTCTGATATATGTCCGCGACATCACGGCCGACCTCACGCCCATGCGGACGACACTCCAAGAGTACGAGGGAAACTCGGGACTCCGGGTCAACTGGGAGAAATCGTCCATCTTCCCTCTGGGCATCCAGGCGGAACCCCTAGAGATAACGCTGGGCGATCAGACGCTGAGATGGGATGGGACGGCCCCCAGATACCTGGGGGTGCGCCTATACCACTCCCCCGGGGACCTCTTCGAGGGGAACCACCGAGGGGCACTGACGAGCCTACGATCGGCGGTCGGGTTCTGGAAGACATTACCACTAGCACCCATAGGACGCGTCGCTCTGGCAAAAATGATTATGGTCCCAAGAATGCTCTACTACTTCACAAACCTCCCTATTATCCCGCCACGGTCCTTCTTTCGGGAACTAGACTCGCTGTTAACAGCTCTGATATGGGGGGGCGGCCGACACCGAGTAGCGCTGCGCACACTGTACCTCCCCACGACGGCCGGGGGCTTGGGGGCACCCTCCTTTGAATCATACTTTCTCGCGGCACAGCTCCAGTGGCTGTCCCACTGGACGGCGGAGAGACTTGTAGGGGAGACGACCACGGAGGGTGGCAAACTGCCTCTGCCTGAGATCCGCCGCCTACTCATGCCAGGCTCCAAACCGACGCGCACACATCCGCTCCAGGTCACAATCGCCCGCAGATGCATGATGAGGATCCATCGCATGTCAACGGGCAAGCCACTATATTCCCCTCTGCTCCCCCTGGTGGGCTTCCCCCGACAGAGCGGGTACTTCACCGCAGGGGCCCTCCAGGTGTGGACGGATCACGGGATCACAGAGATGGAGGCGTTGTTCCAAGAGGGGCAACTGAGGACATACGAGCAGTTGATGGAGTGGCATGACCTCCCCCAAGGGCAATTTCTGAAACACAGGCAGCTGCTGGTGAGTAGTGGCCGTTTCTGGCACGCGCGCAATGGGGAGCCCCCGACACATCCGGTGTTACACGCGGTGCTGCGTATGGGAGCAGGCAGCCACCTCATTACCTGGCTCTATAAGGCGATCCGGGAGCTCACTGACACCACCCTGGACAAACTACGGGAAACTTGGGAGGACGACGCAGGCAGGGTATTCCATGATGCGGAGTGGCGTAAAGCCCTGGAGTCACCAAAAAAAGTGTCCAGGAACGCGCGCTTTAAAAATATTCAATTTAATATCCTACATCGGGCATACCTCACCCCGGCCAAACTCCACCGGTTTTACCCCGATACACAATTTGAATGTCCCCGCTGCCACATGGTAGACGCCGATTTCAAACATATGTTTTGGGTCTGCCCAGCCATACAACGTTTCTGGGGTGGAGTACACCAAGCCATTCGAGCCACGACCGAACTCCAGTCCACCCCCACATGGGAGGAATGTGCACTGGGGATTGCCCCGGGGAGGAAATCCGCGAAGGTACAACGGAAATTCACCTCCTTGGCCCTCCTCCTCGCGAAGAGGAACATCGCAATGCATTGGAGAGCCCCAGAGGGGCCATCCGGCCCGGCGTGGGTGGGCGCGATGCTCAAATGGGGAGCAGCGGAGGAGGAACTGCTGCGAGAGGAGGAGGCGAAGGGCGCCCGCAAACGCCCGATATCTATGGAGTGGGCACAGCTCCTCATCCTGTTTAAGCAAGCAGACGTAACGGGGGACGCCCCGGACGTGCCGCAGCCCACCCCCCACGCCCCGGCGACCCCCCCCGACCGCCCCGGATCGGCGGAGGACACGAACAACCCATAGGATAGACAACGTACCCAGATGCGAAGGCGAGTACGAGCCCAGTCCCCGGACAGGCGTCAAGTGGCAACCCGGCCGCCCACCCCCTCCCCCCCTCCCCTCGGGGAGCCCTAGAGCGCACCACATACACCTACCACCAACCCATACAGACTCCGTCGCAGAAGCACCTCATCCGCCGGCCTCGCGTCCCCCTTCCCCCCCCTCCCATACTTCACTCACTACCTCCCTCCCTCCCATATCATACTCAGTTTCGGGGACCCCCCCCTACCCCAGGGCCCTTTCCAAGCCGCCTTGTAGGCGAAGATAGTCCCAGTTAGTGGTTTATATACCGTTGCTTTTGTTACACGACATGATAGGGAATCTGAGAAACAAAAAAATAAGAAAGGGGAACGCTACATAGACCGAGATGGGGAGGTAACGTTACCCCTGCTCGAAACGGAAGATATAGGCAAGACCAGGACGGTAGACATGGGGGCCAGACGGAACCAGCATAAGGGAAGACATGTCTCTCGGGCCATCACGGGAGACCCAACAGCTAATGGACTACAGCTTCCACACCCTATAGCTTTCTCAACGGCCTATGATGTTACAGTACAGTGATTCAGGTTTATAACTGTGAATGTTTCTTGTGATGTAATATATGCAAAACCCTAATAAAAACATGTCAACTAAAAAAAAAAAATTAAGCCCAAATATAGCAGAAGGACATACAATGACTATGGAATCAGTATTAGAGACTCCAAAAGGCCTAGAACGAAACAATGGAGAAAAACCAGTAGGACCTTCCTCAGAAGAATTAAGCCAATGGTTGAGGAGCTTATAGAGAAAAGACAGAGAATCTCAATCAATAGATGTGGCCAAGCTGAGAATGGTTCTGGAAGAACTGATAGTAGGAACTATTCCCACAGAGAAGTTAAAAACTTATCAGGATGAGGAGTTATTATTCCTGTGCTAAAGTATAACTTGGAGAGCAAAGAATCTGCATGAAAGATTAGAAGAAGTAGCAAATGAAATAGGTATAGATATTGAAAAGGTAAAGGCTCTACAAAAACCACATCGAATAGATTTCACTGAAAAAGATATTTTGAATACCACAGGACGAATAAGTCAGATTAAGGAAATAATTATCTTGTTAAGAAAATGGGGAGATGTGGATAAATGGAGGAGCAGATGGTACCGAAAACAAGATGATGCCTCAGATAAAACTTTTGCAGCTTTTCCTGTAAGAGAAAAAGAAAAGGTAGTGACAGAATGCCCTATGAGAGAAATTCCAGGTGGAGGATATGTACATGTTCCTTGGACTAGGCAAGATATTTGTCATTTACCAATGATTTCCCTCGACTACGCGAAAAGCCTGTCGAGTGGTATAGGCAAGTGGACCGATTTGTGAAATTATCTAAAGTATTATGGATTGATCTAAACAGTCTATTTAACATAATAGTACCGGCATATTTATGGACAGAGTTCAAGCTCATGATAAATTGGCCTACACAAGAATACCCTAGGGATCCAAAGACAGGAGCCCCTGACCCAGAAGTTATGAAGAAATATGAACAGGTTATTGCCTTTCTGAAAAATAAAGTACCGCCCAAAGAAACTGATTGGGTAAAAATTCACAGAACTCATCAGGAGAGTAAGGAGTCAGAACACGCGTATTACGAGAGATTAATCCTGGCCTTTAAGCAGTTCAGTGGTGATGAAAATTTGAGTGAAAAGGATTTGAGCCATTTTGTATACAGATTTGTATATGGTCTACGTCCAGAAATTAGTGAAATGATTAAGCAACATACTGTAGATTGGCAAAATTAGAAAATAGATGAAGTATTAAGACATGCAAAATATTTTAGGGATGAGATCGAAGCCAAACAGCGTAAATTAAAAGAGAAAGCTATGTGGGCACAAGTAAAGGTGGCAGAAAGACAGGAAGCTCAGTTAATGGAACAAGTGAATAATACAGGACCCAGACCGAAATTCACTCCTGGGAAAGGTAAGGGAAATTTTAATGTAGAAGAAGCTAAAAAGAAATTCCCATGTCATAATTGCGGAAGAGTAGGGCATTGGAAATCCGAGTGTAAATTTGCCCCAAGTACTAATAATGAAAATGCATCATTGAATCCACAGGTGCAGAATTAGGTGAGTGGTCAACCGCAGCGACAGCAGCAGGTTGTTACCCACAGAATCAGGTGCCAAAACCGCCTTTTCCACAATGCAAAAATTCACAGAAATACAGTAATGAGACAGGATTCTACAACGAAGAACAGGTAACTAAGCTGCCGCACGCTTGCGCTGTTTTGTAGTATTCACTACAACGCGATGAGAGTGAGTCAGAAGAAGGTTATTGACGGTGCCGAGGGAAGGAAGAAGAGTGCGTACTTGGCGCAACTCTAGAAGTAGACCAGACAGGCCCATTTGTAGACAGAAAAGTAAATAATGAGAATATTACTTTCCTAGTAGATACTGGTGCTACTCGATCAACTGTTAGGTCAGGTGATGTTAAGAATCTTCCTCTCTCGGATGAAACAATCCAAGTAGTTGGTGTATCCAACAGACAGATTAAAACGTATCTTACAGAACCAGTGAAGGTTAGCATAGGGAAATTCTCAGAAATGCACCGCTTTGTTGTGTGCGATACAAGTCCTGTGAATTTGTTAGGTAGGGATTTGTTGTGCAAAATGAATTGCACTATTTTCTGTACCCCTAATGGTATAGCATTTGAGACCCCTGATGAAGACGTACTGTACAAGATGACTATGGCTAATAGAGAAAATGAGGTTACTGAAGCCTATGCTGTATTTAACCCTGATGAATTACCTAAAGAATTGAAACAGACTGTAAAAGCAGAAGTCTGGGATTTCACGGGAGAAGATGTAGGACTAATGAGAAATGTGGACCCTGTAAAAATAACAGTGAAGGAAGGAATAAGCTATCCAAATGTCCCTCAATATAAATTGACACCTGAAATAATTGAAGGAATTACTCCCATAATTGAGAAAATCATAAAACAAGGTATTTTGAGAGAAATAATGAGTAGTCCATGTAATTCCCCAATTATGGGACTGAAAAAGCCTAATGGGAAGTTCAGGATAGTGCAAGATTTGAGAAAGATAAACAAAATTGTTGTGTCATGTTGTCCCATTGTACCAAATCCATCTGTGATTTTGTATCAGATTCCCCATGATGCAGAATGGTATACTGTGATTGACTTATGCCATGCTTTCTTCTCCATCCCATTGCACCATGACAGCCAGCAAATTTTTGCGTTTCGTTTTGGTGAACGCATTTTGGCTTGGTGCCGAATCCCACAGGGGTATACAGAAAGCCCCTCAATATTTAATCAGATATTGAAAAAGTCCTTGGAGAGCCTAAAAATGCCCGAGAATTCAGTGTTAGTACAGTATATCAACGACCTGCTTGTGGCGTCGTAGACTCGTGAAGCTTGTGTAATAGACACCATAGCTTTACTGAATCATTTGGCTGATGGAGGACTTAAAGTGTCACCATCAAAGTTACAATTTTGCCAAAAAGAAGTACATTATTTAGGCCATAACATCGAAAAGGGACTGAGAAAAATAACAATAGACAGAATCAGGATCATAAAAGGAATGAGAGCCCCCATGACGCAAAGAGAGGTGAGAATGTTTCTTGGAATGGTTGGGTATTGTCATCAGTGAATAAGCAATTTCTCCTTGATTGCAAAGCCTTTGGTACGCTTGACAAGAAGTGATGTGAGAGATCCCATTGATTTGAATAAAGAAGAATTGGCAGCTTTTAAACGATTGAGAGATGGTTTGTGTGAAGCGCCAGCATTAGGTATGCCTGATTATGAGAAAGAAGTTGAGTTGTACTGCAGTGAGAGGAATGGATGTGCACTCTCTGTATTAATACAGAAGCATGAAAAACTGAGGAGACCAATTGCATACTTTTCATCTATGCTAGACCCAGTAGCTGTAGCTTTGCCTGGGTGCTTGAAAGCACTGGCTGCTACCTGTAGGAGTTTGGAGCAGAGTGAAGAATTTGTGATGGGATATCCTGTGAAAGTGTCTGTACCTCATGATGTGGCAATCCTTTTAACAAGGAGTCGCACTCTGTTCATGACACATCGTCGGCTGACTAAATATGAGAAAGTCATATTAGGTGCAAAGAATGTGAGCCTTGTGAGATGCTTGAATGTGAATCCTTCAACGTTGTTGCCTGATGCTGGGAATGTGGAAGTTAGAGACAAAGCGGATCATGATTGTCTGGACGTACTCGATTTCTGTACCAAACCACGTCCTGATATAAAAGATGTACCATTGCCAGAAAGTGATTTTGTCATGTTTGTAGATGGGTCTTGCTTGAGAACAGATGGCAGAATGTTGAGTGCAGCATATGCAGTATGCACAGTTGCAGCAGTAATGGAAGCATCCTATCTGAAAGGAGTAAGATCAGCCCAAGTAGCTGAGCTTGTTGCTTTGACTAGAGCATACAAGATTGTAAAGAACGTGAGAGTGACTGTGATAACTGATAGTCAGTATGGTTTCGGTGTTGTGCATGATTTCTGCCAAATATGGCTACAGAGAGGATTTTTGACATTGAGTGGAACTCCCATAAAGAATGCTGAAGTGGTTGGGAAGTTGCTTGAGGCGATACAGCTGCCTAAGCAATTGGCTGTTGTGAAGTGTGCTGCACATAGTCAATCTGGTGACTATACTGCCATCGGCAACAAATACGCCAACGATGTGGCCCAATACTGTGCACGTAATCAGAAATCTGTGAATCGGGCGAAGGAAAAAGAAACAAATTCTTGCACCTTAATGTTTACTAACATTGTGGGTACCTGGGAGGAAGTGAGGCAATTGCAGGAAGAAGCAGGAGATGAGGAAATGAAGCAGTGGGTAAAAGCAGGATGTGCACCAAGGGAGAAGGATCATGTGTGGGTCTATCGGGATGGAAGACCAGTTATGCCTGATAGCATGGTGTCTGCCATGGCACGGATGTATCATGGACAGGGACACGTAGGGAGAGACGCCATGATTAGGGCCTTTAAACAGACCTGGTGTAATGCAAAATTCAGACTTGTAGCTGAAAGTCTTTGTCAAAGATGCCTTATATGTCAGCAGTACAATCCTGGAAGAAAAACAGTGGTGAGTCTAGGAACAATAGGTCGAGAAGGAGGGCCTTTTACCCGAATGCAAGTTGATTTCATTGAGATGCCTCCCTGCAACAGGTTGAGGTATGTTCTAGTAATGGTCTGTTTGTTCTCTAGATGGGTAGAAGCATACCCAACAAGGAGAAGAGATGGAATCACAGTAGCAAAATTGCTTTTGAGGGAATTAATTCCCAGATTCGGGTTTCCAGTAACAATTGAGTCAGACAGAGGAAAACATTTTCATAATGAGATCGTAAAATTTATTTGTGAAGCATTGAATGTACAGCAAAAACTACATTGTGCGTATCGCCCAGAGGCTTCTGGTGTGGTGGAACAAATGAATGGTACTATCAAAAACAGAATAGGGAAAATGTGTTTAGCGACGGGTATAAAATGGCCTGATGTCTTGCCTCTAGTACTCATGACTATTAGATCAATTCCAGACAGAATCACAGGCTTGAGTCCCCATGAAATTATCATGGGTAGAGCAATGCGTCATGTGTTCATACCAGTCAACAAGCTGTTGCCTATAACTGATGATATGGTGTTGGATTACTGTAAAGGCCTGGCTGACTCAGTTCATTCTGTGTTTCTTCAGGTTGGAGCGGATGCCACCACCCTTGAAAAGAAGCAAGCTCATGATCCAAGCCCAGGGGACTGGGTAAGAATCAAAGTACACAGCAGGAGGAACTGTTTGGTCCCACGGTGGGGAAAACCATGACTGGTGATTCTGACCACGACAACAGCTGTGAAGTGTGCTGGAAACAAGAACTGGATTCATGTGAGTCACACATTGAGGATTCCAAATCCAGTGGATAACCAAGAGAGAGAATATTTCCATGAATCAGAAAAAAGTTCTGAATCGGATGATGAAGAAACAAGAACAAAAGAAAATCCTGAAGGGGGGGAAACAGAGTCAGATCTAACTTTTGTCCCGAGAAGTATTTCCTTAAGAAGAAGGTTACAAATTTCTGATACCAGCTCAGACTCAGAGACTGAACAAGTAAGTCTACGTTCGAGAAAAGAAAAAGACAGTGAAAAGAAAATTAAAGAAATTGTTGATAAAGAAATTCCAGATGAAAAATTGAGAGAAATTCCACCTGAGATAACAAAAATAGATGGACAGGTGCCAGATACAGAAAGAGAGGGAAAGATTCTTGCGGAACACCCCCGAGGAGGTGTAGGGAACTCCGACATCCAGTTAGAGGAAGGGACAAGTAGTCAGCAGGAAGATTGTGCGCAAGAAACCAGAGGAGGGACAGAAGTAGGGAAAACAAAAGAAGTGGTGGAAAGAAAAGCTGTTGAAAGTAAAAAGCAAGTTGAAACAGAATCGGAAGAAAGCGAAGACGAAGTACCAGAAGGTCGAGTCTTGAGAAAGAGAGCATGGAGAACTGAAAAGAATGATAAAGGAAGTAAACTGAAGAGATCAGCAAGAGATGAAGTTTGGCCGAACAAAATAAAGAGGCTGAGATATCGACTGACACGAGTAAATTCACCAAGAGCTGAACAGGTGAATGAAATGACTAGTCAAGAGAAATCAAAAGACGAAGAAATAATTGTAATAGAGGAAAGCAAAAGAACAATAAAACTTAACCAGAAGTATAAGTCGTCGGAATGGACGTATGTGGCCCTGCCCGAAATAAAAGAAAAGGCGGATAGCCAAGAAAACCCAGAGGTGACTGTACCGGAAGTGGTTGAGGAAGACGAAGAAGAGGAAGTCCTGAGAGTTATCTTGTCCGACATTGGAGAAGAAACGGATGTTCAGGAAATTCTGTATTCAGATCACGAAGGAAAAGTGAAGGACGATGAGATGCCAAACTGGATAAGACAAGAATGCTGCTAATTGAAAGACAATAAAATACGGGAAAAGGCAAAACTGGTAGAACCAAGTAGGTGCTTAGAGCCTTGGGTTAGACAAACTAGTTGTGAAGTAGAAGAGGCTAAGTCAAAAGTTCATTTTTACAAAAATGGCAAACACAGATAGTAGAAAAGATAGATGTATATTCTTGAAGCAATCGTGTAAAATGTGCTGTTGTTGTACAGGATTACTAATGCTTCTGTGGAGTGTATTCGCTCTGATGATCTCATTTAAGGTTACCATAGACACAATAGAAGGACATAGTGAAAACAAAACTAATATAGAAAAGATTCAAAAGGTAGTTCCGACTAAAATAGATAGAAATTATTTGCATAAAGACAGGTCTATAACTGATTTTTCTAACAATGTATTTTTGAAATTACTGTATGAATATGTAAAGACAATGGACGTAAGGGACTGCTACGTTTGTATGCAGTTACATGCATCTGTATCGGAGGGATTGACTTATCACCACCTTCCAGTAATTTATGGAACAAAATGTAGTGTAATAGCTAGTCTGTTTTACAAAACAGGGAAGTTAGAATATTATTTCTCAGATGTAGATAACATATTTTCACAAGTACCTTCAATTAACAAGCTAAATAAGGTAAAACCTGCAAAGGTATTAGGTGAATTTTTCTTAGAGACTAAAGAACTAACATTAGAATATATATTTCGAAATAATTTGACTTTCAGTTTAAAAAAAAGAGAAAAGACGTATTTGGATATGGTTGAAGAAAGGAGATTGAAAATGCAAAGGAAAGCATCTGAGGCAAAAATGGAAAAGACAGTTTGGGATGTTGAAATGGAAAAACACTTGAAGGGAGAAGCTAGTCCAACTATGGCTTTAGATTGGCCTCAAAAAGGAAAATTGTGTATTAGAAGGAATCAAACTGCATATGATAATTACTTTGTAGGTAACAGTGAGTGCCATGATACATACTGAATCATGGGTGGATGGGGATTTAAAGGAGGAAATGATCCAGTTTTTCCTGGGTTATATTTTATCTGTGGGAGCAAGGCATATCATCGTTTGCCAGACCATTGGTATGGCACATGTTATGTAGGTCTGGTTTTCCCAAAGATTTTTCACATGGGAAGAGGAGAAGATGGTGTACATAAGTTAGGTAGTTATTTAGCACGTAGAAAGAGAGAATCTTGGTCAGAAATTGTAGGTGACATCTTTGGAGCATTGATACCAGCAGTGGGACTATCTCTGAATGCAAACAAAATTAGAAAGTTATCAACAGTAGTGGATTGCTTGTCAACAAGCACTGCTGGAGGATTTTTATTGGTAAATACGGAAATGGTTGCCATGCGTGCCATGGTAATGCAAAATCGACTTGCCCTTGATATATTATTGGCAAAAGAGGGTGGAGTCTGTGGAATGCTGAAACTTAAACATTGTTGTACTTACATTCCAGACGAAAGTAAAGATTTGAAAATGTATATTAAACATATAACTGATCTGAATGAGGAAATTGCACCACTGGAGGTTGAAAGTGTTTGGGAAAAGATTGGAAAGAAAATATCTTCTATTAAAGATTTCTTAGTAAACCTAGGTAGTACCTTTTTAGGTAAAATCTTATTTCCATTAACATATTAAGATTAGGATGTCTGTGTCATAAAAGAAAGAAAATCCAGAAAAAGTTAAAAAGAGAAAATTTGAGAAGAAAACAGAATAAGAGACAAGAGAGGGAATTTGAAGAAGTAGAATTAGAAGAGATGGAACAGAACATGTATAAGACAGCCAGAAGATGTAAATTAAAGCAAGAATTTATTTCAACTCCATGAAAAGTAATACAAAATGTTAATGGTGTGGTGATAAAATCACCAAAGAGGGGATTGATGGAGCGGGTAGTACAACATTTTGTATACCCCCCCCTATTCTGCATGAATATACTAATTAAATAATCTATTAATTGTAATATTATTAAATGAGTTTTACATTTTTCTAATCAACATTATTAATATATGAATTATACGTGGGATTTGCATTTCGCATGGCTAATTAACTTCTATGGCTAAAATACGTACGCATACTAACAGTAGTATATGTAGTAAAAAGAAGACTGCATGATATATGTTGCTTTTGTGACGTTTTCGTAATGTTGCCCAAGATGACATCAAATGGGTGAATATGAACGCTTTAAATGTCGCTATACGCTAGATAATTACAAGCACATAGAGGGATTAGTAAGGGATTAACATTGTATTCACTATTTCTATGTATTAATTACTCTTTTGTGTTTATTTCGCTTAAGTTGTCCTTTGGGCCTGAAATCAAAATGCCCGCTGACGCGACACTGTTCCACGAGGTTTCGGGTGAAGTACGTCTGCGCAACAGTTTGTTCCTGTGGCCTCGTCATGACCCTTGCCTTACTGTACCCGAACAAGGCCACGGTGGGAAAACAGCCAAGTGACAGTACAATGAACACTTACAAGAAACCGGAATAAACCAAACTATGACATAACCCCTCAAACCGTGCTAAAACCTCACGGGACGATCTAAACCGACCAATCAGAAATGTCAAAATGTTGTAAATTGTTGCATCTTAACCTAACTTCTATTATAAAATGGCGGTAGAATAGAGAGAAATGCGCATACTTTCCCTTTTCCTTTTGCTGACGAAGACGACGGTGACGCTACGCGACGCTACTATCTAGGGTGACTGCTGCGTTCCTGAATCTTTGACAGTCCGAATGCTGCCCATTTTCCTGATGAACTGCGAACTTTATAAAATTCATGGGCACTGATAGATGCTTGCACGTCTCTGGTCCTTGCCCATTCTTTGGGACTGTAGCGTGCTGCATGAAGAACTTTTGAATTCCGACCGATTGACAGCTAATTTGATGACTTAGAGGACGCTCGATAGCCAGATTAGGTAAATATGGTGTTTGTGATTTACATAAAAATTAATAAAACTTTCTAGATGTAAACTTAACTTTTTGCGATAAAATAGATAAACAAATGTTGATTAACAAGCAAATGCGTTTGTGATTTATTGAGGGAGGGAAGATCAAAATCTTAAAATGTGTTTTAGCTGGTTCTAAATCACCATCAACCGATCCAACTAAATGATCCATTGATCACGTGGGAGAAGTGCCTTGATGTTTAGGATTGAGATCTGTAGGTGTAAGGATATTAATGTTTAGATATGTAATATAACTTTTCTTCCTATAGGTTATAAGGTATTCCTTTCATGTCAGCGCTCGAACCACTCATCTCTCCTGTAAGTGCAGGCCAGTGTGAAGTAATCTGTGAATGTTGGTGTTATGGGCCCCACCAATGACTGTATGTGTTAGTGTGATGTCTGGTCTGTGACAAAAGGGAGAATATTGGTACGGGTCTTGTCCTTTCCCTGTTACCCAGGTTTCAGCGCTGCAGCACCGCCTAGTATGTCCAGTGGGGTCCCTGCCCCCAGAGGTCCGCCGTAAGCCAGGCCACTGCCCCTCCACAGTCACTCCTCCTCACCTCTTAACATTAGGCCTTGGTATGGGCGCTTGGCAGGGCTCTGGGTGTCTCGGGTGGCGGCACGCAGGCCTTTCACTGCCGCTCTTGGTCAGCGGCCCAGGGGAGCGTCTCTATGAATTAGGCCCAGTGTTTTCCCAGCAGCTGGCGAGTGGGGCCTCGGCCTCACAGTCCTGAGGGAGTACTACAGGTTCTCAGCTCCCCGGCTCAGAACTCGCACACTATAGCACAAACTGCCCGGGCCCCGGCACTCCAAATGCCACTCCGCCCTTCGCTCTCAGAGGCCTGTTGCACTCAAGCCCAGCCTCCGCTTGCCTTAGGCCGTATTTCCATCTGCCCCCAGCTCGCTGTGGCCTACTGCTGGTGTCCGCATCCTCGTGCTCACTGTGCCCTCGACTCCGCTCTGCTCCATGCTTCGTGGGTTGGAAGGAGACCTGTCCCCCCCCGCTTCCTCCTGTGGCGCCGTCTTGGCCAGGCCACGAACTGCTGACCTCTGTGTCAGGCGTGTCGCGGGCGCACCCGCCGGCCGCTGCGTCACCTCCGGCCAGGTCTCCACAAGTTACTTGGGGGAAAAGATCCGCCGCGGGGTGATGCTGCCTCTTTCACTGGGGTCATCCAGAGCCTCTGATTTGGCCGCCCCCGGTGGTCTGCATTCTCCCCCTCGCTGCGACGGCCTCTTCTCAGTGTGGTCCCCAGCTCTTCGCGCTGCCTCCTCCAACTGATCGCCCGCTATCTCGTCCATGGCGGGCATAGACGCTGCAAATGCGCTTCCTCAAGGTCACCTCTACGCGAGGGATTCTTCTCTGGGGGAAGGCGGCATCAAAAGCTCCTCAGTGCACTAGCAAATTACCATGCCTAGCGGGCAGGAGCGGAGAGACAGGAGAATGCGTCTTACCGCTCCGCTATCTTATCCGGCCGGACAAGGGATACAAATCGATATTGCTTGAGCCTGCGAATGTTGAAGTGGCTAAAGGAGAACTGTAATCGCACAATATGACAGTGTGTCAAAGAGTCGTGCCATATATGAGATCCATTATTGTTTAAACATCACTAAATATTCCAAAGGGGCACGCGTAATACCATTAACCCCTTCAGTGCCCATGACGAGATAGTCTCGTCATGGAGCGCGGTTGCGCTGTACCCATGACGAGACTATCTCGTCATGAACCCCGCCCGCTAATTCAACGCCCGGCACAGGGCGTGGAAAGGGCGGGGCACTGAAGAGGTTAATAAAATTAACAAATATAAAATTCAACACACTGTGATGGCGGATGTTAATGTTACCAACTTATATAACATCACTCCACTTTCTCTTGCTAGGAGACATCAACCAATTGGAATGAGAACCGATTCAATTAAAAAGGCTTGCAACTGATACCAATCTTGTTAACCAGTTTTGAGAAAAGCAATGTCGCTGAAACGGATGTATGTCGTTACAACGCACACTTTTACAACGCATGCACTTACAACGCATTTTTTACAACGCAAAATCCATTACAACGCACTACACTTACAACGCATGACACTACAACGCATTTTTAAAAACTACCTTTACAACGCATACCATTACAACGCATAATAGTAAATTGCATTTAAGGTAAGTATTAGATAGTATAGGGGTAAAAATTACTATTCTAACTCCAGGGGGTGCAACAGTAGGGTAAGTGTTGGATAGTATAGGGGTAAAAATTGCTATTCTAACTCCAGGGGGTGCAACAGTAGGGTAAGTCTTGGATAGTATAGGGGTAAAAATTGCTATTCTAACTCCAGGGGGTGCAACAGTAGGGTAAGTGTTGGATAGTATAGGGGTAAAAATTACTATTCTAACTCCAGGGGGTGCAACAGTAGGGTAAGTGTTGGATAGTATAGGGGTAAAAATTACTATTCTAACTCCAGGGGGTGCAACAGTAGGGTAAGTGTTGGATAGTATAGGGGTAAAAATTACTATTCTAACTCCAGGGGGTGCAACAGTAGGGTAAGTGTTGGATAGTATAGGGGTAAAAATTACTATTCTAACTCCAGGGGGTGCAACAGTAGGGTAAGTGTTGGATAGTATAGGGGTAAAAATTACTATTCTAACTCCAGGGGGTGCAACAGTAGGGTAAGTGTTGGATAGTGTAGTGTAATATTATGCGTTGTAATGGAATGCGTTGTAAAGGTAGTTTTTAAAAATGCGTTGTAGTGTCATGCGTTGTAAGTGTAGTGCGTTGTAATGGATTTTGCGTTGTAAAAAATGCGTTGTAAGTGTAGTGCGTTGTAAAAGTTGCGTTGTAAAGGTTGTTCCCCCGCTGAAACGCTTCTACTTCGTTATAATAAAGAAATTTGGAACCTGCAGAATGCTCCTATGTCCCTGGTGGATGTTTGTTGAAAAATAATTCTACGTGATGGCCACTTATCACGAAGGAGGCACCCGTCCTGCAAAGTGTTCAACAGATATCAAATGCCTTTTGTGGAACTGCTGGAAAGCGAAATAATCACTGTGCAAGTTACATTTGGGGGCCCACTGGAGGGCTGTCAATAAATCCATTTTTTAATCGGAGATGTGGCAGACACCACTGGAGGGGTTAATTTAACTGACAAACACTACAAATACCAACATGCACTAAAAGGAATACTCACCGAGGAGGCACACCAGAGTGCAATATTATTAATTAAGCATGCAGATAAATGTGTTTATCAGGTGACTGCACCAACTCTGATTAGCCTGTGAACAAGAAGTGTGGTACTTCGAAATGCGTAAGGCAGAAAGAACTTCTGGATGCAAGCTGCCGGTTGCTTTTAAATTAAAGAATTCCATGAATTCATCAGCAGGTGAGTGCGTTTCATTAAGGACGTTTTCGGAACATATATGAGAGAGAGCTACATAATTTTAAAGAAAAGCCATTTGGGTAGTTCCCAAGTTGTAGGTGGAAAGCAAATTCTTAATATGTAACACTCTACAACACCACTAACACTCTAAAAATGCTCACCTCAAATGTCTGCTTTTCTAGCAGAGTTTTTAAGCACAGGACGAGCACAGTGCCATCCACGCCGACCGAGAAAAGTGACAAAGTGCTTTGTTTTCTTTTTATTTTTACCCAGTGCCAGTCGACACTGGGTGATTAGAGTTAGGGCCAGGTTTCCATTGGAAATAGATTTTTTGGTTTGCTAATACTTAGTCAGTTTGATGAATCTTCACAAAACTTTCCCAAAAAACAGTCTCATCTTTCTCAGCTTCTTCCTGGTAGGTTTCGGGGTGATCTGTCAAGCGAGACCATAGAAAAAAGGGAGGTCCCTAAACAAAGTTTTCCCCATGCATTATTATCAGGAAAATTAAACACAGCTACAGCCAAAACTGCAGAGCGTAATTACCCAAAATTTGGCAGAAAGATAGATCTTGATTCGAAAAACATGATTTTTGTTATTTGGTTTAAATCCGTTCAGTGTTTCTGTAGAAATTAAGGTTTAAAAATGAATTTCATGACACATTGATCTTAGGATCTAAGAGCTCAAAAATATATGATCTGATTGGCTGCTGACACATCAAGAGATGTGGCGTCAGCCATTTTAGGATTTGGGGACTCAGTCCTCCATCCTGATTAAAAAAGAAAAACAAAACATTAAAGGGGACAGGGTAGGCATACCTTCTCGATCTAGGCCCTGGGTGGTCTCAGAAAGACACCTCACCAACGACGGGGCCAAAAACGAGATTTTGTTGAAGTGGCACTGCAGGCAGATATGTGGAGGATCCACCGTTTCACTGCTCCAATAAAAAAAAAGTGCAGGCTCCTGCACACTAGGGTGGGCCAGGGGGCAGGGGTTGCCCGGTTTTATTTTTTATAGGCAGTGGGGGCGTGCAACCCCCTCAACAACCTTTTTTGGCCCCAAGGACCCCATCTCCTGGGGCTGCTTTAATTATAATCAGGAGGGGTTTGTGCAGCAAGAAACACAACTTCGCTCCCACCTGGGTGGAAGCAGAAAACGCTTCTGCTCCAACCTGGATGGGCGAAAAGAAACAGCAGACGCCCACTAGCACCACAATGGGTGCTGCCTGGGGAGCCAGCAGCGGCAAAGGGGGATTGGGGCACCCCAGTGGCCTCCAATGACGTGGAAGTTGTTGGTGCCCCAGGTGGGCACCAGGGCACCTACATTGCAGAAAAAATGCTGCCTCCCTCGAGGTGGCTGGGGCCACGGGGACTTCGGGCTCCTCCTGCAGCTCTCAGCATAAAATATATTGGGGCTGCTTCGGTGGGCACCAGGGCACCCACATTAAAAATAAAAAAAATACCAAAAAAGAATAATAAATGAACTGCAGGAGCCACTCCTTTATTATTTACTGCTCTGTGCAAGGAGCGCCCCATAATGCCTTGGGACTTGTTTTAATAATATTATTTGTATTCTAGTTGGTGCCCTAGAAGGGGAAGGGGAAGGGGTACCTCAGACCATTTGTTCAATGTTGTGGGGTGCTTCATGTAGTGCAGCAGCCCCCCAGCAACATAAAAAAAACACATTGTTCTCTTCTACTTCATTATCATCTTTTTCGTCTTTTTCTTTTTTTCTCTTTTCTTTCTTCCCTGATCTCTTTTCTTTATATCTCTTTCATTCGTTTCTTTTCTTTCCTTTATTCCTATTTTTCTTATTCTTTTTTTGGTTGATTTATTTTTGTTTGTTACTTTAGTGGTTATAATTTATACATTATCTACTTGACTATGTTTTTATAGATTATCATCCGAAACATCTTTGTCATATGTCTGCACTAAAAGGTATTTTTATATGGTCCTATTCTGTTGGATTGCATGTATACATAATAGATCTAGCTCTTACCTCACGTGATCACAAAGCATTATGTTCATGAAACCTGCATATATATTTGTCTGTTGAAACTATGGTGGGAATTGTTTACACTTTAGGATTCCTCATCAAATAAGGGGTGTGTCTATCTGTTTGATGAGGGTATAGGGTATTAAGCAGTCATGATAGTTTACTTTATACAGCAAATGTCCCAGTCTCCAAGATGTGAGTATTGACAATAGCCTGGCATCCCATTTTGTCTTCACTGTTCAAATTGTAATTGTTTTAGGACATAAGTAGCATGACTCGAAACCATATGCCCACTGGGGTAAGATAGTATTTACAGTAAATCATGCCTGCACATTAAGGTTCATTAGGGGTGAGAGAGGATTATCCATTGGTCCACGGGGTCCAATATCACCTGCTTGATAGCAGCATAGTCTATGGGTTACAATAGCAACTGCTTGATAGCAGCACAGTGTTTGGGTTCCAATATCAACTGCTTGATAGCAGCACATTGTTTGGGTTCCAATATCAACTGCTTGATAGCAGCACAGTCTATGGGTTCCAATATCAATTGCTTGATAGCAGCATATTCCATTGGTTCCAATATCACCTGCTTGATAGCAGCATAGTCCATAGTGCCATCTGGGTTGACATCCTACGCGGTAAGCTACATTCAACCAGTCAGCAATGCTGGAATGTAGTGTCCCTACTTATCTGGCAGTCAAGTTGCATTTTGGGAGACCCGTTCATATGCTGTAAAGAAATAATATTGAACCTCACCTGGAGTGTGGTTCTGCAGTACAAAGTCGGGAGTATTCGAGTGAACTCGAGCTGTGGCTAAGCTGTCATTTGGGGTAGTAGAGCCTCTTGCGTGTGTTGCATTTTGGAAAGCACTCTAGACCTGGGTTGCCACTTCAGAAGTCTGTGGACTCAATGGCACTTGCTGCTGGAGAGCCTGGCTTCATTGTTACTGTTTCTCCAGCAACTATTTTAACTGATCTTTTTAATGGGTTTTCTCTGTAATTACCATAGATCATTGAAAGTAAAAAAAAGAAATGTTAACACATGTTCGCCCAGTACACATCACATTTAAAAGCCAATGAAACAGTATCATGACTACAAAGGTTTCTCCACCCATCACCCCTCAAAAAGCGAGAAACAGTCAATAATAAATATATGATTACCCCTCCATCCTGTCCATATTGTTTCCAGTGAACCCGTACCTTTGTATGTTTTCTGGGGCAGGCATGGGCTTCATATAGAGGTTTTTCCCTTAAGCAGCCTAGATTCATATCCACAGTATGGGGGCCGACACCTGCCACCACTGACTCTTTCTCTTTTGCCTATTACTAGGCCAAGTCTACCCAATAGCTGTTCAGTATGTGTGAAGCCCACGTCATCTACACTGTTAAGGAGGGCAGTTTGGGGGTAAGGTCTATCAGACAACCAAGGACAGCATCAAGCATTGCCAGAATGGAATCCCAAAAGGGGCGAATGATCGCACAGCTCTACACTGTGTGCAGAAAATTACCCACCACAACTCCCCAACAAAGGCAGGTAGGGACCGGAGCTCTCTTCATTCGCCATAGGTGCTGTGGGGTCAAGTATATGCGATGTAGGTACTTGAATCGTATGAGGCTGAATTGTGCATGTATTACTGGTTCCTGAGGTCCCATTAGAGCCAACTTACACCCAGTGTCTTTCAGCTCTCCTAGATCCCTGTCCCATTTTGCTCGTCATTTATGGAAGGAGTCTGGTGTATTGATCACTAACAATTTGTATATAACAGATACCCTACCTGTGTCAGGAAGGGGAGCTGCATTGTGTAAAATCTAATCTGCATATTGTAGAATTTATACGTATTTTGTAGCAAGCTCAAGAGGAAATTCTTTGAGCTTTTCAAAAAGGTCCCCAAATCTGCATTGAGCAGACTAAACAGCAGGGGTGCCCAACAAACACCTGCTTGATTTATTATTGGTGTATATTTGCTGGGCAACAATGTTTTAGACGAAGTTTAACCATGTCCCATATCCTACTCTGAAAGGTTTGTATTCCTATCCGCAGTCAGTCAGTCAAACACTTTTCGGTCTTCATTAAGCCATAAAAGCCAAATAAAAAACAATTCAGAAGAAAATAACATCACACAATCATCATAAAAACCAGCGACAGGGTTTATAAATACAGCAGCAATATGAAATGAATCTAAAACATCACGGAAGTGCAGCCCAAAATGCATTACAAATTATAAGATAACAGGTCGGTAAAACCCTGGGGGAGGAGGAGTTCAAGGTCTAAATTCCTTAGGAATTCTGTGTGTTAAATATCCGCGAAGCCATGCTCATGGTTCATTGCACTGGCTCATATGTATTACTAATCCTCAGGGCAAGATGGACGAAATTTACCACAGCAACACAGAGTTCCATATTATCCAACTTTTGCAGGAAATCATAAGCCTTCTCATGAGACCTAATCTTAGGTGAGCGTAGAATTGGGTACAGGAAGCGCTTCCTTGCATAGGAATATAAGTGACAGAATAGAATAAAGTGCTTTGTGCTTTGTTGGGAAACATTGTCACAGGGACATGTCGGCAACAGTGAACCCCAAGCTGCTTTCCTGAAAAATGCAACAACAAAGTGCAACAGGTTAAATCTAAATCTTGTTAGTTAAAACCTAGGATTCATGTTAGAAAACCAGGAGAGAAAAGACTCACACCCATACGACAATTTGATTAAGCTGTAATTTGCTCTGGCACACAGTTTATCAAAGTTCGCATGATGGAGTCTGCCCTGCTTTTTCTAAAGGTGAGCGGAGTGCCACTACGTGGAGTTCCACGGAGTTGCCTAAAAACTCTGCTCCGCTCCACCCTACATGAGCAGTGAGCACTTACCTGGTCTGGTGTCTCCGCCATGCCCGAGCTGCCCTCCTCCTCGCCGTGGTCTCCTCTCCGATGGTAATTTAGCAAACCCCTACGTTGTACGTCTTGCAAGGACTGCACATGTGCGCACGTGAGCATGCGCAATCCTCGCATGACGTACAACATAGGGGTTTGCTAAATTACCACCGGCGAGGAGACCATGGGGAGGAGAAGGGCAGCCCATGCATGACAGAGAACACCAGACCAGGTAAGTGCTGGTCCCTTACTCCTCACCCCTAGGGTAGGGGCAAACTCTGCTATGCCTCGGACTCTGAGGTTTTGCCCGAATTCCGCATTCCCAGCGGAGCACTGAGTTGGCAAAACTCTGCAAACTCCGCTGGCGTATTTCACCACCCACCATTACTAAAAAGCCTCTTTCACCTGAGATACAGCCTTTGAATTTGTATTTGCAATTTTCCGGAACAGTTGCAGCAAACCTAAATCTAAAAAAACCAACTTTATGAGGAAATTACATAAAAATTATCAAGCGAAAGACAGTCTTCCAGGACTTCTCTTGATAGGTGCGCTTCCGGATTTCCCCAGATGCTAAGCCATTAAAGTAGGGGTTCCAACTTAGTCCTCTCTCCCAAAGGAGTCAGATCAACCTCTTAATGGCACATAAAAGCTTGGGTAGATTGGGGCACTTCCAAACGTCTCCGTAGAAATGTATTCTCGACCGGCTGCAATGACCCGGCACCTTTATATCACAGCAAGACCCCAGCTACTGCATACCTGTGGTTTCAATTTTATATACATGTTTCAGGTGCTCGTCAGTATTTGTTTGTACTTTAGAAGCATAGGGCTTTTAAGGTTCTGCAGCAACCCTACTAAGCCACCCAACCCTATGTACTCTGTCTCGTACCAACGATTTTTGTGTGATGCGGCCTTTGCCATTGTATCCATGAGCTAAGCTGACTGCAGAAGCTCGGTGTTGGTGACCGAGCAGCACCCCAACAGCAAGGTGGAACTGGGCAGGGTAGAACTGGGATAGAAAACAGGCTCGGGCACAAAAATAAAAGTGGCGCCCATTAGTGAATTAGATAGCTAAAAAGAGCCCCTTTTTTACAAATTGGGCAATTTTGAACTTGTGAAGGCACATTACATATGTGTTTTGCTAAGTATGGAAGACTGCATGGATTGGAGGTTGATGCAGGCAATGTTTGTTTTAATATCAGGGAGGTAAAGAATAAAAAGAACAGCCCAACAGACCATATAAAAGGCACAACAGCCAAAAAACCGGCCTACACACTGATCTGTCAGACCAGCCCTTCGGGCACTGCCTGTTTACTCTGTAGAGCAGGCCGCCCCTGCTCACCAGTGAAAAGAGGTATAGGGGGAATACTTTGCTTTCTGGTGTTTGTCATTAACAGGGGATGGGGAACTGCTGTTGAGAGGTGAAAAACCGCCCACCAAACTGTGAGGCTCTTTGCTGTAATGTGAACGGTTTCCTGCTGCTGCAAAGAAACACTCAAAAATGTTTCCCTTTATTCATTTATTTTAAAGAAAAAATAGTGAGCATTGTATTATGCGAAACACGTGAGGTTTTTCACAAAACGATTTGTGAAGTTGAAAGTAGAGGGACTGTGCAAGTTCCCTCACCCCTACAATATATCAGAAGTGGGCAAGCCAGAGAATTCATGGGGGAGCTGTGCCAGGGGTCTGGCTTTGCAGTAAGAGCCAAAGCACAATCTGAGGCCAGCTACAAATCACTGAATTTTGTGAGTCATAAAAAGGGCACAGGTCGTGCCAAAGATAGCTTTATTGTCCATTATCTACCCCTCCCACCAACTTTCCTATCGCCCTATTGCCTTACTCCTCCTTCCTACTCCCTTCACTACATTGCTTTTGCTTCTGAACTCCACCCCCACACTTTTTACCTTTTTGGCTCATCGGTGAAACTTTCATCCGCATTGTGTAGAGATTAGCGTACAGCTTCCAGGAGCTAAAGTCTGAGTCATACTCACTCACCTTCACCCCATTCCTCTGCTCCATATCTCTCTTCTTCACTACTATTCACTTCCCTCTCAATCATCACAGTCATGTCAGGCGTGGCTCCAACCCCGTTGGAGGCTTTCCACTTAACCCAGACAGTGCTTTTCTGTGACATCCAAATCACACTTCCATAGCACAATGGCCAGATTTGTATTCCTAATGAATACACAACCTGAGCTATGAGAAGCATTAAAAATGCTGGAGGTGATGAACGCAAACAGAGCCATACCAAGAGTAAAGGGTACACGTAAGAGGATACTAGAAACTAAAATGCACACATAAAAAAGCACTATCCTGCAGCATTGAGTCGCTGGGATTGAACCTGGTTTTCCAGTTTCAGGGATGGCAGGTCTGGTCATTAGGACATCTCCTCCGCTATTTTCTGGGCAAAAGGACTAAAAGAAACGTTAAACTTTGCACGCGGCCACTTCACTCATAATTGAAATGCTGGACGCTTGGAATTGTTAGGTCTCGCCTACGCAGCGCGCATGGACAGCATAGGAAAGAGACCTTTAGTAATCGGCACAGCTTTCCCAGCAAAAATGTGCACGCATTGCATTGCTTCCAATGGCAACGCGTGCACGTCTGGTGATTCACTTGCGGGAGCGAGCAGCTGGCGCCATGTGTTATCAATTAGCGCACCTTGCTGTTCACTCCCACAAGGGAATCTCACAGGCCCCCTCCTCTCTCCCCTCCCCCTGCTGCTGCGCGCGGCGCGCGTGCTTGTGCTTGTTCCATCTGTGAAGGGAATTCGGAAAAGTCAACCAGGCCAGCACCGGTACTACCCATCAATGCAGACCAGGTATATGGGTTATAACCAAGTATGAAATGCAAACCTCTGTGGATTACACAAAATAAAGCATACAACAACACGGGCCTTCTGTGTTGTGAAGTTACAGAACTTTGAACTTTATGTCATATTAAACTTCTACTATAGTCTGTTTAAACAGTTTTCCAGAAGACTTCTCAAACAGAACATTTATATTTGGTGTAGGGTTTACATCCAATGTCCTACTCTGGACAATCGTTTGGGAACATTAGCCCTAGCAGGGCTTGGATAATATGTGCTGCCAAACCTCCCTCACCCCCAAAGACATGTCCGGTTATTAAAACGGGATCCAAAGACACTAGAAGTCACCCACCCTCCGTTAACACTCAAAAAGATGAGATGCTTAACCTCCTAGGCTTACTCCCCAATTTCTCCCGGGGGGGGGGGGGGGCAGAACTATTACGAGTACGTAAGTATGCGCAAACACAAACTCCACCAAAACTGTCATCAGCAAATTTTATTAATGCTGCCCCAGAGAGCTGCAACGTCAACCGCACGTGCCCACTGATTTGTATTAGTCCGTTTACATGTTATTCAGCCCCTAATTTTTCTGAGACAGCTGTCAACAATTTGTATAAATCTACCTCGACAAGCTATGGAGAACCCCATGTGCGATAAGCCCCTCAACTCAGGACGGTGAAGAGATTGATCCGTACGCGTAAAGTCACTGAGATCTACCTTCAATAAATCATTTCGATCACCAGGACTACCTCAGTTTTCCGCAACGTCGACCTCAAAATACTCGCACTTTCCGGGTCTCAGAGAGGTACTCGCTACCTCAATCACTTTAGCGCTTCACTTATACTGCTTCGACCAGAAATGCTAGGGTGCGCCACAGTCTAAATCGCAGGATGTGACAATTTTTGGGCCAATCATTGCCAAAGCCGGGTACACTGATGGCCAATCAGTAACTAGGAGTGGGAGTGACATGTTGGCTACGTCTCCGCTGCCCCGAAACTAGCCAATACATTTAAGGCACTGTGATACCGGTTGTAAACCAACCAGAAATTAGAAGAGAAAGCAGTCATCCCATTTGAAGACAATAGAAAAGTTCTGGTTGGGTACCATTTTTTGGGACTGCCTTAAAATACAGTGGGAGTCATACGGACGTAGTGAGATCACCCTGCCTCCTGTTTTCCAAACTTGTCTGTGTACAAAGTCCTTGGCGGACAAACTTTGAGCTCATGGCAGCCAACCAGAGCACGAGGCCAGTGAAATGGGAGGGTGGCGGAAAGGAAATACCTGTGCCTAGCCCGTCCCCCAGATTACGTCTAGCTGTCTGGGAACAGGCTAATTTAGAACCTACCTGGGTAGAGGCAGACGCAGTGCAATAGTGGGGTAAGAGTACCGTGTCTTAATGGGTTCCAAGGTTTGGTAGTGGAGCATCCTAGTGAGGCTTGGTGATATTTAAAAAACTATATCTCACTGCACGTTAAGGCCCGGGTTACAACGAACAAGGAGAAAGCGAACATAAACTAATAGTTGTGCAGTGAGAGCGCATGTCTTTGTAGAGGTCTCACTTTTTATAGTTCTATGATAGAGTAGTTCCTCTACTCCATGGGTACTCACAAACTTTCTCTCGGGGGCCAAATTTACAGTGTGGTTTATGGCTGAGGGCCGCACCGGTGGGAGCGGGGGCAGTAGGGTGAGGTGGCGGGGCTAGAGCAAAAAAAAACTATGCCCATGAGGTTGAACACAGGCCCCTGCAGCGGACTCCTTCGTCCACTGAGCCACCAGACCCGGCATACACACATCTCTCTCTCTATTTATCCATCTCTCTCTCTCTCTCTGTCTCCCTCCCTCTCTATATCTCTCCCTCCTTCTCTCTATCTCTCCCTCCCTCTCTCTCTCCGTCTCCTTCCCTCTCTCTATCACTCTCTCTCTCTCCCTCTCTCCCTCTCTCTCTCTGTCTCCCTGTCTCCCTCTGTCTCACTCACTCTGCTTGTCTCCCTCACTTTCTCTGTCTCCATCCCTCTCTCTCTCTGTCTCCCTCTCTCTGTCTCCCTCCCTCTCTCTCCCTCTGTCTCCCTCCCTCTGTCTCCCTCTGTCTGTCTATGTCTCCCTCCCACTGTCTCACTCTGTCTCACTCACTCTGCTTGTCTCCCCCTCTCTCTCTCTCTCTCCCTCCCTCTCTCTCTCTCTCTCTCTCTCTGTCTCCCTCCCTCTCTCTCCCTCTGTCTCCCTCCCTCTGTCTCCCTCTGTCTCACTCCCTCTGACTGTCACCCTCCTCCCTCTGTCTCCCGCTGTCTGTCTCCCTCCCTCTGTCTGTCTCCCTCTCTCTGTCTCCCTCCCTCTCTCTCCCTCTGTCTCCCTCCCTCTTTCTCCCTCTGTCTGTCTCCCTCCCTCTGTCTGTCGCCCTCCTCCCTCTCTCTCCCTCCCTCTCTCTATCTCTCCCTCCGTCTCTCTCTCCATCTCCCTCCCTCTATCACTCTCTCTCCCTCTCTCCCTCCCTCTCTCTCTCTGTCTTCCTCTGTCTCCCTCTGTCTCATTCACTCTGCTTGCCTCCCTCTCTCTCTCTCTGTCTCTTTCACTCTCTCTGTCTCCCTTCCCCTCTCTCTCTCTGTCTCCCTCCCTCTCTCTGTCTCTCCCTCTCTCTCCCTCTGTCTCCCTCCCTCTGTTTCCCTCCCTCTATCTCCCTCCCTCTGTCTGTGTCTTTCTGTCTCCCTCTGTCTGTCTCCCTCCGTCTGTCTCCTTCCGTCTGTCTCCCTCTGTCTGTCTCTGTCTCCCTCTGTCTGTCTCCCTCCATCTCACTCTAACTGTCTCCCTCCCTCTGTCTGTCGCCCTCCTCCCTCTGTCTCCCTCTGTCTGTCTCCCTCCCTCTGTCAGTCTCCCTCTGTCCGTCCCCCTCTGTCTCCCTCCCTCTGTCTGTCTCCCTCTGTCTGTCTCCCTCCCTCTGTCTGTCGCCCTCCTCCCTCTCTCTATCTCTCCCTCCCTCTCTCTATCTCTCCCTCTCTCTCTCGCTCTGTCTCCCTCCCTCTCTCTGTCTCCCTCCCTCTCTCTGTCTCCCTCTCTCTGTCTCCCCCTCTCTCTCCCTCTGTCTCCCTCCCTCTGTCTCCCTCTGTCTGTCTCCCTCCCTCTGTCTCCCTCCATCTGGCTCCCTCTGTCTGTCTCCCTCCTTCACCCTCTATCTGTCTCCCTCCCTCTGTCTGTCGCCCTCCTCCCTCTGTCTCCCACAGTCTGTCTCCCTCCCTTTGTCAGTCTCCCTCTGTCCGTCCCCCTCTGTCTCCCTCTCTCTGTCTCCCTCTCTCTGTTTCCCTCTCTCTGTCTCCCTCCCTCTGTCTCCCTCCCTCTGTCTCCCTCCCTCTGTCTGTCTCCCTTCCTCTGTCTGTCGCCCTCCTCCCTCTCTCTATCTCTCCCCCTCTCTCTGTCTCTCCCTCCCTCTCTCTTTCCGTCTCCCTCCCTCTCTCTATCACTCTCTCTCTCCCTCCCTCTCTCTCTCTGTCTCCCTCTGTCTCCCTCTGTCTCACTCACTCTGCTTGTCTCCCTCTCTCTCTCTCTCTGTCTCCCTCCCTCTCTCTCTCTCTCTCTCTGTCTCCCTCTCTCTGTCTCCCCCTCTCTCTCCCTCTGTCTCCCTCCCTCTATCTCCCTCCCTCTATCTCCGTCTGTCTGTCTCTGTCTGTCTCCCTCTGTCTGTCTCCCTCCCTCTGTCTCCCTCTGTCTGTCTCTGTCTCCCTCTGTGTCTCCCTCCATCTCCCTCTATCTGTCTCCCTCCCTCTGTCTGTCACCCTCCTCCCTCTGTCTCCCTCTGTCTCCCTCCCTCTGTCAGTCTCCCTCTGTCCGTCCCCCTCTGTCTCCCTCTCTCTGTCTCCCTCTGTTTCCATCTCTCTGTCTCCCTCCCTCTGTCTGTCTCCCTCGGTCTGTCTCCATCTGTCTGTGTCCCTCTCTCTCTGTCTCCCTCTCTGTCTCCCTCCCTCTCTCTGTCTCCCCTCTCTGTCTCCCTCCCTCTCTCTGTCTCCCTCTCTCCCTGTCCCCCTCTCTCTCTGTCTCCCTCCCTCTGTCTGTCTCTGTCTCCCTCCCTGTCTCCCTCCCTCCATCTCCCTCTCTCTGTCCCCATCTGTCTCCCTCTGTCTGTCTCCCTCTGTCACCTCACCCGCTGCTCTCACTCCCTGCTGCCCTCCGTCACCTCACCCGCTGCTCTCACATCCTGCTGTCCTCGTCACCCTCTGTCACCTCACCCCGCATGTGTCACCCCGTGCTGAGACTGCTTCACGGGCACACACACAGCCGCACCCGAGTACTTCACAGGTCTTTAAAAGACCATTCACTTGTTAATGAGGCTTTGTTGTATTTCACCTCTTCTTAGCGCCCCTGCATCTCCACTCAATCAGAGGGGAGATGCAGGGGTGCTAAGAAGAGGTGAAATACAACAAAGCCTCATTAACAAGTGAATGGTCTTTAAAAGAATTGCCCGGCCCCCATAGCTCCGCGCTGCTGCAACCGGCAGTGTTTGCTGACACTCTTTAAAAAAAAAAAAAAGCACAGGTACGATGTCTGCAAGGTCCGCGGGCCTCCAAGGAAGGCTTGCCGGGCCGCTGGCGGCCCGCGGGCCATACTATGAGTACCCGTTCTCTACTCCATGACTTTTCTTTTAATTCTAGGACTTGTCCTGGTTTTATAGCTGGTGAGCGAGAACTACAAATCCCAGCGTGCAATGGAAGAAACCTGGACCGAGTGAGTTGCTTGCGCACGGAACTGTTTAACTGGACACCCCTGCCTGTTGCTCATTATTAAGGCCATATATGAGGATAGTATAGGATTGCCGCGTATGCCGTTTTAGAGGTGGATGAATGAGATGAAGGTGTTGCCAGGAAGGCTTTGATTAATATAGGAGTTCCGACTATGGATGGTTTGGGGTGGCTAGCTGGGGAATGGTCTTGGAGTGCTGGGGATGATGCGGTAGCAGGGGATGATAACATAAGTGTGTGTGGGGTTGTGGTGGTGTGTGGATGTTGGTGGACGATTAGAGGGTGTGTTGATATTGTAGGAGCCACGTAGATGCATGGTTTTGGGCAGCCTTTTTTCATTACACTAAATGTGAAATTTTCACCATTCTGCACAGTGTAAAATATTGTGTGAATTTTTTGCACAAGAGAATCTATTTTGAATAAAAAAATGTTTCACAGCGCAACATTTTCTCCTTGAACAAGACATTGAATCCTTGAATAAGTCTTCTGCCGGTATCTCGTTTGACTTCTGTGCAAGATATTCCTTAATGAAGAAAGGTTACTCAAGATATGGCAGAACCTATTTTAAGTATTTTCATGAAAAACAAGCATTGGTATAGCCAATAGGTCTTGCCTTTGGGACCTTATAAGTGTTTAGCCATACAACAGTTGATGTTGTTGCACTCAGGATATTGTGTTGCATAACTAAATACTTAGAAGGTCCCAAAAGCGAGACCTATTGGCTATGCCAATGCTTGTTTTGTAAGTTATTGGCAGCAGCTTTATTAAACATTGCACAAAGCCACCCTGCTGCACTTTATTTGAGGGGGGGTCATAAATCAACCTGCACATCCATAATTTGACATCATAAACAATGATTACCGCCGAGCAGGCCATAACTCACAGACTGCTTGACACCAGGTTATAAATCAAATCAAATCAAATCGTAAATCAAACATTATGTCATAAATAGAGTCATAAAACAAAGACCATTATCAAGTCATAAATCAAATGTACAGACACCTTTAAGGTATATCATGAAAAGTCCTTTTGCCATGCACAGTCCGGTGTAAATCTCCTGTCACTTTTAAGCCCCTTGAGCTGGAGCTTCACAGAGTATGTGGGTTAGGGGTATTCCACCATCTCTGTTTAGGCCCAACTCACTACCATACTCATTTGGTGTGTTCCACCGACCGGTGGGCCTGGGCTGCGAGTGCCGTGTTCTGAGACCCCTCCCCTCTCTGACCGCCTTACCCTGCTGTGAGGCATCCCAAGGTAAGCACGAGGTCTGCCACTCTGTTGGTGGCCGTTCAAACTCTTAAGCTCCATTCAAACGACTTTTTTTCATCGTGTCTCCTTTCCCAACTTTGCTGCAACAGTCGTTTGTGGTTTTCCTGATGTGGTTGGGTGGGTTTTGTTGATCCTGGAGCCCCGACCCCAGCAGCACGAACAGTGACTGGGTACAGGCGCCTCACCTTTTAATAGGGCCTTGAATCCCTGCGTGCACATTTCAAACCCCGCATGCCCCCCCGCATGCCCCCCCCATTGACCAGCGGCTTTCGCACCACTCTTTTCCCTTTTGGATCTCTTTTCCCCCCCACACTCCTCCCCATTTGGTCCTAGGGGGCAGGAGTGTGATTTCTTGCCTTTTGTTGTGTCCCTTCCCAGTACCACAGTTCCTGGGCCTTTGGCGCAGTTCATCGCACCAGCCCCTCTAGCCCCCTACGGGTGCTGGCCTCTGCTATAACGTTGCAATCACGAGAATCCAGAACAGGTAGCAGACTGGTGAGCCCAGAAAAGCCCTCGTCTCTCCGCCCTACTTCAGACACCAGGAACAAAAGAGTAGCCTCTGGGGCTTTTACATATCCTTGCAGATGATAAGATTGGAGCCAGCTGTTACTGGCTTTAGTTTCTTTATGTTGTCTGTTGCAGTGATGCTTAACTGTTTTGGGAAATTTGGCAAAATCACCTCACCAAGCACTACAGAGGGCCTCTTCCAATGACAACACTTCTCTCTGTAAACGTGACTGGTCAGAGGTGCCTCCTCCCCATCCATATTATCTTAATGCAAAGATCCCATGAAGCTGGCCAGACATGCCCACGCTGCTGGGAGCCCCTCCTATGCTACACAGGAAGCGCTTGGAGGATGTCTGTAAATCTGTCTGTTGCGGCTGGCATGGTCCAAGGGTGGGAGGGCAGGTGCGGGTGTCGCGCGGGGGGAGTGTGGGTACCCGGGGGGGAGTGCGCATAGTAAAAAAATGAAAAACTTACCTTGCCTCCGGGTCCCATGTCGCTGCTCCTGCTCTCCTGGAACTTGAGGAACAGGAAGCAGGCCCCACTGGATAATCACAACTTTGCAATGCAGTGTTGTGATTGGTAAGCACCCAAGCGCCCTGACCAATCACAACTCTACAGTGTAGTGTTGTGATTGGTCTGAGCGTCCTGGTTGGACACTCAGCCAGGGAATGGGGGCCTGAGCGTGTTCTCCATGTAAGCTGTAATGCAGCCTGCATGGAGAATGGGGAAAGTACTCATGACTGGTTTGTGTGGTCCGAGAGGGCGGACCAAACAGTAATTACGCACTTTATAATGAGCAAACCACTCCTCCCCTGCCCTGCTCTGTGAGCAGATCAACCCCGCCCACTCGCCTGCAAACAGGCAGGAAACATAAAATGATAATAACTACAAGTTATTATCATTTTATGTTTCTGCCTCGCACTGCTTGAAAGCAGTGGGGCAACGCTTCTCCTCCATAGCGGAGGAGCCACCACTGCTGTAAATGATGGTGTAAGAGCACACCTGAGTGGTGGCAGCTACATCAGTGCTCGACTCGCCTTGGTTCGGGCTTGAGAGTCCTACAGGGCGCTGAGCCAGAGCCTGGCATCTGGCTCAAACCTGGCTTGAGCTTTCAGTGGTGCACCCACCATACACTATACCTGAGCAGGAGGGTACGGTAAAATGATGTTCAGATCCCACATTTAATATATTGCATATCCTTGTGGTTGTGACTACTCACAAGTGAAAGTACCCTTTCATCTACACAACTTTACAACATGAGACACAAAAATCTTCATACTTGTGCAACCAAACCTTTCATTGAAAACTAAAAACAGTTGCTCCTGGTTTGTGAGTGCTTGTTAAGGAACGGCCTTACATCAACCATTTATCCATATAGCAACTTAAGTCATGCATATGCAGTTTTAGAAAAAATCAAATGGGGAGCAGGAGCCACTAGAAGCAAGCATTGAAATTAAATGAAATACCAGCATTTGTAAAGCACACAGCTACCTCCGGAGAGGTGTCCCGGTGATGGGGGCCATCGTGAAGATTAAGCGAGCTATTGTCACATGGTGCTGGGCTAACCTGCCGCTGGTGAACCGTGAACCCCGTGGTCTGGAGTCAGGCACCCTGGCTGCTGCGCCACACCTCTTCCAAAGCTGGGCAAAGCTGATAGGTCTTGTTGTGTTTATACGTGTCAACCGATTGGGTTTGCTTATGCTTGTTTGTAACGCATGGTCTAAAAGAAAAAAAAGAGGAAAAGTAAACATTTACTTTTCAGACCGGTTTTATATGGTCCATTTAAAAGTCTTTCACAAACAGACAGCTAAAAGCTCTCTGCTAGTCAAGACCTAAAAGGAAGATGTATTTTAAAGATGTAAAGAGAACTGTTGATGGACAGAATGCAGAACAATGTCATACATTCACCCCAGTACAGAGATCTGGGCCTAAATCCATCTTTTTTTGCGCACCCCTTTGGCATCGCTATTTTAAAGATGTGTGCAGCGCATTATAACCATCGCCTGTATCTTCTGTATTTAGGAGTCATGCAGAGCTCATTGCGCAACACAAGTGGATAAGGGTTGAGAGGGGCTTATTTCCCGCACGGGGCGTAGTTGGACCAAAGCAAATCGCATCAAACCCTCATATTTTATTTTATCACACCCTCAGACTAAATCGGTCCTAACTCATGAAGACTCAACACGAATCAGGGTTTACAGATTGCATGGCCAACCTTTACTTATATGTTGAGAAAGTACTAACAATCTTTGGTCACTTTGTTTACTGATGCGTTACCCAGCTGCACCACTAGATGGCGGAATTTAGCTACTTTTCGAAGTTAGCACTATAATTGCTTTGAGCAATCTGGTTGAGATCGGGGTCTCGCTTACATTGTTGTGGCTTAATTTCCCCACTACCAAAGAGATAGTGACGGTGATACCTTGACCTGGGAGATCATAATCTCGTTCGATTTAGCGGTTTGATTATGAGTGTAGGCTAGCGTTTTCCTTACACAGAGCGGGCAGCGAGAGTCAAACGCCGTTGACTCGAAGAATCTCACACACGCACCCCCCCTCCCACCCCTTCTCTCTCTCTCTCTCTCCCCCCAAATCTCACAACACAAGGAAGCGAGGAGACCGCACTCAGTCGGAAGGTAAACTCGGTTGGTTTATTTTACCGAGAAACAAAACGGAACATATATATACATTTCAGGAGTCTGCCTATGATGACGCGGTGCGCTTGCCCTTTGTCGTCGGTGCCAGCCGTGGCTGCAGGAGCCACAACATTCCATTGAATCCTAATCCACAGGGAAAGAAGGGGGCACACCAATTCTATCCACGGGTGATTTACATAGGAAATCTGAAAATTCTATTTTGAATAACTTTGGCGCCGGTTTACTTATCTTTGTGAAATTTTCAAAACTAATGGGGTGCTCCGCTCAGCTCCTACCCTGAAAGTCTCGGGGTGATTCGTCAAGTGGGGGCTGAGAAAAAAGGGGGGTCCTAAAACGCGTTTTCCCCATGCATTTTCCCATAGGACCTTTAGTCGAAGGTACAGCCCGAACGGCTGAACAGAATTACTTGAAATTTGGCAAAGAGGTAGTCCTCAGGTCAGGCATGTGCCTTTTGCATATATGGTGTCAATCTGTTCAGTAGTTCCTGAGAAAATTGCAGTTAAAAGTACATAAATATCTATATGCGCGCACGGTGCGCACACGGTGCTCGCACGGGGCGCGCACCAAATGTCCGCGAGCGTAATTCTGATTGGTGGTTAGATGTCAGTCAACATTCTAATCGGTCGAAATCAGGAAGTGTCGGACGCCATTTTGTGTGTGACAGTGAAAAAGAAAGGTGGAGAACGTGAAAAGGGGGCAGGGTAGAGAGTTCCTGACCCCCTAGCCTTTGTCAGGGGGTCCCTGAAGGACCCCGAAGGGTGAAAAAAACATTTTATTTTTTTTCAAAAATCGCGGGGTGCGCGCACGGTGAAAAACCCTTAAAAAAAAAAAAAACATTTTAAACTGTTTATAAGTTTATAGAAGATATTAACTATGCTGTTCAACTTTATCCAAATTAAAAAAAAAAGAGCTGAGCCATTCCATATTACAGGATACAGTCAATCTATAACTATATACATAGGTAGTTTATTGTGAAATAAATATATAAAAAATATAATAATACATACATAAATTAGCATTTAAAAAACCTTACAAATTCACTAAAAAAGCCATAGGTTTCACACACGTTATAGTTATAAATTAGCATTTAAAAAACCTTGCAAATTCACCGCAATCCACTGCTGATGACGTCACATATTACATCACTGTATTCACTAAGATACTGTTAATAAGTCAGTTATACAATTAATTTTACAAAAAAAAAACATCCATTTAGACACTTATTTACCAATTTTATTCTTCCATTAACCTTTAGATATACATATATAAAAAAGTTTTATTTTTCAGAACGACACATATTCACTGGATGATGTCATCAGTGATGTCATCAGTGATGTCATTTGAGATGTCATCAGTGATGTCATGAGTGATGTCACTGACCATGTCATGAGTGATGTAATATGTGACGTCATCAGCAGTGGATTGCGGTCGCGCGAGTTATAGTTAGCTGAACTAACTATAACGGGGGAATTTGAATGGTTTTTTACGAGTGAAATGTCCAGCTAACTATAACATGTGTGAAACCTATGGTTTTTTCAGTGAATTTGCAAGGTTTCTTAAATGCTAATTCCTAACTATAACGTGTGTGAAACCTATGGTTTTTTAAGTGAATATATATATATATATATATATATATATATATATATATATATATATATATATATATATATATATATATATATATATATATTATCTACTGGCGGTCGCCAGTAGATAGTTATAGTTAGGACCGTGTTTCCATAGGAAATCTGAAAATTCTATTTTGAATAACTGTGGCGCCGGTCGACGAATCCTCGCGAAATTTTCAAAACTAATGGGGCGCTACGCTCCGCTCCTACCCTGAAAGTCTCGGGGTGATTCGTCAAGCGGGGGCCGAGAAAAAAGGGGGGTCCCAAAACGCGTTTTCCCCATGCATTTTCCCATAGGACCGTTAGTCGAAGGTACAGCCCGAACGGCTGAACAGAATTACTTGAAATTTGGCAGAGAGGTAGTCCTCAGGTCAGGGAAGTGCCTTTTGCGTATATGGAGTCAATCTGTTCAGTAGTTCCTGAGAAAATTGCATTTAAAAGCACATACATATCTATAGTCGTGCACCGTGCGCGCACCGTGTGCGCACCGTGCGCGCACCCTAACGTGCGCGAGCGTAATTCTGATTGGTAGTTACATGTCAGTCAACGTTCGAATCGGTCGAAATCAGGAAGTGTCGGCCGCCATTTTGTTTGTTGTGGGTGCAAGAGTGAAAAAGAGAGGTGGCGAACGTGAAAAGGGCGCAGGGTAGAGAGTTCCTGACCCCCTAGCCTTTGTCAGGGGGTCCCTAAAGGACCCCGAAGGGTGAAAAAACATTTTGTTCTTTTTTTAAAAAAATCGCGGGGTGCGCGCACGGTACGCGCACTGTGCGCACTGCGTAAAAAAACAATGAAATTCCCCCGTTATAGTTAGGTCAGATAACTATAACTCGCGCGACCGCCACTCTATCACAAGGATGATGTCATCAGTGATGTCATGTGTGATGCCACTGACCATGTCATGAGTGATGAAATATGTGACGTCATGAGCACTGGATTGCGGGCGCGCGAGTTATAGTTATCTGACCTAACTATAACGGGGGAATTTCATTGGTTTTTACGAATGAAATGTCCACCTAACTATAACATGTGTGAAACCTATGGTTTTTTAAGTGAATTTGCAAGGTTTTTTAAATGCTAATTCCTAACTATAACGTGCGTGAAACCTATGGTTTGTTACACATAGATATATGTGCGTGTGTTTGTGTATATATATATATTTCTATGATATATATTGTAGTGCCCAGATTTTGACAACGGTCAAGGTATACATCCATTATACATTCAACGTGTCCGGTTTTGGCGTAGCCTTAATACTAATCCTGCAAATGAGAATTGAAAGGGACGGTCACTGTTTTCACAGGTGCCTCTACAAAGTTTAAAATAACTTCTGTAATTCATCTTTTTCTTTTAGGCAGCACAGGAGGAGGTAAAAAGTAAACATAGCATTGTAAATGTGTGCCTATATGTAGGCTACATTTACATAACATTAGCTATGGCGGGATCTCAGAACCTCCACCTTGAGTACCTCTTCCCTCCTCCCCACTCGGTTCTCCCTCTGCTGGGCGTATGACACTGACGACCGCCTATGCTGCCTGAAGCAAACAGATGAATCACACAAGTTACTTCACTCTAGGGGTGCCAGGGCATACTTTTCAATTCGCTTTTGCAGGATGAGTTGCCATTTGTCCCAAAATCCGGGTCATGTATTCAAAATTATGAAAAACATAGGTACGGCGGTACAGTCGCTGGAAAACTGGGACTGTCTGGGGAAATCCAGGACGCTTGGTCACCCTAAAATATTTATATCTATATATACACACATTACACAAGGCATTATTTTTTTAGGCATAGGGAGATTAAGAGCCTGATATAAGGTTTGATGGACAGAGTAAAGGCAGACAGGGTGGAGGAAGACTTTACATCCACCACTCTGCCTTTTCTCCACCCACTATATTGATAGATGTCCATGCGCAAAGCTGGCATCTCTACATTAGCAGTAACTGCCATCACAGTGGTTCTTGTCAATGTTGGACAAGTTTGACCGACAGCACCGTTAAACATGACGGCCGGACATTAAACTTTTACAAAGTTTTACATTTTTGAAAAACAAACTCCCAAAGCAGGAGTTTGTTTTTGAAAAATGTAAAACTAATAGACTTCACACATGTAAGGTTTTTCCCATGGTGTCAGGAGGGTCATTATTTTATTTTTACTTTCCCTCGTCACTTAGTTTTAGCTGGTGGTGACGGACAACAAAGAAAACAAGCATTTGCAATGTAATAGGTCTTGCATTTGCGAGAGTTTAAGCTATTGGCATTGTAAATGACAATGCCTTTTATTTATCTGGTTTGATAATTAACATAAATAAAAGACATTGTCATTTACAATGCCAATAGCTGAAACTTCTGTAAATGCGAGACATATTTAATTTCAAAGAAGCGGCCGCCAATGTCCCCGGATGCTAGGAAAGTGAAAGCGCTCATGATGCGCTGAATGTTGCAGGAAAGCATGTCATGCCTGCTGTAGGATAAGTTCATTAAGGAAAAGAGTGCTTACAGACTAAATAAGATATACTGTGTACTAACAGAAGTAAAGGGTCAGTCCTCATGGGAGGTTACAGATGAAGACAAGGCGACACTAAGGAGGGACTAACTAGCCTATTAACCTCTTCGCTGCGGCGCAAATTCCGCCGCAGCGCTGCCGCAGTGCTGGACATTCCATTTGTGGGCGTGGTCATGACGTCTCCCGGCCGTCATCCGCACACGCCCATTGTGACTCATGACGGCCGGGAGACGTCATGACCATGGAAGAGGTTAATGAATCGGAAGCCAGCATTTACAAAGGACAATGACACAAGCCAAAGACAAATATGGGCGGAGAGTGGGTGGAGCTTCAACTCCATACTCGAATACAGCATGCCTCGCAGAGCATGCGCTGCCCAGGTTCCACCTAAAAGCCATCTAACTGCCCATTCTAAATTGGGCAAACAGTAGGATGTTTTACCTCCGGCAGCACGTACTCCATCAAGCCATTAAAGGAGTATGTCAGCAGTGGAGCAGGCTCTGTCATCGACATACTGTTGGTATGAGCAACCCTAAATCAGGTGGGAAGACCGAGAGTTTGCAACAGAGTACCCTCTCTACCCAACTCTAAATCGGGCCTTAAGTGATTTGCCAGAAACACCGGATGTTGAGCCGAAGCCATGACATGAACCTGGTTCCACACTTCCAAAGGTGACGGCTCTGGCCATTAGGTCACATCTCCTCCCTTAACTCATAGTTAACTGCAGTGCAAGCCTCCTTACCTCTCACGCAAAAGTACAGCATAGGCACATTTTCTGGCTTTTCACATGTGACTTTTGAAGGGCCCGTGCTGCGCCCCCTCGCCAACAATGACCTGGCCTTACCCCTGCACTGCTTTCTAGCAGTTCAGTCTGTTGCTAGGTCCCAGCTTAGGTAGTAGGACTCTGATACTTTCATTAACACACTAACGTCAGTGGAGCGCAAGCCGGCAAATTAATAGGAAGAGCCAAGCAAGAGGTTTTGGCTTGGCAATAAAAACCCTAACACAAGCCATGCTGGCTGAAATTAGCCAATATATTTGCCATATAAATTGTGCATCAAAGGCCTTGTAAAAATAATAATGACTTAGGGGTTTATTTACAAAGAATTGGCATAGGGCAGCACGACAACTCATTTTGTTGTGCTGCCCTGCGCCAATTCGAAAAGGCAGGAATAGTCCGTATTAACAAGATACCGTGCATTCCTGTCCTTTCAGCCAGCGCTGGTGCATAATTTGTAGTCGTGCGCCAACGCAGGCACCCTTGCAACACGGTGCAAGGATGTCTGTGTTGCTGGCATGATTGTTCTTTTGCAGAAAGGGCCCCCCTTGCTGCACAAAAACAATAATTGAAGGTGTTTTCCTCTTTCTATGTGTGCTGCACATTGCAGCACACATGGAAAGAGAAAAAAACGGGGAGAAATAATGTTAGTTCTCCTTGTTACACCACCCTGGAGAGGTGCACCGTTTTAACGCATTCCCAGATTTAGGCCATGTTGTAAATCTGGGAATGTGTTCAAACCTATAAGCGTTGCATGGGAACACCCACTGCAACGTCCATGGCACGCCTCCTCGACACAGTGTAAGGCAACTCAGAGATTTGCGCTGCATTGCCTCACTCCATATCTACAGTCGCTGAAAAGCTACACAGGGTGGCTTTAAGTGGCCTTGTAGATATTGCTAAGCCCTGTGTGCCACCGGAACGTAACAAAAAGTGACATTCCGGCAGCGCACAGGGTTTGCAAATAAGCTCCTCAAAATAAAAAAAAATAAGTACATCTTTAATTTGTTGGAGCATTTCACCTCAGTACTCAAGACTGTATCACTGCATTGCATGCCATTTATTTGAAGTGATAGTTTTAAAAGATTAACTTAGAAACTTTTATGCTACTCCCTCACCACCCTGATGACGACACCTTTAGTCATCCTGAGGACAAGTCCATTGTCATGTGTATCCTATGGGGGCATAGGTTGTTGTTACAGATGGATCAACATTAACGCCTAGTAAAAACATTATCGAGAGGTCTTTGTAGAGCGCACATCCGTAACTGATGTATTTTAAGGTTCTCTAAAATGTAGTGATAAAGGAAGAATTAGGCACAGTGAAATAAGTGAATTGCCTAGTGTCACACAATTTAGTCAAGTGAGAAAGCCAGGATTGATTCCATGTTTCTTGGCTTCATGAGTGGTGTAGCAAGGGAGCCAAGGACCCTAAGGCAAGAAAGGCAATAGCCCCCATCCACTGTTTTTCTAGTAAAAAGCAGACACTGATCCAGGCGAGGTGAACCCGTCACTCCCCTGGGCCCTCGTGCCACTGCACTATTGCCTGCTTAGCCTCTGGGTTTCATGTTGTGCAACTTAGCCACTAGATATATATCTCTTTTACTCTCCCATTTTGGTGGAGGGAGGGGCGGAGGTGGGAGGAAGATAGCAGAAACCATGTGAAGGCTCAGCTTATTTTTAGCTTGAGGGTCTAAGGGAACCCCCAGCTGATCCAGAGCCAGGTACATTGCTTGAGGCTTCAGTGGCCGGCTCACCTCTGCAGCAACATAGTCTTGTTTATTTGCATTCAATATGACTTATTTTATATTTTTTTAAATCATCAGGTTGGCTTGCATAACATTTTTTCAATGCTTAATTGCATTCCGGTGGTTTCTCTAGTTTACTAGAGCTTCCGTACAATAGTTTGACAGCATTCAGGTGATGTTTATCACAAATGAGACCAGCAAAGGTCCTAGGACTGCTACTTCCTGCATAAGCCTCTGTCGCCTCTGATCTGTTCAGCTTGAACCAATTGGAAGCGTGGAAACACGAAGTTAAAAAAGGGAAGGCATGAAATAAAGTAGCAAGTGTTTCTTAGACCCTCATGCAAACAAGGCAAATACCCACCTGTCCTCACACCATTTACCCCAGTGCTGCTACCCCTGCTGCACTATTGCCCCAATTACATACCAGTAATCTTCATTATCTGAGTCCTAGTCTTCCTCCTCACTGTCCTTATATTGTGAGGTTTGCTTTGTAACACAGACAGGATTTATCAACCTTAGCCCCAGGGCTTTAAGTGGGATGAAAAAACTGGTGGGTGTATCAAAGGGGCGTGGCCAATGTAATTAAGGGAGTGGTTTAAAAACATGTAAGCTTAAAATCTGTGTTTAGCATAGTGTGCCCCCGACTTGTATTTTGCCATTTCTGACATTGCATCCAGATATATGATACAAGTAACATCATACCTACAACAAGTCAGGACTATTGGCTTTGTCAATGGTTGTTAGCTGCATAAGATAAATAAGCAGCAACTATGGCTTGAATATTATTGAAAAAACGCTTCCACTGAAAGCCCTGGTGACACCACCACAATGTTGCTGCTCCAGAGTTTAACAAAGAGAAGGGAAATCCAGAGAGAAAATTACTCTTTAAAGGATTTCCCTTCCCCTACAACGCTCACCTGGCATGACGTCATACCGTAACTTCTCCACTAGTGAGAAGTGAGCAGTGTGAGCAGCGCACAAACTGGACCGCCTGTGCCAGGGCACAAAACAGAGCCCGATAGAGACCCGTTTCGAGGCCCCCTTTAAAAAACTGCTGTGCTCAGACCCGGTGAGACCCGGCCCACTTAAAGCCCTGCTTAGCCCTAAAATAAATGTAAAATCAAATACTTATGCCTACTCACTAACTTAACATACCTCTCCCCTTCCTGGGAGTCATGATAACGGACTCCTCCAACCATACTTCCTGAAATACCAAGCACCTAGGCTGCCCTGTGGTCAAACCCAAGTAGGCGGGAAGGGCCAGTATCAAGGACCATGACAAGGAAGATTAGGACTCAGCGTAATGAAGATTACTGGTCAGTAAGCAGGGCACTATCTCTTTGTTCATCTTCCTCTCCCTGTCCTTACATCAAGACGAAGCACTAAAGCAGAGACCCCAACTACCAGCATGGTGGAAAAAACTGAAAGCCCAGAAAGTAAAATGAATGCTGGAACCTTTAAATATGAAATGTGTTTTTCCAAATCCATTATACAGTGGCACTCAGTGGCCTGGAGTCGAAGACTCATGCAGGAGTGAGTCTTAGCTTCGCCCCTGGTATGGGATACATTGGAAAACAGGTACACTCAGAGGCCATATTAATCAAGTCCATCTGAAAACCCCATATGGAAGGATGCCACAAACAACAGACCCAGAAGGGATGACGAGAAACTAACGTGTTGAGGATTATAAAATAGAAACCAACAGAATCTTACCAAATGGAGAGAAATGAGATCTGGAGCACGGGAAAGCCAACCAGGCCAGAGAAAGGATGTGCTCTGTGACCACCTAACAAAGCAAAACCCCACCTCATCCAGAGTCCAGAATCATCCAAACCTTAATCGTCACAGAAAGATAACAAGAAGTACCATAGGGTAGAACTGGTGAAACCTCACCAGAAAAAAAGGCAGTGAGAGGTCAGGAGGATTGACATTTAGGACACAAGGAAACAAATGTGGAAAAAACACTCAAAGGGAAACACTCTTACCTGGTATGAAGACACAATAAACATCCCAGCTAGAAGGAGAAACAGGACAAATGACTCTGGAAAGCAAGGGACCCACCCTCAGGGGAATGGCTTAAGGAAATTCGCTGAGAAGCATGAGCAAATTTAACACAAGAACACTAGAAGGATCCTAGAATGATCCCAAAACAACAATCCTTAACTTTCTAGGGCCTCGAAGAGTTGTGAAAATTGTTAAACGCTTACAAGAGAACCGAAAGTCAAGGTTCTCTCTACTTTTTGTTTTTAATAAAAAAGTTTCGGGGCACACAGTTCCTTTCCAGCTGATCTGAATCAACTTGTAGGTCCTATCCTATTACTGATGTGTGAAGACCTGCTTCATAAACTGACCTGGACTGGAGCTCAAATCATTTTACAACCTGGAGTTCTAGGGTTCTTTACAAAACACCACGATGATGTTCAGCTTAGCATGGATACCTGCGTATTCTATTTGAGTGCAGCCAAGACTTTATCTGACAGTTGACAATAATTAACCCATTTGCACTACAGTATAAGAGCTGTGAAGCCAAGTAAAAAGATATCCACCTCATGACATCTTTCCTGTAACAAACTAGAAAACTTCAGCTCTTGATACCTTCTTTTGAGTACCAACCTTATGCTAAGATAGCATAGTGTTGAAGCTTTCAACGTTCTAAGCAGGGCCGGCTTTTAGCATGGGGGAGCTGAGCCCACGCCCAGGGCTTCAACCTTGAGAGGGGCGCTGAAGCAGCCTGCAACCGCCTCCCACCAACCTGGCTGTAAAGAAAAGTGTGTTAACCATTGTTATGAAGTCTGTTTTTCTCAGTTTTTTCTTCTCCCCCTCACTTTTCGCACACCCCTTTCATTTCCCCAACACAATACCAAAGATGACGAGTGGAAGAGGGGCGCCAAATTGTGTTTTGCCCAGGGCACTATGTGGGCGCAGACCAGCTCTGGTTCCAAGTACTGAATTAGGGGAATAGCCTGAAAAATGAAATACATCCACTTTAAACCTATTTGAAAAGGCAAAGAGCGAGCAAAAGAGGCAAGCCCAGTGCACTTGGGATTTGGGAGCTGTCCCCTTTGAGGGGATTACTGAAGCCAATGTGGCCTTATGGTGCATTTTACACCTAAGTTCTCAAATAATTTGTCCAAACAATGGCCTTTTAAGAAGGACACTCTTGAAATAAACAGATTCATAAGGGGCTGCCTAATGAGGCTTGCATTTCTCAAAGGTTTTGAAGTGGGCATTCCTTTCATAGAAAATTCTGAACAAAATGGCTTTAAAAGCTCTAGATCTTCCAAGCAGAAGTGAAATGCACATTTGTGCAGGTCGAGGCTTAGCCACCTCAGGGATATTGGGAATGGACCCCATTCTATGTTATCTTCTTTCCATGTTGCTTTCCTTTTTCCATATCTATTTTTCAAATTATTTCTCTCAGTTTCCATCTTATCTTCCTTTGGTACTTCATTGCTTCTTTATTTTCTTCCTTCTTTCTTTTTCTTCATCCTTTTTTCTGTTGCTCTTTCCATTTTTCTTCTTTCCTTTTGTCTTTTTTCATGTTTTTCGTTCTCTCAATTTGTTTGTCTTTTCCATCTCCCCTTTCTTTATTCATTTCATCCTTCTTTCAGTAGTCTTTCCATACTTCTTTCTTTCTTTCCATCCATCCATCCATCCTTCACTTATTGCTCATTTTTACCCTCAGTTTTTATTCCACCTATACCTCGATTCACCTAGCCATCTATCCTTCTCTCCAATATTTATTCTTGCTTTTGCTTCCTTGCTTCGATCCTTCCTTCCATCAATCCATCCGTCTGTCCGTCTAGTCTTCTATCTTTATTTGCTTCCATCCATCCATCTATGGACCCATCCATCCATAAACCACCGATCCTTCTCTCCATGCATCCACCCAGCTTTCCTCCCATTTCTTCTGCCCATTCTCCCATGCCCTCTCTTCCATATATACCCTCAACCCATACCTCATTCATGCTGACAGTTTGCATTGGTATTTATGAACTTGTTTTTGGAGACAAGCGCCTCAGATGAAAGTCAAAGATCCATAAAGGTCAATTTAAATGTTTTGTGACTCACAGAACTGTGTAGTGGCACCCTCTCCCCCTCAAGCTGCTAAAGTGGCGGTGGGTCATGGGGACTGAATCAGGTACGAAGAAGGCCCAGTTATGAAGGTTTGTTCTTTGGGTATTTCTTTAATCCAGGTTTAGGGCCTGATTCAGATCTTGGTGGATGGGTTTGTCTGTCACAACGATAACCGAAATCCCGTCCACCGACAAATGAATCCCATAGGATATAAGGGGATTTATATTTCGGCGGACAGGATATACGTCACCGTTGTGATGGAGTAACCTGTCCACCCAGATCTAAATCAGGCCCTTACTCTTGAATTACCAATGAAACCTGCCTACTCATAGAAATAACATTTGCGAATCATCCTAGCCTGGAGGAGCAGAAAAACCTATTTGATATAGAAATAACTTTTTTCTTTTATTTGAGATGAATGATTTGTAGCACCCTGCTTTTATGCAAACTGTTGGAGTGAACGATAATGTACTTAATCGTCTTTTTCTTATATTCAGCGTAGAGCACTTACCAGTGTTCATTTCCAAGGCTACGATCTTCAAAAAGTAACACGTTGATCAAAGAAAAGAAAGCAAGAATGCAAGCCCACATTTCAGTAAAGTAATGTTGACAACACCGGGTAGGAAGATGACTAAAGTTTTTTTCAAAAACGTGTGCTCATTGTTTGCTGTACAAATGTAATTTAATTGGTTCTCAAATGATTTCTGATACAACTCTGTGTCCTGGGAGTGGGGCAGGAATACGTTTTGTCACATGTATGTGAATTTGTTTTTGAGTTCAAAGTATTTTATTAAATTTTTGCAGACAGAGATAGGCAGTGGCAAACGAAATAAATACACAATAGGAAAGGTAGGAGACACCAAAGGGAGGGGGTGTAGGCTGTGCATAAAATAATGCAGTGAACATTCTGCAGTATTGATGGATCCATACATTGTATGGGGGTAATACATAGTCACATACGTGTGAATAACATATAGGATGCATAGCATTACCTTATATTACATTTGGTGTGGGCTATAATACAATGCATACATGTTATACAACACCATTTTTATGATCACGAGGATTATAAACAAGAAGGTTAAAAACAGGCAGAATTATTCACCTTGACAGCTGTGGCAAAATGAAATGCACAGGAGTGAATAAAATGATTTTGTCTCACATGAATGTGGGAAGACGGTTGTGGATGTATGGCCTCGTATAGAGGAGCTCAAAAATGTATGAGGGATACATATACACCATGGAACAAAGGGGTGGGTAGGATTGGTTGTCTTTGATAGGGGTCATGGTGGTTTATAATTATAAGTAAAGGCACTTGTGTCTAACGCATTCCAGATTGAGTGCCACAAAGACCTCCACGGGAAAAATTGGAGAGCAATGTTATCAGTACCCCTAAGGAAAGAAAGCCACTCCTGACATTTAAAAAAAGAGACCATTTTGAAGTTTTTCCAGTTGTTTAGGATTAGTTTGCAGGCTAGAGTAAGCATTAAATCCAGGAGGAACTGATTTTTGTCATCCTGGAGTTGGGGATCCAGAGGGCCCAGTATAATGTATGAAAACTCTCTCATGGGTAGGATCTTTAGGGTATGTGTGATGTAGTCAAACACCTTCGCCCTAAAGTCTTGGAGGAGGGGGCATCCGAATAGCATGTGTTCAAGGGAGCCCTCATGTTTGTCACAACACCAACATGTGGGAGCTTTTGCAAGGCCGACCTTGAAGAGTCTTGCGGGAGTCCAGGAAGCCCTGTTTATTAACATAAATTTAGTTTGTGCTAATATAGGCAACATTTTATGTGAATTTGTGAAGCATTTGGCAACAGCCGCTAGTTTCAAAGCTGAGTATAAGAAATAACCTCCATCGATTTTCAAGGGCTCAGATTTTGAATCCTAGTTAAACTTGTGCCTGGGGAGTTAATTGAAAACTTACTACATGTGTGTTTTCTCATTTAAATTTTGGAACATTCCGTGAGGTATCTTTCATTCTGTGAAATTTAACTTTCTTGGAGTTAAAACACCTATTAACTAGCAGAGTGATCTGAGTGGTCTTGGGCGGTGAGGACTGTGGTCAGTGGTGTGGAACATGTCAGGCAGACATGAAGTTATTGTATGATGACCGTCTCTATAATGGTACCAACTTGGGAATTCCCACGACTATCCTCTGGGGCCAGTGCGGTTTCCGCAACCTTCATCCTGTGGTAGTGCTCTGCGAAACCTCACCTGATCTGCTGTAATGAAGTGAAATGAATGTGCAAGCCAATGTACACCAAACCTCTCAGACAGCCTTCACAGTCACATTAGAACATGTGCATAGGCAAGAGACACGAAATAAGGTACTCACCATAGTGACTTTTCTACTGGAAACCCTTAGCCTACTTACCTTTAGGCTTGATTGACATCCTAGCAAGAAGGCTGCAATAGATATACATTTGTCCAAGCACAAAATAGGCTAGAAAAAGAAACACCCAGATGACCCATCTCTGATGCTCGACTCCGGTACCCTTCATCTAGAAAAAGGTCAAGAGTTGCATCGACAAGTGTACGACAGGTGTGTAGCGTCTGCAGGAAGGGCACTAAGGAATACTACTATAAAAGTCATCATCTTGAGTACATGTAACAGCATCACTCCATGCAAACTAACACCTACTGGGAAGTAGCTATGGGAAGAAAGGCAGGTCAGAGGCTTGACTTGAGTGCACAGAGCTGTCTTAGCCCATGTAACCAGCGCAGCAGAGTGGCGCCGGCTAGATTCGAGTTCTAGATATGGCTAGGCATGGAGTAGGATCTGAAGCTAGCAAATCATTGTGCTGACTACGGGACTGCAAACGCCTCTCTCACATATTCAGTGTGGGCTGTATTAAACCAAAGTTAAGTTGCTCAGATCCACCTAGGGACGAAAAAAATGAAGGGTAGGAGAAAAACCTTTCTCATGAGGGCAGTGTGTCTCAGAGGGAAAAACAATAATGAAGATTGAGAGGCACAGGTGGCTTGTAACAGAAAGCAATACGTTAGGAATACATTCCAAAAGGTAAGAGGCCTTGTCCATAACAGATGGCCTTCCCACCCAGACAGGAACACTGCATCCCTGAACCCTAACACTATGCACTTCTGGAGGCAGGCCATACACACCAGGACGTAGGCGATGGAATGGCTGGAGCTGTCAATAATTCTGATGGATGAATATTCCACTGCTGAAGAAGTGCAACTTTATTATAGCGTTATAGCCCGTTGCCGATAGCAATACTGGTTGTTAATGGCCCTGAACCCGAGTTATAGACCTGAGCTACAGGCAAGGTCTACAAAAAGGGTGAGGGCCTTTACCAACAGGTAAAGCCCGAGGCAGAAGGGCTGGCTGTAGGGCTATTAGAAAATTCCACCCACTAAGGGTAGAAAGTTCTACATTAAAAATGGAGATACAGATACCATTGGAATGTTGGTGCTCCGGGCTTATACCAGCCATTATACGCTCAATGGAGCTCTGAACATTCTAGTGTTCTAATAAACAATATACAGTAACAATGTACAATCTACAACTAGTTGATGTTCAAGTTCAAGTTCAAAAGACCTGTATTCGAATTTCATAAAATCCATAAAAGTACATCAATAAGAGCGATTCATTTTCGCAATAAATCAAAATACAATTTCATAGTTATTAAAAACCAATACAGCTCTCATCAATCAATTTTCAGGGGTTTTCCATCGTTTTACGTACGCGTGTTATCAGTCTCAAAAAAGTGCTAGTGCGAAAAATTAATTCATCTGTATCCAGGGAAAATAGCATTGAGCAAGACTCCCCCAAGGAGAGGGGTCTTTGTTTTCTAAAATAAGGGGTTAAAAACCAATTAATATATTTTAAGTAAAATTAACAGAAGAATAGAAAGTGCAAATCGTTCTGTGTACTAATGCCATCGCACGGACATGGGTTATATTGTGTTGTGTGGTGATAACCCAGGGGAAAGCCCAATAAAAATTTCACAGAGCCTGCCCTAAGACGAAATAACAAGGACCTTTCCCAGTTGGACATGGGGAGGGTAAGGTAGGGTGGAAGTGGTTGCCTACACAGATCATTCCCTATGTATGTAACAACAGTGGGTTTGAATATTTCCCTTCCCATTCTTTCTGTATTAAAAAGTGCATATAGTGCTTGTTTGACCTCAACCTTGTCTTTAGGCTCAATTCTGGATGGGTCGGAGAAAGGATCGCCTCTGTCCACGGCACGCAGTGTTTTTAAAACTCCCGCAAGCCAAGGGATTAATAAGCCGTGGTCACATTTGAGGCTGTCTTTTATAATGTCTTGTGTTAAAGTTGCTGAGTTGTTCCTCCAGATCCTAATCCAGAATAGAGCTGGTCTAGTTCTAATAAAGTCGCAAACATAGGGGAGGTTTAGTTCTTTGTGACAAATAAATTCAGAGGATGAGATTGGGGCGCCCAGTATTTTCCTACAAAAACGATTCTCTTCACGCTGAATTCCGGAACTTTTCTCCGATCCCCAGACCTCAGCCCCATATGTGGCTACAGGAATCCACTGTAATCTAAAAAAGTTTTAAATAGCTCTGATGGTGCCTATTTTCTTTGGACGTGAAAGACTCAATATAGAATTGGTGGCTTTCGAGAACTTGCCCATGGCGTGGGCAGAATGCCCACTCCATGAGCCGTTCGCAGCGAAAACCAACCCTAGATATGGAAATGAGGTTACAGATTCTAATTTATCTGACCCTATATGTATAGTATTGAGCTTTCGTTTCCCAGGCCCACATGGCATAATAAAAGATTTTAAAAAATTTACACGCAGATCTAGGGCCTCCATGTGTTGAACGAAGGTTTCAACAAGCAAACGGAGGGCATTTGGAGTGCGGCCCATAAGGACCGCATCGTCTGCGTATAATAGAACTGGCAATGGATGCCCCTGGATAATTGGGACGTCTTTAGTCACTTGTTTCAGTGCTTTAGCTAGGCCGTTAATATAAATAATAAACAGCAGGGGTGCTAAAACGCACCCCTGTCTGTCCCCCCTTTTATGGCTCCGGATACTTCTCCACCCATCCCAATCCTGACTTGTGCCTTAAGATCGGTATGAAGGTAAGCCAGGAAATTTACAAGGGCCTCATCCAGTCCCTAATTAAGAAGCATGGCCCACAATTTAGATCTATTGACTAAATCAAAAGCAGATGAGAGATCCATGAATGCAAGGTAGATAGGGGACGATCGAGCAACGTTATACTTATCAATTATCAACTTTAGGTTCAAACATTGCTCCACCGTGCCCACCTTGCTCCTGAATCCCATCTGGCACGGGTCCAATAGATCTGTATCTTCAGTCCACTCTACCACCCTGTTATAGATAACTCGCCCGAGAATGTTTAAGGTATTATCCAAGAGCGAGATCGGACGGTAGTTAACTGGGTCTGATCTGTCGCCCTTTTTAAAAATTGGGACTATAATACTGGTGACCCAAGTTTTGGGCATGGGCACTGTTGGCAGGCTATTAAAAACATTAAGAAGAATTGGTGCCCATAGATCCGGACTGTGCTTAATAACGTCTATAGGGAGACTATCAGGACCTGGGGCCTTGTTACCAAGGCTCTCTCTGATGGCTACCTCTACCTCATAAAGGTCGATCTGTAAGCCGCGCAGCTGTCTAGGGGCCGAGATAGTTACTTCCTCGGGAGGGGCAGTATATATTTTGGAGAAATGGGCCTCCCAGGTGCTGCTGGTTAAATTACAGCTAATTGGGGATAGATGTTTGCCCATGTCTCGCATTTTCCTGACGGCTGACCAGAAGGGACTGCTGCTCATCAAGTTAGCACTTCCAACCAGCGATTCCCACTGTTCCGTCAATAATGCAGCCTTCCTTTCAGCTATTTTTAGTTTGTAGTATTTCCTAGCTGTCTGTACCTCTGCTGTGCTCATTGGCTTGGTGGTTAGTGCCCTACGCAGTTCCCTATTTGCTGTTGAACAGGCAGAATCAAACCACCTTGGCTCTTTCCCTTTCGTTGGTAGTGGGACTGACAAAGACATTTTTATTACTAAACACAGTTTGCCGAAGTCCGTAATTATTCTGTGACTATTCCCATCTAAGGATAAACAGGAATTAATTAATTCGGAATGTTCATTTTTCACACTTTCTAGTATGGCCCCGCAGTCAATTCCCCTCCATTTTAATCGCAGGCCATCGCCAGATGGTGTAATATCTCTTGCTCCGTTTAAATTGACATATACCGGACTGGGGCCTAAATGTAGGGTAATTGTGAGGGGGTTATGATCTCCAAATGATGTCTCTATCACTGTAGATTCTATTACACGGTCTACTAAATAAGGGGACATAAAGATAAAATCGATAGTTGAACGGCAGTCCCTCCCTCTGAACGTGGGGACGCAGCCCATGCTAGAGGTTTGACCTGTTTCCATAGCATTGCTAAGAATATGTTCACTTAGCATATTGGCTAATTCAATACCCCTTCGTTCAGCTTGATCTAAGTAGTTATTATCCTCAGGCCAGCACTTTTTTATAATTTTCGCGTTAAAATCCCCCCCGATTAAAATCCCTGTCTCCTCCTCTAGTTCTATATTTGCTTCCAAATGTCGTAAAGTCTTAGAGAGTGCTGTGTAGTTCTTATTGGGTACAGAGTAAAAATCATTATTATAAAAATTAATTAAGTAAATCCTAGTCTTTCGCTTGAACTCAAGGACCTGAATATTCGGGTTCCCTCCTGATAAATCTTTGATGGCTCCACCCGCCAATGTCCTAATACCAATAAATAGTCCTCCCACTGCACAACCGAAAACAGGCTTAGATGCAGTCACACTAAAGCAATGGTAGCCCTCTATATATAGATTCCCTACAGCCCATGTCTCTTGAAACATAATAATGTCTTTGCCATCCAATAGCTGGATCCATTGAGGGTCTGACAATCTTGATTCTAAACCAGCAACGTTCCAGCTAAGGATTGACAAATCAGAATGACTAGAGGAACCTGGGAGCTTTTCCCTTGCACTCTGCTTAGGTTGAGTTGATATGGTAGTTATATCCTCACGTATGACTGAGGGTAGGACATTAACGTCCTGCGCTACCATTGACTGGGTTGTATTAGTTTGTATTAGGTGTAAATGTTCCCCAGTAACATTAAGTACCTCTTCCCATTCAATATTACTTTCTGTGTTCCCCAGTCAATCCTGATCTTCTAGGTTTGAAAAGGCGTGTTCAAACCGGTTATAAGTTGGAATGTTGTACATGTACCTCAACTCATTCTGGGGCATGTTAAAATTTTGATTAATCCCTGCGTGAAGCCTCTCCCTTGGGATAAGCTGGGGCAAAATGGGAAAGAATGGGTGTGACATTGGGTATACTGGGGGTGCGGTCTGATGACCTAATGGGGGGCCGTTCCTAAAATTGGAATTTTGATCCTGGTGGCACAATCGGCGGTTATTCCTGGTATTGAAATTCAGGTCCAATTGATATGCTGAGGGGTTAGTCCCGAGATTAAAATTAGAATCTGTTAAGTGCCTGTAGAAGTATCCCAGAGGGAGCAGAGTAGTATTGTATTCCCAAGGTGAGGGCGGTGGAGCTTTTGCAAGTGTGGTTTGCGAGCATTGCGGGGACCTAAAATTTATAATTATGTAGTCCCCCTCAAACATTTTTCTCAACGGGCTCACCCACCCCACTCTTTGGGTATGAATAATCTCCCCTGCTCCTTCCATTGGAAAGTTACAGTTTCCAGATAACCAATGGAGGGTTTTATTTTTAAGAGTTGTGAAGTTTTCCTCTTGGTCCTTCCTCAATTTAGGCACATTAACTAGGACCAACACATAGGCTCCACACTCTGGGGGTAAACTAATACGAGCCGGGATCTGTCTCATATTGGTTGCTACAGTTTGATCCGATTTAGCTGGTGGGGGATTTCGGGGATTTCGGGCATTGTTATTAGTTTGTCTAGGTTGTGCCCTTTTGCTTTTGGCAGTGGTTTGATCCATACCTTCTGGGGTATCTGCCTTAGTTGTTTTAGAATTGGGTGCCCATTTGGCTGGAAGTTCCGCATTTGATGAGTTTTTACTTGTGCTCGGTTTTGGTGTTGGCAAAGGGGCATTAGTATGGGCATTTGTGTTCGTGCTAACCACGATGTTTTTGGGTTTGTCTGCAGTAGTTATCCTCGAATTTGGTATAATTGTTAAATTGTGCCCTGTGCCCAATTTTATCACATGATCATCTAATGCTCTCAGCCTCTTATCTATTTTGAGGACTTGTTGGTTAATTGGCCCTAAAAGGGTGATTATCAGGGTCTCCAACCTCCCCCAAAAGCCCTCGTTCCCCAATACTACACTGGCTTCTATAATTTGAGAATCCATCTCACTAGATTGACCTTCCCCCTTACCCTTATTTTGCTCTACAGGGGCAGGGGTCCTCCGTAGTTGGTTGTGCCCACCCATATCTCTGTATTTATTCGGCACTGGCTCTATGTGTTTCTGTTTTCGCTTAGCTTTTTGCCTCTTAGCTTTCTGCCCCCTGGTTTGCATCGATATACTGACGCTTTTATCCCTGTCTATAGTTAACACATCAAAATCGGGGCATAGTCCTGTCCCCTCTAAGTGTGCCTGGTCATTAACTAAGGGTAAAGAAGAATCAAAACTCCTATTCATGCTTGACCTTAGCATAGTAGGGGTTGACGAGAGCCTGCTATCCGTAGAAAAATGTCCAGGAGGTACCGTGTCTACAATTATACAGTTCTCATTAGAGTCTGCGCCTGGGAGCCCCGCATAAGATGTAGCAAGCAGGGACTCCAATGAGTTTTCTTGATGCATAGATAGGGGCAAGCTCGGTGGAAGTGACAGACGCCTTTCAGTATTCTGGATGGCCGTAGCGACAACACCAATAGTCTTCTGTAGCATTTTGTCTATGGCTGTCAAGCTAGGCAATGGCGTAGTGGGAGTTGTTACAGGCATTTTCTGCTTACCATTTCGCCTGGGCACAGCTGGTATTCTTTCCCTCATATTAAGTGTTTGGCCGGATATGCTATGCAACAGATGGCGTCCTTACTACCAACAGCAGCAAATCAACAGTACCTTATGAGCACCAGCGGGCAGTCAGCGTTAGGGGGTGGCCCAGCCCTGCCTCTTCCTGGCAATGACGGGCAAGCCCGGGCACGTCCCGCGCGCGTCCCGCGCTGCGGGTCTGTTTGCTGGCTTAAATCCCTCCCCGGCGCTGCCTGATGACGTGCTTGGCAGGCGCCCGGGGCAAGAGATGCTGGGAGATGAAGTTTATTTTGGCCGTTTCCCTCACGGCAACAGGAATAACAGAGGAGTTTGCTGGGCAAAGATCCCCCGATTGATGCTGTTCCCCTCACGGCAGGTCAAAATGCTCAAAGGATATGGCACCAGGTAAAGCACGCGCGCGTCCCGCGCTGCGGGTCTGTTTGCTGGCTTAAATCTATCCCCGGCGCTGCCTGATGACGTGCTTGGCAGGCGCCCGGGGCAAGGGATGCTGGGAGATTAAGTTTCTTTCGGCCGTTTCCCTCACGGCAATGGGAATAACAGAGGAGTTCGCTGGGCAAAGATCCCCCGATTGATGCCGTTCCCCTCACGGCATGTCAAAATGCTCAAAGGATATGGCACCAGGTAAAGCAAGCGCGCGTCCCGCGCTGCGGGTCTGTTTGCTGGCTTAAATCCCTCCCCAGCGCTGCCTGATGACGTGCTTGGCAGGCGCTCGGGGCAAGGGATGCTGGGAGATGAAGTTTCTTTCGGCCGTTTCCCTCACGGCAACGGGAATAACAGAGGAGTTCGCTGGGCAAAGTTCCCCCGATTTATGCCGTTCCACTCACGGCAGGTCAAAATGCTCAAAGGATATGGCACCAGGTAAAGCAAGCGCGCGTTGATGTATATTTAGTATCTTATAATAGTAAAGGTCAGGAACGATGTGGGATTGCCTGAAGCAGTCCAGGCAGTATGCTGGGAGGCCCAACAAGCTTCCTGTACCTTGGAAGCTGAATATTGGTTTAATGCTGCTCGTTGAATTGAAATGTTTTTATTGTGCTATGCCTTTAAACTCATACTGCTATGTGTACTTTTATGGTTTTTACAACCAAAATAAAGTTAAATGATGATGATGATGTGATACCGTCAGCCATTATTGGCGTTTTTTTGTTTACAGCAGGCACATTCACTTTTTTAAATGTCCTTATGGCTAAAAAGCTAGAACTCTATATAGTATCTCCCTCTTTTCCAGCTGCCTAAATGTGTCTTTGGACAAGTGTGAGGATAAGCAGCTGTGTTCTGGGAGCAACAGAAGCCCCCTAAATGGCACAAACCAGTGATTGTGACCAAACTGCAACAAGGATATCTCTCTCAATAAATTGTGGGAGGCTTTGGAAATGTTCAGAACGGGTCGGATTCAGCTCAAGCCCTACCCCATGACCCACCCCACGGACAACCTGCGAGCTGCAAACTCTCATTTACTCTTCAGTGGGCTTTAGACAGAGCACCCGCGTCAAGAACAATTTCAATTATGTTCGTGTACATTGTTTTTTCCCCGGCTCAGATATTTTGTTTGAACCTTAATCACAAAGGTAAACTAACACTTCTAGAATATATGTACTATTTGTTTGCAATTCACAAACTACAAGTGTAGTTTTACATGTCATATTTTTACGAGTGTGGAGTACTCCGTAGATAAAAGATATGACAGTCTCTGCAGTCATAAAAATACTTCATGAAAAACTACGCTTGTAGTTTGTCAATAGCAAATAAATGGTAAACTTACACCAAAAGTGTAAGTTTACATTTGTGAATAAGGTTCAACGTATTTACGGCTTCAGCTCAGAGCCATTACAAATTGATCTAATTAAATACAGCTGTCGTCTCAATATTAAAGTGGAACCGTCTGCTGAACTACTAAGTAATAACGGCCCCCGTGCAGAATGTGATGTGGGGGCCCTGTGTCTCCCATATCTCATGGATAACGTTGGCCTTGGACAGAATGGGGGGCACCTGAAGGGTTGGGTGTGGGGGGGGGAGAGCTGCATAGCCAGAGCTGCAGAGCATTCGGTTCGCTCCTGCAAGGGATGAAGAGGTGCGTTTCAGGGCCAGACTAGTAACCCAAAGCAGCCCTGGAAATTTTCTTAGACCAGACCTGGGAGGGCAGGGGAGGGCTGAAGTGTGACGCACTCTTGCTTTTGATACTGTGGGCCGATATTTCAGCAAAACCGGCCCCCAGTAACAAAGGCGCCCCCACCGCTGCAAAGCAGACCCCCACATTTATAGCCTCCCGGGAAAATGCCTGATGCCCACACGACCAGTCCGGCCCTGGTGCATCGCACTGACCAACCGCATTTCTGCCGCACTCTTGCTCCAACTTTATGTTCTGCACTGCTCACAAACTCACGGGCCACAGACTCAAGTGTGCACGATTTAGTACCTGCTGTGACAAGTCATTACTTCCTCACATGAGGAATTTGCAGCATTAGTGGGCTCTAGTTCTAGTTTTAGTGGTAGCTCTACCTCCAACATCCGCGGGAACGATGAGGTAAATTAATTAAACTTCCTCAAAAAGAAATTAGCCAGGATGGAAGCCCATGGCGAATTTATGGTCGAATATTTAAAAGCAGGAGTTATTCCACAAGGTCTCCGCATACGAAATATTCCACGTCTTTTTATACATGTTAAACAATTCCTGGAAAAATGAAGTCTTATCGCAAATAGATGTTCGCGTGACTTAATGATATTAATTGTGGAAACAGCAAAAGAACTAATAGCAGCACTTAAAAATGAGCTATTAGAATTAGATGAAAAAATAAAAAAGAATAATGCTTTAGACGAGGCGAGAATTACATCTCCATCTACCTAGATTTAGCCACCTTTTGTGTTTTTATTAGCACACAATGTATCTTAACGTGTTTTTCATATATCTTTTAGAATGTATGTGAATTAAAATCAATATATATGTATGGTCATTTTGATTGTTATGTTATTGTCATGTCATTTTCTTTTGATGTTGGTACACTTATTTTAACCAAATGATAAATATGAATTAAATGAGTTGTTCTTAAATGTCTTTCGGTAGTACCCTGAGTTTCTGTTTGTATGTATAAAACCTGATTTTTGCCAGGTTTTTTGTTGCCTAGGATTTGTTATTACTTTCAGAATTGTTTCCCTGCCCTAGGAACTACTAGCAGATACAGGGGGTCCTTGTTTTATATACAGTCAATTTACCCACAGCTTGTCTGTGCTGGGCCGTGTTTATTATATCATCCGTAATTTTTCTTTGCATTATACATGGGTTACCTGTGCCTTTTGGTGTTTCATTTGTCACTTACCTTGTGACCAATTTCTTCTGTTCCCCATCACTGTTTCCTTCCCGTTGTTTCTCCCTTATCCTTTCCTTTTGCTTGTCTAGATTTTGCATGTTGGTCCTTTGAACTTAAATGATTTAATTTCTGGTTTATTGTTTTCAATATGGACCAATTGAAACCTTTTGGGTTCACTGATGAGGAATTTGCGGCATTAGTGGGCTCTAGTTCTAGTTTTAGTGGTAGCTCTACCTCCAACATCCGCGGGAACGATGAGGTAAATGAATTAATCTTCCTCAAAAAAAAATTAGCCAGGAAGGAAGGCCATGGCGAATTTGTGCTCGAATATTTAAAAGCAGGAGTTATTCCACAAGGTCTCCGCATACGAAATATTCCAAGTCTTTTTATACATGTTAAACAATTCCTGGAAAAATGGAGTCTTATCGCAAATAGATGTTCGCGTGACTTAATGATATTAATTGTGGAAACAGCAAAAGAACTAATAGCAGCACTTTAAAAATGAGCTATTAGAATTAGATGAAAAAATAAAAAAGAATAATGCTTTAGACGAGGCGAGAATTACATCTCCATCTACCTAGATTTAGCCACCTTTTGTGTTTTTATTAGCACACAATGTATCTTAACGTGTTTTTCATATATCTTTTAGAATGTATGTGAATTAAAATCAATATATATGTATGGTCATTTTGATTGTTATGTTATTGTCATGTCATTTGCTTTTGATGTTGGTACACTTATTTTAACCAAATGATAAATATGAATAAAATGAGTTGTTCTTAAATGTCTTTCGGTAGTACCCTGAGTTTCTGTTTGTATGTATAAAGCCTGATTTTCGCCAGGTTTTTTGTTGCCTAGGATTTGTTATTACTTTCAGAATTGTTTCCCTGCCCTAGGAACTACTAGCAGATACAGGGGGTCCTTGTTTTATATACAGTCAATTTACCCACAGCTTGTCTGTGCTGGGCCGTGTTTATTATATCATCCGTAATTTTTCTTTGCATTGTACATGGGTTACCTGTGCCTTTTGGTGTTTCATTTGTCACTTACCTTGTGACCAATTTCTTCTGTTCCCCATCACTGTTTCCTTCCCGTTGTTTCTCCCTTATCCTTTCCTTTTGCTTGTCTAGATTTTGCATGTTGGTCCTTTGAACTTAAATGATTTAATTTCTGGTTTATTGTTTTCAATATGGACCAATTGAAACCTTTTGGGTTCACTGATGAGGAATTTGCGGCATTAGTGGGCTCTAGTTCTAGTTTTAGTGGTAGCTCTACCTCCAACATCCGCGGGAACGATGAGGTAAATGAATTAATCTTCCTCAAAAAAAAATTAGCCAGGAAGGAAGGCCATGGCGAATTTGTGCTCGAATATTTAAAAGCAGGAGTTATTCCACAAGGTCTCCGCATACGAAATATTCCAAGTCTTTTTATACATGTTAAACAATTCCTGGAAAAATGGAGTCTTATCGCAAATAGATGTTCGCGTGACTTAATGATATTAATTGTGGAAACAGCAAAAGAACTAATAGCAGCACTTTAAAAATGAGCTATTAGAATTAGATGAAAAAATAAAAAAGAATAATGCTTTAGACGAGGCGAGAATTACATCTCCATCTACCTAGATTTAGCCACCTTTTGTGTTTTTATTAGCACACAATGTATCTTAACGTGTTTTTCATATATCTTTTAGAATGTATGTGAATTAAAATCAATATATATGTATGGTCATTTTGATTGTTATGTTATTGTCATGTCATTTGCTTTTGATGTTGGTACACTTATTTTAACCAAATGATAAATATGAATAAAATGAGTTGTTCTTAAATGTCTTTCGGTAGTACCCTGAGTTTCTGTTTGTATGTATAAAGCCTGATTTTCGCCAGGTTTTTTGTTGCCTAGGATTTGTTATTACTTTCAGAATTGTTTCCCTGCCCTAGGAACTACTAGCAGATACAGGGGGTCCTTGTTTTATATACAGTCAATTTACCCACAGCTTGTCTGTGCTGGGCCGTGTTTATTATATCATCCGTAATTTTTCTTTGCATTGTACATGGGTTACCTGTGCCTTTTGGTGTTTCATTTGTCACTTACCTTGTGACCAATTTCTTCTGTTCCCCATCACTGTTTCCTTCCCGTTGTTTCTCCCTTATCCTTTCCTTTTGCTTGTCTAGATTTTGCATGTTGGTCCTTTGAACTTAAATGATTTAATTTCTGGTTTATTGTTTTCAATATGGACCAATTGAAACCTTTTGGGTTCACTGATGAGGAATTTGCGGCATTAGTGGGCTCTAGTTCTAGTTTTAGTGGTAGCTCTACCTCCAACATCCGCGGGAACGATGAGGTAAATGAATTAATCTTTCTCAAAAAAAAATTAGCCAGGAAGGAAGGCCATGGCGAATTTGTGCTCGAATATTTAAAAGCAGGAGTTATTCCACAAGGTCTCCGCATACGAAATATTCCAAGTCTTTTTATACATGTTAAACAATTCCTGGAAAAATGGAGTCTTATCGCAAATAGATGTTCGCGTGACTTAATGATATTAATTGTGGAAACAGCGAAAGAACTAATAGCAGCACTTAAAAATGAGCTATTAGAATTAGAAGAAAAAATAATAAAGAATAATGCTTTAGACGAGGCGAGAATTACATCTCCATCTACCTAGATTTAGCCACCTTTTGTGTTTTTATTAGCACACAATGTATCTTAACGTGTTCTTCATATATTTTTTAGAATGTATGTGAATTAAAATCGATATATATGTATGGTCATTTTGATTGTTATGTTATTGTCATGTCATTTGCTTTTGATGTTGGTACACTTATTTTAACCAAATGATAAATATGAATAAAATGAGTTGTTCTTAAATGTCTTTCGGTAGTACCCTGAGTTTCTGTTTGTATGTATAAAGCCTGATTTTTGCCAGGTTTTTTGTTGCATAGGATTTTTTATTACTTTCATAATTTTTTCCCTGCCCTAGGAACTACTAGCAGATACAGGGTGTCCTTGTTTTATATACAGTCAATTTACCCACAGCTTGTTTGTGTGGGGCCGTGTTTTTTACATCATCCGTAATTTTTCTTTGCATTGTACATGGGTTACCTGTGCCTTTTGGTGTTTCATTTGTCACTTACCTTCTGACCAATTTCTTCTGTTCCCCATCACTGTTTCCTGCCCCTTGTTTCTCCCTTATCCTTTCCTTTTCCTTGTCTAGATTTCGCATGTTGGTCCTTTGAACTTAAATTATTTAATTTCTGATTTATTGTTTTCAATATGGACCGATTGAAAACTTTTGGGTTCACTGATGAGGAATTTGCGGCATTAGTGGGCTCTAGTTCTAGTTTTAGTGGTAGCTCTACCTCCAAAATCCGCGGGAACGATGAGGTAAATTAATTAATCTTCCTCAAAAAGAAATTAGCTAGGATGGAAGCCCATGGCGAATTTATGCTCGTATATTTAAAAGCAGGAGTTATTCCACAAGGTCTCCGCATACGAAATATTCCAAGTCTTTTTATACATGTTAAACAATTCCTGGAAAAATGGAGTCTTATCGCAAATAGATGTTCGCATGACTTAATGATATTAATTGTGGAAACAGCAAAAGAACTAATAGCAGCACTTAAAAATGAGCTATTAGAATGAGAAGAAAAAATAAAAAAGAATAATGCTTTAGACGAGGCGAGAATTAAATTTCCATCTACCTAGATTTAGCCACCTTTTGTGTTTTTATTAGCACACAATGTATCTTAACGAGTTCTTCATTTATATTTTTTAGAATGTATGTGAATTAAAATCGATATATATGTATGGTCATTTTGATTGTTATGTTATTGTCATGTCATTTGCTTTTGATGTTGGTACACTTGTTTTAACCAAATGATAAATATGAATGAAATGAGTTGTTCTTAAATGTCTTTCGGTAGTACCTTGAGTTTCTGTTTGCATGTATAAAACCTGATTTTTGCCAGGTTTTTTGTGGCCTAGGATTTGTTATTACTTTCAGAATTGTTTCCCTGCCCTAGGAACTGCTAGCAGATACAGGGGTTCCTTGTTTTATATACAGTCAATTTACTCACAGCTTGTCTGTGCGGGCCGTGTTTTTTACATCATCCGTAACTTTTCTTTGCATTGTACATGGGTTACCTGTGCCTTTTGGTGTTTCATTTGTCACTTACCTTCTGACCAATTTCTTCTGTTCCCCATCACTGTTTCCTTCCCCTTATTTCTCCCTTATCCTTTCCTTTTCCTTGTCTAGATTTTGCATGTTGGTCCTTTGAACTTAAATTATTTAATTTCTGATTTATTGTTTTCAATATGGACCAATTGAAACCTTTTGAGTTCACTGATGAGGAATTTGCGGCATTAGCGGGCTCTAGTTCTAGTTTTAGTGGTAGCTCTACCTCCAACATCCGCGGGAACGATGAGGTAAATGAATTAATCTTCCTCAAAAAAAAATTAGCCAGGAAGGAAGGCCATGGCGAATTTGTGCTCGAATATTTAAAAGCAGGAGTTATTCCACAAGGTCTCCGCATACGAAATATTCCAAGTCTTTTTATACATGTTAAACAATTCCTGGAAAAATGGAGTCTTATCGCAAATAGATGTTCGCGTGACTTAATAATATTAATTGTGGAAACAGCAAAAGAACTAATAGCAGCACTTAAAAATGAGCTATTAGAATTAGATGAAAAAATAAAAAAGAATAATGCTTTAGACGAGGCGAGAATTACATCTCCATCTACCTAGATTTAGCCACCTTTTGTGTTTTTATTAGCACACAATGTATCTTAACGTGTTTTTCATATATCTTTTAGAATGTATGTGAATTAAAATCAATATATATGTATGGTCATTTTGATTGTTATGTTAATGTCATGTCATTTGCTTTTGATGTTGGTACACTTATTTTAACCAAATGATAAATATGAATAAAATGAGTTGTTCTTAAATGTCTTTCGGTAGTACCCTGAGTTTCTGTTTGTATGTATAAAGCCTGATTTTCGCCAGGTTTTTTGTTGCCTAGGATTTGTTATTACTTTCAGAATTGTTTCCCTGCCCTAGGAACTACTAGCAGATACAGGGGGTCCTTGTTTTATATACAGTCAATTTACCCACAGCTTGTCTGTGCTGGGCCGTGTTTATTATATCATCAGTAATTTTTCTTTGCATTGTACATGGGTTACCTGTGCCTTTTGGTGTTTCATTTGTCACTTACCTTGTGACCAATTTCTTCTGTTCCCCATCACTGTTTCCTTCCCGTTGTTTCTCCCTTATCCTTTCCTTTTGCTTGTCTAGATTTTGCATGTTGGTCCTTTGAACTTAAATGATTTAATTTCTGGTTTATTGTTTTCAATATGGACCAATTGAAACCTTTTGGGTTCACTGATGAGGAATTTGCGGCATTAGTGGGCTCTAGTTCTAGTTTTAGTGGTAGCTCTACCTCCAACATCCGCGGGAACGATGAGGTAAATGAATTAATCTTCCTCAAAAAAAAATTAGCCAGGAAGGAAGGCCATGGCGAATTTGTGCTCGAATATTTAAAAGCAGGAGTTATTCCACAAGGTCTCCGCATACGAAATATTCCAAGTCTTTTTATACATGTTAAACAATTCCTGGAAAAATGGAGTCTTATCGCAAATAGATGTTCGCGTGACTTAATGATATTAATTGTGGAAACAGCAAAAGAACTAATAGCAGCACTTAAAAATGAGCTATTAGAATTAGAAGAAAAAATAATAAAGAATAATGCTTTAGACGAGGCGAGAATTACATCTCCATCTACCTAGATTTAGCCACCTTTTGTGTTTTTATTAGCACACAATGTATCTTAACGTGTTCTTCATATATTTTTTAGAATGTATGTGAATTAAAATCGATATATATGTATGGTCATTTTGATTGTTATGTTATTGTCATGTCATTTGCTTTTGATGTTGGTACACTTATTTTAACCAAATGATAAATATGAATAAAATGAGTTGTTCTTAAATGTCTTTCGGTAGTACCCTGAGTTTCTGTTTGTATGTATAAAGCCTGATTTTTGCCAGGTTTTTTGTTGCATAGGATTTTTAATTACTTTCATAATTGTTTCCCTGCCCTAGGATCTACTAGCAGATACAGGGTGTCCTTGTTTTATATACAGTCAATTTACCCACAGCTTGTTTGTGTGGGGCCGTGTTTTTTACATCATCCGTAATTTTTCTTTGCATTGTACATGGGTTACCTGTGCCTTTTGGTGTTTCATTTGTCACTTACCTTCTGACCAATTTCTTCTGTTCCCCATCACTGTTTTCACTGTTTCCTGCCCCTTGTTTCTGCCTTATCCTTTCCTTTTCCTTGTCTAGATTTCGCATGTTGGTCCTTTGAACTTAAATTATTTAATTTCTGATTTATTGTTTTCAATATGGACCTATTGAAAACTTTTGGGTTCACTGATGAGGAATTTGCGGCATTAGTGGGCTCTAGTTCTAGTTTTAGTGGTAGCTCTACCTCCAAAATCCGCGGGAACGATGAGGTAAATTAATTAATCTTCCTCAAAAAGAAATTAGCCAGGATGGAAGCCCATGGCGAATTTATGCTCGTATATTTAAAAGCAGGAGTTATTCCACAAGGTCTCCGCATACGAAATATTCCAAGTCTTTTTATACATGTTAAACAATTCCTGGAAAAATTGAGTCTTATCGCAAATAGATGTTCGCATGACTTAATGATATTAATTGTGGAAACAGCAAAAGAACTAATAGCAGCACTTAAAAATGAGCTATTAGAATGAGAAGAAAAAATAAAAAAGAATAATGCTTTAGACGAGGCGAGAATTAAATTTCCATCTACCTAGATTTAGCCACCTTTTGTGTTTTTATTAGCACACAATGTATCTTAACGAGTTCTTCATTTATATTTTTTAGAATGTATGTGAATTAAAATCGATATATATGTATGGTCATTTTGATTGTTATGTTATTGTCATGTCATTTGCTTTTGATGTTGGTACACTTGTTTTAACCAAATGATAAATATGAATGAAATGAGTTGTTCTTAAATGTCTTTCGGTAGTACCCTGAGTTTCTGTTTGCATGTATAAAACCTGATTTTTGCCAGGTTTTTTGTGGCCTAGGATTTGTTATTACTTTCAGAATTGTTTCCCTGCCCTAGGAACTGCTAGCAGATACAGGGGTTCCTTGTTTTATATACAGTCAATTTACTCACAGCTTGTCTGTGCGGGCCGTGTTTTTTACATCATCCGTAACTTTTCTTTGCATTGTACATGGGTTACCTGTGCCTTTTGGTGTTTAATTTGTCACTTACCTTCTGACCAATTTCTTCTGTTCCCCATCACTGTTTCCTTCCCCTTATTTCTCCCTTATCCTTTCCTTTTCCTTGTCTAGATTTTGCATGTTGGTCCTTTGAACTTAAATTATTTAATTTCTGATTTATTGTTTTCAATATGGACCAATTAAAACCTTTTGAGTTCACTGATGAGGAATTTGCGGCATTAGTGGGCTCTAGTTCTAGTTTTAGTGGTAGCTCTACCTCCAACATCCGCGGGAACGATGAGGTAAATGAATTAATCTTCCTCAAAAAAAAATTAGCCAGGAAGGAAGGCCATGGCGAATTTGTGCTTGAATATTTAAAAGCAGGAGTTATTCCACAAGGTCTCCGCATACGAAATATTCCAAGTCTTTTTATACATGTTAAACAATTCCTGGAAAAATTGAGTCTTATCGCAAATAGATGTTCGCATGACTTAATGATATTAATTGTGGAAACAGCAAAAGAACTAATAGCAGCACTTAAAAATGAGCTATTAGAATGAGAAGAAAAAATAAAAAAGAATAATGCTTTAGACGAGGCGAGAATTAAATTTCCATCTACCTAGATTTAGCCACCTTTTGTGTTTTTATTAGCACACAATGTATCTTAACGAGTTCTTCATTTATATTTTTTAGAATGTATGTGAATTAAAATCGATATATATGTATGGTCATTTTGATTGTTATGTTATTGTCATGTCATTTGCTTTTGATGTTGGTACACTTGTTTTAACCAAATGATAAATATGAATGAAATGAGTTGTTCTTAAATGTCTTTCGGTAGTACCCTGAGTTTCTGTTTGCATGTATAAAACCTGATTTTTGCCAGGTTTTTTGTGGCCTAGGATTTGTTATTACTTTCAGAATTGTTTCCCTGCCCTAGGAACTGCTAGCAGATACAGGGGTTCCTTGTTTTATATACAGTCAATTTACTCACAGCTTGTCTGTGCGGGCCGTGTTTTTTACATCATCCGTAACTTTTCTTTGCATTGTACATGGGTTACCTGTGCCTTTTGGTGTTTAATTTGTCACTTACCTTCTGACCAATTTCTTCTGTTCCCCATCACTGTTTCCTTCCCCTTATTTCTCCCTTATCCTTTCCTTTTCCTTGTCTAGATTTTGCATGTTGGTCCTTTGAACTTAAATTATTTAATTTCTGATTTATTGTTTTCAATATGGACCAATTAAAACCTTTTGAGTTCACTGATGAGGAATTTGCGGCATTAGTGGGCTCTAGTTCTAGTTTTAGTGGTAGCTCTACCTCCAACATCCGCGGGAACGATGAGGTAAATGAATTAATCTTCCTCAAAAAAAAATTAGCCAGGAAGGAAGGCCATGGCGAATTTGTGCTTGAATATTTAAAAGCAGGAGTTATTCCACAAGGTCTCCGCATACGAAATATTCCAAGTCTTTTTATACATGTTAAACAATTCCTGGAAAAATGGAGTCTTATCGCAAATAGATGTTCGCGTGACTTAATGATATTAATTGTGGAAACAGCAAAAGAACTAATAGCAGCACTTAAAAATGAGCTATTAGAATTAGATGAAAAAATAAAAAAGAATAATGCTTTAGACGAGGCGAGAATTACATCTCCATCTACCTAGATTTAGCCACCTTTTGTGTTTTTATTAGCACACAATGTATCTTAACGTGTTTTTCATATATCTTTTAGAATGTATGTGAATTAAAATCAATATATATGTATGGTCATTTTGATTGTTATGTTATTGTCATGTCATTTGCTTTTGATGTTGGTACACTTATTTTAACCAAATGATAAATATGAATTAAATGAGTTGTTCTTAAATGTCTTTCGGTAGTACCCTGAGTTTCTGTTTGTATGTATAAAGCCTGATTTTCGCCAGGTTTTTTGTTGCCTAGGATTTGTTATTACTTTCAGAATTGTTTCCCTGCCCTAGGAACTACTAGCAGATACAGGGGGTCCTTGTTTTATATACAGTCAATTTACCCACAGCTTGTCTGTGCTGGGCCGTGTTTATTATATCATCCGTAATTTTTCTTTGCATTGTACATGGGTTACCTGTGCCTTTTGGTGTTTCATTTGTCACTTACCTTGTGAACAATTTCTTCTGTTCCCCATCACTGTTTCCTTCCCGTTGTTTCTCCCTTATCCTTTCCTTTTGCTTGTCTAGATTTTGCATGTTGGTCCTTTGAACTTAAATGATTTAATTTCTGGTTTATTGTGTCAATATGGACCAATTGAAACCTTTTGGGTTCACTGATGAGGAATTTGCGGCATTGGTGGGCTCTAGTTCTAGTTTTAGTGGTAGCTCTACCTCCAACATCCGCTGGAACGATGAGGTAAATGAATTAATCTTCCTCAAAAAAAAATTAGCCAGGAAGGAAGGCCATGGCGAATTTGTGCTCGAATATTTAAAAGCAGGAGTTATTCCACAAGGTCTCCGCATACGAAATATTCCAAGTCTTTTTATACATGTTAAACAATTCCTGGAAAAATGGAGTCTTATCGCAAATAGATGTTCACGTGACTTAATGATATTAATTGTGGAAACAGCAAAAGAACTAATAGCAGCACTTAAAAATGAGCTATTAGAATTAGAAGAAAAAATAATAAAGAATAATGCTTTAGACGAGGCGAGAATGACATCTCCATCTACCTAGATTTAGCCACCTTTTGTGTTTTTATTAGCACACAATGTATCTTAACGTGTTCTTCATATATTTTTTAGAATGTATGTGAATTAAAATCGATATATATGTATGGTCATTTTGATTGTTATGTTATTGTCATGTCATTTGCTTTTGATGTTGGTACACTTATTTTAACCAAATGATAAATATGAATAAAATGAGTTGTTCTTAAATGTCTTTCGGTAGTACCCTGAGTTTCTGTTTGTATGTATAAAGCCTGATTTTTGCCAGGTTTTTTGTTGCATAGGATTTTTTATTACTTTCAGAATTGTTTCCCTGCCCTAGGAACTGCTAGCAGATACAGGGGTTCCTTGTTTTATATACAGTCAATTTACTCACAGCTTGTCTGTGCGGGCCGTGTTTTTTACATCATCCGTAACTTTTCTTTGCATTGTACATGGGTTACCTGTGCCTTTTGGTGTTTCATTTGTCACTTACCTTCTGACCAATTTCTTCTGTTCCCCATCACTGTTTCCTTCCCCTTATTTCTCCCTTATCCTTTCCTTTTCCTTGTCTAGATTTTGCATGTTGGTCCTTTGAACTTAAATTATTTAATTTCTGATTTATTGTTTTCAATATGGACCAATTGAAACCTTTTGAGTTCACTGATGAGGAATTTGCGGCATTAGCGGGCTCTAGTTCTAGTTTTAGTGGTAGCTCTACCTCCAACATCCGCGGGAACGATGAGGTAAATGAATTAATCTTCCTCAAAAAAAAATTAGCCAGGAAGGAAGGCCATGGCGAATTTGTGCTCGAATATTTAAAAGCAGGAGTTATTCCACAAGGTCTCCGCATACGAAATATTCCAAGTCTTTTTATACATGTTAAACAATTCCTGGAAAAATGGAGTCTTATCGCAAATAGATGTTCGCGTGACTTAATAATATTAATTGTGGAAACAGCAAAAGAACTAATAGCAGCACTTAAAAATGAGCTATTAGAATTAGATGAAAAAATAAAAAAGAATAATGCTTTAGACGAGGCGAGAATTACATCTCCATCTACCTAGATTTAGCCACCTTTTGTGTTTTTATTAGCACACAATGTATCTTAACGTGTTTTTCATATATCTTTTAGAATGTATGTGAATTAAAATCAATATATATGTATGGTCATTTTGATTGTTATGTTAATGTCATGTCATTTGCTTTTGATGTTGGTACACTTATTTTAACCAAATGATAAATATGAATAAAATGAGTTGTTCTTAAATGTCTTTCGGTAGTACCCTGAGTTTCTGTTTGTATGTATAAAGCCTGATTTTCGCCAGGTTTTTTGTTGCCTAGGATTTGTTATTACTTTCAGAATTGTTTCCCTGCCCTAGGAACTACTAGCAGATACAGGGGGTCCTTGTTTTATATACAGTCAATTTACCCACAGCTTGTCTGTGCTGGGCCGTGTTTATTATATCATCAGTAATTTTTCTTTGCATTGTACATGGGTTACCTGTGCCTTTTGGTGTTTCATTTGTCACTTACCTTGTGACCAATTTCTTCTGTTCCCCATCACTGTTTCCTTCCCGTTGTTTCTCCCTTATCCTTTCCTTTTGCTTGTCTAGATTTTGCATGTTGGTCCTTTGAACTTAAATGATTTAATTTCTGGTTTATTGTTTTCAATATGGACCAATTGAAACCTTTTGGGTTCACTGATGAGGAATTTGCGGCATTAGTGGGCTCTAGTTCTAGTTTTAGTGGTAGCTCTACCTCCAACATCCGCGGGAACGATGAGGTAAATGAATTAATCTTCCTCAAAAAAAAATTAGCCAGGAAGGAAGGCCATGGCGAATTTGTGCTCGAATATTTAAAAGCAGGAGTTATTCCACAAGGTCTCCGCATACGAAATATTCCAAGTCTTTTTATACATGTTAAACAATTCCTGGAAAAATGGAGTCTTATCGCAAATAGATGTTCGCGTGACTTAATGATATTAATTGTGGAAACAGCAAAAGAACTAATAGCAGCACTTAAAAATGAGCTATTAGAATTAGAAGAAAAAATAATAAAGAATAATGCTTTAGACGAGGCGAGAATTACATCTCCATCTACCTAGATTTAGCCACCTTTTGTGTTTTTATTAGCACACAATGTATCTTAACGTGTTCTTCATATATTTTTTAGAATGTATGTGAATTAAAATCGATATATATGTATGGTCATTTTGATTGTTATGTTATTGTCATGTCATTTGCTTTTGATGTTGGTACACTTATTTTAACCAAATGATAAATATGAATAAAATGAGTTGTTCTTAAATGTCTTTCGGTAGTACCCTGAGTTTCTGTTTGTATGTATAAAGCCTGATTTTTGCCAGGTTTTTTGTTGCATAGGATTTTTAATTACTTTCATAATTGTTTCCCTGCCCTAGGATCTACTAGCAGATACAGGGTGTCCTTGTTTTATATACAGTCAATTTACCCACAGCTTGTTTGTGTGGGGCCGTGTTTTTTACATCATCCGTAATTTTTCTTTGCATTGTACATGGGTTACCTGTGCCTTTTGGTGTTTCATTTGTCACTTACCTTCTGACCAATTTCTTCTGTTCCCCATCACTGTTTTCACTGTTTCCTGCCCCTTGTTTCTGCCTTATCCTTTCCTTTTCCTTGTCTAGATTTCGCATGTTGGTCCTTTGAACTTAAATTATTTAATTTCTGATTTATTGTTTTCAATATGGACCTATTGAAAACTTTTGGGTTCACTGATGAGGAATTTGCGGCATTAGTGGGCTCTAGTTCTAGTTTTAGTGGTAGCTCTACCTCCAAAATCCGCGGGAACGATGAGGTAAATTAATTAATCTTCCTCAAAAAGAAATTAGCCAGGATGGAAGCCCATGGCGAATTTATGCTCGTATATTTAAAAGCAGGAGTTATTCCACAAGGTCTCCGCATACGAAATATTCCAAGTCTTTTTATACATGTTAAACAATTCCTGGAAAAATTGAGTCTTATCGCAAATAGATGTTCGCATGACTTAATGATATTAATTGTGGAAACAGCAAAAGAACTAATAGCAGCACTTAAAAATGAGCTATTAGAATGAGAAGAAAAAATAAAAAAGAATAATGCTTTAGACGAGGCGAGAATTAAATTTCCATCTACCTAGATTTAGCCACCTTTTGTGTTTTTATTAGCACACAATGTATCTTAACGAGTTCTTCATTTATATTTTTTAGAATGTATGTGAATTAAAATCGATATATATGTATGGTCATTTTGATTGTTATGTTATTGTCATGTCATTTGCTTTTGATGTTGGTACACTTGTTTTAACCAAATGATAAATATGAATGAAATGAGTTGTTCTTAAATGTCTTTCGGTAGTACCCTGAGTTTCTGTTTGCATGTATAAAACCTGATTTTTGCCAGGTTTTTTGTGGCCTAGGATTTGTTATTACTTTCAGAATTGTTTCCCTGCCCTAGGAACTGCTAGCAGATACAGGGGTTCCTTGTTTTATATACAGTCAATTTACTCACAGCTTGTCTGTGCGGGCCGTGTTTTTTACATCATCCGTAACTTTTCTTTGCATTGTACATGGGTTACCTGTGCCTTTTGGTGTTTAATTTGTCACTTACCTTCTGACCAATTTCTTCTGTTCCCCATCACTGTTTCCTTCCCCTTATTTCTCCCTTATCCTTTCCTTTTCCTTGTCTAGATTTTGCATGTTGGTCCTTTGAACTTAAATTATTTAATTTCTGATTTATTGTTTTCAATATGGACCAATTAAAACCTTTTGAGTTCACTGATGAGGAATTTGCGGCATTAGTGGGCTCTAGTTCTAGTTTTAGTGGTAGCTCTACCTCCAACATCCGCGGGAACGATGAGGTAAATGAATTAATCTTCCTCAAAAAAAAATTAGCCAGGAAGGAAGGCCATGGCGAATTTGTGCTTGAATATTTAAAAGCAGGAGTTATTCCACAAGGTCTCCGCATACGAAATATTCCAAGTCTTTTTATACATGTTAAACAATTCCTGGAAAAATTGAGTCTTATCGCAAATAGATGTTCGCATGACTTAATGATATTAATTGTGGAAACAGCAAAAGAACTAATAGCAGCACTTAAAAATGAGCTATTAGAATGAGAAGAAAAAATAAAAAAGAATAATGCTTTAGACGAGGCGAGAATTAAATTTCCATCTACCTAGATTTAGCCACCTTTTGTGTTTTTATTAGCACACAATGTATCTTAACGAGTTCTTCATTTATATTTTTTAGAATGTATGTGAATTAAAATCGATATATATGTATGGTCATTTTGATTGTTATGTTATTGTCATGTCATTTGCTTTTGATGTTGGTACACTTGTTTTAACCAAATGATAAATATGAATGAAATGAGTTGTTCTTAAATGTCTTTCGGTAGTACCCTGAGTTTCTGTTTGCATGTATAAAACCTGATTTTTGCCAGGTTTTTTGTGGCCTAGGATTTGTTATTACTTTCAGAATTGTTTCCCTGCCCTAGGAACTGCTAGCAGATACAGGGGTTCCTTGTTTTATATACAGTCAATTTACTCACAGCTTGTCTGTGCGGGCCGTGTTTTTTACATCATCCGTAACTTTTCTTTGCATTGTACATGGGTTACCTGTGCCTTTTGGTGTTTAATTTGTCACTTACCTTCTGACCAATTTCTTCTGTTCCCCATCACTGTTTCCTTCCCCTTATTTCTCCCTTATCCTTTCCTTTTCCTTGTCTAGATTTTGCATGTTGGTCCTTTGAACTTAAATTATTTAATTTCTGATTTATTGTTTTCAATATGGACCAATTAAAACCTTTTGAGTTCACTGATGAGGAATTTGCGGCATTAGTGGGCTCTAGTTCTAGTTTTAGTGGTAGCTCTACCTCCAACATCCGCGGGAACGATGAGGTAAATGAATTAATCTTCCTCAAAAAAAAATTAGCCAGGAAGGAAGGCCATGGCGAATTTGTGCTTGAATATTTAAAAGCAGGAGTTATTCCACAAGGTCTCCGCATACGAAATATTCCAAGTCTTTTTATACATGTTAAACAATTCCTGGAAAAATGGAGTCTTATCGCAAATAGATGTTCGCGTGACTTAATGATATTAATTGTGGAAACAGCAAAAGAACTAATAGCAGCACTTAAAAATGAGCTATTAGAATTAGATGAAAAAATAAAAAAGAATAATGCTTTAGACGAGGCGAGAATTACATCTCCATCTACCTAGATTTAGCCACCTTTTGTGTTTTTATTAGCACACAATGTATCTTAACGTGTTTTTCATATATCTTTTAGAATGTATGTGAATTAAAATCAATATATATGTATGGTCATTTTGATTGTTATGTTATTGTCATGTCATTTGCTTTTGATGTTGGTACACTTATTTTAACCAAATGATAAATATGAATTAAATGAGTTGTTCTTAAATGTCTTTCGGTAGTACCCTGAGTTTCTGTTTGTATGTATAAAGCCTGATTTTCGCCAGGTTTTTTGTTGCCTAGGATTTGTTATTACTTTCAGAATTGTTTCCCTGCCCTAGGAACTACTAGCAGATACAGGGGGTCCTTGTTTTATATACAGTCAATTTACCCACAGCTTGTCTGTGCTGGGCCGTGTTTATTATATCATCCGTAATTTTTCTTTGCATTGTACATGGGTTACCTGTGCCTTTTGGTGTTTCATTTGTCACTTACCTTGTGAACAATTTCTTCTGTTCCCCATCACTGTTTCCTTCCCGTTGTTTCTCCCTTATCCTTTCCTTTTGCTTGTCTAGATTTTGCATGTTGGTCCTTTGAACTTAAATGATTTAATTTCTGGTTTATTGTGTCAATATGGACCAATTGAAACCTTTTGGGTTCACTGATGAGGAATTTGCGGCATTGGTGGGCTCTAGTTCTAGTTTTAGTGGTAGCTCTACCTCCAACATCCGCTGGAACGATGAGGTAAATGAATTAATCTTCCTCAAAAAAAAATTAGCCAGGAAGGAAGGCCATGGCGAATTTGTGCTCGAATATTTAAAAGCAGGAGTTATTCCACAAGGTCTCCGCATACGAAATATTCCAAGTCTTTTTATACATGTTAAACAATTCCTGGAAAAATGGAGTCTTATCGCAAATAGATGTTCACGTGACTTAATGATATTAATTGTGGAAACAGCAAAAGAACTAATAGCAGCACTTAAAAATGAGCTATTAGAATTAGAAGAAAAAATAATAAAGAATAATGCTTTAGACGAGGCGAGAATGACATCTCCATCTACCTAGATTTAGCCACCTTTTGTGTTTTTATTAGCACACAATGTATCTTAACGTGTTCTTCATATATTTTTTAGAATGTATGTGAATTAAAATCGATATATATGTATGGTCATTTTGATTGTTATGTTATTGTCATGTCATTTGCTTTTGATGTTGGTACACTTATTTTAACCAAATGATAAATATGAATAAAATGAGTTGTTCTTAAATGTCTTTCGGTAGTACCCTGAGTTTCTGTTTGTATGTATAAAGCCTGATTTTTGCCAGGTTTTTTGTTGCATAGGATTTTTTATTACTTTCATAATTGTTTCCCTGCCCTAGGAACTACTAGCAGATACAGGGTGTCCTTGTTTTATATACAGTCAATTTACCCACAGCTTGTTTGTGTGGGGCCGTGTTTTTTACATCATCCGTAATTTTTCTTTGCATTGTACATGGGTTACCTGTGCCTTTTGGTGTTTCATTTGTCACTTACCTTCTGACCAATTTCTTCTGTTCCCCATCACTGTTTCCTGCCCCTTGTTTCTGCCTTATCCTTTCCTTTTCCTTGTCTAGATTTCGCATGTTGGTCCTTTGAACTTAAATTATTTAATTTCTGATTTATTGTTTTCAATATGGACCGATTGAAATCTTTTGGGTTCACTGATGAGGAATTTGCGGCATTAGTGGGCTCTAGTTCTAGTTTTAGTGGTAGCTCTACCTCCAAAATCCGCGGGAACGATGAGGTAAATTAATTAATCTTCCTCAAAAAGAAATTAGCCAGGATGGAAGCCCATGGCGAATTTATGCTCGTATATTTAAAAGCAGGAGTTATTCCACAAGGTCTCCGCATACGAAATATTCCAAGTCTTTTTATACATGTTAAACAATTCCTGGAAAAATGGAGTCTTATCGCAAATAGATGTTCGCATGACTTAATGATATTAATTGTGGAAACAGCAAAAGAACTAATAGCAGCACTTAAAAATGAGCTATTAGAATGAGAAGAAAAAATAAAAAAGAATAATGCTTTAGACGAGGCGAGAATTAAATTTCCATCTACCTAGATTTAGCCACCTTTTGTGTTTTTATTAGCACACAATGTATCTTAACGAGTTCTTCATTTATATTTTTTAGAATGTATGTGAATTAAAATCGATATATACGTATGGTCATTTTGATTGTTATGTTATTGTCATGTCATTTGCTTTTGATGTTGGTACACTTATTTTAACCAAATGATAAATATGAATTAAATGAGTTGTTCTTAAATGTCTTTCGGTAGTACCCTGAGCTTCTGTTTGTATGTATAAAGCCTGATTTTCGCCAGGTTTTTTGTTGCCTAGGATTTGTTATTACTTTCAGAATTGTTTCCCTGCCCTAGGAACTACTAGCAGATACAGGGGGTCCTTGTTTTATATACAGTCAATTTACCCACAGCTTGTCTGTGCTGGGCCGTGTTTATTATATCATCCGTAATTTTTCTTTGCATTGTACATGGGTTACCTGTGCCTTTTGGTGTTTCATTTGTCACTTACCTTGTGAACAATTTCTTCTGTTCCCCATCACTGTTTCCTTCCCGTTGTTTCTCCCTTATCCTTTCCTTTTGCTTGTCTAGATTTTGCATGTTGGTCCTTTGAACTTAAATGATTTAATTTCTGGTTTATTGTGTCAATATGGACCAATTGAAACCTTTTGGGTTCACTGATGAGGAATTTGCGGCATTAGTGGGCTCTAGTTCTAGTTTTAGTGGTAGCTCTACCTCCAACATCCGCGGGAACGATGAGGTAAATGAATTAATCTTCCTAAAAAAAAAATTAGCCAGGAAGGAAGGCCATGGCGAATTTGTGCTCGAATATTTAAAAGCAGGAGTTATTCCACAAGGTCTCCGCATACGAAATATTCCAAGTCTTTTTATACATGTTAAACAATTCCTGGAAAAATGGAGTCTTATCGCAAATAGATGTTCGCGTGACTTAATGATATTAATTGTGGAAACAGCAAAAGAACTAATAGCAGCACTTAAAAATGAGCTATTAGAATTAGAAGAAAAAATAATAAAGAATAATGCTTTAGACGAGGCGAGAATGACATCTCCATCTACCTAGATTTAGCCACCTTTTGTGTTTTTATTAGCACACAATGTATCTTAACGTGTTCTTCATATATTTTTTAGAATGTATGTGAATTAAAATCGATATATATGTATGGTCATTTTGATTGTTATGTTATTGTCATGTCATTTGCTTTTGATGTTGGTACACTTATTTTAACCAAATGATAAATATGAATAAAATGAGTTGTTCTTAAATGTCTTTCGGTAGTACCCTGAGTTTCTGTTTGTATGTATAAAGCCTGATTTTTGCCAGGTTTTTTGTTGCATAGGATTTTTTATTACTTTCATAATTGTTTCCCTGCCCTAGGAACTACTAGCAGATACAGGGTGTCCTTGTTTTATATACAGTCAATTTACCCACAGCTTGTTTGTGTGGGGCCGTGTTTTTTACATCATCCGTAATTTTTCTTTGCATTGTACATGGGTTACCTGTGCCTTTTGGTGTTTCATTTGTCACTTACCTTCTGACCAATTTCTTCTGTTCCCCATCACTGTTTCCTGCCACTTGTTTCTGCCTTATCCTTTCCTTTTCCTTGTCTAGATTTCGCATGTTGGTCCTTTGAACTTAAATTATTTAATTTCTGATTTATTGTTTTCAATATGGACCAATTGAAAACTTTTGGGTTCACTGATGAGGAATTTGCGGCATTAGTGGGCTCTAGTTCTAGTTTTAGTGGTAGCTCTACCTCCAAAATCCGCGGGAACGATGAGGTAAATTAATTAATCTTCCTCAAAAAGAAATTAGCCAGGATGGAAGCCCATGGCGAATTTATGCTCGTATATTTAAAAGCAGGAGTTATTCCACAAGGTCTCCGCATACGAAATATTCCAAGTCTTTTTATACATGTTAAACAATTCCTGGAAAAATGGAGTCTTATCGCAAATAGATGTTCGCATGACTTAATGATATTAATTGTGGAAACAGCAAAAGAACTAATAGCAGCACTTAAAAATGAGCTATTAGAATGAGAAGAAAAAATAAAAAAGAATAATGCTTTAGACGAGGCGAGAATTAAATTTCCATCTACCTAGATTTAGCCACCTTTTGTGTTTTTATTAGCACACAATGTATCTTAACGAGTTCTTCATTTATATTTTTTAGAATGTATGTGAATTAAAATCGATATATATGTATGGTCATTTTGATTGTTATGTTATTGTCATGTCATTTGCTTTTGATGTTGGTACACTTGTTTTAACCAAATGATAAATATGAATGAAATGAGTTGTTCTTAAATGTCTTTCGGTAGTACCCTGAGTTTCTGTTTGCATGTATAAAACCTGATTTTTGCCAGGTTTTTTGTGGCCTAGGATTTGTTATTACTTTCAGAATTGTTTCCCTGCCCTAGGAACTGCTAGCAGATACAGGGGTTCCTTGTTTTATATACAGTCAATTTACTCACAGCTTGTCTGTGCGGGCCGTGTTTTTTACATCACCCGTATCTTTTCTTTGCATTGTACATGGGTTACCTGTGCCTTTTGGTGTTTCATTTGTCACTTACCTTCTGACCAATTTCTTCTGTTCCCCATCACTGTTTCCTTCCCCTTATTTCTCCCTTATCCTTTCCTTTTCCTTGTCTAGATTTTGCATGTTGGTCCTTTGAACTTAAATTATTTAATTTCTGATTTATTGTTTTCAATATGGACCAATTGAAAACTTTTGAGTTCACTGATGAGGAATTTGCGGCATTAGTGGGCTCTAGTTCTAGTTTTAGTGGTAGCTCTACCTCCAACATCCGCAGAAACGATGAGGTAAATGAATTAATCTTCCTCAAAAAGAAATTAGCCAGGATGGAAGCCCATGGCGAAATTATGCTTGGATATTTAAAAGCAGGAGTTATTCCACAAGGTATCCGCATACGAAATATTCCAGGTCTTCTTATACATGTTAAACAATTCCTAGAAAAATGTAGTCTTATCGCAAATAGATGTTCGCGTGACTTAATGATATTAATTGTGGAAACAGCAAAAGAACTAATAGCAGCACTTAAAAATGAGCTATTAGAATTAGAAGAAAAAATAAAAAAGAATAATGCTTTAGACGAGGCGAGAATTACATCTCCATCTACCTAGATTTAGCCACCTTTTGTGTTTTTATTAGCACACAATGTATCCTAACGTGTTCTTCATATATTTTTTAGAATGTATGTGAATTAAAATCGATATATATGTATGGTCATTTTGATTGTTATGTTATTGTCATGTCATTTGCTTTTGATGTTGGTACACTTATTTTAACAAAATGATAAATATGAATGAAATGAGTTGTTCTTAAATGTCTTTCGGTAGTACCCGGAGTTTCTGTTTGTATGTATAAAACCTGATTTTTGCAAGGTTTTTTGTTGCCTAGGATTTGTACTTACTTTCAGAATTGTTTCCCTGCCCTAGGAACTACTAGCAGATACAGGGGGTCCTTGTTTTATATAAAGTCAATTTACCCACAGCTTGTTTGTGCGTGGCCGTGTTTTTTACATCATCCGTAATTTTTCTTTGCATTGTACATGGGTTACCTGTGCCTTTTGGTGTTTCATTTGCCACTTACCTTCTGACCAATTTCTTCTGTTCCCCATCACTGTTTCCTTCCCCTTGTTTCTCCCTTATCCTTTCCTTTTCCTTGTCTAGATTTTGCATGTTGGTCCTTTGAACTTAAATTATTTAATTTCTTATTCATTGTTTTCAATATGGACCAATTGAAAACTTTTGGGTTCACTGATGAGGAATTTGCGGCATTAGTGGGCTCTAGTTCTAGTTTCAGTGGTAGCTCTACCTCCAACATCCGCGGGAACGATGAGGTAAATTAATTAATCTTCCTCAAAAAGAAATTAGCCAGGATGGAAGCCCATGGCGAATTTATGCTCGAATATTTAATAGCAGGAGTTATTCCACAAGGTCTCCGCATACGAAATATTCCAAGTCTTTTTATACATGTTAAACAATTCCTGGAAAAATGGAGTCTTATCGCAAATAGATGTTTGCATGACTTAATGATATTAATTGTGGAAACAGCAAAAGAACTAATAGCAGCACTTAAAAATGAGCTATTAGATTTAGAAGAAAAAATAAAAAAGAATAATGCTTTAGACGAGGGGAGAATTACATCTCCATCTACCTAGATTTAGCCACCTTTTGTGTTTTTATTAGCACACAATGTATCTTAACCCCTTCGCTGCTAGGCCTTTTCCCCTCCTGTGCTAAGCCTTTTTTTGGCTATTTGGGGTAGTGCGCGCTTAGGCCCCTGTAACTTTTTGACCACATTAGGTATCCACGCCAAATTTGCGTCCTTTTCTTCCGACATCATGGGGATTCTAAAGGTACCCAGGGTTTGTGGATTCTCCTAGAGGGTTCCCAGAAATTAGTCAAAATACAGCAAATTTATTTTTTTTTTGTGAAAAATGGGGAAAAGTGGCTGCAAATGAAAGCGTCTGGGTTTTTCTCTGCAAATGATATCAAAAAAGGGTTTGTGGGGCTGAAATCACAATTTTTCCAGCTTATGTTATGTTATGTTAAGTGATATTTCTATAGCGCACTGACACCAAAGGTTTCCTGGCGCTTGACAACAGAGGAGTGATAACGGCAACAGAAAAGATAAAACAGTAAGCTGACTAGCAAAGAAGAGGGAAAAGGGAAGTCTTTAACAGTTTCCTAAAGTTGAGTAGGGAGGGACTCGATTTAATAGAGAGAGGTAATGAATTCCAGAGGGATGGGGCCAGAAGAGCAAAACAACGGCCACCGAACTTCTTGGTTTTAACTCTGGGAACAATCAGTAAGTGGAGATGAGCAGAGCGAAGGTTACGTGACGGCCAATAGGCCGTGACTAAAGATTGCAAGAAGGCAGGACTAGTGCAATGAAGGACTTTGTAGATAATACACGCCACCTTAAAAGCTGCCCTTTGTCCAATTGGCAGCCAGTGGAGCCGCTGTAATAATAATTTTGCCGACTGCCACCTAGGAATTTTGTAAATGAGACGAGCCGCCTGGTTCTGAACGACCTGAAGGCGGTGCAGAAGACACTGAGGGAGACCATGATAAATAGAGTTTGAGAAATCCAGGTGGGACAGGACCAGGGAAATGACAACCTGAATTAATGCAGGGAATGAGAGTAAATGGCTGATCTTACGGATGTTCCTGAGCTGGTACATGGAGGAGGAAATAACAGCCCCCACTTGGGCTTTTAGCGAAAGTTCTGCATCAATTATCACGCCTAGACTTTTCACTGATTTAAGGGGAACCGGAAGAGGGCCCAATTCAGTAGGCCAGAACTGCGGGCCCCAGTGAGCAGAACTAGGACCAGGGAGCAGTAGTTCAGTCTTCCCCGGATTCAACTTTAGTTGATTGATGTTCATCCATTCCAATATGTGAATCATGACAGAATGGAAAGTATTAGCAGCATTAGGGGAGTTGAGTGGAAAAATGATTTGTAAATCATCGGCGTAATTATACACCGTGATGTCCCAGTTCCTAAGTGAGTGGATGAGTGGGCGAAGGTAGAGGTTGAACAACAGCGGTGAAATAGAGGAACCTTGAGGGACTCCGCAGGTGGTTACAGTTCTCCCGGCCATATAGGGGCCTAAACGTACAGCCTGTGTTCTGCCGGTTAAGAAGGACCCAATCCAATTGAGGGCGATGCCCTGGATACCTGCCTGTGCGACACGGCGGAGAAGGATGTTATGGTCTACCATGTCGAATGCGGCAGACAAGTCCAGGAGCACCAAGGCTTGAGGAGTACCAGCATCCGCATTACTTCTCAGCGTGTTCAAAACTGCAAGAATGACCGCCTCGGTCGAATGGGCAGGTCTAAACCCAGCTTGGTTGGGCTCAAGGTAACTGGAGGACTCAATGAAGTGTGAAAGAAATTGAGTAACATGAGCCTCCAGTAACTTTGAGAGATAGGGAAGGAGGGAAATGGGACGATAGTTAGAGGGTCCCCAGGGTCTGCTCCAGGTTTTTTTAAAAGGGGTACCAAAATTGCCTCCTTGAAGGATGCAGGGACAGTACCGCTGTTAAGGGAGCCGTTCAACAGAGAAAGGATGCAATCCGGTAACTTAAGGCAGATGTCCCGCATAACTGAGGGCGGGCAACAGTCGCTGGGAGCACCTGATTTGACTCGAGTTGCGAGTCGAGCCAGTGAATCGGCATTAAGGGCAGGGAACGTTGTAATGGTCGAACTATTGACTGGTGTGGAGTCCTGAAAGAATGGCTGGGGAGGAGAGTGAATCGAGTCTTCAATGAAGAAAAGGTTAAGGGCATCACATGTCTCTTGAGAAGGGGTCTGAGCAGGAAGAGTTCTATCATCGGTGGTAAGCTCGTTCATAATTTTAAACACTTCCTTCGGTTTATTGGCTGCTGAAAAGAGCCTATCCGAGAAGTGGGCTGATTTGGCTAAGGTGATAGCTGCTTTGTATTCTCTACGAGCAGTGATGTAGAGTAATCTAGCTGAGTCAGAATAGGTATGTATCCAGATGCGTTCCTGTTGGCGTACTTTTAATTTATGCAATTTGAAATCATGCGTATACCATCTATGAGAGGTGAAATGCTTGGTGGGGGGGAATCGTGTCAGCGGGCAAATTGGTCACTAGCCGACTTTAGCCAGTTGATAATGTTGCTGTCTAATATGTCGATATCGGAACAGACTATAGGATCCCGGGCTGGGCTAGTGTCCGCTAGGGTCGTAAGGAAGGCCTGGAGATCCAGTGCGCTCCACTTTCGAGAGAGCCCGCCAGCCATACGAGGGGCAGGGAACCTGCCTGTGAGGGTAATAACCGTATCGACTAAAAAGTGGTCTGACCAGACACAAGGAGAGACAATAGGCTGAGACAGCACTAAATTATGTGACCAAATCTGGTCCAGAATGTGGCCCTTAAGGTGGGTAGGGCAAAGGATCTGTTGCGTCAGGTTCAGACTATGCAGCATCTCAAACAGTTCAAGGGCGTGAGAGCCGGCGTTGAGGTCGTTATACCAGTAATTAAGATCGCCGACAAGTGCGAAACTGGTATGATGTGTCAAAATGGAGGACAAATGCTCGCTTAACACAGTAGCAAAGGTGCTCATGGGATATGGTGGCCGATAAAGGAGAAGCAGCGTGAGGGCACCTGTGTTGGTTCCTATACTAAGGAGCAGATTATCCACCCCTGGTATGGAAAGAGAAGAGGAGGAGAAAGAATTGAGACGTTTAGATATAATGGCAGCTACTCCACCACCAGAGCGGTCTCCCAATCGGTCCGCGTGAAGAATATAGTAATCTGGGGGGAGAGCCGCCAGGATATCAGGAAGCGACTCAGCAGTGAGCCAGGTTTCTGTCAGGAGGAGAATGTCCGGTTTTTCATTGGTGAGTAAAATAAAAATGTCAGACTGGTGGTTTACTAAGGACCGAGTATTCAGGTATAATACCCTGATGGTGGTCTCGCTATTATTGGCGTGAACAGGGGGCTTTGCCTCAGCGCGGTTGGTAATAGCTAGGCGATTGATACCTACAGTGTCCAGGCACCTAACAATAGTGGGACTTAGGGTGATAAGGGGTTGCTGTAATGCTCTAAGAGAGTCCGAAGTGTATGTAGTAAGAGGGGCAACATGGGTGGCCCCAGGTCCCGGTCGGGCGCGGACGGGCGCAGCCGGGCGCAGACGGGCTTGCCTTAGGCGCGCCTTCGGCGCGCCAGCGGCGTGCCCGCTGCGCGCGTCCGCTGTGCGTCCGTCTTTGCATCCGATTTAATCTTTCCCCCACCGGAAGTCACGGACCACTAGAGCGCTAACGCTAACCTTCCTAAGTGAAGATGGCGCTCAAACTCCGATTTAGCCGAACTAAGTTTAGAACAGCGAAAGTGCGATGTGCGATTCAATGTGCAAAAGAAATTAGCAGCAGATAGCAGCAGAATGTCTCAAGATGCACTACTCTTTTAAAAACAAATTTTTCCTTATCTCAATTTAAAAGGATTTTAGCAGCAATAATAGCGAGTTTGTTTGTTAAAATCAGTACAACAGCAATACAGTACATCTAAGCGTTCCCCACACACTCTTAGTCAGGTTTCGCTGCGCGTCCGTCTTTGCATCCGATTTAATCTTTCCCCCACCGGAAGTCACGGACCACTAGAGCGCTAACGCTAACCTTCCTAAGTGAAGATGGCGCTCAAACTCCGATTTAGCCGAACTAAGTTTAGAACAGCGAAAGTGCGATGTGCGATTCAATGTGCAAAAGAAATTAGCAGCAGATAGCAGCAGAATGTCTCAAGATGCTCTACTCTTTTAAAAACAAATTTTTCCTTATCTCAATTTAAAAGGATTTTAGCAGCAATAATAGCGAGTTTGTTCGTTAAAATCAGTACAACAGCAATACAGTACATCTAAGCGTTCCCCACACACTCTTAGTCAGCTTTTAGGGAATGACAGATTTTTGTCAGAAATCCAACATTTTTTACACAGTTTTGACATTTTTCTGGGACATACCCTATTTTTGCTATTTTTTGTGCTTTCAACCTCCTTCCAGATAATGGTAGAAATGGGTAGAAAAGCAATAATGGATCCTGGAAAGCTATACATTTTTGAAAAGTAGACAAAATTCTGAATTCAGCAAGGGGTCATTTGTGTAGATCCATCAAGGTTTCTTTATAGAAACTAACAGTTAAATATAGGAAAAATTAAAATTTGTTGAAAAAAGCAGCCTTTTGAGTCAACGTTTTCACCTGTAAGTTCTTCTAATTATGACATCTCTTTAAAAGCAATGTACCGTTACATCCGGTGGACCTTCCTGGTTGTGGGGATATATAGGACTTGTAGGTTCACCAAGAGTCTAACGAACCCAGAGTAAAAAACTGAGCAGCATTTTGTAATGGGTTTTTTTTTGTTCCGGGTATATAGCAATTATTGTGGGAAAATGTATACATGGAAAAATCGGTATGAAAGACACCTATGTATTTCTGAAATGGGAACAAATTACAGAGTTTAGAAACAGTGCATATTTGCACATTTTCGAAATTGGGAATACTCATACTTGCATGACAATTATTGGTCATTTATCAAAATGACTTTTTTTTTACACAATGTCTTTCATTTGGAAGGGAGAAATGCATCAAAAATCAATAGGTAATAACAGTTGCTTTACAAATCTGAACTACCCTAAGTCTCCCGATAAAAATGATACCTCACTTGTGTGGGTAGGCATAGTGCCCACGACAGGAAGTGGCTCAAAACCTAAGGTGAACACACCACATTTTCACACTGAAAATGTACACTTTTTTGCGAAGTGTCTAGCTGTAGTTTTTTAACCCTAGCCCTGCCGGTGTAGGAGAGTAGGGTCTGCTTTCTATGTTCACCCCCACTTTTTGCTTTTGCTTTACTGGTTTTCGACTTAGATGTGGCTGTGGGCCTGCTAATCAGACCCACAGCCCTGCTGTTCTCTCTCTAAATTGATACTATGTACTTTAGGTACATAACCCATTTGGAAAGGATCACCTTATTGGCCCCTGTACAGTGTACCTTAGGTACCCAGGGCATAGGTGTACCCTAGGCCTACCAGGGGCTGCAGCATGTATTATGCCACCCCTGGCCTGGCCTTCCATTATGACACAACTGGCTGATCACTCAGCTGGGGCAAGGTCGTGTAATCACTCCTTGCTTAGGTGTAGTAGTCCTATACCTAACTTACATATAGACACATGTGTACCTATCAGCCACTCCTATGGCAGGCCTTAACAATCCTGGAGGCAGAGTGCTTGGTAACATGTGAGATGGTGCTCTAGCATGAGCTGAGCCTGTCTGCAGCTTTCGGAACCATGTCCTTATAGCTGTTCTATGATATAGCCTACCATATACTCTTAAAGTGCCTTATAATCTTAAACGGTTATGGTAACTATGGTTTGGCTTTATCAAAACATGTCGTGTAAGGTGTCTAACACTTTGGAATAATACCCCCATCCCATTTCTGGGGATGAGGATATTATCCCTCCCTTCTAGAGGGAGAAGACATGTTGTAACTTACTTACCCGGTTAAAGTTAACCAGAGCCCCAGCATCACAAAATGGATGCTGCTGCCACAGACACGAGTCTGACCTCCTGCTGCTGGGAGTGATCCCGGCAAGGGAGGCTTGGACAATAGGTTTCCTGCCTTGGGAGGTGCGAGCACCACCCCAGACAGGCCTTAGTGTATTGGGGCAGGGAGGGATGAAAAGAATGAGACATGCCTGGGGCACACAAGGTGTCCCGTGCATAGTCCAGTTCAAACCGGTGCTGGGGCACTCCAGGCCCAGTCCTGGCGCGAAACTGGACAAAGGGAAGGGGGTGTAACCACCCCCCTCCCAGGTCCCACCCATAAGGCGTGACCTAGCAGGTAACCCAGCCCCCCAGATTTGGATAAGAGTGGTAGCTGGGCCCCAGGAGATTAGATTATCCTGAACCTGCAACTTGAACAGAAACTCTGGACCTTCGACATTCGACGAAAGAAGAAGACTGAAGAATCTCCCTTGTGGCCAAGGAGTGGCTACCCTGTGCAAACAGGCACCATCAAGAGACTACCCTTTGCTTTGCTGAAGTTCTACGAGGGACCGACTGCAGAGCCCGACCAGAGCCTTGACTTCCAGACTTCTCCGACCCTGATCCACATCCACAGCCGAGCTGAGATCCGTGGAGGCGACGAGAGACGTGGGACCGGCTACCTGGGAAAAGTGGCGAGTATCTTCCAGCGCAGCTTCTGAGGCACCCTCGAAGTTGTGCACCGGGGATTGAGAAGCCCCAATCCCAAGCACCATCTGCACCGAAGATCAGTCACCCACACTCCACGAGTCCTGCGTGGGGCCCTTCTGCATTTTCCTGCTTGCCGCGTCTGTCCGGTTGCTTGCCCGTTGGCTAGCGGCCTTTGTGACGACACACCTTGAAATCTTCACTGCTGGTTTGGCTCCTCCAGACTGGCTCCTGCTTCCTTGTAAAAGAGAAGCACCCCAGACCTTCCTGGTCTGCACCAGAAGCAAGTCCTCTGTTCTTCGTGGGTTCCGCTTGCCAAGGCTTGGTGAGTCCTAGTTCGACTTCGACGCCGCCGACAGCAAGAGCCTTCGTGGGACAGCTCGCCTCCTGGTCCTGGTCGTCCTCCATGTCTCCTCGTACCCGTGGCTGCAGCGACAAGCTTCACCTTTCACCTGCAATCTTCCCGACATCGCCTGGTCCCTTCCTGGTTCCACGTGGTCACTGGCTAGTGACCTTGACTCTGTCCCTTCTGCTTGCAGGTATCCTCTCTTCTTGATCCCAGCCTTGGGATCCACGGGACACTCTTCACTGACCGCCTGTCAGCAACTTTCCTTCAGGCATCCATAGAAGTCCACGACGAAACCCGACGCAAGTTCACACCTATGCACCCGCAGTCCGTGGGCTAGGTAACTTGGGTACTTCGGTGCTCACAAGGGTAGTGACTATCCTAGGGTCTAGTTTCCGAGTCTCGACTCTCTAGCTGCTTCAGAAGTGTCCTTAAACTGTTAATTTCTAACTGCTAGTAATTCTATCGACTTTTACGCATTACGCGTGAGTGTTTCCACTCTGCACCTGAATCCCGTGGGCCTACCACTTCCTAACTGTTGCTAGTGTAGTGTAGCCCCAGCGATTCCCTAGGCCAAGGCCTATCCTATTTCCGTGACAGTGGTCCTTATACCACTTCTTTAGTATATGGTTTGCGTGGCCCCTAGGGCCTAACTGTATTACTTACCTGTGTGACTTAATGTATGCTTAAATAAGACTGTGTTGTACTTACCTCTAATCTCATAAAGAGTGCTGAGGGTTTGACTAGAATAAATACACTTTATTTTATATATATATCTGTTGTGGTGTCCTTTCATTTGGTATTCAAGGGATTATATATGGTATCACAGCTGGCTTCACATGCCATTCAGAGTTTATCCTAAGACTGCTCTTGTCCATGCTACCACTAGGATAGCTGGTCTATAAGGTTGACTTTACAACCAATCACCATAAGGGTTGTTTGGACTGATATAAGGTGTACACTAGAACTAGTGACATCATACATCAGGCCAACTTCTCACAGCCGGCACCTAGGGAAACCTAGCAAACCTATACATTTTTGAAAACTAGACACCCAGGGGAATCCAGGATGGGATGACTTGACTGCCTCCCACCATGGTCTGTTACCCAGAATCCCTTGCAAACATAAAAAATTGACAAAAAAAACACATTTTCCCCACATTTCTGTGATGGAAAGTTCTGGAATCTGCGTGGATCCACAAATTTCCACCCACCCCGCGTTCCCCAAAGTCCTACGAGAAAAATGGTACCTCACTTGTGCGGGTCGGCATAGTGCCCACGACAGGAAACGGCGCAAAACGCAACGTGGTCACACCTCAATTTTGCAGTGAAAAATGACCCCTTTTTGGCAAAGTGACTAACTGTAGTTTTTGAACCCTAGCCCTGCCGGCACCTAGGGAAACCTAGCAAACCTATACATTTTTGAACACTAGACACCCAGGGGAATCCAGGATGGGGTGACTTGACTGCCTCCCACCATGGTCTGTTACCCAGAATCCCTTGCAAACGTAAAAAATTGACAAAAAAAACACATTTTCCCCATATTTCTGTGATGGAAAGTTCTGGAATCTGCGTGGATCCACAAATTTCCACCCACCCTGCGTTCCCCAAAGTCCTGCGAGAAAAATGGTACCTCACTTGTGCGGGTCGGCATAGTGCCCGCGACAGGAAACGGCGCAAAACGCAACGTGGTCACACCTCAATTTTGCAGTGAAAAATGACCCCTTTTTGGCAAAGTGACTAGCTGTAGTTTTTGAACCCTAGCCCTGCCGGCACCTAGGGAAACCTAGCAAAACTATACATTTTTGTAAACTAGACACCCAGGGGAATCCAGGATGGGGTGACTTGACTGCCTCCCATCATGGTCTGTTACCCAGAATCCCTTGCAAACGTAAAAAATTGACAAAAAAAACACATTTCCCCCACATTTCTGTGATGGAAAGTTCTGGAATCTGCGTGGATCCACGAATTTCCACCCACCCCGCGTTCCCCAAAGTCCTACGAGATAAATGGTACCTCACTTGTGCGGGTCGGCATAGTGCCCGCGACAGGAAACGGCGCAAAACGCAACGTGGTCACACCTCAATTTTGCAGTGAAAAATGACCCTTTTTTGGCAAAGTGACTAGCTGTAGTTTTTGAGCCCTGCCGGCACCTAGGGAAACCTAGCAAACCTATACATTTTTGAAAACTAGACACCCAGGGGAATCCAGGATGGGGTGACTTGACTGCCTCCCACCATGGTCTGTTACCCAGAATCCCTTGCAAACCTAAAAAATTGACAAAAAAAACACATTTTCCCCATATTTCTGTGATGGAAAGTTCTGGAATCTGCGTGGATCCACAAATTTCCACCCACCCCGCGTTCCCCAAAGTCCTAAGAGAAAAATGGTACCTCACTTGTGCGGGTCGGCATAGTGCCCGCAACAGGAAACGGCGCAAAACACAACGTGGTCACACCTCAATTTTGCAGTGAAAAATGACCCTTTTTTGGCAAAGTGACTAGCTGTAGTTTTTGAACCCTAGCCCTGCCGGCACCTAGGGAAACCTAGCAAACCTATAAATTTTTGAAAACTAGACACCCAGGGGAATCCAGGATGGGGTGACTTGACTGCCTCCCATCATGGTCTGTTACCCAGAATCCCTTGCAAACGTAAAAAATTGACAAAAAAACACATTTTCCCCATATTTCTGTGATGGAAAGTTCTGGAATCTGCGTGGATCCACAAATTTCCACCCACCCTGCGTTCCCCAAAGTCCTACGAGAAAAATGGTACCTCACTTGTGCGGGTCGGCATAGTGCCCGCGACAGGAAACGGCGCAAAACGCAACGTGGTCACACCTCAATTTTGCAGTGAAAAATGACCCCTTTTTGGCAAAGTGACTAGCTGTCGTTTTTTAACCCTAGCCCTGCCGGCACCTAGGGAAACCTAGCAAACCTATACATTTTTGAAAACTAGACTCCCAGGGGAATCCAGGATGGGGTGACTTGACTGCCTCCCATCATGGTCTGTTACCCAGAATCCCTTGCAAACGTAAAACATTGACCAAAAAAACACATTTTCCCCATATTTCTGTGATGGAAAGTTCTGTAATCTGCGTGGATCCACAAATTTCCACCCACCCTGCGTTCCCCAAAGTCCTACGAGAAAAATGGTACCTCACTTGTGCGGGTCGGCATAGTGCCCGCGACAGGAAACGGCGCAAAACGCAACGTGGTCACACCTCAATTTTGCAGTGAAAAATGACCCCTTTTTGGCAAAGTGACTAGCTGTAGTTTTTTAACCCTAGCCCTGCCGGCACCTAGGGAAACCTAGCAAACCTATACATTTTTGAAAACTAGACACCCAGGGGAATCCAGGATGGGGTGACTTGACTGCCTCCCACCATGGTCTGTTACCCAGAATCCCTTGCAAACGTAAAAAATTGACAAAAAAAACACATTTTCCCCACATTTCTGTGATGGAAAGTTCTGGAATCTGCGTGGATCCACAAATTTCCACCCACCCCGCGTTCCCCAAAGTCCTACAAGAAAAATGGTACCTCACTTGTGTGGGTCGGCATAGTGTCCGCGACAGGAAACGGCGCAAAACGCAACGTGGTCACACCTCAATTTTGCAGTGAAAAATGACCCTTTTTTGTCAAAGTGACTAGCTGTAGTTTTTGAACCCTAGCCCTGCCGGCACCTATGGAAACCTAGCAAACCTATACATTTTTGAAAACTAGACACCCAGGGGAATCCAGGATGGGGTAACTTTACTGCCTCCCACCATGGTCTGTTACCCAGAATCCCTTGCAAACGTAAAAAAATGACAAAAAAACACATTTTCCCCACATTTCTGTGATGGAAAGTTCTGGAATCTGCGTGGATCCACAAATTTCCACCCACCCCGCGTTCCCCAAAGTCCTACGAGAAAAATGGTACCTCACTTGTGCGGGTCGGCCTAGTGCCCGCGACAGGAAACGGCGCAAAACGCAACGTGGTCAGACCTCAATTTTGCAGTGAAAAATGACCCTTTTTTGGCAAAGTGACGAGCTGTAGTTTTTGAACCCTAGCTCTGCCGGCCCCTAGGGAAACCTACCAAACCCACGCATTTCTGAAAACTAGACACCCGGCGTCTTCCAGGGAGGTATGGCTTGCGTGGATCCCCCAACGTTTCCTTACCCAGAATCCCCTGCAAACCTCACTTTTTGCTGAAAAAATCACTTTTTTCACACATTTTGGGGTGTGAAAGTTGTGGCATCACCGGGCTCACACAAATTTACCACCACCCAGCGTTCCCCCAGGTCTCCCGGTAAAAATGGTGCCTCACTTGTGTGGGAGGCCCAAGTACCCGCGTCAGGCAAGGGCCCAAAACGTAGTGAGGCGACAGCAAAATGGCCTATCGCAAAACCACCTGGTTTTGCAAGGGGGGTCACTTGGGTTTTTGGCCCGGTGCTCGGCGGCCATCTAGGGAAACCTACCAAATCCATGCATTTCTGAAAATTAGACACCCGGCGGCTTCCAGGGAGGTATGGCTTGCGTGGATCCCACAACGTTTCCTTACCCAGAATCCCCTGCAAACCTCAATTTTAGCTGTAAAAAAACACTTTTTTCACACATTTTGGGGTGGGAAAGTTGTGGCATCACCGGGCTCACACAAATTTACCACCACCCAGCGTTCCCCCAGGTCTCCCGGTAAAAATGGTGCTTCACTTGTGTGGGAGGCCCAAGTACCCGCGGCAGGGAAGGGCCCAAAACGTAATGAGGCGACATCAAAATGGCCTATCACAAAACCACCTGGTTTTGCAAGGGGGGGTCACTTGGGTTTTTGGCCCGGTGCTCGGCGGCCATCTAGGGAAACCTACCAAACCATGCATTTCTGAAAACTAGACACCCGGCGGCTTCCAGAGAGGTATGGCTTGCATGGATCCCCCAACGTTTCCTTACCCAGAATCCCCTGCAAACCTCAATTTTAGCTGAAAAAAACACTTTTTTCACACATTTTGGGGTGGGAAAGTTGTGGCATCACCGGGCTCACACAAATTTACCACCACCCAGCGTTCCCCCAGGTCTCCCGGTAAAAATGGTGCCTCACTTGTGTGGGAGGCCCAAATACCCGCGGCAGGCAAGGGCCCAAAACGTAATGAGGCGACATCAAAATGGCCTATCGCAAAACCACCTGGTTTTGCAAGGGGGGTCACTTGGGTTTTTGGCCCGGTGCTCGGCAGCCATCTAGGGAAACCTACCAAACCCACGCATTTCTGAAAACTAGACACCCGGCGGCTTCCAGGGAGGTATGGCTTGCGTGGATCCCCCAACGTTTCCTTACCCAGAATCCCCTGCAAACTTCAATTTTAGCTGAAAAAAACACTTTTTCACACATTTTGGGGTGGGAAAGTTATGGCATCACCGGGCTCACACAAATTTACCACCACCCAGCGTTCCCCCAGGTCTCCCGGTAAAAATGGTGCTTCACTTGTGTGGGAGGCCCAAGTACCCGCGGCAGGCAAGGGCCCAAAACGTAATGAGGCGACATCAAAATGGCCTATCGCAAAACCACCTGGTTTTGCAAGGGGGGTCACTTGGGTTTTTGGCCCGGTGCTCGGCGGCCATCTAGGGAAACCTACCAAACCCATGCATTTCTGAAAACTAGACACCCGGCGGCTTCCAGGGAGGTATGGCTTGCATGGATCCCCCAACGTTTCCTTACCCAGAATCCCCTGCAAACCTCAATTTTAGCTGAAAAAAACACTTTTTTCACACATTTTGGGGTGGCAAAGTTGTGGCATCACCGGGCTCCCACAACTTTACCACCACCCAGCGTTCCCCCAGGTCTCCCGGTAAAAATGGTGCCTCACTTGTGTGGGAGGCCCAAATACCCGCGGCAGGCAACGTCCCAAAACGTAATGAGGCAACATCAAAATGGCCTATCGCAAAACCACCTGGTTTTGCAAGGGGGGTGACTTGGGTTTTTGGCCCGGTGCTCGGCAGCCATCTAGGGAAACCTACCAAACCCACGCATTTCTGAAAACTAGACACCCGGCGGCTTCCAGGGAGGTATAGCTTGCGTGGATCCCCCAACGTTTCCTTACCCAGAATCCCCTGCAAACTTCAATTTTAGCTGAAAAAAACACTTTTTTCACACATTTTGGGGTGGCAAAGTTGTGGCATCACCGGGCTCACACAAATTTACCACCACCCAGCGTTCCCCCAGGTCTCCCGGTAAAAATGGGGCCTCACTTCTGTGGGAGACCCAAGTACCCGCGGCAGGCAAGGGCACAAAACGTAGTGAGGCGTCATCAAAATGGCCTATCGCAAAATCACCTGGTTTTGCAAGGGGGGTCACTTTGGTTTTTGGCCCAGTGCTCGGCGGGCATCTAGGGAAACCTACCAAACCCATGCATTTCTGAAAACTAGACACCCGGCGGCTTCCAGGGAGGTATGGCTTGCGTGGATCCCCCAACGTTTCCTTGCCCAGAATCCCCTGCAAACCTCAATTTTAGCTGAAAAAAACACTTTTTTCACACATTTTGTGGTGGGAAAGTTGTGGCATCACCGGGCTCACACAACTTTACCACCACCCAGCGTTCCCCCAGGTCTCCCGGTAAAAATGGTGCCTCACTTGTGTGGGAGGCCCAAGTACCCGCAGCAGGCAAGGGCCCAAAACGTAATGAGGCGACATCAAAATGGCCTATCGCAAAACCACCTGGTTTTGCAAGGGGGGTCACTTGGGTTTTTGGCCCGGTGCTCGGCGGCCATCTAGGGAAACCTACCAAACCCACGCATTTCTGAAAACTAGACACCCGGCGGCTTCCAGGGAGGTATGGCTTGCGTGGATCCCCCAACGTTTCCTTACCCAGAATCCCCTGCAAACCTCAATTTTTGCTGAAAAAATCACTTTTTCACACATTTTGGGGTGGGAAAGTTGTGGCATCACCGGGCTCACACAAATTTACCACCACCCAGCGTTCCCCCAGGTCTCCCGGTAAAAATGGTGCCTCATTTGTGTGGGAGGCCCAAGTACCTGCGGCAGGCAAGGGCCCAAAACGTAGTGAGGTGATGTCGCCTCACTACGTTTTGGGCCCTTGCCTGCCGCGGGTACTTGGGCCTCCCACACAAGTGTGGCACCATTTTTACCGGGAGACCTGGGGGAACGCTGGGTGGTGGTAAATTTGTGTGAGCCCGTTGATGCCATAACTTTCCCACCCCAAAATGTGTGAAAAAAGTGTTTTTTTCAGCTAAAATTGAGGTTTGCAGGGGATTCTGGGTAAGGAAACGTTGGGGGATCCACGCAAGCCATACCTCCCTGGAAGACGCCGGGTATCTAGTTTTCAGAAATGTGTGGGTTTGGTAGGTTTCCCTAGATAGCCGCCGAGCACCGGGTCAAAATCCAAAGTGACCCCCCTTGCAAAACTAGGTCGTTTTGCGATAGGCCATTTTGATGTCGCCTCACTACGTTTTGGGCCCTTGCCTGCTGCGGGTATTTGGGCCTCCCACACAAGTGAGGCACCATTTTTACCGGGAGACCTGGGGGAACGCTGGGTGGTGGTAAATCTGTGTGAGCCCGGTGATGCCACAACTTTGCCACCCCAAAATGTGTGAAAAAAGTGTTTTTTTCAGCTAAAATTGAGGTTTGCAGGGGATTCTGGGTAAGGAAACGTTGGGGGATCCACGCAAGCCATACCTCCCTGGAAGCCGCCGGGTGTCTAGTTTTCAGAAATGCGTGGGTTTGGTAGGTTTCCCTAGATGGCCCCTGAGCACCGGGCCAAAAACCAAAGTGACCCCCCTTGCAAAACCAGATTAACTATTGTTCCTACAGCGTGAGAATTTTGGAAAAAAATTGCAAAGAAAATGTGGCAGACATTTTGAGGTTTGCAGGACATTAGGGATAAAAAACACTTTTGGAATTTACAAGAGAGACATCACCATGAACTCCCATGGGTTTTCGACAATATCTACAGTTGGTGGGTTATTCTTACATGGAAAGTGTACCATGGCAGAGAAACTAAAGACAAAGATTCCTGCACAACCATCTATTCCTCAAACACACACACATACAGGTTGGATTTGGCACGAGGGCGAGACATGGTTCAGTGTATTAAATTTGATTAACTAGAGATTTCACAAAAATGAAATGCACTGTCAATAATTAAATTCACAAGAAACCAAACCAATGACTCGCAGCTCGTGAGCTGTAAAGCCACGTCAAGGCACCAACCACTTTACAGGCCATTCACACACCTTTCATACGTGATACAAACAAGACCATTCGCACCACCAGGTACAAAAGCAACACATTACAAAATTCACCAAAAAGGGACAAGGTACACCCTGCTTCAAAAAGACAAATATTACTGCACAGCCATCTAATCCGCAAGCACACACACATACTGGTTGGATTTGGCACGAGGGTGAGTGATGGTTCAGTAGATACAATTGTATTAGCAAGTGATTTCACAAAACATGAAATGCACTGGTAATAATTGAAAGGGCGAGAAACTTAGCCATTGACTCACAGCTCGTGAGCTGTAAAGCCACGACAAGGCACCAACCTCTTTACAGGCCATTCATACACCTTTCATACGTGTGAGACATACAAAACCATTCACACCGCCAGCCGCGGGCCCATCACATAACAAAACTCACACCAGCACACAGCGCCATTCAAGGGCCCATCACTTTCACACGCCCACAATCCAGACACAGCAACTACACAGGCTGATGGATTGCGTGGAGTGGCACTCAGCTAGCAGTGTGTGTAGTGACCAGCAGAAAGTCACTACTCACACACAGCCAGCCGAGCTCCAGTCCACACACACCACTAGCAGAGCGCCAGTCCACACACACCGCTAGCAGAGCGCCAGTCCACGCACACCGTTAGCCAAGCGCCAGTCCAGGCACACCGCCAGCCAATCGCCAGTCCAGGCACACCGGCAGCAAATCGCCAATCCACGCACACCGCCAGCCAAGCTCCAGGCCACGGACACCACCAGCCAAGCACCAGTCCGCACACACCACCAGTCTACGCACACCGCCAGCAAAGCACCATTCCACGCACACCGCCTGCCAAGCTCCAGTCCACGCACACCACCAGCCAAGCTCCAGTCCACGGACACCACCAGCCAAGCACCAGTCCGCACACACCACCAGTCCACGCACACCGCCAGCCAAGTACCAGTCCACGCACACCACCAGCCAAGCACCATTCCACCCTCACTGCCAGCCAAGCTCCAGTCCACGCACACCACCAGTCACGCACCAGTCCACGCACACCGCCAGTCCATGCACACCACCAGTCCACGCACACCGCCAGCCAAGCACCATTCCACGCACACCACCAACCAAGTGCCAGTCCACACACACCAACAGCCAAGCGCAAGCCTACACACACCGCCATCACATTTAGGATTTAAAAAAAATAAAATAAAAACACAAACAAATCGCAAATAGATACAAATCTTCTAACAGAAAATCAGCAACTAAATACATTACACTAACACCAACCTTGAAACAGAATCAAATTATCCAAAGAATACAGACCAGGCAGTTCACTTTACCACTCATGAATGCTCCCAAAAATTCTTTCGCGTGTGGTATGCTCTAAAACAAGCAGGGACACACAGTGCAGGATGAGAAGGACAGTCGGGGCAGTACATACGACTTTCCTTCCGCGTACCTCTTCGCCAACAGACTCTACATCTCCTACTGGGAAAATCTTTTGATGGTGTGGGAGGAATGTGATCTGGAAAGTGGCGATCTTTCAATCTAGCAACATCCTCCACCACTCCAACTCTAGGAACACTTGCCTGTTCCACTACAACAAGGCTGCCTATTACAGACTCCTGAAACTTAGCAAAAGTCATCTTTGACTCAGGGCAAGAATCCTGGAACACAACAAAAGCATTAAACATTGCCAAGTGGAAAAGATGGATAGCCAACTTCTTGTACCAAATGTAAGCCTTACGAAGAGCAGTGTAAGGTTCCAACCTCTGATCTACTCTGTCAACACCACCCATGTGCCTATTATAGTCTAAAATGCACACAGGTTTGCGCGCTTCAGCGACCTGACCCCAAACAGTCACAGGTGCAGTGCTTTCATCATGGATGGTAGTCAGCATGTAGACATCTCTCCTGTCTGAAAACTTCACAGCAAGAAGCTCCTGGCAACGCAACGCACTGCACTGTCCCCGCAAAAGCTTTTGACAAACAAGTTCTTTCTGGAAACCTTTACAGTTAGAGCGGATTGTGCCACAGGCAAGAGTGTCCACTTTGGCCAATTCCCTGAACAACCGCACACCAGTGTAGAAGTTATCTACATATAAATGGTGGCCTTTGTTAAAAAATCCTCTACCAAGTTCCCAAACAATTTTCTCAGTCACTCCAAAAGTGGACGGACTACCAGGGAGGTTAATCCTAGATTCCTTACCGGTGTACACCCTGAAATTAGAGACATATCCAGTCCTACTGTCACACAGCATATACAGCTTTATTCCATAGCGTGCCCTCTTACTAGGAATGTATTGCCTAAAAACCAAGCGGCCCTTGAACAACTCCAAAGACTCATCCACTGCAATTTCTTTCCCAGGGGCATAAATCTCAGAAAATCGATCAACAAAGTGATCAAGGACAGGCCTAATCTTAAAAAGACGGTCACACTCAGGGTGATCTCGTGGCAACGCTAAACCATTATCAACAAAATGCATCATCCGAAGCAGAAGCAAATACCTGTCACGACTCATGACTGCCGGAAAAATAGACGTTGCCATCAAGGGACTGCTAGACCACTATGAAGACATTGATGGCTTCCTTAGCAATCCCATCAAAAAAGTTAAACCCAAGAACTTCTTCATCTCTTCAACATTTGTGGGAGTCCACCGGGTAGCTCTAGAGTATGGCTTAAGACTGGCACTGTTGTCCCTCAAAAACTGTTCGGCATACAAATTAGTCTGCTCAACAATCTCTGCCAAAAACACATCGTCCATAAGCAACTGAAAAAAATTTACCGGCAAAAAGTTTTCAGTATTCATGCTAGACCCTGGAACACCAGTAAACTGTGGCAATGCCGGCTGCACCATGCCAGGGGCAACCCAGAGGTCAAAGGGAAGCCTTGCAGCCCCAGCCTGCAGCCCAGATGCCTCTTGCCGCACTACACCAACGGGAAGCCTTGCAGCCCCAGGCTGCAGCCCAGATGCCTCTTGCTGCACTATCGGCACATCAGTCTCCTCCTCTAACACAGGCACTTCATCCGCACTAAGAGTATCTTCATTATCCGATGACTCCATACGGAGAGACAACTCACTGCCAGAATCGTCCCCTGCCTCCTCTCCCTCAGATGCAGAGTCAGTCTCTGAACCATGGTCAGAGGAAGACTCAAACAGCAAACCAACAACCTGCTGAGCAGTAATCCTGCGACTAGCCATTATACTTACTAAGATAGAAGACTGCACAAACAAGTCAACAACAACCAACAATGTGCAAACCAAGTAAGTAAAGAAATGTGTACCTTTATCACAAAGATCAATGTACTCAAAAACTATACAATTCAATTACAAGAGACAGCTGCACTCACCAGAAACCAACTCTGCAGTGACACAGCAAAAAGCAACGATATCCAACTAGAAAGAAGAAAAAAAAAAAATTACTCACAAGACAACAAAATACACATCGAGCACCAATGCAAAAAGTTTTTGACACTCAAAAACCAAACATACTGCTATTATTACACCATTTGCAAAAAAAATTCATGCAGAGAAATCAAACACATTTACATTGTACAAAAAAAAGTCTCTTACCAAACTAATCAAACAGCAGAACCAACACTAACAAAACGGCAAACTGAAAAGAGCAAAAGCCTTCACCTAGAACAAAAAAGTAAAAAAAAAAACATTACAATTGCAATTCACAAAAAATATAACAATAAACATTATAACATGCTATGTCACTACCCAAATGGTCAATCGGGTTGTGTGCCAGGTGGGGCAGAAAACAGCAGGAAAAAAAAGGCTACTCAGTCCCGGGGCGGGTGAGCCAAATACATATTATAAAAAATTGCAACCTGGAAGCGAGGGGTCACTTCTATTTTTATTTCAACTAATTCCCTGGTGTCTAGTGGGCTTTTCTGCCCCCCCCCTGGGAGCATAAACGGCAAAAAGATTAAACCGATCTGCCCCCAGAGGGGGCAGAAAAGTCTTCAAAAAAAATTGGGGGCCCAGGAAGCGACCCTTGCCCAAGGGGTCGCTTCCTACAATAACAAACAGATCCCTGGTGTCTAGTGGGCTTTTCTGCCCCCCCCTGGGAGCGGAAACGGCAAAAAAATTAAACCGATCTGCCCCCAGAGGGGGCAGAAAAGTCTTCAAAAAAAATTGGGGGCCCAGGAAGCGACCCTTGCCCAAGGGGTCGCTTCCTACAATAATAATCAGATCCCTGGTGTCTAGTGGGCTTTTCTGCCCCCCCTGGGAGCAGTAACGACGAAAAAATAAAACCGGTCTGCCCCCAGAGGGGGCAGAAAAGTCTTCAAATAAATTAGGGGCCCCAGGAAGCGACACTTGCCCAAGGGGTCGCTTCCTACAATGATAATCAGATCCCTGGTGTCTAGTGGGCTTTTCTGCCCCCCCCCCCTGGGAGCAGAAACAGCGAAAAAATAAAACCGATCTGCCCCCAGAGGGGGCAGAAAAGTCTTCAAATAAATTAGGGGGCCAAGGAAGCGGCCCTTGCCCAATTGAAAACTTTTGGGTTCACTGATGAGGAATTTGCGGCATTAGTGGGCTCTAGTTCTGGTTTTAGTGGTTGCTCTACCTCCAACATTCGCGGGAACGATGAGGTAAATTAATTAATCTTCCTCAAAAAGAAATTAGCCAGGATGGAAGCCCTTGGCGAATTTATGCTCGAATATTTAAAAGCAGGAGTTATTCCACAAGGTCTCCGCATACGAAATATTCCAGGTCTTTTTATACATGTTAAACAATTCCTGGAAAAATTGAGTCTTTTCGCAAATACATGTTCGCGTGATTTAATGATATTAATTGTGGAAACAGCAAAAGAACTAATAGCAGCACTTAAAAATGGGCTATTAGAATTAGAAGAAAAAATAAAAAAGAATAATGCTTTAGATGCGGCGAGAATTACATCTCCATCTACCTAGATTTAGCCACCTTTTGTGTTTTTTTATTAGCATACAATGTATCTTAACGTGTTCTTCATATATTTTTTAGAATGTGTGTGAATTAAAATCGATATATATGTATGGTCATTGTGATTGTTATGTTATTGTCATGTCATTTTCTTTTGATGTTGGTACACTTATTTTAACCAAATGATAAATATGAATAAAATGAGTTGTTCTTAAATGTCTTTCGGTAGTACACTGAGTTTCTGTTTGTATGTATAAAACCTGATTTTCCCCAGGTTTTTTGTTTCCTAGGATTTGTTATTACTTTCAGAATTACTTCCTCACCCATCTTCCCCGATACAGTCCTCACCTGCTGAATATAATTTCCTACCTGCAGAACCTGTTCCCTAGCTGATTTAAAAAAATCCTCCCAACATGGCTACCACTAGGTCAAAGCCTACCAGACAGCACGAAAAGAGTTCTTAATGGCATTCGGAAAGCAGCCCTTGGAATGCATTCTGCCCATTGCTTACCATTGGTTTTGCAGTTTGTTACTCACATTTTCCAGCTTTCTCTTTGCTGATTTTATTTGTTTTAGGCTTTCCAACATGTCTATGTCCACCAGTGGATCAAACTTTGTTCACCATCACTCCTTGTATTCTTCCACAAGTCCTCACTTTCTGTAAGCACGCCTTTACATTTTTTTCTTGTCATACTTGTGTGTTCAAAACAGAAGCCAAATGTCAGGCTCTGTCTTTCAAGGGAGCGTGGTGTTTACTTTTCTTTCTCTGACTTCAAAGTGAGAGGATTTATCTGACAGTCCTATCTGAAAGAAACACGTTAGTTAGACTCCTCACCTTAGAATATCCCCAGGCGCCAGGCTGGATCCGGAAAGATTTTTGTAGCAATACCCCTTGCGCGTCGGTAGGCGTCGTCTGCGGCTCCGCATCCGTCGTCGGCGTCGTGCGGCGGAATGACGTCGTCGGAGTACTTAGACGCCGCCCTCGCGCGCTGACGTCAGTTCTTCTTTTTTCCGCACCAGTAAGCGCCGATCCGGGAAGAGTTTACCCCTAGTCATTTTTTGACTAACTTTTTTTACTTCTTTTGGTCTATCGACTCGACTCTGGTGCCGGTAGGATGCCTGGTTTCAAGGCCTGTGATGCCTGTCATCGCCTGATGTCGGTGACGGATCACCATCGCCAGTGCCTGTATTTGCTGGGGGCCGACCACGACGCGGAGTCGTGTCTCAATTGCCAGGCCTTGACGTCGAAAGCTAGGCGGGAGTGGTCCCGTAAGCTTCTCGAGCTTCGGCACTCGGCTCCGCGCCGCTCTCGGTCCCGGTCCAGGAGGAGGTCCAAGGACCGATCGCGGAGCCGCAGTCATCGTCATCGCTCGTCGGGGTCTTCGGGTAAGTCGAAGCACTCCAAGAAGTCCAAGAGACGACATCGCTCTTCGGACTCCCCTCGCCGGTCGCGCGACTCGGCTGAGGGTCAGGGTGGTCCCACCCCCGCGGCTCCGTCGGAGCCGCAGGAGCCGCGTCCGTCCCCATACCCGCCGGTCCCGGGGTCTGACGCGACTCCGGCGGAGGTCAGTGCCTTCCTCTGGGCCATGAGGGGCCTGGCTCTGCCGTCGACGCCTGTAGGCGCGCCTTTGGGCCCCGCAGGTTCGACTGGCGACCTCGCGTGCCGGCGGCTCCGGCCCGGCGCCGTCGACGGCTCCGGCCCCGACACCGCAGGTCCCCGAGGGATCCAGGCCTGGACCTCGGTCGGCGCCGGTCGACCTCACGACACCTCCTCTGCCGGTGCCGACACCGGTTCCACCTCCGGAGCTGTCTCCGGACGACGCCGTTCCCCGGTTTAGCCCCTGTCCGGACCCGACGCCGGCACGGCGCCGTCCAGCGCCGCACCCGACGTCGATGGATGACCGTTTCATCTACCGTCCGGCTCCGATCGTTCCTCCTGTTTATCAGGAATCGGATGACGGGGGCGACTGGGAGGGTCTGAGGACCCTATGGCCCTCCAGGGTCAACTTTCACAGGACTGGGCAGACGAACTGGCGGATGCTAGCGGTCTGGATACCTCCCCGGACGCTGGTTTCATCTCTCCTCCGACTGTGGCCTCGGAGGAGGGTGCAGCCTTTTCAGTGGTGCTGCGCAAGGCGGCCGAAGCCCTAGGGCTGGAGTTGCCTGCTGTGGCCGTGAGGACTAACGTCCTCACAGAGGTCCTTCAACCCACAGCAAGCTCCACTGAGCCTCTGCTGCAGTTTAATGAGGCCCTCATAGACGTTCTACAGGGCTCTTGGTCCAAGCCCTCCACAGTTCCTCCTGTGGACCGGAACTTTGCCCGGCGCCACCGCCCTGCTCCGGGCGACCCCAGTTTCCTCTCCCAACACCCCACCATCGAGAGTCTGGTTATCCAGGCCCCAACCTCCCAATCCTCCTTCCCGTCCGCTCCTCCGGATCGGGAATCCAAGAGGTTGGAACAGTTTGGCAAGAAACTGTTCTCGTCCCTGAGTTTGGGGCTGTGGTCTTTAAATACCGCTTGCCTTTTGGACCGTTATTCCCACTCTCTGTGGGATACGGTGGAGGACGTGCTGCCCTTGTGCCCGGTGGAGGCCCGGGCACGACTCGCTCAAGCACTTGCTGACGGTCGAGATGCAGCACGGCACGCCATACGGTGTGGACTTGACACCACGGACTCGCTGGGTCGGGCGATTTCCACCACAGTGGCGCTTCGGCGTCACGCCTGGCTGAGGTCCACGTCATTTTCGGGGGATGTCCAGAGTTCCCTCATGGACATGCCCTTTGATGGCACTCGCCTTTTTGGTGAGAAGGCGGACAGTGCGCTGGCTCGGTTCAAGGACTCCCGGGCCACGGCCAAGTCCTTGGATCTTTCGGCCCCGCGGCCGCAAACTTCTGCCTTTCGTCCCTTTCGTGGCCAAGGAAGGGGCGCCTCCTCACGTCCGCCCAGCCACCGGCCGCAGAACCAACCTGCACGCGGACGTGGATTCCGCCGAGGCGGTACTGGAGGTCAACGTGCCGGTCAGTCCACATTCACCCTGGCAGCATCCGCCTCAAAGCCCTCCTAGTCCGAGCTTTCAGGCCCATTCAACGCCAGTGGGCTGCAGAGTTCGCCATCACCTGCTCCACTGGCGCTCCATCACGTCGGACAGGTGGGTGCTGCAAATCGTCCGAAGGGGCTACTTCCTCCCCTTCGAGACGACCCCTCCAGCCATGCCACCGCTGAACCACCGTATGTCGGGAGATCATTTGCATCTTCTACGAGAGGAAGTTTCGGCCCTCTTGGCCAAAGAGGCCGTCGAGCGCATTCCTGGTCCAGAAGTAGGTCGTGGTTGTTATTCCCACTACTTTCTGGATCCCAAGAAGGGCAAAGGGGGCCTACGCCCGATCTTGGACCTCAGGAGCGTGAACTCCTTCCTCCGGAAGGATCGGTTCAAGATGCTCACTTTAGCTCAGGTTCTGGCTGACCTAGACCCTGGAGACTGGATGGTAGCGTTGGACTTGCAGGACGCTTATTTCCACATCCCCGTCCTGCCGGCCCACCGGCGTTACCTGCGGTTCACGGTGGGTCAGAAGCACTTTCAGTTCACCGTGCTCCCCTTCGGCCTCACCAGTGCCCCTCGGGTGTTCACGAAAGTGATGGCGTGGTCGCAGCTCATCTGCGCAGATCAGGGGTTCCAGTCTTCCCCTATCTCGACGACTGGCTGTTGAAGGCGGGCTCGCCCCAGCAAGTCGTCTCCCACCTCCATACTACGGCCGACCTCTTGCACTCGCTGGGGTTCTCCATCAATGTGCCAAAGTCGCACCTGAGTCCCTCCCAGAAGCTCCTTTTCATTGGGGCGGTTCTCGATTCGGCGCAGTTCCAGGTCTATCCGCCGAAACAGCGGGTCCGGGACATTCAGGCCCTGATTTCCATCTTCCGGCCTCTGTCCTGGGTTTCGGTCAGGTTGGTGCTGCGGCTTCTGGGGCTGATGGCCTCCTGCATGCTGTTGGTACCTCACGCCAGGTGGCGGATGCGGGCTCTGCAGTGGGACCTGAAGTTTCAGTGGGCCCAGCATCGAGGCAACCTGTCCGACCATGTCTTGATCTCGGAGGGCACTGCGAACCAGCTGCAGTGGTGGCTCACGAAACGTGATTGGGTCAGCGGCAGATCCCTCTCCTTACCCCAACTGGAGCATGTTGTAGTGACGGATGCATCCCTCCTGGGATGGAGGGGCCATATGGGAGAGGCGGAGATCAGAGGATTCTGGTCTCCGGCGGAGATCAGAGGATTCTGGTCTCCGGCGGAGACTCGGCTCCATATCAACTTATTGGAGCTGAGGGCGATCCGACTTGCAAGGAAAGCCTGCCTTCCTTCCCTCTGTCCGGGGGAGTGTTGTGCAGGTGTTCATGGACAACACCACCGCCATGTGGTATTGCAACAAACAGGGCGGGGTGGGGTCGTGGACCCTTTGTCAGGAGGCTCTGCGCCTCTGGACATGGCTGGAACATCAGGGCATCACCTTGGTGGTTCAACATCTGGCGGGGTCTCTGAACGCCAGAGCAGACGAACTCAGCCGCCGGTGCATGATGGATCACGAATGGCATCTGAACTCGGACGTGGCACAAGGCCTCTTTCTGCAGTGGGGAGAGCCTTGGTTAGATCTATTCGCCACCGAAGAGAACGCGCAATGTCAGCAGTTCTGCGCGTTGGAATTTCCAAGGCGGAACTCGCTCGGAGACGCTTTTCGTCGCGAGTGGAGTTGCGGTCTGTTGTACGCCTTTCCGCCTATACTACTTCTGCCCAGAGTGCTGAAGAAGATCAGGCGCGACCGGGCCCAAGTAATCTTGGTGGCTCCGGATTGGGCATGAAGGTACTGGTATCCCGAGCTACTCAGTATGTCCATCGATCCCCTGAAATGACTGCCTCTTCAGGAGGACCTTCTGTCGCAGCAGCAGGGGACGGTCCTCCACTCGAACCTGTCCAGCCTCCACCTCCATGCGTGGAGATTGAGCGGCGACAGTTGATGCCATTTGACTTGCCTCCTGAAGTCTGTGATGTCATTCTGGCAGCCAGGCGTCCCTCCACAAACGCCTGCCGGTGGAACAAATTTGTGGCATGGTGCACAGCAAAGGCTGTGGATCCCCTTTCTGCCCCTCTTTCTGAGGTTCTTCTCTTTCTTCTTTCTTTAGCCCAGCAGGGCTCTGCTCTGGGCACCTTGAAGGGTTATCTTGCTGCAATCTCTGCTTTCTTAAGGCTTCCTGATCAGCCTTCTCTTTTCAAGTCCCCTGTTGTTTCACGTTTTCTCAAGGGTTTTACTCATATGTTCCCTCCTGTTCCATTCGTAATGCCTCAGTGGGACTTGAACCTTGTTCTCACTTTTCTGATGTGCGCTCCCTTTGAGCCCCTTCACAACTGTCCCATTCGTCTACTGACTCTGAAAACTGCCTTCCTGGTGGCTATCACCTCCGCTAGGCGGGTGAGTGAGCTCCAGGCTCTGTCAGCTAAGCCTCCCTTCATTTCGGTTCATCCGGATAAGGTTGTCCTCCGGACACGTCCTTCTTTTCTTCCTAAAGTCGTGACTCCCTTTCACATCGGGCAATCTGTCACGCTGCCCACCTTCTTTCCGCCTCCGCATCCTTCAAAAGATGAAGAGAGGCTCCACCGTCTGGACCCAAAACGTGCGCTGTCCTTTTATTTGGACCGCACAAAACAGTTCCGGGTGGACGACCAACTTTTTGTTGGATATGTAGGTGCTAAGAAGGGTAAAGCTGTGCACAAACGGACCATCTCGCGATGGGTTGTGTTGTGTATTAAACTCTGCTATTCCTTGGCGAAAAAGCTCCCTCCTGTTGGGCTGAGAGCCCATTCCACCCGGGCCACAGCGGCGACAACTGCCCTGGGACGGGTAGTCCCCTTGCAGGACATCTGTCAGGCTGCGACGTGTGCTTCACTGCACACGATCGCCAAGCACTATTGCCTGGACAGCCAAGTCTGGAGAGATGGCCACTTTGGCCGTTCTGTTCTTCAGGACTTTCTGGTGTGATCTTGGTTCGCAGACCCACCTCCGGGGTTGGTATTGCTGGGGTATCTATTCTAAGGTGAGGAATCTAACTAACGTGTTTCTTTCATATGAACAAGTTACTTACCTTCGGTAACGATGTATCTGTAAGAAACATTAGTTAGTTAGATTCCTCACCGACCCACCCAGCCTCCCCGTTCTGCGAACCGACATCTAGGGTTAAGGTTCTCCCTTTCGGGGCCCTAGATTTTTTGGCACCAGTGTCGGTCTCTTGCATGGCTCAGCGTCCCTGGCGCGGAAAGCTATGTATAAGAACTGACGTCAGCACGCGAGGGTGGTGTCTAAGTACTCCGACGACGTCATTCCGGCGCACGACGCCGAAGACGGATGTGGAGCCGCAGACGACGCCTACCGACGCGCAAGGGGATTGCTACAAAAATCTTTCCGGATCCAGCCTGACGCCTGGGGATATTCTAAGGTGAGGAATCTAACTAACTAATGTTTCTTACAGATACATCGTTACCGAAGGTAAGTAACTTGTTCTTCAGGTACTGGGAAAAAAAGTTTTTTTGTCTAGTGCACAACAAAATGTAAATATCTGTGAATGAACTCTGCAAATATTTCAGAATATATCACAATTACAAATACACAAATGAAGCACTGTTTCTAGTCATTTGGAAGTGTGTTGGAAATAAATATTTGAATACGATCAAAACATATCAGTACACTAGTGATCCCATTTCACCTTGTTTGTGCACTGTATAGTTTTATCAGTAAAACTGTATGTGCAAATGTAATTGTAATTTGAATTGTAAATGTGTTGTCTGTAATGGCAGTGCGCTACCACAACATGCATACTCCACACTACACCATCCCACTCTACTCTACAACACTTTACTACACTCTATGCCACTCCACTCTACAAAACTCTACAACACTCTACTATACAACATTCCACTCCACCACACTCCATTTCACTCTACACCACTCTATGCCACTTCACACTAGGACACTCTATGACACTCTACTCCACGGCACTCAGTGCCACTTTACTCCACTCTGTGCCACTCCACTCCACTCTGACACTTTATTCCACTCTACACGAAGCTACACCACTTTACTTCACTCTACTTCACTTCACTCTGTAGTATTCCACTCTACATCACTCTGTTAAGAAGAAGAGAAAGCCATTTGTCATGACTCTTTCATACAAGGAAGGAGTCAGATAAATATACCTCCCACTTTTATCATCTCCCTGTTATGACACTAAGTGGGCATGTAAGGTGAATGGGTCGTTTTCAACCTCAGTGTAATATCTTATGTGATCTGTGATATCTATGTTGGGAATGTTGTGTGGGTTACTGTTCTTAGAATGTTATGTAGCTCCTAGCAACTCTGCTAGGAGTGTTCAGATTTATTGGAGCTGTTGTTGGAGTCGGTCCTCACTGTCTCTTTTTGCTATGTAACCTTAAATAAACTACTTATCTTAATCCTGACCAGTGTGGTTACTACAAAATTATTGGCGATGATCTAAGGCTACATTCTACCTTCGCATGCTTCCAAGCTTCCACTACTTCCTCCTACAAGCAAGTCTTGTCAACCAGCCTCCAACCGTCCACCTCAAGTATCCTGTGTCTTCTACCTTTTCCAACTGTGGACTACAGTTGTCTTCACTGGATCACTACTGACTGGTACTATGAACTCTTGCGGCCAACTCGCAAAATGGGACAGAGACCTCTGGTTCTCAACTTGTGTGACAACTGACACGGTAGGGCGTTTTTTTCCCCTTACTATAAACCAGCCCTCTGTCCTGCACTCCCTTTCTACATCCTTTTGGCTGTTCCTCTTTTGTTCCTGGCTTTGCTCCGCAAGCACTACTGTACCGACATTTTGTTTACTTCTCTTTTCAAATAATCATATTGAGCACGAGCAACTGAACCCGCTCTTCCATGGGCGCCCGCATCCGCTCACCTAGCAACCAGCTTCATTGTTTTCTCGTTCCATGCCAGCCTCACAAGCCTCTTCGTGGTTGTTCCTCTGTTTGCCTGACACAGCTACGACGTCCTCACGCCACGCCACCCTTCGTCACGCTACACTACAACGGCCATTTTAGATTGGGCCTAATTTCTTCAACTCCTATTTGCTTGCTCATACAGTGTGTCATGCGGTGACACACACACCATTGCCAATCTAAACAGTCTTCGGCTGCATCGTTTCTTGCGGTAACACACACACCATTCCCGTTCTAAACAGTTTTCGGCTGCATCTTTTCTCTAACAAACCATTAGCTATTTAAACACCATTTCAAACAGCTTTCAGCTGCAACGTTATTTTTCAACAAGTTTTTTTTTCAACAAAAAAAAAACTTTATTGATACTCAACTCATCTGTTTTCTACTATCACGGTGATGCACACACCTATTGTGTGTTCTCCTTTCATCATTTTGTGACATTTTCGGTGATACACAAACCTACTTCACAGGTTGTATTTTGTGCACTTTTATTTCACATCAGATACGTTGTAATAATCGACTTCCTTCTTGTCAAATCGTTACCTTTTCATAATATTGGGCATTTTTTTTTTTTGCTTCAAAATGAGCACCTTACAGTCTATCAATCCACCTCCTGCATTTTTGGATTCTCAAACAGAATCTCCCGTTCGTTGGGAAATTTGGCATGATGATTATGAGACTTATTTAGGCGCAATGGGTGCTTCTCGCTATGCTGCAGAAAGAAAAAAATGTTTATTATTGCATTCCTTAGGGTTTGAAGGAAGGTCAATTTTCAAACAACTACCTCCTTTGACACAAGAAGAATCTCAAGATCTTGACGATTATCAACAAGCAGTGCTAAAACTAAAACACAGATTTGACAAACTGCCAAGCCTTATGGTTTTAAGGCACAAATTCTTTAAAAGGAAGCAATTAGAATCCAAGGATGTTGATTTCTATATTTCAGTTTTATGCAGACTTTCAGCTGACTGCAAATTCGAAAATGTTACTAATCAATTGATCAGGAACCAATTTGTCTGCCAATGTAAAGACAAGAACATCAGACAGAAGCTCTTGAGCATGGCCGATCCGTCTTTAGAAGAAACCATTAAAATTGCCAAGAGCATAGAAATCTCCATGGTTTCTTTGAAAGAACTTGATGAGAAACTTAACAATGTTGTAAATGTTGTTAAAGTTGACAATCCAACAAAACAACGTGTAAAACCTATTGTTAATTCCCCTAACGTCTCAGCCAAGTCTAAATTTCAAAATGCTACCTTCAACAGGGGTAATGGTAATAACATTTGTCTGAGATGTGGAAATCCTTGGCATCTCAGAGGATCTAAATGTCCCGCTATAGAAGTAATGTGTAGTTATTGTAAGGAAATGGGAAATTTTGCCATGGTTTGTCTCAAAAAGAAGTATTCCAAAAAAACAGCTGTCTGTAGCATTGAGTCTGAGGACGACTCAGATTCCGAGATTATCTCTGTTGTTACTGATGATAAGAATGACACCAAATGTTATTCTCAAGCTGTGGTTTGGGGGGATCTCTCATCCTGCGTCAACCCCATTGTTGACATCAGTGTGGGTTCCCATACCATCAAGTTATTAGTTGATTCTGGAGCTAAAATAACAATGATTACGCAGAAGTTATTTGATGAAGTGTGGAAAGGTTCACAACCTCTATCCTCTCCTGATAGGTCACCTGTGTCGTTTGAAGGTCGACGAATTGAATTACTAGGTTTCTTTGAGGATCAACTTAAATTCAAAGACAGGAGGATCAAGGGTAAAATATATGTTGCTGTCAATGGTCTTAACATTTTGGGGTGGTTTTACCAGGGCCTTTTCGGCATGATCCTTAAACCTGGGGCCATGGAACAGGTCTTAGTGGTTGGGAATAAAGACGTGACTCAAGTGTGGAAGAACACATTTCCTGATGTTTTTGGAAAGAGCTTAGGCAAAATAAAAGGCTTCAAGCACAAATTAGTTGTAAAGGACGGAGCCTTACCAGTAAAACATAAGCTCAGAGGAGTGCCATTTAGTGTAAGGGACGACCTTGACAAGGAACTCAAAACCCTTTGCTCTAAGGAAATCATTGAACCCACAAGGTCTTCTCTCTGGCTTTCCCCTTTGGTTGTTGCCAGAAAAAGGGAAGGTGACCTTCGAGTCTGTGTGGATATGAGATCCCTTAATAAAGAAATCTGGATAGACTCGCACCCTTGCCTAAAATTAGTGAATTACTCGCTCCAACCAAGGGTGCTTGCTATTTCACGAAATTGGATTTGGCCAGTGCATACCACCAGGTGGAGCTGGATCCTGAATCGCGACACCTGACTGCCTTTATATCTCCCTTGGGCACTTTCCGTTATTGCCGCATGCCTTTCGGCCTTGCATCGGCGGCCTCAGTTATTCAGAGGATCATGGCCAACATTCTTAAGGATGTGGACGGAGTCTTGATCTTTCAAGATGATGTCTTAGTTTTTGGTAAAGATGTTGTTTCTCATGATGCTATACTAGACAAGGTCCTTTCCCTATTTAAGAAACATGGGGTGGTGCTAAAGGAGGAAAAGTGTGAATTTCTACGTCCCAAGGTTGAGTATTTAGGTCACTTAATCTCAAGTGATGGTATTAGCCCTAAACCTGGTTTGTTGACAGCAATTATTCATGATTTGTCCCTAACCTTGCCTCTTTTGTGAGGCCAATAAGTAACCTTCTTAAAAAAGGAGTGAAGTTTGATTGGAGTGGTGATTGTGATGCTGCTTTGAATGTCATCAAGACTGCTTTGAAATGTGGCTCGGCACTTAAACCCTTTGATTCCAATTTACCCTGCTGTGTCACTGTTGACACAAGTCCTCGTCACCATCAAAAGAAGAGCATTCTGAGGTTTTTTTTTTGTTGTAGTTTATTATAAGTGACATCTCCAGCACAGAGCATCATACATCTTCTTCAAGTGCTCTTCAACTGATATTACTAGAATTCCAACAAGAGAACACTTTGCAATAGAACCTGTGCACATTCTATGAAATCTCTACAGGGCCATGTTGACCCAGTATGATAATGGGTTGGTGGCCATGTTGACCCAGTATGATAATGGGTTAGAAAATACGGTATGCTTTGCATCTAGAGTTCTAAGGTTAGCTGGGCTTCAATACGCAGTCATAGAGAGGGAGTTGTTGGCCTGTACATGGAGTATTGAAAAGTTTTGCTCGTACATTTGGGGAAGACGATTTTTGTTGCAAACCGACCACAAACCTTTGGTTAATATCCTGGGTGGTGATATGAGCAAATGCTCCACTCCAAGAATTTTACGTATGGTTTCCAAACTTATTCAGTATCAATTTGATGTCAAACATATCTCAGGAGGGAGCAATGGACGAGCTGACTTTTTGTCTCGCTTCCCTGTCAAGTCAGATGATCCTGAAGACGTTAATTTGAATGATTTCTCTAGCGAAGATTGCGATGATTGTTTGGTGGCAGCAGTGGAAATACCCAGTCTCTGCTCATTGAGTGAATGGATGCATGCTGTAGAGGCAGACTGTGTACTCCAAGAAGTTTGCCGTCATGTGACGAGTGGTTGGCCTAATGAAAAGGTCGTTTCAGCCCTTGTTCAACCATTATGGAAAGTGCAAGATGAACTGTCTCTAGAAGATGGTTTGCTTCTTAGAAATGATAAGTTTATACCACCCCATTCTTTTCAAAATGTGATAATACAAAGAGCTCACGAGGGTCATCTCGGATGTACACTCACCAAGCGTTGCATTCGTGACACTAACTGGTGGCCAAGAATGGACACAGAAAGTGATGATATGGTTTCTGGTTGCTGTATGTGTGGTGCAGCTGATAAAAGTCTCAAAGTGTCTGTTCCTCCACTGATACCCATTGAGTGCCCACAGGGTCCCTGGTTGCAACTTGGTATAGATATCATGGGGCCTTATGATTGTCTCCAAGGTGGGTTCCGTTTCATTGTGGTCCTCGTGGATTATGCATCTAAATGGCCTGAAGTCAAATTAGTTAAAGAAGCCACCACCAAATGCATTCAGTTCTCACAAGAAGTGTGGCTGAGAGAAGGTTGCCCAGAAACTTTGGTTTCTGATAATGGCACGCAATTTGTCAGTCATGAATTTCAAACTTTTCTGTTGCAATCTGGAGTCAAACACATTAAAAGTTCCTTATATCATCTCCAGTCCAATGGCCTTGTAGAAAGGATGAATCGGGTAATTGGTGAGTGTGTGAGATGTGCAAGAGCAGGTAACCATGATGTCAAAAAAGCTCTTGACAGTATGATTTTTTTCTATAGGAGGACACCTCACACTTCTACCAAGATTTGCCCTTTTCAATTGATGAGAGGGAGGAAGGCCAATAACAATTTTAGGCCTGGATGGATGACTAATTGGGTGAAGTCTGTTTCTGATATGGCTAAATTGAGAACATGTCTGAATCCGAATCAAAACAAAAAATGTTGTACGATGTAAAGAAAACTGTGAAAGTATCTTTTCTTGATGTAGGTGACATGGTCAAAATTAAGTCTCCTGTACATGTTAGAAAGGGTAACTGTAAATTCAGTGAGCCTGTCGAAGTGATCAAAATTGTCAGAAATGCTGTTAAAGTCAAAGGTGGTCATTGGTGGAACCTTAACAGGGTTGTTAAGGTTCGCTCCAAAGTCTCCTCTCGTTCTGGTGGTTGTTCTGAAGTTTCTCATGGTGACCTGTTCGAGGTTAGACGGAGCTCTAGGTCAATTGTTAAACCTGCCAGGTATAGATCTTAATTTGGTGATTTTTGTTGTTGTTTTTTTTGTTAGAAGAAGGTAAGATATGTAATATCTTATGTGATCTGTGATATCTATGTTGGGAATGTTGTGTGGGTTACTGTTCTTAGAATGTTATGTAGCTCCTAGCAACTCTGCTAGGAGGGTTCAGATTTATTGGAGCTGTGGTTGGAGTCGGTCCTCACTGTCTCTTTTTGCTATCTAGCCTTAAATAAACCACTTATCTTAATCCTGACCACTGTGGTTACTACACTCAGTTTCCAATTAATTTTGCCACCTTCCTTTTACCTCCATCCATCCACTCATCCATCCTTCCGCCCATCCATACTTCCTTTCTCGATCAATCTATTTTACTCCCATCAACCCTTCCTTTCTCCGTTTATCCACAATTCAGGTATAATTCATTCCACTCTTTCCATCCTTATTTCATCCATTCTTACTTTCATCCATCCACCTATCCCTTTATGCACTCATCTTTCCCTCATCCATCTCTCATCCATTTCTCCTGCCATATCTCCTTCCAGCTTTCTCTCATCTCTCCATCCTTCATTTCTGTCTTTCATGTTTTGCTCTTTTGTTGCCTGTCTCCCCACTCCACAGCTCCACCATGCTATTCTCTTGTAGTGGTTTTTAGGTCTCACCTAGGCCGCGCGCATGCGCTGATCTAGGAGGGCCTTTAGCCATATAGCTTGATAATATGCCGCAGAGAATTCCAATAGAAGCCCATGTTGACGCCAGAACATGGGCTTCTATGGGAATTCTCAAGGGCATATTATCAAGCCCATTATCGCTGCTTTAGCTGCAGTTTTCTGCCGCTAAAGCGACGATAATTTTAACGCCGTTTCTTGATAATATGCGCCTCAGACTGGAGCAGCTACTTACTCACGGACCTCGGAAACGTGGCAGGGTTAGTTCCTCCACCAGGCAAGATGGCGGCTCACAGCACACGTATGTGGATGGATTACAGTCTGCAAGGCAGGATCTCAACCCGTAATGTACCCACGTTTGAGAGAGGAGTAGCACTTTACTGCTTGTTTTCTCAGCCAGGGCATTCTATGGCACCTCCTATGGCACACGTCGGGCAGGCACATCATTGGCTCTTGGAGTTTAGGGGGTATAGCTTCAGTTGGGGGACATATAGCTTATGCCTCCATCGTCTATTGGTACTCCTATAATTACATAAAAGGTTGGCAAGTAAGCAGCTTCCTCAGTCTAGAAGGAATAGAGACACCAGGGGCTGTATTACATGTATCACAAGGAGACAGCTGCCTGCCACTTGCAAAGCGCCTGGATACGCTCATGGGTGATTAGCATGCAATACAAATACACATAACCTATCATAACATAACAAAGTGCCCACAGGCGTGACTGTTCAGACAGTTTCTGCACCCACATGGCACTTTGATTTTACAGAAGGGATCGCAGGTGCGATCCTAAGGGGTTGTTCCCTCATTTAGATAAGGGTTTGGTTAGAAGGAAATGAGGGAACCCTTTATTTATCTCACTGTGCGGTGTTACAGATGTGGGTGCAGATGCGAAGGAACAGTTAGAATGTGCACATTCTGTGCGCCTCACAAAGAGGTTGTGCACAGTCAGTCTGCCCTTTGAGGGGGCACATTGAATGGAGGGAGTGGGCCCTAGGGACCCCCACCAAGTATACCCTTAAGGCAAGTGCAGTCACTTGCTGCACCCGCTTGCAGAGGGATCTCTACCCCTCATGTAATGCAGGCCGGGTTGCCACTTGTGAAGTGAAAGGCAAACTAGTGGTGTCAAACAGCCAGTCTTTCTTCACAAATGTACTGGCCTCTGGATCTGGCATGAGTTTGCGGCTGTGCTCGATGCAATACATTAACTGTAATAGGTTGCACTGACTTGATAAGATCTGTGCCTAGTGCGCCCAGTTAAACGCGTGCCACAGTGCGGACCTGGCAGTGTGCCCCCTATACATAATACAGGCCCAGTTGTACCACCTCTGAGACATTCGCTGTCTTCTCTTTAGTGAAGTGTAACGAGACTAGCACAGACCGACACTGCCATCATTTAGGTACAAAGCATCATTCTAACAGCTTCTGCATTTAGCATCACAATTTGCCAGGTCTTAAATCCAAAACAAGCACAACCTCCTTTAAAAAGAAGCCACGCTTGTTTAGCAATCCTGACATAAATAAGCCCAAAAGAAGACTTTGCCTGAAAAATTACAAAAAGGCTTAAGAGGTGGATTTGCTGTCAATGAGTTCGGATTCACTAGCGCTTGATTTGACGGGCCTTATGTAAATATTCTCATGTCGTTTTTCTTATTTCTTTACAGACCATGAACTTGATTCTACTAATGCTCCTATATTTAAGAAAATAATAGCACATAGCAAAAACATTTGAACCATTTTTCTGCAACGAGTCATTTATTTGAATTGGGAAAACTCCATTGTAGCGACAGACCTGTCTTAGACTTTTAGTGACTTTAGACACTTTTTTTGCATCGATGACAACAGATAGTGTCATCCACAAAATGTTAAAAATATTTAAAAAAATAACAAATGTGCAATGAAGTTACATTACATCCTCACTAAAGTAAATGTTCAGCTTACAAAAGTAGTGGAGCAGCAGTCTGAGTTGTACAAACCAGCTTCCTTCATCAACTGATGTGGTCTTTCAGGGGGATCGTTATGTGGTGGCATGGCTTCTGGAACGTAGCCCCTTCAGGTCCCAGGAGCAGAGCTCTGTACATATACACATTAAGGGGCATATTTACTAGACCCTATCGCCAAGTTTTTTTTACGTTCCTGTGGCGATACAGACTTTGCATTATTTACAAGGGAGCGTTAAGCCACTTAACGTGGCTTAACTCTGCCTTGTAAATAAGGCACCCTTTCACGCTATATTGAAAGGGGTGGGCAATGGGTTTTGTGGTGGGTGTTCCGCTGCAACATCCATTGATTTTGACGCTGCCCCATATTTACATGGGTGGCGTAAATACGGGGCAGTGCCAAAATTAAGACCAAAACAAATCTGGTCTTAACATGGCGCAACAAGGAGAAATTATTTATTTCTCCTAGTATTTGCTGTTTCAATGTGTGCTGCATTGTGCAGCTCACATAAAAACAATAAAATGGCATTTCTCATTGTTTATGTGCAGGAAGGTGTCCCTCCCTGTACATAAACAATTGTTTTAAAAATGAAAAGTTGCAACTTCTATGTGTGCTGCACAAAGCAGTACACATAAAAGTTACAAAACGCCATTTAAGATTGTTTATGTGCAGGAAGGGACACCTTCAATCATTCCTACAACGCGGGGACCTTTGCACTATGGTGCAAGGGTGCCTGCGTTGGCGCTAGGCAGCTGTAATTAGCACCAGCGCAGGGGGAAACACAGGACGGCACCGTATTGTAAATACGGTGCCGTCCTGCGTTTTGAAAGTGGCGAAGCGCGGTGTTAAGCCAAGAAAGCTTACGTCACACTCCATCACTTTTCTTGTAAATATATCCCTAAGAGTTTATGTTGTAGGCCTTCCCATAAGGTGTAGCGTCTGGACCCACCTGGTGCTTGCTGTGAGAGATACCTCAGTGAGTGAAACTTAAGGTCTCTTAGCTGAAAGAGGGTTTGGACGTGAGGCCCCATAGCTGAAAGAGGGTGTGGCATAAGGCTTGCTCACACATTTGGATCACCTTCTCCCGATAAAATAGGGAGCAGACAGTGTCTGGGCATTCTAGAGCTTACAATCTTTTGAGTCTCTCAAGTACTGCTTGCCCAGCTTATGCATTTGACTAGACTTTCGCCAAATATAATACGTAACCTAATTCAATGAATCAGCTTGGATTTCCTTTTTGGGGCCCCCTAATGGAAGAGGCTCCTGTGTGACAACCAGGTTGTGACTCACACAGGAACAAACAATTTCAGAACACTTACAGCAATTAAGATTAGACTAGTAACCAGGACGGATCACTCTGATTGGGGAAGCATGAGGTAGGGCTTTATACCAATATTTCTAAAGATCTTGTAGGACTCTCTCGGTTTTCACACCCATCACTTCCACCACAAATTTTCAAAAAATCAGGATTGTTCAGGTAATTAACATTTAAACGTTTTCTGTCACGTGCTCATCGAGGGTTGACATATGTAATTCAGTCTAAAGGATCTGAGAGAGCACACCTTCTTTCAGTTATGTTATGCGGGCCTAGCGTTAGAAAAAATAGCAAAAGCACTCGAAGTCAGAGTCCTATGTAGTACAGAGCTTCAGGTTACTAGGGGCAAGTTACTCACTAATGGGGACTTACAGCTCCAGGCCACTAGTCCATGAGGTAGCAAGACAATGATTCTGGGGGCATATTAACAAGGAACAGGGAAAATTAACGCTAAGGGCGCTGGTTATTGCGTTATTAACAACGCTAACCGCCTAGGCGATAAAAAATCCAGCGATAGCGGCATTTTGGAAGGTTATCGCTGGTAATTCAGCGATAAAACTACAAGGATAGGGATATCCTTGTTGATGGCCCATGGTGGATTTAGCCATGTAATCCACCTCCCATTGGATTACATGGCTAAGTCTGAAAATTAGCAGACGTAGAAAAGCAGCGTTAACCGTGGTTAGCGCTGCTTTTTTTGTCTCTAACAGGGTTAGCGTGAAGCTTGATAATAGGAGAAATGTCGCTTAGCGACATTTCTCCTATTATTTTGCTCTGGAACGCCCACTTTGCATCTCATTAGAGATGCAAAGGAAAGCGTAGTGAAAAAAAGGGTGCTAACATGCGATTTTGCATGTTAGCACCCTGTTGTTAATAGGGCGATATTTTTATCCCCGCTTCTTTGGCTTTTAAAGATAAAGCCCTTGTTAATATGCCCCCAAGTCACTTGGGACTTACTCTTCAACAGTTCTCTCACCCTTGAGGGCACAGATCTCCAGCCAACTAATGATGTCCACCTCAGACATTCTAAGCTGATTGTGGTTTGAAGCGGGCGCTGATTACAGGGCGATTAGCCGCAAGTGGTCACAGATGTTGCTGTATTAACCAGCCCTCCACTGTGCCTTATCTCCTGAGGGCAGTGTTCCTCTCCTCTGTAGCTTCACCTGATAAGGGGCCCTGAAACAGGAAAAAAGTTGCATTAAAAAAAACTCAACCAACCAGTTTCCTCCAGAGCACTGGAGTTCCTTTAAAGCGAGAGGAAGTTACTTTCTGAGATGAGACCAACATAAATCACTTATACTGGCAGCTTCATGTTATGCCCGAAAAGCTGAGGAGGTGGTGGGCATCATGAGCTGAAACCGAGGAAGTAGAGGTACGGGTCAATATCCCTCACTCCATCCACTTTAACAACAATCCTCTTGTCTGACCAAGAAGATCTCCATTAAGGAACCGTAGAGAGCATTTATGTGGTCTCTGTTTTTGTGGGCTTGTGGATCAAATCTGAGGTCTTCTTTTGCAGATCACCAGTGACATTTTCCGGACCCCCTAATGTAGATTACAATCGTCAGGTATTGCCCGCTAACTAAAATTTGGAGGCCAATGAAGGGCTTTCCGTTCAGGATTATATCCATCCAGTGACTGGCGAGAACCTCTGGCCCCGTCCCCGTAAGGAAACAAAGTGTTCCATCATACAAATGAAGGTTTACGTCATCAAAGGCACAGAGGAGAAATCCCTCAAATCCCTGTCGTGCCTGATACTGATCACACACATATCCCACAGGTGACAAGACAGCTGGCAGAGGGCTGGTCCTTAAATTTTCCTTGGTCCCTGTCCCCAGAGGTCCTAATAATCTCTGTACTTCCAGGCTGACCTCTTCAAGGATGCGTCCCAACAGGGGGCGACCCCATCCCGGAACCCACTGAGAACATGCCTGAGCCAAATACATCTGGTAAATTGATTCATGATCACGTTACAAATCATATTGAGTGGGGCACAGAGATAAGGCCTCCAAGCCCAACCCAACGGGGCCGAAGCCGGAACTATAAACCCAGCCACAAGTAAGCCTGCATCTCCATTCAATGCATACAGAGCTCATCCCGTGAAGCTGGAGGAACTCTACATAGGTGATGAAGATATCCTTAAGGAAACAGACCTTTTTGACTTTCCCCCTAGCAACAAATCCAATTCGGTCCCAACTGGAAGCCCTCATTAACTTAACTAGAACCCATGCGAGGGCACTCTAACCCCAACTCTTCGACCCACATTGGAGTGTCTAAATTTGACAGCGGCCAAGTAACTCAGAATTGTCATACAGAAAATCACAACCAGGACCCAGACAAAATCGCAGGCGCAAACATTTCGACCTGGTGGGCAATAATAGATAGCACACTGACAACTATGAGTCAGGTGGCCATGATGCACGCGGACAAACTGGATACACAGATATCAATATTACAATCTCTGGCTAACAATGTCAATAAAATCGAGTTTCGATTAGACAATTTAAACCATTTCATAATGAAAGTGCAGCAGTACGTGGATAAGCCCCCCGGACCTCTGCTATTGCTCATTACTACTAGAAAAAATCTCACCCCTTCCAGGAGTCGTGTCTGACTTACTGACAGAGTATAAAGCAAGCGGCAACAATTACAGACCAAGGGGCAGATTTATGAGCACCTTGCGCCTCATTTACGCCGCCGTTGCGTCACTTTTGTGACGCAGCGACGGCGCAAATCCTGCGCCTTGCTGCGGGGCATTTACAACATGACGCATCTGGGAGATGCGTCACGTTGTAAAGCCCTGCGCCAGCAGTAGGCGTACCTGTGCAGGGGGGGCGTTCCATCGCAGGAACGCCTCCTAAAAGTGGCTGAGTGAAATCTACAAGATTTCACTCAGTCACTTTTGAGCCCATGCTGCGTCAAAACCCTGCGCCTGCTTGAAGCAGGCGTAAGGATTGATGCAGCATTGTAATGACAGGGCACCCCCGAGCCTTGCTGGTGCTGCATCGCGCTTGCGACGCAACTCCAGCAATGCGCTGCCTTTCCGACAGGAGATACGTCACGCATCTGCCCATCCGAGTGCCACGGTGCGCCGCATCAATGGTGGCGCACGGGTGGGCAGATGCGTCGCAACTCTTCTGGCGCATCTCTGCTGATTAGCAGAGATGCACCAGACGTCATAAATCTGCCCCCCAGTGTCACTTCGGAAAAACATCTTAATAACAGTGGTGCTCTGCTCAGTATACCCTGAGCTTCGGCTCCAGATCTGGTCCTCGATGAAGAGGCTGTGATCTTGGCCTCAAACGAAACTGATGCGACTAGTCCTCTTAATGATAGCGCAGTAGATACTGCAATTATAAAATCATCTAACCTCGCTCAAGTGGTCTCTCCTGCAATCAAGATCTCAAAGAAGAACAGAAAGCGATTGAAAAGGCTAATTTAAAAACAAAAACATAAATTAAAGTCAGAACTCTATCCTATATTTGGAAACTCTGCGCGGAGGCACAAGGAAAAAACTGTAAACCCCTACGGGTACAAACTCATTGGCTCAGGACAGCATCCTTCGGAGTAATCAACATTTTTCTCTTGAAGCACCCCAAACCCTTTCTTGCACCAGACCGCTAGAGCAATAGAAATCACAGGTGAGACCACCAGTGGCTGCTGGCAGGGAGGGAGGCGGGCCTGGCAGTTGGGGGACAAATTATTTAAACCAAAAAACACTTACCTACTCGTGGCGGCCTCTGTCTCTTAGCCGCGGCCCGTGCAGGTAAGAGCGGTGCAGTCGGGGGGTGGGGGGGGGGGGGGGATTTCAACAGACGACGATGAGGGAAAATTAATTATTTATTCAATTTTCCCTCATGATCATCTGTCGAATCCTGTCCCAACCTGGCCCCACCACGGTGGTACCTGCACGGGCCGCAGCTGCCTTCTCTCCTCCATCGTTGCTGATGAGTCCCGGAATCACCCAGGCTCCCCTAAGCCAATCATAAAGCTGCAATGCAACGTTGTGATTGGTCTTAGCACTGTAGTTTGGCACTCACATGGGGACAGGGAGCCTGTGCATGTTCCCAACCAGGCTGTTTATTGCAAAGTGTAAATGACTGTTTGGCCAGGCTGAGACCGCTTGCCAAGCAGTCGTTCACACTTACGTGCATATTTACAAGCCCCGGTCGCCACCACAATTTCACTTTTTTGGATGTGGCTTAACTTTGCCTTGTAAATAAGGCACCCTTTCACGCTATACCTAGCATGAAAGGGGAGGGCAGTGGGTGTTGTGGTGGGCGTTCCACTGCAACACCCATTGATTTTGACGCTGCCCCATATCTACGAAGGTGGCGTAAATAAGGGTCAGCTCCAAAATTAAGACCAGGGAAAACCTGGTCTTACCCTGGTGAAATGAGGGAAATATTAATTTTTTCCTCATTTTTGCTGTTTCCATGTGCGCTGCATTGTCCAACACACATGCAAACAGCAAAATGCCATTGATTGTTTATGTGCAGGAAGGTGTCCCTTCCTGCACATAAACAATCATTTTAAAAATGACGAGTTGCAACTTTCATGTGTGCTGCACAAAGAAGCACATATTACAGTTACAACACGCCATTTAAAGATTCTTTATGTGTAGATTGCACATAAAATATCTTCCTCTGCAACTCAGACCCTTGCACTATGGTGCAAGGGTGCCTGCATCAGCGCTAGGTAGCTAAATTTAGCGCCAGTGCAGGGAGAAACGCAGGGCTGCACCATATTGTTGTAAATATGGTGCAGCCCTGCGTTTTGGAAGTGGCGTAGTGTGGCATTAAGCCAAGGAGGCTAATGCCATGCTTGGCCACTTTCTCGTAAACATGCCCCTTAGTGTGCATGAACGACTCCTCTTCCCTGTGCCACCAATCGCGCCCCACACTAACCCAGCCCGCAGCAACGAAAAATAAAATGATAATAACGTTGTTATTATCATTTTATTTTTCCCTTTTCCACTGCTCTGAGAGCAGTGGGGCGACGCTCCTCCACCTTAGCCGAGGAGCCACCCCAGGAGACCACTATGGTAGGCTGTTATGTCACAAGCGCCCCAAAAGAAACGATGACCCAGACCGTGGACATCTTAACCCAATTAACTGCGCCGGCCATAAATGTGGAAACCATCATTACAACTGCACTCTCAGCCAACCAAATACATAACAAGGGGATTCTTACTCAACAAAGCACTCAGGAGAAAGATAACATATCCCTGGTGGCCCCCACTATAATCACCCCACCTTTTTAGGAAGTGGGCAGCAAAACATCCATCAACTGGGCCTTCTGGCAAGCACCTCATTAACGACGGCCATCGAGCCACATCCTACGATCACAAACTCAGTGACTAATCCTAATGGGATGGAAACCTGCAGGTCCCTGGTTTGGATGGACAAGGAAGGTATATTTCTCAGGAAAGCCACCGCACATATGCATGTACCTCTGGATGCAACAATTGCTGCACCTGCTACAAACTTTGTGGGATTGGAGTCCAGACCCGTGAACCCTTTTGTAGACCACCCGAATGCCACAGCACATACACTCACACCTTTGTGCCTGCTGCAAACGCTGTAGGATCGGTGCTCATGCCCGGACATCCTTTTGCAGACCATTCAAATGCCTCTCCTGAGCCAGAATTTGACCAACAGGAAACGAAGAGCCTGGAGGAGATTCACATATTCCATTCTGAATACATTTCCAGTGGCCAGGTAGACATCCTGAACAGGAGTAAGCTACTTACATTTCTCTCAGAGCTCCCTAAGCTGAGGTCCCTGGAATCCAAAGACCTGACCTACATTATGTTCATTGTGGCAAAAAGGACAGTCCCAATTAGGCCACAAAAGTACGATTCTGAGACAGGAAGCTAGTCCGGTAGGTGGAGACTCACTCTAAATTATGGCACAATGGGGAATTACCATAAGTAAACTTTCAAAACCAAAATACCCTTGGCTTCTGGCAAAAAAAACATCAGCTCTACTGCCAGTGAGACTCTGTACTCTGTCGTTCCACTGGTCCTGAGAATTCACGACCTTCAGTAGAGTCGACCATTTAATCAAAGAGTGATACAAAGCAACACTTATCTTAATATCACAAAGACACAAGAACTTAATCGTGACTTGCAAATGTGGTTGTGGAATACAAATATTTTAAATTCCCTCCTGAATTACTCCAATGCGATGGAAGAAATACACAAAAAGGATATAATTTGCCTACAGGAAACTTGGCAGTTGTCCACCTCGGTCTGGCAGGATCATATTGAATTTTATTCTGCAGCTGAACCGTCGAACAATGGGGGTCACCCATAGGGAGGAGTCTCCATACTGATCCACAAAGCCTTGGAGCCTAAAGCAAGAGTCCTTGCAAGTGACATGGGGCATTCATCTTTGTGATGGTAACAGCGACAACCGCAGGGCATGGAAGGGGGGCCCTGGCACTTATTATTGGAAACAACTATATAAATCCCAAGGAGCACAAGAAGAAGATAACCTCTAGTGAAATTCAGAAAAAATATAAAAAGCTTAAAACAAGAGCCTCTTGTAGATATGTGGGTCTTGGCAGGCAACTTCAATATGTTCCTCCTCGACACCATTACTACCTTCTTGGCAACAAGAAGAGGACAACGTGTTAGGCATCCTGGAGATCATCCTGGGTCTATCAAAGAAGGAAAAGGCGGGTCTGAAATTTGCTTACTCCCTGAATGCTTTGGATCTTAGAGCACTAAATGGAAGAGGGGCTCAGGATCAACCAGCCTCTTGCATGTGCATGATGACCTCCTGTCCCTCTTTAATAGACCATATCTGGATGTCCAGCTAGCACTTCATGTGGGTAAACAACATCCAAGTCTACCATGCAGTCATGAGCGACCACACAATGATAACTTGTACTCTCTAAAGGGCTACCCCAAGACTGCCAAAAATCCAAACACTTGGCATGGAAAAGGGCATTAGCAGGCTGATACGATTAAAATGGTCTACAACTCCCTCACCTGCAGACTTGAATTAGATTAAAGAACTCTACAACACAAGGCTAGAGAATCTACTCCGTAGCCCGCAAACTAGGCACAATCACTTAGAAAGTTAACCGACATATTCATCGACAAGACCCAAAAAGCATATGGGATCCCGCAACCCGGTGCTGAGATCTCTCAAGTGAGAACTAAACAAACTACGGAGATCAGCGTGGAAAAACAGCAATACCCCCTTACAAGCGGCCTAAATCCAGAAAGCAAGGAAGGCCTATAGGTCCAAAGCTTGGGAAATCTCCTGGCGCAATAAAGAAACGGCATGGATCGAACTCCACGAAGCCCTGAAAACAAAAAACCCAGCAGAATATTGGAATCTTGTCAAGAAAAGATTGACTAAAAACAATTTGAAAGTTCTGCCTGCTGTCTCGGCCGCCAAGTAGAAGGACTACACCTCCAAGCTATATAGCATGGTAGAAGAATGCTATGGCCTGGACTACTCGGCGGAGGAGAAAATTGATTGCCTCAATGAAAATCGGCTACAATGGGATGAATCATTGTCCTGTAAAGATTTTATTATGCATGTATTGTCCTCATTCTGAGCAGCTGTGGCCCGGGCTCAAATGGCTTGCCTACGAAAATATTTAAATCTGTCCCAGGGGACTGGGCAGCCCATTTAGCCCACTCTGCAAGAACTTACTCCAATCCATAAAAAAGGCGCATGCAACAACCCAGCTAACTTCTGGCTCATCCCCCTCCTCGATGTGGAGGGCAAATGTTTTGCGAAAATCTTGAACAGTGAGCTAGAGGAATGGTCCAATGCAAAGGCCCTAATGTCCATCAATCAATCGGGGTTCAGACAAAGGCAAGGCACTGAAGATGACCTTATAATTTTCTCCTCTTTGATCTCAGCTGCTAACATCAAAAAGAGCCCCCTCGTTTTGTTGCATCTGATTTTATCACCATTTTCTATATATGGACAGGCAGAGACTCTGGCAGAAGCTGTCTAACTGGGGCATCCCAGAAAATCTTTTTAAGAGCTATCAGAAGCGTATACACTCGAACCTGAGTAAAGTTAAAATTACAGGCAATAGAGTAGCAACCAGCAAAATCTGGACCACCTCAGGTGTAAAACAAGGCTGTATCCTAGCCCCGCTGTTATTCTACCTTTATCTGGCAGAGATAGAGTCTTGGCGTCTGCTCGCAATTTCCCTCCTAAATTTTCTGGGCCCGACATTCACTTCCTCCAGTATGCCGATGACAATCTACCATTCGATCACAGGCTAGTAGGGCTGCAACTTTCTCTGGCGGCCCTTACAATATATAGTGCGGAAAACAAACTCGATGTTAAGCATGCCAAAACTAACATCATGGTATGTGACGGCAGAAACAGAAGTACCACTAAATTTAATTTCCCGATGAGCAATGTGGTTCTAGAACAAGTGGCTAGACTTAAAAACCTGGGTAATCGCTTTAATTAGCTTGGTTCCCATGTAATACACCTTTCCAGCCTAAAGGAATCTGCCTTGTCAATGACAATGAGCTTAAAAAAATTGGCATTCAAGATGAGCGGCCCAGATCTGTCCGATATCTTTAAAATAATTGAAGGTAAATTCATGCCAATGCTCACGTATAGTTCATTGATCTTTAAAGATCATATCTCCTCTTGGCTGGACAAAGCCCAAACGAGATGCTACAGATGTCTATTTAACCTTCCTGACGCTGCACCATCCTCCAGCTACAGCTGGAATTTGGCCTTTATAAACAATACAATATGCTGAAAGCCTGGTTCTTGGGCTATTATGCGAAGCTGAAGAATGCCCCGCCTTTGTCCCTTAAAGAAATGATTGGTTAAATAATCCAAGATAAAAAAACAAACTCCAGTGGGATCCCTACGTGAGGAATGCAATTGAATCATTGGTGCACAGAACATTCTTTAAAAAATCTAACCTGAAGCTCACTGCAAAATTGTTGACCAAAAAAACTGAAATCCATTCTGGATTCGAAGATAAACAATACCTCTCTTGAAAGGCTTATGCCAATTTATGTGTGACTTTGTATCAAGATCAGGGGAAAGCACTGTATTTAACCACTCCCATGAAATTGGTCTTTGAAACAGATCTTCTGCGTCTGAGATGCAGCCTAATCCCCTTAAAAGGCCACACATGTGGGTGTTTAACTGGATCTGTAGAACACAATTCCAGTCTCTGCAACGACAAGAAGGCGAACTTGACCCACGTGGTATTTGTCTGTCCAGCCTTAAAGATCATAAGGTATTATTGGCTGAAACTGTTGTTCGATAATCTGGGCATAACACAATGCAACGCGGCTTTTACCGCATATCTGAGTGGTGTGGATGTGCAGCTATCAGTCAGATGTGTAAAGTTCCTCAGTGAAGTGCTCAAGCTACTGAACTCACTTCCTGTGTGCTGGTAAAATGGGGAATTCCTAGATCCTCCATCTCCTTGAAATTGACTCATCCATGTCAATCTGGTGAGGTTGCAGCAAGTCAGGCCGCTGTGGCAGTGCTATTGCAGGCCTACTGCAGTCGGGCCAGCCTTCGACCGTCTACCCCGCTCTTCAAAACAACCAGGCTATTCGATTCCAGGCATAAGCAACTTATCTGATGCCACTGCATTGCATTTCACCTGAATTAAATATTACTCAGCACTTTAGCTTCTGGATTTGCCGCATTGATGCTTGTCAGATAGTACCAGATGGTCCCTTCAGCTTATATTACCCCTGCTGGGAAAAGAAGGATCCTTGGGGTCCCTATGCCTAACAAAATTGCATTGTACATTATGGTCATACTTTGCACTTTATTTATTGGTTATTCCAATCCCAGCACAATTACCCCGGAAGACAATATTGAATTCATTAGGGCTATCAAAGTTTTAGACAATTCCCCAATGCTCAAATTAACCTCTCATATCTGCCCGGCCAGGTGTAGGCTGTAACACTTGCTCTTCACCAGATTCCAAGACACCACCGGCTGCACTCAAGCCCTGACCAGCTCTGGATTAGAAGTGCGCTTACGCCATCATGTTTTAATGACTTTGTACCTGCCACTTTAATATAATGATTTTAAAACTACAGGTTTAAACTCTGCAACAGGCACTTTATGGAACTTTCCAGTTTGTAGCCATGGTCTTACATCAGGACCTCTGTCCCTAAACGCCTGGAGGGAACTACTAATAGTTTTTGCCCCTCAATGATTCCCAGGCCCTTCTGGCCATTCGGACCCCTTTCTGAAAAAACATGACTTTTCCTGTTTGTATATTAGATTGGGATTTTAAAGACTTCAGAGCTGCAAAATGTATAAGAAGTATGCTGGACGGAATTGAATAAGTCACATTATGTCCTCTTACTGTTTCTTTTTTATTGTTTTAATATTGTCATTGTTCTTTACATTGTGATGGTTTAAAGTAACTGGAAACAATAAAAATGTACCTACTTAGTGACTCCTCAGTGGGATCTAGTCATTTAGACCTGAAAATCCACATGGGCAGCCTTTTTTGGAGTGTTATAAATGTATTTTCAGCTAAAGTATTAACACATTAAATGATCCAGCTTTCTTGTGGTGAGTGGTGTGAAATTAACAAGAGTCTTTACTTATCCGGTGTTAAAAAGAAATCAGTTTGTATATATTTGACTGACTCTGGCTATGAGGTTAACCGTGAGCCCAGAAGGAGAGAGTGATGTCTAGGATAAGAGCTAGACATTCAGCTTTTTAGTGACAATTGATCTTTTTCCATTGGCATTCATGGCAACGTAGGCCTCAAAATTGGAGATTGTATCTTCATTTAAAATCTTCAAATAGTACCCTTGCCATTCTACTACTGGGTTGAACGAGAACAAGAGCAACCCTAATTTCCACATGAACATGAGTATCAAGAGACCTTGGAACAAGTATTCACATAGAACTCATTTGAAGAAAAGATTTGTAGTGACACAGAACTCTCTGCGCGAGCCTAATCTATATAAACATTTCAATGTAAGCTTTTTTTTATGACAGAAATGTTCTTGTCTTGATTAATGTTCTCATGTTATTACTGTTTGAAGTGCTGCACAAATACTTTACACATTGCTTCTAAGTAAGTCTCACTGCTCTGTGCCGAGCTACCATAGGCTTGAGCACAGTTTAGTGTGGGGTTTGCTTGTGACTTCACCTTAACAAGGATTGTGGCTGCTGCTTGAGTAGGGTTTCTCCCCCCTGAATCAGTAATCCAATTTCTTACTTAGTGCAAGTACAGACCGCTTAACTGTGTTGAGGCATCTGTGAGGAGCAGGAATAGATGATATCACAAATGACTTAATTAACAACCTCCTGGTTTGAATAAAAATCACAAATGAGGACCAATGACAGGAACTCTTCCACGGGATGCTTCTCTCAAACATTAATCTCAGATCAGAGCAGCAGGACAAGCTGTTCCCAGAAAAGGGTAAGGGGAGTCTGGCTAGTGCCATCTTTAATGAGAGACACTGGGAAAGTTACAGTAAAATGGAAAAAGAAGTACTGCAAAAGAGGGTTGAATTTTGGTGGGAAGTCTCCGAGCACTGCCTGGTGTATGAGATACAAATTATCCATCACCACATGTCTCTTCTGAACATTCCTGAACCTGGAAGAACACCTATAGGAAGAAAGAAGAATTTGGTCAGACTGCTGTGACAATGAACTTGACATGCTCTTGATCACTGTTGGCACCCAGGGTCCAAAGCTTTTCTTGAAGACTCATCTTTCTGGACCCCTTTCACTGCTACAGGGACTTAAAAAGCAGAGAAGGGCCCCTTACTGCAAAACAATCCATCTGGGCAGTTGTAAATGGACTGTATTCAATTTGGTTATATAGCCTGGTTGGAGAAAGACCAGGTGCTCAGGAACCTACCCTGGTGACCTGGGAGCAGTCGAACAGACCAGCAGTGCATTTCTCTGCATCAGAAAATATTATGAATTCGTCATTTTCTATTTCTGACTTCTGGAGCACTGTGGCAGTGCATGACCTAGCTGTCATGACCTAGCTGACTATGGAACGTAAGTTGGTCCTACACTGACATTTTCATCCGGTGTTTGAAGCTATCTGGTCCCCTCTTAGAACCAAATAAGTGACAAAGACCAAATGTAAGACCGGGGACGGGGCCAAGGCTAAGAATCCATCCCAACAGCAAAGTGTCTGTGGTACCTACAAAATCTGACTTTTGTCTCTAAACTGAAGGCTTCAGCCAAAGATTAACAATGGTGTATTAGACTTTGAGGGGCACTCACTGGCTTCAGCCTTTTGTTTTGCCCCACTGAGGAATTTTCAGGACCAGAAAAGTAACAAAGGCCCTAATTTTGATGTTGGTGGACTGCCAATGACAGGCTGTAGGTGGCGGTCCACCCGATATCCAGGGCATCTGTATTACAATACCGGCGGTCGGAGCAATGATGTCAGGGGAAAGATTGCCGCCTCTGACAGGCTCAAGGAGCCAGTCGGGTGGCAGTCAGACTCCTCTCCCTACAATAAGGGTGGTGCCTGCGCAGGCATCGCTTCAGGGATTGGGATGTACTTTTTCATGGCGGTCCCACTGCCATGGAAAAGCATCCGGAAAGGGATTCTGGGGGCCCCAATCAGGGCCCCAGTCCCCCGGGGGCCACTGCCAAGTGGCCAGGGGAACACTTTTAGTGCCCCCCCAAACATCCTTGCACTGTGTGCACACGGTGCATGGATGTTTTTCTACTGCGGCCCTTTTCTGGGCTGCAGCACAAGCCGCAGTTGAAAAAGGCAGTTTCCGGCCACCTACACAGCAGTCTTATCATAATATGGTGTGTGGGACCACTGACTCCTTGTTGGCCCGTCTCATTCCTGCAGCAATGGTGGTCAGACGCTCGTCCGACTGCTATCGTAATGAGGCCCATAATCCCAAGGTAAAATCTGTGAATAATGTGATCTGCTGGGCTTACAGACCACTGTTGTTTCATGGTCACCCTGAAATCACACCAGGCTCCTGATCTACAGTGATATTGACTTTCTCTGTCACTTTGACATTCCTTGGTGTTCTTTGCATTAAACCTTTAATATTGTATGTGTTTGGTTTCCGTAACATTTCTCTGGGGAATTCTCTGCTTCTTGTGCCATAGGTACCAGGGATTAAGTAGAGCTTCTGTAATGTGACCTGACCAGAATGTGTTTTTATTAAGTTAGTAAGGATTCCTCCCTCCCAAATGACTAACCCAATTTCTGACAGTCAGGTTTATGCTTCCATATTCGAGTAGAGACTGGCCTAACTTCTGTGTTAGCAGCAATTCTCACTCTACTATCGCAGTGTGTGACCTGACCAATTGGGTAAAGTGTACTCCGTCTCAGACTCTTGTAATGTCTGACATGACTGCAGGGTCAATTGTACAGGATCACAGTGTCAGGTGTTCTGCCTCTTGTGCTAGAGGAGAGTGTGGCTTAACTGTAGGGTCAAGTGTACTCCTTATTCTACTGCTGTAGTATTTATTATGAACTAAGGGACAGGTCTACTCCTTACTCAACTATTGCTGAGCGTGATCTGCCTGTAGGGTTAGGAGTACGCAAGGATGGAACATTGAGGCAGTCAGCTTCATGAATCGCCTTATCAATCTCTGACGGGTGGAAGGCTGACCAGCAGTCAGGCTGAAGAATCGTGCTGTGTGATGGTCAGCTGCTTAGCTTGAACAATCTCCATCGGAACCACTGTAGAATGAAACTGACAGGCAGCCAGTTTCACGAATCGCCTTCAGAATCTGTGAAGACCTGAATTCAAACAGTCATGGAGCCTGAATACTTATTGTCTGACTCTGAAGGCTATAAAACTGACCAGTAGTCGCCTGGAGATCTCCTCAGGAATATCTCAAGGATGGAATACTAACATGCACAGATCTTGAATAATCATTAGAACACTGGAATGTTGAGAGCTCCATTGAAGACAATGGAGTAGCTCCGGACTTATAATGGCTGGTGTAAACCCGGAGCATCAACATTCCAATGCTTTCCTTTCCCAGCTTTTTCTGTAAACAAAGGCCTCATGGAGTCCAAGGGGGTTTTCAACCTCCTCTAGCTCTTGATGCCTTTGTTTTACTAATTAGAACATTCCATTCTGCCATGTGAGGGCGGAATGTTCTAATAGCCTTATAGCCCTCTATAGTGGGCTATACCGGCCATTTAAGGCCCGCTGTCTTGATGAAGGCCCTTGCCTTTGTCTCAGGTCTTTAACGCTGGAGCGGGCCTTTAATGGCCAGTAGAGCTGCTACAGCAGGCTCTAAGGCTGTATTAGAGCACGGGAATGTTCAGATCTCCGTTGAAGACAATGGAGCAGCTCTGGGCTTATAATGGCTGTAATAAGCCTTCTGCTCCAGCATTCCAATACTTGTCTTTCTGCTTCTCCCTTTTTAAATTAGAACATTCACACTTAGTGGATGGAATGTTCTAATAGCCTTATAGCCCTTCTGCTTCTGAGAAGTTGACAGGTACTCAGTATAAAAAATCTCATTGAGTAGGTCTGACAATAAGAGGGCTGACAGCTGATCAGCGTGCATCATCTCCTAGTGAATCGCTGAAGGAGGGAAGACTGACAGACGCTCAGTTTAAATCTCGCTAGGAATCTCTGAAGGATGGAAAGTGGACAGGTGGGTAAGTTAGATGATCATAGAATCTCTGAAGGATGGAAGGCTGACTTGTCTGAAGTTTGACAAATATTTTTTTCTCATTACTCTCTAAAGCTTACCCAAGGCAATTTGTGAGTTTTATGTTTAACTACTGCCATTACCTATGTCCTTTCACCATCACTTTTCCATGATTCGTTTCTGTGTGTATTTTATCATAGCTGTTTGTTTTATTTTTTTAAATCGCCTTGTGCTTTTGGACTTTATTTATACGGAAAGTGAAGAATTGGAATAGGTTGTTATAGGTGCACATTTACGCTGTTAATGCTACTAATAATGTAAATACCTCCGGAAAGGAGTGCAATTTAACATACAAAGCGAAGGGCTTCTTTCCTTCTGTAATGTAAAGTCTAACTTTGGGTCTAAGCAGACAGGTCTCCTTTGTGAGGAGGGAAGTGTTCGATGACGTCACTAGTGATACTATGAATTTATTTTTCAGGAAGCAAGATTCCGGACACAAAGCATAACTTGGGAAGGGATTGAATTGAACCTTTATTTAGGGACAATGGTCATCGTCGAAAAGGAAACTTGTTCAAGGATTACAAGGGGACGGGTCAGTTCATTCATGTTCAATTCCTGACTCTTTCTGCCTTTGAGGGATTCATCTCAGATGGCAGAACAGTCAGTGTGGTGTACCAGTCCATCCAACCACACTGGCAGGAGTGATTCCAAGCGGAGACTGACTTTCAGATGTCATCCACATTTACTTCCTTTATTCTCTGGTGCTGCTTCCTGACCATCATTACATAGGGTGTATTATAAGCCCCGACATCAAGAGTGGCGCCTCATGCTGACAAAGGAAATCCGTACACCCAGACAGGACTGTTGTCTCTCACTGGCATCTGACCTTAGAATCATAGTCACTGACAACCAGCAAGGGCTTGCTTATTGACCCTTTTAACACACACAATCTGTCAGCTGCAACAGGATCTCTCTTAGGAGCAAGACATGTTGGACAATGGAAGTCTCGCGTTGCCTTCCTATGATGACCCTTTTCCAACCCAATGCTGTGACGACATCAAGGAGTGCTTTACTGTCACCCCAATGAGGTGCGGCATCATTGCAGCTGCTTTCTAGAGATGGGTCCTCTGCTCTTCAAATGGCCTGCTGTTGTCAGTCATGCGCTGTGTTTCTCAGACACACCGTCTGTTCGAGTTTTAGGGAGCTGAGCTTTGTGGGTTCGAGCAGGAACGCAAAGTTTAATTTGTGTGTAAAATATGGGGTCGTTCTATCCTAGACATTTTCATTGTCACTTAAATTCACTTTACTGACATTTTGTCTTCATTTTCCTCTAACTACCCATCCCCACCCCCCACACCCACACCCCAAAAACATTTCTTTGGCAAGGCTCTCTCTAAAGAAATTACAAAAATTCCCCGGTGATAATCAAAAGTGGTCAGAAGTGTCACAGTTCTACTGAAATAGCCTCTTTCCCGCCAGTATAAGTTAGCCTGTCCTGCTCTTGGAGCCTCGAGGTAGGGACAGAGTGTTGCCCCTTGGAAATGTTTTTGCCCAATGTAGTTAGTTCCTGTCACCGTTGCACCCCAGTGACCCCAACCCTCAAAGTCTTTGCGTTGACATCATGTCCGTTGCTGGTCGCCAGCTCCCGTGTTGCATTATTGCTCGCTGGACTCCCGCTGTCCGCCTCACTGTCGGACAGAGGAGAGGGGCACCCTGTCACCACCAGCACAATATTCCGTTCTGCTTTGCTTTGTCCATATTCAGAATCTTCCATTTGCTCCACCAATGGGATTGCGTCATCGTGCCTATTCCTAAGTGGATCGGACACTGGTCCTGAGGCTCTCACCACCTGACGCATGGGCTCCGCCAGCTCCTCCAGGGCCTGGTCGTTCAGGAGGTTGACCAAGAAGTCAATGTATTTCATGGCAAGCCGCAGGATTTCATTTTTGCTCAGCTTCTTGTCTGGTGGGTGAGTGGGGATGAGTTTCCGCAAGTCTGCGAAGGCGCCATTGACGTTCTGCTGTCGCCAGCGCTCTCGGCTGTTCGTGAACACCCGGCGGGCCACCTTCTGAGGTTGTCGCACTAGAATATAAGGAGGAAACACAATAGGACAACATGGGTTAGGCAATAGAAAAACGTGTTCAGACACAGTTTTGATTGGGAAAATTGCTCAATGAAAGTGAAAATAAAACTGCCTTATTTACACACACCAATAACTGGAAGCATAAGTGGGCATCAGAATTAATTTATACCATACAGTATGAGCTGGAACCTGATAAAACACAGTCATTACACTGGTGTTTAGATAACGAAAAAATTGGAAATTTCAGTTAAAGTTGTAAAATTTCTCATGGTGAGTGCATTTTGTTCATGTGATCTTGCCCTTACCAATTCATGACTCATCACACACTATCTTAGCAATCTTTCTTTATTTTCAGATTCTAACATTTTAATGAAATATAATTTTTATTATTCCAAAAATTAATTTCATTTACACTGTTCAGCTTTTAGAAATGAAAGAAGAACGAAATTGAAAAGTTTGAATAAGACGAACACTGGTCTATAGTCACAAGTCAAGTTAGCTTTATTCGACAATTGTCATAAAAGCGTACAAAGATTAATATAAGTACAAAATAGAAAAACATGTTAAAATAGGTTAAAACAATAAATAAGAGGTATTTGCAAAAAGATTGACAATTCAGAGTTAGGAATGATTTACCCAGCCAACAATTTACTCCTAATCACCCAAGCCCTTCCAAGAAATTTAGCAACAGATATGTAAATGAATGGAATTTCAGTAGAACGAAGGATTCTCACTGCCACCTTGGCATTCCTCGTGCCCAGCTGTCGGCACATTGGTTTTAACCAGGCCCGTCGCGGGATTACATCAGATGGGCATTGAAATAAGAAATGGTTAACAGATTCAATAGGTGTGGTACAACCCGGGCAATTAAGCGTGTTATTCGAGGCCCACTTAGATGAAAACTCTCTAACTGGAAGACTGCCAACTCTGAATTGGAAGTAAAGCTTCCTATCCAGAGGATTTGTGATGTCATCCCAAAAAGTTGCCAGGGAGATCGTGTCCTTAAAGTTGAAAAATACACCTGTTAATGAGAGCGGGGCTGTACTTCTATAGACACGAATAGCCACCAATTCCCAATACAAGGCCTTCAATACTTTCTTAGGCGGGAACCTAGCATTTAGTGGATCCTCCCACAAGTCTTTTAGGCCCAGGTCTTTAAGCGACTCATATATCCTATGGAGCCACTTTACTTTGTGGAAGGTATCCAACTTAATAATATCCATAAGACCAAGAGCAAAGAGCCTAAGTTCTGGAGTGACCCATAGGCGCCGCCAATACAATATTGGACGAAATGAGGCAATTAGTGCTATTGGTCTCATTCCTAAGTCATAAAACAAAGGGCACAAAGGAGTACTCTGGGGTAGTTTGGTAAGATTGCGTAAAAATCTATTTTCAGAAGTAGCCATTTTGTGTAAGTTTTCAAATCCCCATAACTCAACTCCATAGAGCGCCGCACCAACCACTTTTCCATCATACACACGAAGTGCAGGGTCAATTGGTTTAGTCAGAGATTGGATATGTTCTTTACTCAGCGCACCAGAGAGTTGGGAATGTTTGAGGGTTGCCAAATCTATTTGCTTCTTCCATCCCAGATCGTGTTGGATACAAATACCTAGATAAATAAAATCTTGAACCTGGTCCAATGGCAGATTATTCATATATATTTTGCCCTTGAAAGATTTGGACTGGTTAAAAGTCATGAATTTAGATTTTAAAACATTTATTTCAAAGCCCTCGAGCTGAGCAGAAATCCTCGAAAATACCTAAGGATTTCTGTAAACCAAGACAATCGTCGGCAAACATTAAAATAGGAATTTTAGCACCTGCCAATGTGGGGGCATCTACGTTTGCATCAATTAATAGATTGGCCACATCATTGATATACATAGAAAATAAGGTTGGCGCAAGAACACAGCCTTGCCTAACCCCCTTCTGTATAGGGAATTGACTAGTCACTTGTCCTACACCACCCCACCTGATCTGTGCAAAATTATCCACATGAAGTCTAGCAATTAGGGAAAGTAGAGCAGGTGGCATACCCATTTTGTCTAAGACATCCCATAGAGATGCCCGAGGGACAAGATCAAATGCTGCCCTAAGATCAATAAAGGCAGCATATAGACTACCCCCCCTAGGAATACGACCTTCCAATGGAGCATAGCGAAATGGAGCACCTGATCAATGGTGCTTATTCGGGCTCTAAATCCTGCTTGTAGATGGGAGAGGATTGAATTTTCAGAAGCCCAATCCAACACTTTGTTCAAGATCAGCCTGCCTAGAATTTTTTGTATGGTATCAATCAGGCTGATTGGTTGATAGTTAGCGGGGAGGGACTTGTCCCCTTTCTTGAACACCGGGATAATTTCGGCGCCTTTCCAGGAGGTGGGAATCGGTGCACCTCTAGCGATCAAGTTAGCTAAAATTAGAATATAGTTTCCCCAGGATTCGCTATTACACAAGAAAATATCAGCAGGTACTCCATCCATCCCGGGTGCCCTTCCTGGAACCACAAGTTTTAGGGCGATAACATCACGCAAAGTGAAGGCTTCTTCCTTGTAAAAGGTAAATTGAAACTCAGGGGTAACGCACAATTCCGCTCCTTTAGCATAGAGGGACTCAAAATGCTCAACCCATGCTTCTTGCGAAACCCAGTTCTGGGGTTTGTCAGGATTACCCCCACTCCCCCACTTAAGGACAGACCAAAAACGTCTCATGTCGTTTTGGGCACCTGCTTCCCTAAGATCCTGCCATCTTTGATAGTCCCACGCTCGCTTAGATTTTAGAATTGCTTGCTTGTAGGCATATCTTGCAGAGCGAACTTTGAGACTATCACCAGTTTTCAGGGCGATGCCCAGGTTCGCGCGAGCATCTCTACACTCTGCAGTGTACCATCGTGGGGAAGGATCATGCTTAATCTTAGATAGTTTGCATGGCCTCACAAAAATGTCTCTGAGTTCTAAAAAGAAAGATTAGTGGATCGTTATTCCAGACATGCAAGGTGGTTCCAAGGCGCTCTGTTTGTACTCTGCCCCTAGATCCCGAATAGCATGCTTTAAACTACTAAAAATACGAGTCAGACTTTCTTGACTTTGAGCTACCTTGGGCCACTTAACGTGGCGCATATCATTTGCTATGACTACATCTTGATAAGTCTGAGGAGAAGAATCAAGGGGGACAGTAGGGTTCTCCCAAAATGAGATTAACAAAGAAAGAGGGTTGTGGTCACCCTCCAATCTATCGATGACCACCATACCTCTCAAAACATCCCATATATCAAGCGATAGCAAAATATAATCAATTCTACTAGCACGTGAACCACTCTTAAAAGTATTGGACCCTAATTTGTCATGCTCAGACCTGCCATTAGTTGCACGAAGCCCTTTGTTCAAACAAAGGGCATTGATCTGGATTGCCAGTTCAGACCAACGGGTGACAGGTTCAAGATCTAGTTTTGGAACACCCCATAAACTGTCCTCTTCCTCCGAAACACTCCAGTCAGCACCAAGTAAGGGTTCAAAGGTAGTATTAAAATCTCCTCCTATAATTACATAGGAGTGCTGAGAATAGAGGAACATGAGTTCGTCCAGGCGAGCTATTGTATCAGACTTCTTACCACCAGTGCTTCTAGCATAGACATTATAGATATCCAGCGATTTTCCATTTTTAAACTTAACATTAAGAAGCTGGATATCCGAATGTAGAGTAGAATGCTCCTTGACAATAGTGCCAAGGAACTGCTTAATCCAGACGGTAAGACCGCCAGAAGGGCGCCCTTTTTTACCCTTAACTGCCAGAACATTGAAGTTCCGAAAGCCTGAAAAATACTGAGGCTCAAGGAGCCAGGTCTCCTGGAATAGACAAACATCAAAAGAATTAATAAACAATGCCCAGTTAGGGTCCTTTATCTTAGATTTTAGACCTGCAATGTTCCAGGATAAAAGCGTCCCAAACTCTGAGTGGATTGCGCTACCTTCCTGGGGGACCTCCGAGATACTACTCATTTGGGTTATCCTCTCCAATTCTGCGGAAAGACCATGGATTTCAGTGCTCTCAGCAATACCCAGCTCAGATTCAATATTTTGGGTTTTGCTAGACAGCAAAGAACAAACTGTGGGGACATCAACAGTGATTTTGTTGCACAGTCAATCATTTTGTTCTAAACATGACTCTCCCACAAGCTGACTGCAAAGGTCGTCTGGGCATGATAACCGAAGGGGAGAGGACCTCATTTGGATTGCGGAGCAATCCGGGGAACTGCTTCTAAACTCGAGATTAATTAAATTCCCTGCAATGGTAGGATCAATAAAACCAACCTCTATATAATCCACCTCGCTTCCACCCTGAGAAAACGTTCTAACTCCAGCAATGTCAGCTCTAATCACTGAGTGGCAGCCCCTCACATATCTAATCCAGTGAATGACCTTGTTAATCAAGGATTCAGAGCTTTCGTAGTCAGACCCAGGAGACAGCCTAGGGACATTCACCATGTATATTTTATGTGAGTGAGGCGTGTGGGTATGTGGTGCATATTTTTGGACTCCTTGATAAGTGTTACCCCTAGGGTTAGTACCAGGTCTCGCGTTTTCAGAAGGAGGACCTCTCACATACATCTTAGCCTGATAGTTACCAGTAGGTGCTCTAATAACTCGTCCACCATTTATCGGGGTGCAATCAGAAGATTGCTCAACCCTTGATGAGTTTGAGAATCTAGACTGTTTACTCAACAAATGACGGTCTTGAGATAAATTGCTTCCACTAGTATTAGAGAGCACACTGTGCCTGGCTGCCATTATTGGGAGGGCCTTGTTCAAACCCCCTTTGAGCGTAGATGGTTCGGGTTTAGGATAAGTACCAGGGCCCGAGTTAGATTCCTCGAGCTTCTGAACAGTAACCGTTAGGATTTCAATTTTTGTTTGCATGGACTCTATCAGGGAGCAAAGATTTTTCACTACCACCAGTAGGGATTTCATGTCAGTGTTACTTGATACTACATCAGGAAAGCCTTCAATAACATTTGTGGTACAACTACCCCCAGGAACAGATGTATCCACATTTGAGACTGGGGGGACAGAGGGAGGCAGGGCAGAACTACAAGTATCTGTGTCAATTTCTCCCAAAATAGAAAACCTGTTATTGCAAACAACATTTAGCAATTGGTTAGAATCAGGTGAGATCTCAAGTAGGGAAACATGCCCTTTGTCCGACAAAGCATCAGAAGCACTACAGACGGGCTCTTTACCAGACCCCCCATTGTTCTGTTCCTCTCCACTTTTTTTTGCAAGAAATATGTCCGGAACAACAACAGGACCTCTAGTAACCTCCCTCCTCCCACCTACGACAGACGTAGGGGGGGGATTAAGCAACTCCCCACACTCTTCGATGATGTTATCAATGCGATCCATTACGCAGTTTCCCCCCGCATGCGGGCGCTTTTTCTTAGCTTTGATCTTCCTCATCTTGCTCTTGGCTGGTAACATGCTAGTAAGCTCAGACTCGCCCTCGGGGTTTTTCCTCTTGCCCATATCTCAGGAAATTAATCGGCAAAAAGCACAGTACCTTATAGTTCCGTGATCACGATGTCAGAGGGTAGGCCGACCCGACCCCTGTCGACCCCTGACGGCCACAGACGGCCCGCCCTTTGTCCGGGCTTCGTCCTGGGCGTCCCGCGCGCGTCCCGCGCTGCGGAGGTTAGATTTATTTATAGAGGCGGAAACCAGTAGGCAGGTGGGCGGACCTCCGAGCAGGTGTGATCACGCATGGACTCCTGGAAGCTGGAGTCCCGTGCGAAGCTCTTCCCCGACCACAGTAGCGGTAGCAGCGGCAGCAGACCCTGATTTCAACCCCTCCAGGGGTGACAAACAGCACAACACGTTCCTGGCCTCACGGGCGAAGCGGGACCCGCGCCAGCGGGTTCCGCGAGTTGTTATCAAGGGTTGTAGGCAGGTGGGCGGACCTCCGAGCAGGTGTGATCACGCACGGACTCCTGGAAGCTGGAGTCCCGTGCGAAGCTCTTCCTCGACCACAGTAGCGGTAGCAGCGGCAGCAGACCCTGATTTCAACCCCCCAGGGGTGACAAACAGTACAACACGTTCCTGGCCTCACGGGCGAAGCGGGACCCGCGCCAGCGTGTTCCGCGAGGTGTTATCAAGGGTTGTAGGCAGATGGGCGGACCTCCGAGCAGGTGTGATCACGCACGGACTCCTGGAAGCTGGAGTCCCGTGCGAAGCTCTTCCCCGACCACAGTAGCGGTAACAGCGGCAGCAGACCCTGATTTCAACCCCTCCAGGGGTGACAAACAGCACAACACGTTCCTGGCCTCACGGGCGAAGCGGGACCCGCGCCAGCGGGTTCCGCGAGGTGTTATCAAGGGTTGTAGGCAGGTGGGCGGACCTCCGAGCAGGTGTGATCACGCACGGACTCCTGGAAGCTGGAGTCCCGTGCGAAGCTCTTCCCCGACCACAGTAGCGGTAGCAGCGGCAGCAGACCCTGATTTCAACCCCTCCAGGGGTGACAAACAGCACAACACGTTCCTGGCCTCACGGGCGAAGCGGGTCTATAGTCAAAATTACACACCAAGAACTAGAACATTAGTAAGTCAATGTAATTGCACTGAAAGTTCTCTAGAGCTGGAGAGGCGGGGCTAGGAGGGATTCTTACCTATCAATATGTTCCACTTAATGAAGGACAGAATATTTTGATAGACTCTGAACACTAGTAATCCACTAATCCCTGCCTCCCTTTTGTGACCAACTCATAAGGCCAAAATTGTGCCATGATCATCGGAGAACAGCTAAGATGAATATTTAGAACTATTAGGATCAGTACAATGGAGAAGATCCTATGTGCTGGTCGTAGAAGAGAGATAGTTGGGGCTTGGGCCAACATGCAGGACCAATGTAGTGGTGAGAGATCTTATGCATTGCCCTGCTTTTGACATGATTCCTACTGCTAAGAAGTCACTGGGGATCCATAGTTTGAATCAACTCCCTGAGTGTGGCTGCAGACGACATAGGAATGCATAGTCTCTGGGCCTTTAACAGAAGTTTGAACCACAGAGGATCAAATGGGTCCAAATGATGTCTCCAGATACAATTGTTCCAATGCAGATCTCTGTCAGTTTCGTGAGCGGTGACAACGTAGTTGTTGATGTTAAGCTCATAATCTGACAGAAAGTGGCAGAACAGGGCACCGTTATGACACGCACTAAAAATAAATCTCTGAGAGGGTATCGCGATCTGACAAAGACACCCTACTGTGGACTTATGTATTTCCTCTACCCGCTGTTCTTCTTTCTGATGTACACATATACTGGCAGATTCCACACCTCATGAATCTCCACAGGAGCCAGACTGAATCACTAAAAGTTGAAATTGCTTTTTTTGCACTGGTAGGTGGCGCTATAGCTCCAAGTCGACTCCAGCACCACCCTGGATGTGAGGTCACGGAGATGTATGCCCGACCACCCACACTCTAACACCAGGTTTTTTTCTGCATCCTTCAACCAGATATGGAATTTCTCTTAAAACATTTTTTGATGCATACTTCTACCTGTAGATGACTCACCTTTTCTATATCCACGAGTCATACAGGATTGAGAAACTTTTAATACCGTGCCACGCTGGGCTGGGCGTTGGCTTCATCTCAGCATTGGAAATGATGTTGGAAGTGACTGGAACCATAAAGCACCCCACTGGTGCCCTGACGTCAGTCCTTTTTATTCCATGCCATTGGAACAGTTCTACATCCTGCTCTCCCCAAACTTTAAGCTTAGCTTTTTTGACAATTTAATGAATTTCTGTCAAATATTCAGTGAAGTGTAGTGCCGTTGCACCCAAAAAATCAGGCTACAAACCCTGAAGGGACTGTGAAGTACACAACTCAAGGTTCTGTGAGTCATGCAGGAGCATGCACCACAAAGCCAGCAAAGAAAGTCCGGCCAAACTTTTTGTGATCTGGTCCCAGGAGTATCGAAGGCTCAGGAGCACGTCTCGCCCAAGGACAAAATCACTGGAGTCGATATTGCAGTCCTTCCACACAAGCACAAAAAGATGCGACCACACGACTCTGAGCAGTGCTCACCTTTCAAAGGTAAGTCACCAAGGTGCTCCTCTATGCCTCAGGACTCCTATTCGGAGCCAGAAGTGGCTCCTATGCCCCAAGAGTTAGTGGCACCTGCGGTTCCTCCAGGCCCAATGCCGGCCCAATGCTGGCTTAGGAGAGAGGGGCCCTCTCCAAAACAAGGAACCCTGGGAACTCCACCCCCTCCACTGGTAACCCTGGAGGCTGCGGGGCCCTCCATTATGCCCCTGCTAAGTTCATCTTTCCTAAGTGAGCCTAGTGGTACAAGTATCCTGTTTCTCTAAGTTATCTCCAGGAGCTTTCCCTACCTCTCCTTTGGACAAGTACAAATCTTTCTCAGCAGGGAGTATGGCCCTGACGTCCTTTAATACCACCTGTATGATGGTTTGTTACTACCATGCCCTGTGGGACATGGCCCAAATGGTTATTCCAAATCCCCCAGAACACTTGCTGGAACATTTCACAGAACTTGTGTGGGATGGTCAGGCCATAGCCAGAAAGGTGGGTCAATCAGGCTTTGAATCGGCTGATTTCGTAGCATATGCAATGGGAGTCTCGCCGGGATCAAGGAGTCATGTCTGGCACTCAGGTTTCTCCGACAATGTACAAGCAGCCCTGTCGGACCAAAAATTTGATTGGTCTTGGTTGTTCGGAGAAAAAGCAGAGTCTGCCCGTGAGATATTCAAGGACAGAAGTGTCACTACTACGTCTCCAGGACTCCAAACCTAGCAGCAAGATTATAGACAGATTTGTAAACTTCAGGGGTTTGCAAGAGATTTCTCCTTTTTGTGGCAAACAGCAAAGCCAGCATCAGCAGCAACATACCCCTTGTTTATGGAAGTACTGGAGTCATGGCACTGTTAAAGGCTGAGTCTTACCTTTGCCTCTCTCCTTCACTTCTTCCTCCCTGGCCACTGCAGGGCAGCAGCCCTAGTTCCCGTTTGTTGGAACACATGGCACCTGTTGAAGGGCTGGTGTCCTCTTTTCCACAAGCCTGGAAGGCCATAACTTCATATCAATGCAACTTGCAGATCATGCAAAGAGGGTATGCTCTACCCTTCCAACAGGCTCCTCCATCCGCCCCTCCCCCTTCATCTTCCCTCCCTTCTGCAGACTGCCTATGCATTCTTCAGCAGAGGCAGAGAGCTTACTCCAGAAAGGGGTAGTGGAATTGGTGCCGGAGAAGGAATGGGGACAGGGGTTCTTCTCCTTGTACTTACTGGTCCTGAAGAAGGATGGCAGTTTTCATTCGATTCTAAGAACTAAGGGTCTGGAAGTTGCTCCTGCACAAGGAAAAGTTCAAGATGCTGTCTCTGGCTCAGGTGTTGCTAGAGTTGGCAGCGTAACATTGGATGGTATCTTTAGACCGCAAATGCTTATTTTCACATACCGATTCTATGTTCGCACAAGAAGCACCTATGCCTCAGAGAGGGATCCGTACATTACCAGTTTGTGGTCTGACCATTTGGCTTGACTTCTGTTTTACAAGTCTTCACGAAGGTGATGGCTGGAGTCACCGCCCATCTCAAAATATCAGGAATCCCAATGTTTCTGTACTTGAGGCTGTCTCCAGAGATGGTATTGCGCTAACTGCAGATGACAGAATAATTGCTGTACTACCTGGACTTTTCCATCATAATAGCCAAGTTTCACTTGGAGTCCTCCCAGCACATTCTGTTCCTAGGGGCTGTACTGGACACTACATTGAGTCGAGCCTTTTGCCCTCCTCAGACGATAAAGGATATTTAAGCTATGATTCTGATATTTCAGAATGGAACACACATTTCAGTCCTGATGGTCATACCACCTGCTAAATGTGCTAGCTTTCTGCATTGTCCTGGTCACTCATGCACGCTGGCACACAAGGGCTGTCTAGTGGTGCCTCCGCAGGCACTGGTTTCAACACACCAGAGATCTTTCACACTTCATATTGATCTCAGAGGATACTACAAAGGATTTGATGTTATGGAGTGTGGGTGAGAACCTACTTCAAGGACTGTTCTTCCAGCCTCCACCAGAAGTGACACAATGATAACACACACTTCCACTCTAGGGTTGGGAGCACATCTGGAGGAACTGGAGACCGGAGGCCTTCGGTTACCAGAGGAGTAGATGTTACATATCATTCTGTTGGAGTAGTGAGAAATCAAGCTGGTGCTCAAGGGCCTCCTGCCCTCCTTTTTTGGCCAGTGCTTCCATATCTTGACTGACAACACAACTGCAATATGGTATGTCAGTAAGCAGGGAGGAGTGGGATAGCATCTTCTCTGTCGAGAAATAATAAATCTCTGGTCTTGGGGGCAGAACCACCAGATCTGGTTGGTTGTCAACCCTCTGCTTGGTGCTTTGAACGTCAGATTCGAAAGCCAGAGTCAGCTTCACCTTGATGACCACAAGTGGCGACTCCACAGAGAAGTGGACCCCAGGTGGACTTATTTGCCATTCATAACAATGCCCATTGGACTCAGTTCTGTGCCCTCCAGTAACCGTTGCAGGGAGCCTCGGGGGCATGGTTTAGTTAAAGTGAAGCTATTCACTTCACTACACGTTTCCTCCCATGCCCTTTATTCCTTGGGTGATGGAGAATAGAATAGTATGCGGACCTGGGGTACCTTTCTGTGTGGCCACTGCGCCTTCTCCTTCACAGGGTAAATCACCTCTCTCAATTGGTGGGGGAGGTGCTGCATCCCAACCTCCAGAGCCTTCACCATAAAATTATGGCTGGAGATTGAGTGGGGGCACCTGAATGCTTTTCATCTACCTCCTGAAGTAATGGATGTTATTTTAGGTGCCTGCAGACATTCCACCAAAACAGTGTCCTCTGAGAGATGGAGTAGGTTTGTCAAGTGGTGTTCAGACAGTTTCCATAGAGTCTCCCAATGCCCCCTTACCAGGTGTCTTATGGTTCGCCCTGTTGTTGAATCAGCAGAGTTGTGCAGTGGTTACTTAGCCACATTTTTGGCCTTTCTGTATCTTCCAGACCAGCCTCCCCAATTCAAGCCCTATATACTTATGAGGTTTCTAAAGGGTCTCAACAATATGTATCACACTTCCCCCTTCATTATACTTTAATGAAATCTTAATCTGGTTCTTACATTTTCAATGTGTTCACCCTTTTAAACCTTACAGCGTTGCCAATTGTAATTGCTTACTTTTAAAAGTTTTTTCTGATTGCCATTATGTTGGCTAGATGTATCAGTTAGTTGCAAGTGCTGACCGTCAAGCCTCCTTTTAGGCCCTTTTTTTTCTCAAAAAGCTGGTTCTTAGAAACAAAGCTGCTTTCCTGCAAAAAGTGATCACGCCCTTTCAATTTGCGAAGTCCATATCTTACCTAACTTCTTCCTGCCCATCCCACTAAGGAGGGGGAGAGGCTCAGCAGGATGAACCATAAGAGGGCGAACAGTTTTTATACTAAACATACTAAAGATTTGTTTTCTCGATGATCAACTTTTCATGGGCTACACAGGCAAGATGAAGGGGAAAACTGTTCAAATGAGGATTTCGTCCATGTGGAAAACCTTGTGCATCAAGATATGTTTTGCCTTGGCAAGAAAAAAACGCCAGAGGGCATCAGAGCTCTTTCCACCAGAGCGAAATCTTCAACTTCAGCTTGGGAAGGGGAGTCCCTGTGGCAGAGATTTGCAAAGCAGGCCCTGTGGCAGAGAATTGCAAAGCAGGGTCATGGACTTCCCTTCAAGCCCTTGCAAAATATTACTGTTCGGAATCGGAGGTCAGGAGGGAAGAACATGTTGGATGCTAATTTTTCTACAAATTGTTAATTGAACTACTCCTTTAAGCCCTACCTCCCAGTTGGACATTGCTGGAAGATTCTATTCAAAAGGTGAGTAATCATCAGATAGAAAATATCCATCTGAAGAAAAAGTTACCTGGGTAACAATCTTTCTGGTGGTTACCCTGTCTACCTGCAAATTTCTTGTTGACTAAGCCCACTTCCCATTCTTGAAGACTGGTTATTACTAGCATCAGTATAATAAAATTCCAAGTATAGATTTTGCACTGCACCTTGCTGATAAGATGTCGATCTCATCCTGTTCTTGAAGGCATGGAAAACATGGATGGGAAACTGACGTTAGGGTATCAATGAGGGGTCTTTATGGCTCCAGTTATGTCATTGTGGTGTCATTTTCAGCACTGAGACAAAGCCAGCACCCGCAACCAGCATGGTGAGCTATTGAAACGTTTCTAGATCCAGTCTGACGCCTGGGATATTAAAAAAGAAGGGACTCTGCAAGTAAATAGAATGTCCACCAGAAGGCTTTTAATTGAAGGTAAGTAACTTTTTTCATTTTGAAGTGCCTCCTACAAAAAGGTCAGGGATTCTGTATGGACCCACTTGATGTCTGCCCTTGGAGTTTGGATCCTGCTCCTTTCTCCAGATCTGCTTACAGATGTGGCCTCATGCATCCAATGAGTGTCGAGGACTGGGAGGGAATTTTTTTTATGCCACAAGGCTGTGACAAGCAATAAAGCTGTCACCCCTTTAGAACCTGTTCTCAAGACAGACCCAGAGAAAAGGCTTTGTTCACAAGAAAGTTCTCCTGCATCAAGTATTATGGTAATGGACCCGTTTCCCAGAATCTAGCCATGACATAATCTTCAAATTTGTTCTGAAAAACATGAAACTTTCATCACTGCCTGACTCCATTCTCATTCCGTCTCCAATTTTGCTGGATGGATTGGAATCCCAGCTTTTTTTGCTCTTAGCCGTGCTCAAGTGGCAGGCCATGGGAGCACTGTCTGCTCTCAAAAAATATTTTTGTCAACATTTACCAAGGGGAAGGGGATCCTTTGGGACCTCTTCCAGTTTGCAGATGACTTATCACCTTCTTTGAGGAAGAGGTAAAATATTAATGTTTTGCTACCGGATTTCGTCGCCAAACATTAATACATCCTATACTGAATCGGTATTTAGAAAGGACGCCTTAAGCACCGCCTTCCACATACCAAATTGGTGTTTGATTGCAAACCTAAATTGCGATTCAGTAACGTTTTACTGATTTGCAATTTAGTTTTGCTCTGCCTTTTTTGTGGTTGCAAACGGCCCAATTCGGTGAATACTACGAATATGCCCCTTTGTGACCACAAAAAGGCTATGTGCATATGGCTTATAGTCCCTTTTCAGTTTAATGACATTGTGACCTTCTACTTTGGTAAAAAATAGCCCGTTTCTTTTTATCTTAATTTGTTTGTACCTTGCTCCTGAAAACTATGTCAATGTGACAGTGAGAGCAATATAGTCAAATGTTGTTTTGTACACCTGAGGGTCACGGTCCTATTGTGGTGTAGGGAATGTTTTCTAAATGGCAGCTAGGCCAGAGTCAGGTCTAGTTATCTGACAGCAACCAGTACTCCGTCAAGCCCTACCTGTACCAGCCTACCAACACTGAGTAATTAGTGTTGGATTTCCGAAGTTATTACAGGGTGCAACCACTCCTTGCGCAGCGTAGCAATGCAGAAAACTGGCGGGAGGGCGTTTAAAAACCTGATGAATGCATTTTGTGTCAGGCCTTCAGCAGTCAAAATTGCAGTCTTGTGCTGCAGCCTACCATCCTAAACCCAGAGGAAAAGTTTGCAAAATGCTATTGAAATAAAAATTCCATAAAATATTGTTACCAAGATAACGTGTATCCAATCTCGTATATTTCTACATTTATTTAACGGATAGACATGCGTATATACTTTGATGCCTGTCAGGATTTAGTACATTACACAGCCAACAATAATAAAATAATAAACGCACAAAAGAAAATAGTATCACAGGCATATACATGTTGAGATATGCAGAAATGTAAGCAGATCTCATTCAGCTCGGTAACTCCCCATGCTGCCAATATGTACAGCTATTGGACTGAAAGTAATTAATCACAGCATGGTGAGTCACTCGAAAGAAGCCAAATTATCTGCATTTTTCCGCTTTTAAAAATGAATAGACAGGAAAGGCAGTGTTTTCTGTCTGCATTTATCTGTAAAAATCAGTAAAAACGGAAAACTTCTTATAATGCAAGCTTGACAAAACGGAGGGGATCTTTGTCAAAGAGCTTTTATAGCACTTGTGACATTAACTAAGCCTGTTTCTAAGCATCCCTAAGGTTTACAGATAGGACACTAAAGGAATAAGGCGTCTGTGAGGCCTAAGATTCTTGTTCATTCTAATTCAATAATCAATTTACTTATTTTGCACACTTGAAGCGCAGTAATGTACCAATAGCAAGCAGAGAAGGCTTACTCCAGGACTTGGTAGATGGATAGCAAATGAGATAAAACAAAACACACTATTGTCAAATCTGTGTGTCTTCTAGAGACAAGGGGCATAATTTGAAGGGCAGTATAAATGGAAACCATCAAGGTAACTCCAAGACTCACAGTCCACACCATGTTTGTGTGTTGCTCCACCTACGCCCACCTTACATCCTCCTCGCCCCTGACCATCCTGTTGGCATCAATGCGGTCCTTAGCCATACCAAAGACTATACTTTTTGGCCCCTGGGAAGATGTTTGTGAGTACCCGTGGTGTAAAGCATCACTAAAAAACCATTGGCAAAGGCAGAAGAACCTAAAGGCGAGACCTAGTGACTTTGCCAATGCTTGTAAAGTTTTGGTTATAGACAGCTTTTTAGGTTACGGATACAAAGAGTTTTAGTTACATTTTGGCAGACCTTTCTTTCTAATACAGAACATGTATCTGCAGTGGTCTTCAGGCAGGGCCACTGGAGTAATGCAATTTTGGAATTGCAGCGTTTTTCGCATAATTATGAATTTACTGCGTTTGCCACATAACCCATCATCTGCTGCATAGTTGGCAGATTTTAACTACAAACAATTCTAGGTTAAACAGATCAAAAGTTTCTAAAAATGATGCAACAAATGTTGCCACACAGTGGCATCTCCTTCACAAGGGTTGGATAGTCATCTTTCTGTGGTTTATTGCTGTGCTTGGGTGTTATACAGAGACTGAGGTGAACCCTTTGCCCACATAGTGTTCATCTGTGTAAAAATTGCAATATAATGAAGCAATATAACATGTGCCGCAATTTGCCACATAATTTGCCTTTTCTTAGCCTATAATTTAGTCAGTAGTGCTGCATAATTTTGCCCGCCCCTGCCACATAAATCCAGTGGCTGGCACTGTTATCTTTGTGAGTTCTCTGCTCTTAATTTGATGACTTTCCTCCCTATTCTTCTGTGTGCCCAAGGGCATTTTAGTCTTACAATGTTGTGACTGGATCAGTTGGTTCCTCCATTGCGGAGACTCTTTTTATTTTTTATTAGGTATTTCGTGATAGGGCAAGATTTTCATTGCTCTCTCTGCCTGCTTTTTTGTCTCCCCCACTCCACATGCTGTCTTGTGACTCACTTACTCCCTGATGGGCCCGGCCCACTCCCAATGTTATATATATATTTTTTTTGTATAACTGGTGTCTGGCAGATGTACTGTGCTGCTGTGCTGCTTGCACTTATTTTTCCGGTGGGCATACACCTGATATTGACTTTTTTCTATTCCAATTTACCATCTTAATATGGCTGTCCGCTTTGTTAGAATGGCAAATTTAAATGGTTGTACGTGTCAGGATGCGTGCACATGCGCAATGGTGGCCACCTTGGAATGGGTATATTGATAGAAAAGCCACTGCAAGAATCCTGGCCGTGCATGTGCATGCATCCTGATTCAAACGTTTACAAGTACTTGACAAACAGCACTTGTCCTTTCAGAGCAGAGACCTATTGGATTTGTAACTGCTTGATTAATAATGATATTAGTTAACGCTTGCTGCTACTCATTTCCAGCTTTCTAGCAGTATAAATGGTGTGTGCCTCTGAAAATCAGTGACTACTTTGAATATTTGGTTTGAATTACTTACAGTTTGAAGCAGTTTGAAAACCCAATTGCTGAGAAAATAAAAAAGGAAAGCAGATAAGAGGAGTGACAGGCAGTACATATATTATGCAGGTGGTAGGTACTCATTAGGTGTCACCTACAGCCAGCGGTAGCTGTCTTTTGTCATAAGATCTATTGTGCACAATACTAATAGTTGGAATGGGCTTTTGGTCAGATTTGCTCATGATTGGTTGCCTTTCTTGTGTTTTTAATTTGCTTGCTTCTTAAACAATGGCCTATCTTCCTCTTCTTGCATTCGTCCCTCCTCTGGAACATAGTCATATATATACTGTTTCTGATTTAATGAATTGTATCCTTCCACTACAAACATTTAGGGAACTACTTTTCCTTGTTCTTACAGCACTCTGTGGAAGTGAGTGTGTTTTCTTGCTTTCTTCCATGTGCACTGCCCCCCCCCCACTGGTGCTCTCTATGCTGCTCCCCCAGCTCATACAGTGCTTTATTTGCCTCTCGTTTTTGTCTGTTTTCTTTTTTTTCTACCCAACCAACTCCTATGTTGCTCCCCTGCATTCTCAGTGCTGCTACCTACATTGAGTTATTGACTCCAACTCTGCTGTTGCAGTAGCGTAACAATAGCCCCTGCAGACCCAGAGGGGTGGGGGACGAACTCTAGGGGGCCCTTTCCGGCACTGTGCACAGGCGGTGGACTTAAATCGGTCCAGAGCGTGGGGCTAGGGCCTGCATGTAACTTGCAGCGGGCCCCCTCAAGTTTCGCTACGCCACTACTCTGTTGCTACTTCGACTCTTCTGCGTTTTGTTTTTTAAGTGTGTTTTTTTCTTTTTTTGTTTGTTCCGAAGACCTGAGTGCTATTGGGTCGCTTCTTTCTACATAATGCACTTTCATACACTTATTTTTTAATTTACAATCCTAGATGGGTGTTTGCTACCTTGAAATGGTAAATTAAAGTAAAAAGAAAAAAATGCCACCGCTATGTATAGGTGTCCATGACTCGTGACAAATTCACGCATATACATCATCACACTGGATCTGGCCATTTTGTCTTAGTTACATTTTTGCTGATGCTGTTCAGAAAAGTTAAAGAGTCAGCAAATGTCTTTCGTAGGCGACACCTTTTGCCTTTGCTAATGCTTTTTTGGTGGGCCTGGTATTTATTTTTCATCACAGACTTTGACCGAGAGCAAGAGAGAGCAAGGCAGAAAAGGGGAGAATGAGATTACAAGACAGATTTATAGAGAAAGGAAGTTTAGCGTGGTGAAATTAAAAGGCATGGAATTAAAAGACACGAGGTGGAATCAAGAGAAGGTAGCCTTGGTATTCGGCAACTCTGGCATTTGGCAGCACTGGCATCGGGCTCCTAAGAAAAACTTTGACCATGCACTTATTTATTATTGTTTTTTACAAATTAAGCTCGGGTGATGGATAGGTTTAGGGATAGGGTGAAGTTTGTGGTTAGAGTGAGTTAGGCTAAGGGTCAAGATCACAGTTTGGATCTGGGTTAGGGTTAGATAAAAAGATTAGGGTGATGGTTGTGTTTGATGACGGGTGAGTGCAAGGCAGTAGCATGGCAATGATGCAGTGGGCCCCGGAGCAAGCAAGGAAAATGGCCTTTGACTGCAATTAAGGAAGTAAACTCCAGCAATTATCAGGAGTGGATGAGATGCTCAAGGCTTTGGGATCTTGCACCTGCTGCACCAAAGGTAGATATCCCCCTGGTTCAAGGGAAGGGAAATAAAAAAAAATGAAACCAAAAATGATCGCAAACAATGTTCATCGATTTACAACCCGTCTGCTATTAAACTGTGTTGAGCTTTTTGGTTCTACCTAGAATTCAGGGGTCTCCAACTTTTTCCTACTTATGCTCAATGAAAATCCTCGTGGGCTACTATTATCAGCGTTAGAATTGTGCTTGCATAAATCAAGATTACATTAGTAGCCACCCCATGCAAGATTACCATCAGTAGTCACCTCAGTGCGTCAGGGAGGGTTACCAGTTCTAATGTCAAAAAGGCTTTGTCAATTTGAAATGCCTCTACATGGGTAATACATAAAAACCACAGCTGAAATGCCGTGGCACCAAGGTGATATGAGCAAAGAGCCTCCCAGTGCCTCAAGATTCATAACTCAAAGATCGGATTTAACTATATTTTGAAAATTAAACCATTTTTGTCCAAACATCAGCATGTGAGTTCTGTGAATGCACACTGTTTCATCTTGTATGCACACTTTTCAGTTATGATATGCATATATTAATTCAACCAAACAAAAGCTTCTAATTTAATAGGCTGGGCTGCACACTGGAGAGGTACTTACAGGCAGCTGGAGAGATACCCGTTGCTCACAGGCTGCTCGCCGGAGAAGTCTGATCTAGATACTATTCGAACTGGTTCCTTTGAGCTATTTTGAATCTGTGCATTTACTGGTGAACTCAATGGGCTCACAGCTTTGATTATCGATGTCAGAAGGAAGGACGGTTTGAAATATAAAACTTTGACCTGCAGGTTTCAATCACATACCTACCACAAATAAATTGGCTCAAGAGCATTGTTTGAAGCCAAAGGAATCACTTCTGCCTTGGAAGGGTTAAGTAGCATGAGTATCGCTCTTTCTCCCTCTGCTTCTCCCTCTCTCTCTCTCTCCAGTGAGGTGCTGTTGTGGTAAATGCATATTTGTGGTAAAGGATTTGTGGAAATGGACATGCATGGTACAGGCATATTCCTTGTAAAGGATGTGTGGTAATAGTCATGCATGGTTATGACCACATTGAAATGGCTGTTTCTTGCTGTTGTGTATTGCACTGCCTTCATAACAAACCACACTTTTGTTTTTGTGTCTTATGGCTTCAGTTTTTCAGCTCTATTCATGGTCCTACAAATCCCAGCACACAAAGAGCTGTTGGTTAAAAAGGCAGAACTGGGTGAAAGTGTCACACATGGCCTTTGTCCACTGGGCAGCCGGTGCCTCTAGTGTCTGTGGCTTCAACGAAGCCAGCACATCCTGTCATACTCTCCACCACCAATTCTGCCTCCTTTGCCTCCTCTCTGGTGTCCACCTGGCAGTTCCCTCTCTTGTCTGCCACATGCTGACACCCAAGGAGGAAGAGAAGATGGGGGAGATAACCCACACCGACGCTTGGGGCCGGACACGCCGAAAACCACCAGTGTAACACCACGTTACGGGTGTTGCAACCCACTGCTTCTGTTTTTCTTTATCAGCCCCCACTACTCCCCTCACAGAAACCGCCGAGAAAAATGAAATCGTAATGATTGATGGCTCCAACGCACAGGAAGTGCTTTGCACATCCACCATGCCCCCCTGTTAGACCGCTTACAGAGAATACTGAGTCACAAACAGACTCCCACCCAATGGGACAGTATAGGGTTGCCACACTCCCCAGAGAAAAATACCGACATCTGTTAACGTTTCAAGATTCTGCAGAGGCTTCCCAAATAAGGAAACAGCCTGTATTAATTTTTAACATGGCCTTTCCTTCTTTGTTTAGTTTAATTATCCGTTAGGGGTCATTAAGGCAGCTGTAGAACACTTTTTAAAGTGTTCCCATTTTACAGTTGCTGTTTAAATTTGTACTGATAAAGGGAAAAATGCCAGCTTTAGGTGGGTTTCCTAGTGTTTGTACCAGCAAGGACAATAAAATACCAGTTTAAAACTGGGCAGGTGGCAACCTTAACTGGGCATGGCTCCACCCCACCCAAATGAAAACCACTGTTACTGTTTTAGAGCTAGTGACATACAAAACACTTGGGGACATGCTTACTAGAGTGGTGGCGCAGGGCAGCACAGCAAGCTACCTTGCTGCACTGCCCTGGGTCACAAGGAAAGGGCAGGAATGCACCTGTATTTATCTTATTTGGTGTATTCTTGTCCCTTCTGCCTGTGCTGGCGGTGTTTTAGCAGCCTAGCGCCAACGCAGACACCATTGCACCCTGGTTTAAGGGTGCCTGCGTACAGGCAGGATTGTTTTTGTGCAGGAAGGGGCACCTTCCTGCACAAAAACAATCCAGAGAGGTGTTTTCCTCTTTATATGTGTGCTGCAGAATGCTGCAGAATGCAGCACACATAGAAGGAGCAAAAAGGAGGCGAAATAAACATTGCACCTCATCTGGGGAGGTGAAAGATTTTGACGCATTCTCAAGTTTACAAGTTCTTATAAATCTGGAAATATGTAAAAAATCATGAGAGTTGCGTGGGAACACCCACCGCAAAGCCCATGGAACGTCTCCCTTGCGCAGAGTAAGGCAATGCAGCAATTTGCACTGCGTTTCATTACTCCATATTTGTGTGCCATTCAAAGCAAGCAAAGTGACTTTGCGTGGCTCCATAAATATGACTTGGGGCTTTGCATCGTACATGTACCATGTAGGATGTTGCGTGGTGCAAGCATGACGCAAGGCCCTTGTAAATATGCCCAAATGGGAGAGATTCATCTCAAGAGGCAAAGGGACGTCCACAGGAGGGCCCAGGTGAGCTAAATTATTACAATGGCTCCAGAAGACGGAGCAACAAATTAATCAAGCAGAATAAGCAGGATATACGAAAGAGTAATAATGTAATAAAGGCACATTGTCTGAAGAATTCACCTCTCCACACTGCGAAAAAATGCCAGCACCACATCCTCACAGACACCTAGACTCGTACTACAGATAGGGCGCACTTTCCATTTTTGTGCCATGGCGCACCTTTAAGCAGGTGTGACGGGTGCAGACATCGAAAGTGCACCTCATCAGGAAGAATGTGCTGCTTCTGGGGCAGTCGTGAACTCGCACTGCCCCCAGGGCAGCGCATTAAAGAGAAATACATAGCAGCTGTTTTAAAGCTGCTCCGTGTTTCTCTGTGCAGTCGACAACCCGCCTACACTTTTAAAAGGGATTAGAGATCCTCTTACAGGCGGGTGCAGTGAGTGACTGCACCTGCCTGCAAGGGGTTGTCTGGGGGCGTCCATGGGACCCCCTTTCATCCCTTATGAGGGCTGCATTTTGGAAGGCACACTGAAAAAGCACTACATTTTTGTGACACACTTTCAATACATCTTTTAAAGGCATGTTTGCCTCTGCGCCCACTTCAGTAATACAGTGCGGGTGCAAAGGCTAAGAGATTCCCTAATTTGCATGGGGCCACACCCCCATGCAAATGTTATGCTCCTGCGATGAACTTTTGGAGGAACTAAAGCATCTGCTAAAATGCCATTTTAATCAGCGAGGGATACGCTCAGGAAGACAAGCAGTTCTTGCCAGCTTTGCACCCCATGATCCACAGCTGAACTCTAGTCTTGTGAAGTTTATGAAGGTGGTCGAAAGGAAAATGCCAAGACTTGAATCCTAATTGCTTATAAGATAGTATTAAAACTCAAAACTGTACTTATTTCCACCCACGGTCCCCCAAATGTGTACATTTTATGATTTTAAAAGAAATGAAAAATTGTGATTTATGAAATATTGGTTTTATTAATGCATGTAGAGCTGCTTTTAAGTCTTGATGTTTGTATTGCAATGGTTTTAATTAACTATGCAAATAAAAATGTACTTACTTACCATGCAAATGAGGGAACACACTCTAATGATAGCGCAGCCGCTATATGTGGGCCAGTGCAATCTGTATTACAGAAGGGGTGCACCAGCATTTCGGGCCCTTTCTGTAATACCAAAGTGCCCTGGGGGCATGCAAACTGGGCACAAATGCCCGTTGTGCCCCCGGAGCACTTGTTTAATATGCCCCTAGTGGACATGCACATCTTTTCATTGTCAGTAACGTTAATTACTTACCGGTGATTCCATTACTTTAAGTCCATTCTTCCTCATTCCGGTCATTACTCATTGAGGAGCATCCGCCTTCTCTGAGAGATATTAAGTTGTCCTTCATCTCTCATAGACATAGAGAAGAACTCAGAGGACGACCCACCAGGACAAAACATCCTAACATACCAATCTTCTTCACACATTAACGCCACCACTTGCTATCCCCATGTCAGTACATCTATCGCACAAGCTGAATCTTTTATCCTTTAACAAAACCTGGACTGAGGGTATTACTCCTGCTGACAACAAGATCCATCTTCGGCTGATGCCACCATCTTCAGTAGATCTTTCTGTAAACCACGAGGTTTAGACAGAAGTTCTGGGACAAAGTGAATGCCCTGCAGTATTGTTCGCTTCTTGATATGAATTGCTGACAGTGGCAATATGTTCAGCTCAGGCCACTGAAAAATCAAAAAGGCTTGTGTTGCCAAATTTCTGGATCAAGTCCACCTCTGCCCGTTATTTATGACTTAGCTGTCATAGTGTCCATTCCTATTGATAATTCACATAACTGAATCTGGAAGGCAAGCCCCAAGAGAGCCTTCCTCACTGCTTCCTGCTCCATGTAATTCAAATAATGTATCCAGCACCGTGGGTACAATGTGTCCTGCAGGCGATAAGAGCCCATAGTGGCTTCCACCTTTAGCCACTGGTGTCCGCTGTGATAATCTTTGGGGCTGGTAAACAAAGTAAAGTCTTATTTCTCAGATGCGGTAATGTAACCACTACTGAAGATCTTTCATGATAAATTGTGTCATTTAGATCCATGCTTCTAGGTTCATGGAGGCTGTGTAAATATTCTTAAACTGAATATCGACCAGTGCAAAATCTTTACTGCTGCCACAATGTCCTGAAGCCAGGCTCTGGTCTTTGGCGAGTCCTGCTCCAGAAGAGATGACACTTGCTTCTTTATTTTCAAAACGAAAAGTTTCTTACCTGTCGGTGTAGTTTTGCAGCTTGAAGATCTTTCTGGATTCACTATGCTGTGCATTATTCCGCGATCTTGTGGTTGGGTCCGGATTCGTAGTCTTTTCTTTGTTTTTTTTTTTTGTTTTTTGTAGCCCAGGTGGGCGTCGACGTCCACCATTTGGTGCACCTCCCGTGAGAAGTCCCACCTTTGGGGCGCCATCTTCGGGTTCTTTTTTCCCTTTTTTTTTTTTTTTTTTTTAACCCTAGGCGATTGATTAATCCTTTTGTCCATATTTCTGTACGTTTCCACTTCTTTGATCCTATCCATTTCACCCCCTCTTCCTCCAGCCTCATCTTCCTGGCGGAGGTGGGTGGGTTCGCTAGTGAATCCAGAAAGATCTTCAAGCTGCAAAACTACACCGACAGGTAAGAAACTTTTCGTTTTGCAGCGTGAATCTTTCTGGATTCACTATGCTGTGCATAGATTTTGTAGCGGTTTTCCTATTTTTGTGGTGGCTGGGTGGAAGATGATCGCTGGTCGTTGAAAATGTTTTGTAGCACCTTCTGTCCGACCTGTGCTTCCTTATTCATTTGAATGTCCACGCAGTAGTGCTTTGTGAACGTGTGCACAGATGCCCAAGTTGCTGCGAGACAAATGTCTTGGATGGGCGTGTTTGCCAGGAAGGCAACTGTGGCCCCCTTCTTCCTTGTGGAGTGAGCTTGGGGCCCCTCCGTTAGCTCCTGTCCAGCCTGTTTGTGACAGAATTGAATAGTGAGGGCAATCCACCTAGCGATGGTGCCCTTGGTGACTGGTCTACCCATGAAGCTAGTAGCAAAGGACACAAACAGCTGCTTCGACTTCCTGAGTTCCTTGGTTCTTTCAATGTAGTGCATCACCGCTCTCCTGGCATCGAGGGTGTGCAGGGCCTTTTCTGCGTTTGTAGTCGGGTTTTGGAAGAAACTCGGTATCTGGATACTCTGATTCATGTGGAACGCCGACACTACCTTGGGCATGAAGTGTGGGTCCGTCCTCAGGACTACCCTGTCTTTGTGAATTTGAATGTAGGGCTCCTGTAGCGTTAGTGCTTGAAGCTCGCTCACCCTGCGTAGTGAGGTTATGGCCACTAGAAAGGCAGTTTTCATCGTCAACATTTGTAGAGTGGCCTTGTGAATGGGTTCAAACGGCGCCTTCATGAGCTCCGTCAGAACAACGTTTAAATTCCATGCCGGCGGCGGCAACCTTTTCGGGGGTGCCATTCTTTTGGCTCCCTCCATGAATCTCTTCACCACCTGCGAGGTGAAGAAGCTTCCACCCTTCTCACCTCTGGTGTAGGCAACGATCGCTGCTAGGTGTACCCTTAGGGAGCTCGAGCAGAGGTTACTCTTTAGAAGGTGTGTGAGGTACCTCAGCACCGTTGAGTCTCTTGTCATTCTGTTTTGCAGGCCCTTTTTCCTGCACCACACCGTGAATCTCTTCCACTTTGCGCTGTAGCACTTTCTTGTAGTAGGTTTCCTTGCCTCCCGTAGCACTCGCATAGTGCTCTGAGGTAACCTTAGGTGTGCGAACTCTAGGTCTTCAGGAGCCATGCTGCTAGGTTGAGTGTCTCTGGCTCTGGGTGCAGGACCTCCCCGTTTTGCATTGAGAGCAGGTCTTTTCTCCTCTCGAACCTGTACGGTTTGCCTTGCGCCATTTCTTGAATCTGTGAGAACCATGTCTGCCTCGCCCACTGTGGAGCCACCAGGATCAGAGTCATGTTGCTGGTTCTGCACTTGTCGAGCACTCTGTGCAACAGGGGTATCGGTGGAAAGGCGTAGGCAAATGTCCTCCACCAGCTTATCCATAGGGCATTTCCCTTGGATTGCTGATCTGGTTGTCTGGACGCGAAGCTTCGGCATTTTGCATTGTGGCGTGTTGCAAATAGGTCTATTGTGGGAGTCCCCCATCTCTGGAAGATTTTCTCCGTTTCCTGGCCATTGAGCTCCCACTCGTGTGATGCTGAGGTCTGTCTGCTTAGCCAGTCTGCCTCCACATTGTCCTTCCCTGGTAGGTGAATTGCCAGTAGATCTATTTTGAGAGGTATGGCCCATCTCCAAATCTCCTGAGCTAGGGATGAGAGAGGAAACGACTGTGTCCCCCCTTGTTTGTTGATGTAGAACATCGCCGTGGTGTTGTCTGTCTGTACCAACACCCTCTGGCCGAACAGGTGCCTCTGGAATGCCTTCAGGGCTAACAGTATCGTTTTCAACTCGAGGTAGTTGATGTGGCGGACCGCGTCTGCTGGAGCCCATAGACCCCTCACTCTGAGGTTGTCCATGTGCGCTCCCCATCCCTTCTGCGATGCGTCCGTGGTAATGGTCATTGTTGGGCTTGGTGGTGTCAGGCTTCTCCCCGTTGTTATGTTGTCTCTGTTCCACCAAGTTATCTCCTCCTGCACTGCGTGCGTAACAACCACTAGATCCTCCCAACTTCCGTTTGCTTGTGACCATTGCTGTTGCAGCCATTCCTGGAATGGTCTCATGTGCAGGCGTACATTCGGCACCAGCTGGATACAGGACGCCATCATCCCCATCATCTTGCTCACCGCCCTCACTGTCAGAGCTCGCCCCTTCTGGTAGAGCTGCGTCTCCTTCAGTAGAGCATCTGTCCTCCTGTCGCTGGGCACTACTGTACTGTTGAGGGAGTTGATCTTTGCCCCCAGGAAAATCTTTACCTGTTCCGGTTCCAGCGATGATTTTCCCCAGTGGATGGAAAATCCCAGATTTGTGAGGGTGTCCGTTACGCGTTTTGCGTGCCTCTCGCACTTCTCGCGTGAGTTTGCCTTGACCAGCCAGTCGTCCAAGTAGGGGTATACGTGTATTCCCTGCTTTCGTAGGTGTGCCGCTACCGCCGACAGGCATTTCGTAAAGACCCTTGGCGCAGATTTTAATCCGAAGGCCAGGGTTGTGAACTGGTAGTGTTCCTGTTCGATGTTGAATCTTCGAAGGCCCTTGTGCCTTCTGTTTATTGGGATGTGAAGGTAGGCATCCTTGAGGTCCACGGTGACCATGAAGTCCCCTTCTCTTATCTGTGGCAGTACCTCCTGCAGTGAAGTCATTTTGAACCTTTGCGTTCTGATGAACTTGTTTAGGTAACGGAGGTCCAGTATGGGTCTGAGGTCTCCGTCTACCTTCGGCACCACGAAGTAGTTTGAGTAGACCCCTTTGTTGCGTTCCCTGAACGGCACCGTCTCTATGGCTCCCTTTTGTAGGAGTTTCCGCGTTTCTTCTCTGAGTATTGCCAGTTCTTGGGCCGATCTCTGCCTTCCCTTCGGCTTCCTGTTTGGAGGTCTTTTCTCCAAGTCTACGCAGTATCCGTACTGCACGATGTTCCGTATCCACTTGTCTGTGGTTATACGCCGCCACTCCTGAAGGTAGAACCTCAGCCTTCCGCCTACTGGTGATGTATGCTCGTAGGCTCTTGAATCTTCTCTTCCCCCTGATGACACTTTTTTGCGCCTCACCCTTGGGGACCTTACGAGGGTAGGCGTCTTCTTGCGTGCTGAGTCACTTCGAGGAGGGCTGATCGCCCCCTCTCCTCCTTTGGCCACGTCCGTTCCCTCTCCCGCGAAAGGACTGGCCCCGAGGTTGATATTGCCAGTTTTGCTTCTGCTGACTTTGTCCGTGACCTTCGCCCTGCTGACCTTGCTGGAACGCCTGGTGCGACGTCCCCTGTTGGCTTCCACCCCTACCGTAGGGCCTCCTCGAGGGATTTCCTCGTCTCATTCCCCTCAGCTGTAGGGCCCCCATGGACCTCGCTGTCTCGTTTTCCTTCTTGAGCTGGGTGAGCTTTTCGTCCACCGTTGCTCCGAACAGTGTCTCTCCGTTGAAGGGGGTGCCAAGGATGTTGTTCTGCACTTCCGGTTTGAATCCCGAGATTCTTAGCCATGCATGCCTCCTCTCTGTGACCCCTATGGCCATGAGTCTTGCTGAAGTCTCTGCCCCATCCAATGCCGTCTTTATACAGGAGTTGGCGATGTTCTTGCCTTCATCCACCAGGTGAGAGGCTCTCTGGCGGTATTCTTCGGGGAGGTGCTTTACTAGCTCCCCCATCTCATCCCAGTGTTGGTATTGGTGTCTATTGAGGAGTGCATTCGAATTCGCCATGCGCCAGTGCATTGCGGCGTTCCTCTCGACCTTTCTGCCTGTGAGGTCGATCCTCCTGCTCTCCTTATCCGGAGGTGGGCCCGAAGTTTCTGGAACGTTGGCCCTTCTCCTGGCCGTGGAGGCTATGATGGAGTCTGCGGTGACGCTACCCTTGATGTAAGGTGGGTCCAGGGAGGAGTGCTTATATTTCTTCTCTGTCCTGGGCGTGATCGACCGGCAGGTGGCAGGCTCCTTGAAGGCTTCTCTCCCCTGGTTCATCACGCTTTGTAGCATGGGGAGGAACTGACTCCTCGTCTGGATGGGGAGCAGTGTTTCGACGAGAAAATCGGCTTTCGGCCTCTCCTCGTCGAGTTTGACGCCGAAGGCCATTGCTGCGCTCTTCACCACCATATTGTATACCCCGATGTCGTCGGGTGGCGAAGGCCTCGAGGGGTACGTGTCCACGGCCTCCTCAGGGTTTTCGGTGTCGAGATCGTGCCATTCGACGTCGTTGCTGGTAGATGCCGCCGATTCGTAGAACGACTGTTGGTCTTCTTCCTCGGCTTCTTCCTCATAATAGGGCTCCTCTTCTTCCTCGAGATCCCTTGTCAGCCCTTCGGCGTCGAACTCGCCTTCGACCTCGACGACGTCCGCCGATGAAACCGTTGGAATCTTGAATTCCTTCATCCTGGCGTCGAACTCCTTCTTCCTTTGAAGGATGTTCTCCATTTCGGCCTCGAGCCGCCTCTTCTTTTTCTCCATTTCGGAGATGCTTTCGGCGTCGACCGCGGGTCTCTTCGATGAAACTTGCGTCGACGTCGAACGTTCTTTCTGCGTCGATCGGCCAGTTTCATGGGACGATTTCGACGACCCTTGCCTTTCGGCGTCTTTCTGCCCCAGGGAGTCCTTTTGTAAGGATCCGCTGGGCCTTTTGTCCGAAGTTCCCCCTTTGGACGTCGAAGTTTTCGGCGCCGGGGTTCCCTTCGTGGACCTTGACTCAGTTTTTCTCGAGTCACCCTCGTGTTTTCGAGGTGTCTTTTGATTTGCGCTCGACGATTCTCTTACCTCGTCTTCTTTTTTCTTGTCGGTCTCTACGACCGTGAAGTTTTCGGCTGTCTCGGCGACGTTGTCCTCGTCGTCCGTGTCGAGGCCCAGCTCGTAGAGTGTCGGGGGTTTCCCTTTGCCATCCATGTTGGCGTTGGCTCTTTTCTGCCTCTCTCTCACTCTGAGTGTCTTCGGCGCGAAGGCTGAGCAGGCGTTGCAGTCGATACTCCGGTGATCCACCGGTAGGCAGAGGTTGCAGACCGGATGCTGGTCTTTCTGCGCGAACTTGTGGTGGCAGTTTGGGCAGAACTTGAATGGCGTCTTGTCCATTTCGCTCAGGGTCTCTGAGCGTGCATTCTCCAAGGCTGTCGAAGAAAAAAGGTTCGCTGGTCCTCTTTCTTCGCGCTCCTGATGAAATCTGTTCTATTCCTGATGTCTTCTCTTGATTCTATCGATGAAACTCGCTTTTCTTCCTCCTTCCTCCGAGTGAATTTCTGGAGCTTCCCGATGACGATCCAGACCCAACGGCGGAAAAAAGAATCTGAAGATGGCGCCCCAAAGGTGGGACTTCCGCAGGAAGCACGACGACGTCACGGGAGGTGCACCAAATGGTGGACGTCGACGCCCACCTGGGCTACAAAACAAAAAAAAAAAAAACAAAGAAAAGACTACGAATCCGGACCCAACCACAAGATCGCGGAATAATGCACAGCATAGTGAATCCAGAAAGATTCACGCTGCAAAACTCTTGATTCTGAAAGGACTACCAATCCTCTGTCTGTCCAAAATATGTCCATATTAATTTTATATCCTAAACAGGGTTATCCTAGATTTCTTCCAGTTGAAAATGAAGCCATGGGTCTTTGGAAGTGAAATCACCTGCTGAAGTTGTCAGTCTGTCTGTCTGTTTTAATCGTCTCAGAAGAAGTTCCTGGCTCTTCTGGCATGATAAAACCCATACTGGAGCATGCAGTGGCAAACACTCCTGGTAAACACTCTTTGATTATATATTCCTCTCCCACATCCACCGCTCCCCAAGAGTCAGGAGCGCTGCAGTGTTGTCATGATGACTGCTGAATCTGTGCTGATTTCTTTGACTAATGGCATGGTTGAAAACATTGTTTCTCTTTGCTTGCCTGTGACTATCCTGTGTAGTGAAGACAGAAGAAGCAGAATAACTCTTCATCATGTATAGAAGGGCATGCTTTCTGTCCTTGAAAGCTTTAGTGACCATCAGATCCAACTGATCTTCAAAACGTTTTACAACTTAGAAAGGTATTGTTCTGTGCTGCGTTCTTAAGATTTTCAGTTTTCCACTCTCTGAGGCAAATCTGATGTCATGCCAAAATGGTACCTTCAGCTGCCAGCACAGAGCCTTGAGGCTATCACAAGCTGTACCACAAAGGAAAATGAACATAGCTTGCAGTTGCATATTAGCCAATAGCTCAGAAAGGTCCTGTAAATGTTGCTTTGCCTGAGCCAAGATGTCAAAGTCTTTTAATGACAACTGGGCAGTATGAGCAGCATAGGTACCAGCCCATAAAGCCAGGTTACTGTTAACATAAGCTTCTTTGATGTTTATTCCATTCCTTTTCTGCGACATCTGAAGGCACGCAGTTTTTTTAATTCACTGAATTTTCCCAGTACATTTGCCAACATAGATTCCATTTTCACTGAAAGTGGTAAAACAGACCGTGCGTCTTTCAACATATACACCTTTTGCATAAATCTAAGAATTAGAAAGTGATCCAAATTCTTACATTCTCGTAAAATCAGGGAACAAACCTTTTCATGTAGAGGAAGAGCAAGACGAGAAGGTCTCTTACAAAGATGAACAAGAATAGGTAATAACTTCTCTCTTATTTCCACTGGAGGAAAACCCAAATTCTCCCTCAGGTGTTCCAGAATCAACTCAACTTCCTCAGTTCACACATATTTCTCCTCAGAGGATGGACACGCTGAGGATGAGGAGCGAGATTATGATGATTCCCGTCTTCTGTGATGATGATGATGCTACTTTTCTGTTCCCTTTGCCTTTTCATGTATCTTTGCAACTTCTTCAACTACACACCGCTGGTGACGCTTGTGAAGTTCTGGGTCCTGCCCTGACATAAAAGTGGATCGCATAGCCCTGCTTCTGCCTCTGCCACCCTCATCTTCCGATTAATCCTCTTCCAGGTGTTTGTGCTTAAACATCCTCTAGCTGTCCATTCTTCTGTCACCACATCACTAAATGAACTGGGGAAACCTTCTCCATTTAAAGAATTATGTTTATGGATGGATAAAATAAGACATCTTAATAGGCTGTATACAAGTCAAGTCAAAAAGTGCTTTATTCGAGTGTTACTCATAAAAGCAAACATACAAACATATAATAAAAAACAATTAAATCTGAGATGTCAAATTGACATACGCACTTTTCTAAAAAAAATACAAATTATTTTCAGAAAAGAAATATACATAATCACAGGAATAAAATTCATTAGTAGTGATAATGCAATTAAGTACAGTTATAAAATCTTTGTACTAATAAAAGAACCATTTAGAATTTCATTTCACAGGTGTAAAGTTCATTGATGTTGATGATACAATTAAGTATAATTTGTAAAATCTTTATACTAAAAAAGAATCGTTTAAAATTTTTTCCAGATGACACGATAAATTACACTGAACAGAGAATAGACAGTACTCTAGCAGTCTCTGAACGTCTAGGCAGAGAGTAGTCACCGGACTAGCAATCTCTGCCTGATTATCCATGCCCACCCCAGATACTTAGCGGTGGCAATTATGATCCAAGTTAATGTAGTCGATCTAACTATGCGCAAAGCCACCATACTACTTTTAGTACCCAGGTTCCTACACATAGGTGCCAACCAAACACGCCTAGGAGTAGAGTATGGTTTGCAGGAGAACAAAAAATGTCCAAGTGTTTCATTACCTACCCCACAAGCTGGGCATGTTGCTGGACCTCCTTCCCTCCACTTAGATGTTAGGTTACGAAGAGGAAGAGAGCCCGCCCTTAATTGAAAAAGCAGTTTCCTATCCAAAGGTTTGGATATATAATCCCAATACAGTTCATACATGGGGTACAGTTTAACCTCAAGAAAACTAGCAGTCATGGACCCACAGTTGATACTGAGCAAACTTTTATTAGCAACATTTTCCCCAAAAATATTTTTTAGGGTAGTCTTATTAGGAAATGATGCCCCAGCTGGGTCGGACCATAGTGCATTCAGGCCTAGTTCAGATAGTGCAAGTTTTAATAATTTGAACCATCTAATTTTATTAAAGCAATCTGCTTTAATAACATCAGTGAACCCGGCCGCATAGTGAGTGAGCTCAGGTGTGGTCCATAACCTACGCCAATATAAAATTGGTCGTAGTTTGCCCATTTCCGAGATTTCTTTCCTGCCAAGCTCGTATCTCAGAGGCAATAACGGACTACTCTGTGGGGTACCCGTTAGTTTCCTAAAAAATTTGTTCTCTGAGATTTGTAACTCCTGTAGGTTTTCATGCCCCCATAACTCAGCCCCATATAATGCTGACCCAATTGCTTTTGCCTCATATATAATCAGGGGTGCTTTGATCGGTTTAGTCAATGATTTCCTATGCTCCTTAATAATGGTTCCAGCTAATTGCTTATGCCTTAAAATTGCAATATTTAAATGCTGGTTCCACCTATTATCATTAGAAATAAGGATCCCAGGTATGTAAATGATGATACAACCTCAAGAGTGCGTCCGCTCATGGTAATGTTAGGTTTAAAATTTCGATACGGATTAAAAACCATGAGTTTTGTTTTAGACGCGTTCACCTCCAGTCCGTGATCCCCACAAAACTTATCGAAAATGTCCAATGCTTTTTGCAGTCCACTTGGAGTTTTAGATAAAATTAACGTGTCATCGGCGAACATTAAAATCGGAACTTTTACACCTGCAAGAGAGGCAGCATCCACTGCCTGTGATTGAATGCGGGGGACAATGCCATTAATAAAAAGGGTGAACAAAGTTGGTGCCATTGAGCACCCTTGCCGAACCCCACGCTCAACAGGAAATTCGGCTGTGTCTTTACCGTATCCACCCCATTGGATTTTAGCATAGGTGCCTACATGTAATCTCATGATCATAGTCAACAAGACTCCTGGGACCCCTAAGGCCACAAGTACTTCCCACAGTTTCGCCCTTGGTACCAGGTCGAAGGCAGCCCGCAAATCGACAAAAGCCGCATAAAGACTGCCCCCACCTAGCACCACAGTCCTCCACTGGATCAGCTGGAACCGAAAAACTCGGTCCACAGTACTAGTGGCCCTGCGAAACCCAGCCTGAAAGGGAGATAGAATATTAAATTCTTCCGCCCAATCGAGCAATCGATTAACAATCACTCGCCCAACGATTTTTTGCACTGTATCGATTAGGCTAATCGGGCGGTAGTTACAAGGCTGGGAACGATCACCCTTTTTGTACACAGGGATAATAACAGCACCCCGCCATGATACCGGGATAGCTGCACCCCTAGCTATGTGGTTTATTAACAAGTGAATATATTTACACCACCTTCCAGTGTCATTTAAGAAAACGTCCGCTGGGACTCCATCAATGCCAGGAGCACGTCCACTATGTACAGTTCTGAGGGCCAACAGAATTTCACCCTTCGTGAAGACATTGTCCTCAGAAGTTATATAGATAGGGCTGATGTTATTTACAATCTGATCCCTGGAGGCGTACTGATCACTAAAAAAGTTTATCCAGGCATCCTGCGGGACATTATTATTACAAGCCTCTTCAGACCTTTCTTGCCCCCATTTGACAATATGCCAAAATAATCTAGAATCTTTTCGATCACTAGCACACTTCAACTTATCCCAATGGGCTTCGTCCCAATCTTTTTTTGCTTTGGCAATACAAATTTTGTATAACTTTCTGGCAGAGCGGATGGCCCCCAGATTTTTGCTCTTAATTGCAACTCCCAAAGAAATTCGTGCCACCTTACAAGCATGGTTATACCATTTAGCTGCTCTATGAACACGTGTCACCTTAGAGTTTACTGGTTTCAGAAAGTAGCTTTTAATTTCTTGGAAAAGAGACTCGTGTACTTCAATAGTGTTGACTTGACCTGAAGTGATCCCTGCTTCACCGTCTAGGGCCGTAATGGCCTTATCGGTCGCAACTCCTATGTTTTCTATAGCTTGCTGGTCCGTCCTAACACTTGTCCATCTTAGCCTACGCATATCATTTGTTGGTACAATAAGCGGGGGTAGGCAATCATCCAGAGGAATAGAAGCATTGGATTCAGACTGCCACCATTTATGAGTAACACATAGCGGATTATGGTCACTCTCTGGATAAATTACTCGTAAGTCTAATGAGCTGAATATCTTTTTGACCAGTCTCCATATTTTTTACAACAACCTTTAAAGATTGTTTGACCCATATAGTAAGGCCCCCCATCGGACGCCCTTTAGGGCCCTTAGAAGCTGGTACATGAATATTTAAGTACCCCAAAGCAAAAGCGGGGTCACAAGCCCATGTTTCCTGAAAAATACAAACGTCAAAATTGCTAACAAACCTAAACCAATCTCCACAATCCAGTTTTGAACATAGCCCAGCCACATTCCAGGATAATAAGTTCCCAATATCATGTGCCATTACAGGTTTGGGGCTAGAGTCATGCCCATTCATCGCAGTATCGTTTAAACCATTGTATTTTACATTTTCAGTAATTAAACCAGCTATGGCCTCCGTGTTAACAATCTCAGGACGAGTACCTACTCGTTGACCTAGCTCATCAATACAGTGTGACTCAGATAAATGGTGGAATGGTTGTCAATCACAATCCAGGTGTTTGTGCTTAAACATCCTCTAGCTGTCCATTCTTCTGTCACCACATCACTAAATGAACTGGGGAAACCTTCTCCATTTAAAGAATTATGTTTATGGATGGATAAAATAAGACATCTTAATAGGCTGTATACACATAATGTTGAGCTCTCATTAGATAATATCTTGCCTCTCTTTCTTCTTTTTTCTTCTATTTGTTTCATGAATCTTAACATATAAACCATCAAATTGGAGAAACAAACCACATGTTGTTCTTAAGATGCCTTTCTAGAAAAAAATCCATACCAATCTGGTTAAATAATGAAACAAACATCCTCACCCACTGCGTAGAAAGAATTTTGCCTACTAGCGGCAGCGCTGAAGTATCAGCAGAAAACACAGCTACCTCGTTCTGCAGGTAGTGTCTCCTCACTCATTGTCTCTCCAATGACCCAGAAGTAGACAAGGACGTGCTAGCTTCTCTGCCTCAGTCGAACTGTGGTCTTGTGTCCGCTGTCCACGGCTACCACTGGCCAGCTCCCTGCTCCACAGTGTCTGTGGTGCTCCAGTTCCAAAAGGTGCTCAACGCCAGAACCGCTGGCAATCTCCCTAACACAGCCGACAAATGGCATTGTTATGATTCCATTCAGAAACCTTTATTATGTGGTCCAAGCGCATCAGAGATTAAGGTAATAAACTTTTCCTATATCTATTCCCTCAAACCTGCATCCCTTGCCCCACACTGAATGGCCACCTGTACATCTAAAAAAACAAAAAGTAAGTTAGTATAAAAAATGACGGAAATAGGAAAGACGATACATATCTTCACAATTCTGATGGAACGGACTATGAATATCTACTGAAGAGCAGACAAAACAGTGGGCCTGGCTTTTCTCCACATACCTGGGAGCATATTTACAATAAAATGTCGGGGCGCAGACGCGCGCCAAATTTGGAAGCACCGCGCTCTGACATTTTCAAAGGTTTAAAAGACAGCAAAAAAAAAAACACTTGCCTGCCGCCTCCTCTCCTCCGTCCTCTTCCTGGCTTCTTTGCAAGCAGGACCCATGAAGCGCCCATGCTCCCCTAAGCCAGTCACAATGCTGCAATGCAGCATTGTGATTGGTCGGCCTCAGACAGGGATGAGAGCCTGGGCATGTTCTCCACTCAGGCTGTAATGCAGCCTGGGTGGACAACATGCAAAGAGCGCATGACTGGCCGGCCCATGACGGCCGGCCAAACAGTCACGGGCACTTAGAGAGTGCCACCACTCCTCCTACCTGCGCTGCCCAGCCCAGCCCCACCCCACAAAACTTCCTCAGCATGGAAAAATAAAATGATAACCTCGCGTTATCAATTTATTTTTCCTTTTTTACAGTGCTGAAAGGGGGCGAAGCTCCTCCGCCTTAGCAGAGGAACCGCCTCTGTATGTGGGCGTTTGGTTATTATACATGCGCAGTTGTGTAAGAGTTAGGCAGGTCAGTCTGAAGCTGGGACTCGAGTTGTGACACGGGCTGTTCCTGCCCCGAACTCTATCCAAAAGGAGGTTGATCAAGTCCCAGGGGGCAGCAAGTAATTGTGCCACCGCCCATTTATGAGGGCAGGCTGGGGGTACGTCATCATGCTGGTGGCAATGCGCAATCTGTGGACATTAACCAGAAGTGCTCTGAGGAGCTAAAAGTTGGCTCCTGGGGGCTCTCCTACGGAGGGCCTTAGGGTATTGAAGTTACTACCGATCTCATGCCCATACGTTATTGTATTATTACATTTTCCATGGTTACATCATGATTCAACCGGGTCATTAAATGGGTTGAAAAACAAAGTTACCCACTAGTTAGTACAGAACATGAAGGTTAACTTATGAAGATGTAATGTTATTACACTAGTGTGAAGAGTTCCTAGATAGGTCCACTGGATAAACGTGGACAGTATTAATGTGTATTTTGGTATCCTCACTTGACTAGAGGTTTCATTTATCAGTCATACCGAGGGTAGATATGCCAGGGTGCAAGATAGTTAGGCCACTAAATTGTTTTATTTTACAGGCCTTTGATGCCTGACATACAGCAATTGGGTACTGACTCTTTCCCTGCGCGTCCTTTCCACCCTGAAGCCCGCGTTCCTTCTCACAATTGTTTTGCTGCTTTGTCAGGTGTATTACAGAATGATGATTGGCAGATAGATAAGAAACCGGCTCGTGCACACAAAGTGGCATAAGGCGAGGGGTGTCAGAAGCTTGCTTAAATAAAAGAATTTCTTCCCTCTTATATCTTCAGAATTTAAAGTAATAAGTTGGACTCTTGCCCTGATCAAATCGAAACTAACCCTGGAGAACTAGTAGAACTGGGGAGATATACATTATCGTATGTTACAGGAAACTAGGGCCACAAAAGCCACATTTTGAGGGCTATTCCTGTTTTACAAAGACAGCTTGTCCTTCGCCCTTGGAAATGGCCAGGGGTGGTCTCACGACTTGGTTCGTGGTTACACTTTAATGTTCCATAACACCAATTTCTGTTGGCAGTGGGTCTATCCAGGCCTTTTTAGATTTGCACTGTCATTGCAAAATCTCTTTCAAACAAACCCCCCCCGCCCTAAAAACGACTGAGGCCTGCGCCTCATATTGACCGTTACTCACCATTGGCTTCCACATCGCTTTCATTTCCTTTCTTGTCATTGGTCAAGCCCTCCTGCTCCTCCCTCTTTCGCTTCGGTTCTTCCGGTCCTTCGATCGTCCATGGAGCTTGGGCCAAGTACAGTTTCCTATGTCTGTGGCCAGTGCAGTGCCTAATTTGTAAAATAAATAAGTGCCAGGGCTCTCGTCAGGTGACCGCTTCAGCATGCACCACACATTGCCCCTGCCAGAGCTGCCAGTGGCAGTACCAATACAATTACTAATCATCACACTCTTATGAGTGTGACAATTCATCCTAAATTAGCCCCCAAAGCTACAAGAATAGCTTGGGCGGCAGTCAGTAGTCATTTTTAGCAGCGCCACGTTTGGACCTAGGCAATCTGTTAGACCCAACTACTTCCCTTAATCCCCTAATACCACGTTTTATAGATAGGGGTTACATCACAACTATTGTTTATTTTTTTATTTCTCAGCAACTCAGTAATCATATTCTGTAAGGCGAAATAAGACTGAGCATCTACAGTGATCATTATCACCTAATTATTACCATAGCAACTCCCAGGGTTGAAAGTTTCCACAAGACAACTGGGCGTATATCGCTAACAGCGAAAGACAAGGGTCTAAGATTAGTATGGAAATCTATAGACATGGAAGACCTTTGCATAGTTTGATGAAATGTAACTTATGGCTGATGTATTTGTGTCTATGATCTGTAGCTGGCCCTCGTGGTTATTGGGGGGCTTGTTAGATTGAGCAGTTGCACCAAAGGTTTACTGTTGAATCCGAATGAATTATGAGTGAGAGGTATCCTGTGTGGATTGACAAGGCCTGTAGATAAGCTTGGGGTCTCCAACAAGTCACTTGGGAGCTACTACTATTTCACCAGATCCCTCGAAGTAGCTCTCATAGATTAAATAGAGTCCAGTACCTCTTTCAGAGGATCTGTGCATATTAAAGAAGGCAGCTTTGCTCACCTCAAGACCCTAAGAGTAGCAGACTGCCAAACCAATGACAGGGTGTCATCATAAGACTTAATCACATACTGTGTCAGCCTATGGGGTCTGTCTCATGGCTATCTGTCTGCACTAGCAGTTCCAAAACACATTTAAAGTTGATAATTGCAAGAGAGACTTATTTCTGTGTCTCTTTGTGCTGGAGGACACCTGATGCTTTGGCTGGTATTTCATTAGTTAGGTGGAGGCATTTAATAATGATGCGCTTTTTCTTGGTATTTCTGCTATTAACGTCGCCTGAAATGCTTGGGTGGTCACTACTGATAATCCTACTCAGGGTGTCCATAGTATAATGTCAACATATGTGATTACTATTTTACAGTGATAACATTTTCTAGTCGCTCGAGAAAACTTTATTTGAGTAAAAGTATCTCTCACTACAGAAAACGTTGGAGACCCCTGAAGGATGGGGACCCCCAAAGGCTTTAAAACAAACTCCCAAGGACAGAGAAGAAATTGTCAAATGTGGAACCGACTATAAGCTAGCTCTGAAAACAAGGAAGACTGAAATATGGAGAGAGGCATGGGAAAAGCTAGTAACATCATGTAGGACAAATGATACTCAGGCATTCTGGAAGCCGTTGAAGATATGCCACAAGGTACCATTGATAATATGATCATACCAGACAGTTGGGTTATCACTTTAACATGATTTATAGTCTCCCAGCAGATGACAATGTTGATGTTACACTAGCCCCAGTAATCTTTCCACAGGCTATTTCTCTTGCGTAGTGTGCAATAAACAAAAGCCCCTCCAATAAAGCACCAGGCCCTGATGGGGTCCCCATGGACTTGCATAAAGTACATTTTGAATTTTTGGTCCCTATCCTCATTAACACATTTAATTCTGCATGTCAAACCAGGCTCCCTAAGACCTGGCACTCAGCGACCATCATCCCTATCTTTAAAAAAGGAAACTTTCAGGATCGACGATGCTAACGTCAGATTTTGCTCCGGGACTCAGCAGATTAAATTGTCGACATTGTCGTTTTGGAGAGACTAGTAACCTGGGTTGTTGATCATCCTCCCATTGGAGGCCTAGTATGGGTGCATGCATGGTCTGGGGACAATTGATCAATGTCTAAACCTAAATTTGCTAATATCAAAATATCCAATCGCCAGATCTAGTTCATTACATCTGGCATTCATGGATCTCACGTGTCTTCGACAGCGCAACAGATCTAAACTGTGGGCACTATTAGATAAAATGACCATAGACGTGGGGCTAGTGGACTTTCAGCAAGCCTTGTATTCTCACCTATCTGCCTTGGTGATATTTGGCGAAAACGGGGCATGCACTGACTTATTCAGGCTCCCACGGATGTGTGTCTGGGCTGTGTCCTGACACCAATTTAGATTTATTATACATTATTGGTTTAGGACCATCACTCGTAGAGGGTGGACAGAACATGCCTATTACTAAGATTAGACTGCTACCTAAGCTTTTATAGACTTATGACGCAGTTTTAGTATTGCGTACACCTAACAGTTTAAAAATCCTCATGGATGCTTTTGTTCTCTTCATGAAACTGCTTAACTTAGAAACAAAATTATCTAAAATCTTTACAATGGTGTGTGGCCACAAAAACTTGAAATCAAAAAATCTCTGCAATAAAGGTAAATTTGTTCAGAGTGTTCATTGTTTACCTATTTAGTAGCTATGTTTGACTCTGCCAGCATCCGGGGCCCTTGTTCAAACAGCAGAAAACAACGCTTTGGCCAAGTGGTAGGATTTTATTTAATTTAGCTGACAATATTGGTAATTTGGGTCCCTTGCTTACTTTCCCACTGGATTCAAGTTAGCCTGGCTGATGAGGGCTGTTAGCCCGAAACCGGTACCAGGATGCTTGTTTCCGGTCCAGGGAAGACATGGCTTGGCAGTTCGGGCTGGACTGTTCCCATGAGGCACAGGGTCAAGTCTGATTTGCATATAGCTGTGTCTGAACTGGGGTGGCAAAGTGAGCTAAAGAATGATGAAGAATTCAACCCAGACCTGTGACTGGAGGTGGGTGTCTGAAAAGTTTCAGCGCTCCGTCAATCATCTTCTTGTGTTTGCAATATTGGTAGCAAAGCAATAGTTCCACTCTTAGAAATTTATAATAAGAATTGTATCCCAGCCTTAACCTAGGGGTCTGGCATTTGGCAATATACTGATGGAAAAAGCTTACAGGTGGAGGAAAACCGAATGTGATGTCGCCTCTTGACACTTCCTATGTGCACTCCACGTTACGCTTTACATGCAGAGTTAGGTCTAGAGTACGTGGAAGACAAAAGTAAATTAGCACCTTTACTGCCATGATTTTTGATTTGGCATAATGAATAGGCCTTCCCCAACAAAGTTATAACTGAAGGTTGCCTATCTTGTGACTTTGATGCAGATATTCATTGGCTTAACTACATCAAGGTAATCACTGAAAGTTGATACGTCATACCTCTTCTCAATTTTTACTCAAACACTAGTCAAGCACAGGCTTCAACATACTTAGACACAACAATTCTACCCATCCGTATCAAGTATTAGATGGCGTTCTTTTTGTTTCGTTTTTTCTTTTCTTTATATCTCTTTCTTAGCACGAAATAAAAATGTAATATCTTTTAGCCTAATCACCACTGCCGGTCATTTGACCACAATGCAGCACAGCAGTACTTCAATACAGAACGCTTATGAACCTAGCATTCAAACGACACATCTTGCAGCCGGGAATTGCATGTACTGATCAATATGAATATGCAGAGCGGCAGTGTCTATTGTAAATAAAGGCAACAGGAAGCGAATAAGAGATACAAACTACATTTATTAACAGGAAGAGATAGTTGCAAACGATGCTTTCGCACATAATAAATTGTTTGATACTGAACTACAAATGCAGCTGTACTCTCAGAAATGATGATATCTCACTGTATTGATGCATGATTCGTCTAATATAACATGTTTGTATTTAAAAAATCCAATAAAAGATTTAAAAAAAGAAAATCAAGGTAATCACTGAAAGATTGATAAAACATACCATATTCTCATCTCTATTAAAATGAAAGGGCAAAGATAAGATCTGGATTAACCAAGTATTTATAGAGGCCAGCCCGAAATGAGAAATTGGCGGGGGTACTGCTGAATCCATCTGTAAAGCATTATGTTACAATCCAAGCAATCTCTGGTCTAAAGCCCTATCTTGATGCAGTCATCCAACCGTGGCAGCAAACATTGCTCTTCAGGTTTAAAGGGAGGGTTTATCAGATTGCAATAGTCTTTTCGGCTTAGCCAATATGATATAGCCTCTGTAAGTATATGTCCCAGTGGTGAGACCTCTTCCCAGACCATGTTGCATTTTTTTGTTTTTCCGTATGTTTTACAGTATTTTTTTATGGAAATTCTTGCTACCCACTTTGCGAAAATCAGGTCTTAGGAGATGTAGAGTGGCACTTATTTTTCTTCAAATGTTGTCCTCTAGTGAACTATGTCTTAGTGCCGTTGATTTCTTTAAAGCAGAGATTCGGTTTCATAAGAGCTTACTTTTTTAAATAATGCAAAGCTTTTTCATAGTGACCATAGGTCATATTTACATTGATATGCCTGAGGTTTTGAACGGTTAACATTCAACTTGGGCTTATTAATTTAAGATCTCTTTTTGTAACTGGAGGATCGGTAATAAAACATTATTTTAATATTATTTGTAATTTTTCTTAAATGTAATTTATATAATACTAGTCTGAGATCTGGTTATTAGGTAAAATAATTTATGTAATGTATGTAGATTCTTACCGTGCTTTAATGATTATGTAATTATAATAGAACACATATTTTTGGGATTTGAATTTGGATTGTGAAACTGTCAATGGTAACACTATACTGCATTATTACATGTTTATCCCTAAACACTTAATGAGGCTATTTCAGAAAGATTTTAACATGGATAGCAAATTCCATTAATCTTTCAGCTTAACCTGAAAAGGGCCTTAGAGTGTACTTACATTTACTCTTCTTTGCATGCGTTTTTTCCCTTTCATTGCTGCCATTTCTAGTTAAGCATTTGATAGGATTGCATGGCAGAGCATTTTAGTAAGGTAAAATATGGCTTTTGCTTTTTTGTTTATTTTTTGCTTGGCTTTTTAGTTTGTATTGCTGCTGTTGTCTTAGTTTCACTCAACGCCACTAATATATCCAAGTGAAGTGCATTGAAAACTGTGTTTTGTGGCTCAGAGGACCAATGTATTTATACCAAGAATCTCTGTTTGATCCCATGGTCACTAGTCTGAATCCCTGGAGGTCCACTCAGCCTTTCATTCTTCTGAGGTGATAAATAAGTACGATAATGTTCGATAAATATAAATATTTGTTATAGAGCTAAGATTCCGTAAGAAGTTAACATGTACATGAGAAGTGCACATTATGAGAAAGCATTGACACAATGCATAGTATTGCTTCAGCATTAATGCCAATAATTATGCCCAAGTAAGATGTGGTAAATATGGTGAACTCACTGATCGCTTTCCTGTTTCAAAAGGAGTTCGCCAAGGGTGTGTCCTGGCCCCCACACTGTTCAGCCTTTATATCAATGGCCTCATTGACCATTTAAATTCTATAAAAAATACTGACACTCCCAGACTAGCTTCAGGACGTGTGCCCGCATTGATGTTCGCGGACGATACTTTGTTATTATCTAGAACGTCGACGGGCATACAAAACACGCTGAATGGTTTCGCCAAATTCTGTGAATTAAGAGGACTCGAAATAAATTTGGAAAAAACCAAATATATGATCTTTAACCCCCCTGTGCGGGTGCGTCCCAACCCAGTTTTATTTGGTATTCCCCTCGAGAGAGTTAAAACCTTCGTATATTTGGGTGTGACTTTAACTGAGAAATTTTCTTGGAACTCCCAGATTGTTAAGTCAACACTCAAGCTCGCTCAACTGACAGGGGGCTTGAATAAAGTTTTTAAAAGATCGAGTTTTAAGCCAGTCTCTCCCGCCCTTGAAATTTATTGTAGACAGGCTAGAGTGGCCGCAATATACGGGGCCGAACTTTGGGTACACAAGCAGTCAGTGTCTCTTTCAAGGGCTGAGCAATCCTTTTTAAGATCTCTCTTGGGGCTTCCTTCCAGCACACCGTTGATCCCTCTTAGGCTTGATCTTGGGTTGGTCCCCATAGAGGAGATCTTCAGTGCAAAACCTATCCTCTACTGGAAAAGGCTTTGGTCTGTGCCCGAACTGACCTCATTCAAATTAGAGTTTGCTGAGATCTGGCCTGCACTTAAACCAAAAAAGATCCCCTGGCTTTTGTATATTAATAAAGCTTGTACTTCATTAGGACTTCTGGAAATGTGGGCGAATCCGGAGGAAAGTTGCCCTGCGATATCAAAGAACGAAATTCTTTCTTTGGTGTCCTTGGAAAACTCTTCTTCACACCAGAGTTCTTCAACTACGGGTAGGCTGACCTTGGAATTCCTCCTGGTTAAACAAGACTCCAAACTCGAGGAATTCATGGACCAAATAGAACCCCTACTTACACGCAAATTGTACATCCAGCTAAGGTATGGTACCTTACCGGTTAGGTCTTTTACCTCTAAGTGGCAGGCACAAAACGTGGAAAGCTGTCCTGCTTGTAACCATAAATCTGAGTCTGTTTTACACGCTCTGCTATTTTGCCCCGCGTATCACTTAATCAGGAAAAGTTGGCTGATCCCCATTTGTAGGAACCTGGGTTTTCGCCATTTTAAGCAGGCCTACAGGATTCTAGTTTATGACACCGACCCAAAAATTGTTTTCGCTGTATCCCGCTATCTCTACAGCATGTGGCGAAGGAGACTAACGTTCTTAACCTAACTATTTTCATATTGATGACTTTAAGTTTAATCTCTTTTTTAAAAAAAAAACAGGATTTTTAACTTTGAAATGTTATTTATTGTTTTATTGTGTATATGTATTTGAGGATGTATGTTTGTACGCTTTTATGGTCTTCTGACCGAAATAAAGTTATCAAATGAAATGCTTCAGCATTGTATTTTTATGGTTTGTGAAGTATCGCTAGCAAAGGCAGTAAATCTTTCCCTAATGTGCTAAAGCATTGTGAGAAAACAGGGCTTTTTGCAGTGTCCCCTCACTTTTTGCCCCTATTTGTGACTGCTACTTGTGTTTTCTGACTTTGAACGTGCCATTGGCACTGCAATCCAGGGCTAGGGCAAGTGCTCTGTGTAAACGGCCTGTGGTAATGAGGTTTAATTACAATTGGTACTGTCAATCTACCTGTAAGTCCCTAGTATATATTAGGGCATGTAGGTTTAGAGGCCCAGTAGATATAATGCACTTAAGTGTGCACTGCTGTGGTGCCTGCTGTCATTTTAAAAGCCAGCTCTGCCTTGCAAGCTGCTTTTAAAATACAACAATGTTTATTTTCGACTTTCGAATTAAAAGTACATCCAAAGTCTTAAACTACCTTATTTTTACATATATGTCACCCCTATGGTCTGCCCTAGGTGCCCCATGGGTAGGGAGCCATGTTAAAGTAAGCAGGGACATTATAAAATATGTTTTATAAGCCCTGGTGAGGGAAAAACTGCCTATTTCGTTTTTCCCTATTGTAGTGCATCAGCTTCATAGGCTAGCATGGGAAGGCTTTATTTAACCTTAACAAAGTCTAACTATTGACAGGAGTGAGTTAAAATAAAACTTCTAAGTATGAAAATGATGGTTGCAATAAATCCAGCAACTTGCCAAGGTTGGATTTATTATAAATATTACAGACACAAAGTCATTGAACATGCTTTTCTGATGTCCCTGAATTTGGCCTCATAGCAGCTTTTCTGATTGGCCAGCCTTTGACAGGCTGAGCCAAGCACCCTTGATTAGGTGTGAAGTGGCCTAGGCTGAGACAAAGCAGGCACCTGGTTGGAGGAGATCTGTTGCCGTAGAGCAGAAGGCAGGAAGGGGCTGGGTAGCCAAACTGGTCTTCAAAGGTAGAAAGACAGTGTGGACAGGAACCAGGCCCACCCCCAATTCCTGCACCCCCAGCCAGATGGGAGTTCCTGTAATCTAATTAGTAGAGGGGCTGAAAGGGGAGTATTAGGGAAAGTTGGCCACACCTGTAGGTGGGATTAGCCAGACCTAAAGTTCCAGCAGGAATTTTCCCCATTTTGGATTTTATGGAACTGTGCTTTCTGGGACAAACATTTGCCGCATTTCAGGAGAAGCGGTCATCACTGAGGGTGCACCATTGGTCAGGGGTACCCCCCTGCTTGCCAGCCCAGAAGCCTGGATAAATATGGGGGAGCTACTCAGCAACTCATATTTCTACCTGTAAACAAGAAGAAGAAGAAGAACTGGCCTGCTGAACCCCTGGTCTGCACCAAGAAGGACTGCACTCATAAGGACCGCACCTGCTGCACACTCTAGGCTTCCCAAAAGAGGACTTTGCCTTGCTTTAAAAGTTTAAGGAGTAGACTCCCTGAAAGCAACAGGTACAAAAGGGCTTCAGGAATCACCTGCATCAACTCCACCAAGGAGAGCCCAGTGTCCAGTGAACTTTTAAGGATTTGACCAAGTGCATTGTGGGAATTGTAGTCCCAAACCTCCAAGAGGCAAACCAGAGCTTCTGGACCCTTGGCTGGTGTTGTGGACCCTCAAAGACCCAAAAGAAACATCTGGAGAAGAAGGACCGCCCTGCTGGACCCTTGGAGTGCGCAAGAGAGGACTGCGCTCATAAGGACAGCACCTACTACACTCACAAGACTTTATAACAGAAGGACCTTGCCTGTCCTAAAGGATACGGAGTGGTGTCCTTGATCAGCAACAGGTAGAAAAGTGCTGGAAGGGCTACCTGCAACATCAACAATAAGGACAACTCCAGCTGACAAGCTTCACCTGGACTTTACATCGATTAACCAGGTGTATTGTGGGAGTTGTAGTCCCAGACCCCAAGAGGTAAACCAGAGCTTCTGAACCCTTGGGTAATGCTGTGGACCACTTTCCTACATCAAGAAAAACTTCTGAAAGTATTAATTCGCGGGCGGCCTAAACTCTTGACTTTGTCTCAGTCCAACGTGACCTTTTTTAATTCTTTGAGTGCTATTTGCTTCCAAGCGCTAGTATCTGATAGAGACATCTAGCTGCAGATTCCTTACCTTTGAATTTCCCAGGTGTCAGACTGCATCCGGAAGATTTTTCTACAAGCAATATCCCTGCACGCCGGAAGGTAGCATCGTTTGGCTTCGCATAACTTTGGCATTGTCATCTGTGCCTTTGTAATGTCTGTGTCACCTATATAGGCTCCACCTCAGCGCACTGGCGTAAGTTCTTTTCTTTCCATGCCAGTCAGCTCAGATTCATGAAGAGAGCTTTTTGACAGGATTTTGTTTACATTTAGTCAACCCCTTTATGGTGTGTAGGTTTTTCATCATGTCTAAGATGTCTTCTGGTTTCTAACTGTGCAGCACTGTTCACCGCGCCATGTTTTTGACGGACCCACAACTGGTGTGACTCTGGTGCCTGGAGTGCGACCACGTCTCAAAGTCGTGTTCCGACTGCCGGGCCATGGCCTGAAAGCTTTGAGGAAGCGGTTCCTAAAGTTACTTGTGGCCCGGTGTTCGGCACCATGTCATTCTCCTCGGAGTTCTCTTTAACAGTCCCGGTCGAGAGAAATGTCCAGGCACTGCTTCGGGAGTTCTAAGTCTTCGTCCTCCCACTCAAAGTCGTTGAGTCAGTCAGGGAAGCCACACAGAAAATACAAGAAGTTGAAGCATGCTTCGACTTCTCTCTCTCCGTTGGCTGATGCTACAGAGGAGACTTGGCGTTCTAGGCCTTGTTCTTCTGAACCTCCGCCTGGGTCAGCTCTGTGCTTCCCTGCCTTTCCAGGAGCCGGTGTGACCCTTACCCAGCTTAAAGAATTTTTGATGGCATGTACCTCCTATTTGGGTGGCCTGACCCTATGGCCTTGCCTTCAGGTCCCGAAGGCTCAGAGTGGGCTCCATAGTGTTCTGGCAGAGGCATGGGCCATGCTCTTCCAAACAGTATCAGAAGAGAGAGATGCAGCAAAGTTCGCCATTCGTTGTGGTCTTGACACAACTGACTCGCTGAGCAAAGCGATTTTATCGATGGCGACTGTTCAACGCCATGCCTGGTTGAGGAATTCTGGCTTTACAAATGATGCCCAGGCCTTTGTCATGGACATGTCCTGTGATTACACACGTCTCTTCGGAGACAAGGACTCACAGGCTACATCCAAGTCCTTGGGCCTCTCATTGGCCACACGTCCCCGTCTGCCTTTCACTCAGCCGTAGATGCTTAGCGAATCACAAATGGCGTCTCCATCTGGAGGTGGTGCAAGGTCTCTTTCAACTGTTGGGAGAGCCTTGGTTAGATCTGATCACCTCTGCCGAGAACGCACAATTTCAGCAGTTTTGCACACGGGAGTTTTCAAGGCGGATCTCTCTCGGAGACGCTTTACATCTCAAGTGGAACTCTGGCCTCCTATTCACCTTTCCGCCCATACCACTCCTGTCCAGAGTGCTCAAGATCAGGAGTGATCGGGCCCAAGTCATTATTGTGGCTCCGGACTGAACACAGAGAGTCTGGTATCCTGAGCTTCTCCATTTGAGCATCGATCCTCCGATCAGGCTGCCCGTTCGGGAGGATCTTCTGTCGCAGCAGCAGGGGAGGGTCCTCCACTTGAACCTGTCAACTCTACACCTTCTTGTGTGGAGATTGAGTGGCGGCAGTTGATAGCATTCAACCTTCCTCCCCTAAGTCTGCTATTTGGTGCCAGGCGACCCTCCACTAAGACCGTGTCACTTGTCGGTGGAATACATTTTTAAAATATTGTTCAACTGGTCTATTGATCCTCTTTCTGCTTTCTCTCTCAAGTTTTGCTTTTTATTTTGACCCTTGCCTAGCAGGGCTCTACACTGGGCACTCTCAAAGGGTACCTTTCGGCCCTGTCTGCTTTCCCGAGGCTGCCAGACCAATCATCATTATTTAAATCTCCGATTGTAAATAGATTCCTCAAAGGACTTGTACATATATGTTCCCACCTTCCCCTTTCATTACGCCTCAGTGGAACCTTAATTTGGTTCTTACCTTCCTAATGTGTGCTCTAGTCGAACCTCTGCACTACTGCCCTCTCCGGCTGCTTACCATTAAAACAGCCTTTTTAGTGGCAATCACTTTTGCCAGGAGGGTGAGAGAATTGTAGGCTTTGTCATCCAAGCTTGTTCACCTGATAATATTCCCTGATAAATTGGTGCTTTGCACTAGAGCCTCTTTCCTCTTGAAAGTGGCAACACCATTCTATGTGGGGTAATCTGTCACCTTGCTCACTTTCTACGCTCCACCCCACCCCTCTAAAGAAGAGGAGCGACTCCAATGTTTGGACCCAAAAAGAGCGCTGTTTACTATCTTGTCCGCACTAAACAATTCCGGTTGGACGACCAACTCTTAGTGTCCTACGTTGAAATGAAGAAAGGTTGTGCGGTACAGAAGAGGACTATCTCACGATGGGTCGTACTCTGCATCAAAATTTGCTATGCTCTGCCCAAAAAGCAGCCTCCTGAAGGCTTAAGGGCTCATTTTACCAGAGCTAAGGTTGCTGCCACGACATTGCAACGTGGAGTTCCAGTCCTAGACGTTTGTCAGACAGCAACAAGGGCATCCACGCACATGTTTACCAAGCTCTACTGCCTGGACATTCAAGTCCGCAGGGACGGCCTTTTCGTCCGCTCTGTCCTGCAGGACTTCTTAGTCTTAGCAATCTATTCAAAGGTAAGGAATCTGCAGCTTGATATCTCTATCAGATGGACAAGTTACTGCTTTATCTGGTAGAGACATGGTCTAGTCGCAGATTACTTACTGACCCACCCATCCTTCCCGCACTGTCGACACGTTTCTAGGGTCAGGGCTGAGCCCTTTCAGGGCCCTAGTTGGTCAGAAGCACACCAATGTCAGTTCACTTCTTGGCTCCGCACTTCTGGCATGGAAAGTCATGAAAAGTAACTGACAATAACTTGCTGAGGTGGTGCCCATATATGTGACATGGACGTCTGTGAGAAGTTGGCCTGACCTTTATTGAAAACTATCCTACTGGTAGCTATGGAGAGCAGCCTTCAGGCTAAGTCTTGAAGGAATGTAAACCAGCTTGGTTTACCAGTCTATAATCTCTTGAATGACCAAATGAAAGGACAACCACACCAGGTGTATATTTAAAGTATATGTATTTAAGATAAAACACACCCCTCTAGTCTCTTTATGAGGCTGGAGTTCGAAGTACTTAAGTTACAAGTCAGTATTCAACAGTAAAAGAACAAATACACGTTTGGGCCCTAGGGGCGTACCAAACCATATACAAATAAAGTGGTATAAGAACCACGACTGAGCTAGAGACAAGGCCTCGAGCCTTTAGAAGTGCTTGGACCACAAGGAACCACCCAAGGTAGTGGCACAGGGGACCCACGGGGACGCGTGTAGTGTGAGAACACAGCCGCGAATCGCTGTTAACTTCTATGGGGAAAGTCGCGGTTGGAAATTAAGAGTTTAAGGACACTTAGAGGATGACTACAAGCGAACCCTTTTGGACTTTGAGGTGTCTAGGGCCAACACCCACGGGAGCACCTGAGTACTCGAGTTACCTCACCCAGTGAAGCCGGGTGCATAGGTGCCTTTTGGTGTCGGGTCGCGTTGCTGTTATCAATGGAAGATGGCAAAGAAGTGCTGCTGCCGTGAAGAGGAGAAGTGTCCGAAGAGATCCAAGCCTGGATCGAGGATGGAAGGAACCTGAAAGCAGAGGGGACAGAGTCTGGGTCACTTACCAGTGACCAGGGTCACGATAGTCCAATGCCCACAGATGTTGGGTGCTTCAGGTGAGTTGACGGGTGTCTTGACTCTTCAGCCACGAGGTCCAGGAGGCATCGACGATGACCAGGAGCTGGATTCGAGCTTTCCCACAAAGTCTGTCGAGTTTTGCGGTGTCGGCGACCAGGATGGACCCAACAAGTCTTGGCAACAGCAAGTCACATGGACATAGAAAAAGGACGTCGGTGCAGACCAGCAAGGTCTGGGGGACTCACCTACTGAGGATAAGTTGGGGCACGTCTGGAGCAACCAGGAAAGCCCAATCAGAAGAGGAGTCACCTTCGTGGGGACCCACTAGCCAACGGGCTAGCGATCGCGAAGGAGCCTCAAGCGGTCGCAATTGAACCTGGCCCACGGGTCACTCGTGGAGTGGAGGCCAGAGATCTTCGGTGCAGGATGTGCTCAAGGCTGGGGCTACTCGGAGCCCAAAGCACAACTTCGAGGAAGACCAGGAAGATGATGGATCAGCAAAAGATCACGGTGTCCAGTGGTCACGGTTCTACGTCACCCACGATAGTCATGGGCCTCAGCTTTGCTGTGGACTCCAGGTAGCCTCGGGGAAGTTTGGAAATCCACCTCTGGTGATGCAAAGACTTCGGCGTCTGGCGGGAGCTTCAGAGTTGCTGACCGGACAGTTGCTTCTTTGGTGCCTGCCAAGCAGGGGAGTCACTCCTTGACCCCAAGGGAGATTTCTTCAGTCTTCTAGTTGAAATAGAACGTTGAAGGTCCAGGATATATGTTGCAGAGTTTCATCCAGGGTAATCTAAAGTCTCAAGGACTGGGTTCCCATACATATACAAAGTTTGGGGTTGGACATACTCTAGTCTAGGGACCCACCAATGGGAGGGTTTGGAAACAGGGGTGGTTACACCCATTTCCTTTGTCCAGTTTCACGCCAGAGCAGGGGCAGGTAGCCCCTGCAACCGGTTAGAACTGGACTATATACAGGGACACAATAATTGAGGACAAGGTAGTGATGGAATTAGGTCGCACATCTATTCCCTAGTCGCTAGAACAGTTTTAAAGGTGCCCATCCGGATAGAAAAGCATTCCACTACCTAGGATGCGAAAGTCCACTAGGCCCAAGATAGGGTGCTGGTGGCTAAAACATGCTTTTCAACAGGGTACTATCCCGGCACTCCAAGTAACAAGATCGTGTATCACACAGTAAGGTGAGGGGTGAGCCGTCTGACGCAGCCTAATTGACAGTTACAACTTCCCCCACAATAGTTCCGAAATAAACAGTACCGTACCAATGAAATTCAATCATAGCACATACATGGTTTAATTAACATGTAATTGAAAATTCCAAATGTTATTACAGAAATGGTTCATGAGTATACGTAGTACAAAAACTGTCAAACATCAGAGTGCAAAGACATATGGAAAAATGTAAATCAATTCAATATTGTGCCATAATTCTTCAAGTAGCAAATAAACATGCAAACGTATGCAAAATACATCAATGTAGTGATTTCAGAACAGCCGACACGTGTTTCGTTACCGTATATACCTTGCCCTGAATTGGTACTAGACTTGGGACTAATATGGTTTGATACCACCCTTTACTACCCGACAAAATCCGACAGAAGGTAAAACTATGAGACTCTTTATTTTCTGACTAAACGGTTTTAAAAGCCTTGTTAAATCTCACTTTGGGTTCTAAGGTTTTTATATACTTTCTTCATTGGCGATTGGACTTTTCGTTTATCTCACTTACTCTGACGGGTGACATGGTGTTTTGGATCTATTTCTCCTGCTTTCTGGCTAGACCTGAGTATTGAGTTCTCTGTGGATATCACTGTACCAATGCATGCTTGGACATCTCACCACTCTTGGTGGAATGGGTTCTAGCGATGAAATTGACTCTGATACTCGTAACTGGAAATAATATACATGAACATGACCTGAGGAGGGATTGTGTTTAAATGTTTTTTAATTTTACCTTAACAGCCTTGAAGAAGTTACATCGGTAACGAAACACGTGTCGGCTGTTCTGAAATCACTACATTGATGTATTTTGCATACGTTTGCATGTTTATTTGCTACTTGAAGAATTATGGCACAATATTGAATTGATTTACATTTTTCCATATGTCTTTGCACTCTGATGTTTGACAGTTTTTGTACTACGTATGCTCATGAACCATTTCTGTAATAACATTTGGAATTTTCAATTATATGTTAATTAAACCAAGTATGTGCTATGATTGAATTTCATTGGTACGGTACTGTTTATTTCGGAACTATTGTGGGGGAAGTTGTAACTGTCAATTAGGCTGCGTCAGACGGCTCACCCCTCACCTTACTGTGTGATACACGATCTTGTTACTTGGAGTGCCGGGATAGTACCCTGTTGAAAAGTATATACAGGGACACCAAGTGTGCCCCCAGTGCAGGACTTCAAAGCACCAGAGAGTGCTCTCGCCCAGCCCCTATACACATCTGCCTGTCTAGGGAGGTGGTTACACCTCCCTGAGAGAGGAAACCTATTGTCCAGGCCTCCCCTGCCGGAGTTTCGGTCAGCAGCTGGAGGCCAGACCCGTGTCTGTGGCAGTGGCATCCATTTTGTGATGCCAGGGCTTTTAGAAAGTCTTTACCGAGTAGACCAGTGTGAACATGTCTCTCCCTCTAGAAGGGTGGAATGCTACCCCCGCCGCCAGAACTGGCGGGGGTGGGGAGTATTCCAAAGTGTTTGACACCAAACACGACATGTTTCCATTCAGCCAGTCCAAAGTTAGCATTTACCGTGAGGTTATAATGCACTTAAGAGTATATGGTCAGGCTGCACCACAAACAGCATCAGAGGAGATACTCCGAACGCTGCAGAGGGGCTCTGCTCATGCAGGGGCACCCTCTCACATAAAAACCAGGCACTCTGCCTTCAGGATTGTTAAGGCCTGCCATAGGAGTGACTTATAGGTTTTATATGTGTGTGCAATGGTAGTGATATAGGTAGCCTATACCACAGTAAGGCTGCAGGCATCACCTCACCCAGGCTGCAGTAGCAGACCTGTGGTGTCATTTTGGAGTGCTTTCCAGGGGTGGCATAATACATGCTTCAGCCCCTGGTAGGCCTCTGAGGTACCTATGACCTAGGTACATAGTATACCATATACTAGGGGCTTATAAGTATTTATCCACATTTATTTTTCCCACAAGTAAAAGACGACGCTGCAGCTAGTATTTTTCCACATTTATTTAAATTGACAATGCACACATGCACTCGTTTGTTATTGGTCAACACAATACATTCATCTGAAAACTTTGCCATTCACAGTATGTCCCAAATACTCCTAAAAGTGCTATCAAAAGCCATTTGTCTCAGAGCCTTGCAGTTTCTGTCAGCGGCAGAGAGTGCCACATCCTCACCCACACTGAACACCACACTGCCCCACTGAAAGAAACTCACACTGCCTTCAGCTACAACCTAGTTGTGCCCCACTATAAACACCTGGAAGTAACTCAATTCAAATTATGCACTAGACAAGAGTAATATGCTTCCTGAAAAAGCATGTCTGTCTATGCCCAGCACTGCTTTCTAAACTGCATGTTATCATTTTTGAATTGGGAAAAATATTGGGATTTTCCAAACCCTAACTGACACAGATTGCACAGTGAGGGTGGCTTGCACTTTACTGTTTTCTTATTATTCCATGGTTATTAATATTTTAGTTTTTGCCATTATCAGCTTGAGATCCAGACAGCAATTCTGGCCAGACATACAGGTGCAAGGGATGCACTAAGAGAATAAAGAAACACCATTTTAACAGTACAGGTTTGACTGAACCTTGTTTACAGTAGAGTATAAAAAAACCACACAAAAAAAAAAGTAACAGGGAGAAACACATTAGGTAATTTTCGTTTGTTTACTTGACATGAAAATGCACCTAGTTAAACAAGTATCTCAGAGATTGAGAGGTTCTTTCAGGACCCAAGCAAGCCTCCACATTAAAAACAATTCAAAGTATTAGGTACAAATGGACTAGGGACTCTAATCTAATTTAGCAGTAAGTTTGATCTCAGCACAATCAGACAGTTTTTGTTGAGCTTGCCAGCCGCACCCGAGTACTTCACAGGTCTTTAAAAGACCACTCACTTGCTATTGAGGCTTTGTTGTGTTTTTCACCCCTTCTTAGAGCCCCTGCATCTCCACTCTGCCTATGCCTGGAAGAATTACCCCCCCCCCACCCCGCAATTTGGCTCTAGTTGCACCTCTGACATCCATCAATTAGAAGCTGCACTCGACTACACTACTCATTATCTTGAATGGCTTTTTCTCACCCCATAAATACTGATAACACCAGAGGCGATACTTACTCTGTGAGCAATTACCATACCATCCTGTTTTGCAACTCTCCGCAAAACATGCTAGTATTTTTTCCGTTTTTAAATATAAATACAGACAAAGGAAAACTTGTTTTCCGTCTGCATTTATATGTAAAAATCTGTTTAAACGGACAACCGGGAGCCCTACTCATAAGGCACTCCAGAATCCAATTAGAGATGTACCTAATGTACATGGAAACCATTTTAGAGAGGAAGCAGCTAGGCTGGGGTCCTGATTAGCAGGGCCACAGCCAGACTAAGGTCGAAAAACAGTGAAACACCAGCAAAAAGTGGGGGTACCCATGTGAAGCAGATCCTACTCTCCTACAACGTCACAATGGCGCAGACGATGCTGACGACGTCAAGCGCAGCTGATCGACAACACCTACCAACACACAGGGGTATTGCTCAAAGAAACATCTGCTGGATCCAGTCTGATGCCTGGGGAATTCAAAGGTAAGGATTCTGCAGATAGATCATGTCTCTACCAGATAAGACATTACCGAAGGTAAGTCACTTGTCCATTACTTTAAATCTTTAAAAAATCATATATCCGGTTCCCTATATTGGAATCTTGTTGTTTTGGTGTCATTTAAATCATAAAACATATTTCCTATATTTATAAATTGGTGGTGGATTTTTATTGCGTGTTGTGCCTTACTTATTTAATGTATTGGTGTTTTTAAATGCTTTACACACCTGTCTACTAAGTTAAGCCTGTCTGCTCGCAGCCAAGCTACCAAGGGTTAAGCAAGGATTAATTTATTGAGAACTTCACTGAACCTTTTTTGTGATTGTGATGTTATTACTAGTTATAGTTACCTACCTGCACCTACTAATAAACCACCTTCCAACAAGCATGCATCCAAAACTGCTAATTATTGCAATCTAACTCAATAGTATTACTTTTATAAACCTCAAAAAGTCAAAAGGCTGGGAAACTTGCGGAGACTAACTCTGACAAAACATTTCCAAGATGGCAGCTATTGCATCAGCACAATGCATGCACACAAATATGAGTCTGTCTTCAAAATCTTTTCCCATACTTTATCATTGTTTGCCATTACAAGATGGTTGAAGCATTTCTTCTAAATTCATCAGCCATCTGGGAATGGAAAAGTTACATTCAACTACTGCAACTAAAACAAGCATTGCCAAAGCCAATAGTTCTGCAACCAATGCCAAATGTATTGGTTTTGCAATGATTGTTTCTTTATGTCTGCAAAAGCGATCAAGGACAACTTAATGTCTGTTAAAGAAGGCATACACTCCTCAATTATCAATTGCATAATCGATCTCAGCTGACTTTGCCCATGCAGGAGAGACATGTATTATGTCTGTATTATTTCGAATGGAGATGATACAATATTGTTGAAAAAATGAACGTGAGTTGATAATATATTCATGCCATTTCCCACAAGCAGTGCTTTTTCCAAATTTGCCCTTTCAATTTCTCTCATGAGTTTAGCAGCTTCCTGCTGAGAAACTTTCCAAAGTTCATTATGTAATGCCTATATAAAGAGTTTAGAACGTGGTGACCTAGGACCCAGCCCGAAATCTTGTAAATCCATGTCATCAGAAAGGAGAGACTGATGTTCCATAACTGCAGATAAAGTGGAATGCTGTAACCATGCCTGGCATAACTTCTCCTCCTGAATGCTGTGTCTACACATATCAGAGGTCTAGTCTGCTAGCTTTAAACTCCATTTTTGTGTTTAAAAAATGTGCATGACAACCATTAGTGTCAACTGGCTACACTAACCACCAATTTGAATCTGAAATTGAAGAGTTATATGTACCATCGGTATCACATCACTAAGCTGTTCTTCTGTAAACTTTGCAAAGTGTTGCCAAGTGTCAAAACATGCAAAAGAAGGAATATTAGGTGTGTTCATGTCCTTAATTTTAACCAAACCCAGCCAGGTAGTTTGCTCTAATGTCTTTTTCAAAAAAATTATTTGTCTAGAGATTTGATAAACCCTAAACAAAGCATCATTGCCTTGTACTTGCCAGTGTTGTGTTCCCCAAATTGATTTTAACTCAATGTTTTCCTTCCAATTTTCAAAGCCTTGTACGGCCAGCTGGGAAATAAATGAGTCTGAATAAACTAATTTTGTTTGGGTCAGCATTTTTTTCATCACTGAGGAAGGAGTAAGCCTTTATTAATAAGAAACTGAATCTAAAGGATCGTTACCTTAAAAATTATGCAAACATTTTTAAGTATCTTTTTGGACTGGAGTTATTAGTTCTGTGTTTTGGATTATATATGTCTTATTGGCACATTTTGCAGATCTCCCAGTGTTATACTGAAATGGACGCACATTCACAGCTCCCATGTAAGTTATTACTGTACACTCCTCGTAATTCATTCATACTAGCTGTGTTCGCATATCACACAGACGTTATTATCTGTAAATGGGGAATTGGAATGCAGTAGCACGAAAAGAGAGTAGCATGCAACTGTTTATCAGCATAGGCCTCCTGTAGACGCGTATATGTACCACCTTGTATTGTAACCGCACTTTTACTATGCACCCCAGTTATATGCATTGTTCTACAATGTTGACCCGTATATGTTTGTATGACACCTCAGACGACCCTGGATTGTTAAAAAAAAATAAGAAAAACAATAAAGATATTTAAACAAAAATAAAAAGTATCTTTTTGGACTGGTGGTGTTGGGCAATGTTCCATTGTGTGTAATTGAAAACTGCACATGGAGTACCAGCTCTGTGTGAATAATAGTGTGAATAGTGATGGTAACAAAACATTAATTAGCAGAATTTAAATACAAATATTCAATTTTGAATCATGTTTAAGATTCTAGTTCAGAAAGCATACTTTTGACAGTGGTCACATCCTAGTCATCAGAAATACTACCAGGAGTGATGATATCATCCATAGATACTTTACATACATAAGGAATCTGTAATGTTTCTTTTTATTTTTTTTATTTTTATTGAGCAGAGCATTAGGTACAAGAAATACATAATATACTTAAAATCATTATTAGAACCAGTTTAAACAAAGAAAAACAAAAACAACAGCTTCTTAATACATAACAAGAAAAAGCTATAGCTGTAGCAGCTAATCATATACTTATTCATGAAACAACAATATACAAATTTGTTTTAAGAAAGGCAGCACTGAAAAAAGTTACTAGTGCATCTAAAGTGCAAATACTATTAAAGTGCTAGTGCCCTATTATCTCCTAAAATCATCACAACTACTACTGCAATTAATAAAATCTCTAGCCGATAATACCAAATACATCATTCTATAAAGTGCAACAACTAGAAAAGTGCTAGTGCTTCTAAAGTGCCATATAGTAGAAAAAAATGTGCTAGTGCCTTCTTATGAAAGCTGCTACATCAATTTTAAAAACATAAGTGTTAAAATTCCTCTTTTGACTTTTCTAGATCACTAAAAAACTTCCAGTTTTTTTTTAATTTCCTAATGGCCCCCAATCGTCTAGCATAGGCTTCTTCGGATTTTCGAGTCCTGTTCATTTTATTGAACCATTTCAAATGGGAGGGAGCTTCAGTAGATTTCCAATTCTGCAGAATTAAAGAACGAGCTACCGTACAAGAAATAAATACAAAGGCTTTTCCATCTTCGGGTAGCATCGTTCCATCCCTACAAAGTCCAAACAAAGCGGCTTCGGCCTCAAGCAAAACCCTCTTCCTGATTGCCTTCTCAATATCAGAAAAAACTACCTCCCAAAAGGGCCTAAGCCGTGGACATGCATAAAAAGTATGGTGCCATTCACCGACCCCATCCATCTGGCAACGAAAGCACTTGTTTTCCACTCCAGGGAATCTTTTTTTTAGGGCGGCCGGAGTTAAATAAGAAAGCCATCGTGATAAGAAGGCCATCCTTTTCAAATTCGCGGCACGTAGTGATTTACTCCCTAAATAACAGATGGCCTCCCATTCCTTCAAATCCAGCCTACATTCTGTCTCCCGAGCTATTTTACCCAAATGGTTATCTATCATGGGAGCTAGGCCCTGTGATTGTAACAGCCTATGTGTAGGAAGGTGGAATCTGACTATATGGTTGGCCCCAACTTTTTGCCTGGTATTTGGATGGTTTTTGACTAGTCTGGCTGGGATCCTGCTATCCAGGACCCCAGCCTATCTGCTTCCTCCATAAAACTGATGTGAGTACCCTAGGTACAACCCAATTGGATACTGAGGATACCCTGTCAGCCCTTGTAGATGGTACCCTAGGTACCCAGGGCATGGGCCCCTCAGAGGCCTACCAGGGCTGCAGCACTTATTGTGCCACCCTGGGACAGCCATATCAAATGACACCACCAGACCACTACTGTAGTCTGGGTAAGGTGGTGCTGGCACCCCCTTACAGGGCTACAGGTACCCTGTATCCCACCTATTTACAACACATGTATTCTCATTGGTCACACCTCAAGCAGGCCTTGCTCATCCTACAAGGCAGGGTGCTGAGATATGTGTGAGGGGGGACCCCTACCTGAGTAGGGCCCCTCTGCAACCTTCGTAAAATCATTGCTGGGTTGTTTGTAGTGTAGCCATACCATATACTCTTAACCGCATTATAAGTGTATGGTGATAGCGTGATATCGTGAGAATGGCTACACAGAACCATATCGTGTTTGGTGTCAAACATGTAGGAATCATACCCCCAGTCCAGTCATGGGCATGAGGGCATGATTCCCCCCTGCTAGAGGGGCGATATGGGAAAAGCGGCAGAATTTAGACACCAATTTAAAAGTGCACACGTATCACAAAATGGATGCTACTCGCCACCCACACGACTCTGGCTGCCTGTTGCTGGGGAAAATCCCAGCCTCGGCAGCTGGACAATAGGGATCCTGTTGCAGGGAGGTGCCAGCACCTTCCCAGACAGGCTATGTGGATTGGAATTGGGTGGGTGCACCATAGGATACCTTTCAGAGTTGCACGTAGGCTGCTACAGCGCCTACATTCTGCAAACACCGCCTGGAACCGGTTCAGGGGCATCCTGCCCCTCACCCAGGCGGGAAACACACAAAGGGGAGAGGGTGTAGCCACCCTTTCCCGCCTCAACTACCATTGGTGGACACTGATCTGGACACTCCCCTAATCTTGTGGATAAAGGTGAATAATGTGTACCCGGAGAATCAGATTAATCTTGGACTTCACAGACTTGACCCTCGACGAGCTGCTGCCCAGCTGACTGAAGAAATCTCCTTTGGGGTAAAGGATTTACCCCCCTGCTTGGCAAGCACCTGAAACACTGCAAGTGACCCGGTTGGAACTTCGCTGCTCCTTCGGACATCGACGACTCCTCTCAACCTTGAGGTGGGTTTCCTAGCATCCCAGAGGCCAGTGAGCGTGCCCAGCAAGTCTGAGCCCCGTGGACCGCGTGGGTGCCGAGATCCCCGATACCCCAGGACACCGGCCACCTCTTGCGTAGCACACAACCCTGACCAGTGGGGAAGTTGTGCTTTGGCCCAATATTGAGCCAACCTCTCAGCAGCAACTGTGCCAAAGATCAGCGCCCTAGCTCACTCCGGTGGCCCGTGGGCACCCTTTTACGCACTCCAAATTGCTGCCTTCTGCGGTCCCTTGTCTCTCGACTTGTGGGCCCTGGCGGAGAACAATCCTTGTAGTTCCATAAGGAGGTTGTTTCAAGTTGTTTGCTTAACCTTGGTACCGTTGATACTACATCACATGTGCCCCTGAGGAAGGGTTTTCCAACCCGAAATGCTCTGGGTTATATTTGAAGGTTTGAGTTAATAGGATCGCATTAGATGTTTTCTGTCAGCGACGCTCAACATTGAGTTTTGCATTCATCATTTGATATGATTTATGTATTGTATTTTGTGTTCAATTGAATTGCAAATGATATGGAGAATGTAATACAACCTTTTTGAAACAAGTTGGTGTATAGGCTTTATTATAGCAATGGGAATTGTATGAAAATTGATATAATATTCAAAACCTTAGGGACACCAGCTGTGCACTGTGCAGGTTCGGATTTTTCTGAGACCTCTATCATCATAGAACTTAGGAGCAACCAGGACCTTGTTATTAAACCAGCGGACAAGGGGGAGCCATTGTTGTTCAGAGCAGGATTGCCTATGAAACAGAATGCCTGAGGCTCCTAGCTGACAGGAGGAACTACACCATACTGAGAGGGGACCCCACCGAGGACATCAGAAGGGTTATTGTATCCTTGGTGGAAGAAGCAGTGCACAACGAGTAGATCACTGAGAAAGAGGATAGTTTCCTATGCCAACCTGATCCAGTTACACCATATTTCTATACCCTCCCTAAGGTGCACAAACCCACTAGACCTCCCCCGGGAACACCTATAGTATCGGGCATTAGATCACTGCTGGAGCCACTGTTGCAATTTTGTGACTTCTTTTTTAAACCAGTGGTACAAACAAGACCGGCGTACCTGAAGGACACCACTGATGTGCTGCTCCTGCTTAAGGATTTGGATTTTGACCCTGAAAAAGAGTTCCTGGTGGGACTGGACGTAAAGTCCCCGTATACCAATATACCGCAGAGGGAGACCCTGCGCGTGGTTGAGGAAATCTTGTACACATTGGATTGGAATTTCTGCACCCCAAGATCGTTCATTCTACACTTGGCGGAAATCGCACTCATAAAGAACTATTTTGAGTTCCAGGGAAACTACTACCTCGCCAGCGTCCGGCAAGCTAGGATTTGCCACAAGGTTGAGGCAGGCCTGGACAAGGCAGACACGGAAAGTGGGCAGCTCAGTCTAGGAAACCATCCAGGGACATTTATAGTGGGAACAGTACAGAAGGAAAAGAAGCAACAAAGTGTAGCAGGCCCCTTCACCATCTCCAAACCCTCCCCTCTGAGAATTTAAATGTCTCGCTTTTGCTGCCAAAAAGACAATCAGTAACTACCACAAAGTGGCACTCTGTGAACCTCATTTTGGCCATAGGGATTGATTCAGAGACACAGATTTCAGAGGACAGTAATCTGGAATTGCTGTACAACAGGGGAAGAAAGACCTTACAAAAGCAGGCCAGACCCTTGTTTCAAAATCGGCACAGCCCCGGCCCTTCCAGCCTCCTGGCCCAGGGGATTGCACATGGTGCCCGGGTGCATGATTGCTCCGAGTCAGTTGTTACTCATGTAACAGTAACATACCAACCACCACCACGATCAAGAAAAAGCAGCAATACTTACTGGGTCATGTCACGTAATGATATGGTTACTGCCTTTATTAGAAGAGGCCTGCTGCTGCACACAGCACACAACTGCACGACACGCTGCTTCAAATAATAGTGCCGGTCGGATGGGACTGCTGATGCCTATGCATAATGCGTGTGTCCCTTATGATGGTAAAGGTGGGCCGGCGGCATGGAGTTTTAAAAAGGTTATGGCACACACGCTGTCGTGGCCCCACAGGACTAAATCCAGCCCAATCAGTGGTCCAGTCACTGGCAACACTGACTGAAGGGGCATGGATTTATTATCGGCTCTCAGCTTTTCACCGGGGACTCAGAGAGATGGAGACAGAGTGAGTGACTGTCAATCTAATGGTGAACACATATTATTCTGTGACACAGACACACATGCAGTCGTGGTTGATGTGAGTTGGCACTCAGGTCTCTAGACCCGGTAGACTAGCCCTGATAAATAAGTGCAGGTGCTAAGCCCGGGAAACCACCAACACAAATGAAGCACTAGGGAGCGCCCACAGCAATACCCATGACATGCCCCTTTGACGCAGAATACTGGTTAAAAGAGGGCCATATTTACAAGGCCATGTAAAGCCACGCAAAGTGGCTTTGCATGGGCTTGTATATTTTGGCCAGCAAATAGCGCCACCAAAGTGTAAGACAAATATGCTCTGGTGGCGCTAGGGGTTTGTGAATATGCCCCTCTGTGTCTCTTGAGTGGCTTGCACACATATCTGTGCCATGTGTCTTCCCCTAACCAATGTGGCTCTTTCTACACCAGTAGTATGCCCCTGGTTCTGCCCAGCCAGCTGGCTCTTGTGGTCAGGGCCTGCCACAGCAAACAAATGATGGACAGAATGCTGACAATGCAAACATTCTCCCCCAGTCAAAAGATCTGGGTTAAATCCATCGTTCTTTTGCCCACTACGCCACCCCAGTTTGGACCCAGCCATATGCAAATCGGTCTTGACCCTGTGCCCCATGGGAACAGTCCAGACCGAACTTCCAGGCCAGGTCCTCCCTGGACTGGAACCAAGCATCCTGGGACCGGTTTCAGGGTATGTCACCCTTCTTCAGCCAGGCTACATTGAATCCAGTGGTGCAGTGAGCAAGGGACCCACGTCTGGGCAGACCCATCTTGCTTAGGGCAAAAAGTGTTACAGCAAACAAATGATGGACGGAATGCTGACAATGCAAACATTCTCCCCCAGTCAATAGATCTGGGTTAAATCCATTGTTCTTTTGCCCACTACGCCACCCCAATTTGGACACAGCCATATGGAAATCAGTCTTGACCCTGTGCCCCATGGGACCAGTCCAGACCGAATTCAGCCAGGCTAGCTTGAAGCCAGTGGCGCAGTGAGCAAGGGACCCACGAGTGGGACGGGTATGCTCAGACGTGAGTCCCGTGCTCTCCATGCCACTGGAATCAAGCTATCCTGGCTGAAGAGGGGTGAAACCCCGAAACCGGTCCTAGGATGCTTGTTTCCAGTCCAGGGAGGACCTGGCCTGGCAGTTCGGGCTGGACTGTTCCCATTGGGCACAGGGTCAAGACTGATTTGCACATGTCTGGGTCCAAACTGGAATGGCATGGTGAGCAAAAAAACGATGAATTTAGGCCCAGATCTCTGTACTGGGGTGAATGTATGACATTGTTCTGCATTCTGTCCATCAATAGTTCTTTTTGCATTGGTCAGGGCCTGCCACTACAGGCTCCATCACAATGATGTGAAAGCTCTGAATGTACCTGCTGCGGCCCTGCCTTTATCTAATCTGCATTGGACAGCACCTTGCCCTTTTTCTTCTCCACTCTGACCCTTTCCCACATATGCACATTCTATCTGTAATCCAAGGCCATGTTTGCTAACATGGCTCAGTAGGACCCGGTGCTACTTTAATTGGGTGTTATGGTAGAATGAGTAATACCTGAATTTGTGCTCTTTCTTGCTCTATTTGTTTTTTTTTTGTGCCTTGTCTCTACCTCCCACATTAAAAGGTCACTAAGGGCCAGATTACGAGTCAGAGGCTTTCCAACTTACATTGTTGGTTTCAAATCCAAAATCCTTATTACGATGAAGACTGTCGGATTTGAAACCGCCTGGTATGACCGACTGGCTTCCGACAAGCTCAAGGAGCCCGTCGGCCAGTCGGAGGCTGCTCATAATTCCCTATGTACAGCATTTACACCATGGGGATTATGATGTTGGTTTCCGACAGGCTTTTCATGCTGGGCTTTCCGACATGAAAAGCCTGTCAGAAAGCGACTTTGGGGGCCCAAGCAGGGCCCCCTTGCCGCAGCAGCCTCTGGTTGGATGCCTGCGGGGCACCTATGGGTGTAAGGTGCCTGCCACGTGGTGCAGGGATTAAGAAAAACACCCATTTCTCTATGGGAGCTTGTGCTACGGCCGGTTTATGGCTGCACAAGCTCCAATAGAGAAATGGGCGTGTGCAACCGCACCATGTGCGATCGCATCCTAATAATGCGGTCAGGACCGGAGGTCAGTCAGTCCTGATTCCGCAACGGTGTTGAAATCGTAATGTGGGCCTAAGTCGTGAAAGCAGAATTACTAAAGAGAGGTGCCCATGTTTGGAAAAAAAAGAAAGTGTTGAAGCCAGGCAAAATTACTCAACAGGTGCAGAAGGGGCTATCCTCCTCTCTTAAAGGGGATAAACCCTGAAGTTCTGCTTTTAACAGTGTTCCTTAGTCTTACCCAAGCACATACAAATATATGTATGAGGGTCTGTCTATATACATATATTTATGGAAGGACAGTGGAAATAAATATGGTCCAATAACTAGTTTTTTAGAGCAACTGAACTAATAAACCCACAGTCACACACTTATTACTACAGCGCAGAGGTCAGATTTGGGTTTCATCAGGGCTTTAAGTAGGCCGAGTCCCTCCGTGTCTCAGACCCGTTATTATTTTAGTACAGGCATTGAAAAAGGTCCCTCACGGGGGCGCGAGTTATAGTTACCTTCAGGCACGGGTTATAATTACTTGAAAAATTTAAACTATAACTGCTGAACTTCTATGGTTTTGTGCAAATTAAATTCAGAACCTAACTAAAACATCCCTGTAACCTTTGTTTTTTTTTAAGTGAGCGGTCATAACCATCTGCGACCGCCCGCATTGAGAAATATATATATATATATATTCACTGAAAAAACCATAGGTTTCACACACGTTATAGTTAGGAAATAGCATTTAAAAAACCTTGCTAATTCACTGAAAAAACCATAGGTTTCACACATGTTATAGTTAGCTGGACATTTTACTGATAAAAAACCAATGAAATTCCCCCGTTATAGTTACTGTAGGCAACTATAACTCACGCGACCGCAATCCTCTGCTGATGCTAATACTGTATTTAGACACTTATTTGCCCATATCTTCTTCCATTAAATTTTAGCTATACATATATTACAAATATTTTTTTTTCATAAAGACACATATGTCATCAGCAGAGGATTACGGTCGCGTGAGTTATAGTTGCCTACAGTAACTATAACGGGGGAATTTCATTGGTTTTTTATCAGTAAAATGTCCAGCTAACTATAACATGTGTGAAACCTATGGTTTTTTCAGTGAATTAGCAAGGTTTTTTAAATGCTATTTCCTAACTATAACGTGTGTGAAACCTATGGTTTTTTCAGTGAATTTGTACGGTTTTTTAAATGCTAAGTTACTTTACGCCATTTGTGGCGTGCGCGCCCACTTAACGCAGTTCGTTCCGTGCACGGTGTTTATCAACTTTAATAAGCCCTGTACATTTGGTGGCCTTCGGCCACCAAAAGCACAGGGGGTGAGGTCAATGTGGATAGTGTTTTTTTTATTTCGATTTTATAATTTCATGTTGCCAAAATTACGTTTTTTTTCTCTATTAATAAGCCCTGCACATTTGGTGGCCTGCGGCCACCAAAAGCACAGGGGGTGGGGTAAGTGTGGATAGTGTTTTTTTTATTTTTATTTTTTTACCGTAAGCGTACGGTAAGCTTACGGTAAGCGTACGGTAAGCGTACGGTAAGCGTACCCCGCGAAATTGCCGAAAAAAAAATAAAACCGTTTTTGCTCTTGGGGGATGTTTGGGGACTCCCTCAACATGACTATGTGGGAGGGAGTTGTCAAAACAGCCCCGTAACATGTTTTTGGCCATCATGTTTGATAAACAACACTCAGTGCGAGAGACAAAATGGCGGACGCCGCTTCCTGGTTTCGGCCGATTCGAATGTTTACTAAGATCTAAGAGCCAATCAGAATCGCGCTCGCGCACGCCACCGTAAGCTTACGGTAAGCGTACGGTAAGCGTACGGTAAGCGTACCGTAAGCGGGCTCAGATATATATATTGATTTAAAGGCTATTTTCTCAGAATCTACTGAACAGATTTACACCAAACCTACAAAAGGCACTTCCTTGACCTAGGGACTACCTCTCTGCCAAATTTCTAGTAATTCTGTTCAGCCGTTCGGGCTGTAGCTCGTTCTAAAGGTCCTATGGAAAAATGCATGGGAAAAACGCGTTTTGGGACCCCCCTTTTATCTCAGCCCCCGCTTGACGAATCCCCCCGAGACTTTCAGGGTAGGAGCGGAGCGTAGCGCCCCACCTATTTTGAGAAATTTGCGAGGATTCGTCGACCGGCGCCAAAGTTATTCAAAATAGAATGTTGAGGTTTTCCTATGGAAACGTGGTCCTAACTATAACTACCTACTGGCGACCGCCAGTAGGTAATATATATATATATATATATATATATATATATATATATATATATATATATATATATATATATATATATATATATATAATCTACTGGCGGTCGCCAGTAGATAGTTATAGTTAGGACCGAGTTTCCATAGGAAATCTGAAAATTCTATTCAGGATTAACTTTGGCGCCGGTTGACGAATCCTCACGCAATTTTCAAAACTAATGGGGCGCTCCGTTCAGCTCCTACCCTGAAAGTCTCAGGGTGATTCGTCAAGCGGGGGTCGAGAAAAAAGGGGGGTCCCAAAACGTGTTTTCCCCATGCATTTTTCCATAGGAACTTTAGTCGAAGGTACAGCCCGAACGGCTGAATAGAATGACTTGAAATTTGGCAGAGAGGTAGTCCTCAGGTCAGGGAAGTGCCTTTTGCAGGTCTGGTGTCAATCTGTTCAGTAGTTCCTGAGAAAATAGCATTTAAAAGCATATAAATATCTATAAGCGCGCACCGTGCGCGCACACTAACGTGCGCGAGCGTAATTCTGATTGGTGGTTACATGTTAGTCAACGTTTGAATCGGTCGAAACCAGGAAGTGTCGGCCGCCATTTTGTTTGTTTTCAGTGCGAGAGTGAAAAAGGAAGGTGGCGAACGTGAAAAGGGGGCAGGGTAGAGAGTTCCTGACCCCCTAGCCTTTTTCAGGGGGTCCCTGAAGGACCCCGAAGGCAGAATTTATTTATTTATTTATTTATTTTTTAAATTGCGGGGGTGCGCACACCGTGCGCGCACGGTGAAAAACCAAAACAAAAAAAACAAAAAAAAATTTTAATACGTAGTTTATTGTAAAATAAATATATACAAAAAATAATAATACATAAATAAATTAGCATTTAAAAAACCGTACAAATTCACTGAAAAAACCATAGGTTTCACACACGTTATAGTTAGGAATTAGCATTTAAAAAACCTTGCAAATTCACTTAAAAAACCATAGGTTTCACACATGTTATAGTTAGGTGGATATTTCACTCGTAAAAAACCAATGAAATTCCCCCGTTATAGTTAGTTCAGATAACTATAACTCGCGCGACTGCCACTCTATCACAAGGATGATGTCATCAGTGATGTCATGAGTGATGCCACTGACCATGTCATGAGTGATGTAATATGTGAGGTCATGAGCAGTGGATTGCGGGCGCGCGAGTTATGGTTATCTGAACTAACTATAACTGGGGAATTTCATTGTTTTTTTACGAGTGAAATATCCACCTAACTATAACATGTGGAGTGAATATATATATATATATATATATATATATATATATATATATATATATATATCTTACTGCCAGTCACCAGTAGGTAGTTATAGTTAGGACCTACTTTCCATAGGAAAAGTGTCTTTTGACCTGCCTATATCTTTGGCGCCGTGTGATGAATCTTCCCGAACTTTTTACAGAAAAGTGTCAAGGTAAGTTCTGTTGTGCATGGGAAGTTTAGTGGTGACCTGTTAAGTGGGTGATGAGAAAACGGGGGTTCAAAAAAAGTGAGTTTTCCCATTTTAATTCTCCTAGGAATGTGTTGTCGAACCTACAGCCTGAACAGCTGGACGGAATTACACCAAATTTGCCAGAAAGGTAAATGTTGTTACACAGATTGTGCTTTGTGTTATTTGGTGCAAATCTGCTCAGTAGTTTTCGAGACATTTAAGTTGAAAATTATAGTGACATCTTTGGCCGCGAAGCCTTCGCGAAAAAAGAAAAACTAGTGCAGTGAAATGCACAGCTCTGATTGGCTGCCAATACTTCAACCAGGAAGTGTTTGCAGCCAACTTAGGCCTCAGCTTCACTGAGTGCAAAGAAAAAAAGTGAAAATAAAGAAAAGGGGGCACTGTAGGGATACCACGGCATAAAAGCAGTTTAAAAAAAAAAACAATTGCCCGCGAAATTGCGATATTTGCGAATTCCTTGCCCAAAAAAGTGCTCTTAAATAACCCCCGGGTGGGCCAGGTTCCGGGGGCATATCATAAATATAGGAGGGGCGCACGCCCCCCCCCGGGCTTATCAAAGCCCATGGGACCACAACCTACCCAGGTCTCTTTTTGTTATGTATGCGGCCCACCCGCAGCTCCGGGGACCGCCTCCGCCCGGGGCTAATTACAAAAGAATGGGGGGTGCCTCGCGGACCACTACCACCACAGGGCTTTTTATATTTGGCCTGAGGGGGGGCCACATGGACCCCCCCCTCCGAGGAAACCACCTCCCCGCAGCCAAACTCTAAAATGGGAGGGGAGCCATGTGGCCCCTTCTCCCGGGCTGATCTTGGCCCCGGGGACGCCACCTTCCCGGGGCAGGCCCTAAAAAAGAAAGGAGGGGGGCCACTGAGCCATACATGCCCTGGGGATCGCTACCCCCCAGGGCCGTCTCCAGCAATGTCCCGGGATGCCCACCCCCGGGGCATTGCAGTTTGCTATGGCTTGGCGGGAGCACAGCTCTGCCCGCTGTCAACCAAGCAGGGAAACAGACACATTGCTTTGAGTTCCAGGCAGCTCACTTGGTCTCAAAGCAATACCAGCTCCCGCAGGAGGCAGGGAGCCGACAAGGTTCGCGGGGACCTTTAGGCTCTCCCCCCCCACGTTCCCCAATGTTGAATATGTGGGTGCGCTGGGTGGGACCAGGGCTTTTTCTTTATTCTAAAAAGGGACAGGCCCTGGGGGATGGAGTCCCCGGGGCTGAAAATGGCACAGGAGGGGCCCCTCCCTTTTAAAGAAAAATAAATACAAAGGGTCAGGCCGCGAGGTGTTGGGGTTCCCAGGGTTGAAAATGGCCTGGGAGGGGGCCATGCAGCACCCCCTCCCTTTCAATTATATATATATATATATATATATATATATATATATATATATATATATATATATATATATATATATATATATATATAAAAAAAAGACCAGGCACCAGGGGATGGGGTCTTCAGGGTCAAAATTGGGCTGGGTGGGGTGTCCCGCGGACCGCCTCCCTTTTTTTAGTGAAGAAAATGTTCAAAATGGTCAGGCCCCTGGGGATAGGGTCCCCAGGGCCCAAAATGGTCCAGGGAACAGGGGGTACGTGGTCCCCCTTCCTAAAAAATAGAAAAACATTTTTTTAAAGCTGGTAACTCGCCAGAGGCCTTGCCCCCTTTCTCCAGCACTCTGCAAACGCACCTCCTGGCACGCTGCTGGCTGAGGGATGAAGTTCCCTTGGCTGCTGAGGATCCTTAGAAGCCAACAAGGCCTCCTGTTACCACCAGTACGACCCACACAGTGGGATTGCTGAGAGGTGGTCGGAGGCCATGGCCCATTTCTCCACCACTCTGCAAACGTGCCTCTCTGCGCACTGCTGGTGGGGGGTGAGTTCCCATGGCCTCTTGAGGGCCTCAGGACTAAAGTGGACTTCCCCCAAGCGTAATGCGAAAGGACGTTAGAGTTAGGAATTAGCCTTTAAAAAACCTTAGAAATGTTCTTAAAAAAACAAAGGTTACTGGGACATTATAGTTAGGAAATTGAATTTAAAAAAACCTTAGAAATTCACTGAACACCAAAGGTTTCAGGGGTGTTATAGTTAGCTGGCCATTTCACTCATACAAAACCATAGAAATTCCTCCGTTATAGTTAGTTCTGCTAACTTTAACTCGCGCGCCCTCAATGCACTGCTGAGGATGTCACATATTGCATCATTCATGACATGGTCAGTGACATCACTGATGACATCACTGATGACTTCTCAAATGACATCACTGATGACATCACTGATGACATCATCCAGTGAATGTGGTTTAGTTTGAAATTTAAATATGTATTATATATATACCAATCTGTATTGAAGATTGAGTGGATATATAACTTTTCGGATGGAGGATTTAGTAGCTGTCTGTTTAAGTGAGTAATTAAAAGTGTCTCACTTAATATATGGATTAGTAACTAAACTATGTGAATGTGTGCATCACTGTCTCTGTTGTTTTATAACATGCTGCATCAGTTGGTCACTAACTACATGAGTGTGCATATTAGTTATTGATTAGTTGGGTGAGTATTTGTATGGGACACTGAGTTTGTGTGTGGCTGGATGGGGTGTGTGTAACTCTGCATAGATGTGTGAATGGTTGATTGACTAGGTGTATAGGTTTAAGAGTGCATGTGGAAACAGTTTTTTGGGTAACTGAGTGCATTTATTTGTGTGTTGGTGAGCGAATATATGTTTTTGTTGTACATCTTCAACAAAGTAAAAAAATAAAAGGCATTGTATGTGAGAGTTGGTGTATAGAAATAAGTATGTGTAAGAGTCAGTGATTGTGAGAGTAACTATATGAATGAGTGTATAATTGTAATGGTGATTTTTTTAACATTAACTATGAGTTACTATGTGTTTGAATAGATGTGGTGTTGTTGGATAATTGTGTAAGTGAGTAAATGTAAGTGTGATTAATTTTATTCATGAGTGAGTAGGATGACTGCATAACCGACTAAGATGACTGCTGATGTGTCAATGTCTATATATGTGTATAAGTACATTTGATAGTGTTCTATTAATTAGTGACTGCATGTATAAATGATTCTGTTGTTGAATGGGGAGTTGTGTGTGTCAGATTTTTTTAATGAGATAGAAGAGGATTTGAGAAGTCAAAATGTGCCCTAATTTTTCTTTCTGCAGCACAAATCATAATTTCTATGGCAAAATGAACCCCCTCATTTTGTTCCTTTGCAAATTAAATGTTTTAAGTGTTACCACTTTATTCCAATCAAGATGGCTTCAGGTGTGCCATACTTTTGTCATAATTAAGACTGTTAGCGCTCTAGTTGTTCTTTAGAACACTCTGGGACATTCTGTCATTGGGCTATACTTGGGCTACATCTGGGTGATATGTGTGCTACATTTGGGCTCTTTTGTCTCTGGTGGCCATCTTGGGAGACTTATTTGTTATGAAGTTTCCTAATTTCCTCTTTTACTGCAGTCTCCTCAGTAGGAAATACTTTCAGTTTTTTACTTTGATTCCATCAAGAAGGCATTCAGATGTGTCACACATTTGCCATAAATTCAGAATGTTAGCACTCTAGTTGCTCATTAGATCACTGTAGTAAAGCTACTACTCACCAGGGAAGTCTGCTGCTGGTATTGAAAGTGCATGTTTCAGTCCGCATGTCAGAATTTTTTAATGAAATAGAAGAGGATTTGAGAAGTCACTCAAAATGTGCCCTAATTTTTCTTTCTGCAGCACTAATCATACTTTCTATGGCAAAATGAACCCCCTCATTTTGTTCCTTTTTAAATAAAATGTTTTAAGAGTTACCACTTTATTCCAACCAAGATGGCTTCAGGTGTGACAGTCTCTGCCCTTGTTGGATGTACATGTTTTACTGAGAATGTCAGACTTCATTCTCACATGACTGAGAAAGATAATGTGAATTTACAGAAAATATGCTCTCAGTTTAGCTTATAGATCACCTTCCAAACCTCTGTGGGAAAAGCATGAGAAAATAGTTTTCTCTCAAACATGATTCATGATATCCCAGCAGAAGGCTTTTTTACATGGTAAAATCACCTTAGAACACACCACAATTCCTAAAATGAGTATGGTACCATCAACAAATGATTTATAATGTAACTAAAGTCTTAAAACCTTCTATTAACTGCAATGCTTTTTAATGAGTTGCTATCATGTATATTGGTCCCAAGATGGCTTCCAACACTTCTTAGATGAAGTGCTGACAGCCAATCAGATCTCACAATGAAATATGTGGTTAGGCTCTGCCCGGATATATCTGTGATTTTACTTTTGATTTTCTCAGCAACTACTGAACGGATTTACACCACGAGTGTGAACCAAGGGCTACCTCTTTTGTGTAATTCCGTTCAGCAGTTCGGTCTGCAGCTGTGATTAACGGTTCCTATGGAAAATTGCATGGGGAAAACACGTTTTGGGACCCCCTTTTTTTCTCGGCCCCCACTTGACGAATTACCCTGAGACTTTCAGGATAGGAGCGGACAGGAGCGGCCCACCAGTTTTGAAAATTTCGCGAAGATTCGTCAACCGGCGCCAAAGTTATTCCAAATAGAATGTTGCGGATTTCCTATGGATAATAGGTCCTAACTATAACTACCTACTGGCCAGTAGGTTATTTATTTATATATATATATATATATGCAACCAATATGCAACACACTTGGAGGAAATATATACAGAGCCATGCCAAATTTGGAGCAGATCAGATGGTTCACATGTTATAAGGGGGATCCCAACCTCTTTTTCACTCACCTTTAAATATGATATTCTTTAGAAGATATTTCTCTAACTGCAAATTCGAATCTGTTGAACAGTTAGGCACCAAGGGCCAGATGTACTCACCTTTTTTGTGGTCGCCAACACTCCAAATTGGAGTTTGTGACCATAAAAAACGATTTTCCTAAGTATCAATGTCCTTTGAAGACTCAGTAAAATGTTATCAACTTGAAAGATGGAATTGCGACTAGATGACCATTCAGTATTTGTGAATGGAGGCAACAGTTTCTTTCGACGTAGGAAGTGGTCTAGGGAACCATGCAAAATCTCCGAGAAACTTTTTAAAAAAGGAATCAATTTTTTTTTTAAGCAGCCCTGTTTCCTCTAAGGAAATCAAGCTTCTTTAAAACAAAATGATTTAAAAGCAATCAGACATGATGATCTGTTAGGCCTTGCATGCTACCATTCCTGTGATTAAAATCAATTGAGTTGTATGTGTAATGAGGATTAATTAGTTAGGTTAGTTTGCAACACACTCCAATTAAAAGATTTACTATCTGACCTATTAGTACATAAGACAATTCGTAAAATTCAGTACTGGGTGCAATAATTTTTTGTCGCATAAGTATACGGGGAAACAGACTGTACAATGGAAACGTTACAACGCATGCCATTACAACGCATGTTGTTACAACGCGAAAGGTTTGTTGCAGGGGATAGAAGGTGTTTGAGTTAATTCCAACACCTTCTCTACTGTTGCACACACTGGAGTTGCAATAGTAAATTATACTATTCCAACTTCCAGCGCACCCCTGACAGCAAGTTGGGGTAAAGGTATGCGTTGTAACAGCAGGCGTTGTAATGGCATGCGTTGTAACGTCATACAACCAAGGATACGTCTAACTTCCAATTTAATGGTATGGCTGCCTTTCAGTCATTTGGTGCCTTTGTTTGGTTTGTTGAAAAAACTCTCAGACACACGCTATTATGTAAGAATCCAGTGCACATTTTTTAACTATATGACCCAACTGGGCCTACAGAATGTGTTGGGCCTCAATGGACGTACACTACACGCAGTGAATGTGCAGGGGACATTCACAAGCGTTTTCCTCCCAACCGTCACAACCATTGGAAGAAAAACAATATAATAGAAAAATTGCTACTTAAAATACACCATGGTGGGGAGGCTCACTGCTGAATGATTTATAAGTGGGCATTTGAGACTACCCACTTATGAATATCTCTCCCTAGGAGAGATTAAAACCTTAAACGCCTTTCTATCCCTAACCCTCCCCTTCTGGCCTGGCAAGACCTAGGTGGGTCACAACTCCTCACCTCTGCCTGATCCAAGGGCTGGGAGTGGTTTAAATAAATCCCCCCACAACCTTTCCTAAACCCTGGGAAGGGAGCTGTAACTCATGCTCTCCTGTGTCGGCCAAAAGGGGATTGACTATGGCAGCTCCTTGCTGCCCCAGGGTGTGCCCCCTCATGCTCCTGCACTGCTGCAGTGTGAGAGGGGGCTACACTTTAAATCTACCCTCCCTTTGTCCAAGGGTGAGGGGGGAAATTCCCCTCCAGCTTGAGACACTACCTTAGTGCTGGGGGGCTTGATTTTACATTCCCCTCATCTTGGTCCCTCCCCCCAAAAAAGGAAAGTGTGAGTAGCAATTTGCACCCGCCCATGCACCCTACTGATATGGGAATCAGCTTTTTAAGTACAGGGTAAATATATTGAATTTGACAATGTAAGAGTCTGGGAGATACACAGGAGTTACTGGTGGGTAGGAATCACACAGAGTGACTGCAAGAGGGGCGCATGGTTGAATGTATGGTCTGCAGCGGATGGGAGTATACAAATATGTCAGTTGTCACATAGTGGAGCAGTGGAGGGCAAACAGAGGTGCTGAAGGGAGGAAAGGGCTGCAGAGGTAGAACATAGAGCTGGATTGAGCTTGTGGCACATAGAGGAACTGCAGGACAGGTGGGGGCCCATAAAAGAACTCCACGGTTGTGTATAGAACCAATGTAGGAGGCAGAGTGAGCACAAAGGGGTATCAATTGAGTGTTAAGGTAGCACACAGGGCCCCTAGTTAGGATGGGGTTACAAAAAATGCATACATGGGAGGACGGGAACACACATGAAGTGCAGAGTGGCAGGGGCACACATGGGCCACCATCATACATGCAGACATCCATCAGCATACACTCATCAACATATACAAACACAACAACCATCATGTACCTACACAACTAGCATTTACCAATGCTCCCCTGGATCTTAGTCACACCATCATGCAACCTTCTACAAACTTTTAAACATAATAAAAGGTTCTCTAAAACACATCTCATTTTGAGCTTTATAAAGTTATAACTCGAGTGGAGTTAAGGTTGACTTAGTATGGTGGGGCTATGAAATGAGGGAAGGTATGTTTTTAACAAAATTTCATTTGGAAAAAAAACAAGAAAACCCCTAAAAATATGAAAGTTGAAAGAGATGAAGGTTGATAAATATGTTTATAGTGGCTTAGCTATAAAGATGATAAAGTCAAGAAATTAGAAACTTTCAAGTCCTACCTTCAGAGAGTGTCCCAGTCCCATCATCCTAAGTTAACCTTAACTTCCACCCCAGCATAGCATACAATATCTGATAGTGACTTCTAGCCACAGATTCCTTACCTTGGACCGGGCTGCCTAAAAATGAGGCACATGACCTCGTAAAATGTCTTCAGCTGGGCAGGGGTCGCTTCGGTTTCGGGAAAATCCAGGAAATGTGGCGCGGACCGATGGTCAGGCCATTCGACTCATGGGGCCTGGAGTGTCGATGCTCCCTCATCTTGTTGGATGACTTCAATGGACACGGAGAAGTCGAAGAGTGTTTGGACTTCTACTTCATGTGCATGTGATGCTTATTCAACTTCCATGATGACTTTGAATGCGACGAAGAATCTCGGAAGGGACTCTGCGGACGGTCCCGAGACCTCCCACGTGAATGGGACCTCAAGGGTTGCGGAGTCAACTGACATTAGGCGGCGAGGATCGCTCCCTCATCACCTCCAGGTGCATGGTACGGCAGTCCTCACATGCCTTGAAATTGTATCCCAGCTACAAACACTACAAACAAACCAAGTGGGGGTCTGTCAACGACATTTGCCTATGACAGGCACCAAATGGTTTGAAACCAGCCATTTTCTTGGGTTACTTCCTCACACCAGGAGATGAAATCTCAAAAAAAGTTGACAAAAAGTCAAAAAAAAGGCCAGTCAATAAGTGACTGAGTTGCAGCTCAATCCATATCAGGGCTATTTGGCATGGAAAGGAAACAACTGACATCAGTGTGCCGAGGTGGCTCTTACATATGTACTGCGCACATCAATTCTGGCACAGATGATGCTGACGTGGACCCAAACCTCGCCACCTACCGGGTCGCAGGGGTACTGCTCAAAAATCTTACAGATCCAGTCTGATGCCTGGAGATATTCAACGGTAAGGAATCTGTGGCTAGATAGAGCCTCTATCAGATAAGGCATTACCATAGGTAAGTAACTTGATCATTTGCTGCATCACATCTGTTTAATCAAAAAATATCACAATACATTACAATATAAAGCCTTAGTACGTACAATATTTGCCACTCTACACTGTAATATATTACTTCACACATGAATATATTACTTCACACAATAAACCCACGCTCCTACATGTCTGCATGCATCTATTATATGATGATACAACGACACTCATTCAACCATCAATCTGACATCATACATGTTTGCAAAATCATCATTTTATGCGCACACAAACGCCAATGTGTGACCACATAATCCCATCATAGGCCAGATCTTATTGCGCAGTGGATATATGCATCAGTTGGAGGAAAATTGTAACATATATAAGATAGATAGATAGATAGACACATATATACCGTGATCAAGGCGGCTTCGCCGAAACGCGTTGGGTGCTTCTTGTTGGCTCGATGCATTGAAAATAAATTCTTTGGAGCATTTTGAAGTTGGTGTTATTTCACGAGAGGAGTGCACGTGTGCTTGATTGCACGGCGAGTGGCAATATATAGATATATGTATATATACACTAATAAACAAAGGTTACAGAGACGTTATTGTTAAGAAATTGATTTTTTTTTTACTTAGAAATTCACTAAAAAAACAACGGTTACAGGGAAGTTATAGTTAGGTTCAGATTTTACACACACAAAACCATAGAAACTCAGCAGTTATAGTTATTTAAAGTTATCTCACATATGTGTGTGACTGGCTGTGTGGGTATGTGAGTGTTTTTCTGGGTCTCTGAGTGGGTGTGTGAGTGGCTGTACAGGTGTGTGAGTGGTTGCATGGGTGTTTGAGTGGGTGTGTGAGTGCCAGTATGGGTCTGTGAGTGGTTGTGTAAGTGGTTTTCTGGGTCTCTGAGTGGGTGTGTGAGTGGCTGTATGGGTGTGTGAGTAGGTGTGTCAGTGGTGTTATGGGTCTCTGATTGGGTGTGTGAATGGCTGTATGGATGTGTGGGTGGTTGTGTTGGTGTGTGAGTGGGTGTATTTTTTTTTATTGGGATCTGGATCCATCACAGATTTGCAAGGGGGCCGCGCTGAGCCCCGCTGTGGATCCACGGATTCTTGTGCACCCCAAAAAAACAGTTTTGGACAATTTCTTGCCCATGAGGGGTCCCTCACAGGCCCCTCCATCAGTCCAATGGAGTCAGGAAGAAGAAGAAGAACATTTTATTTGCATAATTGATTAAAATTATTACAAATTTGGCATAGTAAAATAACAGTACAAGGTTAAAAATGTATTTAAAAGAAGTTAAGAAGTCCCAGGTGGCCCGCTGGCTGTTTGGCTCTCCTGTTCTATTAATTCTAGTCTTTTTTTTGCTTCTTCCAGAAATTTGACTCCGCGGCATGCCAAGATTATGGAGGAGCCTCTGAGCCAGCATGTAACTGCGTGTCTGCAAGAGCGAATGTTTAGCTCGTTGAAGATGGGTTTCAGTAAGAATTGTCTCTGGTTTAGCAGGGCCGGGCATGTACAGAAAAGGTGGACCAACGTTTCTTTATTATACCCACAAAGGCGGCATAGTTTCGTCTGGTGAGGCGATTTCCAAGACGGTAGTAAGTCTTTTGAGACATACATCCCCATCCGATAGGCTATAAATGCCTTTTTGAGATGACCATTAAAATGGGATGCTAAATATGGCAGTGGAATTGGAGTTGGAAAAGAGTTCATGATAGTCCAGCCATGCCGACGTTTTGCCAATGTCTCTTTATCCTCCATAAAGGATTTCCTTTTTGCTGCCGCGTTGGCTAGTTTATTTAGTGTTGCCTTGTCTGTCCCTGATTTCCAGACTGTTTCCAGCTCCAACTTTTCCACACATAGTTTCAGGTATTGACCCCAGATGTTCGGCTTTTCAATTTCCCCACTTTTTTTTATTTCCTCCCAGCTTAGCCAGTCCAATGTTTCTAAATGTGCAGATCGAAGTTTATGACAGAGTTTCACGAAGCCACTCATGCTTCGGTACTTCTGATTTTGCTGACCAAATTCAAGCCTGACTTGTGAGGCTGAAGCAGATTTAGGCAGGTTGAAGACCGCTTTATAAATTTTGATCTGCAAGTTGTTTAAGAGATCGGCCTCCTTTCCACACCATGTAACCAAGCCATAAGATAGAGTGGGCATTATCTGTGCTGCCATTACTTTTAATTGGTGGTTATAGTTAGGACAGTCCATTTTTACTTTTAGGGAACGGTGGGCAAAAATCAAGGATTGTGCCTTTGCTTGTAATACTATTTTGTGGTCCTTGTAATTTGCTCCTTTTGTTATTGTTATTCCCAAGTACTTGTAATTCTCTTGTTCTTTCACTGTTATCCCTTGAGCCGTCCATTTGTATTTTAATTTTTTCGGGTCGACTAGACGGACCACTTTAGTTTTTTCTTTGTTTAGGTCCAAGCTTTCCCTTTCTAAGTACAATGTTAGTTTGTTAATGGATCTTTGTAAGCCGATTGGGGTTTTACTCAACAAAACAATGTCATCAGCATATTGTAAATAGTATATTGGATTGTTTACCAAGTGTGGAGGGTGACTGTCGGCTGATTCGATCGCGGTTGTAAGGTCAGAGAGAAAAAGATTAAAGAGGGTGGGAGCATAAAACACAGCCTTGTTTTAGTCCTTGGTGTGTTGGGATACTCCTTGTGGTACTACCTCCATTTCCCAATTTCACCTTTGTCCAAGTGTTGTCATGTAAAGCTTTGATGGCTGTTAAGAGCTGGTATGGCAGCCCCCAACTCTTCAACTTTCTCCATAGGCTCTCTCTGTTTACTCGATCGAAGGCGGACTTGATATCTATAAAGCAGGCATACAGGCGAGTGCCCTTTTCTACAGCTTGGTCTATTAGGATAGCCAGACAAGTTAGGTTAGTTATTGTTCCCATTCCTTGCCTAAATCCTGTTTGGAATTTTGGCATAATCTTTGTTTCTGAGATCCAAGCTTGTAGTTCGAGTAGGATACAAGAGGCATATAGTTTGGTCTCTACATCTAGTAGGGATATCAATCTGTAGTTTGAGGGGTTACGATGGTCACCGTGCTTAAATATGGGGTGAATGATGCTACCTTTCCAGGAGTCAGGTAACTCTGTTTGTTTGTATATTTGATTGAACAGGGGTGTTAAGGTCTCCGACCACAGGTCTGGGTCGTGTTTAAAAATTGCATTTGGCAGCCCGTTTGGTCCTGCTGCCCCCTCTGTCTTTAATCTTGAAATTATCTTCCTCAGATCGTTTTTGGTGATTAGGTCATCTAATTCTATGGACCCATTCACCGGTTTTTCATGCTCGAGTTCCCAGTTTTTATTTTTGTTCTCTCCTTTTGGTTCCTCCGTGTGGTCCTTCACTGCCCCTGAGCCATTGTTGTGACCTGCCTCCGTGTTACTATATAGAGTTTGCACATGTCTGATCCAGGTAACTGCACCAACCCCTGCTTCCTGTTGAAGTTTAACCCCTTGATTGAGTTCATTAATGATGCCCCAAAAGTCCCGGCTGTTAGGATTTTTACCTGAAATTAACAACTTTTTCCAGATGGTTTCTTTGTATGTGTGCTTTGCGGCGCTCAGTGCCTTCCTATAAGTACTCCTGGCTCTCCTCAATTTAGATTTATTTACCGCAGATCCCAATGCTTTTTGATTTGCAAGGTCCCGGACCTCCTTGGCCACCTTTCTTTTTTTAGCTCTAAGATCCAGGTTGAACCAAGGCTCCTTTTTGTTGTTAAACTTCCTGTGGTTCCCTGATCTTGCTGGGAACATTTGCTGCAGGACCTGGATCATTTGTTCCCAGTTGGGTACTCGGTCCTCCTCCTTTTGGGTTCCAAAGTTAGCCATCTGTACTTTCACTGAGTCCGTGATTTTGCCCAAACCCTCTCCTCGCCATTTTAATTTTTTCAGGTTAAACCTTGATGCGTGTTGCAGTAGAGAGGTCATTATTGGCGCCATGCTTGGTGCAATACTCAGACTTATTATTTGAGGAAGATGGTCACTTTCCGCTCGAAGTTCTATGCCAAAAGCTTCGATACTGGGGATTAGCTCATCGCTTATTATAGAATAGTCGATTATTGAGTGTACCCTGCCACATAAATATGTGGCGGCAGCCGGCCTATTCTCCTTAAAGTTCCCATTTAGTATTGACAGTCCATAATCTTTTAGGCTGGATGCTAACTTTTTTCCTCCACTATTTACTTTTATCTTCACCTTCGCCTTATTTTGATCGATGAGGACATTGTTGAAGTCCCCGGAAATGACCAGTGGATATTGTAAAGAAGTCCTTTGCATCAACTTGATAAGTGATAGCAAAGTCACATGTTTCTCTTATTGTGATTGTCTGCCAGGGTGGATGTAGACATTGAGTATTAACAATTTCCACGGTTCCATCCCCGGTGGCTGATTTTCGGTGATTCTAATCACTTGGACCCACTTCAGGCCCACGTCTATCTCCTCAGATGTCCAGTTAAACTTGAGGGTTACGTATGTCGATAATCCACCGCGAGGGTGGCCATGCGTGGAAAGGCTTTCAGCGTAAATTTGATGTTCTTTGAAGCCTGGAATTGGAGTCGATCTTAATTTCCAGGACTCCTGGATCAAAATAATGTCTTCTCGTAGGAAGAAGGCTTGGGTTTCATGATCATGGACCATTTCACGAAAGCCATGCACGTTCCATGAGCAAATTAAAACTGTGGGCTTCTTTGTTACCTTCTGGGGGGGCATCAAGTTCCGCGAAATTTCGATAGAGTTTAAAACAGGGTTAGGTAGCTTTATTACTCAGAACGTTGGGTATCCAGGACCAATCCATTCTGTCTGTGTGGCGGCGACCGGTTGCTTGTGGCTTACAAATTGCACTTAGGGGCTCTGGCGTAGAGGCCCTTGCGCCGCGAAGACAAGCGGGATGTTGGCCTGTGCTCTCTTGCCCCTTTATTTGGTCCCGTATACTAAATTGTAATGGGTATGGGTACCTCAGACACTTGTGACGCATAGTAGATATTCCCCATGTTTCGAACTGAGATCTTGCGAGGTATATCCTATCTACCAGGTCCTTTGAGGCCCAGGTTGTGACTGTTTCTTCTATGTCCGCGTTGTTTGCGTTTTGCTGGAATTCGACAGAGTAGAGGTCCTGGGAAGTAATGCCTTTTAGTTCCGGTATTTCTTTGAACAGCGTTAACAGGTTGCCTCGGTTCAAAATGTCCTGCGTACCCCTTGTCAAATATTCAGGAATAAATGTTAATTTTAGCTCGTATGAATCTGGGTCTTTACTTTGCTCCTTGAATGTTGGGCCTATTTTGCAAGGAGCAAGGTTACAAGCTTGAATCCTGGCACTGACAGACTTGATCAGTTGTTGTTCCTGCTCGTTCTGTGCAGCCTCAGATTTGAGTACATTTTTCTGTGTAGGGGCTGTGTTCTTTATCTTCAATCGGGGCATACTTTGCTCCCTTTGTAATAGCGAGCATTTTCGTTCCTTTTCCGAGACAATAATTCGCAAGGGGGTTAATTCTGATTTATTTTCGACTACTGCTACTGGACCACGTTGTTCGTATGCGTTCCTTTCTGATATTTCAAATGGTTGTTGCTCGATAAAGTTATCTATAGCTGGGTTTAAGCCCTCTTTGTGGCTGTTTTTTGTGGCCAGACTGTTTATTGCCGAGGCTCGTGTCGACTCAAGCTCCTCACAGGCTCCGTACTTGCCCACCTGTATTCGCTTGGGTTCTTTACTTCCCAGCACTTGTATTAATAATTGCTGGTTTGATCTTATATCTGTTTTGCTGTTTTCACCCATGGGTGGATGTGGGCTTGGATTGTCTCCTGATCTGGGGCTTTCTTCCCTTCGTGTGTTTGATGGGTTTGGTTTGTCGATTGGGTCTACAAAAAAACCATCACCAGCTATTGACCCGTTCAAAAGATTAGATTTGTTTCCGTGGTGGGATTTATTATTAAATATGGGGAAGATTTTGTCAGGATCAACATTAAGTTGTTTCTTGTTCTTGGGCCTTGCCTTTCTCGCCCTTTTCCTTTCTCTTTGTTAATTTTTCCTCGATGGTAGATTGGTGGATGGACTGAGGTTCTTCGGTATCTGAGACTATTTTACCTAGACCACGTTCCTTTAATGATTGTTCTTGATCCGTTATTTGTTTACTTATTGTGGCCTTTCTCTTGGGTGTTTGTAATTTTTCCGGGGAAGGAATTAATTCTAACACCTGTCTGTTAACACGTGATAGTTTTACCTCCCACAGTATGTCCATCAGGATGGCCGGAAGACTTGCTAGCTTTTCGATTATACTTCCACATCCACAGTTTTGTTTTTGATTACTCCTACCTGTGTTGAGATCTGGTTTCCCCTGAGTTGTTAAGAGCAATGAGAGGGAGTCCAATTTTGCGTTTATACCCGAAATGTGCCCAGCCACTAGTGTAATGAGGTCAATCTGGACTTCCATTTTGTTGGATTGATAATTCAGCACCCTTATTGCTTGTTCTAGAATGCTTAACAAGGATTGAGTCCATGATGTTGATGTCTCGTCTTTTTCGATTTTGCTCAAATCCTTGAGTTCTAGGTCCGACGTGCTCCCCGATGAAATTGTGATTGGTACTGAGTTGCTGGGGGTAGCTGAATTGCCTGCGTGTTTATAAGGTCGTTTGTTCCTACTTTTTGTTGGTCTCTACTTGGGTCGGGGCCTCGAGGGGTTGAGACCAGCATACCCGGAATCTGATGCTGATCCCCAAAGCCATGTTCTACTCGTGAGACTCTCCCTTGTGTGTCGACGTACTTTGTAATTCTCTCAGTGAGTTCCTCTAATCGGGAGTCATTTGATAGAAAAAGGGGATTTAACCATGAGTCCCCTTCTTGCCCTGATAAGATGGGTTGATTTTTTTGGCCTGAGTTTCCCTCGTAAACACCCTCGCTTCCTCTAACGTGGTCCCCAACATCGCTGGTCTCCGCTGTTATTTCACTTTTCCTCGGTGTCAACCTAAGATCCTTTGCAAGGCAGTTATCTGCAGTGTCCTTTACAGCGTTGCCTCCCTTGATTTCATTTGTGGCTGCTAAGGTGTAAGGACAATATACTTGTGCGGTTACTATCTCATGTTTGACTTGAAGGGAGGGACCCGAACACGTTGAAGTGGTTGGAAACTCTAATTTGGTACTTGGCATGTTTAATGGCGCGAGGGGACTTGGTAGCTTAGAAGCCTCCGCAATTGGTGCATAGATCGTTGCCATTGGGTCTTTAAGATAAAAAAATTTTAGGAGTCCGGGTTTTCGTCTAGAGTCTAATCTTGGCTCGGGGGTTGGTACCGATACCAACCTTTCTCTGGTTTTTAGTTCTGGCCCCGTTTCCAGTGATCTTTTGGCTTCCGCGGTTAGCTTTCTCGATTTTTTTGGGGTTTTTTGCTTTCCGCAGGTTTGCATATTTTCCCCGATCTCATTTCCCCTGTCTAAATCTCACCCTCCTTTTGGCCCTATCTAAGGATCTGATCTTATTGTTTAGAAACTGTTCTTGACGGAGTCGGATGTGTCTAATACGGCGGCTTGTCGGGGGCAAAAAGGGGGGGGGGAGAGAGAGAAGAGATGCAGCCAGTCTCACCAGTCTCGCCAGTCGTGCGGTCGTAGAGTCGTACAGTACAAGTATGCGCGCCCCAAAGATTGCAAAAGGTTGCGATGTGCCCTTAACTCTCCTTACCACAATGCACCAGGCTGGTTTAATTCCACTGCTTGCTGCTGAATCCACTCTCCTCTTTGCTCTTTTGCTCTTTTGCTCTTTTGCGGTGTCGATTAATAATTAGCGTGTGGGGGTGTCAACTTTATTTGCCAAGGTCCACTCTGGCGACGCCACTGGCCCCCCACAGGTGGCTCAGCCCGCACTAAATCTTGCTGGGCCCCTGCCCCGGGACTCCTTGTTATATGCTGCTGGCTCCAAACCACGCACCCCCTCCTGAAGACCGCCTTGTAAGTTGCGCCTGGTCTCAAGATTACCGGGCGGCTACTGCGCGGGGGGGTAACGGCGATGCACAGGCTATCGGCAATCTGCTACCGGGTCTCCCTGGATCTCCTCGGGTCTCCTCGGGTGCGAGCTAGAGCTGCAGAATCCTCAACTACAGCTATGGCGTCCTCGTTTCAGTGATGTACATTCAGTGAGCGCCCTCTTACTTGTACGGATTTAATTGATGTGCTTTCAGTGATTGTATTCAGCCTACATTCACAGTTTTTCCTTTTGTCCCAAGGTCCGGTATTTAAAGTCCCTTGTGGGTTTTTACAGGTTTACAGGCGGGAGTAATCAGGAGCAGAACTGCAAAACTGCAACACCGCAGATCCGATGCAGCAGTCCGAGCCTCCCGTGGCGCCGGCAACAACCTTCACCCGCCTAAACCCGCAGCCGCAGGAGTTCCGGTGATCAGAAACCCCCCACGACGTGAGGCTGATGTGAGACCGATGCTGAGCCACCAGGTGGGAGCGGGAATCAACCGGAGCTGGAGCGGGAATCACCGGGAATCAGGCGTTCAACAGCAACACCAAACGCGGAAAACCAAGGCGGGAATCTGGCTGAAGCCGCCGCTCCTCACCTCTGCTCTCTACTCTCCTCTCAACGCTGCTCTCCGCTCTCCGCTCTCGCTCAACCGGCGCTCAATCGGAACCGGAAAAGGCCAAGAACAATAGAGTCAGGATACCTCTATCCTGATCCCTTATATCCTATTTACACTTTTCACCCCCCAACCCCCCCCCCCCACCCCGAGAACCGTGTCTCGATTGACAGAATTGCACCTGCTTTGATGTTGGTGCATGGATCTGCAAATACAACACAGTGGATCTGCTTCTCTAGATATACATAAATCTTTTTTCTTTAATAACTCCAAAACTACTGAACAGATTTACATCAAATTACAAAAGGCACTCTTTTTGGACCAAGATAAAGCTTTCTGCTAAATTTGGTATAACTCTGTTCAGCAGTTTGGGCTGTAGCTGTGTCTAAAATCCCTATGAGAAATTGCATGGGAAAATGCATTTTGGGACCCCCTTTTTCTCTCCCCACTGCTTGATGATTCACCCCAAAATTTTGGAGACAGCAGCTGAATTGAGTTGTACTATATATCTCTATAAATATATATATATATCTCTATAAATATATATATATATATATATATATATATATATATATATATATATATATATATATATATATATATATAGATATATATAGATATATATATATATTATCTACTGGCGGTCGCCAGTAGATAGTTATAGTTAGGACCGTGTTTCCATAGGAAATCTCAAAATTCTATTTTGAGTAACTTTGGCGCCGGTTGACGAATCCTCGCGAAATTTTCAACACTAATGGGGCGCTCCGTTCAGCTCCTACCCTGAAAGTCTTGGGGTGATTCGTCAAGCGGGGGCAGAGAAAAAAGGGGACCTTTAGACGCAGCTACAGCCCGAACGGCTGAACAGAATTACTTGAAATTTGGCAGAGAGGTAGCCATAAGGTCAAGGAAGTGCCTTTTGCAGGTCTGGTGTAAATCTGTTCAGTATTTCCTGAGAAAATAGCATTTAAAAGCATATCAATATCTATACGCGCGCAGGGTGGGCGCACCGTGCGAGCACCGTGCAAGCACCCTAACGTGCGCAAGCGTAATTCTGATTGGTAGTTACATGTTAGTCAACGTTCGAATCGGTCGAAATCAGGAAGTGTCGGCAGCCATTTTGTTTGTTTTCAGTGCGAGAGTGAAAAAGGAAGGTGGCGAACGTGAAAAGGGGGCAGGGTAGAGAGTTCCTGACCCCCTAGCCTTTGTCAGGGGGTCCCTGAAGGACCCCGAAGGCAGAATTTTTTTTTTTTTTTTTTTTAAATCGCGGGGTGCGAAAACCAAAAAAAAAAAAAATGTTTAATACGTAGTTTATTGTAAAATAAATATATAAAAAAAATAATAATACATAAATAAATTAGCATTTAAAAAAACGTACAAATTCACTGACAAAACCATAGGTTTCACACACGTTATAGTTAGGAATTAGCATTTAAAAAACCTTGCAAATTCACTTAAAAAACCATAGGTTTCACACATGTTATAGTTAGGTGGATATTTCACTCGTAAAAAACCAATGAAATTCCCCTGTTATAGTTAGTTCAGATAACTATAACTCGCGCGACCGCCACTCTATCACAAGGATGATGTCATCAGTGATGTCATGAGTGATGCCACTGACCATGTCATGAGTGATGTAATATGTGACGTCATGAGCAGTGGATTGCGGGCGCGCGAGTTATAGTTATCTGAACTAACTATAACGGGGGAATTTCATTGGTTTTTTACGAGTGAAATATCCACCCAACTATAACATGTGTGAAACCTATGGTTTTTTAAGTGAATTTGCAAGGTTTTTTAAATGCTAATTCCTAACTATAACGTGTGTGAAACCTATGGTTTTTTCAGTGAATATATATATATATATATATATATATATATATATATATATATATATATATATATACATATATATATATATTCGCTCTCTCTTTGCTTCACTTTGTCAGTTCGGAGAAAAGCACTCACAGGGGTGTCTTTCAAATCTCTTTAATTCTTACATGACGCGTTTTGGCTTACGCCTTAATCTAATGTCTTTTTGTTACGCGCCACAGGATGACAAGTTTTTTAAACCACAAGTGAATCACATAATGTACCATCATTGTAAGAAACTATGGACCATCGTATCCCGTGTGCATTTGAGCGCCATATTGGAACGTATATTTTCCAACTGGCTCAATGTCCCACAGCATGGTCTGTTTTGATTGTGTTGCTCAATCAACTTTGCTATCCATACTCCTTTTACAATTTCATTAACTCTTATTGAGAATATAAAAATTAAACCTTGCATAGCAGAGTTTAGCAGAGCAGGTTGGTTATCCATTATAAAGCCATGTATCGGCATAATAGCTGCACATTTATCATTATGGCATTTTTGCCGTATATCGGCTTAATATCCCTAACAAATCTTTACCATTCAATGGCAGGTAGTCATAACATAATACCGCCGTGTATCGGCCAACCTCCCACCCGCTATCTGTTACTTTATACATCAATGACCCATCCAAAACCATTCAGATTCCAAAAATAAATGAGATTATTCCTAAAAGCAGTTCAATGAGAAAAAAAAATTAATTAGATTAAGGCGTAAGCCGAAACGCGTCATGTTGGCTGTACGAATTAAAGAGATTTGAAAGACAAAGTCCCCTGTGAGTGCTTTTCTCCGAACTGACAAAGTGAAGGGAAGCGAGCGTGAATATTAAAGCGGACGCGTTTTGAGCACCCGTCTGAGACTGCGCCAGTCTAGGTGCAGTGGAACAAGTGTGTGTATATATATCTATATATATATATATATTTTTAATTTTTTTTTCACTGAAAAAACCATAGGTTTTAGGTAAAGTTATAGTTAGTTGGACATTTCACTCGTACAAAACCAGAGAAATTCCCCCGTTATAGTTAGTTCAGCTAACTATAACTCGCGCCCCCGCAATGCACTGCTGATGACGTCACATATTACATCACTCATGACATGGTCAGTGGCATCACTGATGACATCTCAAATGACATCACTGGTGACATCACTGATGACATCATCCAGCGACTGTGTGTTTCTGTAAAGTTTAAATATGTTTAATATAAATAGGGAAAGGCGTACTGAAAAATAAGTGGGTGTATAAGTGTCTGAATGGATGATTTAGTAGGTGCGTGACTGACTCTATAAGTGAGTGATTAAACGTGTCTTACTGAATGCATGGGTTAGTGACTAAACTGTGTGAATGTCTGTATCCGTCTGTCTGTTGGTGTGTAAGCGGCTACATGGGTTTGTGAATAGCTACATGAGTGTCTATATGGGTTATTGATTTGTTGTCTGAGTATCTGTATGGGTGTCTGAGTGTTTATGTGGGTGGGGTGTGTGTGACACAGTGCATAGATGTGTGAGTGGGTGATTCACTGGGTGCATGGTTTCAAGAGTGCATCTGTGATGGACTGTATGGGTGGGTGAGTGTGTGTATGGGTGTGTTAGTGAGTGAATGTATATCTCAGTGGTACATGTGTGAGTAACTACATATGTGAAAGGCAGTATATATGTGTGTTGGAGTATATAAATGGCTATAAGTGAGTGTGTGATTGTGAGAGTGGCTGTATGGATGAGTGTGTGCTTGTATCAGTGATTGTAGAAGAGCGTTAGAATGTGCTAGTATTTGTATGAGCGATTGAGCTGGTGTGTGTATAACAGTAAAGCTGAGTAAATGGCAGTGTGATTAATTATTTGCATGACTGACTAGGTGTGTGAGTACCTCTATGGATGAGTGGTGGTGTGTGAGTATTTATATAGGTGTATGAGTGCATATATGATAGTCCTGTACTGTCCTGACCATAAGTATGAGTGACTGTACAGGTGAGTGAGGGGATGTGCGTGTAAACCTAAGAGTCAGTGAGTGTGTATGTAGTTATTACTGTTGGAGAGTCTATGGTTTTGCAGTCTGTAATTGCGATTCTCATATTACCATGACTAGAGAATCTGGATTTCATTAAAGACACGTAGGCTGACATTATGCCTTATTCCTTTAATGCAGTCCAAGCAGCCGCTTACATCACAATATTGAAAGGTTCCAGAATAGAACAATAGCAACACATGAAAGGCATGAGCCATCAACAATCTGCCTCTTTTAAATGTGGAGGAAAATAAGTTCATGAAACTTGAAACATCAAAACGATCTTCTGATGAGCAGGATGAAGGAGAAGGAAGAACGAAGGTAAAACCAAAGGCCAGATGACACACAGTTAAGGAGCGTTACCTGAAAAGAGAAAGAAGTAAATATCTCTTGAATGTAAAAAATAGTGTCAAGCTTATCAAGCTAAAAGGAAAAAGAGATGATACAAGTACTGTTAATAAAAAGTACAGTAATAAACTGTAACAAAAAACAGCATTAAATCATTGTAAGACCACCAAGGGGTGGGATGGGAGGGATAATGTCAGCCTCTGTGTCTTTAATGAAATCCAGATTCTCTAGTCATGGTAATATGAGAATCACAATTTCATTACAAGAACAGAGGCTACATTATGCATGTTGGTAGCTTTGTAAAACAACATCAGACATATGTTCAATAGGCTGGCAATAATGACGTGCAAAGGTGCTAGCATTTGACCAGTCAGCAGGTTTGAGAATGTCGTCCAACTTACCTCCAGACCAGAGAGATTGACTTCTCAGAATGGAATGTCTGAGATTTTGTCCTCATCAGGGAGTGACCTTCTAGAGGACATGCTCTGACTTAAGGTCTCAAACATGCAGGACCTCAATTCCTTATGAAGGATTTTTTGCAGGGCTTCGCTGTCTGTTAGGAGTAGGGGCAGGAGCCTTGTCAGAGTCAGACATGGTATATAGGAAATGTTAACTTGTAAAAAGTGGTAAAGCCCTTTAATGAAAGATAATTAGGGAGGATTTCCCTTAATAATAGTGACAATGTTTATAGATGAAGGAATGTCAAGAGAATAATTCCTCTCTTATTATAATTAGTTTTGTTATAGAATGTTGAAAAGACCAGTTAAATGAGGATTTCCTGCTAAAACCCCCTTTTTTTTATGAATAAGTTTGTAAAATAATAACTGCATGCGGATGAAAACCGAAATAATAAAAGGTAGTGATGCACAGCCGTGTTGGAGTGCGCGGCCTGCATCGGTGGAAAGAGGTTAAAAACTGGAGTTAAATGAAGACATTAAGTAAGCTCATTATGGTTGAGGAAGTAGAACAAGGATGAAATTGAAGATTAATCGTATACACAAAAAATAAAATATTAAGGTTCGATTAAACATCTAAAAATCTTTAAATATATTCAAACATTAGAAATAGTACATAAGCTGAAAGAAAAGGCAGGTTAATCTGGTCAGTCACGCAAGGATGGGACTAGGGAAGAGGGTGCAGGAAGATCTCCGTAAATTGGAGATCGGTATAGAAAGGGGAGGTGGGGTTAAGCCACACACAAGGGAACTTCAAAATAGAGATAAAAATGAATAATGGTAATGAAGGAAAATGAACTTATCTGCTTGGAGCCGCATTTAACCCCTTCGATGCTCATGACGGAGCGGTTCCGTCATGAGCATCGGTTGGGCTGTGCTTATGACGGAACCGCTCCGTCATGAGCACAGCCCCTGGGGGAAGCGCTGGCGCTCCCCCCCTGGGGCATCGATCCTGCCCCCACAGAGGAGGATGGCAGCGGAAGAGTTTCCGCTGCCACCCCCGAGCCCCCCACGCTTCCCCATGACATCAGCGCGCACTGCGCGCGCCGACGTCATCAGGAAGCGATGGGACGCCTGGAAGCCATTTGCTTCCAGGCGTCCCAGGGAGGAGAAGGGAAGTTTCACTGGCTGGTGGGGCCGTGGGGGTGATTTTCATAATGATTGAGGCATCGGGGAGAGGAAAGAGTATTTCCTCTCCCCTGATGTCTCAATACAGTGCATTCCTGCAGCACGATCGCGCACAGCGTCGCGATCGTGCTGCAGGAATGCCACCACTAGGCACCAGGGATGCTTTGTTGTTGAAAAGGAAGCGACCCCTTGGGCAAGGGTCGCTTCCTGGGCCCCCATTTGTTTTGTAAGACATTTCTGCCCCCTCTGGGGGCAGATCGGTTTCATTTTGTTGCCGTATCCGCTCCCAGGGGGTCAGAAAAGCCCACTAGACACCAGGGATGTGTTTGTTGTTGTAGGAAGCGACCCCTTGGGCAAGGGTCGCTTCCTGGGGCCCCATTTACTTTGGAAGACTTTTCTGCCCCCTCTGGGGGCAGATCGGTTTCATTTTGTTGCCGTTTCCGCTCCCAGGGGGGGCAGAAAAGCCCACTAGACACCAGGGATGTCTTTGTTGCGTGAAGGAAGCGACCCCTTGGGCAAGGGCCGCTTCCTGGGGCCCCATTTTTGTTGGAAGACTTTTCTGCCCCCTCTGGGGGCAGATCGGTCATTTATGTAGCCGTTTCTGCTCCCAGGGTGGGTAGAAAAGCCCACTAGACACCAGGGATGTGTTTTTCTGAGTAAAGGAAGCGGCCCCTTGGGCAAGGGTCGCTTCCTGGGGGCCCAAATATTTTTCAAGACTTTTCTGCCCCCCCCTGGGGGCAGATCGGTCTTTTGTGTAGCCGTTTCTGGTCCCAGGGGGGGCAGAAAAGCCCACTAGACACCAGGGAATTAGTGTAAATAAAAATGGAAGTGACCCCTTGGGCAAGGGTCGCTTCCAGGGTGCAATTTTTATAATATGTATTTGGCCCACCCGCCCCGGGACAGAGTAGCCTTTTTTTTCCTGCTGTTTTCTGCCCCACCTGGCACACAACCCGATTGACCATTTGGGTAGTAACATATGTTATGTTATGTTACATACATTTGTAATGCGCACTGCTGCCCCAGCTAAGGGGCGTCCAGGCGCATGGCAGGTAAAAATGCAACACCACAGGAAACACAACAGAAAGGAGGAAAGTGAATTTATTAAAACAAAAAGGTTTTAAGGCTTTACGAAAGACTAAAAGATCATCTAGCAGTCGCAACTCTACAGGAAGGGAGTTCCAGAGCTCGGCTGCTCTGACCCGGAAAGAACGGCCACCGACCCGACACAGCCTGTATCGGGGAATCACAGTGAGTGCATGACCCATGGATCTCAGGGGCCGAGTAGGCACATACCAAGACAAAAGGTCCGCAAGAATAGGGGGACCTACCCCCCTCAGAATCTTGAACGCCATACACAGCACTTTAAACTGAATTCTGGCCCTGATAGGCAGCCAGTGCAGTGATCTCAATGTGCTGGAGGCAGAACAAGTACGGGGTAGGCCAACAATAGCTCTCGCCGCAGCGTTCTGGACACGTTGGAGGCGGGTAACCTCAGCCACATTGGACCCTACCAGAAGAGAGCTGGCATAGTCCAGGCGAGATAACACTGTAGCCTGGACTATCAGCTGCCTGGTGCGATGGTCAAAGAACTTCAAAACAGGGCGAAGCGACCGTAAGATACCAAAGCAACAGGCCGCGATTTTCTTCGTATGGCCAACGTAGCTGAGGGAGGGATCCATCCATACTCCTAAGTTCTTTAATTCCGTGACCGGAAGGGGGGCCGGCCCCAGCTCCATAGGCCACCACCTGTCCCCCCATAGCTCCGATCTCTTGCCTACGATCATGATCTCTGTTTTCTTGGCGTTGAGCTGGAGACAGTTGTTCTTCATCCAGCTCGCCACCGCCCTAAGTCCACTCTGAAACCTGGGGGCATCCCGGTCCGCATCCCCGCTGATCGTAACCGCTAGCTGAGTGTCGTCAGCATATGAGACCATAGTCATGCCCCATTGCTTGACGACCTCAGCCAGCGGTCTCACGTAGAGATTAAACAACGTGGGGCTCAGCGAGGATCCTTGCGGCACCCCCTGTTTCAAAGGATGGAATTGGGACTGGAACGGTGGGACGGCAACGCTAAAGAAACGATCGTCTAGAAAAGACCGGAACCACTGGAGGGCAGGTCCACCCAGCCCAATCTCCTCCAGGCGATGCAACAGGATAGGATGCGAAACAGTATCAAACGCGGCGCTCAAGTCCAATAAGACGAGCGCTGCTGTCTGTCCCGCATCCATCACCGTGCGAAGGTGTTCAGCCATGGAGAGGAGGGCGGTCTCCGTGCTGTGTCCAGCACGGAACCCATTCTGGGTGGGATCCAAGATGTTAGCATGGATAAGGTGAACAGAAAGAACTTTGTTGACATGGGCCTCCAACACTTTGGTCGGCCACGGAAGTAAGGAGATGGGCCGGTAGTTTTCAGGTTTATCTGGATCCAGGGACGGCTTCTTCAAAATGGGAGAAACCACTGCCCGCTTCCAGCTAGCGGGTACCGTGCTTGATTCCAACGAGATGTTAATCAAGGAGTGAACCACGGCCCGTCCCACAAACGACTGCTCTCTAAAAAGAGTCGCTGTAAGCGGATCAGCGGGGGACCCTGATTTGACCTGCAGAGCCAGGAGGTCAAACCCCTCTGATGTCAGCGGGGGCAGCACGTGCAAGGTGGAAACACCATAGATGTTGATCGGGGGCTCAACCGGAGGCCCTGTACAAGGGAACTTCCGATAGATGTTTTGGACCTTTTCCAAAAAAAAACGAGCGAGAGCCTCACAGTGAGTGGTGGAACCAGTCGTCGTGATACAGGCACGCTTTGCTAAAAGATCCTTCATCACTTTAAAGATGGTTTTAGAGGGGTTGGAGCTGTTGCCGAATTCAGTAGCGTAATAAGCTGCCCGAGCTTGGCAAACAGCCCGATGGTATACTTTGACGGAGGCGAGATAAATAGCTTTCTTCCCGCTATCGTACGCCTTCCGCCAAGCCCTCTCTGCTTGCCTACAACTACCCTTGAGAATACGTAAGGCGCCATCGTACCACGGACTGGAGTCCCTGGAGCTGACTTTACAAGCGGTAATTGGGATAAGGGCGTCAAGCGCCTTGGAGATCCAGGAGCAGAACTTCTCGTAACCCGAGTCAACCAGCATCGGAGGTTCTAAAGGCTCCTCGGCGAGGACACGATGTAAGTCCTCCAGCCGTAATTTACTCCATTGCCGCCTTGTAACCAGCTTTGCCGGGGGAACAGTAATCATTCCCGGCAAAGGGGTACAGATGGTAACCAAAGAGTGGTCCGTCCAGCCAAGAGGTGTGACGGCGGAGACAGCAGCGTCTGCCAAATTGGTGAAAAAAGGATCTAAGGTATGGCCGCCTGTATGGGTAGGCTGTCGAACCATTTGCACCAGTTGAAGGGCCTCCAGGTCAGCAAGAATACCGCTAACCGAGGGGAAGGTAAGGTTCTCAAAATGTAAGTTGAGGTCTCCCAAAATCGAGAAATTGGAGCAGCCTACCACCAAGGAACTAACCACGTCGGGGAAGGCCGCTCTAAACGCCACATCACTCCCAGGGGGGCGATAAACCACCATCCCCGAGAGTGTGAAATGTGGGGTGACCGAGATCTTAAACACCGCACTTTCACATCCCGCAATGGTCAAACCAGACCAACTACCAGTGAGGCCAGGTCGCATGGCCAACGCAATACCCCCTCCCCTAGTAGATCGGTTAAGGGTAAAAACCGAAAAATCAGAGGGAAATGCCAAGTTGATAATGGCCACATCGTCATCCTTCAACCACGTCTCGGTGATGGCTACGATGTCCGGGGCCTCTTCCTGTATCAGGTCAAACACGGCCTGATAATGCAGCACCAGAGACCTGGCATTCAGGCTGAAGATGCGAAGGGAATGCTCGGCGCGGTTCCTACTAAGGGCAACCGTAGGATTTTCGTGTGAGCTCAGGGTAGGGGGATCCAAAGACCACCTTCCACACGCACAGTGAAAGGGGCCCACTAGTGGGTGTATAGGGGGAAGGGTACAACTCACAATTGAACGACCTATACCCCGCAAAGTGTCGCCAGAGTACACCAGCATGGTAACGAGAGCCGAGACCAACTCTCAAGGACCCCAGGTGCCCGCTGCGCCCTGCGCGTCCTTAGCGCGGACGGGCGCAGACGGGCAGAACTCAGGCACGACTCCGGCTAAGCGACAGCGTCCCACTGCGCGGGAGAGGACGACTTTAAATAGGCGTTCCTTGGAGCCGAGCGAGCGTCAATACGCTCCAAGATGGCGCCCGCAAACAAACAACAAAGCCCAAAGCAAGATGGCGCCTAAAGCTGCAACCCAGGACCACCCACGGAACCCGGACCCGCCAAGTGACGGTGCTTTAGTCAATTTTACGTGCGGTAAGAGGGAGGGGGGGATCTATACCCAGGTCCTGCTAAAAGCAGGGGAACAGTAAAAGCCAAAATGACAAAAAGAACAAAACTGGAGTTTAAAATGCAGAGCGCGCAGAGCGCTCGTACCAGCTGTTTATTGTTTATTGTTATATTTTTTGTGAATTGCAATTGCAATGTTTTTTTTTTTTACTTTTTTGTTCTAGGTGAAGGCTTTTGCTCTTTCCAGTTTGCCGTTTCGTTACTGGTGGTTCTGCTGTTTGAGTAGTTTGGTAAGAGACTTTTTTTTGTGCAAAGTAAATGTGTTTGATTTCTCTGCATGATTTGTTTTTGCAAATGGTGTAATAATAGCAGTATGTTTGGTTTTTGAGTGTCAAAAACTGTTTGCATTTGTGCTCGATGTGTATTTTGTTGTCTTGTGAGTAATTGTTGTGTCACTGCAGAGTAGGTTCTGGTGAGTGTAGCTGTCTCTTGTAATTGACTTCTATAGCTTTTGAGTACATTGATCTTTGTGATAAAGGTACACATTTCTTTACTTACTTGGTTTGCACATTGTTGGTTGTTGTTGACTTGTTTGTGCAGTCTTCTATCTTAGTAAGTATAATGGCTAGCTGCAGGATTACTGCTCAGCAGGTTGTTGGTTTGCTGTTTGAGTCTTCCTCTGACCATGGTTCAGAGACTGACTGCATCTGAGGGAGAGGAGGCAGGGGACGATTCTGGCAGTGAGTTTTCTCTCCATATGGAGTCATCGGATGATGAAGATACTCTTAGTGCGGATGAAGTGCCTGTGTTAGAGGAGGAGACTGATGTGCCGATAGTGCGGCAAGAGGCATCTGGGCTGCAGCCTGGGGCTGCAAGGCTTCCCGTTGGTGTAGTGCGGCAAGAGGCTTCTGGGCTGCAGCCTGCGTCTGCAAGGCTTCCCGTTGGTGTAGTGCGGCAAGAGGCATCTGGGCTGCAGGCTGGGGATGCAAGGTTTCCTTTTGAAAGTGATGACCTCTGGGTTGCCCCTGGCATGGTGCAGTCGGCATTGCCAGACTTTACTGGTGTTCCAGGGTGTAGAGTGAATACTGACATTTTTTTGCCAATACATTTTTTTCAGATGTTTATGGACGATGTGTTTTTGGCAGAGATTGTTGAGCAGACTAATTTGCATGCCGAACAGTTTTTGAGGGACAACAGTGCCAGTCTTAAGCCACACTCTAGAGCTACCCGGTGGACTCCCACAAATCTTGAAGAGATGAAGAAGTTCTTGGGTTTAACTTTTTTGATGGGCTTACTAAGGAAGCCATCAATGTCTTCATATTGGTCTACTAGTCCCTTGATGGCAACTGCTATTTTTCCGGCAGTCATGACTAGTGACAGGTATTTGCTTCTGCTTCGGATGATGCATTTTGTTGATAATGGTTTAGCGTTGCCACGAGATCACCCTGGGTGTGACCGTCTTTTTAAGATTAGGCCTATCCTTGATCACTTTGTTGATCGATTTTCTGAGATCTATGCTCCTGGGAAAGAAATTGCAGTGGATGAGTCTTTGGTGTTGTTCAAGGGCCGCTTGGTTTTTAGGCAATATATTCCTAGTAAGAGGGCACGCTATGGAATTAAGCTGTATATGCTGTGTGACAGTAGGACTGGATATGTCTCTAATTTCAGGGTGTACACCGGTAAGGAATCCAGGATTAACCCCCCTGGTTGTCCGTCCACTTTTGGAGTGACTGAGAAAATTGTGTGGGAACTTGGTAGAGGAATTTTTAACAAAGGCCACCATTTATATGTAGATAACTTCTACACTGGTGTGCGGTTGTTCAGGGAATTGGCCAAAGTGGACACTGTTGCTTGTGGCACAATCCGCTCTAAACGTAAAGGTTTCCCAAAAGAACTGGTTTGTCAAAAGCTTGTGCGGGGACAGTGCAGTGCGTTGCGTTGCGAGGAGCTTCTTGCTGTGAAGTTTTCAGACAGGAGAGATGTCTACATGCTGACTACCATCCATGATGAAAGCACTGCACCTGTGACTGTTTGGGGTCAGGTCGCTGAAGTGCGCAAACCTGTGTGCATTTTAGACTATAATAGGCACATGGGTGGTGTTGACAGAGTAGATCAGAGGTTGGAACCTTACGCTGCTCTTCGTAAGGCTTATATTTGGTACAAGAAGTTGGCTATCCATCTTTTCCACTTGGCAATGTTTAATGCTTTTGTTGTGTTCCAGGATTCTTGCCCTGAGTCAAAGATGACTTTTGCTAAGTTTCAGGAGTCTGTAATAGGCAGCCTTTTTGTAGTGGAACAGGCAAGTGTTCCTAGAGTTGGAGTGGTGGAGGATGTTGCTAGATTGAGAGATCGCCACTTTCCTGATCACATTCCTCCCACACCCTCAAAAGATTTTCCCAGTAGGAGATGTAGAGTCTATTGGCGAAGAGGTATGCAGAAGGAGATTCGTATGTACTGCCCCGACTGTCCTTCTAAACCTGGGCTGTGTGTCCCGGCTTGTTTTAGAGCGTACCACACGCAAAAGAATTTTTGGGAGCATTCATGAGTGGTAAAGTGAACTGCCTGGTCTGTATTCTTTTGAAAATTTGATTCTGTTTCAAGGTTGGCGTTAGTACAATGTATTTAATTGGTGATTTTGTGTTTGTAGATTTGTATCTATTTGGGATTTGTTTGTGTTTTTATTTTTGTCTTTAAAAATCCTAAATGTGATGGCGGTGTTTGTAGGCTGGCGCTTGGCTGTTGGTGTGTGTGGACTGGCACTTGCTTGGCGGTGTGCGTGGAATGGTGCTTGGCTGGCGGTGTGCGTGGACTGGTACTTGGCTGGCGGTGTGCGTGGACTGGCGGTGTGCGTGGACTGGTGCTTGGCTGGTGGTGTGCGTGGACTGGAGCTTGGCTGGCGGTGTGCGTGGAATGGTGTTTGGCTGGCGGTGTGCGTGGACTGGTACTTGGCTGGCGGTGTGCGTGGACTCGCGGTGTGCGTGGACTGGTGCTTGGCTGGTGGTGTGCGTGGACTGGAGCTTGGCTGGTGGTGTGCGTGGAATGGTGCTTGGCTGGCGGTGTGCGTGGACTGGTACTTGGCTGGCGGTGTGCGTGGACTGGCGGTGTGCGTGGACTGGTGCTTGGCTGGTGGTGTGCGTGGACTGGAGCTTGGCTGGCGGTGTGCGTGGATTGGCGATTGGCTGCCGGTGTGCCTGGACTGGCGATTGGCTGGCGGTATGCCTGGACTGGCGCTTGGCTAGCGGTGTGCGTGGACTGGTGTTTGGCTAGCGGTGTGCGTGGACTGGCGCTCTGCTAGCGGTGTGTGTGGACTGGCGCTCGGCTGGCTGTGTGTGAGTAGTGACTTGCTGCTGGTCACTATACACACTACTAGCTGAGTGCCACTCCACACAATCCATCAGCTTGTGTAGTTGCTGTGTCAGGAATGTGGGCGTGTGAAAGTGATGGGCCCTTGAATGGCGCTGTATGCTGGTGTGAGTTTTGTTATGTGATGGGCCCGCGGCTGGCGGTGTGAATGGTTTTGTATGTCTCACATGTATGAAAGGTGTATGAATGGCCTGTAAAGAGGTTGGTGCCTTGTCGTGGCTTTACAGCTCACGAGCTGTGAGTCAATGGTTCAGTTTCTCGCCCTTTCAATTATTAACAGTGCTTTTCATTTTTGTGAAATCACTTGCTAATACAATTGTATCTACTGAACCATCACTCACCCTCGTGCCAAATCCAACCAGTATGTGTGTGTGCTTGAGGATTAGATGGCTGTGCAGTAATATTTGTCTTTCTGAAGCAGAGTGATCCTTGTCCCTTTTTGTGAATTTTGTAATGTGTTTTGGTTTTGTGAGTGATGGTGTGAATGGTCTTGTTTGTATCATGTATGAAAGGTGTGTGAATGGCCTGTAAAGTGGTTGGTGCCTTGACGTGGCTTTACAGCTCACGAGCTGCGAGTCATTGGTTTGGTTTTTTGTGAATTTAATTATTGACAGTGCATTTCATTTTTGTGAAATCTCTTGTTAATAAAATTTAATACACTGAACCATGACTCGCCCTCGTGCCAAATCCAACCAGTATGTGTGTGTTTGAGGAATAGATGGTTGTGCAGAAATCTTTGTCTTTAGTTTCTCTGCCAAGGTGTACTTTCCCTGTAAGAATAACCCACCAACTGTAGATATTGTTGAAAACCCTTGGGAGTTCATGGTGATGTCTCTTGTGAATTCAAAAAGTTTTTTAATCCCCAATGTCCTGCAAACCTCAAAATGTCTGCCACATTTTCATTGCAATATTGTTCCAAAATTCTCACGCTGTAGAAACAAACCAATAATTATGTCTAAACTATCTGGTTTTGGAAAGGGGGTCATTTGGGTTTTTGGCCCGGTGCTTGGTGGCCATCTAGGGAAGCCTACCTAATCCATACATTTCTGAAAACTAGACATCCGGGGGCTTCCAGGAAGGTATGGCTTGCGTGCTTCCCCCAACTTTTTCTTACCCAGAATCCCCTGCAAACCTCAATTTTAGCTGAAAAAATCACTTTTTCCACACATTTTGGTGTGGGAAAGTTGTGGCATCACCGGGCTCACACAAATTTACCACCACCCAGCGTTCCCCCAGGTCTCCCGGTAAAAATGGTGCCTCACTTGTGTGGGAGGCCAAAGTACCCGCGGCAGGCAAGGGCCCAAAACGTAGTGAGGCGACATCAAAGTGGTCTATTGCAAAACCACCTGGTTTTGCAAGGGGGGTCACTAGTGTTTTTGGCCCAGTGCTCGGCGGCCATCTAGGGAAACCTACCAAACCCACGCATTTCTGAAAACTAGACACCCGGCGGCTTCCAGGGAGGTATGGCTTGCGTGGATCCCCCAACGTTTCCTTACCCAGAATCCCCTGCAAACCTCAATTTTAGCTGAAAAAATATTTTTTTTCACACATTTGGGTGTGGGAAAGTTGTGGCATCACCGGGCTCACACAAATTTACCACCACCCAGCGTTTCCCCAGGTCTCCCGGTAAAAATGGTGCCTCACTTGTGTGGGAGGCCCAAGTACCCGCGGCAGGCAAGGGCCCAAAACGTAGTGAGGCGACATCAAAGTGGCCTATCGCAAAACCACCTGGTTTTGCAAGGGGGGTCACTTGTGTTTTCGGCCCGGTGCTCGGCGGCCATCTAGGGAAACCTACCAAACCCATGCATTTCTGAAAAATAGACACCCGGCGGCTTCCAGGTAGGTATGGCTTGCGTGGATCCCCCAACGTTTCCTTACCCAGAATCCCCTACAAACCTCAATTTTAGCTGGAAAAATCACTTTTTTCACACATTTTGGTGTAGGAAAGTTGTGGCATCACCGGGCTCACACAAATTTACCCCCACCCAGCGTTCCCCCAGGTCTCCCGGTAAAAATGGTGCCTCACTTGTGTAGGAGGCCCAAGTACCCGCGGCCCGGTGATGCCACAACTTTCCCACACCAAAATGTGTGGAAAAAGTGATTTTTTCAGCTAAAATTGAGGTTTGCAGGGGATTCTGGGTAAGGAAACGTTGGGGGATCCACGCAAGCCATACCTCCCTGGAAGCCGCCGGGTGTCTAGTTTTCAGAAATGTGTGGGTTTGTTAGGTTTCCCTATGTGCCGGCAGAACTAGGGTTCAAAACTATCAAAACAAGATATCAGAAGGTTGGAAACCGATATCAAAGACTCAGAGTTATTAATAGAAGCCGAGGTAGACCTGGATAAGAAAAAGAAGTTGGAAGCAGACAAAGTGGCAAACGAGGAAAGACTAACAGGAATCCTAGAAAGCAAGGTTAGAGAGAGATGGGAAGTAAGCAAGCTCACTCACTATGAATACGGGGAGGGCTGTAGTAAGCTGTTAGCTTGGCAAACGAAGACTGACACCAATAGAAATAAAATACTTAATATTTTACCACAAGACGGTACAGTCCCTTGTTCAGATGAAGGGTTAATAATGAAAGAATTTGAAGACTTCTTCTCTTCCTTATATACTGAAGATACCGTTCCAACGAATGAGGCCTTAGAAGAATACCTACTCAATTTGGAACTTCCTGAGTTAACAAATCTGGAAAAAGAGGATCTGAATGCCCTAATCACTAAAGAGGAGGTAGAAGAAGTAATGAAAGGTCTGAAGAGGGGTAAAGCAGCAGGCCCAGACGCTTTACCCAATGAACTATATAGTAGACTAAGTGAGATTATAGCCCCCCCACTTACAAATTTGTTAAATACAATCTATCTTGAGAAGGGGAGACTTCCTGATTCTTGGAATGACGCTACGATAAGTATCCTCTTAAAACCGGGTAAAAATCCAGTTAAATGTGAATCTTACCGCCCTATAAGCTTATTAAATTGTGATTATAAGATCTATACACAAATCTTAGCAAAGAGGCTTGGTAATATAGCAGGAAATTTGATAATAGAAGATCAGAAAGGCTTTATAAGGGGTAGGCACTTACAAGATCTTACGCAGGAGCTTATCGGGTCAATTGACATCGCAATAACTGAAAAAATTCCTTTGACAATAATAACACTGGATGCGGCCAAAGCATTCGATAGAGTAAACTGGGCTTTCTTGAATGCTACCCTAGCAAAATATAATTTGGGAGAAAATTTTCAGGGTGCAATTAAAGAATTGTATGGAGCACCAAAAGCTAAGGTCCTAATTAACGGGAATTTAATTAAAAATATCCATATATGTAGAGGAACCCGCCAGGGATGCCCCTTGTCTCCCCTCCTTTTTAATTTATATATTGAGCCCTTGGCAAACAGGCTCAGAGTCCACACGGAAATAACACCATTTATATTCCAGACTTGGGAAAAAAAAATAGCCTTGTATGCAGATGATGTGATGATTTTCACGAGTAACTATGCAGGTTCTGTCCAAGCCATTGATGACAATAGTCCGAAGAAGTATTCCCCTTTTTGGCACCTATGCAAATAGTCATACAAACTCATACAGATATTACACTCAATCGATCACCAGAACAAGACACCAAAATTTGAACCCTAGTAACAAGATATTATAAAAAATTCTGGTGTTCTCCCCATGCTTTGAATTGTTTTTTATTTGTGATCTTTTTTATTTGTGATCCTTTTTTTGCTTGCTTATTGCACAACAGGCACAATGTCATTAGTTCTGTGTACTGTTATGTAACTGTCTTACTATTTTTAATTCTGTATTTGCTTAACAATGTTTTGTGTCTAACATTTTTAATAAAATAGAATTTTTTATAATATCTTGTTACTAGGGTTCAAATTTTGGTGTCTTGTTCTGGTGATCGATTGAGTGTAATATCTGTATGAGTTTGTATGACTATTTGCATAGGTGCCAAAAAGGGGAATACTTCTTCGGACTATTGTCTCTTGGCGCTCTACCCCTTTTTGTGGAATAGAGCCCCTCTCTCTTATTTTACACAAGCCATTGATGACACCTTAAGACATTTTGGAAGGGTTTCAGGTTACCAAACTAACCAACTAAAAACGGAGATAATGAGTTGGAATTCCCAGGTAGATAATATCTATACCAGGGAGAAAATCAGGTACTTGGGGATAGACCTGATTAAAAACCTAGATAAGATACCTGAGATTAACATGGACAGAGTAACAGCTGACGTGAAAAAGTTATTTAAAACATGGGGAGGTCTTCCTCTAACCTTCTTAGGTAGATCCAACATAATCAAGATGTCTATCCTTCCAAAATACACATTCCTATTTAGCGCAATACCATTGGAATTTAAGAGGGAAACACTAAAAAAAATACAAGGAGAAATAGCTAGCTTTATTTGGATGGCTAAAAGTACACGCATAGCCTGGAGTAAATTACGAAGAAGAAAAGCAGAAGGAGGAATTGCCAGCCCAGATCTAGTGGAATACTACAGAGCCTTCCAATTCAAACATATGAGGGTTCTACTAAACGACTATGATTTGTATCCAGAACATCTTAAAGCAATGACTAGAAACACTGGCCACTTTCTACTCAAATTTGGTCATCCAAAATACTTCAAAAAGGTGAAACTGAAGACTTTGAGAGAAGCAGCTAAGCTATGGTATCAAATCAGGTGCACTCTAAATATTCCATACTATAGTGGGTTCGCGCCTATATGGGATTCCCCAGGAACACCAGAATGCCTCAAAGACAGCTTGGCAATACCTTTTAAATATTCAGGTTTTCAAGTATGGGGCCAGTTAATGGTTGAGAATAGCATAATAGACTGGGGAACTCTGCTTACGAATTTGAGTGCAGCCCTTTCAAAATTTAAATATTATCAGCTCACTAGCTGGGCAAAAACACTGAAGGAGAAATTTTCCGGAAATAGGATTGTGGAAACAATCATGATAAAGAATCCCCCGAAGAAAAAAGAAATAGCAACATGGTACTGGGCATTGGTAAAAGCAGGAGAGGAGGAGTTTTCGATTCCCGATGTGATCTGGGGGAAAGATCTGCCGGCGCTGGATCTCCAAAATTTGTGGCAAGTATCAATGAACAAATGCTGGTCTATTGTGAAGTCTGCTACCTTAAAGAGAAATCATCTCTTTACTTCCCATAGAGCATACTGGACCCCGAAGCGTCTCTCTAGTTTTGGAGGATCTGTTACGAAATTATGCCCCAAATGTGCTCTACCAAGAGCAGATGATGTGCACATGTTTTGGCAATGTCCTCACATCGAAGGATTCTGGCAGGAAGTGAGTAAAACCATAGATTTGGTATTAAGAAGACCAGTTAAAGTAAGTATAGATCTTGTTATTTTTGGGGTCAGTAGACATGATATGGTAATAACGTTAACCAAGAAGGAAGAAAATCTTTTGTTTATAATGATTTTGCTTGCTCGAAGGGAACTCTGCTTAAAATGGATAAGACCAGTCCCCCCCACACACTTGGATTGGGTGGCCTCAATTAACAGAATAAATAAATGGGACAGGAGAGGGAAACCCAGTAAAAGGCATGAATATTGGGAAATATGGGAAGACTCCCAATTCGCAAATTAACCCTATAATTCTACATCATAATTAAGCATGGACCCATTTAATTCCAATGATTATGCAATGGCAATAAAACCACAAGCATAATGCTTGTGTGAGTGACTAGAGTGGTCAGCTCCCCCAGTGCGTATTGGAAGTGGTACGGACGAAAGGGGACCCTACTCTACGGAATCCACAGAATGTACCTCCCCGAAACTCGGAGAATTGGGCTGGTCTAGAAAATAGAGAATTGGGTCCCCGATAACTCCAGATACACTACATTGCAGTATGAGGAATAAAAAAAAAAAAAAAAAAAAGAACTAGGGTTCAAAAACTACAGCTAGGCACTTTGCCAAAAAAGGGTCATTTTTCACTGCAAAATTGAGGTGTGACCACGTTGCAATTTGCGCCGTTTCCTGTCGCGGGCACTAGGCCGACTCGCACAAGTGAGGTACCTTTTTTCTCGTAGGACTTTGGGGGACGCGGGGTGGGTGGAAATTTGGGGATCCACACAGATTCCAGAACTTTCCATCACAGAAAGGTGGGGAAAATGTCAATTTTTAGGTTTGCAAGGGATTCTGGGTAACAGACCATGGTGGGAGGCACTCAAGTCACCCCATCCTGGATTCCCCTGGGTATCTAGTTTTCAAAAATATATAGGTTTGCTAGGTTTCCCTAGGTGCCGGCAGGGCTAGGGTTAAAAAACTACAGCTAGTCACTTTGGCAAAAAAGGGTCATTTTTCACTGCAAAATTGAGGTGTGACCACGTAACGTTTTGCGCCGTTTCCTGTCGAGGGCACTAGGCCGACCCACACAAGTGAGGTACCATTTTTCTAGTAGGACTTTGGGGAACGCGGGGTGGGTGGAAATGTGGGGATCCACACAGATTCCAGAACTTTCCATCACAGAAATGTGGGGAAAATGTGTTTTTTTGGTCAATTTTTTAGGTTTGCAAGGGATTCTGGGTAACAGACCATGGTGGGAGGCACTCAAGTCACCCCATCCTGGATTCCCCTGGGTGTCTAGTTTTCAAAAATATATAGGTTTGCTAGGTTTCCCTAGGTGCCGGCAGGGCTAGGGTTCAAAAACTACAGCTAGTCACTTTGCCAAAAAAGGGTCATTTTTCACTGCAAAATTGAGGTGTGACCACGTTGCGTTTTGCGCCGTTTCCTGTCGCGGTCACTAGGCCGACCCGCACAAGTGAGGTACCATTTTTCTCGTAGGACTTTTGGGAACGCGGGGTGGGTGGAAATTTGGGGATCCACGCAGATTCCGGAACTTTCCATCACAGAAATGTGGGGAAAATGTGTTTTTTTTGTCAATTTTTTACGTTTGCAAGGGATTCTGGGTAACAGACCATGGTGGGAGGCACTCAAGTCACCCCATCCTGGATTCCCCTGGGTGTCTAGTTTTCAAAAATGTATAGGTTTGCTATGTTTCCCTAGGTGCCGGCAGAGCTTGGGTTATAAAACTACAGCTAGACTCTTCGCAAAAAATGTGTAAATTTTCAGTGTGAAAATGTGGTGTGTTCAACTTAGGTTTTGAGCCACTTCCTGTCGTGGGCACTATGCCTACCCACACAAGTGAGGTACCATTTTTATCGGGAGACTTAGGGTAGTTCAGATTTGTAAAGCAACTGTTATTTCCTATTGATTTTTGATGCATTTCTCCCTTCCAAATGAAAGACATTGTGTAAAAATAAAGTCATTTTGAAAAATGACCAATAATTGTCATGCAAGTATGAGTATTCCCAATTTCGAAAATGTGCAAATATGCACTGTTTCTAAACTCTGTAATTTGTTCCCATTTCAGAAATACATAGGTGTCTTTCATACCAATTTTTTCATGTATACATTTTCACACTATAATTGCTATATACCCGGAACAAAAAAAAACCATTACAAAATGCTGCTCAGTTTTTTACTCTGGGTTCGTTGGGCTCTTGGTGAACCTACAAGTCCTATATATCCCCAGCGGATGTAATGGTACATTGCTTTCTAAGAGATGTCATAATTAGAAGAAGTTACAGGTGAAAACGTTGACACAAAAGGCTGCTTTTTTCAACTAATTTTTAATTTTTCCTATATTTAACTGTTAGTTTCTATAAAGAAACCTTGATGGATCTACACAAATGACCCCTTGCTGAATTCAGAATTTTGTCTACTTTTCAAAAATGTATAGCTTTCTGAGATCCATTATTGCTTTTTTACCCATTTCTACCATTATCTGGAAGGAGGTTGAAAGCACAAAAAATTGCAAAAATAGGGTATGTCCCAGAAAAATGTCAAAACTGTGTAAAAAAGTTGGATTTCTGACAAAAATCTGTCATTCCCTAAAAGCTGGAGAAATGGTGATTTCAGCCCCACAAACCCTTTTTTGATATCATTTGCAGAGAAAAACCCAGACGCTTTCATTTGCAGCCACTTTTCCCCATTTTTCACAAAAAAAAAAAAATTGCTGTATTTTGACTAATTTCTGGGAACCCTCTAGGAGAATCCACAAACCCTGGGTACCTTTAGAATCCGCATGATGTTGGAAGGAAAGGACGCAAATTTAGCGTGGATACCTACTGTGGTCAAAAAGTTACAGGGCCCTAAGCGCGCACTACCCCAAATAGCCCAAAAAAGGCTTAGCACAGGAGGGGAAAAGACCTAGCAGCGAAGGGGTTAAAAGAGGCAGATTGTTGATGGCTCATGCCTTTCATGTGTTGCTATTGTTCTATTCTGGAATCTTTTAATATTGTGTTGTAAGCGGCTGCTTGGACTGCATTAAAGGAATAATGCATAATGTAGCCTCCGTTCTTGTAATGAAATTTGGAGTGGGTGTATCAAAGGTTATATTAGGGTATGAGAAGATGCATCAAATTATCACATGGATAATGTCATTTGAGATGTCATCAGTGATGTCATCAGTGATGTCACTGACCACGTCATGAGTAACGTAATATGTGACGTCATAAGCAGTGCATTGCGGGGGGCGCGAGTTATAGTTAGCTGAACTAACTATAACGGGGGAATTTCTCTGGTTTTGTACGAGTGAAATGTCCAACTAACTACAACTTTCCCTAAAACCTATGTTTTTTTCAGTGAATTTCTAAGGTTTTTTAAATGCTAATTTCTAACTATAACGTGCCTGAAACCTATGGTTTTTTCAGTGAATTTCAAAGGTTTTTTAAATGCTATTTTCTAACTATGCCCACAGAGGTAGGACATGTGAAGAAAGAAGAAAAAAACGCACACAAAGAAGCAAAAGAAATGCAGAAAGAAGCAACAGAAGTCAACAAAGACGAAGAAAGTGCAGGAAGAAGCAAGACATGTGCAAAAAGGACCAATGGAGGAGCAGAAAGAGGCCTTGTTCCAAAATCATCCTGTGCCCACAACTTTTTCAGACGTGTACTGGTGGTAACTGACTCTGACTAACCAGGCCTAGAGCCAGTGCTATGCTAAAAGACACTTAGAATACAGTGAAAACACCTACATACACTAGGGAACACTATGCGTTGGGGTACCCCTGTGATTAGCATGACCTCCTCTGTAAGGCCCTAGTACATAATAGTATATCAAAACAACAATGTCTCAACCGGTAATCATTTATTAGGACCGTTAAAGAAAATGCTTTAATCTAATCAAGGGAAGGGAACACAAAGGAAGGAGACCAAAAGAATTAGAAAAAGCAGTTTGTTATTTGCAAGTAGTTAAACAGCACTTAATTTACAAATATATTGCGGTAACCAAACATAACCAAATGTGCACTGGTCGTGTTAGTGACAGTGAACGGCGCAGTGACACAAGTGATGTAGACAGCGTGAGACGGCAAAAACCAATAAAACACATATAACTATAAGGGGTCAAAAATATATACAATTGGGATAAATGTAAATAAATAACAAACAGCTTTTTCTAATTATTTTGGTCTCCCTCCTTTGTGTTCCCTTCCCTTGTTTAGATTAAAGCATTTTCTTTAACGGTCCTTATAAATGATTACCGGTTGAGACATTGTTGTTTTGATATACTACTTACCCGGTCTCTACTAAGTTAACGGGTCAACTCCTGTACTTTTGTTTCATTCTAGTACATGATAGGGCAGGGGGATTAAAACTACCTCTTAAAACGCGCTACGGGGCGCGTTTGCACAGTGGTGAAGGGAGGGGGGCGGGGGGCCTGATGTGACATGTGTGCAAACACGCCCTGTGGCCGTTTTAAGTTGAGGGATAAAGTTCCCTTATATCCTGAGGGCCCCTGAGGGCCAACTAGCTTACCAGGTACCTCCAGTAAGCGCCACAGAGCTACATTTCAGCGAGGTGTAAAAAGGGGTGTGGCCTGGACCACCTCTGCAACGCAGCACAGTTGCGCTTACTGGAAGCACTTGGTGGGCTAGTTGACCCCCAGGGGCCCTCAGGATTGACAGGGAATTAATTCCCCAACTTTAAACGTGCCTCAGAGCGTGTTTGCACACGTCACCTCAGGCCCCAATGCCTCCCTTCACCACTGTGCAAACGCGCCCAGTGGCGCGTTTTAAGTTGGGAGATTAAGTCCCCTTTGAATCCTGAGGGTCCCTGGGGTCCAACTAGCCCACAAGGTACCTCCAGTAAGCGCCACAGAGCTGCATTGCAGAGAGGTGTTAAAAGGGGCGTGGCCTCTGAACACCTTTATGCAACGCAGCTCCCTGGCAGAGGTTGTGTAATAAGAACCAGCTAACAGTTTGGCCCCCCCGCTACAGTTTGAAAAGAAAGTTGAATAATATTTCTCAATTTTTAACGGGGTGTTTGTGTTGTGAAGTCATTTGTGTATGTAGTGTCGATGTCTTTTAATGTTTTTTTATGTTCTCTGTGGTTTGGGCGTGAAGAGTATTGTAAATAATGTCAATATGTACTCCAAAATGTGTTGTTGAGATTGTATTATTACTATTTTCCTAAAAATATGAAATCATGGTTCCATAAGTTAATGACTTAGAAAGAAAATAAAAAAATCATGAAATAAGGAATAGAATTCACTTTCTTAAGACTACAGTGATTTAGTTTCGTGTAGCGTTTTCTGAATAGCATTCCAAAATTAGATCAGTACTGGCATCAGTTTTGTTCATTTTCGGTTCTACTGAGGCACAAGATGGCTGCCAACACTTCCTGGTTTGAAGTGTTGACAGCCAATTAGAATGCAGCTCGTGATCGGCAGGGTGCGCGGATCCACCACAGCAATAGATATCGAAACTTTTATTTTTTGATTTTCTCAGCAACTACTGAACGGATTTACACCATTTAACAACAAGAGTTCTTTCTGAACCAAGGGCTACCTTTTTGCCAAATTTGGTGTAATTCCGTTGAGCAGTTCGGGCTGTAGCCTTGTCTAAAGTTTCCTATGGGAAATAACATGGAGAAAACACGTTTTGGGACCCCCCTTTTTGCTCGGCCCCCGCTTGGCGAATCACCCTCAAACTTTCAGGATAGGAGCTGATCGTAACGGACCATCACTTTTGAAAACTTTGCAAAGATTCGTCAACCGGGGCCAAAGTTATTGTGAAAACAAAAAATGAGTTTCCTATGGAAACTAGGTCCTAACTATAACTATCTACTGGCGACCGCCAGTAGATAATACACATATATATATATATATATATATATATGTGTGTGTGCACAGGATGGATCCCTTTGTGACGCCGGCGCTCAGTTTTTCGCGCGGTGCAAAATCCATACGACAGGATCCAGTCGTTTAATATTTAAAGGTGGGTTTCTAGTCCTTTGGCTTTTGGACTAGAAAAGGATTGCACTCACTCGTAGTAATTTGATGGAAAGGTCTTTATTCTTGCCAAAAACCCAACGCGTTTCACCTCTTCACGGAGGCTTGATCACGGGATATGGTTACATTGTATGTCTGTCTTTTATGTTTGACATATTGGCATTTCCTGTTTAATTACCAATTGCATTGTGGTCAGTGTAGTTTATATACAGTGAAAAATTATGTTTAAACAGTGCTCAGAAATTAAATTCTTAATTAATCTAAATTATACATAAGCGGACTCATGATAAAACGGAGTTTATTCATGATGCTTAAAGTTTTTTAGTTGATTTGTTCTGCTCTCTGGTGAGCATGGATTTCATCATCCCATCGGTTTTCATTATTCAATTGTGATAATGAATGTGATGATCTTTTTCAGTTCTGTACTCTTCAGTGAGTGTATTTTACAGTTCAACGAGATTTTTGAGGTTTTTTAAGTGTAGGGTGAAGGTCCTGCAGTCACACTTAATTTTAGTTCTTGATGTAGGAAGAGGATTAGCTTGAGCTGAGCGATGTTATTTATAAATGGGTGTATAATTCCTCATTTTGATTTAGGCCTCTTGGATCCAAAGTTCTGAACATGAGGATGTGTTTTGATTCCTTTTGGCGTAGTTTTTTGAGACGATCGCCTCCTCTTTCAGAGATTGGTATTTGTTCCAAGGCCCAAAATCTTAGTGTTTCCCAGTCGCTGCTATGATGTCTTTCCATGTGTTTGGCGACTGTGTTTGTCCGATCTTTGTGAATTATTGCACGCATGTGTTCCAAAATGCGTTTTTTGGCTTCAAATATGGTGCTGCCAATGTATCTTTTGTGGCATGGGCATTCGATCATATAAATCACGTAGGAGCTTTTGCATGTTAGATGTTGCCTTATCTTCCATATTCTGCCTTTTTGAATTTGCACTTCTTTCAGTGGTGTTGCTATTTTGCAGATTTTACATTGCTTACACGGCCAGAATCCCTCTCTCTGTAGCCATGTGAGTTTCTTTGTGTCTTGGAAGTGGCTGTGGACTAGTTGGTCCCCAATGTTTTTCGATCTCCTGTATGTGATTTCTGGGTGGTCTCCTATGATCTCTGCCAGTGTGGTGTCCATTCGTAAGATGCCCCAGTGTTTCCTGATGATTTTGTTCACTGTTTTGTTTTCTGCACTGTGTGTTGTTATTAGTCTGATTTTTTCATCTGTCTCTTTTGCCTTTGTTTGGTGAAGTATCATTTTTCTATCTAGATTCAGAACTCTATCTAGACATTTTGTCACCACTTTTTTGGGGTACTGTCGTGCCAAAAAGCGACTGCTGGTGATGTTACTGTTTTTGGTGAACTCTTGTGTTTTGGAACAGTTCCGTCTCAGTCTCAAAAATTCCCCATAAGGGATGCTCCATTTGAGATTTGTATCATGAAAACTTTGCCCATGTAGTATGGCATTTGTCGCTGTACTTTTTCTGTGCAGGGTGGTTTCAATCATGTTGTTTTCTATGTAGATCTCAATGTCCAGGAATGTTATTTTTTCATCACTTATTTCATAAGTGAATTTGAGATTCATGGGAGAGTTGTTTAGTATCTCAAAGTATTTTGCAAAATCTTCCTTTGTACCATCCTGTGCACTTCTATTTCCAAGACGCAAGGCAGCCCTCGCTCAAACACAAGCAAAATAAACAACTGGATTTGTGTGACATCGGACATAAGGAGTAAGCAATCGAGACGGCACGGAAAGTTGGAAGCTCAGAACCGGGAAAGCAACGGTAACCAGCCTCAATCGCAGCGATGGTAAACTGAATGGCAACAAAGTATCAAGCCGAATATCAAATCGCGGAAGCGAACAGGCAAACAACCGAACCGGGTAAGAAATCTAACCACATCTTTCCGTCCTCACGTCTCTATTCAAATTATGTCTGTCCTCAAACACGCAATGTCAATTGTTTAGAGCGAGTAAAAGCGCACCAGAGCAAGTGTAAATCACACATTGTATTATCCCAAGGTAAACTGCGCGATATACTCACGGAGAGACCAAACGCTGAATCAGACAATCAACAGCTAATCTCCAGTGCAAAGGCCAGCGCGCAGCAAGGGATTCTGGGACTCGTAGTTAGGAAAGGTGAAGAACCACCAAACCAACAAACCAACTTGCCATGGAAAGCAGAGAAGCAAAAAGAATAGCGGACATGCCTAATCTTTTCACATCCTTACCACAACAACGAATAGAAAGGGGTGAAATAACTGCAACAAACACTAATAAAGACAAACTAAGACATTGGGAAAGACTCTCCAAAAGAGAAATCAACAAATGGTGGGAACTACTAACACTACAGAAGTATGTGGAAGTGAAACGAATCCCACGAGGATTACGCCTGACATTAATGCCCAGCCATCAGGATACAAGTGGAGAACTCCTCCAAGAATGGGGTGAACATCTCTTGGAATCCTCAACTGGCCTAATCATCATCCTAATTAAACACATCGATAAATCCCTCAAAACAATAAGAGATGAATTAAAAAATGTGGAAGAAGAAATTGGCAAACTAGAACTAACGGAGGAACAACAAAAACTTAAATCAGATATCCTAAAAAATCTGGATAAACATGAAGCAAGAGTAAAACTGAGGAAACAGATCAAATTTCAACGCGACAAAGCGGATTTTGAGGAAGGTAGAATATTCACCTTCAACAAGTTACATCAAGAGAGAAAGAGAAAACCACAAGCAGAGGCAAACACCCAAGAGACATCCAGTTTTGACTCTTCATCAAGCGCGGACATCAGTGAAGGGGAAATGAACACACCCCCCACTGCAGAAACCGGAAAAAAGACCAATTTTTTAATGGAGATGCGTTTAGCCTTAGAACAGCAAAACGCCAGCAACAAACAAACAAAAAGAGGGAGAGGAAGAGGCTGGAATCGAGGAGGAAGAGGAAGACCCGAAGAGGCCAGAGAGGACAGGGGAGAGGCAAAAACAAACACATGGTCAAGAGACAGAATGAGACCGCTACGGAAATAATGAACACAGAGGACACAAATAAAGAACTAAACATCATAAACCTATCCTCGCGTGTCATGACTCCCTTACAAAACGAAGTACTGAAAAAAGGCCTAAACTTCTGCCCTACATCTCATTTGAACGTAGCTGAAACCAGAATAGATCTGTTCAAATATACCAGAAAGTTAAAACTGGCAAAAATCTACGCAGAAAAACGCAAAGGGACTGATCCAATAAATATTGATCAAACAGACAATCCCTTACTGGCAGAAGACATCCACGGAATGGAAACATTAATGACAATATCAACCACCACAGTCTCGCAAGAAACAGAGGCCCTAACCAATCTATACCAAGTTTTACCAAAGGCAGGGGCAGGTGAAAGTGGTTTAAAACTAAAATCGAAATTCAATCCCATCCTACCACCTGGCAACAAAATAGATCTCTTCCATGAGACTGTAGTGGAAGAACTCTACAGACTGACACCAAATATACTTAAAAATAATCTCAACACGCAACAAAAGGAAATACTAAAAGATCTACAAAATGATCAATTGATCGAAATCAAACCGGCAGACAAAGGCGGCAACATCGTCATCTTAAACAAGACTGAATATGTGGAGGAAGTCCAGAGACAATTGTCAGACACAAAATGTTACACACGTCTAAAGAAAGACCCAACAACGGAGCTACAGGATAGATTGAACAAATTACTTCAAACCTGGCAAGAGAAGGGCCTAATCGACAAAGATGAACAAAAATATCTGGACAAAAAACATCCCACGCTACCCACGTTTTACTGTCTACCAAAGATTCATAAAAATAAGGAAAAACCGCCGGGGAGACCAATTGTCTCTGCAAATAATTCCTTACTGGAACCCACTTCCAATTATATTGATTACTTCCTGTCACCTCTAGTGAAAGAATTACCATCCTACCTAAAAGATACAACAGATTTACTCCAAAAACTGGAGAACATAGAATGGAAACCAGGCTACAAACTGATCACAATGGATGTAACGTCGTTATACACAAACATCGAACACTCCATAGGCACAACAGCCTGTAAACACTATCTAGGCAAAAGGAACATCAAATACAGAGAACACAATGAAATGCTCAATGAAATGATCTCACTATGCATCAATAACAACGTTTTTCTGTTCAACAAACAGATATACAAACAAATTCAGGGATGCGCCATGGGATTTTCGTTCTCACCAAACTATGCAAATTTAACGATGGGCTGGTTTGAAAAACACATAGCATGGAACACACAAAACTATGAATGGAGAACCAAAATTGTTTCCTGGCTGAGATTCATTGATGATCTCATAATAATTTGGAATGGTACAAAGGAAGATTTTGCAAAATACTTTGAGATACTAAACAACTCTCCCATGAATCTCAAATTCACTTATGAAATAAGTGATGAAAAAATAACATTCCTGGACATTGAGATCTACATAGAAAACAACATGATTGAAACCACCCTGCACAGAAAAAGTACAGCGACAAATGCCATACTACATGGGCAAAGTTTTCATGATACAAATCTCAAATGGAGCATCCCTTATGGGGAATTTTTGAGACTGAGACGGAACTGTTCCAAAACACAAGAGTTCACCAAAAACAGTAACATCACCAGCAGTCGCTTTTTGGCACGACAGTACCCCAAAAAAGTGGTGACAAAATGTCTAGATAGAGTTCTGAATCTAGATAGAAAAATGATACTTCACCAAACAAAGGCAAAAGAGACAGATGAAAAAATCAGACTAATAACAACACACAGTGCAGAAAACAAAACACTGAACAAAATCATCAGGAAACACTGGGGCATCTTACGAATGGACACCACACTGGCAGAGATCATAGGAGACCACCCAGAAATCACATACAGGAGATCGAAAAACATTGGGGACCAACTAGTCCACAGCCACTTCCAAGACACAAAGAAACTCACATGGCTACAGAGAGAGGGATTCTGGCCGTGTAAGCAATGTAAAATCTGCAAAATAGCAACACCACTGAAAGAAGTGCAAATTCAAAAAGGCAGAATATGGAAGATAAGGCAACATCTAACATGCAAAAGCTCCTACGTGATTTATATGATCGAATGCCCATGCCACAAAAGATACATTGGCAGCACCATATTTGAAGCCAAAAAACGCATTTTGGAACACATGCGTGCAATAATTCACAAAGATCGGACAAACACAGTCGCCAAACACATGGAAAGACATCATAGCAGCGACTGGGAAACACTAAGATTTTGGGCCTTGGAACAAATACCAATCTCTGAAAGAGGAGGCGATCGTCTCAAAAAACTACGCCAAAAGGAATCAAAACACATCCTCATGTTCAGAACTTTGGATCCAAGAGGCCTAAATCAAAATGAGGAATTATACACCCATTTATAAATAACATCGCTCAGCTCAAGCTAATCCTCTTCCTACATCAAGAACTAAAATTAAGTGTGACTGCAGGACCTTCACCCTACACTTAAAAAACCTCAAAAACCTCGTTGAACTGTAAAATACACTCACTGAAGAGTACAGAACTGAAAAAGATCATCACATTCATTATCACAATTGAATAATGAAAACCGATGGGATGATGAAATCCATGCTCACCAGAGAGCAGAACAAATCAACTAAAAAACTTTAAGCATCATGAATAAACTCCGTTTTATCATGAGTCCGCTTATGTATAATTTAGATTAATTAAGAATTTAATTTCTGAGCACTGTTTAAATATAATTTTTCACTGTATATAAACTACACTGACCACAATGCAATTGGTAATTAAACAGGAAATGCCAATATGTCAAACATAAAAGACAGACATACAATGTAACCATATCCCGTGATCAAGCCTCCGTGAAGAGGTGAAACGCGTTGGGTTTTTGGCAAGAATAAAGACCTTTCCATCAAATTACTACGAGTGAGTGCAATCCTTTTCTAGTCCAAAAGCCAAAGGACTAGAAACCCACCTTTAAATATATATATATATATATATATATATATATATATATATATATATATATATATATATTACCTACTGGCGGTCGCCAGTAGGTAGTTATAGTTAGGACCCTGTTTCCATAGGAAAACCGCAACATTCTATTTGGAATAACTTTGGCGCCGGTCGACGAATCCTCGCGAAATTTTCAAAATAGGTGGGGCGCTACGCTCCGCTCCTACCCTGAAAGTCTCGGGGGGATTCGTCAAGCGGGGGCTGAGAAAAAAGGGGGGTCCCAAAACACGTTTTTCCCATGCATTTTTCCATAGGACCTTTAGACACAGCTACAGCCCGAACGGCTGAACAGAGTTACTTGAAATTTGGCAGAGAGGTAGTCCTCAGGTCAAGGAAGTGCCTTTTGTAGGTCTGGTGTAAATCTGTTCAGTAGTTCCTGAGAAAATAGCATTTAAATCAATATATATATCTGTGGCAGCTTACGGTGCGCTTACGGTGCGCTTACGGTAAACTTACCGTACGCGTACGGTGCCGTGCGCGAGCGCGAATCTGATTGGCTGTTAGATCTTAGTAAACATTCGAATCGGTCGAAACCAGGAAGCGGCGAAATAAAAGATTACCTTTCACAACGAAGCGCATAATATGTCCTCCATGTGTGCACGATGCGCGAAGCGCATCGTGCGCACATGGCCCATCTAGCGTAACGTGGGCACGCGGCGCGCGTAGTGCACCGCGTGCCCACCGTGCGTGCACGGCACTAACTGCGTAAAGTGGGCGTGCGGTGCGCGAAGCGCACCGTGCGCGCACGGAACGAACTGCGTTAAGTGGGCGCGCATGCCACGAATGGCGTAAAGTAACTTAGCATTTAAAAAACCGTACAAATTCACTGAAAAAACCATAGGTTTCACACACGTTATAGTTAGGAATTAGCATTTAAAAAACCTTGCAAATTCAGTGAAAAAACCATAGGTTTCACACATGTTATAGTTAGCTGGACATTTTACTGATAAAAAAGCATTGAAATTCCCCCGTTATAGTTAGTGCAGGCAACTATAACTCACGCGACCACAATCCTCTGCTGATGACATATGTGTCTTTATGAAAAAAAAATATTTGTAATATATGTATAGCTAAAATTTAATGGAAGAAGACATGGGCAAATAAGTGTCTAAATACAGTATTAGCATCAGCAGAGGATTGCGGTCGCGTGAGTTATAGTTGCCTGCACTAACTATAACGGGGGAATTTCAATGCTTTTTTATCAGTAAAATGTCCAGCTAACTATAACATGTGTGAAACCTATGGTTTTTTCACTGAATATATATATATATTACCTACTGGCGGTCGCCAGTAGGTAGTTATAGTTAGGACCACGTTTCCATAGGAAATCCGCAACATTCTATTTTGAATAACTTTGGCGCCGGTCGACGAATCCTCGCGAATTTTTCAAAATAGGTGGGGCGCTACGCTCCGCTCCTACCCTGAAAGTCTCGGGGGGATTCGTCAAGCGGGGGCTGAGATAAAAGGGGGGTCCCAAAACGCGTTTTTCCCATGCATTTTTCCATAGGACCTTTAGACAGGGCTACAGCTCGAACGGCTGAACAGAATTACTAGAAATTTGGCAGAGAGGTAGTCCTCAGGTCAAGGAAATGCCTTTTGTAGGTTTGGTGTAAATCTGTTCAGTAGATTCTGAGAAAATAGCCTTTAAATCAATATATATATCTGAGCCAGCTTACGGTGCGCTTACGGTACGCTTACCGTACGCGTACGGTGGCGTGCGCAAGCGCGATTCTGATTGGCTCTTAGATCTAAGTAAACATTCGAATCGGCCGAAACCAGGAAGCGGCGGCCGCCATTTTCTCTCTCGCACTGAGAGTGATTTTTAAAATATAAAGCCCAAAAACATGTAATGGGGCTGTTTAGACAGCTCCCACACACATAGCCATGTTGAGGGAGTCCCCAAAGATCCCCCAAGGCCAAAAACTGAATTTTTATTTTTTCGGTAATTTCGCCGATTACGCATACCGTACGCGTACGGTAAAAAATTAAAAAAAAAAAAAAATTATCCACACTCTCCCCACCCCGTGTGCAATCGGTGCCCGAAGGGCACCAATTGTGCATGGCTTATTACACCTGAGAAAAACTAAAATATTAAAAAAAATAATAATAAAAAAAAAAATTATCCACACTCTCTCCACCCCGTGTGCAAATGGTGCCCGAAGGGCACCATTTGTGCATGGATTATAAAATATACGAAAAATTAAAATATTACCTTTCAAAACGAAGTGCATCATATGTCCTCCATGTGCGCACGGTGCGCGAAGCGCATCGTGCGTACATGGCCCATCTAGCGTAACGTGGGCACGCGGTGCGCGTAGCGCACCGCGTGCCCACCGTGCGTGCACGGCACTAACTGCGTAAAGTGGGCGCGCGGTGCGCGAAGCGCACCGCATGCTCACTGTGCGCGCACGGTGCGCGAAGCGCACCGTGCGCGCACGGAACGAACTGCGTTAAGTGGGCGCGCACGCCACGAATGGCGTAAAGTAACTTAGCATTTAAAAAACCGTACAAATTCACTGAAAAAACCATAGGTTTCACACACGTTATAGTTAGGAATTAGCATTTAAAAAACCTTGCAAATTCACTGAAAAAACCATAGGTTTCACACATGTTATAGTTAGCGGAAATTTTACTGATAAAAAAACAATGAAATTCCCCCGTTATAGTTAGTGCAGGCAACTATAACTCACGCGACCGCAATCTTCTGCTGATGACATATGTGTCTTTATGAAAAAAAAATATTTGTAATATATGTATAGCTAAAAATGTATGGAAGAAGACATGGGCAAATAAGTGTCTAAATACAGTATTAGCATCAGCAGAGGATTGCGGTCGCGTGAGTTATAGTTGCCTGCACTAACTATAACGGGGGAATTTCATTGGTTTTTTATCAGTAAAATTTCCGCTAACTATAACATGTGTGAAACCTATGGTTTTTTCAGTGAATATATATATATATATATATATATATATATATATATATATATATATATATATATATATATATATATATATATATATATATATATATGTATATATATGTATATAATATATATTGCAATTTATAGCACCATTGTAGCAATAGTAAAGTCATGCTTTCCTTTTAAAAAGCATTTTGTTTTTGTTTTATTAACTTTGGCGCCATTCCCTGAATCTGCACAGAACTTTCCAAAAAAGAACATCCACATGGAGAAAACACGTTTTGGGACCCCCCTTTTTGCTCGGCCCCCGCTTGGCGAATCACCCTCAAACTTTCAGGATAGGAGCTGATCGTAACGGACCATCACTTTTGAAAACTTTGCGAAGATTCGTCAACCGGGGCCAAAGTTATTGTGAAAACAAAAAATGAGTTTCCTATGGAAACTAGGTCCTAACTATAACTATCTACTGGCGACCGCCAGTAGATAATACACATATATATATATATATATATATATATATATATATATATATATATATATATATATATATATATATATATATATATATATATATATATATATATATATATATATGTATATATATGTATATAATATATATTGCAATTTATAGCACCATTGTAGCAATAGTAAAGTCATGCTTTCCTTTTAAAAAGCATTTTGTTTTTGTTTTATTAACTTTGGCGCCATTCCCTGAATCTGCACAGAACTTTCCAAAAAAGAACATCCACTTTGGGTTCCTCATTGCAAGTTTTGAGATGATTTGACTAGGGGGGACCCAAAAAGTGACATTTTCCATTTTAACTACAGTAGGATTCGTTGCTCCTCAGTGCAGAAAAAAATGCTAAACGGAATTTCACCAAATTTGGCATGTATACATAATTTTGCTTAAGGAATTGCCTTTACTTGGTTTGTTGCACATTCATTCCTTAGTTTGCAAGAAATGCGCTTTAGAATAGTGTTTCAGTCTGGGCATGAAACGGATACAATTTTGAGAAACCCGGACTGTTAATGCGCTGATCCTCCGCAAATTTGCAAATCAATTGAAGATTTGTGAATCCAATGAAAAAAATTAAGTCACACTTCTTGACTACAGAGCTTTATCTCCCATCATGCATTGTAGCACTAAAATAGTTATCAAAGAAATTATTATTATGTCGATGCTTGATTTGCAAATCCTGGTCCCTCCTGCCATATCAGGACCTGCAAATGCAGCCTAGGAGTCATAAATTCTGTAAAAAGGAAAACAAATGTTTAGTGCACTACTGATGCACTTGACCAATGGCCACATGTGCCAGGATGGGAGAAGGCCCTAGCCCCAGCACAAGCCGTAAGGCCACACCCCACTGCGCATGGGCAATGACTTGCGCAGTGGGTTGTCACCTGCAGAGAGTTAATTGCAGGCCCTCATTGCATGCCCCTTAAGGCCATGCACAGCCCGGATTAGCTCCCCACTGAGTAGAGGATGAAGGCTGGGCTGTAAGCAACCCCCTCTGCCCGCCACACCCCTCTGTTGTGCACGGCTGAAGGCATGGTGCGCTGAGGTTGGCCTTTGTGGACAGCTGGTTGCAGAGCCTGGCCGCAGGCCAGACGCTGCTCCCAACCATGTTGCTAGATTCCAATGCCGTGCACAGCAGCTGCAGGCCATCCCCCAGGAGTTTGGTGCAAGAACTCGTGAATGTGGTATATAATCAAAAATACCAACAAATCACTGAAGAAAAGGTTAAAGTGAAGCTATGGTTAGCTTTCATTATAAAACTAAAACACATGATGAAAAAACCCCTCAAAAAGTCACCCCAAAACAGAGTTAAAGTGCAGGTATGGTTGTAAATTAAACAGAAAAATACTGAAATTTGCAAAGTATGCCAGGAGCACAATCAATAATTCACATAATAGCCAAGCAAAAAACTCATAAACCAAAGACAAAGCTTATGATATCACAATATTTATACTAATACATGTCACACCTCACAGCCAAATGTAATTATTCAACAATATATAGTCAAAGCAATTAATGATCCTACATTTATTGGAGTTTCTATCACAGTCGCAGCTCTTCCTATTGTTTTTGTTTTCCTTTCTGTTAGGGTGTGGGGCGGGGCGGGCGGGCTGGGCTGGACAGTGCAGGGGGCAGGGGACGAGTATAAAGCATACTCTAAAGTGCTGGTCAAATCGTCATGCGCACTTCACATCTTCACTACCAGGTTGCATTACACAGCCTGGTGAGAAACATGCAAAACCTCCAAGCGCCTGTTTGAGTGCAGAACCATGGTGCTCAGACTAATCACAACGCTGCTTAAGGCAGCGTTGTGATTGGACAGGGGCTTCTGGGAGGCTGGGAGCTTCCTGTTGGCGCAGAGGAGACGGAGCAGAAGCTGCAGCACCTGGCGGCATTCAGGTAAGTGAATGTGTTTTTTAATATTCACCCCTCTGCCCCCCCTTCCACCACCCGTGTTTAGCGGGGGCCGCTACTGCTCTATCAAAGTGGTAAGTTAAAGTGATATGCAATCTCATCTGTAAGATGACTTACAATACTTCTGTTTAGTTAAGGGTGAGGTCATGAGCATTGCATTTGGCGTGGGAGTTATGGTTTGCAAGGCTGCTTTGCTTTTTGGATTATGCTCCTAACCATAGTTTAGGAATGCCAGTAGAATTTCTATTTACATTTCTAAGCATAACTTTACTTTAAGTTTGTGTTAGATGAAAATATATATAATTTATTCGGCAGTGCTAGTACCCGAAACGTTTCGGCGATCGTCTTGTAACTCTATAATCATGGAAAAATATTGTTTTTTTAATTTCTATATATCTTTCTTTAGTTCTGTATTTTACACAGCGAAATGCATTGGTTGATCTTACCCTACCAAATGAGTAAATCATATTTGGCAGTTTCACTGTACAGAAATATAACGAAGACTGACTTGCAATACTGTTGACATTGATCATTGAACACTGTAGGTATAAAACCCATTAAAGATGACGCCTAAATAGCACCAGATACACTCACTGTATTGTTAGTCCTTTCTTCATGTTGTTGCACTTTTTTTCGCTTCATAACAGCTTGGTTTGTGTGCCGTTACCTTTGACCCGTGACCAACGCAATATCTCGCAGAAACGTGCCAGGTAATCCTGCTGCCGAATAATTTGTTCATCTATTCATTAACACCGAAGTGTGGGCGCCTTTTCTTCCTTACATGAGGAGTGCTTGCGTTACATATACGGGTCTCACACTCGTGCGCGCGTCGCCGCATTAAGACAAAGGGAGAATTGTGAGGAAACAGTTCTTTATATGTGCGTGTGTTTTATATGAATGAGTAAAGCTGTAAGTCTGAGGAAAACTAGTTTAAAAGCAGGACTTAAAGGCCTAGCCACTTAGAGAGGTTAAACCAGCTGCATCTGTGGGAAACCACAACTACAACGCAGCGGTTTCCACGCATAACATTAACCACGCATGCATTACAACGCATGCGTGGTGTACACGAATAGCCTTTACCACGCATACCTTTACTACGTGATACATAGTAAAGGCATGTGTGGTAAAGGTAAGGGGGCTTGGGGGGGTCTTCCCCCCAAAAAAATAAATAAACGGGTGTAAAGATGAGTACTCAAGGTTTAAACTTGTAAGTAGTTTATTGCCAAATGGACGACACACTCAACCCGGAGGCTCAGTGCATAATGATCTGTTGAAAGTACAACCAACCGTCTAAACTGTCATAAGAGAACGTCCAGCTGTCAACATTCCAGCTGGTGGCTGCCGCGTGCAGGAGGGGAGGGGCGCGCGGTGAGAAGCAGCTAGCTAGATGTGAACAAGCTTAGGTAAACAACACAACACATGTCCTTCCCATAGGAATAGAAGGACCTAAACGATGAAGGAAAAGAAACATAGACAGATGCCATGCCCAGTTAACTATTCACAAATATAGTCTTTATATTTGCAGGGTTTCACCACACTGCGACCGCATTTACTGGTGATGGTCACCTCTTCCAAAGTGTTATTCTCCGGCACCAGTTCATGACTATGTTCCTGACTGTCACTTGAATCCAAAGAACTACTTGTAGCACCAGTATCAGGATAACTGTTTTCACCACTAGGCTCCAAAACCTCTTGGACCTCCCCAGTCACATTATCACTACAATTGCCAGGAGATGCCTCCGAGGCACTTGTGCTAAGTTCTCTCATCCCCCCAATGGTTTCAATATTCTCACAACCTTCACTGTCTCTATTGTTTAGTCTATTAGATTGTGGGAACATGCTGTCATCATCCCCGTCAGAATCAGATGTTTCTTGTTGTATCCAATCCTGCTTGTCTAGCACAAACCTTTCCTCTTCTGCTTCCTTTTGTTTCTGTCCAGTTATGTCTTTTTGTACACCCTCCATCCTTTTACAGACAGACAATGCATATGCGTGCCATACTCTTCCATCACTGAGTAGTGCAGAGTTGCAGAACACTTTTTCCACCTTAAGCGGATTTGTAAATCTACTTTGACCTTTCACTACATTTCCACTCCTTTTTACTCTCACCACGTCACCTTCTCTTAGTTTGATAACCTTGCATTTATACTTGCTGTCAAATTTTCCTTTGCTCAGGTCTTTTGCCTCCTGAATTCTCTTTCTTACTTCTTCTACTGACCACTCCGATTTCCTTGCACTTTTGAGCCATCCGATATTATCCTTAGATACGGGAGTTCTGCCTCTCATAATCTCAAAAGGACTTACCAAAGTTTTCTCTCCAGGAGTAATCCTGTACCCCCAAACCATTTTGTTCAGTTCTTTCCTCCAACACTTTCCATTGTTGTTGGCCAACTGGATGATGCCTTTTATCACCCTATTAAATCTCTATACGGCCCCATTGCCAGCAGGGTGGTAAACAGAAGTAGTTTTGTGTTTGATGCCATTCCTGTCTACAAACTTTTTGAAGATCTCAGAAGTGAACTGACTTCCATTGTCACTGACAATAGTTTTTGGTATGCCCTCTTTAGTGAAAATTCCGTCCATAAATGTGATAATGTCAGAGGCATCGACCTTCCTACAAATCTTAATTTCCGGCCATTTTGAAAAGTGATTAACTAAGACCATTACGTGCACATGTTCATCTTGCCATCTTACTGGACCCAGTATGTCAATGCCCACCCTCTCCCATGCCATGTCAGGACACTTCAGTGGTTGGAGAGGAGGTCTAAGGGTCGTTTGTATACAATGTGAAAATTCAGACAAATCACAGTTTCTCACCGCTCTCTCAATTTGTATGTCGCACCCAGGCCACCAATACCAATTTTTAATCCTTTGTTTGGTTTTGTTTATGCCTAAATGTCCCTCATGGCAAAGTTCAATGAGACTCTCTCTCAAGGTGGTAGGAGGTATAACCTTCCCCTGTCTCAAAACCAGTTCGTTTTCCACGGATAGCTCGTTCCGCAATTCCCAGAAAGGCCGCAACTCATTTCTCAGTAATACCTTTTTGGGCCATCCTTTCACAATAAGTTTCCTAACCTCGTTTAAGCTTTCATCTCTTATATTCTCTTTACTCCATTCCTCCGTTGTAATGCTCGGGAACTCTTCATTGATGCTTGCAACACATAATTCTTCTTCCTTTACTACTTTTTCCACATTCTTCAAAGGCAACCTGCTCAGAAAATCTGCAACTACATTCTTTGTACCAGGCAGATATTGAACTTCGTAGTTGTAGTCCAGCAGTTTTATAGACAATCTTGCCAACCTAGGTGATGCATTATATAAACCTTTCACAGTGAGTACTTTTGTCAATGGCTTGTGGTCACAATGTAGGAAAATTCTTTTTCCCCAAATGTACTGCCTGAAATGTTCCAGACCCCACACGCATGCTAATGCCTCACGCTCGATAACGGCGTACTTCTCCTCCGTTTGGGTTAAGGAACGGGATGCCAAAGCAATCGTGACTTCCTTACCATCGCACTCCACTTGCGTAAGGACTGCACCAATACCTTTACCACTGGCATCTGTGGTAACCACACATGTAAGATTGTTGTCAAACCCCTTAAGGGGTGGAGCATCACAGATTTCTTTTTTTTAAGCTTTTAAAACTGTCTTCACAGTCTTGCGACCATTAGAATTTGTTCTTATTCTTTAGAAGGGTCCTAATGCAGTAAGTTTTCATAGAAAAGTTCCTTACAAACTTTGAATAATATTCCACCAGTCCCAAAAACGCTCTAAGCTCTTCCTTACTTTGTGGAACTGGGGCATCCTTGATAGCCTTAATTAATTCTTTTTTTGGTTTTATACCATCTTTAGTGATTTCATGACCCAGGTAGGTGACAGAATTATTGCTGAACCTGCACTTTTTGTACTCTGCTGTCAACCCGCTTTTCTCCAAGATCTTAAGTACCTGTACCAACCGGTTGTCATGATCAGTTTGGTCTTTTCCCATAATGAGGATGTCATCCTGAAAGATGAGTAATTTTTTTACCCCCTTGAATATCTCATGCATTAGTCTTTGGAATAGTGCCGCTGCAGATGCAAGCCCGAAAGGTACCCTTTTAAACCTGAAACACCCAAAAGGTGAAACAAAAGTGGTAAGGTGTCTGCTTTCCGGGTGCAGTGGTACCTGGTGGTAGGCAGCAGCTAAGTCTATGGTCGAAAATATTGTCATATCTTTTGTAAGAGACAACATCTCGTTTATTCTTGGTAAGGGAAATTGGTCGATAAGAATATTCTTATTTAGATCGCGCAAATCTATGCACAACCTCAATTTTCCGTTGGCCCTTCTTGCGACCACCAGAGGTGCGACCCATTCCGATGATTCCGTGCTTTCGATTATTTCTGCTTCAAGTAGTTTATTTATTTCTGATCTCACCTCATCCCTTAGTGACAATGGTATTTGTCTCACCTTATGCAGGCAGGGCACTGCATCATCTTTAAGTTTTATTACGTGTTGGAATCCCTTGAGTTTACCTATTTTCCCATTAAAAACTTTGGGGAACTTGTTAACCAACTCACAACCCGGTAGCACCTCCTGTTGTGTAACCAGGACCGGTTCTACACTGTTTGGGTTGAGAGTAATTCCAAGTTTTCCCTGGTCCTTCCAACCAAGCACCGAAGGGCCAGTAACAGCCACATACAACTTGCTGCTGGTTTTTCTTTCCTTAAATGCAAATGTAAGTTCCTTGAAACCCACAAGTTCAATCGGTTCGCCCGTGAATGTTTTAAGTGAGATGTCAGGTTTTTCCAATTGTCTCCCCACCTTACTTCTAAATTTCTCCTTCCAAACATCACGGTTAACTATTGTGCATGGTGAACCAGAATCAGCGACTATATCTATATTCACACCTCCAATTTCCACCAAGCACATGGGTTTCTTTTTCTTGCTCTTCTCTTCACCCTCTTTAGCTGTAGCCTCAGTTACATTTAGTACACATAAGTTGTACTCCGAATCATCCGAAGAGTCTAGCTCAAATTCTTCCTCTTCCTCATCCTCTACAAATTTCACTTTTTCTTTCATTTTCCGTTTGCAGGCTTTCTGAAAATGACCAATGATCCCACACTGGGTACATTTGTTGTTTCTTGCTGGGCATGTCCAGTCATTCGCCAAATGCTTACTGCTACCACACCGGTAACACTTCAACTGTTCATACGAACTAGCATTCCCTTTGAATCTGGGTGTGTCCTTCACTCTATTTTTAGAATTCTTCTTGCACCCACTTATTTTTGCCACCACACTAGTTTCCTCATTTTTACCTTTTCCTTCATTAATGACTTCCTTCTCACAGCGACCAGTCAATTCTGCTTTCTTTACGATATCAATAACCTGTTGGAGAGGTTTTTCACCTTTAGCCCATAAGGCGTCCTGTATGTTAGAATTTGCAGCACACATCACTATCTGATCCCTAATTAAGTCATCATGCATGTTTTCAAACTTGCATAAGAGTGCCAAGTTCTTTAAAGCAGATACGTAGTCATCTATATTTTCTTCTTTTCCTTGTTTCCTCCTGTAGAACTTATACCTGTGCACCGCTACACACTACACACACTGTCGGTTTATAATATCCATCTAAGTCCTCCATTGCCTCATCATAAACATTCCTCTCTCCTCCAACTCTTATTTTCTTAGTAATGTTGTTATACACTGTTAGACCACCTGCACCTAAACAATGTAACAATATTTTTTTCTTTTCCTCCTGTTTGAGTGGTTCATCCTCTTTATCAAATGTGGAAATGTAATTACTGAAATATTCCTTCCACTGTTCCCATTTCACAGTTGGTACGCCAGTACCCTTCAAAAATGCTTCTGGTGGCTCTAAATTATATATATTGCCGGTTGCCATGCTCAGTCCTTTCCTTATTTTATTTATTAATAAAATTACTTTTTCTTTCCTAGATGCAAATTCGATAAGGCGTCACAGTCTTTTCTTTATATCATTTTTTTTCCTATATATCCGTCAATAACTGAATTCAACTCTCACCTGCTCACTTCCGCCCATACGATCGAATTCCTTGGTGATCATATCTTTTTCCTTTCATTTAGTCACCTTAGCGCTTGTTCAATCATAGTCCCGTATGCCTCCGTCAGATTTGATTTTGCAATCTCCAATCTGCTTAGTCTATTAGATCAAACTTCCCCCCAAGATGGCGGCACGCACACTTCCTGTACGTGGTTGCGTGAAAAAGAAAAAAAAAACTAGACCGCAGACACTACTTCCGGAAATTCCTCTTCCACCTTCCACGTCACGAAGTTCTAACAGCAGCGCCTTAGTTCTGAGGTGAATTCCTTTCGATGTACTTTGCTTCATAAATTTGTATTTATAGTTTATTAATTACGTTAAAGTTCACCTGCGAGGATTTGACGGCTGCGATCAATGTTTAGAGAGTCTTCACGCTGAATTCCTTCTTTATTCGCCAAGAGCGTTAGTCTTCCTTTCAAGCCTAATAATTTGCGCGTTCTTCTTTCCCCACAACGGTATTTCTCACCTTCAATTCAATTCCATTTTCACCTCCGTAATGCGTGTAAGGAATTTCTTATTCTTTTCGTATACTGGAACGCTGCTTCACTGTTCTTCACTTCCTTTGCTACAAATTTCTCCTCGTTTTCAATTTTCATCCATCCACCTCCGTTTACTTCTTTTAATCTTTCATCTTCTAAGTGCCACTAATGTTCACACATTATCTGCCGCACTTACTTTATTTTCATTTTCTTTCTTCCAATGGACTTCTTCTTACTTTTTCTTGCTTATTCCTCCTCAATTTCATATTATCAAAGTCTTTTAAAATCTTCCTTCATATATTTCAATTTCAAATTCTTCCTCTCGTGGGTTCATCCGTGCGTCGTCCAACCATAACTCGTCGCCAAAATGTAAAGATGAGTACTCAAGGTTTAAACTTGTAAGTAGTTTATTGCCAAATGGACGACACACTCAACCCGGAGGCTCAGTGCATAATGATCTGTTGAAAGTACAACCAACCATCTAAACTGTCATAAGAGAACGTCCAGCTGTCAACATTCCAGCTGGTGGCTGCCGCGCGCAGGAGGGGAGGGGCGCGCGGTGAGAAGCAGCTAGCTAGATGTCAACAAGGTTAAGTAAACAACACAACAACGGGCGAAAAAAAGGGGTGTTGGGGGGTTCTCCCCCCCCCAAAAAAAAACCTCACCAGTTGAAGTTGCGATATGGAGGCAATCGGCGTCGTTAGGGGAACCGGAAAGACACTTCCGGTTCCTCTTTACGGCGTGCGACATGACCTCGGAAGAGCTTGGAGAGGAGCGCTTGGAGAGGTAAGGGGGATAATAGTATTTAAAAAAAAAAATAAGGGATGAGGGGGTTGTATAGAGAAGGGGTAAAATATTAGGGTTAAAGGGAGGGTATTTTATGCAAGGGTTTGTGGGTGGGAATCAGAGCAGTATATGGAAATGGGGATGGGATCAGGGATAACCTTTAGCAAGAACATGCTATTAACATGCATGGTTTAACAACGAAAAATGTTGTAAAAGCATGCGTTCTAAAGGCATTTTCATGGTAAAGGTTATGCGTACTAATGGCATTCTCATTGTAACGCATTCGTGGTAAAGGCATGCGTTGCAACGGAATGCGTTGTAATATCATACAACCGCATCTGTTGAGTAGTACTGGCGGGGTCTATATCTGTACGACTGAGTAACATTCCATCTGTTAGGCAGGGAAAACGAGAAAAAAAGCAAGCATGAGCGCAAATACAAGCACGTATTCATATATTGTAACTGCTGATTGCAGTAGTGGCCAGTTACCATGGAGTTAGGGCTGACAACATGGATGCTGAGTCACACTACATGCTTAGGACATGCATGTCGCGTGGACAGTAAGAAGGGGAAAAATAAGTTTGGACACAGAGGAGTGGAGAAGGGATAGAGGCGGATGCTGAGGACACCCTCAGAGCTTCCCTGTTGGCGTAGGATGCTGCAGTGGAAGGCCCTGACCCCACAAGCCACCTGAGGTGGGCGGATAGAGCTGAGATAATTTGTTTTTGATCTCTGTTTATTTACATACTATATTCATGTCACTGTCTTCTATAAAATGGTATATTTCCTCTGCACTAAAGCTGGAAGAATAACCATTTACGAGTTAATATCTAAATCATTTCAGTACTCTCGAAATACAAAAAAAACAAGTCATGTTCTGTTTTTCTGCACATTTCCCCGAAGGAGAAGTTTCAGAAATGTACTCCGTTCACATTGATAAATCTCACCTGAGGCCTTTCTTCGGTTCCCAACTGCAGCTAATACCCTATTTTTGGACCAATGATGATAGCAATTTGCATCCAATACCACTTCTCTTTCAATATGGAGGAACTAACTTTCTTTTTCTCCCCAAAACATTTATCTGTGGTCGATCACTTCTGAGAAGTAATGTTGGAAGCCCTGCTGATGGGGCCTAGCCTCAGCTTACCTTCTGTAATGCCAGGGTCGTAGAAGCCAGGTCGTCTTTTGAAGCGGCTGGGAAACACAGCAAAAGTACCTGAGGCTCCCATGTAGGCACTGTGGAGGGAAAAAAGGCCTGGTTTACAGCACTGGACTGAAGACCTGAGAGAACAAGACAAATACACCACCCTTTGGACTTTCAAGGATATGAGTGAGCTCTAAGGTATAGCAATTCTCACCATCCATCTGTACTCTAGAAGTCCCCCAGCCATTCACAGGCACTCTGAAACCAGGGTTATGCCACAATAGCTCTGTTCTGATCGGGCCTGCCCAGTTAAGTGATCCAAAGTTTACTGTTCTCTACATACCTTTCTACAAGAAAGCCAAACTTATGATTCATGGATTTTCTTTTTAAATTCCAGCTCATTTCTTCCTTCCAGAAGTTAGCTATTCATTTTATTCTTCCAGTATTCCCTCGATTTATTAGCGCTTCCATCTCACTCCTACATTTCCTTACTCTGTCTTCTCCTGTTCATGCCTCGCTTCCTTCTGTCACCTTTATTTACCCTATTTATTCATCCTAACATTCTCTTTCTTCTTCTCTTCTGTCATTCTTTCAATACCTCAGTCCCTCCTCTTAGTATCTTCCTCTTTGTTTTTATCTTTCCTTTGTGTCCTTCATATGCCTTTCTTCATTCAAGCAACAAATGGTTATTTTCCTTTCTTTCTGCTTTCTTTGTTCATTTCCTCTACATGCATATTATTTTATTTTATTCAAATTACTTTTGTAGCATGATCCACAGTAAAGAGAAGTAAACTGAACAATGTGTTGAAATGGATAAAACATAGAGGCCACCAATGCTGCCCTTTCTGTCATTCACTTTCTCCTTTTTTCTTCCATTTCTTCCTTCTGCCCCTCGCTTTTTGCTTCTTTATTCCACTCAGTTTATTTTATGTTTGGTGACTATGTTTTTGTATGAAGGTGGGTTACGTATTTAGGGCCATGATTTTTTGTTTAGTGGAATAGGATAGGCTTACATTTATGAACATAATCTGGGTGGTTGCAGTTTAAAATATTTTCACCATTGAATGATGAGAAATGATGGTGATTTCTGGCCATATCTGCCAGGAAGACCATATTCTTCCCTAATATGGAGAAGGGGCAATATTCCACAAAAACCTCGGGCTGGACTTCAAATGTTGGTTTCTGATGGATTCATCTGCCTGTGGATTTCTCACCTTTTGATTACCCCATGCGCAACATTCCACAGAACTTTTTTTTTTTTAACCTTGCAGGGAATGTGAAGGTCATATGTCTATCACTGACCCCCATGAAGATTGTCTTTGGTCCCTCTCGTCAGACCACGGTGTCGAGGGGTGGTCTTCATGCCGACACATGAATCCGAAGGCCCTGAAAGAGAGGGAGGCCAAATTGTTTTTTGCCAGGGCGAAGAAACAGAAGAGGGGCCAGAAAAAAATGAGATCCAAGTCCAAGTCACCGACTCTGCATACCTCGAAGTAGTCGAGGAAGCACAAAAAGAAGCGGGGTCATGGATCCGGACATTGTTCATCTAAGGATAAGTCACCAAAGTCGGGGTGCCCGGAACTCTAGCGTCACCGCAAGGATGAAGTCTCTCCTTCCCCTTCGCCTCAGGTGACTCCGGTACACTCTTGAGCTCCGATAGTCTCTTCGGTGCCCAGAGAAGCGACGCCTTCGCCTCCGGCCTCTCCATCCCCGGCTCCTGTGTCGCTGGCACCGCAACCAGAGCCAGTCAAACAGCTTCCTTGAGCTGTCTCTCAACCGGTGGTACCAGATCTGTTCCCACCCTTTCCAGCTCCAGGTCCGATCCTTCGCATTTCTTGAATGCAATGTACGTCATATTTGCCAGTGTGGCTAACCTTGCTGGTGCGCCTGTTGCCTCCATGGGACCACTTTCGTTTAACCATGGTGGTTTGCCACCTCATTTTGCACAGGCACCATTCATGCCTATGACCCCGGGACGTTGGCCTCTCCCGACGCCGAGGTTCTCGACACCAGTGCATTCCCTTGAAGGAAGAGTGCAGTTGGAGTCTTCTCCGGTGCCATCTGGCTTCGGTCCAGCGTCGACTTGGCCTCGCCAGGCACCCTCCACTAATCATGTGGAGCCTGCATTGATGCTGGTCCTGAAGTACCGAGGATGAGATCCCAAAGGTAGGCGCAGAGACAGCTGGCAGAGGAGGAATTTCAGGAGCAGCAGGACTGAAGAGAGGGAAATTATTGACCCTATTCAGAAATTCGAGGGTCTGCTGGAGGCTAGTGGTTTGTACACATCTCTGGACTGGGAGCTCTCTTCACCGAAAGGCCTTCCATTGCAAGAGGTTTCCTCATACCATTCCATAATAAGGAAGGCAGCTGACCTGCTGAATATACCTTAACCAACTGCAGAGATAAAGTCAAACATTTCAACAGAGGTGCTTCATTTTACTTCTTCTGCATTGGAGCCTCTGCTTCCATTTATTGAGGCTTTGACCAAGCCCATTTTAGAGGTATGGCAGAAGCCAATGAATGCCCCTGCTGTGTCCAGATCAGTTGCAAGGAGATATAAGGTGGCGCCTGGAGATCCAGCTTTCCTTTCCACACTCCTGTCTCCTGAGAGCTTGGTAGTCCAGACATCTTGCTCTACTAAGCAGTTTACAGGCTCTTTCTCAACCACGCCTGGAGATAGAGAATCTAAGAGGATGGAGCAATTGGCTAAAAAGGTGTTTTCTTCAGCCAATATGGCTTTGAAATCCACAAACGCAATGTGCCTGCTGTGTAGATATATTCATGCTCTGATTGATTCGGCAAAAGAGGTGATCCCCAAGCTTCTGGATAACGTTCAGGGCCATTTTGCGGAAGTGCTATCGATCATGCAAGCTGTGGCCCGTCAAGTCATACAATCAGGGCTGGATACAGCGGACTCTGTTGCTAGAGTTATGGGTTCCTCAGTGGCAAACAAGAGGCATGCCTGGCTAACGTAGTCTGGGTTTTCATCAGATGTACAGGCCACCCTATTGGACTTCCCTTTAGATGGCTCTCGTCTCTTTGGTACCAAAGCAGACTCGGCGCTACAGCGCTTCATGGATAGTAGAGCCACAGCAAGATTGTTGGGTCTACAGTCCCAGCCCAGAGGTTTTGGGCACCACAGATTTTGCGGGTTTGGCAAGACTCCTTCCTTTGGGCCAGGCAGCAGTAGCAGCAGGCGAATGCTCTGTATAGGTCATACAGAGGAAAGGGTAGAGGTCGTCTGAGAGGCACAGCTTGGCAGCAAGTCTCCTCCCCTCCTGCCGTTCCTCCAACTGGTACCGCAGGGAAGCGGCTCTAGACCATCCATCCTGGAGCATGTTGGCCCCGTGGGAGGTCGGTTGTCCCATTTTCAATGAAATTAGACATCTATTACATCAGATCTCTGGGTTTTGGATCTCGTAAGAAAATGAGTATGCCCTACCCTTCCGGGAGTTTCCCCCTTCTTTCCCACCTCATCAGGGCAGGTGCTCAGAGGACCACGTGTTGGTTCTGCAGCAGGAGGTTCTGTCTTTGCTACAGAAGGGTTCGATTGAGGTTGTTCCAGAGCAGGAAAGGGGTCAGGGTTGCTACTCCTGATACTTCCTGATCCCCAAGAAGGACGGACGATTGAGGCTGATCTTAGACCTCAGGATCTTGAATTTTTACCACAAGCAGGAGAAGTTGTTGACCCTCGCTCAGGTTCTTCTGGTGCTGCAGCAGGAAGACTGATGGTGTTGATCGATTTGCAGGATGCTCATTTTCACATTCCCATACTGAAGTCGCATCGCAAGTGTCTCCGTTTTAGAAGTGGGATCTCAACACTACCAGTTTGCAGTCCTTCCATTCGGTCTCACATCACCACCACAAGTCTTCACAAAGGTGATGGCGGTGGTAGCAGCACATTTCAGAAGATCGAGGATCCTGTTCTCCCCTATCTGGATGACTGGCTGCTCAAAGCAGCGTCGCCGGAGATGGTGCTGCGTCACTTGCAAGTAATAACGCATCTGTTGTTGGATTTGGGTTTTTTGATAAACCCAAATCTCACCAGGTGCCCTCTCAGGGCAACCTGCTCATAAGGGTAGTACTGGACACTACTGTGAGTCATGCCTTCCCACCTCCACAGAGGATTCTAGACATCCAGGCTATGATTCCGATTTTTCAAAATGGAGCGGCTGTTCCAGTCCTGAAGGTCTTGCGCCTGCTTGGTCTGTTTGCTTCCTGCATACTGTTGGTCAACCATGCACGCTGGCAGATAAAGGCACTTCAGTGGTGCCGCTGCAGGCAGTTTCAACACAACAGAGATCTCAAGGAGGTGGTCATATTCTCCAGAGACACTGCAGCAAGGCTGTTATGGGGGAGTGTTCCGGGCAACCTGTCTCAAGGGAAGCTGTTTCAATCTCCTCTCCGGTGGCCACAGTGATAATGGATGCCTCCACTCTAGGGTGGGGAGCTCATCTGTGGGATCTCGAGGTCAAAGACCTTTGATCTCCAGAGGAAAGATTGTTTCACATCAATCTTGTAGAATTGCGAGCTATGCATTTGGCTCTCACAGGCCTTTCTTCCCTCCTTTCACGGCCAGTCGGTTCAGGTCCTGACGGACAACACTACCGTGATGTGGTACATCAACAAACATGGAGGAGTAGGGTCTTATCGTCTCTGCAGAGAAGCTCTGCGACTCTGGTCCTGGGCTCAGGACCATTAGATTTGCGTTATAGCGAATCATCTGGCCAGAGTGCTGAATGTGTTTGCGGACAGTCTCAGTCGGCAGTTCTCTGCCAGTCACCAGTTGCGTCTTCATCCATAGGTGGTCCTTCACATTTTCAGAATATTGGGGATTCCTCCGTTGGAGCTGTTTGCCACTCACGAGAACGTGTACTGCCTGTCGTTCTGCAACCTCCAGTATCCAATGCGTGGAGCGTTGGGGGACATTTTTCAGTTGGATTGGGGCTCATAGCTTCTTTACGTTTCCTCCTATATTCTTGATTCCTCGGGCTCTGAGGATGGTTCACAAAGACCGGGCCTAAGTCATATTGATCGCCCCGGATTGGCCAAGAAGGGTATGGTACTCAGACCTGCTTTACCTCTCATTGCACCCTCCGCTTTGTCTCCCTTTCAGGGCAGACCTCCTCTTTCAGGGGCAGGTTCTACACCCACACCTCCAGAACCTGCACCTTCATGCCTGGAGATTGAACGGGACAACCTGAGCTTTTTCGCTCTCCTGCCGGATGTGGTGGATGGTATTTTATCAGTCAGAAGACACTCAACCAAATCTGTCTATACCGGTAGGTGGGCTAGGTTTGTAAATTGGTGTGGAGAGAGATCGATTGATCCTTTACGAGCCCATTTGTCTGATATTCTCAGTTTCTCTCTTTCCCTAGCACAGCAAGGTTGTGCAGTAGCAATGGTCAAAGGCTGCTTGTCTGCGTTGTTGGCCTTTCTCTGCTTACCAGACCAAACCTCTTTATTTAAATCTCCCAAATTCATGAGGTTAATTAAGGGCCTCACTAATAGGTTTCCTCCCACTCCCTTAATCGTGCCTCAGTGGGATTTAAATGTAGTTCTTACTTTTTTGATGGGGTCTCCCTTTGAGCCCCTACATAGTCCCTTGAGATTCCTGGTGTTTAAACAATATTTCTGGTTGCAATTACTTCCACCAGAAGGATTAGTGAGCTGCAGGCCCGTAGCTCTAAGCCCCAATTTATCTCATTTCATGCAGATAAGATGGTTCTTCGGACCAGAGCTGCTTTCCTGCCTAAGGTGGTCACTCCCTTCCACCTAGGGCAATCTATCACGTTACCCACATTCTATCCTCCCCCTTTAAAGGAGGAGGAGAGACTTTACCGCCTGGACCCTAAGAAGGCGGTCAACTTCTACCTGGATAGGACTTATGACTTCAGGTTGAACGACCAACTCTTCATTGGTAACATGGGCAAAATGAAGGGCAAGGCTGTCCACAACAGAACGCTGTCCAGGTAGATCATCCTCTGCGTCAAGATCTGCTATGCCTTGGCCAAGAAGGTGCCTCCTGAAGGTATTCAAGCTCATTTCATGAGAACTATGCCTTCTTCTTCAGCTTTAGCTGGAGGTGACTCTGTTGTAGACATCTGCAAGGGGCAATTTGGGCCTCCCTCCTCACTTTCGCGAAGCATTATTGCCTAGACTCCGAGGTGAGGAGGTACGGCCACTTTCCACGTTCTATACTGCAAGATTTTTTGTTATAAGTTGGCGGGCACCCTCCTCCAAGAGCAGGACTGCTTGGGGATTCAATTAAAAAGGTGAGGAATCCATAGGCAGATGTATCCATCAGAAACACTAGTTATTTACCTTCGGTAACGCTTTTTCTGGTGGGTACAGTATCTGCTCGTGGATTCCTCACTGACCCGCCTGACTCCCTGTTTACTGCCTATTTATACCGAAAAATAATTGACATGCGATTCATGCATTTCATTATGATATATTTGAAATTATGTGGTATTCGTTACTAGGAAATGTCTATGTTTTAGAATTTCCAGATTCTTTCTTGATTTCTGTGTACTGTGTATATTTGTGGAAATGTTGTCGGTTCACTCGTTTACCTCAAAGGCACAGAAAAAAGGGGTGGAACTGACGTCGGCACGCTGACGAGGTCTTCTTATGACTCTGATGACGTCACGCGAAGTTGCATGCGGAGCTGTTCCATTGTAATGTCCTCGTCGACGTGGGAGAGCTATGGGGAAAAGTTTCTGTGAAATGCTGAGCATGGGGAAATTCAAAAGGTGAGGAATCCACATGCAGGTACTGTAGCCATCAGAAAAAGTGTTACAGAAGGTAAGTAACTTGTTTGTTTGGGATGTGTCGAGGTTTCAGAGAAGTTGGTTGTTTCTGAAACTTACAGCTGTGGAAAATTCTTTCTTGACTACTCTGGACTACAGTTTCAAGTTATATTTGTAGGCCAACTATAAATGTGTCAGGTTGCTCCAACCTACAAATGATGCCAATCCAGAAACAGTGGGCCAGATTCACAAACTGCATGTTGTAGTATGTAAAGTAGTACTACAATAATACTACTTACTACAAACTGTCATTTCACTAACCTATGGGTGGAGATCTCTATCTTCACCTCACCTGTGTTTTCTGTGTGAAGATCTTGACATGTATGTTTACTATGTAATAGTAAATGTGGGAGGAGCTGGAGGAGTGGTGGGAATATGGGCAATATCTACTCCAAAATGGAAGGGTTTAGAGCAAAGTAAAGAGTAGGTTTAGGGATTGACAGGCTACTACAAACACCCACCCACAAAAGAGTAAGCCTATTGTGATTTACAAACTACACTCTTAAAGTTACTACAGACCTAAAGGTGTTGAAACACTCATAAATATACTCCAGCCCAACCATTAAGTAAGTCAAGCACCACACATGGTGCATATATAAGTAGATACAAGGGGGAGGGAGACGGGGAAGTCCAAAATCTGGCAATGTTTCTCTTAGTCAAATTGTGCCCATCCCAATGATGGTGCAATCTCCTCTGGCACCCTCCACATCCTCCATAATACCCAACAATGCCACCTGCAGAGAGGGACCCAACGATATCCCTAGCAGGTGTGAAAAGAAGCCCTCTGAAAAACCTCAGTGAGGTAATATTCCCATACTACATGAAAAAAATGGGTGCACACTTCAAAACAATGGAAACACACTGGTGTCACTAGACCACCAGCACACCACAGATGGAGTGGCATGAAGTAGGCTATTTAGGTGATGCTTCTGCTCTGGTTCTGATTTCTGTTAGTTTAATCATAAAAGGTAATCATTACTTGTATTATGTGATATTACTTGATGTACTGTCGAAAGTCTATACATGTCAAAATGCCAATAAATAAAAAATAAATAATAAGTAGGCTATTTAGAGGTAATTTAGTTGGATACATCGAAGTTTTGACGAAATGACTAGTACCCTAGGGGACATACATGCATCTCTCCAGTCTGAGTCATCCAGTGGACCCAGCCAACCCTCCCATTGGGCTTATAAGTCTGAGAAAATATCTGGAGAATTGTTCACCAAGGTTTTGTACAGTTGTGATATCCCGCCTACTGCAGTGGGGCCCATGAGAATATTGATCTCGAGAGGGTTAAACTTGGGAACCTCGCCAAGGGCAGTTCGATGTTGGTCAAGGGTCTGACACAGCTGCACGTTTTGAAAGAATTGGGATCTGTGCAGGTAATATTCTGTTTGGAGTACTTGAAACGTTGTCAAGTAGGGCCCGTGCCAATTGTCACCAAATGTAGAAATACCAATACTGTCCCATCTGTCGAACCCCTTAAGGGTGGTACACATAACATTTAACAACATTTAATACATATTAAATAAAAACAGAACTGTTACGGTGTGTAGGAATTGTTTTAAAATAGTCTTTAAGAAATAATTTATAAATTAAATATATTTAAATTAATCATTTAAAACATCTCTCATTTAATGTATTAATGTGCTGTGAAATGTTATTGTATTAGTTTGATAATATATATTTTAAATTTATATTTTATATTAAACTATATAATATTTATTAAAGAGTAATAAACTTTAACCACGTTTCCTATACTTTCACACACAGAGCAATGGCATCAGCAGCGGTGGTTGAGATCTCCACCAATGTGTAAAAATGTACTGGTAGTATCTTTACACTTGTATATTCACTCTTAGGTGTCTGCATCCCCTCTTCCCCGTCGCACTGAAGAGGTGGAGCCAGCAAATCTACACTGAGGTGTAAATTTACATTCAGAAATGGTGAACAGCACAACACTGTAGATTTACATGTAGGTACCAGAGTAGATTTCCAAGTGAGAACATTTACACGTGCAAATTTAACTTTGTCAATAGGCCCAAGCCAAAAAAATGCCCTATGTGTTCAACCGTATCAGAAAAAATGGGCACTGAGAGTAGGTGTGAGGCAGGCAAGCACAGTAGTTTTTCAGGGGCACTGCTTCCCCTGAGGGAATTCTGAAAGTCTAAAATGTCTTCGCTTCCTTCCCTCCTTAAATCTTTCTACTTTTGTCTTGCCTACTCTTCTTTTCTCTAGTCTTATTTGATTTTTTCCATTTTGCTTTCCCTTGTGTTCCCATCCTTTCTGTACTTTTTTCATACATCCTTGCATCCTTCTGTCTTTTTCCATCCATCACTCTCTCTATCCTTCTTTCTTTTTATCTATTATCCCTTTGATTCATCCTGGGCTTTACTCTTCTTTTTTACCCACCCATCCCTCACTCTCTCCATCCACCCTTCTTTTTACCATTAATTCATCCCTCCATTTTCCCTCCCTCCCTAATCCATCATCCATTCTTCCTTCCCTTTTCCTATGCATCAATCCATTTATTCTTTTATATATCCACCTTCCACCTTTCCATCCATCCTCCTCCCCACTCCATCCATCCCTCGCTGCATGCGTCCATCCATACACCCATCTGCTCTCAATGCTTCTCTCCATCCATCCTTCTCTCCATTTCTCCCTCCTTCCACCCTCTTATCCTTCCATTGCATGTGTTAGTATTATTAAACTTCAATCAAAAGCAAAGGAGCTATAAACACAAATTTAAATGTTTTGTGTTACTCAAAACATCAAAGTGGAACCCACACCCCGCTCAAGCTACTACAGTGGGAGATTCATGATGCCCCTGGACCCCAGTGTCTCGATAAAGAGCGGGGTTCATAATTACCACAGATGTGGGTCTCTCATTAGCCTATGTAAAGGGTGTGTTCCCCAGACCTTGTCTATTTGATCTGATGTTGGTCAGTTTAATTCTTGGCCCCAGGCTCTTTGTCTGGAATCTGATTAAATGTTTCTTTTTAATATCCCAAATGTGAGGAGGCCTTTGGTGCCTTGCTCTCTTGCCTCTGTTCTGTTGTCAGTGGTTGTTCTGCAACCCTGTTCTTTTGATCCATGGATGCTGCATCCGTTGCCTGTTGGTGATATCTCTCTTCTGTAGCAGCATTTCACTCAGATGCCTTTGTATGTGGTTGGAGCTGGCATAGTCTGAGCCTCTGTTGCGGAGCAGCGGGTAGATTGCTCTTCTCAGTATTCGTGTTGTTTAGTGCAGCTTTCTACCTACCTTTGGAGGTGAACTTGGAGTATATTATTTGTCGCTAGTGCACAGTGAGGTAAACGTTCCCTGCACGTCATACGTGGTGCTGGTTTATATTTGTCAGCTGGAGAGTCCCGCCGCAGGTAGGGAAAGAAAGCACCTGCGTCACATCGACTGAGTCATATTGAAAGATTGGTGGAGGAAGGTTTTTCCCATTTAAAAACGGTTTCCAGGCCTCTGGTTGTTTTACCTCGAGGTGGCTTCCAGTGCAACTTTGGTAGCTACCTTAGGATAAAACTCTGTGCTTACACGTTTGCCATACTCAGGCGCCATGGTGAAATAGCTGTCATAACCTGGGTATTGTGAATATATCCCCAGAAGTCGGAGTACTTTTCCAGTGTCTGCATTGCAAGTGGCTGTAAGGTACTGTGGGTTTATTCAGTATGGGACTCTCTGTGCAGTTCCTCCAACGTACTGGGCAGCGTTCTGGCATCATTTTTGCTGGTGTCACGCCTGCCCCATGGCATTGTCGATGGCACGTAAGAGCTCATCACAGCACATCACCGTGGCAGCAGTACGGGTCATTATGACAGTGGTACTAAGAGCTCAGTGTGGTGGCTTAAAAGCACTATAATGAAAAACTAAAAAATAAATCGCTTCAAATATTGAGAACAAAGATATATGGTTTCATTAAGTAATTGCAACTCAGTTTGCCACAACTAATTAATGGGCTTTCCAAACAAATATTATTTCTTTGACTTAGATTGACTTATGCCATATTTTTGGTTCCTGTGCTGCCCATTTTCTATGGTCCTTATGTTAGTCCTAGAGCGGCAGGTAATAATGGGCACCCCCCTGTTTTTTCTAACTTTGTGGTGGTGGCAGAAGGAGAAAAACTCCTCAGGAACAAATGTTGGTTGAGAACATCTGTAGAAAATTGATATTTGCAAGTAGAGGGATATGATCAGTGGACAAAGCATTTGTGCCAGGTGGGTATCCATGGACACTACGGGAACTCCAGGATATGATTTGTGACTTCTGGGTTAGTAAGTGTGTAAATGCCTACAGGACAACGCGATAAAGGGCAACATCTGATAGCGTAATTTCTGTAGACGTCAAGACCTCAGGGGTATGCCAGACCTCGAGCCTGATCTTCTCTTGCACAAAGAGCTGGGCGGAACTCATGTGCAGTAAACAGAAATCATGAGGGGTGAAGAAAGAGGGAGAGTAAAGGCGACAAGGAGTAATTTCGTCATCTTCAATCCGTCTAGTGCTGGCATGTGAAAATGTACACTGAAAAACCATGGCCTTAAAATTATAGAATCAAAACCAGCTACTGCCAAACTCTCCTAGGCATAAATATTTCCCTAAGAGAATTTCTAGACGCACCTAAACCCATGATCAAGCACTAAAAGGCCAGACATACCAAGCTATTTTGAGTTTGCAGACCCTGTGATTTTTTAAATTAGAGGATTCGCGACTGCAAAATGGCTTTTTGGTATTCACTAAATCCATTTGTGACTTGGTAAAAGCTTATCAAAATCCAAACTGCGTTTAGAAATGAATACAGAATCAAAATTTGAAAGTTATGTGTTTAGGGCGTCCTTTGCAAATTGCGATTTGGTATCAGATGTATCAATGGTGTGCAACTGCGGTTCTAGTCACAAACGAATGAAAAGTTACCAATACCTCAAAGGAGGTTATAACGCCTTGCCAAAAAGTTAGTTGGGGAGTAGCCAATGGTCCAAGGGACCACTGCCAACTCTCAAAGAAACTTTAAAAAAAAAAAAAAAAACATCTTTTTAAATGAAGGCAGTTTGAATTAATGACAATAGGTCGCGTGTTATATTTTTTTTTACTTTATTTGAAGGCGATCACATACATGGCGGTCTGACAGAGGTAGGCCATCATCAATATTGATGGCCTCCAATCAGAGTGAGTTGCAACTTATGACCTACCTCAGTAATATTTATTAGGTAGGTCAGACTGCGAGACACTCCATATGGGAATTTGCGAACTGACCTATTAGAACATAGGTTGGTTCGCAAAATTCGAGTTGATTCACAAAATGTCAATGCACAACTTGCATCTGCTTTTTGCAAATCAATTCGTAGTACCTCAAGCCCTTACTCCCAAATCGTGAAATTATCACATATTATGAACTTTCCATTCCATATCCCTACATTTACAAAGTAAAACGAGTGCTTCCGTTGCACTGTATGAATTATGAATTGTTCATTATATAGTAGCTAGAAAATATGTCTCTGATCCGAGTCCCGAACCTCTCCACAACTTACCAGCAATCAGGTCTGAGCTACGCAGAGGAGTGTGTTGCCTTTAGGCAGGTAGTGACAAGGTGTATGGAGTTGGACTGAAACACTTTTAATTTGCTGTCATTGTCAACCACTAGTTTATTTTTGATTGTGAGCTCAGTGGGGCAGTGCCGAGGCCGGTGGGAGACAAGGTGAGGGGAAAGGAGTAAAAAAATAAAAACGTACCTGCAGCCTTACTTCCGCCACATCATTGCCTCTTTAGGCAATGCTCACAAAGGCTCCAGGAGTCCCCTGCGCCAATCCAGATGCTACTCTCATGCTGGTATTACCCAGCATGAGAGAAGCTTAGGGATTAGGCGGAGTGGGCTGTTTCCACGCTCAACAGGTAATGGGAGCCTGCGCTCCTGTGCTCTGCCGATACCTCCAAGCAATAGCCTGGAGATATCCAAGTGCGTATGTCGCTTTGGCCACCCTAAGACGGCTGGCCAACCCTACATGCGCACTGGTAGTGCCATGAGCCCACCACTCCTCCTGCTCTTGATGGTCCCGCCCTCAAGACTCAGCGGCGGCTGTGGAGTAAAATAAAATGATAATAAAGCAGTTTTATTAACGGCTTTATTATCATTTTACTTTACATGCGTCTACTGGTTCCAGTAGTGGGGCGACACTCCTCCGCCATAACGGATGAGCAACTACTGTGTGAGCCACAATTTATTTGATCACTTATCGTTTTAATTGCACATCTATTCTCCTTCACTTTCTCCACTCATGCCCCTACAATCTCTTCCACCCAGGTACTTTGATGATAACCACCTGATTTGCCTTTCATCTTCACCCAAAATTATTATTTCACTGTCACCCTAAACTTCTCTTTCATCACCCTGACATCTTTTGTTTTCACCCCATGATTCCTATCATGTTCGCCCCACATTTTTCTCTGTCAATCCTTGATTTTTTTTTTCCCCATGTTCAACCTTGGCAAATTCTGTCACCCCTGGATTCTCTCACATCCTCACCACCTTGATTTCTATTGACATCATCTTCATTTGATTTTTCTTTCATGCCAACTGCCACATTTCCCTCTAGTTCACACAAGGTTTCTCTTTCATTGTCACGACTAATTCCTGTTTCATTGCCACCCTTTGAGTTCTCTCCCGCATCACCCTTACAATTCCCTCTTGAAGTCACCCCTACAGTTTCATCCACCACTTCTTAGGTTCTACCTTACTGTTAACCCCTGATTTATTTTTCATCACTACACCATGTTTTTCTTCCAACCTCGGGGCTTCCCCTTGAGTCAGATCTATACAGACCACCCAGTTCATAATGTGCCCTAAGCCAAATGACCAAAGGAAAGAAGTATTTCTTTTGTAATAATGACAACGTCAAATGACTTGGGCTGGGTAAGGGTAGGGAGATCAGCTCTTGCACTGTAACCTGCATTCCATAGTGTGTTAGTTCAATAATTACACTTAGTGATTAATACATGAAACCACACACATTGCTTTGACTTTATTGAATGCACGGTTGGGTGAACGTGCAAGTTATCCATAAGTAGTTGGCGATAACCAGTTATTCTGACTCTCCTTGTGAGTACATTTTGGTATCTAGGTATTCTTATATTACTGTGGCATTTTCAAATAGCAACAAAACACAAGAAAAGAAACCTGTTTTGACCGAAAATAAGGCCCACCTTCACCAACTTCTCCTACTGCCTAAAAAGCCTATCGCATTGCTGTTGAGGAACATGGAAATTTTGTTCCTTGAAAATAAAGATGGTCTTGGACACATCGATTTCATGAAACATCACAGGATTAAGACTGCTTTTGAAGGTATGATCAATTATTATTTCTACAAGCTGTGACTTGATTTGCCTACAAGAAAGATGGTCGTTAGAAGATATAGAGTTTGCATGTTATGCATCACAAACTCTTAAAGCTCCTTGCTTGCTGTAATGGACGATGAGATATTCTGATAAAGACCGATTGCTCACAAAAATCCTTAAAAACTCCTGTCTCATTTTTTGAAAATAGTTGCTTTTTGGACCATCAAATAAGCAAAGATTAGGCTAATCCAATTATTTTTTTACCTTTGTCTTCCTCTTTGACTGAATGAAAGACAACAGCACTTGAAAGCTCTTAAGAATGCTATGCTCTGAAAGTATTTTTTTTTAAATGCATTTTCAAAAGTAATTGATTTTAATCGACATCATACTACATCGAAGACTGTTTCTAAAACCATGATCACAAACTACATTTTCAAATTCTATCTGTAAGAACCCCAGCCCAAAATATTGATAAACCGGATGAGGACTTTCTGTGCTCTTTCTACATTACCCAAATCAAAGAGATCTTAACAGAAAGGTTTCTCTGGACATCCAAATTCAGTTCACCCATAGCTACAACAGAAGGTCATTGACTTTCAACTTTCCATTTCTCTGTGCACTAAATTTTAGATAAAAATAACTCCTAAAAATTACCATTTTCAGTAGATCATTCGGTTACCCCTTGTTTTCAACTAATGGGATAAGGTGGACAGAGTAGGCCAGCTAGTGGGTGGGGTTACAGGAACAAAATTTGTATGTTAAACAGTGGGCATGGAGTTTACATTAAACAACTAGATACATATACGTGAGTCGAGATCAGAGCAGGCGACAGACTGTGAATTACCCCTAAGATGTGAATCAACCAGAGCTTGAAAGAGTACTGTATGATTAGGCTTTCCTGTTTTCAGTTTCTATTTTTGGTGAATTCTGGTGGTGTTTTTTCAGTGTTTTCCTGTGATTTCAATACCTCAAAAAAACAGTGCTTTTCAGTGGTTACTCATTTTTGCGCCATAAAAAACAACTGAAACGGTGTTTTACCGGTGTTTATGGATCGCTTTGCTTTTGTTATTGCTTGCTTTCTTCATTGATGCATGGTATATAGACAGTGTACATACAGTGTATATGAGGCCCAAATACATTTTTACAAGTCGAAGGTTTCAAGATGGTTGGTAGAGTTGACTCGCCCTGATTTAGATTTATTTAAATGCCCGCTCTACTTGCCACTCCTTAGAAATTTCTGAACTTTTGGTTGATCTGTTTTTGGAAAATGGGATTACTGAGAGTTGAGTTTGGGCCATATCTGGTCTGTGATTAGGGATGAAATTTCACCTAGCTACAAAAATAATTTGTGTTGAATTTATCATGGACACAATATGTGGAGGCATAGAGTTAAGACAGAATTGTCTTCAAGCATAGCTCAGTAGTGCGTAACGCCTGCCCTGATTTACAGCATATTTTGGTATATTTTGAAGTTTTTATACCACATGTGCTCTCTGAGGAGAAGTGAAATGGTATGAGAGCCAGGGTAAGCTCAGTGGTCTTGATGTACACACTAAATATAGCCAGTGGGGTAGCTAGCCCTACTGCCACCCAGGGCAGCCCCTAAGTTTAGGTGCAGGTAAGAGCGGGCAACAGACAGCTTGTTCTCAGGGTGCGGGAGGGGTGGCAGCCAACTGACGACTTGTTCACAGGGGTGAGGTGGTGGTGGTAGTTGACAGACACGACTTGCTCACATCCGCTGCCCCCAAAAAGAGTGCCGCCCCATTTCTGAGATGAACACCAAGCTAGATTGTTGGCCATCCCTTAACATGGGCTATGGCCAAGCAAACAACAGCTCCAAAGGGAAGCCAACAAAGACAGACAGTCACCAGGCACAGACTTAATGGCCACAAACTGGAGATCGAAACTTCGAGAAAAACAGAAGTGGAAACCAAGAGGAGCAAGGCTCTGCACTAGGATGACAATGGAGAACCATATCCACGCACATGGAAAAGTAGAACCTGAGTGACGTTGAGTCTTACACTGTCCATTTAACACTGTGATATAAAACACATCCTATCTCCTAGGATAAGATACCCTAAAAAAAAAAATTAAAGAGGGAAGTTATTCACCGTCCCTGGGGAGCATGTTGGAGTCAACAAAAATATTTGCCATACTGTTACCATGATGTTAGATGTGACATGAAATGTCAAGCATGGCTTCTCATTTATAGGTACTCTAATGTGTATACTTTTCTCTCAAAACCGAAACTGTGTATCAATATCGCTGTGAAGTCAGTTTAAACGCGTCATGTGTTGAGTTTGGCAACATTGGTATAACTGGTAATGTGAATAAGAATCATTTGAATTTGCTGGCAGAGAGGTGGACACTTTGAGCTAATGAAAGTACAGGGGCCCTGAGAGAAAGAGATGAAAAAGTAAGTGGTAAGAGCTTAAAAAATGAGGCTTGGTGATGAAAGAGACAGTAGAGAAAGAAGGAAGCAAGAAGGGCAAAATAATAAGTGTTAAGCAGAAAACGAGAGCCATGGCCCAGCAAAGAGAATAATAATCAAAAAACAATGGCAGAGAGGCCAGGAAAGAGAGAGACAACAACATGTTGAAGGACCCCTGCAGAAGTGGGGAGAAAGGATCAGATAAAAGGGGAGAGACAGCAGAGGTAGACAGAAAACAGAGAAAAGGAAGAGATGGTGGCTAGAGAGAGAAAATCTGAAAGAGACCGCGAAAGAGAGCAAGAAACAGAATGAGCGTGAGGGGAAACTGAGGGAAAATAAAAAGACAAAGAATATGAAGCTGAACTTGAAAGAGCTGAAGGGAATTCAGGAAAATGTAGTGAGGAGCTGCTGGAATAAGAAACCAAATATTAGTCTAGGAAAGAGCAGAGGGAGAGGGACCTAAAGGGAGATGGGAGAGGCTGACTGTTAGATATGCATGAAGTGGAAGGAAAATGTACTTACAAGGCTGAAAGAAAACCGCGAGACAGGACGAAGAAACTGCAGGAGGCAGGAAGGAAAAGGACAAAAAAACATCGGGAGAAAGGGGGGAGGAGGAATGAAATAGGAAGAGAGAAGCTAAGAGCACTGGGGCGTTGAGGCAGAATGAGAACATGTCGATAGAAAGCTGCGAAAGGAGGCAAGTGAGATACTGCGCGAGGAAAGCAGGGTGCAGGAGAATGGAGGCTTAATGAGAAGACAATGGGGGCCACAAAAAGAGAAGCAAGGGAGATGAGAAGATGTCGAACTCATGAAAAATTTATTGAATTATGATAGAACGAGGGGAGGAGGAACGGGCGAGAGAATGCGGTAAAAGGGAGTTGGAATGAGGGTGGCAGGGTGGAAGCGAGTGAAATAAGGAGATGAGACAATGAGTCGACGGCAGGGAGCAGAGAGGTGTGCTGGGGCAGTCACCGGAAGTAACACGCACATTCTGGATTAGAAAGAATGTTAGAACGTGTGAATCAGAGGTGACATTTCGGAAGGTTAACAGGTATCAACATATGGCAGTGTGTTTGTGCAGCGCTGGCAGGCCTCTCTCCAGAAACAGACAAGGTGTGCAATTATATTAAATGTGTGTCTTTCATTGTTTACTGCAAGAACTCTCGGCCGAATCTGGATAACATGATTATTGCAAGTAAGCCGTGTGTGTTTAACTAAAAAATGCGCAGACCAGTTAATGCTAATAACTGCAACCAAAGGGGAATAAATAAAGGACAGTGAATAACGCGTACTTACTTCTTTCTCGATTCAGAGCCTCCGGATATGGGGTTCTTTGATGTCATGTATCCGCCCGGAACTAAACCTGGCATATGCCGCTAACGTGGTTTTGACCTATGGCTAAAGTGTCACGTGGGGTAAGATATCCAATCACCTACATTCCTAAACATTACTTTATTGTTTCACCAGAGACCCCAATGTGAACGAGCAAAGTGACAAACATGACGTAGTGTTTCCAACTCATACACATGTACGAAAAAAAGCAATGAAGACTGTTTCTGTGCTCAGCCCCGCCCCCAGGGGCTCTGAGAAGGGGCGAAAGAACAACAAAGCCTCGTTATGTAAATGGTCTTTTTAAAGACCTGTAAGTACTCGGGTGCGGCCGCAGTCTGACAGACGGCAGACCACAACAGCTCCTCTCCCCCATCAACTGTGAAAATCAGTGACACTCGGTTTAAACCAGATCAGCTGATTTTCATCCTGTAGGGTACTGTCGGTCAGAGTCGGTTTAAACCGAATTCCGGACAGCCTATGTATGATGTATCATTTATTGTAGCTGGTGATTTAGAGATGGCCTTGAATAAAGTTGCATCCTTTCTGCCAAAACTATGGGGTTAATATATGACCTGCATACACTATGCAGTGCCAACCATACTTGAGGTTTAACACCACTACTAAAGCAAAAAAAGCCTTTGCTGTTTAGAGTGTTTTATCTTCCGTTCACCCAGTTTGATGGTTCTTGTAATAACTGCTTCAGGGTAATTTATCTTGTAATCTATGTAATATTGCCTTGGAGTCAACATATATTCTGCTTATACCCAGCACACTTTTTGATATAAGTAGAAAATACCTTAGATCAGCCTTTCATACTGAAAGACTCAGTACAATTTCTGATGCTATTCTAATCTGATAAGACTTCTAGCCACAAATTCCTTACCTTACAGTTATCCCCAGATGTCAGACTGGATCCAGAAATCTTTTTTGAGCAGTACCCCAGTGCGCCAATAGGTGGCATCTTTCAGCTTTGCATGGCGTTGTCTGCAACGGAAGTGACGTGCACGGTGTCTATATAGGCGCTACCCCAGTGTGCTTACGTGAGTTCTTTTCTTTACGTGCCAGTCAGTGCTGATCCGGGCAGAGCTACCCCAAGTCAATTTTTTACTAACATTTTTCAACGCTTTGTTAACGTTTTTGAGTATTTTTCCTCCTGGTGTGACAGGTATGTAATCCAAGAAGGCCGGCTTCAAGCCCTGCAATGCCTGTCACTGCTCGATGTCGGTGACGGATCCGCACTTTGTATGCATCTGGTGCCTTGAGCACGACTATGACCTGAAGGTCTGCTCTGATTGCCGCGCCATTTACCCACAGACCTTGAGGGAGCATACCGTCAAGCTCCTGGCGGCTCGAAGTGCAATGCTGTGATGATCCAGATCCCGGTCAAAGGAAGGTCCTATGAGCGGTCGCGCAGTCCAAGAAAGTCTTCATATTCTAAGTTGTCGGGTCATTCGGGTAAGTTGGTATTTGAGTGTTGGTGTTCCAGGCCCCCCTCCACCTGCAGGTTATACCTGCGCCTCATCCCTGGTGGTCCAGTGGACCTCTGTCTCCTTCTCTCGCTCCGCTTTTTTTCTCCTTCTCCATTTTACTTGTTTTTCACCCTCCTTCTTATCTCTCCCTTGTTACTCTCCTTTCTATCTCCTTCCTCCCCTTTTCTTGCACTTTTCTGTTTATTCCACTTTATTCCACTCTTTTTCACCCGTTTTTCCCTGCCGCTACTGCCCCCGCGGCCCCTCCCCCCGTTTTACTCACTTTTCACCCTCATTATCTCTCCCTTTCACTATCCTTTCCATCTCCTTCCTCCACTTTTCTTGCTCTTTTCTGTGTATTCCACTCATTTTGCCAGTTTTTTCCCCGCCGCTGCTGCCCCCATAGCCCCTCCTCGCCCCCCCCAGCACGACCATCGCGACCGGTCCAAGCCAGTTTCCCTCCGCGCTCTCGCCTCCCAGCTGTCCAGCCCTCCCCGACCCCTACTTAATGGTGGCCGCTGCGGGGACAGGCGAGCAAGACCACTGAGTCATTGTCATTAAAATTGCTCTCCCACCCTTGCAGCTCCACCATTAAATGAGGCCTCCCCGAGCCCCTGCACTCTTGAGTGTTGGTGTTCAAGGCCCTCCTCCACCCGCAGGTGATACCTGCACCTTATCCCTGGTGGTCCAGTGGACCTCTGTCTCCTTCTCTCGCTATGCTTTTCCTCTCCTGCTCTGTTTTACTCGTTTTTCACCCTCATTCTTATCTCTCCCTTGTCACTCTCCTTTCTGTCTCCTTCCTCCACTTTTCTTGCACTTTTCTGTTTATTCCACTTTATTCCACTAGTTTTCCCCATTTTCCCCCGCAGCTGCTGCCCCCACGGCCCCTCCCCCCATTTTACTTGCTTTTCACCCTTATTCTTATCTCTCCCTTTCACTCTCCTTCCTCCACTTCTCTTGCACTTTTTTGTTTATTCCACTCTTGTTGCCCGTTTTTCCCCACCGCTGCTGCCCCAAGTCAGTTTCCCTCCCCGCTCCCGCCTCCCAGCTGTCCAGCCCTCCCCGACCCCTAAGTAATGGCGGCTGCGCCGCTGGTGCGCTGAAGGCCTGCCAAAGGCAAGCTTGTCTGTGCCCGTCCGCGGCCCGACCACGAGCCAATTCCAGGAACCCTGGACCTCCACACCGCCGACACTATGACCCAGCGGCACTCCACGCACTCAACCCAGGCCGCAACAACAATTGCAAACTTGCATCACCAGCCGACACCCACGGACCCTTCAGCTGTCACCGCTGCCAGCACACCTACAGCACCGCCAGGAACACTGACCCAGCACAACCTGCCCCCAAGAACACACCCGAACTGAAGACCCTGCAATGCATCCTCCTCAACGTCCGATCACTCCACAAACACACCAGAGAAATCTGGGACCTCCTCGACAGCACCACCCCGGACGTAGCATTCTTCACCGAAACCTGGACCAACATCACCTCGGAACCGGACATGGCCATCACCATTCCCCAAGGATTCAAGATCTCCAGGAAGAACCGCCCCACCCGCCCGGGAGGGGGAATTGCCATCGTCCACAAATCCACCCTCTGCCTGAGCACGCTCCCCGACGAGCTCACAGACATGATGGAACACCTTCACTTCAAGATACTGGCCAGCCCTACCACCACCCTCCAGGGAACCCTCATCTACCGACCCCCTAGACCCCGCGGACCATTCGCAAACTCCATCACTAACATAATCTCCCCGCATGCCATCGCATCCACCAACTGCACCCTGCTGGGAGACCTCAACTCCCACGACAACCAACTGGACCCCAGCACCACATCCCTCCTGGACACCCTCCACAACATTGGACTCCGCCAGATCATGACCGAACCCACGCACTCAGCAGGACACACCCTCAAGTCCCTCTTCACAACAGGAAAGTCCATCACTTTCTGCCACACCACCGAACTCCCATGGACAGACCACCGATGCGTCCACTTCACCTTCAGAACACCCACCATCCACAGGCACCAGCACCTGCTCCCACGAAGAAACTGGACCAAAATCATTGACGACTAGTTCACCTCCTCTCTCAGCAGCTCCACCCCAACCATCGCGGAAGACAACGACCCCAACACCGCAGCCCGAACCCTGCACAGATGGATCTCCGACAGCGCCAACACCATAGCCCCCCTCAAGAAAAACAACAACTCTCACGCCAAGAAAGCCAGATGGTTTACCGCCAAACTTCGAGAGCCCAGACACACGGCCCACTGCCTTGAAAAGGCCTGGAGGAACTCCAAATCACAGAGGCCCACAACGACTTCAGAGCCGCCACCAATGCCCACCACCAACTCATCAGAAAGACGAGAAAAAAAGCTATTAAAGACAGAATCTACACACACGCGCACAACAGCAAAGTACTCTTCAGCATCATCAAGGAGTTTGCCCAACCTAAGCGAGTCTACTGACCTCCCTCCCTCACAAGACCTTCTTCCACTACAAAATCAAGAACATCTACGACCACTTTGACAAGGAAAACCAACACACTGAACCCTCACCAGCCACACCGACACCCTGAAGCCAACGATTGACAGCTGGACAGCTCTCACCACCGAAGACACACAGAAGTCAATTAAGTCAATCCACTCGTGGGGCCCCCACGGACCCCTACCCCCACCACATCTTCAACAGAGCCGTCGACACCATCGCATCCATGCTCTGCCACACCATCAACCACTACCTGACGAACGCCTCATTCCTCGACGACTGGAAACACGCCGAGATCAACCCCCTCCTGAAGAAGCCCTTGGCAGACCCCACCGACCTCAAGAACTACAGACCCATCTCCCTGCTCCTGTTCCCAGCAATAGTCATGGAGAAAGCCATCAACAACCACCTTCATCGACTAGCACAACATCCTCGACTCCTCCCAATCCGGCTTCAGAAAAAACCACAGCACAGAAACCGCCCTCTTCGCCTCAACAGAGGACATCGGCTCCCTACTGGACAGAGGAGAAACAGTAGCTGTCATCCTCCTTGACCTCTCAGCGGCGTTCAACACAGTCTCTCACCGCACCCTAATACGCAGACTCCACGACGCAGGAATCCGGGACAAAGCCCTTGACTGGATCCACTCCTTCCTCTCTGGCAGAACGCAGCGGGTCAGACTCCCCCCCCCCCTTTCCTCTCGGACCCCACACCAACCACCTGCGGAGTCCCCCAGGGGTCCTCCCTCAGCCCCACGCTCTACATGGCTCCGCTCGCCCCCTTCGTCATTACCTACGGACTCAACATTGTGTCATACACAGACAGTACCCAACTCATCCTCTCCTTATCCAGCGAACCCAACACCACCAGACACAACTTTCAAGAAGGCATGGAAGCGGTCACCAAATCGATGAAAAGCAGTTGCCTACAACTCAACACCGACAAAACAGAAGTACTCATCATGGGCCCAAACCCCAATGCCTGGAACGACACCTGGTGGCCTCCCGCCCTCGGAAGCCCACCCACCCCCACGAACCATGCACGCAACCTTGGAATCATCCTGGATTCCGAGCTCAAAATGGACCGCCAGATCAACTCCGTCGCATCCTCCTGCTTCCACACCCTCCGCTTCCTACGTAAGACCTTCAAATGGATCCCCCTCGAGCACAGAAAGACCGTCACTCACGACCTCGTCACCAGCAGACTCAACTACGGCAACGCACTCTATGCCGGAATAAACAAAAACCTCACCCGCAAGCTACAAAACATCCAGAATGCCGTCGCAAGACTGGTCTTCAACCTGCCAAGACACTGCCACATCTCACAGCACCTGCGCACACTCCACTGGCTCCCCATCAAGACTAGAATCACCTTCAAGATTCTCACCCACACACACAAGGACCTCCACGATACACCGGACCAGCATACCTGAACAGCCGACTCAAATTCCACTCACCCCTAAGGACCCTACAATCAGCCCAGCTCTCTTACGCCGTGGTCCCCCACACCAGAAAGATCAGATCTGGAGGCCACTCCTTCTCCTTCCTGGTGGCCAGAGCCTGGAACGCCCTTCTGCTCTACCTCAGACAGACAACATCGCTCCCCATCTTCGCAAGAAACCTCAAAACTTGGCTCTTCGACGGATCCCCTGCTTGATGGACTGGAACCTGCACCCTCACCCCATTCCAGCGCCTTGAGACCCTTACGGGTGAGTAGTCGCGCTTAACAAATGCCTGATTGATTGATTGATTGATTGATGCTTTCTCTCCCTACCGTGGCTATTGAGGAGGGAGCATCATTCACAATGGTAGTTCGGAGAGTCGCTGTGGTCCTGGACCTTAGATTGCCCTCGGTAGCAGTGAAGATTAATGTCTTGATTGAAGTGCTTGAGCCGGGACTGTTTTCTTCACAACTGCTTCTGACATTTAACAAAGCACTTACTGATGTCCTGATTGGGACCCAAGCCAAACACAGGGGCTCCTGTGAATAGGACAATTGCCTGCCGCCACCGCCCTGTTCCACGGGATCCCAAATTCCTCACAGAACAGCCTACCCCGGAGAGCTTGGTGGTCCAAACCTCCACTTCAAACGTAAATACTGCTGCATCCCAACCGCTCCGCCAGATCGGTAATCAAAGAGTCTGGACAATTTAGGCCAAAAAATAATTCTTCCTCCAGCCTGGCATTGGGGTCGGTGAACACCGCAATGCCTTTTTGGGCTGCTATTCCCATGCTCTGTGGGATAAATTTGTGCGGGTGCTGCCTGTAGTTCCAGAGGAGACCCGGCATCCAAGTTCACCATTAGATATGTGGACTAGACATCACTGACTCAATAGGCAGAGCGGTTTAGTTGACAGTGGCCATGCCGCGCCATGCCTCGTTGAGGACTACCGCCTTGTCTCCACAGAGATGGCAGCCATCAAAGGGCATGTCCCCGAGTGATGTCTGGACATCCCCTTTGATGGCTGCCATCTTTGGAGACAAGGCGGATGTGGCGCTTGAGTGCTTTAAGAACAGCAGGGCCTCAGCTAGGTCCTTGGGCCTTTCCATGCCCCCCCTCGTCACCCTCAATCCGCCTTTCACTCCTTTTGTAGCCACGGAAGGGGCATACAGTTGTGTCCTTACCCACCCAGCCACTGCAGCACGCAAGCTTTCCAGTTTTTGTGTGGCCGTGGACACGGTACCAGCCAGCCCGTGGGTCAGGTAGCCAGCGGTTGGGTCAGTCCACTAACCCCCAGTAGCTGCAGCCTCAAAACCCTCCTAGTCTGCCCGTTTACCAACATGGATTTGGATTGAGCACAGTTTCGGGCCTATCCTCCCGAACTGCGAGTCCAGGATATTCGAGCTATGATACCAATATTTTACTTTCTATCCTGGATGAAATATTGGTGAGACTGACCCTGAAGCTGCTGGGCCTCATGACCTCCTGCATCCTGCTGGTGACGCATGCCCATTGGCATATGTGGGCACTGCAATGATACCTGAAGTTCCAGTGGGCGCAGCATCAGGGGTGTCTCTCTGACATGGTCCAGTCTCACAGGGAACTGCAAAAGACCTGCAGTGGTGGCTTGCAAACATGATTGGGTCAGTGGCAGACTCCTCCCCTTTCCCCAACCAGATCTGACAGTAGTGCCAGACTCATCACTCCTGGGATGAGGTGGCCATCTAAGAGAGGTGAGATCAGAAGACCCTGGTCTCCAGCGGAATCCAGACTCCACATCAACCTGTTGAAGCTCCGAGCAATGTGAATAGCATTGAAAGCCTTTCTACCCTTCATCCAGGGAAGGCTAATGCAAGTGTTCATAGACAACACCACCGCCATATGGTACTGCAACACATAGGGCCGGGTGAGGTTGTGGACCCTTTGTCAAGAGGCCCTACATCTCTGAACATGGCTAGAACAGCAGGGCATATCCCTGATGGTTCAACACACTGGTGGGATCTCTGAATGCCAGGCTAGACAAACTCAGCTGAAGATGCCTAGCGAATCATGAATGGTGTCTCAATCCGGAGTTGGTGCATGGTCTTTTCCTGCAGTGGGGAGAGCCTTGGTTAGATCTGTTCGCAACCACAGAGAACACGCAATGTCAGCAGTTTTGCACACTGGAGTTTCCAAGGCAGTTCTCCCTTGGAGACACATTTTTCTCGGGTGGAGTTAAGGCCTCCTATACGCCTTTCCTCCCATACCACTTCTGCCCAGATTTCTTAAGAAGATCAGAAACGACTAGGTTCAAGTCATCTTTGTGGCCCTGGATGGGGCACGTAGAGTTTTGTATCCCGAGCTGTTGAGCATGGTCATCGATCCTCCGATCAGGCTGCTCCTTTGGGAGGACCTTTTATTGCAGCAGCAGGGAGGGTCCTCCACCCGAACCTTTCAACTCTTCGCCTTCTTACTTGGAGATTGAGCGGTGATGGTTGACAGTTTTCTACCTTCCCCCCTGAAGTCTGCAGCGCTATCTTGCCCAGCCAGCCAGGCATCCCTCCACCAAGTTGGTATACGCTTGCCGTTGTGGAATGGTGTACAGAAAGACAAATCGATCCCTTTTCTGCCTTCCTTAAGTTTTCTTTTTCATCCTATCTCTTACCCAGCAGGGCTCTGCTCTAGGCAGTCTTAAGGGCTATCTCTCTATTTCGGCTTTTTTGCGGATGCTGTACCAGCCATCTCTTTTCAAATACCCTATTGTAAATAGGTTCCTGAAAGGTTTTCAACATTTGTTTCCATCTTACTCTTTCATTATGTCCCAGTGGGACCTCAATCTCATACTCACTTTTCTTATCAGCGCTCCTTTTGAGCCTTTGTACAATTGTCCACTCAAGCGCTTTACCATCAAAGCTGCCTTGCTCGTGGCTATTACATCTGCCTGGAGGGTCAGTGAGCTTTAGGCTTTATCATCCAAGCTTCCCTACTTCAATGACGGTAGTGACAGCAAGGCATTGTTGTGGCCAACATGCCTTCTTACCTGTCACAGGCCAGGCAGAGATACCTACTGGCCTCTTTCATGTTTTAAATCCGTCTCTTTGCCTGCAGCATCCAGGCATTTCACTCCATCCAAGTGTGACATGGATGACAAGCATGTGGGCTGCATACATGAACAGAGGAATGGGCATGGAGCAATGGGGTGCACATATGACATGGTGCATGCATGTGCAGCCACATGCTGCATGTGTTTATTGCAACCTAGGAATCAATTTTATTTACTGAACAAAAGCAGTCCATAAGATGAAGGTTGGGGTGTACCCCCAGGCAACAATACAAATTAAAGGGTTCGTAGGGTGTGGCAGAGATAAAAGAGAGTCCTTCTGAAGTGTAGGGAAAGTTTCCTTCCCTTTTCTTGCTCCATTGTACCCTAGAAGTGTTACCACTAACAATTTGAGTGGTTGGTAAGTGAGGAAGCCTCTGCCTCTTTTTTGCCTTTGTTCTATTTACAAGAGACTTCCAACTGTACCTCACCATCCTGGGCTGGGATAATCTGAGAGGGCTACACAGAAGTCAGGAACTGCCTGAAATAGGTCCCAGAGTGTACTTGTGGAATGCACAAATTCTGTCTTCAAGCTTCCTCTAAGTGTGGGACGGAAACTGCTAGTCAGTGTGTCAAGATTTCTATAACATAAACTAGGTTCCCACAGCAGTGGTAGCCGAGAAATTCTTTGTGCTAGGGTGTGGGTATTGACTGCCAACTCTACTGCCAAGTACTGGACTAGAAACCTTTGGAGTTCGACTACATGCCAAGAGGGGCTGCCTTGGCCCTGAATTGAAAAAATGAGCTGACTAACTGCTTAGGAGTGGCTTTGAAGGTGTCCTTGCAAGAGGTAGATGCTGCCTAGAAGGAGGGGACTACTTGAAGCTTAGACAGGATGAACGGAAGTTCCATGCTGAGTCTCAGGGATTACATGACATTGCCAGAACTTTGGGGAGGCCTTAAGACTACAGTGAGCCCAAAATACTGTAAACATACCGCACATGTTTCCCACCAAAAGAAGACATAGCGCCATGGACACCTCGGTCGCAGCTGCAGCACCTGGCACTATCGTCAGATCTCATCAGGAACACAGATAAAAGAGGGCTCTATATGAGCCTTGATTTCTGTCCATTGTTCCTGCCCCTTGACCTTTCACTTTCGTTTTGCAGGTGCCTATCATTTTTCATTTTGCAAGTGACCACATGTGAGATAACATCCAAAATAAACGAGAAACATATCTGCTATACAAATATGAAAACTGACAGAGGTAAGAGGGTCTTCAGCAAACCCATTAGATGCTGCACTATTTTAAGTTGTAATTTTTCAAACGTCTAGGTGAGCAGCAGTCTGTATAATGTATTTGGGTGTTAGTGCCCAGCAACAGATCTCCTGTGCAGATTCCAGCATTTTTCCATCCAAAACAAACCCTCATATTTAATTGGAGAATTATTTCTCCGGGGCATACAGTGAAAAGAATAAATGGCTCTCTTTTATCATTCTCGATATCATTTGTGTAGGAGAGTAGGATCTGCTTCACATGTTTACCCCCACTTTTTGCTGGTGTTTCACTGTTTTTCGACTTTAGTCTGGCTGGGACCCTGCTATTCAGGGCCCCAGCCTAGCTGCTTCCTCTCTAAATTGATTGCATGTACTTTAGGTACACTCCAGATTGGATTCTGGGGTACCCTTATGAGTCCCTAGTATATGGTATACTATGTACCCGGGGCATAGGTACCCCAGAGGCCTACCAGGGCCTGAAGCATGTATTGTGCCACCCCTGGAAAACCCTTCAAAATGACACCACAGGTCTGCTACTGCAGCCTGGGTAAGGTGGTGCATGCACCCCTTACTGAGGTATAGGTTCACTATACCTCACCTATCACTGCACATAGTAACCTATCAGTCACCCCTATGGCAGGTCGTATCAATCCTGAAGGCAGGGTGCTTGGTTATATGTGAAAGGGTGCCCAGGCATGAGCTGAGCCCCTCTGCGGCCTTCGGAATCTCTTCTCCGGGTTTGTCAGTGGTGCAGCCTGACCATATACTCTTAAGGGATTTATATATAAAAAGGTTAATGCTAACTTTGGACTGGCTGCACGGAAACATGTCGTGTTTGGTGTCAAACACCTTGGAATCATACCCCCACATCAATTCCTGATGTGAGAATATGATCCCACCCTTCCAGAGGGAGAGACATGGCAGTACTGGTATACTCAGTAGAAACTTAACAGAGCCCTGGCATCACAAAATGGATGCTGCAGCCACAGACACGGGTCTGGCCTCCTGCTGCTGACCGAAACTCCGGCAGGGGAGGCCTGGACAATAGGTTTCCTGTCAGAGGGAGGTGTGACCACCTCCCAGACAGGATTATGTGTATTGGGGCTGGGTGGGAGCACTCTCAGGGTGCTTTTAAGTTCTGCACTGGGGGCACATTTGGTGTCCCTGTGCATAGTCCTGCTCAAACCGGTTCAGGGGCTTCCAGCCCCTGCTCTGGCGCATAACTGGACAAAGGAAATGGGTGTAGCCACCCCTCTTTCCAAACCCTCCCATAGTTGGGTCCCCTGAGTTAGTCCCACCCCTTCCTTAGGTATAAGTAAGGAACCTCTGTAACCAGAACTTTAGATATCCCTTGATGAAACTCTGAAGCTGGATCCTGGTACTTCAACGCTCTAATAAAGACTAGAGGACTGAAGAAATCTCCCTTGGGGTCAAGGAGTGACTCCCCTCCTTGGCAGGCACCAACAAAGCATTTTGCCGGTCTGCATCTCCGAAGCTCCTGCCGGACTCCGAAGTATTTGCAGCCCAGGAAGAGGATTTCCAGGCATCTCAGAGGCCGACCTGAGTCCCCAGCAAAGCTGAGATCCACAGCCCTCGTGAGTAGCGTGGAACCGGAACTCCTGGTCACTGTGTACTTTTGCAAGTGTATTGACTTGTCGACGTCTCTTGAAGTCGTGCTTGGGGTTACTTGTAGCCCCCACCTCGAGCAGAGAATCCACTGAAGATTGTCGGCCTAGTCACCCCGAGTGACCCGTGGGTCGCCATTTTGTGTTTCCTCTTGAGGCTCCTTCGCGATCCCTGGTCAGTCGACTGGTGGGTCCCTGTGAAGGCAACTTTGATTTTCCTTGGGCTTCCCTGGTTGCTCTAGATGTGCCCTGACTCCCTAGCAAGTGGTGAGTCCCTCAGACCTTGCGGGTCTGCACCGAAGCATCTTTATCCTTTCTGCGTGGGTTGCTGTGGCCAAGGCTTGTTGTGTCCGATCCGGGCAACGATACTGCAGCACTCGACATCCTTTGTGGGACAACTCGAATCCAGCTCCTGGTCATCCTCGACGCCTCCTGGTCCTCGTGGCTGAAGAGTCAAGCTTCACCTTCTTCACCTGAAATCACCCGACTTCGGTGGGCAATCGCCTATCATCCTCCTGGTCACTTGCAAGTGACCCAGACTCTGTCCCCTCTGCTTTCAGGTTCTTCTTGACTTCGATACAGGCTTGGATCCCTTCGGACACTTCGCATCTTCCCGGCAGCAGCACTTCTTTGCCAGCTCCCATGGAAATCGACGACGCGACCCGACACCATTTGACACCTATGCACCCGGCTTCCCTGGGTGAGGTAACACGAGTACTCCGGTGCTCCCGTGGATGTTGACCCTAGAATTTCCTAAGTCCCAAATGATTTGGTCCTGACTCGCTTCCAAGTGTCCCTAATCTTTAAAAATCTAACCTCGACTTTCCCCATAGAAGCTAACGGGAGCTCGCGGCTGTGTTCTCACACTGCACCCGGCCCCCGTGGGTCCCCTGTGTCACTACCTTGGGTGGTTCCTTGGGGTCCCAGCGATTCTACAGGCTCTAGGCCTTGTGTCTAGTTAAGTTGTGGTTCTTATACCACTATTTTAGTATATGTTTTGGCTCGCCCGAGGGCCTGACGTGTATTTGTGCTTATTACTGTTATATTTGAAGTGTAACTTATGTGTTTTGACCTCTAGCCTCATAAAGAGACTAGGAGGGTGTGTTTAGAAATAAATACATATATTTTATATATATACCTGGTGTGGGTGTCTTTCATTTATCCACTCAAGAGATTATAGACTGAACAAGCTGCTTTACATTCCTTCAAGACTTAGCCTGAAGGCTGCTCTCCATAGCTACCACTAGGATAGCTTTCAATAAAGGTTGTCTTCAACCTATCATCAATAAGGGGTTGTTTGGACTGGTACAGGGTGCCCACTATAATTAGTGGACAGCATATACAGGCCAACTTCTCACAATTAACATTAATCAACTGTGAGTATTCAAGAATGTGGCTTTGTTTGATAACATCTGCGGGGATGTTGAGATCCACTGTGACACCATTCACTGGAAGCCCCCTATAATGTTTATAAGGATTAGTGTGCTGATCACTGCACAATAAAAAGACAAAGAGCAAGTGGCATCATTTTCTGTAATGCTTTGAACGTTCAAGGTTGGATGATGTCACTTCCTGTGATTTCATTGAGGTCTGGGGTAATGCAAGTTCACTTACTGTGATGTATTCAGTGGGTAATGAGACCTGTGATGTCACTTCTGCTACCCCTAGCATTTTGGTGAATTGACGTGCATGTGTAGCCCCTGTGACAGCTTAGCAGTGAGAAACTTTGACTGCACTTAGTGGTCTCGCCTAAACAACTGAAGCATCGCAAGAAGTTTTGCTTCTCACTGGTATCACTCTCCACAGTCATTGGGGACATCACTGCTGTGATCCATTGTGTTCATTGAATTTTGTCTGAGTGGTGGTCCTGGATTTGGGCTTGAGGAAGCTTCAGTGTACCCTGAGCGTGGGCTCTTTACAGCTGGTGCTGGAGCTGCCCATATTCAACGAAACCGGGTGTGTGTACCAAAGGGGGGCACGGAAGCATCGGTTGGGATCGGGCAGAGCTAACCTGCTAATCGTCACAAAGCAGTGCTGCCTCTGCCTTCCACCAGTACTCGTGAAGGGAGCCTGTGGATAAAGTCAACAAAGGGGAACAAAGATATTGTGCTAGAGTGAGACACCGGGAGGGGGGGGGTGGAGTCTCACACTGTGGCGGCTCTTCCGCTAGGGTGGGGGAGCGTCGCTCTACTAAGTGGCTTTTAAGCAGTGTAACTAACGAAAAAATAAAATTATAATAACTATATGTTATTATCATTTTATTTGCTCCTGCTTCTTTGCGGCCAGGGGGGCGAGGCTGCTCTACTCTCAGAGCATGGCAGGGGAGGAGTGGTTTTCCCACTCCACGTGCACATGAATGCTTGGCCGGCCCTCTCGGGCCGGCCAAACAATCGTGCACACTTTGCATATTCTCCATGCAGACTACATTATAGCCTGTGTGGAGAACATGCCCAGGCCCCCATTCTCTGACTGAGCGCTGAAACATCGGCGCCCAGAACAATCACAACGCTGCAATGTAGCATTGTGATTGGTCAGGGGAGTCTGGGTGCTTCCTGGTTCCTGTTCCGGCCGAGTCCTGACGCGGAGGAGAGACTAGAGAGACACAGCAGTGATAAGGTAAGTTTTTTTTTTTTTCTTTTACATCCCTCCCGCCGCCCTCCCACCTGCCAACCCAGTACTGTGTCAGCCGCCACTGGTCTCACATTAGGACTGAGTTAACCTCAGCTCTAGAAAGAAGGTAATCAGTACCAATATGACCAGCTTATCAATATTATGCACTAATTTTTCCAGGAGGACAAATGTCTCATTTGCATTGAGCAACCATTCAGTACCATCCTCTGGGGCAACCCTGGCTGCATCCAAACCACAATAATTGTTATCTGATGAGTGTGTGCCAACTGAGGGGCCCACTGATGATTATCTGCAATATGCTTTTGCGCTCTGATGCAAAGTACTCTTTCTTTTCTGAGTAAAAACACTGACTGGATCCTGATTTATTAAGTGTTATTGGATGTTTCATTGAGTTTCAAGTTTCTAACCTCTTTGGACTGCTCAACTTTGCTACCATGTGGGTCAAGTCCTAAAAGGGTGCCCTTGGGGCTCGGTTTTGTTCTCAATAGTATGGCAAAGACTTGGGATTACTAGACTTTAGATGCAGTGTGATAGGGAATCTTGAAACATCTGTTCAGCATCAGTTGACTCATTGGAGACACATTAAGCGCCTTGTTTTTGCAGGTCATGGTATTACACAACATAGCTATGATAACCCCTGTCTGAGATAGTTGTAAAAAAATATCAACAAAACTTGGCTTATATTATACTTGGCAGAGGAATAGCTCTTCCTTCATGATTCTGGTTTTAATTGTGGTTAAATAATGTATCTATCCTAGCTGGTCACTATTACCACCCAAAATATCAGTGTATATTCATGCATGCAGCAGTTATACAGGATTCACCACCCAGAGATACTGCACCAAACCTGTGAATATGAAAAGCAAGCATGGCACTATATGGCTCATAGTCCTGTAACTTCAAACTGGTGAATTTAGATTTTCCTGAAAAGGACTAGCACTTTACTGCAAATGCTGCCTCCTTATATTACATATGTAATCCCTGTATAAGAACTAGTCTCTAATTTCCTTATCACAGGCCACTTGTGATGCACCTAGTCGCCAGTAATAAAGAAATTGCCTACCAGTTCAGCCTAATAACTTGCTACAGTTGAATTCTTCTGTTTCCAGTTTTTAGTTGTTGTGTACCCCTGTTAACTGTTTTTGATCTGCTTTAACTGTTTAGGATTTGTGTGCAGACAGATCATCGAATAAAAAATACTGAGTTGCACAAGTATCGAGTAAAAAATATTGTGGTTCAGAAGTATCGACAGCAAGAATATCGTGGTCAAGAATATCGACTTAAGGTAAGTAATATCGACTTTAAAAATATCAAAGTGTTTAATATCGTTTGCAAAAATATAGTTAAAAATATCGTTTTTTTGATTATTGTTATGGATTTTAGAATATATTTTATATGTATGCGATGTATGTTTTTTTTGTACAAGAATTGTTTGTATTTTTAATATATGTGTAAAATGTTTAGTACGTGTGAGGTTTTGTTTTTTATTTGAAGTTTGCAGTTTTAGTACCGTAGCGGGTTGTGGGTATATGGTGGAATAGGGTGAGAAGTAATTTAATTATATTAAATCAATTGATTATTTTTTATTTATTAATATTTGTTTAATTGAGATTTTATAATGTTAAATGTGTAAAGTAATTTATTATTAATTAATTAATTTGTTAATTAATTGGTAATTAATTATGGGAATTGTGTTGTCGTGTTTATAGGTGTAAAGGGTGGGAAATAATTTATTTTTAATTTATGAATTAATATTTAGTCGTTAATTTTAATTAATTACTAATTATGGTAATTGTGTAATTAATTTTAAGTGTGTGTTGTGGTGTTTATAGGTGTAAATGATAGGAAGTAATTTATTTTTAATTTATGAATTAATAATTAGTTAATTAATTTTAATTAATTGGTAATTAATTATGGTAATTGTGTAATTAATTTTAGGTGTGTGTTGTGGTGTTTATAGAAGTAAAGGGTGGGAAGTAATTTGTGATAAGACAAACAAGTTTGGCAGTGTACCCCGTAAAGGCCTAGCACCTGACCCACCATCCCTAATTAATCTAATAGGATTTCTCCATTAGTTGTGTGTGCACACTGTTAATGCACCCACTGCCACGGTGCAATCCAAGACAGGATTATAGCAAACAGACTAAATCGCAAAGGTGCACCACTTAATAGCAAAAAACAGTAGACACATCACAAATCATCAAGTCCGTGTCCATTCTATTTTTCATATATTATCTTCTTTTATTCTCAAAATATTCTTTATACAAGACGACAGCCGACGCGTTTCGTCCAGTAACAGACTTCTTCAGGGCACTAGAACAAGAAAAGCGGACACTCCTAGAGAGTAGTCAACGTCCGAGTTCCACGCAGTGGGTATGTGGTATAAGTAGGATTTACACAAAGCTCATATCCTCTGTGTAATAGTAAAGTCAGGATAACAATTTCCTATTGGACAAAGCAAAATTCCCAGGTATAATACCCTCTGAGCGAACCATTCAGTAACGTGCCTCACTACGACAAAGTGGGCCAACAATAAAAACGGACAATCTCCCAGTTCAGCCTTGATATGGCTACAATACGACCTTGAGCAATCTCCTGCAAGACGAAGGCGAAGATCGTCCTGCTTAGAACACATACCCACTGCGTGGAACTCCTACGTTGACTACTCTCTACGAGTTCCCGCTTTTCTTGTTCTAATGCCCTGAAGACGTCTGTTACTGGATGAAACGCTTCGGCTGTGGTCTTGTATAAAGAATATTTTGAGAATAAAAGAAGATAATATATTAAAAATACTGTGGACACGGACTTGATGATTTGTGATGTGTCTACTGTTTTTTGCTATTAAGTGGGAAGTAATTTGTGTTTAATATATTACTGTTAATTAATGTTAATAATTTGATATTTATTTTGGGTAATTGTTTATTTTTGTGTGTCTTGTTTTTACTTTTAAAGGAGTAAAGGGTGGGTATTACATTTTAATTACTTTATTATTAGTTAATAGAAATGTAGGTGTGTGTTGTGGATAATATAGTATTGAATTGTGTGTAGTTAATTAATGTTTATTAGTTTTTTTATTAATAATTTTTTTTCATTGATAATTATTTATGTTAATTATGGAAGTAAATTTAATAAAAAATGTTAATTGTTTTGTTTTTGGTGTGGTGTTAAAGGCTAGGAAATAAAATGAATACATTTATGTACTGATACTTTTTTGTTTGTAAATATTTTCTAGTTTTAAAAAAGTATTTTTATGTATTTATTATTTTATTCCATATAATAATTTGTAGGTTTTTGTTGTATGTAATTTATATTATAATATGTTTTCTTCTTACATATTAATATATTTTATTTTTCATTTTTTAAATATTGTTTATTTATTTGTATTATTATTTTAATTTGTTATATTGTTTATTTGTTTTTAACTGTTTGAGTGTGAATAGTAATTGTTGTCTCTCTATCCAACACATTCCCTACTGTTGCACTCACTGAAGTGGAAATAGTAATGTTTACCCACCCATGTATCCCCCAATGCACCCACAATTCGGTTACGGTTGGAACCCACCTTTTGGACCACCACCACCATTCATGAACCAGAATCAACCACAGCCTTTTTTAGGAAGAGGCCGAAGAGGTCGTGGAAGGAGACGCAGAGGGAACACAGTACACTGGCAAGCCAATCCACAACAGGGAGCGCAGACAAGGAGCCAAACCAGAGACCAACAACCAGGCCCGAGCACACGCTAAGTCTCATCACCAACCTCTCCAAATATGTCTTAACACCCACAGAAGAAGCCATCCTAGAGAAAGGCCTTGACTATGCACCAACAACCAGACTTGACAAGTTTAAAGTGCATTGCGAATTAGCTGAGTTTTTTTCGCAAACTCAAGCTTAAGGTCTACTTTGAGAATACCCCTACACCCACTGACCCACGAGATCAAGGGGACACTACCTTAAGAGTCAAGTCCTCTTTTATGCCACCTCCTAGCTCTACCCCGCCGGAAATTTTGGTCTATGAACAAACAGTGTTCAAAGAAATTGAAGCTCTCAAAGAACCCCACACGTTCCAGAACACCTGCAAGCTAGAGCGCATGGCCTTACAATCACTGAAAAACAACCCCGAGATCATAATCAAACCAGCCGATAAAGGGGGAGGCACGGTAATACTCAACAAAGATGACTATCACCAAGAATGTAAGCGTCTACTCAATGACACAAAGAACTATGAGCGGCTCACACATGACCCCAGCACCTCCCTGAAAACGCGCATTCACACCCTAGTGAATGAAGCGGAACAGACTGGCCAGATCTCTAAAAACGAGGCCAAATTCCTCACCACTACACAAGGTAAAATACCATATTTTTATACTGTTCCCAAAATTCACAAGAACAAAACTCCTCCCCCAGGACGCCCTATCGTCTCAGGCATCGGGTCCCTGCTGGAACCCTTATCACGCTTCTGTGACCATTTTTTACAACCATTGGTCCAGTACATACCTGAAAGATACTAAAGACCTCCTAGGACTTCTAGCGGATATACACTATGACCCCAATACTTCTTTCTTGGTGTCACTTGATGTAGAAAGCTTGTACACCAGCCTCCCTCAAGATGATACACTACGAGTACTAGAAGAAGCCCTCAGCGAGGCCGACTGGCAATACCATACACCCCCCTCATTTGTACTCAAATGTGCAACCCTTGCGCTCAAAGAGAACTACTTCGAATAAGAAGGCAAACTCTATCTCCAGAAGTATGGAACGTCAATGGGGAGCGTTTTCGCTCCCAGCATAGCGGGCCTGTATGTATTTAACTTTGAGACCAAACATCTGCTCAGTAACAATCAACCACGCAATCCACAAATCAAATTTTACAAACGTTACATTGATGACATCCTTCTGATTTGGGAAGGATCCAGCGAATCACTGACTACCTTCTGTGACTGGCTCAACACGTGTGACCCCAACCTCCGTTTCACACACAGCTCTGACAGTCACCAGACCACATTCTTAGATCTGGATATTAAAGCAGCATCAGGAGGGCTCATGAGCAAGACTCACTTCAAACCCACTGCTCGTAACTCCCTTCTACACTTCTCCAGTTTTCACCCCAGAGCCCTTCGTGAAAACCTCCCGTATGGCCAATTCTTGCGACTCCGCAGAAACTGCAGTGACCCAAAGGATTACAAATTACAAGCCAAGGACCTTTGCCACAAGCTGCACCAACGCGGCTACCCACCCAACATAACCAAGATCGCCAACAAGAGGGCCAGAAACCAAAACCGCGAAGGCCTACTAGAAACCTACCCCAGAGAACCTACTCCTCCGCCACTGACATGCGTGGCCACCTACAATACGGTGACCAACAAAGTTTCCCAAATCATCAAAAGAAACTGGAAGATCTTGCATACAGGCAACTTGAGTTGGGAACCTCCCCTCCTCTCGACCAAAAGAGCCAAATCTATCAAAGACACCATTGTATCTACCAGACCCGTTCTCCCTCCTAGACCAAGGAATACGGTGCTTAATTCCTGGGGCCTCCCAAACATCAAAGGGCACTTCCCTTGCGGAAACTGCAGCATCTGCCACATCACTGAGACGACCACAAACCTTAACCTAGAACCTGGTAAAACATGGGAACTACGCAAACACACCAACTGCAATACAGAAAATGTTGTGTACCGAATCATCTGCCCATGTAACCTCTTCTACATCGGCATGACTACCCGCAAAATTAAAACCCAAATTTGCGAACACCGCAGCACGATACGCTGCAAGAAAAATACTACAAAAATGACCAATCACTTTTTGGAAAAAGGCCATACGACCAATGAGATGAGATGGGTCGTCCTGGAATCCTTAGACCATAACCTCCTCAACATCCAGAACCGCCTCTTGGAACAAGAACAGAGATGGATATATCGTCTGTCCAGCCATATCACCGGCCTGAATGACAATATCCCCTGGAATAGTCTCAGAAAACCTTAATTCTTGCCCTGGAATAGCCTCAGAAAACCATAATTTTGCCCTGTACTGGTGCATCTGTCGATAATTTCTCTATTTTTTCAATTTTTCTTGTTTATTTATTATTCATTATTTTCACCTGGCTCTAATCGGACCTTCAATTTTTGAGCTCCTTACAGGCTTCAGCACCGGCCCTTTACCGGTCCCCCCCAGGCCAAGTGACCCATTTTTCAATATTCTCGGCCAATTGCCTTATTTCCCTCTGCGCACGCGCGGGTGCAGGGAAAACACTCTGTCTCCCGCACCTGCGCTTTACACTCTCTCTTCCCCTATGCGCATCTGCTGCATCCACGCATGCGCGCCAGGCTAACACTTCTCCATGGCGCCTGCACGGTCTTCTCCGCCCCGCCCAAGCTCACTAGCCAGCCTGCACGTACTCGATGGAGCACAATACTACTTAACCTCTCCCCACCTGGGGTCCCACACCATCCAGAACTTCGGGAGACCCCATTAGGTGCCAGGCGCTGGAAGCTTCTCGACCAAGTAAGGTGGCGCTTGCCTTTTTCCTGTGGATTGCACAGACATCCCTCGCTACACCTCTTATGCGTGTTATTCTTCCTCCCTACAGAATTTGCGCGAGGTGTACCCTCCTCCCATTTTCCTGAGCAGCGTATCCACTCACTCATAGTGTAATTATTTTATCTTCTTTTTCTCCTCCCCTACACTGCGCATCAGGGCATATTAACCCCTCCTCCATTTTTAAACCTGAACCCATACTTAAATATTAACGCGCTTCGCCTCGCGGCCTCAGCCAGCCCCGTCATTATAGCGCTCACTGGGTTCTTCACTGTGACACACCTCACCTGAGGCCTCACGGTATTTCCTCCCACTGTATCGATGCCTGTCACTCACCAGGCACCCTTCGTGCAGAGTCAGCACTACCATCTGTCTTCACTGTTTGTCGTGCCTTGACAGCAACCACTTGGCACACATAGTTCACAGAGCGGCCTTACCTAGCAACTCTAATTGACTTGCCTCCGACTTACCATATGCTTAGCAGCATGTAACACTTCCCTAGTTTGTGTGTTACCACAGGTACGTTCCTCTTATAGATAGGCTTGTTCCATCACAGCACCTAAGATTGCATTTTATAGTTGCTAATATTTTCGACACCAAAGTGGCAGTTTATGTATGTTCTTGTGCTGTTTTGTTTCCTTCCACAGGTATTTTTCGCTGCAGTGTCCGCAACTTTGCAGACACTGGGTCCACACACCTTAGCGAGTGTGTAGGTAAACAACCTTTTTACTATTTTTGTCACTTATCACGTGGCACCTTTCACTTTGCCACTCACTTACTTCACTGGTCCTGACGAAAGCTCCATATTTCCCCATGAGAGCTGAAACATGTAGACCTACAACACCGACAACTAGTAAATAATAATTTCTTCCGTAGTTGCATCCCATATCCTGTTTTTATTTATATCCTGAGCCGCCAGCAATAAATTCCCTACGGCAAGGATTCTCAGAGATATTTTTAGCATTCACATCATCACACTCTTGCGCCACACCAGCTCCGCTGTAGTCAGGCGTTGTGGCACAACCGGGGGGCATTCGGCCACCCGGTTGGGACCCCGATGATGAAGCATGACACCAACTAGGTTGGTGTGTGAGGGGTCTTTTAACTTACCTAGTGGGTTCCCAAACACTATCTTACAGAGATCGTACCACACATAGTTGGGTTCGTCCACCATTGATAAAACTACCACTCCGCTATCCAACACTTTCCCTACAGTTGCACTCACTGGAGTGGGAATAGTAATTTTTACCCCTCCGCTATCAGGCACTTTCCCTACTGTTGCACTCACTGGAGTGAGAATAGTGAATTTAACCCCTCCGCTATTCAACAATTTCCCTACGTTTGCACTCACTGGAGTTGGAATAGTAATTTTTACTCCTCCGCTATCCAACACTTTCCCTACTGTTGCCCTTACCGGAGTGGGAATAACATTTTTTACCCCGCTGCTATCCAACACTCATCCTACTGTTGCATTCAGTGGAGTGGAAATAGTAATTTTTACCCCTCTGCTATCCATCACTTTCCCTACTGTTGCACTTGTTGGAGTGGGAATAGTAATTTTTTCCCCTCTGCTATCCAACACTTTTCTTACTGTTGCATTCAGTGGAGTGAGAATAGTAATTTTTATCGCTCCACTATCCAACACTTTCCCTACTGTTGCACTCTTTGGAGTGGAAATAGTAATTTTTGCCTCTCCCCTACCCAACACTTTTCCTACTGTTGCACACACTGAAGTGGAAGTAGTTGTTTTTAGACTTTTGTTATCCAACATTTTCCCTACTTTTGCATTGATTGTATTTTGAAATTTAAGTTTAAATATTTTTTAATAGTTTAATGTTTTAATTTATTATAGGTTTTTGTTTCTTTATATTTTAAATGATTAATATTTTTTTATTATTTTAAACTTTTAACATGAATTAAAAATAATAGTTTATTAATTATTTTAAAGTAAAAATATGTGTATAAATTAGGTTTGTGTGTTTATATTTTTTATGGAGTTTATTTGTTATATTTTATTAAAATGTATATTAAATTAATTTTATTGTTAAAATTATGTTTAATATTTAATATATTTAATATATATTATTTTATGTTATACTTATATAAAAGTCGATATTATATACATCTATATTTTTTACATCGATATTTTTTGATCAATATTTTTGTACTTACCTCTTTAAGTATAGGAGTCGATATTTTTCTTATCTATATTTTTTACTAAATATTTTTAACACTGATATTTTTTTTTTTTAACAACAGATTTTATTTGTCATTTGCACATAAGAGGAAGGGCTCTGTAACCCCAGAAGCCACTACCGCACAGAGTTACATGGAGATACAACGCAAAGGACAATTTTCATTTTATGTTTGTTGGGAAAGAAAAACAGAACACAGAAAACAAACCAAGCAATTACATTCTTTGATCTACAGTATAGTCTCGGATCTCCACCCCCCCCCTTCCCTCCCCAAGTAGCGCTTCGCTCACTGAAAATCGGTCACCCACCCGCGCCCGGTAACCACAGAAAGGGAGTAAGGACCACGGCCTAACCACCCAGGCCGCCCCCGCACCCCTATGGCGCCCGACTCCCCAAAGAACAGCCCCCATCACTCTAGTCCTACCCCACTCCCACTGGGATATCGTCAGTCACAGCAGGGGGCTCCAGCCACAGGCCCCGATGATCCGCCCACCGCTTCCAAATCTTGTAATGCTTGCGTGGGCAGCCCCGAGCCACAAAAATAGGTTGTTCCAGGCCCATACAGAAGTCCAGACCATTTTTCCAGGCGGCCACCGAGGGGGCCCGCTCATCCTTCCACTGCCTGGCAATGTCTCGCTTCGCCAAGGTAAGACCAAGCAACATGAGGTGCCGTTTATAGATATTACCCCCAATGCCATCCATGACGTGAAGCAACGCCAGCTGTGGCGTACGCTAGAGCTGCCACCCCAGGACCTCAGAAACACTGATATCTTTACATCGATGTTGTCAGTGAACCCTCAGGTGAGTCATTGAAAAGTCTAAGTCCATTACATCTCTACCTTTGCTGCAGAGACTACGCAGCACTGGCCTGGTCATGGTGGGCCTCCTGGGAGACTGTGAGTACTATCTTGGATGCTGATGCTGCTCTGCTGGTGCCACAGACAAGTAACTGTGCGTTCTCACCCAACGTTCACCCTTTACAGAATTAGTATCACAGTTTAGGAACGTTCCTTCTTAATCAAGTCGCCCACTGTGGAGTATCAAGGTAGCAGATACATTTGCTTCTCAACCAAGAGCACAGCACCCTTGAACCAGGGTTGCAAGTAAGTAATGTTCCCTTCACAGACATGCCAACCACTACAGAGACCTATTCAATCCTTTCTCAATCAGGGCCTTTGTGGAAATAACGGTGTTACAGGTAAGAAGTAACTTTCCCTTTGCCACTGAAGAACATGACGCTGGAGCGCTAGTATTAGAGTAAAGCATGTCACCTTCTCAGATGACTGCATCACGCCCTGCAAGAAGGGGGTCTCACCCTCATGCATAAAGGGGCTCTCACCCCTCCTGCATAAAGGGGCTCTCACCCCTCCTGCATAAAGGGGCTCTCACCCTCCTGAATAAAGGGGCTATCACCCTCCTGCATAAAGGGGCTCTCTCTCCTGCAAAAATGGGCTCTCACCCTCCTGCATAAAGGGGCTATCACCCTCCTGCATAAAGGGGCTTTAACCCCTCCTATAAAAAGGGACTCAAACCCTCCTGCAAAAAGGGGCTCTCACCCTTCCTGCAAAAAGGGTCTCTCACCCTCCTGCATAAAGGGGCTCTCACCCCTGTGCTTCTCAAAGTGTCTCATAGTTTCAGCAGCACTGGAGGTCGCTGTAGCCCTCGCCTCTACAGGGCCTGCCATTGGCTGGCTACTCATTTTTGCGTCATATGCACTCGTAAGTCAACACAGAACAAATATACAGCACCTAAAACTGCACCTCAGATCTGAGACCCTTGCAGCCTATGCCCCACCACAGTGCCTTCTTAACGCATGGGCATGCTGGACAGGTGCCCGGGGACCCCACGAGCATAGGGACTCATTTACATTATTATTCCCGTGAGTGGTTGTGTAGGCAGGGCCCCGTGCACAGCTTTGCCCGGGGTATATAATGCTGTTAAGACGGCCCTGCCTCACCTGCCACCACCAATTGCTTTGCAAGAGGACATACCATATGGAACCCCTACGTCATCATTTAAGATGCATTCTGTCATCTTCCAATCAGGAAAACCCTGGCAATTTCGCGACATTTCTACAGTATAACACTGCAGCCTCCTGACATCACAACAACATTTGGTGGCTACTCATTACCTTCCATAGATCGTGGGTCATATAGTGCTATAGAAAAATTCTAAATATAAACCAGCAAATAGCTTTCACTGACCTGTTGAGGAAAGGGTGGTGATGGTGGTGCTGGTGGTAGGGTGCTGGCAGGAGCGTGCCAGGTAGACCTATCGCGCGTGGTGCGGCCCCTCTACGGCTGGTCAGCTGGACTAACGGTGGGATGGGGTGCAGCGCGGTCAGCTCTCTTCCGGGCATCCCCCGGGGTGGCCTACTGTATCCGAGGCTGATAACTGGCACGTTGGGGGGCAGGCCATGCCCATGATGGGGACCCACTGTCGCCGTGGAGACGGGTTCGTCTGCGGAGCCCCGCGGGCTGTCCCCAGTGGATTTGACGGAGGCGGGGGACGTGCTTGCTGGACAGTCACTCTTGTTAGCCAGAGAGGGACTAATTGGTGGCGAAGTGGTTTGCGCAGGGCTCTGCCGCTCCCCCGGCGCCCCCGGGGAACGCGCCGGGACGGCCACCTTCTCCATCATCTCGGCGGTAGATTCGGCGGCGGCTGCTTTGTCTTCCGCTGGACACATGAAAGCAGCGACGCGGAACCGCGAAGTTTCGGGATCCCTCATCTGCAGAGAAAAGGGGGCGAGGGAAGTGGAGCAAGAGAAAGGGGAGTTTAGTGAGCAGTCTAAAGGAAGAAAGGAGGGGAGAGAAAACAGAGGAACGTGAGAAAGGAAGAGAAGATTCAGACGATAAAGGAAGAGGCGAGAAAAGACCAATGAAGGAAGAAGAAAGTGGAATGTGAGTAAGGGGAGAGACTAGGCATGGGAGTGACAGGAGAAATGGAAGAAAAGACAGGAGGAGGATTAGAGTGGGGAGAAAAATCGATGTAGGAGCCTTGAAAGAGGAGAAATGTAGGAAGGACAAAGATAAAAGAAGTGAGTGAGATAACATGGAGAAAAAGTGAATTTTGGACTGTGCTGGAAAAAGCAAGACCTAATGAAATGAGAAAGGAGAAATGGAGGAAGGGTGAAAAAGGACAAGATTACAACGAGGAGAAAAAGAGGAGGAGATACGCAGTGGTGGCTGGTGAACTTTGAAAGTGGTGAGGCGTAAGTCACTACCTCAAACTGCACCTTGCAAGTGTGCTACAAAAACAGGCACATATTCTCTGAGAGGGGTGGAAGGAGCTCCTCACCAGACAAAATGTAAAACAAATATGTGTCAAAATTGGTACATTTTGCAGCACCCTTTTCAGACTCGTGAAAACGCCACAGCTTTGACATGCAATTCTAAAAAGGCAGTCATAGAATATTCAAATCAGTATGGCAACGAAGCTTGTCTCATCCCTCTAGTGTTTGTGATGGCTGCAGACCATTTTCCTAGGAACCCTTTGAAAATTGAGTAAAACAATTTCATAGTATAATTTCCCCCAACAGAATGGCTGAAGAACCACAGATAGTGCAAATAATCTAGGCAATGGGGCGGCCAATCACATTTCAACATTTTTAAAGCAACTTTCTTTGATTTTTTCCCTTCCTGTTCTTTCCACGTTTATTATCAGTCATATAATGAGAGAAGTTTCTTGGAAGGTGCAAGATGGAACATTAAAACATACCACACTCTCAGGCCTTGTACACCAGAGCTACCTCTATATTAGAAATATGTCATACACTGGGAGGGAGTAGTCAAAGTGCTTCACTGCCTCATCAGGTGTAGTAAGCACTATATAAATGCAATTTCAATTTAATAGTGTCCTCTTCGTTTACAGAGGTTGGAAATTAAAAAAAAAGGCTTAAATATCAGTTATAATAATGACAGCAATATCACACAAAAACTTCAGTGCAGTTTTTAAAGCATTAGCCATGAAACATGCTGAAATTAAGGACTTCAAAGTGCAGACTAGGCCAAGAAGGTGGGATTTTCTGCATGCGTGACTCACATATATGAGCATTCATTACATTCCCAACCAGGTCACTGCAATTCTTCAAAATAAATGATGCCACTCTGTAGAAGTAAATCATGGATTTTGACTTTTGCTCCTCTCAGCTCTCTGTCGGAGATCCTAACGTGCTCATGTAACGCACCACAAGGAGGATCTCTCCTACACCTACAATCGAGAAATGAAAATGCGTCCTCTCTTCAGTCCTAGCAACCAAAGCTGTCTCAGTCATCACTCATCCAAGTCAAATCAGCATGCTGCTCTGCCGGCTGGTTTCAGTGAAGACTGTGGACAGCCACTGAACTCTGACACTTCCATACACACCACTTGTATAATCCACAGGAGGGGAAGAGGTGGAACACAAGGCTGGCACTAGCCAGCTTTGGATCCGGCTGCACTTAGCACATGGGGACCAGTGACGCCTCTCAAAATCCATAAACAAGTCAGCACATGATGCTTGAGCCACCGAGTTGCACCTTTATTATAGTCCGCACAATCTTAATAACACCTTCCTCCTTGGGTGTACAACGTCCGTGCCTTATGGAAATAAGACGGATTTACATGTGTTTGAGTCCCCTGACACCGTGGCCCTCATGTACAGAATGCTGCCGCTTTACTAAAGTCCCGGAAGCAGAAAACAACTTTTTATACCTTTTTACCTTCTGTAAATACCCTATTTATGAAGTCGATCTCAATGATAGTCACCACTCACCACTAAATTGGCGTGCTGCTCTGCTGGCCGGTGAAGACTGCAGAAGCCCCGGAACACAAACCCATTTAACATGCACACCAAGTGTGTCGCATGCTGATGAAAGCGAAAGTACAGTCCCCACAAGGGGACTCCTCCAGACTCATGTTCATTTCCCTAGCTTGTCACTGGGTGGGTGGGGTTGCTGAGCTTTGCTAACAAAACGTACCGTAATGGAAAGAGGTGGGTTATAGAAGTGAAAGGAACCGAGATCAAATGAATGACCTCATTCCAAGCCGGGCTGTGCACTCCTGCGCCCGAGTGAGGATTGTAACTGGATGCAGTGGGCGCACCTGCAGTTCAGTCAGTGGATTTCGGCAAGAGGTAGGGTGACCAACTGGCATTGGTGCAAATTCAGGAGGTGAGTGTGAAAATTCAGGACAAAGGGTCAAAATTCAGGACACAAATTCAGGACAGGAGGTAAAAATTCAGGACAAAACTTCAGGACAATAGGTAAGCTTTACAGACACATCAGAGGTGGTCGCGCAAAAGTATATAAGTAAGCCCAGCCATATCCAAACATTCAACCATTTGCAAACCTATCCATCATGTATCCTTCCATCTATCATTTCACTCATCCATCCCTTCATCCATCCTTTCACTCATACATCCATTATCCATCCATCCATCCACCCTTTCACCCTATCCATCTGTACTCATCCATTCACTCTTCTACCCATCCATTCACTCATCCATCCAGCCATTTACCCTTTCACCCATCCAGCCATCCTTTCACTTACTCTTCCATCCACCCAGTCACTCATCCTTCCACACATACACCCTTTCAGTCATCAAACCATCCTCCCTTTCTCTCTCCATCGACCCTTTCACTTAGCCATCCTTCCTTCCATCCATCCACCCACCCACCCATCCATCTACTCATCCACTCATGAATCCATCCATTGACCCTATCACTCATCCATCCTTTCTCTCATCCATTTATCCTCTGACTCCTTCACTCATCTATTCATCCTTTTGTCCACCTACCCACCCTTTCACTCATCCGTCCATCCATTCACCCGTGCGCTTATCAGTTCATCAATCCATCCATCATTTCACTCATCCATCCATCCACTCACTCACTCATCATCCACCTTTTCACTCATCCATCCTTTCACTCATCCATCCACCTTTTTACCCATCCAGCTACCCTTCCACCCATACATCCAGCTATTTACCTTTTCTCTTATCCATCCTTCCACTCACTCATCAATCCATCCATCCTCTCTCATTATACATCTATTCAATCTTTCATTCATCCATTCGCCCTTTCACTAATTCATCCAGCCATCCACCCATCCGTTCACTTACTCACTCGCTCACCTTTTCATATTCATTTTGAGCTGAGCCTTTTAGAGAAGAGGCCCATCAAGAACTTCACCCTCGCTGCAGGAGCCATTCCAGGACTGGGACAGAAGCCACCCAGGGCGGAGACAGTATCCACCACAGTGGGGGGACAGGAGCCATCACAGGCGGGGGCAGGAACCACCACATGGGGGCACAGGAGCCATCACTGGGAGGGGGCAGGAGCCATCACAGGAGGGGGAACAGGATCCACGAGGGTGGGCACAGGGGTGGGCATGCAGTATTCTAGTATCATCTTGGTCTTTTCCAGGGTGGGGTAGGGCTCCTCATCCCCTCCTGGACAAGACAACGAGACAACTCTTTCTAAAATGTTAGTTTTTCCATCCCCCTCTGTGATGTACAGTACTTAAAGGAGATACTCCAAGAGAACTGATTTAACTGATTGTCCTCCATACTTTGTTAATCAGTGTGGGTGCGATTGTGCCATTTCTTTATTTTATTACATTATAGACTGCATGTTTGAAGAACCGAGGTTTGCTTACAATTTACTAACAGTAATTAAGTTCTGTGAAGAGAACCACGTGCTGCCTCGGTGTAATCAGGGCCGGTTCTACGATTTTTGGGGCCCTGGGCAGGAAGGGAATGTGTGAGGCCCCTCTAAATTGCAGAGGGCTGTTTGCATCTGAATAGATGCCCCTGCGCCTGAAGCTGCAGCCCCTCCCTCTCAGTCACCTTCAAACACCTCTTAACAGCTCATCAAGGGCTGAAGGTGTGTGGGTTGCCATCCCGCTGTGCCTCTCCAATGCTGCTGGGTATCTGAGCTTTGGTACTGCATCGGAGTCTGTTACACCCGACCTCAACAGCATCGGAGTCAAGAAGGGAGGTGGGTGGAAGCTGTGCCACCGTTGCCCGGTTAAAATTACGGACAAATGGCGTCCGTTAAAGAATCCTTCACGGACAACGGACAGACGGCCGAAATTACGGACTGCCCGTGAAATTTACGGACGGTTGGTCACCCTAGCAAGAGGCGCTACTGCTGCTAAATGCTATGGCATGGGTGGTCGACAGAGGTAAACGATCCTCGCATGCGTAGTGTTACTGGCTCTTAAAAAACATTGAAACTAAGGAACACACACGGCACATTATGAATGGCACAATTGTTTTTCCTGCGTGTCAGACATAAGTGGGAGGGCGCGGCCCCAACGCCCTTGAGAAGCAGCCGCTGCTGGCGATGAATACAGAGAGACGAAAGAGGAAGCGAGAGACTCGAAGAACCAGTAAAAGAGGTAATGGGGAAGAACATAAGGGATAGACGTAGAGAAGGGAGAACGTCAATAAATGGACTGTACAACGGAATATCGACGGCTAGAAAGAGAGGGGGTGAGAGACCCAAAGAAGATTAATTGTGCGAACGGATGCCTGTCAATAGATTGTATTGGAGTAATGATGACTTACAGAGGAAGGTAACAAGAAGAGAGAATTTCAAGACAAGGAGGTATAACATTATCAAGTCGTGTTCGTTTTCATACTGCACACCAGTGCCAGTTCCTCCCACAGTCCACAGTGCTGACCATTGCCGCAGTTTCACGCTGCTCACCAGCTCCTTGCAACACTCTGGCCTCCAGTGACACCTTTTCAAGCTTCTCACCGGTGCCAGCTTCTTACTGTGCCCAACAACGCCAGCTCTGCTCATTGCTTGCTAGTGTCTTCTTATCATACTGCCTACCAATGTCAGTTCTGTATACTACCCATGAGTGCCACTTTCTCATACTGAAACCCAGGGCCACTTCATATTACTCCCTAGTGCTACCATATCACACTACCGGTGCTTCATTTGAGCCAGTGGTTTCCGGTGCTTGGCACCGGCACTTAACTGCCAACACCGGCACTTTTGACCGTCTGCCTCGTGGTGGCGCTGTCTGTCTAATTTAGAGGCAAGCACGCCAACAGTTGTTTATTAATTCAATATACATTAAAAGTGACTAATAGCTGCTGCCAAACTAATGCTTGTAGCTTTGCGGGCCTGGAATAGTCAGAATTGTCACACTAGTAGGAGTTTGATTTTTTTGAAGTTGTGTTGTGACTGTAATTGGCAGAGGTGACAGCGGTAATGAGCAGTGCAAGTGGAAGTGGCCTCCTGACGAGGGCCCTGGCACTTATTTTCTTATTACAAACTAAGCACTGCTCTCTACCCACCAGAACAAACTTCTCACACTGCCCACCAGTGTCTGCACTGTACAGTGCATGCCAGTACTGCCTTCTTGCACTGCCTGCAATGGTCACCGTGTCACACGACTTATCAGTGCTTTCTCCTTATACTGCCCACTATACTGCCCACTGGTGTCACCATCTTCCACTGCAAAGGACTGACACCTTCTCACACTGCTAATCAGTGTCATCTCCTTGCTCTGTCACAAGCATCAGCACTAGACATTGCTCAGCAATGTCAACTTCTCAAACTGCCCACCAATACCAGATCCACACACTGCTCAGCAGTGCCACCTTCTCACAATGCCCATCAGTGCCACAGAGTCACATGCACACCACTGTGTCCTAATGACACTGACATTGGGCTCAAGTTTTGTACACTGCCACCTTCTGAGAAAACCTCACGGTGCCAGATGCGCAAAATACACTCCAGTGGCACCTTCTCACATAGAGTACCAATGCAGGTCTTCACACTTCCCATAAGTGCCATCCTCACAAAAATGCTACCAATGCCAGTGACTCTGACTGCCCGCAAGAACAAGACACTCACATTGTCTACAGTGCCAATACCACACAAGGACGCAAGTGCCAGTTCTCCCAACTGCCTACCACTGCAAGCTCATCACATTGTTCACCAAAGTAGGCTCCTTGCATTTCCTAGAGCGCCTACTTTTTATACTGCGGGGGTGTTTGGGGTGCTACACCCCCCCCTAATAAATGCCTTTTCTGATAAATAGTTGGGTACAGGTGCTTTCAGTCGGGTAATGTGAGATGCCAGTCGGATTTCACCAGTAATTTTTACATACACAGGAAAAAACGCACACACTCTATCCCTCTCTGTTTTGAAAGTCCTCAAAATATTGGTTATTTTACAAAATATTGTGTTTTCTCTTAGTACTCCTTCTAATTCGCATTCCTCTCCCTTTCGAATTCCCCTTAGGCCCCACTCATGTACTCTGCTTGTAGTATAATGTATTTAAACAGTATATGCCAGCCTGATTGTCATTAAATCTGAAGGTTCCCCCCCCTCTTGCCCCCACAATCTTACTGACCAAGCTATGCCCCTGCATCTTACACGGCCTTTCAGTACCATCTTTTCACAGTTCTACTGGCGCTAGTTCATCCAGTTGTCCGCAGTGCCTTTGGTAGCACCTCGCACTGCCCATGAGTGTCCTCTTCTCCCAAAGCACCCATTGGCACTTACCCAAACTAGCCAATAGTTCCAGAATCTCTCACTGCTCACAACAGAACTTTAAGTGAGACAGGTCCTGCCAGATGCAAGAACTGGCAGGATTTTAAGACTGACTTTGATCCGGGTTCATACTGGGCGTTATATTCCTGAGCTTAACTTTATGCTCAAAAGAATGATATATTTATCAACAATCAATTTAAAAATCCTTAAACTAATTCATGTCAGCCATGCAGTCCCTGTTTACAGTTAAAAAGTTTCACAAGATCTTACAATCTCTAAGAGTATTATATTTTTCTGATGTGTTTCTTTAGTGTTTTTAATTCAGTATATGACTGTTGTATAAAGTGTACTGTGACCTGTCATAGCTGGGTGAGTACAGTGGACAGGTGTTAATCAGCATTCAGTGGGAGATACGGGGAGATTACATAATTTGCAGTGAATCACAGGATGTTGAGCTGACGCAGAGACTTGAACCTGGTTCCCCAGCTCCGAAGTCAGCAGCTCTGGCCATTACGCCACATCCTCTCCCAACTTTCATGGTTAGTAGTTGATTCAGTTTCAGGTGGCGCTAACAGGAGAAATGGGATGGTGCAAGCTGCCTCCTGACAGCTCTGGAGCTGAGGCGGAAGGCATTGTGAGTATCTTCCATTGGCTGTCAACGGGTCATAAAGGTGTTCCGATTGGTGTTCCACCAGACCTGCGCCTCTCTGGGGCCACAAAGAGCAATGGTCCCATTTGTGCCCATTGTACTTACCATGATATGTGAAAGTGTGTGAAGAAGATACACATCAGTCAAAAAGGAAATGTTTTCATAAGTGGGTGTGTGTGTGTGTGTGTGTGTGAGAGAGAGAGAGAGAGAGAGAGAGATAGAAAGGGCATGGAGTGAGCATATCAGAAAGATGTGGGGATGAAAAAAATGGCATTAGTGACTAACAGGAGAGACTGCTGAGGAAAGTGGTGTGAGGAGAACAAGAGTAACTGAGATACCCCAAAGGCCACTACACCTTAGCAATGTTTAAATCACTGTCTCGTGTTTACAGAATTGAAAGACTTTCCATTATAATTATTCACAACAAATCATTTTTGTTACTCATATATCAGTTACTACTAACAAGCATTGGTAAAGCCAATAGGTTTGGTCCTAGTTGCATGTGTGATGTTGTGTGATATGTCTGAATGTAATACCAGAAAACTCACAGAGGTGCCCAAATACTGGTCAGGTGGCATTTAGATGACCTGTTTTAATACGCACCCTTACTTTTATAGGCCCTGCTTCTTGGAAAGGATTCATAGTTACGCTTTTTTGGCCAGTCCCATTTAAGAGACCCCGCCTTCTTCATCGCACTTGAAGCCCTGGCTCACAGTGCACTTGGGGCCTGCTCAGGGGCTCACCAATGTGATGCATATGACGAACTTTGAAATGAATGAAGTTTGGGCACCGAGGATTGTTCAATAAAGTTGCAAGTACACTGAACACTGAAAACCCTTCAGTTGTGTTATCATCATCAGGCAGAGGTGAAAGAGTTGCCTACAGTTCTAGAGTGGGAACCTTTTCTTGTTCCTGTCATGTTTTACCTTACAACTACGAGCAAGATGGAAAGAAAGGGGGGGAAGGAGTTAAAGTACTTCACTGACCTTTTCTTCATTTCTAAAATGATGTGAAGAAAGGTTATTGCAAATTCCTAATATGTGCTGTGTATATATAAACCACCTATAACGTGTGTTCGCTCCAGTCGTTGTATGGAGGCCCATTAACCATTTAAAGATAACATATTTCTACCCCAGAAGAACTTTTGGTATCCGTTAGGACTTATCAACAGTTTGCACATTCACTTCTGGTTCTGGGAGGACATATATGCGAGAACAGGGTTATCTTTTTCTGTTTGTTGCACTGCGTTCAGTAGTTTGCCGTTTTTTTTTCTTCATGTTAATCAACTTAAAACTTTTACAAATTTTAGATATCATTTTACAGGGTTTATAGAGAACTGTTGACACTCAAAGATCCCTCTTTTACAATTGTGTGAAATTACATTGTGATATACTGGGCTGATGACATAATTTTAATGTATGCTTTTAATCAATGTCGATATTCATAGAAAGAAAATTGTTATGGTTTTCATTGACTAAACAATAAAGAGATCATCATCATCATAAAAGAAAACAGTAGTTTGCTGTTATACCATTAACTCTAACTATGTATATGTTATTTTCTGTGTGAAGATGTGTTTTTTTTTCTGGGTTTCTGAATTCTGGTCAGTAGTTATTCAAATCCATAGGGAAATCTACCTCTTTGTGAGATTTTTTTCATTTTTTAAATTAACCAAACAAATTGTGTTTTCAATGTAATTTTATCTTTGCTCACAGAACCGCTGATGTGGGGTGCCAAATTCCTACTAATGTAAACATTGTTAATTGTTACTTGATTAAGTGTAGCTACATTTGCTTTTTCTGCATGGAATCAATGTGGGGCTGTTCCATCATAGCTTCCTTCTGACGTTCTTCCATTTACACAGACCATGTTTATTTATTTAGGAACAATTGACTTGACATTTCAACCAGAAATGTCTTACATAAGGCCAATTGTGATACATAGCAAATTGTAGATGAGGTATGCGTAAATCGAAATGGTGATTGAGGCTTAGAACAAATAAGCTATTTTGTGATGAAGGGATAGCAATACATCAAAAACAGAGAACAATTATGTAAAGTGTTGTAACATGGTAGACCTATTTAAAGTACTCTCACAGTGTGCGTCATTAATTATTCTATTCTTCCAGGCTCACGAGATGACATTTCAGAATACTTTTGAACACGTGCGCAGAAACTCTGATCTCTCGTGGCAGTGAGTTCCAGTGATCTGGGCCTAGAAAACACAGAGATCAGAATCCAGATGCCACACAAGCTGATTTGGAGGCAGCCAGCAAGTTCTGAGTAACAGATCGTACATTCCTCAAGGTTGTTTAGAGGTCAGTATGCTGGCAAGGGAAGCTTGAGAAGAACCCTGCACAACGTTGTCTATGATTGTTATTATTTGTACTAGTCCTTTTTGTTAACTGAGAGCCAAAACAAGTAGTGGGTGTGTTTCTGGACAGGTTGAACAAGGTTCTGGTTCAAAGCTGAGTACCGTGTCCAATGGGGAGGAGGACTTTTGCAGATTCTAATTTACTAAGTGATGGTGTGTTTATTAGTGCCTTGGGGTGTAAAAAGGGAATCACAGGCATATTTTTCATATATTAGGTACCTGGCAGCATGCTGCTGAGGTTGTGATAAATTACTCCATACCACAGAAGGGTTAGAGAGATGTCTGGTATTTTGGCTGCAGAGCAGAAAGTAAAGATGCCAGATGAAAGTGGATCTAACTAGGTAGTAGGGTGTGTGCAGAGGAGGAGAGGAAGTAAATGATTCAGTTTTAGAGGCGTTTAATATGAGCGCCCGGGGACTATCCGATGTCGCGTAGCAGTGAAGCAGTCAGAAATGCATGCAGGTGGAAAGAGGATGAAAAGAAGAAGTTTTGTGCATAAACTTTTGAAAGATGACTGGAAAAGCAGATGAGGAGTTAATGTCACCATTGGAGGTGGTGAACATGGAGAATAGGAGTGGATCTGTTGAAGGACCTCAGCTGTAAAACGGGTCAGCTGTAATCTCTTGGCATCTCATGCTTGAGAAGGAGAGGTCTACGATAGATAGGAGGAAAACCATCAAAGAACAGTCAGAGCCCTTGATGCCAATGGAAATGAGGGAGGAAAGAAATGTATCGTGAGCTAGAGTGTCAAATGTCGCTGATAGAACATATAGGATAGAGAGAAGATAGGTGAATATGGTGAGCTGAGGAAATAAAGTTGGCCATGTGAGAGCGTATAGTTTCAGTACAGCGGAGGGCCCCGAAACCTGATTGGAAGAGGTTGAAAAGCTTGTTAGAAGAGATATAATTAGTACTTTTTTTTTTTTTTTTTTTTTTAATTTCCTTTTTTTTTATTTTTTTTTTTTTTATTTGTGCTTGTGATTACAACAGAGAATAAAAACGAAAGAAAGAGCAAATGAAAAAGTACAAGATAATTGTAGGCATGTATAATCCTGACACAGACACTTAATAAGCAATAGAACAGAAAGAAAAGAACAGGTTAATAAGAATGCTTCCATCATTTATCATAACAATGTAATTCGACATTAGTGGGCGTTTATATTACATCTTACAATAGTACTAGGTGCCTGACTGCTTAGCCTAGGTAGGATAGGTATTAACCTATCCATGCCTCAAGTGGGGCCCAAATCTTTCTACCAAACTCACGCCTGGCTCTACCCCACCTAGCCCAGACACCGGACTCCAGGTTATATAGTGCTAGAATCCTCCTTCTCCAATCAAAGAAGGTAGGTGACCCAGGACTTATCCACTCTGAGGTGATACAAAGACGGACCATTGCCATAGCTATTAACAGGAAGGCTGACGAGTAACGGGGCCGTATATGCTCACTATTGCTTTGATACCCACAGATAACTAACTCGGGTGAGAGAACAGCTGGGATGCCTAGATTGACTTTGAGGAACTGCTCTACGTCCTTCAAAAAAGGCTTCAGCTTATGACATCCGAAGAACATATGGACATCGTCGGCCGCCATTAACCCACACCTTGGGCAACTATGCCCCACACAGCCCGCCCACTTAGATATCTTGGCTGGCGTATAATACAAGTCAAATAGAGCCATGTAGCACTGAGATCGTAGACTGCCAGAAATGAGGACCCTACCGGCCAATTCCAAAGAGGTGGCTATATCTATTCCTGTTACACCAAATTTGGCTTCTAATTTTAATGTGGACGCAGAAATATCGTCAGGAAGCTTTGTTAGTAAATGGCGATAGATTACCCCTATTTTAGATCGCCTGGCAATAAGTTCAATCAGCATTATCTTCGCGAATAGTCCTTCAGTCTCCAATTTGCTTTTTTCTATAAAACTACGGAGCTGTAAATATTTAAAGAAATCAGGTGTGTTGAGCTGATACCTCTCCTTAAGGTGTGCAAAAGAGGCCAGCCTCCCTTCATACCCTAAGTTGCCTAGCACAGTTAGTCCTAAAGCTGACCAATTAAGAGTGACTTGATCCTGAAAGACTGCTGGCAATAGCCGGGATGCAGAAAAGGGTGTATAGAAATTAATGTTGGGAACTGAAAATTTACGACGGACCTTACGCCATACCGAAAACATGGACCAAATGACCTTAAACCTAGTTCTTTTATAATAGCTTGGTTCTATCACCCGAACCAGAACTCGTTTAACATCTTCACCCAGCCCAATTTCAAAAATTGAGGGCCTACAGGCCAGAGAGGGGCCGGCGGCGTCTCCCAATAGTGGTAACCCAAAGTATTGAATCATTGAGGACCAGAAATAAACTAACAAACTAGGGACCCCCCAACCACCACGTGAACGAGACTGGAGCATCCATTTAGCTGCCCTTCTGGGCTGCTTGTACCCCCAAAGAAACCTGCTGCAAATCCTATCTGCCAAAGCTAAGCTGGAATGAGGCATCTCCAAGGGTATTGTTCTAAAAATATATAAAAATTTAGGCAAAATCAGCATCTTGAGGACGTTGCATCTGCCATAAAGGGAAAGATGGAGATTATCCAGCCTTGCCAATATTGTTTTTACCGAGTTAATTATAGGCAGAATGTTTAAATCTGGGATAGTGCCTACATGTGCTGTAATATATACGCCCAAATATTTTGCAGACTGCACTATTGGGGCATCTGAGGGACCCATAGCTGTAGATTGAATTACTTGGGTCTTAGCAGCATTGAGCTTGTAACCTGAGAAGGCTCCATACTGATCTGCTATGCTTTTGACAGCCGTAAAGGCAGACGAGACCTCTGAGGTCAGAACTACAATATCATCGGCATAGGCTAGTACCTTATAATCCGTTGAATGAATCGTAACTGGTCGGATGTCCTGCGCTTTCTCAATTAAACATAGAAAAGGCTCTATATACAACGCAAAGAGAAGGGGGGAACACGGGCAGCCCTGACGGGTACCCCTTCCTACTAAGAATGGCTTAGAAACCAGCCCCGCAACTGAGACAGTGGCTTTAGGAGTAGAATACAAAGATTGAACTGCATGGATAAATTCAGGGCCCAGGCCCTTCCAACTTAAAACCTCCCATAGAAAAGGCCAGGCGACCCTGTCGAATGCTTTTTCAGCATCCAGCAGGATCGCCCCAACAGGTGATGATGTTGCCTGGGCCCAGTCCAATAATGCCACCACTCGAGATACATGATTTGCTGTATCTCTACCTGGGATAAAGCCATGCTGACGTAACGAGACCAAAGGAGTGATTATAGCAGCCAATCTGGATGAAAGAATTTTGGCAAAAATTTTATTATCCGAGTTTATGAGTGATATAGGCCTAAATGAGGCAGGATCCAATTCAGGCTTATCTTTTTTTTTAAAGAGAATAATGTTAGTCAGGGTCCAGGATTCAGGAATGCTTCCCAATTGTGCGGCCCTCAAAACTGGGAGAAGAACCCGACGAATCTCCTGAGTGAATGCTTTGTAAACCTCTAATGGGACTGCATCCGGGCCTGCTGCTTTACCATTAGCCAATGCTCCAATTGCTATCTCAACCTCCTCCCATTCGATATAATTAGTACATCAGCTGAAAACTAGTCATCCCAGTATCTTGTAGAGGAAACATAGTTGTAATACAGGACAACAAAGGGAGTGGACACATCAACAGTGTTGTTTTCAGTGTTGTTTTCAGTAAGGGAAGTAAAACACCAGATTTAAAGCCTTGTGGGCAGATTGTAGTTGAAACACTTATTAAATATGTAGGTCAGGGAGAGAAGCACCTGGGAAAGGAGGGCAATGAGTTTAATTATTTATGGGCTCAAAGGACAAGATGGGGGACATGAATGTTTAGTACATCTTCATTTGGGGATGAGCTTCATAGCTGAAGCAGGGGCTTAATCAGACAAACATCAGAGTGGAGTTAGCATGAAAGAAGTGAAGGAAGATGGAGGACGGGCAGTGAGCCAAGTGGACACGTCGTCCCCAATTTTTGTGCTGATCTTGGGTGAGAAGTATGTTCAAAGTCCTTGGTTGACAGAGAAGGTTGAGTGATGATTGTACGTGATGGGGAGACTAAGTTATTGATTGTATTTGTGAGACCTTGGGCTGAGGTTGCGTGTGGAGGTGATATTTTAAAAGTAGGGGTATTTTGCATTGTCCAGTGCTAGAGGGAGTGTATTTGTCACTTCTTGCTAGATATCACAATTTTCTAAAGTCCTATTTTTCTTTCTGCTTGTGGAGTTCACTTATCCTAGTTTTCAGGAATCAAATGTCTTGTGTGTTTCGGGAGATATGGACGTTGAGGGAATATAGTTCAGGGAGTACGGGGAATAGTGTGTGAGAAACACATGAACTGGTCAAAGGATGTGGTGTGCTGAAGTGGTGTACGGTTGTCGTGGAGTTGGTTTAAGAAAGCAGGAAAAGAGTCATCAGCATGTTTTCTTCTGAGGATGGTGTAGGAGTACCTCGCTTGGGTGAAAGAAATATTGACTACAAGTTGTATCTCATCATGGTCAGAAGGGGAAAAATTTGTAGTAGGAGGTAAGTTGGAGATTAGTACGGGGTCTAGTTGTGTGAGTGTGTGTGTGTGTGTGTGTGGTAATTATTGCCTGATCTGATAATAAGTGGGCAAAGAGTGTTCTGTATTTGGATTCTGAAGTTTAGGTTGAAGTCACCAAGAAGAATGAGGAGGACGGAGAGATCAAACAGCTTGATTGAAGTGTCGAAGAATGTTAATTTGAAAGGTGGGTGATTGAGGTGGTGTGAAATTCGAAGGTGGTGTAGCGAGTATTGTGGCTGATGCAACAGTGAGTGGTTTATTGAGCACTGTGGGAACTTTTTCAGGAGTCCCAAGGCTGTAATGAGTTATTAGGCTCATATTGTATTAATCAGAGCCTTTTACCACTGGTGCCCAGGGCAGGGCCGGACTGGGAACCGAAACCGGCCCTGGCAAACAGCTTGGCCGGTCCCAGGGGTGGTGGTGGAGGTGGTGCTAGCGGAAAGCGCTGTGACGCTTTTGTTGCTGGGGGCCGATATTGCAGTTATGCTGCAGAACTGGCCCCTGGTAACAAAAACACCCCACCAGGGGTCTAAAACCGGCCCCCACCCTGGCAGCCCACCGGGGAAATGCCCAGTGCCCACTATGGCCAGTCCAGCCCTGGTCCAGGGAGTTATCTTTGGACCCAAAACTGAGCACTATGTACTCCCCTTTAGTACTCTCAGGGTAGTGAAGTCAAGCGAGCAATTCAAGACTTACTCAGGAAAGTGGTGTGGATTAGAGACTCAGGACTCAATAGAAACCAAGGGACAAATTATGATTCGCTATCCAGCCAGTACCTTGCATGTTAGAAAAAGAAAAGTACTTTAGTACTACACTATTGTTACACATAATAAAGAATCACTGTACACTGTATAATAAGGGCGATTATTCGGGTACTAATGGGAGGAATACTTCAGTATACTACAGGACAGTCTTCCTTGGTAAGATATATTGGCCCTTAACCTTGAGCTAGAGGAATATCACTGTGCTTAGATGGGGACATCGCCTGCTTCTCTGGTCACTTGTGGTCATAATCAAATAATCAATTGGTTCCCAGTCTTGTACACTTCTTTCCTGCCTGTGGGAAGCAATGTCACGGTACCTTGTTTCTGTGCTGGTGTCAGAGTTCATACAGTCCTTCTAAACGTTGTCTATACACGTCACTGTTAGTGGCGGCCCTACCACTTCAGTGGTGTTCAACCGGCATGGCTCACCAAGTGGGGTTGTAGCAGTCTTAGCCTCAGCCCAGCTGATGGAGACTTTGCAAACACTAGTGCACCGCCTGCGACCTCTAAGTAAGAGCACCGTGCTCACCTCACAGTGTTGGATATAAAGTTTGACTAATTCGATTAACAAGTTTTAACTGCATGACTTTACATCTGCAGCCTACAAGCAGGTGCCTCTTTCTTGTCTTGCATACTGAGAGCGAGGTAAATTAATTGTGTATTTTGTGCATTTAATTTCTATTTAATTCTTTTTATTTCTTTTATTCTTTCATAAAATGAAAAACATTTACGCCAAAAACATATAGACACTGCATTATTATAATGACTGTTCGGCCCAGACTGTACATACAAATAGCTCTCAAAAGGGACACATTGATCTATGGATACCCAACTAGTGATATATTTGTTGGTAAGACAAGTCTCTTGTAACAGTATCACCCATCTAACGGCTTGAACTATGTACAGAAGTGAGAGTGCGCTCACAGCAAGAGCCTCAAGCCTTTAGTGACTCCTCCATGACCCTCATATTTTAATTAATTTCTGCGGAAAGACCGTGGTTCCATATATCATATGTTAAGCTCCCACGCATGGGTTTATGCCTTGTTGAGACCTCAACTTTTTGGGGCATCATTGATTTCCAATTCCCTTGCAATGCCTGCCTTTGTTATCAGTCTCAGGGAGCAGAGCATACGTTTGCATCCGGAAGGCAGACATCTTTGGGGAGGCCTAAGAAATCAATTGTGGTGTCAGTTGGACCCTGGTATAGGCAAAGTGTTCATTTGCTCTTGCATCTCAATATGTCTGGGTAACGCTATATCAGCAGATTGTGTGTATGAATATATCCTCCCCTTTCCTCATTCTAGACATCTGTCTGTCGAACTTAGGCTCATCTTGTACAGTCTGCTGTTACAGTAATCTTTATGTACACTTTTCAGTTGAAGTAGTAGTAGGGGCAGGCACGGGTCCAATAGCTACCTCCCTTGGGTGGGTGCAGGTAGCCTTCCAGTATACATCTTCCAAGAGGCCAAGGCCCCTTTTCTATGCATTTGTGGTATGGTGTAAGCCATCAGCATAGTACTTGTTATGATCTGACAGATGTCCAATATTGCTCCTCTGTTTAGTTTCTCTGAAAGAGCTCCCTGGTCCAACGGGCATGCTTCCACGACCTTCACCCCTTCTTTCTTTTTTTGTCATTGCTATGCTCTTTCTCTCTCACACACACACACACATGTAGGTTACAAAAATGAGTGTGGATGCCCACCATCTGCAAACATTAAGCACTACCAGGAGCATCTTTGCATTACACACAATTCCTCGATCACGTGCACTCGTTCATTGTTTATCATAGTCTTTTGTGGCCCCTTCACAGCGCTACAAAGGAACTCTGTGTATTTGGTTCAGATATTTCAGGATAACCCCTTCTGCCACTACTCTCACTAAGCTCCTACGGGCACAGTCTGGTACACAGGGCGGTGGGGGTGATTGGACCGGGTTGGGGCCGCTTTTCCTACAAGCTGCAGCTGCAGTTACTGGAGATGGACTCACAGGCTTCCGAGGTACATCTGCATAGCTGCCTCTATCCGTGGGAGATGTGCATGTGATATATGCTTGTGGTATATACATGTATAGGAATATAGTCGTTTTGTGTGCCAAGCAGTGCCTCTGCTGCCCATCTTTGTCTCTTATGCCATACAGTTAAACTCCAATCCACACAATGCCATACAATTCTACTCCGCACAATGCCACTTCACTTCTCTAAGCTCCAATCCACTCAATTCCATGCTACACAATTCCACTCCTTTCCACACAGTGCCACTCAATTCCACTCCATGCCACATGATTCCACACAACACAGTGCCATAAAAGTATACTCTACGCCACACAATTGCACTCCACTCCTCACAAAGCCACACTATTCCACTACATACCAAACAATACCACACATACAATTCCATACAATTTCACCCCACTCCACACAATGCCACTCCACTCCAATCCACAACACACAATTCCACGACATTCAATTCCACTCCATGACACACAATTCTGCACAATTTCACTCCACGCAGTTACACTCCATGCCACACAATTGCACTCCACACAATTCTGATCCACAAAATGCCACAAAACTTCACTCTACGTAACACAATACCACACAGTTCCATTCCACTTCACGCCAAAGAATGCTACACAGTTCCACTCAACTCCATGCTACATAACATACAATTCCATTTCACACAGTTCTACTCCATTCAATACAACACAAGTCCACTCCACTCAAAACCATTCCACACAATTCCACTCCACGCTACACAATGGCACGGAGTTCCACTTCAATACACACAATTACACTGCACACAATGCCACACATTTCCCCCTCTACTCTATGCCACACAATTCTTCTCCACACATTCTCACTAAACTCCATGCCACACAATGTCTCATAATTCCCTCCATTTCACACAGTTCCACTCCACCCCACACATTTCCACTCCACTCCACAATGCCACACTATTCTCCTCCTTGCCAAATGATGTGACTGCAGGCCATGACACATAATAACATTCCACTCCACACAATGCCACACGATTGCACTCCATTCCACACAATGCCACAATTCACTCCACTCTATCTTTGACACACAATTCCAATTCACTGCACTCCACACAATTCCATCCCACACAATTCTACTCAAGACCACACAATGCAGCTCCACTCCACTATACACAATGCCATACTTTCACTTCACTCCATGCCACACATTGTCACGCCACATAATGCCACACAATTCTACTCCACGCCATATAATGGCATACAGTTCCACTCCATGTCACATAATGATACACAGTACCACTTCACACAATTCCACACAGTTCCACTACACCCTACACAATGGCAGAGTTCCACTCCACTCTATGCCACACGATTCCAGTCCACTTAATTCCACTCCACACCAAACAATGCCACATAATTCCACTTCACGCCACACAATTCCACTCTATTCCACAAAACGCCACATAATTATTCTCCATTGCACTCCACAGTGCCACACAATTCCACACCAAAAGATTCAACTCCATGCTGTCACAATGCCACATAATTACAATCCATGCCACACAATACCACAAAGTTGCACTCCAGTCCACACAATGCTACACAAGTCCACTCTTCATCATACAATGCCACACAATGCTGCTCCACTACACACAAAGCCATAGCATTTTACTCCACATCATACACAATGCCACTCTACTCCACTCCAATTCATTCCATGCCACACAATTCCACTCTATGATACACAATACCACACAGTTCCACTCCTGTCCATGCCACATAAGGACACACAATTCCACTCCACTCAATTCCAATCCACTCCACTCATTGCCACACAATTCCACTCCACATCACATAATTCCCACAATTCCTTGCTAATTCATGACATACAATTTGACCCCAATCCACACATTGCCACTCCACGGTAGACAATGCCACATAGTTCTACTCTATTCTGCACCTCAATATTCCACACCATACCACACATTTCCACTCCACTCCAGCCTACGCCACACAATTCCACTCCGCACCATTTCACTGCACTCCACAAAATGCCGCTCCATCATACACAATGCTTCACAGTTCCACTCTACTCTACACCACACAATTCCACTCCAAACAATGTTATACATTTCCACTCCACACAATGCCACATAATTTCAAGACACTCCACAGAATTCAACTCCACATAATGCCACTCTACACAATTCCACTCCACGTCACACAATTCCACTCAACTCCACACAATGCCCCTTCACTCCACCTCCACACAATGCCACAAAATGCCACTTCATTCCACTCCACTCAATGCCAATACACATCACACAATGCCATTCAGTGCCACTCTACACAATACCACTCCACGTCACACAATTCCACTCAACTCCACACAATGCCCCTTCATTCCACCTCCACACAATGCAACGAAAAGCCACTTCATTCCACTCTAGTAAATGCCAATACACATCACACAATGCCATTCAGTGCCACACAATGCCACTCCACTACAGTCCACACAATCCCACATAATTCCACTCCACTCAACTCCACACAATGCCACTCCACACAACATCACGCTACTCCACTACACACAACGTTGCTCTACTTAACTCAGTGCTACTCTATTTCATACGATACAATGCCATTCCACACCACACACTGCTGCTCTACTCAGTGCCACTCTACTCGATGTAACTCTACTCAATGCAGCTCTACTCAATGCTGCTCTACTCAGTGCAGCTCTACTCAGTGCTGCTCTACTCAATGCCTCCCCACCCAGCACCACACTCCACACAATGCTACTCGTCTCCATTCTACTCCAATCCACCAAAGTCAATAGATCTCACACAGGCGAGACGTTTAGGCCCTGTCAAGGCTTGCTTTTAGTTTGATAGAGTTTCAGCCATGCCAGACGTACAGTTCCCAATTTAGACATGGAGTTACCACTGATAGACCACCCGTGAAGCCTCTGCCAATGATCAGTGATTGTGGAAGCCCATGTGCAACAAAGCTGCCACCTTTGATGAGTCAGACCTCCTAACACAGATTTTCCAGGCCTGAGAGTGCCATGCAAGGCAAGGCGTGGGGGACCCAGGCAGGGTAAATCAACAATGGCACTCATGTGCACAGCAAAAACTCCCTGTGCGTCAATGCCATTGTGTTCTTTTTGTTTCTCAGAAACAAAAACCCTGCTTTCTGGGTTTTTTGTGGAAAAAAAAGAAAAAATGGCAATCAGGCCCAGCATTAATTTCTCACAAAAGTGCTTCCATTGTGTTGGCGGAAGGAGTTTAATCCACGGATGCGATGTAAATCTCTAGAGGTGAAGGTCATCTGTTCACGATGAGAGGAGGCAAGCAAGGCCTCCGCAGTCATGGAAGCTAGTTGGACTTAACGCGCCTGCTCCTCTGCTAAGGCAGAGGAGAGTTGCCCCACTGCTTTTCAGCAGTAAAAAAAAGGAAAAATAAAAAGATAATAACACAATATTATTAGCATTTTATTTGTCGGTGCGAGCCAGGTTAGGGCGGGCGGACTGGGCTGGCCGAGCAGGGGGAGGAGGAAATATGTGCACTTAAGTGCACACGACAGTTTCGCTGGCCAAACAGTCATGCGCACTTAGTATGTTCCCCACCTGGCTATATTGCACAGCCTGGGTGGAGAACATGCATAGGCTCCCACTGCCTGTCTGAGTGCCGAACCAGGCCACTCAGACCAATCACGATACTGCTGTCATGCTGGTGACAGCAGCGTCGTGATTGGCTTAGGGGGGCCTGTGTGCTTCCTGCTTCCATGAGGATAGGCAATGAAGGAGAGACAGAGGCCTTGCAGAGGTAAGTGTTATATATAGTTTTTCACCCTTGCCCCGCCACCTTGTTCCATAACAGTCTCTACTAGTCGGAAAACCATCCAGGGTCAAATGACTCACTTTGTGACTAGATTTCGGCTTGATCTATTTTGCTATTGTGGTGTTCACAGAGGGCAGTGCCTCATGCCCTGTGGCTGCAGCGGCCAGTTTCCTCAGGACCTAATACACTTTTTAATGTTTTGTAGTTTTTATGAGCTTCCCAGAAAGTATTTTATTAACCCTATTCTTAAAAGGCTTGTTTTAGGAGGGTGAGAACTGCTTTTATTTTTTTACAACTTCTCTCTAATGACACCGTCTTGTACACGCTTCGCTTTTTGAGGGCTGCTATTAGGCTTAGGTCAAGCTGCGACTAACCTTGGCATTGGGATCTATATATCTTACTCTGTAATAAGGCCACATGGGACATACTGTATCGCGATTTTGTACTTATGTGAAGTTTTTATCGATGCTTGTATGACTTTTATGGTTTTATTTGAAAATCAGAATAAAGTTTGATGATGACTCACTTGTGTTAAATGCATATGACTTTGGTGGAGGTGAAAGTCCAACTTCATGAGCATCTGACATACAATAGGTAGCAGAAATCTTGCCCGATGCTAGACTCTCAGATAACTGGTTACCTTTAAGTGTCAAAACTTCATGGACCAACTATAAAATATAACTGATCATCCGAGAGACAATATAAAGTCCTTGAACTGGGAATATTTCGTAGAAATGTTTATTTATTGCCACAGATGAACATTCATCTGTAGCAATAAAAAGAAATTTCTACTAAATATTCACTGTTCAGATAATCAGTTATACTTTGTGGCTGTCTTCAGTATCTTGGTTACACTGCTAACCACATCTCTCACCCAGATGACCTAGCTGCATATGAATGTCATTATCAACCTATGTAGAACAAACCGCATCATGTGACAGCAAACGTATTTTAAGTTTACCAGTTGTTCTTGATTTGAATATTAACAGCTGATAAATATATATATTGGTACATAATTTTAGTTACACGATTCACAGTGATGATTATAAGTAAATATATATATAACGAGGAGCAGCTAGTCAATAATACACACATTTTTCAACATTTCCAGTCTACTCATCCCTTAAAATGATTAATTACATTGCAGCACTGTAGAATGTAGTATGATCGGTGCAATCGCAGCATATTTTCTATGGCTTTGGAACATGCACTTGTAGTCGTATTGTGGGTGCCGCGTGTTCAGTGTAGAAATGATGCAGCATGTACACTGCTCCCAAAGTTCCAAGTTTCAACATGAGGCTGGGGTAGACCCCTGTTTGGACCCACGAGAACCTAGAGGAACCCGTCTAATAGTATAGATAATTGAGACCGCTTTGGGCACGGAGATCAACAGCATAAAAAAATACGAGGACAAGAAAATTTCATTAGCCAGGTCAAGATGCCAAAGGAGGATTTCATGCTCAACAGTGGTGAAACCATAAACTTTGGCGAGAGCATTTCCTTACTTGTAAGCAAGGATCCAATTGAGTGGTTTGGTGTATGCGGGCTAACCCACACCACACTCCTGTAAATCTTTCCTGGGAAGGATGCTTAACATAAACCAGCCTTTTGATTGCTACATAATTTTTTCTTTAACTCTCTGTAGCCAGAATAGCATTCCAAGCAAAGATGTTGATGACTCGGTTGTTTAATGTTTTTTGTTGTGAAGCATTTATAAAGCACATACTGGCACCCCCCCCCCCCCCTTTACAGGGGTGTTGTGGTGATAACCAGCAAAAAAACAATAACTGAAACTCATTCTTAAAGACCTAGATGATATCCCTTCCATGATATCCCTTCCAGCCACAGTGAGCTATTCATGTTTGAGAAAATAACCATATCTTCAGAGTTTACCTGAACCTGAGAAGATTTGCATCTGTCCTCATATGTGATGGAAGTTTATTTCATCTTTAGGCTACCATGACAATGGAAAAACTAGTCTGCCCAGTGATGAACGAAGAAACTGAAGAAGAGCTAATGAAGCTTGATCATTGGATGTTGGAGATTGGGAAGGGTGGTACCAGTGGCGTAGCATGGGGAGGCCACAGGGGTGATTGCCCCAGGCACATCATTTTAAAAGAATGTAAATAAAAAATAAACGTACCTGCTCCGCCGCACACCTCTCCCACTGCAGCAAGCTTCTTGTCCGTCTGCTAGCAGCACCGGAAGCATCCAGGCTTCCAGACTCTCCCAGCCAATCACAAAGCTGCCTGAGCTGCATTGTGATTGGTCTGAGTGGCCTGTTTGACCGCTCAGGCAGTGCCTGGGGAGGCTGGACATGTTCTCCATGGGGCTGTGCAACACAGCCCAATGGGAAACATGCTAAGTGCGCATGATGGTTTGGCCGGCTCTAGAGGTCAAGCCGTCGTGGCCATGTAGGGAGGGAGTGCAAAACACTCCTGCTCCATCTGCAGCAAGTCAACCCCGCCCCGCCAATCTGGCTGGTGCAAAGAAAAAAAAAGTGATAACTTCTTATTATTATCATTTTATTTTTATTTTGCACTGCTCAAGAAGCAGTCTGACGACGCTCCCCCGGCTTAGCGGATGAGCAGCCATGGCTTTTGACTGTCACTTGGCACCACATCCCTCTAAGGAAGCGGAGCAACTCCACCGACTGGACCCAAAAAGAGCATTGTCATTCTACCTTGACTGTACGAAAGAGTTCTGGGTGGACTACCAACTTCTTGTGAGGTGTGTCGGAGCGAAGAACGGAAAGGCCTTGCAGAAATAGACCATCTCCCAATGGATTGTGCTCTGCATTAATATCTGCTACGCACTGGCCAGGAAACAACCCCCTGAGGACTTGCATCCCTATTTCACCAGAGCCAAGAGTACAACCACTGTGTTAGTATGCAGAGTACTGGTCCTGGATATCTGCCAGGCAGCAACAAGGGCTTCTCTGCACACTTTCACCTAGTACTGCTACCTGGACAGTCAGGTCCGTCGGGACAGACACTTTGCTTGTTCAATCCTGCCGGACTTTTTAGTGGGAAATGGTTTTGCAGACCCACCTCCATGGAGGTATTGCTTTAGTATCTCTTCTAAGGTAAGTGATTTGCAGCTAGAAGTCTCTATCAGATGAACAAGTTACTTACCTTCAGTAATGCCTTATCTGGTAGAGACTCTATCTAGCTGCAGATTCCTTACCAACCCACCCATCCTCCTCACTCTGTGAGCAGATTTCTAGTGTCAAGGCTGCTCCCTTTTCACGGGCCTAGTTTTCCACACCAGTAGTCAAGTGTTCTTTGTGGCTCAGTCACAAAAAGAAACTGACTTCAGAACACTGGAGTGGTGCCTATATAGGCACCACACACGTCACTTCCGATGCGGACGATGCCACGCGGAGCCAATCAACACCACGTACCCAGTGGCGGCTGCTAACATTGGCGAGTGGAGAGCAGGTAAATGGGGGGGTGGGTGGTTTCATAAAATCAAAACAATTAAGTAAAGAAAATTAAATGTACTTACTGTGGTTGCTGCTGTGTCGTCCTTGCTCCGATTTTCTTGCCCTGTAACTCCAGGGCCCCAGCTGACTCTCTTAACCAATCCTGCCGATGCTCTCACAGCATCAGAACAGAGCTAGGATTGGTGAAAGCAGACTCTATAGGCACTCACACAAGAAATGGAGGCTTTTACTTTCTCTTACCCAGCTGTCTGTGTGGCTAGCTGCCACAAGACGGCCGCCCAAAGAGTCATGCGCACTTTAAACAAGTGCAAAAGGCAGCCCACCATCCTCCCTGCTGCTGCTGCCATTCAGCAGCAGCTCCGAACTTATCGTGACACTCTGTTCGGGACAGGGTGATGAACAATGAAATGGTAATGAATTCACTTAGTTACCATTTTATTTTTCCATCTCTAGGGTCATTTCAGTTGTACGACACTCCTCCGCTATAATGGAGGAGCCGCCCATGCACGTACCGGCATGCAGGGGTTCATAATACATTTAAGAACTCTGGATCCAGTCTGATGCCTGGGGATAATTTGAAGGTAAGAATTCTGTGACTAGATAGGGTCTCTACCACATAAGGCATTGCCAAAGGTAAGAAACTTGTTTAGTTGCTGTATTTTAATAGCCCAACAGCAAAGGGGCCATTTTCCTTTTCTTGCAGTGGGGCCCATGGCATCCTTGCTACCTACTGATTTGAAGTCTGCCACATAAAATGAACTTCTCACCAAAGTCAACCCTGAACAGCTGCAGCGTGGGAGCCAGGGCACTAGACCAGCTCTGCAGAGAAAAGGAAACACAAACGTGCAGAACAGCACACATGTGCAAGTGCTTTTTTACTGCGGAAGAAAATAGTGATGATGGAATGAGCAATGTATCACCAATCATCATCATTCTTTATTCGGTTGGTTAAAACAATAAAAGATACAGTAAATAGATAAAACGCATAACACCAGATAAGGTCAAAAAACTAATACAAGTGCATTCAAAACAAAAGATAGTCAAACACAGTTAGAATAACAATGCATACAACCATAACAGTAAACGGACATGCATTAACCAATCACACTCCTAACTCGCCTTTCTCAAGAAGAACTTGCTAGACATGGAACCTGGCACTCTTGTGGACTCAACAAGGCGCCGGGGTCAGAAACCTGACAAAGTGCTCAGCACTGCCCTACATCACATCAACATACATCTTAAAAACCTCCAGCTAAAAGCAGCCTAACCAGCCACCCCCTTAGGCGCAGGCCATATCACAGCTGATGACCTGGCCAGCATTGTGCTCTAAAAAACCCTACATAGGCCGAGCAATGCACCCTAACCACCCAGGGGTTTCGTTTGTACAGCAAGATTGGGGTGAGCTTCAGATTTTTCAACCACCACAATGGCATATCATGTTAAAATAAATTATATGACAAGCAAGGCATGAGTTGGGCTTAAGGGGCAGTGGAAAGGGAGAGGAGAGGGGACTTAAAACTCATTGTTTTGTAAAATAACCAACATGTTTTAAGATCTTCAAAACAAGGTCGACAGAGAGAGAGTGAGTGTGTGCATATATATTTACGAATCCCAGGTGAAATCCGGCAGACAACTCAACATACCCAACTGAAAGCAACTGTACCCAACTAATTGTTCGAGAATTACGGGGGTGTAACACTATAAAGGTCTTTAGGGGGGCGAAATCCGTTTTATTGCCGACTTAAGCAGCAGAAACCATTAATAAAGCAGGTGGTAAACTGATCCCTACTGGCCATGTGATGCTCAACACAGACTGGACGGTGGTGTTGTGCTTAAATAACATCCAGGCGCTCTCCAATGCCGGAGGATGAAAGGCTGAGCTCGAATAATGGATTAAACTTGTCACTGTGTGGTGCACGAGGACTGCTGCTCGCTGAGCAATGTCACCAGGATTGTAATATGCAATCTGCAAAGAACTCACAGATCTGTGCAGCAGGCACATTATCCCACCATGCAGACTCGCTGTGATCGCATGACTAGATGTCAGCCGTGCTAACCTTCTGCTATATCTTTCCATTATTTCACCCATGCAGCCTGCAGGGTACATAATGATCTGTGTCACGTAACCCACTTATATCCCATAGTGGTATTATAAACCCACACAGATGCCTGGGGCAAGCACTCGTTGCACTGAAGACCAAGAATCAACCACTCATGCTATACCGAGAGAGGACCAACCACCAGCCTCTGCAAACTGAACCCAAGTGTGCTGTCAATCTAGAAAGTCCTAAAACACACCTCGTTAAACTGTGCTTGGAAATCTAGCCCTGCCTTTCCTCCTCTCGTCCCCAACTTTTCTTTTAACTCCATTTTGTCGGTTTTGTTACTTGTGAAGCAGTGCAAAGACGTCCATACTATACAGATACATTAAAAAAAACTAGGAGGCGTTGAAATGAGGAGCAATATTTAGCCGCCAATCCCTCACTAGAAGATGAAATGTGGATCATTCGCCTCTAATGCATAATTACAGTTTGTAATCCATTTGCAGGCAGTAAAACGAAAAGCAACCTTGATCTACAATAGCTAAATACATTGAGGAGCTGTGGTCAGCCTCTAATCTAGGGTATAGCTGCTCTGTCCACTATGTGTAACGGGGCTGCAAGGCCGTGCTTTAGGGTTGTGTCAAATTCACAAAGATACTTTATGCAATTTTATAATTTACATTTTTTTTTATGCCAACTACAGGATAGCAGCTGCTTGTAAAAAAAAATCCTGCGTAAGGTATACTTTATTTCTTTAAGAAAGAACCGTGCAAGCCTTAGTTGTGTAGTAAAATGTGCCCGCACGCTATGTTTTGTGACCATCACAGTCGTGAAGAGTGTAACCTTCGCACATTTTTGTAGGCGGGTATATAATCTTGCCTACCAGCAGGCGCCTGCACTATAAATACGATCTTTTATTTTCACGATTTTATTTCTAATCCCGGAGGAGCGAGACCTGTGTGCTCTTCAAAGCGTGAAATTCAAATTATGGGGGTGTTTCTTACAAGCTTCATTGCTCTCTGTCAGAACGAGTACTGTGTATTTATTCTATGTTGTTTCTGTAACAAACCTATCTTTACTAAGTAATTTTAATTTAGTGTGCTCGTGTTGCCCCAGCAGTTCATGTGCATATAGAAAAGTTTTAAAATGTCCTCTTTGTATATTTCCTGTTCGTGGCGATTGTTTTAACAGTGCATTTTTTCCTTTTATGTTGCCAAAAATGTTGAGAAGTTATTGATTCAAACGTTTTTATTTCTCTAGTGAAAAAAACTCTGCTTTCTCTTTGAGATCTGACGAGGGCAAGAGTTATTTAACTGACAAATATAAGCGCTACAATATGCAGAATAAAAAAAGAAAATGTATCAAAACCCCTTGTGAAGAAACAATTAGTATATATGAACCAATATTGGAATGTTATCACCTGCACGTCCCACTGAGGCCCATAGGATGGCTGCCTAAATCTGCCTGTTCTGCTTCTCGAGGAGGAGGGGGGGGGGTCACTTGAGAACCCGTGGGTCAGCAAAATAACTCAGGAATACAGAAGAGGCCGCTTCCTGCGGGGCCATGCCATTTAAAACTTGATGGCCTGAAGAGCAAGGACTGCATAATCTCGGCGTCGCCTCAACATCATGTGATTCTGGGCAAATCACCTAATCTCCCCGTGCCTACAAAAATGAATGCGCCCTTCTGTAATGTAATGGGTGCTCGGGTAAAGCGCTCCAATACCTTTGGGCCGCGTTAGCGCTATCTAGTGCTCACAAATAATAAAACATACACACTGTTTTTCTCCATGCCGCAAAGTGCATTCAGCACAAACATACATTACAGTCCAACTGGATACGAAAACTAGGAAAACGCTTGCTTGTGGGCTGTAATATTTACTAGAATTATCTTTTTTCACTGTGTCTTGACAATATATTACTGGTAAAAAAGTATGAGATGCTGCGCGTGCTCTTCCTGGGCACAGTAAAAATGTTATTATTTTTTAAGTGTGCATTTGTCTTAATGATTAAACAAAAAATCATGTTTTCATGACTAAAATGATGCAACCAAAAAGAACTGGATAATGGATTTCCTGCACAAGTTTTAGAGCTGTGCATTTAGCTCTATAACCTAAGCCCTGTATTGCCTTGAAAAATAACCCGTTATTGATATAAAATAAATGCAAGATGCTTTCGTTCAAATATTATTTTATATAAATGAACGCAGCGCCTATCTAATTATTTTCTATTTAGAATAGTAAAATAATATTATTCTGGACTGCCAAATTATAAAGCGCCACCATATACCACGTGTCTCTCAGCGTTTAAATATTCAGTGTTAACACTATTGTTCTTAAATCCTGATCAGTGACCAGCAAGTTGGCAAAAGATCCCTGTACTAATCACTCAACCCCCCTTAAATCCTGATCAGTGACCAGCAAGTTGGCAAAAGAACTGTACTAATCACTCAAACCCCTTAAATCCTGATCAGTGACCAGCAAGTTGGCAAAAGATCTCTGTACTAATCACTCAAACCCCTTAAATCCTGATCAGTGACCAGCAAGTTGGCAAAAGATCCCTGTACTAATCACTCAACCCCCCTTAAATCCTGATCAGCGACCAGCAAGTTGGCAAAAGATCTCTGTACTAATCACTCAACCCCCCTTAAATCCTGATCAGCGACCAGCAAGTTGGCAAAAGATCTCTGTACTAATCACTCAAACCCCTTAAATCCTGATCAGTGACCAGCAAGTTGGCAAAAGATCCCTGTACTAATCACTCAACCCCCCTTAAATCCTGATCAGTGACCAGCAAGTTGGCAAAAGATCTCTGTACTAATCACTCAACCCCCCTTAAATCCTGATCAGTGACCAGCAAGTTGGCAAAAGATCTCTGTACTAATCACTCAACCCCCTTTAAATCCTGATCAGTGACCAGCAAGTTGGCAAAAGAACTGTACTAATCACTCAAACCCCTTAAATCCTGATCAGTGACCAGCAAGTTGGCAAAAGATCCCTGTACTAATCACTCAACCCCCCCTTAAATCCTGATCAGTGACCAGCAAGTTGGCAAAAGATCTCTGTACTAATCACTCAACCCCCTGTACTATATTACTAAGAGTCAAGCGTTCGGAGTACAAGTTAGACACCACTGCCTCAAACACAGCAACCCACTGAGCTTTCTAGCAGGAATGAAATCTGCGGCCTACTGGTTTCACGCGAGTCTGGCCAACACGTGCATTAACCTCCCCAGCTGTCCTAGCAGCATGGAAATCTGCTGGTTTAAAGCCGCCTTCTGTGCATGCCCGAATGCGAGACGACTGACTGTTGTTACCATCCCACAAACAGCATAAACGCTTTTCAGGGATCCATTTCCGACTTATCAATTACTTTCCATTACAACTCTCCCCCATTCGGAAGCCCAGAAGCTATAATAGTATAACAGTATTCTATATTACTCATTTCTGCATAAACTTCACTGTTTCGAAAAAAAAACACACGCATAAATGTAATTTTAAAAAATAATCACTCTGGGCAGCGAGAGCCCCAGCATCGTAAAAACATGTAGTCATAAAGCGCTTTGAGATCATACAAATAATGTGAATTGGCTATTCAAAAGCAAGTAAAATGGGCGATTATAAAAAAAAAAAAATGCACACAATGCATGTATTGTGATGGTGCAATAATGTCATTTCGAGTATCTGGTGATAGTTAAACCCACTTGTAGTCGGTTATTATCGTGTCAGCAGAAACACGACTTGACGTCATTGGGCCAAAATACGCAGCTGCTTGCTGCTAACCAATTACTTACTGAATTGCTGGATATTTCGGTCCCACTATGTACGTAGTTTAAAAACTATAAAAATCATAGGGATTCATCAAAGAGAAAAGTAGAATACGCCGTGTGCGTGAAATAAGTACTAGACACAGGGTAAGGGTCTTATGGTCCAACAATAGCAGCTCGGGGTGGCCTTCGGCCTCGTGACATAGCGCCATGTCACCAGAACATTCGGTCCCATAATAAAGAGCTGTCCGTCCTGTAGCGGCCCTCTCTTTACCCATCACCGCAAGCCCTTTGTGCTACTAGAGGCGCCTATTCTCGACTGAACTCGGGCAGGGACGGCTATGAGTGCCATAATAAAGCGCCTACGTGGTCAAAGCACTTGTGCTTAAATTGCAAGTTCGCGCCCAAGAACCTTGAATATGTCTGCTCCATAAAATAAGATAGAAAAATCTCAGATTTATACTCGGGTTTCCTAAATCTTGCTTTTCGCTGTTTCTTTAAAGAAATGTGTTCACAACGTGTTATATAGTTGTTTCCGAACAGTAACGGATAAGAACGGCGCATGTGTGTGAACACCTGGGACAGCCTTACGTGGCAATACGTGTATGTTTTATGTGCTGGAAAATGGCCATGCGTGTTTTAATTGTGATATTAGATAAGTATGAAATTCCTCCTTCAAATGAAAACCACAAATCAGTCGAATATTGAGCGTTTCTTCGGGTAACCAAAACACTCAACAGAACAACAAATAACACGTTTGAGAAGTGAAATAACAAGTTCACAAAATGGAAACATAAAAATACAGAAAATGTATAGGGAGGGGATTTTTCGCCTTTGGTTTGGGCAACATACATAGAAGCTAACGGGAAAAACTGGAGGTTGTACAGTAATGCATGCGAATAATTTATTTGGAAGGAATAATTTATTAATCCAACATACTTTACATCTTTTATAGCCAATGAAGGCGAAGCGGAATTGGCCAAAAGAGTATTATGGAGGCTCTGACAAATACGCAATTGTATATAAATAAATATAAACGAATTTATTATGGATTGAATAAGTAGAGCGGGGGTGAAACTTCACGAAGTGTTTTTCGAACTAAGAAGCTTTCGCTGGATGTTTGGAGCGGATCAGATGCTGTTCTGCGCGTTATTTTGCGTTATTTAGATAAAAATAACATTTTCTTGCGTCTGAGCAGCGTTCTACGGTGGTTCAGTTGTTCGCGCCTAGAGCAGAAAGCTCATACCCAGCAAATACAGGCGCTAGTGTGAGGCGAAAAGGAGACGGACACACAGAGTAGGCCTTACCCGAGGTCGGCGGCACATGCTGGGGCGCCCCCTCTGCCCATGGTCGGCTGCTCCTGAGGGGCGGAGGACGGCAGTAGAGGCGCCTCTTCTAGCCGCTATGTGGTGGCAGGTGAAGTTCTAGAGGCGGCACCCGAAGCAGAGTGGAGAAGGAGGGAGAGGTGTTAGGGGAGGGCAGGCAGAGACCCGACAACTGCCTCGGACAACGGAGTGTGCCGGGAGCCCCCTCTTCAGCAGGGGCCCCCCAGTCTCTTGTGCCGGGGAGCATCCGATGTCAGAGCGGCCTTCAGGGTCTTTTGTCCCAGGATCCTCAGCAAGGTACACCGCTGTTGGAGGGCCACTGGAGGGCCTGTGACCCAGAGGAGCCTCTGCTCTCACCCCTCTGCAGCTTCTTACTAGAGAGTGATAACTTCTCGGGGCAAGATGGCTCTCTTCAAGCTTCAATCTGTTAAAACAGGGGTACTCTAGCTCCTCGAAGCAAGTGGCTGGGGTCTGGCGCCTCTTGTCCTGGCCCCTACAGATGTTGTGTCACTCTGTATGCTTCCCTTCTGGAGGACTTCCTTGCGACCTATCGCCTCTAGGAGGCGCGGTTTCAAGCTTCTGCCTCTATAGCGCCTCGCGGCCGAAGGAATGAACGGTGGCCCTGGCTCCGCCGCTACAGTGATTCGCGCGCACTAGTTTCATGAGGGAAAGATGCTGCTCCCAGCCTCACGCCCCCTGCGCCAGCCCGTAACGCCCCGCCCCTCCCTTCACGGCAATGATTCCCTCCTCCCTGGAAGAGAGGATGCTCGTGTGTAAAGCTGGCCAGGGCTGATAAGCGGCGGACTGACGCCTGGTCTGGGCCGATAAGGACGCGCCCGCCGTCCGAGCCAGGAGGGCAGAGACTTGGAAAAGGCGCAAGAGGAAGCGGTGTCGCAAATGGAGTCACAGGAGGCGCGTGCGCGGAGCAGCACGAATGCAGCAGCGCGCGCGGCCAGCCAGTGGTTGAATGAAGGAATGAATAAGAACTCACTCAACGGGGACAGGAGCAGGGATGGCATAAACAACAATTATACCACTCGGTTTCCTTACCCACTACAGATAGAGCCAAAAAGCACCACTGCAAGATTCCCTTACTGACTGCAACCAGAGCCCGAGCAGAATGACATCAAGCTTACCTTACACACTGCAGGTGCAGCAGAAGCTGACACTGCAAAACCCCCCCGCACACTGCAGGATCAACACCACCAGCATCACTGCAAGCTTCCATGCTTCCATGGGGCGAGCCACCATGTATTTCTGCAGGCAGCATACTGCACATGACCTGTTGCTCTGGATGCACCTCAGCTGCACTACCGCGCCCTTTCCTTCTTGGTCTGTTTTTGACCTTCGCAGCTTTATTTGCACTGAGGCTGGCCCGGGCTTGACGTCCTCTGCTTGGATGCAGCGCTCAGCCGGCCCCTGCCTCCTGGGGGCCACTAGCTCGCTAATGCGAAAGGCACCAAAGAACGCTACCAAGAACGCTGCTTGGAACAGGAGTAGTTCAAAGTTATCCTTCGTACACCATGATAAGGCTTCCAACAAACTGCCTAATTTCTCGAAATCTATGGGCCTCCTGCCGTCCACCTTTTTTCCTTCGACCCGCCTCCACCCTTTCATGGCCGCCTTGAGGTACAAGGATGCTGTCGGGTCCTCCCCCGTATGGATTTTTGCAAAATGAGCCAAGGCTGCCAGATGGGCCTTTGCCCAGGACCTTGTCCACTGTATAAAGCGCTCCGCCGCCTTTCTTGTCCCCTCCCTGTCGGTCAGGGACTGGACCCCACCTATCTCCATGACTGTTGCAGCGTATTTTCTGTAGCGCCTAGCCGCTTCGGGGGCGAGGGACTGGTTCACCAGGATCGAGAGATCTCCCCCCCCAGGTCCCACAGTTGCGCTGGGAAAGGTGTCATATGTTCGTCCGCCCCGGGCGCCAGCTCCCTGAAACGGTCCATCTGTGACCTGGATAGGGCGTCCGCCACTGTGTTGTCCACCCCTGGGACATGGCGGGCCTTCACCTCCAAATTTCCCTCCAGCTGCAATTGAACCAACTGACGCATTAGCCTTAGGATGTCGGGGCACCTAGCCGCCCCCCTGTTAATGGCTTGCACCACCCCCTTGTCAGACCAGAGTGTTAGTTTCATGTTCTTTAGCTCACGTTTCCATATTGTCATGGCCACCACAATGGGGAACAGCTCCAAAAATGTTATGTTGTCTGTGAGACCTATTCTGTGCCATCTCTCCGGCCACTGCCTAGCACACCACTTCCCGCCAAGAATTGCCCCAAATCCTGCACTGCCCGCTGCATCGGTAAACAGGGCTATCTGCTTGGCTGTTACCCAGCCTTCCCTCCATATGAGGACGCCATTGAAGTCCGCGAGAAATTTATCCCACATACATAGGTCTTGTTTTACCCCCGTTCCCAACCGTACGTGATGGTGCTGATGTGTGAGGCCTGCTGTCAACTGCGTGAGTCGCCTTGCGAACACCCTACCCACTGGTATAACCCTGGCAGCGAAGTTGAGTTTCCCAATTAGCCTTTGTAGCTCCCTGAGCGTTGCTTTGTTCTTACCGCACAGGCCTCGCACTTCTGCCCTAAAGTCCTCTACCTTGTCTTGAGGGAGCCTAGCCGTTCCGGCCACGGAGTCCAATTCTATGCCTAGGAATGTGAGCTGTGTGGAAGGGCCCACTGTTTTATCTGGGGCCAGGGGAATCCCTAGCGCCCCTGCCAGCTCTTCAAACGCTGCCAACGTGCTCCCACAGATTGGTGACTGGGTGGGGGCCCGTAAACATGAAGTCATCCAGGTAATGGAGCTTCCCCCCTTTTGGGTGTCTCTCATGCAGGGCCCATTCTACAAATGTGGCGAACATCTCAAAGTATGCGCATGATATGGCGCAGCCCATGGGCATGGCTTTGTCAATATATAGGTTCCCTTCCCACTGGAAACCCAACAGATGAAAACTGGAGCGGTGGACAGGTAACAGACGAAAAGCGGACTCTATGTCTGCTTTGGCCATTAGTGCCCCCTGCCCTGCCATTTTTACCATATCAATAGCATCGTCCACGGATGCATAGCTCACCGAGCATGCCTCTGGGCTTAGGCCATCGTTCACTGAAGATCCTTCAGGGAAAGAGAGGTGGTGTATGAGGCGGAATTGTCCTGGCTCCCTTTTGGGCACGACCCCCAGGGGGGAGATCACCAGGCCTTTTTGCAGGTGCAGTGGTAGGGGGCCCTCTATCCTGCCTAATGACTTTTCCTTCGCCAATTTCTTGGTGACCACCCCTGGGTGCTGTCTAGTGGATTTCAAGTTTTTTGCCCCCCCCAGGGGAGGTGTGCCACTGAACGGTATAACGAAACCTTCCTCAAAACCTTTGACTAATGTTGCTGCGTCTGCTCTGTTATGGTATTTATTTGCCAATTTGCTCAGCTGATGTATGTTAATTGGGGACCTGGCTAACTGGCAATCCTCCAGACCCCGCAGCTTCCCATCACTGTTTACTTTTCTTGTCCTTTTTGTCCCTCTTCCGATCCTGCTTGCCTCGACACCCAGCTGACGGGTGCCCGCCCCCGCAATTGGAACATGCGTGCAGGAACTTACATGCTGCACCCCACGTGCACTCTCCGGCATCAAATCTCCAACAAATTGCTGGCGGGCCATTAGATGGGTTCGGTTTCCCCGCGCTAAACTTGGGCCTGTGAAACGCCTTCCCCTTCCCTCTATAGGAGCTCCGAAAGGACTGGTCACTCTTTCCTGCCCAGGCTTTTACCTCTTTGGCCACTAGCATCTTATGTATGAATCCAGAAACATCCTCCTCGTTCCATTCTATCTCTGGATGCCTCTGCATCTTCAACCTAAAACCTTTGTCATACTCTAGCCATGCATCACCTGGGAATTGCCTCTGGGCCCAATGAATATTAGATTCGTATAGCCATAAATCTGCTGCGCAGCGCGGGAATTTCTCTACAATGATGCACGCCATAATTCTGAATGCATCCAACCAATTATCAAAGTTTCGCTCCTTCCTGGCGCCGCGCCTCTCCCTCTTGTCTTCCTCCTTCCTATCACAGGCGGTGAGGTCCAACCCCTCCATTTGAACCTCCAGCAAGGAAAAAATATCTATAAACTCCTTCCGCCATATCCTTTCTTTAACCGCCACCGGGATAAGACTTGCCAAGCCCGTAGCCCTTGTGGTCAAGGACGCAGGGCCAGGGGATGGCCTGCTGTAGCCTTCTGCGGCCTGAGACTCGCTTGCTGGGGGCGCTTACGCCGCCCGTGTATCCCCATGCCGCCAAGGGTGACCCCGCCTCGCCCTGGCTACTCTGCCCACCTTGTCCTTGCAGTCTAGCTTGACGTGCCCACCCGGGATCTATCAAGTGCCATGGCAAGCCGGGCGTGTCATCTGCGCGCTGTGTCAGGGTTTCCCCGGAACCCTGCCCAAAACCTTTCAGCAATAAGGGCGCCATCGATTTCACACATTCCTGCACAATAGTCGCAATATGCTCACCGCCTGTAGCTCTGCTGGGGTCTCCGCCGCTGTCGCCTTTTGGTGCGCCCCCCGATGGTGGGTTCCTCTTTTGCGGCTTTCTCCTGGGAACCTTCCTCTGAGCCAGCCCTGGTGTGGCAGTCTCTGGCGCTGCCGTCTTCTGCTTTTTTGGCGATGGTGGGTCAGCGTCATCCGATGCCTGCGCCTCTGCACTTTCTTCTCCCTCGAGGCCCAGATGTGGCTTCAGCCACTCCCTGCCGTGTACCTCAGCTGCTTCCCTGATGCGCTTGAGGAGCTCGGCAATTTCTTCAGGCTGCCCTTCTGCCATCGCTGTTGGCGGGGTGCTGCCGCTCGTTTATGCACCAAAATGATGTATTATCTTAGAGATGTTCCACTTTTTCCAAGCACCTCTGGGCCGGGTATCGAGTTTTCTTCCCCCCAAGCCACCGATCTGCTGCTTCTGCCTGCTGCTCCGGCTCTTAAAGGGGGAGGGGCGCGTGGTGCGCGCGATACAACAAGGCCTGCCGCTGTCCGTGACCCTTGGCCCTTTAAATCTTCCCGGCGCGTTCGTTCAGACGCGCGCGCGTCCCGCTGGGTGCACCAGCGACCCAGCGCGCTAGCGGTGATGCCGAGAGAAGGAGCTGCTCAGCGACAGTGCGTGTCCTCAGGCTACCTGTCCCGTTGTCGAAAGGACTCCGGCGTAGCGGTGAGCTCCTCCCCCTTTCTCCGGGTTGCTTGGTGGCCCTGGGACTGCTCCGGGAAACAGTGCGTGGTTGCTTGGCTTGGGAGGACACCGGGTTGCTCCAGGGGAAACACCGCTCGTGGTCCGCTCGTGGTAGAGGGGGCGTCACCTTCTCCGTCCGACGCTGCAATGCTTCCCTCCGCTCGCTGTTCGTGGCTCGCCTCGAGCAACCGGCACACTACGAGGATCTCTCCCGGGGACCCGGGGATCTCGCCACTCGGGAGGGGAGGGGGCGCGCCGAGTCACCCCAGTCCTGGACTCTATGCCTGGTCACCGTTTCGTAGTTCGTCCAGGCAGCGCTTCGTCGTCCGGCGGTACTTCGTCCCTTATCTTCGTCCAGGCAGCAAAACCATTTGCAGGAAACCACGTCGGTGCGCCGCTCTCCCTGCTCCCCGAAGTTAGGAGCTGCCTGGGAGAGCGGTCCCTTATATTCCTCATTTTTCTTTTCCCGCCGATCGGGCATGCCCCCCCATTGGGGGGTTTGCATCCTGCCTCGCCCCCCCATTGGCTGCGGGGGGGGTGGTAGCCGCGAGGCCAGCGCGTGGGCAGGAGGGGCTGCTGTTCGCCGCTTCCGGTCGCCGGGGGGGCGCCCAGAACCGGTTCCTTCTCGCCACCTTCGGCGCGGCGCGGGTTATGGCGCCGGCCCCTGAGCCTCTCCCCCCCTTCGGGGAGGAACGGCGGCCTCTGCAAAAACCCCCCGCACACTGCAGGATCAACACCACCAGCATCACTGCAAGCTTCCATGACACACTGAAGATACAGAACGAACAGCATCACCACAAGATACATTTACCTACTGCACGCACTGCACGAACAACATCTCAGCAAAACCCCTCACACACTGCATCACTGCAAACTCCCATTAAACACTGTAGCAACAGCACAAGCCGAACCACTGCAAGCTTCCCTCACCCACCGGAGGTGCAGTATGGGCTGTCACTGCAAGCTTCCCTCACACACTTCAGGTACAGGTCAAACAGCATCACTGCAAGCTTCCCTCACCCACTACAGGTGCAGTATGGGCTGTCACTGCAAGCTTCCTTCACACACTTTAGATACAGCACAAGCAGCATCACTGCAAGCTTCCCTCACACAGTGTATGTAAGTGATCCAGCGCAAGACTGGGAAATGGGGAACAACATGTACCAATATCCTCCCTGCGTCGCAGACCTGTCGTCACGCACACTCATTCACACACGCATTCATTGGTGGGGCCCATAACACCAACACTCACACGTCTCTTTCACTGAGTCTGCACACACAGCAGGGATGAGAAATTCAAGTGCTGGACATGTGGGGGGAAATACCTTGTAACCTATAGGGAGAGAAAAGTTATTTTACAAAATATACATTAACATCCTTCGCCTACAGATCCCTAATCTCAAACATCAAGGCACTCCTCCCACTTGGTCGAATGGACCAATTTAGTTGGATTGGTTGATGGCGATTTAGAACCAGCTAAAACACATTTTAAGATTCAGAATCCTTATTTTTCTTAATGGAAGAAAACCACAACTCGTTAATTCTCGTTAATAATGGTTTATCTAAATTTATCATAATGATTTATGTTTTCATTTATCTCGTCAAAGTTTAGAATTTCTTGATTAATTCAGGTAAATCGCAGAAAATCATATTTACCTAATCTGGCTATTTGAAGTCCTCTAATTCATTGGCTCTGTATAAGCAAATTTTGTCAAATTGTCCGGAAAGCAGGCCAAAGCTCAAAGTTCTTTACTCAGCACGTTACAGTCCCAATTTCTCAGAGGACCAGAAATCGTGCAAGCATTTCATAATTCGTAGATTTAGAAAAAGTTTGCAGTCATCAAACGTTCGGGCAGCATCTGGATCATCAGGAAAGGCGTCACAACGAACGTGGAAAAATGATGAATTGAAAAAGAAAGATCTGCGCTCTCTGCTGTGGTAGGAATTTAGGAATGTAGGAGTACCCTCCCTATTCTACTGGCCTTTTTATAATAAAACACATCATAGAAGATACAAATTTTAACTTTAGAGCAGTCGTGATTGGCTGGTTGAGATCGCACGACCAATATCCCAAGATTTTCAGTACAGTTCGAGGGGTGAGGTCATTGGTTAGTGAAGACAGACAGAGGAGGTGGGCGAGCAGACTAGTGCTCCGCCCCTCACTCCACGATTGGTATAAACTTCCCGCCCCCTCACATCACAGCTGGTGTTTGCGTGTGTATGTAACAGTGCGGTCCTGAGGCGGAAGCCAGGACTTAAGCTTTGTCACATTGCTGTTTGGTACGTGGTTCTATACTTTTAACCTGCTGCTCGCTTTTAATTGCACTCGTTATATTTAATACCAGTACCTTGAAACCGCTCAGCTTGTAAATATTGCTCTTTTGCACAATCGGGGATCGAACCCGTGACGAGTGGCCCGTTGTTCCGCCCTCGTGACAGAGGAGGTGGGCGAGCAGAGTAGTGCTCCGCCCCTCACTCCACGATTGGTATAAACTTCCCGCCCCTCACATCACAGCTGGTGTTTGCGTGTGTATGTAACAGTGCGGTCCTGAGGCGGAAGCCGGGACTTAAGCTTTGTCACATTGCTGTTTGGTACGTGGTTCTATACTTTTAACCTGCTGCTCGCTTTTAATTGCACTCGTTATATTTTAATACCAGTACCTTGTAACCGCTCAGCTTGTAAATATTGCTCTTTTGCACAATCGGGGATCGAACCCGTGACGAGTGGCCCGTTGTTCCGCCCTCGTGACAGAGGAGGTGGGCGAGCAGACTAGTGCTCCGCCCCTCACTCCACGATTGGTATAAACTTCCCGCCCCTCACATCACAGCTGGTGTTTGCGTGTGTATGTAACAGTGCGGTCCTGAGGCGGAAGCCGGGACTTAAGCTTTGTCACATTGCTGTTTGGTACGTGGTTCTATACTTTTAACCTGCTGCTCGCTTTTAATTACACTCGTTATATTTTAATACCAGTACCTTGTAACCGCTCAGCTTGTAAATATTGCTCTTTTGCACAATCGTGGATCGAACCCGTGACGATTGGCCCGTTGTTCCGCCCTCGTGACAGAGGAGGTGGGCGAGCAGACTAGTGCTCCGCCCCTCACTCCACGATTGGTATAAACTTCCTGCCCCTCACATCACAGCTGGTGTTTGCGTGTGTATGTAACAGTGCGATCCTGAGGCGGAAGCCGGTGACTTAAGCTTTGTCACATTGCTGTTTGGTACGTGGTTCTATACTTTTAACCTGCTGCTCGCTTTTAATTGCACTCGTTATATTTTAATACCAGTACCTTGAAACCGCTCAGCTTGTAAATATTGCTCTTTTGCACAATCGGGGATCGAACCCGTGACGAGTGGCCCGTTGTTCCGCCCTCGTGACAGAGGAGGTGGGCGAGCAGACTAGTGCTCCGCCCCTCACTCCACGATTGGTATAAAATGGCTACTTTCCCCAGGAAGCGCAGCGGACGAGCGCAGCGGGCGCGCCGGCGGCGCGCCGAAGGCTCGCCAAAGGCAAGCCCGTCTGCACCCACCCGTCCGCGCCGGTTCCGCGCCTAGTGCCGGAACCTTTGGTCCGGGGTCAGGGAAAACGTCAAGTCACTTTGTCTACTGCCGTGACACCCTTCTGGCTCTTCGATACAAAGGCAGGAGCTCGGGATGCGTGATTTTAGAAATGTGTGAGGATGGACTGCCCCCCCCCCACAGCGCTGCATCAATTGCAATCAAGCTCTCCCCAAGTTTTATTGGCAAACTAGTAAGTTCTGTTCGGCCTCATCAGTGCCTTGGATAAGGAAAAAACACACTGCAGTTAAATGCCTGTTACTTAACGCTAGATCCCTGGTGAGACACAGTATAGAGCTAGCGGACCTCATAGTTGAAACCAAATCACAGATAGCATTCGTAACAGAATCCTGGACAGATGCAGCCTCAGGTCCGGATATCGTCAAAGCTACCCCCCCTGAGTACCACTGCTTTGTCCAGAACAGAGGAAATAAAAGGGGGGGAGGTCTCGCTATTATCTACCATAATTCCATCAGAGGTTCATTCCAGTCGGGTACCACCGACCATTTTGAAGACCTTATCTACAACCTGACCCTTTCTAACCATCAATCTCTCAAGGGTGGCCTACTTTACAGGCCCCCCGGACCCAAAGCCCCGTTCCTCCCTGCACTCAGTTGCTTGCTAGAAGAAGCACTTTGCGCAAAAACATTTACTGTGCTGGGAGATTTTAACTTTCATCTGGAATGTGAGTTAGATCCCGACACGCGGAATCTCTTAGATCAGATGCGTGGGGTTGAGCTCAACCAAAGGGTTAACGGCCCAACCCACAGGGCTGGGCACACTCTAGATGGGATTTTCTCCAATCTTCCCAACCTTGAAATCACGGCAATTCTTCCGGTCTCCTGGTCTGACCATGCGGTAGTGCACTTTGAAATCAGCCTGGCCCCGCCTTCTAGACCTAGTAAGGTCATGAACCCACCTAGAACGATCAGGAGGTGGAAAAATATAGATGGAGAGGCCCTAGAGAATCTGCTCAAAACCTCCATGCGGCCCCTTATGGCAAACATGGAAGATGCAGCCACTTCATACACTAACTGGCTGGAGGCAGCATGCCTCAACATTGCCCCTCCAAAAACGTTTCACTCCACCCGATCCAGCCCCTCTGCGCCGTGGTTCTCTGAACGTATCAGGGACCATAAACTGCTTTGTAAAAAGCAGGAAAGAATCTGGCGGAAAAAATACAAAGAGGAGGACAGAAAGCTTCTCTATCTAGAGATAAAAAGGTATAAATTTGCGATCCAAGAGGCAAAACATGAGTTCTACACGAAACGTATCAAGGAGGCCAGTAATTCCGCTATGGAATTATTTCGCACAGTATCGTCCCTGGCGGCCATCAAACCAGTGGAGATACCCCCTAGCTGCAAACTATGCCAAGAGCTGGCGAATTTCTTCTTAGAAAAGGTAGAAATTATCTTCCGTCCGCTAGACATGCGTGTCAATACCGCCGCTCCTGAAGTTAACCCTGAGGCAGACATCAACCTTCCGAAGCTTCTCAACTTCTCCCCCATTAGGGAGGAAGAGGTGGAGAGCAGACTTCTACGGACAAACTCAGGCTCCCCCAATGACCCGTGCCCAGCCAGCGTGGCCAAACTGGCCTCTTCGGCCGTGGCCGCAGGGCTTACCCCACTGTTCAATGTCATGTCGGAAAATGGGGAATTTCCCTTACGTTGGAAACAAGCCTCCATCTTACCCCTGTTGAAGAAGCCTAATTTAGCGGTGACTGACCTGAACAACTTTCGGCCAATAGCTAGGCTACCCCTTCCGACGAAAATCCTGAAGGGTATCCTAAACACTCAGCTAAGCGCTTTTCTAGGGGCAGGCCAGGGCCTGGACTGTTCCCAACATGGATTCAGGGCAGGGCATAGTACCGAATCTGCCCTGATTAAAGCAACAGAAGATGTGAGAACAGTGATGGATGCAGGAGGCAGAGCTGCCCTGATCCTGTTGGACCTGTCCGCGGCCTTTGATACGGTCCACCATAAGATACTTGGGGACCGGCTCAGGGCCACTGGGATTCAGGGCAATGCGCTAAAACTCCTGCTCGCCTTCTTGTCGGATAGGACTCAGAAGGTGGCACTAGGGGACTATGAATCAGACCCTTTCATGCTTCCCTGCGGAGTCCCTCAGGGATCCTCCTTGAGTCCCACCCTTTTTAATATATACGTCTCCACCTTGGCACCAGTCATCAGATCTTTTGGCTTCAAGTTAACTTCTTACGCAGATGATACTCAGATAGTGGTATCTCTGCTACCAGGGGAAACTGACAGCACAGCGAATAGATTCAGAGGCTGTATGCGGGAAGTTAGTAACTGGATGGCTGATAACTGCCTCAAATTAAATTCTACTAAAACCGAAGTCTTGCTGTTCGGGTCCAGCGATAACTTCTGGTCCCCACGTTGGTGGCCCGAGGAAATGGGCACTCCTCCAGCTCCGCTCCCAAAGGTCAAAAACCTGGGTGTACTTATGGACAACTCTCTGTCCTTTAAGCCCCAAATTAATGCACTCTCCTCAGCAACTCACTTTGTCCTAAAAACCATTCGGAAAGTCTTGCTGTTTCTTGCAGATGAGCATAAGAAGACCGTGGTCACAGGGCTGGTGATGTCTCGGCTGGACTATTGTAACAGCCTTCTGCTGAACGCCCAACAGGGGCTCCTCAACAAACTCCAGATTCTGCAGAATGCTGCAGCCCGACTAATCACAGGCACACCTAAATTCGCCTCTGTATCTCGAGACCTGGCCAAGCTACACTGGCTACCAGTTCGCAAGATAATTATTTTTAAATCACTTTGCGTAACTTTCAAGGCCTTGCATGGCCTAGGCCCCCACTGTATTTCCCAACTCTTTCAGTGGCATAGACCAACAAGACTTCTGAGATCATCTGAGCAGAGTCTGGTAGTCATCCCCAGAGTTAGGAAAGCCCGCTGGGGAGGCAGGAGCTTCTCTCTAGGGGCAGCAAAGGCATGGAATGCGTTACCACTAAACCTCAGACAACTACCGGACCTCTTGTCTTTTAGGAAAGCTTTAAAGACCTGGCTTTTCACACAGTAACCCCCTGCTTATACCCACTCTCTCAACTAGCGCCAGGACACCTCTGGGTAACAGTGCGCTCTATAAATGTGAAAAATAAATAAATAAATAAATGAAGTATCGGCTTGTTCCGGATTACTGTAAGGTCGATTGTTCCTGTGTCTTGGCATGTGTTCCGTTTTGTCTCCTTGACTGGGGACAGTCTGTGCAAAGGTCGCTACGAGGTTTAGGAGATATCTTGCCCATGCGCAGCTCACTCTGCGCCTCATGAGACAGTGGCCACTTCGGCGTGTGGTGTCAGCGGCCATCTTTGATAGGCCCAAATGCCAACTTAAGCGAAACAAACACAAAAAAATAATTAATTCATAGAAATGGTGATTCTAATGTTAACCCCTTGCTAATCCCTCTATGTGCTTGTATTTAACTAGCATATAGCGACATTTAAAGCCATTATATTCACCTTTTCGATCCCATCAGGAACGCAAACATCACAAAGCAACATATATCATGCAATATTCTATTACCACATATACTATTGTTAATATGCGTACAGATTTCAGTTATAAGAGTTATTTAGCCATGCAATTAGCAAATCCCATGTGTAGTTTAGTATTAATAATGTCGATTAGTATTCATGCAACACTTGTTTAATATTATTATAATTAACCCCTTCAGCGCGGCTCGGATTTCCGCGCCACGCTGAAGGTTCCGTGCGCGGGCGGGGCCATGACGGAACGGTTCCGTCATGCGCACAGCGCAACCGACGTGCATGACGGAACCGTTCCGTCATGCGCGTCGAAGGGGTTAATAGATTATATAGTTAGTATTTTCATGCAAAAATAGGGTAGGTATACAAAATTTTGCACTACCTGCTCCATCAACCCCTCCTTTGGTGATTTTATCACCACAATACCCAACATTTTGTAATTTTTTTTACGAAAAGAAAATGAGTTAATTGATTTTTAGTTCATATTTCTGTTTCCCTAATTTCTTCTTCCCTCGCTTTTCTATACATACTATCTTTCATTTCTTCTAATTCTACTTCTTCAAATTCTCTTTCTCGTCTTTTATTCTCTTTCTTTCTTTAAACTACAAGTTAGATTATTTCTAAATATAGACTCTAATGTTAATTCTTTAGTTTCTAAGAAAAAATCACCTAATACCTTTGCAGGTGTTACTTTATTCAATTTGTTAATTACAGGGACTTGTGAAAATATGTTATCTACATCTGAAAAATAATATTCTATTTTCCCTATTTTGTAAAACAAACTTGCTATTACACTACATGTTATTCCATAAGTTACTGGGAGGTGATGATAGGTCACTCCCTCAGATACAGATGCAGGTAACTGCATGCAGACGCAGCAGTCCCTCACATCCATTGTCTTTACATATTCATATAGTAGTTTTGAAAATACATTGTTAGAGAAATCATTTTTAGACCTGTCTTTATGTAAATAATTTCTATCTATATTAGTCGGATATACTTTCTGAAACTTTTCTACATTAGTTTTATTCTCACTATGTCTTTCTATTGTATCTAGTGTAATTTTAAATGAGATCATCAAAGCCAAAGCACTCCATAGAAGCATTAGTAATCCTGTACAACAACAGCACATTTTTAACCACCTTCTAAGAAATATACATTTAGTTTTTCTATTCTCTGTGTTTACCATTTCAAAAAATGATCAGTGTCTTTTGACTTAGCCTCTTCTACTTCACAACTAGTTTTGTCTAACCCAATGCTCTAAGCAACTACTTGGTTCTATCAGTTATGTCTCTTCCAGTAATTTTATTGTCTTTCCATTGCTATCACTTTTGGTCTTTTCAGTTTGGCACTTGATCGTCTTTCACTTTTCTTTCACAATCTTGATACAGAACTTCCTGAACATCCGTTTCTTCTCCAATTTCGGACAAGATAACTCTCAGGATTTCTGATTCTTCATCTTACTCAACCACTTCTGGTACAGACACCTCTGGATTTTCTTGACTATCCGCCTCTTCTTTTATTTCAGGCAGCGCCACATATGACCATTCTGGTGACTTATACTTCTGGTTAGGTTTTCTTGTTCTCTTATTTTCTTCTGTTGTCGTTTTCCTCTCGTCTTTCAACTTCTCTCGACTAGATACTTCATTCACTTGTTCAGCTCTAGGTGAATTCACTCGTGTCAATCGATATCTTAATCTCTTTATTTTGTTTGGCCAAATTTCATCTTTTGCTGGTCTTTTCCATTTATTTCCTTTATCATTCTTCTCAGTTCTCCATGCTCTTTTCCTCAGAACTTGACCTTCCGGTACCTCTTCATCACCGTCTTCTGATTCTGTTTCAACTTGACTTTTACCTTCAACTGTTTTTCTTTCCACCACTTTTTCAATTCTCCCTACTTCTGTCCCTCCTTGTGTTTCTTGCACACAATCTTCCTGCTGACTAACTGTCCCTTTCTCTAACTGGATGTTTGAATTCCCTACAACTCCTCGGGGGTCTTCAGCAAAAATCTTTCCCTCACTCTCTATATCTGGCACCTGACCATCTGCTTCTGTTACTTCAGGTGGAATTTCTCTCAACTTTCCATCAGGAATTTCTTTATCGAGAACCTCTTTTATTGTCTCGTCAATGTTTTTCTCTTGTCCAGTATGTACTTGTGCTTGTTCTGGTTCTGAGTCTGAGCTGGTGTCTGATATCTGCAATTTTCTTCTCAAGGGAATGTTCTCTGGGGCAATGGTCAAATTTGGTTCTGACTCCCCCCTTTCAGAGTTTTGTCCTGTTCTATTGTCTTCAGTATCAGATTCAGAGCTGGATTCTGATTCTTCAAAATACTCTCCTTCCTTGTTATCTACTGGATTTGGAATTCGCAGGGTATGACTAGCATGGATCCAGTTCTTTATTCCGGCACACTTTACAGCTGTTGTTGTAGTTAAAATCACTTGTCGTGGTTTTCCCCAACGTGGGAACAAACAGTTCCTTCTTCTGTGCACTTTAATTCTCACCCAGTCACCTGGGCTCAGATCATGAGCTGGCTTCTTTTCAAGGGTGGTGGCATCCGATCCAACCTGATGAAACACAGAATGTACGGCATCAGCCAGCCCCTTACAGTAATCCAACACCAAGTCATCAGAGATAGGCAATAACTTGTTGACTGGAATGAATACATGCCTCATTGCTCTCCCCATTGCAATTTCGTGGGGACTCAAACCTGTGTTTCTATCTGGAATTGATCTAATAGTCATGAGTACCAGAGGCAGGACATCAGGCCATTTCAGTCCTGTGGCTAAACACATCTTTCCTAATCTGTTTTTAATAGTACCATTTACCTGTCCTACCACACCAGAAGCCTCTGGCCGATAGGCGCAATGCAGTTTTTGTTGTACATTCAATGCCTCACAAATTAGCTTCATGATTTCATTATGGAAATGTTTTCCTCTATCTGACTCAATTGTGACTGGAAACCCGAATCTTGGGATGAACTCCCTCAAAGGCAGTTTTGCTACTGTTATTCCATCACTACTTCTTGTGGGATATGCTTCTACCCATCTATAAAACATGCAGACCATCACTAAAACATACCACAACTTGTTACAGGGAGGCATCTCAATGAAATCGATTTGCATTCTGGTGAAAAGCCCTCCTTCTCGACCTATCGTTCCTAGACTTACCACTGTTTTTCTTCCAGGATTGAACTGCTGATATATAAGGCATCGTTGACAAAGACTCTCAGCTACAAGTCTGAATTTTGCATTGTATCATGTCTGCTTAAATAGTCTAAGCATGGCATCTCTCCCTACATGTGCTTGTCCATGATACATCCGGGCCATGGCTGACACCATGCTATCAGGCATAACTGGTCTTCCATCCCGATAGACCCACACATGATCTGTTTCCCTTGGTGCACATCCTGCCTTGACCCATTGTCTCATTTCCTCATCTCCTGCTTATTCCTGTAACTGCCTCACCTCTTCCCAGGTATTCACAATGTTAGTAAACAACAAAGGACATGAATTCATTTTCTTCTCTTTTGCCCTGTTCACCGAATTCTGGTTTCGCGCACAATATTGAGCCATATAGTTTGGATACCTGTTCCCTACTGCTACATATTCTCCAGTTTTGGAGTGTGCAGCACACTTCACAACAGCCAATTGCCTAGGCAGCTGTATCGCCTCAAGCAATTTCCCAACCACTTTAGCATTCTTTATAGGGGTTCCACTTGAAGTCAAAAATCCTCTCTGTGACCAAATTTGGCCAAAGTCATGTACGACATCAAAGCCATACTGACTATCAGTTATCACATAAAACTTTAACAACAGGAGAGGGAGGGAAATTATTTGGAGCCACTCTTAGTCCCCCGGGGCTAGTATAATTAAACAAAAGAAGAGTGTATCCATCAAGACTGAATTAGTAAAAAACAGGTGTAAAGCAAAGTGAATCACTGTGTTTTAAAAGAACCCTCACTCACCAACCTAGTTGGTGACATGCTTCATCATTGGGTTCCCACCGGAGAGACCGAATGTCTCCCCGGTGTGCTACGACTCCTGATTTACAGCGGAGCTGGTTTTGTTGTGTGGAGACAGTGCAATCTGTGAAGGTGCTGGTTTAAAAAGTGTCACAATTTTAACCAGGAGGTAACTTTAATGGTGGTAAACTGGACACTGTTAAAAAGAGTGAGGTGGACGTGTGAACTCTGGTGATAATTAGACCAGCTACGTCCTAATTAAGGTGCAAAATGGTAAACATGTTTCTGCTTCTAACGATACTACATGAAGCATTCTTCAGGACCTAATTATGGACAACCACGGCGGTATACGCTCGCTAAGGCGCACCCTAACCAGTGGTGTCTAGAACCGCTAGCACTTACGGTTATGGAAAAAGGGCCTTCAGGATTGCTGAAAGCTTTCCATTCTGTTGAAGCTAAAAAGGATGAGGAGACAAAACAAAACAAACAGTGATTCACAACATACATGTATAATAACAGAAAACAAGGCAAGATTTTTTTTTTGTATATGAACACATATTACGTGCACAACAAAGTGAATTGCCTTTATACCTGGACAGGTGGGAATAAATGCTCGTATCAACCCATGCCGGTATAGTGAATTATCGTGGCACAGTTTGTGGTGATGCTAGTAAAACTAACAAAGAAGCTACTGGGCAAAGAGAGCTACACCCTAATTATCAGTGATTATTGTAGCGGTGAAATTTTCACGTGGTGTGCACTCTATGCAAGTTGGCCATCAGACTATGAATCAGCGACAAACTTTGGCTGACTGTAGGAGGCAAAATGGAAATGCTTGGATGTGGAAAATGGAGAAAAAGGCTTATCACACTGATCCACAAACACCAAAACGGAACAATGAGTTTGGTGATTGGCGCTTACGTGATGTTCGATTAAACGTCACAGCATGAGTCCGGGTGGGGGGCGAGACTTATAGTCAAACTCTAAGTAGAGAAAAGTGAGTAGTCAGGTTGGACAAAACTTACGTGGTAATGGCGAAGCAGCAGGGTAAAGAAAACCGAAGTCTTTACTTACTACGCCAAAGCCTCCAACCCGCAGGAAACCTACTTGTCCCTCCTTCGGACTCGAATGTTGTCATTCGCCCCGTGAGCGATGCTAATAAAGGAAGTGCTTTGCTCCGGGGACGTGTAGCGTCATCACGCTAGTCACGTGGGGTGTTGGACGTAAGATCGAAAACTAGACCGCTAAGGTGGCCATTGGGGGCGGTCTCATGATCGGAGCTTTGCTACCGTAACTGCAGGAGCAATTAAAAACCGGGAGAAAGATTCCCATTAAAGCGGACAAAGACATTTTTGTGAAAACAGAAAAATACGGAAAAATACACCAAGAGGTCTAAGGTATGTCTGTATGTAGACTTTATATGAGGGAGCTACAGTGTAAGCATAACGATATCACATTAGTCAAAAGGTATATCTAACGAATAATGACAATTGGAGATAGTCTCATAGTTAGAGTGTACGCTGTCAGGACCAATAAAGCTTTGGCTGTAGGAGATGGAAAAGGCAAAAAGGTGTCGTTTTCTTGTGAGAACTGTTAGTAAAGCACCAACAGGAACTGCAGTTGTTGTGAGCTATTTCTGAAGGGGCACTTGTAAAAGAAAGCTTTTCACCCATGGTCAAAAAGGGGCAGAAAGGTTACGTCCCTGATAAAGAAAGGCAGAAACAATGTAGTGCTTCATACAAGATCAACAAAGCGTCAATGTGATTTGATCTGATTCCTTTATACAAGTGTAAGTCAGAACAACCCATTGCGTTGTTGATCACATTGTAAGATTCAAGTATGATAAATCAGTTATCAAATAGAAATGGTAAGAGTCTTGCATGCTGGTGCCTAATCAATTGAGGGTAATGCTATGTTCAGCGTTTAAACACTGCGCCCCAAGGGATGTTATCGTTAAATCCCGTAGTGTGAGTAGAAAGGCGGTAAATCCATCTTTGTTCTTTTTCGAACAAGATGTTCGCTGACCTATTTCCTGGTCTGATTTGCTCTATTACTGTCCAGTTTAGATCATCTGGGGTATGTTTGATGCGTACATAGTGCTCAGTCATTTTGGTGATATTTTTCCCACATCGGATGTTGCTCCTGTGTTCAACAATACGCTGTTTAATTTTGCGTGTGGTCATGCCAACGTATCTTGTACCGCACGGGCATGTCAACAGGTAAATTACGTTGGATGAATTGCAATTTGTATGCGCACGTTGAGTCCAAACTTTGTCTTGTTCAAGAACTAGAGTTTTACTGGCTTTTGTTAGATGACATACACTACACTGACCGCATGGATAATGGCCCGACACTTTTGGGAGCCCCCAGGTCTGGAGTACAGAGGGGGTATTGTCATTAAGTGCTGGCCTTGGTCTAGTGTGTACAAGGGCATCCTTGATGCTTCTTGCTTTCTTGAATGAAAAAAGGGGTTTCTCCCACTTCAAGTTATTGCTTGCAAGGATGCCCCAATGCTTGCGGATGGATTTAGTCACAGCATTAGATGCAGTGCTGTAAGTGGTCACGCACGTCAGTGGGACTTCCTCTACTGCTCTTCCTGATTCCTCAAGGAGGGCTTGTCTGTGTTGGTTCTTAGCCCTCTTGCAGCTCCGTTTGAGGATGTTATCAGGGTAACCTCTGTTTTTCAGTTTCTTTGATAGACTGATGGACTGAGAGCGATAGTCTTCCATGCGTCTCCAGTTGCGTCTGATACGCAGAAATTGCCCAAATGGGAGATTTTCTCTCAAGGGACGTGGGTGGAAGCTAGAAAAAGCCAAAAGGTTATTTTTCGAAGTTGGTTTGTAATGAGTTTTTGTCAGCAATTTCCCTTCCAATTTGGTAATGACCAGATCCAGAAATATTATCTCCTTCTGGTCATAGGAATTAGTGAATTTAAGGCTGGGATCGCATGTATTGATCTAGTTGAAAAAATTCAGAATTTGGTTCTCGGGTCCTTGCCAGATCACAATGATATCGTCTATATATCTTTTCCAAAAAGATATATAGGACGAGAAAGGGTTGTTGGCGGTCAGGATATACTTCCTTTCGAAATCGTAGACATAAAGACCTGCCACACTAGGGGCAAAGGTACTCCCCATCGAAGTACCGGTGGATTGAAGGAACAGGGTCCCTTTGTATTCAAAGAAGTTCTTTTCCAAAGCCAGGGTGGCACAGTCTACGATGAATTGTTTTGATGTCTGGAACTCCCAGGGGGTAGTTTCCAAAGTATCATGAATAACCCTGATAGTATCTTCCTGGGGTATGCTGGTATACAGACTTTCAATATCTAGAGAGACCAAGAAAGTTGGGTCGTCTGCCAGGGTGATATCTTGTAAAAGTACCAACAGACTTTTGGTGTCTTTAAGATAAGTTGGTGTGGCCTGGATCAGCGGTTTTAGAAAAAAATCACAGTAGATGGATAAAGGCTCCAAAAGGGATCCCATGCCGGAGACAATCGGACGGCCTGGAGGTGGGATCTTATTTTTGTGGGTTTTGGGCAGCGTATAAAAATAAGGAACGGTGCCCTCGCTCTTAGTGAGAAAATCAGCCTCATGTCTACTTATATACCCGTTGGATTCAGCATCTTCCACTAGGTTAAGGATCATCGCTTTTAGTTCCAATGATGGGTCAGTGGTTAGCGGGGTGTAGCTGATTCTGTCATCAAGAAGGCGTCTTGAATAACAAGGCCGCCACCCTTATCTGCTGGTTTTATAACCATCGAGGTGTTAGCCTGAAGTGATTGTAGAGCCTGAAATTCAGCGGCAGTCATGTTCTTAAATGTGCCGGTATCCTCATACGTCTCAATGTCATTGAATACTGCCTGCTCAAAAGCAATCAGTTCAGCCGGGACAGTGTGAGGGGGTGGTGTAAAAGTGGATTTCAGGCGCAGTCCTGTATCACTATCTGGTGTGGTTGGATTGCTGGACTGTTGTTTTTCAAAAAAGTGTTTGAGTTTCAATTTCCTGAAAAAATCCGCTAATTCACAATGTAGGCGAAACCGATCAAAACGTCCTGTGGGAACAAAGCCTAATCCCTTTTCTAGGACTTGTTGTTCTACGTCTGTGAGTGTAAGGGAGGATAAATTGGTCACTAGGGTCTCTGGTTGCTGGGCCCTGCTTGTTGTGCCCCCGATTTGCTCCTCGTGTTGATCCCCATCTCTTCGTCTTGTTCCCAGTGCACCTGGCTTCTTCTCTTTCCCCGGCCCCTTCGGCCCCGAACCAAATTACACACCACCTCATCGTAGTTCTGCCTACTCGGATAACACCTCAGATGATGATACATCCACCACTAGTGGCGCTAGTGGTGGGAGCTTTAAGAGTAGGCAGCGAGGCAGAGGAAGAGGCAGATACCAACACTACCAGCAAAACTGGCCTATGTTTCCCAATCAGGGTGGTAATTTTTCCAACCAATATCATCAACCCCCACAGTTCCCTATGATGGGTTGGAACCCGGCTTTCATGCCGATTCCCCCTTACACTCCCAACATGTATCGCCCCCCTTTTTTAGAGAGGGACCGAAGGGGCCGGGGAAAGAGAAGAAGCCAGGTGCACTGGGAACAAGACGAAGAGATGGGGATCAACACGAGGAGCAAATCGGGGGCACAACAAGCAGGGCCCAGCAACCAGAGACCCTAGTGACCAATTTATCCTCCCTTACACTCACAGACGTAGAACAAGTCCTAGAAAAGGGATTAGGCTTTGTTCCCACAGCACGTCTTGATCGGTTTCGCCTACATTGTGAATTAGCGGATTTTTTCAGGAAATTGAAACTCAAACACTTTTTTGAAAAACAACAGTCCAGCAATCCAACCACACCAGATAGTGATACAGGACTGCGCCTGAAATCCACTTTTACACCACCCCCTCACACTGTCCCGGCTGAACTGATTGCTTTTGAGCAGGCAGTATTCAATGACATTGAGACGTATGAGGATACCGGCACATTTAAGAACATGACTGCCGCAGAATTTCAGGCTCTACAATCACTTCAGGCTAACACCTCGGTGGTTATAAAACCAGCAGATAAGGGTGGCGGCCTTGTTATTTAAGACGCCTCTGCCTATGACAAAGAATGCAGACGCCTTCTTGATGACAGAATCAGCTACACCCCGCTAACCACTGACCCATCATTGGAACTAAAAGCGATGATCCTTAACCTAGTGGAAGATGCTGAATCCAACGGGTATATAAGTAGACATGAGGCTGATTTTCTCACTAAGAGCGAGGGCATCATTCCTTATTTTTATACGCTGCCCAAAACCCACAAAAATAAGATCCCACCTCCAGGCCGTCCGATTGTCTCCGGCCTCGGATCCCTTTTGGAGCCTTTATCCATCTACTGTGATTTTTTTCTAAAACCGCTGATCCAGGCCACACCAACTTATCTTAAAGACACCAAAAGTCTGTTGGTACTTTTACAAGATATCACCCTGGCAGACGACCCAACTTTCTTGGTCTCTCTAGATATTGAAAGTCTGTATACCAGCATACCCCAGGAAGATACTATCAGGGTTATTCATGATACTTTGGAAGCTACCCCCTGGGAGTTCCAGACATCAAAACAATTCATCGTAGACTGTGCCACCCTGGCTTTGGAAAAGAACTTCTTTGAATACAAAGGGACCCTGTTCCTTCAATCCACCGGTACTTCGAAGGGGAGTACCTTTGCCCCTAGTGTGGCAGGTCTTTATGTCTACGATTTCGAAAGGAAGTATATCCTGACCGCCAACAACCCTTTCTCGTCCTATATATCTTTTTGGAAAAGATATATAGACGATATCATTGTGATCTGGCAAGGACCCGAGAACCAACTTCTGAATTTTTTCAACTGGATCAATACATGCGATCCCAGCCTTAAATTCACTAATTCCTATGACCAGAAGGAGATAATATTTCTGGATCTGGTCATTACCAAATTGGAAGGGAAATTGCTGACAAAAACTCATTACAAACCAACTTCGAAAAATAACCTTTTGGCTTTTTCTAGCTTCCACCAACGTCCCTTGAGAGAAAATCTCCCATTTGGGTAATTTCTGCGTATCAGACGCAACTGCAGCCGCATGGAAGACTATCGCTCTCAGTCCATCAGTCTATCAGAGAAACTGAAAAACAGAGGTTACCCTGATAACATCCTCAAACGGAGCTGCAAGAGGGCTAAGAACCAACACAGACAAGCCCTCCTTGAGGAATCAGGAAGAGCAGTGGTGGAAGTCCCACTGACGTGCGTGACCACTTACAGCACCGCATCTAATGCTGTGACTAAATCCATCCGCAAGCATTGGGGCATCCTTGTAAGCAATAACTTAAAGTGGGAGAAACCCCTGTTTTCATTCAAGAAAGCAAGAAGCATCAAGGATGCCCTTGTACACACTAGACCAAGGCCAGCACTTAATGACAATACCCCCTCTGTACTCCAGACCTGGGGGCTCCCAAAAGTGTCGGGCCATTATCCATGCGGTCAGTGTAGTGTATGTCATCTAACAAAAGCCAGTAAAACTCTAGTTCTTGAACAAGACAAAGTTTGGACTCAACGTGCGCATACAAATTGCAATTCATCCAACGTAATTTACCTGTTGACATGCCCGTGCGGTACAAGATACGTTGGCATGACCACACGCAAAATTAAACAGCGTATTGTTGAACACAGGAGCAACATCCGATGTGGGAAATATATCACCAAAATGACTGAGCACTATGCACGCATCAAACATACCCCAGATGATCTAAACTGGACAGTAATTGAGCAAATCAGACCAGGAAATAGGTCAGCGAACCTCTTGTTCGAAAAAGAACAAAGATGGATTTACCGCCTTTCTACTCACACTACGGGATTTAACGATAACATTCCTTGGGGCGCAGTGTTTAAACGCTGAACATAGCATTACCCTCAATTGATTAGGCACCAGCATGCAAGAATCTTACCATTTCTATTTGATAACTGATTTATCATACTTGAATCTTACAATGTGATCAACAACGCAATGGGTTGATCTGACTTACACTTGTATAAAGGAATCAGATCAAATCACATTGACGCTTTGTTGATCTTGTATGAAGCACTACATTGTTTCTGCCATTCTTAATCAGGGACGTAACCTTTCTGCCCCTTTTTGACCATGGGTGAAAACCTTTCTTTTACAATTGCCCCTTCAGAAATGGCTCACAACAACTGCAGTTCCTGTTGGCGCTTTACTAACAGTTCTCACAAGAAAAAGACACCTTTTTGCCTTTTCTATCTCCTACAGCCAAATCTTTATTGGTCCTGACAGCGTACACTCTAACTATGAGACTATCTCCAATTGTCATTATTCGTTAGATATACCTTTTGACTAATGTGATATCGTTATGCTTACACTGTAGCTCCCTCATATAAAGTCTATATACAGACACACCTTAGACCTCTTGGTGTATTTTTCCGTATTTTTCTGTTTTCACAAAAATGTCTTTGTCCGCTTTAATGGGAATCTTTGTCCCGGTTTTTAATTGCTCCTGCAGTTACGGTAGCAAAGCTCCGATCATGAGACCGCCCCCAATGGCCACCTTAGCGGTCTAGTTTTCGATCTTACGTCCAACACCCCACGTGACTAGCGTGATGACGCTACACGTCCCCGGAGCAAAGCACTTCCTTTATTAGCATCGCTCACGGGGCGAATGACAACATTCGAGTCCGAAGGAGGGACAAGTAGGTTTCCTGCGGGTTGGAGGCTTTGGCGTAGTAAGTAAAGACTTCGGTTTTCTTTACCCTGCTGCTTCGCCATTACCACGTAAGTTTTGTCCAACCTGACTACTCACTTTTCTCTACTTAGAGTTTGACTATAAGTCTCGCCCCCCACCCGGACTCATGCTGTGACGTTTAATTGAACATCACGTAAGCGCCAATCACCAATCTCATTGTTTCGTTTTGGTGTTTGCGGATCAGTGTGATAAGCCTTTTTCTCCATTTTCCACATCCAAGCATTTCCATTTTGCCTCCCACAATCAGCCAAAGTTTGTCGCTGATTCATAGTCTGATGGCCAACTTGCATAGAACGCACGCCACGTGAAATTTTCACCGCTACAATAATCACTGATAATTAGGGTGTAGCTCTCTTTGCCCAGTAGCTTCTTTGTTAGTTTTACTAGCATCACCACAAATTGTGCCACAATAATTCACTATACCGGCATGGGTTGATACGAGCATTTATTCCCACCTGTCCAGGTATAAAGGCAATTCCCTTTGTTGTGCACGTAATATGCGTTCATATACAAAAAAAATTCTTGCCTTGTTTTCTGTTATTATACATGTATGTTGTGAATCACTGTTTGTTGTGTCTCCTCATCCTTTTTTTGCTTCAACAGAATTGAAAGCTTTCAGCAATCCTGAAGGCCCTTTTTCCATAACCGTAAGTGCTAGCGGTTCTAGACACCACTGGTTAGGGTGCGCCTTAGCGAGCGTATACCGCCGTGGTTGTCCATAATTAGGTCCTGAAGAATGCTTCATGTAGTATCGTTAGAAGCAGAAACATGTTGACTATTTTGCACCTTAATTAGGTCGTAGCTGGTCTAATTATCACCAGAGTTCACACGTCCACCTCACTCTTTTTAACAGTGTCCAGTTTACCACCATTAAAGTTACCTCCTGGTTAAAATTGTGACACTTTTTAAACCAGCACCTTCACAGATTGCACTGTCTCCACACAACAAAACCAGCTCCGCTGTAAATCAGGCGTCGTAGCACACCGGGGAGACATTCGGTCTCTCCGGTGGGAACCCAATGATGAAGCATGTCACCAACTAGGTTGGTGAGTGAGGGTTCTTTTAAAACACAGTGATTCACTTTGCTTTACACCTTTTTTTACTAATTCAGTCTTGATGGATACACTCTTCTTTTGTTTACTTATATCAGTTATCACAGTCACTCCCACATTCTTTCCCAATTTACATGCTCTTGTTAATGCGGAGATCTCGGCTACCTGAGCTGATTTTACTCCTTTTAGGTAAGATGCTTCCATCACTGCTGCAACTGTGCATACTGCATATGATGCACTCAGATTTCCTTCATCTGTTCTCAAGCATGATCCATCCACAAACATCACATAGTCACTTTCTGTCAATGGTACGTCTTTCATATAAGGACGTGGTTAGGTACAGAAATCAAGCACATCCAAACAGTCATGATCCACGTCATCTCTGACTTCCACATTCTCAGCATCCGGCAATAATGTTGAAGGATTCACAATCAGACATCTCACAAGGCTCACATTTGTTGCACCTAATATGACTTTTTCATATTTAGTCATCCGACTATGTGTCATGAACTGAGTGCGGCTCCTTGTTAGAAGGATTGCCACATCATGAGGTACAAACACTCGCACAGGATATCCCATCACAATTCCTTCACTCTGTTCCAGACTCTTACAAGTGGCAGCCACTGCTTTCAGACAGCCAGGTAACGCTACAGCTACTGGGTCAAGCATAGCTGAAAAATATGCAATTGGTCTTCTCAGTTTCCCATTTTTCTGTATTAATCTAGAAAGTGCATATCCATTCCTCTCGCTGCAGTACAATTCAAACTCTTTCTCAAAATCAGGCATACCCAGTGCTGGTGCCTCACACAAACTGTCTCTCAATTGTTTAAAGGCTGTTAACTCTTCTTTATTCAATTCAATGGGATCATTTACATCACTTGCAAGGTTTTGCAATCAGGGAAAAGTTACTTATCCACTGCCGACAATATCCTCCCATTCCAAGGAACATTCTCACTTCTCTTTGCGTCATTGCTGCTCTCATTCCTTTTATTATCTTGATTCTTTCTGCTGTTATTTTCCTCAGTCCTGTTTCAATTTTATGGGTGAAATATTGTACTTCTTTCTGGCAGAATTGCAATTTCGATGGGGATACTTTAAGTCCTCCATCTGCTAGATGATTTAGCAATGCTATGGTATTCTCTACACAAGCTTCTCGTGTTTTTGATGCCACAAGCAGGTCGTCAATGTATTCGACTAGTACTGAGCTCTCGGACATCTCTAGACCTTCTAAGGACTTTTTCAATATCTGGTTAAATATTGAGGGGCTCTCTGTATACCCCTGTGGGATTCGGCACCATGCCAAAATACGGTCGCCAAAACGCAACGCATAAATCTGCTGACTGTCTTGATGCAATGGGATGGAAAAGAAAGCATGACACAGGTCAATCACTGTGTACCATTGTGCATCATGTGGAATCTGATACAAAATTACTGATGGATTTGGTACAATAGGACAACATGACACAACTATTTTGTTTATTTTTCTCAAATCTTGCACTATTCTGAACGTTCCATTAGGCTTTTTCAGTCCCATAATTGGTGAATTACATGGACTACTCATTATTTCTCTCAAAATACCTTGTTTAACCATTTTCTCTATTATAGGAGTAATTCCTTCAATTATTTCAGGTGTCAATTTATACTGAGGAATATTTGGGTAAGTTATTCCTTCTTTCACTGTCACTTTTACAGGGTCTACATTTTTCATTAATCCCACATCTTCTCCTGTGAAATCCCAGACTTCTGCCTTTACTGTCTTTTTCAGTTCTTTTGGTAGCTCTTCAAGGTTAATTACAGCAAATGCTTCAGTAATTTTGGTTTCCATATTGGCCATAGTCATTTTATACAATACATCTTCGTTAGGGGTCTCAAATGCTATACCATCGGGAGTGTAAAATATGGTGCAATTCATTTTGCACAACAAATCTCATCCTAACAGATTTACAGGGCTTGAATCACACACGACAAAGCGGTGCATTTCAGAAAAATGTCCCTATGTTAACCTTTACTGGTTCAGTAAGATACGTTTTAATCTGTCTGTTGGATACTCCAACTACTTGGATTGTTTCGTCCGAGAGAGGAAGGTTTTTAACATCAGCTGACCAGACTGTGGATCGAGTAGCACCCGTATCTACTAGGAAAGTAATATTTTCATCATTTACCTTTCCATCCACAAAAGGACCTGTCTGGTCTACTTCTAGAGTTTCACCAAGTACGCACTCTTCTTCCTCCCCTCGGCACCGCCAATAACTTTCTTCTGATTCACTCTCATCGCGTTGTAGCCAATACTGCGAAACAGCACTAGCGCGCGGCAGCTCAGTTACCTGTTCTTCGTTGTAGAATCCTGTCTCATTACTCTATTTCTGTGGATTTACGCTCTGTGGAAAAGGCGGCTTTGGCGCCTGATTCTGTTGGGCACCAACCTACTGCTGTCGCTGTGGTGGACAACTCACCTCTTTCTGCACCTGCAAATTCAATGATGCATTATCACCATTAGTACTCGTGGGAAATTCACACTCGGATTTCCAATGCCCTATTCTTCCGCAATTATGACATGGCCACTTCTTTTTGGCTTCTTCTATATTAAATTGTCCCCTTCCTTTTCCATTATTAAATTTTGATTTCATACCTGCACCATTGGCCTGTTCAATCAATTGAGCTTCCCGTCTTTCTGCCACTTTGACCTGTGCCCACATAGCTTTTTCTTTTAACTTACGCTGTTTGGTTTCAATTTCATCACTAAAATATTTTGCATGTCTCAGTACTTCATCTGTTTTCTTATTTTGCCAGTCTACTGTATGCTGTTTAATCATTTCACTTATTTCTGGACGCAGCCCATACACAAAGCGGTATACAAAATGACTTAAATCTTTTTCACTCAAATTTTCATCACCACTAAACTGCTTAAAGGCGAGGATTAACCTCTCATAATAAGCATGTACCGACTCCTTAGCTTCCTGATGAGTCCTGTCAATTTTTACCCAATCAGTCTCCTTGGGAGGTACTTTGTTTTTCAGAAAGGAAATTACCTGTTCATATTTCTTCATGACTTCGGGGTCAGGGGCCCCCGATTTTGGGTCCCTAGGGTATTCTTGTGTAGGCCAGCTAATCATAATTTTGCACTCTGTCCATAAATCTGCTGGAACTATTATGTCAAAAAGACTGTTTAAATCAATCCATAAAACTTTTGATAATTTTACGAACCTATCCACTTGCCTATACCACTCGACTGGCTTTTCGCGTAGTCGAGGAAAATCATTTGTAAATGACAAAATATCTTGGCTAGTTCAAGGGACATGTACATATCCTCCTCCTGGAATTTCTCTCATGGGACATTCTGTTACTACCTTTTCCTTTTCTCTTATGGGGAAAGCTGCAAACGTTTTGTCCGAGGCATCATCTCGTTTTCGGAACCACCTACTCTTCCATTTATCTACATCTCCCCATTTTCTTAACAAAATGATTATGTCTTTGATCTGAGTTGTTCTTCCTGCGGTATTCAGATTCTCAATATCTTTTTCAGAAAAATCTACTCTGTATGGTTTTTGTAAAGCTTTTACCTTTTCGAAATCTATACCCATTTCATTTGCCACTTCTCCTAGTCTTTCATGTAGATTTCTTGCTCTCCAGGTTATACTTTTACATAAAAATAGTAATTCCTTGACCTGATAGGCTTTTAACTTTTCCGTGGGGATAGTTCCTACTATTAATTCTTACAAAACAATCTTCAGCTTGGCCACATCTATAGATTGGGATCCTTTATCTTTTTGCTGCAAACTCCTTAGCCATTCACTTAATTTTTCCGAAGTAGGCCCTATACTATCTTTCTCTTTGTTTTGTTGTGCTAATCTCTCTGGTGATCCTGGAACTGATTATGTCGTCATTATTATTCTATCCACTAAACTTTGATTTACTGTCAAATTTTTAGGTGTACTTTGTTCTGAAATACTTGTTGTTTGTCTCCATGGGTTCTTGTCTATATTCTTTTCTGGCCTCTCTGTTTGTTTATTATACTGTTATAAGGAATCGTCAGACAATGCTCACTATCCTTCTGTTTATCAAAAATAGGCATTACAGGTCCTATGGTTACAGGAACAGTTACGGCTTCCAAATTTTTAGTTAATTCCCTAATCTTTTCAGTTAATTCTAAAGTGGTTTTCGCTAGTTCAGCTGAATTTTCATTACCCGTTTCACCATGTTGTGTTTGCTCTAATTCTTTAAAAGGATTGTTCCTTCCTGCCTCTTGTAATACTGATTCAAATTTTATATTCTGTGGTGTCTCTCTCATTGGGGCACTTGGTGTCAATAAGGTGGAATCTGACTGATAAGGGGGTGGATTTATATAAAACATGTCGTCAAGAACATCATCCTCCGATTCATGCACACCATATCCTTTTAACTCAATATTATTTCTCTTTTCCATCCATTTTCTAATACTAACTTCTTCAGCATGTCTCACAGGGAACAAACCATCAGCCATATTTGCACTTCGCCATCTCCTCATTCTATCATCATGATTCTCCTGTCCATATGATCTACCAAACATGTACTTATACCTTCCGCCACTTCTCTGTTTTTCTATGTCAAGCATCTCCTCTTTCCATTCTGTCAAAGCTTCAAACTGTGTTGGTCTAGGTCTCGGTTCTAGATTCATCATTCTCTCTCTCCATATTTTGCAACCATAAAGGATGCAGGCGATTTTGGTGGAGGAAGCAACTGTCCCTCTCTAGTCACAATCGGTTTGTCCTTTTTAAATAAACTCTTGATCTTTCCAAACCAGGACTTTTTCTCCTTTTCTGGTGGATCGTAATACATCATTTTGTCTTCCGTGTATCGATAGATTTTTCCCTACGACTATTCTGTTGTTTTAACCAATCGTAGCGTGACTCACACTAATGCACCAATCAGGAGCGTCTACGTCACTCTATAATTCTCCACTCCTAGCGCAGCATACACTAGAGCACCAATTAGGAGCGTCTACGTTTCTTACTGACTGGCCAATCCCAGCGCAGTCGTTCTAATGTCAGCTTTTCTCGCTACTCCTGCTTCTGCTGACCCCTCCTTTACAAATTTTATCGGAAAACTTTCTTACGTTCTTTCCGACTCACAAATCTGTTAGTAACGACATAAAAATGCCACCATTATCTGTTTCGCTAACAAAAAAATAGTTAATGACCTTTCTTACAAGAATTCCGTCTTTCCGGAGAGCAGCGCTTACCTGTGCCCTACTACGAAATTGTTACTTCTGTTGATAAAGTAGCACATCTCTCTTCCTTACCCTTCTAGCAAGCATTAGCTAACTGTTTCTCTAGAATTAAGACACCTAGTTGGAGACACTCTGCTCCTGAGAAATAAAACCAGAGTTTCACAATTAACATGAATGCTATTTCATTCACGCACTTTCATACGGAAAATGTAGTTAATTCACACAGAATTCTGTCTTTCCCGACAACAGCGAACAGTCTGCCCTACTACAGAATTATTACACTCGTTAATAAAGTAGCTCTTCCCTCTACTTTATCCTTCTAGCAAGCTTAGGGAACACCTATTACCTTTCCAGTGATAAGGGTAATCAGAGTGCTTTTTGGACTCCTGGTACCTAAGACCAAAATTTCACAGGTGACCTTCGCTACCATACATTTCTCTCATGCAGAAAATGTCCATAATGGCAACACACGACGATGTTACCGAATCAAACCCAGACAATGCATTGTGCAACTCCAATCGTCACACGTTTTCCCCGTGTACCTACAGGGCAACAACAACAATTCCGTCTTTCCTGAGAGCAGCGCTTACCTCTGCTCTACTACGGAACCGTTACAAACTTCCGACTTCCTACATCCCAGAAGCCGTCAAACAACATAGAACTCGACGCAACTCAACACAGAGTGTTAATACATAAACCAATACTAATCAATAAGCAATTTACAAGCAATAATCACCAAACCAAAACAATAAAAACCATCATACTGCTACCAGAAAAACTGATCCAGCGCAAGACTGGGAAATGGGGAACAACATGTACCAATATCCTCCCTGCGTCGCAGACCCGTCGTCACGCACACTCATTCACACACGCATTCATTGGTGGGGCCCATAACACAAACACTCACACGTCTCTCTCACTGAGTCTGCACACACAGGAGGGATGAGAAATTCAAGCGCGGGACATGTGGGGGGAAATATCTTGTAACCTATAGGGAGAGAAAAGTTATTTTACAAAATATACATTAACATCCTTCGCCTACAGATCCCTAATCTCAAACATCAAGGCACTCCTCCCACTTGGTCGAATGGACCAATTTAGTTGGATTGGTTGATGGCGATTTAGAACCAGCTAAAACACATTTTAAGATTCAGAATCCTTATCTTTCTTAATGGATGAAAACCACAACTCGTTAATTCTCGTTAATCAATAATGGCTTATCTAAATTTATCATAATGATTTATATTTTCATTTATCTCGTCAAAGTTTAGAATTTCTTGATTAATTCAGGTAAATCGCAGAAAATCATATTTACATAATCTGGCTATTTGAAGTCCTCTAATTCATTGGCTCTGTATAAGCAAATTTTGTCAAATTGTCCGGAAAGCAGGCCAAAGCTCAAAGTTCTTTGCTCAGCACGTTACAGTCCCAATTTCTCAAAGGACCAGAAATCGTGCAAGCATTTCATAATTCCTAGATTTAGAAAAAGTTCGCAGTCATCAAACGTTCGGGCAGCATCTGGATCATCAGGAAAGTCGTCACAACGAACGTGGAAAAATGATGAATTGGAAAAGAAAGATCGGCGCTCGCTGCTGTGGTAAGAATTTAGGAATGTAGGAGTACCCTCCCTATTCTACTGGCCTTTTTATAATGAAACAAATCATAGAAGATACAAATTTTAACTTTAGAGCAGTCGTGATTGGCTGGTTGAGATCGCACGACCAGTATCCCAAGATTTTCAGTGCAGTTCGAGGGGTGAGGTCATTGGTTAGTGAAGTATCGGCTTGTTCCGGTTAACTGTAAGTTCGATTGTTCCAGTGTCTTGGCATGTGTTCCATTTTGTCTCCTTGACCGGGGACAGTCTGTGCAAAAGTTGCTACGAGTTTTAGGAGATTTCTTGCCTATGCGCAGCTCACTCCGCGCCTCATGAGACAGTGGCCACTTCGGCATGTGGTGTCAGCGGCCATCTTTGATTTAGGCCCAAATGCCAACTTAAGCGAAACAAACATAAAAAAAATTAATTCATAGAAATGGTGATTCTAATGTTAACCCCTTGCTAATCCCTCTATGTGCTTGTATTTATCTAGCATATAGCGACATTTAAAGCCATTATTTTCACCTTTTCGATCCCATCAGGAACGCAAACATCACAAAGCAACATATATCATGCAATATTCTATTACCACATATACTATTGTATACTATTGTTAATATGCGTACAGATTTTAGTTATAAGAGTTATTTAGCCATGCAATTAGCAAATCCTATGTGTAGTTTAGTATTAATAATGTTGATTAGTATTCATGCAACACTTGTTTAATAATATTATAATTAATAGATTATATAGTTAGCATTTTCATGCAAAAATAGAGGAGGTATACAAACTTTTGCACTACCTGCTCCATCATAAGTCACAAGCAGCATCATCACGAGCTGTATGCACACACAGCAGGTACAGTACAAGCAGCATCACCATAAGCTTCTCTCACTCACTACTGGAACAGCACAAGCAGCATCATCGCAAGCTTCACTGACGCACTACTGAAACAGCACAAGCAGTATCACCACAAGCTTCATGGACAGCACAAGCAGTATCACCGAAAGCTTCACTTACACACTACTGAAACATATCAAGCAACATCTCCACAAGCTTCACTTACACACTACTGGGAAAGCACAAGCAACATCATAGCAAGTTTCACTCATGCACTACTGGAACAGCACCAAGCATCATCACTGCAACTTCTCTCACAAACTGCAAATACAGGGCAAGCAGCATCACCGCAAGCTTCACTCACACACTACTGTAACAGCACAAGCAGCATCACCACAAGCTTCACTCACACACTACTAGAACAGCACAAGCAGCATAATTCGAAGCTTCACTCACACACTACTGAAACACCACAAGCAGCATCACAACAAGCTTCACTCACACACCACTGGAACAGCACAAGCAGCATTGTTGCAAGCTTCACTCACACACAACTGGAACAGCACAAGCAGCATCACAGCAAGCTTTACTCACACACTACTGGAAAAGCACAAGCAGCATCACCCAAGCTTCACTTACACACTACTGGAAAAGCACAAGCAGCATCACTGCAAGCTTCACTCACACACTACTGGAACAGCACAGGCATCATCATCGCAAGCTTCACTCACACACACTACTGAAAAAGCACAAGCAGCATCACCACAAGCTTCACTTACACACTACTAGAACATCACAAGCAACATCACCGCAAGCTTCACTTACACAATACTGGAACAGCACCAAGCAGCATCACCGCAAGCTTCTCTCACAAACCGCAAGTACAGGGCAAGCAACATCACCGCAAGCTTCCTCACACACACTACTGGAACAGCACAAGCAGCAGCACTGCAAGCTTCACTCACATATTACTGGAGCAGCACAAGCAGCATCAGTGCAAGCTTCACACACACACTGCAAGTATAGTACAAGCAGCATAACTGTAATTTTCACTCATACACTACTTGAACAGCACAAGCAGCATCACCACAAGCTTCACTCACACACACTACTGGAACAGCACAAGCAGCATCACTGCAAGCTTCACTCACACACTACTGGAGCAGCACAAGCAGCATCACCGCAAGCTTCACTCACACACTACTGGAACAGTGCAAGCAGCATTACTGCAAGCTTCACTCACACAATATTAGAAGAGCACAAGCAGCATCACTGCAAGTTTCACCCACACACTGCAAGTACAGTGCAAGCAGCATCACCTCAAGCTTCACCCACACACTACTGGAACAGCGCAAGCAGCATCACTGCAAGCCTCACTCACACACTGCAAGTACAGTGCAAGTAGCATTTCTGTAAGATTCACTCACACATTACTGGACCCGAACAAGCAGCATCTCACCTCATTTACTGTAAGTACAGCACAAGCAGGCTCATCACAATCCTATCACACAAGACGAGTAAAATATAAGAAGCATATCTACAAAGCTTCACTCTCACACTACTGGGACAGCACAAGCAGCATCACAGCAAGTTTCACTCACGCACTGCAAGTACAGTGCAAGCAGTATCACTGCACTTTCACTCACCACACACTGCAAGTACAGCACAAGCAGCATCACCATACACTTCCCTCGCAGGCTACAGGTACAACACAAACAGCGTCACCACAAGCTTCGAAAACACATAACAGGTACATCTCAAGCAGTATAACTGCAAGTTGCTCTCCTGCACTGCAGGTTTATCCTAGACATCAGTAGAAATCATTGCTAAAACAGACAAAACCATTACATATGGCAGGCACAGAGTACGCTTTCCTCACACCCACAAGCACACCATCACAACAGATACAGCACCAGGCAGCAGCAGTACAAGAATCACTTACATCCCCAGTACACAAGTACAATATGAGCTGCAGTAATGCAAACTTCTCTCAAATTCGAAGAAGATACTTTATGGGAGAACAGCAGTGCAAACTTCTATCACACTATAGGTATAATGCAGACAGCAGCAGTGCAAGCTTCGCACATAGATGCAGCCTAAGCAGCAACAATGCAAGCGTCTCTGACACGTTACATGTCAAGGACAGAAAGTTCAGTGTGTGCATCTCTCACAAAACTGATAACACAGACAGCAGCTCTGCAAGCTGCTCTCGCATACAGAGAACAGGTACAGCACAAGTCGCCACACTGCAACTTTTACTCACATCAGGTAGATACAGTGGGGGCAGCATAATTTCAAGATTCTTTCATGCTCTATGGGTATAATATAATCAGACCCATATGCTTCATTCACTCTACCAGGACACATACAGCTCTAGCTTTAGCACTGCAAGCGTCACTTACACACACAACAGATACAGCACAAGCCGCAGCACTGCAAGCTGCATTCACATCAGGTAGATATAGCGAGAGCACAGTAGCATTTCAAGACTCTTTTATACTCTACAGGTATAGAATACTCAGCAGTCCTATAAGATTCCTTCAAATCCCCAGAACACATACAACTCTAGCTGTGGAACTGCAATCTTCACTCACAAACACAGAACAGATACAGCACAGCCACAGCACTGCAAGCTTCACTCACACACACAGAACAGATACAGCACATGCTACAGCCCTGCAAGCTTCACTCATTCACAGAACATATACAGCACAAGTCGCGACACTACAAGCGTCACTCACACTTACAGAACAGGTACTGCTTCTCTCATATAGAGAGTAGTTATTTTCCCAAAGTATTTGTACAGCAAAGAAAGCAGCACAAGCCACAACCCTACAAGCTTCTCTTACACCCAAAGAGGATGTGGCCTAACAGCTAGAGCAGTCGACCTCGAAGCTGGGGAACCAGGTTCGAGTATCAGCAGGGAGGTTAAACATCCAGTGATTATAGGAAAACAACTTAACTTCCCTGTGCCCAACAAAATGAATGTGTCCACTTGTAACACAACTGGTGCTCATGTAAAGCGCTCTAATACCTTCAGTTTGAGTTCGCGCTATATAACACCCCCCCCAAAAAGAATTGCATCAGGGGCAGCTACTTTGCAAGTGTTGCTCAAATGTTACTGGCATCGTACTAGCAGCAGTGCTGCAATCTTTCCTCAAACTCAAACAACACATATAGGGGACAAGTTACAGAATCACAGCCTATCCTCACACTCAAAGGAAATACACCTGGGGCAGTAGCAAAACAAGCTTCACTCCCAACAGAAAAGCTAAAGTGCAGGCAACAGGGGGGTAAGTCCCTCTCACCCAAACAAAAGTGCAGAGAACAGAAGGGCAAGTTCCTCTCACTCAAACACAACAGGTGCAGTATAAGCAGCAGCAAGGCTAGGTTCCCTCGACAAATACCAGAAATATCTCTGTGAGCAGCGGTGCAAGGTTTAGTCACATGCAAAAGATATAACAGAGGCAGCAGTACAAGCTTTACTCATATACAAAACATGTACATCTCAGACAATAACAGTGGATGTTTCCCTCAAACACAGAAAGGCTAGTGCACAGAAAGCAGCAGTGGAAGCTTCTTTCACACACACAAATTGTACTACTTGAGCAGCAGGAGTGGAAGCTTCACCATCACACATAACAGATGCAGCATGGACGTAGCAGTGTAAGCTTCCCTAATAGAAAGGGCACGCATAGCACAGTACCTGCAATACAAACTTCCCATACAACTAATGTGTACAGAATAGGCAGCAGCCTGGCATGCATCACTCTTGAATAATGAAAAAAGTGGGCTCAGGCGCCATGTCAGCTTTTCTAAAACACAGATAAAGGGACACTAGAAGTAGCTGTGCAGTCTGGGCTCACAAAGAAAACAGGAACAACATGGGCACTAGTTGTGCAAGATGTCCTCGCGCACTGAACAAATGCAGCTTGTTCTGCACCAGTACTCACTTTTACCACACAAATAACTGTTAAAGTACGAACAGCAACTGACCCCCCCCCCCCCCCCCCCAGCACAGTAGCAGGGCAAACCTCTTTAAGACAGAGAATAAACAAACTTCTTTAACCCACAGAAAAGATGGTGCATGGAAAACACAAGTGTAAGCTGCACTGTTAGTATCACTGAGACAGAGCAAGCCTGTCTGGTGCCATTGTAAGCTTCCTCCATAACAAGTGGCGTGCAAGTAACAGCAATGTACGTTTTTTTCCATACACAAGACATGTACAGTACAGGCAGCAGCAGGGTAAGCTGTATTACACAAAGAAGAGGTGACGCACAGACAGTATAATTGCAAACTTCGCTCACACACAGAATCGGTGTAATATGCATAGTAACTGTGACAGCTTCACTTTGACACAGGAAAGATAAAACCGAGACAACAATGTAAGGTACCCTTAGATACACATACACACAGAACAGGCACAGAAAATATTCAGTACAATAAGGACAACGGTCCAAGCTTCAATGCTACACAGAAAAGGTACAGCAAATGGGTTTTGCCAGCTCCATGTAGACATAGATTAGTTACAACAGAGACAAATAGAAGTTTCCCTCACATACACAGAACATGTACAGAGCACGTATAGCTCACATAATCTACAGCGGCCCGTGCGTGTGAAAGAGCGGTGGGGCTGGGTTGGGTGGAGAGATGCGAGCTAAACACAACGCCGTTGTCAGGAGCGTTGTGATTGTTCTGAGCACCGTGGTTTGGCACTCAGACAGCCAGTGGGAGCCTGTGCATATTCTCTACCCAGGCTGTGCATTATAACCGGTGGAGAACACGCAAAGTGCGCATGACTGTTTGGCTGGAACAAGACTGCCGGCTAAACCATCATGCTCAGTGACAGAGTGCCCCCACCTTCTCCCCCTGCTTTGTGAACAGAGCAGCCCCACAAAACTGTGTCAGCAGGGAAATATAAAAAGATAATAACGTTGTGTTTTTTAAAAAAAATCCTTTTTTACACTGCTGAAAAGCAGTGGGGCGACGCTCCTCCGCCTTAGCGGAGGAACCGCCTCTGTCCATTTGGAATATAATAAAAGTGACTGGTGGAACTGCAATTTCTGTTGTTCAAAGTGAGAACATTTCTATGCTGAGCCTGCCCTTTTGTCTGTCTCTGATAACTGTTTCAGGAGGTCTTATGAGAACCAGGTGCATATTGCTTACACTTCATTGTGCTCATGTTTTGCACCCTTATACTTGGAGCCAGCCCCTCTGCGACCTGATTTTAAAGGCATCCCATTGCATAAAGGCTGTGTCTGGAATGCAGCCTGAGAATAAGTGTCCTTAGGCACTGTTGTACTGCCCAAAAGTGCCAGAGGCTTCTATTTGGGTCTTTGCACTCTGGTGGACACTGAGGCGAAGCAGTCAAGCATCAACACTGGAAAAGGCTTGGGTTAGAAACTCAGTGAATTACAGGAATAACACAGAATAAATGTCTGCGTCCAGCCAGACCTATACCTCAGAAGGTAGACTTGGTGGTTCTAAATGAGCCAAAGGGACTTCTGGAGTCAATATTGTAGAAGAGATCTTTGCAAGTCTGTTACGGGATGGAGAGTGCTTCTGGGGCAGGTATTATAAGGGAGGCTTTGGGGTACTGTTATGGGGTACAGAAGTAGTCTGAGTCTTCTATTGCAGGCGTGGATATGTTCTGGAGTTGTCATGGAGCTCAGATGCCTGCTGAGCCAGTATTATTGGGAACGTCTTAAGTATTTATAGTACTACTGTGTTGTGACAGAGCACAAATCCCTTCTGTGGCCAGGACAACAGGGCAGATTTGCACTTTTTAGGATTGTTATGAGGCAAAGATGCCTTCTGGTGCCTAGTTTTACTGAGGAAATATTTGGTCTTTACAGCACTATCTTGTGGGCACAGACCGTGCCTGTGGATATTATCATACAGGAACTTTTCAGTACTGCCACAGGATCCTCCTAGTGCTTGTACCACATTCTGGCCCTCATTACAAGTGACGTTTTAATGCAGATGGGACATGTCTAGGTGAAATTCCTTGTGTGAATAGGGAAATGATGAATTACCAGGGTACTCTGGTGCAGAATTATTCATCCCACTTTCTAAGGGAACCCACAGGTTCCCTCCCATTATACCAAATATCTCATCTCCTATGGGGTATTGATGACTTTGTATCTGTAACTTCTGGGGGAGGGAGTGGCGGAGTCAGTGGGCTAAACTTCATAGACCTCATAAAGATGCACCCACAGTGTATTTTTAGCTACCACTGGTGGTGAGTATTCTTTAGGTCTTACCGTCAGCCAGCTTTAGTTTTCTGTTGTCGAAAGACCTATTGTGGATAATACCTATACTTACATTGGGCTTTGGGTCAGCCCATTACATTGGTTAGCCTTCTTTTCTATTTCATTTGCTTGCTTCTTATTCAATGGCTTTCCTTCCTCTTTTTGTGTTTCTCTTTACCCTGCAGCATGACTTTTTTGTCATCCATTTTATTAAATCACTTATATCCATCCACTTCTTACAATTACTGAACCATCTTTAAGGTCTGGTTAGCAATACCTTTCAATTGTACTAAAATAATATGCATAATGATTATCCTCGTAGAGGCTTTCAGCCAGTCCTCTTCATCCATTGGTCTCTTGTTGTGTCATTCACATTTTTGTTTCACCTCTAAAGCATATAGCATGAGACAGCCCATTTAAACAATTGGCTAACGTCACTGTGAGTGATGGCATTCCACCCTTTCATACGGAGTGGTCCCCAGAAATGCGAGGGACTACTATGCTAATGTGTGATTTTTTTTTAGACCAAAAAAGTATTTTTTACCTTTGGTCAGTTTTTTTTATATATATTGGTCAGGGTGCAGCAGCTTTCCCAAAAATAAAGTTTTCTCAAAAAAATGACAAACAAACATTGAGAAAAGCAAACGGCTGGTAGCCACTGCATGCCTTCAGTTCATACACCTGCACAACACTTGTACCTTCTATGCCGTTCTCACACCCATCCCACCGCCTCCATTCCTTCACCCTCTTCCCTGTCCTACTCTGTTTTTTAATGTTCCGTGTCCTAGTTGCTCCCCGCACTTCCCAGCTCAATGCATTGTTTACTTGCTCCACCCACTCTATCGTTGCCCCCACGCCACTAATTGTCCTATTTTAAAAATGTTTACTTACATTTTTTTTCACTCTTTAGACGGGCCGGACTGTTGCAATTTACTACTGGCTGCGCCTTCCTGTAAATGTCCCATTTGCTTGCCGCTAATTTTCATTCCTACTTACATTTACTTATGAGGTGGAGCCTACCTCCTCGTGACAGGAACAAACCCAGGAAGCATGGTAAAAACTCATCCCTACCCATCCCAGACGATCTGTGGCGGAATCCCACAATCGTCTTGGAATACCAGGAATTATGCTGCAGTACATACGGGACATGGGCAGCAGGACCTAATGGTTCGAATACAAGTAGGACTAAAAGTAATTAAGATTTCCCACTTTTGCTTGGGTTTGCACCCTGATCCGTCCTGTCTCCTTTGTTGTTTTCTTTCCTTTCCAGCTCTCCTCTCTTTAGGCCTTCAGTCCTCCCTGCCACTGGTTATTATGTTTCTTTGCCTGTAGGTGTGCTTCATTTTCATTGGTTATCTTTGCTTGCTGTGGTGTTCAGGGCTCTTTGCCTAGTACCTGGTCTGTCAAAGGTGCATCATCCGCCAGAGAACCAGGTACGCCTTTCTTCCACTACTTACTACTTTATTTAATCTGTTCCTCGATTGTTGCCCCTACCTACCTGTTGCTCTCCTCTCCTCTTCTCTTTTTGGTTTCCCTATTCCTCTTGCTATTAAAGGACTCCTGAGAAAAGAGGGCTTGCTCTGAGTTGAGGCCATTCTATCTGAAGGAAGCCCAGTCCTGGTTTTCTTGCGCGCTTATTCCTGCTTCCCTTTCATTGCTGTCCCCCAATGTCACTGTTACTATTGTATTCTCCATCACACTGCATAGCAGAGGGTTCTCAGCAGGTCTGCCTTTCCCGAACCTGGCAGACTTCGAAGTTTAGTTATGTCATAATCATATTCTATTAATAAATCCCTAGGCAATAAGCATGAAGTGGTTTGTTGTGAAGATGTATTTATTTTACTATAGTCAAGGGGAAACTCGTTGCTTCGGTATTCCTCATAAGTAATGACTAGTACGAGGACTGGGGTGTAGAGGTAATGCACTATAGCGCACCTTTCCTTCATTATTACTATTTGTTTAATTTACTCCTCCCAGGTGGGCATCTACCAACTTTGAAGGGTAAATCAAGCAAAAAACGAAATTGTTGCTGCGTCATGTCATCTTAGCGCAGTCGCGTAATAACACGTGCACATGTACATCATTTCTCTGGGTGCATCTTCTTTTTATGTTACGAATGCAGTTCAGCTTTAGCAATAACCATTTTTTGTAGTGGTTTCTGCCAATGCTGAACAGCATTATCATTTTGCATTGAAAGAACCATAGCAAAGTGACTTTGCCAATGCCTGTTTGCACCTTGGACTGCTGTCGGTGCGCAGGGGCTTCTAGAATCAGTTTTACAAGGGAAACTTTGGGGTACTGCTACTCGGAGTAATATTTGTCCATCTCCTGTACTGGGTCCGATATTACGCATGCGCCTTTTGTCTTTTTAGCTGCGTGCTACGTTGCACCTCCAAGCACCTGAGGGCTAGACCTTCCCTGCGCCCACTGAGCACAGACGAGCGCTTTAGTGTTGAGGACAGAGCACTAATTCCGCCTGCCTCCTCAGAGGCACGTTTCCCGCCCAACGGGTCCCGAGCCTCATTAGCGCCTGCCGCTTGGTTCTGGGGTCTGCGGGTGGGGGCGCATGCTCAGACGGCGGGTCGGACAATCAGTGGTCCCTCGGGAGGCCGGTTCTGCGATGATTCCTTCATTATTTTCACGGGCTGTTCCGGGTTCCCAGCAGGGAAACCTGGTTTGTAGCCCCCGAAGTTGATGCGACGTCGCTTCGAGGCAGACATTTTCGATTACGCCAACATTTCGCAGCCCAGTGAGTGAATCCGAGTGGTGGTGTCTTACGACAAAAATTCAGCAAGCAAAATATCGTACAGGAAAGTTACTGGCGTGATTTTCATGTGAAACAATAGTTCATGATTGCTTGATGGCAAAAATATGTATTTGTGTTTTTTATTTTGCCGTTTTATATGGAGTGCATGTTTAGGAAAGGCACTAGAGCTCTTAACGGATTGGAAAGTGAGTTTTACATGTCAAGTTGTTTAAGAATATTACCTTACAGTTCAAGCTAGGAGTAGGAAATGTACAGAATATCTGAACGGGTGTGTGCAAAAAAAAACAAGCATTGGCATAACCAATAGGTCCCGCCTTTGGGACCTTATAAGTGTTTATCCATGCAACAGTTGATGTTTTTGCACCAAGGATATTGTGCTGCATAGCTAAATAATTTTAAGGTCCCAACAGCGAGACCTATTGGCTATGTCAATGCTTGTTCATCTTTCTTTCCAGTTTCCATATCCTTCACAAACGGTACGCCATTAAATCTTCAAATATCTTTGACTTAGTATGTATGTGTCTTGTATGTATGTATGTGTCTTGTAAAGCACACTGCTGCCCTGAGGCGTCGTGGCGCTGTAGACCGCTGGGGAACCCGTCCTGGCTATCCCTGTGAGATGGTCCCTCCTGGGTATCTCCAAGGTGAAACCAGGCATCCCCGGCGAATGTGGGGGGCCGTTGTGGAGATGAGGCAAGCTAATGCCCAGAGTTGCCGAGTGTGTTCCTGGTTAGAGTAGGTACCAAGGCGAGAATTATCGAGTCCGTTTTGACCCTGGTCCACAACCCTGCCGCGTCGGGAATTGAACCCTGGTCCCTGGCCGATTCTCTGCTTGCGGATCTGCCGCCTCTAACCAGTGAGCCACACCTCTCCACCTAGTCCATCTATGCCTCAGTTTACGCAAACCAGCCTGCATGAACTGCATTTGAACTATGTCCTTAGCGTACAACACACCTCACAAGCTTCACACATCCCATAATTATGCTGGTCAATAATTCTGGAAAAACTACTTGGCCTGAAGCGCTGCCCTGACGTAGCTGCTAAGGGCTCCCATGTCATTTATGGCACCTTTAACCATGTTATAATTTGTTGGTATCTAATTGTGTGTGGCTACAAGGTAATTCCGAAAATTGGATGGAGAGTAGATGAGGATTATAACAAATTTAAAAAGCAGAATAAAATACGCCTACTTTAAGTCCTTGTTGAAACTTGTTAAAAGGCTACTAACTAAAGAGAAAGGATTGCCTGACGGTGTCACACATGATACTGGGTCACCTAGCAACCACACCATGAGACAGTAATTTATAAGAGCCTTGTTGCTCTGGTGAGCCCTCAAGATATGAACGAGTCCTGGTGTATACTACATGCATCAGTACAGATTGAATTTTGCCAGTTATTATCCCCAAGACATTTGCTGTGATGTATCTGAATCAGATCCTCTTGTGAATGAAGGGTCGTTGGAGAGGTTGCTCTGTGGTAGGGGGGTTCCTGCAGTCTCTATACGTCCAGGAGCTGCATAGCGGAGCTCTATAGAGAGCCCCATTTATCAGAAGTCTTGTTCTACACCTTCCTAGCAGGTGTGACATTTAGTCCGACAGTTCAACTCAACCTCCACATGTGATTCTTACTCGCATTGAGTGAGGCATCAGGCCTCTATCTTTATATGCGCATGCATTTAAGCTTAGAAACAATGTGGCGGCATTTACCTGTTTAGATCGAGACAACCTCTCCCTTCTCAGATCTCTCTGCTCATGTGTCCTGATTTCGGTCGCGTGGAAGGGGCTGAAATGCCTCATGCGGTATGCCAACCTATGACTGCAACAAGCACGTGAGTGGTGCGCGCACGCGCCACAGCGAGCCATCTGGTTTCAATTATCGCGCCCGTGTCTGGGCACGATAATTGAAACCACATGGCGGACGTGCGGGTAACCGCCACCAATAAGCCATGGGCAGAGCAATGCGCCCGCCTTTGGCCAATTGCGTGCTGTCTTTCTTAAAAAGACGCATGCAAACGCCAATAGCATAGGACAAAAGAAAAAGCACACGAGTGTGAGGGCAGATTTCAAAAGCCCCTACACAAAGTCTTCGCCAGGACAGCGCATGCACGCTGTTACAAGCTCGACCTAAAAAGCAATATGCACATTTACACAGTTATCAAGTATCGTCTGTTCTTCTTGAACCAAGGTGTAATTGAGCTGCACTGTTTCGCATTTACGCAACATTGGAGGTATTGTAGCATTTATATAGGGCTTCATAGTTCATACCCACGTTTTGCGGCGCTGAAGTGCATGACTTGTCTTGCAGCTGTGGAGGTGCGCGTGGTTGGCAGAGTTTCATTCGTTGTGATCCTATGTGGAACCCATTTTGATGTTGTGCGAGGGTGACCAGAGTGGGGCCCTCATCTCGTCCAGGTGTGCAGTGCCCATTGTGATGAGGCAAAAGTGTGAGATAGGAATGCCAATTGTGATCATTTACTCTGCAGGCAGAGGTCTACCTGGATGGTTTGCCTTCAGGTAGTCCAGTTAGCGTGAGGGGAAGGTAGAGGAACTGAAGCAAGATCCATATTGTTTTCATATCCTACTACTTACCATATGCTTATGTTACTATGTATTTTTATTCAGGGACGGCTTCTATGTAATGGCGGAGGAACATCGCCCCACTCGTCAGAGTCAGTCAGAGGGAAAGAAAATGATAATGAAACAATATCATTTTATTTTTCTTTGATTCTGACATGCTTGCAGGGCAGAGCCGGGCCATGACAGGCAGATGGTGGCACTTAGAAGAGTGCATATATGTTTGGCTGGCCGTCCTAGGCCGGCTAAACATACATGCATAACTCTATTTCTCCAACCTGGTTGTGTTCACAGCTGGGTTGGAGAAATGCCACTGGCTCACAGGCAGTGCCTGAGCAGCAGAGCAGGCCACTCAAACCAATCCTGGCACTGCTTTCAGAGGGCAGCGTCAGGAATGGCTGAGCAGCCTCTGCCTTCCCAGAGACTGCTGGGAGAGCTCCGAGGCCATGGCAGTCATCGGCGCCGGAGGTCACGTGTAAAAAGTACGTTTTAAAAAATTATTATATTTCCTTCCCCATCCCCACCAACGCCCACCCACCGTCGTGTTGTGGTGGCTGCCACTGTTTTTTAATGTACTCTTTATGTATCTTGTGTAATTGCTGCTATGTCGTTTACATATAATACTGCCTATCGTATACTCCTTTTATACAGCTACTATGTATTTTTATTTACTCTTTAAGTAACTTGTGTAATTTCTACTGTACTAACTCTGTAAAGCACCCTAATACCTTTGGGCCAAGCTGACGCTATACAAAATGCGATAAATGACATTAAATTAAACTAAATATATAAAATTACATAGCACCAGCCTAATCAGAGAGGAAATGGGGTGTTGCGTGTGTCTACCCTAAAAAAAGGAGGTTAAAGAGAATGCCCACCAGTCCATCGGGCAATATGTGAAAGGTGAAGATGCTGTCAAACGATATAATGCCAAATGGGCAAGAATGGAAACTGGTGACTTGAAAAATAGCCATGCAGCTTCTTAAAGTCACTTACACTCCCTTTTGCTTTACAAAAACACATCATGAGCAACGAAGTTGAAAAGCAATCAAGGTTGGCAGCCTGTGCAAAATTTCAAGGCCAAGAATTCACCTCCCCCCTGCTAGGCTGACTGGGGGGCCAACATTTTGAGCCTCTCTGATGCTCCCGAATGCTCACATGGGCAGTTGAGCACTAGTTAGGCTATGGCTCGACCCACTTGAGAGTTGAGAGGTATAATGTAGGAGAGTAGGATCTGCACTTATGTTGCCCCCACTTTTTTTCTGATGTATACACTGGTTTCTGGCTATAGTCTGGCTGGGTCCCTGCTAATCAGGGCCCCAGTCTCTCTGTTCTCTCTAAACGACTTGGAGTGAATATTAGATGCACTAGTGATTGGATACTGTGGTGCCTTATGAGCCCCTAGTATATGGTACCTTAGGTACCAAGGGCATAGGTACTTTACAGGCCTACCAGGGGCTGAAGCATGTATTATGCCACCCCTGGGAGCAGACTAAATCTGACACCTCAGGCCTGCTACTGCAGCCTGGGTGAGGTAGTGTTAGCACTCCTCACAGAGGTATAGGTTCCTATATCTCACCATACACACACACATATAAACCTATCAGTCACCCCTAAGGCAGGCCCTATCAATCCTGAGGGCAGGGTGCTTGGTTTACAATGTGAGGGGGTGCCTCTGCCTGAGCAGGGCCCCTCTGCAGCTGGCAGGGTCTATTCCCTGTGGCTGTTTGTGGATGTGGTTAAACCATATACTCTTAAGTGCATTATAACCTCCCGGTTAATGCTAAATTTGGAATGACTGCATCAAAACATGTCGTTTTTGGTGTCAAACAACTTGGAATCATACCCCCACACCAGTAACTGGTGTGGGAGTATGATCCCACCCTTCGAGAGGGGTCGACATGTACCCACTGTGGAAACACGGTAGAAATCTGAAAGAGCACTGGCATCACAAAATGGATGCCACCAGCACAGACACTAGGCTACCCTCCTGCTGCTGACTGAAACTCGCAGTGGAGGAGGCCCAACAATGGGCATCCTGTCACAGGGAGATGTCACCACCTTCCAGACAGGATTTAGTGTATTGGAGCTGGGTGGGTGCACTCTTAGAGTGCTTTGAAGTCCTGCACTGGGGGAGCAGTAGGCTCCTCTGTGCATATGCCAGCTCAAACCGGTTCAGGGGCTACCAGCCCCTGCTCTGGCGTGAAACTGGACAAAGGGAAGGGGGTGTAACCACCCACTCCCCTGACCCTCCTAGAGGAGTGGTCATAGAGCTAGTCCCTCCCTTTCTTTTACTATAAGATAGGTACACCTTGCCATTGCAAGTTAGATAACCCTGGACGACGCTTTACAAGAAGAATCCTGGCCCTTCGATGTTCCACTACCTTTGGAAGACGGAAGAATCTCCCTCGGAGTCAAGGAGTGACTCCCCTGCTTGGCAGGCACCAAAACTTGAATCAACGGTCGCAAACTTTCCCGCTCCTGCCGGAGTCCGAAGTCCCTGCAGCCCCGGAAGTGGATTTCCTGACTTCTCAACGGCCATTGTGAGTCCCCAGCAGAGCTGAGGCGAGTGGACCCCACGAGTGACGAGGAACCGCAATATCTGGAAACCGTGCACTATTGTTGAGTGCAACCTCTTCACGACATTATACGAACTTGTGCTTTGGACCATTTGTGGCCCAAGCCTCCAGCAGGTTTTGCAGCAAAAATCAGCGGCCTACCCCGTCCCGAGTGACCATGGGCTCCTGTGAAGCATTTCCTCAAGAGGCGTCTTCGCGATCCTTTGCCCGTTGGCTTGTGGGTCCCCCGAAGACTTTCTTATTGACTCAAAGGGCTCCCCTGGTTGCTCCAGGCCTGCCCTCACTCACCCTCGCTGGGTGAGTCCCTCAGACCTTGCTGGTCTGCACCATCAACTTTTTTCCCTCTACACGAGACTTGCTGTTGCCAAGGCTTGTTGGCTCCAATCCGGTTGTCAACACCGCAGTCAGCTGCAGTCGTCGTGGGACACTCCGAATCCAGCTGCTGGTCATCGTCGATCCTTCCTGGACCTCGTGAGCGAAGAGTCAAAACACCCTTGATCACGTGAAATCACCCGACATCCATGGGCATCCATCTTCCTGGCCCCGGGTCACTGGCAAGTGACTGTGAACACTGTCCCTACATCTACATCTTGAATCCAGCCTTGGATTCCACCGGACACTTCTTTGGTCGCCGCAAGCAGCAAATCTTCTTTGGCTTCCATAGAAAACAGTGACGCGACCCGACACCAAAAGACACCTATGCACCCGGCTTCCCTGGGTGAGGTAACGCGTGCACTCCGGTGCCCTATTGTGTGTTGGCCCTCGAATTACTTACCTTGTAAGTGGCTTGCTTGTAGACTTCCTCGAAGTACCCTAAAACTTTAAAAATCAAACCGGACTTGCTCCATTGTAATCAATAGGGAACCCGCGGCTGTGTTCGCACACTGCATGCATCTCCCGTGGGTCTGTTACATACCTGCTTTCACTGCAGTCGTGAAGCCCCAGTGATTCTACAGGCCCTAGGCCTTGTCATTCTGCAAGTCGACTTTCCTAAACCTCTTTTTTAGTATATGGTCTGGTACGCCCCTAGGGCCCCAGCCATATTTGTGCTTAACTTATTGAGAAACGTTGATATTTGAATGTGTTCCTGGCTTCTAATCTCATAAAGAGATTAGTAGAGTGTGTCTAGAAATAAATACATATATATTTGATATATATACCTGTGTGTAACTTAGAACCATGGCAGGGTTACACCTTCGCGCATATCCAAAATCCTGTCAATTGTGTAATTCTAAATTAGAGAAGTGCTCTAGGGAAACATCAAAAGGGACAGCCACCTATGCCCCAATATTTCTCCGTTACACAAGTGATAGGAGAAAAACACTAGAAAATAAAATAGACGTTCCCGAGCAAGAACAAGGCAGTTAAGCCAGTAAGTAATAATTCTCAATTAGAGTGACAAGAATAATTCAAAGTCCAATGTATCAAAAAAGGATTTCTTCTTTATTTTCCTTAGTCTTCTTCGTTCACATTAACAGCACCAAGGTAAGAACATATACCTGTGTGGTGTCCTTTCATTTGGTGATTCAAGAGATTATAAGGTAAAACAAGCAGCTTTTCATTCCTCTGAGACTTAGCCTGAAGGCTGCTCTCCACAGCTACCACTAGGATAGCTTTCTTTAAAAGGTTGTCTTAAACCTATCTACCATAAGAGTCGAATTGGACTGGTGCAAGGTGGCCACTATAACTAGTGACCAGCATATGCCAGGCCAACTTCTCACATATAATGCTTGGTAGGGTACTGACAAAATAAAAACGAATCAGCCCACCCTGTGTTACCTTTCTGACCTCTGTCCTCCATGTGATCCCAATATTTGTGTTTAGGTGCCAGAGGTCCTTGCTCCTTATAGCTTACATAAGGAGGCAGCCTCCTGCCTTTCTTGAATTTCCTTCTGGACAACTTCCACTTTCATTGTAAGTTGGGAATGGCATTTCAGGGTTAAAAAAAAAGACAATGTAGTTGAAGGAGACTTACCTTGCTTTAATTGTATTGTTTCTGCTAGGACAGCAGTCCAGCATAGTTTGATAGGCCTCATTTTGTTCAGTCATCACTCAAGCTCTATTCTGACCTGGTATCGTGATTCACGGAGGCGGTAAAAATATCTTTGTGGAAAAAAACGGTGTCATTATAGTAAATGCACACTTAATGCTACACTATACATGCAGCGCATTATCCTTCATTGCGCTGGGCGTACCTTCCAAAAGATGCGCTCAGCACAATGAAGGAAAATGCGCTGTATTATGATGAATGCGGTGCCCTCAGGGTAGCCGTGAGCTGCCCCGTGGGGCAGCGCATTCATGTGAAAAACGGAGCAGCTGCTTTGAACCCGCCTCACATTGAACGGGCATTAGAGATCCCCTTGCAGGCGGGTGCACTCACCGACTTCACCGGCCTGCAAGGGGATGTCAGGGGGGTCCATTTTTCCCCTCCAGTGGGCTGCTCTTAGGAGGTGCACCGACAGTGTGCCACCTTTTAGGTGTGTGAGAGCTTCTTTGCCTATGTGCCCACGTCTGTAATACGGCATGGGTACAGAGGCAAAGGAATTCCCTCATTTGCATGGGGGCATGCCCCTTAAAGATAGCGCTGGCGCTTTAAGTGCGCCAGCACTATCGGTATTACAGTAGGGGCCACACAAGCGTCTGCGGCCCCTTCTGTAATACCAAAGTGGCCCGGGAGGCGTGCAGAGCAGGCGCAAATGCCCGTTGTGTCCCTGGGGCACTTTGTGTAATATTGCCCTCATTGTCTATCAATTAGTATCACTAGCATATCTTGCTAAATATTTTTTGTTTAAACAACTAATATCCTTCGTATTGATGAAAATAATGACAGCCACTAAGTAGTGACTTTCCGCATGATTGTAGGTATGGATATTTATTAATCCAATTATACTTATATTGACTTCAATATTTAATATATGTAGAAGTATTATAAAAAGCACCAATTGAGCACAGTGCCTCTTTGAATGAACATATTTGTTATAATGGTAATTACATTTATTACCACCACAAAATAACACAACTTAATAATCAAATTCCTTCACATAAAGATTTGTCCCAAAAGTAATTTAAGGCACAGAACAACGTGTTCTGCGTATGGCATCCATGATTTGGTTGAGTGGCGTGGTGGGTAAATGTCACCACTATAGAGATTTTTGTATCGCCTGTCCGTATCAGTTTCCAGTCGAGGTCAGGCAGACTCATTCTTTCATTCATTGGAGGTTTGCAAAATAAGAACTTTTGAATTGGGTACATTGACATACATGGTAAGTGATAATTCATTTTGTGGCGTGCACTGTGTTTTTAGACAATTTTCCATATTACACATTATAAAGCCAGCTACCTTCCATTAACTTGAAAGGACAGGCTGTATATGTTGGAGGACAGAGTTAACGCCATTTGCGGCTCATCAAAAGACAGACAATGCAAGTAAAATATCTGGTAAGGTATCTAGGGCAGAACAGTTCTCTTCAAACTACCTTGGCCCAGGCAAATGGAAGAGACAGCGGGAAACTCAAATAAAAAAACCCTTGCATGATGGTAATGAAATAGTGAAGCAGTGAAAAGTAGAAGCGTCTGCTGCATATAAAGAGTAATTAAGACCTTTCAGATCACCAAAGGCTCTAGTTATGATTTAGATTACCACCCTCAGTCATGTGACAAACCGAGTAATCCAATGGAACCACACATAATAGAGACATCGCAGCATTGCTTTAAGTGAACAAGTAGTTTTTTAAAACAGCTTGATTAAATTGGTTTAACAGGTATTACATTGTTTACAGATGCAATTCACAACATATATAGCTATATTTAACAATCATTATAATGAAGCATTAACATATTTACTATTACACTGGCAGTATCACCGCAGTCAAAATCTGCATTTTCTAGAGACGTTACATATCCCCAAACAGAGGTGTACTTATGAGAGGAAGAACTTAAATTGCATAGGTTTATAAGTTGTCCGTCCATTCACAGCTGCTGACCACTGCCGTGCTCCTTATCGACGGGCATGTCGGCTCTATAACAGTAAGAAACCTCCGTATTATTCGTTTCTTGACTTCTTGCATGGTCGTGTAACCAACCTCCGACATCAAGAGAGTGCTGCTCAGATTTCTTTTATTTTAAAGTGCCATTCGTGCTCCCGCAGAGGTGTTTCGGCTGCCAGCTGGACTATTTTGTTAGCATATCGTTGGCCCCATCTAACTGCGATTCTTCTTATTTCATGTAGATTTTAAATGCTTGCCAAACCCTCTCAAATTTATTTATTCCCATCAAGTACTATTGTTGATTATCTGTCCATAGCGTTTCTTTTCCATATTTTCACCTACTACTAGCTTAATGTGGGGCATCTGGTAGTTTTTTTCTAGAAGTGAGCCTAAATGCTAACAATAGGTGAGTTATCGATTTACCCAATAAACTTGCCATGTGGTAAACTCGGTCTTCCCCGTAGTCACAAGTAGTGTGATGATGGGAACAAGTTCTACGCCTGTCATCTTTTTTACAATAGTTAGATTTGTTATCAGATTTTCTTCCAATATGTCTGAGTTTCCCGCATCCTCGCCAGCAGAGGTCTGGGGCCCCTATGTATCAACGCATTTCCTCTTAGACACTGAATGGGGAAAACCCTTTTGTACATCGTCACCGGAGTCTCCAAACAAGGTTACCAGTCTGACCAGCGTGAAATATCCTCTTATCAGGATTTTGTATGCATTGTCTTTGTGTTGAGTGCAGAAGGATGATTTTGCTGTTTCCATCCATAATTCACACCTCTCTGGGATCTCATTTCCCAAGTCTCTTTCCCACATGGCGTGTAGATATGCTTGGAGGATGGCCAAAGGCTGTTAACCAAGTTGTACAAACATGAGGTCCCTTTTTTAGTTGTTTCTAATACAATATTCGTTCTTTTGGGTTCTAATGTCTGCATGCCGCCGCTCTTATTGACCTCATGCCTATCCAGTGCATCAGGTATGTTAGTATGAATTTGTCCCTGTTTGTGATATTTAATTTTTCTGTTCATACTTTCCCACTAAGCTGCTCTCCATTGTTTTCAAATAAGTCTCCCAACCTAAGCGGGCTGCCTGTGTTCCTTCTGTTGGATCCTGCATCTTTGATGCTCGTTTCAAACTCAGATTTATATAAAAGTGGTGTCATGGTGGGGGAAATGTTGTTGTCTTCATGTTTTATGGTATTAATCTCCAGTATTCCAGGAAGGGTTCTGTAGAGGAGCGCTTGGTTGCACACAGAGTCCTATGTATGAGAGACAGCCATAGCATATATTAAAGTGGTAACTGGGAATAGTTTTATTCTATAATGACTCAGGGTTTTGAAAGGAGAGGGAGCATCTAGTCTAAAGCAGGATATATCTGCACAGCCTGACAATAGAGATCAATGTTGGAGAACCATAAGGCTCCTTCTCCTGTTGATTTAAAAATGGTGGCTCTAGATATTCTTGGGATGTTGTTCCATGCACACGCCAACAGTTTCTTTTGTATATGTGTCACCATTGTTGTGGGGAGTTTCAATGGAAGTGTTCCTGCTATGTATAAGAGTCGGAAGAAAGTTCCTTTTTAGGTCTCGCCTGAGCCAGCGCTTTAGCGCTGCTCTGGCGAGAGTTTTAGTAAGCCGGGTTTTGGAAGTGCAAACTAGTGGCTTTTCAGGCCTCCAGCTACAGTGCATGTGCACCGGGCGCGCGCACCATTTGTCAGCCTGCGTGATCACTTTCGCGGCCGCTTTGATGTTCTCAGTGAGCCGTGCGGCCACTGAGAACATCAAAGCGGCCGCGAAAGTGCACACCATTTGCCAGCCTGCGTGCCTCTCTCCGCCTTAGGGCGCGCAACATGCCGTACCCCCTCCCTTATCCCACTTCCTGCCGGCCTAATATCTTAATTCAATTTCAATTTGAGGTGTCTTCAAAATTTCACTAACCATTGAAAATAATTGAGGTTTTCAGCAGCTGCACAGCTATACCACCCGCTTGCAAGTTGGAAAACATTGCCAACACTACCGTCCAGCCATAGCACAAAAAGTTTCAAAATGTAACTAATAGGAACTAAGAGGAATATCTTTCATCTCTAAGCATTGTTGACCGTGAGGTAAACAGGACTCACTGCTCTCAGTGGGGAAATGTATAACCGTATGCGACACCTTCTTCATGTCGCTTTAAAAACAGCCTATTCCTTACAATTTGAAAAAAATGTGTGTGCCTACCTCAAGCTGCGACTTCCAGCCTCGAATCCATAGGAACAGTATTGCGGATTACCGCGCCGTGCTGAAGGTTCGTTGCGCGGGCGGGGCCGTGACGGAGCGGTTCTGTCATGCGCACAGCGCGACCGACGCGCATGACGGAACCGCTCCGCCACACGCATCGAAGGGGTTAATGCCAAGGCCCTTAATTGAGGTATTTTCTTGTAATACAACCACTCCCACGGTCACATTGTTTTGGATTTTGTGGCATAAGCACAGGATGGGAGTAAGTCCAAAGAAAACATGCCCAGAGACTTCCATGACGGATCAGCTCTCATGTGAAACGAAAGGTGGCTCGGAATACTGTCAACAGGGGTAGCACACGTACAGGCAGACACACGCAGGGACGCACACACATTCAGACACGCACAGAGGCACAGACACACACACAGGCACGCTCACATACAGACACATGCACAGACGCGCACAGGCACAGACAAACACGCATACAGACAGGCACAGACACACACAGGCACAGACACATAAACACAGGGACAGACACACACAGGCACGCGCACAGCCACACACACATACAGACAGACACAGGCAGGCACAGACGCACATGCAGGCACAGACGCACACACATACGCACACACGTACAGACACAGACACGCACAGGCACACACATGCACACACGTACAGGCAGACACACACAGGCAAACACACGCAGGCACAGACACACACAAACACGCACACACGTATTTGAGAATTGGCTTTGGCTACACTCATCTACTTTTGCATGTAGCTGACATTCCCTGCCCATGACTGTCCCTGCAATAGTATCTACTCCAGCAAGCGTCCACTGATCCATGGGTGTGCATTTTTCCCTACTGGATTGATTGCTTTTGTCTGTGATTCTGCTCGGACCTGTATCTGCCCTTGCCTGTGAGTGTTTCTGTATGGTGTTGGGCCTATCTCTGCTTCTGACTTCAGATGCATTTCTGTCCCTGCATGTGATTATGTCTGTTGTTCACGGTGCCTGTAAATGCACATACTAGTGCTTGTGCTCTGCGGATCACTTGTGGTTTTCTGTATGGGAATGTGAAAATATATATATAGATGCCTTCCTGGCTTTGTGTTTGATTTTGGATATGTTGCATGTTGGTTTGCTTTTCCCTGCTTCTGTGTCTGCGCTTGTGTGTGTCTTTTAAAAAAAAAATAGTAATTGTTTCTGCATGTGCCTACACAGCTTTGCCCTAAGACCAGTGGTCGAAGTGGGGGAAAAAAAAGTAGGGGAACTGGGGGCGGAGAATCAGAGAGGGGGAATAACCTGAGGATTGGATCAGTGGGCGGAGTTAGAGGTGTGGCCAGGATTCACAAAACATCCCAATCTTTAGTATTTGTTTGGCATTTCACTGACCGGTTACAGTTTATTATGTTATGTAATTCAACCAATGGATACACATGATTATTTAACGATTAATATGAGTTATTGACATTAAAATAAATTCACAAAGTGGGATATGTTTCTAATCACAGAATGTCCCAAATATGCTTAAAAGTGGAAGCACAAGCCATTTGTTTCCGAGCCATGGATTTTCTGACGTCCGCAATATACAGAGAGGCAATCAATTTTACGTGCGTATATCACTGTATAGGAAATGTTACATAAGACAAAGGACTACAAGGTGTAGGAGTCACATTACAACCATATTAGTAGGCAGTATAGTTTAATAGTGATTGATCTGGAGAAACACAAACTCAGAATTTAAAACTTAATACCATGATTGGAGGTTCACTTTAATAATCATTATTGATTTCTATCCAAATGAACACTTTTTTCAACATTACGATAATCAAAGGCTTAGGGAAAAAAAACATAAAGCTCTGGTTTATACCTTGCAGTTTGTATGCAGCTCTAAGATGAAAGTTATTAGCTCGCTGTTCTTTGTTAGGATTTTAACTTATAAACTGCAAGTAGCAAAAGGATCTTACTGACAAAAGCAGTAACCCACTAACCTATTTACAATATGTGCACTTTGTGATGGGCATGGTACATGTTCTTAGCAGCAGGCACATTAACCCTCTGCGCTATCTTTCCATGAGTAAAAACTTCCACTAGACAAAACTCCGATCTCGCTCTAGGAAGACGTTTATTCACCGGAGTTATCATGACATTTTTATTATTGCTGAAAATTGCCGTAGGCCAGGAAGGAGGCAGCAAGTGCTTTTAAAACCATAATATACAACGCCCCCACTCAAAGTCTGCACCCGTTGCGGTCACACCGGTCGCACCGCCCTAGAGCCAGCTCTTCTTAGGGGTCCTGTGACCTGAGTGACAGAGTCACTGTTGCTCTAGGGTCTGCTACTTCGTAGGCCTGCCCGCAAGACTGGAGGTGAACTTCAGTATGGATTGTGGTGGGCAAGCCTTCAAGGTGAACCCACAATTGCCACTGCTAGGGTCCACCTGCTAGGGCTAAGACACCAGGGCTTCTGTGGTTTTGCGGGGCCTTCTAAGGTCTAGCATGGGAATGTGCTCCCTCAGGAGAGTGGTCTGGGGGACTGTTCATGAAGGCTGAACCTGGTTCCCTAGGTCTAAATTCGGCAGCTCTGCCCCCAGTGCTACATCAGCTCCCTCACTGAACACCATACTGCCCCACTGAGAGAAATTCACACTGCCTTCAACTACAATCCAATTTGACCTGCTATAAACAACTAGATGCCGCTCAATTCAAATTACGCACTAGGCAAGAGCAATATGCTCCCTAAAGGAACAAGCATTGGCATAGCCAATAGGTCTCGCTTTTGGGACCTTCTAAGTATTTAGTTATGCAGCACAATATCATTGGTGCAACATCAACTGTTGCATGGCTAAACATATATAAGGTCCCAAAGGCGATACCTATTGGCTATGCCAATGCTTGTTTAAGAATATTAGTGCTGGGGCAGTCAGTCACATCCCAGATTTCCGAAGGCGCGTGTTCTGGCTGAAGTCTCTCATTTATTTCTGCTGCCTAACGTTAGCCATTCATAAAGCATACAGCTCAAATTTACTTTGAGTACATTTCTTGCTATTGCTATTCACAATAAACTGTATTCATTTTCTCCACCCTAAAAGTATGAAACGAGGAATTGCAACTCTCTGGATTATTACCCATGACCTGCGGGTTACCCACAGGACTCTGCAGCAGGTGCTCAACCCAGTGAAAAAAACTGCCAATAGACCAGGCCTCCTATGGAGAGGGGGAAGGGTTTGTGGTGCAAGTGAGTGCTGGCTTTGTTTAAGAGGGTTTGTGCCTTCCTGAGTTATTTAAAACTTTCTCGAAAAGCTGATTTGCAAACAGGGCGACTCATTTGAGGAAGCTGAGCTCTGTCGACAGCCCTAGTTTCAGATGCTGTTTTTGCTGGCTTTCATTTGTACTTTATTTTGTTACATTTTCTTTTCTGTTCATCACAAACTTACACTTGGAATAAATAGCTGGTATCCTCACTCGATGACTCTGCCGACCCGGCGAGTACTAAAATCTGAGTTCTGTAGGCGACCTAGCCATCAAGCTATTCTTGTAACTGTATTTAATTCGGAGTACGCAGAGCTAAGACGCATTCTATTATAGTTGCAACAGACCTGTCAAGTTTTGTTTTCTGTTTGTATTCTGTGATTATATTTGCCTGTCTCTGCTGTTATGTGTCAGTTTTAATTTAATAAAGAGGCATGATTTTACCATTATAACATTCCCAACTGCAGGGTACAAGTCCTAAAAAAGAAGTTGGGGGACTAACGAGGTTAGGCAGTGTGCAAGTGAAATCATGACTTGTGCCATCACAGCACATGATGTCAAGACGTGTGACATTGCACGTGACATCACAGGAAGTGACCTCACAGAAAGTGACATCACAAGAAGTGACATCAGATATTAAGACCTCACACATATGTTTATCAGGTATATCATGAGTACATTTAAGCGCATTATGAGATTTAACAAATGAAATTTGGCGTAAGGGTTGTGTAAAAAAAGTGGCTCAATCCCGACTCGAAATCTGGGCCTCAACTAATACATTTAATTTTTTAAACCCTGTGAGAAGTTGGCCTGATATGTAGTGCTCACTATTCTAGTGATCACTGTGTATCATTCCAAACGACCCTTATTGATGATTGGTTGTAAGTCAACCTTATAGACCAGCTATCCTAGTAGCGTGGACAAGAGCAGTCTTCAGGCTAAACTCTAGAGGGCGTGTTAAGCCAGCTATTTACCATCACATATACCCCTTGAACACCAAGTGAAAGGACACCACACAAGTTGTTATGAAAATAAAGGATATTTATTTATAACAAGACTACCCTGGCTCTTTATGAGTCAGGGAGCTAAGCACACTACAAAACTCTTATGAAAATACTTCTGGTTGCACAATTTACACAAATGCCCGAAGGGCACGAAACCATATACACTGCAAGGGGAATGGGAAAGGTTAGATAGTTTAAAGTTACTGATTCCGGAGGAATCCGATCAGTGGGACTAAACGAAAAAGGAACTGGACACTTGTAGAGTGAACCTACGATGGAGCACCGAGATGCACAAGTTACCTAGCCCAGAGGCTGCGGCTGCTTGGGGTTCAGCAAGATGTCGGGAGTCCTCGTTGTAGTCTCAGGAGCCTGAAAGAAGAAGTTGCTGGCAGGCGACCAGTGTCGAAGTTCAGAGTGATCCAAGCCTGGATCGGTGATGAAGAAAACCTGAAAGCAGAGGGGACTCAGTTCTCAACCGCTAGCCAGCGATCGTGTGGGTACCAGGAAGGTACTGGCTGAAGTCACCTCGACCAGGTGAGTGGATGACGTCGGACTCGGCTGTTCCTCGGACCAGGAGGCGCGGCGGCGACCAGGATGGAGGGCGAGCTGTCCCACGAAGGTGTCTGCTGTCGATGATGCTGGGCCCAGGAATGGGGCAGCAGGTCTTGGCAGTGGCAAACCCACGCGGTGGAGTCAAGATGGCGTCGGGAGTGGACCAGGAGGGTCCGAGGTACTCCTCTGTTGAAGGGGAGCAAGAGCCAGTCTGGAGCAACCAGACCAGTGATGAAAGTCTGTCGTGGTGCGTCGTGAAGAGGGCCACAAGCCGGTCGGCGAGTGGCCGAACAACGCGGTGAGCAGCAAGGAGCAGAAGGGCCCCCACGCAGATCTCGTGGATGCTGGATAGGCAGACTTCGGTGCTGGAGCCGTTCAGGGTTAGGGCTTCTCAAACCCTAGGTGCACTCACTCGAGGGTCCCTCGGTGGGCGTGCTAGATAAGCGTCGTGCAGGTTCTGAAGATGGCCGGTCCCGTAGGTCTCGTCACACCTACGAATCTCAGCTGGGCTGATGATGTAGGTAGAGGTCAGAGATGGCAGGGAACCCGGGTCTCATCGAGCTGGGCAGTCTTGATCCGTGGGAGAGACGTGCAGCAAACCGCAAGCGCTTAGGTGGTGCCTGCTGGTGCAGGGTGGCTACTCCTTAGCCACAAGGGAGAGTCTTCAGAAATAGTCAAGAGTTCCTTTCGTGGAAAGTAGTTCAAGATTCAGAATTATCCAATTTGGGAAGGGGACCCGCTCCCACCTTTATTCTAGGAAAAAGGGGCTGGCCCGTGACTAGGTCCTACCTATGGGTGGGACCAGGAGGGGGGTGGTTACACCCCTATCCTTTGTCCGGCTTCGCCCCAGCTCAGGGGCTGGTGTGCCCCCGAAACTGGTTTGAGCCGGGCTATGCACAGTGAGCACCGGGGTGCCACTTGCAATCACCTTCCTTTCAGCCCTGCCTACCTGGGATACACAAACCCTGTCTGGGATGGTGCTAACACCGCCCTCGACAGGAAACCCTTTGTCCAAGCTCCCCTCGCTGGAAGGTCTCCCAGCAGCAGGAGGTCAGACTTGTGTCTGGTGGCAGCATCCATTTTGTGATGCTGAGGCTTGAGTCAACTTTAACCGGGGTTCAAGGTTACTTCCATGTCGTGTCCCTCTAGAAGGGTGGAATGCTAACCCCGTCGCCAGAACTGGCGAGGGGTTCGTATTCCAATTCGTATGACACCTTACTCGACATGTTTGGGTGATGCGATGCCAAAGTTAGCAAATAACCGCGAGGATTATAATGCACTTTAAGGTAGTTGGCCCGCGTCACCATGGAACGGTTATTAGGATTTGGTTCCGCAAGCCGTCGACGGGCTCAACTCGCGCCAGAGCACCATCTCACATGATTCCCAGCACTCTGCCTTCAGGATTGATAAGGCCTGCCATAGGAGTGACTGACAGGAATCCATGCGTCCATTTTAGGGTTAGGTATAGGAATACTACACCTACAGCAACGGGTGATTACACCACCTTGCCCCAGCTGTCGTGCAGCCAGTTGTGTCAGATTTGGGCGGCCATCCAGGGGTGGCATAATACATGCTGCAGCCCCTGGTAGGCCCTGGGTACACCGATGCCCTGGATACCTGTGGTATGCTGATACAGGGACTGATAAGGCGGCCCAGTTCCAATTAGTGGATGCACCTAATGTACATGTGTGTTAATTTCGAGAGAGAACAGCTAGGCTGTGGGTCTGATTGGCAGGCCCGCAGCCGGGGAAAGTCGTAAACCAATGAAGCAAAAGCAAAAAATCTGGGTGATCATAGGATTGCAGACCCTACTCTCCTACATGACCCCCCCCCCCCCCCCAAACTTTGGGACAATAAGCTAACCTTGACCAGGTGAGTCTTCTTGCTCTAAGTGGAAATACCTGGAGAGCCCATCTGCATTGCCATGATCAGTGCCAGGTCTATGCTCCACTGTGAAGTCCATCCCCTGTAGGGAAATGGACCACCTAAGTAGTTTGGGGTTTTCACCATTCATTTGATTTAGCCACAAGAGGGGCTTATGGTCGGTCTGAATCTTGAAGTGAGTGCCAAACAAGTATGGCCTCAACTTCTTCAGGGCCCAAACCACAGCAAAGGCCTCCCTCTCAATAGCTGACCAATTCTTCTCTCTGGGGGTCAGCCTCCTGCTAATGAAAGCTAGGGCTGGTCATGACCATCAAAATTCAGCTGAGATAGAACAGCTCCCACACCCAACTCCGAAGCGTCTGTTTGGACAATGAATGTTTTGGAGTAGTCTGGACTCTTTAGGATAGGCGCTGTGCACATGGCCTGCTTTAGGTCATCGAATGCCTTTTGACAGCTCGCTGTCCACTGAACTTTTTTTGGCATCTTCTTACTTGTCAGATCGTTTAGCGGGGTCACAATGGATCCATAATTTCTGATAAATTTCCGGTAATAACCAGTCAGGCCCAAGAAAGCTCGAACCTGAGTCTGGGTGGTTGGAGGAGCCCAGTCCTGGATGGCCTGTATTTTGCTCTCCAATGGCTGAACCTGGCCTCCACCTACAAGGTGGCCCAGGTATACAACCTGTGTCTGCCCTATCTGGCACTTAGTGGCCTTGATAGTGAGGCCTGCCTTCTGCAGAGCCTCTAACACTTTCCTCAGGTGGACCAGGTGATCCTCCCAGGTGGAGCTAAAGACAGCGATATCGTCCAGATACGCCGCGCAGAAGTCGTCCAACCCAGTGAGAACTTGATTCACCAGCCTTTGGAAGGTGGCAGGTGCATTTTTCAAACCAAAGGGCATTACCATGAACTGATAATGCCCACCCGGGGTAGAAAATGCTGTTTTGGGCTTGGCCTCCTCAGCTAACCTGATTTGCCAATACCCAGCTGTCAGGTCAAATGTACTTAAGTAGTTGGCCGAAGCCAACCGGTCTATAAGTTCATCTGCTCTTGGTATCGGGTGTGCGTCAGTCTTAGTGACTGCATTGAGGCCTCTGTAGTCCACGCAAAACCTCATCTCTCTCTTACCGCCCTGGGTGTGAGGTTTTGGCACGAGAACTACTGGACTAGCCCAGGGGCTGTCCGAGGGCTCAATGACTCCCAGCTCCAACATTTTCTGCACCTCTGTCTTGATGCAGTCTCTTACATGATCAGGCTGTCGATAGATTTTACTCTTTATGGGCAGACTGTCCCCAGTGTCGACCTCATGGGTACACCAATTGGTCTGACTGGGTGTCAGAGAGAACATATGTCGGAAGGATTGAAGAACCTGTTTACAATCCTGTTGTTGATGTCCAGAGAGGCTGCCACAAAAGACAACACCATCTACTGACCCATCGTCAGGGTTCTGAGAGAGCAGGTCCGGGAGAGGGTCACTCTCCTCCTCCTGTCCCTCATCTGTGGCCATGAGCAAGCCCATGCCCTCCCTGTCGACATATGCCTTGAGCCTGTTTACATGGAGCACCCTGTGGGGGCTCCGGGGAGTTCCCAGGTCTACCAAGTAGGTGACCTCTCCCTTTTGCTCAATGATCGTGTGGGGCCCAGACCATTTGTCTTTGAGTGCTGCTGGGGCCACTGGCTCCAGCACCCACACCTTCTGCCCAGGCTGATACACAGTCAGGACAGCCTTTTGGTCGTGCCAAGCTTTTTGTAATTCTTGGCTCGCCTCAAGGTTTTTAGATGCCTTTTCCATGTACTCAGCCATCCGCGAGCGGAGACCGAGCACATAGTACACAATGTTTGATGCCGGCTTTTTGAGAGGTCTCTCCCATCCTTCCTTTACCAAACAAAGGGGTCCCCTTACAGGATGTCCGAACAGAAGTTCAAAAGGGCTGTAGCCAACCCCCTTCTGCGGGACCTCTCTGTAGGCGAACAAGAGGCAGGGTATCAGGACATCCCATCTCCGCCGAAGCTTTTCAGGTAGTCCATGAATCATCCCTTTTAGGGTCCTGTTGAATCTCTCAACAAGCCCATTGCATTGTGGGTGATAGGGTGTGGTGAATTTGTAGTTGACACCGCACTCCTTCCACATAGCAGTCAGATATCCCGACATGAAGTTTGCACCTCTGTCGGAGACGACCTCCTTAGGGAAGCCCACTCTGGAGAACACTCCAACTAGGGCTCGTGCCACAACAGGTGCTGTCGTGGTCCTAAGGGGAATAGCTTCAGGATACCTGGTGGCGTGGTCCACCAGTATAAACTTGTGCCCTGATGCTGTCAGGGGTTCCATTGGTCCGACAATGTCGATCCCCACTCGTTCAAAGGGTACCCCCACCACCGGCAGTGGTATGAGGGGGGCCTTTGTCGTGCCACCTGACTTACCACTGGCTTGGCAAGTGACACAGGAGCGGCAAAACTCCTTCGTATCTTCGGACATGTGGGGCCAGTGAAAGTGTGGAACAATTCTGTCCCAAGTCTTATTCTGGCCTAAGTGACCTGCAAGGGGAATCTCGTGGGCCAAGGTAAGAAGGAAACCTCTCAGAGACAAGGGGACGACCAGCCTCCTGGTCGCGCCAGGCTTGGGGTAACTTGCCTCGGAGTACAGGAGTCCATCGTCCCAGTACACTTTGTGGGTACCTGTGGCATTCCCTGCAGCCTCAGCAGCAGCCTGCTGTCTGAGGGGTTCAAGTGAGGGGCAGTCTAACTGTGCCTTCCCCAGGTCTTCCCTGGAGGGTCCCCCTGAGCCCAGAAACTCAACCTGACCAGGTTCAAGCTCTTTCGGCTCAGTTTCCCTCAGTTCCTTAAGGTCAGCCTCCTCAGAGACTTGATCCACGACCTGGGGCAAGGGGGAAGGCGAAGCCTTACCCTTACTGCTCCTTTTCTTGGAAGGTGTCTGGTCCGTTCTTCCAGGATCCAGCACCTGTTCAGTGGGGCATCTTTTGGCCTGTGACCTGGTCACAGCAAGGACATGTGCTGGCAAGCCTAACATTTCCATGTGAGTCCTCTGCTCCACTTCTGACCATTGTGACGTTTCCAAATCATTGCCCAACAGACATTCTACGGGGAGGTCTGAACTAACCACAACTTTCTTCGGGCCACTTACCCCTCCCCAGGAGAAATCAACAACTGCCATACTGTGATTGGTAGTGACATTGCTGGCATTGGTCACTAGGTAATCGGTACCTAGCATGATCTGTCCAGGGTCCACAAAGTTAGGCGTCACCATGGTGACACTGGCACAAGTGTCCCTGTAGGCTTCAGCCACTTTTCCATTGATCAAAGGTGTCTGTCTGTATTTGCCCAAAGTATTGGGACTGGCATCAGGGGACATATCCATATCCCCTGTACAGACAAGGACGGCCTGAGTGAGCGTGCCGACTAAGTCGTCACTCCCCTCGGTTCCCAAGGTTAACCCAACTAATGCCTTGGGAGGCGCACTACCACTGCTGACTGTACTAGGGGGTGCAGGTGCCTTAGGGGCTGCAGTGGCAGGAGTTTGCCCTCCTTTCTTGGTGCACTCACTAAACCAGTGAGTCTTACTTTTACAGTATTGGCACCACCTTTTTGACTGGCCTTCTTGAGTCTTCTTCTTTTGTGAAGCCTGACCCCCACCCTCTTTGGTTTGTTGGGGACCTGTCGAAGACTTCTGGTCATTTTGTTCGTTCTTGTTACTACCCTTCTGGTCTGCTTTCTTCTGACCACCCTGGTTCTGAGTCTGGTTCTGCTTGACCCTTGTTCTGACCCATCTGTCTGCCTTCTTTACCAATGCTTGGGGAGAGGTCAGATCCGAGTCGACAAGGTGCTGATGCAACAATTGGTTCTGACAGTTGTTTAAAATCTGTTCTCTCATGATAAGATTGTACAATCCTGTGTAATCAGTAACCTTGCTACCCAGCAACCAACCTTCTAAAGCCTTAGTGGCACAATCGACAAAGTCAGCCCAATCCTGAGACTGAATTTTCTGGGTGTCCCTGAACAGCACCCGGTACTGCTCGGTGGTTAAGCCGAACCCATCAATCAGTGTATTCTTCAGGACTTGGTAGTTGTTAGCATCCTCAGCTCTCGTAGTGAGGAGCTTGTCTCGTCCTTTACCTTCAAAGGAGAGCCACAGTATAGCTGCCCACTGACTTGGGGGGACGCACTGGACAGTGCAAGCCCTCTCCAAGGCAGTTATCCACTTGTGGATGTCGTCCCCTTGCTTAAAGGGGGGCACTATTTTACTCAGGTGTCTAGTGTCTATACCCCTGTCTTTCTCTCTAATGAGAATGCTGCCACCAGTGGGATCTAACCCACTTAATTTCTGCTCTCGGGCCAAGGCAAGTCTTTCTTTGGCGAGGGCAAGTTCTTCCCGCTCGATCCTCAGATTGACTTCCCTCATCTTCGCTTCATGCTCCCTTCTCTGAGGGGACGTCATCCCTCTCTGAGAAGATGCCTGAGAGACATGTGTACGAACAGATCTGTTAGAGCCTCTGGAGAGAGACCTAGCTCGTCCGTTCCCAATGTTAGGCCTGCTTGAGCGTGGGCCCGGGGCTCCCCCAGTTCCATTCTCATGCCTGCTTAAGTTGGTCCTCGTAAGCCTGCCGACTACCACTTGACCTTTGTTTGCCTCGTCTCCTGATAACTCCTCCTCGTCTTCCTCCTCTGTATGGAGGTCGAGGTCTGGGTCACCAAGGGTTCCCTCTAAGGGAGGCATGTTCCCATCAGCATTGGGGGGACCTGTGTTAGAGGACCTCCTAGCATCGTACGTCTCTAAGAGACCTATCAGAAATGCGATGGTAGGGTTAGAACCCTGGTTTAGCTTCCTGGAGGCACACAGTTGTCTCATCTCCTTGAAGCTAAGAGCTGCATATCGTGACACGACCTGTGGAGGGTCGATGTCCACTAAGGGAGTCTCTGCGGACTCTCCGTGGACCGACATCCTTTCTAGTGAGGTGTAAGTGATGCACCTACCTACACTATGTGTTTCTCTACTGATGCCTTGCTAAGAGTTATAGTCAGGGTGTGCTAGTCCCTGTTTCACTATAACAGCTGGTTCAGTAGAACTCAGAGTATTCTAAGTTAAGTTATATGTACCTGGGTACTTATGTGATCTTTCAACTTGATATTCTTAGGATACGTGTGTGGTAAAACAACAGCAAGCTCAAATCCCAACCGCTGCTCACCAATGTGAGAAGTTGGCCTGATATGTAGTGCTCACTATTCTAGTGATCACTGTGTATCATTCCAAACGACCCTTATTGATGATTGGTTGTAAGTCAACCTTATAGACCAGCTATCCTAGTAGCGTGGACAAGAGCAGTCTTCAGGCTAAACTCTAGAGGGCGTGTTAAGCCAGCTGTTTACCATCACATATACCCCTTGAACACCAAGTGAAAGGACACCACACAAGTTGTTATGAAAATAAAGGATATTTATTTATAACAAGACTACCCTGGCTCTTTATGAGTCAGGGAGCTAAGCACACTACAAAACTCTTATGAAAATACTTCTGGTTGCACAATTTACACAAATGCCCGAAGGGCACGAAACCATATACACTGCAAGGGGAATGGGAAAGGTTAGATAGTTTAAAGTTACTGATTCCGGAGGAATCCGATCAGTGGGACTAAACGAAAAAGGAACTGGACACTTGTAGAGTGAACCTACGATGGAGCACCGAGATGCTCAAGTTACCTAGCCCAGAGGCTGCGGCTGCGTGGGGTTCAGCAAGATGTCGGGAGTCCTCGTTGTAGTCTCAGGAGCCTAAAAGAAGAAGTTGCTGGCAGGCGACCAGTGTCGAAGTTCAGAGTGATCCAAGCCTGGATCGGTGATGAAGAAAACCTGAAAGCAGAGGGGACTCAGTTCTCAACCGCTAGCCAGCGATCGTGTGGGTACCAGGAAGGTACCGGCTGAAGTCACCTCGACCAGGTGAGTGGATGACGTCGGACTCGGCTGTTCCTCGGACCAGGAGGCGTGGCGGCGACCAGGATGGAGGGCGAGCTGTCCCACGAAGGTGTCTGCTGTCGATGATGCTGGGCCCAGGAATGGGGCAGCAGGTCTTGGCAGTGGCAAACCCACGCGGTGGAGTCAAGATGGCGTCGGGAGTGGACCAGGAGGGTCCGAGGTACTCCTCTGTTGAAGGGGAGCAAGAGCCAGTCTGGAGCAACCAGACCAGTGATGAAAGTCTGTCGTGGTGCGTCGTGAAGAGGGCCACAAGCCAGTCGGCGAGTGGCCGGACAACGCGGTGAGCAGCAAGGAGCAGAAGGGCCCCCACGCAGATCTCGTGGATGCTGGGGAGGCAGACTTCGGTGCTGGAGCCGCTCAGGGTTAGGGCTTCTCAAACCCTAGGTGCACTCACTCGAGGGTCCCTCGGTGGGCGTGCTAGATAAGCGTCGTGCAGGTTCTGAAGATGGCCGGTCCCGTAGGTCTCGTCACACCTACGAATCTCAGCTGGGCTGATGATGTAGGTAGAGGTCAGAGATGGCAGGGAACCCGGGTCTCGTCGAGCTGGGCAGTCTTGATCCGTGGGAGAGACGTGCAGCAAACCGCAAGCGCTTAGGTGGTGCCTGCTGGTGCAGGGTGGCTACTCCTTAGCCACAAGGGAGAGTCTTCAGAAATAGTCAAGAGTTCCTTTCGTGGAAAGTAGTTCAAGATTCAGAATTATCCAATTTGGGAAGGGGACCCGCTCCCACCTTTATTCTAGGAAAAAGGGGCTGGCCCGTGACTAGGTCCTACCTATGGGTGGGACCAGGAGGGGGGTGGTTACACCCCTATCCTTTGTCCGGCTTCGCCCCAGCTCAGGGGCTGGTGTGCCCCCGAAACTGGTTTGAGCCGGGCTATGCACAGTGAGCACCGGGGTGCCACTTGCAATCACCTTCCTTTCAGCCCTGCCTACCTGGGATACACAAACCCTGTCTGGGATGGTGCTAACACCGCCCTCGACAGGAAACCCTTTGTCCAAGCTCCCCTCGCTGGAAGGTCTCCCAGCAGCAGGAGGTCAGACTTGTGTCTGGTGGCAGCATCCATTTTGTGATGCTGAGGCTTGAGTCAACTTTAACCGGGGTTCAAGGTTACTTCCATGTCGTGTCCCTCTAGAAGGGTGGAATGCTAACCCCGTCGCCAGAACTGGCGAGGGGTTCGTATTCCAATTCGTATGACACCTTACTCGACATGTTTGGGTGATGCGATGCCAAAGTTAGCAAATAACCGCGAGGATTATAATGCACTTTAAGGTAGTTGGCCCGCGTCACCATGGAACGGTTATTAGGATTTGGTTCCGCAAGCCGTCGACGGGCTCAACTCGCGCCAGAGCACCATCTCACATGATTCCCAGCACTCTGCCTTCAGGATTGATAAGGCCTGCCATAGGAGTGACTGACCGGAATCCATGCGTCCATTTTAGGGTTAGGTATAGGAATACTACACCTACAGCAACGGGTGATTACACCACCTTGCCCCAGCTGTCGTGCAGCCAGTTGTGTCAGATTTGGGCGGCCATCCAGGGGTGGCATAATACATGCTGCAGCCCCTGGTAGGCCCTGGGTACACCGATGCCCTGGATACCTGTGGTATGCTGATACAGGGACTGATAAGGCGGCCCAGTTCCAATTAGTGGATGCACCTAATGTACATGTGTGTTAATTTCGAGAGAGAACAGCTAGGCTGTGGGTCTGATTGGCAGGCCCGCAGCCGGGGAAAGTCGTAAACCAATGAAGCAAAAGCAAAAAATCTGGGTGATCATAGGATTGCAGACCCTACTCTCCTACAAACCCTGCCACAAATAAATTGGCAAACAAGGAGAAGCATGGTAGTAGATCTGTTATGCTTAATTGGGTGCTAAGTCTACTTTTTAAAATATTTGATCGGGTTAAGGCATCTGCTGTAAAGGTGCCCAGTAAATCTCAGGGAATAGTAATTATGGTGAGATAACACATTTGTTGGGGAAATCTGTGTTTTGTGAAGTCCCAGATTTGAATCAAAGTAGTATAAGATTAATGTGTCTCCTGCAAAGCACATCACATAACATGCAGATGACAGTTTTGTATTTTATGTATCTAGTAAAATGGGTTACTGCTTTTAACACAGAGATCCTTTTGTTACCTGCAGTTCATAAATTGTAATCCTTGTAATATAGCACAGTGAGCTATGCAGGACATGTGACTCCGACACCCTGTAACCCTCAATGTCTCATGTAACTCATCTTGTTGAACATTGATTTACTCCTGTACATGATTTATTGTCAATGTAATGCTTATGTTACATAAACAGCTCTGACACCCTGCATTGGGTTGCATAGCGCTAAAAAAGAAATCAAATAGTACTATTGAAATTGTTATTTGTGTAAATACTGGGACAGACCAACACACCTGACAGTCTTACAGTGCATGCATCTATTATACACAGGGACTGAACAAAGACAAAAGCATGCCTCTCATAAGTACGTGTGAAGAGATAGCAAGCTGTGTGCCTTTGTTTCCCTCCGTGGCATTAACGTTTAAGTGTGAGGTTCCAAGCCGCCTCCAGTTAGGATATTCATACAAAAGCAGGGCTGATGGCCCTTTAACTTTGGCCCACCTGAAGGTGAAAAAAAAGCTCCCTTGCTGCATACACGTTGCTGCTGGGAATGGAAAGCAGACAACGTGCAGGCGCTGCTGAACGTTTCCCGGTGTCTTACACGGGGACACGTTCAGCATATTTCTGTAGGGACCAACTTCTTGGCAGGGGGGACGACGTCCACCCTGCGAAAAGGGTGGGTGGACGCTGTGTACCTGCGTGTACCCCCGACTTGTGCCCTGTCCAACTGCTATCCTACAGTCTAACTTACCCAAAGTAAAGTCAGTCAGGAACAGATCATTGATAAAGAAACGTTCATTTAACAGGGTGTAAAAAAGCATCAATAAAGAAAAGAAGGGCCTGATTTAGAGTCCACTCTCCCAATTTTGAGTCGGGCGGATCGCTAGGTTTATGCCTGCGGAGTAAAATGTATTCTGTCAGCGTCAACCTTCCTCAGATGGCCCAAGGGAGTACACCATCTGACAGTCTGGCCTTTTTAGAGTGGGTGGTCACATAACTTTTTTTCACTCTCATTCAGAGCCAGTAAATGTGTTAAAAAATGACACAGCATGGGAAAATGCTCACATGGTGTCAAGGCCATTAGTTGTTAATTTTCCAAAAACAAACTCCCACTTTTAAAAGTTTGGAGTAAACCTCTATCTACAACGATGGACTCACCTCAAACGTTTAAATGGCTTTTTATTGAGCCGCTGTGATGGCAGTTCATATAGACCCATAGAGTTTACTGGAATTTGGCTAATGAACTAAAGACAGGATGGCAGACCTAGAGGGGCATATTTACAAGGAAATGACAGAGTGTGGAGCTGCGGCACATTTTGTGGCACCACGCGCCGCCATTTCCAAAATGCAGGTATGCGCCTACTAATGCATGGCATTAGTTTTTAGCGCTGCCTCAGATTTACACCTTGTAATCTGGGGCAGCATCAAAAAGCAATGGGTTTTGCGGTGGAACACCCACAGCAACACCCATTGCACGCCCCTTTCACGCAGCTACCCGTGTGAAAGGGTACCATATTTACAAAGCGACGTTAAGCCACAAAGAGTGGCCTAACACCACTTTAAAAATATTTTGTTTTAACTTCTCTTTATTGATTTTCTCTTTACACAATCATCTTGTTCTACAAGGTTAATCGTGTACATTGCTTTTGTATACGAACAAAACAATCAAAAAACATCTCCCATCCTCCCACCCCCCAACTCTGGCTCAATCTAACATTTGTATGTCCTACAGTAAGTTACCTGTCGTGCGGGTTCAGTGATACACATCATGTAAGTCTGTTACAGAATATTTATAGTACATATGCAATTTACGGTGTAAAAATGCTTGGTCGGTAGAAGCACAAACTCACGATTTAAAATGTAATACAATGGTTAGGGATGGTTTTACTAATAAGAATTGCGATTCTCCTATTACTATGACCAGAGAATCTGGATTTCATTAAAGACACAGAGGCTAACTGTAGTAACGAGGCAGACAAAGTGAATCCGATGAGAATATTTATTGTAGGGAAGAAAGACAGCTTAGACAACCACCAACAGGAGCTGACAGCAGAGCAACCGTCTTCACCGGCTCTGTGTACTCTCTCCCAACATTCCCCCCATGACATCCTCACATTCTAAGATGACATAGATAAGAACCCTACACTAAAATTATGCATTATTCTTTTAATGCAACGTCAAGCACAGCCATTTTAAAGTTACATCATAAAGCAAAGCTCTAGAAGGTATAAATGTAACGTTGGCAACAGCAACACAGATCTGCCTCTTTTAAATGCAATGAGAGCAAAAGGGTAAAGTTCTTCCAAAAGGCAATGAAGTCCAAAAGATGGCATCATGAAGAGAAAGGCCTCTTCTAGAAACAGTGAGGGATTCCAAGCAGAAGAAATCGAGCTGTCGATAGTTACTTGCAACAAATCGTGATGAAGAGCCAATCAAGTTGAATTATCTGAAAAAGGACAAAATATTAGGAATTGTACTTAAGGTCCTATGCAAAGGAGAAAAGAGAATCGGTGGTAAACGATAATACACGTATCCCGTAACGCTCTGGAGAAATGCCGGTGTCCAAGTGACCAACACAGTGCTGCACACTACACAACCACCCAATCTAATCTAATGGGTACACGATAGACAGACCTCACTTCAAGCACCACACCCACTCGTGACATTCCATAATTGGCTACCATTGGGCATTCAACAGTAGTTTCCACCCGTGATTACTCACTTCTCAGCACCTTTCAAAGTCCACTTATAATTCATCTTGCTCAAGTGGAACACACTAGACAGATCCTATGACTTTCTCATGTACACAACATGCACCAAAGCCAGATAGATGTGAAAGACCTGCAACTCAATAGCACTACCCCTGCATCAACCTAACATGTATCTTAGAGCCATTCAGATACAGTTATTGTAAACATATCACATCATCATGCGTACAACATGATATTATACTATGCATAGTCTGGGCACATGACGTGACAAATTAGCTCCACAAAAAGAGCCTAAGAGTATAATTACGGGTTTGGCGGTCCGACAGCTGTATTACGACTACGGCGGTCGGATCGAATTAGGAGCACCCCAACAGGCAGGGATCCATGATTCCTGGTGCGGTGGTCTGAGGCTGCAATATGCTTGGTGGTGCATTATGGCACAGCCAAGCATATTACTAGTTGGCTGTCAGCTGTTGCAGAGAAAGGTAAATGGGCGAAGTGAAGAAATCTTCGTTTATTATTAGCCCAAGCCCCCAATACAGCAGGGGTGTGCAGACGCAGCCGCCAGCAAACAGCTCTCCTATATCTAACCACCCACTTAGAATGTTGACACAGACTTGAGGGTAAACACTCCAAAGTGACTCGAGCGCGGGCTTGAGTACCAACGTAACACTTCCTCCCTCCCACCAACAGAAATGAACAAACACAAAAAACAAAAATAATAATAATAATGAAACAATAAGGCAATAAAAGCATTTTAGAAATAAAGATATGTTACATAGTCAGAAATAGATGCAAGGAAAAGCATAAACATTTTAACAGTAAATGTGTGTAACATAGTCATCAAATGTTTTTGGTTTAGTGCACAAACGTTTTGTACGAGAAACTACAGCTTTTTCAATACTAGGTGAGGTAGTATCTTGTGCACTTGGCGTGATACTCACAGTACTTTGCTCACTTCTGGGACTTACCACAGACTCAATGGTAATGTTGATGGTATAATCAGGTGAAGAAATCTCTTCAGTATCACCAACATCATCAACCCAATCATATCTACATGCTTGTGCTTGTTTGTATGAATCATGTTTTACTTCAACGCGCCCTTTAAATAAGGCAATTCTGTTAGCGTTCCACACCTTACCATCACTTAATAGTGCTGCATTACAAAGAATTTTAATAACTTTCAGAGGAGCAGAATACTTGCGCTCCCCTTTGCGTACCAGTCTACCTTTCTTGACCATGACTATGTCACCAACTTGTAAATTGACTCTCCTCCCTTTGTTGGTGCCAGAACGTTTCTCCACCATGTGGTTTTGATTAGCTTCTAGGGATTGCTGGACTCCTTTAAAAGACCAGGAGACAATATTAGTGCAACTAAGCCATCCCATGTTATCTTTGGAACAAGGGGAACGTCCTCTCATGAGTTCAAATAGAGAGTGCCCGGTAGATTGACATTTGGTCATTCTGTAAACACAAACCATTTTCCACAACTCATCCTCCCAATCTTTTCCATTACTGTACGCTAGTTCAATAATACCTATTGAAGTGCTCAATGCTTCCGTTACCTTCTGGATGAAAAAGAGAGGTTGTTCTATGTACAATGCCAGTGTTCTTAATAACATTTTTGAAACTTTCCCCCACAAATTGTCCACCATTATCGGTAACTAAGTCTTTAGGGAGACCTTCCCTTACAAAAACTTCTCCCAGAAAGTACAACAAATTCTCTGAGTCAGACTTATCTACAATTTTGTATTTAGGCCACTTGGAAAAATGGTCTATAATAACAAACATTTATTTATGCATTCCATCTTCAGATCTAACAGGACCAAATATGTCTACTCCAATCCTTTCCCATGGCATGTTGGGGACAATAATGGGATGTAAAGTTGGCTTACAGGTGGTCAAGCTCTTATCAGAGTTAGCACATTCGAAACAATCACAAACGACCCTTTCAATGTGCGTGTCGACTCCGGGCCACCAGTACGATTGTTTGATTTGGCATTTAGTTTTGACTATACCCAAGTGTCCTTTGTGGCACACGTTGACAATCTACTCACGAAAGCTTTTGGGAGGAACTAACTTACCTCCTCTGAGCAATAATTCATTTTCAAAAGAAAGTTCATTCCTCACCTCACAAAATGGATCTAGCACTTTGTGCAAACGGGTCTTTTCAGGCCAACCTTTGTGGATGTATTTGCTCACTTGCTGTAAATCTTCATCAAAGGAAATATTCTTTACCCAGTCATTATGGGGAATGCTTGCAAGTCCACTGCTAAAAATGGTTGCTACGAACCAATGCAAAACCAAAGGGGATGATGGACGGAGTGTTGAACAATGCAAGCACTCACCCCCAGTCAACTGATTTGGGTTTAATCCATCATCATTCTTTAGCTCACTCCGCCACCCCAGTTCAGACATGGCCATATGCAAATCAGTCTGACCCTGTGCCTCATGGGAACAGTCCAGCCCGAACTGCCAAGCCATGTCTTCCCTGGACCGGAAACAAGCCTCCTGGGACCGGGAGGACCTGGCTTGGCAGTTCGGGCTGGACTGTTCCCATGAGGCCAGGTCTAAACTGGGGTGGTATGGTGAGCAAAAGAATGATGGATTTAACCCAGATCTCTTGACTGGGGGTGAATGTTTTGATTTGTTCAGCATTCCGTCCATCAATTATGTGTCTTTTGCTTTTTCGCCCTGAGTGTGGCGGGTATGCCCAGACGTGGGTCCCGGGCTCACTGTGCCACTGGAATCAAGCTATCCTGGCTGAAGAGGGGTGAAACTCCAAAACCGGTCCTAGGATGCTTGTTTCCGGTCCAGGGAGGACCTGGCTTGGCAGTTCAGGCTGGACTTTTCCCATGAGGCACAGGGTCAAGACTGATTTGCATATGGCCAGGTCTAAACTGGGGTGGCATGGTGAGCAAAAGAATGATGGATTTAACCCATATCTCTTGACTGGGGGTGAATGTTTTGATTTGTTAAGCATTCCGTCCATCAATTGTGTGTCTTTTGCTATGAACCAATGGTCGCAATCTGAAAGAAACACGTTAGTTAGATTCCTCACCTTAGAATATCCCCAGGCGTAAGACTGGATCCGGAAGATTTTTCCTCAGCAATACCCCTTGCGCGTCGCTAGGCGTCGTCTGCGGCTCCGCGTCCGTCGTCGGCGTCGTGCGCCGGAATGACGTCGTCGGAGTACTTAGACGCCGCCCTCGCGCGCTGACGTCAGTTCTTCTTTTTTCCGCGCCAGTAAGCGCAGATCCGGGAGAGCTACCCCTTTAGTCAATTTTTGACTAACCTTTTTGACTCTTTTTGGTCAATTCTCGACTCTGGTGCCGGTAGGATGCCTGGTTTCAAGGCCTGCGACGACTGTCACCGACTGATGTCGGTGACCGATCATCACCGCCGGTGCCTGTACTGCTTGGGCCTCGACCACGACGCGGCGTCGTGCTCCGACTGTATGGCCCGGTCCCGCAAGCTTCTCGAGCTTCGCCACTCGGCTCCGCGTCGCTCTCGATCCCGGTCCAGGAGGAGGTCCAAGGATCGGTCGCAGAGCCACACTCGACATCGTCACTCGTCTGGCTCGAAGTCTTCGGGTAAGTCGAGGCACTCCAAGAAGTCCAAGAAGCGATACCGCTCTTCGGACTCCCCTCGCCGGTCGCGCGACTTGGCCGAGGGTCCGGGTGGTTCCACCCCCGCGGCTCTGCAGGAGCCGCAAGCGCCGCGCAAGTCCCCATACCCGACGGTCCCTGGGACTGACGTGACACCGGCGGAGGTCAGTGCCTTCCTCTCGGCCATGAGGAACCTGGCCCCGCCGTCGACGCCCGCTGGCGCGCCTTCGGGCCCCGCGGACTCGACTGGGCGACCTCGCATGCCGGCGGCTCTGGCCCCGGCGCCGTTGGAGGCTCTGGCCCCGACGCCGCAGGTCCCCGAGGGCCCTGAGCCGGGGCCCCCGTCGACGCCGGTCGACCTCGTTACGCCTCCTCCGCCGGCGCCGACACCGATACCACCCCCGACGCCGGCTCCGGTCGACGTCGATCCCCGGTTCAGCCCCTGTCCGGTCCCGACGCCGATGCGGCGCCGCCCGACGCCGCATCCGACGCCGCTAGAGACACATATTGTCTATCGACCGGCTCCGATCATTCCTCCTGTTTACCAGGCATCGGATGACAGGGGCGACTGGGAGGGGTCTGATGACCCTATGGCCCTTCAGAGCCAACTTGCACAGGACTGGGCAGATGAACTGGGGGAGGCCAGTGGGTTGGATACCTCACCAGACACTGGATTCATCTCTCCTCCGACTGTGGCTTCGGAGGAGGGTGCAGCCTTTTCTGTGGTGCTGCACAAGGCGGCCGAAGCCCTTGGGCTCGAGCTGCCTGCCGTGGCTGTGAGGACTAACATCCTCACTGAGGTGCTTCAGTCTGCCGCATGCTCCACTGAGCCCCTGCTGCCATTTAATGAGGCCCTCACTGACGTTCTGCAGGGCACCTGGTCCAAGCACTCCACAGTCCCTCCTGTGGATAGGAATGTTGCCAGGCGCCACCGCCCTGCTCCGGGCGACCCCAGTTTTCTGTCCCAACACCCCACCCCCGAGAGTCTGGTTATCCAGGCCTCTACCTCCCAATCCTCCTTCCCGTCTGCTCCTCCGGACCGGGATTCCTAGAGACTGGAACAGTTTGGTAAGAAGCTGTTCTCTTCGCTCAGTTTGGGCCTGCGGTCTTTGAACACCGCCTGTCTCTTGGACCGTTATTCCCACTCTCTGTGGGATGCGGTGGAGGACGTGCTGCCACTGTGCCCGGAGGAGGCCCGGGCGCGGCTTTCCTCGGCCCTGGCCGATGGGAGAGATGCAGCGCGCCATGCAATCCGATGTGGGCTTTACACTACGGACTCGCTGGGTAGGGCGATTTCTACCACGGTGGCGCTTTGACGTCACGCCTGGCTGCGGTCCACGTCCTTTTCAGGGGATGTCCAGAGCACCCTCATGGACATGCCTCGCTTCAAGGACTCCCGGGCTACTGCCACGTCCTTGGGCCTCTCGGCCCCGCGGCCACAAACTTCCGCTTTTCGCTCCTTTCGTGGCCAAGGAAGGGGCTCCTCCTCACGTCCGCCTAGCCACCGGCCACAGAACCAACCTGCACGCGGTCGCGGACGTGGTTTCCGCCGAGGCGGTACTGGAGGACGACGCGGTCAGTCCACATCCACCCCGGCAGCATCCGCCTCAAAGCCTTCCTAGTCCGAGCTTTCAGGCCCATTCCACGCCAGTGGGCGGCAGAGTTCGCCATCACCTGCTCCACTGGCGGTCCATCACATCGGACAGGTGGGTGCTGCAAATCGTCTGAAGGGGCTACTCCCTCCCCTTCGAGACGACCCCTCCAGCCATGCCACCGCAGCACCACCGTATCTCGGGGGATCATTTGAATCTTCTCCACAAGGAAGTTTCGGCCCTCTTGGCCAAGGGGGCCGTCGAGCGCGTTCCGAGCCCAGAAGTAGGTCGTGGTTGTTATTCCCACTACTTTCTGGTTCCCAAGAAGGGCAAAGGGGGCCTACGCCCTATCTTGGACCTCCGGAACGTCAATGCCTTCCTCCGGAAGGAACGGTTCAAAATGTTAACTTTGGCTCAGGTTCTAGCTGCCCTCGACCCTGGAGACTGGATGGTAGCGTTGGACTTGCAGGACGCATATTTCCACATCCCTGTCCTGCCGGCCCACCGGCGTTACCTGCGGTTCACGGTGGGTCAGGAGCACTTTCAGTTCACCGTGCTCCCCTTCGGCCTTACCAGTGCCCCTCGGGTGTCCACGAAAGTGATGGCGGTGGTCGCAGCTCATCTGCGCAGATCAGGGGTTCCAGTCTTCCCCTATCTCGACGACTGGTTGTTGAAGGCGGGCTCGCCCCAGACAGTCGTCTCCCACCTCCAGACTACGTCGGAACTCCTGCATTTGCTGGGGTTTTCCGTCAACGTGCCGAAGTCACACCTGAGCCCCTCTCAGAAGCTCCTTTTCATCGGAGCGGTTCTCGATTCGGCGCAGTTCCGGGTTCGGGATATACAGGCCCTGATTCCCATCTTTCGGCCTCTATCCTGGGTTTCAGTCAGGCTAGTGTTGCGGCTTCTGGGGCTGATGGCCTCCTGCATCCTACTAGTGCATCACGCCAGGCGGCGCATGCGGGCACTGCAGTGGGACCTGAAGTTTCAGTGGGCCCAGCATCACGGCAACCTGTCCGACCATGTCTTGATCTCGGAGGGCACTGCACAGCAGTTGCAGTGGTGGCTCACGGACCGCGATTGGGTCACGGGCAAGAGCCTCTCCCTACCCCTACCGGAGCATGTCGTTGTGACGGATGCGTCCCTCCTGGGATGGGGTGGCCATATGGGAGAGGCGGAGATCAGAGGCCTCCGGTCTCCGGCGGAGTCTCGCCTCCACATCAACTTGTTGGAGCTGAGAGCGATCCGACTTGCACTGAAAGCCTTCCTTCCCTCTGTCCGGGGAAGTGTCGTTCAGGTGTTCACGGACAACACCACCGCTATGTGGTATTGCAACAAACAGGGCAGGGTGGGGTCGTGGACCCTTTGTCAGGAGGCTCTGCGCCTCTGGATATGGCTGGAACACCAGGGCATCACCCTGGTGGTTCAACATCTGGCGGGCTCTCTGAACGCTAGAGCAGACGAACTCAGCCGCCGGTGCATGATGGATCACGAATGGCGTCTGAACTCCGAGGTGGCGCAAGGTCTCTTTCAGCAGTGGGGAGAGCCTTGGTTAGATCTATTCGCCACCGACGAGAACGCGCAATGTCAGCAGTTCTGCGCGTTGGAATTTCCAAGGCGGCACTCGCTCGGCTACGCTTTTCGTCGCAAGTGGAGTTGCGGTCTGTTGTACGCCTTTCCGCCTATACCACTTCTGCCCAGAGTGCTGAAGAAGATCAAGCGCGACCGGGCCCAAGTCATCTTGGTGGCTCCGGATTGGGCACGAAGGTACTGGTATCCTGAGCTACTCAGTATGTTGACCGATCCTCCGATACGTCTGCCCCTTCGGGAGGATCTTCTGTCGCAGCAGCAGGGGACGGTCCTCCACCCGAACCTGTCCAGCCTCCACCTCCATGCGTGGAGATTGAGCGGCGGCAGTTGATGCCATTTGACTTGCCTCCTGAAGTCTGTGATATCATTCTGGCAGCCAGGCTTCCCTCCACAAAGACGGTATACGCCTGCCGGTGGAACAAATTTGTGGCATGGTGCACAGCAAAGGCTGTGGATCCCCTTTCCGCCCCTCTTTCTGAGGTTCTCCTCTTTCTTCTTTCTTTGGCCCGGCAGGGCTCTGCCCTGGGCACCTTGAAAGGTTATCTTGCTGCTCTCTCTGCCTTCTTACGGCTTCCAGATCAGCCCTCTCTTTTCAAGTCCCCTGTAGTGTCACGCTTTCTTAAAGGCATTACTCACACGTTCCCTCCTGTCCCTTTCGTAATGCCTCAGTGGGACTTGAATCTTGTCTTGACATTCCTTTTTTTTTTTTTTTTTTTTTTAAAAACCTTTATTTGTGCATAGTAAAAGAACAAATATGGGCCTACAACCATCAGGCCGGCCACAATACGGTTGAGCACAGAGACAAACAATACATCCCCTGTGCGTCAAGGTCAAGATTAGCAACGATTCAGGATTCATACACTGGAGGGACCCTTGACACCGGGGGAAGGAGAAGTGAAGGTTAATTTTAAGGTTTTCAAAAAAAAAATTTTATCGGGAAAAAAGTCAGTAAAGGATAGAAACAAGGAGATTCGAGTCCGCAAGTCGGCTTCATACACTGGAGAGCAGCAGCATCATTAAAACAGCCATAGAAAATCTCATACAGTAAGGCGATGCAATTAGATAACAGGATCATCACAGTAGTAAATACGCACCCCCTAAAAGCCGCCCCCACTCAATCCACCCCACACCCGGACCCCGAATCGAAACAAGTATAGCGCAGAGACATGAAAGAAAGAGGCCCATAGAACTAAAAAAGAAACAGTAAATTACCCCCCCACCCTACACCAATGCGGAGGCTATGGCCTACCCCCCCCCCCCAGCATAGTGCCTGTCGCCCAATGAACCCGAAATATAGACGAGAGAGAAAGTAGGAATAGAGTAAAGAAACTAAGAGAAGAAAGAAGAAAGGAGGCGGGGAGGAGCCCACGTATCCTCAGGAGCGCCCGACACCACCGGCCAACCAAGCCTCCACACACTGAAACCCCACCACACCCAAAGGCGGTCGTGGGAAGACAGCATGTAACACCACGGAGATGAAGGCAGACAGATCGCGACGAGTGCGCACAACATAAGTAGACAATTCCAGTCCCAGTCCAGCCCGGCCGTGAAGCCATGATGATAGAGAGTAATCTAGCCCTGGCCCGATCGCGGGCGTACGATTAGACCCGCCCCCTCGTGAATGCCCCGCATCCCGAACAGACAAAGACAATATGGCCACTTGGGAGAAGATGGAGAAGTAGAGTCACAAAATGGCCGCCGATCATCTATTGAGGTCCCCTTGCACACCATATAAAATCCAGACCTGGCTTGTAAAGTACATGAGTTCCACATAAAAGGAGTCGTAGGCCACCGTGAACAGTTCCTCGAGGTCGCCAGGTGTAGTTCAGCTGGAAACTCCTGCGGGCACGGTGAGGCAGGCAACAACAAAGCAGGCAGCAATGACCGGGGAAACAAAGTATCTGCCATTGAGCAGGAGAGCGATTGATCCTGAGCGCCGGGAAAGCCAAATGCAGACACCAGTGTAGCACCGTTATACCCAGTCGTTGCTTCCCCGCAGGAGGACCACAGCACTGGCAGACTCACGTCTTGTTGATCACAAACGGGGCGCTCACGGCCCGCAGCAGACAGTGTAGAGTCGAACCGCTCACTCAGCGTTTGCAAGCCGACACACAATTGCAGACGAAAGTCCCGCAGGGCAGCCAGAACGGAGCCGTATGTCAGCGGAAGCTGCGTCCCCCCAACGGCAGCAATCCGGGACGGCACTGGGGAGCTGGAGTCCGGTAGAGGGAGGGCGAAGCGGGCAGCGGGCGAGACCGGAGCATCACCCCCCAGCAGCGAGCAGGCAATCAGCGCCATGTTTTACCGTTGAACGGTACCGTGGCCAGGGGGGGGATCGTGACAAGGAGGCAATTCCCAACAGGTCTGCGCCGCAACAGGTGAAAGCCAGCAGTCTCTTCCCCTCCCTCAGGCTCTCTTTGCAGCCGACTAGACCATAGAAGAAGGGGGTCTGCAGCCTTCTACAGCGTGGTCCACAGAGCGGGGTAGGAGACCCGCCACACCGGGGCTTACCCTCTGGCTCCAGCCCATCAGATGCAGGGTACAGGAGGTGTCCGGGCGTCTCTCTCCCGGCTCTTCTGGCGACCGTGCGTGGCGTGAGGCGGGATCGGGACCTCGGGCTCAGATTTGCACCAGCGGGTCCGGTGACTGCAACGATTCCAGGGGGCCGGCCGAGGCCACAGTAGAGCAAGGGTCCAGGGCGGGGAACAAAGGCACCAAAAACTCCGGCATCCGGGCGGGCTAAGACTTCGGGAAAGCGGCGGCGCAGTCAGCGCGTCGCTGCACGCGTTGCACCTCGAAAATCGGCAAGGATAGGATTCAGGATGATAGTCCGAGGCCAAGGGCCGACGGAGCCGGGCGCTCAAGCGACTGCTCCGGTCGCCATCTTGGCTCCTCCCGATATGTCTTGACATTCCTGATGTGCGCTCCCTTTGAGCCTCTTCAGAATTGTCCTCTTCGTCTTCTAACTCTTAAGACTGCTTTCCTGGTAGCCATCACCTCGGCTAGACGGGTGAGTGAGCTCCAGGCTCTATCGTCCAAGCCTCCTTTTCTATCTGTTTATCCGGACAAGGTTGTCCTTCGGCCTCGTCCTTCCTTTCTACCAAAAGTGGTGACCCCCTTTCATCTTGGGCAATCTGTCACCTTGCCCACCTTCTTTCCGCCTCCGCATCCTTCCAAAGAGGAAGAGCGGCTCCACCGTCTGGACCCAAAACGTGCGCTCTCCTTTTATTTGGACCGCACTAAACAGTTGCGAGTGGACGACCAGCTTTTCGTTGGCTACGTGGGTGCAAAGAAGGGAAAAGCTGTCCACAAACGGACCATCTCCCGGTGGGTCGTTTTGTGTATAAAAATCTGTTATTCCTTGGCAAAAATGGAACCGCATGTTGGGCTGCACGCCCATTCTACTCGGGCCACAGCGGCTACTACTGCTTTGGGACGGGGAGTCACTTTGCAGGACATCTGTCAGGCGGCAATGTGGGCTTCGCTGCACACGTTTGCCAGGCATTATTGCCTAGACAACCAAGTCCGGAGGGATGGCTTCTTTGGCCGTTCTGTCCTCCAGGACTTTCTGGTGTGATCTTGGTTCGCAGACCCACCACCGGGGTTGGTATTGCTTGGGTATCTATTCTAAGGTGAGGAATCTAACTAACGTGTTTCTTTCAGATGAACAAGTTACTTACCTTCGGTAACGATGTATCCGTAAGAAACATTAGTTAGTTAGATTCCTCACCGACCCACCCATCCTCCCCGTTCTGCGAACTGACATTTAGGGTTAAGGCTATCCCTTTCAGGGCCCTAGAATTTTTTGGCACCAGTGTCGGTCTCTTGCATGGCTCTGCGTTCCTGGCGCGGAAGGCTATGTACAAGAACTGACGTCAGCGCGCGAGGGCGGCGTCTAAGTACTCCGACAACGTCATTCCGGCGCACGACGCCGACGACGGACGCGGAGCCGCAGACGACGCCTAGCGACGCGCAAGGGGTATTGCTGACGAAAAATCTTCCGGATCCAGTCTGACGCCTGGGGATATTCTAAGGTGAGGAATCTAACTAACTAATGTTTCTTACAGATAACATGGTTACCGAAGGTAAGTAACTTGTTCATCATTACTAGTGTCTTCACACAGGGGTAGGGGACATCTGCTCAAACAATCTGCAATTCTATTGAGAATACCAGGGACATACACCACTTCATACACAAAATCCAATAGTTGGACAGAGAAGCGGGAAAACCTGGGAGAAACATTATTTAAACCGTGTGGAGTGAGGACTTTAGTAAGTGGTTTGTGATCTGTTCTCAGCGTGACACATGTACCCCACACAAATTGTCTAAAATGCTTAAGTCCTCATAAACAACCAAGAGCCTCCCTGTCAATAACGGAATATTTTTCTTCTGTGGGTGTGGGTGCCCAGGATGCAAACGCCACAACACACTTAGTTCCATCCCTCTGTACTTGAGATAAGAGCGCACCTAGGCCCCTACATCTAGCATCGGTTGTAATAATACTATTGAGTTTGGGGTCGAAGCTTTGGAGTGCTGGAGCTGAGCAAATGCCTCTTTTTATACTTTCCATACATAATTGACATTCTTTAGACCAATTAAAGGTACTACCCTTTTTTAGCAATTGTCTGATACAGTACATTTTTCCTGCAAAATTGCAAACAAACTTAGGATAAAATTACGCCAGGCCAAGGAAGGACCTGACTTCCTCTTTATTTTGCGGAGTGGGGACTTTTTTATGGCATCAACAAGCTCCGACTTAGGGCGGATGCCACAAGCACTTATTTTGTGTCCCAAGAAAAGTTACACTTTTCATGGCAATTTTATATTTGGACTTCTCAGCAGTGAATCCCTTTCGTCCCAATTCTTGAAGGACTTTGTTTAAAACAATATCATGTTCCTCTCTATCCTTTCCCTTAATGAGGATACCGTCCTGGAAGAACAGTACGTTTTTCATGTCCTTGAAAATGAGGTACATGATTTGTTGAAACATGGCTGTAGCTGATGCCAACCCGAAAGGGACACAGTTAATTTGGAAAATGCCTATTGGGGTGACAAAAGCTGTGAGATGTTTACTGTCGTCATGGAGGGAAACCTTATGATAAGCAGAGGTTAAATCAATTGTAGAAAACCATACCATGTCTTTGGTAGCTGAAAGTAATTCCGAAATCTTGGAAAGGGGAAATACATCAATAAAAATGTTTTTATTAAGTTCCCTCAAGTCCACACACAAGCGGATCTTGCCGTTGGCCTTGCGTGCGACGACAAGAGGGGCGGCCCAATCAGAAGAGTCTATGCTCTCAATTATGCCCTTGTCCACAAGTTTTTTTATTTCCCCCACAACTTCATCCTTAACACCTAAGGGGATGTTCCTGACTTTATGAATACAAGGTATAGCATTGTCCTTAAGGATTATTTTATTTGAAAATCCTTTAAGCTCACCAATACCTCCAGAGACAACATTAAGAAATTTTGTAGCGAACTCCTTGCGCAGGTCCTCCTGAACTGGATTTACACTCAGAACATGATCTTGACTTTTGAGATCCAAACGTATACCCAGCTCACCTTGATTCCACCAACCTAACACACAGGGTCCTGCCCTGGCCACGTAGAGCTTACACATTTCTACTCTACCTTTAAACTCAAAGGAGAGTTTGAGAAAACCCAGGTGTTCAATGGGTTCTCCCGTGTAGCTTACAGGATGTACATCAGGACTTTCTAAGTTGGGACCAATAACGGTACTAAATAATTCATCCCATTTGTTTTTGTTAACAATGTTGTATGGTGACCCAGAGTCGACCATCAAGGTCACTTGTACTCCACCAACTATTATCTCACAAACTGTTTTTTTCCTTTGTTTACCAGGAGTCTAATACTCATTGTCATGTATACAACATACCTTATTTTCCTCACACTCAGAATCAGCACTATCATCATCATGCTGATACTCATCAACAATACATTTTACGAGGAGGAGCCTAGCGCGCATCCAAGATGGTCGCGTGAGCACAGGGCTCCCCGGACCCTCGCTGCTCCTCGGAATTTATCCTGACTCTATCCTGACTCGGTTGATGGAATCTGGGAGACGAATGCTGGCTGAACACTAAACTCCTTTCGGAAATCAAATCGGACCTGGCAATCCGGAGTTATGGTGGTTTGAACTTTTGAGGCCCACCCGACGGCTGTGCCCGATGCGAGGGTGATCTGTGGAGCCGAGGCGTAGTTGAACAACAACGGCAGCGGGGCTGTGCCAGTGGCCGTCACATCACTTTCGGTTTCACTTTTGGTCTTTGAGGGGCTGGACTGTGGACTTGCTTGGTGCGACTGGGCTCTCATTTTGCCTTCGCTTGATGCCGGTGGCTTCGTCTGCTGCCAGCGTGCTCATTGACGGGGGTCCCTTCGCTCCGCCATATTGCGGCCTGTGGTGCGACACGCGTCTGCCTGGCCTGTGCCACCTCGACGCTTCCTCGGTGGTCCCCTTCGGCGATCGAGGTTCTCATGGGAGGCAAGGGGGACCCCGAGAGGCGTAAGACCAAAACATCCCTACGTGGGGGACCGGTCCAGACGAACAACATGGACCGCTACACTCAGGGTAAAGGATCCCCCGGGACGGCCACTGTCCCCCCGGAGGACACCAGTGGTGGTCCGTCCGTTTCTCCGGATCTGTCCCTGCAGGACATCATGGGCGCCATTAAGGGCATCAGAGAGACCATCGCTACGCAGTACGAGGCCTTGGCCCGTAAAATCGACACGGTGGCCATTGACATTACGCTAATCCGGGCGGATCTCTCTAAGACTAACGAGAGGGTTCAATCGCTGGATGTGCGGACGTCCTCCCTTGGTACGGACGTGTCGGACCTGCAGGCCACTCTCGGCGATCTCAAGTCGGCCAATGATCTGATGGCCCGGCGGCTGGAAGACTTCGAGGGACGGGCCCGCCGCAATAACATCCGCGTCATAGGCGTTCCGGAGACCTCCGATAACCGCCCGGTTGATCTCCTGGTCGAGGAGCTCATCCTCGAACATCTTGCTCCCGCTGGCCTGAGTAAGTTTTTCGCTGTGGAGCGGGCCCATCGAGTCCCAGGTGGCCGGCCGCGACCGGGTGCCCCCCCGAGGCCTATCGTTGCGAGACTTTTCCATTACAGAGACCGAGACGCGATTCTGCAGGCCTCACGGGTCCATGGCCCGGTCCGACATGAGAACTCGTCCATTAACTTTTTCCCGGACTTCACCCAACTTGTCCAGAAACAGCGGATGGGCTTCCAGGGGGTGAAGCGGCGTCTCCGGGACCTCGGTCTCAAGTACTCTATGCTTTATCCTGCAAGGCTCCGAGTGGAACATGAAGATCGGACTACCTTTTTTGACTCTCCTGCGACTGTGAGTGACTGGCTGGATTCGCTGCCGGACCGGGGTGACCGGACTGGGCCCTCTGCCGGTACCGAGGGTGGCGGGTCTCCTTTGGAGTGACTTATGGTCCCGGACTCTGCCATGTTGTACTGTTCGGCTGGGTTCTACTTCTTTTGTGCATTTTGTTTCACTATGTTGTGTGTGGGGAGCGGGCGGGGACGGGTCCCTTCCCTCCTCCGGGGTCTTTTCGTAGAATGGGGTTTGTAGGGCGACAGGCACACTGCAAGTTGGGGTGGTTTTTTGGACCGCAGGGGTGCAGGGTGGGGGGTGTTGGAGTTGGGGGGGGGTTGGTGGGTGGGGTTGTTTGGATTTGTGTTTTTTGTTTTCAAGGCGAAGTATTGGCTATGGTTCATCCTTGGGTGTTGAGCTCTTTGCTAGGGGGCCCTTGATCTACTGGAGGGGATGGGGGGGGGACGGGTTGAGATTGATGTCTTGGAACGTCAATGGATTGGGGGACCGTATCAAACGGGGTGTTGTGCTGCAATATCTGCGTCGTCTGACTCCTGATGTGGTGTTCTTACAGGAGACGCATCTGGTTGGCAATGTTTGTCGGGCTATGAACAGGGGGGGATATCGACTTGTGGCCCACTCTGGTTTCACCACTGGTTCGAGAGGGGTGGGCATTCTCTTGCGAGTTTCACTTCCGTTGGAGATCACCAGGGTGGTCCCAGACGATAGAGGGCGCTATGTGGCTCTGACTGGGAGGTGGGAGGGGCAGTCCCTTTCCTTGATCTCGGTCTATGTTCCCCCGGGCCTCCAGAACTCCACCTTCTCAGACTTGGGTCGGATGTTGCTTGGGCTTCCTGACAGTCTTTTGCTTATGGGTGGGGACTTTAATTCGGTTGTCTCGGGTGACCTGGACCGTCATCCGCCCAGGGCCCTCCCTGCTGCCCAGGCGTGGCTGGGCGGGCTCCTGGAGACCTTCGGTCTGGTGGACTGTTGGAGGTTAATGCATCCGACACAGTGTCAGTACACCTTTCACTCTGGGGCCCATGGGAGTCTCTCCAGACTGGATTATTTCCTTATGCCCGCGGCCCAGGCTACACGGATTCGTAAGGTCAAACACCTGGCCAGGGGTATTTCTGATCATTCCCGACTGTGGTTGCTTTTTGACACCGGGTCGCGGTCCGCTGGGCGGATCGCTCCTATTAACCCTTGGTACCTGCGAGACCCCAAGATCCGTGATAGCCTGATTAAGTCGATTGATCAATATTTTTCTGAGAATGAGGGGTCGGTGTTGTCCTCGGTGTCCCTGTGGGAAGCTTTCAAAGCAGTGCTCCGCGGGCATGCCCTGTCCCAGATAGTGGAGGCCAAGAGGGTTAAGAGAGAGGCGGTTGTGACGCTGGAGACTGAAATATCGGGGCTGGAGGCAGCCTTGGAGGTGGGCGTCACCCCAGATGGGCTGCATGCCCTCAGCCTGAAGCAGTTTGAATATAAGTCTCTCGTCACTGATGCTGCCAAGACTATGTATAGGGAGCAGCAGGGTAGGTTATATGACGCCGGAGACAAGGCGGGTAAGCTGATTGCCTGGTTGGACAAGAAGGAGAGAGTGAATCGTGTGGTCCCGGAGCTTCGGGTGTCGGATGGAGTGTGTGTGACTGAGCCTGGTGAGATTGTTGAGTGTTTTGCTGACCACCTCCGTGCAGTGTACTCCCCGGTGTCTGATAGAGATGAGGACGACTCTCGTCTTCTGCTTCGGGATATTGCCCTGCCCGGCTTATCCGTCGAGGACCGCGAGCTGATGGATGCCCCTTTGTCTGTCGAAGAGATAGCTACTGCGATTCGCTCCCTCCGCTCGGGCAAGGCTATGGGCCCCAACGGTCTGCCGATTGAACTATATAAGTTGCGCCCGGATAAAATCGCGCCTTTCCTCCGTCATATGTTTCAGGAATCGCTCTAGAGGGGTTCCCTTCCTGACGACCAGCGTCTGGCTACTATAGTGGTGATTCCCAAGGAGGGTAAGCCTCGTGACCGCTGTGCCTCCTATAGGCCTATTTCCCTGCTAAATGCCGAACCCAAAATCCTTGCTAAGGTCCTCGCAAATCGCCTGCTGAGCGTTATATGTGACTTGATACATCCGGATCAATGTGGCTTCATCCCACATCGTAATACCGCTCTCAATTTACGGCGTCTGCACGGCGTCCTCGCTAGGGCTGAGTACTTCGCTGAACCGGCCATATTGGTTTCCCTAGACGCCACGATGGCCTTTGATACCATTGAATGGCCATTTCTTTGGGCCGTCTTGGCGAAGTCTGGTTTTGGGGAGGGGTTCCTTAGCTGGATGAAGCTCCTTTATGCTGGACCAATGGCTCAGGTGGTTGTCAATGGGCGGGTTTCTCGGCCTTTTGCTCTCGGGAGGGGAACTAGGCAGGGGTGCCCGTTGTCCCCGCTGCTCTTTGCTCTCGCCCTGGAACCGCTCGCTGCCTGGCTCCGTTGGGAGCCCTCGATTAGAGGGCTCCGGTGGGCCCCGGGCTTCGAGGATCGGGTTTCATTGTACGCGGATGATATTCTCTTGTATCTCACCTCACCGCGGAAGTCGCTCAATGTTCTCTTTGATGTCCTTACTTCCTTCGGGAAAAACTCGGGTCTGATAATTAACTGGTCCAAATCTTGTGTGTATCCTATCTCTGGTGGTCTTCCTCTCTTGCCACCTCGGCTTCCGCTCCAAATATCTCAGTCCGGCTTTAAATACCTGGGGGTGTACGTTTCGTTGGATCCGGCGGTCCGCTATGAGCAGAATCTCCTGTCTCCGCTCCGGTGTTTGAGGGCAGATACGGCGCGGTGGTGTAAGCTGCCCTTGTCTCCGCTTGGTCGCGCGGCGCTGTTTAAAATGATGTCCCTTCCCAGATTCCTTTATGCACTCCAGAACTCCTTTGATGTCATTCCTGCGGCCTACTTTAGGGAGGTGGAGAGTTTGCAGAGGAGACTGGTTTGGGACGGGCGATCGCGTATCGCTTTGGCCAAGCTGACTCTTTCCTGGTATGACGGGGGCATCGCGCTTCCTGATATTAGACGGTACTATTGGGCCTCCCAGCTGTCTGCCATTAATCATGCTACGTACGCTCCTGGTTCGAACCCGGCATATGAGATGGATAAGTTCCTGCTCCCCGGCGGTAACTATAACAGAGCGCTTTACTCGCGGTCTGCTGGTAGGGCCCTTACGGGCCCTACCAGGATTGCGGTCCGTGTATGGAAGGCGGCTAACGTAGCGATGGGCTGGAGTGAGCGTTTAACGTGCGCCACTCCTCTATTCGACTCAGACCGCTTGGGAAGCCTCTGGACAACGAAAGGCTTCGAGCGCTGGGATACGATCGGCATCAGCAGAGTGGGGGACCTGTGGGTTAAAGGTGCTGTTAAATCCTTTGCGGCGCTTCAGCGCGAGTATGAGCTTAGTGACAGAGAGTTCTTCCGTTATGCACAGGTTCGGCACGCCCTGCTTTCGGTCTTTGGGGAGGGGACCACGGTCCCTTCTTCTTCGCCTCTCGAGGACCGCATACTCGATGGTCACGTCCCCGACAGTACTATCTCCCTGATTTACAAAAAACTGATAAACAATCGGGCTGACCTCTTGGTGCGTCTTCGGGAGGCATGGACGGGAGATGGGGTGGAGCTGGACGATGAGGACTGGCAGACTGCACTGTCATCCCCTAAGGAGGTGGCCATCCCGGCCCGTCTCCGCCTGGTCCAGCTTAAGATTCTCCATCGTGTATATGTGACGGGCCCCCGCCTGGTCTCGATGGGGTTTTCAGACGACGGACTCTGTAAGCGTGGCTGCGGGCTCAGTGCTACCTTTCTCCATATCCTATGGGAATGCCGCGAGGTGGCGGAATACTGGCGCCGGGTGCATGATATTATGAGACGAGTCACCGGGGTCGCTCTGCTGCCGGAGGTGCGTCGTTGTGTGCTGAATGTATGGGAGCCCAATGACTGCAATGCGGCTCAGGCTCGGTGGGCGGCCTTGGGGAACATGATTGCAAAGAGAGATATTGCACAGCTTTGGGGTTCCCAGCGGCCTCCCACCGTATCCGTCTGGAAGGAGAACATGGACTGGTGCATGTTCAGGGAGAAAACGGTGTATGTGGCTCGTGGTAAACCGGGGGCTTGGGGTAGAATTTGGGGGCAGTGGAACGCGTATCGTGGGTCTATCTGTGCTCCCCCTTTGGTGGATACGTCCGGGGTTGCCTCGTCCCCCTGATCCTTGAGGGTTCCTTGTGTATCTCGTACTTTGGAGTACAGATTTGGTTCTCTCATGGCCCCCCCCTCCCTCTCAGGTCTTCTTTTATTGACCGCCCTTGGGTGGTTGGGTGTTGACTCCCCCGGCTGGTGTTCGCCGCCCTTCATAAGTCGTTTCGCCTTGTTTGTTGTATTTTTGTATTTTTCTTTTTTGTTGTTATTTATACTAAAAGCGTGTATTCTGATTTCCCTTATGTGCAGTCTGATCTACTGTGATAGTGCGGAGCCCCTGTGGGCCAGTCATTGTTTTCTGATATGCTGGAACACTTCGACTACTAGCGGCCGGCCCTGGTGGTTGTAGGCCCGTGTTTGTAACCCTTTTTGTGCACAATAAAATCTTTTCAAAAAAAAAAAAAACAATACATTTTACAAATTTGGATTTACGACAAGCCCGAGCAAAATGACCTGACATTTTACAATATGTACATTTTTTACCTAGTGCTGGGCATTTCTTATCATTAGCAAGGTGTGAAGAGCTACAGCAGTGGTAACACTTCCCTTTTAATGTCCACTAACTTCTCTGCACGTTCTTTGTTCCCGCCTTTCTCTTTAACTGGTTGTTTATCATTTTTCTTGTTAACTAGTTCAGGACGGACGTAGTTTGTTTTTATAATTTTCACCATTTCATCACTATTATCCCCTTTGGACTTGGCAATGACAGTTTTAGCACATCTTGACGTTAGTTTGGCTTTGCTGATGATGGCAGAAATTTCTCGCAAACTAGCATCCCCATTAATCCAAAGTTTATCTTGCAAGTTTTGGTTGTTACAGTGCATAATTAATTGGCCACAAATTCACTCTTCTATGACACCAAACTTGCAGCATAAGGCTAATCTTCTTAGAGAAGCAATTTCATCTTCCACTTTCTCATAGGGTTCTTGCTTCCTATGTTAAAAATTATGTCTGTGCACAGCTTTACATACGGTAGGCGCAAAGTATGCATTGAGATCTGCGATGGCTTGGGTGAATACATTGACTTCCCTTCCAGCTAAAGGTTTTTTTTCAATTCTATTGTAAACTCTTAACCCACCTGGTCCTAAACAATGTAACAGGATACTTTTTTTCCTTTCAGGTTTTAACTCTTTACTCTCAAAAGTGTTCAGGTAATTAATCAAATAATCCCTCCATTCTTCCCATCTCTGACTTGAAACCTCACAGTGTTTTACCATGAATTGTTGCGGGGCAGGTAGATTCATGGTTGCCATAGCCATGGTAAATAATCTTGGTGGAGATAAAAGTATAAATGACAGGGGCAAAATAATAAATTTTAAAAAACAGTGTAATTGGAAAAAATTAACAGTACCTTGTTTGATACGCAGTGTGCATATCACTGTTGAGGACGAATTTGCAGAAAACGCAGAGTAAATCGGAGTAGAAATGACCGTGTGCATTAAAATGATATGCGAGAAGTACTTCGCTTCAGTAGAAGAGTCAATTTCCGGTTGATGCAAAGGCTTTGACGCGATGTGTGCGTCAAGATGGCCGCACGTTGAGTCACCTCACCGTGACCTCACAAATGATGATGGACATGCATATTACGTAGCTCACCTGACGTCTACAGGAGAGCGAGGCTGCTATGAAGATGCCGGCTCGAGTGTGGAACACTGCTGCTGCTCGAATGATGCGGCTGATACGCAGGGTCCCCCATCAGTTACTTTAAGGTGCCCAGAACAAACAAGGTAATTAAAGCAATAACAGTACCTTGAAATATGCGTGCACAGAGGTTTGCACCGTAGTAGGGCCGTAATCGTTTCCTTACGCAATCCGTCTGCTGTCGTAAGATGAGTTCTTTTTTTTCCGTTAAAGTGAGAGAAAAAAAGTACGCGAGTTCGTGGGACTTGAGCATCTCGTCGCCATTGTTGCAAAGAAAGGTAAATGGACGAAGTGAAGAAATAACTTTCTTTATTATTAGCCCAAGCCCCCAAGACAGCGGGGATGTGCGGACGCAGCCACCAGGAAACAGCTCTCCTATATCTAACCACCCACTTAGAATGTTGACACAGACTCGAGGGTAAACACTCCAAAGTGACTCGAGCGCGGGCTCGAGTACCAACATAACATCATGCACCCTTTTCATGGCAGTAAGACCGCCATGAATAGGGTGGTAGAGACTCAACAAAGGGGGCCCATGTCTGCATGCCCCCCGTTATAGCACGGCATGGACTTAACAGTCCATCTCGTGCTGGAACGAGCTGTGTCTGACCTATGGTGCTGCCTTTCTAAGGCTCTCCTATGAGCCTTTGGAAAGGTAGTGCCACGGGAAAGATGTGCAGGACCGCCCGCCCAGATTTCAACTTGTAAATCGGTGGGCGTTCGACATTGGCGGTGCGAGAGCGGGGCTGTGGCGTGCCACCGCACTCTCGCACCAGCCATGTCTTAATCAGGCCCAAAGTCCTTCAGCACACTCATCCGACCACATACAGCACTATAATGTGTATAGCAAGACCAAATTGTATTTATTTTCACATTAACTAAGACAGACCATTTCTAGACAAAACATTTAACAAATCTCTACCAATCATATGTAACAAGCAACCATACATTCCTGATTGATGGAAATCCCAGAACCTATATCAAGAAAGCGCTACAGTGCAATACTAATCGTGGAAAGCACTATACAAACACTAATAAGGTAGCATAACATTTGCTAAGTTTCAAAACCAGGTAAAGTGTCCAAGCACTTGACTTTCAGATAAGGATGGCAAAAATATGAGCATGATCTTACTCAGAGATGTGAATCAGGGTAGTGATATCAGAGGAGGTACAAAGTGACCCACTCATTTACGGCCAAGAATGCGTCTTTTTCAATTGAACAGTTTATTTAATTTACAAATCCATAGCAACTCTTAACTTTAGTTTCAGACAAAATACAGTTGAAAACAAAAATTGTTCCCAATAGATCCCTTAACTTCCTTAGCAAGCGTAGCAGACTAATGAACATTGATTTCTCTAGTGACATCAGACAAAGGCATTCTCTATGGGCCCAATTCACAGAACTAACTTACTACAAAATCCTAAACTTACTACCATTTTGGTATTCACAGAAGGCACTTACTCATTTTGGTATTCGCACAGGAAGTATCTTCGTTTTACGGTAGGGTCGCAACATTATCAGTTTGCTGTCCTTCCGTTTGGTCTTACTACTGCACCTCGAGTCTTCACCAAGGTGATGGCAGTGGTGGCAGCCCATCTCAGAAGGTCGGGGATTCCAGTTTTCCCCTATCTGGACGACTGGCTGATCAAAGCGGAGTCGCCAGAGAAGGTGCTTCATCATCTGCAAGTTACAACCCAGCTGTTGTACAAATTGGGTTTCTCGATAAACGTGCCCAAGTCTCACCTGGTGCCCTCTCAGCGCAACCTGTTCATAGGGGCAGTACTGGACACTACTGTGTGCCGAGCATTCCCACCTCCACAAAGGATTCTCGACATACAGGAAATGATTCCCTTGTTTTACAATGGAGCGGTCGTTCCAGTCCTGAAGGTCCTTCGTCTGCTCGGTCTGTTTGCTTCCTGCATTCTGTTGGTCAACCATGCACGATGGCACATGAGGGCGCTCCAGTGGTGCCACCGCAGGCAGTGGTATCAGCACAAGGGAGATCTCAGGGAGTCTGTGAGGATCTCCAGAGAAGCTGCGACGGATCTGTCTTGGTGGAGCGTGGAGGGCAATCTGTCCCAAGGAAAGCCCTACCATCTACCTCCATCGGTGGCCACAGTGATAACGGATGCATCCACTTTAGGGTGGGGTGCGCGTCTGGGGGATATGGAGATCAAAGGTCTTTGGTCTCCAGAGGAAAGGTTGCTTCACATCAACCTTTTGGAGTTGCGGGCGATACGTTTGGCACTCAAGGCCTTCCTCCCTTCCCTTCGCGGTCAGTCAGTTCAAGTCCTGACGGACAACACTACCGCGATGTGGTATGTCAACAAGCAGGGAGGAGTGGGGTTGCATTGTCTCTGCAGAGAGGCTCTGCGTCTCTGGTCCTGGGCTCAGGATCATCAGATTTGTCTGATGGCAAATCATCTGGCCGGAGTTCTGAACGTGCGTGCAGACAGCCTCAGTCGGCAATTCTCCGCCGACCACGAGTGGAGGCTCCATCCGAAGGTGGTTCGTCACGTCTTTCGGACGTGGGGAAATCCTCGGGGGGACCTGTTTGCCACTCACGAGAACGCTCACTGCCCGTCATTCTGCAGTCTCCAGTTTCCGACGCAGGGAGCGTTGGGGGACGCTTTTCAGTTGAGTTGGAGCTCACAACTCCTTCACGCGTTTCCTCCCATACCCTTGATTCCTCGGGTTCTGAGGAAGATTCGCCAAGACCGGGCCCAAGTCATATTGATCGCCCCGGATTGGCCAAGAAGGGTGTGGTACACAGATCTTCTCCACCTCTCTTCGTGCCCTCCGCTCCGTCTCCCTCTCAGGCCAGACCTCCTCTCGCAGTCGGAGGGGCAGGTTCTACACCCCCACCTCCAGAGCTTACACCTTCATGCCTGGAGATTGAACAGGGAAACCTGAATTCTTTTTCTCTCCCGCCTGACGTGGTGGACGTGATTTTGTCTGCCAGGCGTCACTCCACCAAGTCTATCTATTCCTATAGGTGGTCCTAATTTGTTCTTTGGTGCGGAGAGAAGTCTACTGACCCTTTGAGGGCTCGTTTATCTAACATTCTTCAGTTTGCTCTTTCTCTTGCTCAGCAGGGCTTTGCTGTAGCTACTGTTAAGGGATATTTGTTGGCTTTGTCGGCATTTCTTTGCTTGCCGGATCAGCCTTCCCTGTTTAAGTCACCTATTGTATTACGATTCCTTAAGGGCCTTACAAACAAGTTTCCGCCTACTCCTTTTATTGCGCCTCAATGGGATTTTAAATCTTGTCTTAACTTACTTGATGGGTTCTCCCTTCAAGCCCTTGCACAAGTGTCTCTTGAGGCTGTTGTCTTTCAAATAGTCTTTCTCATTGCGATTACCTCGGCAAGGAGGGTAAGTGAGCTTCAAGCTCTGAGTTCAAAACCCCCGTTCTTGACCATTCATGCTGAAAGAATGGTACTCAGGACCAGGGCTGCTTTTCTGCCAAAGGTAGTAACTCCTTTCCATCTGGGGCAATCAATTACCCTTCCTACCTTCTATCCTCCCCCCTCCCCCTTCCAAGGAGGAGGAGCGGCTTCACCGCTTGGACCCTAAGAGGGCGGTGAGCTTCTCCCTCAATAGGACTAAAGACTTTCGAGTGGACGACCAGCTCTTCGTGGGCTTTGTTGGCTGCAGGAAAGGCAGAGCGGTGCACAAGCGCACCCTTTCCAGATGGATTATCTTGTGCATCAAGATTTGTTACTCTTTGACCGGTAAGGAACCTCCAGAGCGTATAAGGGCTCATTCTACCAGGGCTAAGTCTTCTACATCTGCCTTGTCTAGAGGTGTTCCTGTGGAGGACATTTGAAGGGCGGTAACTTGGGCCTCCCTCCACACTTTCGCAAAGCATTACTGCTTGGATTGTGAGGTGAGGAGGGACGGTCACGTTGCTCGTCCGTCCTTCAGGACTTTCTGGTATAGAAGGGTGGACACCCTCCTCCGGGAGTGGGACTGCTGTGGGAATCTTTTCATAAGGTGAGGAATCCACTGGCAGATGTATCCATCAGAAGAACAAGTTACTTACCTCCGGTGATGCTTTTGGTGGATACAGTATCTGCCTGTGGATTCCTCACTGACCCACCCGCCTCCCCGTTGTCCACCCTTGTATACCTACAATTCTGATGATGGTGTTTCAAAATATATTTGTTACTGTGAAAGGCAATGTGTTATTTCTTTTGCCTTCCTATATTATCTCCACACTGTGTGTGTTGTTTTGTATATTATGTACTGTGTATACTGTATATATATTACTGTCAGTCTGTCCGTATGCCTCGAAGGCACGGAAAAAAGGGCGGAACTGACATCATCACGCCGACGAGGTCTTCTTATGGATCCAGTGACGTCAGCGGTGCCGCGAGCGGAGCCGTGCCTCTGTGACATCGTCTTCGTCGGCGTGGAGAGCTACAAAAGTTTCCGAATGTTGCTGGCGCAGGGGATATTCCCAAGGTGAGGAATCCACAGGCAGATACTGTATCCACCAGAAAAAGCGTTACCGAAGTAACTTGTACTTCTAGACTTCTGCCTACTCTGCCCCTCCTTGCATCATCTCTTACCTCTTTTACTATTCAGGTCTCCCAATCAAGCCTTTCTAAACTGTTCCCTTTGACATTTTCCCCTCCACCCCCCCATTTACCCACCCCAAGTCTTCTCCTACTGCTGTGAGCTCCCCAAAAAAATAATAATGTAAATCCTTCCCTCCACTATCCTGTTCAATACAAATAACAGACTAATATGTCCACCACTCAAATTAATTTCATATTTCACTAGACTAATTCACCACTAATCCTTTATGAGTTCCGGAATAGCATGCTACTCACCGAAAAAGCGCATCAACACCTCATCAGGGGTAGCAAGCACTATATAAATGCAAACCTTTTCCCTCTTCTATCCCTCCACTATCCTTCTCAATCCAAATAACTAACTACCATATCCACCACTCAAATTAGTTTCAAATTTCACTATACAAATTCACCGCTAATCCTTTATGGGTTCCGGAGTAGCGTGCTACTCGCAAAAAAAGCACTTTGACGCCTCATCGGTGATAGTAAGCACTATATAAATGAAAACCTTTTTCCCCTCTATCCCTCCACTATCCTCCTCAATCCAAATAACTGAATAACATATCCACCACTCAAATTACTTTCATATTTTAACTATTCTAATTCACTACTAATCCTTTATGGGTTCTGGAGTAGCGGGCTACTCGCCAAAAAGCACTTCAACACCTTATCAGGGGTAGCAAGTGCAATATAAATGCAAACCTTTTTCTCTCTTCTATCCCTCCACTAGTCTTCTCAATTCAAATATCTAACTAACATATCCACCATTCAAATTACTTTAATATTTTCACTATGCTAATTCACCGCTAATCCTTTATGGGTTCGGAGTAGTGTACTACTCGCAGAAAAAGATTTTCAACACCTCGTCAGGGGTAGTTAACGCTATATAAATGCAAACCTTTTTCCCTCTATCCCTTCACTATCTTTCTCAATCCAAGTAATTGACTAATATATTCACCACTAAAATTACTTTCATATTTTCACTATACTAATTCACTACTAATCCTTTATGGATTCCGGAGTAGCGTGCTACTCGCCGAAAAAGCACTTCAACACCATATCAGGGGACGCAAGTGCTATATAAATGTAAACCTTTTTCCCTCTTCTATCCCTCCACTATTCTTCTCAAGCCAAATAACTAACTAACATATCCACCACTCAAATTGTAATTGTAATTACCATTTATAAAGCACATTATCACCTCCAGGTCTCTAAGCGCTATGAGAGAAAGCCCTACCCTAGCACTTAGGGGGGTGGCAAGTTAGACTGTGCCCCAGGCTTCCGAAAAAAGTACTGTCTTTAACTTCTTCCTAAATGGGAGAAGGGCATGTTCCTTACGCATATTCTCCGGCAAGTTGCTCCAAAATTGGAGGATGGAGGTTGAGAAAGCTCTTTCTCCTTTGGAAGACAGGCTGAAGCGAGGGCAGGCCAGCAGGCTGGCCTCCGAGGACCGTAGTATCCTACTAGGGGTGTAGTTGACTAAACGGTCTTTGATATACCTCGGGGCTTGGCCATAGATGGCTTTATGTGCAATGCAGAGGCCTTTCAACTTTGTTCTCTGCCTGACCGGGAGCCAGTGCAGCTGACGTAGAAGGGGGTTGGCGTGAGCACGTCTAGGCACTCTGAAAATTAGTCTGGCGGCATCATTCATAGTGAGCTGTAATCTAGCCAGCAGTTTTCCCGGAAGGCCGATGTGAGAAGTTGGCCTGATGTATGATGTCACTAGTTCTAGTGTACACCTTATATCAGTCCAAACAACCCTTATGGTGATCGGTTGTAAAGTCAACCTTATAGACCAGCTATCCTAGTGGTAGCATGGACAAGAGCAGTCTTAGGCTAAACTCTGAATGGCATGTGAAGCCAGCTGTGATACCATATATAATCCATATATAGACACCACAACAGATATATATATAAAATAAAGTGTATTTATTCTAGACAAACCCTCAGCACTCTTTATGAGATTAGAGGTAAGTACAAGACAGTCTTATTTAAGCATACATTAAGTCACACAGGTAAGTAATACAGTTAGGCCCTAGGGGCCACGCAAACCATATACTAAAGAAGTGGTATAAGGACCACTGTCACGGAAATAGGATAGGCCTAGGCCTAGAGAATCGCTGGGGCTACACTACACTAGCAACAGTTAGGAAGTGGGAGGCCCACGGGATTCAGGTGCAGAGTGGAAACACTCACGCGTAATGCGTAAAAGTCGATAGAATTACTAGCAGTTAGAAATTAACAGTTTAAGGACACTTCTGAAGCAGCTAGAGAGTCGAGACCCTAGGATAGTCACTACCCTTGTGAGCACCGAAGTACCCAAGTTACCTAGCCCACGGGCTGCGGGTGCATAGGTGTGAACTTGCGTCGGGTTTCGTCGTGGACTTCTATGGATGCCTGAAGGAAAGTTGCTGACAGGCAGTCAGTGAAGAGTGTCCGGTGGATCCCAAGGCTGGGATCAAGAAGAGAGGATACCTGCAAGCAGAAGGGACAGAGTCAAGGTCACTAGCCAGTGACCACGTGGAACCAGGAAGGAACAAGGCGATGTCGTGAAGATTGCAGGTGAAAGGTGAAGCTTGTCGTTGCAGCCACGGGTACCAGGAGGCGTCGAGGACGACCAGGACCAGGAGGCGAGCTGTCCCACGAAGGCTCTTGCTGTCGGCGGCGTCGAAGTCGAACTAGGACTCACCAAGCCTTGGCAAGCGGAACCCACGAAGAACGGAGGACTTGCTTCTGGTGCAGACCAGGAAGGTCTGGGGTGCTTCTCTTTTGCAGGGAAGCGGGAGCCAGTCTGGAGGAGCCAAACCAGCAGTGAAGATTTCAGGGTGCGTCGTCACAAAGGCCACTAGCCAACGGGCAAGCAACCGGACAGACACGGCAAGCAGGAAATGCAGAAGGGCCCCACGCAGGACTCGTGGAGTGTGGGGGCCTGATCTTCGGTGCAGATGGTGCTTGGGGTTGGGGCTTCTCAATCCCCGGTGCACAACTTCGAGGGTGCCTCAGTAGCTGCGCTGGAAGATACTCGCCACTTTTCCCAGGTAGCCGGTCCCACGTCTCTCGTCGCCTCCACGGATCTCAGCTCGGCTGTGGATGTGGATCAGGGTCGGAGAAGTCTGGAAGTCAAGGCTCTGGTCGGGCTCTGCAGTCGGTCCCTCGTAGAACTTCAGCAAAGCAAAAGGTAGTCTCTTGATGGTGCCTGTTTGCACAGGGTAGCCACTCCTTGGCCACAAGGGAGATTCTTCAGTCTTCTTCTTTCGTCGAATGTCGAAGGTCCAGAGTTTCTGTTCAAGTTGCAGGTTCAGGATAATCTAATCTCCTGGGGCCCAGCTACCACTCTTATACTAATCTGGGGGGCTGGGTTGCCTGCTGGGTCACGCCTTATGGGTGGGACCTGGGAGGGGGGTGGTTACACCCCCTTCCCTTTGTCCAGTTTCACGCCAGGACTGGGGCTGGAGTGCCCCAGCACCGGTTTGAACTGGACTATGCACGGGACACCTTGTGTGCCCCAGGCATGTCTCATTCTTTTCATCCCACCCTGCCCCAATACACTAAGGCCTGTCTGGGGTGGTGCTCGCACCTCCCAAGGCAGGAAACCTATTGTCCAAGCCTCCCTTGCCGGGATCACTCCCAGCAGCAGGAGGTCAGACTTGTGTCTGTGGCAGCAGCATCCATTTTGTGATGCTGGGGCTCTGGCTAACTTTAACCGGGTAAGTAGGTTACAACATGTCTTCTCCCTCTAGAAGGGAGGGATAATATCCTCATCCCCAGAAATGGGATGGGGGTATTATTCCAAAGTGTTAGACACCTTACACGACATGTTTTGATAAAGCCAAACCATAGTTACCATAACCGTTTAAGATTATAAGGCACTTTAAGAGTATATGGTAGGCTATATCATAGAACAGCTATAAGGACATGGTTCCGAAAGCTGCAGACAGGCTCAGCTCATGCTAGAGCACCATCTCACATGTTACCAAGCACTCTGCCTCCAGGATTGTTAAGGCCTGCCATAGGAGTGGCTGATAGGTACACATGTGTCTATATGTAAGTTAGGTATAGGAATACTACACCTAAGCAAGGAGTGATTACACGACCTTGCCCCAGCTGAGTGATCAGCCAGTTGTGTCATAATGGAAGGCCAGGCCAGGGGTGGCATAATACATGCTGCAGCCCCTGGTAGGCCTAGGGTACACCTATGCCCTGGGTACCTAAGGTACACTGTACAGGGGCCAATAAGGTGATCCTATCCAAATGGGTTATGCACCTAAAGTTCATAGTATCAATTTAGAGAGAGAACAGCAGGGCTGTGGGTCTGATTAGCAGGCCCACAGCCACATCTAAGTCGAAAACCAGTAAAGCAAAAGCAAAAAGTGGGGGTGAACATAGAAAGCAGACCCTACTCTCCTACAGCCGATATACAGGGAGTTGCCACAGTCCAATCGTGACAATATCATGACTGATACAGTCAGTCTGAGTGTGGCGAAGGAGAGAAGGGGGGCAAGTTTTCGCAGCTGTCTCAACAAGCCGACACGTGCCCAGTACTGCCAACACCTGCTGGGTCATGGAAAGCTTGGCATCAATTTTGATGGCCAGGCTTTTTACAGCCAAGGCCGGCTCCGGATAGGTGCCAAGCTCTTCTGGCCAAATTAGATCGTTCCAGGGATTGGCATCAGTATTGACGGCCAATACCTCAGTCTTGTCTGGATTAATTATGAGGGCATTGGCCGTCATCCAGTCAACAGTGAATTTTAGAATGTTTTGAATTCTTGAGTGGGCAGTCGGGGAGTTGTCAATCTGGATGATAATTTGAGTGTCGTCGGCATAGTTATAGATCCGGCACTCCATATTGTTCAGTGCAGCTATCAGGGGCTGGAGGTAGGTGTTGAAAAGGAGGGGCGACAGCGTCGAGCCCTGTGGTACCCCGCACAAGAGTATGCCTGGGTCAGACACATGATCAGTCAACTGTACTCTCTGGGATCGGTCCCTAAGAAAAGATGTAAGCCACGCAAGGGCCGTGCCCTGGATGCCCAGCTCTGAGATCCGCGACAATACTTGGTCATGATTGACCGTGTCAAATGCCGTGGATAGGTCCAGCAAAACCAGGGCACATGGCTTTTTCTTGTCGGCCCTCAGTCTTAGTTCGTCTAGTACCGAGAGCATAACTGGTTCCGTGCTATGGTGGTCCCTAAACCCAGCCTGGTTACATTGTAAGAGGTGGTTATCCTCTAGATGGTGTGACAGGGAGTTTAGCACATGCTGTTCCAGTACTTTTGCAAGGAATGGGAGTTGGGAAATTTGCCTGAAACTTTTTAGGTTCTTCGTATCTGCCCCAGGTTTTTTTAGGAGCGGGATGACGCTGGCATCCTTGAAGTTATTAGGTACGTGCCCTGCTTCCAGGGATTGATTAAGAAGCGAGAGTACCTCGCTTTTTATCCCGGGAAATGCCACCTTAAAGATCCTCGGTGGACAGGGGTCTGCAGGTGACCCTGATTCCACCCGCCCTATTAGGAGAGACAGGGAATCGTGGGTAAGCATGGGGAAGGCGGTGAGTGGTTTATCAAACATAGGGGACGGAAGTGCTGGTGCTAAAAGGCACGGGAACGTAGGGGTAAGATGAATTTCCATCAGAAGGTCCTTCACTTTGGATGCGAAGAAGGCCTGGAACTTATTGCAATCTTCCCGGCAGAAGGAAGGCTTTTGTTCCTTGTCTTGTCTCAGCTCCTTCAGGATCCGTAATGTCTCTTTTTGTGTGTTATCGGCCGCCGCAATCTTTGCTTCATAGAATTCTGCTTTCCTTGTCAGAATTGCCTTTTTATAGACAGCAAACATAGAGTGGTATTATGACCAGGCGCCTGGGTCACAGGCTTTCCGCCAGGCTTTCTCGCACTGGCGAAGAGTTTGTTTCATATTTCTTAAAGCATCATTGAACCAGGGGGCCCCTTATTCCTTCCCTGCGTGCTGGAGCTACCGTATCAATAGCATGCTTCAGCCTCGTCAACAGGGAAGCACTTTTTGCATCAAGGTCTCCCTGAGTTGTTATTGAAGAGGTAGATTTATATAAGCTAGTAACCAGGTCGTCAGCTCTGATTTTATTCCAACTCCGCAACACTTTCCACTCCGGAGGTGGACAGGCTGCTTGCTTAATGAGTAGGAACCGGCCACTAATTACATAATGGTGCGACCAAGAGCCGGGACTGATAACTATAGGACTGGTGAACGGATGGGATGTCCAAACCAGATCAAGTGCATGGACCTTCTCATGAGTGGGGCCGTTCACTAGTTGGCGGAGTTCTAAAGAAATCAACGCCTCTTCCAATTGTTTAGCCTGGCTGTCTTTGGGAATCTGATCCCAGTGGAAATTAAAGTCCCCGTTCACCACCATACATTGGTACAGTGAGCGGATGTCGTGGACTAGTTCCGTGAAGAGTTCAACGAACCTGGGCGGCGTTCGCAGGGGGTGATATACTATCTATATATATATATCAGAATGACAAGACAAGCAGTCTGAGAGCAAAACTTTACCCCCAGTAAATCAGCCCCCTCTATGCTTTCTGTACAAAGAGTCTCAACCTTTAAGAGATGATTGTAAAGGATTGCGTCCCCTCCCCCTCTAGTGCTGCCAGGTCTATTGTGGTAGAGGGCCGCATAGTTCGGAGGCATAGCGGCTACCAGGTCCGGGGTTGAGGACTCCTCAAGCCATGTCTCTGTGATTCCTAAAATGTCCAGAGTATCGTCTTGAAGGAGCGAGAAAACCTCAAGATTATGTTTCTGTAATGAACGGGTGTTGAGGGTGGCAAACCTAAGTCCCGGAGGGCTAATGGGCCGAGACGGCCTCGGGTAGAGTATTGTGTGATTTAGGTTCCCAGTTCCCGTTTGTGGCCTCAACAACGCTTCCGACTTGAGTGCGACCGCTACATTGTTATTAAGTAGCATTGTACCTTGATTTAGGCGCAGGAGTTCCTCCAAGGTGTATAGGCGGCAGGGGCCAGGGGTCCTGGCCCTTGGTCCCGGTCGGGCACAGACGGGCGCAGACGGACTTGCCTTAGGTGCGGCGCGCCCCCTGCGCATGCACGCTGTGCGCTTGCTCCAGCTTGGTTATGAAGCCTGATGTCTTCCGTATTTCACTATGCTATTCACCACTAATCCTCTATGAGTTCCGGAGTAACGTGCTACTCGCAGAAAAAGCGCTTTGACGCCTCGTCAGGGTTATTAAGCGCTATATAAATGCAAACCTTTTTCCCTCTATCCCTCCACTATCTTTCTCACTCCAAATAACCGACTAACATATTCACCACTAAAATTACTTTCATATTTTCACTATACTAATTCACTACCTATATGGGTTCCAGAGTAGCGTGGTACTTGCCAAAAAAGTACTACAACACCATATCAGGAGTAGCAAGCGCTATATAAATGCAAACCTTTTTCCCTCTTCCCTCCCTCCACCATCTTTCTCAACCCAAATAACTAACTAACTAATATATCCACCACTCAAATTACTTTCATATTTCACTATACTATTCACCACTAATCCTTAATGGGTTCCAGAGTAGTGTGCTACTCGCAGAAAAAGCGCTTAAACTCCTCGTCAGGGTTAGTAAGTGCTATATAAATGCAATTACAATACAATACAATACCTCAGTAAGATTTATGAGGTAGGTCGAATTGCGACTCACTACAATTCTGTATGAATCTTGATCGCAAAATAAGAATGTATTCGGTAAAAGTCTGTGTACAAATTGCGACCCCTTTTATTCAATGCATTCTCCGAACATGAAGCCCTATGTACCTCCTCCCAAATTCTGGACAGCTTTGGGCAATGCCACAGCAAGTATAACAATGCGTTTCTGCACCCATGCCAACCTTTCTCTTCTCTGGGTCCCATTTGTGAATTCCTATGAGATTAAACTACCAATACATTAGAGGTGGTCGAGCCAGCAAATTAATATGGAGGGCCGAGCCAGAGTCAAGCCAATGTTCTGGCTTGGCTCTAAGAGACTGTGCATGAGTCGAATCATGAAAATGTTTGGCATGTCAATCATGGAACAAACATCATGTGAACATAGGATAACACTTTAGTGCACCAGATTATATCAGTGCATTGAGTGGTAAATATTTGAAGTGAGTTTCTAAAGATGAATTTAGGAACAACCCCCTTCTGCCCTGACAAATATGCCATCATCGAGCCATAAGCGGCAAGTCAGATGTCATATGCCCACTCTATTAGGCATAAGGTGTTATTATACATTGTGAAACACTTTCGACTATTAAACCACACACAAGAAAGTATTTTGTACTTTGCACAACCTTAACTGATGAATTTCAAGTAAATAACTAGGCTCACACAATCTGATCGATCAAGTGAAGAACCCAGGATTGATCACGTTTTTCCTGGAATCGTGCAACTCAACTACTAGATGGGTATCCATTTCTCATTTCATTTCAAAGGTTAGTGGTTCGCATCTAATATTTTGAGAAGCAAAACAGTACACTCTCAAACATGCATTGGCATAGCCAATAGGTCTTGCCTTTGGCACCGTATAAGTGTTTAGCCAGAGCTATTGGCATTGCCAGTGTCTTTAAGGTTTGTTTTAGAGCATTGTGGCTGCTGTGCAACATGATGAAAGTTATAATAAATAATCAGTATTTGCATTACCTTATATGTAACCAAGAAGACATTATGTACAACTGAATGACCCTATTAAATACAGAATTAACATAAAAATGTATCTGAAAGAAACACGTTAGTTAGATTCCTCACCTTAGAATAACCCCAGGCATCAGGCTGGATCCAGAAAGATTTTTCGTCAGCAATACCCCTTGCGCGTCGCTAGGCGTCGTCTGCGGCTCCGTGTCCGTCGTCGGCGTCGTGCGCCGGAATGACGTCGTCAGAGTACTTAGACGCCGCCCTCGCGCGCTGACGTCAGTTCTTCTTTTTTCCGCGCCAGACAGCGCCGATCCGGGAAGAGCTTACCCCTTTGTCACTTTTTGACTAAACTTTTTTGACTCTTTTTGGTCTTCTGTCGACTCGACTCTGGTGCTGGTAGGATGCCTGGTTTTAAGGCCTGTGACTCCTGTCATCGATTGATGTCGGTGACGGACCACAGCAGGCAACTCCAGCCCAAGGGCATCAGCCGCCTTGCGCAGCACCACTGAAAAAGCTGCACCTTCCTCCGAGGCCACAGTCGGAGGAGAGATGAAACCAGCGTCCAGGGAGGTGTCCAGACCACTGGCATCCCCCAGTTTGTCTGCCCAGTCCTGTGAAAGGTTGGCCTGTCTGGCCATAGGGTCCTCAGACCCCTCCCAGTCGCCCCCGTCAACCGATTCCTGATAAACAGGAGGAATAACCGGAGCCGGGCGGTAGATGAAATGCTCATGCATCGGCATCGGATGCGGCGTCGAACCGGCGCCGGGCCCGGACCGGGGCTAAACCGGGGAACTGCGTCGTCCGGGGACGGCGCCAGGGGTGGAACCGGTGTCGGCGCCGGCGGAGGAGGCGTCGTGAGGTCGACCAGCGCCGGCAGGGATCCAGACCTGGATCCCTCGGGGACCTGCGGCGGCGGGACCGAAGTCGTAGACGCCGCCAGGGCCGGCGTCGCCGGCTCGCGAGGTCGCCCAGTCGAGCCTGCGGGGCCTGAAGGCGCGCCGGCAGGCGTCGACGGCGGAGCCAGGCCCCTCATGGCCGAGAGGAAGGCGCTGATCTCCGCCGGAGTCGCGTCAGTCCCAGGGACTGGCGGGTATGGAGACGGATGCGGCTGGGGTGGGACCACCCTGACCCTCGACTGAGTCACGCGACCAGCAAGGGGAGTCCGAAGAGTGGTGTCGCCTCTTGGACTTCTTCGAGCGCTTCGACTTACCCGAAGACTTCGAGCCCGACGAGCGATGATGGTGACTCCGGCTCCGCGACCGGTCCTTGGACCTTCTCCTGGACCGGGACCGTGAATGGCGCGGAGCCGAGTGCCGAAGCTCGAGAAGCTTACGGGACCACTCCCGCCTAGCCTTCGAGGTCAAGGCCTGACAGTCGAGGCACGACTCCGCATCGTGGTCGGGCCCCAGGCAGTAAAGGCACCGGCGATGGCACAGCAAGTATAACAATGCGTTTCTGCACCCATGCCAACCTTTCTCTTCTCTGGGTCCCATTTGTGAATTCCTATGAGATTAAACTACCAATACATTAGAGGTGGTCGAGCCAGCAAATTAATATGGAGGGCCGAGCCAGAGTCAAGCCAATGTTCTGGCTTGGCTCTAAGAGACTGTGCATGAGTCGAATCATGAAAATGTTTGGCATGTCAATCATGGAACAAACATCATGTGAACATAGGATAACACTTTAGTGCACCAGATTATATCAGTGCATTGAGTGGTAAATATTTGTAGTGAGTTTCTAAAGATGAATTTAGGAACAACCCCCTTCTGCCCTGACAAATATGCCATCATCGAGCCATAAGCGGCAAGTCAGATGTCATATGCCCACTCTATTAGGCATAAGGTGTTATTATACATTGTGAAACACTTTCGACTAGCTTTTTCAGTGGTGCTGCGCAAGGCGGCTGATGCCCTTGGGCTGGAGTTGCCTGCTGTGGCCGTCACCGACATCAATCGATGACAGGAGTCACAGGCCTTAAAACCAGGCATCCTACCAGCACCAGAGTCGAGTCGACAGAAGACCAAAAAGAGTCAAAAAAGTTTAGTCAAAAAGTGACAAAGGGGTAAGCTCTTCCCGGATCGGCGCTGTCTGGCGCGGAAAAAAGAAGAACTGACGTCAGCGCGCGAGGGCGGCGTCTAAGTACTCTGACGACGTCATTCCGGCGCACGACGCCGACGACGGACACGGAGCCGCAGACGACGCCTAGCGACGCGCAAGGGGTATTGCTGACGAAAAATCTTTCTGGATCCAGCCTGATGCCTGGGGTTATTCTAAGGTGAGGAATCTAACTAACGTGTTTCTTTCAGATACATTTTTATGTTAATTCTGTATTTAATAGGGTCATTCAGTTGTACATAATGTCTTCTTGGTTACATATAAGGTAATGCAAATACTGATTATTTATTATAACTTTCATCATGTTGCACAGCAGCCACAATGCTCTAAAACAAACCTTAAAGACACTGGCAATGCCAATAGCTCTGGCTAAACACTTATACGGTGCCAAAGGCAAGACCTATTGGCTATGCCAATGCATGTTTGAGAGTGTACTGTTTTGCTTCTCAAAATATTAGATGCGAACCACTAACCTTTGAAATGAAATGAGAAATGGATACCCATCTAGTAGTTGAGTTGCACGATTCCAGGAAAAACGTGATCAATCCTGGGTTCTTCACTTGATCGATCAGATTGTGTGAGCCTAGTTATTTACTTGAAATTCATCAGTTAAGGTTGTGCAAAGTACAAAATACTTTCTTGTGTGTGGTTTAATAGTCGAAAGTGTTTCACAATGTATAATAACACCTTATGCCTAATAGAGTGGGCATATGACATCTGACTTGCCGCTTATGGCTCGATGATGGCATATTTGTCAGGGCAGAAGGGGGTTGTTCCTAAATTCATCTTTAGAAACTCACTTCAAATATTTACCACTCAATGCACTGATATAATCTGGTGCACTAAAGTGTTATCCTATGTTCACATGATGTTTGTTCCATGATTGACATGCCAAACATTTTCATGATTCGACTCATGCACAGTCTCTTAGAGCCAAGCCAGAACATTGGCTTGACTCTGGCTCGGCCCTCCATATTAATTTGCTGGCTCGACCACCTCTAATGTATTGGTAGTTTAATCTCATAGGAATTCACAAATGGGACCCAGAGAAGAGAAAGGTTGGCATGGGTGCAGAAACGCATTGTTATACTTGCTGTGCCATCGCCGGTGCCTTTACTGCCTGGGGCCCGACCACGATGCGGAGTCGTGCCTCGACTGTCAGGCCTTGACCTCGAAGGCTAGGCGGGAGTGGTCCCGTAAGCTTCTCGAGCTTCGGCACTCGGCTCCGCGCCATTCACGGTCCCGGTCCAGGAGAAGGTCCAAGGACCGGTCGCGGAGCCGGAGTCACCATCATCGCTCGTCGGGCTCGAAGTCTTCGGGTAAGTCGAAGCGCTCGAAGAAGTCCAAGAGGCGACACCACTCTTCGGACTCCCCTTGCTGGTCGCGTGACTCAGTCGAGGGTCAGGGTGGTCCCACCCCAGCCGCATCCGTCTCCATACCCGCCAGTCCCTGGGACTGACGCGACTCCGGCGGAGATCAGCGCCTTCCTCTCGGCCATGAGGGGCCTGGCTCCGCCGTCGACGCCTGCCGGCGCGCCTTCAGGCCCCGCAGGCTCGACTGGGCGACCTCGCGAGCCGGCGACGCCGGCCCTGGCGGCGTCTACGACTTTGGTCCCGCCGCCGCAGGTCCCCGAGGGATCCAGGTCTGGATCCCTGCCGGCGCTGGTCGACCTCACGACGCCTCCTCCGCCGGCGCCGACACCGGTTCCACCCCCGGCGCCGTCCCCGGACGACGCAGTTCCCCGGTTTAGCCCCGGTCCGGGCCCGGCGCCGGTTCGACGCCGCATCCGATGCCGATGCATGAGCATTTCATCTACCGCCCGGCTCCGGTTATTCCTCCTGTTTATCAGGAATCGGTTGACGGGGGCGACTGGGAGGGGTCTGAGGACCCTATGGCCAGACAGGCCAACCTTTCACAGGACTGGGCAGACAAACTGGGGGATGCCAGTGGTCTGGACACCTCCCTGGACGCTGGTTTCATCTCTCCTCCGACTGTGGCCTCGGAGGAAGGTGCAGCTTTTTCAGTGGTGCTGCGCAAGGCGGCTGATGCCCTTGGGCTGGAGTTGCCTGCTGTGGCCGTGAGGACTAACGTCCTCACAGAAGTGCTTCAACCGTCAGCAAGCTCCACAGAGCCTCTGCTGCAGTTCAATGAGGCACTCGTAGACGTTCTGCAGGGCACCTGGTCCAAGCCCTCCACAGTACCTCCTGTGGATCGGAACGTGGCCCGGCGCCACCGCCCTGCTCCGGGTGACCCCAGTTTTCTGTCCCAACACCCCACTCCCGAGAGTCTGGTTATCCAGGCCTCGACTTCCCAATCCTCCTTCCTGTCCGCTCCTCCGGATCGGGAATCCAAGAGGCTGGAACAGTTCGGAAAGAAGCTGTTCTCTTCCCTGAGTTTGGGTCTGCGGTCCTTGAATACCGCTTGCCTCTTGGACCGTTATTCCCACTCTCTGTGGGATACGGTGGAGGACGTGCTGCCCCTGTGTCCAGAGAGGAGGCCCGGTCACGGCTTACCCAGGCGCTTGCTGATGGGCGAGATGCAGCACGGCATGCCATACGGTGTGGACTAGACACCACGAACTCGCTGGGGCGGGCAATTTCGAGCACGGTGGCGCTTCGTCGCCACGCCTGGCGACGGTCCACGTCTTTCTCGGGGGATGTCCAGAGTACCCTCATGGATATGCCCTTTGATGGCACTCGCCTTTTTGGCGAGAAGGCGGATAGTGCGCTGGCTCGTTTCAAGGACTCCCGGGCTACGGCCAAGTCCTTGGGTCTCTCGGCCCGCGGCCGCAAACTTCCGCCTTTCGTCCCTTTCGTGGCCAAGGAAGGGGCGCCTCCTCACGTCCGCCTAGCCACCGGCCGCAGAACCAACCTACACGCGGTCGCGGACGTGGATTCCGCCGAGGCAGTACTGGAGGACAACGTGCCGGTAAGTCCACATCCACCCCGGCAGCATCAGCCTCAAAGCCCTCCTAGTCCGAGCTTTCAGGCCCATTCCACGCCAGTGGGCGGCAGAGTTCGCCATCACCTGCTCCACTGGCGTTCCATCACGTCGGACAGGTGGGTGCTGCAAATCGTCCGAAGGGGCTACTCCCTCCCCTTCGAGACGACCCCTCCAGCCATGCCACCACAGTACCACCGCATGTCGGGTGATCACTTGAATCTTCTCTGGGAGGAAGTTACGGCCCTCCTAGCCAAAGAGGCCGTCGAGCGCGTTCCTGGTCTAGAAGTAGGTCGTGGTTGCTATTCCCACTACTTTCTGGTTCCCAAGAAGGGCAAAGTGGGCCTACGCCCTATCTTGGACCTTAGGAGCGTCAGCGCCTTCCTCCGGAAGGAGCGGTTCAAGATGCTAACCTTAGCTCAGGTTCTGGCTGCCCTAGACCCAGGAGACTGGATGGTAGCGTTGGACTTGCAGGACGCTTATTTTCACATCCCCGTCCTGCCGCCCCACCGGCGTTACCCTCGGTTCACGGTGGGTCAGGAGCATTTTCAATTCACCGTGCTCCCCTTCGGCCTCACCAGTGCCCCTCGGGTGTTCACGAAAGTGATGGCGGTGGTCGCAGCTCATCTGCGCAGATCGGGGGTTCCAGTCTTCCCCTATCTCGACGACTGGCTGTTGAAGGCGGGCTCGCCCCAGGCAGTCGTCTCCCACCTCCAGACTACGGCCGACCTCCTGCATTTGCTGGGGTTCTCCATCAATGTGCCGAAGTGCCACCTGAGACCCTCCCAGAAGCTCCTCTTCATCGGAGCGATTCTAGATTCGGGCGCAGTTCCGGGCCTATCCTCCGGAGCAGCGGGTCCGGGATATTCAGGCTCTGATTCCCATCTTTCGGCCTCTATCCTGGGTTTCGGTCAGGTTGGTGCTGCGGCTTCTGGGGCTGATGACCTCCTGCATCCTGTTGGTGCATTACGCCAGGTGGTGAATGCGGGCTCTGCAGTGAGACCTGAAGTTTCAGTGGGCCCAGCATCGTGGCAACCTGTCCGACCATGTCTTGATCTCGGAGGGCACTGCGAAGCAGTTGCAGTGGTGGCTGATGAACCGCGATTGGGTCAGCGGCAGATCCCTCTCCCTACCCCAACCGGAGCACGTAGTAGTGATGGATGCATACCTCCTGGGATGGGGGGGGCCACATGGGGGAGGCGGAGATTAGAGGACTCTGGTCTCCGGTGGAGACTCGGCTCCATATCAACCTTTTGGAGCTGAGAGCGATCCGACTTGCACTGAAGGCATTCCTTCCCGTTGTCCGGGGAAGTGTGGTGCAGGTGTTCACGGACAACACCACCGCCATGTGGTATTGCAACAAACAGGGCGGGGTGGGGTCGTGGACCCTGTGAGAAGTTGGCCTGATATATTATGTCACTAATTCTAGTGTACACCTTGTATCAGTCCAAACAACCCTTATGGTGATTGGTTGTAAAGTCAACCTTATAGACCAGCTATCCTAGTGGTAGCATGGACAAGAGCAGTCTTAGGCTAAACTCTGAATGGCATGTGAAGCCAGCTGTTATACCATATGTAATCCCTTGAATACCAAATGAAAGGACACCACAACAGATATATATAAAAATAGAATGTATTTATTCTAGTCAAACCCTCAGCACTCTTTATGAGATTCGAGGTAAGTACAACACAGTCTTATTTAAGCATACATTAAGTCACACAGGTAAGTAATACAGTTAGGCCCTAGGGGCCACGCAAACCATATACTAAGTAAGTGGTATAAGGACCACTGTCGCGAACACAGGATAGGCCTAGGCCTAGGGAATCGCTGGGGCTACACTATACTACCAACAGTTAGGAAGTGGGAGGCCCACGGGATTCAGGTGCAGAGTGGAAACACTCACGCTTAATGCGTAAAAGTCGATAGAATCACTAGCAGTTACAAATAAGCAGTTTTAGGACACTTCTGGTATAGCTAGAAAGTCGAGACCCGGAAACTAGACCCTAGGATAGTCAATACCCTTGTGAGCACCGAAGTACCCAAGTTACCTAGCCCACGGGCTGCGGGTGCATAGGTGTGAACTTGCGTCGGGTTTCGTCGTGGACTTCTATGGATGCCTGAAGGAAAGTTGCTGACAGGCAGTCAGTGAAGAGTGTCCGGTGGATCCCAAGGTGGGGATCAAGAAGGAAGGAACCGGCAAGCAGAAGGGACAGAGTCTAGGTCACCAGCCAGGAGCCGGGAGGAACCAGGCGATGTCGTGAAGATGCAGGTGAAGAGGTGAAGCTCGTCGCGGCAGCCACGGGTACCAGGAGACGTCGAGGACGACCAGGACCAGGAGGTGAGCTGTCCCACGAAGGCTCTTGCTGTCGGCGGCATCGAAGTCGAGTCAGGACCCAACAAGCCTTGGCAAGCGGAACCCACGCAGGATGGAGGACTTGCTTCTGGTGCAGACCAGGAACGTCTGGGGTGCTTCTCTTTCACAGAAGAGCGGGTGCCAGTCTGGAGGAGCCGGACCAGCAAGTGGAAAACAAAGGTTCGTCGTCGCAGAGGCTACTAGCCAACGGGTCAGCAACCGGACAACACGTCGAGCAACACAGGTGCAGAAGGGCCCCACGCAGAACACGTGAAGCGTGGGGAGCTGGTCTTCTTTGCAGATGGTGCTCGGGAGTGGGGCTTCTCAATTCCCCAAGCACAGCCTCGAGGAAGCCTCAGAAGTTGCGCTAGTCAGTTACTAGCCACTTTTCCCAAGTCGCCGGTCCCACGTCCCTCGTCGCCTCCACGGGTCTCAGCTTCGCTGGAGATGTGGATCTGGTTCAGAGGTGTCTGGAAGTCTCGGCGCTGGTCAGTCTCTGCAGTCGTCCCTCGTAGGATTCAGTCGCAAAGCAAGCAGCGGTCGCTGGATGGTGCCTGGTTGCCCAGGGTGGTCACTCCTTGGCCACAAGGTAGATTTCTTCAGTCTTCTTCCTGAGGTCGAATGTCGAAGGTCCAGAGTTTCTGTTCAAGTTGCAGATTCAAGTTAATCTAATTTAGCAGGGCCCAACTAGCTACTAATATACTGGGCTAGTGGGCTGGGCTACCTGCAGGGTCCCTCCTATGGGTGGGACCAGGAAGGGGAGTGGCTACACCCCCTTTCCTTTGTCCAGTTTCGTGCCAGAGCTGGGGCTGGAGTGCCCCAGCACTGGTTTGAACTGGACTATGCATGGGACACCGCAGTGTCTCGTTTCATTCAACCCTCCCTGCCCCAATACACTAAATCCTGTCTAGGGTGGTGCTCGCACCTCCCGAGGCAGGAAACTTATTGTCCAAGCCTCCCTCGCTGGAAGGACTCCCAGCAGCAGGAGGTCAGACTTGTGTCTGTGGCAGCAGCATCCATTTTGTGATGCTGGGGCTCTGGTTAACTTTAACCGGGTAAGTAGGTTTCAACATGTCTTCTCCCTCTAGAAGGGAGGAATAATATCCTCATTGCCAGAAATGGTATGGGGGTATTATTCCAAAGTGTTAGACACCTTACACGACATGTTTCGATAAAGCCAAACCATAGTTACCATAACCGTTTAAGATTATAAGGCACTTTAAGAGTATATGGTAGGCTATATCATAGAACAGCTATAAGGACATGGTTCAGAAAGCTGCAGACAGGCTCAGCTCATGCTAGAGCACCATCTCACATGTTACCAAGCACTCTGCCTCCAGGATTGTTAAGGCCTGCCATAGGAGTGGCTGATAGGTACACATGTGTCTATATATAAGGTAGGTATAGGAATACTACACCTAAGCAAGGGGTGATTACACGACCTTGCCCCAGCTGAGCGATCAGCCAGTTGTGTCATAATGGAAGGCCAGGGGTGGCATAATACATGCTGCAGCCCCTGGTAGGCCTAGGGTACACCTAGGCCCTGGGTACCTAAGGTACACTGTACAGGGGCCAGTAAGGTGATCCTATCCAATTGGGTTATGCACCTAAAGTACATAGTATTAGTTTAGAGAGAGAAAAGCTGGGCTGTGGGTCTGATTAGCAGGCCCACAGCCACATCTAAGTCGAAAACCAGTGGAGCAAAAGCAAAAAGTGGGGGTGAACATAGAAAGCAGACCCTACTCTCCTACAGACCCTTTGTCAGGAGGCTCTGTGTCTCTGGACATGGCTGGAACACCAGGGCATCACCCTGGCGGTTCAACATCTGGCAGGCTCTCTGAACGCCAGAGCAGACAAACTCAGCCGCCGGTGCATGATGGATCACGAATGGCGTCTACACTCGGACGTGGCGCAAGGCCTCTTTCGGCAGTGGGGAGAGCCTTGGTTACATCTATTCGCCACCGAGGAGAACGCGCAATGTCCGCAGTTCTGCGCGTTGGAGTTTCCAAGACGGCACTCGCTCGGGGACGCCTTTCGTCACGAGTGGAGTTGCTGTCTGTTGTACGCCTTTCCGCCTATACCACTTCTGCCCAGAGTGCTGAAGAAGATCAGGCGCAACCGGGCCCAAGTCATCTTAGTGGCTCCGGATTGGGCACGAAGGTACTGGTATCCCGAGCTACTCAGTATGTCAATCGATCCTCCGACACGACTGCCTCTTCGGGAGGACCTTCTGTCGCAGCAGCAGGGGACGGTTCTCCACCCGAACCTGTCCAGTCTCCACCTCCATGCGTGGAGATTGAGCGGCGAAAGTTGATGCCATTTGACTTGCCTCCTGAAGTCTGTGACGTTATTCTGGCAGCCAGGCGTCCCTCCACTAAAACGGTATACGCCTGCAGGTGGAACAAATTTGTGGCATGGTGCACAGCAAAGGCTGTGGATCCCCTTTCCGCCCCTCTTTCTGAGGTTCTCCTCTTTCTTCTCTCTCTAGCCCAGCAGGGCTATGCTCTGGGCACCTTGAAAGGTTATCTATCAGCTATCTCTGCTTTCTTACGACTTCCTGATCAGCCTTCTCTTTTCAAATCCCCTGTTGTGTCTCGTTTCCTTAAGGGCATTACTCACATGTTTCCTCCTGTCCCCTTCGTAATGCCTCAGTGGGATTTGAATTTAGTTTTGACCTTTCTGATGTGTGCTCCCTTTGAGCCTCTTCACAATTGTCCCATTCGTCTTCTGACTCTTAAGACTGCTTTCCTGGTAGCTATCACCTCGGCTAGACGGGTGAGTGAGCTCCAGGCATTATCGTCTAAGCCTCCTTTTCTTTCTGTTCATCCGTCCAAGGTTGTCCTCCGGACTCGTCCTTCCTTTCTTCCAAAAGTGGTAACTCCCTTTCACATCGGGCAATCTGTCACCTTGCCCACCTTCTTTCCGCCTCCGCATCCTTCGAAAGAGGAAGAGAGGCTCCACCGTCTGGACCCAAAACGGGCGCTGTCCTTTTATTTGGACCGCACCAAACAGTTCCGGGTGGACGACCAGCTTTTTGTTGGATACGTGGGTGCTAAGAAGGGAAGGGCAGTACACAAGCGGACCATCTCACAGTGGGTCGTATTGTGTATAAAGGCTTGTTACTCCTTGGCTGAAAAGGACCCTCCTGTAGGGCTGAGAGCCCATTCCACCCGGGCCACAGCGGCTACTACTGCCCTGGGATGGGGAGTCCCTTTGCAGGACATCTGTCAGGCAGCAACGTGGGCCTCGCTGCACACGTTTGCCAAGCATTATTGCCTGGACAGCCAAGTCCGTAGAGATGGCTTCTTTGGCCGTTCTGTTCTCCAGGACTTTCTGGTGTGATCTTGGTTCGCAGACCCACCACCAGGGTTGGTATTGCTGGGGTATCTATTCTAAAGTGAGGAATCTAACTAACGTGTTTCTTTCAGATGAACAAGTTACTTACCTTCGGTAACGATGTATCTGTAAGAAACATTAGTTAGTTAGATTCCTCACCAACCCACCTATCCTCCCCGTTCTGCGAACCGACATCTAGGGTTAAGGCTATCCTTTCTAGGGCCCTAGATTTTTTGGCACCAGTGTCGGTCTCTTGCATGGCTCTGCGTTCCTGGCGCGGAAAGCTATGTACAAGAACTGACGTGAGCGCGATGGCGGCGTCTAAGTACTCCGACAACGTCATTCCGGCGCACGACGGCGGCCGCGGAGCCGCAGATGACGCCTAGCGACGCGCAAGGGGTATTGCTGACGAAAAATCTTTCCGGATCCAGCCTGACACCTGGGGATATTCTAAGGTGAGGAATCTAACTAACTAATATTTCTTACAGATACATCGTTACCGAAGGTAAGTAACTTGTTCTTTTATGTGCTTGCAATGCTGGCAATTTCTACCTGCCTGTTCTAATGCCTATTTGTATTAGCTTTCTTTTTGTTATCGGGAGGGGAGGGGCATAAATACCGGGAAGGTGGAGGTTGGGAAATAGTACCTGAATTACAACACAAAAAGTGGACCCACACTAGGGGAGAATCAACAGATGCCAAATTCTGAGGGCAGACTAATGTGGTGCTCAGTGATGCGTAGGTAGTGGTGTGCTTGTGCGGAGGTTATGCTCGGGTGATGCTGACTGATACTCATGTGGTGCTGAGTGATGCTGAGGTGGTGGTGTGCTGGTGCGGAGGTGATGCTGAGGTGGTGCTGAGTCATGCTGAGGTGTTGCTGAGTCATGCTGTGGTGCTGAGTCCTCCTAAGGTAGTGGTGCTGCACTGGTGCTCAGGTGGCGCTGAGTGATGCTGAGTTGATGTTGTGCTGATGCTGATGCTGAGATGGTGCTGTGCTGATGTTGGGGTGGTGCTGCACTGGTGCTGAGGTGGTGCTGCACTGATGCTGAGGTGGTGCTGCGCTGATGCTGAGGTGGTGCTGCACTGATGCTGTGGGTGGGCTGTGCTGATGCTAAGGTGGTGCTGCACTGGTGGTGGTTCACTGATGAGGAGGTGGCGTTGTGCTAATGCTGAGATGGTGCTGCGCTGGTGTTGCACTGGTGCCGAGGTGGTGCTGCACTGATGCTGCGCCTGTGGTGGTGCACTGATGCTGAGGTGGTGCTGTGGTGGTATTGAGTGATACAGAGGAGATACTGAGGTGGTGCTGAGTGATGCTGTGCTGAATGATCCCATAGTGGTACTGATTCAGGCTGAGGTGGTAGAGCTGCGCTGGTGCTCATGTGGTGCTGACGTGTTGCTGAGTGATGTTGAGTTGATGCTGTGCTGAGGTGATGCTGCGCTGAGGCTGAGTTGGTGCAATCATTGGTGCTGAGTTGCTGCTGAGGTAGGGCTGTGCTGGTGGTGGTGCACTGATGCAGAGGTGGTGCTGTGTTGATGCTGAAATGGTACTGTGTTCATGTTGTGGTGGTGCTCTGGTGGTGCTTTGCTCATGCTGAGGTTGGTCTGTGGTAATGCTCAGATGGTACTGTGCTGATGTGCTGATTGATGCTGTGCTGGTGCTGAGTGATGCTGTGGTAGTTCTGAGTCATGCTGTGATGCTGGTGCTGTGCTGGTGATCAGGTGGTGCTGAGTGATGCTGAGTTGGTGGTGTGCTAGGTTGTTTCTGAGGTGGTGCTGTTGATAGAGCGTGGGTCACCAGCTCGGGTTATACACGCACATACCTAAACACCTGGGCCCAAATCATTCACACAAATGAGCTAGCAGACCCCGCTGATATCAATTATTGAGTTTTACCTGCTATTTTAATTTCACCTTTACCAAGTTTTACCAATTTACCTCCTTAATGATTTCTTTCTCGATGAATCAGGTTTCTGAGATAGTTTAAGGTAGAAAATAACATTTATCTTATACTTGAAATAACCACAACCTCAGAAAGTTTGGAAAACCTTTATCTAAATTAATAATTTTGTGAGTCAAAATCCATCACAGCTCAACACATTATTCCAAGAGGCAAGATTATGTCAAACAAACATAGTCAAAATATTTGATCAATGAAGACTGTACCTGAAAAAGGAAAAGAGAGAGAGCAGGTACAATGACAGTCTTCTCAGATTTATATTTACAGATGAACCCAACACTTTGAAGATAAGCCAGATAGAATCTGCCAGGACAGGATGCAGACAGAGGATTTGGACAGATTTGGAACTGCAAAGGTGACCTCTTCTAAGTGCAATGCCAGCGTTGCACCCCTCTCTGATACTACTCTCCTCAGATGTCCCACTTCCGAAATTTCCTTCTAGATGATCAGATTAGCAAATAGTATCTCAATTTCTCGATCAGAGTTTCTGGCCGCAGCAGGGTCTGAGACAGCGTCTCAGACAGAATAGCAGCATACACGTTGGGTCGGTGACGAGTCGGAATGGCAGATCTGACAAGGTTGACAAAGTCTCTAGCTAACTTACCTCAATTATACTATTCTATAACCATGTACCTCCCCCCAATATTGCAATTTCTGTTTTTTCCCTTGTTCTGATTGGTCAGGGCAAAGAGGTGAGTTCATCACAACCATATAAAAAGTAATAATTTTACTGTGGACCATGTTTCCGCCCCTTAATTTACTTTCCCATAGCTTTATTCCCACCCGCATTTCTCATTATGATCAATTTGAGTTTATACATTTTATTCAAAATTGTTGCTTTCGTCCGGTTCAGGGGTTTATGTTCCCAGGCGTCTTCGGCCTGTGTGGCCTTGGCTGTGTTCCAAGTGGTGCTGTCACAGGGTTTTCAGCATGTTCTTGTGCGCCTGCGTGAACATCAAGTGGGTAGGGGTTTTAAGTCACCCTCCGAGGCCCAAACGAGAACTAATAATAAAGTCAGAAAAAGACACGTTAGAATAGGATAATAATTGATTTCACTGTATACCACTTATCTCTATTCTATCGCCATTCATTTATTTAAATCTTCTGCATTAGTGTTTAGTAGAATATACGAGTTTTAGTTCAAGCAGTAGCATATGCGTTAATGTGTGAGTTTCAAGCGCCCATATTTAAAACTATTGCGCAGCTGCAAAGTTTTCCCACCAAGCGACAGAATACGTCATACTACGTAGATGCAGTAGACGCTTGCGCAATGAAGTTCCCGTGTTTTTGGCGGCCATGTTAAGACACTCTGGTTACTTGTTAGTAATACACATAGGAAAGCTTCCCCTGGATATTGTATGTCGTGTTTAATGCAATATTAATATTCACAAAACAGATTGATTATAGTATCTGAAAGAAACACGTTAGTTAGATTCCTCACCTTAGAATATCCCCAGGCGTCAGACTGGATCCGGAAGATTTTTCGTCAGCAATACCCCTTGCGCGTCGCTAGGCGTCGTCTGCGGCTCCGCGTCCGTCGTCGGCGTCGTGCGCCGGAATGACGTCGTCGGAGTACTTAGACGCCGCCCTTGCGCGCTAACGTCAGTTCTTCTTTTTTCCGCGCCAGTAAGCGCAGATCCGGGAGAGCTACCCCTTTTAGTCTTTTTTGACTAAATCTTTTTTGATCACTTTTGATCCTTGTCTGTCGACGTCTGGTGCCGGTAGGATGCCTGGGTTCAAGGCTTGCGAGGATTGCCATCGACTGATGTCGGTGACCGACCACCACCGCCGGTGCCTCTACTGTTTAGGCCCCGACCACGACGCGGAGTCGTGCTCCGATTGCCAGGCCCTGACTTCGAAGGCTCGGCGGGAGCGGTCCCGCAAGCTTCTCGAGCTTCGCCACTCGGCTCCGCGTCGTGCGCGATCCCGGTCCAGGAGGAGGTCCAAGGATCGCTCGCGGAGCCCTAGCCGACGCCACCATCGATCGTCGGGCTCCAAGTCGTCGGGTAAGTCCAAACGCTCTAAGAAGTCCAAGCGGCGACATCGCTCTTCGGACTCCCCTCGCCGGTCGCGCGACTCGGCCGAGGGTCCGGGTGATTCCACCCCCGCGGCTCCGGCGGAGCCGCAGGCGCCGCGCCCGTCCCCATACCCTCCGGTCCCTGGGACTAACGCGACGCCGGCGGAGGTCAGTGCCTTCCTCTCGGCCATGAGGAGCCTGGCCCCGCCGTCGATGCCCGCTGGCGCGCCTTCGGGCCCCGCGGACTCGACTGGGCGACCTTGCCTGCCGGCGGCTTCGGCCCCGGCGCCGTCGACGACTCCGGTCTCGATGCCGCAGGTCCCCGCGGGGCCCATGCCTGGGCCCCCGTCGACGCCGGTTGACCTAACCACTCCTCCACCGGCGCCGGCGAATGAACCACCGACGCCGTCACCGGCGCTGCCGGCGCAGACGCCTACACCTCCGGTGCCGCCGACGCCTTCGGTGCCGACTCCGGACGGCGTCCAACCCCAGTTTAGCCCTATTCCGGACCTGGCGCCGCAACGGCGTCGACCGACGCCGCGTCCGGCGCCGCTTGAGACCTATCATCTCTACAGTCCGGCTCGGATCATTCCTCCTGTTTATCAGGAATCGGACGACGGGGGCGACTGGGAGGGGTTCGAGGACCCTATGGCTGTTCGGTCGCAGCTTTCACAGGACTGGGCAGATGAACTGGGGGAGGCCAGTGGTCTGGATACCTCGCCAGACACTGGATTCACTTCTCCTCCGACTGTGGCTTCGGAGGAGGGTGCAGCATTTTCTGTGGTGCTGCGCAAGGCGGCCGCAGCCCTTGGGCTCGAGCTGCCTGCCGTGGCTGTGAGGACTAACATCCTCACTGAGGTGCTTCAAACCGCAGCAAGCTCCACTGAGCCTCTGCTGCCGTTCAATGAGGCCCTCACTGACGTTCTGCAGAGCACCTGGTCCAAGCCCTCCACAGTTCCTCCTGTGGATAGGAACGTTGCCAGGCGCCACCGCCCTGCTCCGGGCGACTCCAGTTTCCTGTCCCAACACCCCACCCCCGAGAGTCTGGTTATCCAGGCCTCTACCTCCCAATCCTCCTTCCCGACCGCTCCGCCGGACCGGGATTCCAAGAGACTCGAGCAGTTTGGCAAGAAACTGTTCTCGTCCCTTAGTTTGGGCCTGCGGTCTTTGAACACCGCCTGTCTCTTGGACCGTTATTCCCATTCTCTGTGGGATACGGTGGAGGACGTGCTGCCCCTGTGTCCGGAGGAGGTCCGGACACGTCTTACCCAGGCTTTGGCCGATGGGAGGGATGCAGCGCGGCACGCCATACGATGTGGGCTTGACACCACGGACTCGCTGGGTCGGGCGATTTCCACCACGGTGGCGCTCCGCCGCCACGCCTGGATGCGGTCCACGTCATTTTCCGGGGATGTCCAGAACACCCTCATGGACATGCCCTTTGATGGCACTCGCTTGTTTGGTGAGAAGGCGGACAGTGCGCTGAACCGCTTTAAGGACTCCCGGGCTACGGCCAAGTCCTTGGGCCTCTCGGCTCCGCGGGCGCACACCTCCGCTTTTTGCCCCTTTCGTGGCCAAGGAAGGGGCGCCTCCTCACGTCCGCCCAGCCACCAGCCGCAGAACCAACCTGCGCGCGGTCGCGGACGTGGTTTCCGCCGTGGCGGATCTGGAGGACGACGTGGTCAGCCCACATCCACCCCGGCAGCATCCGCCTCAAAGCCTTCCTAGTCCGAGCTTTCAGGCCCATTCCACGCCAGTGGGCGGCAGAGTTCGCCATCACCTGCTCCACTGGCGGTCCATTACATCGGACAGGTGGGTGCTGCAAATCGTCCGAAGGGGCTACTCCCTCCCCTTCGAGACGACCCCTCCAGCCATGCCACCGCAGCACCACCGTATCTCGGGGGATCATTTGAATCTTCTCCGCGAGGAAGTTTCGGCCCTCTTGGCCAAGGGGGCCGTCGAGCGCGTTCCGAGTCCAGAAGTAGGTCGTGGTTGTTATTCCCACTACTTTCTGGTTCCCAAGAAGGGCAAAGGGGGCCTACGCCCCATCTTGGACCTCCGGAACGTCAATGCCTTCCTCCGAAAGGAAAGGTTCAAGATGTTAACCTTGGCTCAGGTTCTAGCTGCCCTAGACCCCGGAGACTGGATGGTAGCGTTGGACTTGCAGGACGCATATTTCCATATCCCCGTCCTGCCGGCCCACCGGCGTTACCTGCGGTTCACGGTGGGCCAAGAGCATTTTCAGTTTACCGTGCTCCCCTTCGGCCTCACCAGTGCCCCTCGGGTGTTCACGAAAGTGATGGCGGTGGTCGCAGCTCATCTGCGCAGATCAGGGGTTCCAGTCTTCCCCTATCTCGACGACTGGTTGTTGAAGGCGGGCTCGCCCCAGGCAGTCGTCTCCCACCTCCAGACTACGGCGGATCTCCTGCATTTGCTGGGATTTTCCATCAACGTGCCGAAGTCACACCTGAGTCCCTCTCAGAAGCTCCTCTTCATCGGAGCAGTTCTCGATTCGGCGCGGTTCCGGGTCTATCCACCGGAACAGCGGGTCCGGGATATACAGGCCCTGATTCCCATCTTTCGGCCTCTATCCTGGGTTTCGGTCAGGCTAGTGTTGCGGCTTCTGGGGCTGATGGCCTCCTGCATCCTACTAGTGCATCACGCCAGGCGGCGCATGCGGGCTCTGCAGTGGGACCTGAAGTTTCAGTGGGCCCAGCATCACGGCAACCTGTCCGACCATGTCTTGATCTCGGAGGGCACTGCACAGCAGTTGCAGTGGTGGCTCACGGAACGCGATTGGGTCATGGGCAGGAGCCTCTCCCTTCCCCAACCGGAGCATGTCGTAGTGACGGATGCGTCCCTCCTGGGATGGGGTGGCCATATGGGAGAGGCAGAGATCAGAGGCCTCTGGTCTCCGGCGGAGTCTCGTCTCCACATCAACCTCTTGGAGTTGAGAGCGATCCGACTTGCACTGAAAGCCTTCCTTCCCTCTGTCAGGGGCAGTGTCGTGCAGGTGTTCACGGACAACACCACCGCCATGTGGTATTGCAACAAACAGGGCGGGGTGGGGTCGTGGACCCTTTGTCAGGAGGCTCTGCGCCTCTGGACGTGGCTGGAACACCAGGGCGTCATCCTAGTGGTTCAACATCTGGCGGGCTCTCTGAACGCCAGAGCGGACGAACTCAGCCGCCGGTGCATGATGGATCACGCATGGCGTCTGAACTCCGAAGTGGCGCAAGGTCTCTTTCAGCAGTGGGGAGAGCCTTGGTTAGATCTATTCGCCACCGAAGAGAACGCGCAATGTCAGCAGTTCTGTGCGTTGGAATTTCCAAGGCGGCACTCGCTCGGCGACGCTTTTCGTCACGAGTGGAGTTGCCGTCTGTTGTACGCCTTTCCGCCTATACCACTTCTGCCCAGAGTGCTGAAGAAGATCAGGCACGACCGGGCCCAAGTCATCTTGGTGGCTCCGGATTGGGCACGAAGGTACTGGTATCCCGAGCTACTCAGTATGTTGACCGATCCCCCGATACGTCTGCCCCTTCGGGAGGATCTTCTGTCGCAGCAGCAGGGGACGGTCCTCCACCCGAACCTGTCCAGCCTCCACCTCCATGCGTGGAGATTGAGCGGCGGCAGTTGATGCCATTTGACTTGCCTCCTGAAGTCTGTGATATCATTCTGGCAGCCAGGCGTCCCTCCACAAAGTCGGTATACGCCTGCCGGTGGAACAAATTTGTGGCATGGTGCACAGCAAAGGCTGTGGATCCCCTTTCCGCCCCTCTTTCTGAGGTTCTCCTCTTTCTTCTTTCTCTGGCCCGGCAGGGCTCTGCCCTGGGCACCCTGAAAGGTTATCTTGCTGCCATCTCCGCCTTCTTGCGGCTTCCTGATCAGCCTTCTCTTTTCAAGTCCCCTGTGGTTACACGCTTTCTAAAAGGCATTACTCACACGTTCCCTCCTGTCCCTTTTGTAATGCCTCAGTGGGACTTGAATCTGGTCTTGACATTCCTGATGTGCGCTCCCTTCGAGCCTCTTCACAATTGTCCTCTTCGTCTTCTGACTCTTAAGACTGCTTTTCTGGTAGCCATCACCTCGGCTAGACGGGTGAGTGAGCTCCAGGCTTTATCTTCAAAGCCTCCTTTTCTCTCTGTTCATCCGGACAAGGTTGTCCTTCGGCCTCGTCCTTCCTTCCTTTCTTCCGAAAGTGGTGACTCCATTTCATCTTGGGCAGTCTGTCACCTTGCCCACCTTCTTTCCGCCTCCGCATCCTTCCAAAGAGGAAGAGAGGCTCCACCGTCTGGACCCAAAACGTGCGCTCTCCTTTTATCTGGACCGCACAAAACAGTTCCGGGTGGACGACCAGCTTTTTGTTGGGTACGTGGGCGCTAAGAAGGGGAAAGCTGTGCACAAACGGACCATCTCTTGGTGGGTCGTTTTGTGTATCAAAATTTGCTATTCTTTGGCAAAAAAGGACCCTCCTGTTGGGCTGCGCGCCCATTCTACTCGGGCCACAGCGGCTACTACTGCTTTGGGACGGGGAGTCCCTTTGCAGGACATCTGTCAGGCGGCGACGTGGGCTTCGTTACACACGTTTGCCAGGCATTATTGCCTTGACAGCCAAGTCCGGAGGGATGGCTTCTTTGGCCGTTCTGTCCTCCAGGACTTTCTGGTGTGATCTTGGTTCGCAGACCCACCACCGGGGATGGTATTGCTTGGGTATCTATTCTAAGGTGAGGAATCTAACTAACGTGTTTCTTTCAGATGAACAAGTTACTTACCTTCGGTAACGATGTATCTGTAAGAAACATTAGTTAGTTAGATTCCTCACCGACCCACCCATCCTCCCCGTTCTGCGAACTGACATCTAGGGTTAAGGTTATCCTTTTCAGGCCCCTAGATTTTATTTTTTGGCACCAGTGTCGGTCTTTGCATGGCTCTGCGTTCCTGGCGCGGAAAGCTATGTACAAGAACTGACGTCAGCGCGCGAGGGCGGCGTCTAAGTACTCCGACGACGTCATTCCGGCGCACAACGCCGACGACGGACGCGGAGCCGCAGACGACGCCTAGCGACGCGCAAGGGGTATTGCTGACGAAAAATCTTCCGGATCCAGTCTGACGCCTGGGGATATTCTAAGGTGAGGAATCTAACTAACTAATGTTTCTTACAGATACATCGTTACCGAAGGTAAGTAACTTGTTCGTTACGCGTTATTTAAGAGGATTATGTTCGAGCAAGTCTCTTTTATCACGAAACCTTGTTCCATCAATCCCCTCTCTGATGGCATTTAATGCCATCACTAATTTCTATTAAATCAGATGCCAACTTTAGCACATCTCAATTTCTTCTTCAACCTTTTCATTCCTTTCTTTTTCCCCCTTACAATGTAATCCTCTCATTCTTTTGTAAAAAATCTCCTTTTAATTCTTCTAGTTGTATTTCCTCGAATTTTCTTTTCTTACCTCTTTCATTCAATTCATATTTCTTTCTCCCTTTGCAACATTTATGCCAGAACATTATTGCTAATACTAAAAGTGTTATTCCTATTATGGGCAGTATTATATGGCCTAGAATACCATTACCTATGTTAGAAAACCAACTACCTACACTAGTAATGCTATTTGTCAATTTTGTCCAAACATTTTCAACTTCCAGTGGTTTCAACTCTTCTTCTAATTTCGTAATATTTTTAATGTATTTCCCAATTTCATCGCTTTTGTCTGGAATATACGTGCAACAATGTTGCGCTTTCAATAATTTACAGACTCAACCCTCTTGCCAATAGTATGTCAAGAGTAAGTAGATTTTGCATAACCATAGATCTGACCGCAACTGGTTCAGTGTTAATCATCAAGAATTCTCCAGCAGTGTCAGTAGATAACCGATCGACTACTGTAGACAACTGACAAATGTTCCGTGAATTTAGAAGAACTCCCACTGAAGGTATCAATGCACCAAAAATGTCACCTACATTTTCTGAAAAACTAGCTCTTTTTACACGTGTTAGTTCACTATTTCCTTCATTGCTTCCAGTGATTCTCTTTACATGATAAACTTTAGGGAATACTACTCCAAAATAGCAACTCCCATACCAGTGGTCAGGCAGCCTAAAATAAGCTTTATTGCCCCACACATAATAGATTCCAGGAAATACTGGATCTTTCCCTCCTTTTAGTCCCCATCTCTCAATTACTAAGAAATTATGTTCACATTCACTGGAACAAATAAACATATGGTTATATTCAGTCTTTAGCCTATGAAGAAAGATTTTTCCCTTCTTTTCAAGATCCAAAGACATTGCAGCATGAGTCTTTCCATTTGCATAATGCTCTTCCTCCTCAGCCCATTTAGGTATCTGAGGTTTAGGTTCAGCAGCTCTCTTTTAAAAATCCTGTCTCCTTCCCTCAGCTAAATTCAAAAATATTTTTTCTTCCTCATGTAATTTACAGGTTAAATTGTGCTTGTGCTTGTGTGCTTCGGCTATATCTATTGCTTTCATTGTTAGAAAATATTCACCCATAACTTGTGAGTCTCTCGTACTAAGGACAGGGTTCATGCTTTTTCGCATAGGAACCTCAGAAAAAATCACATCTACATTAGAATAATAATACTGCAATTTTTCTGTTCTATAAAATAAACTTGCTAAAACGCTACATGAAATACCATATGTCAATGGTAAATGATGATCTGTTACTCCTTCTGCTACAGATGCAGGTAATTTCATACATACATAAAAAATCACTAACCTCCATGGTTTCTACATATTGTACTAACAAATTGGTAAAAACATTAAAGTCTGTATCATTTTTATTAACAGTGTGATGTAAATCTAACTCATCTGGTGCTTCTAATTCTACTTTGTCTCCTTTGATGGTATCTACCTTTCCATGTGTATTAGTGCTATTTTTTTTTTACATTTGTAACCATCAAATAAGGAATGGCCACGGTTGGTACTAACCATATTATGAGTACTAAAAATATACTACCTATACATATTCTACACTTCTTTACACAATTCGGTTTTCCAGCAGCTCTATTGTCAGCCATTTATCAATTGGAATAAGATGATTTCTCTTCTTTACTTTAGTATTACATTTTGTGACAGAATACAAAAGGAAATTCTTTTCAGGTTGGTCTCACTTCTTCATCAATTGGTTCTGCGTTTAAGCTTTCATCCTCTTCTCCAATTATTTCCAAATTTTCAAAATCTTCAAGAATAACATATGTCCATTCAGGACCCTTGAATTTGTTATTTATTACTTTCAGTCTTGGACTTCTTCGTTTTGGCACTTCAGTTGATGGTCCAGATTGACTGGATACTTCGTCTTCTTGTTCTGGTTCCTCTGTTATGGGTTTAACCGGTACTTCACTCTCTTGATGACACTAGGCCAATTATCACCTCTCCTGATTCTTTTAGCTTGCACTGCGCTTTCACCTTCTTCAAGTGTTCTTTTATTTTCACTATGTTGTGGCACAACTTGGTTATTTTCGTTCTCTGAATTCCTCTCTACCTGACCTTGTCCAGGGCTTCTTATTTTGATGTCTTCTGCCTAAATACGTTCTTCTTCCCTAATCTGACCCTTTTCAGGTTCAGTTTTAATTGGCTTTTCTTCTTTTTTTACCTGAACTTGTTTGACTTTGCCTGTCTGGTCCTGCTCAGGTCTTTCTGTTTCTTGATTTTCTTCTGCCTGAACGTTTTTCTAAGACCTATCTGTCCCTCCTCAGACACTGGGGCTGTAACTTCAACTTAGTCTGTATGAGTAGATTGCTCTTTCCTTATCTGGTCCTGCTCAGGTTCCCTAACAATCGTGGTTTCACTTACCTGAGCGTGTTCTTCTGTTCCTACCTGGTCCTCGCTCTTTTCCTGACTAGCTAATCTAGTTTGGCTCCTTGTCCTTATAATTTCTTCAGGTATCTCAACTATTGGCATCCAATCATCTTGACCGGTGCTTGGTTGTTCCTTTTTAGCTACTTCAGGATTTATTATTCGTGATCCTTCAGCTGTACAACCTTCTTCCTCTTCTCCTGCTTGAGTCTGTTGAGATTCTTCTTCGTCTGGTGCTGGTACTCTTTTTGTATGGCTTGCATGAATCCAATTAGGCAAACCTGCACATTTTACTGCTATTGTTGTGATCAATATAACCTGATGTGGTTTTCCCACCTTGGTGCTAGGCACGATTCTCAAGTAGGATTCTTCACTACAACCCAGTCACTGGGATTCAGATCATGCGCTGGGTTCGGCTGCCTGGGGACTGCGTCTTCTCCAACCTGGTGAGATATAGAACGCACTTGGTCAGCCAACACTTTGCAATACTCTAGTACCAAATCATCAGTTATATTTAACAGCTTGTGTCCTGGTATACATGCCTGCCTCATTGTTCTTCCCATGGTTATTTCATGGGGACTCAATCTGGTATTCTTGTCTGGAATACTTCTAAGTCCCATCAGAACAACAAGAGGTAAAGCATCAGGCCAATCCAGTGGAGTGGATGCACACACCTTTCCCGGCCTTGACTTATTTGCGCCATTCAATTGTTCTACCAGATGCCTCTGGGCGGTAAGCACAGTGCAGCTTTTGTTCAATTTTGAAGGCTTCGCAAATTAATCAAATTATTTCATTATTAAAATGAGACCCTCTGTCTGATTCAATAGTTACTGGAAAACCGAAACGCGGTATGAACTCTCTTAATAGGAGTTAGGCCACTGTAAAGCTGTCATTTCTTCTGGTGGGGTATGCCTCCACCCACTTTGAAAATAGACAAACGATGACAAGTACATATTCTTTTTTTTATAAACTTTTTATTGTTTTCCAACACACAACATGGTATCAGCAAATGACATTGGACATGACTTATTGAGATCACATTGAGTAGTACACCACCCCATTCGACAGTTCCACTTGGTATCACCATTGAAAAAAAATATCAGTAGCTTTTACGCATCCCATGAGAAATGTCCAGCTCCAATAAGTCGTAAACATGGCAGAGCCCTGTGAGATAGAGAGCCTGATACAGAAAGAATGCAGGGTCCGGGGGGCCATTACAATATTAAGTATGCTCCGGCGAAGCCTCCACCTCCGCCATCAGTTGGGCCATCTGTTCAGTTTGTTCCCTGCACAGCTCCACCGTTGGGGAGATACAGATGTACCCCCTGTATTTATTCAATTTCCCCCATTTATGGTCCCATTTCTTGGGGCAGTCACGACCTTTAAAGACCGATTTATCTGCAATGATTGCTGTGTCCATATACCGTGCCCAGGCACTCCAGGTCTGGACCACCTCCACCCCCCATTTTTGTGAGATGTTTCGTTTCGCGATGGCGAATCCCATCGAGGCCCAAGTCTGCTCAGCCTGAGAAAGATCCGTCGCCCCCCAAATATTGAGGAAGCATAGGTGAGGAGATGGCGGGAAGGGTTTGCCGCAGACTCTCGCCAGTTGACGGACGATCCCCACCCAGTAGTCCCGAATACGTGGGCAATCCCATATTATGTGGAAGAAGGTGCCTACTTGATTGCAGTGTCGGAGACAGAGCGGGTCGGGACGTCTACCTATCCTAAACAGGAGTTTAGCATCAAAATAGACCCTATGAAGAACCTTAAGCTGCAGAAGTCGCATAGGCATAGGAATGGCCACTTCACGCGGGGAGGCCAGAGCGTCTCGCCAGTCTTCATCTTCTATGTCCCCCAAGTCTTTCTCCCAGCTAACCCTCAACTTTTGCATCGGATCTACGCGATTGTTGACCAATTTCTTATAAGTTAGCGAAATGGCCTTATGATCCATAGAGTCCAATAATAGCCGATCCTCCAAAGGGGAAAAGTCCGGAAGGGGGGCGTCCCTCGGCAAAGCATCCGATACGGCATGGCTGATCTGTAGGTATCTGAAGGTCTCAGTTTGGGCCAGCTGGTACTTCGTCTGAAGTTCCGCGAACGTAGCTAATTTCCCCTTCCCCAGATGTCCACCACCGTTGATATCCTGATAGTATCCCATTTATCAAACCATGGACACCTACTGAGTTGCCCCAATATGTCAGGTTCCCATAGTGGCGTAGCCTTTGTAAGACGCTTATTCCAGTCCAGTCGTTTGTTGACCGCATGCCAGGTTTCGACCGTGCGAGCAGTTGGGCCGGTTAGGTGAAGCCTGCGGGGGTTGGAGTACAGCGCTCTGTTATAGCCGCCCCTCCCCATGAGCCACTGATCCGTTCTAAAGTTTGGGTCATCATGGGGGCCGAATACCCACCTATTAATAGCTATCCATTGAGATGCTTGATAATAGAGACGCAAGTCTGGAAGCTATATACCCCCATCGTACCAGCCCATGGTGAGTTTATTCATAGCAATTCGCGGCATGCGATCCTCCCATAGTAATCCATGAAGCGCTCCGTCAATCTGAGAGAAATATGACTCAGGAACGGGATTGGGGGTATTCTGTAATATATACAGAAAACGCAGAAGAGCAAGCATTTTGAACAAAGACGCGCGCCCAAGGAGAGTGAGAGGGAGGGAGCGCCAATGCAAGACGTCGGATTTGAAGCGGTGGAGGGGCCCAGGGAGGTTACTTTCAAAGAAGAGGTCAGCCTCCGGGGTGACAAAGATGCCCAAGTAACGGAAGCCACGTCTATCCACCTGTATTTCGTAACCCCGTGGACTGGCTGGGGGAGTGCCCCACAGTGTAAACATCTGGGATTTGGACCAGTTTATGCGATAGCCTGAGTGGGCCCCAAAGATATGGAAGATGTGAAGTACCCGCCGCAGTGACCGTGCTGGAGACGCTAAATACAAAAGGATGTCATCCGCGTAAAACGAGATGCGGTCTTCGTGGCTCGGCGTCCATTTAAGCCCCCGTATCTCCGGGTCTCCCAGGACCCAGACAGCCAGGGGTTCCAGAACCAAGTCGAAAAGTAGCGGAGACAGAGGGCAACCCTGTCTCGTGCCACGGTGAAGTGTAAAGGTGACCGATCAATGATTATTGACAATGACCTGCGCTGTGGGTTGTGTATAGAGTAACCTGATCAACGTATCAGTTTAGGTCCAAACCCCATTCGAGTCAATACGGCAAAGAGAAAGTCCCATTATATGGTATCAAACGCCATAGCTGCATCGAGCGATAGCAGGATCGCGTCTTCCTCCAGAGTGTGAATTCTACCCAGGACCCCGTGTACCCGCCTCAGATTTTGGGCCGTGTTTCTCCCCGGCATAAATCCTGACTGGTCCGGATGAACCAGATCCGTGATGTAGGGTAGAAGTCGGTTGGGCAGAAGTTTGGCCAGAATCTTGGCCTCGACCGTAAGAAGAGAGATGGGTCAGTATGATTTACAGTCCTCCACCAGCTTGTCGGGTTTGTGGATCACCACAGTAGCTGCCGTGCGTATCTCTCCTGGAAGTTGACCGGACTCAAAGCATTCGGTATAGAGGTTCAAAAGGTGGGGGGCCAGCAGAGTCGTCATGGGCTTAAAGAGCTCGATACAGAGCCCGTTGGGGCCCATCGCCCTACCGGATCGGACCCCATGTATAGCTTTTTGGATCTCCGTCCCCGTGACGTCCGCATCCAGGACCTCAATGCCCTCCGGAGAGACGGTCGGCACCTCAATAGTGGCCATGAGATCAGTCGACCATCGGGCTTCAGATTCTGGGGAGCGAGTATAGACCCTTTCATAATGGAGCACGAAAGCGTCAGCTAACCGTTGAGGGTCGGTGAGAAGCCCCCCCTCCGAGTCGGCTATTGCGTGCACCCATCTCGAGGCTTGGTCCCGGCGTTCCAGCCATGCCAGAAGTTTGCCCGTTCTTTCACCGTGTTCATAAATCCTATATCGGGTAGAAAGAGCTTGCGTCGCGGCATCTTCCCGAAGAAGTTGCCTATAATCCTGCCTCTTGAGCGTAACGCAGTGCCGAATGGAGAGGTCAGGCTCACACGCCTCCGCCTCTTCCAAATCCATGACTTCCGACTCTAATTCCGATATCCTTTTTAATCTCTCGGCCCTGTGGCCCACCATAAGAGACAGTGCCCTTCCCTTAATTACTGCCCCAAAAGCCCCCCATAGAGTCACTGATGAGGTAACAGAGCCCACGTGTTCAGCAAAATAGTTTTCCGCATCTTTGCGGAGGGCATCTTTAATATGCGGTATCTTAAGCGCCCATGGCTGTATGGTGATAGATCCCGGTCGCCCCTTTCGCGGAAGACTCAGGGAAGCCCAGACCGGGAAATGATCGGGGATTCCGCGGGCCAAGCAGCCCGACCCAGTAAACAGATGGATATCCTGGGCATGTGTAAAGAGATAGTCAATTCTAGATTGGCTACTGTGTGCCCCTGATTGACGTGAATCTCGTATGCGACGGATTAAACCACCGCCATATATCTACCACCCCTAAAGCGTTAGCAAACTCAGACAGGGGCGAGCCTCTCAATGGATCCTCCCTGGGTGGAAAACGATCTAGGGAGCCAGTCATTACAAGGTTGAAGTCCCCTCCCAACACTAACACTCCCAAGGGAAGCTCCAGTAGAGGGATCCGACATCGCGCAGTGTCAGGCCCTGTAGACCAGGGGGGCATATATAGCAACTACCTTGATAATCCGTCCCTCCCAGGTGCCCGAGGCCGCGGCGTATCTACCCTGAGCATCAGTCCAGGCACAGTGTACAATATAGGGGCAACCTTTATGTAGGAAAACCCCCACCCCCCGAGAGCCGGAGGTGAACCCCGAATGAACAACCATATCATAACCTTTCCTATTCAGGGCCACGCAGGAGTTCATGACCAGATGTGTCTCTTGCAGCAATACTAGATCAAGCTTGTGGCGTTTGATATATTGCTGCAACACTATGCCCCTCTTAATTTTATCTCCCAGACCATGGACATTCCATGTGCAGAGACGAAGCGCTAAACATGGGGCCATCAAGTCGTATTAAAAGGAGTCAGATAAAGCCAGGCAATTCCTCGAGGCCCGGAACAGCCGGGGCGGAGGAGATGTGAGTGAATGACAGTGGAACCACTCGCGCAGGCAAGAAATTCAGCAATATAGTGCATTGACACCAGAAACCAACAAACATTGAAACATAAAAAACAAACCCCCTCCCATTCCAACCAGAACCTCCCCCCCACCCTGCCTCCCTGCATAACAGGCCTGAAACCGCCCACCTCCCACAACTTGTAGAGTGCCTGTCGCCCACCCACATCAACATTTAGGAACGTGTCCAACCCCACTCCCTAAAGCGCAGCTTGAAAAATCAATAAGACTAGCCCCAGCCCTTAGTTCCAATGATCAAAACACATAGCAACAAAATTTGCCCTGCAAAAAATTTGTGGATTAAACAGTCTGGGTACGACAACACCACCAACCCAAGAAAAACAGGTCCAGAGCAGCACACACAATGAACGTCGGTTGAGAGCAGGAGGCCCAGAGCCCAGGCAGACCAGTCAGTCACTAGAGGTCACAGCGGACCAAAAGAGAGTCCCATAAAGGCCCCCAAAGAGGTCAGTTTCTCCTGCTCATCCTGGCGGGCCCTGAGAACTCGCCTGGGGCGCGGGCGGGGAGCGACGGTGTTGACGCCGGTCATCGGGGTCTTCAGGTAATGTAGACAGTTTTTGCGGTTTCTTGCCAACAGTACGCCAACCGTCGATCCAGTCCTAGGCGTCTTCAGGCCTGGTGAAGAACCAGAGTTCGCCATCAGATTCAATTCTTAGTTTCGCCGGGAACAGCATGGCATATTTGAACCTCAGATCTCTGAGAGCACGCTTCACGTCTAGGAAGCTGCGGCGTTGCTTCTGGACTCTTAAGGTGAAGTCAGGAAAGAATGATACTCTACTATTCTCCACAGTTAAAGGGGGTGCCGCTCTTGCCGTCTGTAGGATCACATCGCGGTCTCTGTAGTTGAACACTCGGGCCAAGAGCGGGCGTGGTGGGGCCCTAGTCTTGGGCCTACCCCCTGGCACACGATGGGCCCTCTCGTTCGAAAAGCATTTGGAGAGGCCTCTCGGTTGAAGGTGTTTTAGGATGAGTTCCTCAACGTAGAGGTCAGTAGACGGCCCCTCCACCCGCTCAGAGACCCCAAGAATGTGAACATTATTGCGCTGCATCCGCCCCTCGTATTCATCAAGTTGGACCGCCATTGCCTCTTGAGTAATATGCAACTCAGACACCTGCTTCTTGAGGGTGGCAGTATCGGACACCAGGTCCGCAGTGGTAGCCTCAACGGTATGCACACGGTCAGCCATCTTGCGCATATCCTCCCTGATGAGGGCCACTTCCGTAGCCACAGTGTCAATGCGATGTTCTAGAGAAGTCTCCACCATGGTTATTGCCGCAAGGATATCCTTGTTGGAGGGGCTTAGAGACGTCCCACTGCTCCACAGCAGTGCCCGACTTCTCCTCCTGGGACCTTTGCCAAGCAAATTTCTCAAGCTTGGTTTGTGTAGAATTCTGCCCGCTACGGCCCGTCGCCATGTTTGTCACAAGGAGGGGAGCAGGAAATGGCTGTGGGTAATCACTACTCACCGCCGCCTGCCGTGAGATAACCCACACGGCCTGTCGGCTTTTGCTCAATCCTAACCAGCCCCATGGCAAGTCTATAGGCCCAGTACCCTTTAGTTGTCAGCGGGTACCCAGTTCAACCCCTACGTGGCGTAGATCGCAGGGGGGACCCCCCTCCAGCAGCTGCAATGGCTGGGGCCAGTAGCGTGTCCGGCAGCTGTTCTCCCAATCACTGCCTCCGTAGCCCGTCCCTCGTCGTGGCGTGCCCCGGGGCCCATGCACTCACACCCAGCTCTTGGTAACGTCGTACTTCCACCCTGGGATCACGGGGCGTGTGGGGGCGAATCAGGTAGCCCCCGGAGCTCCAACAGTTTAGGGTCAGACTCAGAAGTCCAAAAGGGGGGTCCCGGTCAGTGCCAGGCCAGCTCCGGGGAAAATCCCTCTCCAGATGGCCGTTGCGTAGAGCTCAGGAGACTCGGTAGCAGCATAGGAGCAATTACAGCTCCGATCGCTGCATTTTCACCCCCCCCCCCACTCCAGTAGCGTCGGTCTGGAACTCCGCTCCGGCGCTGGGCCCAACCGCGACCCTCTCCGGTCAAGGCGCGGGCCCCACATCCCGGAGCGCCCGCACTCAGCTATTCAGGCCGCAGCCCTGGGCTCGCTCGATATCGCGCCCCAGCAGAGACGTGCTTCCGGCTGGCCCGAGCGCCGGTTATGGTGTCGGTGTTTGGAGCGGCCCCGCTCAAGGACGTCCGATGAGCCTCAAATTTCGCCTGCACCCAGGGATACAGCACCGGCAGCCTTGGAGACGGGTAGGGCTTTGATTGGGCCGGGGCAGAGTTAATTAAGCGGATATATCGGGAGTGGCACGCCGGAGCTCGGCTACCGTGCGGCCATTCCCGTCAGCAGCTGGCCACGCCCCTGACAAGTACATATTTTAATCCTCGACAAACAGGCAACTGAATGAAATCAATTTGAAGTCTTATAAAGGGACCTTCAGCTTTTCCAATTTTCCTTGTATAGACTATTGTTCTCTTGCCAGGTTTCATTTGCTGACATGTTAAGCATCTTTGGCAAAGGCTCTCTGCAATGTTCCTGAACCTTGGATTAAACCAATCCTGTCTAAAGAGTCTAATCATTGCATCTCTACCTATGTGGGTGTCTCCATGATACATCCTAGCCATGGGCGCAAGCATACAGTCTGGCAATACAGGTCTGTCATCTAAGTAAACCCATACACCATCTTCTGCCCTTCTCTGACAACCAATTTTCTCCCACTCTTCTTTTTCTTTTGTCTCTGCTTCATCTTGGAGTTCTCTTATTTCTCTCCATATTTGTAATCCTGACAATAGCATAATTTGGCAGCTGATTCCACAATTTTCAACGTTCATGTTTGTAGGAGAGTAGGGTCTGCTTTCTATGTTCACCCCCACTTTTTGCTTTTGCTTTTGCTTCACTGGTTTTCGACTTGAATGTGGCTGTGGGCCTGCCAATCAGACCCACAGCCCTGCTGTTCTCTCTCTAAATTTATGCTATGTACTTTAGGTGCATAACCCAATTGGTTAGGATCACCTTATTGGCCCCTCTACAGTGTACCTTAGGTACCCAGGGCATAGGTGTACCCTAGGCCTACCAGGGGCTGCAGCATGTATTGTGCCACCCCTGGCCTGGCCTTCCATTATGACACAACTGGCTGATCACTCAGCTGGGGCAAGGTCGTGTCATCACTCCTTGCTTAGGTGTAGTATTCCTATACCTACCTTATATATAGACACATGTGTACCTATCAGCCACTCCTATGGCAGGCCTTAACAATCCTGGAGGCAGAGTGCTTGGTAACATGTGAGATGGTGCTCTAGCATGAGCTGAGCCTGTCTGCAGCTTTCGGAACCATGTCCTTATAGCTGTTCTATGATATAGCCTACCATATACTCTTAAAGTGCCTTATAATCTTACACGGTTATGGTAACTATGGTTTGGCTTTATCAAAACATGTCGTGTAAGGTGTCTAACACTTTGGAATAATACCCCCATACCATTTCTGGCAATGAGGATATTATTCCTCCCTTCTAGAGGGAGAAGACAAGTTGAAACCTACTTACCCGGTTAAAGTTAACCAGAGCCCCAGCATCACAAAATGGATGCTGCTGCCACAGACACAAGTCTGACCTCCTGCTGCTGGGAGTCCTTCCAGCAAGGGAGGCTTGGACAATAGGTTTCCTGCCTTGGGAGGTGCGAGCACCACCCTAGACAGGATTTAGTGTATTGGGGCAGGGAGGGTTGAATGAAACTAGACACTACCTGGGGCACACAAGGTGTCCCATGCATAGTCCAGTTCAAACCGGCGCTGGGGCACTCCAGCCCCAGCTCTGGCGCGAAACTGGACAAAGGAAAGGGGGTGTAACCACTCCCCTTCCTGGTCCCACCCATAGGAGGGACCTTGCAGGTAGCCCAGCCCACTAGCCCAGTATATCAGTAGGTAGCTGAGCCCTGCTAAATTAGATTAACCTGAATCTGCAACTTGCACAGAAACTCTGGACCTTCGACATTCGACCTCAGGAAGAAGACTGAAGAAATCTCCCTTGTGGCCAAGGAGTGACCACCCTGGGCAACCAGGCACCATCCAGCGACCGCTGCTTTGCTTTGCGACTGATCCTATGAGGGACGACGGCAGAGACTGACCAGCGCCGAGACTTCCAGACACCTCTGAAACAGATCCACATCTCCAGCGAAGCTGAGACCCGTGGAGGTGACGAGGGACGTGGGACCGGCGACTTGGGAAAAGCGGCTAGTACCTGACTAGCGCAACTTCCGAGGCTCCCTCGAGGCTGTGCTTGGGGAATTGAGAAGCCCCCATCCCGAGCACCATCTGCAAAGAAGATCAGCTCCCCACACTTCACGTGTTCTGCGTGGGGCCCTTCTGCACCTGAGTTGCTCGACGTGTTGTCCGGTTGCTGGCCCGTTGGCTAGTGACTTCTGCGACGACGAACCTTTGTTTTTTAACTTGCTGGTCCGGCTCCTCCAGACTGGCCCCCGCTCCTCTGTAAAAGAGAAGCACCACAGACCTTCCTGGTCTGCACCAGAAGCAAGTCCTCCATCCTGCGTGGGTTCCGCTTGCCAAGGCTTGTTGGGTCCTGACTCGACTTCGACGCCGCCGACAGCAAGAGCCTTCGTGGGACAGCTCACCTCCTGGTCCTGGTCGTCCTCGACGCCTCCTGGTACCCGTGACTGCTGCGACAAGCTTCACCTCTTCACCTGCATCTCCACGACATCGCCTGGTTCCGTCCTGGTTCCTTCCCGGCTCCTGGCTGGTGACCTAGACTCTGCCCCTTCTGCTTGCAGGTTCCTTCCTTCTTGATCCCCTCCTTGGGATCCACCGGACACTCTTCACTGACTGCCTGTCAGCAACTTTCCTTCAGGCATCCATAGGAGTCGACGACGAAACCCGACGCAAGTTCACACCTATGCACCCGCAGCCCGTGGGCTAGGTAACTTGAGCCTTTCGGTGCTCACAAGGGTATCGACTATCCAAGGGTCTAGTTTCCGATTCTCGACTTCCTAGCTATACAAGAAGTGTCCTAAAACTGCTAATTTCTAATAACTTGCATTTCTATAGACTTTTACGCATTACGCGTGAGTGTTTCCACTCTGCACCTGAATCCCGTGGGCCTCCCACTTCCTAACCTTTGGTAGTATAGTGTAGCCCCAGCGATTGCCTAGGCCTATCCTGTGTTCGTGACAGTGGTCCTTATACCACTTACTTAGTATATGGTTTACGTGGCCCCTAGGGCCTAACTGTATTACTTACCTGTGTGACTTAATGTATGCTTAAATAAGACTGTGTTGTACTTACCTCGAATCTCATAAAGAGTGCTGAGGGTTTGACTAGAATAAATACATTCTATTTTTATATATATCTGTTGTGGTGTCCTTTCATTTGGTATTCAAGGGATTACATATGGTATAACAGCTGGCTTCACATGCCATTCAGAGTTTAGCCGAAGACTGCTCTTGTCCATGCTATCACTAGGATAGCTGGTCTATAAGGTTGACTTTACAACCAATCACCATAAGGGTTGTTTGGACTGATACAGGGTGTACACTAGAATTAGTGACATCATATATCAGGCCAACTTCTCACAATGTTTACTGCCATTTGAAACTTAGCACAGTGTTGGGCAACCTGGTCAGCATATCGATTGCCTGCAATTACACGGTCATTTCCTGACTAGTGTGCGGCACATTTTACCACTGCCACCTCTTTTGGTAATTGTATTGCTTCAAGCAACTCTTTAACGAAAATTCCATTTTTAATGGGAGACCCTGAAGAAGTCAGGAAGTCCTGCTGCATCCAGAGCTGCCAAAGTCATGCACAGCCCCGTAACCATACTGACTATCAGTGTAAATGGTGTAGACTCCTGGTAAATAGGATGCTTCGACTATTCCAGCCAATGTACATACAGCATAAGCAGCACTTATACCTTTTTCCTCATGGCGCATACATGAGCCCTCTACAAAATGTTCGTGTTCAGCATCTTTCAAAGGTTCATCCTGTATGTCTGCTCGGGGTTTGGTACTAAGTTCTGTTACATCAAGACATTCGTGTTCAGCTTCATCTTTCACTTCCTCATTGTATGGGGCTGTCAACAAGGTAGCTGGGTTAAGAATTGTACACCTGATTACGGTCACATTTTCTGCTCCCAATATGATCCTTTCTTATTTGGTTAATTTGCTTGGGGTGAGATACTGAGTACGTGTTCTTATTAGCAGAATTTCAACTGCATGAGGGACGTATACCTTAACAGGATGTCCCATTACAATTGACTCACTTTGTTCTATACTTACACATGTTGCAGCCACAGCTTTTAAGCATCCTGGCAATGCAGATGCTAAAGGATCGAGGGTAGCATAAAAATACGTCACTGGACGTCGCATTAGACCATGTCTCTGTGTTAAAACTGAGAGGACACAGTTTTCTCTCTCACAACAGAACAATGGGAATTCTTTCGAATAATCTGGCATACCTAGAGCAGGTGCTTCACATAAACAATTTCGCAATTTTACAAAAGATTGCATGCTCAGATCGCCCCACTCTACTGGGTCTTTTGGTCGTTTCTTTGTCATTTGTATCAAGGGTTTTGCCAGTAGAGAAAAAGCTATAATCCATTGCCTGCAATATCCCACAACACCAAGAAACATTCTTATTTCTTTTTGTGACTGTGGTAGCTTCATTTGCTTTATTATATTTATTCTCTCAGTGGTCACTCTTCTTGTTCCTCGTTCTATTTGATGTCCTAAATACTTTACTTCGCTTCTGCAGAATTGCAATTTTTCAGGGGACACTTTATGTCCACCATTTGGTAGATGGTTCAATAAGGCAATGGAATCGGATACACGATCACTTCTTGTTTTAGACGCGAGCAATAGGTCATCAATATACTGCTCCAAAACTGATTCCCGAGGCAGCACCAATGTCTTAAGGCTTTTTTCAAAATTTGGTTAAAAATGTACGGACTTTCTGTGTACCCTTGAGGAACGCGATTCCAAACATAAATACGATCCTCAAATTTAAAGGAAAATAAAAACTGACTATCAGGATGCAATGGGATGCAGAAAAACGCATGGCATAAATCAGTTACAGTCAACCATCTTGCGTTCCAAGGTATTTGGTACAAAATCACTGCAGGGTTGGGCACTATAGGGCAACATGGCACACCAATCTTGTTGATCTTTCTTAAATCTTGAACTACTCTATGTTTTCCGCTTGGTTTCTTAATGTCAATTATAGGGGAATTACAAGGACTACTCATGGTTTCCTTTAAAATGCCCTGTTCGACCATTTGATCAATTTCTGCAGCAACACCTGCCTTTACTTCGGGACTACTCTTGTACTGTCGAGTATTTGGATAGACTGCACCTTCCTTCACAGTCACTTTAACAGGGTCTACGTCTGTCATTAACCCTACTTCTTTTCCTGTAAAATCCCATACTTCAGGATTCACTGTTGTTCTGACTTCATCGGGTAAGTCGTCTTTGGTCATCCCTGAATCCCCTGTTCCTTGCTTGGCTAACATAATTTTATATATTCCATCTTTATCAGGGGTCTGTATGGCAACACCGTCCGGTGTGCAAAATATGGTGCAATTCATTTTGCACAACAAGTCCCTTCCCAATAAATTTACAGGACTAGAATCGCACACTACAAATGTGTGCATTTCTTTAAAGTTTGCAATACACACTTCCATTGGTTTTGTAATAGGGGTCCTAATCTGCTTATTAGAAACGCCGACTACTTGGATCGCTTCTCCTGAGAGGGTTAGGTTTGGGGTGTCTGCTGTTCTCACAGTAGAACAGGTAGCACCAGTGTCCAACAAAAAGGTAATGTCATTTCCTTCTACCTTTCCATCAATGTACAGACCTGACTGATCTACTGGTAACGATGCTCCAAGTACGCACTCCTCTCCCCACCCCCCACCCCCTCCCCCCTCAGGCACCGTCATTGATCTTGATCTCCAACATATGTATCCTGCAAAAGAAACTGCGATGTTACATAGTTTTTCTTACCACTTTCTTCTTGAAATCCTGTGTCCGCACTGTACTTGGCTTGACTCACAAAATTTGGCAAAGGGGCAGGTGCCAATTGACTCTGTAGGTTTACAACCTGCTGAGGTTGATTCATTAGCACCTCATTCTGCGTCTGTGGATTTAAATTTTGATTTGGGCCATTATTATTTTGTATGCTTTTACACTCGTTCTTCCAATGCCCCAATTTTCAGCACCCATGACAGGGAAACCTCGTTTTGGCCTCTTCCCTACTTAACCGTCCTTTTGGTTTACCCCCATTATTTTCCCCTTGACCATGCCCCCTTCCTGCATTTCCCACTTGGTTCTGTAACTGGAGTTCTTGCTGTTCTGCCAATTTCACTTGAGCCCACATCTTTTTTTCTTCTAAATTCTTTCGTCTGTTATCAATTTCATCTCCACAATATTTTGCATATTTTAAAATCTTCTCTATTGACTTTGCTTGCCAGCACAAATGATGCTGCTTTATCATTTCAGATATTTCTTTTCGTAAGCCTGATGCAAATCGATACACAAAATGCGTCATGTCTTTGTCCCCAATACTCTCAAAACCACTGTACTGTTTGAACACCTGTAGGAGACGCTCATAATACGCATGTTCTGATTCATCTTTTTCCTGAGTTGTTCTATCTATTTTTATCCAATCTGTTTCATTTGGAGGAATTTTACCTTTCAAGAAAGTTATTACTTGGTTATATTTCTTCATGACCTCCTCTGAGGGAGCTCCTGCTTACTCATTTCTTTGGTACTCATCATTAAGCCAATCAACTGTGATTTTACATTCAGTCCACAAATCAGCAGGCACCACTATATGAAAGAGACCATCTAAATCTTTCAACAAAACTTTCGATACCTTCACAAACCTTTCAACTTGCCTATACCATTCCACTGGTTTTTCTCTCAAATTTGGGAAATCATTTGTAAATGATAATATATCCTTTCGGGTCCATGGGACACGTACATATCCCCCTCCTGGAACCTCTCTCATTGGGTACAACTTTTCTGCCTTTTCTGTTTCTTTTACTAAATATTCAGATGTGACCTGATTTGCCTGGGCGTCCTCTTTCTTCTTCTCCACCTGTCCAAATCTCCCCATTTCTGCAATATTGTCATTAATTCTTTAACCTGTAAATTTCTTCCTGACACATTCATATTTTCTAAATCCTTATCAGAAAATTGTGCTCTATAAGGTTTTTGCAATACTTTGGATCGCCCAATTTCTATTCCCATTTCAGAGGCTAAATTTACCAATTTTTCATGAAAGGTTTTTGTGTTTCGTGTTATGCTTCTGCAAATGAATAGCAATTCTTCCTCGTTATAGGTATTTAACCTATCTAGTCCTACATTCCCAGCTATAATTTCTTCTAATTCAACTTTCAATTTGAATATGTCTAATATTTTCGGTGGTGAATTTGGTTTCTCTATTTCTTGTGCCCATCTTTCTATTTCATCTGGGGTTACAATTGTGGCATTTTTTGATCCGGTGGCTGTCTCGATTCGTACCTCTTTTGAGCAACTTGGGGTGACTCTTCTGGGTGTGTCATTTATTTGCCCTCTTATCGGTAAGTCCATTAATGAAATTACAGCCTCACAATCACTAGCTTGGTCATCAATTACTAACTTCTCTTTTCTTGGCTCAATAATGGGTGTAGTCATGACAGGTGTTTTAGGACAATTTGTTTTATCCCCGTACAGTGGGACAACAGGACCTATAGTCACTGGTATAGTCAGCGCTTAGGGATGTGCTTTTAACTGTGTTATCTTCTGTATTCATTTGTCTCTATTCTTATTTATTGCTTCCCTTTCTTTTTCCTGAAGTACCCTTTCCATTGTTCTTTCATGTACTATTTGTGGCACTAAGGGTGTATCTAGAATCGGAGCACTCGGGGTAGTTCTATTAGGTCCTTCTTGATAGGGCGGAAGATTTTTCATTAAAATATCTTCTAAATAACCATCTTCTGATTCCCCGCAACAGTTAACGTTAAATGTTTTTTCTTTTCTGTGCACTTGCCTCCTGTTTGTTCCTCTGTCACCAATACAGGGTATAAGCCTTCAGTTAACATGGCCTGTCTCCACTGTTTCATCTGCTTATCTCGAGTTTCACGTGAAAATTTGGATAATATCTACTCAAATTTCTGTCACTCCTAAGTTTATCTCGCTCAAATGCCTCAGTTTCCCATTCTTCTAGGGATTCATACTGAGTTAATCTGGGTCTTGGTTCTAATTTATTCATTCTAGTTCGTAAGTAATGCAATATTCTTCCATTAAATGTTCCATTCTCTGGGAACGCCAATATTCCATCATCTTTTGTATATTCTATCCATACACAAGTATGATAGCCTCTTTCTACCATCATATAGGATGCAGGAGTTTTCAGAGGAGGAATAAGAATTCCCTCTCTAGTCTTAATGGGTTTATCCTTTTTAAAATAATTCTTAATTCTCTGCATAAATGACATTTTTCTTTTTTCTCCATAAATTTTGCGTGATCTTCCTTTTATGTACTGTTCGTAGGCAAAACCTAAATACTTTCTGTCTGGGCGATTCCCTATTAATGTAAGATCGTGTCTCCACATGCAAGACCCACTATCAATTATTACTATGGCTTTTATTTTCAACTAATCAAATGTTCGCTTTTAATTTATCAACTGACCATTACCAGCACGGCTTCTTTTCTCTTCTCACTAATCAGATTCTGTTTGCTATGCGTTTAGCCAATACTAGCGCGGCTCTTTATGACGTCAGTATCACTCCTCACTACTGACCCCTCCTTTACAATTCTTCACGACAGCCACACGGCCGCTGTTTTAACCAATCACAGCCCGGCCCTCTGTGACGTCAGTGCAGCACCCGCAACTGACCCCTCCTTCGCAAGGTAATATGAAAACTTATTTTCTCACAATTTTACATAGAATTTTCATTAATCAACAACATAGAAACATTCGCTACTGTGCCTGATCTTCTAAATTCAAAGAATAGTCAACTTTTTAACTGCGAGCAAACCTTTTCCGCTTACTCTTCACACACTACGAGTAAAACCCTTCCGCTTACTCTTCATACACTACGAGTAAAACTTTTCGCTTACACTTCATGCAAGCATCAGAGAACCTGCTACTCCTTCAGTATTACCCTTTCTAGGTGATATAAGACTAAAGTTTCACCAGCAGACTCCTTTGCTACCAATTACTCTCACTTTTATACGAAAGAAAATAATCCCTAAATCAGTGCTTCTAGTCCTGCGTAACTTTCAGCACTTTCCTGATCCAGACAGGTAACCTCACTGCGGTATGGCTTCCATGCGCCACCCACTATTCAATATTCCCGGGAATTTCTAGACAACATGAAACATAACATTTAACGAATAGTGGTTGTTAATGCATAAATCAAAATATTTCAATCCACAATATTTTCTACCTAACTAACTAGAACCTAACCATGCCTCTGCTACCAAGAAAAACTGATAGAGAGCGGGTCACCAGCTCGGGTTATACACACACATACCTAAATACTCTCCTGCGCCCAAACCATTCACACAAATGAGCTAGCAGATCCCGCTGATATCAATTATTGAGTTTTACCTGCAATTTTAATTTTACCTTTACCAAGTTTTACCAGTTTACCTCTTTAATGATTTCTTTCTCAGTGAATCAGGTTTCTGTGATAGTTTAAGGTAGAAAATTACATTTATCTTATACTTGAAATAACCACAACCTCAGAAAGTTTGGAAAACCTTTATCTAAATTAATAATTTTGTGAGTCAAAATCAATCACATATTATTCCAAGAGGCAAGATTACATCAAACAAACATAGTCAAAATAATTGATCAATGAAGACGGTACCTGAAAAAGGAAAAGCTACTGCTTGAACTAAAACTCGTAAGTTCAAGCAGTAGCATATGCGTTAATGTGAGTTTCAAGCGGCCATATTTAAAGCTATTGCACAGCTGCAAAGTTGTCCCACCAAGCGACAGAATACGTCATGCTACGTAGATGCAGTAGACGCATGTGCAATGCGCAATGAAGTTCCCGTGTTCTTGGCGGCCATATTAAGACACTGATGCTGAGGTGGTGCAACACTGATGCTTTGCTAGGGCTGTGCTGATGCTAAGGTGTGACTGCACTGGAGGTGGTGCACTGATGAGGTGGTGCTGTGCTGATGCTGAGATGGTACTGTGCTGATGTTTAGGTGGTGCTGCACTGGTGCCGAGGTGGCGTTGCGCTGATGATGAAATGGTGCAAGCTTTGTTGCTGAGTTGCTGCTGAGGTGGGGCTGCGCTGTTGGTGGTGCACGGATATGGAGGTGGTGCTGTGCTGATCCTGAGATGGTGCAGTGCTGATGTTGAGGTGGTGCTGCACTGGTGCTGTGGTGGGGCTGTGCTGGTGCTGAGTTGGTGCTGCACTGGTACACTGATGCGCAGGTGGTGCTGTGCTGATGCTGAGCTGGTGTTGAGTGATGCTGTGATGGTGCTGCGCTGATTCTGAGGTAGTGCTGGGCTGATAGTGAGATTGTGCTGCAATAGTGCAGAGGTGGTATTGTGCTGTTGCTGAAGTGATGCACTGGTGCTGAGGAGATGCTGTGCTGGTGCTGAGTGGTGCTGAGGGACACTGTGGTAGGGCTGAGTGATGCCACGGTGGTGCTGAGTCATGCTGAGGTGGTGGTGCTGCACTGATGCTCAGGTGGTGCTGAGCTGGTGCTGAGTGATACTGAGTTGGTGCTGTGCTGAGGTGGTGCTGCGCTGATGCTGAACTGGTGCAAACTTTGTGCTCAGTAGCTGCTGAGGTAGGGCTGCGCTGGTGGTGGTGCACTGATGCGGAGGTGATGCTGTGGTAGTGTTCAGGTTGTACTGTGCTGATGCTGAGGTGGTGCTGATTGATGCTAAGGTGGTACTGAGTGATGCTGTTGTGTTACTGAGTCATGCTGAGGTGGTCGTTCAGTGCTGGTCCTCATGTGGTGCTGAGTTGGTGCTGAGTGATGCTGTGCTGAATGATACTATAGTGGTACTGAGTCAGGCTGAGGTGGCAGTGCTGCGCTGGTGCTCAGGTGGTGCGGACGTGGTGCTGAGTGATGTTGAGTTGGTGCTCTGCTGAGGTGATGCTGCGCTGAGGCTGAGGTGGTGCAATCGTTGGTGCTGAGTTGCTGAGGTAGGGCTGTGCTGAGGTGATTCTGTGCTGATGCTGAGGTGGTACTGTGCTGATGCTACAGTGGTGCTGCATTGGTGCTGAGTTACTGCTGGGGTGGGACTGCACAGGTGCTGAGGTGGGGCTGCACTGGTGGTGGTGGTGTACGGATGCAGAGGTGGTGCTGTGCTGATGCTGAGATGGTGCTGTGCTGATGTTGAGGTGATGCTGCGCTGATGCTGAGTTGAGCGTGGTGGTGCACTGATAAGGAGATGGTGCTTTTCTAATGCTGAGGTGGAACTATGCTGATGCTGAGGTGGTGCTGTGCTGATGCTGTGCTGGTGCTGAGGTGGTGATGTGCTTGTGCTGAGGGGGTGCTCAGGTGGTGGTGAGTGATTTTGAGGTAGTGCTGAGTGATGCTTAGGTGGTGCTCAGGTGATGCTGTGCTGCATTGGTGCCGAGTTGCTACTGAGGTGATGCTGCACCGATGCTGTGGTGGGGCTGCACTGGTGATGAGTTAGTGCTGTGCTGGTGGTGATGCAATGATGCGAAGATGGTGCTGTGCTGATTCTGTGGTGGTGCTATTGTGTTGTTGAGTGATGCTGAGGAGATGCTGCGCTGGTTCTGAGGTGGTGCTGACTGATGCTGTGGTGGCTCTGAGTAATGCTGTGCTGGTGCTGCGCTAATGCTGAGGTAGTGCTGCGCTGGTAGTGATATCATGGTGCGGTGGTGCAGAGGTGGTATTGTGCTGTTGCTGAGGTGATGCACTGGATCCGAGGTGGTGCTGTGCTGGTGTGGTGTGGTGGTACTCTGGTGCTGCTGAGTGATGCTCAGGTGCTGCTGCTGAAGTGGTGCTGAGTGACGCAGACTGGTGCTGAAAGGGTGCTGCACTGATGGTGAGGCGGTTCTGCAGGGGTGCTGAGTGATGCTGTGGTGACACTGAGTAATGCTTCGCTGTGCTGATGCTGAGGTAGTGCGGCGCTGGTAGTGATGCTGGTACTGCACTGGTGCATAGGTAGTGCTGTGCTGGAGCTGAGTTGGTGCGGTGGTGCTGCACTGGGGCTGAGGTGGTGCTGTGCTGGTGTTGTGGTGGTGCTCAGGTGATGCTGGAGTGGTGCTGCACTGATACTGAGGATTGTGCTGCAGTGGTGCTAAGTGTTTCACTGTCTACTTGCAAGATATATTGTTATGTAACCTCACATTACATGCTGCGTTTGGAGAGCATGAGGAGGCATCCCTTGATATTCGTTTTATTTCACCAACGATTGAAACCTAAACGAAAGCATCAAAAGTTGAAAGCACACAACTCAAAGCTGCTTCCATTTTCATACAACTGAGCAATAACAGGATGTTTATCTCTTTAATCATTTCCAAATAATCACGCTGTCAAAAGCACAATGTAAATAGGTTGATCCTACTGTGGGACGTCTTCTTAAACTACACTTCCATTAAGTAAGTATATTTTTGTTTTGTTTTTGTTTTAGGTTTGTACATTTGACCTAATGAAATCAAACATGTTATAGGATGAAAAACAACATAGAATCCGGCTTAAAAGCTTGTGTGAAACCAAAGACTGTGGAAAACATGATAAGGACATGATTTGCAGGCCTCGGCTGAGCTCGTTCGGAAAGTCAAACAAGTCCAGGCAAAAGAAAAAGTAGTTGAGACCTAAAAAGGAACCATATTACATTTTTAAATCAACTTGGCAAAAGTAGCCTTTCTGGATAAAATGATAAAGTTAAGGCAACGCTGATTACTCCTAATGGCATTAACAGCTTCACCTGATATTGCAAGCAACCGAATATTGGAGCGGCTCTTCCGCAAACGCAATTACATGCTTAGCATAATAAACCAGTGGGAGATCCCACACCCTGACACCTCTTCCTATGAATAAAAGAGAAACACAGTGGCAGAGTTCCCACTGTGAAACCTTATTGCAATTGCAATCTGAAAGAAACAGTTAGTTATAGATTTCTTACCTTAGAACGAGTTCGGCGTCATGGTCGCCAGGATGGTGCCGCAGTAGCTACATAGACGCTGCCCTCGCGCGCTGACGTCAGTTCTTTCTTTTTCCGTGCCAGCAAGAACAGATCCTGAGAGAGCGGTACCCCCAGTCAATTTTTGACTGAAGTTTTTCTCGACTTTTGTCGACTTCATTGTTGTTTGAGTCCCTCAACTCCTGGTGCACGAGGGATTCCCGGCTTTAAGGCTTGCGGATCCTGTCACCGACTCATGTCGGTGACAGATCCGCACCGCGTGTGCCTCTACTGCCTTGAGCGCGACCACGGCCCCAAGTCATGCTCCGACTGCCGGACCTGGCCCGAAGTCTTTGTGGGAGCGGTTCCAAAAGCTCACGAGGCCCGGCAGTCGGCTCCGTGCCGGTCGCGGAGGAAGTCGAGGGACCGATCTCGGAGCCAACACCATTCTTTGTTAAAGTCTTCGCACTCGGGTCAGGTAAGTTGAAGCACAAAAAGAATTCGAAGAAGCATCGTTGCTCTTCAACTTCTCCCCGTCCGTCGGCCGACACAACGAGGGATGCGGGTGGTGCCCCTCCCACGGCTCCACGTGCGGAGCCTGCTGGGTCGACTTCTGGTTTCCCTCCCTTTCCGGGACCCAGGGCGACCCCTGCCCAGCTTCGGAGTTTTTACGAAGCGATGCATGCCATCTTTGGGCAGCCCGACTCCGCGGGCGCGCCTTCACGCCTCGCAGACTTGGCTGGGGGCCCTGGGCCTTCAGTGTCTGCGGCTTCAGCCTTGGTGCCGCAGGGTCCCCCTGGATCCAAGCCTGGTTCCGGATCTGGTCGACCTCGTTAAGCCTCCCCCGGTGCAGATTCCACCGGGACCACGTCTGCCACCGGCGTCGGTTGTGTCCCCAGCCGACGTCGACTCCAGCCTCCACCTCGAGGTAGACACGGAGTTGGACCGGCGTCGGCCGACACCGACGGGTACTTTTGTGCCCCTGTTCTACCCTGGCTCTTTGAGACCAAATTGGCAGCCAGAGGAGGGTGAGAAAGACTGGGAGAGGACTGGAGACCCTTTAACAGACCAGTTGGTGTATGAGCAGGACTGGAGAGAGGAACTGGGGGAAGCCTGTGGTTTGGATACCTCACCAGATCTTGGCATGTTGTCTCCTACCGTGGCTATGGAGGAGGAAGCGTCATACGAAGTCGTGTTGCGTAGGGCGGCCAAGGATCTCCACCTCGAACTACCTACGGTGGCAGTCAAGACTAACCTCCTGACAGAGGTGCTTCAACCGGCAGCAAGCTCTTTGGAACCCCTGCTGCCGTTTAATGAAGCCTTGACAGACATCCTTTTGGGCACCTGGATCTGAAAGAAACACGTTAGTTAGATTCCTATCCTTAGAATATCCCCAGGCGTCAGGCTGGATCCGGAAAGATTTTTGTAGCAATGCCCCTTGCGCGTCGCTAGGCGTTGTCTGCGGCTCCACGTCTGTTGTTGGCGTCGTGCGCCGGAATGACGTCGTCTGAGTACTTAGACGCTGCCCTCGCGCGCTGACGTCAGTTCTTCTTTTTTCCGCACCAGACAGCGCCGATCCGGGAAGAGCTTTCCCCTTAGTCAATTTTTGACTAAATGTTTTGACTCTTTTTGGTCTTCTGTCGACTCGACTCTGGTGCCGGTAGGATGCCTGGATTTAAGGCCTGTGACTCCTGTCATCGACTGATGTCGGTGACGGACCACCATCGCCGGTGCCTTTACTGCCTGGGGGCCCACCACGATGCGGAGTCGTGCCCCGATTGTCAGGCCTTGACCTCGAAGGCTAAGCGGGAGCGGTCCCGTAAGCTTCTCGAGCTTCGGCACTCGGCTCCGCGCCGCTCACGGTCCCGGTCCAGGAGGAGGTCCAAGGACCGGTCGCGGAGCCGCAGTCACCATCATCGCTCGTCGGGCTCGAAGTCTTCGGGTAAGTCGAAGCGATCAAAGAAGTCCAAAAGGCGACACCGCTCTTCGGACTCCCCTCGCCGGTTGCGCGACTCGACCGAGGGTCAGGGTGGTCCCACCCCCGCGGCTCCATCGGAGCCGCAGGTGCCGCGTCCGTCTCCATATCCGCCGGTCCCTGGGACTGACACGACTCCGGCGGAGGTCAGTGCCTTCCTCTCGGCCATGAGGGGCCTGGCTCTGCCGTCGATGCCTGCCGGCGCGCCTTCGGGCCCCGTGGGCTCGACTGGGCGATCTCCCGTGCCGGCGGCCCCGACGCCGTCGACGACTTCGGTCCCGACACCGCAGGTCCCCGAGGGATCAAGGCCTGGATCTCTGTCGGCGCTGGTCGACCTCACGACGCCTCCTCCGCCGGCGCCGACACCGGTTCCACCTCCGGCGCCGTCTCCGGACGACGCCGTTCCCCGGTTTAGCCCCTGTCCGGACCCGACGCCGGCTCGGCGCCGCACCCGACGCCGATGGATGAGCGTTTCATCTACCATCCGGCTCCGATCGTTCCTCCTGTTTATCAGCAATCGGATGACGGGGGCGACTGGGAGGGGTCTGAGGACCCTATGGCCCTCCAGGGTCAACTTTCACAGGCCTGGGCAGATGTACTGGGGGATGCCAGTGGTCTGGACACTTCGCCGGACGCTGGCTTCATCTCTCCTCCGACTGTGGCTTCGGAGGAAGGTGCAGCTTTTTCAGTGGTGCTGCGCAAGGCGGCCGAAGCCCTGAGGCTAGAGTTGCCTGCTGTGGCCGTGAGGACTAATATCCTCACAGAGGTGCTTCAACCGTCAGCAAGCTCCACAGAGCCTCTGCTGCAGTTCAATGAGGCCCTCACGACGTTCTGCAGGGCACTTGGTCCAAGCCCTCCACAGTTCCTCCTGTGGATCGGAACGTGGCCCGGCGCCACCGCCCTGCTCCGGGCGACCCCAGTTTCCTGTCCCAACACCCCACCCCTGAGAGCCTGGTTATCCAGGCCTCCACTTCCCAATCCTCCTTCCCGTCCGCTCCTCCGGATCGGGAATCCAAGAGGCTGGAACAGTTCGGAAAGAAACTGTTCTCTTCCCTGAGTTAGGGCCTGCGGTCTTTGAACACCGCTTGCCTCTTGGACCGTTTCTCCCACTCTCTGTGGGATGCGGTGGAGGACGTGCTGCCACTGTGTCCGGAGGAGGCCCGGACACGTCTCTCCCAGGCACTTGCTGACGGGCGACATGCAGCATGACATGCCATACGGTGTGGACTTGACACCACGGACTCGCTGGGTAGGGCGATTTCCACCACGGTGGCGCTCCGGCACCACGCCTGGCTGAGGTCCACGTCTTTTTCGGGGGATGTCTAGAGTACCCTCACGGATATGACCTTTGATGGCGCTCGCCTTTTTGGTGAGAAGGCGGATAGTGCGCTGGCTCGTTTTAAGGACTCCCGGGCTACGGCCAAGTCCTTGGGTCTCTCAGCCCCACGGCCGCACACTTCCGACTTTCGTGGCCAAGGAAGGGGCGCCTCCTCACGTCCGCCTAGCCACCGGCCGCAGAACCAACCTGCACGCGGTCGCGGACGTGGGTTCCGCCGTGGCGGTTCTAGAGGACAACGCGGTCAGTCCACATCCACCCCGGCAGCATCCGCCTCAAAGCCCTCCTAGTCCGAGCTTTCAGGCCCATTCCACGCCAGTGGGCGGCAGAGTTCGCCATCACCTGCTCCACTGGCGCTCCATCACTTCGGACAGGTGGGTGCTGCAAATCGTCCGAAGGGGCTACTCCCTCCCCTTCGAGACGACCCCTCCAGCCATGCCACCGCAGTGCCACCCTATATCAGAGGATCACTTGAATCTTCTGCGGGAGGAAGTTACGGCCCTCTTGGCCAAAGAGGCCGTCGAGCGCGTTCCTGGTCCAGAAGTAGGCCGTGGTTGCTATTCCCACTACTTTCTGGTTCCCAAGAAGGGCAAAGGGGGCCTACGCCCTATCTTGGACCTCAGGAGCGTCAACACCTTCCTCCGGAAGGAACGGTTCAAGATGCTAACTTTAGCTCAGGTTCTGGCTGCCCTCGACCCTGGAGACTGGATGGTAGCATTGGACTTGCAGGACGCCTATTTTCACATCCCCGTCCTGCCGGCCCACCGGCGTTACCTGCGGTTCACGGTGGGTCAGGAGCACTTTCAGTTCACCGTGCTCCCCTTCGGCCTCACCAGTGCCCCTCGGGTGTTCACGAAAGTGATGGCGGTGGTCGCAGCTCATCTGCGCAGATCAGGGGTTCCAGTCTTCCCCTATCTCGACGACTGGCTGTTGAAGGCGGTCTCGCCATAGCAAGTCGTCTCCCACCTCCAGACTACGGCCGACCTCCTGCATTTGCTGGGGTTCTCCATCAACGTGCCGAAGTCACACCTGAGTCCCACCCAGAAGCTCCTCTTCATCGGAGCGGTTCTCGATTCGGCGCAGTTCCGGGCTTATCCTCCGGAACAGCGGTTCCGGGATATTCAGGCTCTGATACCCATCTTTCGGCCTCTATCCTGGGTTTCGGTCAGGTTGGTGCTGCGGCTTCTGGGGCTGATGGCCTCCTGTATCCTGTTGGTGCATTACGCCAGGTGGCGAATGCGGGCTCTGCAGTGGGACCTGAAGTTTCAGTGGGCCCAGCATCGAGGCAACCTTCCGGCCATGTCTTGATCTCAGAGGGCACCGCGAAACAGCTGCAGTGGTGGCTCACGAATCGTGATTGGGTCAACGGCAGATGCCGCCCCCTACCCCAACCGGAGCACGTAGTAGTGACGGACGCGTCCCTCCTGGGATGGGGGGGCCACATGGGAGAGGCGGGTGTAGGAGAGTAGGGTCTGCTTTCTATGTTCACCCCCACTTTTTGCTTTTGCTCCACTAGTTTTCGACTTAGATGTGGCTGTGGGCCTGCTAATCAGACCCACAGCCCAGCTGTTCTCTCTCTAAACTAATACTATGTACTTTAGGTGCATAACCCAATTGGATAGGATCACCTTATTGGCCCCTGTACAGTGTACCTTAGGTACCCAGGGCATAGGTGTACCCTAGGCCTACCAGGGGCTGCATCATGTATTATGCCACCCCTGGCCTGGCCTTCCATTATGACACAACTGGCTGATCACTCAGCTGGGGCAAGGTCGTGTCATCACTCCTTGCTTAGGTGTAGTATTCCTATACCTACCTTATATATAGACACATGTGTACCTATCAGCCACTCCTATGGCAGGCCTTAACAATCCTGGAGGCAGAGTGCTTGGTAACATGTGAGATGGTGCTCTAGCATGAGCTGAGCCTGTCTGCAGCTTTCGGAACCATGTCCTTATAGCTGTTCTATGATATAGCCTACCATATACTCTTAAAGTACCTTATAATCTTAAACGGTTATGGTAACTATGGTTTGGCTGTATCGAAACATGTCGTGTAAGGTGTCTAACACTTTGGAATAATACCCCCATACCATTTCTGGCAATGAGGATATTATTCCTCCCTTCTAGAGGGAGAAGACATGTTGAAACCTACTTACCCGGTTAAAGTTAACCAGAGCCCCAGCATAACAAAATGGATGCTGCTGCCACAGACACAAGTCTGACATCCTGCTGCTGGGAGTCCTTCCAGCGAGGGAGGCTTGGACAATAGGTTTCCTGCCTCGGGAGGTGCGAGCACCACCCTAGACAGGATTTAGTGTATTGGGGCAGGGAGGGTTGAATGAAACGAGACACTGCCTGGGGCACACAAGGTGTCCCATGCATAGTCCAGTTCAAACCGGTGCTGGGGCACTCCAGCCCCAGCTCTGGCGCAAAACTGAACAAAGGAAAGGGGGTGTAGCCACTCCCATTCCTGGTCCCACCCATAGGAGGGACCTTGCAGGTAGCCCAGCCCACTAGCCCAGTATATTAGTAGCTAGTTGGGCCCTGCTAAATTAAATTAACCTGAATCTGCAACTTGAACAGAAACTCTGGACCTTCGACATTCGACCTCAGGAAGAAGACTGAAGAAATCTCCCTTGTGGCCAAGGAGTGACCACCCTGGGCAACCAGGCACCATCCAGCGACCGCTGCTTGCTTTGCGACTGAATCCTACGAGGGAAGACTGCAGAGACTGACCAGCGCCGAGACTTCCAGACACCTCTGAACCAGAGCCACATCTCCAGCGAAGCTGAGACCCGTGGAGGCGACGAGGGACGTGGGACCGGCGACTTGGGAAAAGTGGCTAGTAACTGACTAGCGCGACTTCCGAGACTCCCTCGAGGCTGTGCTTGGGGAATTGAGAAGCCCCACTCCCGAGCACCATCTGCAAAGAAGACCAGCTCCCCACACTTCACGTGTTCTGCGTGGGGCCCTTCTGCACCTGTGTTGCTCGACGTGTTGTCCGGTTGCTGGCCCGTTGGCTAGTAGCCTCTGCGACGACGAACCTTTACTTTCAACTTGCTGGTCCGGCTCCTCCAGACTGGCACCCGCTCCTCTGTGAAAGAGAAGCACCCCAGACCTTCCTGGTCTGCACCAGAAGCAAGTCCTCCATCCTGCGTGGGTTCCGCTTGCCAAGGCTTGTTGGGTCCTGACTCGACTTCGACGCCGCCGACAGCAAGAGCCTTCGTGGGACAGCTCACCTCCTGGTCCTGGTCGTCTTCGACGTCTCCTGGTACCCGTGGCTGCTGCGACAAGCTTCACCTCTTCACCTGCATCTTCACGACATCGCCTGGTTCCTTCCCGGCTCCTGGCTGGTGACCTAGACTCTGTCCCTTCTGCTTGCAGGTTCCTTCCTTCCTGATCCCCACCTTGGGATCCACCGGACACTCTTCACTGACTGCCTGTCAGCAACTTTCCTTCAGGCATCCATAGAAGTCCACGACGAAACCCGACGCAAGTTCACACCTATGCACCCGCAGTCCGTGGGCTAGGTAACTTGGGTACTTCGGTGCTCACAAGGGTATTGACTATCCTAGGGTCTAGTTTCCGAGTCTCGACTTTCTAGCTATACCAGAAGTGTCCTAAAACTGCTTATTTCTAACTGCTAGTGATTCTATCGACTTTTACGCATTACGCGTGAGTGTTTCCACTCTGCACCTGAATCCCGTGGGCCTCCCACTTCCAAACTGTTGGTAGTATAGTGTAGCCCCAGCGATTCCCTAGGCCTAGGCCTAACCTGTGTTCGTGACAGTGGTCCTTATACCACTTACTTAGTATATGGTTTGCGTGGCCCCTAGGGCCTAACTGTATTACTTACCTGTGTGACTTAATGTATGCTTAAATAAGACTGTGTTGTACTTTCCTCGAATCTCATAAAGAGTGCTGAGGGTTTGCCTAGAATAAATACATTCTATTTTTATATATATCTGTTTTGGTGTCCTTTCATTTGGTATTCAAGGGATTACATATGGTATAACAGCTGGCTTCACATGCCATTCAGAGTTTAGCCTAAGACTGCTCTTGTCCATGCTACCACTAGGATAGCTGGTCTATAAGGTTGACTTTACAACCAATCACCATAAGGGTTGTTTGGACTGATACAAGGTGTACACTAGAATTAGTGACATCATATATCAGGCCAACTTCTCACAGCGGAGATCAGAGAACTCTGGTCTCCGGCGGAGGCTCAACTCCATATCAACCTTTTGGAGCTGAGAGCGATCCGGCTTGCACTGAAAGCCTTCCTTCCGTCTGTCCGGGGAAGTGTCGTGCAGGTGTTCACGGACAACACCACCGCCATGTGGTATTGCAACAAACAGGGCGGGGTGGGGTCGTGGACCCTTTGTCAGGAGGCTCTGCGCCTCTGGACATGGCTGGAACACCAGGGCATCACCCTAGTGGTTCAACATCTGGCGTGCTCTCTGAACGCCAGAGCAGCCTAACTCAGCCACCGGTGCATGATGGATCACGAATGGCGTCTGAACTCGGACGTGGCGCAAGGTCTCTTTCTGCAGTGGGGAGAGCCTTGGTTAGATCTATTCGCCACCGAAGAGAACGCGCAATGTCAGCAGTTCTGCGCGTTGGAATTTCCAAGGCAGCACTCGCTCGGAGACGCTTTTCGTTGCGAGTGGAGTTGCGGTCTGTTGTACGCCTTTCCGCCTATACCACTTCTGCCCAGAGTGCTGAAGACGATCAGGCGCGACTGGGCCCAGGTTATCTTAGTGACTCCGGATTGGGCACGAAGGTTCTGGTATCCCGAGCTACTCAGTATGTCAATCGATCCCCCGATACGACTGCCTCTTCAGGAGGACCTTCTGTCGCAGCAGCAGGGGCCGGTCCTCCACCCGAACCTGTCCAGCCTCCACCTCCATGCGTGGAGATTGAGCGGCGGCAGTTGATGCCATTTGACTTGCCTCCTGAAGTCTGTGATGTCATTCTGACAGCCAGGCGTCCCTCCACAAAGACGGTATACGCCTGCCGGTGGAAGAAATTTGTGGCATGGTGCACAGCAAAGGCTGTGGATCCCCTTTCCGCCCCTCTTTCTGAGGTTCTACTCTTTCTTCTTTCTTTGGCCCAGCAGGGCTCTGCTTTGGGCACCTTGAAAGGTTATCTTGCTGCAATCTCTGCCTTCTTACGGCTTCCTGATCAGCCTTCTCTTTTCAAGTCCCCTGTTGTTTCCCGTTTTCTCAAAGGCATTACTCACATGTTCCCTCCTGTCCCCTTCGTAATGCCTCAGTGGGACTTGAATCTTGTTCTGACTTTTCTGATGTGCGCTCCTTTTGAGCCTCTTCACAATTGTCCCATTCGTCTTCTGACCCTGAAAACTGCTTTCCTGGTAGCTATCACCTCGGCTAGACGGGTGAGTGAGCTCCAGGCTCTGTCATCTAAGCCTCCCTTTCTTTCTGTTCATTCGGACAAGGTTGTCCTCCGGCCTCGTCCTTCTTTTCTACCGAAAGGGGTGACCCCCTTTCACATCGGGCAATCTGTCACGTTGCCCACCTTGTTTCCGCCTCCGCATCCTTCAAAAGAGGAAGAGAGGCTCCACCGTCTGGACCCAAAATGGGCGCTGTCCTTTTATTTGGACCGCACCAAACAATTCCGGGTGGACGACCAACTTTTTGTTGGATACGTAGGAGCTAAGAAGGGAAAAGCGGTACACAAACGGACCATCTCACGGTGGGTCGTGTTGTGTATTAAACTTTGTTACTCCTTGGCAAAAAAGGACCCTCCTGTTGGGTTGAGGGCCCATTCCACCCGGGCCACAGCGGCTACTACTGCCCTGGGCCGGGGAGTTCCCTTGCGGGATAACCTGTCAGGCGGCGAAATGGGCTTCACTGCACACGTTTGCCAAGCACTATTGCCTGGACAGCCAAGTCCGGAGAGATGGCTACTTTGGCCGTTCTGTTCTCCAGGACTTTCTGGTGTGATCTTGGTTCGCAGACCCACCACCGGGGTTGGTATTGCTGGGGTATCTATTCTAAGGTGAGGGATCTAACTAGCGTGTTTCTTTCAGATGAACAAGTTACTTACCTTCGGTAACGATGTATCTGTAAGAAACATTAGTTAGTTAGATTCTTCACCGACCCACCCATCCTCCCCGTTCTGCGAACTGACATCTAGGGTTAAGGTTATCCTTTTCAGGGCCCTAGATTTTTTTGGCACCAGTGTCGGTCTCTTGCATGGCTCTGCGTTCCTGGCGGGGAAAGCTATGTACAAGAACTGACGTCAGCGCGCGAGGGCGGCATCTAAGGACTCCGACGACGTCATTCCAGCGCACGATGCCAACGACGGACGCGGAGCCGCAGACGATGCCTAGCAACGCGCAAGGGGTATTGCTACAAAAATCTTTCCGGATCCAGCCTGACGCCTGGGGATATTCTAAGGTGAGGAATCTAACTAACTAATGTTTCTTACAGATACATCGTTACCGAAGGTAAGTAACTTGTTCTCCAGGCCCAACACTGGGGCTCCTGTGGACAGGATGATTGCCCGACGCCACCGCCCGGCCCCGGGCGACCCCACTTTCCTCTCCCAACACCCCACCCCTGAGAGCTTGGTAGTCCAGGCGTCCAAGGGCGCATTCCCTACCACTCCCCCGGACAGGGAATCCAAAAAGCTGGATCATCTTGGGAAAAGACGTTTTCTTCCTCCAGCTTGGGACTGCGGTCAGTAAACACCGCACTTCTATTGGGCCGTTACACCCACTCAGTGTGGGACACGGTTGCGCAAGTGCTGCCTCAGTGTCCGGAGGAGGCCCGGTCCATGCTATCTCGAGCGGTTGCTGAAGGGAGAGACGCAGCAAAGTTTACCATCCGCTGTGGGCTGGATACCGCCGGCGCACTTGGCAGGACGATTTCCACGTCAGTAGCCCTTCGACGCCTCGCCTGGATGCGTTCGACTGGTTTTTCCGAAGATGTGCAATCCACACTTATGGACATGCCCTTTGATGGCCGTTGCCTTTTCGGCAACAAGGCAGACAACGCGCTAGCGCGCTTTAAGTACTCTCGGGCTATGGCCAGGTCCTTGGGCCTCTCCACCACCCAACCTGTGCAGTCTTCCTTTCGCCCCTTTCGGGGCTATGGAAGGGGTGCCCCGCTACGTACTGCCCAGAGCCACAGGCCGGCTCATGCTGTTCAACCCCAGCACAGCTGGGGATGTGGGAACCACCGCCGTGGTTCAGGGGGCCAGCGGGCGTCCCAGTCCACCACAGCCCCCTCTGCAGCAGCCACCAAACCCTCCTAGTCTGACCTTTTAGGGCCACCATACATCAGTTGGCAGCAGCATCCGCCATCACTTCCCCCACTAGCGCACCATCACGTCGGACAGGTGGGTTTTGCAAATAGTCCGAAGGGGCTACTCCCTCCCCTTTGAGACTACTCCTCCATCCATGCCACCTCAGTACCATCGCATGTTTGAGGATCACGTGGCCCTTCTCCAACAGGAAGTTTTTGCACTCTTGGCCAAGGGAGCCATCAAGCTCATTCCTGCCCCAGAAGTAGGTCCTGGTTGCTATTCTCACTACTTTCTGGTGCCCAAGAAGGACAGAGACCTGCGTCCTATCTTGGATCTCCGGAACGCCAACCGCTTCCTCGGAGATGTTCAGAATATTGACGCTCTCTCAGGTCTCGTCTGCCCTCGACCCTGGAGACTGGATGGTAGCGTTGGACTTGCAGGATGCTTATTTACACAACCCCTACCCCCCCTCCCCACCGGCCCACCGGCGTTACTTGTGGTTCACGGTAGGCCACAAGCACTTTCAGTTTACCGTGCTCCCCTTTGGCCTTACCAGCGCCCCGCGGGTGTTCATGAAAGTGATGGCGGTTGTCGCTGCTCATCTGCGCAGATCAGAGGTTCCCTATCTCAATGACTGGCTGTTGAATGTGGGTTAGCCCCAGGCTGTCGTCTCCCACCTCCAGACAATGGCCGACCTCCTGCATTCGCTGGGGTTCTCCATCAACATGCCGAAGTCACACCTGACCCCCTCTTAGAAGCTCCTCTTCATCTGAGCGGTTCTGTACATGATTCAGTTTCGGGTTTATCCTCCCGAACAGCGAGTCCGGGATATTCGGGCTATGATTCCGATCTTTCAGCCCCTATCCCTGGTGATGACCCTAAGGCTGCTGGGTCTGATGGCCTCCTGCATCCTGCTGGTGAATCACGCCAGATGGCATATGCGGGCTCTGCAGTGGGACGTGAAGTTCCAGTGGGCGCAGCTTCAGGGGAATCTGTCTGATTGCGTCCAGATCTCGGGGGGCACTGCACACCAATTGCAGTGGTGGCTTACGGACCAGGATTGGGTCGACGGCAGATTCCTCTCCCTTCCTCAACCAGAGTTCACAGTGGTGACTGATGCATCACTTCTGGGATAGTGCGGCCACATGGGGGAGTCAGAGAGCAGTGCCTCTGGTCTCCTGCGGAGTCCGAGCTTCACATCAACCTTCTGGAGCTACGGGTGATTCATCTTGCACTCAAGGCATTCCTTCCCTCTGTCCGGGGAAGAGTAGTGCAGGTGTTCATGGACAACACCACCGCCTTGTGGTACTGCAACAAACAAGGTGTGGTGGGGCCGTGGACCCTATGTTAGGAAGCCCTCCGCCTCTGGACATGGCTGGAAAATCAGGGCATATCCCTGGTAGTTCAGCACCAGGCAGGTTCTCTGAACGCCAGGGCGGACTAACTCAGCCGCAGGTGCATGATGGTTCACGAATGGCGTTTTCACTCGAAAGTGGTGCAAGGTCTCTTTCAGCAGTGGAGAGAGCCTTGGTTAGATATATTCGCCACCGAAGAGAACGCGCAATGTCAGCAGTTCTGTGCGTTGGAATTTCCAGGGCAGCACTCGCTAGGCGACGCTTTTTGTCACGAGTGGAGTTGCGGTCTTCTATACGCCTTGCTCCGAAACCACTTCTACCCAAAGTGCTGAAGAAGATCAAGCGTGACTGGGCCCAAGTCATTCTTGTGGCTCCAGATTCGGCGAGAAGAGTCTGGAATCCCGAGCTGCTCAACATGGCCATCGATCCTCCAATCCAACTGCCTATTCGGGAGGATCTTCTGTTGCAGCAGCAGGGGACGGTCCTCCACCCGGACCTGTCCAGCCTCCACCTCCGTGCGTGGAGATTGAGCGGCAACAGTTGACAGCCTTCGACCTTCCTCACGAAGTCTGCGATGTTATCTTTGCAGCTAGGCGTCCCTCCACTAAGACTGTATACGCCTGCCGATGGAATACATTTATGGCATGATGCTCAGCAAAGGCTGTGGATCCACTTTCTGCCCCTCTTTCTGATGGCTTTCTTGTTTCTCCTTTCTTTGGCCCAGCAAGGCTATGTTCTGGGCATTCTAAAGGGCTAACTTTTGGCCATTTCAACCTTCCTTAGGCTTCCTGATCAGCCTTCTCTTTTCAAGTCCCCTGTTGTACATAGATTCCTTAAGGGCATTACTCATCTTTTTCCTCCTGTTCCCTTCCTAATGCCTCAGTGGGACTTGAACTTGGTTCTTACCTACCTCATGTGCGCTCCCTTTGAGCCGCTACATAACTGTCCTCTCAGACTTCTCGCTTTGAAAACTGCCTTTCTTGTAGCCATCATCTCTGCACACTGGGTGAGTGAGCTGCAAGCTCTTTCTTCCAAGCCTCCCTTTCTGTCTGTCCATCCGGACAAGTTCTTCCTCAGAACTAGAGCTTCCTTTCTTCCCAAGATGGTTACTTCTTTCCACATTGGCCAATCCATCACTTTGCCCACCTTCTTTCCGCCTCCACATCCTTCAAAAGAGAAAGAGAGGCTACACCGTCTGGACCCAAAACGTGCGCTTTCCTTCAACTTGGATCGCACCAAACAATTCCAGGTGACGACCAGCTCTTTGTTGGTTACGTGGGCGCTAAGAAAGGTCGGGCCGTGCACAAACAGACCATCTCCAGGTGGGTCGTTCTGTGCATCAAAGCCTGCTCTTCATTGGCAAAGAAGGAGCCTCCAGTGGGACTGCACGCTCATTCCACCAGGGCGACGGTAGCTACCGCTGCTTTGGGACAAGGAGTCCCCCTAAATGATATCTGTCAGGTAGCTACGTGGGCATCGTTGCACATGTTCACTAAACACTACTGACTGGACAGCCAAGTCCGGAGAGACGGCTTGTTTGGACGTTCTGTTCTCCAGGACTTTCTGGTGTGATCTTAGTTCACCACTGTTGTTGGTATTGCTGGGGTATCTATTCTAAGGTAAGGAATCTATAACGAAGTGTTTCTTTCAGATTGACAAGTTACTTACTTTTGGTAGCAATATTTCTGTAAGAAACATAGGTTTGTAATAGATTCCTTACCACCCCACCCATCCTCCCCGTTCTCGGAACTGACTTCTAGGGTTAAGGACATCTTTTCAGGGCCCTAGTTTTGTGCACCAGTGGTCAGTGTCTTGCATGGCTCTGCGCTTCTGGCGTAGAAAGTCGTGTACAGAACTGATGTCAGCGCACGAGGGCGGCATCAAAGTAGCTGCCGTGACGTCATCCCAGTGACCACCGACGACGACGCAGAGCCGACCGACGCCACCTTCCGATGCGCAAGGGTACTGCTTACGAAAAACTTTCCAGATCCAGTCTGACGCCTGGGGGTAATTCTAAGGTGAGGAATCTATAACTAACCTTTGTTTCTTACAGATATATTGTTACCAAAGGTAAATAACTTGTTCTTTACACTCTGTGGCCGGGGGCTGTTTGCAGATGGGCTCTACTCCTCTTCACTGTCTCCCATCTGTGTAATGGCTGAACTGCAGCAGGAGGGACAAGAAGAGAACTGGAGGACTGCGCAATGGGAGAAGTGCGGTAGTGGGAGGCAGATGCCACATGAAAACTTGGCTTGCTTTGGGCTTGAGGGCCCAGGAGGACCACAAGCTGAGCCAGAATCAGGCCTCTTGATTGAGATTGGCTCCAGCCTTCAGTGGCTCGCCCACCTCTACAATATATCACAATTTTCACTAGTATCTCTTTACTAGCTGCACATCTGAAAGTCATTTGTGAACTGCCCTATTTAGCCTCCATTCCCAGCAAGCAAATGTTCTATTTAGTTCAGTCTCTCACCTGTTCTGTCATAGTGGGGGGGGGTTCATATTCCTGCATTCATTTGCGTGTTGCAGTGTGAGGCACTTTGCCATCCTAGGTTTCTTCTTGTCCCATATAAATGTGCCACACAAGCGTGTGGAGAGGAAGTTGAATTGGGCAGGTCTGGAAAATTAACAGAATTTTCCAGAGGACAATCATTTTTAGAGTCGAAAATTGATCAAGCCGTGATAGGCCATTCTTATGCAGTGCCTGGACATGTGGTAGTTTTATATAGTTTGGGCTCAGCATGGTGATTATCGAAGCTGAGATCTTTACTCCAAGGTGCATGCTAGAATTGGTATTCCATTTTATCAAGAACTGCTTCTGTATATGCGCCTGTTGACACCGTGGAGTGGGGATGTTAAGTATCTTGGATTTTTGTACACTTATGGAAAACCCGAAACCTGCCCCAAATCCTTCCAATTCCTCTATTAGTGCTGCTATCATGTTGATTCGGTTTGTAGTTGACAGTAGCATTTGATCGGCATATTAATATCATTTCCAATCTTAACTTCGTTGATTTTGTTCTTTCCTCTTTCCCTCTCCATTGAATACTTTATTTATAGAGCGAAAAGTAGGGAAAGAAGGGACAGTCCTGCCTCGTGCCCTTCTGTATGGTCAATATTTAGTGCAATAAGCCACCATTTACCCTAACTCTTGCTCGTGGGGTATTTTACCCACAAACAGCTGAGGCTTCAAATTTGGGGCCAAAACCTCTTGAGGTGTGGCCAATGTACTTTTTTAATGCTTTTCTCAGCATCAGTATTCAGTAGCAAGGCATTTTTCTTAGGGCACTTATGTTTTGTGGAGGATTTTTTTGTGTTGTCACTGGGAATGAATCCTGACTGATCAAGGTCACTCAAGTTGGTCATCTGTAGGTTCAGTCTTTGGGACAGAATGCCACTAAAGAGGTTTGCTTCTACATCTAGTACAGAATTGGTCTGTATGACCAGAGAGTGGTGCAATTTTTACTGGGCTTAGATAAAGCAGCAAATTATGCCTCTAACGTTGTGTCTGTCATACTCCCAGACTAAGGGGCAAATTCATCAGTTTCCTATGCAGCACAGTCCTGTAGCCACCAATGTTGTGCTGTGCTGCGTGAGAAGGAGAGCACCATATTTACGTTTCCATAGCGCCAGCACTAAAATTAGCTGTTGTGCTCCACAGAGACACCTTTGCGCCATAGTGCAAGAGTGTCTCCGTGAGTCAAGCATATCCATTTTACTGGAAGGATACCCTTCCAGTACAAAATACTATGCTTAGACTAATTAAAAAAAAAAATCCCACTTTGTATGTGTGCTGTACAGTGCAGCACACAAATGCGAAGTTGGAAAATAAAGGAGAAAAAGAGCATTCCTCCTTCATAGCACCTGGTTGAAGTGTGCACAATTTTCTGACTGCAAACCCTGTCTACTTTTGTTTAGTAATTAGGGTTTAGCATCGGAAACCTTGGGTGGTTGCAAGCGAATGCCCATGCACTACCCGGGTACGCCCCCTTGGAGCTCAGTATTACAAAGCAACGCTATGTGCTGCTTTTTGTCACTTTCACGTTATTTCCAGCGCTAAACAAGTTTAGCGCTGGAAAGTAAATCGGCAAAAAAGATTTGGTGGTGATTTGCATCACTTTTGTCACGCAAACACCGCGTAAAACTTTAGTAAATCTGCCCCTACGTGCTTTAGAAGATGGGTAATGTGTGACAGAAGGTTTTGTAAAAAAGGGTCAGGTAGACATGCGGTCCACATGCTTTTTAGGTTTCGCCTGACCCAGCGCATGCGCTGGTCTGCCGAGACTTTTAGTAAGGGCTTCAAAAAATGCTACCATGGCCGGCCTACAGCTTGCGTGCATGTGCACGGGCGCGCGCTTACGAGCAGAGGCGCCATATGGCTTTCCCCGTCATGCTCATTAAGCGCCGCGCACATGCATGCAAGCTGTAGGCCGGCCAGGGTAGCATTTTGATCGCGATCACTTTCGCTGCTTTGATGTTCTCAGTGAGCCAGTATTTTTTCTCTTTGTGTCTCTGCGGTTTGTTGCCCTATTTGGATCTGTCTTTCGTAATCGTTACCCAGCTACATGTAACATGAAAAGGGTACATCGCCAGTCCCTGCATGGCCCCTAACCCCCCAGGACTTAATCGGGTTCTAACCTTTCGTCAAACGTCACCCTTGTGTGACGTGATGCCATCGCTCCTTGCGTGACTCCCCATTTGTCATGTAATGTAATCCATCTCGCGTAGCGGAGCTCTTTGAACAGTGGATAAAACAGCAAACTAGGGCCATAAAAAAAAAAAAAAACGGGCAAAGCTCAGTCTCACCTCTCCTTGCGGTATAGTGCTCTGTGTTGAAACCCAACCCTGCAGCTTGCAGATCAAGTGCCTCTCTGCCTTTCAACACTCGCGCGTGCATGTCCCTGGTTTAACTTGCAGCGCTCATACACCACTTTCACGGCCACGCGGCCGTGTCGTTTTGACGGCCGCGCGGCCAATGCTTGTCCTCTGATGGCAGACTTCAATTCTGCGCTCCATGCTGCCCCGTGGAGTTGACTGGTGGCTGCTGAGGTGTTGGGTTGGTGATCTACCCTCCGGACGTTCTCCTTTCCGGGCTTGTTCGCAACTGCTTGTCCCCTGGTTTCGCCTTGCTGGATTGTCAACGGGGGCGCGTGAATTTAGTTTCCCCCTATGGACGTGCTACAGGGGGATTCCCACAGCACTGATGACCAGTGCCCCTGTGCTCGTTTCCACTCCTTGAGCCGGTGAGTGAAGCGCCCTCTTGGTCTCTGCTGCTACCTCCCCTTTTACTGGGGCGCTCAATGGTGACTTTTTGCGGCTTTCTGAACGACGAGGGAACAACAAAGGGCTTCCCATAGCACTGGTAACCAGTTCCCCCGAGCTCGTCTCCACTCTCCGAGCTGGTGAGAGAAGCGCCCTCTTGGTTCCCACGGCTGCCCCCCCTTTTCTGGGGCGCCCAAGCTGACTTTGCGCCTCATTAAACGATGACTCTGTTACCCATGCAACCCTGAGTTCTGTTCTCGGCAACGACCCGTTTTTTATTGGCATTCTCCAGCCCCCCTCCCTCGTAGCCCCGGCGGCTGCCCACGAAGCCAGCTCCTTTGTTATTTTGTTGTTTTTGAACTTTTTTGCATGCTTTTGCCATCTTGAGTTTATGCTACTCTGTGCCCGAGTCATGGGTCCAGCATCTTGAAGGTCCCTGCCTGATTCTCTGGCCGTCCTTGATTCGCCTGTCGGACCTTTTCCCCCTATTTCCTCCTCCAAGGTCCCCTTCACGCCTTCTCATTTTGTTCCACCCTCTGCGACCCTGGGGAGTTATGATTGTTGATCTCTAGCTGGTCAGTTGTTACCCTGAACTTCTACGTTCTGTTGCCGATTTATTAGACCTAATTACTTTTCTTATCCAGCCACTGACTCTTCTCCCTTTCCCTCTTTTTTCTCCTTGGACTTGTTCTTTGTGTTTTATTACTATGCACTATGTTTTAGTTGATGTAACTGTGAAACTGTATTGCTATGTTCCTCATGTAAAGCTCTCTGATACCTCCGGGTCTAGCCAGCGCTATATAAAACTCAATTAATAAAATGAAAAAATAAACATCATCCTTTTACCAAGTTCAAAAGAAATGTAAGTATACATTGAAACGCACATCAGGTTTCTCTGCGTTTTGATCTCAAGAATCTCTACTTACGCTGCAGTTTCTCAGTGAGAGAAAGAAGTAACTGTTGTAACAGGCTCAATGCCAGTGCTGTCTTCTCTGGTCAGGGCTCTAAACGTCATGATATTCTATTAAAATGTTGCTTTTTTCAGAGTATGGTTGCCTGCACAACGGAGTTTGGGAAGATTTCAATTTTGAATAAGTTGGTTTTTAGCCCAAGGGGCTCCCTTCTTTACTCGGTTATTAACTCTTTCAGCGCTCCTTCATTATTAATGAAGGAGCGCTGAAGGAGTTAATGCCTTCAGTGTTCATGAACAACTGTCCGGCAAGAAGAGCGCCCTGCCCGGGGTCTCTTTCTGGAATCCAATTAGTAGGAAGCAGCTGCACTGCCCGCATTCTGCACCTTGTACTATTCGTCGTGACACCGTCCTACAAAAAATACCGTTTTACAAACAGAGCACTTCCTCCTGTGGCCAAGAGCTCCTCCAACCTTCAGTGGTTGTTGTACAAACTCCAAGCGTACTGCGAGACCGGGCTGTTTAATCCAGTACTCAAAAATAAACATTGGATTTTGAGCTGGTGTCTCTGCTGCTTCCAGGCGCACTGAAGCCCTCGCAGGAGTTAGGCTTTCTGTGAAGCGCACCTTCACTGCCAGCGGCCTCGTGGGCAGCATAAGAGACTCCCACTGAAACACATCAATGTGCACTCATCTAATGCTGGCCTTCATCCCAGGTGAGTTCATGCACCTAATGCCATCATTTTATAAGGTTGTATTGAGTTATTGACCTCACCGTTTGTGAGTTGTGGTTTGGTGAAATAATAGCATGGCTGACTCGGCCGTTCATTCTGCCATTCAGTTGGATGACACTAACCACCATTTTATTATAGGCCTTTGAGAAATGGAATATTGACATAATGCTACGAAAGCTTAGATTATTACAACGCCTGTGCTTTCAAGTACTCTTCTTAAGGACAGACTACCAGTCATGAAGAACGGAATTACCGTTACAATTTTGCTGTATCCGATCAAGAGTGGGGTAGTGTTGTCACATCTAGTTTTCCCCGGTGTGGGAATACCAGAACTGATTTTACCAGGTGGCAATTCCGTCCGGTAACACCACAGCAGCCAAAGTTCATCCCCTGTCTTTGCTTTCTTGCAGGGTAGCATTTTTTGACCCCCCCCCCCCCCAGGAGTATCTGCCTCTTCCCTCCCTTACTCTCTACTCCCCTCTCGCTCTCACTTCACCCTCACCTCCAGCAGAATCTGCCACACACATTCACCACCTTCTCAGAGCAGCTGGTTAAAGTGTGCGTCAAACCCCAGGGAATCAGGAAATCCATGTGGTTTTATGCCTAGCAATTCCAGGCCCACAGTTATTCCCCAGCCTGTGGTTTAACTCATACCGGCACAGTGTCACTGCATGTGAGCACACACAGTGTCACTGCATTTGAGCACACAGCACCAACTCAGCATCACTCGGCACCACCTGAGAAGTAACTCCGCACCACCTGAACACCAGTTTAGCACCGCCATCTCAGTATGACTCAGCACCACAGCATCACTCAGCACCACCTCAACATCACTCAACACCATCTCAACATCACTCAGCACCATCTCAGTGTCACTCAGCATCTCCTGAGCCTCACATACGCACCAAAACACCAACACCTCAGCATCACTCAGCACCACCGGAGAATCATTCAGCATCACCTGAGTATCATCTCCGCACCAGCACACCACCACCTCAGTATCCCTCAGCACCACCTCAATCTGTCCTCGGAATCTGGCATCTGTTGGATCTCCCCTAGTGTCCGTCCGCTGCTCATGTTGCAACTCAGGTACTATTTCTCAACCTCCACTCTCCTGTTGTTTGTCTCTCCCGGCCCCCCCCCCGAAAAATAAAAAGCAACAACAAACAAGCATTACAACAGGCAGGTAGTAATTGGAAGGATGAAAAAAAAATACATTTTGTATGTTATTTCTTTTTTTAATTGTACATAATGTCTTCTTGGTTATATATAAGGTAGCAAAATGCTTATAATACTCTTTTATTATAACTTTTCAACATGCTGCACGGCAGCCACACTGCTCTAAAACATAGCTTAAAAACATTGACAAAGCCTATAGCTCTGGCTAAACACTTATAAGGTCCCAAACGCGAGACCTATTGGCTATGCTAATGCTTGTTTATTATGGAGCTTTGCTATACCTAAGATCACCTCATATCTATCTGGTCTGCGTGCTTCATTATTCTGGAGCTTTGCTGTATCTGAGATAGCCTCATTCAGCTTCATTTGCTGTCTGTTCGACTTTGAGTTTAGGGATGTTGGTGTTTGGCTGTAGTATCGTATTTTCTCTAGGGGCTTTCAGAGTGCAGTAGTACTCTTTAAACCTATCTGAGATTGCTCTGCCCTATGATATTGTCCCCTCCTTTCTGTCATCTTACATATTCAAGCCTTTCATTGGTGATTTTAGCTCTGTGTCCATGCAAGCAGTTTACCTGCTTTGTCCACTCTTACGTAAACGTTTTGCTTTGTACAGAGTAGGGTGTATTCTGCTCCATCCATATCCAGTATTTTCACTTGCACTTTGGTTGCGACCAACTGGTGTGAGACCCTGAGTGAGCCAATCTTTTTAGGTGTTTTTTCCAGTTGCCTCAGGGTTGATTATAGTTCCTCTCTCTTTTCTTTCCTCTCCTTGGGCCAGACTTCCTAAGCATTTTACAATGACCGGTAAAATGCATTTTGCCATGTACAGAAGCAAAATGGGACTCCGTAACTTTTTACTGAATTGCATTTTGCTTTTGCGATTCAATATTAGGAAGGGGCATGTTTAGGGCATCTCTTCCTAATACCAAATAGCACTGGTATGTATGAATGTTTTGCGACCGGCAATGAGGTTGCAAAACATTTGCAGTACCACCAACTTCAAGTTGGTGGTAACCCATTCGCAAATGGGAAGGGGTTCCCAAGGGACCCCTTCTCCTTTGTGAATGTGGACGCCTACATTTTTTAAGGGCAGGCAGTCTTAAAAAAAGAAAAGGTAGCTTTTCATTTTTAATTTTGAAATGCATCCTGTTTTCCCTTAAGGAAAACAGACTGCATTCCCCCCAAAAATATTTCTTTATTTAATAAGCAGTCACAGACATGGTGGCCTGCTGAACCCAGCAGGCCACCATCCCTGTGATTGTAACCATTGAAAATGGGTCGGAAATTGCAACCTGCCTCATGAATATTGATGAGGCAGGTCCATTTGCGAGCCCCTGAGAATCGCTAACAGTGTCAAACACACTGTTGTACATGGCAGTTTGTGATGTCTTAATAGTAAATCGCTATTAGGAAATCGCAAACACACGATTTCATACATCTGGCCCCTTGTTCCTTCTGGCAGATATAGCTCTCATGATGCTCCCGACTTCTGCCTTTAGAGCGATCATATAGGAATCGTTAAGGCTGATGTCAGAGTCATTCTTACCCACATATTTAGTAATGGCTTTGTTTCTCCAACTTGTGATACTTATTGAAGACGACAAAATCTTAGTCTACACTGATATCCAATTTTGGAGCACATAGGGATTTGTAGGGATACGATGAATAAAGCACAGTGCTATAGTTCCATTCTCTGGATGAGTAACGATTGAGTCAACCCGAAGAGTGACCAGAAAATATTCTAGTGTTGCATATGTGTACAGGGCTGCTCATTAGTATGTGACATCATGAGTGTTTGGGTAATGGGACAGCCAAACATCAACCAGCCCGAGATCCCTCTACCAGGACCTGCCACTGAGAAAAAGTACTCCTATTTGGCCTACGCTCTGTGTGGCCCTATTCGCAGACTTGTCCTTCACCAAATTAAAGTCCTCACCTACCAGAATGCTTTCACCAGGGGATTGACAGATGTTTATTAGTATGAGCTTTAGGAATGTTTCCTTTACCTTGTGTGGTGGGAATACATTTATGGGTGTGATAATGCAGTTACTGATTGCAAATTCTATGTCTAAGGCACAAACTTTTTCTACCATTCCTTTTTCCATTACGTTCCCTCTAAGTGAGTTGGGCATGATTATTGCCACCCCTTCCCCTTTTCGTGGGGTATGATGGCAGATATTGCCTTGGAAACCATTTAGATAAAAGCTTAAGCCAATCTCTTCATATCACGTGGTTTTCTTGTATTATGCAAATATCACAGTTAGTCATTTAGCGTTGACCACGTGGCCAACCTTTTCACAGGGGCATTTGTACACGAGCGTTACAACTAATTATTTTTAGGCTATTTATGTTCCATCTGGTTGCGTCGTGGGGCAGGTATGCCCTCTCGCTCGTGCGCTGCTCACCCCTAATTCTGTTAACTTTATCCTTGTGCCTATTAAGGACATCTTTAGGAGTAAGTATGACCTATGTGTGTGTTTAACATCCTTTGTAAAGTCCTCCCTTAACTAAACCTAACTTGTTACCCTCCTTTGTTTCCCCCCACTAGAAACCCCCAATAAACATAGTGGATCTGAAATGTGCTCGAATTGAAGTGTGTTTACCAAAGTCAGCTTCAACCTTTACCCACTCTCCTCGGTCCCCGCACGCTGCCCATGCCCCATCTGACAGACCTCTCACCCCACCCCCTTTCTTGCCCTATACCAGACCATGCATCTCACTTTAAATCTCCGTCTGAAAGTGAACCAGGTCGACCAGGTGGATCACTCTGGGATTTCTGACGTCCTCTATGCAGTTCAAAAATCTTTGAAAATGTTGTCAATGGGGGCCTTCCTTTCCCTGCACCATCGCTGCTGTTCTCTGTTTAGACTCCTGTGCACCATGGGTATTTTTTCTCAATCTTCCATTTCGTAGGGCCCCCAGAGTCTCCAGGAGGTCCGAACCCTATCTGTGTAATAACTGCTGGACCGAGATTCGCTCTGTAGCTTCTCTTTTAATGTACTTGCATAATAAAAGACTTAGGGAGTTATTTATACCATGGTAACCTCCAGCCTTTACCAGCCCTGCAGCAACCCACTGCTGTAACTAAATATATTTTGTAAAGAAAAAGCTTCTTCTGAAACGGCAGGAGCACTTTAGTTGATCTGTCTCTGCAAAAATGGTCAACAACTTGGCCTATCAAAGGCAGATTTTATAGGGCATTTTATTCTAAACAATGTGGTGTTGAGACGCTTAATTTTGTAGTTTGTTGATTTCTGGTCTTGGATCATGGGTAAACGAAGGAGTGTGGCCATCTGTCCCCAAGGACAGATTTCTACAGAGCCACCTCTGTGTAGGTTACTGTGGCCCTCCATAAGTCAGTTGCGAGCACCCACACTTATTTTACCAGTATGTACTCAGTCACTTAGTTGGATATCTCCACTCTGCAATTTGTATCCTCTGATACCTTTTTTGGGTTTCTTATGCACCCTCATGGCATTAGAGAGCTTTCAGGATGAGTGACATATTAAAAAGCAGAGAAAGAGGACTCCTTAGAAATTAGTTATTGTGAACCTTGGATTGGGATGTTGTGTGAAAAGCATTAATCGTGGTTCTGCATGGGCTTTGATTGCCTACTGTTGTGGGCCACCATGGCCTTTTAGGGCAAACGTTTCCTGCTGCACAGATATGCGGGACCTCCATAGATTAGGATCACCTCTGGTCTAAGCAGCTGTGGCCAGAGTAGATGGGGATGGTAAAACTTGCATTGTATCAGGTCACCAGCCACAGTAACCCATAAAATACCCCAATAAGTTCAAACTTGGAGAAGGTGGAGAGCAGGCCAATGGAAAATACAGGCCCACATAGTAAGAGTTAATGATTCCAGAGTTAAGCAGATCGGTTGCGCTGCATGAATCACATCAGCCCTAGCAATAGCACTTTCAGGTCAGAAGAGGCAGGAACGGTATAAAGATCTACCTTGTGTGGAAGCAGGCTGTCTGGCATCATTGGTTATTACGGCTACTTCGCTTACACTTCAGTTCATTCTCTGCCTGTCCGTCTCATCACTTTTGTTTCTCCACTTCTCAAACCCCTTTCCACCTTACAATCTGGTCTTTTTCACAGATGGTTAAATTAACACAGGGGGTGAGAGGAATTTAGAGGAGGGTGAGCAGTGATTGACTTTGACATCCTCAAATATAGCAGAGAATGGGTCATGACACAGTCCCTTATAGAATGTATCCACAAGTCTACCTGTTTTCAAGATAGACTACCAAGAATCTGCCTAAAATATCCAGAATTGTACCCTAATACCTAAACAAAAAAGCATGGCATGCTCTTGCTCCCTTTAGTGAGACGCTTGCATAGGGGGGAGGGCCACACCATCCAATCATCTACATTGTTCTCACCTTTCCCTTCTCCATGTCTCTTTTTGCTTCACTCCTACCACCCTCATCGCTTTGAGACCTTTTAACATGTCTTGCAGATAAAACCCTCTTAGAGCAATGTTTCCCTCAAATGTACCTAATTTTCTTCGTTAGTTATTGGGTCATAGACAAAGCCTACGATCGGCTGTGAAGGCCAGGGAGCAGAGGAGGATTTTGGAACCGCTGGGCTGAGATTCCCCACCATTCATGCCGCCACAGTCTGTTTGGAAGGGAGTGCCTGGCTGTTCGCAGAGAAAGAATGTCAGGAAGTAAAGGTGATGTCACTTCCTGCTGCCTCGGAGGCCGCCGCTGCCGGCCTCCTGCCCAGGAAAATATTAGTCAGCGCCATTGGGCCACTTCACACAAGAGATGGACTCATATGGGATCATTGTTTCCGGTTGTAGCCCGGGAACAGACTGGGCATGGTGAGGGCTAGAAGTCGGCTGGCCTACTGCCTCCACTGCATCAGCATGGACAGGCCTCGCTAACTCTTCCCCTGTGTAGAAACTACAACAGTCTTCATCACCATGTTGTGAGTTCAAATCAACTTACCTCCCTGTTACCTCTTCTGTAAGAGCACAGGCTATGTAACCCAACTTTGTAGGAATGATCCACCTATCAGATCAGGGTACGGTCTACCACTCCTTGCCAGCCTATAATAACACACACTGGCCTATTCTATTATTTCCCCCCTCAATACTGTAGTAGTACAGAGGGGCACTTCCTACCCCAAGCACTCACCCTCCTGCAGAAGAAGTACACCCAGTGCAGATACAGGTTAATATTGACGAAGCTCTTCAATTAAAATACACTGGTGCTGTAGAGACTCCATATGGCCAATGAGTATGTGGCATTGACTGAGTTCCTAGAGGGAGCAAACACTGTTTGCTCACAATGGCTGGTCCCAGTGCAGCAGCGAGTGAAGAAGCACTGATTAAGAAAACACCAATGGAGCAGTGACTCCCAGTGGTAAGTCACAGTAAGGCATTGACTGAAGATCTAGATCAAGCAGACAGACTCAAGGGCAGCAGTAACACCCAGTGACAGATGGCTTGGGATGCTCGTTGAAAAAAATAAAGCAGACATTGTTGTAGTACTGACTCCTTGATCATTCATAGTATGGCATTAGCTCAAGTGTTTAAGAAAGCAAACACTTGTGCAGGAGTGACACCCAGTTGTCAGTCACAATATGGCATTTGCTGAAAGAGTCAAGCAGGCAAATACTGGTGCCTCTTTGGTAGCTTGGAAGCAGGGTCCGATTGGCCTATAGGACAACCTGGCAGTGCCACTCGGGCTTGTCTGACAAGCCAGTGTGTGGGCCGTTTTTGGCTGTTTTATGGACCTTTTAGGTCGAAGCCTATCAAGACATATTGGGGACATTCTGAAAGCTTCCCTGCGGATGCATTCTGCCTGTTGCTTACCATTGTCTTTGTGGTTTGTAACACACATTTTCTGGATTTCTATGATCTGGCTTTATTTGTTATAGGCTGCCCAGGTTCAGTTTGCCCCTTCCAAGGAGCAAAGCATTTTCACACTACCTCTCCTTGTATTCTTACATGAGTGCTCCTTTTTGTAAACAGACCTGTAAAACTTGTTACTGTCACATTTGCTGTAGGTAGGAGGCTGGCTTAGTATATGGTGCACACGTATTTAAGTGAAGCACCTTGCACTAATCCAGACAACCCTTATAGTGAATTTTGTGGTCTTAGACAACCATAGAAAGCTCTCGCAGTGTTAGCTGTGGAGAGCAGCTTTTAGGCTTAGCCCAGAACGAGTGATAAACAACTTGTTTCACCAGATCTAATCATGCAGTGTAGGTTAAACAAAAAAGAACCACACAGTGTAGTTATAAAAATATGTCTATTTATTACACAACACTCACTAACACATTGGTATATGTCCTACCTGGAGATAACAACACAATTACTCAAGAATACTTCAATTGCAGAAGGTAAGTATGTGAGAAGTTGGCCTGGTATATGCTGTCCACTAGTTATAGTGGGAACCCTGCACCAGACCAAACAACCCCTTATTGATGATAGGTTAAAGACAACCTTTATTGAAAGCTATCCTAGTGGTAGCTATGGAGAGCAGCCTTCAGGCTAAGTCTTGAAGGAATGTAAAGCAGATTGTTTTACCAGTCTATAATCTGCTGAATGGCTAAATGAAAGGCAACCACACCAGGTATATATATAAAATATATGTATTTATTTCTAAACACACCCTACTAGTCTCTTTATGAGGCTAGAGGTTTAAACACATAAGTTACACTTCAAATAGTACAGTAAAATAGCACAAATACACATCAGGCCCTACGGGCGAGCCAATCCATATACTAAAATAGTGGTATAAGAACCACGACTTAACTAGACACTAGGCCTAGAGCCTGTAGAATCGCTGGGACCCCAAGGAACCACCCAAGGTAGTGACACAGGGGACCCACGGGGGCCGTGTGCAGTGTGAGAACACAGCCGCGAGCTCCTGTTAGCTTCTATGGGGAAAGTCGCTGTTAGATTTTTAAAGATTAGGGACACTTAGGAATGAGTCAGGACCAAACCCTTTGGGACTTAGGAAGTTCTAGGGTCAACACCCACGGGAGCACCGGAGTACTCGTGTTGCCTCACCCAGGGAAGCTGGGTGCATAGGTGTGAAATGGTGTTGGGTCGTGTCGTCAATTTCAATGGGAGCTGGCAAAGAAGTGCTGCTGCCGGGAAGATGCGAAGTGTCCGAAGAGATCCAAGCCTGGATCGAAGTCGAGAAGAACCTAAAAGCTGAGGGGACAGAGTCTGGGTCACTAGCCAGTGACCAGGAGCACGATAGGCGAATGCCCACCGATGTCGGGTGATTTCATGTGAAGAAGGTGAAGCTTGACTCTTCAGCCACGAGGACCAGGAGGCGTCGAGACGACCAGGAGCTGGATTCGAGCTGTCCCACGAAGGATGTCGTGTGCTGCAGCGTCGGTGCCCGGATTGGACACAACAAGCCTTGGCAACAGCAACCCACTCAGAATTGAGAAAGATTCTTCGGTGCAGACCAGCAAGGTCTGAGGGACTCACCACTTGGTAGGGAGTCAGGGCATGTCTGGAGCAACCAGGGAAGCCCAAGGAAAATCAAAGTTGCCTTTCACAGGGACCCACCAGTTGACGGACCAGGGATCGCGAAGGAGCTTCGAGAGGAAACACAAAATGGCAGCCCACGGGTCACTCGCGGTGACTAGGCTGACAATCTTCGGTGGATTCTCTGCTCGAGGTGGGGGCTACAAGTAACACCAAGCACGACTTCAAGAGACGTCGAGAAGTCAAAGCACTTGCAAAAGTGCACGGTGACCAGGAGTTCCGGTTCCACGCTACTCACGAGGGCTGCGGGTCTCAGCTTTGCTGGGGACTCGGGTCGGCTTCTGAGATGTCTGGAAATCCTCTTCCTGGGATGCAAATACTTCGGAGTCCGGCGGGAGCTTTGGAGATGCAGACCGGCAAAATGCTTTGTTTGTGCCTGCCAAGCAGGGGAGCCACACCTTGACCCCAAGGGAGATTTCTTCAGTCCTCTAGTCTTTAGTAGAGCGTCGAAGTTCCAGGATTCAGCTACAGAGTTTCGTCCAGGGATATCTAAAGTCCTGTTGCCAGGGGTTCCTTACTTATACCTAAGGAAGGGGTTGGACTAACTCTAGGGACCCACCTATTGGAGGGTTTGGAAAGAGGGGTGGCTTCACCCATTTCCTTTGTCCAGTTTTGCGCCAGAGTAGGGGCTGGAAGCCCCTGAACCAGTTTGAGCTGGACTATGCACAGGGACACCAAATGTGCCCCCAGTTCAGGACTTCAAAGCACTCTGAGATTGCTCCCACCCAGCCCCAATACATATCATCCTGTCTGGGAGGTGGTTACACCTCCCTGTTTACACCTCCCTGTGACAGAAAACCTATTGTCCAGGCCTCCCCTGCCGGAGTTTCGGTCAGCAGCAGGAGGCCAGACCCGTGTCTGTGGCTGCAGCATCCATTTTGTGATGCCAGGGCTCTGTTAAGTTTCTACTGGGTATACCAGTAATGCCATGTCTCTCCCTCTAGAAGGGTGGGATCATATTCTCACATCAGGAATTGATGTGGGGGTATGATTCCAAGATGTTTGACACCACACACAACATGTTTCCGTGCAGCCAGTCCAAAGTTAGCATTAACCGTTTTAGATAGAAGGCACTTAAGACTACATGGTTAGGCTGCACTACTGATAACCTCAGAGCAGAGATTCCGAAGGTTGCAGAGGGGCTCAGCTCATGCCTGGGCACCCTCTCACATATAAACAAGCACCCTGCCTTCAGGATTGATAAGGCCTGCCATAGGGGTGACTGATAGGTTTCTATGTGCAGTGATAGGTGAGATATAGTGAACCTATATCTCAGTAAGAGGTACATGCACCACCTTACCCAGGCTGCAGTACAGACCTGTGGTGTCATTTTGGAGGGCTTTCCAGGGGTGGCATAATACATGCTTCAGCCCCTGGTAGGCCTCTGGGGTACCTATGCCCTAGGTACATAGTATACCATATACAGGGGACTTATAAGGGCACCTCAGAATCCTATCTGTGATGTACCTAGTGTACATGGAATCAGTTTAGAGAGGAAACAGCTAGGCTGGGGTCCTGAATAGCAGGGCCCCAGCCAGACTAAATTTGAAAAACGGTGAAACACCATCAAAAAGTGGGGGTAACCATGTGAAGCAGATCCTACTCTCCTACAAAGTAAGCACAATACCCAAGGGGAGATCGAACCATATACTAAGAAAGCGGAATGCAAACTGTGACTGAAGTCAGGACTTGGGCTAGAAGACTCAGAAGAGATGGGGACACAAGGAACCACCCAAGGTAAGTACCCAGGAACCCCACGGAGTCTGTGTCCAGAGTGGAAACACAGCCGCTTAGGCTGTGGCCGAAGGCGAGCCAAAGGAAAGTCCCTCTGCGCCCGACCACCACCAGCGCCAGGAATCCTGGTCTTCCGACCCGCCAACGCTACAGCTCTTCAGAACTCCAGGCACTCAACACTGGCAAAAACAACAACTGCAAGCTTGCCTCACCCCTCGACACCCACAGGCTTTTCACCTGCTAACACTGCCGCCGTCCCTTCACCTTCGACTGGACAGGGGACCCCCCTCCAGCAACAACTCCTCCACACCCCAAACCCTAGATTGCATCCTCCTTAACAGAAATCTGGGACCTCCTAGACAGCACCACTCCTGATGTAGCCTTCCTCACCCAAACATGGACAAATGCCACCTCAGGACCAGACGTCGTGATCGCCATCCCGAAGGATACAAAATCACCCGGAAGGACCGCCCCTGAGGGGGCGTCGACATTGTGAGAAGTTGGCCTGATATATGATGTCACTAATTCTAGTGTACACCTTGTATCAGTCCAAACAACCCTTATGGTGATTGGTTGTAAAGTCAACCTTATAGACCAGCTATCCTAGTGGTAGCATGGACAAGAGCAGTCTTAGGCTAAACTCTGTATGGCATGTGAAGCCAGCTGTTATACCATATGTAATCCCTTGAATACCAAATGAAAGGACACCACAACAGATATATATAAAAATAGAATGTATTTATTCTAGTCAAACCCTCAGCACTCTTTATGAGATTCGAGGTAAGTACAACACAGTCTTATTTAAGCATACATAAGTCACACAGGTAAGTAATACAGTTAGGCCCTAGGGGCCACGCAAACCATATACTAAGTAAGTGGTATAAGAACCACTGTCACGAACACAGGATAGGCCTAGGCCTAGGGAATCGCTGGGGCTACACTATACTACCAAAGGTTAGGAAGTGGAAGGCCCACGGGATTCAGGTGCAGAGTGGAAACACTCATGCGTAATGCGTAGAAGTCGATAGAAATAGTAGTTATTAGAAATTAACAGTTTTAGGACACTTCTGGTATAGCTAGGAGTTCGAGACTTGGAAACTAGACCCTAGGATAGTCAATACCCTTGTGAGCACCGGAGTACTCAAGTTACCTAGCCCACGGGCTGCGGGTGCATAGGTGTGAACTTGCGTCGGGTTTCGTCGTTGACTCCTATGGATGCCTGAAGGAAAGTTGCTGACAGGCAGTCAGTGAAGAGTGTCCGGTGGATCCCAAAGATGGAATCAAGAAGGAAGGATACCTGCAAGCAGAAGGGACAGAGTCTAGGTCACCAGCCAGGAGCCGGGAAGGAACCAGGCGATGTCGTGCAGATGCAGGTGAAGAGGTGAAGCTTGTCACAGCAGCCACGGGTACCAGGAGGTGTCGAGGACGACCAGGACCAGGAGGCGAGCTGTCCCACGAAGGCTCTTGCTGTCGGCGGCGTCGATGTCGAGTTAGGACCCAACAAGCCTTGGCAAGCGGAACCCACGCAGAATGGAGGACTTGCTTCTGGTGCAGACCAGGAGGGTCTGGGGTGCTTCTCTTTCACAGAGGAGCGAGAGCCAGTCTGGAGGAGCCGGACCAGCAAGATGAAATCAAAGGTTCGTCGTCGCAGAGGTCACTAGCCAACGAGCCAGCAACCGGACAACACGTCGAGCAACTCAGGTGCAGAAGGGCCCCACGCAGAACACGTGAAGTGTGGGGAGCTGATCTTCTTTGCAGATGGTGCTCGGGATGGGGGCTTCTCAATTCCCCAAGCAAACCCTCGAGGAAGCCTCAGAAGTCGCGCTAGTCAGTTACTAGCCACTTTTCCCAAGTCGCCGGTCCCACGTCCCTCGTCGCCTCCACGGGTCTCAGCTTGGCTGTAGAGGTGGATCTGGTTCAGAGGTGTCTGGAAGTCTCGGCGCTGGTCAGTCTCTGCAGTCGTCCCTCGTAGGATCAGTCACAAAGCAAGCAGCGGTCGCTGGATGGTGCCTGGTTGCCCAGGGTGGTCACTCCTTGGCCACAAGGGAGATTCTTCAGTCTTCTTCCTGAGGTCGAATGTCGAAGGTCCAGAGTTTCTGTTCAAGTTGCAGATTCAGGATAATCTAATTCTGCAGTGCTCAGCTACCTACTGATATACTGGGCTAGTGGGCTGGGCTACCTCAAGGTCTCTCCTATGGGTCATTTGCTAGCACCTCCCCAAGCAGGAAACCTATTGTCCAGGCCTCCCTGGCTGGGAGGGCTCCCAGCTGCAGGAGGTCAGACTAGTGTCTGTGGCAGCAGCATCCATTTTGTGATGCTGAGGCTTTGTTCAGAGTTAAACAGCAAAGTAGGATTTTAACATGTCTCTCCCTCTAGAAGGGGGGAATAATATCCTCATCACCAGAAATGGTATGGGGGTATTATTCCAAAGTGTTAGACACCTTATACGACATGTTTTGATAAAGCCAAACCATAGTTACCATAACCGTTTAAGATTATAAGGCACTTTAAGAGTATATGGTAGGCTATATCATAGAACAGCTATAAGGACATGGTTCCGAAAGCTGCAGACAGGCTCAGCTCATGCTAGAGCACCATCTCACATGTTACCAAGCACTCTGCCTCCAGGATTGTTAAGGCCTGCCATAGGAGTGGCTGATAGGTACATATGTGTCTATATATAAGGTAGGTATAGGAATACTACACCTAAGCAAGGGGTGAATACACGACCTTGCCCCAGCTGAGTGATCAGCCAGTTGTGTCTAATTGGAAGGCCAGGCCAGGGGTGGCATAATACATGCTGCAGCCCCTGGGAGGCCTAGGGTACTCCTATGCCCTGGGTACCTAGGGTACACTGTACAGGGTCCAATAAGGTGAGCCTTACCAATTGGGTATGTACCTAGGGTACATGGAGTCCATTTTAAAGAGAGAGCAGACAGCCTGAGACCCTGAATGGCAGGATCTCAGACCAACTAAGTCGAAAAACCAGCTAGACACTAGGCAAAAAGTTAGGGGTAACCATATTTAGATATCCACCTTCCTACAACCCCCCCCCCCCCCAAACGAAAGGAGATAAAGCTGCCCTTGACCAGGTAAGCCTATATTGCCTAAGTGGCCATATAAGGAAGAACCAGCACTGGCATGGTTACCCCCTGTCTCATGGTCCACTAAGCAACCCCTCCCCCTAAAGGTATCATAGGGTCTCCACCATAGGGAATCTCTACCTTTGTTGTGTCTTTGCAAAGTAAAAGGCTGGTGTTGAGATGGAGTACTGAAGTGAGTGTCCTCAAAGTGAGGCCTCAGCTTCCTCCAATCATCCTCCACCATGGATGCCTTTCTTTCTTTAACTGAGTTGCACTGTGCTCTCAGGGTCAACCTCTGGCTACCTAAAGCTAGAGGCTGGGTCCCTTTGGTGGGCTTACTGGAGGGACAGGTCAGGTTTGGGGCCCTAAGGTCCCATGTTTGCCTGTGCCCAACAGAATCCCTCTGGGGGAGGTCCCTAACTACCTGTAAAGGAGATCCCTCAGGAATGTTTTTAACCATCACCTGGCTAGGGCTACTAGCCAGGCAATCCTCATTCTTTTGATGGGGGGTTCTTGTGGACAGGGGCCCTCTTGGGGTCCACTGGCCTCCCTGACCTCTGCAGCCCTGGGCTGACTGAGGCAGGGTAGAGAGAGGCAGGCTACCTGCACCAGACTGGGTCCCACCTTGGAAGGGTCCACTGCCATCAGAGGCTCTGCCAGGCCAGGCTTGGCTACCTCTGGGGCAATTCCTTCACAAGGGGTGAGGTCAGATCCCTGAGGAGGCTGACCTTTTCCTAATGTCTGGGGAGAGGGAGACTTTTCTTCTTCCCCACTACTCTCTGTTTGTGTGGAGTGATCCATAGTTTCAGGCTTCACTACACCTATGTCAGTCTGAGTATGGGCTGAGACCATTACAGCCTTGCCAACCTTCCCAGGGAGGCACTCCGTTTGGGTTTGAGCTGTGGCTGTCAGAGCTCTGCCAATCTCTACAGGGAAGTCTGTCTTCGCCTGGGCTGTGGCTACCACTGCCCTTCCAACCTTTTCAGGGAGGAAATCTACTTGGACAGGGGTTGTGGCTGGCACAACCCCACTACCCTTTTGTGAAAGGCCTACCATTTTAGAATGGGTGTCTTGTTCAACTCCAGCCCAAGCTGAGAGATATAAGTCATTCCCCAGTAAGCAGTCTACAGGCAAGGTTGGGGACACTGCCACCCTCTTAGGGCCAGTGACACCTCCCCAGCTGAGACATACCTCTGCCATGGGATGACTGTTCTGTTTGCCATCAATGTTAGTTACCTGGTATGAGAAACCAGGCAAAAGCTGCTCAGAGGGAACTAGTCTGTGAGTCACCATAGTGATACTAGCTCCAGTGTCTCTGTAGGCCTCAGCTTTTCTACCATTGATGTAGGGTTCCTGTCTGTACCTACCCAAAGTGTTGGGACAGGCAGTGAAGTTGGCAAACCCCATGCCACCATCACAGACAAGAGTAGCTGCTGTAGGGGACTTGGCTAAGCCAGGGTCCACCTGTGTTCCCCAAGAAAACCCAACCAAATTTTTGGGGGCACTCCCACCACCTGGGGGATTTCTGCTGACAGTAATAGGTGGGGTCACAGGAGTAATTGGAGGAACAGTTTTGTTTTTAGCCTTTGGGCAACTGCTGTCAGTTTTCCAATGCCCAGGAATTTTACATTCATGGCAGTAAGGCTTTTTAACTGTGGTAGATGAGGGAGCTTGGGACCCACCACCCTGTGTGGAGGTTTGGGGCCCTGAGGAAGATTTCTCTTTTGTTTTATCCCCACCCTTCTCTTGAAGCTTGGTGGTATCTTTCTTTTGGTCACCACCCTGATTTTTAGGCCTAATCCTGGTCCTGACCCATTTATCTGCCCTCTTTCCCAATTCTTGGGGAGAGGTCAAATCTGAGTCTACCAGGTGTTGATGGAAAAGCTGGTTTTGACAATTATTAAGGATCTTCTCCCTCATAATCAAGTTGTACAATCCTGTATAGTCCTGCACCTTGCTGCCAGTTAACCAACCTTCCAAAGCCTTAGTGGCACAATCCACAAAATCAGACCAGTCCTGTGTCTGTGTCTTCTGGGTGTCTCTGAACAACAACCTATATTGCTCAGTGGTTAAGCCAAACCCATCTATCAGAGCACTCTTCAGGACTTTGTAATTGTCAGCATCCTCATCACTAACTGTGAGGAGTTTGTCTCTACCTTTGTCAGAAAAGGAGAGCCACAAGATAGCTGCCCACTGACTCTGGGGTACCTGCTGTACTTTGCAGGCCCTCTCCAAAGCAGTCATCCACTTGTGGATGTCATCCCCATTCTGATATGGGGGGACTATCTTGCTTAGGTTTCTATGGTCATAAGACCTATTCCTATCTTTAGGAATGTTGCTGCCACCAGTGGGTCCTAGCCCACTTAACTTTTGCTCTCTGGCCAGAGCAAGCCTCTCTTTGGCAAGTTCTTCCCTTTCAATCCTCAGATTGACTTCCCTCATTCTGGCCTGATGCTCTTTTCTATCTGGAGAAGTCATTCCCCTGTGAGAAGAGGCATTGGAGCTATTAGAGACATGGGAGTGGATAGATTCCCTTGAAGGGGATCTTCCTCTCCTGCTTCTCTGGTTAAGTCTACTTGAGGGTCTGAATGGGGGGACCCCAGTCAGACTCCCATGTAGGCTTAAGTTAGCCTGGCTAAGTCTCCCAACTTTGACCTGGCTGTCTACCTCATCTTCTGAAGTCCCTTCTGACTCATCTGTAGTGGGTAGACCCTCACCTGTACCTAGGGTACTAACCTGGGAGGCTCTCTGAGCACCATACTCCTCTAAGATCTCCACTAGTTGAATGAGGGTATGGTTTGAATCCTGTTTTAACTTTCTGGAGGTACACAATTGTCTCATCTCCTGAAAAGTTAGGGTATCATATCTAGAGGGGATCTTTCTAGGATCTACCCCTCCTGAGAGAGAATCAACTTGATCTCCTCTCAGAGACATGATCTAGTGAGGGTGTGGTGTGTGCACCTACCTACACTAGTTGTATCTACTAAACCTCTCTAGTAGTTGTAGTCAGGGTGTGCTAGGCCCTTCAACCTACAACAACTAAGTCCAGTAGGACTTAAGTATTTATAATCTATGTGATATGTACCTAACAATATCTATGTGATCTTTCAATTTAGTATCTCAAGATTACAATGGTATTAACAACAGCAAGCTCAGATCCCAACCGCTGCTCACCAATGTGAGAAGTTGGCCTGATATATAATGTCAAATCAAATCAAATCAAATCAAAATAAGCTTTATTCGGAAAGTTAATTTCAATCCATAAAAGCATATACATTATAGCATAGCATACTAAATACATAAAACACAAAAAAGATTTATAAAAACCTATATGTACAAGATGTAATACAAAGAAATTATCGGTACAAAATTATGAAAAGCAATGACAACTTTACAGCTCGGAAATATGCAGGTCATTATTTCAAATTTATCTACCCGATTATTAAATTGTTAAAAATTAGGTGGAACTGAGGATCAAGAACAATATAATATACGCCCCCTACTGCGTTGTTAAGATGCGATTGGGGGATAAATCCAAAACAACGTATGGAACTATGTCTTTATGTCAATAGTACTATTTGTCCATCTGTTCACCTGGAACCTAACTAGGAACTGTTACTTTGTATGATCAAGTGCGTGCAAAAACGTTATGCGTATGTACTTTATAAAAGAAGCATTTCATTTTCAATAAAAAACATTTACGTGTAATGTGAAGGCGATAAAGGTAATCCACCCAGCAAATATATAAAACAGTATTAACAGATTTAAAAGTCCATATATACAAAGATGCTAAAATGAATTAACAGTTTTTGGAGCAAAAAAGAAGAAACGTATGCCCCCTACTGCATTATTAGGATGCGTTGGGGGATAGATCCAAAACGACGTTTGGTAACAGATATCTACCATTCTTCTAAGGTTTACTCTGTTCACGATGAATCTAGAACAATGCTATTTCTGTGTTTAATCAGATTTTTTAAAAAGACGGCAACATTATAGTTTATACTGTTATTATCGAGACATTGAAGAGCCATGAATGCTGGTCGACATTGACGAATTCCCCATAGTTTAAAAATTGGTTTCAACCATTTCCTTCTTAGTTCATCATAAAATTTACAAAATAAAATGACATGAATTGTTGATTGCTCAGAAACGGAATCACATGGGCAGAGTAATAATTCGTTTGACCAATTATTGACAGTTGGAAAAGTCACCAGCCTATGGAAAACGTTCAAACGGAAGCGGGTGAGCACGAATCTATCGTAACTTTTGTCTGTTTTTTGAAGATATAGTTGCATGCCTAGTGAAGTGGATATCATTAGGTTATGGCTCACTGATGATTTTGTGGCTTCACTAGTTAGTCTCAGACTCTCCATGTGATTCATACAACGTTTCTTAAAATCTTTCCTTGCAATTGCTGCCATGGAAAAAGGATTGTTAAAATAATCAGGATTACCAATGTCTGTCATAAAATCCTTCACATACTTAATCCATTTTATTTCGAGGCAGTGGTCCAGTTTAAGAACATCTTGAAGCACTAACTGATTAAAGTGGTTTATTTCTGACTTCCAGATACGGTGCCATAAGGTTATGGGTTGAATTTTTATGATGTCCGTAATGTAGGGGACTCCCAGCTCAGCGTGGCAGACGAAAGTGGAAGTTGAAGCCGGAACCGCTAATAAATATCTTAGAAATGCGTTTTCCACTTTCTGCAGTTCAAAGACATTCCTATGTCCCCAGATCCCTGCCCCGTATGTGGCTACGCTTATACATTTTGCATTATAAATTTTGATCAGTTCCGATGGTGGTCTTTTTCCTAATTTTTGGGAAAAATTGACAAGGGCAGTGGTAGCTCTCGTGAAAAGGAGTTTTCTTAGTGTAATTGCTTGATTCCATGTGCCCTTATCATCTACAAGTATTCCCAAATATGAGTAAGTAGATGTACTGGCCAATGTATTCCCATTTAGGTAGATATCTTTACTCTTTTTACTACCTTTGCCACAGTTCATCACAAAAGTTTTTGAAATATTAATATTTAAATCAATGCCTTGCATATATTTGTTGTACAATTCTAGTGCCTTCTGGAGAGCTATGGGCGTCCTAGCTAGGATCACAGCGTCATCCGCATACAATAATGCTGGTATGCGTCTAGGGGTCGGAATTTGTTGTACCTGGGGGACGTCCTGGGTTCCATCCAATTGGGCCTTCTCAAGGCCATTTGTATAAAGAGTGAAAAGGAATGGAGCCAGGACGCACCCCTGTCTAACCCCTCTAAGTACTTTAAATGGTGAGGTACATTCTCCCGCTTTTCCATATCGAACTCTCGCTGAGGCATTGCTGTAGAGGGCTTTCAAAAAATCTATTAAGGGTTCCTCTACTTTCATTTCCTTTAGGATATGCCACAATTTACCATGAGCAACACAATCGAAGGCTGAAGAGAGGTCAACAAACGCGAGGTATAGTTTCCCTCTCTTCGCCCTCGTGTATTTTCCCAGCAAAATGGCTAGGTTAAGTCCCTGGTCTATTGTCCCCAAGCCTTCTCTGAAACCAAACTGTAAATCAGACAGTATGTTCTTGTCTGTGGCCCAAGTTTGCAGCCTCGTAAGAAGGATCCTTCCTGCTACTTTTCCTAGCGAATCCAGGAGTGAGATTGGTCTGTAGGAGGAAGGATCCTGTCTGTTACCCTTTTTGTAAATAGGGACCATGATGGATTCCGTCCAACTATTAATGAGGCCCTGCGAGGAAGTTGCATTGAGAACGCGGGTTAATATTGGTGCCCAGAGATCTGTGTTATGTTTATAGATGTCTACCGGGACCCCATCAGGACCAGGGGCCTTAGAGCCTTTGCTTTCATTTAGTGCAACCAGGACTTCCTCAAGTGAAAAAGATATCTCAATGGTATGAGGAATAGAGACTTCATGTTGCAGTGGCGAATTTGCGGCAATACTATTTCTCGACTCTGAGTCGCCAAAGATTCTTGTGAAGTGATTCACCCATTGGGCCTCGTCTATCGCTATCTCTATTGAAGGTTGATTATCCGTTGAAAGAAACGGGGACCTAATTACTTTCCAAAATGTTTTAACATCATTCTGGCTGCTTGCCCTGTGAAAATCTTCCCACAGTGATTTTTTTATTGCCTTTTTCCTTGTCGCGATAGCCTGATTATATCTTTTCCTTGCTTGCTGGACTGCTAGTCCGTCTTTGTCCCTATTATGGATCGCTCTTTTTAGGGTGTGGTAGGCATTTGTGCAGTTTTTGTCGAACCATTTTGTTTTCTTAGGGTCAGTCTTTTTCTTGTTTACGGACAGTGTACTTTTTATAATAGCTGTAATGGAGATAAAACTGTCTAAGATAGTCGATGGAGGAGAATTCTCTTCCAGGCAGGATAGGATATGGGGTAGGGCCTGAGTCACGACTAAAGATGTAATGGTTTCTGGATCTACTAGTTCCCATTTTAAAGAGAAACCATTCAGGCTGTCAATAGCAAGATTAGGGCAAATGTGACAGAATGTATTCGTTTTACGTTTAGTGAGAGAGTTGGAGCTTTTCCTCATGATAGCTACAGTCTGTGGGAAGTGGTCGCTAATAGCGATCTTGTGGGTAGTAAATTGCTTTACCCTGTTTCCAAGATTATTTGATGTCAGAATATAATCTATTACAGAGCCTGTTCCTCTCCCGTTATAGGTGGGTGAGAATGCAGTTGGAGGGATCACTAATTCGTTTGCAATATAATGTCACTAATTCTAGTGTACACCTTGTATCAGTCCAAACAACCCTTATGGTGATTGGTTGTAAAGTCAACCTTATAGACCAGCTATCCTAGTGGTAGCATGGACAAGAGCAGTCTTAGGCTAAACTCTGTATGGCATGTGAAGCCAGCTGTTATACCATATGTAAGCCCTTGAATACCAAATGAAAGGACACCACAACAGATATATATATAAAAATAGAATGTATTTATTCTAGTCAAACCCTCAGCACTCTTTATGAGATTCGAGGTAAGTACAACACAGTCTTATTGAAGCATACATTAAGTCACACAGGTAAGTAATACAGTTAGGCCCTAGGGGCTACGCAAACCATATACTAAGTAAGTGGTATAAGAACCACTGTCATGAACACAGGATAGGCCTAGGCCTAGGGAATCGCTGGGGCTACACTATACTACCAAAGGTTAGGAAGTGGGAGGCCCACGGGATTCAGGTGCAGAGTGGAAACACTCACGCGTAATGCGTAAAAGTCGATAGAAATAGTAGTTATTAGAAATTAACAGTTTTAGGACACTTCTGGTATAGCTAGGAGTTCGAGACTTGGAAACTAGACCCTAGGATAGTCAATACCCTTGTGAGCACCAGAGTACTCAAGTTACCTAGCCCACGGGCTGCGGGTGCATAGGTGTGAACTTGCGTCGGGTTTCGTCGTTGACTCCTATGGATGCCTGAAGGAAAGTTGCTGACAGGCAGTCAGTGAAGAGTGTCCGGTGGATCCCAAAGATGGAATCAAGAAGGAAGGATACCTGCAAGCAGAAGGGACAGAGTCTAGGTCACCAGCCAGGAGCCGGGAAGGAACCAGGAAGGAACCAGGCGATGTCGTGCAGATGCAGGTGAAGAGGTGAAGCTTGTCGCAGCAGCCACGGGTACCAGGAGGTGTCGAGGACGACCAGGACCAGGAGGCGAGCTGTCCCACGAAGGCTCTTGCTGTCGGCGGCGTCGATGTCGAGTTAGGACCCAACAAGCCTTGGCAAGCGGAACCCACGCAGAATGGAGGACTTGCTTCTGGTGCAGACCAGGAGGGTCTGGGGTGCTTCTCTTTCACAGAGGAGCGAGTGCCAGTCTGGAGGAGCCGGACCAGCAAGATGAAATCAAAGGTTCGTCGTCGCAGAGGTCACTAGCCAACGGGCCAGCAACCGGACAACACGTCGAGCAACTCAGGTGCAGAAGAGCCCCACGCAGAACACGTGAAGTGTGGGGAGCTAATCTTCTTTGCAGATGGTGCTCGGGATGGGGACTTCTCAATTCCCCAAGCACAGCCTCGAGGAAGCCTCAGAAGTCGCGCTAGTCAGTTACTAGCCACTTTTCCCAAGTCGCCGGTCCCACGTCCCTCGTCGCCTCCACGGGTCTCAGCTTGGCTGTAGAGGTGGATCTGGTTCAGAGGTGTCTGGAAGTCTCGGCGCTGGTCAGTCTCTGCAGTCGTCCCTCGTAGGATCAGTCGCAAAGCAAGCAGCGGTTGCTGGATGGTGCCTGGTTGCCCAGGGTGGTCACTCCTTGGCCACAAGGGAGATTCTACAGTCTTCTTCCTGAGGTCGAATGTCGAAGGTCCAGAGTTTCTGTTCAAGTTGCAGATTCAGGATAATCTAATTCTGCAGGGCTCAGCTACCTACTGATATACTGGGCTAGTGGGCTGGGCTACCTGCAAGGTCCCTCCTATGGGTGGGACCAGGAAGGGGAGTGGCTACACCCCCTTTCCTTTGTCCAGTTTCGCGCCAGAGCTGGGGCTGGAGTGCCCCAGCACCGGTTTGAACTGGACCATGTATGGAGCACCTTGTGTGCCCCAGGCATGTCTCATTCCTTTCAGCCCTCCCTGCCCCAATACACTAAAGTCTGTCTGGGGAGGTGCTAGCACCTCCCCAAGCAGGAAACCTATTGTCCAGGCCTCCCTGGCTGGGAGGGCTCCCAGCTGCAGGAGGTCAGACTCGTGTCTGTGGCAGCAGCATCCATTTTGTGATGCTGAGGCTTTGGTCAGAGTTAAACAGCAAAGTAGGATTTTAACATGTCTCTCCCTCTAGAAGGGGGGAATAATATCCTCATCACCAGAAATGGTATGGGGTACTATTCCAAAGTGTTAGACACCTTACACGACATGTTTTGATAAAGCCAAACCATAGTTACCATAACCGTTTAAGATTATAAGGCACTTTAAGAGTATATGGTAGGCTATATCATAGAACAGCTATAAGGACATGGTTCCGAAAGCTGCAGACAGGCTCAGCTCATGCTAGAGCACCATCTCACATGTTACCAAGCACTCTGCCTCCAGGATTGTTAAGGCCTGCCATAGGAGTGGCTGATAGGTACACATGTGTCTATATATAAGGTAGGTATAGGAATACTACACCTAAGCAAGGGGTGATTACACGACCTTGCCCCAGCTGAGTGATCAGCCAGTTGTGTCTGATTGGAAGGCCAGGCCAGGGGTGGCATAATACATGCTGCAGCCCCTGGGAGGCCTTTGCCCTGGGTACCTAGGGTACACTGTACAGGGTCCAATAAGGTGATCCTTACCAATTGGGTATGTACCTAGGGTACATGGAGTCCATTTTAAAGAGAGAGCAGACAGCCTGAGACCCTGAATGGCAGGATCTCAGGCCAACTAAGTCGAAAAACCAGCTAGACACTAGGCAAAAAGTTGGGGGTAACCATAGTCACATATCCACCTTCCTACACACATCGCCCACAAGGCCAACCCTCACCTGAGCTCCTACACCGACGAGCTCACAGATATGATGGAACACATCCACTTCAAGATACAGACTAACCCGTCCACCACCCTCCGAGGCACCCTCATCTACAGACCCCATGGACCCCACGCACCTTTCTCCGACTCCACCACCGGCATCATCACCCTGCATGCCATCACCTCCACAGACTACACCCTGCTGGGAGACCTCAACTTCCACCTCGACAACCGCCAATATCCCAATTCCACCTCCCTCCTGGACAACCTCCTCAATATCGAACTCAAACAGATCTTACCAGAACCAACACACTCAGCAGAACACACCCTCGACCCAATCTTCACAGCAGGGAACTCAATCACATTCAGCCATACCTCCGAACTCCCATGGACGGACCACTGCTGCATACACTTCACCTTCGAAACTAATATCTCCCACAGACGTCCACACCAGCCCCAAGGCAGAAATTGGAAAAGAGTCTCCGATGACCAGCTGGCCGCCGTCCTCAGCGACTCTGCTCCCTCTACCCCAGACGACAGCCCTACCACTGCCGCCCACACCCTACACAACTGGATCACCTACTGCGTCAACACCATCGCCCCCCCTCAAGAAAGTCTCCAACCTTCACGCCAAGAAAGCCAGCTGGTTCACCACTGAACTCCAGGACTCTAGATGCACCTGCAGACGCCTCGAAAAGCTATGGAGGAACTCCAAATCTCCAGCCGACCTCAACAACTTCAAAATAGCCACCACCGCCCACCACAAACTCATCAGGCACTCAAGAAAAAAGCAATCCAGGATAGAATCTTCACCCACGCACACAACAGCAAACAACTCTTCGGCATCATCAAAGAGTTCGCCCAACCCAACAGCAAGACTACAGACATCTCACCCTCCCAGGACCTCTGCGACAGACTCAACACCTTCTTCCTCCTCAAAATCAAGACCATCTATGACAACTTCGATGACAACAAGCTCCACTGGAACCGTCTCCCACCATTCCCGACCACAAGCAGCCAACACTGGACAGCTGGACCGCACTCAGCGTCAAAGACATCGTAAAGATTATGAAGACCACCCACTCCGGGGCCCCCACGGATCCCTGCCCCCACCACATCTACCACAAAGTCGCAGACATCGCCCCCAAGCTTCAACAAATCATCAACCTCTCCTTCGAGACCGCCTCCTTCCCCGACGACTGGAAACACGCTGCAATCAACCCTCTCCTGAAAAAAACCTCGGCGGACCCCACTAACGTCAAAAACTTCAGACCGATCTCCTTACTCCTGTACCCAGCGAAAGTCTTGGAAAAGGCCATCGACAACCAACTTACCGCCTTCATAGAAGATAGCAACATCCTCGACTCCTCCCAATCAGGCCTCTACAAGAACCATGGCACCGAAACCGCCTTTCTCACTACAACAGACGATATCTACTCCCTCCTCGACAGAGGAGAGACTGTGGCCCTCATCCTCCTAGACCCCTCTGCGGCCTTCGATACAGTCTCTCATCGCATCCTAGCCCACAGACTCCACAAAGCCAGAATCCGGAATAAGGCCCTTGACTGGATACGCTCCTTCCTCTCTGGCAGAACACAACAGGTCAGACTACCTCCTTTCCTCTCGGAACCCATACTGACCACCTGTGAAGTCCCCCAAGTCTCCTCCATCAGACCAACAGTGTTCAACGTCTACATGGCCCCGCTCGCCTCCATTGTCAGACCACATGGACTCAACATCGTATGGTACGCAGATGACACCAAACTCATCCTCTCCCTGTCCAACGAACCCAACGTCGCCAAACATAACTTTTAAGACAGTATGGAAGCTGTCGCCAGATGGATGAAGAACAGCTGCCTACAACTCAACACGGACAAAACGGGGGTGCTCATCATGGGCCCACACCCTGACGTCTGGAACGACACCTCTGGAACTCGGGAAGCACGCAACCCCCCCCCCCCCCCCCCCCCCCCCCCACGGACCACGCACACAACCTCTGAATCATCTATGGACTCCAAAATTCAAAATGGACCACCAACTCAACACTGTCCTCTTCCTGCTACCACACCCTCGGCCTATTCCGTGCGACCTTCAACTGGATCCCCCTTGAACACAGGAAAACCATCACCCATGGCCTAATCAGCAGCAGACTAGACTACTGCAACGCACTCTATGCTGTGGTCAACAAGAACCTCACTCGCAAACTACAGAACATCCAGAACGCCGCCGCCAGACTAGTACTCAACCTACCATGCCACTACCACATCAGCCAACACCTACGGACTCTACACTGGCTCCCCGTCGAGAAGAGAATCACTTTCAAGCTTCTCACCCACGCCGAGAAAAACCCTCCACAACACCGTACCCGCCTTCATGAACCACCACCTCACGTTCCACGCACCCCAAAGATCCCTCCGCTTGGACCAGCTCTCCCTTGTGACGGTACCACGCATAAAGAAGACCAGATCAGTAGGACACTCCTTCTCCCTCTTTGCTGCCAAGGCATGGAACTCCCTCCCCTCCGCCTCCGGCAGACTCCTTCACTCCCCAAGTTCCCGAAGTACCTCAAGACCTGGCTCGTCGACCGAACTCCGTAATCTTCCAGGAGCTGCGCGCCCCCACCTCCCCTCAGATCCTTGAGACCCTTTTGGGTGAGTAGCTGCCCCCTTCCCCAGATTGCCCATTGTGATTTGAGCTTCTATGGGGCTGTGCACTAGAAGTGATGTGCCTGTTATTATATGCACGGTAAGGGCGTGGCGGAGCTGCAAATATTTATAAAACTAGGATGGTGAAGTGAGTGCCTAGTATGCTGGTCCGAAAAGAAACGAATATGGTAACTGACCCACACATCCCCGAGCTGTGAGATGCCGATAAGGTCCCAGCCCCTGAATCCCTCCAGGTCCCCCACCTCCCGCAGCCATGTACCATGCCAGAGGGGTGTTCGCTGGATCAGTTTGTACCCCCATTGGGTGTGACGCGGGAAGGCACGCCAGGATAGTAGGAATTCTCGGATTACTGTGGGTAGGTCCTTGGGGATGGGACTCTCATACATCATAGCTTGAATTTGAGAGAGGCCCAAGTCTTTGAGCTCGGTCCTATAGGCAGGGTCAGACCAGCCCCCGTTAAGCCAATCGTGCAGTGCTAGGAGATGGGTTGCTAGGTAATATAAATACAAGTTTGTCAGCCCCATGCCTCCATCGAATGGTGGAATCTGGCAGTGAGAAAGTGCCATGCGTGGCCGCAGGCCATTCCAGAGAAATCTTGTATTCAGACTGTCTATTCCCTTGAACCAGGCCCGGGGGATATGGAATGGAGTATTTTGAATAATGTAGAGGAATCGAGGTAGAAGCATCATTTTAAAAAGTGCTATTCTCTCTAATGGGTTGAGTGGTAGATTTTGCCATTTCTGGAGGTCTAGCTTGGCTTTTGTGACAAGAGGAGTATTATTAAGCGCCCAGGCCTGCTCGGGGAGCAGGGCAACCTAGATTCCTAAGTATTTCAAAGATTGCCGTCTGTTAGGGATGGTAGACTGCCAATCATAGCACTCTCTCGATAGATGCAAGGGAACCAGAGTCGATTTGGCAGAGATTAAGCGCAACCCAGAAACTCGTTTGAAGGTCTGTAGTATCTGCAGGCATCTAGGGCCAGAACGGGCCGGCTCTGTGAGAAAGAGTTGGACATCGTCTGCATATAAAGCAATTTTGTCCTCATGAGAGCCTGCCCATTTCCATCCCTGAACTCTGTCATTCGAGCGAATGAGGTTGGCCAGGGGCTCCATTGCCAGAGCAAAAAGGAGAGGTGAGAGGGGACATCCCTGCCTCGTCCCTCTTCTAATTGGGAACATGTCTGAGAATGTTCCATTGACAAGCACTCTTGCAGTCGGTTTGGAGTATAGGATGTTAACCATACGGCCGAAGTTGGGGCCCATGCCCATAGTGGCTAGGACATCTTCCAGGCATCCCCAGTCGACCGAGTCAAAAGCTTTCTCGAAGTCGACTCTGAGGAGTGCCAGGTAGGGGGTTAGTGATTGTCGGTTGGCCAAGGCTAGGTGAAGGCGCCGAAGGCAGTGTCTGGTACTCTGTGCCAGCATGAAGCCACATTGGTCGGGGTGGACCAGCTTGTTGAGGTATGGCCTAAGACGCTTAGCCAGGACTGTGGCATAAATGTCGACTTCAGTATTGATTAGGGATATAGGGCTATAATCAGTGCAGGTTGGTGAGGGCTGTTGTGTTTTGGGAATGACTATCGTGGCCATGTCGCTGTCTAGAGGGAATGAGCCCTTTTCTACGGCCGCCGCATAAAGGGCCGCAAGGTGGGGGATAAGTATGTCACGGTATGCGGAATAGTATTCTTGTGGATAGGCGTCCGGGCCAGGAGTTTTCCCAAAAGCATCCTGTGAAAGGGTTTCTTGTATTTCTTCGTGTGTGACGAGGCTCTCCATTCCGTCCAATTCAACTGCGTTAAGCTTAGGGAGATGGAGGTTTTCTAGGGTGATCAGATCCGATAGTGAGAGCCCTGGTTTTCGGGCGGAGTAAAGGTCTTAGTAGTAGTCCGCGAATGTCTGGGCCATCGCTTTGGTGAGTATTTCCTTCTGAGTCACGGATTTCTGTGATTATCTAGTTCTCCAAGGGGTAAGACACTAATCTATGCAGTACTCTCCCATTCTTATCACACCATCCATTTACACGTACGTTGGAGGACCTCCATAGGAGCTTTGCTGAGTCTAGTGAGATCTGTTTCATTTCATCCCTCACCAGGACCAGTTGGCGTAACTGGGTTTCATCTGGTGTTCTGGATGTATCTCTTTCGAGACGGGTTGCCTGAGACTCAAGGATAGTGATCCTGCTATCCCGAGTTGCTCGTTGGGCTTTAAGGTGGCCCATGGCAAATCCGCAGATGGTGGCTTTACCCGCCTCCCACTGGGTGCTCGGAGAAGAGACGGATTCTTGGTTCGTGAGAAAGTATTGTTTGAGGTCCGCTCCAATTGTTTATTTGAATTTCCCGTCTTGAAGAAACCATGCGTTCATCCTCCACATTGGGCGGAGTGTAAAAGGGGGGTCGCCTAGGGCTAGGAGCAGAGGTGAGTGGTCCGAGATGCCTCGGGGGAGGATACGTATTTCTCTAACTTTGTGGCATTCGGGGGCTGGCATGAACGTCACATCGATGCAAGATTGATTATGGTGCGCTGCTGAGGTGTGGGTGTATTAGGTCTCTTGATGGTTCCATGACTGCCACACGTCACAAATACCCATGGTTTCGGTCCAGCTCGGCAATTGCTTGGTGTATAGGATACGTGAGGCAGAGGGGGTCCGTGTGATGTCAAGTCTGTAGTGCATGACGGCATTGAAGTCTCCCCCCATCACCGTTGTTCCGGGCGGCAAGGAGTTGAGTACTTCCCCAATGCAGTATAGAGTCTGCATATGTGTGGCACCGGGAACATAGATGGAGAGGACATTGAAAGCCTCTTCGCCCAGAGTTCCAGAGAGGGCAACAAAGTGACCGTGGGGATACCTGGTGATTTGAGTAGGTATGAAGGATTTGCTACCCCACATTGAACCCTGTGTGAAGCCTGAGTGCCAGGATCTATTGAACCCATACCTTGCAAAGAAGGGACAGAGATTACCCATAAGGTGGGTTTCTTGGAGGAGGAGAATATTGGGGGCATGTCTTTGGGAATGTCGCAGGACAGCTGCAGGCGTGATCCTGTCTAACAGGGTTGTATCCTGGAGACAGATCTTGGCGTTGGGGGGGCGGTAATTCAGCCTCCGGTGAGCCGTATCCGGCTCTGCCCACCCTCCGACCCCTGCGAGATTGTGTGTGCCTTCTTCTTGGAACAGGATTAGTGGTGGCTGCGGCTCGGGCACCTGGTTCCAGGGCTGTTGATTTAAGTTGAAGAGGACGTTTTTCAGTCAGCCAGGTCCAGGCTGCGTCCGGGTTATCAAAAAAGTATGTTTTCTCTTGGAAGACCACACGCAGACTTGCTGAAAAAAGTAGCCTATATTGCAGGTTGAAGGTGCGCAGTCTTTGTTTGACCTCCGTACAGGGGCGTCTTTGGGTTTGAACCTCCCTGGTATATTCTGGGAATATCTTGATGGTGTGGTTCTGGTAGGTTACGGTTTTCTGGACGCGGGCTTTCGTAGGATCAAATCTCTGTCTCTGATGTTGAGGATCCTGGCTATAGTGGGTCGGTGTGGGGTACCCGGGGGGAGGGGGGGTTAGGTGCCAGGGAGTGGTGCGCTCGCTCTACCGCGAACCAGGTGGATAGTGTGTCATTGTGCATCCATGAGTTGATGCAGTGCTCAATGAAGGATTTCATCGGTCCGTGTTCTGAGCCCTCCGGGAATTCCACCAGGTGTAGTTATTGTGTCTAGACCTGTTCTCGGCATCTTCTGCCCTTTTGTGGAGTTCTTTGGCTTGGGTTTGCAGGCCGGTCATTTGCTTTTTCAAGGTTAGGACGTTGTCTTCAACAGAGGAGATGCAGGATTCAGTTTCGGCAATACGGGCTGATGCATTACGGAGGTCCTGTTGGAGCAGGGCCACATCGACCCGAACCTCCCCAATTTTGTTCTCAACCGAGGCTTCTGAGGCGTTGATGGCCTGTAGGACTGTGTTAAGGTCACATCCCATTGGGAGTATGTCCCCCTGTGGCTTTGGACAAGGCCCCAGCATCACTCACAATGTACTGCTAGAATTTGGCCTGTTTAGCGGGGGGCTTTGGATCCTGGTCTTTTCCCATGGCTGGCGAGTCCAGGGGTGGTCAGTGGATGGAGGTAGTACTGCTAGATTTCGAACAGCTTCACCGTGACTACCTTAGTCGGTTTCGCCTAAGTAACGTGTGGGCTCTCGTGGGTCACTGCTGATCCCCCGGGGCAACGGAGGGCCCTGCGACCCCTTGGTCGGATTACGTGGTAGCGACCAGGCAAGTCTCCACTTCAGACAGGGTAAGGCTCCCCTTTCGATGTGGCTGAGCCGCAGTAGGGATGAAGGCAGGCAAGTCCTAGGGTACGCCACCCTTGCCCAAGGGTTATTCAACGCTCCACTATGTCGTGTTTAGGACTAATTTGGTTGGTCGTGGAGTGGGGTTGGAACAGGCAACTGTCCCTGGTTCGTTCGCTTGACAGATGTACCCGGTCTTCACCCAGTCGTCCAGAAGCCAGTTGGGGTTTTTACCAGTGAATTAACCAGGTGGGGAAAGCGAATGATCATTGCAGTGTATTGGGGAGACCTGTGTGCAGACCTTCGGGCCCAGCGGGGCAGGGAGGAGGGTCCAGGAGCCCATCGCTGCGCAACCTCGCAGCCGATCCACCCGTCTGTGGGTGCCTAGGTGCCGCTTTGCCAAGCCACACAGCGGGACAGCATGGAGACCCACTTCCTCAGTGGAGTCCAATGCTTGTGTTTCCCCCCGTATCACACCTGCCCCTCAATTACAGGGTGAGCGTCCACGCGGTTTGGGCCCCTCACAATCCAAGAAGCAGGGCCCCAACCAGTCCTCAGTTCCCTCGGTGGAAGGGGCAGTAGCAGGGGAGCTCCAATGAGGCACGGTGGTCAGGGTGGGGGGAAAAGGACTGAGGCCCTCAACGGCACGAGGCAGGGATACCCCAGGGACCACTCCCCTCTGGGATCAACAAGTGCACCAGAGGCTGGGGACCGGATAGGGCTGTTTGTAGAGGCCGCTCAGCGTGCTCTGTCTGGCCACACATAAGGCTGCCTCAGTGGGGGTGGAGGACACATTCATGGCCAAGTACTGCGTCGCTGATTCTGAAACACCCCGGGGGCCCACCTGCCACCCCAGAGCGTGTCCGGTCACCACCTTGCCGCTGGGAGACAGCGGCAAGAAGTCAGGCCACTACGTTCCACCGCTGCGCGCAGGATCTGCCATTTCTTCGGTGCGCGTTTGGGATGTCAAGGTAGGCCCGGGAGGGGGGCCCCTCACAGCCCGCCGCTGCGTGAAATTACAGCCAAGCACCCTGCCCCGCGATCGATCGCCTTCACTACCCCCTAACTTCCCCGGGACACAGTCTCGTCGGGTCACAAGGCTGGTCCCACGCCTCCCAGGGGCGCTTAAAGGTCCCTCGGGGTGCCCCCACGAAGCTCCAACGACAGGTGAGTGGGGAGGGTGGGGAAGGAACCCTCTCCAGAGGTTCCAGCTGCATGACTATTGCAGCCGATCCCTGCCACCCCGGTCCTGTGTAGCAGTTAGGCGGGACGGGCACAGCCCCGATCCCGCTCCTCCTCAATGACGCCTGTCAGGTTGCACGACCCCACCGCCGTGGCAAACCAGGCTCAGGAGTCTCTGACCTGAAGGGGGGGCTTCCCTCCGGGGAACGCACCACTCCCCTTCACTCACCGGACTACAGAGGTGTCGGGATCAGGCGGGCGGCCTCCGTGTCTCTGCAGGCCGGAACACTGAGTAGTCCTGTATGCCGGACAGCGGCTACAGGGCCCGTCACCGTGTCTACACCCTGGTGGTCCATTCGGCGCCTCCGGCTGTCGGATGCATTCAGTGCAGGGATTTTCGGCCAGCAGTGGGTTTTTCAGTTCATCGGCTTCCGGGGAGCTTGGACAAAAGCCTCTACACTGCTCCGTGGTGAGTGTGAGCTGCCATTTTGGTTTAAGTGCAGTCGGGAAGCCCGGGTGGGATCTGGCCGCTGAAGCGCTGCTTTGTGCCTCCACTCGCCATCAATGCCCACTCTGAGCTGCAGTGGGGTATTTGCTACATGTTAGCGGGGATGGATGACTACCAATGGTGGCGGATTCCAGAGCGGATGACGGAGAGGTGCGGAGCACTCTTAGAGTGGGACTGCCATCTTGACGCTCCAAGCCACGCCCCCCATGACAGGAAATCTGGTGTTCTACCAGCAGCAGGAGGGCAGAAACGTGTCTGTGGTCGGCAGCTTGCTGTTAGACCCTGAACGGGAATACAGGGGGGCACCCTAGGGGAGGCCCCCATTACATGGAATCCTACATACAACACTGGAATCGGTGTTGGGGTAGAATACAATATGTTTGATACCAAACATGACCGGTTTCAGTGCAGCCAATATATAATTAGACATCTTGTTATTGACTTGATGTCCACTATATGTATTAAATGGCTTACCACACTTAGAAAGCTGGGAGAATCGACTCTGGGGTTTGTAGGGGTGTTCTGCTCATGCAGGGGCACCCTCACACTTTTAACCAAGCACCCTGGATGGAAGATCCTGTCATAGGGGTGAGTTATAGGTTTTAAGTGTAGTGACCTCAGATATTAGAAAACATATCTGCTGTGAGAGGTGCAAGCACCAACTCACACAGGCTGCAATAGCAGGCCTGAAGTCACAGTTTAAATGGCCTCCCTTGGGTGGCACAATACATGCTGCAGCTCAGTGGAGAACTCTGGTGTACCTATGCCCTGGGCACCTTAGTACCATAAACTAGAGACTTAGAAGGGTACACCAGTAGCCAATTGGGAAGGTACCAAAGTACTTACCACTGTCAAATTTAGGGAGTAAGCATAGTGCCTGGGGTCCTGATTAGCAGGATCCCAGTCAGACTAGTCATAAAACAGAATAACATCAGCAAAAAGTGGGGGAAACCATGAAAGCAGATCCTACTTTTCTACATTGTGTATTCAAAGATAAAGGTCAAATGTCAGGCTCTGTCTTCGAGGGAGCTTGGTGTTTTCTTTTGTTTCACTGACATCAAAGTGAGAGAATTTATGTGACAATCTTGCTGGATACTGGGGGTAGAGGAAATAGGTTTTTTTCCAGCACACAACAACATTTAAAAGAACTGTGCAAGTATTTCAGAATACATCAGAATTAGCAGAGCACAAATGAAACACATTTTTGTTAATTCTGAAGTGTGTTGGAAACAAATACTTTCATATGATCAAAACAAATCAACACATTAGGTGATGCTAGTTCCACACATTATGGTTTGTCCGCTGTATAGTTTTATTAGTAAAACTGTATGTCTGTGCAAATGTAATGGTCTTTTTAGTTTAAAAATGTTTTGTCCGTAACTGCAGTGTGCTACCACACCATGCATACTTCACTCTACGCTACACCACTCCATATCACTGCACTCTACTTTACACCATTCCACTGCATTCTGCTCCACTGCACTCTACTCCTCTCTGCACCACTCTACTCTATGCCACTTCACTCCATGCCTTCTTACTCTACTCTGCACCACTCTACTCTATGCCAATGCATTCTATGCCACTCTAATCTACACCACTGAACTCTTTGGCACTGCACGTTACACCACTCCAATCTTGCCCGCTCCACTCTAATCTGCACAACTACACACTATGTCACTCTACTCAATTCAATTAAGCTTTATTCGACAGTTGAGTCATAAAAGCACAGACAAAACTCAACGCCACTCTGCAACACTGCACTCTACGCCACTGCAGTCTATGCCAATACACTCTACACCCATGCACTTTATTATGTACCACTCCACGCCGCTGTACTCTATGCCGATCCACTGAACACCACTCTAATCTACTCTGTACCACTGCACTCTGTGCCACTGTACTCTACACCCCTGTACATCATTACTCTGTGCCACTCTACTTTATGCTACTGCACTCTACCCTGCACCACTCCACTCTATGCCACTTCACTCTACTCTGAAACAATGTACTCTATGCCATTGCACTCTACACCACTGCTCTTTACCCCACTGCACTCCACTCTGTGACACTCCACTTTAAACCACTCTTAGTGCCACTTTATTCTAAACCACTGCACTCTAGACCACGGTACTCTATGCCACTGCACTGTACTCTGCATCACTGAAGTCTATGCCACTGTTCTCTATGCCACTCTGTTCTACACTACTGCACTCCATACCACTCTACACTACTGCATTCTATGACACACTACTCTACAACACTGCACTCTATCCCACTCTACTCTGCACTACTGCAATCTGTCACTGTACTCTGCAGCACTTCACTCTATGCCACTGCACCCTATGTCATTCAACTCTATGCCACTATGCTCTACTCTGCAGGACTGTATGCCACTGCACTCTACGCCACTCTACTCTATATCACTGCTCTCTACGCCACTGTATTCTATGCCACTCTACTCTTCCCACTCTACTCTTCCCACTCTACTCTGCACCACTCTACTCTGCACCACTCTACTCTGCACCACTCTACTCGGCCCCACTGCACTCTATGCCACTGCACTCTACTATGGACCATTCTAATCTATGCCACTGCATTCTACGACTCTGCATTGTACACTGCTGAATTCTCCAGCATTTAATCTTTCATAGATTAACATGCTTGTATCTTCCCCGTCGTCATGGTGGGAGTCTCACGGTAACAGAATGACCATAGCCATACTAGAAAAACTTCATAGAAAAATCCCAAAGGGAATCACATTATTTGGCAACCAAACCTCGTCATTATTTGGTCCAAAACTCAGCTAATCAGCTGCTAGCCCTGACATCACACTCCCCAGCAGAGCCATCATACCTCAGATTTCCAACCGCCTTTGTGTGAGGAGTCTCCCTGAGCCTTGCTCAATTTTGTTCCTGAGTGAACTTTTGACCTTTTCAACTGAAAGTTCTTTCTTCTGGATTTAAGGTACTGTTTTTCATTTTTTACCTACTATGGCTGAAAGCTCTAAAAAGAGGCTCTTCAGGCCCTGCAGATCCTGTGGGAAACCTAGACTGTATTATGAAGATCCCAAGAAGGACTGCTTGTACTGTCTTCATCCTAAACATGTGCCTAAAGACTGCAAACACTGCAGAACCTTTTCTGCAAAAACTCTGAGAGACAGGGAGGCACGTTTACTGTTGTGGCTTTAAAAAAAGGTCACTTTAGATTCTGACTCTGAAGAGGAAGTTAATATTCAGTCTTCTAAAAAGAGGAAATCTTTTGCTTCTGAGGAAAAAGTGGAACTCAAAAAGCAGAAAACCAAAGACAAAGAGGCTTCTTCGTCTTCTCTTCCTCACACTCCTCTGAAAAAATCCTCAGAGTCAAGAGAGGTCTCTTCAGCTCCGTCTACAAAGATTGGGGCGTCGCCAGCACTGATTTCTATGAAAACGTCGACAGGTCCGTCGACGGAGACTCTGTCGACGACTACAATCTCGACGACGATAGTTGCGTCGACGACTAAAACATCGTCGTCGAAGAAAGGTTCGTCGACGACCCAGTCGACGGGAAGACAGGTGACGACCTCGTCGACGACTCCATCGACAGCGACCTCGACGATGACCTCGTCGACGACCACCTCGTCGACGATAATACGTATTTCCTCGTCAACGAGAACTCCGTCGACGGGAGCTCCGTCGACGGCGTCTTTTAAATCTCCAAAAGCAAAGGCAACGATATCATTGAAGTCTATTCCACCGTTGATGGGCTCGTCGACGATGAAGAAATCTTCAGATTTTACAGGCTGGACAGAAATTTCTCTGCTTCCTCCATCAAATCTGCTATAATTGCAGTCAGAGGATGGAGAGTCATCAGGAGTTGCATATAGTCCTTCCCAACTTTAGATAAAGAGTCAGGAAACTGAGGAAATATGAATTTTTATGATCAATTGTGTCCCCTATCTAGACCCCAACGGCTCCATGTACATGCCACAAGTACATGTATGTTCCCTCCACTTCAAGCTATGAAGACGCAAATACAATTGTGTCCAACGTTAATATGTCCTCTTTCAGATCTGCCATGAATGGGTCAGATATTCCGTTCCTAAGTATGCCTTGCCACCGTCTTTATATGGTATACTTTTCACGTTTTCCAGCTCTGGCAAGGTAGGCCCTGAATTCTGCCATCGAGCTTTTCCTGCTTCTGCCTCTGAATGCTCCAGCCTGGACCTGCATCTGTATCCATGAACTTTGTCTTACTTCCTGCGCGGCTAACGGTGCCTAGCCCGGCCTGTTGCCTGCCAAAACTGTATTCAGCCTTCAAGTTATCTGCTCCACTCCTCGAGAAATGCGTTCCTGTCTAGTAGCTTAGGTAAACATCCCTCCAGCTGCAGAGCGAAGGGCCCGGCCTTACTGTCTTCTAGCAAGTAATTCATGACTTTCGTTACCATGGTAGGCCCATGCCCCCTCGCATCTCATGTAGACACTTAGACGCTTGTACACGCACTAGCAGTCAGTATAGAATAGGCTTTGTCCGAAAAGACCTTTCCTTCTAGATAATATAGTTCCTTAAACACAAGATATTAGATATGATTTGGGACTAGGTTGTCCTGACATCCCAGACTTCTGTCTCCTCATGTAGGGCTAAATGTCAAATTCCCTTCACCCTCTAGTTACACGTCAATCACACGTCATGCGGCTGCGCGCGCATCTCTGCCATGTATTTCTGCTGACTTTGCAGGATTCTCTTATGGATCCACCCACTTGTGTCATCATCATAATGACGTTTCTAGTATACGCCTTTATGCACGCCTATTGTAACGCCTTTTTCATTACGTATGTGTATTCTTATCAGCTGTTACGCCTCCTACATCTGTTTTTACTGTAATGCATTTACTATATATATTATAACCTGTCAATAATGTATTGCTGATCCCTTCCTGAACCTTTGTGGTGACGGAACTCGATTGCCTGGTTCGAACCATCATTCCTTTGTAAGGAATAAATTCCCTTTTATAACCTCAAATACCACGGATTCTGCCTCTTATTTTTCTGAGTTATTCTTACTAGACTTTTACCGCATAAAAAATAGTACAGGTAATTTAAATATTTACCACAGAATTGGCGCCCGAACAGGGACACCTCTCACACCCCACGCGCCGGAGGTGCGTTGCAGACCCGGTCTCCTGCCACAGCCGGACGGAAAATTACGCGTACCCGCAGGATTTCCTGTATCTCCCTCAGGCCAACGGGGGCGACTGAGGCTGCGATCAACACCCAGACGAGGCGGTGAGGAGTGCGGAGAATCCCGACCAGAGCCTAGCTGAGAGAGCAAGATCCGAGGTATACAGAGGCCCACCAGATTCCGAAGTTCCGAAGTATCTAAGTCACGAGTCGAGTCCAGTCCAGTTTGGTCTAGTCCAGTCCAGACTTCCGAGGCCTTCCGTTCCGTGCTTCCCGGTGAGTACCGTTGCTGGGGACGCATCTAGACGTGCACATTAGTTTGTGCCGGTCAAGACGGGTTTGGGTACACAAACCTGGTCTGCACTGTTTTAGCAGTGTATCTGTACTGTTTAGCAGTACATACAGTATATTTAGTATTATGCAGTTAACTAGTTTTATTCTAATTATTATTGTTCGTTCTAAAATGTTTTGATATGTTTTAAATGTCGTGGTATGAGTGATTGTTCGATCTTCATTATTGTGGTTATTGTAATTATTGTGTTCAAGACCGAGTAAGAATTAAGTAGCAAGGTTCAAGATGCCGGTTTTTTCAAAATTAAGACAGATAAAAACTAGAAAAGGGATACTCGAGGAAGCTGTTCCCATTCCACCTAGGGACACTCCAGGGTACTTTATGTACCATAAGCATGGCCTAGATGCCGTATTATATCTTGATCTATGGGTGGACTACACCAAGGATTTAGCAGAGAGTCAGAGATGGCCCGTTGCTGGAACATGGGATGCAGATTGCATCATGAGAATAGAAGAAGTATTATGGAAAAAGAAAGCCAGACAGTCACAGAAAGATGCCATTGAATCGCATAGGCGCACAGAGAAAGCGCTCAGAAAAGAAGAGAAAAGTAGGGAAGATTCAGAAAGAGCCCGAGAAAACATATTAATTGACGAAGGTATCCGAGTAAAAACAGAACAAGTAGACAGACAACGAAACACTCTTATGAATGGTATGTATCCTCTTCTGGCCGAGGGTTTGCCTAAGGCCACCCTGGAGGTACCAAAAGATCTGCCACCTCCATTACTCCCGATTAAAGTACATCCCAAGACCGCAAAAGACATTTTCCTTTCCTCCTATTTAGATGATGCAGCCCCCGAATATGCTAATGGTGCGCAGCAACGCACACCACCTGTTAATGACGCTCGACCCCAAGATCAGCTGCACCAACCTCCGCAGCAACAAACCTCTCCTCACGTTCAGACCATTCCATCTGTTTCTACAGTCCTTCCTGCACCCACACTCTCTACCCTACACCCAACAAATCCTTTTGGACTTGGCACCTCAGGAGGTGCGACAGGAGGTTTTTCCACGCCACCGCCAGCAACTAGATTGACTTATAGGGATTTAGCATACCAACGTACACCGCAAAGAGCTAATGACAATATATTAAATGAGCCTCTTACAGATTGTAGATATGACCCAGTGCCAGGTAAACACGACAGAATGTTGCTATCTTCAGTACGTTTACGACGAGCCGCAAACTATTTAATGACATTACCAGGAATGGTTGAACATCTAGACAAAATATATCGCTTTGTCCAAACAGGACAAGGTCCTGAAAGTATTGGCGAGGCCATGGAATACCAGAAAGTAGACATGCAGAGATTATTGTTACGTTTTTTCATAAACTGCTTGATCAGAAACAGAGATAGGCCTGAGGTAGAGCCGGAGGAAATGCAAGTACTTACCAGGTGGGGTCAGAATATAACAGACGGAAAACATGATAAACAGAAGTATATAGAAGTCATGTGCCGAAAGATCAGAAAAGAAGTAGAACGAATACATGAAAGAAGATTAGAAGCAGATAAAACTGAATCGGAGGAAGAGGAGGAGGAACAGTCAGAAATGAACACAGGACAATTAGAATTACCAGCTAGACAAACGATAGCTTATGTAGGAAAAGGAAGATCTTTCAAATATCCAATACGTCCGATGCACCCAGAATGTAACAGAATTTTTCAAACAGCTATCTCAAATCCAAGGACCCCTGAACACTTATTCCAGGCTACTGATAAATTACTTCGAGAACGAAGGGGGTACCATGTGCTCGATTCTATGGATGAACAAGAATTAGCCAGGTCAGCAGTACAATGGGCTGACAGCTCTGAAAAATACAGTGATGATGCGCTAGCACACACGTTTCTGAATCTCCCCCCAGATGAACAGCGTTTAGCTAGTATATACATGATACAACATCTCCTTATATTATATAAAGGCCAACACTCCGATCCTGGTCCCCTACCTGATATACTGATAGAACTACTCCTGAATAAATGGAGAGGTCTAGGTACCGATCTAATTAAAGAAATTCTAGAATACCGACATAGATATAGTGCCTTTTTGTGTCCAGAACATGATCCAGTTCCTTCCATGGAGAGAAAAACGTATTACATAGACAGACAGAATCCCTTACGCGAAGTACACCCAGTTAGAAATGATGATAATACGTTTAGACGCGTGTTTGTGTACACGCCCATAACTAAAATAGAACTATTGGAAATGAAAAAATTAGTGCCCAGCCATGATAAGGATCCAGCAGGTTTCCACCGTGAACTAAAGGACATGTTACTCATGGGTGATTATACCTATCCTGACATTATGAAAATATTGAAAGTATTATTGCCTGCCGGTATTTATGAGAAACTCAAAGAAAAAGAGTGGGAAGTGGGAGACCAAAAGATTGATTGGACAGTATTAGAAAACGAAGAAAATGCCCGAACTGCAGGCGTAGGGCTTGGGGACAAAACTAAAGCATTACCAGGATTATTAGTACAAGTATTGCCACGTTTATTAACTACGAAAAAGGAAGACTGGGGAGCAATCTCAGCTTGCAAACAGAAACCCGATGAAGACACTAGTGATTTTTATTCCCGATTTGAAAAATGTTTTGGTATTAATAGCGGCCTGAAAGCAAGTAGCGATTCATATCCACATCTTTTTGTAACAAAACTAGTCGAGAATTCCCTGCCACAGGTCAAAAACAGAGTGTTGAAAGTTGAGAGCACTTGGCAAGCTAACACTCCTTCACAAATGTTACAAATGTTACAGTATCACCAGAATAGAATTAGAGAAGAACAAGAACAAGAACAAAGACGTATGAAAGACACGAAAATGAAAATGCTCGTCGCTCAGTCAGTTCCAGCTGACGGTCATAAAAAGGGTGCGACACAGTCCAGTAATTCAGCGGTTCCCGTTAAAGGGACATGCAACTATTGTAAACAGCCAGGTCATTATATAAACGATTGTGCAGTTCTGAAACATAATATCTCTACGGGTAAAACCAAGGAGAGACCACGTCCGCCTAGACAGGATCAGATCCAACAACAAGCACCTCAACATGTACAGCCTATGCCAGTTCCACAACAGACCGTAGTGGTACCGCAGCCACAGTCTATTGCCGCAACACAAAACACGACACAACAGATGTACCAATATGCACAAAATGACTATCCAGATTATCAGCGCTACACATGAAATAGCCTAGAGAGGGAAGTTGGCTTACCCCTTATTGAGGTTCCTGTAGATCAAGAGGGTCCTTATGTACAGAGTCAAGTATTAGGGAAAGACAGAAAGTTTTTACTTGATACAGGGGCAAGCAGAACAACTATAAGTCACGACGAAGTCCCAGGGGCACCCCTCTCAGGCTCACAAAATATTTCCCTTGGTTTTTCAGGAAAGACTACTATTAACGAAGTATCGCAACCACTTGCACTTACAGTTGGTCCATTGACACGGACTACAGATCTATTGCTTACAAAATCATGCCCAGAAAACTTGTTAGGTATAAAGACATTGAAAGCTCTAGGAGCTATAATATGTTGTTCTCCGGATGGAGTACGACTATTTTTGCGTGACTTCAAAGGTCACTACGTGTCAAGAGACATGGATCACCGGTTACAGAATCTACCTGCACATTTATGGGCAAAAGGCCCCACTGATGTAGGTTGTATGCATATTACACCATATCGAGTCACACTCAAAGCAGGAGTGGTATTACCACGAATGCGACAATACAAGTTACCTCCAGATGCTGTAGTGACTTTACTACAAATCATTGACGAGCTCATTGCACAAGGAGTGGTTGTGGAAACCGACTCCAATATATGTAATTCTCCGATCATTCCGATTCTTAAACGAACTGATCCAAAAGCACCCCCAGTATATCGATTAGTTATTGATCTGCGCGAATTAAATAAATGCATTGTACCACAATACCCCGTGGTCCCAGATATCTCTTCATTACTGACAGCCATTGATTCAGAAGCAACGTTCTTTACTGTAATTGACCTCAAGAACGCCTTCTTCAGCGTCCCAATCGATCCGGAAAGCCAATATTTGTTCGGATTTAGTTTAAATGGACGAAGTTTTAAATTCGCACGCGCACCTCAAGGATTTACAGAAAGTCCTAGCATCTACAGCCAAGCACTGAAAAGACAACTTGACAGTATCCACATGCCAGCAAATACTGCACTGCTTCAGTATGTCGATGATCTGCTGATCACCGCCCGAAGCGAACCCGAATGTGAAAAAGCATCACTGACGGTTTTACATATTCTGGCCGACAAGGGGCACAAGGTGTCCCCTTCGAAGCTGCAATTCTGTGCCCAGCAAGTTGTGTACCTTGGGCACTTGCTGTCCAAGGGGGGGAGACAGCTCACACCTGACCGCATCCAGTTAATTGTAAACATGCCACCACCCAAGACACAAAAGGAGGTACGGGCCTTTATAGGCCTCACTTCGTACTGTAGGCAGTGGATTCCCCAGTACGCATTTTTAGCAAAGCCACTCATTCAGTTGACAACCCAGGAGGCAGCGACATCGACTGTCCTCCCTTGGACTCCAGAACATACACAAGCTTTTGAAGACTTAAAGAAAGCTTTATGCCAAGCACCTGTTTTAGCGACACCATGTTACAGTAAGCCTTTTACACTCTTTGTTACAGAACGTGAAGGTACTGCTTTGTCAGTACTCACTCAGGAACAAGCAGGATCACACAAACCATGTGCTTACTTTTCTAGCACATTAGATCCCGTAGCTCAAGCTCTTCCTGCGTGCCTGAAATCAGTTGCAGCGACAGCTCTAGCGATCAGACAAAGCGATTCCATAGTATTAGGACATCAATTGACAGTACAAGTACCACACGCAGTAGAGGTTCTCTTGAACCGGACACAAACACAACACTTGACTATAGCACGACTGACAGGTTACGAACTAACATTATTTCAGCCACACATAGAAATCAGACGTTGTAGTACATTAAATCCTGCCACACTTTTGCCATTAAGTGGAACAGACCCACTGGCACATGATTGTATCGAAGTCATTACTATTACGACAAAACCCAGACAAGACTTGACAGATGTCCCATTAACAGACCCAGACCTGACACTTTATGTGGATGGTTCATGTATGAGAACAAGTATAGGAGAGTTAGTGGCCGCTTATGCAGTCACGACAGACACCGAAGTTATTGAAACAAATTGTATTGACACATTATCAGCTCAAGCAGCAGAGCTTATTGCTCTGACACAAGCCTGTATTCAAGCCAAGAATAGAAAGGTTAACATATACACAGATTCACGTTATGCATTCGGAGTTGTACACGACTTCGGAGTCCTTTGGCGAGAGAGAGGTTATTTGACTTCTCACGGTGCCAACATTGAACACGGTCCCCTCATTCAAGCTCTGTTAGATGCAATACATCTACCTACTGCAATATCTATCATGAAGTGCAAAGCCCATACAAAAGTCACCGATATTATTTCCCAGGGTAACGACCTAGCAGACCGAACAGCTAAGCAAACAGCACAGAATAGGAATCACGCAACGGACGTGACAAAGACAATAGTTCCGACATCAACGCACTGCATGACAGTTAGGGATCCCGCCCTTGATATAATTGACATACAGACACATGCTACACCAGAGGAAATAAAGAAATGGACTGAATTAGGAGGGATCCAAACAGATCAGGGATGGATGACGAAGGGAAAATCTATATGGTTTCTCCCCGACTCAATGGTTCAAGTTATCATTAACACAATACATAGTCCCGCACATCTAGGAGAAAAAGCTGTTAGACAGTATTCAACACATTTGGTTCAACAAACACTTACGAGCTGCAGCCAAACAGAAAGTCCGAACTTGTATGATTTGTTGTCAGTTCAATCCAGGTAAAGGCGTACCTGTAGAGCAGGGTGGATTTCAACCTCCCGATCACCCTTTTGAAGTCCTCCAGATGGATTATATCCAGATGGAACGATGTCGAGGATTCAAATATGTCCTCGTAGTTGTATGCGCTCTTTCCCGTTGGACAGAGGCATATCCCGTCTCAGATTACACTGCCCCGACTACTGCCAAGCAGTTAGTTCGTGAATTCTTCCCACGGTATGGTTTGCCCCGTATCGTGTACTCAGATAATGGCCAGCCGTTCTCATCCGAGCTAATGAAACACATTTCACTCTTGTTAGGCTATCAATGGAAATTCCACTGTGTCCGACATCCCGAGGCAGCAGGTCTCGTGGAACGTCATAATCAGACCCTGAAAATTCGACTTTCTAAAATCTGTAGAGAGAAAGGTGTCGACTGGATAGTAGCCTTGCCAGTTGCACTATTTTACATGAGAATGGTAGCACATTCTCGCACAGGGCTATCCCCGTACGAGGTGGTCTTCGGTAGGCCACCAAATATGTGGGGGACGCCTATACCTCGTAAAATCACTGATGTTGATTGTAATGTGCTGACAGATTACCTTGCTTCCTTGATGTCTGCACTACAATCTTGCCGTTCACAGGTAGCTGCAGCCTTTCCCGACAACACCGAGGTGAAGCCCCATGAAGTGGTTCCTGGAGATCTAGTTTTCATCAGAAACTTCAACAGGAGGAGCCCGTTGGAGCCTCGCTGGCATACACCAAGACTGGTGCTTCTCACCACAAGGACAGCAGTGAAGGTCGAGGGTCGCAAGGGTTGGTTACACTCTAGCCATATCAAGAAATTTCATGGACTACCATCTGATCTGAACTCTCAGCCCTGCCCCCTTCTAGAGACTGATTCAAAACTCCCCCTGGTTGAAAAGACCGAATCTCAAAACTATAAACTGAAACTAAGGTCTAGCAAGTCAGACAATTCGATTGTTTAAGTCCTCTCCAAGGTGAATCGGTTGAATTTAGTCTTTGACATGTATCCTCTAGACCATGGGTACTCACAAACTTTCTCTCGGGGGCCAAATTTACAGTGTGGTTTCTGGCCGAGGGCCGCACTGGTGGGGGCGGGGTCAGTGGGGGCGGGGTCAGTGGGGGCGGGGTCAGTGGGGGCGGGGCTATGGGGGGGGAAAAAAAATCACTGCCGTTTCAAAACATTACTAGACAATGTAATGCAGAACATTTACTTTCTCTTTGCAAAGCAAACAGGTGGCTTTTTCCTTTGGGCATTCTACAAACAAGTACTCTTCTTCCCATGCTTCCTGGAAGGTCCTTCGTTCGCTCTGTATCGATCTGGGTCGTTTGCAGGGCTTGGAAACTGGGCTGTAGGCCATTGCAGAGCTCTCCAGTTAGTTTGTTACTATGCAAAAAGTAACAAGGACCACGAATCTGATTTTCCACCGGACGACCAATGGACCGACACCGCCCCACGACTGATGGGCCGACACGACCGATGGAACGACACGACCGATGGACCGACACGCCCCACGACCGATGGACAGACACCACGTCACGACCGATGGACCAACACCACTTCTTGCAACAGATCTGTGAGCAACACCAAAGTAATGTTTTGTTTGAACATACAAAGTAATGGGTAAACTTGTAAAAGAAAAACAGGAGGCTTTCCTAAAGCCAGTGGTTTATGCAGGAAATGTGTCACTCAATAGGGATTAGAAATAAATAGCATGCACACACACGTATATATAAGCACAAGTTCACCCATAGGTATCTTGGCGCTGAATAACAGATGTTTATTTCTACCCAACTCATTTTATCAACCTCAGATGGATGAAAGGCACGACCCGCCAGGATTTGTACCTGTGACCATGAGGTAGAACACAGGCCCCTGCAGTGGGCCCTGCCATATCTGACACATAATACATCATCTGCTGCTTGATGTGACAATTTTAACAAAACATTGTAGCTCAACTTTGCCGCCTATGCCAGCTGATTTGCTGCATTCTTAAATATCTCCAGCTAGCTGAAAGTAAAAACAAGGATGCAAGGCAAAGGTGCCACGACTTTAATCCATAAAACATGCAACGTCTCCCACAAAGCTACCTTAAAACAGGATCAACCAAAATGCACCCATCAATCAAGGACCATTCACTTCACAAAGAAAAGAGATGTCCCATTAGTTAAAAAAAAAACTGTGTTTACATTTTGTAATCATGGCTAGTAATAGTGTTTTCAATATTGTAACACAGCAGCAGCTCACTAATATTACTGCAAGTAATGTCTGTGAGACCACTCCCATTTCTCATATGCGAGTTCCTGTTTTGATCTAACATTATTACAATGGCATCTGAGACAGGTGGGGAGAAAGAGAGATGGTGAGACTTGAGAAAAGGCGCAGGGTGAAAGAGTCCGGGAAAGTAAGGAAGAGACAATTGGAGAAACAGATGAGAGACCATCACATTGCCTACTAAAATAGGATGCTGTGCTTACCTCTCGGGGTGCAAAGATCAACCTGCGGGTGGAGCTGGTGTTGCAGGGTGATGGAAATGAAGCTGGTCGTGAAGATGGAGGCAGATGTGGTGATGGAGCTGTTGCTGGCCTAATCCAAGTGGCGAAGAAGGGGCTTCAGGCAGAGAAGTGGCTTTGGGCGAGAAGACGCTGCGGGGGACGAGAAGAAGCATTAAAGCAGGCAATGTTCCATTCTGATATGCTGCAGCAACTTCCCCTTTCACAACATTCTGCTTCCTGTGTGCAGTGAGTTGTAACAACAGATACACAATAGTTTGTTAATCAGTGTGGGTGTGATTGTGCCATTTCTTTTTTTTAAATTATATTATAGACTGCATGTTTGAAGAACCAAGGTTTGCTTACAATTTAGTGACAGTAATTAAGCTCTGTCAAGAAAAACATGTGCTGCCTCGGGGTAATCGGGGCCTGCTCTAGGATGTTTGGGGCCCTGGGCAGAAAAGGAATGTGTGAGGCCCCACTAAATTGCAGACAGCGCGATTCAGGGCTGAATAGATGCCCTTGCTCCTGAAGCGTCAGCCCCTCCCGCTCAGTCACCTTCAGAGTGCTTGGTGTGGAGAAGCACACACGCAGAGTCGAAAAAGAAACAGCATAGTTGGGAGTTTTCTGTAATAATAAGAATCGATTTCCAGCCAAAATTAACCCTTTTTGCAACATTAATCAATGTATACTTTGCTGAGTGTATGCCGTTCTGGGATGAAAGTTAATAGCTCGCTGTTCTATATTAGGACTTTAAATTATAAATTGCAAGTAACAAAAGGATGTTTCCCTTAAAAGCGGTAATCTGCTGATCTGTTGACATCATACGTACTCTACTTGATACACGTTCTATGCAGCAGGCATGTTAACCCTGTGCACTAACTTCACCGAAAAGTCAAAACCTCAAGATACAAATTGCTGATCTCTCTCCAGGAAGATAATTAATCGCACGAGTTATCATGACCATTTATGAGAGGCCTGGTAATTGCCTGCGGAAAGAAACGCTGCAGCAGGTGCTTAAAAAGCATGATAAACTTTCAAACACGGTTCTCCCACGAAGCCAGCACCGGGCAAAACAGAAGCGGTAACAACCGTTACATAGACTTACCTTCAGCTTGACGGATATCGGAGTTTTGCCGGCTGCAACGAAGATCCTCCCCGGGGCTGGGGGCTGCGAGGAGGTCAAATCCGGCTGCAATGAAGATCCTCCCCCGGGCTGCGAGGAGGTCGAATCCGGCTGCAATGAAGATCCTCCCTGGGGCTGCGGGCTGCGAGGAGGTCGACGTCGACGTGGCCACGGACACTGGAAGCTTCTTCAAAGGTCTTTAAAAGTCAGCTGTAAAAGCGCTAGTTACAGCTGACTTTTAAAGGGCTTGTGCTTCGCGCCGGATGCCGTGTGTGACGTCACGGCACGTCTCAGCGGCCCAGGCCAATCAGAGGCGAGATAAGCAGAGAAGATGGTCGCAGGAGCAAACGTTGTGAATACGTACTGAATACGTATTCACTACGTATGCGCCTGCGGCCATCTTCTCTGTTTACAGGAAGGAATTTGCATACTGCATGCAAGGGTCCGCGGGCCGCCGATGAAGGGCGGGCGGGCCGCCAGCGGCCCGCGGGCCGTACTATGAGTACCCGTGCTCTAGACCGAATTAGAGAGAGAAATAGACAGAAACAGCTCGAGAAACATGCATATTGTAAATCACTTCATAGCCACTGTATAGTAACATTGTTGATTATGTTTTTTCTAAGTCTTTTTATTATTGCTGCAAGTATACTGTTACACATGTACTATCCTATTTTCAAGCGTGCTTATTCTGCTTACAATGTTACTGCCGAACATTCTTTTAGTGAACTACCTCCACATGAGTTGTCCTATAGATTTGCGCTGCGCAACAACACATTCATTAGTATGTTACATCATTCCCATCAGACCAGCAATGCTACAAATTGTTGGATATGTGGCCGACTTCCTCCCTATCCGAAATACAAAGGAGTTCTGCCTCTCTTCCCGTACCCGTTCACACACAATGGTTCCTGTGGAGCATGGTTTAGTTTGATTAACTCTTTAGATTCAAACACTGTAGTTTACCAGAGCAACTGGGTATGGGGAAACCTGAACTCAGCTTTACTTAAAGCCTGTTATCCTAACAAGGAGGGACTTCCCAAAAGAACAGGAACTGATCTAGAAAATGAAGTATATGGATTAGGTAATTTTACACTTAACCTCATGATTCTGAATGTTGAATCTGAAGCTGTACTAGTCTTGCCTGCTATGTCAGTATTACCAGTCAAAGGTGAATTCTGTGTAAGAAAGAATGGTTCAGTACACCTGGGTCATAGTAAATGTACTACTGTGATCGAATTCAGTGATAAAGGCAAGTCTACATTTAGAGCTTCCCGTCATTCCTACTTTATATGTGGTCATACCGCATATATACGCCTACCTCTAGATTGGGATGGTACCTGTTACATTGCATTCCTTCTGCCACCTGTTTTCCTAGCCCCTCCTGATTATCATAGAAATACCAATCTAGTACACCATAGACCCCAGAGAGATATCCCGATTGTTGACTACACTGAAACAGCATGGGAACAATATACAGACTTCAATAAAGGTCTCTTTCCTTACATAGGTGTGGTCTCAAATAGTAAACTGATACGTAGATTAACCAGAACCCTTGAAGCAGTAGTGAATGAAACTACTTCCGCCCTAGGCAACTTAACAGAGGAGCAGTCTGCGATGCGGATTGTTGTTCTCCAAAATCGTCTTGTCCTCGACGTCATCCTAGCCGATAGGGGCGGAGCCTGTAGGGTCATCGGATCAAGTTGCTGTGTTTTCATTCCAGAAAACGCGCCATCCGTATATAAAGCCATAACTCGTCTTCACAAGATTGCAAACCAGATACATCAGAATCCAGGCACCTGGACATGGTCCGGTTGGATCTGGAGCGTGTTGTCAGCCTGGGGATGGAAAGTCCTATCCTTCCTAGGTATTGGCCTTCTCATAGTATTCAGTTGTTGCCTGTGTCTACAATGTGGACCAGCGATTTGCGGCCTGTGTGCCACATCGTGTATTCCACGTTCAAGTTTTCATTCAAGATCCCGGAAGAAGAAAGAAGAGCAAATGATGTTACATGAACAGATTGATGGATTCCTGAAGATCGATATTTCATGAAGGGTCCGTAGGGGACAAGGAGGGAATGAGGAAATATGAATTTTTATGATCAATTGTGTCCCCTATCTAGACCCCAATGGCTCCATGTACATGCCACAAGTACATGTATGTTCCCTCCACTTCAAGCTATGAAGACGCAAATACAATTGTGTCCAACGTTAATATGTCCTCTTTCAGATCTGCCATGAATGGGTCAGATATTCCGTTCCTAAGTATGCCTTGCCACCGTCTTTATATGGTATACTTTTCACGTTTTCCAGCTCTGGCAAGGTAGGCCCTGAATTCTGCCATCGAGCTTTTCCTGCTTCTGCCTCTGAATGCTCCAGCCTGGACCTGCATCTGTATCCATGAACTTTGTCTTACTTCCTGCGCGGCTAACGGTGCCTAGCCCGGCCTGTTGCCTGCCAAAACTGTATTCAGCCTTCAAGTTATCTGCTCCACTCCTCGAGAAATGCGTTCCTGTCTAGTAGCTTAGGTAAACATCCCTCCAGCTGCAGAGCGAAGGGCCCGGCCTTACTGTCTTCTAGCAAGTAATTCATGACTTTCGTTACCATGGTAGGCCCATGCCCCCTCGCATCTCATGTAGACACTTAGACGCTTGTACACGCACTAGCAGTCAGTATAGAATAGGCTTTGTCCGAAAAGACCTTTCCTTCTAGATAATATAGTTCCTTAAACACAAGATATTAGATATGATTTGGGACTAGGTTGTCCTGACATCCCAGACTTCTGTCTCCTCATGTAGGGCTAAATGTCAAATTCCCTTCACCCTCTAGTTACACGTCAATCACACGTCATGCGGCTGCGCGCGCATCTCTGCCATGTATTTCTGCTGACTTTGCAGGATTCTCTTATGGATCCACCCACTTGTGTCATCATCATAATGACGTTTCTAGTATACGCCTTTATGCACGCCTATTGTAACGCCTTTTTCATTACGTATGTGTATTCTTATCAGCTGTTACGCCTCCTACATCTGTTTTTACTGTAATGCATTTACTATATATATTATAACCTGTCAATAATGTATTGCTGATCCCTTCCTGAACCTTCGTGGTGACGGAACTCGATTGCCTGGTTCGAACCATCATTCCTTTGTAAGGAATAAATTCCCTTTTATAACCTCAAATACCACGGATTCTGCCTCTTATTTTTCTGAGTTATTCTTACTAGACTTTTACCGCATAAAAAATAGTACAGGTAATTTAAATATTTACCACAAAACGGATGATGAAGAATATCAGGAGGTTCAGGAGGTGTTCTCATTACAAGATCGTCCAGTGCATGAGTCAAAAAGATATGAGTCTTTTCAGCAATCATATGATTATGAGGATGAGGAAGAAACACAACCTGATGTGAGAGAAGAATCTGTCTCAATGCCAGTTTCTCTAGTGACTGACTTACGTCTCATGATCAAAGACTATTACCGACGTTTTGCTGAAGCTAACGCCCCAGCCTCGAAGTCTTCAGCTGGTCTTACTCAAATTCAACTAACTCAACCTCCTCCCCCTTTTTCAGCGCAAAAGGTTCAATCTCCTCCAATTATTACAACCAGGGATGATTTAGCGGAGAGTGATGCAGAGCAACCAGAAAAAGGGGAACTTCTTCAGGACAATCCAGTTGGGATAGAATGGGATCAGTACATTCTACCTACTACACTGTCTCCATCACCATCACCAGCAAACTCTCCTCAACAGGATATTGGAGGATTCCATGACATTATGGAAAAAGCCTCAAAGAGATTTGAACTCCCTCTTCCGGTACAAGAAGCTGAGTGTTTTCACTATGATTTTAAAGAGGAATCAAGAAAATCCATTAGATCGATTCCTATTATTGATCACATTTGGGACGAGGGATTGAAAATAATGAAGAATCCGGCCTCAGTTGCTGCCTCGGTACCCAGAATAGCGAAAAAATATCGAGCTCCAGAATCATCTCCAGCTTGCTTAATTGGACATCCGCGGCCAGAGTCGGTAGTGATGCAAGCCGCTCAAAGACAACCGAAAAACCCAGTTTCCACTTCTGCAGGCCCTCCTGATAAGGAAGGAAGATGAATGGATGGTGCGGGAAAGCGTTTGCTGTAATGACAGCAGCTTCCATTAAAGCTGCAAATGCTTTAGCTCTTATCAGTAGGTATAATAGGCAGATGTGGTCAGATATAGCACCTTTGTTGGCCCATCTACCGAAGGATAAGAAGGAGCCGCCATTTTACAAGATGGGGCTAGGGCGGCATCTGAATCCATAGATATTGCAATGGATATGTCTTCTGTAGCATTCAGGCAAATGGCGGGTGCAGTGGCCCTCCGAAGGCAAGGATGGCTTAAAGCCACTTCTTTTAGACCGGAAGTCCCAGCAAAAATAGTTGACATGCCGTTCGACTGAGAAAATCTCTTTGGAAAACATATAGATGATGCTCTCCAAAGTATCAAAGCTGACACAGACACTGCGCGAGCGTTGGGATCTCTTCAGCAGAGCAGGTTCCAGTCCTTTCGGAAGAGAGGAACTAGAGGACAATATAATCAAAGATCCTTGTACCAGTCCAGCAGATACCAGCCATACAGTCAGCAGGGGTATCGTCAATTTTCAAGTAACCAACAATTTCGATCCTCTAACATCCCGTATCAGCAGCAGTCCAGAGGGAAGTCTTCTGCGAGAGGTAATTTGCAACAATGTAATAGACGACAGTGACTCTGTCAAAGCGCCCGCCACATGCTCAGGCCTCAAGGATCATTACCTTTCTCTCTTTTATCAGGCTTGGCTGTCGATAACAACAGACTGATGGGTACTGGACGCGATACAACAAGGCCATACCCTGGAATTCATACAGAAGCCTCCAAATCATCCTCCTATTCACAGGAAGCAAGAACACCTATCAGCCCCCAAGGCGGAAATTATGTCCCTTTTACAAAAAGAAGCAATAGAAGAGGTTCCGCCTCTTCAACGAGGGAAAGGCTTTTATTCGCATTTCTTTTTAATAAAGAAACAAGACACATTGAAATGGAGGCAGGTAATGGACCTGAGAGGTTTGAACAAATTCATCAAAAGGATATCTTTTCGTATGTTATCCCTGCAAGAAATATTCCTACTCCTCTGCAAGGGAGGTTACATGGCATCCCTGGACCTTTTAGATGCTTATTTTCACATCCCGATTCATATAAATCACAGAAAGTTTCTACGTTTCATGGTGGCGGGGCGCCATTACCAGTTCAAAGTCTTGCCATTCGGCCTGAAGTCGGCGCCAAGGGTCTTTACGAAATGTATGGCGCCAGTAGCAGCACACCTAAGACTTCAAAGTCACCAAATGTTCCCCTATCTGGACGATTGGCTCATAAAGGGTACTTCGTTCCAGGAATCCCAGTGCTCTCTGCAATGTTGCATGGGTCTCTTCAGTTGACTGGGTCTAAGGATCAATCTAGAAAAGTCGCACCTCATGCCATCTCAGTCCCTTCAATTTCTGGGAGCCATGCTTCGCACAAAGGAAGCAAAAGCTTATCCTTCAGAAGAGCGTACTCAGAAAATCATAAGCCTGGCATCGCATCTACAAGCAAAAAAGTGCGTTTCTGTGAGAAGCTACAAATCCTTATTGGGGATGATATCTTCTTGTATCCCCTTACTTCCCAATTGCAGACTACACATGAGGCCTCTTCAAGAGCTCCTAGACAAACAATGGATTCAATCTCAAGGGTCCTTCGAAGTTCGGATTTTTATCACTCCTCAGATCCAAAAGGCCCTGTCATGGTGGGAAAACATTTAACAGAAGGTCTACTTTTCGAACCTCAGCATCACAGTTATGTTATGATGACAGATGCATCGCTACAAGGTTGGGGAGCACATCTCCAGGACCTAGAAATACAGGGTCACTGGTCAGACCGCGAATCTCAGCTTCACATCAACCTGCTAGAGCTAAAAGCTGTTTTCTTGGGATTACAAGCGTTACTCCCCAGAATTCACAATTCGACAGTACTTGTCAAAACAGACAGCACAACATTGATGTTTTACCTATTAAAACAAGGGGGTACAAAGTCAAAACTCCTGTCGAAACAAGCGCAGGAGATTTGGAGGTGGTTATTGCTTCACAACATCTTACTTCAGGTACAGCATGTTCCAGGAGTGAACAACACAAGAGCAGATGTCCTGAGCAGATCATCCAGTGTTTCTCACAAGTGGGAATTGGATCAAAGTCAGCTTCTCAGAGTATTTCATGTATGGGGCACCCCATCGCTGGATCTGTTCGCGAACCACCACAACTCAAAATGCAAATACTTTGCAAGCAGGTTTCCGCAGAAGGGATCGTGGGGCAATGCACTAGAGATGCTCTGGACAGGAATGTTCGCGTACGCATTTTCTCCATTTCCTCTGATATCGAAAGTGTTGCGGAGGATGAAATCGGAACCGTGCCACTTGATTCTTATAGCCCCGGCATGGCCGAGACAAGCTTGGTTCTCCGAACCTCTCAAGTTATCAGTGGCACCCAGAATACAGTTCCCATTAGTGCAGGACCTGATCACTATGAACAAAGGTCAAATTCTCCACCCAAATTTGAAATCGCTGAACTTATCAACATGGAACCTCACAAACATGAATTCCAATCTTTAGATATTTCTCAGGAATGCCGAGATATTCTTTCACGATCTCGGGCAATCTCTACGAATAAAACATATACGGCAAAATGGAAGAGATTTTGTCAATGGTGCGCATCTAAAAATCTACATCCTTTTAACGCCTCTTCAGAACAAATTCTTCCATATCTTTTAAATTTGGCTAAATCAGGACTTTCACATACGTCTATAAAAGTGAATTTGGCTGCTATCTCAAGATATACGAGAGTTCCTAACCATCCATCTCTTTGGTCACAAAGAGTGATAAAAGAATTTCTCAAAGGGCTCTTCAAAGTGTTTCCCCCGGTCCAATGCCCAATAGTCTCTGGGCAGCTTAATACGGTTCTTACGCAGCTCATGTAACCGCCGTTTAGACCAGTACATAAAGCGGATTCGTAGTTCATTTCATGGAAAACAGCCTTACTATTAGCTCTCACGTCAGCAAGATGGGTCAGTGAAATTCAAGCCTTCTCAATTGCAGAACCTTTTCTCCAATTCCGACCGGATAGAGTTATCCTTAGAACCAATCCAAAGTTCATTCCTAAGGTCCCATCCAATTTTCATCTGAATGAGCCTGTAGTGTTACCTACATTCTTTAAAGATCCTTCGTCATCTGCGGAAAAACCCTACACTCTTTAGACATTAAACGATGTTTAAAATTCTACATTGATAAAACGAAATCTTTCAGGAAAACAAACCGACTTTTTGTGGCTTTTTCTGGTCCCAGAAAAGGTTTGGCGCTGTCCAGATCTAGTATTTCGAGATGGATAACTTCGGCCATTTCCTTGTGTCATGTCAAAGCTGGAAAACCTCTACAATCCAGGGTGCACGCGCATTCTACGAGAAAAGATGGCAACTTCTATGGCTCTGTTTGCAGGAGTGTCTCTGCCAGACATTTGCAGGGCAGCGACGTGGAAAAATGCGCACACCTTCACTAGACACTATTGTCGAGACGCAGCATGGAAAAAGGATGCAGCCGTGGGACAATCAGTTCTACGCCATCTATTTCAATAAGGTATTTATCAAGATATATATATTTGTTCTGGTATACATATTGCAAATATATCTATGTCTAACTATTTATTTTCTTGCAAATCTTGAATACTATCTTGGCATTAGTATACTTATAAGATTGTTAATATTCTGGAAATAGGAGCAGAGCCCACAGAGAATATGGGGTTCTATCCTGGAAACGCAGTTTTGTACAAGTACTGCTCGCTATTCTGACACAAGCATGTGAATCTATGAAATATTCAATACTGGAGAAAAAACTAGTTACTTACCTGCACACTTTGGTTCTCCAGTATTATCTTTCATAGATTCACATGCGGCCCACCCACCTCCCCGTTTCTCAGGTAGAACCTTTTTATCTCTAGAAATATCCTTGTCTCTCACTTGGGGCTGGGAATCTGAGGTATGATGGCTCTGCTGGGGAGTGTGATGTCAGGGCTAGCAGCTGATTGGCTGAGTTTTGGACCAAATAATGATGAGGTTTGGTTGCCAAATAATGTGATTGGGATTTTTCTATGCAGTTTTTCTACTACTGCTATGGTCATTCTGTTACCGTGAGACTCCCACCATGACAACAGAGAAGATACAAGCATGTGACTCTATGAAAGATAATACTGGAGAACCATAGTGTACAGGTAAGTAACTAGTTTTTTCTATGCTACTTCACTCTACGCCACTATACTCTGCAACACCATATGCCAATGCACTCTACACCGGTCCACTCTACTCTACTCTTTGTCACTACACTCCACTATATGCCAGTGCACTGTACTCTGCACCACTCTACGCCACTGCACTCTGTGCCACTTCACGTTATGCCACTGCACACTACTCTGCTCCACTGTACTCAACACCACTGTACTGTATGCCAGTTTGCTCTACACTACTCCACTCTACACCACTGCACTCTTCTCTGCAACACTGCATTCTACGCCACTGAACTATATGCCAGTCTACTCTGCACTACTGCATTCTATGCCACTGCTTTCTTCACCACTCTACTCTGCATCATTCCATTCTATGCAACTTCAGACTGCAGCACTCCACTCTATAATAATAATAATAATAATATGAAATTTATAATGCGCTCAGCTTACCCAGGGGCATCCCGGCGCAAAAGATCAGAAGGAAGACACAGCTAATCACTGCTAAGGAAACAAATGAGTCTTAAGAAGTTTCCTAAAAGATAGGATCTTAGGTTCTGAGCGAATCTTGAGGGGGAGAGAGTTCCAGAGGGAGGCCACTTGCACAGAGAAGCGCCTGCCCCCAGAACGAGCTCTTCTTACTCTCGCTGACTGCAAAAGGTGTTTTTGGTCCGAAAGTAGCAGACGTGGAGGTTTGTAAGAACGGGCCATATTAGCAAGGATGGGGGGGCCTTTGCCATGTAGAATTTTGTGGGCTGTACATAGCGCTTTAAATCTCACCCGCTCTTTCACGGGGAGCCAGTGAAGCGCTTTGAGGGCCGGGGCAGCAGACTGCCTCCTGGAAACATCCATAAGGACTCTCGCAGCTGCATTTTGCACCTGTTGGAGGATTTTGAAGGTCGCTTCAGGAGCACCGAGAAACAACGCATTCCCATAATCGAGCCTCGATAGAATCAGGCCACGTATCAATAGCTTCCTTGCTGGATCAGGAAGCAGAGGTAGCACCTTTCGGGCTGATCTCAGTAAGCCAAAGCAGACCCCTGCAGTCTTCCTGGCATGAGTCCTGAAGGACAGGTCTTCTTCCAACCATACTCCCAAGGACTTGATCTCCTTCTTGGGGGATGGTGGGTCGCCAAGAGACCGGGGCCAGCAGCTAGCAATAATGGAAGGGCTGGAGTTGCCCAGGAGCATCAGCTCAGTTTTACCTCCATTAAGCTTGAGAGCGGAGATAGACATCCATCGAAAAACATCGGCAAGGCAGTCGTGTAACACCTCAGGATGTTCCGCCAGCTGAGTGAGGCCCACCACCAGCTGAGTATCATCAGCATAGCTGATGATCTTCACCCCCGAGGGGGCGACCACTCTTTCAAGTGGAGTCATATATATATTAAATAAGGTAGGGCTCAATGATGAGCCCTGCGGGACTCCACATTGAAGAGGGATAAGGGCAGATTGCTCTGACCCTTCCCAGACTTGGTAGAAACGGTCAGAAAGAAAAGATTCCAACCATTTCAGGGCCGTCCCTGAGACACCTACCTCTGACAGACGTTGGAGGAGCACCTGATGACTCACGGTGTCAAAGGCAGCACTCAAGTCCAAGAGGATCACTGCCACTGACCCTCCTGTATCCAGAGTGCTCCTTGCCTCCTCCACTACTGCCAGCAGGGCAGTGTCTGTTCCATGGCCGGGGCGGAAACCAGTCTGGGAGTCTCCTAGCAGGTGGTTAGACTCAAGATGGTAAGAGAGCTGACGGTTGACCAACTTTTCTGCAATTTTAGAAAAACTAGGCAGAAGTGAAATAGGCCTGAAGTTGGTCAAATTGGATGGATCCAATCCTGGTTTTTTCAATAGGGCTTTCACCACAGCCTTTTTCCATCTCTGGGGCACTGTGCCCTGAGCGAGTGAGAGGTTCAGGAGATCAGTAAGAGGAGTGGACAAGGTGTTAGCCACGAGTTTGAGGTGTTTTATGGGAACAGGGTCACTCGGGGAGCCACTCTTCATCTCCAACAGGGCTTTTGTCACCTCCTCCTCCGAGAAGGGGCCAAAAGATGCTAGCTCAATCGAGTGACATGTGCGGCTAGTAACCGGTTCATGACAATGAGGAATAGTGGGTAAGGAAGATAAGATTTTCTCTATTTTAGAATGGAAGAAACTAGCCAGTTCCTCACATTTTTCTTTGGGGTTATCATGCCGTACTGGAGGAACTGGGGCTTTCAGGAGTTCCTTGAAGATTTTAAACGATTCTCCAGAAGAATTGCTTGCTCTCTCGATCCTATTACTAAAGAAAATCTTTTTAGCGTCCTTCAGTGCGCTTTTATATTTCCTCAGCTCCCTTTTGTAATTGGCCCGGCTTTCTTCCGTCTGCTCTCTCCTCCAAGCACGCTCAAGCCTTTTACAGGAGGTTCTGATGCACCTAAGTTCAGGGGTATACTAGGGGGCTGAGCCAGTTCTTCTCTCCCTGACGAGTCTCCTTTTATTCGGGATCAGAAGGTCCAGAGAATTAGTCAGCCATTCGCCCAAGAGCTGATCAGCAATGTTGGGGTCATCTACCGGATGAGGACAGGTTTTAGCCAGTTCTTCCGCCCAACTGTCCACCGGGAGCTTCGACCAGAGTCGTTCCACAATATGTTGTCTAGGTGCGGGGTCACTCCGTTTCTCCTGCGACCAGCTAAACGGAATAAGATGATGATCAGTCCAAGGGAGAGCCAGCGTCTGGAGAGCCAATAGGTTCGCAGAATTGGCAAAAACCGCATCAAGCTGATGACCTCTAATATGAGTGGCTCCCATATTAACTAGATGTAGGTCCAATGCCCTGAGCGAACTTAAAAAATCCCTTGCTACTACGTCATTGGGGTCGTCAAAATGGAACTATGCCACTGCACTCTACGGCGCTATACTCTGCACCACTCTGGCACCACTCTACTCTGCACCACTCAGTGCCCCTGCACTTTATGCCACTCTACTATGTTCTGCACCATTGCACTCTATGCCACTCTACTAAACTCTGCACTAATCCACTCTGCACTGTTCCACTCTGCACCATTACACTGTATGCCGCTGCACTATAATGTACCCCACTGCATTTTACAATGCTGCGTTTTAAACTGCTGAATTCTATGCCGCTGCACTCCACATCACTTTACTCTGCAACAATCTATTACAAAGTACTCTATACCAGTCCACTCTACTCTACACCACTCCACTGTGCGTCACTAAATTTTAGCCAAGCTGAAAAGCATCCACGCGGGGTACAACATGTCTAAAAGACATTGGCAAAGCCATTAGCTCTTGCATAGGAGAAACCCATTGACTTTTCCAATGCTTGTTTGTAGTATAGTGGGCCAGTTGTACTGTTGGTTTTCCTTATATATGCAAAAACAACAGTTGATGGACAGAATGCAGGACAATGTCATACATTCACCCCAGTACAGAGATCTGGGCCTAAATCCATTGTTTTTTTGCTCACCATGCCATTCCAGTTTGAACCCAGCCATATGCAAATCAGTCTTGACCCTGTACCTCATGGGAACAGTCCAGCCCGAACTGCCAAGCCAGGTCCTCCCTGGACTGGAAACAAGCATCCTAGGACCGGTTTCGGGGTTTCCCTTATATAACCACAAACATTGCCTGTAGAAAGCACGCATGCGTACAGTTTCCCAAACCTTGCAAAACAGCTGCACAGCATGTCAGAAAGTTCAAAATTGCCCCGATTTACAAATGTGGGTCACTTTTTTCAACTATCTGATTCGTTAATGAGGACCACTTTTATTTTGGTACCTGGGCCTAAATTTTATTAACCTGAGTTTGTACTTGGGGGGGTAGTAGTTATAATTGTTTGCAGCAGAAAGGCCATTGCACTTTTGTGACAGGTGTCTGTAGCTCTGAGTTCCAGCCCATTTGTGCTCTTGCTTCAATAATCGGGTTATTCCGCTGCATGAGGGAATAGAGGTGTGTAATTCATTTTTGGGGTGATGGCGTAGTCGGCATATGTTCAAGAGCTAAAAATGTGGTTGGGGCGTTGGGGAAGGTATTATGAATCTCACAGTAAGAGGCTCTGATGCGATAGTATAGTATGTGATTCTTTATCTCGTCACTTCTCTCGCCATGATCTCACGGGGTAAAGATGGTTGCCAGGATCTATGGGTCAACAGATGTGTTTTGTCAGAAGTGGAGCGATGATTGATTTATGGGAGTGGTAGGTTTACCATGACACATTTTACCTACTGGAAGTAGAGGTGCGGAGGGTGCTGCAACACCCCCAGATTCAGCATGCTGTAGTTCAGAAGGGGAATGAGCAATAAAGATGCCTTTAAATATTGTGTTTATCTTGTCACATATTATGTGTGTTCCCAAAGACAAAGTGCAATTTGTCAGGCTATGTCTTCTATCACATTGCTCCTTATTTAGAAACTAGAGTGTACTTCTATTTCTCTGACTGCAAAGTAAGAGGCTTTTGTAAAAGTGATCTAGGTTACAGAAAACGAATGGAAAGACTGAAGGATGCCAGTTTTTCTTAACACACATTTAAAGATCAGTAAATTAACTATAAACATATTTCAAATTATATCAGCAATTAGTAAAGCACAAATGAAGCAAATTTTTGTAATTCTGAAGTCTGATGGAAAATCAGATTTTGGTAGGATCAAAACAAATCTAGACACTTTACTTGGTGATGTGCAAATGATAAATATTCACTGAAACCTGATTTCCACACACAGTCGTTTTTGCGCTACATAGTTTTACCAGTAAAACTGCATGTCTATGCACATTTAGTGGCTATTTTCAACTGAAAATGTACTGTCAGTAAATGACAGTGTGCTGCCTCACCAGTGCTCCAAAATGCACTACCAGCTACAAACCACAACTGATAGAGCGCCACGATATTCTGAAAATTGTAGGGGTGCATCATAAACACTATTAGTCCGCACCCACATATGTTAAATGACTCATAGTAATCTGTGGCTTAAAAGTGTATTATTCAAATCTGCTCATAATAGTGTGGTTAGAAATATAACCATGCCTTTCATGAAGGGCAATGTCGTCGTTCACTACAAATGTATTTTAGTCAACGCATAATGATTGGTTTTCATATAATGTGATGCATTAGGTTTAAACGTGCACCATATTAAAGTCTGCACATGTAGGTTGCTTATTCATATATAAAAGTGTAACGACGTTAATGCTTATAGTGTGATTTTAGAAGTGTGTGTGTTTAAATTGTGTCAAGGCCTGATCGCATATACGTTTAAAGAGAAAGACCTGTTCATTTCTTATGTTAGCTAAATATTGTAGGCCGAAATGATTTTCCTTGGTAAGGCTTTGGGTTTCAGGACGTTAGAAAATCTCAGAGAAGTGGAAAGTTTCTCGTTCCTATGTTTCTGTTGCAGGTGCAAGGACACTTAGCTCGTTAGAGAGACTAACCCTCTGTTCTAGGAGTTAGGATGGTACGAGAAGCCAATATGGGAGTATACTGGAATGTAGGGATGATACTTTCGGCAGAGAAGGTGCCTGGGGCCCAAGGTTAAGCTAACCGTCGTTGGATAAGAGACAAGTTTCAGTGGAAAAGTACTGGAAGAAGACCTGGCTGAAGAGGTGTGCCGGAGGTCGTGTTCTACGTTTTTGGGACTTTGAATTAGGGACAGTGCCCCGTGGGTTGACCAGTTGAGGTTTAGATGGGGAGCTAGAAGGAGCATCTTAGAGCGAGCTCTGAGTGAGTGAGTGTACTTCTGACACCTTTTTACTCTTGCCTGGGATAATGCTAAGTAGGGATGTCACCTTAGAGATAGAGTAGGGATAGACTAACTGAATTCCGTTTTAGGTAAATGACTTCTAATGTAGAGATTGGAGAGATCATCGCTTGCTTGATGTTATTGAAGCTGACAATTCTTTAATTCTGAGTCGGATGAGACTCCTGCTTAGAAAATTCTTTGTTTTAGTACCCATTTATTTCCTTAACCTTGTGCTGAGGTGTTTGTATGTGCATTTATTTTTGGCTTTGTAATAAATCCCGAAAAATTTGAGATTCGGAGTCAGTGGTCCTTTGGAGTTGAGATTTGATTTTGTCGATTATGTACTAACATTTGAATTTCCTCCCCTCTACACTATTTAGCAGATAAAAAGATCCTGGTGACCAGAGAGGATTCTTGGTGATGGTACGGTAGATAAGAATCCGGCTTCATCACACCCTTACCGATCTCCTGCTGAATGGGCGTGGCACATTTGCCACACTTGTTCTTTGTGTGAAACTTGGATTTTTTTACATTCCCGATGATTTTGGTGATATTACATTAAGGGCAGCACCGCCATTCTGGAAATTATTCCAGCACCACTGCATGGCACTGACATCATTAATCTGCAATCAGTACATTCCCAGCTCTGTCTGCTTGTGTTTCTGTGCCTGTCCTGGATATTTATTTTAAATACAATGTGGAATGCACTCAATCCTGATCTTCAGCACCTTGTCCGAGTCTAACACTGGGACCAACAACCAGCTCTAGCCAGGGCTGGAATGGCCGTAGCGGGCACTGGGCGTTTCCCCAGTGGACTGGAAGGCTGGGGGTCGGTTTTAGACCGATGGGAGCTGTTTTTTTGGGGGGGGGGTTTTAAACTGGGGGCCAGTTTTGGATCAGTGCTGCAAAATCGGCCCCTTGTAACAGTGCAGCAGCAGTGTTCTCGCCTGCGCCCCCCCGGTAGGACGTAATTGCCAGGGCTGGTTTGTGATCCTAGTATGGCCCTGGCTCTAGCAGTGTGCCTCAGTTCTGCAGCACCTCATGCTATTACAACAATGAGGCCTTACCCAGCTCTTCCACTGCACCTCGATCCTGACCTACAGCGCACCTTGCTATTTCAGTATTGAATCCCCCACATAGCTCTGTATCTTCACACAGCTTTAAATCACCACATAGCTCTGAACCACTCACACAGCTCTGAATCCCCACACAGCTCTGAATCCCCACACAGCTCTGAATCCCCACACAGCTGTGAATCCGCACACAGGTTTGAATCCCAGCACAGCTCTGAACAACTCATGCAGCATTGAATCCCCACACAGCATTGAATCCCCACACATCTCTGAATCCACCACACAGCTTTGAATCCACACATAGCTCTGACCCACCCACTCACTCAGCTGTGAATCCCACATAGCATTGCATCCCTGCACAGCTCTGAGCCACTCACGCAGCTGTGAATCCCCACACAGCTTTGAACTTAGCTCGAAATCACTCACTCAGCTGTGAATCCTCACACAGCTTTGAATCCCCGCATAGCTCTGAACCAATCACGCAGCTGTAAATCCCCACACAGTTTTTAATCTCCACACAGCTCTGAATCCCCCACATAGCTTTGAATCCCCACATAGCTCTGACCCACTCACACGGCTGTGAATCCCCACACAGCTTTGAATCCCACATAGATCTGACCCACTCACACAGCTATGCATCCCCACACAGCTTTGAATCCCCACATAGCTCTGAACAACTCACACAGCTGTGAATCCCCACACAGCTTTAAATCCCCCAAACAGCTGTGAATCTCCCACACCTCTCTTCTAATGTGCTGTATTCCTGCCATGTAGCACCGCCTACAGTTGCACTACTGGAACAGTCAGTCAGCTCTGCCTAGGCACCACAGTCCTGTACTAAACCACCAAATAGTTCTGTTTATGCATCTAGTCTTGTCCTGCAGCCTGTCCTCTTATCCAGTTACATTGGCAGGACCCACAATAAGGTCTGTCTGCAAATGCACATCAAATCTTATGTACAGCACTAGGTTCTGCAACTTGCATTCCCTCTGCACTAAATCCTGCCTCACAGCACCTCTGCTGACCAGGGCACCTCAGTCCTGATCTGCACCAATTGTGGCACAGTTCTGCCCGCATACATAATCCAGGCCTCCACTGACATTCTAGTACCGGGGCTCAGTTTAAGTGTTACCAGTGTACCTCACTTCTGTCTGGCAGCACCCCTGATCTTCCAGTACTGGGAGGAATCCACTTGCAACTCTGCCAGTGCACCTCCATCCTGAACTATTTGACCCTCTGATAGTCCAGTAATGGAACAACCGCGGACAACTGAGGGTTAACCACAGCTCTTGGACTCTAGGAGGAAATGTGGGACACTTTTGCTTTTTTGAATTGATTCTTTCCTGTTCTGAACACTGCCCACCCCAGTACATGTAAGAGGAGGCTCCTTCAGACATTACACTGGCTGCAGTCCAGGATGCACCTGGCCTGCCTGGCAGGAAGTTGAAGGCGCAGCTGCTTCCTGTCCAACTTCCCGCCATTTCCTCTGGCCATGGCTGATAACGCAGCAAACAGGAAGCGCTGCGTGCAGGTGCGGGAGAGAGTCGTGGGCCTCGTGCTCCTGCAAACCATCCTCTCCCGCTTTCCGTTTATCATCAGTGTCGGTGGTCGCTGTGTTACATCATTAGTAATTATCACTAAAAGCCTCGATTATGGCACTCGTTTCCTCCTGCATTGAAACCGAGAGCTGTGCACGACCCTTGTCAGAAATGTTTCAACGCCTGGTGTACCTCTGTGGGAGCCCCCAGCAGTGCACGAGAGCACCAGTGTCCTCATGACAACCACAGCTATCAGGAAATGGCCTCAGCGGTCGTTCTTGGTGGACACAGTGATGGAGTTGACCGGAACCGCTAGTCTTGGCATCGTGACACTATGTGTGAACTTGGGCAAACAAAACTACTTTGTCTACCGCTGTTTTTCACCTTCAGTTTGGACTCACTCATTCTGCACATTAGGTCACATCAACGGGGTCTCATTGATTTCCGATCAGTAGACTCACACATGATTGTGGAGTGTCAGTCTCTCCCATCACAACCCGCATACATTTCATAGAGTCTCACTCCCATCACTGGCCCATGACGCTTCAGTGGAGTCTCACTCATCCCTTCTCTGTTCTCGTGCACAGTAATAGAGTCTGTCTCACTCATTACTAGCCTCAAACACTGCAGTGGGGTCTCATTAATCCCTCTCTGGCCTCCTCATGCAATCTAGGACAGTCATCCTATTATTATCTTCATACACTTTAGAGAAATTGCTCTCCTTCAACACAGTGTCCTGTACCGAGGTTCATCCCTCCAAGTAAGAGAAAGAAAAAGGAAGTGAAAGAGAGGGAGAGAGAGAGAGAGAGGAGTAGAAAGAGAGAGAGAGCTAGAGGGGAAGAAAAAGAGAGTGAGAAGGAGAGAGTGTGAGAGAAAGAAAGAGAGCGAGAGAGAGGGGCTGTGGGACACTGGTGCACTTCACCGGGCCCCAGGACATGGACATCCAGCCCTGGGAACAAGTGTTCACCAGATGTTGGTTGTTACCAGTGGCGTTATGCAAGATGATGCCCCCCCCCCCCTGCAGAATGTGATAAGGGGCCCCTGAGCCTCGGTCATCTGATATATATTCATTTGCACTGGGTTGAAAGGGGCCCCCTGAAAGTTTGACAGTCCCACTGAAGTGTTGGGGTTCCTTGTGTGCAACACAGGGGCTGCAAGAGCCTGAGTTACGTAAACACGGTCAACCTTGCCTGCCTGACAGCACGATGTGACGTGCTGGGCCCTGTTAACTGTGCACACTATCCAAGTGCTTTCGATCAGGGTGACAGTTGACAGTGTTATATAAGGCAGTTTTCTTATTTTGCCACCACAAATGACCAGTAGAGGACAACAGCTGGCAACTAATGGACTCAAGAATGGCCTAAATCTGAGGAAAATGAGTTATGGGGGAGGGGCGGTGGGGGGATCATGGAGGAGTCCAAAACTCCTTGCACATAAGTTAACGACGGGAAGAATAATACTGGGATTTGAATACTGGTATTCTGATGAGGTCAAATGATAAGGTTTCAATTTGGGAGTCCTTAGTGGCCCATCTCGCTCAATGAGGAATAGCCACCTGGAGGGGGGAGCTAGATATGTGTGTGGGTCAGCCAAGAGGGATATGACATAGCATGAAAGAGAGCTAATATTCAATCAATAACTTGGCAGAATCTGCACTAAGTGTAAACAGTTGCTACTGCTCGATTCTCCCACTGAGAGGTAGCATGAGACTACAATACACCTGGCACTTTCCTTGCTACTGACAATGCTTCCTTGGGTCCAGGGAACAAGTCCTAAAAAAAGAAGTGGGAAGACTAACCTAGTTAGACATCACGGGCGCACAACATCACGGCGCATGATATCAATCATGGCATCACAGGAATTGACATCATAGAAAGTGGCATCACAAGCCACGACTTTACAGGAAGTGGCTTCACAATAAGTGACAACAGATCTAAAATCCTCACATATATGTTTAGCAGGTCTATCATGTGTACGTTTGAGTGCATTGCGAGGATAATAGCACAGTGAGCTATGGAAGGTGATATGTGATTTCTACACCTTGCAATCCCCAGTTTTATGTAACATATTCTGTACATTCATTAACAAAACATAAATAATGTATTGTACATGTAATATGCGCATGTTGATGTAAAGTGCTCTGACACCCTGCATTGGGATGAGTAGGGCTATACAAGAAGAAATAGTGGTACTTAAATCATTTCAACGCCTCCTCTGGTGCAGTAAGCACTATATAAATGCAATTTGCTGTATGTAAATACTGGGAAAGACCAACACATCTGACATTCTTCCAGTGCATGCATATCTCCTAAACAGGGACTGAACAAAGTGAAAAGCTGCCTTTCTTAAGTATGTGTGAAGGTCTAACCTAGGTTTCCCCTCCGCTTCATTTGCATCTAGGTGTGAGGCTCCTGACTGCTCCCAGCCAAGAGACTCACAAAAGGAGGCCTGATGACCCCTCAAATTCGGCCTTTGTTATGGGCCCAGCAGGAGTCTTAAATAAGAAAGCCATGTCCTCGCCTGCACGTTGTTGCTTGTTGCAGATGGAAATCAGACAATGTGCAGGCGCTGCTGAAAGTGTCCCAGTGTTCGTAAATTACACCGGGACGAGTTCAGTACATTATTCAGTGGGGCCCAAATTCTTGGCAAGGTGGACAGCGTTCACCCTGTGAAAATAGTGGGTGGATGCTGTCCACCCACGAGTACCCCCGACTCGTGCCCTGCTTGGATCTTAAGCCTCCTGTAGGCAGCAGGAACAGAAACTAAAGAAGACCTTATGTTTACTTTTTGTAGTTTTGTAATTGTAAATTGTATTTATAGAGCGCTTACTACTCCTGATGATGCTTTTCCTTTGGAGCGGTTTGCAGAGAGTAGCACACTTCTCCAGACCCAAGGTTAGAGGTAAAAAGGTAGTAGATTAGTACAAGTTTTTTTATTTACTTTTTTGTGGATTAGTTGTGGTAAGTGTGTTAAGTTTGTGCTCAGGAGATCTCATTCACTTCCTGTATTGTTTTGAAAGAGATGGGTTAATTGAAATGGATTTGTTAAGGGAAGAAGTGAGTTTTTATTGAGAGTTGTGGACATGGCATTTTTTGCATTTGATGACAACTGTTGAGCATGATAAAGTTAGGTTCAAGAGCTAGCAAAAGCTATTAAAAATGTATCACTGTGGTCCTTGAAAAGCAAAATAAATTGATTTTATTTCAATGTTACTGTTTAAACCCGGTGAAAAAATTGCGTGAACAGGGATTCCATTTACAGATCCCAACAGTCAATGTCTATAAGAACACAAAAATTATTAAGCTCAATGAGCACTTTGCTCCTCCCTACATGAGAGTTTGAAGCTAACAAGACAATGTGCAAGAGAAAAAGGCCTCTTGACACAGTTCAGGGTCTGTCACAATGTACACTATTTTAGGACAATTCAGCAGATAAGTTTGCAAGCATTTTTAGCACTCACTTCAATGGTGTTTCCTCATCAGAGATCTGTCGGGCAAGGGACCTGGGCAACTCCCCACAACTTTTTGAGACATTACAGGATTCATTGTGTAGGAATAATTCTCCTGAGTACGTAGCATCCTTGTCATAGTCATTAAAGTACGCCCTCCCGCACTTGAGTTTCTTGCCTCAGAGGGCTTGGTGGTTCTGGAAGAGTTTTCAGGCTGGCCACATTTTTGCCAGGGGGTGGTATTACGTCATGTCCACTCCTACTTCCTGGTTTTGGTCCTGTGGATGAGGTGGGAACACCTCACAATCAAATGACTGTGACTAGGGCCATATGGACTAAGGGTAATGAAGATTACTGGTAAATAACCGGGCATTTCAAAACCTGCCACCCATGCATGCGTCACAATACAAGGGGGCAATAAAAATGCACTGGCAAAGTAAATGTCACAGCCTTTTAGAGCATAGGACTATTGGCTTTGCCAGTGTTGGTTTTGATTGATAGCCTCGCCACCGGGGGGGCTGTGAACCTCGGTAATCCACCTGCTGTGAACCATGATCAGATATGTAAACATTCTGCTCCCCTCTCATGCTTCTGTCAATCAACTGGAGATTTTTCTGTGGAACTGCTATACGAATACTTGTCCCAGACGCAACACCTAAAATCCTAGAAACCAGTGGTCAGGGTATGAGGGGCACAACGTGTCCATACTTTTCAAATTTAAGCAAAACAGCTCCCCTACTTTTTGAGAACAGACAACTGTCCCAGGTCGGTTAAGTCTGATAGTTTAAATGTTGCAGCTGAACTGTAAGACAGGGATTTCCCTGTGCTTTGAAACCGAGAGAGGGACAGGTTGCTAAACATGCCTTCTTGCCAGGGTGCCTGCTTGCTGAAAGAGATATAAATGTATGCAACTGGTCAATCTGCAGATGTTAATGGTGCCTGGAAGCTGGTATTGGCTTTAATTGATGGAATCAATTGAAGCTTCCTGATTACACAGATTTATTCTTTTTGAGTGGTAGTGCAAGAGAGTTACCAGCTGAGCTGTGGGTTTTAAAATACAGTTATAACACATTTGCATTACTTACAGTCTGGGAATTACTCAAATATATATTTTGGAAGCACTATTGTTTATCTAAAATCTTTTTGCGCATTGTGTAGCAGCCTATCTTATACTGTGTGTAATGCAAGTTTCAAATAATGACTTGCATATTCATAGTGCTCTCCTTAACAGACTGAGACATTGTAGCACTAAGCATATACAAGTCACTACTCTCCACTGCAGCAACCAGGACAGATTTCCCACGGATTAACTTAACCCCTTCAGTGCCACGCCCTTTCCCCCTCCCCCTGCACTAGTGGGTGGGGTTCATGATAGTCTCGTCATGGGCACAGCGCAACCGTGCTCCATGACGAGACTATCTCGTCATGGGCACTGAAGAGGTTAACTTGCATTTATTTTTCATTTAAGACATGTGTTATTTTATATGTAGTTACCTGAAGGTGAAAGACCAAAAAGATTTACAGAATATTTAGTTTTTTAGCTGCGCCTTTGACCCCACCCCCACGATTTTAATGCACATTGACCACTGCTAAAAACACAACAGTGAAAAGAGCCTCAAGTTTATCCCCTTTGGTACAAAGGCCAGCCAAAAACGGTCGGACTGCTTTCTTTCCCTTCCATCAGAGAGAAAGGGCTGTAGATTACTAAAGTTAATTCAAGTAAAAATGCAGGACTGCTTTACTCTGGTCCTGAAACACCTCAACTACCAACTAACCTGGTGTAAAATAGTGGGCTCTAGGCCCACATACTTCTGAATAAGGCATGCAGACACCATGGTCGGGTTACTAGAACTGCCCAGGGCACGTGCGCCTGGCCTCTTTTATTAGCAGGGTCACCTGTGATGGATGGGTGTGGGGTGAGTATAGAAGACAGCCCTCTGGGAGTGGCTGATTAAATAGGGCATATACTGGAACACTAGAACGTGTACAGCAGATCCCTACACCTGACACCTGGTTTCACACCATCCTCCAAACTTCAATTTTTTTTTGTCCTCCACACCATTCAGAATTTCCTCACCTTTGTCCGAGAAGGTCAAAGGAGACCCTGCAGCCACCTCCAGATGACAGTGAGCTCAGCCCATCACCTCGTGCCACACTGTGTGATCCATGACTGACTTATCACCCTTCCCTTTCGTTTCAATGGTCGGTTGCAGCCTTATTCGAAGTCAGAATACACACAAAGGATGCACGTTCAGGGGTTTTCCTAAGGCCTCCTTGCTGAGGTTTATGCACTTCTTGCCTTTCCTTGTTTACATAAGCACTGGTTACGTTACACAAGGACACATTCATTTTTTGGTAGGCAAAGGAAGATTGAGTGATTCGCCCAGAATCACAGGATGTTGAGCCGACGCCATGGCTCGAACTTGGCAAGTTGGAAACTTTCCCAGCTCCAAAGACTGCATCTCGCCATTACGCCACATCCTAATAGGGGGACATTGTTGACTGCGACACTGGGTGGGTAAACTTAGCAAGCATGGGGCATGAATGTTCAAATCTGTGATGAAATATAATTTTGCTGCTGCTGGGCTCCCCTAGACTGAAAGAAAATGCATTTTCAGCTCTTTTCCTGTAAGCTACTACTGCCAAGTGGTGGTACACACAAGGCGCAAGCAAGCCCAAATCATCCTGTCCCATCCCTTCGGATGTTAAGCAATCCGACGGTGTTTTATCATAAGGTTACGGTTCGGCTGAAGCCAGTGACAAACAGGGCCGCTACAAGGACAAGAGGGAAGGAAGGAGCGTTGTGCCTCAGGCCCTATACTTTCCAGAGCCCTCCGCTCTACCACCAACATGTATATATATGTTTTTGGAGAGAGAATGTGGCCTAATGGCTAGGGCGTCGACCTCAGAGCTGGCGGAATGGTGTTCGAGTCTCGCCAGGGACACTCAACATTCTGTGATTCTGGGCAAATCAGTTCATCTCCCCGTGCCTAACAAAAATGAATGTGTTTTTTTTGTTTTATATAGCGTGCACTTGACCCGTAGGCATCGGGTATCAGAGCGCTTTACATGGCACCAGTTGCGTTACATGAGGACATATTCATGTTTTTTATTAGGCACGGGGAGATTAAGTGATTTGCCCATAATCATAGGATGTTCAGCGTTATTGCCGGGACTCAAACCCTGTTCCCCAAATTCGAGGTCGACCACCCTAGCCGTTAGGCCAACTCCTCTCCCCTGTGTCCTTCTATAACATAGCTGGTGCTCATGTAAAGCGCTCTGATACCTTCGGGTTTAGTTTGCGCTATATAAAACTATACACAAAAAACAAATCGAAGTAGACCTGCCAGTAGATGGCGACAGACACCATGTTTTCTCTTTGCATGAAATCCTTTTTTTAAATATTCAGAAACAGATGCTTAATGGACTGTGTTGTAATTGCATTTATATAGTGCTTACTACCCCTAACGAGGCGTCAAAGCACTTTTTCGTCGAGTAGCACGCTCCTACGGAGCCCATAAAGGATTAGTGGTAGATTACTATAGTGAAATATGAAAGGAATTTGAGTGGGGATATGTTAGTTATTTGGATTGAGAAGGATAGCGGAAGGATAGAAGAGGGAAAAAGATTTGATTTACATAGCGCTTGCTACCCCTGATGAGGTGTTGAAGCGCTTTTTCGGCAAGTAGCACGCTACTCTGGAACCCATAAAGGATGGTAAATTAGTATAGTGAAGTATGAAATTAATTTGAGGGGTGGACATGTTAGTCTGTTATTTGGATTGAAAATGATAGAAGAGGGATGGATTCGAATTTTTTTAGTTTTCGTTTTGGAGCTCATAGCAGTAGAGGAGGCTTGGGATGAGTAAAAGGGAGGTGGAGGGGAAGAGTCAGAGGTAAGGGTTTAGAAACGCTTGCTTTGGGGGATCGGAATAGTAAAAGAGATATGAGATTGATGCAAGGAGGGGTACAGTAAGGAATAGTCTAGAAAAGCTTATTCTGGGGATCATAGTAGTGGTATGGGGTTTGGAATGAATGAAAGAGTGGAGGTAGCGGATATATTTATAGAAGTATAGGGTGAGAAATAGGGGGTTGCATTGGAAAGAGTAGTAGAAAGAGGTGAGAGTTGAGGTAATATTGAGAGTGGTATTGGATAAAAAAAAGGGTAGTGCGTTGAATATGAAATGGAACTAAAGTAATAAATTTATAGATCCATAAGTTCAAGGATGGTAAATAGATCCATAAAGGAAGGGAGTATATGTAGATTAAAGATGCATTAAATAAACTCTGGCTTTCAAGTGTTGTTGTACTTTAAATAAATGTTATTCATTTATATATATTTTTTGTAATTCAATAGTGAAGCAATTGTAGATAAATATTTATTATAAAAGATGTACTTATTTATGCAGTCCCCCTTATATACATGTTAAAACAATAGAATAATGTAACTATCAGTAATATGTACATTTGTTAAGCAGAACTAATGAATATCTTTATTTTTTTTAAACAATTATTCTACCCGTTTATACAAAGCAATACACATATATAGATACATATCTATTGTACAAATAAATGCTTTTATACAGAGGGATATGCTGTATATTTCTGTTTGCGTATGGTGGTTATGTGGGGAAGAGACAACTCTTGAGTCGTTTTCTGAAGATAAGGTGGTTATCCGTGGATCTTATGTTGGGGGGGTAAAGAGTTCCATAGTTTGGCTGCTTGAACAGAGAAGGATCTGCCACCCATAATTTTCTTCTTGTACATTGGGATTTTGAGGTGAGGTGCCACTCTAGAGCGGTGGTTCCTTTGTTGAATGTGTTTGGTGATATTATGCCTGATGAAGAGTGGTCCTGTTCCATGTATTGCTTTGTGGGTGATACAGAGCAGCTTGAACGTGGATCTTCTGGCAACCGGTAACCAATGCAGAGCTTTCAAGGCAGGGGATGTGAGAAGTTGGCCTGGTATATGCTGCTCACTATTTCTAGTGATCACCTTGTACCATGCCAAGCAACCCTTATGGTGGTGGTTGAAGTCAACCTAGATAGACCAGCTATCCTAGTGGTAACGTGGACAGTGCAGTCTGCAGGCTAAACTCTTGAGGGCATGTGAAGCCAGCTGTTTTACCATATGTAACCTCCTTGAATACCAAATGAAAGGACACCACACAGATATATATTCAAAATATATATGTATTTATTTACTAAAAGTATCCCCTATACTCTTTATGAGCACAGAAGCACATTTGTTAAAACAAGGCAATGTTTAAATATACAAAAGTTGCACAATTATGGATGGGCCCGGGTGGCCCGCTAAACCATATACTAAAATAGTGGTATAAGAACCACGTATAGAAAAGTAAGAAGACCTAGGACCTTTAGAATTGCTGGGACTACAAGGAGCTAACAGTAGTTAGTGACCAGGAGGCCCACAGGATGCGTGTGCAGTGCTGAAAGTTACACGTGTGCACCTATTGGATTCAATGGGTGCGTAAAAGTCACGAAGTTAAATCAAAGGGAGTCTTCCGGATGGACCAGAACCTAACAACTGGAAACCTAGACACTAGAGATGTTTCTCTACACAGGGGCACCGGAGTGCCAGCGTTACCTCACCCACAGGAAGCGGGTGCATAGGTGTCAAAGTGCGTCGGGTTTCGTCGTGCAGGTCTATGGAGCCTGAAGATGAAGATGCTGCAGGCGGCCAGGCGAGAAGAGTTCCGGTGGATCCAAGGATGGATCTGAAGAGTAGAAGACCTGCAAGCAGAGGGGACAATGTTCAGAGTCACTAGCCAGTGACCGGCGTGGAACCAGGAAGGAACCAGGCGATGTCGGGTGCCAACAGGTGAAAAACTGAAGCTTGTCTCTGCAGCCACGTGGAAGTGAAGATATCGATGACATCCAGGAGTCACTCACGAGCTGTCCCACAAAGGCTCTAGCTGATGGCGGTGTCGGCTTCTCGATGGGAGCAAACAGGCCTTGGCTAATGCAAGCCACGCAGGAGTCGATGAAAGCTTGGTACTCTAACCAGCAAGGTCAGAGAGGCTGCTCCTTTTCACAGAAGCCAGGGCCAGTCTGGAGCAACCAGACCAGCAGTGTTGTTCGTAGATTTCGTCGCCAAGATGGCCACTAGCCAATGGGCCAGTAACCGGGATGACGCGTCGAGTGGCAAAAAGCAAAAGGGCCCCACGCAGATCTCGTGGATGCTGGAGGGCTGGTCTTTGGTGCAAATGCTGCTCGGTGTTGGGGCTTCTCAGGGCCCTATGCACAATGATGATGATGCCTCGGGTGCTGCGCAGTCAGCGTGTCGTGGACGTTTCAAGATGGCCGGTCCCACACCTCTCGGTACCCCCACGGGTCTCTTCTTTGCAGGGACTGTGGGTCAGGCTCTGAGGTGTCTGGGAGTCTGGGTCTTGTCGGGCTCTGGGCTCGGTTTCCGGCGGGAGGGGGCGGCAAAGCAGTCGTTGAGTTGCTGGATGGTGCCTGTGTTCACAGGGTGGTCACTCCTTGACCACAAGGGAGATTCTCTTCAGTCTTTTGTGCAGCAGAACGTCGAAGTCCAGTGATTCTTCTTCTTCAAGTCGAGTTTCAGGATGATCTAAAGTCCTGGGACACAGCTCCTACTCTTATTCCAAATCTAGGGGCTGGATTACCTGCTAGGTCCCTCCTCTGGGTGGGACCAGGAAGGGAGGTGGTTACACCCCCTCTCCTTTGTTCAGTTTCGCGCCAGGGCTGGGGCTGGAGAGCCCCAGCTCCGGTTTGAACTGGCATATGCACAGGGACACCTTGTGTGCCCCAGGCATGTCTCAATCTATTCAGCCCTCCCTAACCCACTACACAAAATCCTGTCTGGGGTGGTGCAAGCACCTCCCCTGACAGGAAACCCTTTGTCCAATCCTCCCAAGCTGGAAGGACTCCCAGCAGCAGGAGGGCAGACTTGTGTCTGTGGTGGCTGCATCCATTTTGTGATGCTGAGGCTCTGTCTAACTTTACCCGGGTTTCAGGTTAGGTACATGTCGTGTCCCTCTAGAAGGGTGGAATGCTACCCCCGTCACCAGAATTGGCGAGGGGGTAGTATTCCAAATCGTATGACACCTTACTCGACATGTTTTGATAAAGCCAAACCAGAGTTAGCATTTGACCGCGAGGTTCATAATACACTTAAGAGTATATGGTATGGCAATATCATGGAAACAGCTAAAGGACGTTGTTCCGAAAGCTGCAGACAGGCTCAGCTCATACCAGAGCACCATCTCTCATGAAACCAAGCACTCTGCCTTCAGGATTGTTAAGGCCTGCCATAGGAGTGACTGATAGGTTACCATGTGTCCATATATGTTAGATATAGATATACTATATCTAAGTAAGAGGTGATTACACCAACTTACCCCAGCTGAGTGATCAGCCAGTTGTGTCAAATAGTGAGGCCAGGCCAGGGGTGGCATAATACATGCTGCAGCCCCTGGTAGGCCTTGGATACACCTATGCCCTGGGTACCTGGGGTACACTGTTACAGGGTCCAATAAGGTGAACCAGTTCCAATTGGTAATGCACCTAGTGTGCATTGGCATTAATTTAGGGAGAGAACAGCAGGGCTGTGGGTATAATTAGCAGGCCCACAGCCACACTAAGTCATAAAACCAGTGAAGCAAAAGCAAAAATTTTGGGTGACCATAGGATAGCAGACCCTACTCTCCTACAGGGGAGATGTGCTCTTGTGGTTTCATATGTAAGGGTAGTGTGACAGCCGAATTCTGAATCTGTTGTAGTCTTTTCATAGTCTTTGAAGGTGATCCATGGTAGAGGCTGTTGGCGTAATCAGGTTTTACAGAACAAGGGAGATGGTTGCCTGGACCTTGTGTGGAAATCCCAAATGGGGGAAGGATTAGTCGCAGAGTTTTTATAGTAACAAAGCTTGATCTTGCTAGTTTTTGCACTTGGGCATTCATTGATAGTTTGGAGTGCAAGGTCATTCAGAGGTTTCTTACTTCCTTCGATACTTTAGGCTGTGTTCCCAGATCATCAGGCCATGCAGCGAACGGGCCATAATGTTTCCAATCGCCACGTGTGAGTATTTCCATTTTGGGAGCATTCAATTTGAGGTGGCTCCACGTCATCCATTGATCCACAGCTCTGAGGCAACTGAAAATTGGAGAGTTTCCAATGTCTTTGGGGCATTCCAGTTGAAGGAGTATTTGTGTGTCATCTGCATAGTTATAGCACGTGAGGTGAAATTGATTGATCAGTGCCGATAATGACTTCATGTAGATGTTGAAAAGTATGGGCAAGATGATAGAGCCTTGAGGGACCCCTGCTTTTGTGAAGTACGATTTGGACGAGAAAAGGGGGGTATGGATGACATTAGTTCTGTTGCGAAAGTATGATGCGATCCAGTCTATACCAGTCCCCTCTATGTTGGCTTCGTAGAGTCCTTGTATCAGAGTTTCATGGTCAACTGGGTCAAAGGCAGCCGAGAGGTCCAAGAAACGTAGCACAGCAACCCCGGTGTGGTCAACTGTGTTCTTCAGGTCATCCCAGATGGCAAGGAAGGCAGAGTCTGTGCCTCTTCCTGGATGGAATCCCGTTTGGAAGTCTGAAAGTATGGCATTATCTTCAATGAATTGTGACATCTGGGCGGATGCTGCTCTTTCTATCAGTTTGCCCAGAAAAGTCCATTTGTAATCGGTCTGTAGTTGTCAGAGTTCAGCGGGTCCAAGTTTGTTTTCATCAGCAATGGGCATATGTATGAGTTTTTGTGTTCTTCTGGAAATATTCTGGTATTTAAGGAATTGTTAAGGATTCTTCTTACTGGAGTGGCAGCAGAGGCTGTTAGAAGAATTGTCTTGAAGGTTTGCAGTGAACAAGTGTCAGAAGGGCTGCCGGCAGGCCTGCTTGCTTTGACCAGGTCCATAAATTCATTGTGTAAAATGTGTTGAAAGGAACGGAGAGGATGGGTTAGGGTATTCTTGGATTGTTGTTTTGGAGAAGGGTCAGTGCTGTTGCTTTGTCTTTGTTTTAAGTATGAGTCCAACGTGTCTGCTTTGGCTGTGTAATGATTTGCCATTTTGTCTGTGAAATCTTGAGTAACGGGATGAGCTCCTTCTAGGCAATTTGGTTTACGAAATTCATTGAGAATTTTATAGAATTCTTTATTTGTACATTTGGCATTTTGAATTCTGTCTGAAGAATATCTTTTCTTAGCTTTTTTGATAGCCGACTTGTATAATCTGTTAATTTTCTGTAGCTGAAGTTTATCTTGATTGAAGTTTGTTTTGAGCCAGACAGTGTAGGTTTCTAATTTGATGTATCTGAAAGAAACACGTTAGTGTTACATTCCTTACCTTAGAATATCCCCAAGCGTCAGACTGGATCGGGAAAGTTTTCGCTAGCAGTACCTCTGTACGTCAGTAGGTGGCGTTGTGCGGCTCCGTGTCCGTCGCTGGCGTCGTATGCACCGAGATGATGTCACGGAGACTACTTAGGCGCCACCCATGCGCGCTGGCGTCAGTTCATTCTTTTTACGTGACAGTAAGCACAGGTCCGGTTAGAGCACGTACCTTAGTCACTTTTTGACTATCTTTTTGAGACTTTTGTCTCCTGTAAGTTTGAGTCTACTTTGGTGCACGTAGGGATGCCTGGTTTTAAGTCTTGTGGGGCTTGCCATTGCAATATGCTGGTTGCGGACACCCACGACTTCTGTCTCTACTGCCTGGAGAGCGACTACTTCTCCCGGTCCTGTATGGACTGTCTGACCATGGCCCCGAAGGCCTTGAGGGAGCGGCGCTGGAAGCTGCTTGAGATCCGGCACTCGTCCCAGTGCCATTAACGGTCCAGGGGCCGCTCCAGAGAATGCTCGCGGGGCCACCATCATCGCTCCTCGGGCTCCAAGTCTTCACTCTCGGATTTGGGTAAGAGACGACACAAAAAGAAGTCGAAGAAGCGTTGTCGCTCTCCGACGTCCCCCGTCAGTCCTCGGATGCAGACGACGGTGACAGGGGTTCTGCCCCTGTGGCTCCTTCGGAGCCCGGGAGTCCCGCGGCCTACCAACCTTATCCTGGATCCTCGGCGACCGCCTGTTTAGGCCTCGGGCTCCCGCCAGCGCGCCCTTGGGCCCCGCTGTGCCCGGCGCTGGTTCCGGCCACGGTGCCACAAGGTCCCACGCTGCCGGCTCCGGCACCGCAGTGGATGCCATTTGTTCCGCCCCTGCCCAGGTTCCAGGACAATTTTGTCCCTAACTGGGATCCGCATTGGGACACGGCCCCGTCCAGCACCGTTCCCGGCGCCCTTTGTTCCTTCCCCGGTCCTTGCCCTGCCGCCGCAGTCTGTATCACATACGGCGGAGGTGGACGACGACTGGGAGGGGTCCGAGGACCCTCTTGCTCGTCAGTGTGACTCTGAGCAGGACTGGGCGGACGAGTTAGAGGAGGCCGGCGGCCTTGATGTCTCCTCTGACCCGGGGTTTGCCTCTCCTCTGCCTACCATGGAGGAGGGCTCTTCTTACACGGTGGTGCTCCGTCGGGCAGCTGAGGTCCTCAACCTTGATCTCCCTACGGTGGCCCTTAAAACTAAACTCCTCACTGAGGTGCTCCAGACGGCGTCCACTTCATCGGAGCTCCTGCTGCCATTTAATGATGCCCTCAATGACGTCTTACTGGGCACTAGGTCGTGGCCAGCCACAGGGGCCACTGTGGTTAAGAACGTCGCCAGGTGTCTTCGCCCGGCACCGGGTCATGCCTTTCTGACCACTCATCCTACGCCCGAGAGCCTAGTCATCCAAGCTTCGACGTCCCAGAGTGCCTTTCCCATGGCTCTGCCGGATAAGGACTCTAAGAAGCTGTTTTGCAAGCGGTTGTTCTCTTTGGCCAGTTTAGAGCTGCGGTCGGTGAACACCGCCTGCCTTTTAGGCCGCTATTCCCACGCGGTGTGGGATACAGTTGCACAGGTGTTGCCTTAGTGTCCTGAAGTGACCCAAGCTGTGCTGTCCTAAGCTGTAAAGATGCGGCTAAGTTCGCCATTCGGTGTGGTTTGGACACCGCAGACTCACTAGGTAGAGCAATTGCTACAACTGTGGCGCTTCGTCGCCACGCCTGGTTGAGATCTACCGGGTTCTCGCCAGATGTCCAAAGCTCACTCATGGACATGCCATCCTGCCAGCCCACCGGCATTACCTGCGGTTCTTGGTAGGCCACGAGCACTTTCAGTTTACCCTGCTCCCCTTTGGCCTTACCAGCGGTGTTTGCAGCTCATCTGCGCAGATCGGGGGTCTCCGTCTTCTCCTATCTAGACGACTGGTTGTTGAAGGCGGACTGCCCCCAAACGGTCGTCTCCCATCTCCAGACTATGGCCAACCTCCTGCATTTGCTGGGGTTTTCCATCAATGTGCCGAAATCACACCTGAATCCCTCTCAGAAGCTCCAATTCATCGGAGCGGTTCTGGATTCGCCAGCAGTTTCGGGTCTATCCTCCCGAACATCGGATCCGGCATATTCAGGCTATGATTCAGATCTTTCAGCCTCTATTCCGGGTTTCAGTCAGGATGACTCTCCGGCTCCTGGGCCTGATGGCCTCCTGCATCCTGCTAGTGCAACATGCCAGATGACATATGCGGGCTCTGCAGTGGGACCTGAAGTTTCAGTGGGCACAGCATCAGGGCAACCTGTCCGATCATGTCCAGATCTCGGAGGGCACTGCACGTCAATTGCAGTGGTGGCTCACGAATCGCGATTGGGTCAATGGCAGATCCCTCTCCCGTCCCCAACCGGAGTTCACAGTGGTGACGGATGCGTCCCTCTTGGGATGGGGTGGTCACATGGGAGAGGCGGAGATCAGGGGCCTCTGGTCTCCGGCGGAATCCCGGCTCCAGATCAACCTTCTGGCGCTGCGGGCGATCCGACTTGCTCTGAAAGCCTTCCTTCCCTCTGTCCGGGGACAGGTAGTGCAGGTTTTCACAGGCAACACCACCACCATGTGGTATTGCAACAAACAAGGCGGGGTGGGGTCGTGGACCCTTTGTCAGGAGACTCTGCGCCTCTGGACATGGCTGGAACATCGGGGCAGGTCTCTGGTGGTTCAACACCTGGCAGGCTTCCTGAACGCCAAGGCAGATGAACTCAGCCGCAGATGCATGTTGAATCACGAATGGCGTCTGACCTCGGACGTGGTGCAAGGTCTCTTTCTGCAGTGGGGAGACGCTTGGTTAGATCTATTCGCCACTGAAGAGAACGCGCAATGTCATCAATTCTGTGCGTTGGAATTTCCAAGGCGGCACTTGCTCAGAGACTCTTTTCGTCGCGAGTGGAGTTGCAATCTGTTGTACGCATTTCCGCCTATACCACTTTTGCCCAGAGTGCTGAAGAAGATCAGGCGCGACCGGGCCCAAGTCATTCTTGTGGCTCCGGATTGAGCAAGAAGAGTATGGTACCCCGAGCTACTCAGTCTGGCAATCTGTCCTCCGATCCGACTGCCTCTTCGGGAGGATCTTCAGCAGCAGGGGATGCAGCAGCAGGGGACGGTCCTTCACCCGAACCTGTCCAGCCTCCACCTCCATGCGTGGAGATTAAGCGGCGACAGTTGACAGCTTTTGACCTTCCTGCCGAAGTCTGTGATGTTATTTTGGAAGCCAGCCGTCCCTCCACTAAAACGGTATACGCCAGCAATACATTTGTGGCATGGTGCACAGCAAAGGCTGTTGATCCCCTTTCTGCCCCTCTTTCAGAAGTTCTTCTGTTCCTCCTTTTTCTGGTCCAGCAGGGCTCTGCTCTGGGCACTATCAAGGGCTATCTCTTGGCCATGTCCGCCTTTTTAAGGCTTCCAGATCAGCCTTCTCTTTTCAAGTCCCCTGTTTGTCGTTTCTTGAAAGGCATTACACACACGTTCCCTCCGGTCCCCTCTATAATGCCTTAGTGGGACTTGAATCTTGTGTTGACTTATTCGATGTGCGCTCCCTTTGAGCCGCTTCACAACTGTCCTTTACATCTTCTCACCTTAAAGACTGCTTTCCTGGTTGCTATCACCTCTGCGAGAAGAGTGAGTGAGCTCCAGGCTGTTTCTTCTAAACCTCCTTTCCTTTCTGTTCATCCGGACAAGGTGGTGTTAAGGACCCGTCCTTCTTTTCTGCCCAAGGTTGTCACGCCCTTCCTCATCGGGCAGACCATCACTTTGCCCACCTTCTTTCCGCCTCCGCATCCTTCGAAAGAGGAAGAGAGGCTCGACTGTCTGGACCCAAAACATGCGCTCTCATTGTATTTGAAGCGCACACAACAGTTCCGGGTGGCTGATCAACTCTTTGTTGGCTACGTGGGCGCCAAGAAAGGTCGGGCTGTGCACAAACGAACCATCTCTCGGTGGGTCGTTCTGTGTATTAAAGCCTGTTACTCCTTGGCTAAAAAGGAGCCTCCTGTGGGGCTGCGTGCCCATTCTACTTGGGCGACAGCAGCCACTACTGCTCTGGGACGGGCAGTCGCTTTGCAGGATATCTGTCAGGCAGCTACGTGGTCCTCGCTGCATACCTTTAACAAGCATTATTGCCTTGACAGCCAAGTCCGAAGAGACGACTTCTTTGGCCGTTCTGTTCTCCGGGATTTTCTGGTGTGATCTTAGTGCGCAGACCCACCACCGGGGTTGGTATTGCTGGGATATCTATTCTAAGGTAATGAATCTAACACTAATGTGTTTCTTTCAGATGAACAAGTTACTTACCTCCGGTAACGATATATCTGTAAGAAACATTAGTTAGTGTTAGATTCCTTACCGCCCCACCCATCCTCACCGTTCTGTGAACTGATTTCTAGGGTTAAGGTCATCCCTTTTAGGGCCCTAGTTTTTTGCACCAGTGGTCAGTGTCTTGCATGGCTCTGCATTCCTAGCGCAGAAAATTGTGTACAGAACTCACGTCAGCGCGCATGGGTGGCACCTAAGTAGTCTCCGTGACGTCATCTCGGCGCATACGACCCCAGCGACGGACGCGGAGCCGCACTACGCCACCTACTGACGCGCAGAGGTACTGCTAGCGAAAACTTTCCGGATCCACTCTGACGCCTGGCGATATTCTAAGGTAAGGAATCTAACACTAACTAATGTTTCTTACAGAGATATTGTTACCGAAGATAAGTAACTTGTTCTTTATCTTTTTTATCTCTCTATTTCTCTGAGGTGCTTGTTTTCTTTTGTTCTGTTGTGTGGTTTTAGTAGTATATCGGGATATCAAAAGCTTCCTGTAGCCACTCGTATGGTTTTTGAACAGAATTTATTGTGTCTAGATCTGTACTGGAAGTTATTTGTGTTTCTAAGTGTTTCAAATTGAGTTTGTTCCATGGTCAATAGGTGGATGCACATAAGGTGAGTTGTTTTATGTTAGGAAGCAAGCAAATGGTGGTCTGACCATATGACTGAAGTCACTGTTTGAAAGGTAACTAGTTTTGTATTTGTAAAAATTACGTCTGTGAATGTTGCATTGCTAGGTCAAGGTCTGTAAAGGAGCAGGAAGACGGTGTAGGATTGCATTTGGTGAAAAGGGCCTCACAATCTTTTATGGAGATGTTGTCAGCTTTAGTGATATGTAATGTTTGTCTGAACACAACAGCTAGGCCACCTCCGTTTTTTACCTGTACGATTTTGGGTGATCGTTTGATAGCTTAGAAGGAACGCATTCATGCAGGACTGAAACCATATAATCTCTCAACCATGATTCAGTTATGAATAGTATGTCAGGTTTTGCGTCAGTGAGAAGGTCGTAGATGTGATGTTTGTTTTTAGAGAGCGATCGAGCATTTATTAAACAGGAGCTTATGGAAACTTGCTCTCAGTAAGACCATACCACACTATACCTAGGCTTCGACCCACATGAAGAAAACATCAATGCAATCGTTAAGAACCAGCATTTTTACTTTGTATTACTTTTAAACATTTCATGCCTATTGTTTGTGTTTGAAGAAAATTAAATGGAAGGTTTGGTAATGCCAAACCTATTGACTTTGTCAACACTTGTTTGTAATTTGGTTACAACAGAAGCTCCCTGGAGAATTATGAGATACAATTGCGTTCTTGTACGTTGGTAGCCATTGGTGGTACACTTCTGCGGTTTCAGCAGTGTTTGACTGCCCTATAGGTCAATCAGGCACTGCCCCAACGGGCTTGTCTGGAAGGTCAGTGTGTCGGCCTTATTTTTCTGGTTATATGTGGGCCTATTTTATGGTCTGCTGTGCCAGTTCTTGCTTAGGAATTCTCTGACATCAAAACAAACATTGTCTGCAGCAAACTCAAATCCATGCTGTGTTACATACCTTGCAAAACACGAATACATCGTGTCTTTCCCTAGTCAAATCTGCCCAATTTGCGAACATCGCCCACTTTTTCAGCTATCTAATTCAATAATCAGGGCCAGTTTTAATTGGGTGCCTGAGCCTATTTTCTGTCCCAGTCCGGTCCTGGGCTTCAGTCCAGTTTCATCCATCAGACCCACTTAGTTCGAAAAAGTACTCAGTTTTACCTGTTTGCATATTTTGCTTTGTGTTATTTAAAGAAATCAGCTTCCCGTGTATTCTCTTTATTGATCTGATTTTTTTTTTTTTTAAATGTGGCAGCTAAATACTTTTCTCACTCCTCTTCTGTAATGTGCCCGGCAGGCGGAACAGTCTCCCTTTTCTTTGCTATTTTCCTCACAGTGTCTGAGAATTTCCCCCACTTACCCAAAATAATGTAAACTCCATCGTTTTGGTCAAACATAAGATTACATGGAGTTGCTTTTTCCCTTTGAATAGGTCTTTGTAATTTTTCTCAGTTCCAATTCTGAAGTGTACAGTGTGCTGTTATAAAGAATATTGCATTATTCTGTTCCAATTCTTACGCTACTGTGTACTTTTCTAAATAGCTTTTCAGTCTCATGTACCATTTCTCTTTTGAGGCCACTAGATGTTTGGTCTTCAATTATTAGTAAATTAAATGTAACAATGTGAGGCTTGTGATCACCTTCAATCAATCAATCAATCAGGGTTCTTATAAAGCGCGACTACTCACTCGTATGGGTCTCAAGGAGCTGGCGATGACTTTCACATCTCCTTGATGTGAAATTATAACAAAAGTCAACCTACTAGCGGGTTACAAGAGAGCTTGCGCCACCTATTGACCAGGGGGCCAGTTCTGGATGATCCAATCTTCACCTGGTGTTCAAACCTCTCGTTTATAGATCCTGCAGTTGCTAACAATATTGTTTCCTCTTGAGTCACTTTACATGTATTCATTTGAGGTGTAAAGATAGGCAAAAGTCTTCCTCATGTTGGACTTCCCTATTAACTCAAATATCAATGCCAGTCCAACCAGAGCTTTTTTCTCAGGTGCGAGACCGTCGGCCGTGATTACCTTCTTAATCAAAGCTAAATTACAACTTAGAAGTACATTAATAGCAACTGAGGGACTCGCGCATGTAAAACAGACTAAGCAGTTCTAAGCAAAGAATAAGAGGTTGCGCAAATGTCAATGAATGACCGTATCAGGTATCACTTTCATTGACAATCACAAACCTCAACTAGGGCTAGCCCCCACAATATCCAGTTTTAAGTATCATCCTGCCATAATGTCAGGACTTCCATTCACAACAATATGGTAGTCGATGTTTCGTCATGACATTCTGGCGGGCAAAAAGATGTCTCTTGATACAGTGGCATACAGTTTCCGATGGATCTCCATTCCTTGGGTAAATGTTCCACCACAAAGTGCTGCCTAACGCCAACACAGAAACCGTAGCACCATGGTGCAGGGGACCTGCGTTGTAAGCAGGGTTATTTTTGTGCAGGAAGGGACACCTTCTTTCACAAAAACAATCCTGAGAGCCATTTTCCTCTTTCTATGTGTGCTGCACATAGAAAGAGGAAGTAATGAGGAGAAATAAAGATTTCTTCTTGTTACGCTCCACCTGGGGAGGCGCAGCATTTTGACGTATTCCCAGGTTTACCAGCGTTGGTAAATCTGGGCATGCCCAAAATCCATTGGTGGATGTGTGGGAACACCCACACAATGCCCAGGGAACGACTTCCCAAAGCAGAGTAAAGCAACGCAGCGATTTACACTGCCTTGCGTTACTCTGGATTTATCAATCCATGCAGGGCCACGCAAGGTGGCATTGCATGGCTTGATAAATCCGACTTAAGTTTTGTGTCGCCCTTGTGCCTTCATACATATGCCCCTGAGGCACCAGTGTGGAGGTTCGATATGATGGGCTGGAGTGAGGTAGTAGGAGCTAGCTCATGAAGATGTGGAGGTGAGTGCTTTGTGAGTCTCTCTACTGGCTTTCTTACCTTCACCATTATTCACTATTACTCACTTTCTCAGCATGGCATAGTATATGGCATGTATTGAATATATACAGTATACAAGGTGTCTTTTATGAATTAATCATAGAATAAGGTATGAGCCATCTAGTAGCTCCTTAGCAGCCCCATGTCTCCTATTTTTTACCACCATATTTAGGACTTGGGGGAACACGGGGGTCTAAATTCTAGGAGGTAAGAGCAGAAGTGTGTGTGAGTGCGTGCATGCATGCGTGCATCCGTGTGTGTGGCTGCGTTTTGTGTTAGTGCATCTAAATACATTGTTCGCTGGTGAAGCGGAATGCTATGTCAAGCACAGGAGATCCATTTACATGTGTTAGGCTATGTTCATCATTACATAGGTCACGCTTCTTGTAAAGGACCCGTAGTTACGCAAGGACCCCAACCACAAGGACGAGTTAATGAAGACAGATTAAGCGAGGCAGCCCGCTGGGCCCATATTTCATCATTGAAGTAGATGCAGTGAGAATAGTGCCCGGGGAGGGGGGGGTGTCCCCTGCGTATTTATAATGGCTGATCAGATGGGAGGACAAAATGACCATCCACGGCTTGTGAAGGCAACAATGCAGGAGTTCCCCTGCAGAACTCCATCTCCCAGGCCCTCGTAACACAGGGAGCTTAGGCCTGTCAGCTACAAACGAGCCCCGAGAGGTACATACAATCAGGGATTGCTGCTGCCGTAGGTGTATGTCAACCCATGCCTGGCGGCCACAGTCGGGGCAGGGGCGGCTCTAGGCTCATGGTGGCCCTGTGCAGGGAGCGCAGGTAGGGGGCCCCGGAAGAGGGGGTCCGGGCGGGGCGGAGCTCAGGAAGGTGTTTTAATAAAACGTCCAGAAAAGGCGTTAGATGACCAGTAACATGGTAACAGAAAAACAACGTTTACTTTTTGAGTGCTCATCACTTGGATACTTTATTTTAGAATCTGGGTCTCTGGAGGGACCCCTTTCAACAAGAAAAACACGTTGCGCGTCCGTAAGAGAGTTCGGCCACAAAGTAGGATCCCTCCAATCACATAAATCATACTCAGAACACGGGTCTGTAACATGGTCTTGCTCTTTGGCTTCCTTTTCAATACCAGCATCATCCGTCTGTAAACTCTGAACCTCCTTCAGAATGCCAGATGTTGATGGACCGATGAATGATGTTTCAGTTTCTCTGTCTGAGGGTCTTTTGTAATAATCCTCATCCTGAGTTGGTAATTGCTGCATGTTTGTATCAATTTCAGAGTCACCTTGATCATTTTTATTGGTCTGCTCATGAGTATCATTCTGCTCATGGATATCATCATTTTTTTGTTCTTCTTTATGGTCGTCAGCGCCTGTTTTACCTAGTGCATCAGCAGTACTCTGGCCAGAGGATTCTCCATCTTTAGGTTTCCCTTGGGTGATAAAGTTCAGGATTGCTCCTTCCTGTGACACTACGAAAGCCTGCTGAGCCACCTTTCTCTTTCGTTTCGAACAACGGATTTGTGTACTCGAATTCTCTTCATTTTGCTTGCAATGCAGCGGGCGAGGCTAGCAGTGGGTAGGGAAAAAAAGAAGACAATCAGCAGTGGCGGCTGCTGAAAGATTTTGATGTGTCATTTTTATTTTCTTGCAAAAACAACAGTTGATGGACAGAATGCAGAACAATGTCATACATTCACCCCAGTACAGAGATCTGGGCCTAAATCCATCGTTTTATTGCTCACCACACCACCCCAGTTCAGACATGGCCATATGCAAATCAGCCTTGACCCTGTGCCTCATGGGAACAGTCCAGCCTGAACTGCCAAGCCATGTCTTCCCTGGACTACACAATGAAGGACCAGCATACTGTGGTGTTCTTAGCAAATATACTGATGTCCTTGCAGTAGTGGGTTCTGGAATCTTGATTGATTAGAATGTGGGCTACTGAGCTTTGTTTTGAACTTGTGTCAGTTGCCTTGAACTTACTGCTGGATGGGGTCTCTATGTGTACTCTCTCCTGAATAAATCCTCATTTAATACCTAAGCCTGTCTATGGCTTCTTCATGAGAGAGGAGTTACTTCCACATTTTGGCGACGATTTACCTACGCGTTTAAAGGCATATGAGACCTCAACAGCGAACTATTAGAAGAAGACTTCGTTCCCTGCTCGACATTCGAAGATTGCGAAGAGATCAGAGCGACTAGTTGTGTAAATCGAACTACTAAATCGAACTACTACCACGAATTGATGTGAACAAATACATCGTGAAACGGTAGGATCTTTTCTTTTTACCTGGTTGCTGAGTGGCGTCTCACTTCTCTTCCGCGGGCTTCGGCGGCAGTTGTAATGTGATTCAGGAGCCCACGCCCTTGCTTTCTTCGTAAAGTTCAGACTTAAGGCTTTCGTTTGCGCATGCTTGAGTAGGAAGCGTCCGCTTTGTTGTTGTAACACGCAACTGCATCGCTGAGAGCCCCTTATGCGCATGTCTGAGTTATAAGCTTCTGCCTCGTTGTCGTAACGCGCAACTGCAACACTGAGAGCGCGTTATTCCTGCGCATGCTCACTGTCGGTACGAGACTTTCCGTGGCATTCAAGTTGTTGTTTCACACTGACTGAGCACTGGCGTTGTTGGAGAATGTTATATCAAGCAGGAGTATAGAAGAAAGGCACTTCGTCTATGCATTCTCACAGCTTGGGTCAATAGAGAGAAAGTCTACAGTCTCTTCCATTCTTCTGTGCACAGTTACTCATCTTGATCACAGCGCTGATGCACACAGCTTAGTATAAAGCACAGTTAACAGAGTTGGATCTGAGTGTTCTGATGGTGCACAGTTTCACATTTTGATTACAGCGCTGATGCACACAGCTCAATATAAAGCACAGTTGAGAGAGTTTGGATACATTTTTGATTATTTTGAAGTCTTTGCTACTGCATACATATTTCACGCTGATGTGCACAGCTGATGTGCACAGTTTACTGTTTTATCTCACTGATGCACACAGTTCTCAATAGAAGACTATTTTTTTCATTCATTTCTGTGTAATTAAATTACTTTGCCTTCTTTACTATACCTTTTCTGTCAAAATGCAGAATGTCACAGCACCACCGTTTTTTCTCACTACTCCAGGTGATCCACCTCTTTCTTGGCAAAAATGGAAAAAAGTATTTGTGCATTATGCACGAGTCTGCGGCACTTCCTTGAGTGCAGAAAGGAAAACATCTCTTCTCATGCACTGTTTGGGCTCTGAAGGGCAAGAGGTGTTTGAACATCTCCCTGATTTATCCGATAGTGATGGGGCATCTCTTAATGAGTACGAGATATGCATAAAAAAGCTTGATCTACATTATCTGCCTAAAATTAGTACTGTTCTGGAGCGTTACCATTTTGGTAGGAGAATGCAGAGGGAGGATGAATCGGTGCAACAATACATCACCATTCTACGAAAGTTAGCCTCAACTTGTAATTTTGGCGCAAACTTGGAGGAACGCTTGAGGGATCAGTTCATGTTGGGTTGTGTTCAAGACAAGACTAGGGATGCATTATGGCAAAAAGACAATCCTACACTTCAAGAAGTTATAACGATAGCTAAGAGCCATGAACACTCTAAAGCTTGTGTTGATGTCATTAAGAAGGACTCTTCTGTTGAAAAGAAAGAGAATCCTGATGTGAAGGTGATCACGGATAAGTCGGAGGACAAATCTGTGAAACAAAAGTCCAAAAATACTGTTCCTCAGAAAACAACATCTCAGAGGGGTTTTCAGGGGAAGTGCTTTAGGTGTGGTGACTCAGGTCATTTGGCCAATTTCAAAGACTGTCCTGGATGGAAGACTATTTGTAAGATTTGTAACAAGAGGGGTCATACCTCTAAATGCTGCAGGTCAAACAGAAGCCAAAAGAAAGTCAGTGAGGTTGATCTCTTCGTAGAAAGTGATGATGAAGAAGAGATTGTGGTTTCTCAAATCCTAGGGGAGTCTTCTGATGGTCCTTACGAAGTTGTATTAATCAATGACGCTCCTGTTAATATGCTTTTTGACTCTGGAGCAAAGATAACTCTAATACCAAAAACCTTTTATGACAAGAGCTTGTTGGGGAAGGTGTCTCTTACCAAACCCGACATTAAACCCAAGGGGTATGGTGGGGTCACGATAGATTTATTAGGATATTTTTGGGGAACTATTGATTTTAAAGGTAGAATCATTCCTGGGAAGATTTATGTTTCCATGAAGGGTGATTCGCTTATCAGCTGGTTTCACCAGAGAGACCTTCGTATCTATCTCGATCCCAATGAGAAACCTTCTGTCTGCTTGAAAGAGTTTACACCAGTGAGTGTTGTTGATTGTTCTAATCAGGACTGGATCAAGGCCTTTCCTGCTGTTTTCAGGAGTGAGTTGGGTTGTCTGAAAAAGTATGTACATCGTATTTTAGTAAAGAAAAATGTTATACCACAAGTTGCGAAAGTGAGAAATGTCCCTCTCCTAGTGAGAGACAGCATGAAATGTGAGTTGGACAAACTTTTAGAGAAAGGCATTATTCAAGAAGTTGAAGCAAGTGAATGGGTTTCTCCGGTCGTTATTGCTCGAAAGGCTAATGGTGAGGCCCGGCTATGTGTGGACTTGAGGGAGCTTAATAGGGCGGTGATTGTAGATCACTATCCCTTGCCTAACATCACTGAAATGTTGTCCTCTCTTGAAGGAGCAAGATACTTCTCTTCGCTGGATTTAACCTCGGCTTACCACCAGGTTAAACTTCATGCTTCTTCTCAGGACCTCACTACTTTCGTGACTCCCTTTGGGACCTTTAAATATGTCAGGATGCCTTTTGGACTTGTTTCGGCGGCCTCTGTCTTTCAGAGAGTCATGGAAGGTCTACTGAGGGGTCTCGAAGGGGTTAAGGTGTATCAGGATGATGTTCTTATTTTTGGGGCAGACCTTAATCAACATGATTTAAGATTGAGGCGTGTGCTTGGTCTTTTACAGGAATCTGGACTTACGCTTCGGGCTGAGAAGTGTAAATTCAAAGTTGAGGAAATAGAATATCTTGGTCATTTGGTTTCAGCGACTGGTATCAGACCAAAAAATGCTTTGGTCAAATCCATTCTTGACTTGCGTTCTCCATCAAACAAAGAAGAATTAGTAAAATTTTTAGGGATGGCAGAATACTATCATAAGTTTATTCGGAACTTTGCTACAAAAACTGAAGCTTTGAGGTGTCTTTTGAAGAAGGGTTGCGAATTTGTCTGGTCGCAAGGTTGTGAAGAAGAATTTGTTGGCATAAAAAGGGATCTTAGTAATGCCCCGTCTCTCAGTAGTTTTGATCCGACAAAAATTTCCTATATTATGACTGATGCAAGTTCAACTGGGCTGGGGGCTGTACTATTACAGAATGTTGATGGGGAAGAAAAGACAATCTTGTTTATCTCCAGACCTTTGAGGGGTGCAGAAAGTCATTATTCTGTTGTGGAGAAAGAGGCTCTTGGTGTATTCTGGGCTATTCGTAAGCTAAGGAAGTTTTTGTGGGGCAAGGAATTCAGGGTTATGTCTGATCACAAGCCTCTGAAAGAAATTTTTACTAGGAAGGGCATTGACTTTGTCTCTCATCGGATTCGTAAATGGGTGGTAGCTCTTCAGGAATTTGAGTTTGATGTTTCCTATTTGCCTGGTGCAAATAATGTTGTTGCTGATTGTCTTTCGAGACTTGAATCAGTTAGTGATGATGATGTAGAGTGGTTTGGTGGTGAGTGTTTTGAGGAAGAGGTTAATGTGTGTTTGATTACTGAAGGAATAATCTCTGAGAGTGAGTGGAGGCAATGTCTTGTGGGTGATGAGGTTTTGCAGAGGGTCATCACCATGGTGAAAAATGGTTGGTGTGAAAAGAAAGATTGTAGCGAGGAACTGAAAGGTTTTTGGAATGTGAAAGAAGAATTGGCTCTGGTAGAGGGACTTTTGTTACGTGGAAGCAAGCTTGTTCCTGCTACCTTACTAAGAAGTAAATTGGCCGATAATGCTCATGCGTCTCATATGGGTATTGCTAAGACCAAAGAAAGAATTAGGGAAGCTTACTAGTGGCCAGCGATGGATGTTTTTGTGGAAAGGATTGTACGAGATTGTGTAAAATGTGCGGATTGTGACAAATTGCTTAAATGCAGAACGCAACCCATGGTTGTCAGAGAGCAAGCTGTCAGTCCTTGGTCAGACATCTCGATAGACATCTTAGGACCAGTAAGGTTTAGTTCTCAAGATAAATATGTCATTGTCTGCATGGATCTCTTTTCTCGGTGGCCAGTGATCAAGGTGGTCAGTTCGGTTGAGGCAGGTGTTGTAATTGAATTCTTAGATGAGATTTTTGAAAGTGAGGGATTTCCACAAACGATGCTGTCTGACAATGGTGTACAATTCACATCAGGAATGATGCAAGAGTTTTTGGCTTCAAGAGGAATTAAGCATAAGAGGTCTGCTTTATATCACCCTCAATGCAATGGCGTGGTAGAGAGAGTTATCAAAGTATTGAAGGAATCTATGCAACAAGCAAGGTCAGCTGGTGAAAATTGGGAGATTGCTTTAAGGAAAAAGGTCAGGGAGTATAGGTTCACTCCTCATTCTTCCACTGGGGTGGCTCCTTTTCGTTTGTTTAAGGGTAGGATGGCAAACACCGAAGCTGTCCCATGGTGGGTGTGTGATAAAAGATCCTTGGTGTGTGATAATGTGGGAAGCACAGATGGTTGGAGAGAAAGAGAGAAAAGGAAAATGGATGAACGGAAAGTTCGGTATGATGAGAGAAGAGCTGTGAAGAGTACTGTTGTTGGTCTTGGTGATTGGGTTAAGGTCAAATCTCCTAGGAGAACAGGAGGTATTGCCAAGTTCAGCAAGCCTTTCCAGGTCATCAAGGTGTTTAAGAATGCAATTAAAACAAGTGATCACAAAATTTGGAACCTGAGTAGGATTGCGAAACTTCATCCTGGCACCTCTTTTGATAGTACTATTGTGCCCCCAACACAGTCTGGTTCTAATGAAAGATCAACCAGACCTGTTCGTGTGAAACGTGTTCCTCTGAGATTACAAGATTGTCTTCCTTAGTGATGTTATGGCCTTGCTGTTTTTGTTTTGTTTTTTATCGTAGTTTTCTTAATTTTGTTTTCTCTGCTATGGTTTCGAATCTTTAATTTGTGAAAGGGGGAGGTGATGTGGTGTTCTTAGCAAATCTACTGATGTCCTTGCAGTAGTGGGTTCTGGAATCTTGATTGATTAGAATGTGGGCTACTGAGCTTTGTTTTGAACTTGTGTCAATTGCCTTGAACTTACTGCTGGATGGGGTCTCTATGTGTACTCTCTCCTGAATAAATCCTCATTTAATACCTACGCCTGTCTATGGCTTCTTCATGAGAGAGGAGTTACTTCCACACATACCTTAATGAACGAGTAAATTTCCACCAACCTACCAGGAAAATATGTTCCAGAACCATCTCCCTAGCAGCCACCCAATGCAGCCGCTGATAAAACAGTGGAGGCCGCTACTTCTCCCACCTGGCAGTGAAGACCTGAAAACCCTCCCCCTGCACCTCAGAGCCTCACCATCTCTCCAGCAGTTCAGGAAGGACCACAAGACCTCGCTGTTCAACCAACAAGCAGCATGATCCAGCAGCATGAATCCCACACCGCCTCGAGACCCTTTTGTGTGAAGCAGCTGAGCTTTACAAACCCTGACTGATTGATAGTAATTACCCTTCCCACTACATGTATGACACATTATGAGGACTAGCCACATATGGAAGGTTTATTTGAAGAGTGTTATAAAACTATAGGGTAGATCATGTGACTTGGCATACAAGGTCTGTTTTCTCAGTCCGCTGAGAACAGTAGAGCCTGGAGAATCGTTCATGATCTATTTGGGAAGTGACCTTAGCAGGAAGAGAGTAAGCTACCTTGAAATCATGGCACACAGAGACCTGTCTCAGTACGTCACTAACTGATCCTGAAGACAGCCTACAGGTAACCAAAGACTCGTCCACTTTACCACATTGTCAAAAGACAAAATACAATATATTTAATTAAGGTTTCTTGTATAGTGCCATATTCCAGCAACCAGTTCTGCTCGCTTTCAGAGCACCTATTAAACAAGGATTAATTACAGTGAGTCCTAAGGCTATGAAAAGGCACTAGAGGTTCACTGAAGCAAAATTAATGTGCAAGGAACATCCAGTCAGGAGACAACTTTCAAGCAGACGTACGAATCACTAGCACAGCGTACCAACGACCCCATGGGCCGTGGCATAAGCAAGGAAAATGGCCCCTTTGGCTGCTGCTCAGGAAGTAAATATAGCAATTATCAGGGTTCAATGGGCCCCTGAGGGTTTTGGGTCTCAGTACCACTGTACTTGCTGAACCAATGGTAACTATGCCCCTAGTATGGACAGAGAAGGCTGCTTCACCAATTGCAAACTGAGGACTAGTTAAACTAGTTTTCTCTGCTAGTCACATGACAAGCACTGGAATGTAATTAAAGAAATGATCAAGAAGCCAGTCTCCTACCAAGGTCTCTGCAAAAGGTCATTAGATTGAGTTAACATGGGTAGGCACTGCCATTCTATTCCAGGCGTCCATCCATAGGTGCTTGCATTTCATGTCTGCCTCAACACCATATAAACAGACATAATCAAATGCCAAGTACATTCGAACACTCGATGTTTTAAAAGATTTGTGCAGGCAGATCCACTCATTAGATCACAAGTATCAGCTTCATACTCTGTTTTCATGATTGTTGATAAGTAATTGTAATCATTTTAATGAACCTTAACATTACGTCTAACACCTCGTACCCTGCTCTCCTCTTCCCCCCAATACGACCGTGCCTCCCAAGTTACACCTCCAAAAGTCACCATGCCTCCCCTCAGCCACAAGTAAACACCGCCCCTGCACTCCTGACTCACTCTTCCCTCAACATACAGCGCCGATCTGTACCACTCCCTACCCCTGGCGCACGGTGACCACCTCTCCGACCCGCGCCCTCTCAGAGATGAATCGTGAGAGAGAGGCTCTCTCTCACGATTCATCATGCCCTCCCTTCCCATGACCACCAGAATACCTCCAGCTCGCCACCTCACATGGCTTACCTCCACCCAGACCCAAAGCACACACCATCTACAATAACATCCTCACCCAACCTTCCCCACGCCCCCGGCTCCTCACCCCCACGGGCTGGGATACATTCCTACGCCTGATCTGCCCTCCTCCCCAGGGCTCACCACACCCTCGTCCAATGGCTCACCTTCACTCGGGTTCACTCTGCAGTGGCACACGCTGACCTCCTCACTCCCCCTCCCCATGCCCTGACCCTCGGGCTGCTCACCTCGCAGCTGGCACCAAAGGTTGCACACTGGCATGCTATCCTCTGCAAGGCGGCCTTTCTTGCCCAGGGTCTCTAGGCGCGCCTGTGCATGGCCTCGGCCGGTCTCGGTGCTGCTCGCTGCACGCCGGGCACGGGTGCTGCCACCCCTCCTGCTGCCAGTGATGCGTGGTGCTTCCGTAACCCCTTCGCTGCAGGACTCGCGGGCACTGCACATGCGCGCGCATGCGAACCTCCGGAGGTGCCAGATCTGGACTATTAAAACAAGCTCGATTCTCCTGGAAAAAAGTTCTAAACAAGCACAAGACCTACCAGAAGAGCCCGAAACAAGGCCGACCCCACACAAAGACGAGACTGGGTTAGAAAAGAAAAGAGTATAAGAACAACCATTCAGCGTGCATCACATTGGATTTAGCACGCCTCAGTCGTTCATGCGCCAAATCCCTGCCAGGGGCCGCCACGAATATGTATTGTATCCGAATCCTCGTGGTGGCCCCTGGGGTTTGGTGGCCCTGTGCAGGTGCACAGCTTGCACATGCCTAAGGCCGCCCCTGGTCGGGGCATGCCCTATACTGCTGCATACCTACTCCTTACACATGACCTGCCTCTCCAGCTCCTGTGCTGACACCCCTTCCAGGACCCACCCTCCCATGATTCCATGAAAAAGATTTAATGTGTGTTAAAAGAGATAAAAGCAGTGAACCGAAAAGCAGCCCTTCTTTCTGCAAGTTCAAGGAGCATTATGAGGAACGTGTAACCACGGGCTTTTATGTCAGACAGTGGTATGACTGCTTGCTCGAACAAAATCTGCTGCCCTGATGTAGGAGCCACTTTGTTGTCGGAGGTCCGGCATATATATGTGTGAAAGCCATTCTGCGGTTTTCGCAGGAGGAAGAACGCATGCGCATGGCTCTGGTGTGGCCCGGCAGAGCGTGGATGTCACAGCGCCCAGCCTGCATGCTGATGTACTAATCTACGTCAGCTTTTGTCTCCAGTTGCAAGTTTTCAGTCAGGATGTACATCAGCCTTACGGAATGGTAAAACCTTTCTGCGCCGTTTTCCACACGCAAGCTACTTCTGGTGATGTGCTGGGGCATTAATCCACTCAGGAAGTTCGGTGATTCGAACCTGGGGCGAGGGAAAGCACGCAGCTCTCACAAGCATGTGTGGGAACTGCCAGCGCTATCACCAATGTACCAAGTTTACATAGATGTCTGCAGCAGGCAGGTGCCGTACTCCTATAAACCCTCTCGAAATGGTGACTGTTCGTGAATAGTGGTAATAAATATGTTATACTAAGCTGCCTGTAGTGTCCTGGACGTGGTGGGAGCGTCGGACACGTAATGTGCTCTATCGCGGAGAATGACGCGCTTGGCAAACTGCGCGCGCAGTAATAAAGACGCGGAGCCTGGTTTGTGTGATGTAGAGCTTCGATCGATGTGCCTCGTCCCGTCACATCCGCCTGGGACTCCCATTTATTATCCATGTCACGTGATGTGGGAACAATCCAATACAAGGGGTATTGAAGGGGGTTCAACAGGAACACCGCGCTGTCCAATCACTACAATGGACAGCCCCGTGTCGCACTTGTTCATTCACAGTGACGACACTACATTCCTCCCCAAACAGATGCTAAAACTGTAACACTCATCATCTTTAATTACCATTACCCCTGGTCAGGCGAGTGACACTCCGGTACAGCCATCAGAATTATGTGTTCAGGATAGGGTGACCAACTGGCATGGGTCCAAATTCAGGACGGTGAGTGTAAAAATTCAGGACAAAGGGTCAAAATTCAGGACAAAAATTCAGGACAGGAGGTCAAAATTCAGGACAAAACTTCGGGACAAAAGGTAAATTTTACAGACACATAAGAGGAGGTCGCGCAATAGTATATAATTAAGCCCATCCATATCCAAACATATTCAACCATTTGCAAACCTATCCATCATGTATCCTTCCATCCACCCTTTCACCCTATCCATCCCTCCATCCATCCTTTCACTCATCCATTCATTATCCATCCATCCACCCTTTCACCCTATCCATCGGTGCACTCATCAATCCACTCTTCCACCCATCCACCCATTCACTCATCCATCCAGCCTTTTAGCCTTTCACCCATCCAAACATCCTTTCACTTACTCATCTATCTACCCAGTCACTCATCCTTCCACCCATTCACCCTTTCAATCATCCATCCATCCTCCCTTTCTCTCTCCATCGACCCCTTCACTTAGCCATCCTTCTTTCCACCCATCCATCTACTCATCCACTCATGAATCCATCCATTGACACTATCGGTCATCCATCCACCCTTTCACTCATCTACCCATCCTTTTGTCCATCTACCCTCCCTATCACTCACTCATCCATCCTTACATCCACCCTTTCACTCATCAGTTCATCCATTCGCCCTTTCACTTATCAATTCATCAATTCATCCATCATTTTACTCATCCATCCACCCATTCACTCACACATCATCCACCCTTTAACTCATCCCTCCATCCTTTCACTCATTCATCCACCCTTTTACTCATCCTTCTACCCTTCCACCCATACATCTCTTTATACATTTTGTCTTATCCATCCTTCCACTCACTCACTCATCCATCCATCCTTTCTCTCATTATCCATCCATTCACCTCTCAGTCATTAATTCAGCCTTTCACTAATCTATCCAGCCATCCACCCATCCCTTCACATACTCATTCACTCACCTTTTCATTTTAATTATGAACTGAACCTTTGTCTGCAGAGTTGCAGACAGAAGAGACCCATCAAGAACGTCACTCTTGCACTAGTTCCTAAAGCAAGGGGTGGGGCGGGGAAGGGTTCAACTAAGCCCTTGCACATTGGCAATCTGAGTCATGAGTCATGCATGATGCACAGTGCCAGGCCATGAGGTGACTGTGACATGGTGTTGTTTCCAGGGCTTTAAGTGGGATGAAAAAACTGGGGGGGTTCTCCAAAGTGAATGTTTGATGTAATTAAGGGCGCGGCTTTAAACACCTAAGCTAAAAATCTGTGCTTAGTATTGTGTACCGCCTGACTGGTATTTTGCATCTTCTGTCATTGTATCCATATAACACAACAAGTAACGTTACACCTGCACAAAGCCAGAATTATTGGCTTTGTCAATGGTTGTTAGTTTCATCAAATAAAAAAGCAGCAATCATGGCTTCCTTTGATATTGAAAATGCATGAGGTCTAAAATGGCGAGACTGTCACCCTAATAGCCTTTGACCCCAGTGGAATGAAATAAACGTATCCTTTGCCACGTGCAACCATGCACACAGTGCACCATAAAGCCCCCGTCTCACCTTTTATTTTTCACGCTAACCAATATAAAAAATGATTACACAAGGGACTGGACAAACAAAGCTTTACTAACACAACGCATCGGACAAAATTCCACAACTGTATGGAAAGAATAGTGCGATCCTAAAGAAGTACAGTGCACCACAAATGGTAGAAGGGCGCAAATGCTGGTAACAGAACTGGTCAATACATGGACTAATGTTCCAGGGCGCTAGACGATTTCCAGAGCAACCTAAATACACCCTAAAAACCTCATCACTGCTTGACCTGGCTCCATTCTGTACTTGTAAACAGTCAAACCTGGATGGCTCAAAATCAAATATTCTAGTGGGGTGGCATACTCAAAACTTCACAATGTACTATAAGTCCTCTGCATTCAGTGAAATGTTAAGAGAGAAGAGATAATCAATAACTCTCCTTGGATTCACAAATTATGGCGAAATCAATCGTCATTCAATAGTATAATGATTTATTCGATAGACTGAATATATTTTAAAAAAAGAAAAAAACCAGGAATCAGCCTTGCGAACACATTTTGTTCCTTACAGAAACTTTGTCATGGTAAAAGCTATCGTCGAAGGTCCAAAAACACACATAACATGGCAGTTCCTAGACATTTGAACTAACTCTCCGCGTTACCTCTCCAATCTTCTCAAACTAGCTGGCAGCCTGAGAGGCTTCCTGAGTGAAAACAAAATTGTTCTGGAAACGCCAAGAAACAAGGCCCCCCCTTCCCGACACACACACACACACACACCCCAGGCAGTCTTCTGTCTGACAGAATACCCTGCCCCGGACAGAGGTTGTAGGAGGCCGGCAATATGCTTTGCAGCCCAGACTGCCCCATTGTCATTCTGTATGTGGCAATCAGCCGCATACAGAATGACAAAGGGCGGGTGGGGCTGCTCTTGTGCTCGAGGAGGAGTGCGAGGCGGCCCCATCAGGGGCTGAGGCTTCATGCAGGGAACAGTGCTGTTCCCTGCAATACCCAAAATTACGGACAAAAGGCGTCCGTAAAAAGGATCCTCACGGACAACGGACGTGAGGTCCCAATTACGGACGGTCCGTGAAATTTACGGACGGTTGGTCACCCTAGTTCAGGACTACAGATAAACAAAACACATAGGGGATACATGCAGAGTATAAAACAGATCAGTCTTACATGAAATGGTCTCTCGGTCTACTGGATGGCTCTGGGTTTCTTCGAAGATTGTACCGTGAGCACCCCAAACGGCCTGGCATACTGACAGGAAGCGCCAACCGGGAACCTTCTGGATTGTCAGCACTGGCTGTAGCTGTTGTATATGTATGAATTGCATTGTTGATGTAGCGTGACCTTCACGAGCGTGTTGTTTGTGCTCGTGGAGATCACGCGGGGTTGTATTGATTCAAGAATGGAGGGTTGGTGAGAGAAACGTTAGAATCGGTTGTAGGGCATTGATAAGATGCACGGCTGGAGTAAGGACTGCGAATAAACTACTCCGTTGTCACAACTATGTCGTCTCGCTATTAATTACTTCTGAGGGTGGATAAATAAGGCTTTTCCAACACTGGCGACGATTGGGCAAGAACAACGCATTATCGGATGGTCATCGGAATAATAAGTTTTTTTTTAAAGAGAAGAAGCAAGTTCAAAAACCACCCATCGAGTAAGCGAGAACGGCTATGATTCGTTTGTAAAAAAAAAAAAAAGAAGAGAGAAATTCATTTGCAGCGGAGGATGAATAGTAAACATTATTTAAAATACAGTTTAAAGTAACAACGGTACCGTAAAGGAGCAGGAACTTGGAATCGGCGCTTCTTCAATCCGCATGGAAATGAAATCGGCGAGTCCTTCGAGATTTCGGTAATCTTCAGCTACGGAGGGGTGTTGTGGTCACGTGAAGTCTCGCGTTACCATCACAACACGCTGCAAATATCACCGTGAGGCGTGTTGTAATCATCACCGTGATTGGAGGATTTGGTTTCATACGTTTTTTTTTCCTGCTCTCGTTAGTGCAACATCGGAAACCCGACGAGTGAAAGAAGGAAACCACTGCTTACACAGAACAAACGGAGAGTTATCTTCATACTTGGAGAAACGAGGTAAAATAAAATTAAAGTGAGTGTACAGCGTGTGAGAGGAAAAGCGACTTTATTTAAAAATGTCAGGAATTGTTCCTCCCCCTTCCTTTCTGTCATCATCAGGCGATCCTCCTATGCCATGGGAGGTGTGGGAGCCTGTGTTTTTGGCCTATGTAGAGGTTCTAGAAGGAGATGATTGTGAACCTGAGAGGAAATTGTCATTGTTAAAACATTGTCTTGGGGGTTTTGGTTTGAAGGAGTTTGCAACACTTCCAGCTTTAATAAATCCTGGCAGAATAAATGCATACCAGTATGCTTCATCGCAATTGAATATTCGTTTTGGAAAGAAAAAGAATGTAGTAATGGAAAGATTCATCTTTTATTCACGGAAACAACGCCAAGATGAGTCAATTGAAGATTATGTATCTGCTTTAAGATCTTTAGCGAGTTCATGTGCTTTTGAACGAATCTCATATGAGCAAGTTTTAAGAGACCAAATATTAATGCGAACCAACAGTAAAAAAGTACAAGAGAAGTTATGGTCTACCTCTGACTTATCGTTAAATGCTGCCTTTGACATTGCGAAATCTATTGAACATTCAGAAGAATTTGTAAAGGAGATCAGAGGCAATGAAAAGGGAGATGTTTTCAGCATAAAAAAAAATCAAAAAGAACATGTCAAGGAAAAAAAAGAAATAAGTCAAAGGCCAGTTAATACCAGTAAATATGAGAACAAGAGTAAGAGTCAAGGCACCAGTCAAGAAAAAAGGAGCTATTCATTACTATGTTTTAGGTGTGGTAGCTCAAACCACTTAGCGAACTTTAAGGGGTGTCCAGCTTTTGACAAAGTATGTTCAAAGTGTAATAAGAAGGGACATTTTAGTAAATATTGTAAAACTGTCATGAAGAAGGTAAACCATATACAGTGGTTAGATGATGAGTACAATAGTAATGATGAAAGTGAAAATGAGATAAATACTGTGATCAATATGTGTAATGAGGTCGGGAAATCAACATTTCCATCAGGTATAATTAAGGTTGATGGGAAAGATTTGAGATTTCTTGTGGACTCATGTGCTCTGTATTCGATTATTTCAGCTAAGGTTTTCAATGAGAATTGGCCCAACAGAACACTAATTAATCCTGATGTATCTCCAGGGGGTTACACCGGTCATAAAATTGACCTAATAGGTTATTTTAATGCGGATTTAGCATTTTCTGGCCAAGGTACTGTAGGGAAAATTTATGTAGCAAAGTCAGGGGAGTCTTTACTAGGGTGGCCACATCAATATGAATTGGGCATTAAACTTGACCCGAGAGCGAATCCTCCTGTGTTTGCAATAGATTCTAGTTCCAGGCATGCGTCAAACTTTGTAGAAAAATTGATTAGTGAATTTCCAAGGGTTTTTAGTGGAAAACTGGGGAAATACGTGGGGTTTGAACATGTGATCAAACTCCATGAGAATACAGTTCCCATAAGACATAAGGTAAGGAATGTTCCTCTCTCTTACAGGAATAAATTGAGTGATATGTTGAAAAATTTATGTAATGAGGGTATTATAGAACCAATAGAGTCTTCCCCATGGGTTTCTCCCATAGTTATTTCGCTAAAATCTTCAGGAGAACTTCGTTTATGTGTTGACTTACGCAGTCTGAATCGTGTAATCTGGGTAGACGCTCATCCTCTTCCTAATTTACATGAAATGGTATCTAGTTTAGGCAATGCACAGGTTTTCTCATGCATTGACTTAGCAAGCGCGTACCATCAGGTAGTTCTGGCAGAGGACTCTAAGAATTTCACAGCCTTTATAACTCCAGATGGGTTATTTAGATACTGTCGCATGCCATTTGGACTTGCTAGTGCAGCCTCTGTATTTCAGAGACTAATGAAGGAAACCTTGGAGGGATTATCTGGGGCAATAGCGTTTCAGGATGATATCTTGGTTTATGGGAAGGATGATGAAGAGCATGATAGAAATCTTTACAATGTTATAGCAGCATTAGCTAAGAAGGGTCTTACTTTGCGATTGGACAAATGCAAATTGAAAGCCAAGGAAGTAGAGTACTTAGGGCATACGATAAGTGGTAAAGGAATTAAACCAAAGCAAAAACATATTCAAAGTGTTGTTAAGGCTCCAGTACCATCATCAACAGAACAGTTAGTTGCGTTTCTGGGGCTCACTGAATTTTACGCTAAGTTCATCCCAAATTACTCAGTCAAGGTTGATCCTTTTAGATGTTTAATGAAAAAGAATGCAAAATTTGTGTGGACAGAGAACATGACTCAGGCTTTTGAGAACCTCAAGGAATTCATAGTAAATGCTCCTTGTTTGAAACCGTTTGTTCCAGGGGCAAAGTGCATAGTCATGGTGGATGCCAGCAATCTAGGATTAGGAGGTGTGTTGATACAAAAGGACGATTGCAATGAGTGGATTGTAGCGTATGCATCTAGGGCATTAAGGGATGCAGAAAAAAACTACTCGGTGATTGAGAGAGAGCTTCTTGCATGCGTATGGGGTGCAGAACATTTCAGAAGTTTTCTATGGGGGAATGAATTTATCATCAAAACTGACCATAAACCCCTTGTGTACTTAATGTCTCCTGGAGGTGGAAGATCAATGTCTGCACGATTAGCAAGATTATCATCAAGGTTACAATCTTTTAGATTCAGCATTGAATATGTTCAAGGTAAAGCAAACATGCATGCGGACTGTATGTCAAGACTACCCATTGTTGGTGAGGAACATTACCAATGTGATGACTGTGAGGTAGCTTTCACTACACATGATTTGAATGTAATACATGGTACAGGGAAACATTTAAGAGAGGAAGATTGGATGATGGAAATGGGGAAAGATAACGAATTGAAGATGTTAAAGGAATACATTGTACAAGGTTGGCCAGAGATAAGGAAGGTGTCGGGTGATATGATGAGTTTTGCTAAAATTCAAGAAGACCTAGCGCTTGAAAACGGTTTGGTTATGAGGGGTGACAAAATAGTTCCTCCTTTTGGCCTCAGGAATGCAATTATGGAGATTGCTCATGAGGGACATCTCGGAATTTCATTCACTAGAAGAAGGGTTAGGGAAGCATTTTGGTGGCCTGGAATAGATTCTGCAATTGAGCAATACGTGAGTAAATGTAGTATTTGTGCTAGCAGTGATAAATCTGCTGTTCCTTTGCGGGTAGAGTCTCATCCTGTTCCTTATCCCAGTGGTCCGTGGAGGAAATTGGGTATTGATATCATTGGGCCTTTTCAAGTGTTGCCAAAGGATAAATGCTTTGGTATTGTACTCATTGATTATTTTTCTAAGTGGCCAGAAGTTAAGATGGTTAAGGAGGTCACTTCACAAAGTGTCATTGAATTTTTAGATGAGACATTTTGTAGGGAAGGGATTCCGCAGGAAATAGTCACAGATAATGGACCACAATTTATTAGTAAAGAGATGGAGGCATTTTTACAGAAATGTAATATAAAACACAGAAGAATTGCTGTTTTCCATCCAGAGGCAAATGGTCAGGTGGAGCGATTCAATCGTGTTGTGAAGGAAGCTATACAGTTGTCCCTTAAAGGGGGGTTGAATTGGAGCAATGCATTACAGTCTATGCTTTTATCTTATAGGACGTCACCAAATTCAGTTACTCTTGTCAGTCCTTTTGAGTTGTTGAGGGGACGCAAACCAAGTACTAGTTTGGTACCATGGTGGTTAAAGAAAAATTGGAGTGAAAAGGAATTTAATGCTGTTGATTATGATGTTGTTAAGCAAAGAGTTAGTGAGCAGAAGGGGAAAATGAAATCTATAATGGATAAGAAAAGAGGCACTTGTAGCAAAGTAAGGATTAGTGTTGGTGATCTTGTTCGGGTGAAGAGGAAGGAATGTGTTTCCAAAGGTTCACAGTGCTGGTCGGATCCTAAAAGGGTAATAGAAGTGTTAAGTAATGCTGTACGTGTTGAGGGAGGAAGTGTTTGGAATTTGAACAGGATTTCATTGTTTAAAGGAATTGATCATTTAGAAAAAAGCATTGAAGTGAGTCCAAGTTCAACTGAAGATCACAATGAACAGCATCCCCACTGTTCAAAATGGGGTGGTGAATCAAGGGGGAAACGTGAACATCATTACCCAGGGAGATTCAAGGACTATGTTATGTGTTAAAAAAAAAAAAAAAAAAAAAAAGGGGGAAGATGTGTTGTATATGTATGAATTGCATTGTTGATGTAGCGTGACCTTCACGAGCGTGTTGTTTGTGCTCGTGGAGATCACGCGGGGTTGTATTGATTCAAGAATGGAGGGTTGGTGAGAGAAACGTTAGAATCGGTTGTAGGGCATTGATAAGATGCACGGCTGGAGTAAGGACTGCGAATAAACTACTCCGTTGTCACAACTATGTCGTCTCGCTATTAATTACTTCTGAGGGTGGATAAATAAGGCTTTTCCAACAGTAGCCATCTCCGAAGCAGGTGTATCAGCCATCGGGACAGCACCCCATTCTTCCAGGTCAGGGATGTCAACCACCGCAGGCCCATGCCCAGCCACACCTTCAGGGGCTGCCTCCGACGAATAAAACCTCTTGAAGAAGGACACATTCCTTGTGACAGTCTCCGAACCTCGTTGCACCGTGATCTTTGTGCCTGTCCGGTGAGTGATGGCCTACGGCTCTCTTTTATAGGGCAGCCTAAATTTGCCACCCATGGCACGATTCTGCAGGAGAACAAGGTCGCCCACTTTGATGTCAGACGGCCTGGCCCTTCGTCGTTGACTCGCTTGATCATTGCGTCGTTGCCGACGTACTTGAACCTGACCTTCATTCAGGGCCTCCGGACGCCAAAGAGGATGATGTGGGATGGAATCCGTGACCACACGTCCCATAGACAGATGTCCCGGAGCTATACCCATCGTGGAATTTGGCGTTTGCCAATTAACTCTCAGGAATGATGAAATTGCTAACTCCAAGGATTGGTGGCTATCATGGGCAATGCGGATGGCTTTGTTCAAAGTTCGCATGAACCTCTCGGTCTCTCCATTCGCTTGAGGCCACATTGGGGTTATCTTGTGCTTGATGCCAAGAAGAGAGATATTGTGCTACCTCTTGCCCGTGGAACGGAGGACCGTTGTCAGTTCTCAGCTCCTGAATGAGTCCATGTTGGGCGTCACTTTCTCCAACTTGGGAAAGACCTCAACCGCACTCAACAATGGAATCACTTCTACTTCGGAATATTTCGAGTGATCATCGATTAGTACAAACGTGTGCCTTCCTTCCGGGAGACTCCCAAAGTCTAGGCTGACACAAGCCCACTGCCGACTCGGCTGAGGTTCTGTAATTATCGGAACCGGCAGACTGGTTTCTCCAGTGGCCTGGCACAGCTGACAAGATCTCACCGCTTCTTCCACTTTTTCATCCATCAGGGTAAACCACACCTTGGTTCGCAGCCGGGTCTTAGTTTTGACCATCCCCTGATGTCCCGCATGGGCCAATTGAATTACTATTGTCGTCAGGGCGGTGGAAATGATTAAGCGATGGCCTTTCAGAAGACACCCTGTGGAATCTTCATTCAACTCATGTCGGACATAGTATAAACTCTCCATGATCCATTGGGCTTCCGTGGTGAGCATCTTCCATTCTTTCTTCGCATTCTGCCACCGACCATGCTTCATGATTTGTATTGCTCACTGGAGACATTCATCTCGTCGGGTTTCTTCCCTTAACACCTCCATGGACAATGGAATGGGACAAGACCGGGCCGTTACACAGCGAACATATTCCTCCGTGTCATCAACATCAGCCTCTTCTTCTGGGGTAGCTGCCCGGGGTACGCCAGAGGTAGTCCGCCGGATTAAAAGCCCCAGGATGATACTCCACTCGACATTTATACTCCTGCAACATCCACTTTTCAATGCAAGGGAGCGGTTTGGAGGCAGTGCCCGCAAAGAGGGGAAGAAGGAGTTTATGATCAGTGGCTACAACAAACGGATGTCCATAGACATATAAGTGAAAGTGACGACAGCCCCTGTGAATAGCTATTGCTTCTTTTTCAACCTGAGAGTATCTTTGCTCTGTGTCTTTTAATGACCGACTGGCAAAAGCTACAGGGGCCCAATCTTCTTCAGCCCGGCTCCGTTGCAATAGGACAGCTTCTAGTCCCTGGGGGCCAGCATCGACCGCAACCATGTTAAGTTTGCGTGGATCAACAAAGGCCAAAGTTGTGTTAGCAGACAGCGCGTCTTTTATGGCGTGGAATGCTGCGTTGTATTCCGGACCCCATGTCCAGGGGACTGAGCTCTTGGTTAGCTACCTAAGAGGCTGCATGAGAGTGGTAAGGTCTCGAATAAACCGGCCACAATAGTTCACCATCCCGAGGAAACTCCTCACTTCAGTGATGTTAGTGGGTGCCATCTTGACGTCACGGACGTTGTCCGAGTCCGGGGTAACTCGAATACAAGAGAGTCTTGTATTCTCTTAAGCACCTGGACCAACCTAGCATTGTGTTCCTTGATGGTTTTAGCATAGATAAGAATGTTGCCACTGACGTTCACTACTCCAGGAAAGTCCGTCAGCAGTTCATGTATCACATTCTGAAACACCTCGGCCACGCTCGACACCCCGAAGCTCAGGCGGGTATACCTCCGCAAACCCACGTGGGTGGAGAAGGTGGTGATGTATCGCGACTCTTCGTCCCAACACCAACTGGTGATTTACGGATCGGAGGTCGAGCTTCGAGAACCAGCAGGCACCACTCAGTTCCCCAATGAGATCGTCTATTGTGGGAGTGAGGTGTCTTTCTCTCTTTATGGCGGTGTTGGGCAGCCTCATGTCAACACAGATCTGCACCTCCTCGGCTGCTTTGGCTTAAGCGTGACGACAGTGGGTGAGACCCACGGTGTTGGTCCTGTCACCTTCTTGATGATTCCGGCGGATTGTAGTTTTGGCAAATCCTTTTCAACTAGTGGTCTCAAATGGAAGGCAATGTGCCTGTGGCGTAGCGCAACCGGCTGTACTGTGGGATCTATGTTTAGGTGTATTTACTTCCCTGTTAATTGCCTGATTCCATCCAAAACTGCCAGGAATTCGGCCAAGATTTGCTGAATGGCCTCCTGCTGAATCTCGAAAGTGAACGTCACCACTCCCAGGTCTTCCGCTGCTCGACATCCTAGCATCCTACCCTGTCCGTCTTCCGCAACATATATTTGAGATCTTATGGAGTTGGAGCCATCGTTCTGAACTTACCCCGCTTCACCAGCGGCTTATCTTGTCCATACTCAAAAACATGGATATTCGTGGGACTCAACGATGGAGTTGGCTTTATCGCCTCGTACATTTCCACGGACATGATGTTGATAGTGGCCCCAGTGTCTATGACAGTGTCTTGCTCATCGACCTGTACCTGGCATTGTGGAAGTCGGCGTGAGACCTGGGTGGGGGAGCCTATAATGTATGTGTAGTGAACCATGTGTTCTTCGCCTTCATCATCATCCATATCACTGTTACCGTTCCGTACTTCCGGAATCAGATTGACTGTGGTTCTGGGCCTTCGATTTTCCTGAGACTGCACACTCGCTCAAAATGGTTAATTTTCGTGCATCCCGCGCACCTTTTCTCACGCGCTGTACATTCCACCGCTCCGTGGGGGCTTCCTCTGCACTACCCACATTTCCGAGTATTGGTGTGCTCTCTCTTGCTTGGCTTGGCTGCTGGGCGGGTCACCACCGGATTTATCGGTTCCACCTTCACTGGACTTTGTAGAGCCGCCTCCATGTGAGCTGCTCTGACCCGCGATAATTTTTTGGTCTGCCCTAGGGTAAGGATGTCGGCCAGGGGTTTTCCCCGATTCCTCTAGTATACGTTCCCAGAACTTGGCGGATGCTCAACCTTGTATAATCTGGTCCCTTATTTCTTCAATTTCATCATGAAAAACACAGGCGCTCGCAAGGTCCTTGAGGCGAGCGTGAAACGTGTCAATGGATTTGTCCCCCTGCGGCGCGCGTGGCAGAATATGAAGCGCTCGTAATCTTGGTTTGTCATAGGCTGAAAGTGTGCTGAGAGGGCTGTGATTAGTGTCAGATGTGTCGCGGGGGCTGCTTCATTCAATGATTTTGCGATCCTGTAAATTTCCTTCCTCCCCAGATGCAGGAGCATGGCCCTCTTTTGATCATTGTCAACCTTGGTGGCTTCAAAGAATAAGAGAAGTCGCTCCACCCATTCTTTCCATCTGGGTGCCTGAGCAGAGGGCGGTCCTTCCACCAGAAATGATTCAATGGGGGGTATTGTGGCCATGTTGTCCACCTCTAAGTGCCTCTCCCAGTGCCAGCAGGACGTGTTGTAAGCCCCAAAGTGGTGTGTCTCTCTTGGCTGTTGGCCCCCAACCAGCAATGAGCATCCATGCAAGCACACATTGGTCCACAGTGCTAGGATACTTATATAATTCAAACCTGTGACCGACGGGTTACATACAAAGTTCTGTAGCTACCAGCTGTCTCTAGTCAGTTATCTAATTATTTAAACCTGTGAACAATATATTGTGTTTTATTAGTAAAAGAATGAGTGTCGGTGCTCCAAAGCGCAACACAGAAGCAGCGGCCGGCGCAGTTTAAATGTCATCTCTCAAATTAGCAAGGTTGCACAGTCTTCAATTCACCTCATGCCTCTAGAATCCACTTCCAGGTTTCTGCTTTCTCTTTATGAGTCAAATACTGTCTATTCCTTCCTACTCCTTTTCCCAACGTTTATTTTCCCCTTCTTTCTCTGGGGAAATGTAAGATGCTAAAAAATAAGTGGAGGTCCCCAAAAATGGGTGCCAGTGCCGCCACCTCCCCAAATACATGCCTCTTTTAGAGACTCCCCCCCCCCCCCCCCCCCCCGCCCCATTCTGTTCATAAAACGTAAAACACTGAAGCAGTGTTTTGAGGAAAGGTGCAATCCGCAAATGTGGGACACTTTTTTTATTTTTTTAGCGTGTCCGAGACTATTTTTTATCCAAATCCAGCACTACCCCCCACCCCATACACACCACCTCCGGCAACCGCCGGCTCAAATTATGTACTGCACACATCTTCAGCAGTGCATTAACCACTAAATCTCTCATTAATATTATACCTACGGGGTTGTCTAGTGACAGCAGATGGCGCCCTAACCTCAGAAACCGTTTAAAAATGCAGGCTGATGATCATAGCTGGCAGGCTGCAAGGTCTCATTGACTCTGCTCGCCAGGACTGCACCAACCTTGATATTTTGTGGGTTTTGGAATGGCATTTGTAACATTTACAACCTTTTTATTTTTTCCTTGGGTATCCTTTTGAACTGAAGGTATACTATGGCACCTGCATTCTCATACAAAACATAACTGTTTCCTATACCACTAACACTTCCACACATCACCAACACAACACAAAACCACATTATACATAACTTTAGTGCATCCAGACACACAGTCCCTGTTCAAACAAAACAGCAACTCTGTCTCTTCTTGCTCCTATCGGATCCCCTTTTATCATGGCAAAACCTATACTCAGCCTTCAATCACACCATCCAGCAACACCCGCCTCCTCTTTACCAATTACACACAACCATACAATCCTTACACGCCACTACACTGCACGTATTACCTATTCCAGTGATCAAATCTAATACACTCATAACTCTTGTCCATCCCCTCTTACACACCACATACTCTTCTACAAGGCACATCACCACCCCTGTACTAACAAATACCACTCACCATCAGTGCTGCACATACAGATCTTTCACAGAAAACCACTTCATCAATAGCTCCTCACTTACTATGTAATCGTATTCTAGTCCTATTGTACAAGAAAAAGAAAATGTACTCTCTCGAAAGCTTTACTCTGTCCTACCATCACCCTACATGTCTATCAGTGTATCCTCTATCTTCACTCTCTCACCCCAAACCCTTTCTACTACTGTGAGCTCCAAAATAACCTTTCCTAGACTCCTCCCTCCTCAACACCTCCTGGCTCACCCCAAACATTTACTACTGTGATCTCCCAAACAACCATACTAAATTCTTTCTGGTGTTACCTCTCCTTTGACTCATCCCAAACCTCATTTTTCTACTCTGATTCTTTTTCCCAAATCCCTTTCTACTGGCTCTTCCCTCCTCCATCTCTCCCTCACTCATCTCAGACCTCAACTTACTACTATGAACTCCCATTTAACTCTTCTGGTTTTCTTCCCTCTTCTGTCTCATTACTATATTAAATCCAACTTACGGATTCACATGTCCTCCTCTCAAATTAACTCGTACCATCCTATACTAATACTATGCTCATATTTCCCTATATTAAACCACCACTAATCCTTTTGGCTTACGGAGTAGCGAGCTACTCGCCGAAAAGCACTTTGACACCACATCAGGGGTAGTAAGCGCTATATAATTACAATTCCTATGGTACACTATGGTGTGTTATAGGTTGCAATGCTGCCGCTAACAGTACAGGACTTCTGCAGGTCCTACACTTATGCAACATTCTTTATTTTTCAACTATTTTCATTGGATTTCATATATCACAGAATGAAAAACACCGATTGGCAACAAGTGATATATGGCTGCAGGATGGTTCGGAGCACGTATAGCTCACTTTAACGGATGTCTTGCTGTTTCTTTCTTTTCTGCGTTCATCTTTGAGAATGCAATTGATTGCGCCATGCAAGGGGGGCAAGGGCGAGCAAAACCTAAGTGAGATTTATCAAGCCAAGCAGGCCACATTGCGTGGCCCTGCATGGCTTGATAAATCTAGAGTAATGCAAGGCATTGCAAATCACTGCCTTGAGTTACTCCGTGGCAGGGAGGCATTCCAGGGGTGGAGCGTGGGTGTTCCCACGCATCCACCCATGGATTTTGGCGCATTCCCAGGTTTACCATTAGTGGTAGACCTGGGAATGGTTCAAAATGCTACGCCTCGCCAGGTAAGGCGTAACAAGGAGAAATATCTTAATTTCTCCTAGTTTTTTCGTATTTCTACGTGTGTTGCATTCTGCAGCAGACAGAAAGAGTAAAATGCCTCTCAGGTTTGTTACAATCCTGCATTTAATGCAGACACCCTTGCACCATGATTCAAGGGTGCCTGCATTGGCGCTAGGCAGCCAAGAGTGCGCCAGAGGTAGGAAAGGACAGGAATGCACCGTATAATGGTAAATTCCTGCCCTTTCCTTGTCATGCAGCACAACAATGTGGCTTGTTGTGCTGCGTGAAAGAGTGAGAAATCTGTCCCTTCGAGGCGTCCACGAGTGCAGTCCAGCAGACTTGGCTAATCGATCAGTAGATTATCCCACCAGGAGCTTGTCTGTTAGTATTATCACCGTATGACTACACAATTGTAACAAATCATTGCAGGTGCGATTTCTGATTGAACGTGTATGTGTCAATTATATAGTATCATGGCAGGTGAAAATGGTGTAGTCAATAATACAGTCCTCTTCCTACCTAGTGTGACATCCACCGTTGCCTTATTGTCATAGTTAATAGAAAATAGATGTCAGGAGACTGTTAAATGACACATCAAAGCACTGTTGTACACTCCACCTCAACCACCTAGACATCACTGAGGTTAGTTATCATTTTTTTATTATTTTGCAAAAGGGCCACTCATGAAACAAATATTGTCTCTGTTCCGACTCAAAATAATGGTGAGACCGCTGACTAAAATAAAGTCTAGCTGTTATACACATTTTAGGTGACTTTTTATATAGCGCGAACTTGATCCAAGACCATAAGAGCGCTTTATATGAACACCAGTGGGTATTTATACAATAGAAGTGACAGAGTTCGGCGTTAGCCTCTTGGCTTAATGACACGCCCCGCCACTTCCGAAACGCAGGGCTGCACCATATTTGCAACAATATGGTGCAGCCCTGCATTTCCCCCTGTGCTGGCGCTAAATTTAACTGCCTAGCGCAAACCCAGGCACCCTTGCACCATAGTGCAAGGGTGTCTGCGTTGCAGGGGAAGATTGTTTATGTATAGGAAGGTGTCCCTTCCTGCCCAGAAACAATCATTAAATGCCGTTTTGTAACTTTTATGTGAGCTGCTTAATGATTATTTTCTTGCAGGAAGGGACACCTTCCGGCACATAAACAATCAATGGTTTTGCTGTTTCCATGTGTGCTGCATGACACAGCACACATGGAAACAGCAAAAACAAGGAGAAAGTAAACATTTCTCCTCATTGCGCCAGGGTAAGACCATGTTTTTCCTGGTCTTAATTTTGGCGCTGCCCCATATTTACGCCACCCTTGTAAATATGGGGAGCGGCAAAACTTAATGGCTGTTTCGGTGGAACACCCACCGCAACACCCAATGTCCTCCCCTTTCAAGCTATGTATAGCATTAAAGGGTGCCTTAAATTCAAGGCAGCGTTAAGCCACATTAAGTGGCTTAACGCTGCCTTGTAAATAAGGCGAAGCCCATATCGGCACCACAACGTCGTGAAAAGTGATGTTGTGGTGGCGATAGGAGCTTGTAAATATGCCCCCAGATTTTATTACTCTGGGTCAGAGACACTGTTTTTTTTAGGCATGGGAGATCAGATGATTTTCTCAGAATCGAGAATGTTGAGCTGCGGAATCAAACATAGCTCCCCAGTTCCAAGGTCAACCACTCCTGCCATTAGACCATACCTCAGGCCACAGCCAGAGTCAGTCTGGCCTATAGGGCAAGCACGCAAAGCCCTAACGGCTGGTGTAACAGATCAGTGTGTGCGCAATTTTAGGTCAAGCCTGGGCAGTGCCTGCGCTGCACTGCGAGGCATGCTGTATTGGAGTATGCACTTGAAGCCCCGCCCACTCTCTGCTCATATTTGTCATTGGCTTGTGTCATTGTCCTTCGTAAATGCTGGCTTCTGATTCGTAAAAAGGCTTGTTAGTCCCTCTTTAGAACCGCCTTGTCTTCATTTGTAACCTCCCATGAGGACACCCCCTTTTACATGTGTTGTTGCTTAGTAGACTTCAATTACAGCCTCCGAGCACTATTTCGTTTAAGGACACGCTCTCTCGCAACAGCTTTATATTTTTATTTTACATAGCATGCCACGTTGATAGTGGCAGTAGTGCCTTTGCTTTACTTGCTGCGCCAAACGCGGCTGCATGTTTAAAAAAACAACAACTTTTTATTGAATTCTTTTTTTTTTAAATGCCCCATGACGCACTTACACTTTAATGTAGGCCTGACAAACAAATGCTATTTTTTGTAAAAGCGCACTATACCGTGCTTTCACTTTAATGGCGGCCACTCCCATTTCTTTAGACTTGGCTTATCTTAAAGAAAGGGGCGCGGCTGATATTAAATTTAAAGGGCCGCATGGGCGTTTTAGATACTAGCATTTGTGATGCATAGGTGTCGCATTTATGAAACTCTTAAATGCGAGACCTACTGCTTCGTAAATGCTTGTTTTGGTTTCTTCGGGGTCTGTTTTATGCTCTGGTGGACCATGTGTTTTTTACTGTTTCCCTATTACCACAAACATTGCCTGCCACAAGCACAAATGAATGCAGTCTTCCATACCAGCATGTCTTTAGAAGTTCAAAACTGCCCTGATTTGCAAATGTGAGTCACTTTTTTAGCTGTCTGATTCGCTAATTTGTGCCAATGTTATGTTGGTGCCCAGACATATTTCCAGTCCCAGTCCAACCCTGCCCATAGTTCTTCTCCTTTGGCAACTAGTGTGCTGCTTTTTACACACATTCGAAGTTTTTGACTCAAAGCCTGCTTCTCGCCTCCCTTTGCACTCCACATCCACTCTTTGACCCTATCCTTCCGATTAGATGTCCTGGGACCAGGGACTGTGGTGGGGCTTGACTATTGTGGTACCAAGACCAGAGCACAGTAAATGCATGGTGTCATACATTCTGTCAGCAACTAGGTCATGGCCCATCCAGCCGCACACCGTTTCTGACCTTACCCTGGTGGTCCAGCTGCCTGAACTGACGCGACCTTTCACAATTTATATTGTGGCAATGTCTGTGGGGTTAATGGAAGTTGTGGAGGGATGGCCTGCGTTTTATTTTGAGGGCATTTATCTCCATGGTAACACTCTCTACCACTCCACCAGCCCAGAACTCAGACGTTCCTTTTTCACTAAAATAGCTTTCAGGTAATAAAAAAGCGAAAAACATTAGTAGCTGTTTCCATTACAGTCACATTGTTCTTGTAGACAATGGTGTTTTATTGTGCAAAATAAAAACTATGCTCCTTTCCTTGAATAGGCCTATATGTGTCACCGTGACCCAGTATTTGTTCAATAATCTATTAAAGCAATGTGATTAAAAACAGATAAACGTTCAGATTACTGAAAGATGAGCTTAACCAGAGCATGAAGATCTGCTGAGTCAGCAGGCAGAATCCTAATGAACGACTTATAACAGAACACCTGGAATAAATATATAGACAATTGCAATAGTCACCTTTTCTTCGGTAGACAGGCTATGGGGGTCATTCACGTGGAGGGCTTACACCTGGGTTGCTCCCCACTGGCATTTCCACCGACTGATGCAGGTCTTATGCAGACACTACTTGATGGGACAAATTGTTTGAGGGGCTGCCATCCCTCGTTGCCATTTTGTCTCACTGCACGAACACCAGGCAGCCATCTTCCTTTAGCTCATCCCACCAGATAAGACTTTGGCTATAGGTTACCTACCCCGCCTGGTCCGAAGGTATCGGAGTTTGTTGCTTCCAGTCCTGTAGCTGGGGATCAGAACAGCACGCCACTCTAAGCTGGCATCCCTTATCCTCATGCAGTTGCTTTCCCACCTCAGCTTTTTTTCTTGAGTGAAATACAAGGGTGAACTACTTGTGGATTTCCATTGGATTTCTGTTAATTGATTGGTTCCTACCATTCACTGGGGCTTTTTATTGAACATTGCTGGAAACAATAGCATCGCTGGAATGTAGAAAACGGATTTTTAAGCACCTGATGACTGTAATAATAACTTGGGATCGGAGGAAGAGAGATCCTTCAAGAATTAAACCAAGGAGTCTTTGTGGGAACTTTAATTACTGGGCTAAGTTTGTGTGAACCCGAGTTGTTTACCATTGATATCGCAACGCTTCAACTTATTATTCGACCCAAAACTGATCGCCAAACACAACCCTTCAGCACTTGACTTTCAGATTGGCAAAGTCGAGCAGCCAAAGGCTTACTCATGTCGGTGACATGGAGTTAGGGACTCAGCATTCAATGAGTATCACCAGAAGTTAACAAACACCGTCCAATTGGTACTTTGGTTTATAAAAAGAAACGTAATTCATTTTTACATATTTGTATGCACACAACTAACAAAGCACTAGCTTAATTCCTAGGAGGCAATTCTAAGGGGTATTAAACGAAACCCTACCCCTCTAGCATTTCGTTGTGCTCTCTTCATCCTCCCCAACACCTCCTCCAGGTGCTTCAGTTGCTCCTCCCATGAGCTGCTAAACTCTGCAGTATCATCAGGGAGGCCATGCATTACTCTTCATGGCCAGACAACACTTAATGAACGGCCCTGAAAAGTGGTAGGAGCATTTTTTGACCCAAGGGGCATACCCTTAAATTGATGGAGGTCTTCGGGTGTGGAAAATACAGTCCTCTCCTCGGCACCAGGTGGCCGTGCCATCTACCAATAACAGTACTTTACAGCACCCAACCTATTCACCAGCTCATGAGCGCAAGGCATTGGATAAGTATCTGTTTTCATGATGGTATTGCGCCTCGGTATCCTACAAAGAAGCACAGGCCCATAGATATCTGCTTAGGCACTAGTACTACTGGGCTAGCTACGAAAGTACTCAATTACCACAGGTCCAACATTTTGGTCACTTCTGCCTTGAAACACTCCTGTATTCTGTCTCACATTCTGTACAGTTTGATTTTCATGGGCAACCTATCCCTATTACCTATGTCCTGGAAACTGACTAGAGTTAAGAGATTGGATACTAGGCCTAATACTTCTTACACTGTAGTCTCTCCTACAGTATTGCGGTATCCTGAATTGGATCACAAGTGAAACCGGTGTCAAAAAAATACTTAACCTCAATGATTTGCTTGATCATCTTGTATAGCTCACTCCATTCGTCCTCTAAAGCTCAAGGGAAAATCCTCTTCAGTAAACCTCCTGACCCTCTTGTCACATAGTCAGCAACAGTTTATTGTAATACCATTCCTTCATGAGCTCATTGCTAGCCTGCAGGTTTTTCTTCGCCTTGTTCATCAGCCGGGCCATCAGTTTCATAACATGGTCTATCATGTCATGACTTTAGGGACTCAGAGGAACCGTTCCAGCCATCTCTGACCAGACTTAGTTGACCTCCGACAAGATGCTCAAACAGAAACTAAAAAGGGCTAAAACCTAGCCCCTTCAGTAGGATTTCCCTACTGGCAGATAAGCGGTATGGCAAGAGGGAATCTCATTTCTCCCTAAGTTTTTTGGGCAGAGTTTCCATCATGCTTTTTAGGGTCTGGTTGATGCTTTTCCTCAACTTATTTGTCTGCAAGTGTAAACAGTAGAGAAATTGTAAATTACACCAGTTTGTTCCCACATCTCTCTTGTATGAGGCAGTGAAGTTAGTTTCCCAATCAGAAATCACAGTCTTATGTAGAAGACTGCAAGGAAGGCCCTCTTTACTACCAGACAGAAGTGCACCACAGGGGTACCACCTCTTGATATCTGTGGTGTGGTTCACCACAACCAAAATGTACTTGCTGCCTGAAGCAGAGGGATGGTCAAATGGAGTGACTATGCAAATACCCATCCTCTCAATTAGTGTAACCAGCATCAGCAACAGTACCAACAGATTTTCCAACCACTCAACAAATCAGGAAGGTTATACAAAATCTCTTTCCATCACTCCCCTTACATGGCCACGAGAACAAGGATTCTAACCCGTTCTTGGTACCTTGTGGCTCATGTGCCCTGCTAGTGGTACCTCGTGGGTTAGTAACAACACAAAATCCCTTGGAACATTGAAACCACCAGCATCTTGCTAGCTAAGGGTTCTGGAGCCACTGCCTCACTATATAGTAAATCACGCTCCCAGAGCACCCTGTGTTTGCTCACTGTACCAGTGGCAACTTGTTCCTGGGCTATCTTCAGTAGACCCACAAGACAAAGACACTTTTCCTGTGCCCTGTGAAAGTTCTCCCAGACAGTTCCTCCGGCAGCTTTGGCATTGACCAGACATTCTACTTCAGAGGCCTCTCTTCCTCCTCTCTATCTTGACCAAGGGTAATAGACATAATGGCCAGTGTGTCCTTAGAGCCTGCGTTGATCTTTCCTTTACTACTCTCTCCTGATCCCTTCACTCTAGGAGCACTCCAATACCACATTTGAGGCTCATGGGCAGCCTGTGCCCTGGGTAGCACAGCTGACATTGTCCAGGTCATGTGTGCCTCTAGCTTTAAAACTAGCCTGGGGTGCAATCAAGTTGTCCAGCGGCACCCACCACCCTTTTTCTCCTGCATTCCTACGTCAACCATGGTCGGCTTGCCGTTGACGTCCACTTCATGTCGGGCAAGCCGGTACTCTGTTTCCTCCCCATTAGCTACTGTGCCATAGCTAACAATACCAGGGAGAATCACCTCTAGAATGAAATACTTCCTCTAAACTATAGTCCTGTAGGTAGGTGCCAGTATCCCTTAAGGCACCTTCATTCCATTGATTCTAACCACACAGAGAAACCCCAAGGTGTTTGTGTGAATGTACTTAAGATCATCTAGATCCCCTTCCCAGATACCTAGTGTAATTGGGTTGAGAATACCTGGGCACTCACGAGTGCTCGTTCCGTCTGATAGCATACTGCCTAGCAAAGGTTTGGCTGGCACAGGGACCTTATCTGGATAATCCTTCTAATGCCCTTCCTTCTGGCGCCTAAGGCAGGTTCTCATCCTGGACAAGGAATGGATGTTCTTCCAGTCCTTCATCTGGTTCCAGCTGAGCATCAGCTCCTCTTAGACTTTTGCCCTGGCCGGGGCCCTTAGGAACCATTTTCGTCCTTTCTTTCGGGTCAAGAACTATTGGTTTGGAAGCTCTCCTCCCCCTTAAACGTGGAATCATGCTGCTAAAGTCCCATTTTCACTAGATTAGCAAAAATCTGTCAGCAACAGAGCATGATTCTCTGAATCCTTCTCAGAGAGATCAGACACTTTCTGTTTCATTGTGCTATAGCACATTTCTCTGAGTCTCTCTGAAACCAGTTTCTGATGTAGCGAGTGGTAATCCATTTGCTTCCATCCTTCTCACAAACTGATTCCAATCACCCATTATATAATGAAGCCAACTCTTAAACAGAACCCGTCCTTTTGTTTTCACAAAATCTCTGTAGGCACTGGGCTGGCTCCAAAACAAAGCATCCTTCATGTACTCATTGTCATTGCCTTTTTTTCAGGAATCCAGGCAATGGTGTATGTCCTTTAAAAGGGAAGCGTACTCAGTAGAGTCCTTGCTATGAACTTATCGTCCAGACCGTGCACTTTCCTTGCATTCTCCAAATTGGAACCGCCTCAGAATGTCAGTGCCTGGCACATACACATGTATCAACTCCATTGATAACTCAGTGGTAGATTCCTTGGACTTGGGGTAATCATAATACCCAGAGTTAACACTTCTTCCAGTTTTTAACCGTAGCCTTTATTTTTCTAGGGCTATCCACTCTATTTTCAAGTCCGTATCTCTTTCTTTCTGAGCTTCCTGACTATCCCTTCACCTCTCCTCTTCTTCCTAGCTGGCTATTTTACCACTCTTCTTTAGCTTTGTGGAGTGGTAATTAAAATTTCAGGGTCTCAGAGAAATCTAACCTGCCTAGAGGTGTGATACCTCGGACAGGTGGCATGGGTATCATTGCTATGATTGGCAGAGGGTAGCTGATATCCTACAAAACAAGCATTGGCATAGCCAATAGGTCTCACCTTTGGGATCTTATAAGTGTTTAGTTATCCAGCACAATATCCTTGGTGCAACAACATCAACTGTTGGCTAAACACTTAAAAGGTACCAAAGGCGAGACCTATTGGCTATGCCAATGCTTGTTCTGTATACTTCAGTTCAACACCTTAAGTGGGCCTACAAGTCGCAGAATTAGAAGAAAAATGTTTGGCCTAGACCAGCTTTTCATGGTGAACCTGGGAAAATTGGCAGCTGCGCCCTAACAACTGATGTAAGTTGCGCAAACTTCTGGGAATATGGGAATGGGCCAGGAGAGAAAAGCACTAGAAGTGGGGAAAAGTGGTATAAGGAATGAGGGAGGTCAGAGTTGGGCCCACAAGAGGTGGGTCGCGAGAGCCCACAACGCTCTTCTCAGAGCAGCGGGGGGTAGGGGAGAAGTCGAGGACTGCATCCAGGGTGAACCAAGGAGGGAGGGTCGCTGAGGAGAGGGAGAGTGAGGAGGTTACATTCCTCCTGGCAAGTAGGAGTGAGAGCCTGTGCGCCTACAGGAGTGAGAGAGAGTGCTAGGGGTGAGTCAGAGTGAGGAGCGAGGGAGAGCTCGAGCTGGGCAAACACACATGGAAACTATAACGTATCATTCAAAATCAACTAATAAAAAGCAGCAGAGTACGCCAGGATGTGGGGGCCTCTGCCCCACTCAGTGTGTTGTGTGGGCTTCAGTTCCCATGGAAACCGGTCAATAAAAGTTTAGCTCCAGGCGCTCAAAAGAGAAGAACTTCAAAACTCTATTTTAAGAAGAATGTTCTTATGTGCTGCAAAAGGATTATTCAACCTCGCAACAAAACTTTATTATGGAGGTTAAGTGCTGCAGTTTTAAATAGCGCGAACTTGACCCAAGGGATTGGAGCGCTTTATATAAGCAACACTCTGATTCATTTTTTTAACTTGGCATCGGGAGGAGGTTAAGTTATTTGCCCAGAATCATAGGATGTTGAGGTGACGCCGGGACTCAAACCTGCATACCTGCCCTACAGCATTCCCTTAAATGACACATACTGTACGAGTTTGTGTACACCTTGTAATTATAAAAAAAGACTCATAGAAGCACGTAAGATGGAATGGAGAAAATGAATGCATTAAATCTACGCCTCGCAAAGTAACGCCGTGCTAGCAAATAAAAACAGGCCAAAGCATTTCACCCAAGCAAAATCAGTCTCAGCCGCAAATGCCTCCATAAAAATGAAAAAAAGAGAATGCATTGTCCTAAACTGTCTAACATGAAAGATCACGCGTCTCCATGAAGTTTCCTGGTGGTATAACAAACAGTAAGAGATACAAGAGCGGAAACTCCTGCCTTACCTCAGCACATCTCGGAGCACCAGCTCACCGCGGATGCTGCGGCTGGAGCCAGCAGTGCTGTGCGCGGATCCTGCAGCCGCTGTTCCCATAACGCGCAGGGGAGGCAGGCATCGGAGGTGGCTTCAGAACACAGCAGGGCTCGCAGACCATAGAGACCGCCTGGGCGAGGGCCGTTTACTCACATTGTTTCTCTGCTGCAAACGAGCTCTATGGTTTGCGTGTGATCACATGGCCTCGAAGGCAGGGAATGTTGGGAAATTGTTGGAAATGAGATCGGATTACTGCTGGGTGGATTTTAGCGAGCGGAGTTTTTGGTGAGCTGTGTAATTAGCTGTGTTAGGTTCGCCGCCTGGTACTCTGTAAGAGAAGCAGCAACCCATCTTCTTTACGTGTCTACATTGTCACTGGCTTTGAATATGTTAAGACTGTAATATTATTTCATTCCCAGTTTATGTTTCCACGATGCACCATTGCTAACAGGAACCGGAGGAAACGTATTTCAGAATAACCCTTTCGTTGCTAAGAAGTTTTGGACTTAACATACTGGAAGCATTGCTTAGCTGCACGTTACGCCTCACTTATTTAGCCAGTTATGGTCTTGTAACCAACCAATAGCATGTTATAATTCTAGAATTAATATTAAAAAAACAGATGGCCTCCGCGCGCCACTGCATAAAGATCGTGGCTCCAGAGCCCAGAGGATAAGTTTCATTACAACCACGGCCTGCAAGAGGGGGGAGAGAGACTGCGTGGGAGACAAGCGCGGACACGCTAATTAAAAACAGATGGACCCTGCGTGCCGCTGCTGGCTCCGAGAGCAAAACGCTCTGGGAGTAAACATTTATCACAGTGGCGGCGAAAGTAACCTGATACTGGAATTCAGCCTTCCGTGCAGCTGGCACACTGCGCGCCACTGATGACTGTGCTCGCTCCCGAGACACATAGGCTATGGGAGGAGACATTTAAAGATAAGGCAGGACATACCCGAGCCTTTGGCCATTTGCGTGCTTTCTTTTGTGGAAGCCTTACGCAATGGCCAATCAAATGCATGGCTGTGAAAAAAACACGAGGAAAAGTTCTGGGAGTTGGAAGTCCGAGTTGGAAGTCCTTACAATGAGCCTCGCAGTGCAGCGCATGTGCGCTGGCTCAGGCGAGACCTAAAAAGGCAGATAGATGGTGGAACGGAGGGTGAAAAGGTGAATCATTGAATGTGATGAACAGAGTGGACAAGGAGTGATAGGTAGAGAGGCAAGTAAGCATCCACCCACTCAACCCATTCATGTATGTATTCTATTTAATGAACTCCTAATTTTTCACACACCCATCCATTGGTGGTATCTATTGCTTCATGCAGCAAACTGGGTGTCTCGCAACCCTTTAATCAAACCATACAGGGTAGCTTGTGCATCACACAAAAAACCCATTCACCCAAGCCACAAACAAACAGGGGGCCTCACAACCTTGCACTTGTCAGAACCAAGGAACAAGATGTCAACCAATGCTTCAGTCAACCCAAAAGAAACAGGGTTTTCCAAAAAGAAACACCCACAAACCCTGCATGGGTGTCTGATGCCTGATGCAATCAACAAAGGAAGAGAGTGGCTCCCAGCTCTTCACTCATCCCAAAGGCTGGTTTCTCGTGCAGCACAATATAAATGGGTGACTAACACCCATGTGGATAACAAGGCTTCAGACACTTTAAAAGCACAACAAGCACACAACCATCAATAAGGAGAATAGAAATGGAGACACTCCTAGTCCATTAGCATTGCCAGAAGGAAAGTTATTGCCAAAAAATTAATACCCAAGAATTGAAATGACACCGAGGTGCATGCCTGGCACATGCATATTTTGCCTCTCTGTCACTTGCACATGCATCTAAGAAAGCCAGAGGTCATTGTTGAAAGGAGTATCTTTAGAATTTTTCTACTAACATTCTACATACGGGTGAGCTCTAAAACTTTTCTTTCACTGTTAAAAAAGGGTGCTTATAAAATGTTAAAAACTTGAATAAACCACAGATAGCTGTAGATCCTATTCCCCAAAATAAGGATGTCAGTATGGTTAGAAACAGCACAGTCTCAGTAAGGCGACCTCAAGAGCGTGATGATCAGAGGCAGAGATGTCATGCATCAGCCTAGTTCGCTCGTCTTTTCACCCTCCGCTCTGTCCTGTTCTCCGCTCTGCTTTCATTTGAGACATGAGCATGAAGCCTGACCCGATGCAATGCTCATGGAAGGATGTGGCAGGAGGGGCTGGTACTTCAGCAGATGCACGGTGGTGACTATAAACTCTCTACGTAAGCTTTACTTTACCTCAATAGGCAAAGCCTTACACTGTCCTGCAATGAAGCTGCACTCTGCAGGCAAAGGCCCAGAATGGGGCCTCTACTTAGAATATTGCAACAATAGAGAAATAACTAGCGGTCCGCACTTTTCAAGCACTCGTGCCTGTGGCGGCATCCACCTTGCGGGAGCGAGCAGAGGCGCGCAGTGGCCATCTGTTTGTAATTAATGTGGCCGCTCCCGCTAGGTGGATGCCGCCACAAGCACGAGTGCTTGAAAAGTGAAGACCGATTCCTAAAGGCCCTCTCCTAGAGCAGCGCATGCTGCCTAGGCAAGACCTAAACAGGGACACTGTGGAAGTCAGAATGAGGGGAAGTGTGCACTCTGGGACTCCTAGAGCCTGTTTCCACAGCATTGTCCTCCACTGAACCCTCCCTGGAGTTTCCTGCATTCTTCCCCTTCTCTGTCACAGTCTGTTTCTCCAATTAGTCCATTATGAAATCTATAATGATCTCCCAACCCTTTGCCAGTGGACCCCCTCCAATCCCTACCCCAACGCATCTCCTTTAAATCATCTAGGGATAGGATTATCATCCCTGCTTCCTTACCTTTGCCCTCTGTCATTATGTTCAGATTGTGTGGAAAAGCCAAACTTATTACCCACGGTTAGCACTTAGTTAAATTGAAATACAGGGAATCCTCACAGCTTGCCACTAGTTGTTGGAACTGTTTCAGGATTTAGTGACTGGTGTGGGGTCCTAGGTTATTTGGCTAAGTTTGCTGTCCCCGGGCGTAAATCCACCACAGGACCCAAAATTGATCATCATCATGTACACCCTTTAGTACTGACTTTTAGGGTAAAATAGAGCAGTCCAGAGCTTACGCAGGGTGGTGGTGGTGGGGTTAGAAACTCGGCACTCAAGAAGTATCAAATAGAAGTTAACAAATCAACATCCAGCCAGCAAACTCTGGTTTATCAAAAGAAAGGTTCTTTATTGCTAGTCACACAACCAACAAATCACTGGCAGACTTCACTAAGGACAATTCTTGCAGAATCCCTTGGTATTCACAAGGGGGGGTTTCTGTAGTGAAAAAGGCATTGGCCAATTGCCCTGGAGGTGGGGAATCTGAGAGGCACTGTGGCTAGATCATGTAGCTCAATTTCACTTCCCATTCATTTGTTAGTCCCAGTAGGTTTCTTCGATGCTAACTCCTCTTGTCCGGTTTCAGTATCAAAGTACCTGTTTGCCTGGCTAAAGTTCCTGTGGTTCATTGGAGGCAATGTGTGCCTGCTGGTGTCCCTGTCAGATGGGGCATGCTACTACGGTGGTGTGACGTGGCCCAGTGATGTGTCTTGAGCTCTGGGACCTGTACGTCAGGCGAACAGCGGCAGGACCAGCACCGGTGAAGAGAAGGCTACACCAGGGTTGGCTGCTCACAGTTTTTGTAGCATTGTTCGGTCGGCCCAGTTGCACCCCATCACCCAAGCAAGCTAGGTTCCCACTCCGGGTCACAGCGGTGATGCTCTCATGAAGGTGTGGTCTCTTAATGGTGCTTTCTTGTCAGCTTCTTTCAGCGCCTCAAAGCTTTGTCGCCCTAGATAGCTTCTGTTAGAACTCGCTCTGCAGAGTACCCGCCGCACCTGACCCCCATCACTTTCTGACTCAAGTAGTGGTACTGTCGCCTAAGCTAGGCCCATGTCGTGACTTCTGAGCTTTTACAATCGCATGCCATTATTCTGATTAGGACAGCGGGCGTTATTAACTCTCATCTACCATATGCACATACTTTCTATCCTCCTATGTTTGTTTTTCATTTTTCACAAGTTCCCAACCGACTGACATCCCAGTTTGGCCCCAAAACATTCAGTGTATCTGTCTGTGCGATGTTTACTTGTAGGCAGAAGCATGAGTATTGCTTGTTCTTGTCTGGTGACTATCTTCTTACACCCTTATTATTATTTGGCCTGCTTCCCTTTCTTATAGCTAGAGTCCATATCAAGCATCCTTTCTGCAGGTACAGTTAGTATGTCCAGAACAGAAATTGTGAGCCTGTCACAACATACTCTGATTTGCAGTCATCTTTTCTGTTTATATCTAGTTGGGGTCCATATTTGATGATGTATTTTTATGCTGGCACTGTAGTTTTTTAGAATGGTACTTAGACACCACCTGGGTGCAATGGCATGCAAATTCATGTGTGTTGCGTGCATTTCTCTCACACACCGTACAAAACAACTGATACTTGTGGTAATGTTGTTACCTTTGGGGGAATTCGGACCAATAGTAGTCATTCAGGGACATTGTAGATATAATATACCCATGTCAGGCCTTTGTATATATTTTGATGTTATATTCGTAATTTTATGTTTGTTTAAAGCATTTCTAACATCTTTCCAAGCCCTCTCTAAACACGAACGCGCTCCTTGCTCTCTCCTTAGTTGCAAGCCACAGTGCCACCAACTCTTTGGTCAGTTCATTCTCCATGCTCCTCCCTCAGCAGCCATGAGGCTCCTCACTAAGGCGCTGCGCTTCCAGACATGTGCCATTAGGTGCACGGACACACGTGGGGTGTCTGCTTCCAGACATGCGCCATGAGCTGCACGGGTACACGTGTGGTGGCTGCTTCAGCGGACACTCACCATGAGCTGCAAGGACACAAGTGTGGTGGCTGCTTCAGCAGACACGCACCATGAGCTGCAAAGGCATAAGTGTGGTGGCTGCTTCAGCAGGCATGCGCCATGAGCTGCAAGGGCATAAGTGTGGTGGCTGCTTCAGCAGACACGCCCCATGAGCTGCACTGGCACAAGTGTGGTGGCTGCTTCCAGGCAAGCACCATGAGCTGCACGGCACAAGTGTGGTGGCTGCTTCAGCAGTAACGTGCCATGAGCTGCAAGGGCATAAATGTGGTGGCTGCTTCAGCAGACTCGAGCCATGAGCTGCAAGGGCATAAGTGGTGGGCCCGCTTCAGCAGACATGCCCCATGAGCTGCGCGGCTGCAAGTGTGGTGGCTGCTTCAGCAGACATGCGCCATGAGCTGCAAGGGCATAAGTGTGGTGGGTGCTTCAGCAGACACTCGCCATGAGTTTCATGGGCACAAGTATGGTGGCTGCTTCAGCGGACACTCGCCATGAGCTGCATGGGCACAAGTGTGGTGGCTGCTTCAGCAGACACAAGCCATGAGCTGCTTGGGCACAATGTGGTGGCTGGTTCCAGACATGCACCTTGAGCTTCATGGGCACAAGTGTGGTGGCTGCTTCAGCAAAAACGCCCCATGAGCTGCACTGGCACAAGTGTGGTGGCTGCTTCAGCAGACACAAGCCATGAGCTGCTTGGGCACAATGTGGTGGCTGGTTCCAGACACGTGCCATGAGCTGCATGGGTACATGTGTGGTGGCTGCTTCCAGACATGTGCCATGAGCTTCACGGGCACATGTGTGGTGGCTGCTTCCAGACACGTGTCATGAGCTGCATAGACACAAGTGTGGTGACTGCTTCCAGACACGCGCCTTGAGCTTCATGGGTACAAGTGTGGTGGCTGCTTCAGCAGACACTCGCCATGAGCTGCATGGGCACAAGTGTGGTGGCTGCTTCAGCAGACACAAGCCATGAGCTGCTTGGGCACAATGTGGTGGCTGGTTCCAGACACGTGCCATGAGCTGCATGGGTACATGTGTGGTGGCTGCTTCCAGACATGTGCCATGAGCTTCACGGGCACATGTGTGGTGGCTGCTTCCAGACACGTGTCATGAGCTGCATAGACACAAGTGTGGTGACTGCTTCCAGACACGCGCCTTGAGCTTCATGGGTACAAGTGTGGTGGCTGCTTCCAGACATGTGCCATAAGCTTCGCGGGCGCATGTGTGGTGGTTGCTCCAGACAAGTGCCATGAGCTGCATGGGCACAAGTGTGGTGGCTGCTTCAGCAGACATGCCCCATGAGCTGCACTGGCACAAGTGTGGTGGCTGCTTCCAGGCAAGCACCATGAGCTGCACGGCACAAGTGTGGTGGCTGCTTCAGCAGTAACGTGCCATGAGCTGCAAGGGCATAAGTGTGGTGGCTGGTTCCAGACACGCGCTTTAAGCTTAATGGGCACAAGTGTGGTGGCTGCTTCAGCAGACACGCCCCACGAGCTGCACTGGTGCAAGTGTGGTGGCTGCTTCAGCAGACATGCCCCATGAGCTGCACTGGCACAAGTGTGGTGGCTGCTTCCAGGCAAGCACCATGAGCTGCACGGCACAAGTGTGGTGGCTGCTTCAGCAGTAACGTGCCATGAGCTGCAAGGGCATAAGTGTGGTGGCTGGTTCCAGACACGCGCTTTAAGCTTAATGGGCACAAGTGTGGTGGCTGCTTCAGCAGACACGCCCCACGAGCTGCACTGGTGCAAGTGTGGTGGCTGCTTCCAGGCACGCACCATGAGCTGCACGGCACAAGTGTGGTGGCTGCTTCAGCAGTAACGTGCCATGAGCTGCAAGGGCATAAGTGTGGTGGCTGCTTCAGCAGACTCGTGCCATGAGCTGCAAGGGCATAAGTGGTGGGCCCGCTTCAGCAGACATGCCCCATGAGCTGCGCGGGTGCAAGTGTGGTGGCTGCTTCAGCAGTCACGCGCCATGAGCTGCAAGGGCATAAGTGTGGTGGCTGCTTCAGCAGACTCATGCCATGAGCTGCAAGGGCATAAGTGTGGTGCCTGCTTCAGCAGACATGCGTCATGCGCTGCACAGGTGCAAGTTTGGTGGCTGCTTCAGCAGACAAGCCCCATAAGCTGCACTGGCACAAGTGTGGTGGCTGCTTCCAGGCACGCGTCATGAGCTGCACGGGTACAAGTGTGGTGGCTGCTTCAGCAGACACACGCCATGAGCTGCACAGGTACAGGTGATGGTGGCTGCTTCGGCGGACACTCGACATGAGCTGCAAGGGCACAAGTGTGGTGACTGCTTCAGCAGTCTTGGGCCATTAGCTGCAAGGGCATAAGTGTGGTGGTTGCTTCAGCAGACTCGTGCCATGAGCTGCAAGGGCATAAGTGTGGTGGCTGCTTCAGCAGACATGCGCCATGAGCTGCACGGGTGCAAGTGTGGGGGTTGCTTCAGCAGACACGCCATGAGCTGCAAGGGCATATGTGTGGTGGGTGCTTCAGCAGACACTCGCCATGAGCTTCAGGGGCACAAGTATGGTGGCTGCTTCAGCGGACAATCGCCATGAGCTGCATGGGCACAAGTGTGGTGGCTGCTTCAGCAGACACAAGCCATGAACTGCATGGGCACAGGTGTGGTGGCTGGTTCCAGACACGCGCTTTGAGCTTAATGGGCACAAGTGTGGTGGCTGCTTCAGCAGACACGCCCCACGAGCTGCACTGGCACAAGTGTGGTGGCTGCTTCCAGGCACGCACCATGAGCTGCATGGCACACAAGTGTGGTGGCTGCTTCAGCAGTAACGTGCCATGAGCTGCAAGGGCATAAGTGGTGGGCCCGCTTCAGCAGACATGCCCCATGAGCTGCACGGGTGCAAGTGTGGTGGCTGCTTCAGCAGACATGCGCCATGAGCTGCAAGGGCATAAGTGTGGTGGGTGCTTCAGCAGACACTCGCAATGAGTTTCATAGGCACAAGTATGGTGGCTGCTTCAGCGGACACTCGCCATGAGCTGCATGGGCACAAGTGTGGTGGCTGCTTCAGCAGACACAAGCCATGAGCTGCATGGGCACAGGTGTGGTGGCTGGTTCCAGACACACGCCTTGAGCTTAATGGGCACAAGTGTGGTGGCTGCTTCAGCAGACACGCCCCACGAGCTGCACTGGCACAAGTGTGGTGGCTGCTTCCAGGCATGCACCATGAGCTGCACGGCACAAGTGTGGTGGCTGCTTCAGCAGTAACGCGCCATGAGCTGCAAGGGCATAAGTGTGTGGCTGCTTCAGCAGACTCGTGCCATGAGCTGCAAGGGCATAAGTGGTGGGCCCGCTTCAGCAGATATGCCCCATGAGCTGCGCGGCTGCAAGTGTGCGCCATGAGCTGCAAGGGCATAAGTGTGGCGGCTGCTTCAGCAGACACTCGCCATGAGCTTCATGGGCACAAGTATGGTGGCTGCTTCAGCGGACATTCGCCATGAACTGCATGGGCACAAGTGTGGTGGCTGCTTCAGCAGACACGCACCATGAGCTGCAAAGGCATAAGTGTGGTGGCTGCTTCAGCAGGCATGCGCCATGAGCTGCAAGGGCATAAGTGTGGTGGCTGCTTCAGCAGACATGCCCCATGAGCTGCACTGGCACAAGTGTGGTGGCTGCTTCCAGGCAAGCACCATGAGCTGCACGGCACAAGTGTGGTGGCTGCTTCAGCAGTAACGTGCCATGAGCTGCAAGGGCATAAGTGTGGTGGCTGGTTCCAGACACGCGCTTTAAGCTTAATGGGCACAAGTATGGTGGCTGCTTCAGCAGACACACCCCACGAGCTGCACTGGTGCAAGTGTGGTGGCTGCTTCCAGGCACGCACCATGAGCTGCGCGGCACAAGTGTGGTGGCTGCTTCAGCAGTAACGTGCCATGAGCTGCAAGGGCATAAGTGTGGTGGCTGGTTCCAGACACGCGCTTTAAGCTTAATGGGCACAAGTGTGGTGGCTGCTTCAGCAGACACGCCCCACGAGCTGCACTGGTGCAAGTGTGGTGGCTGCTTCCAGGCACGCACCATGAGCTGCACGGCACAAGTGTGGTGGCTGCTTCAGCAGTAACGTGCCATGAGCTGCAAGGGCATAAGTGTGGTGGCTGCTTCAGCAGACTCGTGCCATGAGCTGCAAGGGCATAAGTGGTGGGCCCGCTTCAGCAGACATGCCCCATGAGCTGCGCGGGTGCAAGTGTGGTGGCTGCTTCAGCAGTCACGCGCCATGAGCTGCAAGGGCATAAGTGTGGTGGCTGCTTCAGCAGACTCCTGCCATGAGCTGCAAGGGCATAAGTGTGGTGCCTGCTTCAGCAGACATGCGTCATGCGCTGCACAGGTGCAAGTTTGGTGGCTGCTTCAGCAGACACGCCCCATGAGCTGCACTGGCACAAGTGTGGTGGCTGCTTCAGCAGACACACGCCATGAGCTGCACAGGTACAAGTGATGGTGGCTGCTTCAGCGGACACTCGCCATGAGCTGCAAGGGCACAAGTGTGGTGACTGCTTCAGCAGTCATTGGCCATGAGCTGCAAGGGCATAAGTGTGGTGGTTGCTTCAGCAGACTCGTGCCATGAGCTGCAAGGGCATAATTGTGGTGGCTGCTTCAGCAGACATGCGCCATGAGCTGCATGGGTGCAAGTATGGGGGTTGCTTCAGCAGACGCGCCATGAGCTGCAAGTGCATATGTGTGGTGGGTGCTTCAGCAGACACTCCCCATGAGTTTCATGGGCACAAGTATGGTGGCTGCTTCACCGGACACTCGCCATGAGCTGCATGGGCACAAGTGTGGTGGCTGCTTCAGCGGACACAAGTCATGAACTGCATGGCTGGTTCCAGACACGCGCTTTAAGCATAATGGGCACAAGTGTGGTGGCTGCTTCAGCAGACACGCCCCACGAGCTGCACTGGCGCAAGTGTGGTGGCTGCTTCCAGGCACGCACCATGAGCTGCACGGCACAAGTGTGGTGGCTGCTTCAGCAGTAACGTGCCATGAGCTGCAAGGGCATAAGTGTGGTGGCTGCTTCAGCAGACTCATGCCATGAGCTGCAAGGGCATAAGTGGTGGGCCCGCTTCAGCAGACATGCCCCATGAGCTGCGCGGGTGCAAGTGTGGTGGCTGCTTCAGCAGACATGCGCCATGAGCTGCAAGGGCATAAGTGTGGTGGGTGCTTCAGCAGACACTCGCAATGAGTTTCATGGGCACAAGTAGGGTGGCTGCTTCAGCGGACACTCGCCATGAGCTGCATGGGCACAAGTGTGGTGGCTGCTTCAGCAGACACAAGCCATGAGCTGCATGGACACAGGTGTGGTGGTTGGTTCCAGACACACGCCTTGATCTTAATGGGCACAAGTGTGGTGGCTGCTTCAGCAGACACGCCCCACGAGCTGCACTGGCACAAGTGTGGTGGCTGCTTCCAGGCACGCACCATGAGCTGCATGGCACAAGTGTGGTGGCTGCTTCAACAGTAACGTGCCATGAGCTGCAAGGGCATAAATGTGGTGGCTGCTTCAGCAGACTCGAGCCATGAGCTGCAAGGGCATAAGTGGTGGGCCCGCTTCAGCAGACATGCCCCATGAGCTGCGCGGCTGCAAGTGTGGTGGCTGCTTCAGCAGACATGCGCCATGAGCTGCAAGGGCATAAGTGTGGTGGGTGCTTCAGCAGACACTCGCCATGAGTTTCATGGGCACAAGTATGGTGGCTGCTTCAGCGGACACTCGCCATGAGCTGCATGGGCACAAGTGTGGTGGCTGGTTCAGCAGACACAAGCCATGAGCTGCTTGGGCACAATGTGGTGGCTGGTTCCAGACATGCGCCTTGAGCTTCATGGGCACAAGTGTGGTGGCTGCTTCAGCAAAAACGCCCCATGAGCTGCACTGGCACAAGTGTGGTGGCTGCTTCCAGGCACGCACCATGAGCTGCACGGCACAAGTGTGGTGGCTTCTTCAGCAGACACTCGCCATGAGCTGCATCGGCACAAGTGTGGTGGCTGCTTCAGCAGACACTCGCCATGAGCTGCACAGATACAAGTGTGCTGGCTGCTTCAGCAGACACTCGCCATGAGCTGCATGGGCACAAGTGTAGTGGCTGCTTCCAGACACGTGCCTTGAGCTTCATGGGCACAAGTGCGGTGGCTACTTCCAGACACGTGCCATGAGCTGCATGGGTACATGTGTGGTGGCTGCTTCCAGACATGTGCCATGAGCTTCACGGGCACATGTGTGGTGGCTGCTTCCAGACACGTGTCATGAGCTGCATAGACACAAGTGTGGTGACTGCTTCCAGACACGCGCCTTGAGCTTCATGGGTACAAGTGTGGTGGCTGCTTCCAGACATGTGCCATAAGCTTCGCGGGCGCATGTGTGGTGGTTGCTCCAGACAAGTGCCATGAGCTGCATGGGCACAAGTGTGGTGGCTGCTTCAGCAGACATGCCCCATGAGCTGCACTGGCACAAGTGTGGTGGCTGCTTCCAGGCAAGCACCATGAGCTGCACGGCACAAGTGTGGTGGCTGCTTCAGCAGTAACGTGCCATGAGCTGCAAGGGCATAAGTGTGGTGGCTGGTTCCAGACACGCGCTTTAAGCTTAATGGGCACAAGTGTGGTGGCTGCTTCAGCAGACACGCCCCACGAGCTGCACTGGTGCAAGTGTGGTGGCTGCTTCCAGGCACGCACCATGAGCTGCACGGCACAAGTGTGGTGGCTGCTTCAGCAGTAACGTGCCATGAGCTGCAAGGGCATAAGTGTGGTGGCTGCTTCAGCAGACTCGTGCCATGAGCTGCAAGGGCATAAGTGGTGGGCCCGCTTCAGCAGACATGCCCCATGAGCTGCGCGGGTGCAAGTGTGGTGGCTGCTTCAGCAGTCACGCGCCATGAGCTGCAAGGGCATAAGTGTGGTGGCTGCTTCAGCAGACTCATGCCATGAGCTGCAAGGGCATAAGTGTGGTGCCTGCTTCAGCAGACATGCATCATGCGCTGCACAGGTGCAAGTGTGGTGGCTGCTTCCAGGCACGCACCATGAGCTGCAAGGCACAAGTGTGGTGGCTGCTTCAGCAGTAACGCGCCATGAGCTGCAAGGGCATAAGTGTGGTGGCTGCTTCAGCAGACTTGTGCCATGAGCTGCAAGGGCATAAGTGGTGGGCCCGCTTCAGCAGACATGCCCCATGAGCTGCGCGGCTGCAAGTGTGGTGGCTGCTTCAGTAGACACGTGCCATGAGCTGCAAGGGTATAAGTGTGGCGGCTGCTTCAGCAGACACTCGCCATGAGCTTCATGGGCACAAGTATGGTGGCTGCTTCAGCGGACATTCACCATGAACTGCATGGGCACAAGTTTGGTGGCTGCTTCAGCAGACACACACCATGAGCTGCAAAGGCATAAGTGTGGTGGCTGCTTCAGCAGGCATGCGCCATGAGCTGCAAGGGCATAAGTGTGGTGGCTGCTTCAGCAGACACGCCCCATGAGCTGCACTGGCACAAGTGTGGTGGCTGCTTCCAGGCAAGCACCATGAGCTGCACGGCACAAGTGTGGTGGCTGCTTCAGCAGTCACGCGCCATGAGCTGCAAGGGCATAAGTGTGGTGGCTGCTTCAGCAGACTCATGCCATGAGCTGCAAGGGCATAAGTGTGGTGCCTGCTTCAGCAGACATGCGTCATGCGCTGCACAGGTGCAAGTTTGGTGGCTGCTTCAGCAGACATGCCCCATGAGCTGCACTGGCACAAGTGTGGTGGCTGCTTCAGCAGACACACGCCATGAGCTGCACAGGTACAAGTGATGGTGGCTGCTTCAGCGGACACTCGCCATGAGCTGCAAGGGCACAAGTGTGGTGACTGCTTCAGCAGTCATGGGCCATGAGCTGCAAGGGCATAAGTGTGGTGGTTGCTTCAGCAGACTCGTGCCATGAGCTGCAAGGGCATAATTGTGGTGGCTGCTTCAGCAGACATGCGCCATGAGCTGCATGGGTGCAAGTATGGGGGTTGCTTCAGCAGACGCGCCATGAGCTGCAAGTGCATATGTGTGGTGGATGCTTCAGCAGACACTCGCCATGAGCTGCATGGGCACAAGTGTGGTGGCTGCTTCAGCGGACACAAGTCATGAACTGCATGGGCACAGGTGTGGTGGCTGGTTCCAGACACGCGCTTTAAGCATAATGGGCACAAGTGTGGTGGCTGCTTCAGCAGACACGCCCCACGAGCTGCACTGGCGCAAGTGTGGTGGCTGCTTCCAGGCACGCACCATGAGCTGCACGGCACAAGTATGGTGGCTGCTTCAGCAGTAACGTGCCATGAGCTGCAAGGGCATAAGTGTGGTGGCTGCTTTAGCAGACTCGTGCCATGAGCTGCAAGGGCATAAGTGGTGGGCCCGCTTCAGCAGACATGCCCCATGAGCTGCGCGGGTGCAAGTGTGGTGGCTGCTTCAGCAGACATGCGCCAAGAGCTGCAAGGGCATAAGTGTGGTGGGTGCTTCAGCAGACACTCGCCATGAGTTTCATGGGCACAAGTAGGGTGGCTGCTTCAGCGGACACTCGCCATGAGCTGCATGGGCACAAGTGTGGTGGCTGCTTCAGCAGACACATGCCATGAGCTGCATGGGCACAGGTGTGGTGGCTGGTTCCAGACACACGCCTTGAGCTTAATGGGCACAAGTGTGGTGGCTGCTTCAGCAGACACGCCCCACGAGCTGCACTGGCACAAGTGTGGTGGCTGCTTCCAGGCACGCACCATGAGCTGCATGGCACAAGTGTGGTGGCTGCTTCAACAGTAACGTGCCATGAGCTGCAAGGGCATAAATGTGGTGGCTGCTTCAGCAGACTCGAGCCATGAGCTGCAAGGGCATAAGTGGTGGGCCCGCTTCAGCAGACATGCCCCATGAGCTGCGCGGCTGCAAGTGTGGTGGCTGCTTCAGCAGACATGCGCCATGAGCTGCAAGGGCATAAGTGTGGTGGGTGCTTCAGCAGACACTCGCCATGAGTTTCATGGGCACAAGTATGGTGGCTGCTTCAGCGGACACTCGCCATGAGCTGCATGGGCACAAGTGTGGTGGCTGCTTCAGCAGACACAAGCCATGAGCTGCTTGGGCACAATGTGGTGGCTGGTTCCAGACATGCGCCTTGAGCTTCATGGGCACAAGTGTGGTGGCTGCTTCAGCAAAAACGCCCCATGAGCTGCACTGGCACAAGTGTGGTGGCTGCTTCCAGGCACGCACCATGAGCTGCACGGCACAAGTGTGGTGGCTTCTTCAGCAGACACTCGCCATGAGCTGCATCGGCACAAGTGTGGTGGCTGCTTCAGCAGACACTCGCCATGAGCTGCACGGATACAAGTGTGCTGGCTGCTTCAGCAGACACTCGCCATGAGCTGCATGGGCACAAGTGTAGTGGCTGCTTCCAGACACGTGCCTTGAGCTTCATGGGCACAAGTGCGGTGGCTACTTCCAGACACGTGCCATGAGCTGCATGGGCACATGTGTGGTGGCTGCTTCCAGACATGTGCCATGAGCTTCACGGGCACATGTGTGGTGGCTGCTTCCAGACACGTGTCATGAGCTGCATAGACACAAGTGTGGTGACTGCTTCCAGACACGCGCCTTGAGCTTCATGGGTACAAGTGTGGTGGCTGCTTCCAGACATGTGCCATAAGCTTCGCGGGCGCATGTGTGGTGGTTGCTCCAGACAAGTGCCATGAGCTGCATGGGCACAAGTGTGGTGGCTGCTTCAGCAGACACGCGCCATGAGCTGAAAGCGCATAAGTGTGGCGGCTGCTTCAGCAGACACTCGCCATGAGCTTCATGGGCACAAGTATGGTGGCTGCTTCAGCGGACGCTCGCCATGAGCTTCATAGACACAAGTGTGGTGGCTGATTCAGCAGACACGCACCATGAGCTGCAAAGGCATAAGTTTGGTGGCTGCTTCAGCAGACAAGCGCCATGAGCTGCACGGGCACAAGTGTGGTGGCTGCTTTCAGGCATGTGCCATGAGCTGCACCGCACAAGTGTGGTGGCTGCTTCCAGGCACTCACCATGAGCTGCACGGCATAAGTGTGGTGGCTGCTTCAGCAGACATGCGCCATGGGCTGCACAGGCACAAATCTGGTGGCTGCTTTCAGCCATGTGCCATGAGCTGCACCGCACAAGTGTGGTGGCTGCTTCCAGGCACTCACCATGAGCTGCACGGCATAAGTGTGGTGACTGCTTCAGCAGACATGCGCCATGAGCTGCACAGGCACAAATCTGGTGGCTGCTTCAGCAGACACGCCCCGAGCTGCACGGGTACAAGTGTGATGTCTGCTTCCAGACACGCGTCATGAGCTGCACAGCACAAGTGTGGCAGCTGCTTTCGGGCATGCGCCATGAGCTGCACGGCACAAGTGTGTCAGCTGCTTCAGCAGACAAGCACCATGAGCTGCACGGCACAAGTGTGGTGGCTGCTTCAGAAGACAGTTGCCATGAGCTTCACAGGCACAAGTGTGGTGGCTGCTTCCGCTGAGGGTCAAGCAATCATCAAAGATACCTCAGTTTCTCTGGCTTGATCACCCGAGCTTCCAGGTAGTATGCGGAAACCTTACAAATCACAAGCACATAATTGCAGCTTAAGGTCCTCTACATAGTACATACCAGGGCTTTAAGTGGGCCGGGTATCACCGGTGCTGAGCACTGGCATTTTTTTTAAAGGATGTCTCGAAACGGGACTCTATCGGGCTCTGTTTTGTGCCCTGGCGGTCTGTTTTTTTCCAGACTGTAGTGACAGCAGGCACATCGATGTGCGTGTGCTCACACTGCTCGCTTTTCACTAGTGGAGATGTTACGGCATGACGTCATGCCAGGTGAGCATTGATGGGGAAGGGAAATCCTTTAAAGAGTAATTGTTTCTCTGGAACTCCCTTCTCTTTTTAAAAACTCAGGAGCAGCAACATTGCTATGGTGTCACCAGGGCTTTAAGTGGAAGCTTTTTCAATATTATATGCAAGCCATAGTTGCTGCTTATTTATCTTATGCAACTAACAACCATTGACAAAGCCAATAGTCCTGACTTGTTGTAGGTATGATGTTACTTGTTGTATCATATATCTGGATGCAATGACAGAAACAGCAAACTACAAGTCGGACGGCACACTATGCTAAGCACAGATTTTTAGCTTACGTGATTTTAAGCCATGCCCTAATTACATTGGCCACTCGCCGTTAAGAGACCCCCCTCAGTTTTTTCATCCCACAAAATACCCCGGTACATACAACCTACTGGAGCAAAGTACCAGGGTGATCACAGCACACTGCCCATGGCTTGTGCTCCTTGACTACTCATCAGACCAGTCAACAAGCATTCCAGTGTCTGAAGCATGCAGGAAATTCTCTGTGAGTTCTGGATCCCAGGCATTGCAATATGTTAACCTATGTCTGAATGAAGCTACGCACAGTTCATAAATGGCCTGAAAACTGAAATGGTCATTCCTGCCTTGAGCTGAGCTTATTTGCTGTGAAGTCACAGAAAAGAGAAATGCAGAATTGTATAACTCTCCTAAATAAGTGATGTGTCTATGGGAAATGTCCTGATTTCTCGGCAAGCAATGATACATTGTTAGAAAACAACCATTCTCCGCCCCCACCCCACCCCACCCCAATGGGCAGGGTAGAAGTTAACCATATATGGAAATATTTATTTGTCAGAAATGTTTTGACGTTGGCAGTCCTAAAAGGCACTTTTGATTACCCTACTCGCGAAGAGATGTACCATATTAAGACTGATGCCAAAGGGGGAGATCACAATTCTTTGCAGTGTGGGGTAGCACGTGCAGTCCTGTAATAGGAGATAAGATCACTTTGACCTGAAGACTGAGGGGCATATTCACAAGGAACTGACACAACGCAGCACCACAAGCCAGTTTGCTGCACCTCGTTGCTCCAATAAGGGAAGTGCAGGGTTCATCCTATTTACAGAATACGACTCATCCCTGTCTTTTCCTTTGTTCTGGTGCACTATTGGCTGCCTAGCACCAAAGCAGGCACCATTGCACCATGGTACAAGGGCGTCTGCGTTGAAATCAGGTTATTTTTTGGTGGAGGAGGGGACACCTTCCCTCACAAAAACAACCCTTATGCCACCCCTGGGGAGGCGCAGGCTTTTGACGCATTCCCAGATTCACAAGTCCTTGTGAATCTGAGAGTGCGTCCAAATCTGTGTGTGTTATGTGGGAACACCCACCACAACGCCCATAGAACACCTCTTTGACGCAGAGTAAGGCAAGGCAGTGTCTTGCGCTGCTATGCCTTATTCCGTATCAACGAGGCCGTGAAAAGCCACATAAAGTGACTTTGCATGGCCCCTAGATATGGTCTGCACTCTGCGCCGCCACTGCATCAAAAAAAGGGATGCAACGGCAGCGTACCCTACATGTAAATATGCCCCTTTGTTTTTTTGAGTGATTGTTCTCTATTCCCTAGAGGTCAATCCCTGGACTATATCCAAGGGTTGAGCATTTTCGATGTTTCACTTAGAACCATCAACACAACACATCTACTCTAACCTCTAGGAAGGCCTTTTTGCCTTTCCTTCCTCCCAGGCTTCCCCACGGCTTGTCTTCTCATCATCATTGTTGTTTATCACCTCTACCCACTCCATGTGTCGCTTTACTCCTATCGCCAAATCCTTCCCACCCCAGTCTCTACACTCCATGCTGTTCCTCAAACACTTCATATCTCCACCTACCACCATTTGCCTCTGGACAATAGCACTCCACGTCTTGCATTATCTTTAAGCATGCTCTTTCTTCCCTCTTCATCCTCCCCACTTCTAACAGTCAACTAAACTTATTGGTTCATAGCGCAGGTCTAATAACCATTCCCTTTAATAACTAACTTCCTTCACCCACATTTCCCCAATACCACAACAGGACAAAAGCAGAACACTGATAACAAACATTGGGAAAGCTAACATATCAAGGTTTAATGTGCTAACTCATGCAGCATTAGCACATAGCTAAAGAAATTTAAGAAACAATTGCTTGTTTTGCGTTCAATATAGTCCTATTGTGTTTCCAGGTCAAATAATGGCTGGATAGGACTGGAACATTCATTATAGTCCTTCTTTAGTTTATTTGACATAGTAGGAAAACTCTTTGGCTACCCAACCTTCATTTGACATAGAAACAGAAAAAGGACTGTGTTGAAGCTTTCAACACAGACACCCTTTTGTTTCCTGGCAAGCTCAAGTGACACTAATGAGCAGTTATGGCAAGGAAAGGACAGGTGAGGGGCATCGACGTCGATTGGGAGTTACTAGTAGACGCAGTTGCGACCCCTGGGACTGCCCTTGAGACCCGTGGCTCAGAGAAGCCACTGGACAACACAAAGTTAAGTACACAAACGTGGGTGAGAGCCATGTTCATATAATACAGCTCTCACACCCTTGTCATATATTTTTGGCTTTTAACTTGCACTGGTCTCAAACCTGAAATTAGAATGAACTTTGTCTGGTAGGAGAGTGGGGGCTTCTTTCAGACAGTGGGTGGCGCTACAATAGTTTTGGGCCTTAAATGGGTGTGCAAGGAGCTTTCTACCATTGTTAAAAGTTACAATTAGACCAGTGAGGGTCATGAAGAATAAGAAACATCAGCGCTCTACTCTGCGACATCCCTCACCAAATGATATCAGAGGGATGCGAAGCAGCCCTCACACCAGGGTCTCATTCTTGCACCTTCGCCCTTTCTTGACTCAGGCCACCATGGCATCGTGATCTGGATTCCCTCTCATTACCAGCACAATAGCTGTCCCTGAATCATCCCAAAACCTATTGGGAGAACTGTAGAACTGGTAAGGCAGTCAGAGGAAAAGGTGACACTTTTTCTACATTGTTTCTGGAGCTCTCAAGGTGCCTCACAAATAGCTTACCTAATCTGAGTTTTAACTTTGCATTCTGGTACTTGTCCTAGATTTAGTTTGGGGTAATCAAAACTACGAGCAACAGAATGCAAATATAAAATGTGGACTGAGTGAGCTTCTTCTGCCTGACATTCAGCAACTTGCAGAAGGTGGGTGTCTTGATTATATCTCGCAAAACTGTATCTGCCATATGTTTCCTAGCAGAAGCTGAAATATTTTCTTTTTTAAAAAAAATGACAGTATCTAATTTATGAAGTTTTACTTGTGTCAGCATTTAAACTAGAACGGTTTCGGTTATTGACTACTCGTGCTGCCACAGTACTGATAGCCACAAAGCACGAACATACATCTCTATCCCCACTTGTACCATGCACTGCCATCCCCATACTGAGGCTTCCTCGGAGCGATCAACATGCATCTTTATGCTCAACTGCTGCTATTGTAATACTAGGTTTAGCCCAGAGCTCTCACACTGCATCTCTGCCCTCACTTGTACCATGCACAACTGATATCCCAGCACTAACAGTAGCACAGAGCTCTCACAATGCATTTGTAGCCTTCCTTGTACCATGCACCATGCACTGCTATCTCCATACTGAGCAGTAGCGGCTGCTACCAGACCCGGGTGCTGGGGCAGGAGTGGGGGGGCAGAGGGACAAAAACAAAAAAAACACTTACCTTGCTACAGCCGGCCGCCACCTCACGTCTGTCCTCTTCTTCCTGTCTCTGGTCCCACCAATAGGAAGCACTCTGGCTCCCAGGCTCCCCCGAGCCAATGACAATACTGCAATGCAGTGTTGTGATTGGTCTGGTCTCCATGAATCGGCGCTCAGACGGGAAATGGGAGGCTGGCCATGTTCTTCTCCAGGCTGTGCAATACAGCCTGGTGAGGAAGATGTAAAGTGTGCAAGAGGGCCGGCCAAGCAGTCCTGTGCACTTAAGGAGTGCAAACCACTCCTCCCCTGCTCTGGCTATCCCCGCGTGTGCGCCACTGACTACAATAGGAAAACTAAAATTATAATAATGATACGTTATTATCATTTTAGTTTTCCTCTTGAGCAGTGGGGAAATGCTCCTCCGCCTTAGTGGAGGAGTTGCCACTGATACTGAGACCTCCTCGGTGTGATCATGATGCATCTTTATGCTCAGCTACACCATGCACTTTTGTTATTGCAATACTAAGTCTAGCCCAGAGCTCTCACACTGTATCTGTACCCTCACTTTGCACCATGCACTGCTGCTCTGCCAGCATTAAGACTTCCTCAAATCTCTGACAGTGCATCCAATCCCGATTTGTACCATGCACTGCTATTCCAGTACCCAGTACGAAGGCTCTCACAGAGCTCTCCCAATGCATGCCTTTCTTGGCTTTCACCATGCGCAGGTATTCCAGTAGTAAAACTCCCATGGAGCTCTCACACTGCATCGTTGTTCTCAGTTATATCATGAACCGCTATCCCAGTAGTAAGATTTTGAGAGCAATCTGACAATGCATCTCTATCCTGACTTGCACCATGAACAGCTATTCAAGTGCTTGTATGGAGCTCTCACAAAGCATCTTACTCCTGACTTGCAACATGCAGTGCTATAGCAGGACTATGACTTACACAAGGCACTCAAAATGCATCTTTAACCTCACATGCATCATGTATTGCTACCCCACCACCTAGGGTCACATTACTAGATGCCTGTAATTAAAGTTTCACCTTATCAGGGCCAAAGTACCAGTGCTTGTTGGTATATTTACCCCCAATACTTTGCATCAGAAAGAAAAGTTTCCAGAATGGGAATAAAATGTGAATCCAGACCTATTAGGTATTTTACGACACATGGATTCCTGATCTAGTGACTTTAAAGTTGGCATTGTGAACATGCTGTGAGCAGATGGAAAATGACAGCGGAGACGTATATGGTTTTGGCAGGTGTTGAAATGTACCAGGTAACTTTGGGCCTTACACCTGGTAATTAGGATACTGGAGCACCAGACCACTGAGAATCGGCTCAGAAGTTCCCTGTGGATACTGCTCCAACAACTGGGAAACAGGACCTAAAATTTCCACTGCGTTTTTATAATGTACCTATATCCTCACTTGCACTATCTCAGTACTAAGATTTCCGTGGAGCTCTCACAGTGCATCTCTAGCATAACTTGCATTATGCACTACTCTACTAGCTCCAATATATCTACATATCCTTCACATTGCCCCTCTGTAAGTAGTATTAACAGTGCCAATCTATAACATGCACAAATATACATCTACTCCAATATCTGCAGTGCTTTCACATTGCACTTCTCCCCTGATTTGCAGTATGCAGGGACATGCTAGTATGGGCACATCCTCTCAGCTCTCGAAAACGACACCACTTCTGGCTTGTAGTGTGTACTGGTATCTCAGAATTGAGGTAAGAACAACACATCTGAAAATTAATTAGGCTCAAAATCTTCCAACATGATAAGATTGCGCGGGCAGCGGGAGACAGGTATCAATGCGTGTACTGTCCAGTGCATCCAGTATCTATGTGTTAGAACTGGGGTCTCTAGTTGGCTGAGGCAGTTGCCTTAGTCCAAATAGGGACCCTTGCTTATAGTCAGGGAAAGGATGGACAACCTCTTTAAAAAACCCTGCTCACCCCCTGGTAGCTTGGCACGAGCAGCCAGGCTTATCTTCAAGGCAATCTGTAAAGTATTTGCAGCCACACTCCCAGTGACACAGGGATAACACCACAAATGGACACCACACTGATGTATGAAAAATAGCGGTATCTTTATCAAGAAGAAGAATACAGTAAGACCAAACGATAAAAATCCCACATATGCGTATTTGTAATATTTCACTTTGTTGGTTATTAGGCCAACAAACACTTGTAGGTTCTTGCGGTATTAATGAGCATTTCACGATGTTCAAATGCAGTCCTAATGCAATGCGATGCAGTTCATAATGTTAGACTAATGCAGTTCGTTATGCAAGAATAATGCAATCCTCAATGCAAGTAATCAGACAGTTTGTCATGCAAGAATAAGGCAATCCTCAGTGCACGGAATCAGGCAGTTCGTAATGCAAGAATAATGCAATCCTCAATGCACGTAATCCGACAGTTCGTCATGCAAATATAACGCACTCCTTAATGCAAGTAATAAGTCAGTTTGTAATGCAAGAATAATTCAATCCTCAATGCACGTAATCAGGCAGTTCGTCATGCAAGAATAATGCAATCCTTAATGCAAGTAATCAGGCAGTTTGTAATGCAAGTTATGACGCACTCCTTAATGCAAGTAATAAGGCAGTTCGTAATGCAAGAATAATTCAATCCTTGATGCACGTAATCAGGCAGTTCGTAATGCAGGAATAACACAATCCCTAATGCAAGTAATAAGGCAGTTCGTAATGCAGGATTAATATCAGGCCAATCGACTTGATTAGCGCGGGCACCACTAGGCCCCAACTACAGACAACAGTCCTGAACTTCCGAGGGCGGCCCCGGTGCTGCCGGGTAGGTCCGGGCTGCTCGAGGTCTCAGCGCGTCTAATGCGATGCAGCAGGAGAGAGACGGGAGCACTCCTGTACTCCTCCTGCACGCCTCCCCAAGCCACATGCCCTTGCGGCTCCCGACCGAGTCCAAGCCTTACCTGGGGGATGCGCTGCCTCGCTCTCTCTCTCTCCCCGCTCGTCGGACATCCTGCTGGGTGCTCCCGATGACAACGCAGCTCTGATACAAGGCGACACTGTAGCCGGACAGGTTTCGGCGTTGCCTTGTCCGTTGCTGACGATCTTGGGTAGATTCGTCTTGCGAACAACAATCACGATTACCTCACGACTTCCTTAGCTTTTACATAATCCTTCAGCACGTTGTGGCTCGGGCCTGCAGCGGCGATCTTGATCCGTAGACTTTGTTACGATGACAGTTTGGGCCACAAACAGCTACACAGCAGCGTGGACGATGATTCACGCTGCGGGGGCACTGCAGTCACGGGGCACTTTCCAACCAGCGCCACGGACCCCATGGCAGTCTCAGGCTGCACACGCACAATGCGTCACTGAGACTTGGTTGGGCTTCGGGTCACACAGTCCTGGGGCAATGCTTACGAAGGTCTCAGGCTGCAAACAGCACATGCACACAGCGTGGCTAAGACTCACTTGAGCTCCGGGTGCACACGATCACAGGGCAATTCTCACGAAGGTCTCAGGCTGCATGAAGCACATGCACACAGCGTCACTGAGACTCACTTGGACTCTGGGTGCACACGATCACGGGGGTGTTCTTACGAAGGTCTCAGGCTGCACGAAGCACACGCACACAGCGTCGCTGAGACTCACTTGAGCTCCGGGTGCACACAATCACAGGGCAATCCTCACGAAGGTCTCGGGCTGCACGAAGCACACGCACACAGCGTCGCTGAGACTCACTTGAGCTCCGGGTGCGCAATCCTCCCGAAGGTCTCAGGCTGCACGAAGCACACACACACACAGCGTCGCTGAGACACGCTTGGAAACTTTGATGTTCCTGAGTTTCCACAACAGGGAGCCAGCTCTCCTCGGGCCCTTGGAGACACGTTACTTCGGGACACAGCAAAGTCCTTTCAAGCAGGGGGACACAGCACACAGCAAAGTCCCTTAGCCTCTCCTTGGTTAAATCAGCAAACTGCAGGCCAGCCCCAGAACACACAGCACGGGTCAGTCCTTTTCTTCAGTCTCTTCAGCTGTTCTTCCTTGGCAGAGGTTCCTCTTGACCGCAAAGTAGTTTCAATCCTTTTCAGTCTTGATCAGTCCAAAGTCCAGGGGTTTCAGCTCTCTTAGTTATACCCCTAAATGTCTTTGAAGTCTTTGTGTTCAGGGGCACTGACCCCTGTCTAAACCAGTTCTGGGTGTCTCCCTGCCAGTGACACCTTCTTCCTTTGATAGTGGGGGTCTGGTTTCTCAATGACTCAGCAGGAGGTGGAGCCATTATTTTATGGCAGCAGCCCAGGCCTCTTCACCTCCAGGGGGCTACTCCTCCCCGACACTCCAGATACAGGTCAGCCTGTGGCTGTCTCACCTACTCCTCCCCTGGGTCAAGACATTTCCCAGATCCTATTACATTCAAATCCAGACAGTCAATCCACAACCAGGCAGGGACTCACAGAATTGTTAGAAAAAAAAAACAGCCACTTCTAAAAGCGTGGTTTCTAAACACACAATTCAAAAAACCACCTTCACAAAAAGATGTGTTATTAAATTATGAGTTCAGGCACCCTAAACTTCACCTCTCCATCTTAAGCCTATGGGAGGATAGGCTGGAAACATATTACACAGCCTTCCCCATTCTGGCCTATGGGCAAGATGGCCTTGTAACAGTGAAAAACGAAATGGAGAGTATTTCACTGTCAGGACATAGTACATGCACTACCCTTCACAGACACTGCACCCTGCCCAGGGGGGTTCCTTGGGTCTACCATAGGGGTGTCTGATGTGCAGGAAAAGGGAAGGGTAAGGCCTGGCAAGTGGGTGCACTTGTCAGGACAACATGGCAGTTAGCAAACTGCGCACAGGCACTGCAGTTGCAAGCGTGAGTTCTCTCTTTAGGGCTACTTGTGTGGGTGGCACAATTAGTGCTGCAGGCCCACTAGTAGCATTTGCATTTCCAGCCCTGGCACACATAGGGCACTTTACTATGGACTTTACTAGTAAGGCAAATATACCAATTATGGACAACCAATAACCATAACACTTTATACAGGAAGCACTTGCACTTTGACACTGATCAGCAGTGGCAAAGTGCCCACAGTCCTAAAACCAAAAGAAAACAGGTCAGAAACAATACAGGAGGAAGGCAAAAAGTTCAGGGATGACCCTGCAAAAAGGGCCAAGTCCAACACTATGTAATCAGTAAGTTCAAAGATTCTAACAGCACATAAATACTATCAAATCATTATAACACCTGAAACCCATCTCAAGGTAATTCAGTGCTATAGATGCGTTATATTGTCTACATAACTGAGGGAGATGTGTGGCATGGCCTTGTGGTACAGCACAAGCTGGTGGGGGATGTGCTAGCATGGCAGTTGTCAGTAGCATGCAGTGGTGTGGAATTTAATAAAATATCTTCTTGTCCATGGGGCAGGTTGCTTCATAAATCTGCTTGTCCTGTAACGAATATGTGACGATACAACGCGATCATTTAGATCGCGGTACGTTACATTGCGGTTATTACAACGCAAGTCGTTACGACTTGCACTAGAGGCGCTGGACTTAGTGTAAAGCGCCATCCAGTGCAAGTCGTTGTAACGACTTGCGTTGTAATGACCACAATGTAAATGTATCGCGGTGTAACGACTCCGTTGTAAAGGTCGTTCGCCTCCTGTAACACTATCCGCTTGTCCCTTTGGTGCCATGCAGTGCGGCAACAAATTATGTCAGCAATCTTATCATATAAGAGCTCTGATATATCCTCTCTGATTATGCCAGGGCTCATACCATAGTAGTGTTTTTAATTTGCAATCCCCTTATGTTGCCACTTCACTTTTCCGCAGATCTACATACTGGGGCTGGATAGTCAATAGTTCCAGAGTTAGAATGCCCTTTTGAGTCTGTCCAAACCTACGAACTTGCATGTATTAAGGGTTTTCAACAACTCGTCTCTAATCTTTTCCCATACTGAGAAATGTTGGAAATTTACTCCTGACAATGGCAGGCGTAAACCTTCTTTCAGAGTAGGGTAAAAAAGTGGTTTGAGAGAAAGTGAACTTGCAAACACTCAGATTTTCGCATGAGCAAATCTATACATGCATATTTGCTCATTCTAAAATGTAGTTTACAGATATTTTCTAGGAATACTATTTCTTGTCCTACTTCTGTAAATTCTTGGAAATTCACAAAAGACGTATAGCTGCACTTAATGCAAGGACATATACCATGGGTGCACTTTTGAGACATTCTTTAATAATTGGGCCCCTAATTTGGTCTGACGTTGTCCATGAACTTTTATGTTTATTAAAATTCTGTCTCTCTCTCTCTCTCTCTCTCTCTCTCTGTATCGACTGGCTTCACTGTGAGTGACAGCATTCTGTTTTTTCACAAGGAGCATATCAGCACACAAAGTAGTTTTGTTCAGTGCAAGTGACTACTGTGGCAGTGCGTGCTTTTTGAGACCAAAAACAATTTTACTTTTGCTAATGTTTGTTATAATGGTGAGGGCCCGGTAGCTCCCACACCAGTAAGGTTTTACAAAAACCATGCCAAAACAAGTCACACACTGACAAAACTAAAAAGCTGACACCAAGTTCAGACCTACTTGCTTTCCCAATGCTTGTTTATTTTTGTTTCCCATAATCTTATTGAAACTGGTTACACTGATTTTCCATTATGAATATTTTTGCTAAATACTAGCATAGATTAACACATGTTGCTAAATGATGCTGCAAAGAAATGGTACCTGAAATTTTACAGTAGTTTAGCTAAATGTTTTTTTTTTCTGGCTTTAATTTTTTAATGAACATTTTATTTTGAAAGCAAAGAATCATCAATCTTGCTTTTAAGCTTCCTCAAATATTTGAATCAAATAAGAGAGCATTCTGGGAGCATTATACATAGCCACATTATACATGGCCTCTTAACTTTGAAAACGTGTGTACACATTCTTATACTGGAACTACTGTCAGTAGTGCAGTCACAGCTTACAACATTTACTTAGAGCGCTCACCCTTATAATAAAGGCTTTCAATGAATGAACCATAAATAAAAGTTTGAACAGCATTAACATATGGACAAAAATATTACCTTAACTGCAGACAATGCCCTTCCCTGATCCATAATGTGGTACTGACAACCGGAGAGTTTGTGTAGCAGGGGTTTGGGCCTACTTGTCCCAAGGACAAAATACACATGAAAACTTGTTGCCCTTCACCCCAAACAATATGTCCTGGGCGTCAGGCTGCATGGAATTTATAGGGAGGTGGACCTTGTGCAGTTCATGGAGTGGGACAACAATGGTTGGGTCAGTTGCAGATACTTCCACTGGTTGAGGGATTACGTTATGGATAGCTGGATATTAGTTGGATCTGATTAGAGCTGGGGTGTTACACTTCTCCTTGTTTGATACACCCTCCTTACTCTTCCAGCCAATTAGCTGTACCAGGCAACCCTTCTGTCTTATGAATCCCACCTCCTCCCCTGCCATTGTCGGTGGCGCCTGGAATGGCACCACTGGAACGGTCACCGGAGGAGGTCACAAAGTGGTGGCTGGGTTCAATCTGGATCCACCCATGAATTCTAAGGGGTCGACTGGTGCCGAGGGCGATCCCACCAATGGAACCCCAGTCAAAGACCCTCCCAAACCTGTGGGACCCTAAGGTGCTCTAGAGGGACTTGACCACCCAAAAATGAGGCTGATGGCCTCATAAAACTCTTGAAGTTGGATGGTAGTTGCTCCAGGGAATTCGGGTAAGCGCAGAGCAGACCCAGGTTTCAACACTGGCTGCACAAGAACCTTCTACCTGCGAGGTTGGAACTTGCAGTGTCGTTCCCTCACGTCCTCCGAAGGAAGGGAGTGGCACGGAGCAAGTTGAAGCGTACTATGACTTTTTGAACTTCTTCTTGTGCGACCTACCAGAAGAAGTCCTGGAGTGGGATGAGGACCGAAGCGGGCAACTCCGGGAGTGGTCCCAAGATCTCCTGAGAAATTGGGACCTGGAGTGGCACGGAGTGACATGATGAGCGTCCATGAGCTTCGTGGCCAACTCGTGGATGGCCTTGGGGTTCATGGTCTTGCACTAGCTACACCGCTCCTGGCACCACATAAAAACCAAGTGGGGGTCCTTTACCAACATCTGTTAAAAAGAACTGTAAACTGGCCGAAAGTAAATGGAGGAAAGGCTATGATACTGCTGATAAAGAAGTGTTGAAGGCCACACTGAATTACTATAAAAATGAAATATCTAGAGAAAAGGCGGAGTTTTTTGCTAACCCAATCTTAGAGGCTGTAAACAAAACCTGCAGGGTCTTTAAGATAGTCGATGAACTGTCCAAACCTGACTGCTTGAAAAATAAAACCATCGCAACTCAAGAACTTTGTGATAGCTTAGCTATCTTTTTTGAGAAGAAAATTTCTAAAATAATAACTGGGTTGTCAGTAAGTCAGGAAAATTCATGCGACTCGGTATCTGAGACTTGCGTGCAGACACAAGCCGGTCAGATAGAGGAAGGGGCTCGCGAGTACAGACCTGCAACTCTAATTCAGTTTGCTATACCCACAGAAGAAGAGCTCCACAAACTTGCTATGAGTACCAAATCTGGATCCCCGATGGACCCTCTCCCCCACAAGGTTTGGCAAGAGTACGGCAGACAGCTAGTACCACAGCTCCATCGGATCTGTAGCCAATCCTTGAGCAGCGGGACAGTCCCTCCCTGCTGGAAACAGGCTTTGGTGACACCTCTGCTGAAGAAACCCTCCCTTGACCCTCAGTGCCCAAACAATTATCGTCCTATTTCCCTCCTCCCATACCCAGTAAAAATTCTCGAACGCCTGGTCAGCAAAACTCTGTCTACATTTCTGGAAACTAATCTGAGATTTGAAGGAGAGCAATTTGTCTTTCGACCAGGCCATGGGGCAGAGACAGCACTAGTAGTGGTCTTGGACAAACTTAGAATGCGGGCAGACAGAGGTCAGTCAACTGTGTTGATTTTGCTAGACATGTCTGCCGCATTCGACACGGTCAACCACAAACTTTTACTTAAGAGGCTTACAGAACTTGGGCTGGAGGGCCTTGCTCTTAACTGGCTTCAGTCCTATCTGGAGAATAGGCAACAAGCTGTGTCCCTCCCCCCCTTTCTCTCTAAATTTAGAACGATTCAGCATGGGGTCCCTCAAGGGTCATCCATTAGCCCGATCCTTTTTAATATTTATCTAAGACCACTGATTCCCATCATTAAATCCTAAAATATTAAGCTGGTGAATTATGCAGACGACACGCAGCTCATCCTGTCTCTGGAAGGCAGTGAGTCTATGTTACTCAGTGACTTCCACGAATGCATGCAGAAGACAGCTAGTTGGCTCATGGATAATTCCCTGCAATTCAACGGTGGGAAAATCCCTCGCCCACTTCCAGATAAATTCTGGCCCATCCAGGCAGACACGCCTCCCACACCAGCAGCTGCTGTGCGCAATCTGGGGGTAGTTTTCGACAACAAGTTGAGTATGGTGAAACATGTAAATAAAACAGTTGGAACCTGCTTCTCCCTCATCAAAGCCTTGCGCAAAATTCATCCCATGTTACCCTTGTCAGCCAGGGCTCTAGTAGTTAGAAGCGTTATCCTGAGCGGGCTGGACTATTGTAACGCCCTGCTTCTCGGTTCACCCAATTTCCTCATTAAGAACCTACAAAGAATACAAACAATAGCCGCAAAGTTAGCTTTAAAGAGGAGGCGGGATGACTCTGCATCCGCGGTTCTTACCGATCTCCACTGGCTCCCTCTAGCCCAGATAATCCAGTTCAAAGCATTATGTATTGTGTTCAAGGCCCTTCATGGACTTGGACCTCTGCCACTGCAGAACAGATTTGTCTGGCACTACGCTTCACAAACTCTTCGATCTTCTACTGCTCACCTGATCCGCACCACCAGGGCAAGAACTTCCAGATATGGAGGAAGAGCGTTCATCTGTGCGGCGGCACAGCTGTGGAACAATTTCCCACCTAATATTAGACAAATAGCCTAGGTTCTTCAGTTTAGGAAAAAACTTAAAACTCACCTCTTCCCTAGGGTGTAGTGCTTGCAAACGCCAGCGGTGGATAAACTATGTCTGTGTAGAGGAACCTCTGTCCTCAGCGCCAGGATACCCGTGGGGTGATAGAGCGCTTTATAAATTCTGGTTACATTACATTACATTGATGACAGGCACCACAAGGTTTGAACCCAGTGGGTTTCTTTTGAGACATCTTCGGAAAAAGAGAAGGCACACTATACTTCAACAAAAGGTCAAAAGAAATCGGTCAAAAAGGACGGAAGCTCAATCCAGATCCATGCTGATGGCGTGAAACAGAAGGAACTGAGGTCAGCATGCTGGGGTGGCACCTATATAGGCACCGCGCAAGAAATTTCTGGTGTGAACAACACCAACGACGCCATGTAGAGCCGACCGGTGTCACCTACCGGCGCACAAGGGGCATTGCTCAATAAAGTTTTGGATTCAGTCTGACATCTGGGAATTTTCTAATATAAGGAATCTGCGGCTAGATAAAGTTTCTACCAGATAAGGCATTACCGACGGTAAGTAACCGGTTCATTGAGTCAACTCTTCTCCCATTTAAAAGCAACACTTAATTAAAATTACTTCTATCTACTCTATTTACTTTTGCATGATATTACTAACTGGAAAGATACTTACAAATAGTATTACCAGTCAAATGTGAATAGAGTCTCTAGAAGTCTTTCCTTGCAGTGATTCTCAAGCTAGTCCAACTGTACTTTTTGAACAGAGCACCTGAGACAGCTTAGATATGGTATGGTATAAACAGTTGTCATGGGACCCCAAGAGCACTCCACGTTAACACCACATTCTACAGAACATATTAGACAGAACTAGGTACAACACCTACACACTCAAGACACATTTTATGGTTGGATGTCAACTTGCTCCCTCCAGCACTTTCCACTAAATAACAAGACACACAAACTTCCAACACAGCATAATAGACTGAATACCTCACACACATTAGACAGTGCACAGATTTACCACTTACATGCTTACTATCAGTGCACTCCAGCACACATGCATTTCCATTGAAAAATAACTCAATAGGATCTACCCAGCATACTGCAAATAATCAAGTAAATGGCTATTAGGACTTTGAAACAGAACCCAATAAATCCAGTTATTTGACTTACATTCACAAGCCAGGTAACTGTGTTAGCACGTAAGCATTTTGGCTAGAGTTCCGGCCACTCCCAACAAATATATACTATGTACAACAAAATAAAGAATATGGTCATACTAGCTGCTACTTAGTAGACATTACAAATAACATCAGAGTAGTCTGCAATTGACTACTTGAAACCTGGGTAAGAAGCAACCACACATGATTCAGGCAGAGGGACATACCAGTGAACCACACATGTGCCTTATCAATACATATGACCTAACATCATACCTAAAAATACCTTGGCTGTTCAGTTTTTCCTCATTATATTCCAATGCTGGTGAAAGCAGGTGTGCTTCAAGAGCGGAGAGTAATGGGTTGTAATCAGCATTTGTTTGCACCACCCCAGATGTCAGTATTGCAAGGACTGAACTGGAGGTTGTCTATAGTAGGCAAAATGGATTACTATGCTTCAAAGCTGAGTTCACACTCCTATCAACTGAGTCTCATCTAATGTCCAAAGAGGAAAACAAAAAATGGAGAAGTGGTGAGGCTGACACTCGGAAAGGACAGAGACGCGGGCATTCTCTCAAACATCTTGCATATATATACATGCTAGGTTTCTTATGTGCGTATTTCTTTCCAAATAGAATTTCATAATAAACGGTCTATTATTAGCACCCGTCAAAAACAAGAATACAGAAGGACTATGCGCACCTAGGGGCATATTTACAAGCCCCTATTGCCATGGATAGGTCACTTTTTACGCCTTTTTACACTTAAAGTGGCTTAACGCTGCCTTGTAAATAAGGCCCCCTTTCACACTATGCTTAATGTGAAAGGGGAGGGCAATGGGTGTTGCTGAGGGCGTTCCACCGCAACACCAATTGATTCTGATTCTGACGCTACCCCCTAATTACAAGGGAGGCCTAAATAGGAGGCAGCACCAGACTTAAGACCAGGGAAAACCTGGTCTTACCCTGGCACATTGAGGAGAAATGTTTAATTTCTCCTCGTTTTTGCTGTTTTCATGTGTGCTGCGTTGTGCAGCACACATGAAAACAGCAAAAGGCCTATGGTTGTTCATGTACCGGAAGGTCCCCCTTCCTGCACATGAACAATCATTGTTTAAAAATGCTGTTTTGCAACTTCTATGTGTGCTTCATTAAGAAGTTACAAAACGGCATTTAAAGATTGTTTATGTGCAGGAAGGGGGACCTTCTTGCACCTAAACAATCTTCCCCTGCATGCAGACACCCTTGCACTATGGTGCATGGGTGCCTGCGTTGGTGCTAGGCTGCTAAGTGTAGCGCCAGAGCAGGGGGAAACGCAGGGCTGCCCCATATTATTATTTTTTTAAGTCCTCATTTATCCAAATTATGCTTTAATTTCCAAGAGAAAGTGTATAGAATGAACCCTTGGGCAGATATTGTTAATACCCGGTCACTCCAAAAGGGAGAGAGAGATAGATTTTATCTCCGGATCAACACTTGGCCTCTTGGTTTAGGGTGACACCAAATCTTAGAATTTGGACAGGTGCTTTTTTTTTTTTTTAGTGGCCCAACCACCAAAGCAGCCTCCTTAGCATATCGATAATCATTGGACCATATAACAGAAAAACTGAAGACAAGGTGAAGAGAAAGAAAAAATAATGAATAATAAGTGAAGAAATAGAATAGAAGAAGCACTTTAATGTAAAACCAAAAAAGAATGAAAAGAACCCAAAGTGTAGTATTAAGTATGAGATGCTTACTAATGTATATTTACAGTGGAGTTTTTCTTAACCCAGTCAACCCAGATTTCCCAGAATTTTGTTTTCTTGACCTCTTTGCCTGAACGATCTAGTAAAGATACCCTCTGGATAGAATAAATCCATTCCTCTTCCATTGGGGAACAGGAAAGGGTCCATTTAATACACAGTTCCCGTCGTGCAAGGAGAATTAGTGCAAAAAAAAAAAGCTTTGTGATTTTTTGTTAAAATGTGGTTATCAGAATCCTCTGGTAACACCCCAAAGATTATAGACGGAATATTTAGCTTTGTCTCCTGTCCCATAATATTTGATATGGTCTTACCCACTTTCTGCCTGAAGGCCTGGATTGAGGGACACCGTCAATACATATGGATCTCGTTGGCGCTATCTTCTCCACACTTCGAGCATTTCTTGATCGCACAACTTCCCATTTTTGATATTTTCTGTGGAGTCCAGTATGCTTTGTATACTGTGAATAGATGGTTCTTCTTTAAGGGTGCAGATTTAACACATGACCATAAAAGAGACATTGATACTTGCCCCAATTTTTCGAGATCGACGTCCGGCAGGTCCCTCTTCCAAATCACTACGTAGGCAGCATTCATATCTTCTCTACTTTGAATTAGCAGCCAATACCACTCTGCGACTTCTTTTCACGTTGTATGTCGTGAAGAGATATTTGACACCATGGCAGCCTCCCCTTCTAACTCTTTTCCTAAGGATTTTACCCAGCTTGACAGTTGGAGATAATTAAATTTTGAAACCGAATGCTCACAAATCAGGGAAAAGTACTGCCAAGAAATTAGTTCAGAGTCCACTATGAGTTGTCCCCAGGTGTGGATACCACAAGATCTAAGTGGAATGGCAAGGGCATCCTCCAAACAAGCTGGAGTGCCTGGAGAGTCCTGGATTGGTGCTGCATCACTATAATATGGGATTTTTAAACGTTTTCTCACTTGAACCCAGAGTTTGACTGCTGTCTCACCTTCTTGAAAAATCTTGAGTGTCCAAACTTTAAGAGAAAAAAACCTGCCTGATGAGAGAAGCTGCTCGTAAGGGCCTTAAAAAGTGGAGAAAAGATTGAGCTTTCCATCAATAATTGCCGGAATTGTTTTAAATGGAAAGCGCAGTAAAACAAATATAAGTCTGGGGTAGCAATTCCTCGATGGGCTTTCTTTCTTCTAAATTTCTTTAGGCCTATTCTTGTGCTTTTATTACCCCAGATAAAACTAGAGAAAAGCCGCTGTACTTTCTTAAACCACACCTTCGGGAATTCTATTGAACAAAAAAGTGAATTTAGGCAGAATTTACATTTTTAGGAGATTAGATTTACCCAGAAAAGAAAGTGGAAGGGCACTCTATGATTGCAACTTTGATTTGACTGTCTTAGTTACTTTTTCAAAATTAACTTGGGATATTTTATCAATATCATGGACTATTTGAACCCCTAAATATCTAATTTCCCTTTTGGTGAGGTCACTCCCGTATTGTATGTTCCATTTAATCAGTTCTGTCTTTTGTTGATTAATCATGTATCCGGAAACCTTTCCAAAGCTCTCCAATTGATCCCATATCGCCGGCAATGATTGTTCTAAATTTCCTGTTAGTATCATAAGGTCATCGGCATATAATCTGACTTTCTTTTCCCATCCGTTACACCTAAAAGGAATGATATTCTGACAAGCTCTTAGTTTACACGCCAGCGGTTCGATATATATTGAAAAGAAGAGGAGACAGGGGGCAGCCCTGCCTTGTGCCCCTACTGATTTTTATTGACCTAGTAAGATTACCGTTAACAAGGATTTTAGCAGATGGATTTTTATAGATAGCTTCAACTGTTGTTAAAAAGGTTTCCCCTAGGTTAAGACGCCGAATCATTTGGAAAAGAAATGGCCAGCTGACACGGTCCAATGCCTTAGCAGCATCAAAAGTCATTACTGCTAAAGGAATTTTATATGTTTGAGCTATGTCTATTGCTCAGATTAGATCATGCGTTAATTCAAAGAGCTGCCTCCCTTTCATGAAACCTTTCTGGTCTGAGTGTATTAGTGATCCTATAACCTTGTCCAGGCGCTAAGTTATTATCTGAGTATATAATTTGTGATCACTATTTAGAAGAGAGATAGGCCTATAGGATTCACAGGATCTCGGGTTCTTGTTAGGTTTAAGTAGAATAGTTCTAGTTTGATCATCCCATGACAGTGGGAGATCTTGACCTTCTGTAAAAAGCGAATTGAACAACTGAGTAGGAAAGGGGGCAAGCTCTTCTTTTAAGATTACATAGATCTCATTAGGGATTGAATCAGGGCCGGCGGCCTTCCCTTCCTTTAGAGTCCTGATAGTTTGGAGGACCTCCTCCGAAGTTATCGGGCGGTTTAGATAAATGTTCTCATCGTTCTGGAGGGATGGTAAATCCAAATCTAAAAGATAGTCTTCTATGTCTTGTTTGTTTAATGTCAACTCTTCTGTATATAGATTTTGAAAGAATTGGACAAAGGCCTCTTCAATCCCTGAGTCCTTTGAAATAATACTACCAGTGTTCGGCCATCTGAGATCCTTTATCCAATTCCTGGACTGGTCAGCTTTTGTTTTCCAAGCGAGAAGCTTGCCACACCCCTCCCCGTACTCATGATGTGACAACCTACTAGCTTCCCACCTTTTTTTAACGGTAGCTTCTAAGTAATCCGCAAGCTTATGCCTTGCTGCTGTTAAGTTCCATACAATGTTTAAGTTACCAGGCATTTTTTCTAGCTCCTCTTGGTATGTATGTATTTCCGTTTCTTGGGTCTTTATCTCCCTCCTCGTGTTCTTAGTTTGGGCAATAGAAAAAGTTGTTAAGATACCTCTTAGGAACACCTTAAATGAATCCCATACATACCGTATTAAGATGAGCCGAATTAAGGTTAAATTAAAAAAACTCCTTTGTTACTATTTTCAATGTTTTAATAACTGTATTCTCCAACAGTAATGATCGATGTAAGGTCCATCTAAGAGGTGACTGTCTCTTAACAACCGCAATTTTCAGAAGCACCGCCGAGTGATCGGACCAGTGTTCCGGCACATGACTGACCTTTATGGTGTTTTCTTCTGTAGCAGCGTCAACCAGAAAAAAAAAATCGATCCTGGAACGATGTCCACACTTCTTATTATGAAACGTAAAGTTCCCCCCGCTGTTCCTTTCTTAGGGCTCATCTTTCTCCAAATATCAGAGAGTCCTATATCTGACATTAGCTGTTTCAAGGCTGCTCTCATATTTTTTGTTGTTGCCGTTGCTCTGTTTGAAGTTGCATCCTGACTAGGGTCCAAAACTAGATGTCTCCACCAAATATGATAGGGTCATTCATGTTGATTAGAAGTAGGTTATATAATGGGGCCGGGTCATCTAAGTTTGGGCCGTAATATCCTACAAAGTTCAACCATATACCATTAATTTTAACTCTGGCTATTGCCCACCTCCCTAAATGATCAACCATGCAATCCCCCAATATTGCTTGGACATTTTTTTTTAACAAAAGAGCAACCCCTTTTATTGTACAGGTTTGGGTAGTGCAAACACAGTGTTCTATCCATTTTTGGCTTTTTAGAATTGAATCCCATTCCTCCTTAAACAAATGTGATTCTTGAATAAAAAACATCGCTATCCACGAGTTTTAGGTATTATAGGAGTTTTTTCCTTCTTGAAGGGACCCTAAGACCATTTATATTCCATGACATAATTTTCAAACTCTTTATTTGTTTTGTCCTGCCTACATCTGTCATTGGAAAAATAGATTGTTGGGGAAATGGACCTGTGTGTGTTACCCATGATTAATAAGGCTATTGAGGTAGAACTCTTATCCAGATCGGTCTGGAGTAATTGATTAATGTTTATAAATTAGGACAATTTTTTTAAAAAAAATTCCCACGTGCTCTCCCACCTTGTGTAAAAACATACACTTTCATTTATGACCCACCCCTCCCCTTTCATCCCATCCCTCCACCCTGGGGAACCCTCCCTTGATACTAGAGGTATACCAGGACTTCCTCCGCTTTCGGGCACTTTCTCCAGCTCGGCAGAATTTTAAATTATTAAACCATTCTCATTTGGATGTACCTTTGATTTGGGTGATAAGGGAATTAACATCAGAGGGGTCTTTAAAATTAAACATTTTATTATTCCACATCACCCTTAAAGTAGCTGGAAATCGTAGGTTTGCTGTGGCGCCTAGACCTCTTAGTTCTTGAATAATTTTCTTAATTCCCACTGTTTCTCTTGTGTTGAGCGAGAAATATCTGATCTAACTCGGAGCGACCAGTCCCCTCTGTGGTAAACTCCTACTTTTAAGCCCTCAGCCAAAATGTTTTCCTTTATTAGATAGGTCTTAAAGTTGACTAAAATTTTTCTCTGTTTATTTTTCCTGGTCTCTTTGAGTATGGGTCCCGATGTACTCTCTGTATATCGTCCTCAAGGGTCAACCTTTCAATATCAGGATGTAATTCTTTAGGAAGGTTAATAATGAAAGACCTTATGTCTGTTCCCTCAACTTCTTCTGGGACGTTCAATATCCTTATATTATTCCTTATTGCGTTGTTTTCCATGATTTCTAGCTTATCTCGCAATTCTTTTTCGCAATTTGTTAGCCTTACGATTCCCGAGGAATTATCTTCTACTTATTTCGTGAGGTCATCCAGAACTGTTTCCATAGCTCCCACTCTCTCCGTTATCTCATTCATTTTTGTCTCCAGCGTTTCACAAGCTGCTTGGATTTTTGATTGATTTACTTCTGCGACCGCAAATATTTCCCTAATTTCTGTAAGTTGGGTAACTAATAACACCTCTGTAGAGGCTTGAGCCTCTGAGTTGTGGTCTGTAGTGGATAGCCTTAGCTCCTGTCTTGGATCATGTCTGGTTTGACTCCCTTCAATCCCAATCAAGGGATTTTGGCAAGCGCTTGTCGTGTTGTCGCTTTCTGTCTCTTCCGAGGGTGCTAGTGAGGCAAATCTGTTTTTGAGAAAGCCGGGATCCATGTTTATATCCAGTCTCCCAGTATTTGGATTCTTAGGGGAATCTACAAAGATTGCTTGTAATAACTCGCTGTTACTGCCGTCGTTTGTGGTCACTGCAGTAGTCGATACTAAAGTAGGCTGAGTATTCTGAGGGAGCTGGTTAGATTGATTAGCTAGAGAAGTTTGTGCTTGAACCTTAAAATACGAACGCAGTGATGGGGTAATTCGAAGATTAGTAGTGTTGTTTTTAACGTGCTTTTTTTTCTCCTTGGTTAAAAGGGTCTTTTCTATCGGCACCTTTTTATTGGTTAGAGCTCTGGGGGTTTTTGGGGGTTAATTTGCACCGTGGGTGGTGTGATTTCTTTGCTATGAGATTCAGTCTCAAAACTGCTTTTGCCCCAAATGTTTCTATTTCTTAAGGTGTATCTATTTATCCTATTTGCCCCTGTGTATGTCTCACCAGAAGCCTCATTAGTCTACTGCTTCTCACTTGTAATATCACGTTTCACTCTAGGCCCCCAGTCCCCCCTTTTCATCCTTACCGAGGTCATTTGTGGGTGCCATAGGCACTGCTCAGCTTTCTCCCAATGTGCCGATTTCCTATTTTGATCCCCGTCAGCTCTTTCTTGTGCTCCTTCTTGCACCCGGCCTGACTGTGACTGTGTCTTGGCCCCCGTTGTGGAGATAGACCGAGCAGAGACTCCTGTGGTGTTTGCACACTGCTCCCGCCGCCCCGGACGCCCCGGACGCCGATCCTAGCGGCGGTGTGCCTGCCCCACGCTATCTGCTCTGCCGCTTCCAACCAACGGTTCCACTGTTTCGTCTCCTCTGCTCCAGCTGCCACCGTCAACCCCGCCAACAGCGCGCCGGCGGGTATTTTCCTCAGAGAAACGTCCAAAACGTCTGAAACAGGTAGGAAGGCAAGAGTCACTTTAACCTTTCCCTAACACCTCTATTATTTTTAGGTCTCGCCTTGCTATCGCGTAAGCGATCGCGAAGCGAGAATATTGTAAAAGGGCTTTTCCAAGTGCTCCCAAAAGCGGATTGCATGGCTAGCACGCGCACAATCACGTGCATCGTGCCGCCATGCACTCCGCTTTTGGGAGCACTTCAAAGGGTCCGCTCCCCCCCCTGGAATGCGCTCCCCCGCCCCCGCCAAGCACGCGCGCCACGCTCCACCGGGCTTGTTTCTCATGTTACTGAAGGCCCCCCCACCCCCCTTCTTCCTCTGTCACATCGCGCCACCGGGCTTGTCCAATATGCCTTATCTTCCTGCCCCATCCGTCTTTCCGCACTTTGCTTGGCCACCAGCTTGCGGCCCGGCGCGCATGCACGCGCGCAGCCCCCATATGGCCATTCGCACTTTTACAACAGCTCCTGGAGACCGTGAAACTGACGCGGCCGCGCGATCGCGATCTTGATCAGTTTCACTTTCACGGCCGCGTCAGATTCTAATCTCTTTCACTTTCGCGCGCGCGAGTGCTTGTTTTTATTACAGATCTAATGAAAACGTAAGTGTTTAATGCATTACTGTTTGTTCTGCAAAACATCGGTATGAGCCAGTTACATTCGGGACCACTTTCCCATGTGCCTCCTGGCCTCTGACTCCCTCCTTGGAATCTCACGCCTCTTGAATCACTTTCCTCCTGATTGCCGCATGAAGGACCCGTGAATGGTGCCACAGCCATGCATGCCTGTGTCGTCACGCCCACCACCACCCGTCCATCGCTCCTTGTTTGTTCTTTCTATGGAGTTTGATTAGCTTTCCCAGAACGCATTGGCTCGCAGCTCCTCATCCTCGTCCTGCCCCCGGGGGCTGCTTAATATTGCAGCACGAGCCTGTTTTCACTTTTAGTACACGGGCGCACACATTTAACAATGACGCCAGTGACTTGCAGTAATTTATGTAGCAGGAAAAGGCAAATTATGCTGCTTACTGCTGCACATTTTATGATACTATTCCTCTATTATTTAGTTGCTTTCAAACGTAATATTCTCTCATATCCCGTCATCCCGAGCGCCGCGCTTTTACTTTCGCAATATGAGCATGTCACAGTTTAACGTTAGCAGGCGACCACCTCGTTTAACTTCGCTCACAAGTCGCTGCTTGCACGAGCCCCGGTGGTTTGAGAACGGCTGTGGAAAAACCCTGCACCCACCGGGCCAGGCTGCCTGCTTTCCCCACTCTGTAAGTACTTACTGCTCCGAGGAGAGTCTGCATCCCTCTTGGGGGGGTCCTACAAATGCTGCCTGTTAATTTCAAATTTACGACTGAAATCGCCTAATTTCTTGGTCGCTCCAACATTGTTGTGGGCGGGTCGAGTTTTTAAAGGGACAGCGTCGTTTTTAGTCGGTACCTCATTGAGTGGAGCTATTGATTTCCGCCAACCGATAAACATACTTTTTTTTAACAGTATACATCCCCACCTGTCCCTCTTCTGGTTTGCAAACCTCGCTTTTCAAAGTGCTTTGTCTGCATTTACCCTCCTCCGTACATTCAAACATGCCACAGTGCATCTCCTGAGAAATTAGACGTTCATTTTGCTTTATATTAATGCTTCCCTCCTTTAATTAAGTAAAGGAGAAATAATGTTTTGAAGGACCTTCTGGACCAGTGAATTTCTACTGAACATTGCTTTGATCTAGTTTAAAAGGCCCGCGCTCCCTCTTTTCCATCTGCAATTATCACATCTATGGAGATATCCCTTTCTTCTTCATCCTCTGACCCCCTCGGTGTTTTGATTATGTTCTTTTTCATCTCTATACCACCCGTGTTCTGAAGGGTCCACACCATCATGCCTTATGAAATGAATGACAGTAGGTGCCTACTTTTTCCTCTCGCATGGGTGAAAACTGCATTGTCAAATGTCTGCACTGAGTCATTCTTCCAAACCTGTTGCAGATAAAACACACACTGACTCATAATTATACATCTGCAGTAGCCTGCAAGACTCTCTGCATGTTAAACTTAATTCTATTTTAGATCCCAGTTTTAAGCAACACGTACTCCAGCTGGTTAACATTCCGCAGGACACCGTGCCACTGAAATACATTTGTACGCCGGGAATGCTAGTGAAATGCATTCTACGAAGTGGATATTTGACACAATATACAACTCTTTAGCTAAACCAGCCACTTTCTAAATTAGTGTGTGATTTACTTAAATGCAGCGTAATGTCTGCTTTGCTTTGCCACTACATTCCATACTGCCTAAATTATTCATTCGTTGGAGGCTATTGTTAAGGACATTTGTAAGGTGCTTAATGTAACTAAATTGTCTCCTAATGCTAATCTTAGGAGGAGTTGTGTGTGGTAATTCAGAATAGCATTGGTTTTAGTTTGCTTTTAAATATGTAGATTTACAATACCATAGATCAAATCGAAAATAATTCAACTAGGAGGTACACAGATGTTTGACCTCCTGCAGTGTTAAGCTTAATTCCTCCCTACAGAGATATTTTTCATCTGAGGAATGAACATCTTAATAGGGGCATGTGGCTTGATTTTATTTGTCAGGTACCTTGATGCTGCACCTTTAGCGTTACATTCTTCAGCCTCATGACATCAAGTTCTAGGACGGTTTTGCTTGTCTGGCCATGGTGAATTCAGTAAAAAAGTATGCTAATCTTTTAACTAGTCCACCCAGTGTAAAGGAAAAACAAGCATTTGCAATGCAATAGGTCTCGCGTTTACGCGAGTTTGAGCTATTGACATTGCAAATGACAATGCCTTTTATTTATCTTTTAAAACCAAAAATAAAAGGCTTTGCCATTTGCATTGTTAATAGCTCAATCTCTTGTAAATGCGAGACCTATTGCATTTTTAATGCTTGTTTGCCTATACTTTCAACATCCAAACCCCATATATTGCAAGCATTTCTGCCGAGTCAAGCGAGAGCCCGCGACCGCTCCTAGCTAGCAGCCGAAGTGGACAACGGATGGCCTAACACTTGCTACTGGTGAACTGTCATGATGGGCTGCATGGTGGATTCCTTGCACACTTCTCTCCCCATGATCCATCCCATCTCCGTTTTCCTCATCGCTGCTCCTACAGGCCTGGGTATGTGCTGATCCTAGCATGGCTGTGGTTGACAATTTCGTTTTGAAAGTGTTCTTTTTTTAATAACTCGATGCTGGTATGTGTCTACTATAATAATCTGGAGCTCTGAGACATGAGCATGGCATGAAGATGATGTTGGTTGATATTTGCATTAATGTGTCCGTCAGTATGAAAATGCAACAAAGAAATTGTTGCGTGCTGGTAGAATGAAATGCCTATTTGTCAATCCCTGCAATGCACCATGATAGTCTAAAGTTTGTCAATCCAGGGTTGTCATAGGGAACTGATAATCTAGCACATTAGGCTGAGCTCCACTATATCAGATCAAAACTGCAGACTGGGGGCCACATAGAACATCATACTAACAGCAACCACCATGTAGCGTTGGAGCATCACCCTGATGTTATTGGAAGTGTACACCAATATGTATAAAATAAGATTTTGACAGTGTAAAAATATGAAATTAGTGTTTCCCAAAAGGGAAATTTGGAGGGGTTTGAGGCAGCTTGCTGCTGTTGTGTCTAGCCCTTAGGATTGGCAGCTCAAACTTGTGCCATGGAATATTTTCTACAGCGGGTGGAAACTAAGACAGTCTACCTCAGTTCCTTAAACTGAGCCACAGCATAAGTATTTGCACTCTTCATTCCGTATCTGTTTTGTGTGGTGGGGAAGCTTGCTCTTTTACTGCCTCTGCCATGCCTGCTCTATGAGTATGAGGGAAGCCTGCTCTGCTACAACACATGCTGTTCCTATCTGTGTGCCTGGTGGACGTTTCCAGAGATTAAGCATTTGGTGGTCAGATGTACAACCCTATTTTGGATGAGCAAACAGGTTTGCGACCCGTTTGCGCATGCAAAATGTCACATGGCCATGTACAATTCCTAAATAGCAATTTGCAATTCGCTATTTAGGAATTGCGAGTCGCTATTACCAGGGGCGTTCCCTTTCTAATAGCGACCCCAAAGCCATGTATGAATGCTTTGCGACCGCAATTGCAGTCGCAAAACACTCGCAAATTACCACCCTCTTCAAGAGGATGGTCATGCACTCGGAAAAGGGAATTGATATTCATGAGCCTCGCATTTTGCGACCCCTTTGGGAATCGCAATCAGTATCTCTGACACTGTAGTACATTGTAAATTTCGCCTCGCAATTGCTACTCGCAATTGAGCACAGATTGCGAGGCGGAATTTAGAAGGGTCGTACATCTGGCCCTTGAAGCTTTGTGTAGCGCCTGAGGCTGTAATTAATCTGTGCGCCATATGATGCCTTCCCCTGTGCATGTGATGTCTGCATCCCTGAAATATCATGGTAGCAGCCTAACAAATATATGTGTTGTTATTAGAATAGGCTTATACTTGCTTTACCATTGTTGTTCTTTTATCAATTTGAAATTATTCTTTGTGTTCTTATTTCAGTTTTTTTTATTTTCAATGATGGCGCCTCCTATAACGCCATCAAAGCTAATGGTATGTGATATCACTTCCTGTGATGTCATCACAGGTCAAAGGGCGTGTGATGTCACTTACACTACCCCTAACTTTTTGGTGGATACACGTCCATGGTGAGGGGAAAGAGAACAAAACTCATTTGGGTAGGAGAAATTTCAGAGTGAGACACACAGGAAGGAGGGAGGATAGGAGAGAACCAGCAGTAGTGGACACCAGAGTGAAAGAGGAAGATAGAGGAATGAACATAGAGGAACTGCTAGTGAAACAGCCAAGATAATCAGGGAGAGAGAAATACTCCTCTGGGCTAATCTAACATGTGATTTACAAAGTCTCAAGCCAAAGCCTGAAAGAGGCTAGTAAAAAAAACAGTGACAGACAGAGACTGACACAAAACCCATTTTAAGTATATTACAAACGCAAGGGCCCGTAATGCTTACAGGGCGCATTTTCCCAGTTTGGGTCACAGCGCACCTTTCAGACGTTGTGCCGGGCGCAAACACAGACAGTGCGCTCCATCACAATGAATGCACTGTTCCTAGGGCAGCCCCGAACTTGCGCTGCCCTGAGGGCAGATTATTCAGTGAAATACAGAACAGCTGCTTCAAAGCCTCTCTGTGTTTCTTTGTGCAGGCAGCAACCCACTTGTCCTTTATGGAGTGGTTAGAGATCTCCCTGTAGGTGGGTGCAGTGAGTGACTGCACGTGGCTGCAGGAGGATGTCTTTGGTGAGCAAAGGGACCCCCTTTGGCCCCTTGAGTGTTGCTTTCAGGAGGCGCACAGATAGTGCGCCACTTTTCTGTGGCACATCTGTGCCCGCGTCTATAATACTGCACTGGCGTGGAGATTCCATCATTTGCATGGGGCTGTGCAAATCAGGGAATGCCCTCTCAGGATAGCACTGGCACTACATGTGCGCCAATGTTATGTTATGTTAGCTGGTGTTTTATTGAGCGCTCAGCTACTCCAGCAGAGTGTCCCGGCGCTATCAGACCCATAACGGCAGAGCCCCGGCGAAATAGAGGAGACTTATTGGCCGAACAGCCACGTTTTGAGCTCCTTTCTGAACGACAGTAAGCTCTCAATCTTTCTTAAGGGCAGTGGGAGGGCATTCCAGGCCCGGGGCGCAAGATATTTAAAAGACCGCCCACCGATCCGAGCACGCCTAATTGCCGGGACCGTGGTCAGAGACAATGACGCCGAACGCAAGGCTCTGGAAGGCAGGTGAAAACCAATTCTCTTCCTCAAATAGAGGGCACCAGTGCCATGGAGTGCCTTAAACGCCATGGTGAGAGCCTTAAACTCAATGTGTTTCTGAATTGGCAGCCAGTGAAGAGACTCCAGCAGTCCCACAGCATGGGATTGATAGCCGAGGCCAAAGATGCCCGTGCGGCCGAGTTCTGCACTACCTGCAAGCGTGAAAGAAGGTACTTCGGGAGACCCAGGTAGAGGATGTTAGCGTAGTCCAGCCTTGATCCTATCATAGCTTGCACCGTGGTTTTCCTATGGGCAATAGATAGGAAAGGGAGGAATTTTCTTAGCATTTTCAGTATCCCAAAACACTGACCGACCAGGCTCAGAATCTGTGGCTTAAGAGTAAGACAATTGTCCATCCTAACACCAAGATTCCTAGCCACCGAGGCCACAGCGGAAGGAGGAAACATATCCGCCGGCCACCAGGACTTCCAACAGGGATTCGGAGGACAACCGAAGAAAAGAACCTCAGATTTGTCCGAGTTGCATTTCAACTGATTAAGTTGAAACCAGGCAAAAACCGCACCCAGACAGCTTTTAATGCGATCCCCGTTAAAGTCCATGTTTTTTCCGCATGTGAAGAGAAGCTGAGTGTCATCCGCATATGAGACAATCTGGGCGCCAAATGACTCAGCCAGCGCCGCCAGAGGGGACATATATATGTTGCTATCAGTATTACAGAAGGGGCTGCACAAGCACCTATGGCACCTTCTGTGATACAATTGTGTACCCAGGGTGCACAAAGCAGGCGCACACGCACTTTGCGCCCATCGGGGCACAATGTATAATATGGCCCTAGGTCTGTTTGATAACTGTGCCATCAAATCACAGACCTAAAAGTAACCTTTAAAATCCACAGCTCTGGCACATCTCCAGTGTCTGTATAGTGCTTTACAGATAGAACCGTGCTGTAGCAGCACTGTCAGTGGACTTCAACAATATATATTGGTGAAATTCTGCCAATTACACAACCAATGCAGTCTTTGGTTAAGAGATTTCATGTCATAATTAAAAGCACTTGAAACCTGTGGTCAAAGTAGGCAGGATCGGAGGGGCACAACCTGCCTCTACTTTTTCAATTCAAGTAAAAATAATGATTCACATATTCCCAGTGCATTCTGTCACAGACTGGGACCTCATAGCACTAAACATATGCAAGTCACTGATCTCCACTGCATACCTGTCAACTCACACAGTGCCATTGTGTGACACACGATATCGGCTCCCATCACATGGTCTCCCAGTGAGGAGCGATATCAAATGCTGGCAGGGAAAACGAGCTGAAAACCTCTGTAAATAGTGGTTTTCCAAAGCTTTGAACTGTGGTGAGAAAGCACCCCAGGACATTGGAACGAGCCTCAACAAGCTTTTTTTGTGGGGGAGGGGGGATGGGACTTAGGGGTGGGGTTCAAAAGTGCTTCATAGGTACTTCTTGGAACGAGGCCACACCCATCAAGGCCCTGCCCCCTCCTCACACGGTGAGATTGTTCTTCAAGTTGGCAGGTATGCCACTCAATCAACCATGATTCGATTCTATGGCTCCCTGGTTACAGGCACACATCTCTGCAATGCATTAGCTATAAGGGATTTCATAATGTACGGTAGTGCATTTCCCACTGTTTAAATTAACTTGCATTTATTTTTTATTCAATCTAAACCTTATTTCATATGTTGTTACCTGAAGGGGAAAGACCAAAAAAAGTTACAGTTAGCGACGCCTTTGACACCGCTTCCATGCTCACTCATCCTGCTCTCTTTGTAATAGTAATTGGATGTATATAGCGTTTACTACCCCTGACGTGGCGTTGAAGTGCTTTACGGCAAATAGCACACTTCTCTGGAACCTAATGTTAGTGGTTAATGCAGTGGTTATTGTGATTAGTACTGTGCTCTAAAAAATGCATCCATTTACTACTTCAGTTACTTTGTTATATATATTAATATTAGGTAGGTGCGATCATTAGTGGGGGCTATGTGGCTTCAGATGAACGGTTGGTGGAGTAGATAGGCTGGCAGAAATTAGGTAGTGTCAGGTTCCATGGGATAGGGATTTAAAGAGGAAAGGTTGTGACCTATGAAATGAGGTATTAGCCAATTTCACTATCACAATCAGAAGTATTGAGACAGGCAGGCATGAGACTGAGAGGAGGCTAGGCTGAGAAAAAGAAAGCATGCAGAGAATGGAAGTGAAGAAGAGATTCACTCTGAAGACAGAACGGAGAGAAATCAAGCAAGAGTAAATCAATGTCATTTTTCATGCACTGTCTAGGAGTAAAGTGGGAGAAGGTTTTCTGAGTTAGCAAGTTGTCGGAGAATGTACGCTGTAGAGAGTGACATGTTACAGTGTTTCCATATGGAGAACAGACAGCCTAAACATGTGATTCCGAGCGTATACATCATTTAAACATTAAGAGCCCTAGATATGGCAAAAAAGTGTGATGCTCATTTTCAGCGCTTCAGTGCCCTTGAATTAATTAGCTTTATATTAAACTGTAAAAATAAAATCAGTACGCCGTGTAATGCTCTCTTTTTTATTCATACTTAAAGAGGGTGTAACATAACGGTCAGAGCTGCCGAATCGGGAGCTGGGGAACAAGGCATCGACCCAACATCCTTTGACTGCAGGAAAATCACTCCATTTCCCCGTGCCTAAAAAACTGATGTGTCCCTGTGCAATGCAACTGGTGCTCATGCAAAGCGCCCCAACGCCATGGGTGTGTGTGCATAGCCGTACTGTTAAAATAAGAAGGCTAATTCTCTTCTCAGGGTGCAAGTGCATTTTATGACGCTTCTTAACAAGAAGCCCGCAGCTAGAATAATAAATGAAAGTTTTGAAAAGCTATCCTGAGAAAGGCCGGCTTCTGAAAGCACCTCAGATCGATTTGCAACAAATAGTGCAAGGTTCACTCAACGGCTCAGGCACACAAGGCTAATTAAAATGTGAATTTCTTTAAGTAAATTTCAATTCGTCGACCTATTACTTCACAGGAGTTGCTAGAACAGTCTCTTCTTATCTACAGCCAGACTAACTTACCCAACTCAAACACATTGCTTCATATCGCCTTAGCAACTGATAAACATGCAAAAAAAAATTGCAGCAGTAAATCCTCTCCTTTGCAACATTAAATGCGCACATTGCTTGAAATATAAACATATTGGCGAAAAAGCATGTCTCTCAAAGATGTCCATTGCAGTAAATGCCCTTTTCCACGTCATTGGCACAGTAGTCTGATGTAGCTTACACCTATACGACGTATCGTGCACTAAAAATGGACATTCGACTTCAACATACGCGTTCTGTGCAGAGAGTCATGCATGCGGCCCTTCGTTCAAGGATTTGGTTGCAGACTCCCAGGATACTATGCTATATTTCAAAGACGAGCATTTGCGCCTGTGCTGTTCCCACTACTCACGGACACCGGGGGGCGACATTGCACTATAACAGAAAAAGGATAACATTACCTCAAACTTATTTCAGGCCGCTTCGATGATTTTACATCAGCACAAGAAGGTGCTTTGTAGCCTGAAGAAAGAATACGATCTTTATTTTATTCATTTGTTTTATATTTATCAACATGATGCCCCACGGCCACTTCTGCGCTCTTAAGATAATGCACACAGAAGGCGCAAAGTTTATCTAGATAGGGTATTACTTTTCTGAAAGGGTTGCAGACACTGCACAAAAATACTCAAATTCACTACCAAATGCTACTGTTATATAGCATAGATGCAAATGTGAAGAGTGTCATACGCTGTTTATCAGGGCACGAGTCCGGGGTACACGTGGGCGGATGGCGTCCACCCACTATTTTCACAGGGTGAACGCCGTCCACCCTGCCAAGAATTTGGGCCCCACTGAATAAGGTGCTGAACATTTCCAAACACCGGGACACTTTCAGCAGCGCCTGCACGTTGTCTGCATTCCATCTGCAACAAGCAACAACGTGCAGGCAAGGAGGGGGCTTTCTTATTTTAGACTCCTGTTGGGCCCATAACAAAGGCCGAATTTGAAGGGTCATCAGGCCTCCTTTTGTTCGAGTCACTTGGCTGGGAGCAGTCAGGAGCAAACGAAGCGGAGGGAAAACAAAGGCTCACACCTTGTTAGCACCGCTCACATATTTAAGAGAGGCAGCATTTCATTTTGTTCAGTCCCTGGTTAGGAAATATGCATGCACTCTAAGAATATGAAAAACAATGGGAGAGAAAGGGTTTTTTTTGGGGGGTACTCCTATTCCCCTTGGACAAATATTTAGCAAACAAAAGAAGGAGTATGCCCTCTGAGGTCAAATGATACCTCCAAGTTTAAGAGAGGTGTACTGAAAGGGACAATCCTTTTGTTGAAGACCCCTCACTCACCAACCTAGTTGGTGACATGCTTCATCATCGGGGTCCCACCCAGAGGCCGAGTGCCATCTGGGTGTGCTGCGACACCTGATTACAGTGGAGCTGGTGTTATTTGTGTGTGCAAGTGATTGTAGTGTTTTAAAAAATGGTCAAGTATTTAACTCAGTAGAAAATATTTAATCATAGAGCACTTGATCAATGTTAAAAGAGTAAATGGGGATACCCTATAGGGTTAAATTGGCCCGTGGTATCTAGTAATAAAGTGTGTAGTGAGTGAGAAAAAATATATATATATGTGTAGTTGGTCATATATATAAAAAGGTCAGGTCTACATGTTTCAACCCTGGTGGAGAAAGTCTCCGGGTTTTCTTCAGGACCGAAGGTGATGGTGCTAACCAGGGTGGTGTACACGCGCTAAGGTGTACCCTGCCCTTGGTTAGGAGTAAAAAAATTCCTACTGAAAATCCAGTGGGAATAAACCTGTGGAGGAAAACAGAAATAAAATATACATTGTATTTATATTCAGTAAAGCATTGTTGATTTCAGGTACCTCTCAATCACTAGAAAGTGATACTATGCCGTGGTTGTGAAGTTTAATCGGCTGATCCAGTCATCCACATTATGGTGAAATAGTGTGTATGTGCTCCATTTGTGGAATATGGCTTGCATCCATCAAAAGTGCGCTTACACCTTGCTCCAATCATACACTGTTGTTTCCAACAGGTGAGAGAGTGCATTCACACGGTAACTTACCGGGGTGCACGTGAATGGCGCTGTGATGATCAGGTGACTAACATCAAACATTCGTGTTGTCACTCCGTGTGTCCACCAATAGTCGTACTGGTGATTGTGTGCACTTACACGATACTATGCGTGGCGCACGTAAATAGCGACGAGTGATCAAGTGAAAATCACAAATGTCATTCGTCACCAATGAAAAACGCACCGTGCCAGTATTCAATTTATACCGACAGCTGGTTTAAAAAAGGTTACAACTAACTCGCATACTCTACACAACAACACTCCCGAAACAACCGTGCAAAGGGCGTAAAACATGAAAAGGTAACTCCAAAGTTGGGCTTACTGGTAATGCGGGGAAAAGATGCCTCGAAAATGTCGAGAGCACGGACAGAAAGTTCACCTTCAATCTGCCGGGGAAAAGACGTAGAACATAAGTGGACCGAAAGATCGATCCTAAACGATGCGTGGTGCCCACCCACGAGAAGTACATGTCTACTTACATGGTGAAAAGGAAGATCAGCTATTTCGCCTACAACCGTGTCCCGCCACCGCGTCCCGAGAAATGCCCGGGATGCGGAGAGGAACCGGTGGGGCGTGTCAAATACTTCCTGGTTGCACGCGATTGGCTAGGATTCCGCCAATAGCAACATAGTTAACATGTAAGGCCCAATGGGTGGAGGAGTATGTGACAGCCTAAGATCGGTTGTGAGTGGGAGAGCGTTATAGGCTTAAAACGAGGGGTGTGTGCTGGCGTAATAGACTATGTGAGAACACACGCATAAAGCGGTAGGCTTCAGAAGAGGCAAAGTTCTAACATCAGGTGTTTAATTGACGGAAAGCTTAGCGTCAGTATTAAGCTAAGGAAGGAATTGAAAATAATCCTCTCATAGGGGACATATAGGTTAGTGCACAGTAAGGTAATAGTAGGTGTCAATACCAGGCATACTTATCCTGATTTAACCCACACAAGACAACAGATATATCTATCGTACTTATATCAATCGATCCAGTATTTTTGATCCAGTATTTTGAAGGGGACAGAACTAATTTTCAGATGGAAAAGTATTAATTCCGTGCCAAAGGGAAGGTCATCTACTTGGAAAGAACTGAATTCCATGGGATATTATCGTTCAGCCCTTTCTTATGAGTGGAAAGTCTGTACACCCAGCGTTGCTCTTTTTCAAAAAGTCTTTCCTGTGATTTTTCTCCTGCTGTAATCTGTTCAATGACAGTCCATTTTAGATCGTTAGTTGTATGACCATTTACTAGGAAATGTTCTGTTAGTTTGGTCATTGATTTCTTGCATCTGATTGTGCTGCGGTGCTCGCAGATTCTTTGTTTGATTTTTCTGGTTGTCATTCCCACGTATTGTAGTTTACATGGGCACATGATTAGGTATACTACATTTGTACTATTGCAGTTTGTGTGAGCTCTCAAGGTCCATATTTTTCCTGGTTCCAGGTTTAGAGTTTTGGTGTTCTCAGTGAGATGACATACACTGCAATTGCCACATTTGTAATGACCGATGATACCAGGTAGACCCCATGCATTCAGAACAGTTGGTTGTTTTTGCAGATCCGTCGTTCTTGGGCGTGTATTCACCAGAGTGTCTTTTAGGCTCCTGGCTTTCTTGTAGGAAAACAAAGGTTTTTCCCAATTGAAGATCCCAGTATTGAGGATTTTCCAATGTTTATTGACCGATTTTGTTACTTGGTTTGAAACACTATTATATGTGGTTACACAAGTTAGAGGTGTGGTACCTTCTTTTGGAGGTCTGTTTTCCAGAAGTGCCGCTCTAGGTTGATTGCGCGCTCTTTTTTCGCATTTATTGAGGATCTTCTCCGGATAGCCTTTTGATTCAAGTTTCTTAGTCAAGTCAAGGGCTTGTTTTTTAAAATCATTGATTTTACTGCAATTACGTCGCAGTCTTAAATACTGGCCATACGGGAGATTCTCTCTCAGAGGCCTAGGATGAAAGCTTTCAAATCTCAATAGATTATTTTTTGCTGTAGGTTTATAGTGGGTTATTGTCTCCAGGCGATCCTTTTCTTTCCTGATCTCAACATCTAGAAAGACCATGGTGTTTCTATCTGTGGTGTGGGTGAATCTCAGGTTCTGGTCACAGGTGTTGATCCACTGACAGAATTCCACTAGGATGTTTTCCGGTCCTTGCCAAATTGCAAGGACATCGTCAATGTACCGTTTCCAAAAAGAGATGTATTTGAGGAAAGGATTCTGCTCAGTGAATATGAATTTCTTCTCGAAATTGAACACATAGAGGCCCGCTACGCTCGGCGCAAATGTACTTCCCATAGAAGTACCCCCTATCTGCAAATAGAGGGTACCCTCAAATTCAAAGAAGTTTTTCTTTAGTGCTAGACTAGCACACTCCAAAATAAAGTTCTTAGGTGTTCGGTATGTCCAATTTGTAGTGTCAAGGGTATTCCTGAGTACTTCAATGGTATCATCCTGAGGAATGCTTGTGTATAAGCTCTCGATGTCAAAGCTTACTAGAATTGTTGTATCGTTGACTCTGATTTCTTCCAGAAGTCGAAGTAGACTCTTAGTGTCTTGAAGATATGTCGATGTGTCTTGTACAATAGGTTTCAGAAAAACATCACAAAACTGGGATAGAGGCTCAAGGAGAGAACCTATACCCGAGACAATTGGTCTGCCTGGGGGTGGCAGCTTATTTTTATGCATTTTAGGCAATGTATAAAAATACGGAATTTTTCCTTCACTGCCAGTAAGGAACATGGCCTCTTGTTTAGAGATGTCGCCTTGAGTTTCTGCTTCTTCAATTAGAATTGCTATTTCTTGTCTTAGAGTCCCGGAAGGGTCATTGGCGATCTTTTTGTAGTTCCTTGCATCCGACAGTAGTCTTAGACATTCTTCGCAATAGGCATCTTTGTCTTGAATCACTATCCCCCCTCCTTTGTCCGCCGGTTTTATGACGATGGTATTACAGTTCTTGAGGCTTTCAAGAGCTAAATGTTCTGCCTTGCTGATGTTTTGAAACGGTTGTTGTGGTTTTATGTTTTCAATGTCGTTAAACACTGCCTGTTCAAAAGTCGAGACTTCAATTGGGACAGTATGGGGGGGAGGAGTAAATGTTGACCTGGGTCGTAGGCCTGTTTCATTAGGATCAGGTTCTTGTGATCTTTCCCCTTGTTTTTCAAAGTAAGCTTTTAGTTTTAACTTGCGGAAGAAACTGGCCAGTTCACAGTGAAGTTGAAACTTATCTAGTCTCGCAGTGGGGACAAAGCCAAGACCTTTGTTCAAAACACTTTCTTCCATAGTAGTGAGTGGTCTACTTGCTAAGTTGGTTACTAGGTTCGGCTGTTGCTTGGTCCTGCTTTCGCTTCCAGAGTTCTGCTCCGTGTGTTGGGGCCTGTTAGGTCCTCGTCTTCCCAATGGACTTGATTCGTCCCTCTTCTTCGGCCTCTTCCCCTCCTGCCCCTGCCTAAAAAAGGAGGTCTGAACGGGTTTGGAGGGAACATGGGCTGTTGGAAGGGTGGTTGCCAACCAAACATGGGATAGTGTTGTTGTGGGTTAAACGGGTTTTGAAAACCAGGCAACATTTGGGTATTGAAGGCAGGCCAGTTGGTTTGAGCTCTGTTCCTTCCTCTTTGTTTTTGGCGATAGCTGCTAGTGCTTGAATTACTACTAGCTGTGGAATCATTGCTGGAAACATCTGAGTCCTTATCTGCTCTGGTAGGGGGAGTATAATCAGGATCAGAGTATGGGTAGGTTTTCACATAAGAAAATCTTTTCAGATCCTTTTGAAATTTCTGTACTTTCTGCTGAGTCAGATTGTCTTTGTACTCATTCATCTCTTTATTAATTTCATCTAATCTTTTTTTGTAACCAGATATAGTAGTTTTTAAGTGACTCTCGGTAAGTTGTATTTCAATCAAGATTGTTTCTGAGAGTCTCAATGCAGTTTTGATGATCAACACGATCCAGTCACGTGTGCAATGCCATGCAATTTGTGCCCAATCTCTTCTAAAGGTAGGGTCATCTAGAAAAATGCGAGGTGCATTAGTGACTAGTAGCCCTTTCGGTGCCATGTTGTTTCTTAGGTATTCCTTAAGGATTGTTCCATGGAGTATAGTTCTTATTTTGTTTCGTTTCATTTCTGTAAGTTTTTCCCAGTCTGTTGTCTGTGATATGGTTTGTGCGATGCTGGCATCGGCAAATAATGAGGGATCTGTCAGAATTGCATCCACTTCTTCGGTGGTGTATGAGAGGCCTTGATTCTCGCCCATGGTTGCAGGAGTTTCACGAGTGTAAAGTATGGAGAGCAATACAAAAAAAGGTTGTGTCTCTCACAGCTGTGCGCTGCCTAGACTATGAAAAACAATGGGAGAGAAAGGGTTTTTTTTGGGGGGTACTCCTATTCCCCTTGGACAAATATTTAGCAAACAAAAGAAGGAGTATGCCCTCTGAGGTCAAATGATACCTCCAAGTTTAAGAGAGGTGTACTGAAAGGGACAATCCTTTTGTTGAAGACCCCTCACTCACCAACCTAGTTGGTGACATGCTTCATCATCGGGGTCCCACCCAGAGGCCGAGTGCCATCTGGGTGTGCTGCGACACCTGATTACAGTGGAGCTGGTGTTATTTGTGTGTGCAAGTGATTGTAGTGTTTTAAAAAATGGTCAAGTATTTAACTCAGTAGAAAATATTTAATCATAGAGCACTTGATCAATGTTAAAAGAGTAAATGGGGATACCCTATAGGGTTAAATTGGCCCGTGGTATCTAGTAATAAAGTGTGTAGTGAGTGAGAAAAAATATATATATATGTGTAGTTGGTCATATATATAAAAAGGTCAGGTCTACATGTTTCAACCCTGGTGGAGAAAGTCTCCGGGTTTTCTTCAGGACCGAAGGTGATGGTGCTAACCAGGGTGGTGTACACGCGCTAAGGTGTACCCTGCCCTTGGTTAGGAGTAAAAAAATTCCTACTGAAAATCCAGTGGGAATAAACCTGTGGAGGAAAACAGAAATAAAATATACATTGTATTTATATTCAGTAAAGCATTGTTGATTTCAGGTACCTCTCAATCACTAGAAAGTGATACTATGCCGTGGTTGTGAAGTTTAATCGGCTGATCCAGTCATCCACATTATGGTGAAATAGTGTGTATGTGCTCCATTTGTGGAATATGGCTTGCATCCATCAAAAGTGCGCTTACACCTTGCTCCAATCATACACTGTTGTTTCCAACAGGTGAGAGAGTGCATTCACACGGTAACTTACCGGGGTGCACGTGAATGGCGCTGTGATGATCAGGTGACTAACATCAAACATTCGTGTTGTCACTCCGTGTGTCCACCAATAGTCGTACTGGTGATTGTGTGCACTTACACGATACTATGCGTGGCGCACGTAAATAGCGACGAGTGATCAAGTGAAAATCACAAATGTCATTCGTCACCAATGAAAAACGCACCGTGCCAGTATTCAATTTATACCGACAGCTGGTTTAAAAAAGGTTACAACTAACTCGCATACTCTACACAACAACACTCCCGAAACAACCGTGCAAAGGGCGTAAAACATGAAAAGGTAACTCCAAAGTTGGGCTTACTGGTAATGCGGGGAAAAGATGCCTCGAAAATGTCGAGAGCACGGACAGAAAGTTCACCTTCAATCTGCCGGGGAAAAGACGTAGAACATAAGTGGACCGAAAGATCGATCCTAAACGATGCGTGGTGCCCACCCACGAGAAGTACATGTCTACTTACATGGTGAAAAGGAAGATCAGCTATTTCGCCTACAACCGTGTCCCGCCACCGCGTCCCGAGAAATGCCCGGGATGCGGAGAGGAACCGGTGGGGCGTGTCAAATACTTCCTGGTTGCACGCGATTGGCTAGGATTCCGCCAATAGCAACATAGTTAACATGTAAGGCCCAATGGGTGGAGGAGTATGTGACAGCCTAAGATCGGTTGTGAGTGGGAGAGCGTTATAGGCTTAAAACGAGGGGTGTGTGCTGGCGTAATAGACTATGTGAGAACACACGCATAAAGCGGTAGGCTTCAGAAGAGGCAAAGTTCTAACATCAGGTGTTTAATTGACGGAAAGCTTAGCGTCAGTATTAAGCTAAGGAAGGAATTGAAAATAATCCTCTCATAGGGGACATATAGGTTAGTGCACAGTAAGGTAATAGTAGGTGTCAATACCAGGCATACTTATCCTGATTTAACCCACACAAGACAACAGATATATCTATCGTACTTATATCAATCGATCCAGTATTTTTGATCCAGTATTTTGAAGGGGACAGAACTAATTTTCAGATGGAAAAGTATTAATTCCGTGCCAAAGGGAAGGTCATCTACTTGGAAAGAACTGAATTCCATGGGATATTATCGTTCAGCCCTTTCTTATGAGTGGAAAGTCTGTACACCCAGCGTTGCTCTTTTTCAAAAAGTCTTTCCTGTGATTTTTCTCCTGCTGTAATCTGTTCAATGACAGTCCATTTTAGATCGTTAGTTGTATGACCATTTACTAGGAAATGTTCTGTTAGTTTGGTCATTGATTTCTTGCATCTGATTGTGCTGCGGTGCTCGCAGATTCTTTGTTTGATTTTTCTGGTTGTCATTCCCACGTATTGTAGTTTACATGGGCACATGATTAGGTATACTACATTTGTACTATTGCAGTTTGTGTGAGCTCTCAAGGTCCATATTTTTCCTGGTTCCAGGTTTAGAGTTTTGGTGTTCTCAGTGAGATGACATACACTGCAATTGCCACATTTGTAATGACCGATGATACCAGGTAGACCCCATGCATTCAGAACAGTTGGTTGTTTTTGCAGATCCGTCGTTCTTGGGCGTGTATTCACCAGAGTGTCTTTTAGGCTCCTGGCTTTCTTGTAGGAAAACAAAGGTTTTTCCCAATTGAAGATCCCAGTATTGAGGATTTTCCAATGTTTATTGACCGATTTTGTTACTTGGTTTGAAACACTATTATATGTGGTTACACAAGTTAGAGGTGTGGTACCTTCTTTTGGAGGTCTGTTTTCCAGAAGTGCCGCTCTAGGTTGATTGCGCGCTCTTTTTTCGCATTTATTGAGGATCTTCTCCGGATAGCCTTTTGATTCAAGTTTCTTAGTCAAGTCAAGGGCTTGTTTTTTAAAATCATTGATTTTACTGCAATTACGTCGCAGTCTTAAATACTGGCCATACGGGAGATTCTCTCTCAGAGGCCTAGGATGAAAGCTTTCAAATCTCAATAGATTATTTTTTGCTGTAGGTTTATAGTGGGTTATTGTCTCCAGGCGATCCTTTTCTTTCCTGATCTCAACATCTAGAAAGACCATGGTGTTTCTATCTGTGGTGTGGGTGAATCTCAGGTTCTGGTCACAGGTGTTGATCCACTGACAGAATTCCACTAGGATGTTTTCCGGTCCTTGCCAAATTGCAAGGACATCGTCAATGTACCGTTTCCAAAAAGAGATGTATTTGAGGAAAGGATTCTGCTCAGTGAATATGAATTTCTTCTCGAAATTGAACACATAGAGGCCCGCTACGCTCGGCGCAAATGTACTTCCCATAGAAGTACCCCCTATCTGCAAATAGAGGGTACCCTCAAATTCAAATTCAAAGAGTGTGCTAGTCTAGCACTAAAGAAAAACTTCTTTGAATTTGAGGGTACCCTCAATAAATGCGAAAAAAGAGCGCGCAATCAACCTAGAGCGGCACTTCTGGAAAACAGACCTCCAAAAGAAGGTACCACACCTCTAACTTGTGTAACCACATATAATAGTGTTTCAAACCAAGTAACAAAATCGGTCAATAAACATTGGAAAATCCTCAATACTGGGATCTTCAATTGGGAAAAACCTTTGTTTTCCTACAAGAAAGCCAGGAGCCTAAAAGACACTCTGGTGAATACACGCCCAAGAACGACGGATCTGCAAAAACAACCAACTGTTCTGAATGCATGGGGTCTACCTGGTATCATCGGTCATTACAAATGTGGCAATTGCAGTGTATGTCATCTCACTGAGAACACCAAAACTCTAAACCTGGAACCAGGAAAAATATGGACCTTGAGAGCTCACACAAACTGCAATAGTACAAATGTAGTATACCTAATCATGTGCCCATGTAAACTACAATACGTGGGAATGACAACCAGAAAAATCAAACAAAGAATCTGCGAGCACCGCAGCACAATCAGATGCAAGAAATCAATGACCAAACTAACAGAACATTTCCTAGTAAATGGTCATACAACTAACGATCTAAAATGGACTGTCATTGAACAGATTACAGCAGGAGAAAAATCACAGGAAAGACTTTTTGAAAAAGAGCAACGCTGGGTGTACAGACTTTCCACTCATAAGAAAGGGCTGAACGATAATATCCCATGGAATTCAGTTCTTTCCAAGTAGATGACCTTCCCTTTGGCACGGAATTAATACTTTTCCATCTGAAAATTAGTTCTGTCCCCTTCAAAATACTGGATCAAAAATACTGGATCGATTGATATAAGTACGATAGATATATCTGTTGTCTTGTGTGGGTTAAATCAGGATAAGTATGCCTGGTATTGACACCTACTATTACCTTACTGTGCACTAACCTATATGTCCCCTATGAGAGGATTATTTTCAATTCCTTCCTTAGCTTAATACTGACGCTAAGCTTTCCGTCAATTAAACACCTGATGTTAGAACTTTGCCTCTTCTGAAGCCTACCGCTTTATGCGTGTGTTCTCACATAGTCTATTACGCCAGCACACACCCCTCGTTTTAAGCCTATAACGCTCTCCCACTCACAACCGATCTTAGGCTGTCACATACTCCTCCACCCATTGGGCCTTACATGTTAACTATGTTGCTATTGGCGGAATCCTAGCCAATCGCGTGCAACCAGGAAGTATTTGACACGCCCCACCGGTTCCTCTCCGCATCCCGGGCATTTCTCGGGACGCGGTGGCGGGACACGGTTGTAGGCGAAATAGCTGATCTTCCTTTTCACCATGTAAGTAGACATGTACTTCTCGTGGGTGGGCACCACGCATCGTTTAGGATCGATCTTTCGGTCCACTTATGTTCTACGTCTTTTCCCCGGCAGATTGAAGGTGAACTTTCTGTCCGTGCTCTCGACATTTTCGAGGCATCTTTTCCCCGCATTACCAGTAAGCCCAACTTTGGAGTTACCTTTTCATGTTTTACGCCCTTTGCACGGTTGTTTCGGGAGTGTTGTTGTGTAGAGTATGCGAGTTAGTTGTAACCTTTTTTAAACCAGCTGTCGGTATAAATTGAATACTGGCACGGTGCGTTTTTCATTGGTGACGAATGACATTTGTGATTTTCACTTGATCACTCGTCGCTATTTACGTGCGCCACGCATAGTATCGTGTAAGTGCACACAATCACCAGTACGACTATTGGTGGACACACGGAGTGACAACACGAATGTTTGATGTTAGTCACCTGATCATCACAGCGCCATTCACGTGCACCCCGGTAAGTTACCGTGTGAATGCACTCTCTCACCTGTTGGAAACAACAGTGTATGATTGGAGCAAGGTGTAAGCGCACTTTTGATGGATGCAAGCCATATTCCACAAATGGAGCACATACACACTATTTCACCATAATGTGGATGACTGGATCAGCCGATTAAACTTCACAACCACGGCATAGTATCACTTTCTAGTGATTGAGAGGTACCTGAAATCAACAATGCTTTACTGAATATAAATACAATGTATATTTTATTTCTGTTTTCCTCCACAGGTTTATTCCCACTGGATTTTCAGTAGGAATTTTTTTACTCCTAACCAAGGGCAGGGTACACCTTAGCGCGTGTACACCACCCTGGTTAGCACCATCACCTTCGGTCCTGAAGAAAACCCGGAGACTTTCTCCACCAGGGTTGAAACATGTAGACCTGACCTTTTTATATATATGACCAACTACACATATATATATATTTTTTCTCACTCACTACACACTTTATTACTAGATACCACGGGCCAATTTAACCCTATAGGGTATCCCCATTTACTCTTTTAACATTGATCAAGTGCTCTATGATTAAATATTTTCTACTGAGTTAAATACTTGACCATTTTTTAAAACACTACAATCACTTGCACACACAAATAACACCAGCTCCACTGTAATCAGGTGTCGCAGCACACCCAGATGGCACTCGGCCTCTGGGTGGGACCCCGATGATGAAGCATGTCACCAACTAGGTTGGTGAGTGAGGGGTCTTCAACAAAAGGATTGTCCCTTTCAGTACACCTCTCTTAAACTTGGAGGTATCATTTGACCTCAGAGGGCATACTCCTTCTTTTGTTTGCTAAATATTTGTCCAAGGGGAATAGGAGTACCCCCCAAAAAAAACCCTTTCTCTCCCATTGTTTTTCATAGTCTAGGCAGCGCACAGCTGTGAGAGACACAACCTTTTTTTGTATTGCTCTCCATACTTTACACTCGTGAAACTCCTGCAACCATGGGCGAGAATCAAGGCCTCTCATACACCACCGAAGAAGTGGATGCAATTCTGACAGATCCCTCATTATTTGCCGATGCCAGCATCGCACAAACCATATCACAGACAACAGACTGGGAAAAACTTACAGAAATGAAACGAAACAAAATAAGAACTATACTCCATGGAACAATCCTTAAGGAATACCTAAGAAACAACATGGCACCGAAAGGGCTACTAGTCACTAATGCACCTCGCATTTTTCTAGATGACCCTACCTTTAGAAGAGATTGGGCACAAATTGCATGGCATTGCACACGTGACTGGATCGTGTTGATCATCAAAACTGCATTGAGACTCTCAGAAACAATCTTGATTGAAATACAACTTACCGAGAGTCACTTAAAAACTACTATATCTGGTTACAAAAAAAGATTAGATGAAATTAATAAAGAGATGAATGAGTACAAAGACAATCTGACTCAGCAGAAAGTACAGAAATTTCAAAAGGATCTGAAAAGATTTTCTTATGTGAAAACCTACCCATACTCTGATCCTGATTATACTCCCCCTACCAGAGCAGATAAGGACTCAGATGTTTCCAGCAATGATTCCACAGCTAGTAGTAATTCAAGCACTAGCAGCTATCGCCAAAAACAAAGAGGAAGGAACAGAGCTCAAACCAACTGGCCTGCCTTCAATACCCAAATGTTGCCTGGTTTTCAAAACCCGTTTAACCCACAACAACACTATCCCATGTTTGGTTGGCAACCACCCTTCCAACAGCCCATGTTCCCTCCAAACCCGTTCAGACCTCCTTTTTTAGGCAGGGGCAGGAGGGGAAGAGGCCGAAGAAGAGGGACGAATCAAGTCCATTGGGAAGACGAGGACCTAACAGGCCCCAACACACGGAGCAGAACTCTGGAAGCGAAAGCAGGACCAAGCAACAGCCGAACCTAGTAACCAACTTAGCAAGTAGACCACTCACTACTATGGAAGAAAGTGTTTTGAACAAAGGTCTTGGCTTTGTCCCCACTGCGAGACTAGATAAGTTTCAACTTCACTGTGAACTGGCCAGTTTCTTCCGCAAGTTAAAACTAAAAGCTTACTTTGAAAAACAAGGGGAAAGATCACAAGAACCTGATCCTAATGAAACAGGCCTACGACCCAGGTCAACATTTACTCCTCCCCCCCATACTGTCCCAATTGAAGTCTCGACTTTTGAACAGGCAGTGTTTAACGACATTGAAAACATAAAACCACAACAACCGTTTCAAAACATCAGCAAGGCAGAACATTTAGCTCTTGAAAGCCTCAAGAACTGTAATACCATCGTCATAAAACCGGCGGACAAAGGAGGGGGGATAGTGATTCAAGACAAAGATGCCTATTGCGAAGAATGTCTAAGACTACTGTCGGATGCAAGGAACTACAAAAAGATCGCCAATGACCCTTCCGGGACTCTAAGACAAGAAATAGCAATTCTAATTGAAGAAGCAGAAACTCAAGGCGACATCTCTAAACAAGAGGCCATGTTCCTTACTGGCAGTGAAGGAAAAATTCCGTATTTTTATACATTGCCTAAAATGCATAAAAATAAGCTGCCACCCCCAGGCAGACCAATTGTCTCGGGTATAGGTTCTCTCCTTGAGCCTCTATCCCAGTTTTGTGATGTTTTTCTGAAACCTATTGTACAAGACACATCGACATATCTTCAAGACACTAAGAGTCTACTTCGACTTCTGGAAGAAATCAGAGTCAACGATACAACAATTCTAGTAAGCTTTGACATCGAGAGCTTATACACAAGCATTCCTCAGGATGATACCATTGAAGTACTCAGGAATACCCTTGACACTACAAATTGGACATACCGAACACCTAAGAACTTTATTTTGGAGTGTGCTAGTCTAGCACTAAAGAAAAACTTCTTTGAATTTGAGGGTACCCTCTATTTGCAGATAGGGGGTACTTCTATGGGAAGTACATTTGCGCCGAGCGTAGCGGGCCTCTATGTGTTCAATTTCGAGAAGAAATTCATATTCACTGAGCAGAATCCTTTCCTCAAATACATCTCTTTTTGGAAACGGTACATTGACGATGTCCTTGCAATTTGGCAAGGACCGGAAAACATCCTAGTGGAATTCTGTCAGTGGATCAACACCTGTGACCAGAACCTGAGATTCACCCACACCACAGATAGAAACACCATGGTCTTTCTAGATGTTGAGATCAGGAAAGAAAAGGATCGCCTGGAGACAATAACCCACTATAAACCTACAGCAAAAAATAATCTATTGAGATTTGAAAGCTTTCATCCTAGGCCTCTGAGAGAGAATCTCCCGTATGGCCAGTATTTAAGACTGCGACGTAATTGCAGTAAAATCAATGATTTTAAAAAACAAGCCCTTGACTTGACTAAGAAACTTGAATCAAAAGGCTATCCGGAGAAGATCCTCAATAAATGCGAAAAAAGAGCGCGCAATCAACCTAGAGCGGCACTTCTGGAAAACAGACCTCCAAAAGAAGGTACCACACCTCTAACTTGTGTAACCACATATAATAGTGTTTCAAACCAAGTAACAAAATCGGTCAATAAACATTGGAAAATCCTCAATACTGGGATCTTCAATTGGGAAAAACCTTTGTTTTCCTACAAGAAAGCCAGGAGCCTAAAAGACACTCTGGTGAATACACGCCCAAGAACGACGGATCTGCAAAAACAACCAACTGTTCTGAATGCATGGGGTCTACCTGGTATCATCGGTCATTACAAATGTGGCAATTGCAGTGTATGTCATCTCACTGAGAACACCAAAACTCTAAACCTGGAACCAGGAAAAATATGGACCTTGAGAGCTCACACAAACTGCAATAGTACAAATGTAGTATACCTAATCATGTGCCCATGTAAACTACAATACGTGGGAATGACAACCAGAAAAATCAAACAAAGAATCTGCGAGCACCGCAGCACAATCAGATGCAAGAAATCAATGACCAAACTAACAGAACATTTCCTAGTAAATGGTCATACAACTAACGATCTAAAATGGACTGTCATTGAACAGATTACAGCAGGAGAAAAATCACAGGAAAGACTTTTTGAAAAAGAGCAACGCTGGGTGTACAGACTTTCCACTCATAAGAAAGGGCTGAACGATAATATCCCATGGAATTCAGTTCTTTCCAAGTAGATGACCTTCCCTTTGGCACGGAATTAATACTTTTCCATCTGAAAATTAGTTCTGTCCCCTTCAAAATACTGGATCAAAAATACTGGATCGATTGATATAAGTACGATAGATATATCTGTTGTCTTGTGTGGGTTAAATCAGGATAAGTATGCCTGGTATTGACACCTACTATTACCTTACTGTGCACTAACCTATATGTCCCCTATGAGAGGATTATTTTCAATTCCTTCCTTAGCTTAATACTGACGCTAAGCTTTCCGTCAATTAAACACCTGATGTTAGAACTTTGCCTCTTCTGAAGCCTACCGCTTTATGCGTGTGTTCTCACATAGTCTATTACGCCAGCACACACCCCTCGTTTTAAGCCTATAACGCTCTCCCACTCACAACCGATCTTAGGCTGTCACATACTCCTCCACCCATTGGGCCTTACATGTTAACTATGTTGCTATTGGCGGAATCCTAGCCAATCGCGTGCAACCAGGAAGTATTTGACACGCCCCACCGGTTCCTCTCCGCATCCCGGGCATTTCTCGGGACGCGGTGGCGGGACACGGTTGTAGGCGAAATAGCTGATCTTCCTTTTCACCATGTAAGTAGACATGTACTTCTCGTGGGTGGGCACCACGCATCGTTTAGGATCGATCTTTCGGTCCACTTATGTTCTACGTCTTTTCCCCGGCAGATTGAAGGTGAACTTTCTGTCCGTGCTCTCGACATTTTCGAGGCATCTTTTCCCCGCATTACCAGTAAGCCCAACTTTGGAGTTACCTTTTCATGTTTTACGCCCTTTGCACGGTTGTTTCGGGAGTGTTGTTGTGTAGAGTATGCGAGTTAGTTGTAACCTTTTTTAAACCAGCTGTCGGTATAAATTGAATACTGGCACGGTGCGTTTTTCATTGGTGACGAATGACATTTGTGATTTTCACTTGATCACTCGTCGCTATTTACGTGCGCCACGCATAGTATCGTGTAAGTGCACACAATCACCAGTACGACTATTGGTGGACACACGGAGTGACAACACGAATGTTTGATGTTAGTCACCTGATCATCACAGCGCCATTCACGTGCACCCCGGTAAGTTACCGTGTGAATGCACTCTCTCACCTGTTGGAAACAACAGTGTATGATTGGAGCAAGGTGTAAGCGCACTTTTGATGGATGCAAGCCATATTCCACAAATGGAGCACATACACACTATTTCACCATAATGTGGATGACTGGATCAGCCGATTAAACTTCACAACCACGGCATAGTATCACTTTCTAGTGATTGAGAGGTACCTGAAATCAACAATGCTTTACTGAATATAAATACAATGTATATTTTATTTCTGTTTTCCTCCACAGGTTTATTCCCACTGGATTTTCAGTAGGAATTTTTTTACTCCTAACCAAGGGCAGGGTACACCTTAGCGCGTGTACACCACCCTGGTTAGCACCATCACCTTCGGTCCTGAAGAAAACCCGGAGACTTTCTCCACCAGGGTTGAAACATGTAGACCTGACCTTTTTATATATATGACCAACTACACATATATATATATTTTTTCTCACTCACTACACACTTTATTACTAGATACCACGGGCCAATTTAACCCTATAGGGTATCCCCATTTACTCTTTTAACATTGATCAAGTGCTCTATGATTAAATATTTTCTACTGAGTTAAATACTTGACCATTTTTTAAAACACTACAATCACTTGCACACACAAATAACACCAGCTCCACTGTAATCAGGTGTCGCAGCACACCCAGATGGCACTCGGCCTCTGGGTGGGACCCCGATGATGAAGCATGTCACCAACTAGGTTGGTGAGTGAGGGGTCTTCAACAAAAGGATTGTCCCTTTCAGTACACCTCTCTTAAACTTGGAGGTATCATTTGACCTCAGAGGGCATACTCCTTCTTTTGTTTGCTAAATGCACTCTAAGAATGTCACATGTGTTGGTCTTTCCCTCTATTTACAAAAAGCAAATTGCATTTATATAGAGCTTACTACACCTGAGGAGGCGTTGAAATCATTTAAGTACCACTATTTTTTCTTGTATAGCTCTACTCATCTCAATGCAGGTTGTCAGAGCGCTTTACATAAACACGTGCATATTAAATGTACAATAAATTATATAAGTTTGTAAATGAATGTACAGGATGTGTTACTTAAAACTGGGGGATTGCAAGGTGTAGTAGTCACATATGTTCCATAGCTCACTGTGTATTATCCTCACAATTTGCTCAAACTTACACATGATAGACTTGCTAAACATATATGTGAGGGCTTTAGATCTGATGTCACTTCTTGTGATATCACTTCCATAAAGTCGTGGCTTGTGATGCCACTTTCTATGTCAATTTCTGGGATGCCATGTGTGATGTCATGCATATTACAAAGAACAAAGGTCCTTAGCTTAAGGTAGATAATAAAAGCATTTCAACATAGGCTTCAATGAGAACTATGGATAGTTTTCCAATGTCCAGCCGGACATAGGAGCGTTTATTTAGAATAGATGTCACAAGAATTGAACAAATTGAAAGCAAGGAAGAAGGATAAAGCAAGGGCACAATCCTGTGCCGAGTTTTGAAAGAGAGAAAGTCCCCTTGTTAATTATAATGTGTGATGTCATGCACCATAATGTCGTGCGCCGTGATATTGTGCGTTGTGATGTCCCACGCTGCGACAAGAGAATTACCTTCCACGTACCCAAAAGAAACCTCCGATCCATCAATCTCGCCCTCGCCAAAACCCCGTGCATCCGCAAAGCCAGGACAAAGGGAAGAGCTTTCTCGCAACATCGCAGCCAAGACCTGGAACAAGCTCCCGATCGACATCAGACGTGCCCCCTCGCTGAACACCTTCAGAAAGGCCCTCAAGACATGGCTGTTTGACTGAACGGAACTGCTGACCCCCTCCTCCCCCCAGTGCCTTGAAACCCTCGCGGGTGAGTAGTGCGCTTTTAATTCCCTGATTGAGTGATGTCATTTGCATACTGCCTAACTAAGTCTGTCCCCCCACTTCTGTTTTTTAGGACTTGTGCCCGCTGTTTATTACCATTGTTCTGTGTGAGGAGGGTTTGTGATTCACGTGAGGCGAAGCTTTGAGTGGTGCTTACCCTTCCTCTACAATGATAATAAATGACAGACTATGTTAAGCAATCCTGCATGCTATTTTTCGATGCGCAGTAGTTATATTACCTAAGGTGTTTGTCCATTATCAGAGCACAAGGGGTTTAATCTGTTCAGTGAAATAAGTTCACAAATACTAGTCTTTGTGAGTAGGGCCCCAGAATCTGTTAAGAATTAAGCAGTGTTTACTCAAACGAATTACGCTGTACTGTGGTAATTACACATTTGAACTGTAGTAATAAATGCGTGAATATATGTCTATTGGTACACCCGCTCCAATGAATGGGTTATAGGTCATATTTATTTTCACTGGCATAGTATATATTTTTTATGGCATGGCAGTAAAAATACATCTTTAATTCACACATGGAAACAATGCTCCTATAAGTCAATGTGATTTTAACTCACTGCACAAATGTAGCCCTGTGAATCCTGGTCTTGGTTACATATTGTTTTAAACAAATACACATTAAAAAATGCCATAGAATAAACCATATATGCAGATGTGCAGAGTATTATATTCTATTTATTACTATTGTCAAATGAGGGCAAAAGCATCATGGCCCATTCAGGGCAGGGCTTTCACTCTTGTGTGTCATGGCCCCTCCCCACACTCAACAATAGTAATAAATATCATAATGCAATGTACAGAGATAAAACTGCTGAACAGTGATTCATCATTCACTTTACTGCTAGCCACCTTTGAAAGCACTGTATGCCAAACCCCAAATATTATATTGTTTCCCCTATACGACCTTAGGGATCACTGTACTCGTTAGCAAATTAAACAATATTGTTCTTTAAATTTAATGAGTGATGCCATCAACGATGTAATTTAACATGTCATGAGTGATGTAATATGTGAGGTCATAAGCAGTGCAAGATGGGGGTCAAGTTATAGTTAATTGACTAAGTTGTAACTGGCATATTTCAGTGTTTTTTATTTGTTTTAACTTTAGTTCTAGTCTCATTCCAACACCTAACTATAACGTCACCTTAACATTTGTTTTTGAATCAATTTCTGTGATTTGTTTATCATATTTTAAATTAGCCCTACTCTGAACCCTCCGCAAGGGCCCACCCCTGCTGCAGTCATTGTGCCCAAACCTTCTCTGCCACCCAACCCATGCTGTGCATCGTCTTTGCCTGTGTGCAGTGGAGGTTGGCCGTAGGGCCTCTCCTCAAGGCCCGGGCCCTCTACTAAGCAGGCAGCTAACCCCAGCTGCCCAGAGCCTCTGGCCCAATCCTCCATGGGATTCCCTCTGCAGGTACCTGTGAGAAGTTGGCCTGATGTATGATGTCACTAGTTCTAGTGTACACCTTATATCAGTCCAAACAACCCTTATGGTGATTGGTTGTAAAGTCAACCTTATAGACCAGCTATCCTAGTGGTAGCATGGACAAGAGCAGTCTTAGGCTAAACTCTGAATGGCATGTGAAGCCAGCTGTGATACCATATATAATCCCTTGAATACCAAATGAAAGGACACCACAACAGATATATATATAAAATAAAGTGTATTTATTCTAGTCAAACCCTCAACACTCTTTATGAGATTAGAGGTAAGTACAACACAGTCTTATTTAAGCATACATTAAGTCACACAGGTAAGTAATACAGTTAGGCCCTAGGGGCCACGCAAACCATATACTAAAGAAGTGGTATAAGGACCACTGTCACGGAAATAGGATAGGCCTAGGCCTAGGGAAATCGCTGGGGCTACACTACACTAGCAACAGTTAGGAAGTGGGAGGCCCACGGGATTCAGGTGCAGAGTGGAAACACTCACGCGTAATGCGTAAAAGTCAATAGAATTACTAGCAGTTAGAAATTAACAGTTTTAGGACACTTCTGGTATAGCTAGAAAGTCGAGACTCAGAAACTAGACCCTAGGATAGTCACTACCCTTGTGAGCACCGAAGTACCCAAGTTACCTAGCCCACAGGCTGCGGGTGCATAGGTGTGAACTTGCGTCGGGTTTCGTCGTGGACTTCTATGGATGCCTGAAGGAAAGTTGCTGACAGGCAGTCAGTGAAGAGTGTCCGGTGGATCCCAAGGCTGGGATCAAGAAGAAAGGATACCTGCAAGCAGAAGGGACAGAGTCAAGGTCACTAGCCAGTGACCACGTGGAACCAGGGAGGAACCAGGCGATGTCGTGAAGATTGCAGGTGAAGGGTGAAGCTTGTCGCTGCAGCCACGGGTACCAGGAGATGTCGAGGATGACCAGGACCAGGAGGCGAGCTGTCCCACGAAGGCTCTTGCTGTCGGCGGCGTCGAAGTCGAACTAGGACTCACCAAGCCTTGGCAAGCGGAACCCACGAAGAACGGAGGACTTGCTTCTGGTGCAGACCAGGAAGGTCTGGGGTGCTTCTCTTTTGCAAAGAAGCGGGAGCCAGTCTGGAGGAGCCAAACCAGCGGTGAAGATTTCAAGGTGTGTCGTCACAAAGGCCGCTAGCCAACGGGCAAGCAACCGGACAGGCGCGGCAAGCAGGAAAATGCAGAAGGGCCACACGCAGGACTCGTGGAGTGTGGGGGGCTGATCTTCGGTGCAGATGGTGCTTGGGGTTGGGGCTTCTCAATCCCCGGTGCACAACTTCGAGGGTGTCTCAGAAGCTGCGCTGGAAGATACTCGCCACTTTTCCCAGGTAGCCGGTCCCACGTCTCTCGTCGCCTCCACGGATCTCAGCTCGGCTGTGGATGTGGATCAGGGTCGGAGAAGTCTGGAAGTCAAGGCTCTGGTCGGGCTCTGCAGTCGGTCCCTCGTAGAACTTCAGCAAAGCAAAGGGTAGTCTCTTGATGGTGCCTGTTTGCACAGGGTAGCCACTCCTTGGCCACAAGGGAGATTCTTCAGTCTTCTTCTTTCGTCGAATGTCGAAGGTCCAGAGTTTCTGTTCAAGTTGCAGGTTCAGGATAATCTAATCTCCTGGGGCCCAGCTACCACTCTTATACTAATCTGGGGGGCTGGGTTGCCTGCTAGGTCACGCCTTATGGGTGGGACCTGGGAGGGGGGTGGTTACACCCCCTTCCCTTTGTCCAGTTTCGCGCCAGGACTGGGGCTGGAGTGCCCCAGCACCGGTTTGAACTGGACTATACATGGAGCACCTTGTGTGCCCCAGGCAGTGTCTCATTTCATTCATCCCTCCCCGCCCCAATACACTAAGGCCTGTCTGGGGTGGTGCTCGCACCTCCCAAGGCAGGAAACCTATTGTCCAAGCCTCCCTTGCCGGGATCACTCCCAGCAGCAGGAGGTCAGACTTGTGTCGTGGCAGCAGCATCCATTTTGTGATGCTGGGGCTCTGGTTAACTTTAACCGGGTAAGTAGGTTACAACATGTCTTCTCCCTCTAGAAGGGAGGGATAATATCCTCATCCCCAGAAATGGGATGGGGGTATTATTCCAAAGTGTTAGACACCTTACACGACATGTTTTGATAAAGCCAAACCATAGTTACCATAACCGTTTAAGATTATAAGGCACTTTAAGAGTATATGGTAGGCTATATCATAGAACAGCTATAAGGACATGGTTCCGAAATCTGCAGACAGGCTCAGCTCATGCTAGAGCACTATCTCACATGTTACCAAGCACTCTGCCTCCAGGATTGTTAAGGCCTGCCATAGGAGTGGCTGATAGGTACACATGTGTCTATATGTAAGTTAGGTATAGGAATACTATACCTAAGCAAGGAGTGATTACACGACCTTGCCCCAGCTGAGTGATCAGCCAGTTGTGTCACAATGGAAGGCCAGGCCAGGGGTGGCATAATACATGCTGCAGCCCCTGGTAGGCCTAGGATACACCTATGCCCTGGGTACCTAAGGTACACTGTACAGGGGCCAATAAGGTGATCCTATCCAAATGGGTTATGCACCTAAAGTACATAGTATCAATTTAGCGAGCGAACAGCAGGGCTGTGGGTCTGATTAGCAGGCCCACAGCCACATCTAAGTCGAAAACCAGTAAAGCAAAAGCAAAAAGTGGGGGTGAACATAGAAAGCAGACCCTACTCTCCTACAGTACCTAACCACCTCTGTGCACAAAGTTTGTCTAGCAACATTTTTATTAGTTTAAAATTAGGGAGATGCTGAGCGACTGAGAAGATGGGTAGGATGAGTAAACCGATTTGGAAAGTGGATGCTATATTTATGCAAATGTATCAATTTGTAACTATTTTGACCCCCTTTAAAAATATATTATGCCTCAATTTACTAAAAATCAGATTGCCCCTCACATTTTTAAATTGCTGGTAACATCTCAGTGCTCATTTACTTCAGCCTGCTCCTCGGGAAAGGCTTTAAATTCAACAGTTCCTATTCCAACAAAATGGCACTCAGGAATGCTTCACGTTTGTCTTGAAGACACAATTTCAGCACTTTAGTTGATATTTAAAGATCATGTGACGCTACAGTTGATCACTAGGGAGTTAGCTGACAGACTGGTGGTGGTGTTGGAATTACATGTTTTACTCTGCATGTCAGAATGTTTTACTGACATGGATGAGGACAATATTTGAGAATGTGTCCCAATGTTATCTTTCTAGAGCACTTAAGTGGGCATAACTTAGCCAGTGAGATTCGAGCGGTGTGAATCGTAAATTTCCCAACTAAAAATAACAGTATGTCAAAGGGTGAAGGGATGACCAATTTTTGGAATACACTGTTCCTATGAGGAACAGGTTCAATAATAATTTGCATTAGGTTTAGCCAAACAAGGATTACGAGAAAAACCAACAAGGGTATAGAAGACCCAACTCATGCCCCAGAACTAACTCTCAGGCCAAGAATGCATTTATTTGGGGGGGGGGGGTCACACCCCCAACAACCCCCGAAGATACGCCCTTGAGCATTAACCATAATTTGTATGACAAAATTAAACTCCTTATTTTTCCCAAACTACATTATCTTCCGTAGGAAATGCTTTCTGTTTCACAACTTCGATTCAACCAAGATGGTGTTCTGGTATGCCTCATATACAGGATGTCAGGTCCCTAGATGTTCATTAGTGGTGAGGCTGTAGTAGAACACTTGGAAATCAACCGACCGGTTGGTGTTGGAAATACATGTTTCACTCTGCATACTGGAGTTTGTTTTCTGACATTGATGAGAAAGATATTCGAGAATTTATAGAAAATATGTACTCATTTTAGCTTCCTAGAGCACTAGCAATAGCCATAATTTCTTTGAGAATGCGAACCACCACATTTCATTGACTTCTAACGGAAATGCTTTCTGTATTACAGCTTTGATTCCATCAAGATGACATTTAAATGTGCCACACTTTTGTTAATAAATACAGAATATTAGTACCCTAGATGTTCATTAGAACACTTTGGTGGACCTGCAGTAGAAATAGAATTAATTAACATGCTGCTGCTGTTGGAAGTGCAAGCTTTACTCAGAACATCAGACTCTATTCTCATATGGCTGAGGAAGAGTGTGTGAACTTATAGAATAGTTGTTGTCATTTTAGCCTCTGGGGCACCTTCAATAATCTCTATGAAAAAATCATGAGAAAAAAACTGTTTTCTATCAAACATGGTTTCTCAAATTCCATCAGAGGATTAACATTTTTCACAGGGTAAAATCACCTTAGGACACATCATAATTGCTAAAATTAGAATGACACCCCCTACAAGCAATTTACATTGTGACTAAAGTCTGATATCACCCTTCATATGGATTTCTTTATGTGACCTTCAAAAACAGACTTTAACTACAATGCATTTCAATGGGGACCATGTTCCCAAGTCCTATAATGGCTGCTATAATACGTTGCCTATGTTGTGCCCAGCCAATTAAGTGGTGGGGGCGTTTAATGGCGACCTGCCACATCATGCCCTTGGGGTTAAAGGAGGGCTCACCATACCACCTTATATGTTTTCTTAAATACATTTGTCACTGAGTCCTGTAAGAGCTGCCACAGCATATTGTTCATGCTGTGGTCAGATAATCAGAATTGACCAATCCCCTCTAAATTGTCCAATTAGACCATATCTGGACATCTACTGTCCAGATACTACAAACTTTTTCTGGTGGTTAACCCCTAACTCGAACCCTAAACACAAATTTCTCAAAAACTGCTGAACGAATTCACACCACATAACAAAAAGCACACTTTCTAAGTGAAGTTCCAAGTTTCTGCTACATTTTGTGTAAATCCATTCAGGCATTTTTTTCTGTATCTCAGAGCAAACTTCCCTATTGGGAATTAAAATAGAAAATCAATGTTTTAGAACTCTGACGTTTTCTTAGCCCTCGTGTGATGGATCACCACAAAACCGTTCATGAAAGAGCCAAAGTGGATGATTTTTTTTAAAGCTTTGTGAACAGTGAGAAAGTTATTAGAGAAGCAAAAAATGCCTTTCCTATGAAAAGTTTAACATAACTGTAATTACTTTGTTGCTATCACCACCAGAATAATAGGCGTAGTCATGAGGTTTAAAGGTGTGCTTTTTTGTTTGGAATGTTTCCACAGACACTGATGATCAAACACAGTGACTGCACATGCCTGTCTGAACTATGCGGGGGGGCTCTGAGACCGCTTAATTTTTAGATAATTATTTAATTGCAGTCATTCAGGTATTGAGCCTCTCCAAAAATCGTACTTTTATTCAAGTCAGCTGAGCCATCAGTAACATTGCAAAACCAAAGGGGATGATGGACGGAGTGTTGAACAATGCAAGCACTCACCCCCAGTCTACTGATCTGGGTTTAATCCATCATCATTCTTTAGCTCACTCCGCCACCCCATTTCAGACATGGCCTTATGCAAATCAGTCTGACCCTGTGCCTCATGGGAACAGTCCAGCCCGAACTGATTTGCATATGACCATGTCTGAACTGGAGTGACAGTGTGAGCTAAAGAATGATGATGGATTAAACCCAGATCAGTTGACTGGGGGTGATTGCTTGCAATGTTCAACACTCCGTCCATCATCCCCTTTGGTTTTTCCTCCCTCCATCAGTAACATTACCCTAAAATAACATTTCCTGCCGCCCCTTACTTGTCTGGCTCGCCTCGCTTGATGAAATGAACGATTTGTGGACCAGCTCAAAATAGACCACAAGTAAATAATTCGCAAAACAAAGAGGCCAAAGAGCCCCCACAGAATTTGATCCTCCAGTTACAGGGCTTCAATGAGTCTTAGGTGATGTTCAGTGTACTCTGTCTGCTTCTGTGCCATCAGAGAGACCTACTTTGTCCTACTGTTTATTCAGCAGTTTACACTTTAAAATCTGGGGGGATATTGTCCAGTGAGTCCACCCCACTCCAAAATCTGGGTAGATAAATCCACTCGGTGCCCCTCTCCCCGGTTCCGATGCATATGAACTTGTAATTTTAAATCAAGCCGATTTGTTTGCCCAACCTCTACGCAGCAAGGCTGCTGTCATGCTATTTATTAAGAACTAATTTCTCGTTATTTCTGTGGATTTTGTCCAGTGGATGGAAACCAAGAAAACACATTAGTTATCAAAGGTGCAGAGTGTGAGACCTACAGGGGGCAGCCCTGATCAGAAATCTTAAGACGCCTTCTCAGCACTAATAGAGGTAAGATTAATTGCACTGACACCAACAATCACATGTTGTTGTGTTTTAATTATTCGTTCTAAATATGGGGAATCCCTACACGCATCAAACAGGGGACTGCAGAATAAATGCCTCCATCCGCAGAGATGTATTGATCCTTGCATTTCAATATTATACACAAATCTTCGTAATTAATTCTAAATTTAAACTGGGGTGTGAATGCATACTATTTTATCCCTGCAGAACGTGCCATGCTTTTTTTAACATCAATTTTTTTATAAGTCTCTCTGAAACGTCTCAGTATTTTGGAGAGAGAAATTCATGAATCTAGCACTGTTCTACACACTAAACCTAGCTTAAAGTAAGGATACTGCTCTTTTCATTGGAGAGCATGTTCTCATGCTAACATGTAAATTGCATTGCAACATTTTATATCACTTACTACCCCGGTGTGTGATTGGAAGTGTGTTGTCTTTGTTTTCCTCCTATGTGGGAAGTGTTTCCATGTCATGAGTGATGACTAACCAGGTTAGCAGTCTTTAACCCACGGACTTTACAATGCAGGTAAGTAACACACAGGCCTTTTTTAGCACTTTACCACACAGGTAAGTATAACGCAGGCCTTTTTTCGGTACTTCACTACGCAGGTAACTATTTTTTTTAACGTCATAATTATTATCCAATTTGCATTAAAAAAGGGAGTTAAATGTGATGGGAGGCGTATGGGTTTTAAAGAAGGTTTAGGGTTTTGGTGTGTTAAGATACAAGGTAGTAAGGCATATATGCCAACATTTTAGAAGAGGATACTGTGAAATAAAAAAAAAGAATAATCAGGAAAATGTATTTTCCCCATTGACTTCTATTGAAGCAGAGGCAATATTAGACAGGAAACAGCCATATCTGAAAGAAACACGTTAGTTAGATTCCTCACCTTAGAACATCCCCAGGCGTCAGGCTGGATCCGGAAAGATTTTTCGTCAGCAATACCCCTTGCGCGTCGCTAGGCGTTGTCTGCGGCTCCGCGTCCGTCGTCGGCGTCGTGCGCCGGAATGACGTCATCGGAGTACTTAGACGCCGCCCTCGCGCGCTGACGTCAGTTCTTTTTTCCGCGCCAGAATGCTCCGATCCGGGAAGAGCTTACCCCTTTAGTCACTTTTTGACTAAAACTTTTTGGACTCTTTTGTCTACTCGATTCGAACTGGTGCCGGTAGGATGCCCGGGTTTAAAGCCTGCGACTCCTGTCATCGACTGCCTTTACTGCCTGGGGGCCGACCACGATGCGGAGTCGTGCATCTACTGCCAGGCCTTGACCTCGAAGGCTAGGCGGGAGCGGCCCCGTAAGTTTCTCGAGCTCCGACACTCGGCTCCGCGCCGTTCACGGTCCCGGTCCAGGAGGAGGTAGAAGGACCGGTCGCGGAGCCGCAGCCACCATCACCGCTCGTCGGGGTCGAAGTCTTCGGGTAAGTCGAAGCATGCTAAGAAGTCCAAGAGGCGACATCGCTCTTCGGACTCCCCTCGCCGGTCGAGGGTCCGGGTGGTACCACCCCCGTGGCTCCGTTGGAGCCGCGTCCGTCCCCATACCCTCCGGTCCCTGGGACTGACGCGACTCCGGCGGAGATCAGTGCCTTCCTCTCGGCCATGAGGGGCCTGGCTCCGGCGTCGACGCCTGCCGGCGCGCCTTCGGGCCCCGCGGGCTCGACTGGGCGACCTAGCGAGCCGGCGGCTCCGGCACCGTCGTCGACTTCAGTCCCGACGCCGCAGGTCCCCGTGGGATCCAGGCCTGGATCTCAATCGGTGCCGGTCGACCTCACAACGCCTCCTCCGCCGGCGCCGACACCGGTTCCACCCCCGTCTCCGGACGATGCCGTTCCCCGGTTCAGCCCCGGTCTGGGCCCGGCCCCGGCGCCGGTGCGGCGCCGCAGCCGACGCCGATGGATGACAATTTCATCTACCGTCCTGCTCCGATTATTATTCCCCCTGTTTATCAGGAATCGGATGACGGGGGCGACTGGGAGGGGTCTGAGGACCCTCTGGCCATGCAGGCCAACTTATCTCAGGACTGGGCAGATGAGCTGGGGGATGCCAGTGGTCTGGACACCTCCCCGGACACGGGTTTCATCTCTCCTCCGACTGTGGCTTCGGAGGACGGTACTGCATTTTCAGTGGTGCTGCGCAAGGCGGCCGAAGCCCTTGGGCTGGAGCTGCCTGCTGTGGCCGTGAGGACTAACCTCCTCACTGAAGTGCTTCAACTGTCAGCAAGCTACTCGGAGCCTCTGCTGCAGTTCAATGAGGCACTAGTGGACGTTCTTAAGGGCACCTGGTCCAAGCTCTCCACAGTACCTCCTGTGCCTCTCGGGGACGCGACTGCAAACTTCCGCTTTTCGTCCCTTTAGTGGCCAAGGAAGGGGCGCCCCCTCACGTCCGCCTAGCCACCGGCCGCAGATCCAACCTGCACGCGGTCGCGGACGTGGATTCCGCCGAGGCGGTACCGGGGGGTCAACGTGCTGGTCAGTCCACATCCACCCCGGCAGCATCCGCCTCAAAGCCCTCCTAGTCTGTGCTTTCAGGCCCATTCCACGCCAGTGGGCGGCAGAGTTCGCCATCACCTGCTCCACTGGCGTTCCATCACGTCGGACAGGTGGGTGCTGCAAATCGTCCGAAGGGGCTACTCCCTCCCCTTTGAGACGACCCCTCCAGCCATGCCACCACAGTGCCACCGCATGTCAGGGGATCACTTGAATCTTCTACGGGAGGAAGTTGCAGCCCTCTTGGCCAAGGGGGCCGTCGAGCGCGTTCCTGGTCCAGAAGTAGGTCGTGGCTGTTATTCCCACTACTTTCTGGTTCCCAAGAAGGGCAAAGGGGGCCTACGCCCTATCTTGGACCTCAGGAGCGTCAACGCCTTCCTCCGGAAGGAGAGGTTCAAGATGCTTACCCTAGCTCAGGTTCTGGCTGCCCTGGATCCAGGAGACTAGATGGTAGCGTTGGACTTGCAGGACGCCTATTTTCACATTCCCGTCCTGCCGGCCCACCGGCGTTACCTGCGGTTCACGGTGGGTCAGGAGCATTTCCAGTTCACGGTGCTCCCCTTCGGCCTCACCAGTGCCCCTCGGGTGTTCACGAAAGTGATGGCGGTGGTCGCAGCTCATCTGCGCAGATCAGGGGTTCCAGTCTTCCCCTATCTCGACGACTGGCTGTTGAAGGCGGGCTCGTCCCAGCAGGTTGTCTCCCACCTCCAGACTACGGCCGACCTCCTGCATTTGCTGGGGTTCTCCATCAATGTGCCGAAGTCGCATCTGAGTCCCTCCCAGAAGCTCCTTTTCATCGGGGCGGTTCTGGACTCGGCGCAGTTCCGGGCTTATCCTCCGGAGCAGCGGGTCCGGGATATTCAGGCTCTGATTCCCATCTTTTAGCCTCTATCCCGGGTTTCAGTCAGGTTGGTGCTGCGGCTTCTGGGTCTGATGGCCTCCTGCATCCTGTTAGCACATCACGCCAGGTGGCGAATGCGGGCTCTGCAGTGGGACCTGATGTTTCAGTGGGCCCAGCATCGGGGCAACCTGTCCGACCATGTCTTGATCTCGGAGGGCACTGCAAAACAGTTGCAGTGGTGGCTCACGAACCGCGATTGGGTCAGCGGCAGATCCCTCTCCCTACCCCACCCGGAGCACGTAGTGGTGACGGATGCGTCCCTCCTGGGATGGGTGGGGGCCACATGGGGGAGGCGGAGATCAGAGGACTCTGGTCTCCAGCGGAGTCTCGGCTCCATATCAACCTTTTGGAGCTCAGAGTGATCCGACTTGCACTGAAGGCATTCCTGCCCGTTGTCCGTGGAAGTGTGGTGCAGGTGTTCACGGACAACACCACCGCCATGTGGTATTGCAACAAACCGGGCGGGGTGGGGTCATGGACCCTTTGTCAGGAGGCTCTGCGCCTCTGGACATGGCTGGAACATCAGGGCATCACCCTGGTGGTTCAACATCTGGCGGGCTCTCCGACCACCAGAGCAGACGAACTCAGCCGCCGGTGCATGATGGATCACGAATGGCGTTTCAACTCGGACGTGGCGCAAGGCCTCTTTCGGCAGTGGGGAGAGCCTTGGTTAGATCTATTCGCCACCGAAGAGAACGCGCAATGTCAGCAGTTCTGCGCGTTGGAGTTTCCAAGGCGGCACTCGCTCGGGACGCTTTTCGTCGCAAGTGGAGTTGCGGTCTGTTGTACGCCTTTCCGCCTATACCACTTCTGCCCAGAGTGCTGAAGAAGATCAAGCGCGACCGGGCCCAAGTCATCTTGATGGCTCCGGATTGGGCACGAAGGTACTGGTATCCCGAGCTACTCAGTCTGTCAATCGATCCCTCGATACGACTGCCTCTTAAGGAGGACCTTCTGTCGCAGCAGCAGGGGACGGTCCTCCACCCGAACCTGTCCAGTCTCCACCTTCATGCGTGGAGATTGAGCGGCGACAGTTGATGACATTTGACTTGCCTCCTGAAGTCTGCGATGTGATTCTGGCAGCCAGGCGTCCCTTCACTAAAACGGTATACGCCTGTAGGTGGAACAAATTTCTGGCATGGTGCACAGCAAAGGCTATGGATCCCCTTTCCGCCCCTCTTTCTGAGGTTCTCCTCTTCCTTTGGCCCAGCAGGGCTCTGCTCTGGGCACTCTTAAAGGTTATCTTTCTGCTATCTCTGCCTTCCTTCGGCTTCCTGATCAGTCTTCTCTCTTCAAATCCCCTGTTGTTTCTCGGTTCCTTAAGGGCATTACTCACATGTTTCCTCCTGTCCCTTTCGTAATGCCTCAGTGGGATTTAAATCTTGTTTTGACTTATCTGATGTGTGCTCCCTTTGAGCCACTTCATAATTGTCTTCTTTGTCTCTTGACGCTTAAGACTGCTTTCCTGGTAGCCATCACCTCTGCTAGAAGGGTGAGTGAGCTCCAGGCTCTCTCTTCTAAGCCTCCTTTCCTTTCTATTCATCCGGGCAAGGTTGCGCTCCGCACTTGCCCTTCCTTCCTTCCTAAGGCTGTGACTGCCTTTCACATCGGGCAGTCTGTTACACTGCCCACCTTCTTTCCACCTCCACATCCCTCGAAAGAGAAAGAGCGGCTCCACCGTCTGGACCCAAAACGTGCGCTCTCCTTCTATCTGGACCGCACAAAACAGTTCCGGGTGGACGACCAACTCTTCGTTGGCTACGTGGGCGCTAAGAAGGGGCGGGCGGTGCACAAGCGAACCATCTCTCGGTGTGTCGTTTTGTGCATCAAAGCTTGTTAATCCTTAGCTAAAAAGGAACCTCCTGTTGGGTTGAGGGCCCATTCCACTCGGGCCACTGTTGCAACGACGGCCTTGGGTCGGGGAGTCCCCTTGCAGGACATCTGTCAGGCAGCAACGTGGGCCTCGCTGCACACGTTTGCCAAGCATTATTGCCTGGACAGCCAAGTCTGGAGAGACGGCTTCTTTGGCCGTTCTGTTCTCCAGGACTTACTGGTGTGATCTTGGTTCGCAGACCCACCACCGGGGTTGGTTTTGCTGGGGTATCTATTCTAAGGTGAGGAATCTAACTAACGTGTTTCTTTCAGATGAACAAGTTACTTACCTTCGGTAACGATGTATCTGTAAGAAACATTAGTTAGTTAGATTCTTCACCGACCCACCCATCCTCCCCGTTCTGCGAACCGACATCTAGGGTTAAGGTTATCCTTGTCAGGCCCCTAGACTTTTATGGCACCAGTGTCGGTCTCTTGCAAGGCTCTGCGTTCCTGGCGCGGAAAGGTATGTACAAGAACTGACGTCAGCGCGCGAGGGCGGCGTCTAAGTACTCTGACGACGTCATTCCGGCGCCGACGACGGACGCGGAGCCGCAGACGACACCTAGCGACGCGCAAGGGGTATTGCTGACGAAAAATCTTTCCAGATCCAGCCTGACGCCTGGGGATATTCTAAGGTGAGGAATCTAACTAACTAATGTTTCTTACAGATACATCGTTACCGAAGGTAAGTACCTTGTTCTTCACGCCAAAAGGTGAAGTGAGTTGTCTGCCAGGGCCAGCAGAAATATTCACGCACATCGCATCCACTCATACCATTCTTGCAGACGCGGCCGGCATGCTCACGGGAGGGAGGAGGGGGAGCGTGGGGGGAATAAAAATAAACAAATAATAAAACGTTACCAATCAGACCGGGGGTCCCCGCAGGTGCCCGGCCGGCCGCTGCTGCAGGTTTAGCCGGTTCCCGTCACCAGTGGTAGCAGTGAACACGAGGTGTGTCTGCCTCGACGAGGAGGCTCTGACGTCACGCTCGCTCCTGGCTGGCTGGCAAGTACCGCCTGCATCTCTCAGCCAATCCAGACGCTGCTCCAGCAGCAGCTTCAGGACTGGCTTGAGCAGTAGTGCGCATGTTCTGTTTAGGGCTTAGAAAAATTTGCGACCAGCCCGAACATGCGCACTAGGCTGCTCATTAGAAGAGCGGCATGGAACAACCCTCGCTCTTCTAATGAGCAGCCAAGTGCGCATGTTCAGGCTGGTCCCAAGATTTTTAAGCCCTAAACAGAACATGCGCACTCTTGCTGTGCGCTCCACCGACCACCTGATACATATTATCGTCGATGTCATGATGACTCATCAGACACTTGCACTGAACTCTTGCTGCCCCGCCCCCTTCTGAGCCGACTGCCTCCGGCGGCCTGGGATTGCAAATGTGAGTGAGAGACTGAGAGTGACGGCAACGCTTGTTACTCAACTAGAGTGCCTCAAATTAATTAGTGGGGCAACGCCCAAGTGCCCTAATGGATGCACCACACCTGCCTGTCTTTACTCCAAAGTCACGACGCTGACTGTGACATTACCATGCGTTCCTTTATCACGCAAGTCGTTACAACGACTTGCTTTAGGGGGTGCATTGTTGGACTTGTGTTGGATTTTAACTCCAACACCTTCCCTACTGATACACTGACTGGAGGTGGAATAGTAATTTATACTATTCCAAAATCCAGCGCCCCCCTAAGGCAAGTCGTTGTAATGACTTGCATGGTAAAGGAAAGCATGGTAATGTTACAGTCGGGGTAATGACTGCGGAGTAAAGGCATGTGTGGGAAATGCAAGTGGGGTTCCGTCATAAATTCCTCCCCTACTTCCCATGTCTGTGTTTTTTAAACCAAGTAGCACTCCACTAATTATAAAGGTTAGATTGCAGTTTTTCTTTGCGGATCCCTTTTTAGTTAAAAGTGCCTCCCTTATTCCAGGGCGCAGGCCCGTTGTTTATCAAACCGGGTTTTTGAAGAGCGTGGGAAGTCCTATGATGAAACATGACACCAAGCTAGTATGACATGAATATGTTACATAATGCGATAGGTTAGAATAATTAAAAATCACTCTGGTGGCTTTTTTGTGTATAACAGGTTCTGTTTGGAGGTCAGCTTACCCATGAGGCCCCTTAGCCTCTGGTTCCCTACTGTGGATATTTCCCATGGTAATTGTGATTTGATGATCTGAACAAAACTGCCATGGGCATTCTGGGCTTGTAGTTTACTCTTTATCATGCAATGGGCTTCAAACTCAAATAATGCCAAAAAAGTTGCTGGATAAAAGGCAAGGACTGTCAGAGTAATTTCCCATATCTGAAAGAGACACGTTAGTGATAGATTCCTCACCTTAAAATATCCCCAGGTGTCAGACTGGATACGGAAAGTTTTCTGTAGCAGTACCCCTGCGTGGCAGTAGGTGGCGTTGTGCGGCTCCGTGTCCGTCACTGGCGTCTTATGCGCTAAGATGACGTCACGGAGACTACTTATTCGCCACCCATGCGCGCTGACATCGGTTCTTTCTTTTTCCGTGCCAGCAAGCGCAGATCCGGATAGAGCACGTACCTTAGTCACTTTTTGACTACTCTTTTGAGACTTTTTGTCTCCCCTTTTTTCTCCTGGTGCAAGTAGGGATGCCTGGCTTTAGGTCTTGTGGGGCCTGCTGTGAGAAGTTGGCCTGATATATGATGTCACTAATTCTAGTGTACACCCTGTATCAGTCCAAACAACCCTTATGGTGATTGGTTGTAAAGTCAACCTTATAGACCAGCTATCCTAGTGGTAGCATGGACAAGAGCAGTCTTAGGCTAAACTCTGAATGGCATGTGAAGCCAGCTGTTATACCATATATAATCCCTTGAATACCAAATGAAAGGACACCACAACAGATATATATAAAAATAGAATGTATTTATTCTAGTCAAACCCTCAGCACTCTTTATGAGATTCGAGGTAAGTACAACACAGTCTTATTTAAGCATACATTAAGTCACACAGGTAAGTAATACAGTTAGGCCCTAGGGGCCACGCAAACCATATACTAAAGAAGTGGTATAAGGACCACTGTCACAGAAATAGAATAGGCCTAGGCCTAGGGAATCGCTGGGGCTACACTACACTACCAACAGTTAGGAAGTGGGAGGCCCACGGGATTCAGGTGCAGAGTGGAAACACTCAAGCGTAATGCGTAAAAGTCGATAGAATCACTAGCAGTTAGAAATAAGCAGTTTTAGGACACTTCTGGTATAGCTAGAAAGTCGAGACTCGGAAACTAGACCCTAGGATAGTCACTACCCTTGTGAGCACCGGAGTACCCAAGTTACCTAGCCCACGGGCTGCGGGTGCATAGGTGTGAACTTGCGTCGGGTTTCGTCGTGGACTTCTATGGATGCCTGAAGGAAAGTTGCTGACAGGCAGTCAGTGAAGAGTGTCCGGTGGATCCCAAGGCCGGGATCAAGAAGGAAGGATACCTGCAAGCAGAAGGGACAGAGTCTGGGTCACTAGCCAGTGACCACGTGGAACCAGGAAGGAACCAGGCGATGTCGTGAAGATGCAGGTGAAGAGGTGAAGCTTGTCGCAGCAGCCGCGGGTACCAGGAGACGTCGAGGACGACCAGGACCAGGAGGCGAGTTGTCCCACGAAGGCTCTTGCTGTCGGTGGCGTCGAAGTCGAACTAGGACTCACCAAGCCTTGGCAAGCGGAACCCACGAAAAATGGAGAACTTGCTTCTGGTGCAGACCAGGAAGGTCTGGGGTGCTTCTCTTTTGCAGAGGAGCAGGAGCCAGTCTGGAGGAGCCAAACCAGCAGTGGAAATTCAAAGGTGTGCCGTCGCAAAGGCCGCTAGCCAACGGGCAAGCAACCGGACAGACGCGGTAAGCAGGAAAATGCAGAAGGGCCCCACACAGGACTCGTGGAGTGTGGGGGGCTGATCTTCGGTGCAGATGGTGCTTGGGGTTGGGGCTTCTCAATCCCCGGTGCACAACTTCGAGGGTACCTCAGAAGCTGCGCTGGAAGATACTCGCCACTTTTCCCAGGTAGCCGGTCCCACGTCTCTCGTCGCCTCCACGGATCTCAGCTCGGCTGTGGATGTGGATCAGGGTCGGAGAAGTCTGGAAGTCAAGGCTCTGGTCAGGCTCTGCAGTCGGTCCCTCGTAGAACTTCAGCAAAGCAAAGGGTGAGTCTCTTGATGGTGCCTGTTTGCACAGGGTAGCCACTCCTTGGCCACAAGGGAGATTCTTCAGTCTTCTTCTTTCGTCGAATGTCGAAGGTCCAGAGTTTCTGTTCAAGTTGCAGGTTCAGGATAATCTACTTTAGCAGGGCCCAACTAGCTACTAATATACTGGGCTAGTGGGCTGGGCTACCTGCAAGGTCCCTCCAATGGGTGGGACCAGGAAGGGGAGTGGCTACACCCCCTTTCCTTTGTCCAGTTTCGCGCCAGAGCTGGGGCTGGAGTGCCCCAGCACCGGTTTGAACTGGACTATGCATGGAGCACCTTGTGTGCCCCAGGCATGTCTCATTCCTTTCAGCCCTCTCTGCCCCAATACACTAAAGTCTGTCTGGGGAGGTGCTAGCACCTCCCCAAGCAGGAAACCTATTGTTCAGGCCTCCCTGGCTGGGAGGGCTCCCAGCAGCAGGAGGTCAGACTCGTGTCTTTGGCAGCAGCATCCATTTTGTGATGCTGAGGCTTTGGTGAGAGTTAAACAGCAAAGTAGGATTTTAACATGTCTCTCCCTCTAGAAGGGAGGAATAATATCCTCATCACCAGAAATGGTATGGGGGTATTATTCCAAAGTGTTAGACACCTTACACGACATGTTTTGATAAAGCCAAACCATAGTTACCATAACCGTTTAAGATTATAAGGTACTTTACGAGTATATGGTAGGCTATATCATAGAACAGCTATAAGGACATGGTTCCGAAAGCTGCAGACAGGCTCAGCTCATGCTAGAGCACTATCTCACATGTTACCAAGCACTCTGCCTCCAGGATTGTTAAGGCCTGCCATAGGAGTGGCTGATAGGTACACATGTGTCTATATATATGGGTAGATATAGGTATACTATATCTAAGCATGGGGTGCTTACACGACCTTGCCCCAGCTGAGTGATCAGCCAGTTGTGTCTGATTGGAAGGCCAGACCAGGGGTGGCATAATACATGCTGCAGCCCCTGGGAGGCCTAGGGTACACCTATGCCCTGGGTACCTAGGGTACACTGTACAGGGTCCAATAAGGTGATCCTTACCAATTGGGTATGTACCTAGGGTACATGGAGTCCATTTTAGAGAGAGAGCAGACAGCCTGAGACCCTGAATGGCAGGATCTCAGGCCAACTAAGTCGAAAAACCAGCTAGACACTAGGCAAAAAGTCGGGGGTAACCATAGTCAGATATCCACCTTCCTACACAACCCCCCCCCCCCCCAAACAAAAGGAGATAAGGCTGTCCTTGACAAGGTAAGCCTCTCTTGCCTAAGTGGCCATATAAGGAAGAACCAGCACTGGCATGGTTACCCCCTGTCTCATGGTCCACTAAGAAATCCCTCACCCTAAAGGTATCATAGGGTCTCCACCATAGGGAATCTCTACCTTTGGTGTGTCTTTGCAAAGTAAAAGGCTGGTGTTGAGATGGAGTACTGAAGTGAGTGTCCTCAAAGTGAGGCCTCAGCTTCCTCCAATCATCCTCCACCATGGATGCCTTTCTTTCCTTAACTGAGTTGCACTGTGCTCTCAGGGTCAGCCTCTGGCTACCTAAAGCTGGAGGCTGGGTCCCTTTTGTGGGCTTACTGGAGGGACAGGTCAGGTTTGGGGCCCTAAGGTCCCATGTTTGCCTGTGCCCAACAGAATCCCTCTGGGGGAGGTCCCTAACTACCTGTAAAGGGGATCCCTCAGGAATGTTTTTAACCATCACCTGGCTAGGGCTACTAGCCAGGCAATCCTCATTCTTTTGATGAGGGGGTTCTTGTGGACAGGGGCCCTCTTGGGGTCCACTGGCCTCCCTGACCTCTGCAGCCCTGGGCTGACTGATGCAGGGTAGAGAGAGGCAGGCTACCTGCACCAGACTGGGTCCCACCTTGGAAGGGGCCACTGACATCAGAGGCTCTGCCAGGCCAGGCCTGGCTACCTCTGGTGCAGTTCCTTCACAAGGGGTGAGGTCAGATCCCTGAGGAGGCTGACCCTTTCCTAATGTCTGGGGAGAGGGAGACTTTTCTTCCTCCCCACTACTCTCTGTTTGTGTGGAGCGATCCATAGTTTCAGGCTTCACTACACCTATGTCAGTCTGAGTATGAGCTGAGACCATTACAGCCTTGCCAACCTTTTCAGGGAGGCACTCAGTTTGGGTTTGAGCTGTGACTGTCACAGCTCTGCCAACCTCTACAGGGAAGTCTGTCTTTGCCTGGGCTGTGGCTACCACTGCCCTTCCAACCTTTTCAGGGAGGAAATCTACTTGGACAGGGGTTGTGGCTGGCACAACCCCACTACCCTTTTGTGAAAGGCCTACCATTTTAGAATGGGTGTCTTGTTCAACTCCAGCCCAAGCTGAGAGTTCTAAGTCATTCCCCAGTAAGCAGTCTACAGGCAAGGTTGGGGACACTGCCACCCTTTTAGGGCCAGTGACACCTCCCCAGCTGAAGTATTGATGCATCTCCAAAGTCATGGGGTATGTCCCCCAGGCACTGAATACTAAGACCTCTAAGAGGTTTCACATTTGTAAATCAATGTTGTAAGAAATAGTTCTTGAGTTTTTTTTATTTGAAAGCTTTATTGATGCTTTTTCGTTTTACGAAGGTTCAAAACTTCATTTCCCAGAATCCATTATGGAAAACGTATATTTCTAAGTAGTTATGTTGACATACATTCCCAATGCATTTCGGCACTCATGCCTTCATCAGGGGATATCTGAAAATAATAAGTTGAATAAAGTATGATACACGGGAAATTGTATTCACCCAAATATTGTGAAGAGTGTTACAGGGAAAAGGATGTGATACCTGTGATGTAGAAAGGGATACGAGGGATAAAAGAGAGAGACACGATGTGATGAATGTTGCAGACAGCTATTAGGGGTGTTTACATGGAAAATAACGGTGATCGTAGACAGCGCGATGTTGTACATGTATACAATAGCGTGGTTTAGTTGATGCTAGTTCAAAAAAAGTGAGTCGTGGATGGTTATTAATTAGTGACACCCAGTTGAGGTCATAGAGATACGGCGTGAATTCAATTACGGTGACTAGTTTTAAAGTCAATTTGTATATCGCGGGGGTGTATTACAAAGATGGAAAGAATACCATGTAGTTTCAAATTTGTGAATTAGCGGGTTGTTCAATTACCGTTATGGTGAAGTAAGCTATGGAGCAATGCAGTTATTCTAACGCTTACCGCGTGTATGTAAGATCGGGACGCCGATAGTGTCTGTCGTACGTGGGACGTGTTCTCGCGATGCTTCAGATGATGGTGTTAGGGTGCTCGGTGGGAATATAACGTGAATAGACGTAGAGAATGATAAGCAGAGAGAACAGACTCTGGAATGGGGTTTAGTGAGGAAACAGAAGTGTTTAGAAAAAATCAAAAAGTAATGTGGAAATGATTATGCGAGCTACAAAGAAATGGTGTATTGATTATAAAAGGTTAATGAGAAAAAACCTTTACAAGAAATGAAAACAAAAAGTGGGGGAAGGATATAGATCACAATAATGCAATGGGTTACATAGCACGTAAGAACAGAAACATGAGTAGATATATCTCTTAAAACGAAGTCAAAAAGGTAATAGAAGGTAATACAGTCAGCTATATAATATGGAACATATGCTGGATAAATGACCTTAGACAATTAGTTGAAAAAGAAAAATAGAAGGTCTTATTAGTGGTATCAAAACTAGATAATTAAAGGTAACATAAAAATTCCATACGGTCATTCATCCCAAACGGTTTCATGGAATTTAAAAGGTAAATCCAACAGTTTTCTCTCTGTAGTAGGAAGTTGTGATTGTCTCTCCCTTCTTTTTTGGCAATTATTTCAAGAATGCAGAATTTTAGCTGGCTAATGTTATGTCTGGCTTCCAGAAAATGTTGAGACACTGTGGATTTCATTTGCTTGGTTCTGATATTGGATTTATGTTAATTCAATCTGGTTTTTATTTTTCTCTCGGTTTGCCCTATGTATATTTTCCCACAAGGGTATTTGAGCATATAGATGACGTTGGTGGTATCACATGTCGCAGTTAGTTTGATTCTGATTTTATGTCCTTTCATGGGATGTGTGATATATTCACCTCTAATGATGCTATTGCAGTTGTTGCAGTTCAAACATGGAATGGTGCCTTTAAATGTGGAGTGTGTAGATGGTTGTTCTGTGTGTTTTAGGATTTCCCCAATGTTTCTATTTCTGGTGTAGGCGAAAATCGGTTCTTGATCAAAGATGTGGTTGAAATCCTGTTCCAATTTTAGTAGTTGCCAATGTTTTTTGATGATGCGTTTGTAGGAAACACTCATGGTGGAGTATTTGGAGACCACCGTGAATTGGTTTTTGGAGGATTTGGTTTGGATGCTGAGAAGTTCATTTCTGCTTTTAGATGCTGAACGCTCTCTTGCTTGTTGTAGTACCTGGTCTGGGTATCCACGAGACCTGAATCTTTGTGCGAGGATGTCAAGTTGATCGGATACTTTGGTTGGATTAGATACTATCCTTTTAACTCTAAGCATTTGAGAATACGGGAGATGTTGTTTGAGGGGTAATGAATGAAAGCTCTGGAAGTGGAGGGTGTTGTTTCTGTCCGTGGTTTTTCTGTATAGTTCTGTTTCAAATCCTGTGGGTTTTTTGGTAATTTTTACATCCAGAAAAGTGATGGAATGTGGATGGATGTTGAAGGTAAACTGTATGCGTTGATCTATTTGGTTTAGTTTATCAAGTTGGTTTTCAAGAACATTGACAGGGCCCTTCCATACGATGAAGATGTCATCAATGAATCTCAGATATAATTTCAAATGACTTGACCATGATTGTACTGTGAGAATGTTGTCTTCTTCAAAACGATTCATAAAAATATTCGCATACGCCGGAGCGGCACAGTTTCCCATGGATGTACATGATAGTTGTTGAAACCATTCATCATTGTATTTGAAGTAGCTGTGTAGTAAAGTGAATTGCATTAGCTCCATTAGGAAGACTTGTAGGTTGTGTGAGTAGTCAGTGTGTAGTAGAGCTTGTTCAATAGCTTCCAGTCCTAGTTGATGGGGAATGGATGTATATAATGAGTTAACATTATTATTATTATTATTATTATTATTATTATTATTATTAATAGGGTTTTGTAGAGCGCATAGTAACCCCTAAGAATCCCAGCGCTAAGACCAGGACAGTCGAGAGGGTGAAGTGTGAGGGAGAGAAGAGAAAAAAAACGGGGATCAGGGGAATAGGTGTGTTTTCAGAAGTTTTCTGAACCGGAGGTAGTCTGGTTCCATCCTAAGATTACGGGGGAGGGCGTTCCACAATCGGGCTGCGTTCACAGAAAAACGCCGTAGGGCCTGATAGATTTTTTGAGAATGGGGGGGGCCTTTGTCCTGCAGGAGTTTATGGGACAGACAGAGAGCCTTAAATTTGACTCGCTCTCTCACTGGGAGCCAGTGAAGGTGCTTCAGAGCTGGTTTGGCCGAGGATCTAGCCGGAGTGTTAGTAAGAAGCCGGGCTGCGGCGTTCTGTATCCTTTGCAGTTTGTTGAAGGTTGCTTCGGGGGCACCCAGATAGATGGCGTTGCTATAGTCCAGCCTCGAAAGGATGAGGCCTTGGATGAGCAATTTCTGGGAGACGAGAGGGAGCAGGGGCAGAATTTTCCTGATAGATTTCAGGAGCCCGAAGCAAGTCCCAGCGATTTTGTTTGGCTTGGGTCTTGAAGGACAGGTCTTTTTCTAGCCAGATTCCCAGGCTCTTGATCTCGGTCTTGGGGACTGGGGGTTCACCCAGACAAGAGGGCCAGATGTTAGGGGGAAGGGAGAGCCCCTTTTGACCCAGGAGTAGGATATCTGTCTTGGATCCGTTGAGTTTCAGCGACTAACTATTCATCCATCCCTGAATTTCGGAAAGGCAGCTATGGAGGTTAGATGGTTCGTGGTTGGGATGAGATAGAGACACCACTAACTGAGTGTCATCAGCGTAGCTGATGATTTTTACTCTGAACGGGATAACCACCTCCTCCAATGGGGACATGTAGACATTAAATAATGTCGGGCTTAATGAGGAGCCCTGGGGCACTCCACATTGGAGGGGGGTAGCAGGGGAGCGGGTGTCGTTCTCCCAGACCTGGAAGGAGCGATGGTCTAGAAATGATGCAAACCAGGCCAAGGCAGTGCCCTCCACACCGATGTCTCTGAGTCGCTGGATTAGGACTCGGTGGTTAACAGTGTCGAAGGCCGCACTGAGGTCCAGGAGGATCACTGCCACTGATCCTCCTGCGTCCAAAATGCCTCTGGTCTCCTCCACTGCCGCAAGCAGGGCGATGTCCGTGCCCTGACCTGGGCGGAATCTGGTTTGCGAGCTTCTGAGCAGGTTGTTAGACTCCAGAAACTGCGAGAGCTTTTTATTGACTAACTTTTCAGTAATTTTACTGATTCCGGGGAGGAGGGAGATTGGCCTGTAATTGGCCAGGTCCAGGGGGTCAAGTGAAGGTTTTTTTAAGAGCGCCTTGACAACGGCCGCTTTCCAGCTGGGGGCGACTTTTCCCTGGTGCAATGATGAGTTGATGAGGTCAGTTAGAGGAGGGGCGATCGTGGGAGCCACTTTTTTTTAATGCGTAGGGGCACCGGGTCGCTAGGGGAGCCGCTTTTGATTGTGACTAGCGTAGTTAAAACCTCTTCGATAGTTACCGGGCCGAGAGAGTTTAGGTGGGTGGTGATTGGGACCGATTTAGTGCAGCCCTCATCATTGAGACTGGGGTCGACTGGAGGTAGGGAGGCGAGAATTTTATGAATTTTCTCTTCAAAGAATTTAGCCAATTTGTGGCATTTCTCTTCAGAGGTATTGGAGTCTGGAAGTTTCTCTGGCCGCGGATCTGGGACTTTGAGTAATTCTTTTAAGATGATGAAGGTTTCCCTGGCGGAGCAGGAGGAGTTTTTTATTCTTTCATCAAAGAATATGCTTTTGGTATTGCGTAGGGCGAGTTTATAATTTTTTAAGGAGGTGCGGAATGCGACTTTTTTGGCTATGGTTTTATCCTTCCTCCATGAGCGCTCTGTTCTTTTACACTCCTTACGTAAGAGGTTAAGCTCAGGAGTGTACCAGGGAGCCGGGTTCACTCTTTTGACTCGTTTCAAGGTGGTGGTTTTAGGGAGGAGATCCTCCAATGAGTGGGTGAGCCAGGAGTTGAACTGGATGTCCGCAGTGACTGGGTCGGAGGCCGGGGGGATAAGAGTGATCCTGAGTGTGGCGGCCCATTCTTCCGGCGAGAGTTTGTGCCAGCGTCGGTCAGTTACCCGGGTTTTAGACGGTTGGGTAGATGGGACAGAAAGATGCCAGTAAATGGGGATCAAGAAGTGGTCTGTCCATGGCAGGGGGAAAGGAGTGTGGGTTTTGAGGTCGGAGATATTGGTGAAAATGGGGTCCAGAAGATGTCCTTTGTCATGGGTGGGCTCTGAGTTCACTAGTCGGATGCCGAAGGACGTGAGGTCAAGGAGAAGTTCGGATGCAGTTATGTCCTTGGGGTCTAGTAGATGGAGGTTCAAGTCTCCCAGGATTAGAAAATTGGGAGTAGTGGTTGCCATCTGGGTGACTGTATCAACAAGGGCGCTTGAGAATTTGGCTGGGGCTCCCGGCGGGCGGTATATCAGTAGACCAGAAAGGGAAGTTACGGGAGATATCTGTAGAGCAAAGTGGCAGCTTTCCCAGTCGTCGATATTACCGTCGTTGGTTCTGCAGGAGAGGTGCTCTCTGTAAATTATTGCCAGGCCACCTCCTCTGCCGAGGGGTCTGTTCTGAGAATGGATTTGGTAGCCAGGTGGAAGAGCATTGACAATGTCAGAATCAGAGCAGGGGGTGAGCCAAGTTTCCGTGAGGAACAGAATGTCGATGGCATGATCATGAACAAGGAAGTTGATCTCATGGGAATGTTTAGGAAGGGACCTACAGTTAAGAAGATCGAGCTGTAGGCCGTGGCATTCTACGGTGGTAAGGGCCGGATTGCAGAGGTCACAATTAGTAAAGGGTTTTTCTCCTGAATAGGTGTAGTTACACTTAAGGTTTTTCGAGGGGTTTAGTGCAAAGAGCCTGTCTCTGGTGTAGATACGTTGGCCTGAGGGAGAATTGGGCATAGTGACCGGGCCTAGGGCCGGCTGGGCCCAGACGGGCCCAGACGGGCTTGCCTTAGGCGCGCCTTCGGCGCGCAGACGGCGCGCCCGCTGCGCTCGTCCGCTGCGCGTACGTGGAAAGCACATTACTTATGGGCGGTGTTAGAGGCGTGGCCTAGTGCGAATGGGCGTGGCCTGAGGTCAGGCTGGGTAATGGCGGCAGATGCAAATTTCGCTCGCCCGCGGCAGCGTTTACCTCGGCTTCGCGGGGATCAGAGGGTGTGAAGAGATGCCCAGGGGAGCACAATGCAAGGTAAGAATAAAGATTTTTTTTTTTTTTTAAGATCAAGTTGCACAAGATAATTAAAAGCAGCTTTCGGTAACAAACAAACAAGCTCCCGGCTGTGCCTCAGGAGTGTCGCGAACATCCACAGTACATAGAATGATCTCTTCGTCTTGTGAAATGGTGGTATGATTGAGTTTAAGGAGAAAGTCAGTGGTATCTTTAATGAATGATCTCATGGTGTTGACGCTGGGTTGTAGATACCGATCCAGGAATTTTCCTACTGGTTCGTGTAAGCTTCCACATGTAGTGACAATTGGTCGGCATGGTGGTTCAATAGGATTTTTATGAATTTTTGGTACCATGAACAAACATGGACTTTTAGGGTTGGGTTGTATAAGAAATTTCTTAACTTTTTCATTAATGGTACCTCTTTCAACAGCTGTCTGGACAATGGTTTGCAGAATTTCCATAAATTGTACCGTAGGGTTAGACTCCAGTTTCATGTATGTATTCAGATCCTGTAAGTGGGCTGATACCTGGGTGTTGTAATAACTGGTGTTTAGGATGACCAGCTGAGACATACCTCTGCCATGGGATGACTGTTCTGTTTGCCATCAATGTTAGTTACCTGGTATGAGAAACCAGGCAAAAGCTGCTCAGAGGGAACTAGCCTATGGGCCACCATAGTGATGTTAGCTCCAGTGTCTCTGTAGGCCTCAGCTTTTCTACCATTGATGTAGGGCTCCTGTCTGTACCTACCCAAAGTGTTGGGACAGGCAGTGAAGTTGGCAAACCCCATGCCACCATCACAGACAAGAGTAGCTGCTGTAGGGGAATTGGCTAAGCCAGGATCCCCCTGTGTTCCCCAAGAAAACCCAACCAAATTTTTTGGGGCACTCCCACCACCTGGGGGATTACTGCTGACAGTAATAGGTGGTGTGACAGGAGTAATTGGAGGAACAGTTTTGTTTTTAGCCTTTGGGCAACTGCTGTCAGTTTTCCAATGCCCAGGAATTTTACATTCATGGCAATAAGGCTTTTTAACTGTGGTAGAGGAGGGAGCTTGGGACCCACCACCCTGTGTGGAGTTTTGGGGCCCTGAGGAAGATTTCTCTTTTGTTTTATCCCCACCCTTCTCTTGAGGCTTGGTGGTATCTTTCTTTTGGTCACCACCCTGATTTTTAGGCCTAATCCTGGTCCTGACCCATTTATCTGCCCTCTTTCCCAATTCTTGGGGAGAGGTCAAATCTGAGTCTACCAGGTGTTGATGGAGAAGATGGATCTGACAATTACTAAGGATCTGCTCCCTCATAATCAAGTTGTACAATCCTGTATAGTCCTGCACCTTGCTGCCAGTTAACCAACCCTCCAAAGCCTTAGTGGCACAATCCACAAAATCAGACCAGTCTTGTGTCTGTGTCTTCTGAGTGTCTCTGAACAACAACCTATATTGCTCAGTGGTTAAGCCAAGCCCATCTATCAGAGCACTCTTCAGGACTTTGAAATTGTTAGCATCCTCATCACTAACTGTGAGGAGCTTGTCTCTACCTTTGTCAGAAAAGGAGAGCCACAAGATAGCTGCCCACTGACTCTGGGGTACCTGCTGTACTTTGCAGGCCCTCTCCAAAGCAGTCATCCACTTGTGGATGTCATCCCCATTCTGATATGGGGGGACTATCTTGCTTAGGTTTCTATGGTCATAAGACCTATCCCTATCTCTAGGAATGTTGCTGCCACCAGTGGGTTCTGACCCACACAATTTTTGCTCTCTGGCCAGAGCAAGCTTTTCTTTGGCAAGGGCAAGTTCTTCCCTTTCAATCCTCAGTTTGGCTTCCTTCATTCTGGCCTCATGCTCTCTCCTTTGGGGGGAAGTCATCCCCCTGTGGGATGAAGCATTGGAGCTTCTTGAGTGATAGGAGTGGAGAGAGTCCCCTGAGGGAGATCTACCCCTCCTATCTCTCTTTTTAAGATTACTTGGGGGCCTGTAAGGGAAGCTCCCATGCAAGCTCCCATGCAAGCTTAAGGTAGCCTGACTAAGTCTTCTGACTGGGGTCTTGCTACCTCCCTCTTCCTCTGAGGTCTCTTCTAACTCATCTGTATCAGTTAAGTCAGGGGTCTCTTCTGTGGAGGGGAGGCCCTTATCTACAACTATGGCACCATACTTGGCAGCTCTTTCAGTATCATAGGCCTCCAGAAGCTCCACTAGCTGTCTAAGGGTAGGGTTGGAACCCTGTTTTAATCTCCTGGAGGTACACAGTTGTCTCATCTCCTGGAAAGCGAATGCATCATATCTAGAGGGAATCTGTCCAGGATTCTCCTCTCCTGAGGGAGTATCAGTGTGATCTCCATTCAGGGACATAATTCTAGTGAGGGTGTGGTGTGTGCACCTACCTACACTAGTTGTATCTACTAAACCTCTCTAGTAGTTGTAGTCAGGGTGTGTTAGGCCCTTCAACCTACAACAACTAAGTCCAGTAGGACTTAAGTATTATAATCTATGTTATATTTACCTAAACAATATCTGTGTGATCTTTCAATTTAGTATCTCAAGATTACAATGGTATTACAACAGCAAGCAGTCTTAGGCTAAACTCTGAATGGCATGTGAAGCCAGCTGTTATACCATATATAATCCCTTGAATACCAAATGAAAGGACACCACAACAGATATATATATAGATTAAAGTGTATTTATTCTAGTCAAACCCTCAGCACTATTTATGAGATTCGAGGTAAGTACAACCCAGTCTTATTTAAGCATACATTAAGTCACACAGGTAAGTAATATAGTTAGGCCCTAGGGGCCACGCAAACCATATACTAAAGAAGTGGTATAAGGACCACTGTCACGGAAATAGAATAGGCCTAGGCCTAGGGAATCGCTGGGGCTACACTGCACTACCAACAGTTAGGAAGTGGGAGTCCCACGGGATTCAGGTGCAGAGTGGAAACACTCACGTGTAATGCGTAAAAGTTGATAGAATCACTAGCAGTTAGAAATAAGCAGTTTTAGGACACTTCTGGTATAGCTAGAAAGTCGAGACTCGGAAACTAGACCCTAGGATAGTCAATACCCTTGTGAGCGCCGGAGTTCCCAAGTTACCTAGCCCACGGGCTGTGGATGCATAGGTGTGAACTTGCGTCGGGTTTCGTCGTGGACTTCTATGGATGCCTGAAGGAAAGTTGCTGACAGGCAGTCAGTGAAGAGTGTCCGGGGGATCCCAAGGCCGGGATCAAGAAGGAAGGATACCTGCAAGCAGAAGGGACAGAGTCTGGGTCACTAGCCAGTGACCACGTGGAACCAGGAAGGAACCAGGCGATGTTGTGAAGATACAGGTGAAGAGGTGAAGCTTGTCGCAGCAGCCACTGGTACCAGGAGACGTCGAGGACGACCAGGACCAGGAGTCGAGCTGTCCCACGAAGGCTCTTGCTGTCGGCGGCGTCGAAGTCGAACTAGAACTCACCAAGCCTTGGCAAGCGGAACCCACGAAAAATGGAGGACTTGCTTCTGGTGCAGACCAGGAAGGTCTGGGGTGCTTCTCTTTTGCAGAGGAGCAGGAGCCAGTCTGGAGGAGCCAAACCAGCAGTGGAAATTCAAAGGTGTGTCGTTGCAAAGGCCGCTAGCCAACTGGCAAGCAACCGGACAGACGCGGTAAGCAGGAAAATGCAGAAGGGCCCCACGCAGGACTCGTGGAGTGTGGGGGGCTGATCTTCGGTGCAGATGGTGCTTGGGGTTGGGGCTTCTCAATCCCCGGTGCACAACTTCGAGGGTACCTCAGAAGCTGCGCTGGAAGATACTCGCCACTTTTCCTGGGTAGCCGGTCCCACGTCTCTCGTCGCCTCCACGGATCTCAGCTCGGCTGTGGATGTGGATCAGGGTCGGAGAAGTCTGGAAGTCAAGGCTCTGGTCAGGCTCTGCAGTCGGTCCCTCGTAGAACTTCAGCAAAGCAAAGGGTGAGTCTCTTGATGGTGCCTGTTTGCACAGGGTAGCCACTCCTTGGCCACAAGGGAGATTCTTCAGTCTTCTTCTTTCGTCGAATGTCCAGAGTTTCTGTTCAAGTTGCAGGTTCAGGATAATCTACTTTAGCAGGGCCCAACTAGCTATTAATATACTGGGCTAGTGGGCTGGGCTACCTGCAAGGTCCCTCCTATGGGTGGGACCAGGAAGGGGAGTGGCTACACCCCCTTTCCTTTGTCCAGTTTCGCGCCAGAGCTGGGGCTGGAGTGCCCCAGCACCGGTTTGAACTGGACTATGCATGGAGCACCTTGTGTGCCCCAGGCATGTCTCATTCCTTTCAGCCCTCTCCGCCCCAATACACTAAAGTCTGTCTGGGGAGGTGCTAGCACCTCCCCAAGCAGGAAACCTATTGTCCAGGCCTCCCTGGCTGGGAGGGCTCCCAGCAGCAGGAGGTCAGACTCATGTCTGTGGCAGCAGCATCCATTTTGTGATGCTGAGGCTTTGGTGAGAGTTAAACAGCAAAGTAGGATTTTAACATGTCTCTCCCTCTAGAAGGGAGGAATAATATCCTCATCACCAGAAATGGTATGGGGGTATTATTCCAAAGTGTTAGACACCTTACACGACATGTTTTGATAAAGCCAAACCATAGTTACCATAACCGTTTAAGATTATAAGGTACTTTACAAGTATATGGTGGGCTATATCATAGAACAGCTATAAGGACATGGTTCCGAAAGCTGCAGACAGGCTCAGCTCATGCTAGAGCACCATCTCACATGTTACCAAGCACTCTGCCTCCAGGATTGTTAAGGCCTGCCATAGGAGTGGCTGATAGGTACACATGTGTCTATATATATGGGTAGATATAGGTATACTATATCTAAGCAAGGGGTGCTTACACGACCTTGCCCCAGCTGAGTGATCAGCCAGTTGTGTCTGATTGGAAGGCCAGACCAGGGGTGGCATAATACATGCTGCAGCCCCTGGGAGGCCTAGGGTACACCTATGCCCTGGGTACCTAGGGTACACTGTACAGGGTCCAATAAGGTGATCCTTACCAATTGGGTATGTACCTAGGGTACATGGAGTCCATTTTAGAGAGAGAGCAGACAGCCTGAGACCCTGAATGGCAGGATCTCAGGCCAACTAAGTCGAAAAACCAGCTAGACACTAGGCAAAAAGTCGGGGGTAACCATAGTCAGATATCCACCTTCCTTCACCTGCCATCACAACATGTCGGTGGCGGACCCCCATGATGTTTGCCTCTACTGCCTGGAGACCGACCATGACTCCCGGTCCTGCAGGGACTGTCGAGCCATGGCCACGAAGGCCTTGAGGGAGCGACGCCGGAAGCTGCTGGAGGTCCGGCACTCGTCCCAACGCCGCTCGCGGGGCCGCAGTTGTCGCTCCTCGGGCTCCAAGTCTTCGCCCTCGGATTCCGGTAAGAGACGTCATAAAAAGAAATCGAAGAAGCGTGTTCGCTCTCCGGCGTCCCCCCGTCGGTCCTCGGATGCGGACGAGGGGGACAGGGGTTCTGCCCCTGCAGCTCCCTTGGAGCCTGGAAGTCCCGCGGCCTACCCGCCTTACCCGGGTCAGTTGGCGACTCCCTAACAGGTGCAAGAGTTTCTTGACACCATGGACCGCCTTTTTAGGCCTCGGGCTCCCGCCAGCGTGCCTTCGGGCCCCGCCGTCCCGTGTCCAGATCCTGTTGGACCGTCGGCGGATCCAGCTTCGGCGCCACAGGATCCTACGCCGTTGGCTTAGGCCCCAGCGCCACGAGGTCCGGCGCTGCCGGCTCCGACCCCAGCGCCCCCCCTCGGCTCCACCTCTGGCACCGCAGTGGGTGCCGTTCGTTCCACCCTTGCCCCGGTTCCAGGACCATTTCGTTCCTACCTGGGAACCGCATTCCGGGCGCCGTTTCCGACGCCTTATGTCCCTTCTCCAGCTCCGGCTCTGCCGCCGAGACCGGTTCCTTTGGCAACTGAGGTGGAGGATGACTGGAAGGGGTCCGAGGACCCTCTTGCCCGTCAATGTGACTCCGAGCAGGACTGGGTGGACGATCTGGAGGATGCCGGCGAACTCGATGTCTCTTCTGACCCGGGGTTTGCCTCTCTCCCACCTACGATGGAGGAGGGCGCTTCCTACCCGATGGTGCTCCGTCGGGCTGCTGAGGTCCTCAACCTTGATCTTCCTACGGTGGCCCTCAAAACTAACCTCCTCACCGAGGTGGGGGCGTGGCTTGGCTGCCGAGCGCAATGGCTGCCTGAAACCGCAGCTCCGCCGATCGAGCACAGAAATCCTTCAATTATTTCTGAACTGGGGTGCGAGCTCGGACCTCCCCGCCCGAGACGGTAGTCCAGGGTGTCCGCCCTGTGCTTTGGCTGTTCTGACCCCGTCGGAGACGCGTGGGCGGAGAGCGGCCCGCGGGAAGCACGGAGACGCGGAGGCCTACAACAATCGCGAGAGCCGGGGCCTTGCGTGTGGAGGGCCCGAAACCTGTTCGAGGGGTGAGACAGAGGCTGTTCGATCGCCCCAGGAGACGCGCGCCCCGCCGGATGTTCACCCCCTTTGGCTGAAACAGTGAAGCTGAGACAGCGGCGGCTGGTGTGGAGGGACACCGAACGTGGACTGGAGGTGCGTCTAGGGGAGAGGCCCGAACGCACTGCGGCGCTCTGGGAGCTCGCTGGCTACCGGGGACGGCGCGAAAAGGTCTTGATGCTTGCGATCGGCGGGCGCTGCTGGGCCCTGCTCTGGGAGCACGTGTTGCCGAACCTCATGGTCTGAGACTCTGATCTGTTCCTTTACCTCGCCTGCCCCTGGATTGCATGCCGGTGAACAGTGACGGGCCCGATCGGATGATTGCAGAGGCGGCCATTTTCCCTGAAGCCGTAGTTCTATGGTCGAAGGTTCCAGGGCGACGATCGGAGAGTCGTGGTCGGCTGCCGTACATGCCCCGACCATACTGCAGGGATGTTGGGGCGTTGACCTGGGATGCGGACAGTGAACGGCTGTACTAGTGTTGGCCTGCTCCGACGGCCTGCGCTGTGACTCTCCCCGCTTGGTCCGTTTCTCTGTGCCCGGTGCGTGTCCCGCCACTGGGGACCCAGCCCTCTTACCTACCAACGAGGCCTAACCGCCCTGCTGCCCTTGACGAGACGCTGGTGGTTGGCGATTGACTGGTGCAGTGTGAGGAGTTCGCGGCTCGGCCGCCCACACATACTACGGGCGCCGGGTAGCGTCCGGTGAGCGGCCATGGGCAAACCGGACACGCGGCAGCCGAAAATCACCTTCGACAAGTCCAAGCAGAAGCCGCCGGACCCAGACCCAGACCTCCGTGAGGCTGAGTCTTCTCAAGCAGACCGGAGTGGTGCTCAGGATGTGGACATTAAAGCCATGTTTCAGGAACTGAAAACAAGTTTACATGGCATTGATGGCAAAATGGATGCGCTGGCGGCCCGCATGGACGGTATCACGTCTCGCATGGACAAGCAAGAGGGGAGAGTGGAATCGCTCGAAACACGTGTGGCCGACACGGAGGAAAATCAGACCGGCCTTGCCGGCCAACTGCGGGGCATGGATAAGATCCTGACACTCATACAACAGAAAAATGAGGATTTGGAAGCACGCTCGAGGCGCAACAACGTCCGCATCACGGGTGTGGCGGAAACAACGGACATAACCAACATGGAGCTCTTTGTTGAACAAATGTGTAAGGATCTGTTTGGGTCGGGTTTGTCTTCGATGTTCCTGGTCGAGAGGGCTCACAGATCATTGGGGCCCAGGCCTAAACCAGGCGCACCGCCCCGGCCTATTGCACGAATCTTAAATTATAGGGACCGGGACGTGATCTTACGAATGGCAAGAGACATGTCAGACGTGCAATACAAGGGCACATTGCACTATATCCGGACTATACGATGCAGGTTCAGGCCGCTCGAAGGGAATTTTTGCCGGCGAAGAAACTTTTTCAACAGGCGGGCACCAAATACTCCCTCATCTACCCTGCTAAACTCCGGGTCCAAGGTCCCGGTAAACCGTCCTTCTTTGTTGATGCGAAGGCGGCTCTGAAATATGCCAAACAACTGTTAAAGGACCAAAAGTCTCAGGCACCTGCAGATGACCCGGACCAGCGGGACAGGCTAAGTGATGTTGAATGACTGCTCCTGTATGCTTCTTGTGAAGTCGCTGGGTATTGCCTGTCCGCGCTGTGCTGGGCCATAGAGAATGTTTAATTCCCTGGAGTACCAATTTCAGATGCTGGAAGGGAGCTGAGCAGGACTGCGGGATTGGGGGGGGGGAGGGTCCTTGAGCTGGTACACTAGGCCCACGCTCGAACGCCCTGTCATGAGTACAGGGCTTGTGGGTGGCCAACCTGCGTACCTCAAGGGATGATTCCCATTCATTGTTCACATCTAGGGACTGTAGTTACAGTTGTCGTAGTTGGGAGGGGGACCTGGGAGGTCATTGCACAACCTGATTGGGGGGTTGGAGCGGGTGGGGTAGGGGTTTGGTCGTGGTTGGGGGTTTTTGTTGAGTTCTATTTAAGTTTCAGAGCTGGGTCGGAGGAGGCGAAAACTGCTATTGAATCGCACATTGTGCACTGCACGCTGCCATGTCGACAGTCACCTAGCAAGAGGTGTTCTGGCATTTGCCGGGCAGGCTTCCCAGATGGCCGGGTGGGATGTGTGCTGTCTGTCAGAGAAGGGTTGCAGGAAGTGACGCAACGAGGAACAGGTCCGTGGCCTGATCGAGTTTTATTCCAATGCTTGTTGCTGTGTGGAGGTTCCCTACCTTGTCTGCGGGCTTACAGATTGCTGAGGCATGGCCGCCCCCCTCTGTTGAGACCCGCTGGGTTGGAAATGCTTGCTTCGAGATTTGGCAGGAATTGGCCGGGTGACTGGGGGGTTGGTGTATGTCTGATGCTTGCCCGAACTTTGTTAACACGCCTGGTGCTGTGAATAGCATAAAGTGTATTACCTGGAATGTACGGGGCATGAATGATAGACGGAAAGTGAGACTGATACAGGCCTTCCTAATTAGAAAAGGTGCGGACATTTGCCTTCTGCAAGAGACGCACCTGACGGCCAATGCTGCGCAGCTGCTCAGGCACAATCGATGGGGTGAGGTAGTCCACGCTCACTATTCTAACTACTCTAGAGGGGTGGCGATACTTATCAGAAAGGGGCTTCACTGGAGGACGCATGAGGAAATCAGGGACGCAGGGGGCAGGTATGTTCTGTTGGTCGGTTCGCTGTGCGGCGCGAGAGTGATTCTGGTGAATGTGTATGGCCCGAATGACAATAATCCAGAGTTCTACGAGGAATTGTGGCATAGGGTGCGGACCTGTGGACCCGCGGCGATATTGTGGGGAGGTGACTATAATGTGGTACTGTCAGATACTAAAGATAGGCAGGGCACAACTCGGGAACATCACCCCAGGGCGTCGGAGGCGCTTGGCCATATTATGCAAGAGGCAGGGCTGGTGGACTCCTGGAGGACACTGCACCCTGAGGCCCGCGCCGGTACGTGTATCACAGCTCATCGTGCGGCCTGGTCCAGATTGGACTTCTGGCTGCTGTCCAGAGATTTGCACTCATCGGTGTTAGAGGTGACTCACTTGCCGCGGTCTCTTTCTGATCATGCCCCGGTTTGCTTGACGCTATCCACGCCGCCGCAGTACATTCAGCCGTTTAGTTGGAGGTTCCCCTCCCGTGCGCTGCGCGACCAGGTCTTCCAGCATTCTTTGCGGGAAAGATTGGAGGAATACTTCGCACTCAACGAGGGCTCAGTAGATTCACCTGGCATGCTCTGGGAGGCCTGTAAGGCAGTAACCAGGGGTCATTGCATGGCGCTCAAAACTGGGGTTCTGCGCTCCATTAGAGATACCCTGAGCAAGTTGGAATCTGAACTAGCCCAGCTTGAAGCTGCGATGATGGCGGCCCCTTCTGGTGGTGCGAGTGCAGCCTTCAGGACGAAACTGACCAAGTATCAAGAGGAGGCGGAGAGGGAGGTCGTGTTCTTGTCCAAAGATTCTCAGGCCAGACGTTACGGAGAGGGTGATCGAGCTGGACGAACACTAGCAAGCATGCTGCGCCCGCCACGTGGGTCGGAGCATATTCTCGAGCTACAAGGGTCAGGGGGTGAAGTGATTCGAGATCCTCCGGCTATACTGACAGTGATGACAGATTACTATAAGGACTTGTATACCTCTAAGGTTACACCTGATGACACTATTATTAGTGACTACCTGGACACCATAGCACTTGCGTGGTTCAGTAATAATGCCCGACAATATATGGACCTACCCTTCACGCAGGAGGACATTCGAGCGGTGATAGCCGCTATGCCACTCAGCAAGGCACCAGGCCCCGACGGGCTGACGGCGGCCTTCTACAAGAAATATGCAGACCTACTGGTCCCGCGATTGCACAGTGTTTTTGAGGAAGCGATGGAGATGGGCATCCTCCCTTCCTCGATGCGAGAGGCCCTTATCATTACGCTGCTTAAACCTGGCAAAAATCCTGTTACCCCGGACTCATATCGCCCACTCTCGCTAATTAATCTTGACGCCAAAATTTACGCGAAATTACTCGCTGACCGTCTGAAATTTATGCTGCCACAGATAGCGTTGTCCGATCAGTCGGGCTTTGTAATGGGGAGGTCCACTTCCCACAATCTCAGAGTGCTGTTTGGGCTCCTGCATTATTTGGATCCCAAGGTACAAGCCGCGGCCGCATTGCTTGACGCCACTAAGGCGTTCGACTCATTAGAGTGGAAATTCCTACGGGCGTTATTCACTCGCATGGGTTTCAGCCCCTCCTTTGCCAGGCGTATTGGAATACTCTATAATCACCCGACGGCTAGGGTGCGGGTTAATGGTCAGACGTCTGCCCCGATCCCCATAACCAGAGGGACTCGGCAGGGCTGCCCCTTGTCGCCATTGCTGTTCGCCATTGCGACGGAGCCGCGGGCGGCTCGTTTGCGCCAACATCACACTCATCGCAGTATTGGCTTCACATCGCGTGGCCTGTTGGTGTCTATGTACGCCGACGACATAACCATATATATGATGAATCCATCGGACAACTTTGACCCACTGATGCGCGAGGTGACAAGATACAGTGGCCTCACAGGTATCGATATCAACTGGTCGAAGTCGGCGATGTTCCCGCTGACGGACGGTACGAGTCAATGCCATACGGAATTCCCGATTGACTGGGTCACTGATGAAATTAAATACCTGGGCGTACGCTTTAGCCGATCGGTGCAGGACATATGGCTGGCCAATTTTGGTGTGGCCGTGGAGTGGCTGGAGTGTAAGGTGAGGCGCTGGAAGGCGCTGCCGCTATCACTGATGGGCCGCATAGCAATTGCTAAAATGGTGGTCGTTCCTAAGTTTCTTTACTTATTCGTTAACATCCCCCTGCCACTCACTAGGTCGTTCTTCCGTCGGCTTCGCTCCGCCTTGCTTGAACTGGTCTGGGCGGGTAAGCAGCCCAGAGTGGCCTGGAACCTCCTCACACTTCCCTTCCGTCAGGGAGGCCTCGCGGCCCCGGACATGGAGCTATATGCGTACAGTGCTCAGGTCCAATACCTGCACTTCTGGCAGCACCCGATCCCTTACCAGCCGCACGTGGCTATCGAGATGGACGTTGCGGCCCCCTGCCCCCTTCGTGCAGCGGTGTATCAGAGATACAGACGCTCCCGGGATGACATTGACACTGTTGAAATGGTCCGCTGGGCCTGGTCAAGCATTGCCAAACGTGCGGGCGTTGATGATTTATATGCGCCGAGCATGCCCCTTGCGGATAATCCACTATTGGGGCCATTGACGGACGCGGCGGTGGTGCGGCGGGCGCAGGCCTGCGGCCTGAAGGTGGCGGGAGACTTGTACCCGGACGATACCTTCCTTGCATTGCGGGATATGGCGGCAGCGCCGGAACCGACGGCCTCGGAGCTTCTTCTCTACTATCAACTGCGGTCCGCATGCAAGGGCAGGTACCCTATGTTTCCAGATGCTCCGCCGACGCTTGCGGCCCTGGAGGACGTACTCTCGAATTCCTCCGCGCGCAAACTGATCACACGTATCTATAGAGCTACTCAAAACACAGCTCCGGTTGTGCACACTGACTCTAGATCCTCGTGGGAACATGAAGCGGGTATATCTATTACCGAGAAACAGTGGGAGTACTGTTGCTCCCAACTTGAAAACCTATCCCCTAATTATAGGCTGCGGTTGGTACACTTCAACTATCTGCACCGGACTTACCGTACGCCCATGCAACTGTGTAGGATGGGACTGCGGTCTGATGCGAACTGTTGGAGATGCGGTGAGAAGGAGGCCGCGTTCTATCACCTTGTATGGGTGTGTGGTCCCATACGCGACTTCTGGATTGCAGTCTTCAATACCGTGGGGCAGATTGTGGAGGTGGAACTGGAGCCGGACCCACTTGTGGCCCTCTTGGGATTCGTTAGAAATGTGCCTAAGGCCTCACGTAGGCTTGTGGCCCTTTTACTATTACTTGCTAAGCGTCAAGTAGCGCTACACTGGAAGAAGTCGATGCCGCCGAAAGTGGCGGCCTGGATAAGATCGGCGGTGTACTGTAGGGAGCAGCTGACCTCATACTGGGACCAGCTGCCACAGCGCTCGCGGCCTGTAGATATATGGCAGCCACTGGTGGATTGGTTGGCTAGAACGACAGCATTGGAAGATGACTAGGCGGTCTGATTGTGGCTTTTGTGACGTGGCGAGGTTGGAGTTTGACTGTGGTGCGCTGTACGTGGTGATCCGCCTGACATAAGTGATCTGGGGTTAGGGGCTCGCGTTCTGGGGGGGTTTGTCAGTCGATTGCGTTGTCTGGGTGGGCTGTGGGCGCAGCGTGAAGGTGATTATGACATTTCGATTATTCATTGTTTGCTTCCTTTCGACTCGGGCTCTCTGTTAGTTTTGTTTTGTTTGGTCCATTGCAAAATGTTGTATTGCTGTTCGAATGTACGACCTCAAATGCTTGGGCGGAGTTCCGCCTCGCAAACTAGCTGCCTGCCTCCGGGTTGTTGGCTGAATAGCAGTGTACTCTTCGATGGAACAATAAAGGTTTTGGAAAACAAAAACAAAAAAAACAAAAAAACCTCCTCACCGAGGTGCTCCAGACGGCGTCTACTTCGTCGGAGCCACTGCTTCCCTTCAATGATGCCCTCACTGACGTCCTGTTGGGCACTTGGTCACGACCGTCCACGGGGGCCCTGTAGATAAGAATGTCGCCAGGCGTCACCGCCCAGTGCCTAGTGACCCCGTGTTTCTGACCACTCATCCCACGCCTGAGAGTCTGGTCATCCAGGCCTCGACGTCGCAGAATGCTTTTCCTACGGCTCTGCCGGATAAGGACTCTAAGAAGCTGGAACAGTTCGGTAAGCGGTTGTTCTCTTCGGCCAGCTTGGGGCTGCGGTTGGTGAACACCGCCTGCTTGTTGGGCCGCTATACCCACGCGGTGTGGGATATCGTTGCTCAGGTGTTGCCTCAGTGTCCTGAGGAGTTCGAGGCGGTACTTTCCCAGGCGGTTGCTGTGGGTAAGTGTAGGAGAGTAGGGTCTACTTCCTATGGTCACCCCCACTTTTTGCTTTTGCTTCACTGGTTTTCGACTTAGATGTGGCTGTGGGCCTGCTAATCAGACCCACAGCCCAGCTGTTCTCTCTCTAAATTCATACTATGTACTTTAGGTACATAACCCAATTGGTAAGGATCACCTTATGGGTCCCCGTACAGTGTACCTTAGGTACCCAGGGCATAGGTGTACCCTAGGCCTACCAGGGGCTGCAGCATGTATTATGCCACCCCTGGCTGGCCTCCCATCATGACACAACTGGCTGATCACTCAGCTGGGGCAAGGTCGTGTAATCACCCCTTGCTTAGGTATAGTATTCCTATACCTACCTTATATATAGACACATGGGTAACCTTTCAGCCACTCCTATGGCAGGCCTTAACAATCCTGGAGGCAGAGTGCTTGGTAACATGTGAGATGGTGCTCTAGCATGAGCTGAGCCTTTCTGCAGCTTTCGGAACCATGTCCTTATAGCTGTTCTATGATATCGCCTACCATATACTCTTAAAGTGCCTTATAATCCTCGCGGTTATGGTAACTATGGTTTGGCTTTATCAAAACATGTCGTGTAAGGTGTCTAACACTTTGGAATACTACCCCCACAGCATTTCTGGCGATGAGGATAGTATTCTCCCCTTCTAGAGGGAGAAGACATGTTAAAATCCTACTTACCCGGTTAAACTTAACCAGAGCCCCAGCATCACAAAATGCATGCTGCTGCCACGGACACAAGTCTGACCTCCTGCTGCTGGGAGTCTTTCCAGCGAGGGAGGCTTGGACAATAGGTTTCCTGCCTTGGGAGGTGCTAGCACCACCCCAGACAGGACTTAGTGTATTGGGGCAGGGAGGGATAAAAGAAACGAGACACTGCCTGGGGCACACAAGGTGTCCCATGCATAGCCCGGTTCAAACCGGTGCTGGGGCACTCCAGCCCCAGCCCTGGCGCGAAACAAAGGGAAGGGGGTGTAACCACCCCCCTCCCTGGTCCCACCCATAGGAGGGACCTAGCAGGTAACCCAGCCCCCCAGATTAGTATAAGAGTGGGAGCTGAGTCCCTAGGACTTTGGATTATCCTGCACTGAAACTAGACACGAAACTCTGGACCTTTGACATTCGACGACAAGAAGACTGAAGAATCTCCCTTGTGGCCAAGGAGTGGCCACCCTGTGCAAACAGGCACCAACAAGCGACCTGCCGTTTGCTTTGCCCAAGTTCTACGAGGAACCGACTGCAGAGCCCGACCAGCGCCTTGACTTCCAACTTCTCCGACCCTGATCCACATCCACAGCCGAGCTGAGATCTGTGGAGGCGACGAGAGACGTGGGACCGGCTACCTGGGAAAATTGGCGAGTAGCTTTCAGCGCAGCTTCTGAGGCATCCTCGAAGTTGTGCTCTGGGGATTGAGAAGCCCCAACCCCGAGCACCATCTGCACCAAAGCTCAGCCCTCCACCCTCCACGAGTTCTGCGTGGGGCCCTTCTGCATTTTCCTGCTCGACGCGTCTGTCCGGTTGCTGGCCCGTTGGCTAGTAGCCTCAGTGACGACGAACCCTTAACTTTCCACCACTGGTTTGGCTCCTCCAGACTGGCCCTTGCTTCCCTGTGAAAGAGAAGCACCTCAGACCTTCCTGGTCTGCACCTGAAGCGAATTTCCATTTCCGCGTGGGTTGCCTTTGCCAAGGCTTGTTGACTCCAATCGGGACATCGACTCCGCCATCAGCAAGATCCTTCGTGGGACAGCTCGTACCCTGGTTCTGGTCGTCCTCGATGCCTCCTGGTCCACGCAGCTGCAGAGACAAGCTTCAAGACATCACCTGTGTTCTGCACAACATCACCTGGTTCCTTCCTGGTTCCACACGGTCACTGGCTAGTGACCCAGACTTTGTCCCCTCTGCTTGCAGGTGTTCTTCCTTCAAGATCCATCCTTGGGTCCACCGGACATCTTCCTCCTGGCCGCCTGCCAGCATCTGTTCTTCAGGCATCCATAGGATCCAGTGACGACACCCGACACATCTTCACACCTATGCACCCGTCTCCTGTGGGTGAGGTAAAGCGAGTACTCCGGTGCTCCAGTGGATATTGACTATCCAAGTGTCTAAGTCTTTAGTTGCTTCCTCCTAGTTACTTCGGAAGTGTCCTTATTCTTCCTATTTTTGACTATTACATTCCCATTGACTTTAATGTAACCCGCGTGTGTGTTTCCACACTGCACACGCCTCCCGTGGGCCTCCCACTTCCTAACTATTGGTAGGGTAGTGTAGCCCCAGCAATGCCCTAGGCCTACTCCCTGTTTGTGATGTGGTACTTATACCACTTTCTTAGTATATGGTTTGCGTGGCCCCCGGGCCTAACTGTATTTTCCTGTGTAACTTACCGTATGCTACTTAAGAAATTGTTTGTACTTAGACCTCGGAACTCATAAAGAGTGCTGAGGGTATATGTTAGAATAAATACATTCTAATTTTATATATACCTGGTGGGGTGTCCTTTCATTTGGTATTCAAGGGATTGTAATGGTATAACAGCTGGCTTCACATGCCATCCAAGTTTAGCCTAAGACTGCTCTTGTCCATGCTACCACTAGGATAGCTGGTCTATAAGGTTGACTTTACAACCAATCACCATAAGGGTATTTGGACTGATACAGGGTGTACACTAGAATTAGTGACATCATATATCAGGCCAACTTCTCACAGTAAGGATGCGGCTAAGTTCGCCATTCGGTGTGGTTTGGACACCGCTGACTCGTTGGGCAGGGCGATTTCGACGACTGTGGCGCTGCGTCGCCACGCCTGGTTGCGATCTACTGGGTTCTTGCCCGATGTCCAGAGCTCGCACATGGATATGCCCTTTGATGGCACTCACCTGTTTGGCGATAAGGCTGACAGTGCACTGGAGCGTTTTAAGGACTCACGAGCCACGGCCAAGTCATTGGGTCTTTCTACGAAGAGCCCAGCCACTCCTGGTTTTCGTTCCTTTCGTGGCCAAGGCAGGGGCGCCCAGGCACGTTCCTTCAGCAATCCTGTTCAGAACCAGCCTCAGCGCGGCCGCAAACGCCATTTCCGCAGAAGCGGCTCTGCAATCAGCGTGGGGGCCAGTCCACCTCCGCCCTTGCTGTTTCTATCTCCAAACCTTCCTAATCCAAACTTTGTGGAGCACCCCACGCCGGTGGGTGGCAGGATCCGCCACCACATCCCCCACTGGTGCGATAAGACATCGGACAAGTGGGTGTTGCAGATCATCCGCAGTGGTTACTCCCTTCCCTTTCAGTCCTCCCCTCCATCCATGCCACCTCGGTGCCACCGCATGTCGGGGGATCACTTGGTACTTCTCCAGCAGGAAGTCACAGCCCTCTTGGCCAAGGGGGCCATCGAGTGCGTTCCTGGGCCGGAAGTAGGGAGTGGTTGTTACTCCCACTACTTTCTGGTCCCCAAGAAGGACAAAGGGGGCCTGCGCCCCATCTTGGATCTCCGAAACGTCAATCGCTTCCTCCGGAAGGAGAAGTTCAAAATGCTGACTCTGGCTCAGGTCCTGGCTGCCCTCGACCCTGGAGACTGGATGGTAGCGTTGGACTTGCAGGAACCATATTTTCACATCCCCGTCCTACCGGCGTTACCTTCGGTTCGCGGTAGGCCCGGAGCATTTTCAGTTTGCTGTGCTCCCCTTGGGCCTTACCAGCGCCCCTCGGGTGTTTACGAAAGTGATGGCAGTGGCTGCAGCTCATCTGCGCAGGTCAGGGTTGTCAGTCTTCCCCTACCTCGACGACTGGTTGTTGAAGGCGGGCTCGCCCCAGGCAGTAGTCAACCAACTCCAGACTACGGCCGACCTCCTGCATTTGCTGGGGTTCTCCGTCAACGTGCCGAAGTCGCACCTGAGTCCCTCTCAGAGGCTCCCCTTCATTGGAGCAGTTCTGGATTCAACGCTGTTTCAGGCTTATCCTCCGGAGCAGCGAGTCCGGGATATTCAGGCTATGATTCCGATCTTTCAGCCTCTGTCCCGGGTTTCAGTCAGGATGACTCTCCGGCTTCTGGGCCTGATGGCCTCCTGCATCCTGCATGTGACACATGCCAGATGGCATATGCGGGCTCTGCAGTGGGACCTGAAGCTCCAGTGGACGCAACGTCAGGGCAACCTGTCCGATCATGTCCCGATCTCAGAGGGCACGGCAGTTGCAGTGGTGGCTCACGAATCGCGATTGGGTTAATGGCAGATCCCTCTCCCTTCCCAACCAGAGCACACAGTGGTGATGGATGCGTCCCTCCTGGGATGAGGAGGCCACCTGGGAGAGGCGGAGATCAGAGGCCTCTGATCTCCGGCGGAGTCCCGGCTCCATATCAATCTGTTGGAGCTTCGGGAGATCCAACTTGCACTGAAGGCATTCCTTCCCTCTGTCCGGGGAAGTGTGGTGCAGGTGTTCACGGACAACACCACCGCCATGTGGTATTGCAACAAACAGGGCGGGTGGGGTCCTGGACCCTATGTCAGGAGGCACCCTATGTCAGGAGGCTCTTTGCCTCTGGACATGGCTGGAACATCAAGGCATCACCTTGGTGGTTCAACTTCTGGCAGGTTCTCTGAACGCCAGGGCGGACGAACTCAGCCGCCGGTGCTTGATGGATCACGAATGGCGTCTGAACATGGACATGGTGCAAGTCTCTTTCTGCAGAGGGGAGAGCCTTGGTTAGATCTATTTGCCACCAAAGAGAACGCGCAATGTCATCAGTTCTGCGCGTTGGAATTTCCAAGGCGGCACTCGCTCGGCGGTGCTGTTCGTCGCGAGTGGAGATGCGGTCTATTGTACGTCTTTCCGCCTATACCACTTCTGCCCAGAGTGCTTAAGAAGATCCGGCGCGACCGGGCCCAAGTCATCCTTGTGGCTCCGGGTTTGGGCACGAAGATACTGGTATCCCGAGCTACTCAGCATGGCAATCAATCCCCCGATCCGTCTGCCTCTTCGGGAGGATCTTCTGTCGCAGCAGCAGGGGACGGTCCTCCACCCGAACCTGTCCAGCCTCCACCTCCATGCATGGGGATTGAGCGGCGACAGTTGACAGCCTTCGATCTTCCTCCCGAAGTCTGTGATGTCATTTTGTCAGCCAGGTGTCCCTCCACTAAAACGGTATACGCCTGCAGGTGGAACAAGTTTGTGGCATGGTGCACAGCAAAGGCTGTGGATCCCCTTTCTGCCCCTCTTTCTGAAGTTCTTCTGTACCTTCTTTCTTTGGCCCAGCAGGGCTCTGTTCTGGGCACTATCAAAGGTGATCTTTCGGCCATCTCTGCCTTTTTGAGGCTTCCAAATCAGCCTTCTCTTTTTAAGTCCCCGGTTGTTAACCGTTTTCTTAAAGGCATTACGCACACGTTTCCTCCCGTGCCGTTCTTCATGCCTCAATGGGATTTGAATCTCGTTTTGACCTATCAGATGTGCCCTCCTTTCGAGCCCCTTCATACCTGTCCTTTGCATCTTCTTACTCTTAAGACGGCTTTCCTGGTCACTATCACCTCTGCCAGAAGAGTGAGTGAGCTCCAGGCTCTTTCTTCCAAACCTCCTTTCCTTTTTGTTCATACGGACAAGGTGGTGTTAAGGACCCGTCCTTCTTTTTTGCCAAAGGTGGTCACGCCCTTCCACATCGGGCAGACCATCACTTTGCCTATCTTCTTCCCGCCTTCGCATCCTTCAAGGGAGGAAGAGAGGCTCCACCGTCTGGACCCAAAACATGCACTTGCATTCTATCTAAAGCGTACACAGCAGTTCCGGGTGGATGACCAGCTTTTTGTTGGCTATGTGGGCGCCAAAAAAGGTCGGGCTGTGCACAAACGGACCATCTCTCAGTGGGTCGTTCTGTGCATCAAAGCATGTTACTCCTTGGCTAAGAAGGAGCCTCCTGTGGGGCTGCGTGCCCATTCTACCAGGGCAACTGCAGCAATTACTGCCTTGGGACGTTGAGTCCCCTTGCAGGACATTTGTCAGGCAGGTACGTGGGCCTCGCTGCACACGTTTACCAAGCATTACTGCCTTGACAGTCAGGTCCGGAAAGACGGCTTCTTTGGCCGTTCTGTTCTCCGTGACTTTCTGGTGTAATCTTTTTGCAGACCCAACACCGGGGTTGGTATTGCTGGGGTATCTATTCTAAGATAAGGAATCTATCTATAACATGTCTCTTTCAGATGCACAAGTTACTACTTGTGTAACGATATATCTGTAAGAGACATTAGTTAGTGATAGATTCCTTACCGCCCCACCCATCCCCCCCGTTCTGCAAACTATTTCTAGGGTTAAAGTCATCCCCCTTTCAGGGCCCTAGTTTCATGGCACCAGTGGTCAGTTTCTTGCATGGCTCTGCGTTCCTGGTGCGGAAAGTAGTGTACAGAACTGACGTCTGCGCGCATGGGTGGCGCCTAAGTAGTCTCTGTGACGTCATCTCGGCACTTACGACGCCAGGACGGACACGGAGCTGCACGACGCCACCTACTGACGCGCAGGGGTACTGCTACAGAAAACTTTCCGGATCCAGTCTGACGCCTGGGGATATGACGCCTGGGGATATGACGCCTGGGGATATTCTAAGGTAAGGAATCTATCACTAACTAATGTTTCTTACAGATATATCGTTACACAAGTAGTAACTTGTCGCTAGACCAGTCCATTTTTTTTCATCGCATCATAGCATGTTAAGTTCTGCATTTACCAAATAACTGTATCAAGTACCAGAATGCAAAGAAAACAATTCTGGACAGGATGAGTAATTTAAAGGACACTTGAGAGATTTATATAACATCCATTGTGTAACCACATAACGCCATTTCACCGGGACACAGTTTTCCCAATTCTGGATTTTACCATATCAGTACATTCCGACAGTTGTAGTCTTGGTTTCTTATAATTGAGCCAATTGGACCAACAAACTTGGTAACGGTGGTATGTAAAAGCAAAGTCTAGGAATGGGAAAGTGGTGTTCGGATGACATGGAGTATACATGCCTAAAGATCCAAATTCTTGGGTTAGACTCCCGATTTTCAAAGTTAAAAGAGGCTTTGCCTCCTGTCGCCAGCCCTCTAATGCAAGTCAATGGGGAAAATAAATTCCCTCGTTTATATTTTTCAGAACGTCCCTCTTTTATGATCATACACGTTGGCATGTATGCATGGAGCCATCTAGTCACCCTAATGGGCTCATCTTGCAGCTATGGGTTTCCTCTCTCCCAGCACCCTTGCCCCAATTCACTGTCTCCCTCTCCTACCGACTTCCTTCTCCCACCAGCCCCTGCTGGGCGAGACACTCCTCTGAAATACGAGGAGAGGGCGCTTCCTTGGCCGTTAAAGAAGGGGTTGACCTTTGAACCTCATGGGAGGTAAAGGCATGACGCTCCGTAAGAAAAGGCCAGGCGGGTCACAGCAAAGGTTAGGGGTAGAGAAGCTGAAAGCTGATAAAAATCAGTAAAAAGTGTGTATATATTTTGCGAGATGAGGGGTTAGACCCAGTACATCGCCAATAGGTTCCCTCCCCACGGTACGTACAAGAGTGTACGAGCCGATTGTGATGTGGTTCTATGGCTACTTTGATATTGCAAGCACAGGGCCTACAAGTCCCAGCATGCTTAGTGTTATAAAAAGCGAGGAATGGCTGAAAGGTCACATGACAACTGAGCCGTGGGCTTCCATGGAGGGAAAAATGAGTAGGGGTCGAAATGAGCTTTGGTGTGTGTGTTGTGTGAAAAAAGTGGAACTAAAAATCGCAGCACGGGTGAGAAACGAATGCTTTAGAAGGGCCTCTTGAGAATTCTGAGCTACAAGAACTAATCACTCCCGACATGGGACATAGCGTGTGCGAACACCATATCACTCGGACAGCACCACTGACTGAGCTGTGCCTTGCAGCTTTGCGCAAAAAGGTCGCGAATCCGAATTAACTCATTGGTTCGATTGGAGACTCACCCTGGGAACAGCCTTGAAGCACACACCATGGTCCGCACCGATTGTTTCACCGAAGTGTCACGCTTGGAGCATTAGTTGTTTTAATAGCCCCGTTGTCTTTAACGGAGGCTCGCACCGGGGAATCGCCGTCATTATGACAAAAATATCTGGCCTCTAAATTCAACTAGGGATATAGACAAAAGTTTCGAGGCGTGCGTATCCTTGCTATGTGTTTTAGCTACCCAAGGCCAGGAGGGAGGGGTGGGGGCTGGCTTGAGGAGGGAGGGGGCTGGTGAACCTGTTGAACTGCTGAGTTTGAAACCAGAGAGCACGAAAGCCGAGACCGGCTCTCAATCCGGAACAAAGGTTGTTTTCGGGTAGAAACCCCTCTTCGGGACCACACAGAGGTAAGGACACTCGCGCCCGGGGCTCTTAATAATTGCACATGTATTCGGACCTGTACAGCCACGCTGTTAGGATGTTTTGCGTTCTCAGTGCTTGGCGTGGTTTATTCCATTCAGAAGGAATGTGGTTCTCTCTCTCTCCTTTTAGTTGTTTTTAATTATCGTATGTGTTGTTAAACGACCATGGACTTTGTTTGCTCGGTACAAATGGCGGTGGGCTGTGTTAACCTGTTGGGTAGCAGAGACATGAAAGATTGGTTGGTGTAGTTGATAAGGTTCGAGTCTCGGCGTTGACTCCACATCCTGTGATTTTGGGCAAATTATTTAATCTCCCCGTGCCTACCAAAAATGAATGTATCTGTGTGTAATGAGATTGCTGTCGTGTAAAGCGCTCCAATACCTCCGGATCGAGTTCGCGCTATATAAAACTGAAGAAAAAACTCCCTTGCATGCATTAACTAAAACTCTCAATGAGTGCGCGCAGTTTCGGGTCGCTTTCTTGCCCTTTCGGTGTTACTAGAACATACATGCCAACATCTTAAAACTAGGAAGAGGCACATTTTTGAGAAAAAAAATCGAGACCCCTAAATCCTTTTTGTTTCTCTCTTCTGGACATCAACCGGGGACTACAGAAAGAGAGCCGGTAAGAACAAGATCTAACCTGTTTGGAGGGTCACCGGAGACAAGCTTGGTAAAGAAGGGACAGATCACTAGCGACAAATCCTGAGCGTTGTGTTTTAGAGCCCGTACCTGTATCTTCATTCCTAAAGCGTGTTTGGGTTGCGAATTGATAAGAAAGCGCCATACTTGACAAACGCGAAGCGCTGCCCAGAATCGTTCTCCTTTGTCTGGAGAGAACTGGCGTTGGAAGATTTACGTCTCTAGCCTCCCTTTCGCATCAAACAGTCCGACTATAGATATACTAAAATCATCTTTGGCCTGGCGTTTTCTTGCATTATGGAGATCGTAGATATTTTTTTTCTGTGTTTATTTTTTAAAAAAGTATAGCCGCGAAGTTCCACAGTCCTGCTATATAATGGATTATACAAGACTAAAAGTCCCAGATTTCAAAGGGGAAAAAAAGTGGACTGGAACAGGACATTAGGTATGGAACTGGAAAAGTTGGCAGTTATGTCCACGTGACGAGAGGGAGGTAAACATACCCCATGAAGGTTTTGCCAGGAGGCGAGGTCTGCTCATTAGTATACAGGAAGTACCCCCTACTTACTTTCAGGCACTTCCTGAACAAAGTATCCCGTTTTCCTCGTAGAAAGCCGACACCAACAGAGACCTTTGTGTATTTTGGTCGCCAAAAGAAACCGCAGGCTGTTGAACTCTGAGAGCATTGCGCTGTCTTTTTCGATCATATCTAGTGCATTTTGGGTGCTGTAGTCTGGTTTTGATAACAATTTGCAGCAGAAAGACAAAGGTCTGAAACACGGTCCTGGTGGATAGTCAAAGTTTAGGGAGATAACTTAAGTGTTTTTATAACTGTAGGTGGCGCTAGAGACTCGTGGACCCCAGTCCTCCGTAAGGAAGATGCCTCAGATGTCCAGGCCACAAGGGTCAGGCAGCTGTAGTCCCAAGACGCGTCGTTCTCGGTCGCAAAGGACAGGCTGGTCCTGTCCAGTTTTAGATTTCTCGAGTGCCTTTCAGGAGGGATAAGTTGCACCTTTTCTGTGGGTGCAGTGTACCAGGCCTGTAGGAAGAGGCTGGGGAATAGATCTAAAGCTCGCCAGAGGCATGCTGTCCTGTCAAGGGGGCGTGCGTTTATTTGCTAGTCACACGTGCTTTAATTTTCGAGTCTCGGAGGGAAGATAACGCACATAGGTTGCCGCGATAACCACAGTTCTCTGGCAAGCCATACGTTTAGTCTGTATTAAAGATGTCTCAGAATCTTCCGGCAGCCTCACTTCCGCCCTTTGCTCACTCAGCAGCACGTGCTCGGCTTCTTATGACTCACCCTGATTGCCGCATTATTCCTTCTTTGCGGTCATATGACTGGGACAAACATGGCCACGCGGTGTGAGTTATTATTTGGAAAGGGTGACCTGTGTACCCTCCCAGACTGGCCCTGGTCACCTTTTCCCTTTGCTTCACACAGGCCAGTGTGGAACGTCCTTGTTAACAAGATAAGCGGGCAGAATAACTCGCACAGGCAGGGATGAGTGTCACGGTCACATGATTGCACCCTGGTCACACAGCTGTAATTCAGCAGGTTAATGCATTTGCTGCAGAGTCGAATGTGTATACACAGCTTCCTTTCCTACAAAAAACAGTATAGTGAGCCTGCTGCGTTGATCCCTGTGTATTCTACAGGGTACAGAATCAGATCCTGGTTCGTCGGCTCAGTGGGTTAATGTGTTTGCTGCAGAGGTCTCAATAAAATTGTACGCATAATATACTTTAAGCCAACCCTTTTCATCCATTCTGCTATTGTCATTCACATTTTTCTTCCGCCCACCAAAGCACGGAGCGAAGGGTCAGCCCACTCCCACCAGGGGCTAATGAGACAGCACTCTGCTCTTGCACAAGGAGCACGAAAAGCAGTTCCCTTCACTGCCAGGGCTACTATAACAATATTTGCTTTGAGACCAAAACTTATTTTTGGTTTTTGCCTACCAGAGAAGTTTGCAAAAGACCTTTTGTGGGCTTCTCAAAAACATTCAGTAGGCTTACAAATTGGTTGGTTTCTATTCCCCTCTTAGTTACTTTATTCTTATTTAATGGCCTGCATTTTTCTTCTTGTGTTTTGTCCAGCCCATGGAGCATAGCTCTTGAGCATACTTTTGATTGGCTGACTTTTAGCCTTGAACTGCTCATGTATGAAACTACTTGTTTCTTTTTGTTGAAGCGCTCTGAGTGCAGGTGTGTTCTAGCTATTGCCCTATCGTGCTTCCCCCATACCAAATGCCCACCCCATGCGCTGTTTCTCTCTCCCTTGTGTGCTGCTCATTCTCACATTTCTCCCCTGCTCCCCGTATTGCTCTAGTCCATGGGTACTCACAAACTTTCTCTCAGGGGCCAAATTTACAGTGTGGTTTGTGGGGGAGGGGCTAGAGAAAAAAAACTGACCATGAGGTTGTATTTCACCTCTTCTTCACACCCCTGCATCTCCACTCTGAATATCGCTGCCCACAGAGCAGAGTCTTTTGGAGTCCGCACTGCTGCAACCGGCGGTTTTTGCTGACACTCTTTAAAAAAAAATTAAAAAAACAGGTACGATGTCTGCGGGCCGCCAAGGAAGGCTTGCCGGGCTGCTGGCGGCCTGCGGGCCGCACTGAGTACCCGTGCTCTAGTCCGTGTACTTTTCCTCCGTCTGTTACCTCCTCCCCATGGGCCTTTTCCTCCCCCTGCGCCCAACTTTTTTTATTATTATAACCAAATCCCTTTTTAATATATAAAATTATTTTTGTATTCATTTTTGCAGGGAGAACCAGGCAGCAAACCACTTCCAATTCCCTATGCTTTAAAAAAAAAAAAAAAAAAAGTTTTCATGCCAGTGAAACTTAATTTTCTTATATACCGATCCACCTTGGATCAATAAATAAAAAAAATACTATCCAAGTCACTTTGTATGTGCACTAACACATGAACACATGCGGGTTGACCCCTGCAGTGCCTACAAAATTATGCATCATCACACTTTTGTTTTATTTTGTGAAATGTTGCACAGCATCAGAATTTTTTTTAAACCTATGCTGTACTGCATTGGCAAACGCTCACAAACCAATAAGTCCCAAGGGTGAGACCTACTGGCTTTGCCGATGCTTATTACTCATTTTAGCCAATATTATTTTAAAATGGATGGGGCCCGGCGACTTCTGCTACTCTGGTAACATTTTTAAAAAATGACAAAACAAGCTTTAATAGAGCCAAAAGGCTAGCAGCCAGAGCCAAACCTATTGGCTTTACCAATGCTTGTTCAAGTATTTTGTCAGGTAATGGGAGGCTGTTGGTTTTTCTGAAATTCTATGTTTGGATGGGAGATGGGGCAGCCTCCCTTAATAGGCTGACAGTGTCCAGTGTTTATTTCGACTAACAATTGCAATCTAGAACTTTAGTTTAATGGGACAAACTAGCACTACAATTCTCAGAATGCTCTTTTTTGTTAAATGTAAGCTTAGGACTGGAGTCATCCTCGTGAAAAAGCGCCTCTGCCAGCCACTCTTAATCCCATTTGAGCTGGCCCGTCATGTGTGTATATATACATTATTTGTAAAGCTCAGCTATCACGTCATGTGAGTATCTTGGCGCTATGCAGAATCTTACATATTGCTTTGACGGACACGGCCACCTAGTGCGGAAGGGCTTTTAGATAAGTGACATGCATAGGGAATCAGAAGCTCCAAAGATCCAGGTTTTCAAGGATTTCCTGAAGCAGAGTTCTGAGTGGATGAGGCGGAGGTGACAGGCGAGTCATACCCTTCTGCAGACCCCTAAGGATGAGGGCGTTTGTGATAGTCCTCAGCAGATCTGACTTGCTACCTCTAAGGATGCACATCATGCTTCTATAGAACTGTTCCAGGCCCTCCTGGTGTTATCAGTGATGAAGGATGTGGCACTGCACAGCCTACGTTTATACAACTCGGTCCATTTTTATGTCTCGCCTGGACAGCGCATGTGCTCTCTCCAAGACCTTTTGTTTTCTAACATTAAGCTTACAGGCCATCCATTGCTTACCATTGGTTGGCTTCATTGTCACTCTCATTGGCTTGTTTCTTATTGGTCAGCTGTCGTAGGCCTTATTCCTCACCCTGTGTTTGTCTCTCCCATGGAGCATGGACGCATTCATTACTTGTGTCCTTCCTCTGCTCGTTTTTTAGGCACTACTTTTTCCTTTGTTTTTAAACACTCTTATAGAGTTCATCTTTTTCTGCTGGCTCCATCGTGTACTTCTTCCCCCTCTGTGTTCTAATTCCTAATTCTTTTAGGCTCGACCTATTGCCTTTGCCAGTGCTTGTTCCTTGCCTTGCATCCTGCCCCAGCACCCACATACGCAGAACACCTTTTCCTCAACATTGTGGCCCAGTGCTCCCGGGGCGGCCATAGGATCCAAGTTGCCCTATATTCAGACAGTCCTTACTTTTTAGCCAACGGCTCTTATCATGCTGTGATGTTTGTAGTCCACACTCAGCGCTACGAGTGAAACTGCAGGAGCAAGGATGCAGAGATGAGAGCCCAAACCCCACCGGCAATGGAGGTTCTTAACTGAGCGCACCACTGACGTTGGGTGACGTGCTCATCTGTGGACGTTGCATCTTGTGACCCAATCGTGAGGTGCGTTAAGCTTTTTTTTACATTTATTTTACGCTGTGGCTTATTAGCTCTTCGAGGCACTACGTTCTGTGCGTCCTATCCAGAGGTGCTGGAGTCAACAGTGGTTACTTGTATCACCTCAGATAGTGAAGACCTCGAGTTCACCTAGACACTACCGTACGAACATACATCCTCTTTGAAGTGCTCGCTGTATTTTTATTTTTTTAAAGAGGGTTTGGGGTCTGCGGTCAGTAAGTAACATGCTTTCAGATGGTGACTGCCTCCTGTGCTCCGAGGCGCTATACACCTTGGGGCTTATTTACAAGCCCCTTGCGCCGCCGGTACGTGACTTTTTTTCCCCATATTAAAAGTGACGCGCCGGCGGCGCAAGGGGCCTCTAAATAAGCCCCCTTGTGTTTTACGTCAAGTGCTTCTTGCGGCACCGCTACCATAGGGTCTGTACTTCCTGCTTAGAGGTGCCCTCTGGGAGGTCTCTCGCCAGTCACGTGACCTCGGGCAGGGGAGGAATCACTCGGTGACACTTCCTTGTCACCATGGGCGGCTGAGCCCTCACGTGAACCTGCCAGGAAAAGGGCAGTCCCGGGACAGCGTGCAAGCTCAGACCGCACTCGGCGTCTGTGTGAAGAGGACGTGTACGCAGTGAGGCGCAGGTAATGTGAGTATGCAAAGAATGCTGCCTCATGACGCCGACCCCGGTCACGCACTATGGGCTTCGAGATGGGACCTGCTCTGGCAAAGTGATGTTTAAATGCGACTTTGTATGTATGCGCGTGTTAAATATACGTTTATCAATATATATGCTCGCGTACAGTCACTTTTAAAAATGTTCAACAAATGTGTGTGCGTATATTTTTATGTATAAATAGCCATATTTGCTTAACCTGTTTAAATGTGACTTTATGTACGTATATATCCATATAAGAATACGTGTGTGTGTGTTTATATGTGTGTATATATATATATCTACACCCACACACACCACCCTTTTTAGGTGGCCACAATAGTTGTACCTATGGCCCATTGTGTGCCCCCCTAAAGTTCGCTTCAAGAAACGCCTCTGGAAGACCTCTGATGATCTATGGAGGACCTCCTCACACCTGGCCTCAGGCGTTATTTCCTTTATCAGCACAAACTGACTTCAGGTCAGACACGCAATCCCAGAGAACCTGCTAACACCTATGCTTTTGAGACTGCATTAGTGTTTTTAGGTTTTGCCTCAGTGTCGCTGCAGGCTGAAGCATAACATGCTTTCTTCGTAATACATGTTAGAGGGAAATATGCTGACAGAGTTGGGGGTTCTCCCATTGGCAGGGACTGTCTTCTGCCCCAGGCACACCTGCTTGCCCCCTCTGTGAGACAGTATGTTTGACCTCTAACTCACAGCTGCTCACTAGTGACCACTGCTGCTTGCCACCCTGCCCAGCATGGAAACCTGCTGGCCCTAGCATTATGTTGATGATACATGACAACCTGTGGCCATTCATGGGGGTGAATTCCACTACTGATGCTGCACAAGGTTAGTAATTCGTGGCAACTCAGTAGGGCATTATATCAACCTCCGATAAAATGTTCGGTCTCCCAAGATAGTGCTAATTCCTGATAAATTGTGGTCATCCATGGGATTAAGTCAATTGTCCTCCGCTGGTAAAATGATGCCCCCCCCCCCCCCCCCCCCCCAACGGAGGTGCTTTTTGCCAAAATGTTGTTGTGCATGGCAATATTTCCATCACTGTTAAAATGCTGGAAAAAATAATCTCAAAGATCTACAGATCAGTGTTCAAGCTACCTCCTCAAACATCTCCGGCACAAATCAGGCTGGAATTTGGAATCTGCCAGCAAACACTTGCAAGAGCTATGACTTTCCTTGTGTGCTGTCACAAGCTACGGTCATCTAAGGAGGGAAGTCTAGGCATCCACTTGTGGGCTAGTCTTGACACAAACAAATGGCGAGCAGGACACAACTACTTGGCAAAAGGCCTAACCATTTTAGGTCTAAACGATCTCTGGAATATGCACATAAACCAGAAGGAATTCAAACGGCTAGCGAAAAAAAGTACCAAATATCTTTCAATAGTGGAAGACAAGGCTCGTCTAGCTAAAAGAAGTCACGGGTGGCTGACGCTGCAATCATACGCCTTGTCGACCTCACAACAGTATCTAATCGTACCCTTTTCTGTACAAACAAAATTAAGTTTCCTAAAATTGAGACTGGGAGTCATTAACTTGTTGGTTCATTTGCCTAAATGGAAAAAAGAACGTGGACGAGTTCTCTGCCGACTCTGTGGGGACCAAAAAGAAGACATCATACACATCATATGTCTATGCCCAAAACTACTGACCAACAGACGGGCCCTTCTCAAACATTACTGGAACACCAGAAAGATCAGAACTTGTAGAGAAGCAGTGTTGGCTTGCTTTGACCCCAAGAACACCAAACTAAACTGTGCCCTGGTAAGGTTCATGGCCTACGCTAAAAAAAAACTTTGTGAGGGATCCCCAGTCAGCAACCCTCTGTCGGCATAACGTCTTGGCAGGCACAATTTGACATCTCTTAGCTTACAGGACTAAAGTAGTCTTATCTTAAATGAAATTTTCTTGACATTTTAATTTTGTACTTGCAATGGTTTTTTCAAATCACGCAATAAAGTATTATTATTAAAATGCTGACCCTCTCATTACAATGGTATTTTTTGGTACCCCCTGTCCATGTGAGCATAACAGTTTCCAACCAAAGCCACAGGAATTATTCAGCAGAGGAGGACTAAATTATGCAGCTGGGTAGACGAAATTAAGCATGAAAAGGAAAATTCTGTGGTGTAATGTGGCACATTTTGTGTTAGCATTACGTCACCATTTTGGCATTTATACAAATGTTAGCACTTTCTAGCCACAGGTTTCAACTCGTTAGTACTGCTTTCACACTCAAATACAGTAATAAGCAACAGAAAAGTGACCAGTCAACCTTTTTGATGGGCCCTCAAGTGCGTTGAACCACAGGGTGCCACATTTTTACCAACTTGATCCATTTGAGCTAAAAACATGTTGTTTTTTGCTGAAATCTGCATATAATGCAGCAGAAAATCTCAGACCAGCCAATGACCCTGAGGAACGAACTGCGTAACCAGGCTCTGCTTAATACACATACCACACTATGTTGCCACCCTCAGACCCAGCTGCCAGAGAGGACCGGCTTATGTTTGGCTCTGGTGTGTGTGCGCGCAATGTTCTATTCCAGCACAGTGCCGACTTCTGATCAGTCATAGATGCCCGCGAGACGTTCTGCTCATACCTGACTCTGGTGTATGTCACACCAGCACTGCAGCACAGTATCAACCTCCAATCAGAGCCCGCAGCCTGGGAGAGTCTCTGCTCACACCAGGGCTGAGGTTGGTTTGGGTGTTGCCAGTAGGGCAGCATGGTGCTGAGATGAGATAATAGATTGTTCTCTGGAGAGAGTACCTGGCTCGGGGAGTACACTCAGTCAGTCAAAACAACACCCTGTGAGAGTAACTGGCCACACCGGGAGCTCACGAGTGTGCATTAGTTCACAGTGATCACAGCCTGCCAATCTCAGATCCAAACTGGAGTCTCAGAAGAGGGCATGTTTCCTGTACCCCAGTACATAAGTAGTACAGCTCGGTACAGAATTTCAGGTGCATGGAGATCCCTTGGGAAAGGAGCTGCCCGGCTTGGGCTCGGGCTGTCATGTGTGTGACCCAGGGCAGAAAATGTAGTAGTTTGTTATACTCTGGCTGGGAAGTATCTCGCGCCTAGCACCTAGATGCCAGTGCACCAGAGGAAAATCTAGGCACGCTGCTTGTAATCACTACACAGGTGCTTAAGGGAAATCATGATTAGGAGGCTGGTTTTTGACTTTTTTCAGCCCCTGCATGTAAGAGAGATGAATGTGCTGTAAGAATGCCAGATGCATCTGTCCCTATGCGTAATTACACTAGTAATGATTTAAAGAATACTTATTAATTTAGTTTTTATTTTATTTCTTTTGTAGCGCTACTCCTCTCCATATGGGGTGTCAGGGTGCTTTACATCACGCGCGCAAACACACATTCCACAGACACAATATACAGGAAAAGTTGCATAATACAATGAAGGTTACAAAGTGTAGGAGTTACATTTCATACATACGATAAAAATGTAACAAAATGGTTGGAGTTGCCAGTACTAATAATAATTTTAGTGCTACCTGAACAAACTTTTTTAAAGCAAAATTAGCATAGCAGGAGATTAATAAAAACATTAAGTTCTGAACCTATGACGTTCAGTTTGCGTGTGGCTCCTTGGTGCCAATTGATAGCTCACAGAACTATACTAGAACGGTTGTAATTTAGGAACTGCAAGTAACAAAAGAATATCTGTCACAAAAGCAGTAACCCACCAAGCTACATATATAAAATGCAAATCTGTGACCTGCATGTTACAAGTTGTGCTTCGCGGCAGGCATTACCTTCTATGATGAGACAAAACTGTTGGTAGAGAAAACCCAGATCGCTCTACATTTATTTTAATTCCTGAAAAAAATGCCGGGTACGCAATTTTCTGCAGCAGTTTCCTTAACTTCATAAAATATTTCAAAATACGGCCAATTTGACTCCAGTCTGTACAGGTTTTCTGTCACATTTGTCCTTGTTGCTAATTTCTTTACGGCAAAGTTTAAAAAAATACATGTATAAGTTGATAGAGACTGCTTTTCATGACTGCCTCTACCCTTTCTGCTTCCACTCCCTGACCCCCAATTTTGAAATACAGAGTAATTTTCTTAGACTGAGACGGTGCATGTGCTGTTCCTGCAAGACGTTTTGTTAACTTATTTCTATTTCAAGCATTGGTAGTACCTACATCACAGCACAGTTCTGACCTCTGCTCGGACACAGAGATCCATGAGAGGGTCTGTACGTACCAAGGGTTCTGCTCATAGCAAAGGTCGGCTTGGTGTGTTTTGCACAAGTAATAGAGCACGTGAATAACCTTAAGTCCGATGTACAGCCTTGGCAGAGGTCTTACAAGAGCACTTATTTTATTGATTTTTATTGTTTTCTACGTAGCTTGGAAGCCAGTATTGCACTTTACATAGAGACCCGCACACGGGGTTACAAGGCTCATGAATGGACATCTTAATGGCACAGGTGAATTTCACATGTGTACAGGTGTATGAGGGCAACAGGAAGGGTACTCGGTCCTTGGGAGGCAGGAAGATTGATATGTGATGAGATTTTAAGTTGTTCCTGATGTGCTGGAGAAAGAGTTAGTCTGAGGTGCCAGGACAGCTCCTCGCACGGGCTAGGGCTATATGAGGAGAACATCTGTTTCCCTGATCATCTAAGAGATTTGGGATTTGCTGTCTTGCAAAGCGAGTCTGATGATAAAGTCCACTGCAAGGGGCGTGGATGTTGCTTGGTAGGGGCTATCACGATATACATTGTCTTAGATCACAACACCACCGGCTGTAGTGGAAATAAGGGACTGTACAATAATAAGCTGACATATTTACATCCCTGGTGATGAGCATCTCTGCACTGGATCTTCAGGAAATGCCTGGTTGCCTGACCCTCAGTGTGAGTGAGGCTTAGGCACCCTGGCATAAATCCTAATACGGCATATTTATGCATGTTACTGCTACATTTGTACTTGTAACATTATGGTAATAGAGCTGCAAATTGGCCAGCACCGAGTCCCATAGCCCTAATGGGCCAACTACCACTTGCATCACACAGTGCATCTCAACCACGATATGAATGAGGAGAGCACCACAGGAGTTGATTTAGGCAGAATGATCCGTTAACATTTTCAGTGGTTAGTGTGCAGAAGAAATGTGGTGTGTACAAGAGCTTTCTGCAGCACCATGATGGGGGCAGGGAGGCCGGTCAACAGTGCATTGCTCACATCTGTGTGTGAAGTGACTACAGCTTGGCCTGTGGCTCGGACGTTCTTTTTGGAGAAGTAGGGTTTCGTTTTGTGCAAGAAGCTAATCAGATAAGGAGCAATTTGATCTTTTTAGCTTTGCAGGGTCTATAAAAGGAAGTTCTTTTTGTATTTGTAAATCAAGAGGCTTGGCAGGGGTGGAGAGGTTTGGTGTAAATTCAAGGGTGCATTTTTCTTGCATCAGGGTTGAACCTGTAGTTGGAGAGACCAACCTTTGATCAGGGCATGTTTTGTTTTAGCCTTGTTGAGTTTAAGTTAGATGATGAAAAACCATGTTTATATATTGGCGAGATGGAATCAGAGGCTTTGGATGCAGAGGGCTGATGACACTTTGAGGCATTAGTGTTGGGGGGGGGGGGGGGGGGAAATCATGTTGGGCAAATTGTTCTTCAAGAGGATCAGCGTAATAGTTCAGTACCATGGGGGACAATTGCACACCAGGCGGAATGTCACAAGTGACTGGAACAGGACCCCATCTAGATGAATTGTCTTGCGAACAAATGGACGTTAAGCATTTTGGAATGTCTTCAGAGAGGCCCAAGAGTGTTGAGAAGGTCTTTAGTAGAACTTGGTGGATAATGGTGTTGACGGCTGTCATAGAGCAAGGAGAACTTGGGGCTTGCGGTGTCTCTTGTCATGAACCACCAATGTGCAGTCCACCATCTGAATAGTGGACAGCACATTACCACAGCACAGAAGAAGCTTAGTGGCTAGTGGGGCAATAGTCGAAGATGTGATCAGTGTCCACGTTTTAATGAAGATAGCTGCTGATAGTATATGGGTATTAGAGTTACAGGGTCTCTCCTGTCGCTAACTCTCAATGCGCAGTCAGTCTCCGGAATGGTGGATATGCCACTTGGGCAACACAGAAGAAGCTCATCGGTGGATAATGGGGTAATACTCACAGATGCCATTAGGGTCAAAGTTTTAAGGGAAGGAGCCTGTGATAAAATGAGGAGTATTGTAGTTGAGGGGTCTCTATTTTCGTTAACCCTCAGTGTGCTGGCTGCCAACTGAATGGTGGGCACCCTAATACTTTGACACGGAAACAAATCAGCAGTGCTTAATGGGGCAGTAGCCGGAGATGTCATCCGGGTTAACGTTTAAATAAGTGCCAGGGCTCTCGTCAGGAGGCCACTGCAGCTTGTACCACACATTGCCCCTGCCATGCTGCCAATGAAGGTGACAAAACAACTACTAGCAATCACACTTATACAAGTGGAACAGTGTGGACTATACCAGGCCCCCAAAGCTATGAGTCGCTTGCGAATTTTTCATGTATATTGAATTATAATTAACTGTTTTTGTGGTCATCTCTAAATTAGCCAGATTACACGGTGGCAGACTGTCACAAGCACTGGTGCTGACAATTAAGTGCTGATGCAGAGCACTGGAAACCACAGGCTCAAATTAAGCACTGACTGGCTGAATAAATCCGCCTAGGGCTGATTTTCCCATCGTTGTTGGTAAACGTCCGTGGATTGCTGTAGGAATGTGATGATGTAGCAGGAAGCTCATAAACACAATATTTCAGAGCTTGACATGCGCTTTCTTTTATTCTCTGCTCGGCGCATTGGTTTTTAGGTCTCGGCTAGCGAAGGCTGCGCTTGCGCAGTCTCGCTCGCGAGATTTAATGACTTTGAGTGACTTTTAGAAGAGGGGCTTGCTCCCGCCCCTCTTCTCTCCTGTTCTCCATTGGCTGGCCTAGTAAATGCTGGCCAGCCATTGGAGAAGAGGTCCCGTCACTCCGATCCTGCCCCGTCCTTTTCGGATCGGGGGGCGTGTTTTTTGCGAGAAGTCTCAGGGAGGAGACAACAGCAAAACACGCCCCCCAATCCGAAAACGAGGCTGCGTTTCTCCGAGGCATATCTTCTCTGCCTCGGAGAAAGGCGGTGGTGTCCCGGCGTTGCTCCCTCACCTGATCGCCTTGTGTAGGACTTGTTCATTTTCTTTTCTGTCAGTCAAACGCTTCCTTATTCTCCCTAAATTCGGACTCGGGTCTCAGTCTTACTCACTCGCTCTCTGTCCTGACTCTGAGGCCCTAAACCCCCCCTCCCTCTCCCCGTTTCCGGGAGTTCGGCGCGTGCTTCCTGTTTTCCGTGCTGTGTCAGTCTGACCCCACTCCCCTCCCCTCACCCCCATGTGAACACTCGGCTCTGGAGCAATCTCAAACTCAAAGGCAGCTATCAGCAACTTTTGTTCAAGCGTCACGTGACAGCCGGGGAAGGTATAAAATCATAGCAGCGGACTGAGCGAGCAGAGACTGAGGCTGCAGCTGGGAGCTTTGAGCGAGACAAGAGCATCGCATCCTACAGTGAGAGCAGTGACCCGCTGTCTGCAGTGACCTGGAAACACTAGTGTGAACACTGGCCAAGGAAGTCTGTAGTTAGCAGCCTGCAGTGACCAGAACCGTCTGCGGCGAGAGAAGGGAACCGACCAGAGAGCACGTGAATAGGTGATCGCGACCGCCCGGAGAGTTTGCCACTGGAGAGAAAGAGACGGCTGTCGACATGACCACCACACAGAGCCCCCGCACTCACAGGTGAGTGACAATGAGCGAAAGCCAAGACGGCACTCACTCTTCACTCTAAATCGGCCCTCCTGACCCCTTCCTTCCACGCCTAACGCTTTCCTTTGTCTTTTTTTTAATCATCACGCTTCTTTGTTAGTAGAGACGCCCTTCCCTGGTAAGTGTCCTGACCTCGTAGCAGGGCATCCATTGCGTTTGCCCTAGCTCTGGTCTATACAATGCATGATGAGGGGCAGTTGTTACTAGGCTGTCTGTGGTATATTGTCAATCCGTGATTGAAGGAGATGTGATGGGCGATGTAGAACCCGAGCTACTTGGTAGAATGACGTCAGCAAAGGGGTCCATCCTTCCTGGTCGGTCGCAGACTGCCCTGTCTGCGTGTGGGCGGTAGTGTCGCATCTCATGCAGCATTAGGATGTAGACTCATTAGAGGTACATGAACCATCGCCTTTGAAGTGCACGCGGGGGGTGGGGCTTAGTATCACAAGCAGCCTCGCAGAGCACGTGCACTAGGGACAGTGCTACATGCACGCTCCAGAGGACAGTATAATTTCAGACGGGGCCTCACACTTCACGCACCAAAGCACAGTGTAGTAACACAAGCAGCCTCGCAGAGCACGTGCACTAGGGACAGTGTAACACTACATGCTCCCTCACAGTGTACACGCTCCAGAGGACAGTATAATTTCAGACGGGGCCTCACACTTAACGCACAGTGTAGTATCACAACCAGCCTCGCAGAGCACGTGCACTAGGGACAGTGTAACACTACATGCTCCCTCGCAGTGTACACGCTCCATAGGACAGTATCATTTCAGACGTGGCCTCACACTTAACGCACCAACGCACAGTGTAGTATCACAAGCAGCCTCGCAGAGCACGTGCACTAGGGACAATGTAACACTACATGCTCCCTCACAGTGTACACACTCCAGAGGACAGTATCATTTCAGACGTGGCCTCACACTTCACGCACCAACGCACAGTGTAGTATCACAAGCAGCCTCGCAGAGCACGTGCACTAGGGACAGTGTAACACTACATGCTCCCTCACAGTGTCTACGCCCCAGAGGACAGTATCATTTCAGACGGGGCGTCGCACTTCACGCACCAAAGCATAGTGTAGTATCTCAAGCTGCCTCCCAGGTAACAGCACTAAAGGACAGTGAAATATCACGTGCACGTTCCAAAAATGTATGTAAATGTGTCAAAGGACAGTGTAGTGTCACGTGCTGTCTCACAGGCTACGTGCACCAGAGGCAGTGAAATATCACCACCACGCAGCCTCACAGTGTCCATGCACCCTCAGTGTGTATGCACCTGAGGCCAGTCTAACACCACAAACATGCTGGCAGTACAGTTTCACCAGGGGGCAGTGTCATATCCCGCGCAGACTTGCAGTGTGTGTACATGCACCCGGAAGCAGTGTAGCATCACATGCTACCCCAGTGAATACATGCACTAGGGACTTTGTAATAGAACACACAGCCTCACGTGGCTTGTGCATTAAGGGACACTAACACCACATTCAGGTGTACAATGCATATGCATAAGGGAGCGGTGTATTATAACGCACCTGGTGCTCATGTAAAGCCAGTGCTTAATTTGTGCCGGTGCTTAGCACCGGCACTAATTTCTTAGGGCCGGGTCTACAAAGTACATTTCATGCAATCATGACGTATGCTCTGTAGTGTGAGTTAACGGTCTCTCTCTGCATACAGACCACCAGAAACGGCTGTTGAGGTGATGTGACGTCCCTGCCTCCGCTCAGCATAATTAACTAACATTCTAACACAGGCAGCAATTAAATTATCCCGGGTGCACTACGGCCGCAACCAATTAACTGCTGTAGTCTTGCTTAATTAATTATTAGCGTGGCCCCGGGCGTCGTCCCTCCTTGACGTTGAATCGTCAAGTTTTAGGGTTTTTTCCCGGGTCGGCCTGACCAATGCAGATCAAGATTCCGACTTTTTGCCCGCCCCAGCGTACTGCGCAGCTGCAGCGCCAGTCATTCGAAGAAGCAACTGCGTGTCAAGCATCAGCAGGCATATAACTAAACAAGCATTTACAATGCAATGGTCTCGGCATTGGTAAAGTTAGAGCTATTGGCATTGCTCATGACATTATTTTTGTTTATGTTTTTGTTTTTAAAACATTTAAAGAAACGGCATTGTCATGAGCAATGCCAATAGCTCTAACTTTAACAATGCCGAGACCGTTGCATTGTAAATGCTTGTTGTCAGTTGTTTTTGGCAGGAATGATGTTCTGTTGTAGACAGACAAGTCAAGGCCCCTCATTTGAGATTTGTTGCAGGGTAGCCTGCTAGTTCAACAGGGCTAGCATGTGCTGTGCGAACCTTGCTTACATTGCAGTACAGGGCTTGCAGGGATGCGCCAGGGTGCCATGCATTCCCACAGCACTCCATTACAGTACATTATTGTCAATTGCTTGTCTGAGTGTGTGTCTTGCTTTCGAGGTTGCTTCCTGTGTGTATTGAACTCTCCTAGCCCTTGGGGTGTCTGGCAATATCTACCCAAAGGATTAATCATAAAAACAATTCCAAGCCCTCCTGGGTCTCTTTCCTCCTACTGTATCTCCCCCATTCCTATATATGTTTCAGCTTTCGTTCCCTTGTGTACAATTTCATTCCACCCTTTCTAGGTCTCGCCTGGCGTTGGGAGCATGCATGCGCGGCTCTCGCCAGGCGAGCGCTTCTTGGAATCAATACGGTTCAAGAAGTTCGCTTTGTGCTCTGCCTGTGTTTTCCATTGGTGCGCATCATTTTGCGTCACCAATTATGCTAAACGGGGTGTTATGATTGTCTCGGAGGCTTTTTAGTCCCTGGTTACTACCCTGTCCATTTTTTTCCCCTCCCACGTGGACTGGAGCTTTCACGGGCAGCGTGACAGTCTCGTTCATTAGTCTGGCCCAGCAGCGGCAGCCTGCACCACTTCACGTGCCTCCCCCCAGCAGCCCTGTCCGGCCCATCCTCCCCATCCTCCCCGGCGCTCCGAGCAGATGAGGGCATTGAATGGACTGCCCTGCATGCCTATTACTGGGAAAGAAAAGGAAGGCAGCAGAGCGGACAAATAGTACAACTATGTAAGCATGTGTTGGTTCTTTTAATACCTTTATAGCATTTTATTTAAAACATTATTTCAGTACAAGGCGGTTTTTGAAACTTTCGGTACTTTTAATAAATCCGCTTTTTGGATTAGATGCCAATTACCAGTTTATTTTATTAATACTAAAATCAGTGGCCTTAAAATACAACCTGGACCCTCTAATCTTTGGCACATTTTCCTAGTCGCCTCTGTTTTGAACCTGCGCTTTTAGTTTGTGTTTCAGACGGTCCTTTTGGAAGTTATTTTATAAATCAGGCTTCCTGGTTTGGAAAGTAAGTAACTTTCCCAATTGCAGCTTGGTGGTGATCTAATCGCAGGCCTGGCCCTCATTAGTGCAGTCAGTGTTACTTAAACAAATTAAGTTAGAGAGTTTCTACAAAGCAGCTATGCTGTGACTGCAATTACACGTTCTATAGAAGAGAGTTGCCTTCTTGTTTGGGGGACTCACTTGAACATGTGCCCTACGCAGACTCCAGGCCACACAGTACTGTGTTAGTTAAGGCTATTGTCTGACATGTACGCACTGACCGTGACCTCACAGGACCCTGAAAGGTCATTACATTCCCCCGACCCCCCCCCCCCCCCCCCCCCGACCCACATCAGTGACTAGGTTTCGACTTCTCAATATTGTAACTGGGTGTGTTTAGTTTTCTATTTCCAGTCCTAGCCATTTGGGTTGCTTCAGCTAAACTGAGGCAAAGGCACGTCCAGGTCACATCCGAGGTCACTTGATGCTATTTCAAGGTATTTTTTAAGCGCTAGCCCTCAACATCGATGTGGTCTCTTGGCGCTATACAGCGGGCACAGTGTGCAGTGCACCATTCCTTGCTCCTGTACAACTCTCTGTAGCTGTGAAACAAAGTATGTGCTCTGTAAATCCACACAGACTCACACACGAACTAAGATGCATATAATAGTAAGGAAGGGATTTATTCTGCTATAAAGGTTTTTACAGATATAAAAATAGTGTAATGGGGTTGAGGAGATGGCGGCGCACCCAGCACCCATCCACACTCACAAACCTTCTAGCACACACTGCTGTTTTCCGCAACACGTTCCATCCTTCTCACTAACACTGCTCTTATCCTCATCACTCTGTCCTTCTGCATCACACTGCTCCTTCTCCTACAATCTCCCTCACACTGCTCTTCTACACCTATCTACCGTCCTTATGCCTAATACTAAGCAAATAATCATACTTTCCAGCTACCTCACACTACTCTTCTACTCTCGCACTCCTTTTGTATCCCTCCTACTACTCTTCTACTCCTCTCTCCTTCCTTATGCCTCATACTACTCTCCCCACTCCCCTTTCTTCTGCCTCATGCTACTCTCCTCCTCCTCCTCACTATACTTCATTTACCCTCATGCTATTCTTCTACTCGCTCTCTGTCCCAAATCTTAAACACTGCTCTTCTCCTTCTAACGTTATGCATTAAACTACTACACACATAACAATTACAATTCAACCAACATAAAGGCACGACATATCACATAGAAACACTCAATAACACATAGCTAAAATACAATACAATTAGCAAAGCAAATAGCTTTAACATGAAGGCGAGACCTATTGCGTTTCCAATGCTTGTTTAGTTCTTGTAGACTGTTCCTTTTTCCATATTTCTCACCATTTTCCTTCTCTCGCATTCCCTCTTTCTTTTGTATTCCCTTTCTGTTCTCTTCGATTCTCTGGGTCTTATTTCCCTCTTTGTCGTCCAGGCTCTCGTTGATTAGTTCTCCCTGTTTCTGTTGCCCCTCTCCTGCCTCCCTCTCTGGTATTTCATCTTCCCATATTTGGAGCGTAAGCCAGCTTGTCCCATCAGCTTCCGGGCCTCAGTGTCCGCATTTCACCACCGTGCGTTACCATAAGTGTCAGGCCGCTGCTTCAGACAGGGTGTACGTTGCATATATGTATGTGTGTGTGGGTGTGTGTGTATGTATATATATATATATATAAAGGAGTGCTCCCATAAGACGCAGGGAAGGACAAAACCTGCCTGTCCCACCCGTGCATGAACCATACAGATAAATGGAGTCCTGGGGCAATCAGACAGCATTGGCCTGAACCTCACAGGCACAGTGAACCGAGGGCCTTGACAGCTAGTCTCTACCATAAAGCTCAGGGATTTCAGCCACACACCTGCCTGCCCCCTCCCAGGCATGAATCCAGGTCCCCCATTGCCTGTCCCTTGCAAGCATGAACTATACAGGCACAGGGAGTCCCAGTTCAACTAGGAAGCCGCTCGTTGGCTTGAATCACACAGACACATAGTCCAACCATCCTCTCCCTACCCAGACATGCTACAGAGACACCCGGTATCTAGACCAAACTCTGCTGTCTCTCCTATGCATGAGCCATGCTGCTACAGGGAATCCAGACCCTAACTGCCTGACCCCCACACTATTAGCCATATGGACACAGGTAGTTGGGGGCCATGCAGCTTGTCTCTCCCAGGCTTGCTACTGTACAGATCTGAGTGTGGTAGAAGTGGGAGGGCCAAAGAGTGGGGTGGGTGATAAAGGGTGTTGGACATGGACTCCTATAGGAAAATTGCCACAAAACTTTGAGCTTTTTCCTCCTAGTCTTTGCTGACTCTCTCTGCATAGCCTTAGCAATCTGGGCCCCATCTCCCTGTACGGCAGAGGGAAGGTGCGCCTGCCTCGCTCGCATTGGGCTGAGAATGCTTATACGATGGGCTCTGCGTGCTGTACCTCTGTGCGCTCTGTAAACGGGTATAGCACATACCTGGGGCGGGTACGCCACTGGCTAGTAGTGGGACGTGGCACTGAGTGTGCCATCCACTGGATAGCCATCAACCCTAGCTAAAGCCTGCCATGACAGATGTGTGGGGCGCCATTGGGCCCCGTCCTAGGTTGGCATCACTTACGCCTCAGCCAACCCTGAGTGGTCGTCCCATACCATGAGGGATGGGCACCAGAAGCCGAAGGCTGTTGGCCGCATATGGATGTACCATGGACAGGTGGTGTGGAACCTCCCAAATGGGGCTTCCCCTGCCTTAGAGATCGGCTCTACCCATGGATACTCCAGGGGTGCTCCCGATTCTCTGGAGGTCTTCGGGGCCCCGCGCAGGCCACGTGTAAGTGTACGTGCCTCCCTACACAAATAAGGAACAGGGGCTGACACGCTGTTCCAGAACATGGGCTGTGCTGCCAATACAGAACGAGGTGCACACTGGCCCAGGTGCTGTTTCAGATAAGTGTTCCACCTGCAGTGGCAGGCTGGATGATGCACCATAATACCTATGGCATTTTTGACAGGTGCCCCGCCTGCCATCGCGGGCTGATAAACGTATACCTGCATCCCCGGTGTTCTAACCTCCAGGTTAGGTTTGCTGGTGCAGGCCTGTGTCTGCGCACTTGCATCCATGGTGCCAGCAGCAAGGTGCTCGGCCTGCCGTCGCTGTCTGGGAGTGTGCACTCGCGTGTGAAAGGGTGTCACTCCATATCCGGCGGGTCTGAGCAGAGTGATGTGTGCACCTAGGTAAGCCATGTGGCTGGCCTCTCCTTTCAGCGTGAAAACGCGCATGCCTATCCTATCCATGTTGGGAAGTGGTGCTGATTCCATGTTCTGAAACACAGGCCAATCTGTCATTGCAGACTGGTGGGTGCGCACTGATATCTATCACAAGTAAACTTCTTGGCAGTGTTCCATTGTAGGCTGCGGAGTACACGCACCTATGGTGCCTGTGATTGCGTGTGCTGCCTGCCAACTCATGCTTGCCATTTGTGGAATATGGACATTTCTATGCTCTAAGAGTCTAGGGGACTGTGGTGTCTGGCTCCAGTGGACACCAGGGGTCCGAGGAGTACATCTGTGCATTCACAAATAGTCTGCTGCTCCCGCGAGATGGGCATCCCACAGGAGTGGCAGACCTCTGCCATTCTAGGCCCGAATGGGATAGATTGAAGATAGAGGTTGTGACACTTAGAATCTAGGGGCCGTATCATGGCCCACTAAACAATAAGATCTGCATTCCACAGCCCCATGGCAGACAGGCCTGCAAATTACGGGAGACCTCTGTGGTTCAAAGGGAAAATCCCTAAACCACCCCAAACTTTAGGGACTCATGACACTATAAATACAGGTCCCATCCTTCAGCAAAGGGTGAGGTACGCTTGTTGGGACATGGGACTGGAGAACCCGTACTGCGCAGTGCACATTGTCAGAGGACTCTGTTTTGCACATGGAGGATAACTGTCCGAATAGAGGCTGGCCTGGGCAGAGGATTTGCTCAAGTGTGGCGCCCTGAAGTTACCTCTCCAAGGGCCCGACCACGGGCCTCCGGTTCTCTCAGAAATATCAGGCTCATCAAAGATCTTCCGCGAGGGACATACACCATCTACCGATGACATCTGGAGAGCAGTACCCTCTCAAGTGTCTACCTCGGCTACTGAATCTCAACTGGTAGCATGGTGCGAGCATGGAACTAAGACTTGTGTCTGGAGACCGGATTGTCTATTGCAGAGCCCAAGAAATTGTCCCTACATCGAAGATCATTCAATACCATGCAAACGGTGGTAACTGCCTCGGTACTGTCTCGGCTTGATTATGGAAATACAGTCTATATTGGGCTTCCTGGATCACTTCTGAAGAAACTCCAGGTGGTCATGAACGACGCAGCTAGATTGATTTTTAAGCTGCCACGAAAAACACATGCTACCCCTTTGCTGCGGCAGTTACATTGGCTCCCCATTAAACAAAGGATATGCTTCAAGGGCTTGTGCATCGCTCATAAGTCCCTATTCGGTGAAGCCCCTACCTATATCAAAGACCGTCTGAAGCCCTACATTCCCGGTCGCCACCTCCGTTCTTCGCAGGCCAGTCTTCTTACCTGCCCCCGTTTCAACTTATCGATACTTGGGGGTCGTGCCTTTTCTGTCTGTGTCCCGCAGCTGTGGAACAAACTCCCTGAGGTACTCCGAAAGGACACTCATTTACTCTCATTTCGCAGGAGGCTGAAGACTATGCTATTCTCTGAGGCCTTTGTGTAGGCTTACGGGATGGGGCCGTGTTCAGAGTGTTACCTTGTTTGTCAGTTATCTAAATATTAGCGCTTAGAGACCTTGGGTGATTAGCGCTATATAAATTCAACAAACATAAACAGATGGGTGGTTCCTGTACTGCGGGAGCCTGAAACTTATAAGCATATAGTTGGTGGTGAGTGGATTCACTGGTTGCTTGACATCACGTGGCCTGTTTCGCTGATCGTGCAGCATCTGTCTCATACAACACGCCAACTGCATGGCTCACTGCGTGCAGTGTCTGATTCACTGGGTGCGACCCTCGGATGTGGGGGTTTACCCAGAGTAGTGCCTCATTCTACCTCATGTGGCTCAGAACTTACGCCTGGGTGTGTGACCAGACTGATCTGGTGCAGTTGTATCATCGTGAACTGGAGGTGGTGCCTCCTATCCAGGGAGGTACGGAATTGCATCTCTTCCGCTGTCTGACCGGAATTGCCTGGTCAAATCTATTTCAGCGTGCACAGGTCATTGTGCCTCCATTCCCGGGAAGTGCGGAATTTGCAGCTCATAGTGTTTGATATCTGAAGTGCTTGGTATGACTCACCCAAACGCTCACCCAGTGCTGTGCCCGGATTGCCTGAGTACAACCCAGATCATTGTGTACCGATTGGGGCGCCACATTCTATTGAGAGGCTCCCCTGTGTTACTTCCCATTCAGCGTTTGTTACCTTGTTGACCCTCATTGTGGCGTACCAACTGCCTTCTCCACACCTGGACCCTCCCAAAGACCTCTTGGCACCAGGTGGTAGCTAGAGAGAGAGACTGGGTTGAAGAAACACTTCAGAGACAGTTCAGAAGCGGGTCAAGAGACTGCATGACTCCTTTGTGTTTTGAGACCTGTGGGTGATCTTCCTGAGTGGCTGCTTACCTCTCCCTTGTTTTTATCTACCTCCTAATAAAAACTGTTACATATTCCCACCTGCCTCCCGAGGACCCAGACTGTGTGACTTTGGCTGTGTACTGCCTTGTGTCCGGGGTGGGGGTTGGTTATCTTCTATCTGGGAGTATAAAACAATCTGGGTGAACTAGATGGTGGAGGGAGGCTTGGGCCACGGAGTCAGCAGAGGGTAAATCATTGACCTGCTGAGTACCAGTGGCACTGCATTAGGGTACTACATACGTATGTGTGTGTAAGAGCATGCCATACGGACTGGCTAATGCCTTTCGCACTGCGTAGTGAGTTTGGAGTGATCGTGTGTGGACCACCTGTGATTCATGACACTGTCCGGTGCTGCATTATATGTTGATTATTGCCAAAAGCACAATAACTTTGACGTTGGGGGTTTCCCACGTGGCTCTGACTCGCAATGCTGTTAGAGTGTTTTATTTTCATGTATGGGTATAATTTTGATATTGTGTACCACATAAGGGTGCTCTCTCAATTGGGGGGGAAGTGAGGGCGTTAGATTAGGAATTGCCCACAGTGTCCACAATAGTGATATCATAACAATATGAGTGGGCCTAGTCCTGCTAGTAATATTTCTGAATCTGTTTTATGGCCAAAAGTATATTATGGCCATATTATAATTGAATATGTGTGTTAAATATAAACAACCTCATCTATGAAGTCTTGTTTGTGACGCTCAGTGTATTTATCACAAGTGACTGCTGTGCCTTTGCTTTACACATTGCCTCTGTAGTGAGCCTGCCTGCTCAGAGCCAAGCTACCCAAGGGCGAGCACGGGTCATACAGCTAATGTAATCACCTGCCATTGACGGGAGCAGTAGTTCTGCCTGGCTGGGGGCATCCCTTCAGCCAACCAGACACTGCTGGTTCCAACAAAGGGGCATAGTGGTAGGCCAGGTTGGAGGCAGGACAATGAAGTCAAGGCTGATAGGGGGATTCGTTGTGTGGTGGGAGTTTAATGGGGAGGGGGAGATGGGGATGAATGGTGTGTGTTTGTTCAGTGGGGGAGGGAGGAATAAGTAGAGGGACAGTGGGTAAGGACAATTAGAGTAAACAATACAGTGATGATGTGATCAAGAGGGTAGGACGAGGGTAAAAGGCAGATTGACGAGGACATGTACATCTGAAACACAAAGGAGCACGTTTTAGACTCCCTGCTCCCACGCTAACTCCACTGCGGTCTGTGACACCCCGGAAGCTGTATACCGCTGTTATCTTGCTGCACAGTACAGGACTGGCTTAAAAGATAAAGCAGCCTCATATTTAAATGCTGGTAGGTGCAAGCTCGACAACCCACACATTTCTGGCAGCTTGTATCCCCGTCGGCGCCTCGTTGGTGCCTCGGTTACCAGGCTCCCGCAGAGCGTCTTATGAGTACATGACAGGTTATTTAAATAAAGGCCATTGCTTGGAATTAAAGGAGGCGCCTATTAATGTTTCACTGGTCTCCCCTGAAGCTGCTTCTTTCACTCTTGAGGTGCAGCCGCAGGATTGATAGCATGGCTGTCTGACGGCATGCAGTCCAGCACATCACTCTTCAGATGTAACTTTGGCAAACATGGCGAAATCACATTTCGAAATAACTTGTTTACGATATTGTCCCAAGAGCAGTATTGCAATTAGTGCGGAATGACCCACACTCATGGGTCGAAGGGAGTGCCTAGTTTTAGCAGTCACCTTTCACCTCTTTCCTGTTGACATGGTATCCGTCCAGCTCTGTGACTTGCTCTCTGGTCACGTGACCTGGTTCTTGCCTCGTCACGTGACATTTCATGCCTTCGTGCTTTGGGACAATTGCTTTTTTCGACATATTTGACAATAAAGGAGCTCTTTTCACGTAAAAAAATAAACTTCAAACCCGCTTGTAGACTGGAGTGGGACCCTTTCACCAAATTTCTAAAACTTTTAACTGATTTTTAATGCTCATGCTCACAAAACCTGTTACCTTTGAGTACTAGACCACGAAAAAAAACACACGAGTCTCCTTGGCTAAGAAATCAATGAGCCTGAAAGCACCTGTGCGTGCCACAGGTCCTTTTTAGGTCATTTTGAAGACACCAGCCGGATTGCATTTGCATTTAAAGAGTCGTTATTAAGAGGCATGGAAGCCGGGGAAACGGCCTCGGAGTCTTTCAGTAGCCAGACACAGAAGAGCTCAAAATGGAGTAATCGCAATAGCTTTTCATTCCATTGTGTGGGTGCATGTTGCATGAGCTGTATAACGACCATTTTCTCTTTCCTGTCTCCCCCCCCCCCCCCCCCCACACACAGATGGAGAGAGGTGTGTGCCTGTTGGTCGTGCTGCTGGCAGCCCTGCCAGGGACCTTACCATTCCCAGCGTCTGGTGGGAAACCGTCCCTACGATTCTTGGCGCTGGGGGATTGGGGTGGACTCCCTGTCGCCCCCTACCACTCTGCCCGTGAGATGCTGACCGCCCGCGAGATGGGGAAGGCGGTGGCCACATTGGGAGCAGACTTCATCCTCGGCCTGGGTGACAATTTCTACTACAGCGGCGTGCAGGACGTCGACGACAAGCGCTTTCAGGTGCGCAGCTACTCCATGGCTCTTAGTCTGGGACGGGGTAGAGATGGGTTTCTTGTAACATGACAACCTAATGTGTAAAGAAACGCAAAGTGCAAGTAAACGTACCCTCCAGCACACAGCATTACGTCACCTAGCTTGTGAGACATCGATAACACTTTACTCTGGTCAAGTAATGGACAGCCCAGCAGCCAACCCACAAGTAAAGAGCGGAAAACTCCTTAACCATACGTGGAAGAGATTACAGAGATTTCTCAAGATCGAACACACACTACCTCCATGTTAAGCTGCGCAAACCAGTTCCACACTAAACACTGAACCCACGCTCCAGAATACCACGCAGTCCCCTACATGCGTATCCAAGAGGAGACTGAATGGACCTCGGCATATTTGAGGGGTTATAGAGTGAGTGTTTTATCTAAGAGCAAAAATGTTGTCCTTCTGGAGAAATTTAAATGTGCACATTTGCACAATATTTCCGCATATAGCATTTTACACCTGCTGCAAATTCCTCAAAGGTACATTTTCTGCATACGAGTACTCCTAGAAAACTACACTGGTGTTGTTTTTTTTAGTGCTCCTGGGAAGTTGTACAACCAATTAAGTTAGGAATTTGATTCTAACATCGGAGCAGACTCTCTGCTATTTAAAGCTCCAGTATTGTTGGTTTGGTTCACTTAGTTTGGGGTACTTTTTTAAAGCTGGGTGTACCAGGCATTGAGGAGCCTGAATTGGCTGTATTTGAGGTTGAAGTCACTGACAGTTTGGTGGAAATGGGGATTGGCGCACTTCAGGTCTAGCGTACTTTCAGTTGGATGCACCTGTGGTGCATGCCTTTAGGATTACATGTAGTTTTAGTTGCGTGTACTTTGGGTTGAGTAAACCTGAGGTTGAATGTAATTGTAGTTGGATGCTCTTTGGGCTGGGTATACTTGAGGTTGAGTGAAGGTTTAGATGGGTATACTTTGGATCAAGTGTACTAGGAATTGGGTGCCCCAGGGTTTAGCTACATTCGTGATTTGCCGCCCGTGAGGTTGGGTTCAGTTGGGTGTTTTTGCAGGTGGAGACACTTAGGGTTGCATGTGCTTAGTGCTGGATGCACTTGGGTTGGCATGCTCTTGGGCTCAGTGGACATATATTTTGAAATGGAGACAAAGCGTCTAGAGGAATGCCTTTTGGGGAGAGGTAGAGCATCCATCCCTAGTTGGTTGGGCCTGCCTGTTGTGGGTTTATTTGCCTTTTCTCATATTCAAACTACAGTTGCAAAGTAAAGACTGTCATTTGCTCGTTTTTTGTTTGTCAACATTATCACATTGCCATTGAAATTGTCCACTGTTTAGTACAACAGAACTCTTAAAACTGTCACCCATCACTGCTCATTTATACTTTAAATGGCCACCTGGGTCACAACAGCACCCAGCAATAACATGACCTCTTGCAGAGCATGTTTGACAGAATTCTGTAAACCTAAAATCGCACAGGCATGCCGTACTGTTGGGTTTCAACATGCTTACTTCAGTTCTGCACACACAGACGTACTACACATCCTCTTACTATGATCTTCTATAAACCGAACTCTGCACATACACAACACGTAACACAGTCAGAATAGTTGGCTATTAGGGCATTCGTCAGTACTTGCACCCATTACCTAGAGAACACACATATACAGTTGCTGGGCAGTGGGCATCTGTACCAACGGATGGAATACGTGCAAACATTGTTTTAGTACCTCTTTGTCATACATAAAAAAAAGCCTTTGCAATGCAATAGGTCTCGCATTTACATGAGTTTGAGATATTGCCATTGTAAATGACAATGCCTTTTATTTATGTGTTGTTTTTAAAACCGATAAATAAAAGGCATTGTCATTTACAATGCCAATAGCATACACTCTCGCAAATGCAGACCTATTGTATTGGGAATGCGTTCGGCGCCCTGCTATAAAAATTTTTTTTTAAAAGCGTTAGGCGAGAGTCTGCCCTGCTTGCAACAGCAGGCAGGACAAAGCTATTTGAGAAAATAGTCCTCGGAGGCTGTAATTAAACCTACAGAGTAACAACACACGTAACTGGGTGTCGCCAAGGGAGGTTACAAAATGAGACACGGCGGTACTAAGAAGGGACTACTAAGCCTATTGACGAATGAACAGCCACAGTTTACAGTGGACAGTGACACAAGCCAGTGAAAAATGTGCTGAGAGTGGGGGGAGCTCCAAGTCCCTACCTGAATACACCATGCCTCACAGAGCGGCGCATGCGCTGCCCAGGATCGACCTAAAAACCTCATGGTTCATTAAGACTGACATATCCACCCTACTGATACACAAACTTGAATCCGGTTTGCGGTGGGAGCATTTGAAAAGTAGTACTGACTGACACGGTGATACCTGATACCACACTAAGAGTCTCATTACGATGTTGGTTGGAAAGGCTCCGAATGGCATTCGGTTTGACCTAATCCGTGTCAGAAGCCATGTTTCCGACCGACCAATTGCGATACAAGGTAGTCGGTTGGTCATTCCGAATCTCTTCCGTCCGGCATTTGGAAAGTCCTAGTTAGTCAGAGCTGAATCGTAGCGCTCTACGGGTTGCGTTTCCAACCGATCCGAAAATTCAGACAGCTGTCTCGGCTCCGTCTGTCCGACATGAATTGGCTGTCGTAAACAGACTTTGGGTGCCCGCAGTAGGCCCCGTTCACCCAGAGGCCTCCGGTTGGGGCTCGTCGGGGTACCCATGGGACCCCTCTTTCCAGCCATGTACAGTGGGGCAGGCACCATGGGGTACCTGCCACAGGGTGCAAGGTTTTCCGGAACCAACCATTTAATCAATGGGAGCCTGTGTTGTCGGTCGGAACTCAGGCTCACACTGAAGTCCATGGGAGTCCGACTGAACGGTGTTTGGAACCATCGTAATTGGTCGACCGAACCCTGAACCAAGTTGGTTGGAAACGATTCCGACAAGGAGTCGGCCGGAATGCTTTCCAACAGACATCGTAATGAGGCCCTAAGTGCATATAGTGTGACCAGTAACATAGGGCGTGGAAGCAGCAGCTATGATCATCATGAGTCTGAGAAGAGCACAGTCAAGACGTACGCAGGATTCTCAGATCTGAGACGTGGTCTACAGCAACCACACAACAGATAAAAAGCTTCCCAGGAACATCTAAATTCAGTTCAGAAGCAGGGTGTTATTGACTCACAATCACCACTGTTTCGTTTCACATTTCCAACTGCGGGGTCAGATTCTGAGAGTTTACTCCTCAATTCTGGGTCAAGTTACTTAATATACATTGTTAAAAATGATTTAATATATCCTCTTTTTGTATTTGTTAAATCTAAAGAAATCCATATTTTAATTCCAGTACTTAAAAGTGAATACAAATTTTGCATCTCTGAAATTAAAAGTTTGCAGTGCTGACGTTTGGAAAGGAGTAAAATAAACCCAAGTCAGTGAATCCTATATTTTGAATTTGCTGGCGCTCACTAATCGGTGGTTGGTGTGTGTGTGCATGAGACAGAACTTCAGCTATTGGTTTATATCCTGGCTAGACAGCCACGATCATGGCTTGGTTTATATTGGATACACATCTGCTTCATTGATGTGATCTTGTAGCTTATTTGTCTGCTCCAGAGCCAGGAAACCTTGATTGAAAACATTTTCCCCACGTGTCCATGCTGGGCGGTTCTTGGAAAAGTCACTTATCTACCAATGCCCGTTTCCTTCGCTGCTCTATCAGCTCATAGAAATGAACAAGCACTAATATTAAGGTGTACACTTGGACACTTAAAACTTTCTAATCGATTTCTTGAAGTTGGGCGATTTGGGATGCAATTCTATGTGGTTTTAGAAAGAGTGGAAGTGCTTACAAACCTAGTCATTGTGAGAGCAGCTCTCCTTGATCTATTTTGACTGTACAGTGAAAGCAGCATGTACATTTTTTTGTCCCCAGAACACATTTGAGCTGGTCTTCCGTGCTGACTCACTGAAAGACGTGCCTTGGTATCTCATTGCTGGAAACCACGACCACAACGGCAATGTGTCTGCACAGATTGCCTACACGAACGTCTCCAAGCGCTGGTGAGTAGTGGCGGATGCCTCCATGGCAGGGGGATCTTGAGTGGGGTGGCCTTTAAAGGCAGTCCGACCCAGCCAACCATTGGTGCAGCCTTTGTTGACATGGGTAGGTCACAAATTAGGTGACTACTTTCTTAAGTTTCAAAATAAAAAACTTTATGCACATCTATTCATAACACTTACGCTGACTGCAAGGCTCCTTCTGCAAGCTCTACCTAAAAAGGAAAAATTAAGATGGAATACAGTGTAAGTCCGACACTGAGTTGCAGAAACGGCTGCCCTTACAGGCGTTTCAGAAGCTTTGTTTTAAAATGTGCAGGACTTCACCTTCAGCAGACTTGGCCTATATATATTCTCTAATACAAGCCTTTCAGATAATCTCGCTCTTACTTTGTTTTTGCCTTCGTGTTTACATTTTGTAATCTTTTTTCCTGGGATAACAGAAAGTACAGGGCTAAATCTTTAATAAGCGAGGAGAACATTTAATCCTGCTGGTTCAAAGGGCAATCTGAGAATAGTATAACCACATTATTGTGTAAATAGCATGGCCATCTTTGACAAGTACCTTTGTTTGCTATTGCCTTTGCTCTGGGTTGTACGAATCATGGCTTTAAGGTACTCTTTTCCTCTTCCACTCTCCATCGTAAGATCTACTTACTGATAAATCTATTAGACATTTGTGTTCATGCCATTGCCAATTGTTGGAATTTCACTTGAGGTGGAAGCTGCATTGACAAATGCAACCTTGGCCCCACTTTGTAGTGCAACTTGCTCATCCTCTACAGTCTACCACCCTGAGTTGGAACATTTCTAGACACCTTTCTAGACACAGTTTTGCACCTATTTAATAAAAACTCAGCATCTAGTTTTACAAACTGAAATTGCTTCATCCAAGGACCATCCTCGCAGGCTTGGACACCCACAACCTACAACAACCCTTCCCTAACCCTTGCCACTTAGCAAGACGCATCTTACATGTTAACTTCGGCAACCCAGAATCTGTCTCCTTTCGAAGGATTTCCCAGATCACATGGTCAAATCATCACACAGTTGTCTTCCAACACAAGATTACCAAACCAACGTCTGCCATACTCCGTGTACCCCCAACTACATACAGACCTTGGAACACATTGAACATTTAGGAGCTAGAAACACAACTTACCTCTGACACTGATGTAGACTCAGTAAACTCAATAGTGAAACTTTAAGGATTTCTCCATTCAGTGTGTGATATCCTAATCCCATAGCAAACATCAGACTGTAAGAAATTGGATTATTATTTGGGAAGAGTAACTACCCACCTCAAGGAATAATCATAACCATACTTTATTGCGCAGATATGGGATACATTATTGGAGGCGTTCAAAGAGTGTACCAAAGACGATACTCACCCACCATGAGTTGTCTCTGACAAGCATATCCTTTTCCTTTATTCACTACTTATTCTCGCTCTGTTCATGCAGTTACACTGCGCATTAGTGAACAACAACCTGATTTCTTCACACTGATGATTTCCCTTCCCTTCCGCCTTACTCAGAGCACTATGGGACACTGAGGTTAGTTCAGATATACTGATATTGGAGGCTATCAATGGCTGATTGCTATGTTTTTTTATTTGTTGACTATAAGTTTGTATGACAACAGATGTTACAAAAAATTGTATGATGGCGACTTCTAAATATCTATATACCGTGCTTATTTACAGCACTTATTTGGACTGTATCGCTGCACAACTTGATGTTACTGTTTTGTATAACCATGTTCACATACACTAATATTTTGTTTTGGGGGAAAAAAAGGAATAATTGAAACCCATATCCTGGTGACCCCTCAAGTCACTAAATTAACCTGAGCTCAGCCCCCTGATAGCTTTGACATAGAGCATGCAGGCTTAACTTAGGAAAATATGTAAAATATTAGAGCAGTACCAAAACAGTAATAAAGTAAACGTACAAAGCAATAAAAATCTCAAACAGAATTATACAAATGGAGTAAAATTGTATCAAATCTACAGCAACATGACAAAAATCTAATGGGGGCAACAGGAGATATGAGCCTTTAAAGTTTTAAGTAGAAATGGTGCAAAATTGTATATAGCGCCAATGTAAGTCAATAGTCACAGCAGACCAGGACTTGGGCACAAATTGTGGCTGACAGCGATAGAGCGTGGGGCGGATACACCAACCAGGTTCAGCCTGATCATAGATTTTACCTTCCGACGTAGTCTTTAAGTCCCAATTCACCTCAAGAGTACAAATCTAAAGCCCACCAGGACCTTAGTGGAGGCACTTAGAGACTCACTAAGTGTCAGGCAGAGGCCAACAGCCCAGTCCAGGTGCCGCTAGTCAGCTGGGTACTCCAGGAAAAGGTCTCTTGTATCCTGTTGTATTCTTGTAGCTTGAACAGGAGGTCAGCCTTATGATCCCTGGAATCCACTCCTTTGTTCTGGGGACCAGTCCTTTGGGTTCCCCAGATCAGATGGAGCCTGTATTTCCAGTCCTCTTGTGATCTTCCACAGGTCTTGAAAGTGTTCTGAAGTGGGTGGCTGGAGATGCCACATTTATGCCTGGCACTAACTAGTGGGGAGGGAGGAGATAACTCTTGGTCGTGCCCTAACTACTTGGGTAAAAGTTCCCAGGGCCAACCCTACCCACTTTGGGCATTTTCATGATGGTGAAAGTCTTTGGCCACAGTAAACGTGGGCTTTGAGAGCTGGGGAGTGTGTAGCAAGTGTACTACAGTAATCCTACTGTCCTCTGACATCTCACACTAAACTCCAGTTTGAGACGGCCACTATACCCACAATAAACCCAGAGACAGAAGTTTGGTTGGACAAAAGCAGAGTCCTCCAGCAGCCTGATGGCGGATTCACAAGAATTGTCTTTGCATCCTGTTCTCTCCCCTTTCAAGTGTGCCACAAGGGTTGGAAGAAGGGAAATCGGTCTATAGTTGGCTTAAACTTTGGGGTCGGCCATCGGTTTTTTAATTCGGGGTAAGATTTTTAGCATTTTTCTATCCAGTGGGCAACGTACGGGATGACAGTGATTCCTTCAGGACTCTGTTTACAACAGTATAGATAACCCGAGCCACTTTGGCGAGTAGGCTGGGAGGGCGGGGATCAGATGGAGACCCTTAAGTCTCTTAATGGCCGTTAGTGATTCATCCATAGAAATATAAGGGAGGATATCTAAAGTGGGCGCCTCCAGAGTACTTTTGGACCATACACCTCGATGAGGCTTTCTGCTATTTGAGTAGCATTCCGCTAACATGCTCGAATTGTAATTACCTTAGCATAGAAATACTCTGCCAGCTGCTTGCACCATTCAACAGAATAATGTAGACGATTAGTTACTGCCTCTGGATTTCAGAAAAGATTTCACAATGTTAAAAATTTCTTTGGATTTGTATCTGATTGTTCAATTTTCTTTTCAAGGAACAGGTTTTTTTTCTAGCTGTACCAAAGAATAGTACTCCTTTAATGCTGATCTATATATGCCTCTGTCATATTAAAGTTTTTCCACCATTTTCTTTCATGGTGTTTACAGTGTTTTTTACGGGACCGCAGGTTTTCATTAAACCAAAGGGCCGCCTGTTTAATTCTAAGGGATTGTGATGCAATAAGAGGGGCTAAGTCGTTGATATTGTTGAGGATCCAGTTATCAGTGCAATTCAGGATCGTCCAGACAAGGGGGCTCTGCTTCCAGAGCACGGCATAGATCTGCCGGTGAGACCTTATGAAAGGCTCTACTCGTAGTTCTCATTACTTCTGAGAGGGGCGGATTATGATAGGATTTTAGCCAGTTGAAACTGAGTCGGTGGGAGTTGGTCAAATGTTAGTCTTAATAGTGGAAACAGTTTGATCTAGAGTATATACTGCCAGGTGGGTAGGTTTGGACACCTGTTGTGCGCAGCCAAGAGATGACATGATTTCTGTAAAGGAGATCACCTCTGGATCTGAAGGTTTGTCCATTTGGAGGTTGAAGTCTCCTAACACCATAACATGTGTATATTTTATAAAATGTGCATATGTCATCTTAATGAAAACGAAATACTGAAATGCAGCAAGAGGAAGTTGCAAAGTTCTAGCAATTATATTATAATTTTTTTATTTTTTGTATAGCCTACATTACATGGTGAAAAAAACTGTTGCAGTTTAAGGGGCCTTGCTGTGGCTAGCAACTGGGAAGACACCAGGCTCAGATAGACCTTCACCCCAGCTTGTTCTACTATACATAGGCAGATCAGCTTGTCTTGAAAGTAGCATGTCTCCATTTGGCTGAGATTAAGGCTGGTTACCACCCCCCACGGCTGGTGAACCAGACGCCAGGAGAACCCAAAAAAAGTACCTCAATCTAAGTGCGAGCAGTGGAAGGACACCAATAAAGAAATGAATTAGTACTTGTTGCATCGAAGTGATGGATATACACACACAGGAAGTGACGCCAATGTGCACTGACCAATGAGGATCACGGAAATGAGTGACGAAGAAGCTAACCAATGCTAATTAATAGGCGAGCTAAAAGCCACTTTATAGATTTAAGAAAATTATATATTTTAAAGAACAGATCGGTGCAAGGAACAGTGCACATGTGCTGCCTGCTGACTCGACTGAAAAGCAGGACCTGCATCTTTTGACGCAGACCCACTATTCATACTGTGTGGCCCATCATTGGTACACCATCTCCCTCACAAATCCAGGGACCTGGTTTCATAAATAAGGACCTTGTTACCCCTATAGAAATATATCTGTATATAGGTATGTGTTTAAATACTACCTGGGGTGTTTTCTGGGATGATACATATGGTGGTTGCCATTGTGTAATTATACACAGGTAATTTTTTCCATCGGAAGAGCGTTTTTAGTTTTCTTAATAACTTTGGCGCCATTTTAAGAATCTTCACAAAACTGTCCAACAAAAATTTCATCCACACAGCCCCTTCCTGGAAAGTTTGCTCAATCAAGCTGGAGTCAAGAAAAAGAGGCGGAGATTAACTAGTTTTCACCTTGCAATCTCTCATTCAAAGTTTAGAGACCAACATAGAAAACAAGCATTGGCATAGCCAATAGGTCTCGCCTTTGGGACCTTGTAAGTGTTTAGCCAGAACTATTGGCTTTGCCAATGTCTTTAAGCCATGGTGTAGAGCAGTGTGCCTGCTGTGCAGCATGTTAGAAAGTTATAATAGAAAAGTGTTATAAGCATTTTTGTTACCTTCTATATGACCAGGAAGGCATTATGTACAACTGAACCACCCTATTAAACAAATATTAGAAATGCAATAGGTTTTGCATTTGCTTGAGTTAGAGCTATTGGCGCTGTAAATGACCATTATTTTACCTATGTGTTATGTATGTGGTGTGTAATGGAATTATGTGGGTTGGATAGGAATTATTAGTTGGGCAATTGTGTGGTGTAGTATTTTGTGAAGTGGATTTGTGTAGTGGAATTATGTAGCATAGTGTGCAGTGGTAATATGTTGATAGTAATTGTGTGGTATTGAGTGTAGTGGTATTGTGTGTTATATAGTGTAATTATATGGATTGGCATTTTGTGCGGTGGAGTGGTATGTGGTGTAGTTTATGTGGTGCGCTGTTTAATTGTTTGGCATGATGTGGAATTTTGTGGTGTGGATTGGATTATGTGGTGTGTTGTGTAATTGTATTGTTGAGTTGAATTGTGTGGTTTGGTGCAAACGTTTGTGGTGTGGATTGGATGTATGTTGTGTGTTGTGTAATTGTGTTGAGTTGCATTATGTGGTTTGGTGTCAAATTTTGTGGTGTGGATTGGAAATGTGTGGAGTTGAATTGTGTGGTGTGGAATTCTGTGGATAATCAACATTAACTTGTCAAAAGCAGCACACCACAAAAGCAACCACCTTTTGGCAAAGTGCAGGACCTAGTAACAAGTCTCGCTCACCCTGCTGCCTCGACCTATTATTTAAATTAACAAGACCGGAACTCATACAAGAAGGTAACTCATGAGAGAGAGTGAAAAAGAGAGAGAGAGTGAAAGAGAGAGAGAGTGAAAGAGAAGGTGAAAGAGAATGAGACACTATTGTGAACTGCATCTCGTGACAACACTCAGAAAGCACACTATATTTGCCATGCTTGCATCTCACTGCCTCTCAGACCCCAGCTTCAGCACATCGTACGGTTGAAGAACCCCGTTAGGTGCTGCTCAGCAACGACCTGTCTGCGCGCACATGAACAACCAAATGCACCCTACTTCCGTTGCACGATTTTAGGGGTGGCAAGATACAGTACAAGCTCGAAGGGACGCTTTACGTCCGAAAGGGGTAGGCTTGCATCTCCCTTCACCCACATCAAAACAGAGTCCCTAATAGGGATGATGGGGGTGGATAATTTGAAAAAAACACATGGAGTGTGAACAGTCCCCCGACCCCTCTGTATGTCACAAAGCTCCTCTTGCGAGTATTCTTGCTTCTGTGTACTTCTTGACTCCTTCGATGGATATCGGGTGGCTTGTGTGTCTTATTAGCACGGGTGCACACCGACTTTGGCCCAGAAGCGATAATAACTTGCTTCAACTGCAGGATTTGTCACAGCGGGGGGCCAAGGGGTTAGTGCTCAACAATGAAAAACAGACTATTGCTGCGAACTGACTCTGGTGGGCATCCCATGGCCATGCAGAATGAAACGGCCTGAGCTGTAACAGACCAAAGTTCACCTTTTCTTGTTGTGGCGCTAGAAACAAGGATTTGTGCTAACTGAATTAATACTTGACAGAAGTGTAAAATAAAATGGAGTAGAACTTCTGCACGCCTGTTTGTGTAAGAAAGAGAGAATGAATAAAACAGAAGAAAAAGAGGAGGAGAGAGATATGGAGGATGAAATAAATGAAGGGGAGAGAGGAAAGAGGTAGAGATGGGAGAGAGACGATGCTCCAGCGAAAAAGGGCAAATTTACATATCCTCCCTATGTCACAGACTCGTCACCACATTAACTCATTCATACATTCATTCATTGGTGGGGCCCATAACACCAACACTCATACGTCTCACTCTAGTCTGCACACAGGAGGAAAGATGCGCTGGACACATGGGGGTACCTTGTTACCCATCTGGAGTAATTCCTATACATTATATACATCTATACCTATAGAATCCTAACTTTAACATCAAGGCACCCCACCAGTTGGACTGGTTGATGGTGATTTAGAACCAGCTAAAACACATTTAAAGCTTCGGAACCATTCAGTTAACTCTCAATACCTTATTGAAGAATCACAAACTAATTTCGTATTAATCAATTTTAGTTTATCTAATTTAGTTCACTCTGTGTTGGCATATTCAGGATTACAGTTCAAATAATTTCTCTATTGAGAGACTTCCAATCTTCGATCTTTAACATAAATTGACATAACGTTTATATTTACCTAAATTTTGAACACTGGCGACCTTCCGACCACCCCAAATATTATTCCAGTCTCTTCGACCATCTCCAGAAGAACCCGTCAACCCACAGCAATAATCAAAACCCTTCAGATGGAATTGTCCCCTTGTAATCAGAGAAAACCCAGGTAAACCAGGAAATCTCCTTCAGCTCGACGCAGTCCCCACGAATCATCCAAATGACTGGACGATCGAACCAACAACCCAGCAAATCAACAACCCCCTCTTCCAAATCCCCGAATTTTTATACCCTTTTTCTCCTTACTTTTAGGTCAATGTGCAACAATTTAGGGGTGGAAAGTGTTCTGATTGGCCGAAGTAACAAAATGCAAGCCTTTTTGTACAGGTCCTTCATTGTCCCCTCGGTCATTCACACCAGTCTTCAGCTTGGCAGTCCTCCATGTTCCTATCCATGACAAGGAACACTTCGGTTCTCTTCGGAGGTCGCTTGGAGATCTCCAGAGCCATTCGAGTCTGCGCAGTAGACATCGCGCTCACATGACAGTGGTAACTTCAGAACTCCATCTTAAGTACTGCGGCCTAGTAGGCCCGAATGCCAACTTAAGCAAAAACAAACATAACAGTAATTAATATATAGAAATTAAGATTCTAATGTTTAAACCCACACTAATCCCAATATATATTAGTACTTTCCTAGCTTGTAACAAGTTAATATTTAGAATGATTACGTAATTAAATTTCATGCAAAATAGAGGAGGTACACAAAATGTTGCTTTGCCTGCTCCATCAACGACAATGAGACAGAAAGGAGACGCTGGACACTAGAAAGAAAACAAGAAGAGAAAGAGGGATATGGAGGCGGAAATAAAGACTATGATCGAAAAGAGGAGAAATAGGAAGCCGAGACGAAGAGAGCGAAAGGGAGAAAACGCGAGCAGTAAAACAAATTGGGAGAGTGAAAAATGGGGGCAAATGAGAAGAGAGGGAAGATACAAAGAGGCGAAAGAAAGGGGGCAGGAATACAGAGAGAGAGAAAGTGAACCTTGATTCTTATCATATTTAGCACTGTACTCAACAAAGTTTCATCTATTGAACGTGATGGAAGCTTGAACCGGTCTATACAGTTGTATTTCATAAAAAAAAGTCGAAATACATCGAGGTGTGCACACAGACTTTGTGCTGGCTTCTGTTTCCTTTCGGCTTATAGGGGTTTCCTTAATTGAGCAAGAAGAGGGTGCTCACGTCTGCAGAGTTCTTACTTGTCATCTGTGACACTTCCGCTATCCACCTTTGCTTCACCCCCTTTCTTCAGTGGCAGAGTAGTTTGCACTCGCACGTCTCTACGTCTGCTGCAGGGAATTCCTGCTGAATAAAGTCACCGTTTGCTGTCTCCTCCCTCAAAGCCACAGAAGAGCCATTTACTTTAACAAGCGCGGCCGTGAAAGTGATAATTGCAAACAGATGGCGCAGCTGCTCGCTCCCGCAAGGTAAGTGCCATAACATGCAAAAGTGCTCATTGGAAACAGTGCAGTACATGCACGAGTTTCCCAAAAAGTCATGAGTGATTCCAAGAGATCATCCTAAGAATCGACCTAAAAACTGCTGAACAGATGCCAACCTACGCAGGAAGCTAGATCTTTACTTTGAAACCTGCTTTTTGTGATCTGGTGTAAATCCATTAAGCCGTTTTTGGGAAATTAATTTTCACGAGTTCGTGCTATCTGGGTGTGGCCAAGCAATTTGATTGATGGGCCTCAACAACAACAGAAATGTTACACTCATTTTGAGGACTACGTCCCTTGTCCTGAGTTTATAAGAACAAAATAAAACACGCATTGGCATAGCCAATAGGTCTCACCTTTGGAACCTTTTGTGTTTAGCCAGAACTTTTGGCTGTGTTGTAGAGCATTGTGGCTGCCTTGCATTATTTTGTAAAGTTATAATAAAAAGTGTTAAGCATTTTTGTTACCTTTATAAAAACGAAGACATTATATACAACTGAAAACCCTGATTAAAAAAAGATTTTAACATAAAAAATGTCTTCTACTTTTTTTGTACTTGCACTGCTGGCAACTTCTTCCTGCCTGTTTTCATGCTTGTTATGGGGGAGCGGAGGTTGCAAAACAGTAATTTATTAGAACACGAGCAGCGGACGGACACTAGGAGAGAATCAACGGATGCCAGATTCCAAGGGCAGACTGACATGATGCTTAGGTGGTACGCTGATGCAAAATGGTGGTGGTGAATGAGGTTTGGTGCTCAGGTGGTGACACTATATGGTGTGGATTTAAGGTACGTTGTGGATTGTGGAGTGTGAAGTTGAAATATATTGTTTGGTGTGTGATTATGCGGTGTGGATTGGAAATGTGTGGAGTTGAATTGTGTGGCCTTGAACTGTGGTGTTGAGTGAAATTATGCTAAGTGAAATTGTCATGGTGGTATGTGGTGTAGAGTGCATTTATGTGGAGTGTATTTATGTTGCATGAGTACAGTGCAATTATGTGGCGTGTAATTATGTGGTACTGAGTGTATTTATGTTGCATTGAGTAGTGTAATTATGTGGCTTGTAATTATGTGGTACTGAGTGGTATGTGGGGTGTTTGTTGCATTGAGTAGAGTGTAATTATGTGACGTGTAACTATGTCACACTGAGTTGTATTATGTGGAGTGCATTTAGGTCGCATTGAGTACAGTTAATTATGTGGCACAGTGTTATAATGTGGAGTGTATTTATGTTGCATTGAATATAGTGTAATTGTGACGTGTAATTATGTGGTACTGAGTGGTATTATGTGGAATGTATTTATGTCGCGTGGAGTGTAATTATGTGGCACTGAGTGGTATTATGGGGAGTGTATGTTGTATTCAGTAGTGTAATTGTGTGGCACTGAGTGGTATTATTTGGAGTGTGTTGCATTGAGTGCAGTGTAATTATGTAGCATATAATTATGTGGCACTGAGTGGTATTGTGTGGAGTGTATGTTGCTTTCAGTAGAGTGCTATTATTTGGAGTGTATGTTGCATTGGGTGCAGTGTAATTATGTAACATATAATTATGTGGCTCCGTGTGGTATTATGTGGAGTGTATTTATGTTGCATTGAGTAGTGTAAGTATATGGTGTGTAAATATGTGGCACTGAGTGGTATGCGGAGTGTATTTATGTTGCATTGAGTAGAGTGTAATTATGTGGCGTGTAATTATGTGGCACTGAGTGGTATGGGGAGTGTGTGTTGTATTCAGTAGAGTGTGATTGTGTGGCGTGTAATTATGTGGCACTGAGTGGTATGGGGAGTGTGTGTTGTATTCAGTAGAGTGTGATTGTGTGGCGTGTAATTATGTGGCACTGAGTGGTATTATTTGGAGTGTATGTTGCATTGAGTGCAGGTTTTTAATTGTTTAAAATTAAATGCCAAGATGTTTAGTATCCATTTCCTAATGTTGATTTTTTTGGGGTTTCTGGGAAAGCTTATGCGGTATGAGGGACAAACCTGAAGTGCACTAAAAGAGCCAGATGCAGCGTAAGGGTCAAATCTAAAGTGAATAAAAAACGAACCGTAAACAACCCAGTGTTAGCAGTGACCCGCAAACAATGTCAGCCCCTATACAGGCCTGGCTGAAAGCCACAGCGGGTCAGTAGGTAAAAGAGGAGCACCACTGCCTACAGGGAATAAATAGTAACCAGGACAAGGCGCTTCACCTCCATAAGGTCCTTTCCAGCCATAACGGATAATATTGTGAAAATAAGTGTTAGGGCAAATAAATAGTTTGGATACAATGAAGTGAAATGAGCACCATGCACAGTAGCTTATAATTTACGTAACCACATTATTTAGTTTGCTAAAAAAAAAAAAAATGTGCCCAGCCTTGTTGCTAATTAGGAGAAACCTGCCACTACGTTTATAAAAGTGGGCGCCTGCTGTGAAGGACAAGTAACCCGAGACTAAAAAAATGCAGCCTGCCCTCCATCTGGCACACTACGTGCCGTCGCTGATAATTACAAACAGATGGCACACAAACACACTGCTGCTCGCTCCCGAGCACCCTAGGCCAAGGGAGAAAAAAGGCGGGACATGCACCCACCTTTGGCCAATTGCGTGCTGTCTTTCTTAGAAAGCCGCATGCAAAGGCCAATAGCGGGACATAAAAAAGAAAAGCACAAGCATGTATTCCTAGTTTAAAGCCCTTACTAAAGCCTCGCTGAGCAGCGCATGAGCGCTCACTCCGGCTAGACCTAAAAAAGTACAAGGTGGTGTGGTAAGTGTAACCTGCCCATCTTGTCTTTGTAGAGTAGTCCCAGAGGGATGCCCTTTTGGGGTCAAAATATTATGAAAGAAAACTTTTTTGTGTCGCCACTCCTGTGGGATCCAGCCCAAGCGTGCTGAGAATGACCATGTGTAGGATTCTTCAGGACATATCCTATTCAGAGACTCGGGGGGGGGGGGGGGGGGGGTTGGCTTCAACCATCATCCTAAGAAATAAACGATGAAAAAAACCTCCAATAAGAAGTAGAGAGAGTAAGATACTGCATGAACCAAAAAACAAAACGAACATTTTGATTCACACAGACAAATTAGTACTGGGGTAAAGGCAGTAACTATTTATGTATTAGAGTGGGCAGGTAAAACTGATGGGATGGGCTTACAGGTCCGTATGTTATCAAATCTTTGTTCCTAGCTATTTTTCACCTCATTTTAGTTGTGCTGGTTATAGAGCGCCTACCAAGATGCCAGTGTATAGACGCGCAAGGGCTGCAAAGTTATTTGCACTAACATTTAGGTGTGCTTTCTACTTTCAGGAACTTCCCCAACTACTACTATGACCTGAAGTTTACCATCCCTGGTACCAATGTAAGTGTGGGCATCCTGATGATCGACACAGTTACCCTGTGTGGCAACTCTGATGATTTCCAGAGTGAGCAGCCAGAGAAGCCACAGAGTGAGGAAGCGGCCAATCAGCAGCTGGAGTGGCTTAACGAGAAGATGTCGGAGTCCGAGGATGACTACCTTCTCGTGGCAGGTCACTACCCAGTGTGGTCTGTGGCTGAGCATGGGCCAACCCACTGCCTCGTTAAGCACCTCAACCCACTGCTGAGGAAGTACAACGCCACCGCTTACTTCTGCGGACATGACCATAATCTGCAGGTAGGTGCAAGACCTGATGGCTGGCCCTTCACACAGAATCTTTGTACAGAGGGCTTGTTTCTCTGTTTATCGTATGCAGCCCCGTTGAGATGTGAGTGCTTCTACCTTGATTCCCGTGGTCCCAGCCATCATACTCTAGGAATCCTAAGAGACATTCTCTTTTCTTTCTTTTAACCATAAGATGCTCAGAAATCCCCAGGGAGTCCTGCTACACAACAGTGCACCCAGCAGTCATTGCAAGTGCCATCCTCAAGTTGCCTTTTTACGTCTTTGCTTCTTCTCATATTGCACAATGATTGATACACCTGCCCACTCATTTCAGCAAACAGTTTAGATTACATGGAAATGTGCACTTCTGAAGGCTACATCTTCCTGCAAATTACTCACATACATAAACATCCTTCCAAGCTCCCAATTTATCTGCTAAACCTTTCCGCAGCATAAGCTCTTCAGCACCTTTGCAGGCGACGCTACATGCGAACGGTGACAATACTGGCTCAAAGGATTGCATATATTTTTGAGATTTTCCCATATTTTTCAATTCGTTCAGATCCTGGTGGTTCCTTGCCTTTTAGGATGGATAGCCTACTGCAGCCTGCTGGTGACACACCCCTAATGGTGGATGAGTGCCCCTCAGTAGTGACTTAGAAAACAGTGACTGCCATGTTAATGGCCTCCACTCTGGGGCTAATTTTAATGTCAGTTTATCCAGATATGCTCTGGTGGATGGATGCCTCAACCTGTTGGTGGGTCATACTTTCAGCTCTTCACAGGCTCCGGCTACAGTGTCATGGACTCTTCTTTGCCTCCATAGGCAATATGATCGCATGATGCCTTTGGTCAACATTAGAGAAGCAGATGTACATACACCTGCTAGAGGTGGGAGAAGTCTGCCATGTCACACAGGCATTTTTCCATTCCGTCTTGAGAAGCACTATCCATAATGTGTTGGACAACACCGCCACAGTCTAATAACAATGTGGGTTTATGGACTCCGCTTTAGGAGGCAATTCGCCTGAGGCACTGGACAGAGCAACAGGGAGTTTTCTGGTTGGCAGCTTGCTTTACAGATTACCTCAATGCAAAAGAAGATACTGTGTTGCTTCTCGCTGGAGTGCCATGAGTGGGAAGTACACCCTCAAGTGATGGAGATAATCATCGTCAGACTGTAATGTCCATATGTGGATCTTTTCTCCACAATCCAGAACAGAAAGTGTCCTTAGTTTTGAACCGTATAATTCCCTTCAAAAGGTTCCTTAACGTATGCTTTCTGGTTCATCTGGTCTCTGGGCTTCATTTTCACGTTTCCTTAGATCCCACTTCTTTCGAAATTCATGCTGATAGTGCAGGAGGATTGAGCATAGCTGTACTCCATAATGTCTTGGGGAAACAGCCTTGCCCCGCTGTCTTTGCCACAAAATGCCTTTACCACATGTCTTTTATCATGCAGGTAAGCATTTGTAGCCTTTACCACGCACAATTTCACCTAGCAGGTTAGTATTTTCTTTTAAATAACATCCTTTGTATGTTATAAAAAAAAAGTGGCTTCGGTGTGGAACCAGATAAATGGTGGTTAGGGCAATATTTGGTTCAGTGGTGGGTAGAGTTAAAGTCAGGTAAAGGTCATTTTAGCGTTGAATGGTAGGTAGACGTAAAAGGAGGTAAGTGCAATTTTACGGTTTAGGCGGTGGGTAGAGGTAAGAAGGGAAAGGATTTTGAGGGTCCCCCCAAATAAAATAAAAATGTGTGTGTATATATATGTGTATATATATATATATATATTCACTGAAAAAACCATAGGTTTCACACGTTATAGTTAGCGGAAATTTTACTGATAAAAAACCAGTGAAATTCCCCCGTTATAGTTAGTGTAGGTAACTATAACTCACGCGACCGCAATCCTCTGCTGATGCTAATACTGTATTTAGACACTTATTTGCCCATGTCTTCTTCCATACATTTTTAGCTATACATATATTTCAAATATTTTTTTTTCATAAAGACACATATGTCATCAGCAGAAGATTGCGGTCGCATGAGTTATAGTTGCCTACACTAACTATAACGGGGGAATTTCACTGGTTTTTTATCAGTAAAATTTCCGCTAACTATAACATGTGTGAAACCTATGGTTTTTTCAGTGAATTTGCAAGGTTTTTTTAAATGCTAATTCCTAACTATAACGTGTGTGAAACCTATGGTTTTTTCAGTGAATTTGTACGGTTTTTTAAATGCTAAGTTACTTTACGCCATTCGTGGCGTGCGCGCCCACTTAACGCAGTTCGTTCCGTGCGCACCGCTTGCCCACGTTACGCTAGATGGGCCATGTACGCACGATGCGCTTCGCGCACCGTGCGCACATGGAGGACATATGATGCACTTCGTTTTGAAAGGTAATATTTTAATTTTTCGTAATTTTTATAAGCCATGCACAAATGGTGCCCTTCGGGCACCATTTGCACACGGGGTGGAGAGAGTGTTGTTAATTTTTTCTTTTATTTTTGTTTAAAATATTGTGGTTTTTCACACCTCCAACAAGCCCTGCACATTTGGTGGCCTGCGCCCACCAAAAGCACAGGGGGTGGGGAGAGTGTGGATAGTGTTTTTTTTTTTTACATTTTTTACCGTACGCGTACGGTAAGCGTAATAGGCGAAATTAGCGAAAAAATAAAAATTGCATTTTTGGCCTTGGGGGGTCTTTGGGGACTCCCTCAACATGGCTATGTGTGTGGGAGCTGTCTAAACAGCCCCTTTATATGTTTATTGGTTTTATTTAACAACCTAGCTCTCAGTGCGAGAGAGAAAATGGCGGCCGCCGCTTCCTGGTTTCGGCTGTTTCGAATGTTTACTAAGATCTAAGAGCCAATCAGAATCGCGCTCGCGCACGCCACCGTACGGTAAGCTTACGGTAAGCGTACCGTAAGCTGGCTCAGATATATATATTGATTTAAAGGCTATTTTCTCAGAATCTACTGAACAGATTTACACCAAACCTACAAAAGGCACTTCCTTGACCTGAGGACTACCTCTCTGCCAAATTTCTAGTAATTCTGTTCAGCCGTTCGGGCTGTAGCCCTGTCTAAAGGTCCTATGGAAAAATGCATGGGAAAAACGCGTTTTGGGACCCCCCTTTTATCTCAGCCCCCGCTTGACGAATCCCCCCGAGACTTTCAGGGTAGGAGCGGAGCGTAGCGCCCCACCTATTTTGAGAAATTCGCGAGGATTCGTCGACCGGCGCCAAAGTTATTCAAAATAGAATGTTGCGGATTTCCTATGGAAAAGGGGTCCTAACTATAACTACCTACTGGCGACCGCCAGTAGGTAATATATATATATATATATATATATATATATATATATTCACACAATGCGTGGTAAAAGTCCATGATGTAATGCCACACGTTCAGGTCAACGACGAGTGTTAATACATAAGTGGGCAAGGCATATATTGTGAAGTCGTACATCAGATTTCTTGGCATAATTGACACTACTCCATGCCACCTACTAGAGGTTATTGCTATGGTACTCCAAACGCTGATTAATCTGAAACTACAGGATGATGTATCCATCAGGAAACTTTTACTTACCTTGCCCTCTATGAGTTATTTATGCAATTAATAAGCTCTCAAAGTATGCAACAAGGATTTGTGCTGTATTTGTCACTGTTGATATTCTCTCAGCTCCTCACTGCATGCTTAGAAGGGCGAAGAAAAAGTGCTAGGAAGTAACGCCAACAGACCAGTTGGCACGTACTGTGTTCATATGTCGTCACATCCAACCACTGGAGTCATGGCTGGTACAGCAGGGCGCCACATGGCTTTACTGGAGAGCAATTGCTAGGTAGAAGATTTACAGACCAGTCTGGCACCAGATTCAGTGGTGTAACATTACTCCGGCAATCTGCACGGGCGGCGGGACCCTAGCCTGAGAGCTCCTGACTGGCTCTGGAGCATAGGGTTAGGGAGGAGCTCAAGTTTCGTTACACCACTGACCAGAATGTTGTTACTGGTATACAGGTACTGCAAAATGTTACTTTCAGAACTGCAGGGTCTCACAGTGGGAGTTTTAAATGAGTCTTTGAAAAAATCTTAATTAATGGCTTCCATTTGAATTTGAACTCTGAGTTGAAGGTCCCCTTACCAGGGAAGACCGTGGCAAGGGTAGAGAATTAACCAACATATTTTTTGTATATAAATTATAGCTGTGTAGAGTTTTTTTTTGTTCAATACATCTTGAGTCCTCATGTTCAGTGATAAATCTTGATTGGGTTCTTAAAGAGCTAGAACTCTGATATTGGTTTTGATATGAGTGCGCAAGCCTGCTAGTAGAATAACCGACTTATGAGCAGACCCCGGTAAAGTGTCTAAACATGTGGGCAAATGACAGTGCTGTGTGGATTGGCCATAATTCCTGTGAAAACCAGGCAGCGTGGACTTTCTAGGAAGTATTAAGTGTCCCTGACAAAGAAAATGTAAATGCAGTACTGATCTGCCACAAACAAGCATTAGCAAAGCCAATTGAACACGTTTGTGTGCGTTTCCTCCCACTTTCCCAGAAATGAAAATCCCATCACAAAGTAAAATCTAGGGCTCCAATACTGAAGCTGGAAGGAGGGCCCACTTCTGAATGTACTACATTAGTAGAGCTAAGCCCTACACTCAAAAAAGAGTTTATAAAAAGGAGTCAGAAAATAGTTTGTGTTGTAAGTGGAGACATTAAAAGTTGTATGTAGTAAAATATTGTATAGTAGATACATTTGAAAAAGGGCAACATTTTTGTTGCTTCATTATGAAAGCATGCATGTGTACACATCTTTACTTTGTGATTTAAAAAAAAAAACAAACAAAATTTAAAGGTAACATATAAGGACAATGTAGATGCCCTTACAATACCAAAGCCTTGATGGACAGCCAATCCAATGAATGTCAGAGCATGAAAAACATTAAAGCCAGTGGCTGAAGGGGTTGACCCAAGTCCACCCTCTGTCGGTTCTTTATAGTGTACTTTTTTGAGTAACTGATCTAGTGGAATCGTCCATTCAGCTGAAGGTGTCTGTAACCACACTTAAAAACACAAAGTGTAGGAGAATTTCCCAACTGATTAACTTTTCCAGAAAGGTTGCTACAGTTAGGGCAGAGTGGCACACCTCACATGCAAGCCAGACACCTTGTATCCGCTGACCAGCCACTTCTGCACACATGCATTAATATTTACCTGTGCTTTTTGCCTCTGTGTTCTGTACGCATGTCTGAGCCTTTGCTTTATCTCTGTCCATTGGTATCTGTATGTGCAGTCTGCATGCGTATTTGAGCCACTGGGCTGTTTGACCTTGTTCACGTGTGCTTTTATTAAATGTGCTTCTTGTTATGGTATCAGTATGAAAGCCTGTAGGTGTGTGTCTCTGCCTGCATGTTACTCTCTGTAAGGCACTTTTACGTCCATGTACTATGCGAAAGTCAACCATTTTTGTTTTGTCAATGCTTGTTTCCTTTTACAGTACATTCAGGATGACGCTGGCATTGGCTATGTGTTGAGTGGCGCTGGCAACTTTATGGAACATTCCCTCAAGCATAAAAACAAAGTCCCTGAGGGCTTTCTGCGCTTTTACTATGCCCAGGGCTCTTCCATGGGGGGCTTTGTCTACGTGGAAATTACGCCTGACACGATGGAAGTCACCTACATCATGGCAGGAGGCAAGAGCCTGTTCCACACCACGCTTCCTCGGCGGCAGAGATTTTACTGAGCACCACCTACAAACGTCTTAAAGTCCGCTCACAGGAAGCCCACAGTTGAGAGGAGTTTGGGAAAGCTGTTGACGCATGCTAGATTGAGAAGATAAATTAGTGGTTATTTTTGAAATTATCCCATATTCTGTGTATCCTCCTCCTCTTCCTTGTCATTAGATATTTCATTGGCTTTCTATAGAGAGAACTTTCCTTTTTTCCCCTTTGTTTAATTTTATTTTTATACTATCCGCTTCTCCTCTGTTTCTTATGTTTCACTGCACTTGGTCTCGACACCCCAATAAAACATTTATCAGATGTTTGAAGCTGGGAAGAGGGTGGGGATGTCTTTACTAACCATAAATTGACCTGGGGTAGTGGAAGGGCATAGCGGCAATGAAGAACAATATGAGGACAGAAATTGGACGGCCATTTCTTACATCCTTTTAGATGTTTTATTTTTATTTTTTTGTGATTTACAAAAACAGTTTTTACTGAGATTTCTCTCCACAGCAGTATTAATTCTCCATGAACATTTTACATATTTTTATTCTAATTTTTTGAAATCTCACACCTCACATATTTCAAGAACTGTTCATTCCTTTTATTCAACATTTGCTCTTTTATCACAATTGTCTTCCAACTGATTTTATGTGCCTATACCGCTAATGAATGGGCAACGGAGATTGTTCAATTTGAGTTCTTTCTGAAGGTTTTTATTAGCAGTTTTCATGTTCGCAGTCCTTGTGATGCCATATGTATAGGTAGTTTGTCTACGATCAAAGCAGACCCAACATCTACCCTCCCAAAGGTTTTTAAACAAGGTATAGATTTAAAAATTTTAGATTTTTGATTATCAAGATAGCTGATTGCTTTTGTAATTGGTAGGTAATCTTGGCAAATCAAGACTGTTTTTCTACACATGATCATTGATGTTCTCTGAACGCCTATAAACTGTGGGATTTCCTATTGATTTTCCCCTAGAAAAGGTATTGAAGCTATGTAAAACTTCTGAGAATCGCCATGAGATCCATACGTTCCTAGAATGCCTGTGGGGCTGGATTGGTGATGTCCTAACATAAATTCACTTTAACAGATGCACTTTCCATATTTTTTATTTTCTCTCGTTTTAGCACCGTTTATCATCAGTTGTTGTTTTTTTAATAATAACTATTTCGTTTGTCAGCAAGGCATATCCCACTGCAGACCTATAAGGGAGCTTCTGATTGGCGAGTAGGACAACTGGTTCCAGTACTTCATTGTGTATATTGACACAGTTTTATGCTCAGCTGGCTCTATCTAGAAAATAAAAAAATAGACATTTATGATTCTTTAGAGTTAGGACTGGCTGTAGTGTCCTTGCAGAGATCAAATGACCCTAGTAGTCAATGTCCATCCGATCAGAGTAAATCCAGGGAAACAAAAAATGTTTTTAATATCAAACACAAGCCACTGTATTTGGAAGAAAGAATGAGTAAACACAGAAAAACAACAGTAGCCCCAGAGACTGAGTTCATGGTAAAGGACAACACTTTAAGAAGAATGCATGGATAATCTGGCTATTAAAATTGACTGTGCCATCACACTTTTTGTCTGTTAAATTGAACAAAGTTTTCACTCTGTCATCTTTGTTCTCCAATTTTATATGTGTTTTGATTTTAACTAAATTTGCTCTTTTACACATTTATATAAATACGTTTCTTTGTTGGTCTAACTCTTAAGAACTTGATAGTGCAAGGTCTTGCTGTCCCTTGCAGTGCTCAGGGAGAAAGAATGACTGTTTTTGATCATTTACCTTTAGTGTTATCTATCAATACATGATGTGAAAATAAACTGTTTCTTGTGCTTTATTTGGAGGTTGCCACTGTTGACTGATGAGCAGTGCTGAACAGTGTGTTTTTCATGTCTCACTGAGACAGCGTGCATGTACTATCGCTTGTAAGGAGCTATTGTTTAGTTTTTAGTTTTTTTTTAAACCTCTGAAAAGGGGCAAGTAGCCCATCCACCCAGCATTTACCATTGCTTGGCTTTATAGTCAATCTTATGTTCTTCCTTGTCATGCTTTACTTTGTCTCTTTTCCTCCCTGAAGCATGGCCCAAGTACTATTTAATTTCTTCATTAATGTTCCTTCATGCTGCTTGCTCTCGGGTTGTTACTTTTTGCGTACCAGACAACCTGAAACCAACAGTTGAAGCTATGTTTGCTGGTATTTCAAAGAGCTGAATGCAAGCAACTACTAATAACATAACTTTGTAGCATGTGACCAGTTATCCTCCCTGTTACCTCTGCCTACCCCTGCCCTGAACCCTCAAATCACCCTCACCTCTTTACCTCTACCCACCCTGTCCCTCAAGTCGCCTTCAGCTCCTTTTACCACTGCCCACCCCTGTCCTGAACCCTCAAGTCACCCTCACCTCCTTTTTCCTCTCCCAACCCTCAAGTCACCTTCAGGTACCCGTACCTCGACCCATCCCAGAGCCATCAAGTCACCCTCGCCTCTTAGCGGCACTGCTGTACAACATGGCAAAAATAAATTGACAAAGCAAATAGCTCTGCCATAGGTGAAATCCTTTGCCAATGCCTTTTTTTTATACGATGCTTGTGAAAGGTGATAAAGAGCAGGGGAAAGGAAGAGCTTCATATACAGTGAGCCAGTACAGTTATAATCCACAGAGAAGGTACTCTAAATGTGGCAACAGTGTAAGTTTCCCACATAAAAAACACAACTGGTACTGCACAGGCAGTAGCAGTGCAGGCATATCCGGGGCAGTGCAGGCTCACCATTTCCATTGCCCTTGAAGGTTTTCTGAAGCTCCCTACCCTTGTGGTCCCTTTGCAGTTTTTGGTTGATTGTCGGCTTGGTTGCAAGGTGTATGTGGTTCGTTGGGCGGATCATTTGCTTGAGACATCCTCTTCATGTTTTAGTGAGCTGGGCCCTGTAGTGGTCTTCCTGGTCTGTGGTAGGGGCAGCTCTTTCCTCATACTTGACAGTTCAGCTCCCTCTTCTTTTAATCCACAGATTGCCTTAAGTTTCTACAGCTTGCTCCCAGCCCTCGGTGGAGCCCTAGGGTTAGGCAGCCAGAACATTCTTGGACGAGCTGGAAATAAGCTAGTGGTATGGTTTGGGCCTAGCGGCAAGACAACCCTAGAACTGTGCCATTGTAGGAATTACTTGAGTGATGCTACTAAGGACATTTAAAATGATAATTCTTATTATTCCAAATGGCTTGCAACAATTGTGTTTCTAATGTATTATATTGGCTTAATGCACTGGATGACGTTTATGAAAATTAGTAACTAAACCTAAAGCGAGAAATATTTAAGAACTTTCTCAATGAGTGTCAGAGAATTCATTGTGTTGTGCACTATACAATCCGTTAATAAAATCCTATATATGTAGCAACAGTATAGCTATCCAACGCTATGAGTGTAAATATTCTGTGAAGTGCATCTAAACTTCATCACTTTTAGGTGCTACAAACTATTACAATGACGCAAAAGGAGGTGATTTGCCTAAGATCACGCAATGATCCAGGATCTGAATCTGAAATCGAGACATAGTATCCGTTGTGTACACAAGAAAAATGCTTCATGTATAATAGATTTACAAAAAATAAACTAGTACCCTGTTTGGTAATGCTGAATTATGGTCAACATCATAATAAATTACTCAGACACTTGTATACAATCTTTCTAGAAACAGGTTAAACAGAAGTAAGTTTCAGTCTCAAATGGTAAATAAAGCCTAAATGTAAATTGATCAGTGTGAGGACAGGTCGTTCTTGCAAGCATGGTTTAAAACTGTTGGTAGCGTTCAATAGAACACAGGTGTGATGTGAGGAAGCGCTAAATGCAGAGAAGAGAAACTTGGCACTTCAACGAAGGCTTGTAGTACTGGCACACTGTATAGAGGCTTTGAGGGCCCACAGAGTTCGAGCGCCGCATGGTTCTAGTCTTAGATAAACGTTAACCTGTTTGTATTTAAACCGCGTTATCAGTTGAAGTTCGTACAGTAGAGCATGCTCAAGACTTGTGCCGTTGAATAGCATCGGAGCTGCTGGTCCTTCGTAGGAACCCAAATATCCTTTTTAGGTCTCGCCTGACCCAGCGCATGCGCTGGTCTGGCAAGACATTTTGTGAGGGCTCCAAAAAGTGCTACCAGGCCAGCCTAGAGGTACAGTGCATGTGCCTCGCGTGCCGCGCTTTACCGCGATTACTTTCACTTTCACACAGCCGATTTGATCGCTATCACTTTCACCGCTTGTTTCCTAATTTTCCAGGTTCTTTTGTTGCCCCAAATCTTTTCTTGATTCTTCCATCGTGGTTTTTCTTTTGCGCTCAGTTTCCCTTTATGCTCAATATTTATTCCTTTGACTTTAATGCAGCTTTCTGTGAGATCCTGTCCACTCTTGATATCGTTACCATGGTCCCTATGTTACTGCCAACCCATGGTGGTTGTCTCCTTTTTCTTCTTCCCCTCTTCCTAGCCCTGCTACCCCTCACGTGCACTGCTCATCGCCCCTTCTCTCTGATTCTCGCCTTGCTTCCCTTATATTTGTCACTTGCTGTTTCTCCCCTAGTCCTTGCCTTCCCCTCTCCTGGCGCACCCACACCTTCTTTCTCATGCACTGCCTGTGAATCATCTCTCTCTCTTTATCCCTCCCGGGCCTTTATCTCTGTCCCTCTCAGACCAGCACCGGTTCCTGTCCTGACAGAACATGCCCCGCCTATTTTGTCACTGATTCCTCTTTCCCTCACGAGCGCGACACTTTTTCACTCCCTCCCCCTTGCTCACTCTCCAATATGCCGCAATCTGTTCGCAAGGTGGAAAAAGGCCGCGCCTGGAGATAATCAGTTTGCGGCACGTACGTTAAGAGCAAGCAGCAACACGCACGGAGGCCGCACAATATCGTGTGCTTCCCAGTTCCAAGGTCGTCAGCTTGCGGCCGCCTCTCTGTGCTGCCATTCTTGCCATCTGTACTGTTGCATGTCTGTCAGACCACAGGCATGTTCATGCCCTCTGAGCAAGGGCTGTGTCTGTTGCTTCTCTGCCTGGCGGCTGTCCATACTGTCGCTAATGTGTTATGCTTTCCGAGCAATAATCCCCTAGCCTAGGCGTGGTCCTTTCCCGAACGCCTGCACTTTTTCTTATGCGAGCCCACACAAATCCATGTCTAATTTATAAGCATTGAAACCACATCCTATTTTGGTGTTTTCGTTAAGCGTCCCCTTGCCAGATTTAACGATATAACACCGTACAAGATGGAGCAGTGCTTACTTTGTAAAATATGAAGTGCCAGGGCTCTGACCAGGAGGCCACTACAGCTTGCACCACCCATCGCCCCTGTCACCGCTGCCAAAACAACAACTGACCATCTCTCTCGCATGTGAATGTGACAGTTCAGATTATTCCAAGTCCCCAAAGCTAAAGGAATGGCTGGGGAGGCAGGTATTAGTAATTTTTTAATGTATATTGTTTTCCTAAACACTGTTATACTGCTAATCTCTAAATTACATGAGCAGCGCCACCTTGTGGCAGACTGCCCTAAGTGGACTTGACAATTATTATTATTGTTCAGTCAGTGAGACTGGTGCGTGTAAGGGCGTTCCTATAAGTGACGCTCTGCTCTGTGTAGTGTTTTACAACAGTGAGGCTCTGCTGTACTTCGGTGTTTTCTCTGCCGCTGGGGCCCATGTATGCTGTTATGTCAGTGAGACTCTGATGCGTGTTCTTCCTGCCAGTGCTGTCTGCTCTGTAGTGTCTTCTGACAGTGAGGCTCTGCTTTGGGTACAGTGTTTTGTAACAGTGATGCTCTGCTCTATGCACAGTGGTCCAAGCAGGCCCTGCTGGCGGACGCGCCTTTTCTCAGTGCCCCTTTTCTGCTTTCAGTGCTTTCTGTCAATGTCCCTCTTTTGTACGCATCAATTTTCATACAGTTCGTTGATCTATGTGGCTGTTCTCAGTGAGGCTGCAGGGTTGTTCTTGTAGTGAGGTTCTTTTATACCCCCGCACAGAGTTCTCTTTCTGTGAGGGTTTGTGGTGTGCAGTTTCTTGTGGTATTGAGACTGGTGGATGTCGAGTAGCCTTGTCAGTGGGGCTCTGTGTACAGGCAGATACTTCTCGTTTAGTGAGGATTTGTTGTGTGTGTGTTTGCGCGCGCGCATGGGGGCCTTCTCTGGCAGTGAGCTCCAGTAGTTGGTCTGTTCTTGCTCGGCATCATTCAGATAGAGGTCTGTAGCCACCCCTGCGAGATCTGCTGAAACGATTTCCCCGCTTTTCCCACTCCAAGATAGCAGTGAGCTACACAACGCCCTGATTAGTCTCTTACAACATTATGCAGGGTGAAAAGATTGTAACCACCTGTACATGCTCTGGGGGACAACCGCGAGGGCCAGGCCAGGTGGCAGGGCGCTCCCCTCTGCAGACTTCGGTCAGCTCTCCACCCCTGCTAAGCCCTGTGCTCCACCTCAGCAGCAGCGTTGAAAGGAGAGGTGCGGGCCGCCCGCAGCGTGCCCAGATAACCTTCAAGGAGCTATGGTGGAGAGCGAGCGATAATGTGGCGTGTGTGTGTGCGTTTTAAGTGTGGGGTTTGACAACACAGCTGGAACCCATTGCTTGCTTAGAGTGGGATTTGAGTTTGTCCCTTTCAACCATTGGCTCTCTTCGACCAGCCTTTTTCAGGCATTAGTTTAGACTACTTTGTCATTCATGTCTTGGCTCAGACTAGTGTAGAAACAATTTCTCACCTAATTCCATTGGCTGTCTGAGTGTATCCTTTACACCTCCACTCAGTTGATCCTTTACACTTCCACTTAAGCACTTGTATTAAACTGCATGGTGACTATTTTACATTTATCGCATCTTCTTTGCGCACAGGACTTTTAGTGGGATTAAAAAAAAGTGTGTGTGTGGGGGGGTCTCAATGGTGCGTGGCTTAAAACGCATAAGCTAAAACTATGTGCTTGGCATAGAGCGCCGCCTGACTGGCATTTTGCTTCTTCTGTGATTGAGTCCAAATATATAATACACTAAGTAAGATTACCTACAACAAGCTAGGCGACTCTTTGAAGTTATCTCAAAAGCAGTGAAGGGTGGCCATGCTGCAGAGTAAAGATTTTTTTTTCCACCCCGATGGTGATGGTAACAAGCATTGGTATAGACAATAGGTCTCGCCTTTGGGACCTTATAAGTTTTTAGCCATGCAACAGTTGATGTTATTGCACCAAGGTTATTGTGCTGCATAACTAAATACTTATAAGGTCCCAAAAGCGAGACCTATTGGCTATGCCAATGCTTGTTTTCAGGTGTGGCCTGGTGACCACTTTTGCCCCGCAGCCTCATGTAATTTAAAAAAAAAAAAAGAAGCGCAGAGAGGGGCTTTGGGTCGGCCGTTCTGTCCTTTGTTCTGATTAACTGTCTTTCACATTTCCCTCCACACACTCCAGCATGACATATCGCTTCAGGCACTGCTTGTCCTTAACTCCTAATAATGATTTGTCTGATCAGATGTGCACATCCACTTAAAAAGAAATGCATTAAAGGGCCAGTGCTGGTGAGCCTGTAGTAATTGGCAATGGTTTTTTTCTTTCCATTTTTTCCCCATTTTTTGTTTTTTAGTCATTCGTATATTATTAAACTTTAATTTCAGTTTACCATAATTGAAAGGTAAAAGGATATTTTCAATCTGCTAAATTAGAAGCCTATGTTCTTGTGAAATGCTTATAAAAAAAAAGTGTCTAACTATCCACATCTTAGGAGAACTAGATATTTGTAAAATCAGCTAATCAACCATTATAATGATGTGAGACAAATCATACCAATTAATAAATACAATAGATTAAAAAGAATTAGTGATGACCCATTTCCACTCACTATGGTGCTCTTGTCGATGACCACCATCAGTTGCCTGAGATCTCCGCTGTATGCAGTAGTTGAGAGGTAGGCGCCAGTGATTGTCCCTACCTCAAAAGATAAATGGAACATAGACTTGATTGAATCTGCTAACTGACACAGACTGGGTGTATACGCAAGTAGACGCGCGGTCTATGAATATTCTGTATATGATGATCCACTTGAAGTACCTCCACAGACTATACCATACCCCACTGGGTTTGAAACATTATGGATTGCTTGATGGCTCATTGCAGGGACCCACATGCTTACTCTTTACATTTAGCCTGGCAGTGTCCACAAATTAATAACTATTGGAGCACTGTTGACCATACTGTCGGACATGGCGGAACTGACCAGCCCAGCGGACCCTAAGAACGCTTTGTTGGGTTGAGGTGTTGGCTAAAAGAATTAACCTATTATAACGAGCAATTAGGGCAATATGAAAACTTCCTCTCAAGGACTTCCAGGCCCATGGACATTTGGTGGCCATTAAGTATATATACACTGAATACAATGAAAGAGGATGATCACCGGGTCTTGCCCAAGACAACATGTGGGAAGTATGAACTGCAATGATGGCACCCACATATATGGAATAATGTGATGTATGACATGCACTTGACAGTAAGCAATATTCTTGTTAGATAATTAACATCTGGATGTAAATGGGTTAATTTCCGATGATATGCTTTATTTACGTGAAACGGATCTGCAATGACCCTGCGCTTGATGTATGTTCCACTTGGCTCTATGGCTGGATTACCTACATTAGATGTGCAAACTAAATCCACACATTTTCTAAGAGTTTCAATCCTATGCTGTATGTTCAGTGGCATAACGAAACTTGAGGGGGCCCCCCTGCAAGGTATGTGGAGGGGCCCTCTCAGGGCTCAATCAGGAGCTCCCGGGCCGGAGCATTGTGCTGAGGGGGCCCCCCTGCACCGCGGTGGCCTGTGTTACGCCCCTGTGTATGTTTATAAAACCTGAATAAAACCACAAAAGAAATTACATTTCTCATTTAAATTCAAATACTAACCAGCGTAGTGATCTGATTAGTGATAATGAACAACCCAAGGTAAACACTTAAGCAACCAATACACACTTGAAGGTATACGGGTATGACCTTCTAAAAAGTGTCATTCCAGATCCCTTTTGCATGTCTTAGGAGAAGGATCTTTCAATTGCTTATGGTGTCCTTCATTTCTCTATGCCCCTGGTACAAGAAGTTCCATTCAAATGAGGAAATGGAAGTGACACTGACTGTTGCAAGCTTCTCAAACTTCCTTTGGCTACCTTCCAAACAGCTTCCCACTTAGCCTCCTGTTTCTCCCAGATTTCGCTTCAAAAGGAGGAATTTATAAACCAATTCAGGTCACTGAGCTGACTGAAAGCAAGGCTTTCGCAATACGTGATTGGTTGAGATCTTATCTGATCGTCATCAAATCAGATTTAGGCACTGCAGCTACATCTTCCTGAAAATGTAACTCTTTGACCAATAGAGGCTCCTTAAGGACAAGCTCTGGGGCATAGGCTGGTTTAAAGTAGAAAGAATGACCTCTTGTTTACATACTTGTTCGGTCAACAGAACGGAATACATGCACAATCATGTGAAGCTCTCTTGTGCATGGTTTGTCAGCGCATATTGGCGAACAGGTCACGTTGTTAAAATCAATACAAGGACATTCAACTACATGGAACTCTCTTAGTAGAACTTAATCGGAGTGGAAACTAACAACATTAATGGAGAGTACTTCTAGAGTGACAAGAATGGATGACTTCACTGGTTTACTACAGCTTCTCCCCATGAAAATATGTTCTAGCTTAAAATCAGAGTTGATACCAAATTAATCTCTGAATATGGCAATAACCAGCCAAATGGTTCAGGATCCAATCTTATTCTCTCAAATCTGTGATTTAAAAAAAGCGAACAATTCCACTGTACCCATGGTGATTCCTCTAATAACGCCCAATTCAAAACCATTACGGTAAATGCAGAGAAATGATTAGGATGCAAAGAACCAAGAAGAGATGTTCAGATCAAATGAAGCAAAAAGTGATGAAGCAGAAACTAACTTGGTCCAACAGGGAACAACTCTTGAGGTAGAGTGTGCATTAATTAATGACAATGCTCAAATTACCAACTCAAACTGTTCACTTATGTAAGTAAATACTGACTGATAAAAATGAAAAAATGTAACAAAAACCTACATAAAGCTAAAGAGGTGAGCACCGCTGCTGCAAGTAAACCACCTGGGATGCACAAAAATGTTTCCGATTTTTAGGAACACATCATATGTTTACTCTGGCCAAGATACACAAAGGTTTCGCATTGTGTTAGCATTACTTTTTTAACACTAAACCGACGCTTAACCTTTTTGGTATTTGGGTTGAATCCAAAGAAAATTCATCCAACAGTCGTCGGTATATCTGTCTTTTCTTTAATCGTTCAGATTAGCTTGCTCAACAGACCTGGCAAGGGTAGAGGAAGAGCTTTTTAGAAACCTAAAGATGGGACTAGTATTGGACTAGCAGTTGGTGGAGACAACCCGAGGAGCGAGGAAGGGCTCTGTGATAAGTTTGTGAGATTAGAAGGACTGAAAAGAAATTACATTTCCAAATGGTTGGATCGGGTGACACTTAAGGAGTACATTAAATTGAATAGAATACCAAGAGGTTTAACGTCATAAGTCATACCGACTTATGATGATTTAGAAGATGACCTGTTGTTACTATGGGATAAAAGAGCTTACATCTAGCTCAACCAGACTTAAGGAAATATTGGTAGAAAATAGCGATAAAAAAGTAACCAGACTTCTCGCAGAGATAGAGGAGCTGGAAGAGGAGATTAAAAACATGAACTTGACAGGCGCTACTAGTAAGAACTACGAGATCATGAGTGGCTTGCTGGATAAACATGAAAATGAGGTCAAACAAAGGGAGGTCAAACAAGGGAAGGCCAGCAAACTCAAGAGAGACAAGGTGGATTACCGTAATGGGAGGGTTTTCACTTTCGCCAGACGTTTTGATCACCTAATTAAGATTAATGAGGGGAGTGATGGGAGATAGTCATTGACCATGAGCAACAGCTCCAATCCTGTTAGCACAAATTGGAGCAGTGAAGTGGATTCCGAGTTGGGGGCATGCACCTCCAATCAAACCTCTGGGAACACCACTTTTTTACAGGGAGTGCAGAGAATTAGGAGGGGAAACCGGGAACAGGGGCTAAGATCAAATGACCAAAGAAAGAGAGGAGGGAGAACAAAGAAACACCCAGCAGGGCATGCAAACAAGGTCATGGGTCAAGAAAAAATAGGTACAGTAGGATCGGGGTCTCTTTTGTTAACCTATCTGACACACCCCTTTGCCCAGATGTGTTTTCCCTCTTACAACGGGGACTAGGCTTTTGCCCCAGCACTGTGGGGGACCTTTGTACTATGAGAATTGATTGATCTGTTTAAGTTTGTAAGCATCTGAAACGAATTTTTTATTTTTTTGCCATGAATCCGAAAGGCAATAAAGTAGATGATACGCAAAGTTCAGAACTATTGAGTAATGATTTGACGATACAGGACTTGCATGATACGGTGACCCTGTTATCCAGAACAGACATGGAGGGTGATTTACAACAGCAGCTGATGTTTTCGAATCTTTGAATATACAAGCAGATGCAAGTATTGACAGTGGGTTAAAGAACAAGTCGTACTAGACACCACAATTATTTAGTGGCAACAATATTGACATGTTTTATAACCTGATGAGTGGAGATCTTAAAAAATTGAATATTGATAAGCTCTGGCGATGCAACAGGACTAGGGACAATTTGAGCATGGGGTAACGAAATGCTCTAAATATCTTACAAATGAAAAACAATTTGACTATAAGATAGGCAGACAAAGGGGGTAACATTGTTATTATGAACTCTTCAGATTACAACACTGAAATATTATCCCAACTTAACGATTTTTTATATTCTGAGAAATTGAATAGCAACCCTATGTTCGCAGTGAGTGATACAATTAATCTTGAATGGAAATACTGGCTAGACAAGTGTCTTTTGACTGGATGAATTTTACTATCTTCATATTGAACGTCCCCGATATCCATGTATGTAAACACTTCTGAAAATTCATCAGGAGGTTGCCTTCCCTCCTGGGAGGCCGATTGTATCAGCAACTGGGGGACCTACTGAAAGAATTTCTGAATATATTGACTTATTTCTACAGCCATACGTGGAAAAGCTTCCCTCACATATAAGAGATACCAAACATGTTTTGACCCTTTTATTGGATATACAGTGGGAGTCAGGTATGTGGTTAGTCACACTAGATGTGACGTCGCTTTATACTAGTATCTCACATGAGTAAGGCATAGCAGCATTGAACTGGTTTTTGAACACTAGATCGGTAGTTTATTTTGAACATACACAGATGCTGTTAATGATGGCCAGGATGATTCTTGAGAATGTGTTCATGTTTGAACTAACTTGGTATAAACAGCTACAAGGAACTGCAATGAGCTCCAGGTTTGCCCCCTGCTTACGTGAACCTCTTTATGGTTTATTTTTTTAGAAGGATCAAACATATCCTTTACTGGGGGCGGTACATCGATGATTGCCTGTTGATCTGGACAGGCAATGAGACACAGCTAAAATAATGTATCTCCACACCAATGATGCTAACATTAGATTTACTTCTAACTATAGTGGTGAGCGGAGTGAGTTTCTAGATCTGGAACTGTATGTTAAGGATGACAAATTACAGAGTAAACGTTTTCGGAAACCCACCTCTTTTAACACACCTTTGCATGCCTCTAGCTCACATCCTAGAAGCCAGATCACTGCTATCCTATTTGGAGAGACGATGAGGGCAAGAAGGAACTGCATTGAGGAACATGAATATCAGCTATGCATACAAGACATGGAGAAACGCTTTATAGAAAGGGGTACAGTCCACAAGTTGTGAGGACAGCTAAGAGAAGGATGGCCAACATAGATAGACGATATACATTGGATACACATCATAAAGAGATAAGGGGCCAGATGTACGACCCTAAATTGCATGCACAAAGGGTTTGCGACCCGTTAGTGCATGCAAAATAACCCATGGCCATGTACAATTCCTAAATTGCGAGTCAATTTATTTGCGACTCGCTATTTAGGAATTGCGACTCGCTATTTGGAAGCGGCGTTCCCTTCCTAATAGCGTCCGCAAAGCAATGTATGAATGTTTTGTGACCGCAATTGCAGTCGCAAATCACTCGCAAATTACCACCCTCTTCAAGAGGGCGGTAATGCAGTCTCCATTTGGAGGGGGTCCCCAGGGGACACCTTCCACTTTGTGACTGTCCCTAAAAATATTTTTTAAGGGCAGGCAGTGGTCGCAGGTACCACCATCTGCCCTTAAAAAATGAAACGTAAACGTTTAATTTTTAAACATTTTTTTTTTAAAAGCATCTCGTTTTCCTTTAAGGAAATCAGGCTGCATTTTTTTAAAAAACTGCTTTATTTAAAAGCAGTCCCAGACATGGTGGTTTGCTGAGCCCAGCAGACCACCATCCATGGGAGGGCCTGTCATTCCCAATGGGCTTGCAATTTGCTAGAGGCTCATTAATATTCATATATTTTTTTATATATTTCTATAGCGCACGATTCACCCGGGGGCATCTCCGCATTCGCCTAGAAATTTGACCTAAGAGCTAGAAGTCGGACCAGAATTAAAACAGGAAAGCTTTTAGTTGTTTCCTAAAGGTGATGTATGTGGAGATTTTTCGTAAGCCCAGCGGTCATTTATTCCAGTATCTTGGGGCCAAATACGAAAAAGCTTTTCCCCCAGGCGTATACGGGGCACCTGTAAAAGGTCTAGTGTGCTGGATCTGAGATTTCTGTACGGTATATGTTTTATGAGTTTCTTTTGCAGATAGTGAGGACCTCTGCCTTTCAGCGCATTGTAAGTGAGACAGCAGATTTTAAAATATGATCTCTTCCTTACAGGTGACCAGTGTAGCTCTCTCAACAAGGGAGCAGAGGCGGAGCCTGCTATACGGTTCAGTATTATTCTGGCCGCAGTGTTCTGGATAACCTGTAATTTAGTAAGCAGGGTCTCTCTCACTTTTGCCAACTGAGCGTTACCATAGTCTAATCGGCTGATGACCATGGCTTGAACTAAAGTTCTACGGTGATTAGTGGGCATGTAAGGAAGGATTCTGCGGAGTAAACGCAAACTATGGATTCTGCGGAGTATACGCAAACTATAATAGCAGGGGCTTGTAGTGGCAGCAATATGGTCTTTCATGGTTAATGTCTGGTCTAGTTTTAGGCCTAAATATTTTACACATTGTTTGGGAATGGGGGCTGCTCCCATTTGTGAGGGCCACCATTCATCCGACCAGATATCTGAGGCTTTTCCTATTAGCATGACCTCGGTTTTTCCTGGGTTCAGCTGGAGACGGTTCTCCGTCATCCAGCTAGAAATTGCAAGCATTCCGACGGGGAACCGCAATTTCTCTGCTTCTAGATTAGGGCCGATAGTGAACTCAAGCTGAGTATCGTCAACATATGAGATTATCTCAAAGCCTAGCTGTTCCACGATTTTTGCCAGCGGGGCCATATAAATGTTAAATAAAGTCGGGCTTAGGCAGGAGCCCTGAGGTACACCCCTGTCCAGACTGATTTTTTCTGACCGGTATATCCCTAGCATGATAGTTTGCGCTCTGTCTGATATAAAGTTCTGCAGCCATTTCAAGGCTGTCCCTTGAATGCCACAGGAGCCTCACAATTTGCGACCCCATTGGGAATCGCAAACCGTGTTAAACACGCTGACTCGCAATATGTGAGGCGCTATTTTGCATGTCGTACATCTGGCCCAAGGTACTCTAAGCAAGTACATCACAATGCTAATTACAATGCTATGTCATCCAGATACCGTAAATGATTAAATAAATATTGACACTTGTTAAAAAGTGATAAAATGTCTGAAGAGTTTGTGACAGTACACCCAGGGCGGTGCCACCGCACCTGGTGCTGACTCTTCCAGGGGCGCCCTTTTTGGAATTATTCTATGGTTTAAAAAGTACCTGCTGCTGCATTGCTGGCCTCTGGCAATTTTCACACAACAATAAAACTGTCAAGATAACTTCAGCAATTAATGTTCTTCCTGGAGAGAGGAGTTTTGTCTAGTGGAAGTTTTAACTCATTTTATGGTAGCACAGAGGGTTAATATGCATGCTGCAAAGAATGTGTACCATGCAGATCACAAAGTGCATATAGTTTAAATAGGTCAGGGCTTTTGTTAGAGAGATCATTTTGTTACTAGCAGTGTATAAGTTAAAATCCTAACATGTTTCCACTCTGGTGCCCATAACACCCTCTCGAGACTAGATTACATCCTCGTCCCAGCCCTGCAGGTAATGAGCATACATGAGATACGACATCTTGCAAGGGGCATCTCTGACCACTCACCCCTCTGGGTCCACATGGTTCTTGATGATGCTCCGGTGGGATGCGTCGCCCCGATTAACCCCTGGCATCTCAAGTGCGCAGAGACGTGTGCTGGCCTTATCAAAGCCATAGATAATTATTTCCTTGAGAATGAAACCACGGTGGAGTCTCCACAGACGCTGTGGGAGGCCTTTAAAACAGTAATACGGGGCGAAGCCCTCTCCTTAATATCAGGGTCCAAAAAAGACAAGATGGCAGAGATCTCCGACATTGAACACAACATATATCGTCTGGAGGGAGATCTGGAACCCGATCCCACGCCGGAGGCCCTACGCGCCCTCCACCTCCGACAGGAGGAATATCGTGCCCTAGTCACCGATTGTGCCAAAATATTGGCTCAGAGCAGGCTGGGGCGGATCTACGACTGGGGTGACAAAGCGGGGAAATTAATAGCCTGGTTGGACAAAAAGGAGCGCGCAAACAGGCTGGTTCCCGGACTGCTGAATCCCGGGGGACTAGCCATATCGGATCCCCAAGAGATAGTTGACCATTTCACTGCCCACTACCGTGAAGTCTACCGCTCCAGGGTCCTATCTAGCGAAGCAGACTCCTCTGAGCTTTTGCGAGACATCCCTCTGCCAGTGCTTTCAGATAGTGATCGTGCCTTTATGGATAGCCCTCTTGTGGCAGACGAGATCGCAATCGCAATCAGGGCACTCCGGCCGGGTAAGGCATTGGGTCCTAATGGCCTCCCTATCGAACTTTACAAACTCCGCCCTGACAAACTTGCAGTCCATCTGAAAACAATGTTTGAGGCCAGCCTTGAGCAGGGATCCCTCCCACTGGACCAGAGAATAGCGACTATCGTCGCGATCCATAAGGAGGGGAAACCCAAAACCGACTGCGCCTCCTATAGGCCCATCTCGTTATTGAACGCTGAGCCAAAGATACTGGCTAAGGTACTGGCCAATAGATTAATTAAGGTCATAAGCGACCTTGTGCACCCCGATCAATCGGGATTTATGCCACGGCGAAACACCGCCCTTAACCTACGCAGACTGCATGGGGTGCTGGGCAGAGCGTCGACCCTGCGTGAGGTTGCCGTGGTGGTCTCCCTGGACGCCACGATGGCCTTTGATACGCTCGAATGGTCCTACCTGTTCACGGTACTTGATAAGCTGGGGTTTGGGCCTCAATTAATTAACCCCTTCAGCGCTGCGCGGATTTCCGCGCAGTGCTGAAGGTTCTGAGCGCGGGCGGGGCCATGACGGAACGGTTCCGTCATAAGCACAGCCCAACCGACGTGCATGACGGAACCGTTCCGTCATAAGCGTCGAAGGGGTTAAATGGATACGGTTGCTATATAGCTCGCCAATGGCCCAGGTAGTGGTGAATAATAGGAAGTCCGACCCCTTCATGCTCAGTCGAGGGACCCGTCAGGGATGCCCCCTATCCCCTCTATTGTTTGCCTTGGCTCTTGAACCCCTAGCGGCTTGGATCCGCGGAGATGTGATGATCCGTGGACTGCGGTGGTCTGCAGGCTGGGAAGACCGAATTTCCCTGTATGCAGACGACATGTTACTGTACCTCGCCTCCCCCAAAAGATCATTAATCGTGGTATTTGATATCCTCTCTATATTTGGCAGGTACTCTGGATACGGTGTCAACTGGCAAAAGTCGCTTCTCTACGTCTTAAGTGGAGGAACCCCTCCAGTTCCCCGAAATTGCCCGATACCGGTAGTCCCTGATGGTTTTACATATCTGGGTATCTTCATCTCATTGGACAGAACCCTCCGATATACCCGAAACCTCGAGCCCCCGATGCAACGATTGAAGAATGACATCGCAAACTGGAAGACACTCCCGCTCTCCTTATTAGGCAAAGCGTCCCTCTTCAAAATGATGTCCCTACCCCGCTTTCTTTACGTCCTCCAGAACGCTTCAGATCCAGTGCCAAATTCCTACTTCCAACAAATTGAGGGCCTGCAGCGAGACCTGTTGTGGAGCGGGAGGCCCCGTATTGCCCTCAAGAAACTTACCCTCCATTGGTTTGACGGGGGAATAGGACTGCCTGACGTTCGGAAATACTATTGGGCCTCACATCTAACACCAATAAACCACTGTACTTGCGGGAGGCTTGATGACCCTGCATTTAATATGGACAGACACCTCCTCCCTAACGGCGCCTTTACAAGAGCCCTTTACTCCAAGCCCAACAAATATCCTCTCACTGGCCCCACCAGACACTCCGTCCACGTATGGCACACCGCGACCGCCTCCCTGGGCTGGGCCAACAAGCTGACCAAATTCACGCCCCTGTGGGACTCTCAGAAACTCGGATATATGGGCAATACGCGGGGATTTGACAAATGGGACCTGATCGGCATATCGCGTATCGGAGATATGTGGGACGCACAGGGGGTCAAAACCGTTGACTCTCTCCAACTCCAGTACACCATGACAGACATGGAGCGTTTCCGATATTTGCAGATACGCCACGCCCTATTAGCAGCCCTGCCACACGACACCCTCTTACCTGAATATGCCCCACTGGAAGACAGGCTGCTAGACGGCTATCTACCTGATAGAGCCATCTTCCTAACATATAGGAAACTTACCAATAACATGGACGACCCGCTGGCGCTTTTTCGAGAACAATGGGTGAGGGATGGCATAGAGTTGGACGATGAGGCTTGGCAGGACGCAGTTTCCTCCCCTAAAACCGTCGCCATATCTGCGCGCCTCCGCCTTGTACAGTTGAAAATCCACCACCGAGTGTACATTACGGGGCCCCAACTGGTACACATGGGTAGTTCAGTAGACGATTATTGTAGAAGGGGGATTTACACAACAGGGCACATTCACCCATATTATTTGGCACTGCGACCCTATACAGGCCTATTGGCGAGACATCCATACCATTATGAGCCAGGTACTCGCCCTAGACATACACCCGGAAGCGCCTAGATGCCTCTTAAATATCTGGGAACCTACTGACCTGAGCTCGCATGCGACACAATGGGTCACACTGGGTTGCATGATTGCCAAAAGGAACATAGCTCAACTCTGGGGGGCCGCACAAGTCCCGCGGGTCAGGGATTGGGAAACCGACCTCGATTGGTGTATGCTTAGAGAGAAGACGTATACGCAGCTAGGGGCTGCCCCCGAAAGTGGGCCAAGATCTGGTCACCCTGGAACGCGTACCGTGGTTGCATATGTACCCCTCCAGATGAGCTTGAGGGCGAGGGTCCCCCCCACCATAACCTCCTCCTCTCATACTTCTTTATATTGTATGATTTGTCCTGTTGTTCACGCTGTCAGTGTTTTGATGGAACTGTACCCACACTGTATATCGTGCATAAAGTCAATAAAAAGAGTTAAAAAAAAAAATCCTAACATGTGAGCTAATAACTGTCATCGAAGAGCTGCATGCAAACTGCAAGGTATATATTGGAGCATTATGATTTTTTCCTCTGTCTTTCCTTATTCTAATGTTTCAAAAAGGGTTCATTCCGGTAAAAAACAAAACTTATTAATAAATGTAACCCCAACCATGAGGTTATGTTTTAAATTCTGAGTGTGTACTTCTTCAGACCAAGCACTCTTAAACTATACTCTCTACCAATATGGATGGCATGTAACTCGCCTTGTAGTCTTCTGGCTTATGTAACATTTCCTATATACTGATTTACACACATATGGTTGATTATCTCTGAGTAATGTGTGTTTGATGAAAAGTGCTCTGACACATGAAAAAATTAGGAGTTACTCTATACGTGATAACATTACATGCCAGACTAAATTTGCTGTTTATGTTATAGTGTGTAAATGTGGATGCATGTATGTGAGGAGTACTATTAGGTCCCCTAAGGACCGAATTAGTGACCACATGAGGGCAGAGAAAACCAGGGACCACAAATACCCAGTAGCCGTTCATATTAATGAATGTCGATCACAGTGTCCACATAAGGATTTCAAGTGTTTTTTTAAATAGATCACATACCCAGGGACCCCAGAGGGGGCAACAGAGAACTAATGCTAAGGAGCTTTGAGGCGAAGTGGATCACGAGATTGAACACAGTTGGGGTTGGCCTTAACATAGACCAGGAATTACATTATTGCCTGGGAGGTAGATAAGCTCTGTGCCACGAAACAAGTCCTACTCAGGCAATGTGTGTAATTATTGAATTTAGGATTGGGACACACAATGTGTAAGAGACTTGTAATAGGTGGATATCATTGGGACTTGTATAATTTGCTTTGATTTCCCTTTTCCAACTACTGACTTTCATAGTTAGCTGTATCAGTCTTAACCCTGTATACATCTAGGAACTTGTATCCTGAATGTGATTGATTGCCAACAGGATTTAGATCATTTGCTTAGGCTGTGTCATCCGTCCAATTTCTATTTTCTAACTACTGATTTTTTTTATCAGCTGTTGCACTTTAGCCTTGTACATATTTAGGAACTAGTTCATAGACTGTGATTGATTGTCACTACTCACCCTGTACACTGGTAGGTTTATATTTCAAGTACTTTACGCAGGTCTCTTATTGTTCATTTGTTTTAGATTGAAGAATTTAACGTACATGAAGGTAATTACACATCAGGTTAATGTTATTTGCCCCTAGGCTCTTGATAATTTCACAATAGGCATTGGTGTTGCCTTTTGTCTAAGTCACAATACAATGCTTTTTTTCTCTCTTCACGCTCTTTACGGTAGTAGTGCTAATTGAAAGTTAGTAGCAATAAGGTTCTGTCATGATGTATGCACTGAACTCTGTTATCAAGTAAAGTTTTGTGATAATGATCACTGTATATTGGGAGAATCACAATGGTATTCTTGTAATTATACTTCAAGTATGATTGTCCCCATTGTTTGGGCACAACCTTAAAGTATTGGCTTTTCTGTGTTATTTCTTTGGGCATATCATTTTTGCTTATAGGTGTTTTTTGTTTGTACTTTGTTTTCTGTATTACTCTCCTGTTTCCGGCTTTCGGTGAATCACACTGTGAGGACTTTACCCAAATAGCACTGCAGTGATGTTGTTTTGGGCAATTGTTAATACTGTATCTATTTCTAAGACAACTTTTTTTTTATTTTTTTTAGAGAAACCTTTATTTGACTTCAAAGAGTTACAGACATGGGCCTACAACCACTTGGGCCGGCCGCTAAGTAGTACGAGACGAGTTAGTTCATCGTTATACAGACATGTCAATCAAAAGATCCCGTTAGTCCGTCCGCACTCTAAGGGAAGGCAGCAGTTGTATCAGAATACCAGTATAAAAACAGTTTCAATTTTTAATTTAAAACTTATAAACATTTCACACGAACAAGGCAATAAGAATTATAAGTATCAGGACGTGCTCCCCGGGGTAGGAAAGTCCCCATCATCTAGTAATCATGAATGGTCTGCGACAGAGGAGGGGGGGGGCCCCGGGAGTGGAGAAAAAGTCAAACTGTAACATACTCGTGACATAGCAAGTGAGGAATGTTCAGCTAGGGGGACAAAGGAACATCCAATACTATCGCAAGAGGAGGGGCGCAGATGTCTCCGCGATAAGAATTCCACGAACCCCACACCTTAGACCATTTCCTGGGCTTGCCTCTCGCCACATACACCGTCTTTTCTCTAAACATGCACCAGTCCATATTCTCCTTCCATACCGAGATCGTGGGTGACCTCTGAGAACCCCATAACTGTGCGATGTCGCGTTTAGCCACCATATTCCCCAGAGTCGCCCACTGCGTCTGCGCCACATCATAATCATTTGGCTCCCACACGTTCAGCAGACACCTTCTAGCTTCTGGTAACAGAGCGACATGTGTGACCTCTTCTATTACCGCATGCACCCGACTCCAAAAGCGAGTCACCTCAGGACATTCCCATATGACGTGAAGGAAAGTACCCAGCAAACCACAGCCACGCTTACACAGACCATCCACGGAGAGACCCATGCGCATCAGGCGGGGTCCAGTGATATACACTCTATGGAGTATCTTCAATTGCACGAGCCGAAGGAGAGCCGTAATTGCCACCTCCCTCGGGAAGGCCACCGCCGATACCCAGTCCTCATCGTCTAATACCAAACCGTCAGCTACCCAGACCTCCCTCAGGTGGGTCAACAGGTCCGCCCGGTCGTTGATAAGCTTTTTATAAATCCAGTAGATTGTGCTGTCAGGCACGTAGCCATCTAGCACCCTGTCCTCCAATGGGGAATATTCCGGGATAGCAGTAGCATCAGGAAAAACCGAACACAACGCATGGCGGACCTGAGCATACCGGAAGTACTCCCTATCGTTCAGCTTATATTCCACTTTCAGCATGTCAAACGTTTTAAACTTCCCTTTCACCCAAAAATCACTCACCTTACATATGCCAATCATATCCCATTTCTCAAATCCTTTTGTTTTCCACAAACAGCCCAGCCTTTCTGAAGCATACAGCGGGGTCGCTCGAGTCAGGTGGTCCTTCCATCCCATCGCAGCATTCGCAGCATGCCACACACGTACTGCTATCTTTGTTGGGCCTGTCAACTGCACACCAGGAGACTTCGAATAAAGTGCCCTATTGTAATCCCCACCAGGCAATAACATTTTATCCATCGCAAACGCTGGGTTCAGGGCCGGTCCGTACATCCCGTGATTCACCGCCGCCAGTTGGGACGCCCAATAATATCGCTTGATATCAGGGAGTGCAATACCCCCATCATACCAAGGGAGTGTCAATTTTGTGAGAGCGATTCGCGATCGCCCGTCCCAGAACAATTGCCTCTGCAAACTCTCCACCTCACGGAAATAGCGGGCCGTATTGTAGTGCATACAGGAATCGTGGTAGGGACATCATTTTAAACAACGCCGCACGTCCGAGCGGCGAAAGCGGAAGCCGTCGCCAACCCAAAACGTCGGCCTTTAGTCGCTGAAGTGGGGGGAGCAAGTTCCGCTTATAATGGGCCACAGGGTCTAATGTTATGAAGACTCCCAAATATTTAAACCCCGATTGCGAAATCTGGATAGGGCAGCCACGCGGGAGGAGAGGAGCATCACCCGAGAGAACGTAGACACATGACTTAGTCCAGTTAATGACCAAGCCGGAGTTACGACCAAATGAGTTTAGAACATCGACTAATACAAGCAAAGACTGCCGGGGAGATGTGAGGTACAGGAGAATGTCATCCGCGTAAAGAGAGATGCGGTCCTCCAATTCAGGCGTCCACTGAATGCCCCGCAATGAGGGCTCCCATCGGAGCCAGGCAGCCAGAGGCTCCAAGGCGAGTGCGAAGAGAAGATGCGACAACGTACAACCCTGCCGCGTGCCTCTTCCCAACACAAAGGGTGTCGACACTCTGCCATTCACTACCACCTGAGCCTATGGTTCATCATACAACAACTTCACCCAATCGATAAACCCAGGGCCAAAACCAAATTTCGCGAGTGCCGGCCAAAGATACGGCCATTCTAGAGTGTCAAACGCCATTGTCGCATCCAGAGACGCCAAAATGGCCGGCTCACGTATGTTCGCCGCTCTGGCGAGCACTCCATGGAGAAGCCTCAGGTTCAGAGCCGTGTTACGGTGAGGTATGAAACCAGACTGATCCGGATGGATCAAGTCGCCAACGACCTAATCAGACGATTAGCTAAAACCTTAGCTAGAATTTTGGGCTCGCATTCAACAGTGAGATTGGTCGATAAGAGATACATCGATCCCGCGACTTCCCCTCCTTGTGAATCACGACTATTGTGGCAAGATGCTGATCATAGGGGAGGGAGCCCACTTCTCGTGCTTCAAGGAAAATTACACGTAGATGAGGCGCCATCTTGTCCGGACGCAGTTTATACAGTTCGATGGGAAGGCGATTAGGACCCATGGCCTTGCCGGAAGCGACCGAGCGAATGGCCAAAGCAATCTCATCAGGCGACAACAGCGAGTCCAGCAGTATCCTATCCTCCTCTGACAAAGACGGCAATGCAATATCTCTCAGCAGTAGTTGAGAGTCGTCCTCAGAGCGATCCGTGACTGCAGAATATACTTCGCGGAAATAATCCGCCTAACGTTCAACAATTTCCACAGGGTCAGTCACACGCGCGCCATCCGCTCTCTCAATGACCGGTACCACTCGACTCGCTCTCTCTTTCTTGTCCAACCATGCAATCAACTTTCCAGCCTTATCCCCCACATCGTATAAGCGCCCTTGTTGCTCTCTACTCATCACCTTGGCAGCATCAGTGACCAACGCTCTATAGTCAAGCTGCTTGAGACTGAGAATGTGCAACTTATCATTCGTAACACCCCGCTCCAGGTCCCCTTCCAACTCAGCTATTTCATTCTCAAGGCGAACCACCTCCTCAATCTTGCTTTTCTTGGTGTGGGAAATGAGGGAAAGGGCTTGCCCACGGATCACCGTTTTGAAGGCTTCCCACAACGAGACAGCAGATGATATTGAACCCACATTTTCATTAAAATAGTGTTCGAGAGACTTAACCAGTTCCGCCCGGATTTTAGGATTACGCAGGTACCAAGGGTTAATCGGCGCTACCCTCTCCTCAGCCCCGGGGGCGACCTCCATATGCAACAGTAGTGGGGAGAGGTCAGAAATACCCCGGGCCAGATGTCTTACTTCCCTAACCATCACAATTTGGGCCGCCGGCATAAGGACATAATCAAGTCTCGATAGACTTCCATGGGCCCCTGAGTGGAAAGTGTATTGCGCCTGTCCCGGGTGCAGTAATCTCCAGCAGTCCATAAGTCCGAGGGTATCTATAAACCCACTCAGCCAGGTCTGCGCCCCAGGGAGATCCCTGGGAGGGTGACGATCCGCCCTACCGGATACGACAGAATTAAAATTGCCCCCCATCACCAGAATCCCCCCCGGGAGTCCCAGGACCATGCGCCCTAAATCAGCAAATGTTACAGTCTGCAATCCTGGTGGGACATACACAGAAACCAGCGAGACAGTTCTGCCCTCCCACCGTCCTACGAGTGCAGCATACCGCCCTCTGTCATCATGGATTATAACGTCCACCTCCAGCGGGAGAGAGGCTCTAACCAAGATGCCCACCCCCCTCGAGCCAGAAGTGAAACCGGAGTGAACAGCGAGACGATATCCCCGCCTATTCATAGCATGGCAAGAATTCCCAATTAGATGCGTTTCCTGCAGAAAGACAATGTCTGGCGAGAGCCGTTTAAAAAACTGCAGCACTACCCCACGTTTAATCCTGTCCCCCAATCCATTCACATTCCATGAGAGTACTCTCAATCCCCTACCCCCCATCCCAGCCTCGCGCACAACCCCCTCCCCCCAGAGAACACGACCCCAACCACCAGTAATATAGCGTCACATTGCCTTGTGAAACATTCGGACATTCCCCAACCCCCCCCCCTCCCCACCAACATTCCCATTACAACTCCCCCCTCCCTGCACCCCTGCGTGAGCCCATGTAGCCCCCCCAACTTGCAGTGTGCCTGTCGCCCTACCATTGACTAATCTACAAAAAGAAACCCCAGAGGAGGAAAGAGTCTCACTAAGCACCCCACAACCCCCGGGCATGTAAGAATAAGGCACTGAATAGAAACATCGAACCAAGGTATTGAAGTGTCATCGCAATGTTCAGTCACCGGGAACCTTCTGCCCCGTCAAGCTCCCTCCGTTCTCCTCAGTCTGTTCCTCTCGACTGCGTCGCTGGGGCAAAGTATCAAGCCAATCTCCAACCACCTCCGGCCGATCGAAGAAATGTGACCGATCTTCAAACTCAACACGCAACCTGGCCGGAAAGAGCATCGCATATCTAAGACAACTTTGTTTAATTTTCTAGCCCTGAGGAAGTCGTGGGTGACTGTACCCAAAGACGAAACACGTGTTGGCTGGTGTAAGAAGTGATTACTGATTAAAGAAAAGACAGATATACTGACAACTGTCAGATGAATTTTCTTTGGATTTAAGTCTGCATGTGCTCAGATTTACTGTTTCATGTTTAAATTAGGGTTACGAGCTGACATTCTTACTGTTTGAACTCTGCTTTGATTAGTTTTGAGAATTGAACTAAATTAGATACTGTGTTTTTTGTGCGCCCTACTTCCCTTATTGTCCAACATTTGCTTTATTTGTTATTTGAGTTGCTTTGTATGGAAAAGTAACGCAAAGCAGCTTTAAACGCTGCTTTGCATTACTTTGTGTCAAGGGGGCGTTACATGGGTGGTACATGGGCGTTCCCATGCAACTACCCATGCTTTTTGACACAAAACCCTATCTACTAACATTAGTAGACAGTGTTTAGTGACAAAAATTAACGTCCATGAAAATTGAACATTAAAAGGAGATATGTTTTCATTTATTCTTGCTTTTCCGACTATGCATGTGTGCTGCACTGTACAGCACACTTACAAAGTAGGAAAGAGTTTTAAACTTGTCTAGCAATAGTATTTTGTACACTTCTTTAAAAAAACCTATGATACTCAGGCACACACCCTAGCACGACGGCAGCACAAATCAGCGCTGGCGCTAGGGAGAGGGGAGGAGAGTGCCATATGTCTGTGAATATGGCGCTCTCCTCCTCTCTACCTGTCACATAGCACTGCCTCTTTGGGGGCTGTGCTGCATTGCGTGACACCTTTGTGAATCTGGGTCCCCTTAGTCCAGAGGGCATCAGGAGGTTCTTCCTTACAATTGTCCGCCAGGTTTACTTCTAGTCTTATTGTCTAGCAGAAAAGCACAACCATGAGAGAGCTCTCCCCCTGCAGAAGACCTTTTAAGTGGGGACGTAACATTATGATGGTTAACCCAGGTGAATACTCAATCCGGCAAAGTCCCCTCTGTGCCAGGCTACTTGTGTGCAGTTATGGGGCTGCGCATGATAGGAGTCTCCCACATGCAGCCCTCACACGTGGGCACATATTTTCACATATAACCGGCCAAGTGCCCCTTACCACGTCGCAGCAGTTTTATCTTAAAAGGCAGATATTGGCGGTAAACACATGCAGTCCATTTACCATGGGTGAGTCACAGGTTATGAGGCTCCCCCACAGTAAAAGGTCAGAAAGCAGGTGATCAAAAAGTGAAAAATCGGGGTGGATTAGATGGGCAGAACGACCATCTCACAGCTTTCTTGCAGACAATAACTGTTGGACTTGGCCCTTTTTGCAGGGTCATCCCTAAACTTTTTACCTTTCTCCTAGCCTCTTTTCTGACATGGTGGTGGCGGTTTTAGGGCTCTGGGCACTTTAGCACTACTGTCCAGTGTAAAGTGCATGCGCTCTCTGTGTTAAATATGGTACGATTGGTCTACATCTGTTTGGCCTATTTAATTTACCTGTCAGTCCCTTGTAAAGTGGTATCTCCTATACCCAGGGCTGGTAAATTAAATGCTACTGGTGGGCTTGCAGCGCTGATTGCGCCACCCACCAAAGTAGCCTTTCAAACCAATCTCAGGCCTCTGCCATTGCAAGGCCTGTGCGCGCAGTGTTACTGCCGCTGTGACGTGGCACCTAAAGTGTGTGCCATGTCTGTGTGTCACGAGTCCGATGACGAACTGCAGACTTTGTTGACCTTCGACACTGACAAATCTCTCATAAACGCCATCTCACCCTTTGTACAGGGAGGGCTGGAGCCCTTTAAGAACAAACCTCAAGCGGAATCCCAGGGGGTGTGGCCCTTGACGTCATCGGAAACCGGCCTATCCGAGGAGCAGGCGGCCAAAACAAGAGGGACAAACTTCTCTCACGGAGTGGAAGCTGGTTTCCCTGAAGCAGGAGCAGAGTTCGTGGCGTGGACAGCGGAGGCAGACCGAGGCGGAACATCATCTGAAACGAGCCGAGAGGTTACAGAAGAGGACACCGAGGCGAGGGCTGCTGCCGCAGACAAAGACGTCAAGCCTGGAGGCCAACCGGACCGTGTCTCGCCCAGCCACCCTCCTGGAGGGGGTGGCTCAACAAGGTACGGGTGAAACTACAGGGGTTCACGGGACACGGGAGCGGGAAAGGCGCTGTTTAGAGGGAGGAGGGAGGTCTCATCGGGGCTCACTTGGTGCCGGTTAGAGGTGACTTCTTCCCTCACTCCTAGTCCCTTCGAGATAGGAAGTTCCCACTTCCCTGGTGAATCATTCCGGTGTTGTTTTTGTTTTTTTGTTCCTTCCCACCTACGCCGGTTACCAACTCCTGTGAAGCGGAGCACCTGGTGCCCAACCCCAAGTCCAGGAGAAGCCCTGGTGAAGATGAGACCATCCCAACCAGGAAATCTGCCCTGGAAGTCCAAAGACGTTTATCTTGATTATATTTCTTTTTCTTCCTGTTTTGTTGCAAATAAAAATATTCTGACCCTCAATCATCTCTACCGCATATATTCATTTTTTGGCCACCTTCACTCTGGCACAGATCCCTCTTTGTGACACTGTGACCCCCCCCTTTTACTGCATGTCAGTAACCCCCAAGGTAGGCCCTAGCTAGCCCTATGGGCAGGGTGCATTGTAGGTAAAAGATAGGACATGTACCTTCAGTATGTGACATGTCCTGATAGTGACAAACAGGCATTTTGGTTTCTCACTACTGTGGGGCTGCCCTCCCATAGGAATGCTTTGGGGATTTCCTGATAAGTGTTTCAGTGGTAATTCCTGATATGGGAGGCGCAGTGTGGTCAAGTTTGGTATGTTTGGAATAGTGATAATAAATGCTACGTAATGGTGTGCGCAGATTTATTATAACTATTTTAGAAATGCCACTTTTAGAAGTTGGCATTTCTGTGTGCTATGTGTCTGCCTACCTGATGTGAATTGCATACCTGGCTTGTGAGTGACAAGGGCTGAGAGGTGTTTGTGGTTCCAGGAGGGGCAGGGTGAGTCAGCACTAGGCTGAATGGGACATCTGCATAGGGAGTAGTGGGAGGAGTAATCCCCTGGCCCTGAATAGATCTGTGCCTAGCCTGGACAATGCTGGCTCCGCCCCCGGTGGTGTGTCTGATCACCTAGCCCCCACCTAACAAAGGGGAAGAGGAGCTTGGAAAACAAAGTGCTCCAAATCCCACCTGAACCAGTTGCATCTGGTTCCCCCAAACCCTACACTGCAGACAAAGGAATGCCTAATATAAATATAGGGGCTGTGACCCCATGAGGTTGTTATGTGCTGGTGTGCTGTTCCTGACTTGCTGGGGGCTTGCTGTTGCTGGGGCCCAGGAGGGACCGCCATGGGGGCTTACCTCCCTGCTGGAGGACCCTGTGTGCTGGCCTCCCTGAGCCCAGCTATGCCTCCTGGACCCTGGAGGGCCCTTCGCCCTGGGAGGGCTTTTCCCTTTGACTTGCCAGGACTCTGGGAGACTTTTGTGAACCTGTAGCGCCTCGTGAGCACTGTGCTTCATTTCTTTAATTGTCCCAAGGAGGAAGAGAGCGTGGGCTGTGCAGCGCTGAGCTGCCGTCTATTTAGAGGGAATCCCCATCGTAGGGATTCCATCATGATGCCGAGGAGTGGGTGCCCACCCCGTGTTGGGAATTGTTGCCGGGTGCCCACCCCGCGTTTTGAGTGATTTGGCGGGTGCCCACCCGCTTATGAGTGGTTTGCGCGTGTAGAAGTGGACCTCAGCTAGGCCTACCAGTGCAAGGGGTTCGCCCTTATCTGCACAGAGTCCTCAGACCAATAGGAAGAAGTTGGCACAGAAACTGGAATAGAAAATACAAAGTTTAATAAACCTCATGAGGTGGAACTACATTCACACAGCACCCTTCGGTATTGAATGAAGTAGCACACCAAACAGAAGGAGCATGGTCCTTTAATACCCACACAGGAGCTTGAAAGAGGGCGGTACAAGTACAGCAGAAGATTTTATGTACATATAAGGTCATATAGAAATGCACAGTCGACAAGTAGGAGGAGTTTAACAGTTTGCCAATGCTAGTAAACACATCCTGACAGTTACATACTACTAACAGCTGCAAAGACAGTTGCAAACTCACTGGGCATGTGCAAAGGTGGAAGATGCTAAATATAGTTTGTTTCTAGGCAGATTACAAGAGCAGTCAACACTGAGGGAGGACAAAGCACATGGTGAGCACATGCAAACAAAATGGCTGTCAGAAATACAAAATGGATTCCGCAAAATGGACAAGATAGCCTCTAAATACAAGATGGATTCCGCTAATGCTAAGCCAATCGCTGCCAATTTACAACAGGCGACCCTTTTAGCATTAGGTGAAGACATCTGTTCCTCTGGGTTAATCTAAATATGCATCCCGTACATCTATTAGCATTATTTCGGCCACCTCTTTATTCAACATTTGTTGGGCTTCTGTTTCTGCAACATTCCTTTTGACAGGTATACAGGCAGAGATGCAAATGGAGCAAAGCATTGGACCACATTGGATACATACACAGCATGTAAAAAGTATTGTAATCATTACACACAGGATAGTCAGTAGCTTCCAGCCCCAAGCAGAAACAAAAGTCCAAAACCATCCAGTAAAAGTCCAAGTACCAGTCTCTGGATGAATTTCTGCAGCAATCTTATTCAGTTTTGATATTGCGTTGTATACTGAAGGTGAGTGATCCGGTATGAATACGCAACAGCTGCTACCGATGATGCGACATGCACCACCTCGATCAGCCAGAACCACATCTAGAACCATTCGGTTCTGGAGAGCTACAATCCTTGCAATTTGCAGCTCCTCCGTAATTTTCCCAAGTGCCATAGCTGTCTGATTGGTAACAGCTTCCACAACTCTAGTTAATCGTCTTACTTTCCTACTGTTTAATGCAGCACCCACAAAGAAGAACAAACCTAAATTAAAATCGAGAGGCACTCTCCCGTGACATTTGAGCCCTGACACACGAAGGATGGAGCCCTGATGAAATCCTACAGGACATAACGCGTTGGCTGGGCTGACTGGAAAAAATCATGTGTTGAAAAATGAATAAGCCCTGACCTGAGGACTGCGAGGTCCAGCAGCCCTCCACCTTCCTGCTGCTGCCTCTTCCTCCTGACTCCGCCCTTGGACACTATTTCAAGCCTCGCGGCCCCCGCTTCGCGGGAGCCGCTCGGGAGCCTGTTTTTGCCGCAAAGGAGCCCTGACCTGAGGACTGCGAGGTCCAGTAGCCCTCCACCTTCCTGCTGCTGCCTCTTCCTCCTGACTCCGCCCTTGGACACTATTTCAAGCCTCGCGGCCCCCGCTTCGCGGGGGCCGCTCGGGAGCCTGTTATTGCGTCAAAGGAGCCCTGACCTGAGGACTGCGAGGTCCAGCAGCCCTCCACCTTCCTGCTGCTGCCTCTTCCTCCTGACTCCGCCTCCCGTGAAGAGACTTAATCCTGTGGGTGTATTCACGCAGCGCGGGACGCAGCGTGGGCGAAGCCCGGGCAAAGGGCGGGCCCGTCTGAGCCCGTCAGAGTACGCCTGAGGACGGGACGGGGCACATCTCTTGGCTCTCTAGGTCACCACTACGTGAGTGAAGTTACCGTTTGTTCTTCCCGCACTGGATGGTGAGTGATAGTGCGTGAGAGGCCTATTAGGCAAATTTTTCTGTTATTGCTCCCATATTATTCACCAACAGTAGGTAATGGCTACCGTAGGTATGAGGAAGGGTCGGAAGTCTCTCTGTGGGTCCGGAGTGGCTGGAACTCTCCCTCGACCAAGAGTTTACCAAACGCTCTTCATTGGGCAATATTGCCCTAGTAAAGTCACCTGTAGTCACTAATTTGCCTACTTCAGCTTTGGATATAAACCCATCGGTTTGGAGAGATGACGGTAATGCTGCTACAATAGCAAATAGCAATGCCTGCAGCCTATCCGAATGTGGTGACTCTAATGGGCCGGATTTTCCCTCACTTGTGAACATTGTAGGAACAACTAGATCCGGCTTACCCATTTGTATCGAGGAAACCCATGCCAAACCGACAGAACAGGCTGTGAGACGTAAGCGGGGCGGCACAGTTCTGTCCAATAAAAGATCCAAAATCCAAAAACGGGCAAACGTCGGAAACTCTGAGCCCGTGGCCAACACAGACCTGAGGGCTGAAGGTTTTGAGGGCATGACGGGTCCAGCACTCGGCACAGACTTTTGGTCAAAAATGGAACAGTTACTTACTGCGACTTGTCGCCCTATTTGTAACAGACTTGACTCTATAGAAAAAATACTTTCTAATTTCGAATCGATGTTTGCCGTATTGCCTGGGGCGAAGGAGACAAGGGATGGGGGGGTGACAAAAAAAGTCTCAGCTGAGGCAAATTGCTCTGTTCTCAATCCACCTAATGCATTGATAGATATAACAGAACAACTTATTCCGCAGGGTAATGGACTGGGCATCGACACCCAAGTAGAACCCAATGACCCTATCCCACCAACTTTAGCAGGGAATCTAAGGAGTGGGGTGAGTCATGTTACTGCTAACTTATTGCTTGAGTCGAGAGAACCTGACCCCACCTCCCATAAGCAGGCAGGGCATTTCCTCGATTCTTAGCTACCTTGCCTGGATCTCCCACCTGAATCCGTACCATATGTGGTGGTTCTCGTAGGAGTCCCCACTCTGAACCATGGATCTAGAGACGCTTTTTTCGAACTAAAAAATAAATGCATGCATTGGTTAAATTGCAACAAACCCCTTCCGAACCAGTGCAGAAGCGAGATACTATTCGCAAGGCGGATAAATTTGGTAGGCCCAAGAGTTAAGGACACTCTGGGCGACTGCGTTGTAATTAATTTGAGAGATCCTAGTACAGTTAGGCACATTTGTACAATGCAGTCTGGTAGCTTCGTTAGTCCCCAATCAGCTATAAAAGCTCTCCCACTCACTTACTTTTACCCGGGACCTCCGAATTTTGGGTTTGATGCTTCCCGCAGGGGCTGGGTGGATAGTTCTAGAACTGGCAAGGTTGGACCTCTCCTTTGCCCTTCTAATGTAAATCAAGTCTATGTTCAATCTTGCCCGCCCCGCTCGAAGCATTTCACCATAACAACAGATTCAATGTCCTTGACCAGGTGGATTGACGTACAAGCTATAGTGTCCCGACTGTTTCGACCGGGGAAAAGAAAGGGTTACGTGTCACCAACACAGGTTCCTTGGATCGGAAACTTAACTCTTTCCACCTGGGGTCACCAGAAACATTGCACAGTTTGGATGTTTTGGAGGTTGTATCATGGAAAAACTCTGAGTCCTCCTAGCGAGTCACACATATCTTCAGTGTTGGGGGGGCTGGCAGTATTGGATGGGTTGGCAAATGGGTGCGTGCATGAAATCCCGGACAGTGTAATTATCTCACCAACCACTAATAGACTTGCTGGTGACTTGATACCGGTCATAAGTAAATCAAAGTCGAGTATCGGTTTGCTCTCATGGAACGTGGCAGGCCCTAAGAGCAAATTGATATGTGACGACTGGGGCACCTTTATAGATACTTTTGATGTCTGTTTAATGCAAGAGACATGGGCTCTTGAAAATTTCCAAAGGGCTGGTTTTGTGTCTTTTAATACACTTGCAGTAACAAGTGGCAGGGGGAGACCATCAGGGGGCCTTAGCACCTGGGTGGCCCTGCACCTGGGTGCCACAGCAAGGCAGCTCCAAACTAGCTCAGATGACATTCAATGTGTCCTCCTTGAGTTGCCCGAAAATAATCACCTGGCACTCCTGAATGTCTACTCTAGACCCTCCCAGGGTGGTCGGGAATCTAAGGTTATAGAACATCTAAACAAATATATTTTGTCCTTGGACCCTGGATATTCCGTGATAGTGGGTGGCGATTTTAATTGCCAATATGAACCACTTAGTGTGTTGGACTTAGATGATCCAACTGCGGAAAATGCATACCGGAATATTCCCGATCCCATGATCCCTACGGTCAAAGTCTGGACTCCCTTGGTTCTTCAGATCTTTGCACTTACTCTCTCTCTATCTCTGAGGGCATGCAATGGCAGATTTGATTCCGATAGACCTGGACGTGCCACCTTCAATAGAGTTGGGCATACTTCTATTCTAGATTATATCCTTATTGAAACAAGATCGTGGGATAAGGTGCTCGATTTCAGGGTGTCAGAACGGGATGACAGCGATCATAACGCCTTAGTTATGACACTAAAACCTGGTAGCTGGGGCATGAGTAGTTATGATACCGCTGTATCTCCCATAGCACAACCTCTTATCCTGCATAACAACAGACGCAGAGTAAGATGGCCCTGCATTGCTGCTTGCCCAAATAAAATGGCAGAAATCTATAGTCTTGCTCTGCCCCATCTTAGTGGAATGGCCGAAGCTGGGCTTAATTGTATTTCCACAGAGACAGAGACCAGGCCTGTAGACATTCATTTTCAGTTGGTAACCAAACTTTCGGATGTGTTTTGTCCGATTGGGAATGCGAGGGCCTATTCGGCCAAAAGGCAAATGTGGTACACTGCTGAGTGTAGGAAGTCAAAGTGTGATCTGATCATGGCTATTAAGGCCATGGACAAAGACAGGATCAAAACACTTAGGGCACAATATAAACAAACATTGGAAAGGGCAAGAAAGTCCTGGGAGGATGACATGTGGGAGGAGCTAAGACTAACTTTGCAGTCCAAGGACTTTAAAGGCTTCTGGTCTATTGTTAGCAACGGCAGAAAAGAACCAGGAACCACTACATTCCCTAATATAGCCCCAGCAGCATGGGAAGATCATTATGGGGGCCTTTATTTAGGCACAAACCACAGTTTAATATCTACAGTTACCTCTCCCCCCAGATCAGTGTGTCGAGTTGAGGATGCCCCGGCGATAACGATAAAGGAGGTAGAAACCGCTATACATTTGCGGATACCCAATAAAGCACCGGGACTGGACAAAATCCCTGGCGACCTTTATCGGTCGGAACCCAAGATATGGGCATCGTATCTCTACCCTCTGTTTAACTCTATTCTGTCGGGCGCGGAGCCCCCAGAATCTTGGCGTGGTGCGGAGATTGTGCCAATATACAAAAAAGGCTGCCCTTTGCAACCCTCAAATTATAGGCCCATCAGCTTAATCGATATTACTCAGAAGCTGTTTGGACGTATAATTTTGGAGAGATTACAGACGTGGGAGACAGAAAATAATATACTAAGCATCCTGCAGGCGGGTTTCAGAAAGGGCATCTCCACCGTCGACCAGATATTCCGACTTCAGGTCTTTCATTGGAAGACCGTGAGCTTAGAGGGTGGCAGCCTCTACCTCATTTTTGTCGACCTGAGGTCGGCATTTGACCTGGTACCGCGTGAAAACTTGTGGAGAGTTGTCCGGGCAGTTAATGTTCCTCTATATCTTTTGGACGCCCTGAGAAGACTCCACACAGAAAACTTCGCCCAGGTCAGATGTGGGAAACATGGAGAGTTGTCCGATCGTTTCCCTGTCAACCGTGGAGTCCGTCAAGGATGCGTGTTAGCACCCACGCTATTCTGTCTATATATTAACGGGCTCATAAAACATCTGTAAGGTATCAAGGACACGGATGTCCCAAGACTTGCTACGGGTATGGTGCCAGTGTTGATGTTCGCTGACGACACTTTGTTGTTGTCGCGAACATCAACTGGCATCCAGCGTATTCTGGATGGTTGTGTGGATTTCTGTGGTGAAAGAGGCCTGGAGATTAATTTAGCGAAAACGAAATTAATGATTCTCAACCCCCCCAAGCACACACGCCCAAACCCAGTGCTGAATGGTATTCCCCTTGAGCGGGTAAAAACGTTCGGATATCTGGGGATTATATAACAAGAAGATTTTGGGTGGGGGGTTCAAATCGCTAACTCCGTATTAAAACTTTCCCAAACTACAGGAGGAATTTCCAAACTTTTTAGAGGCTCGGTTTCTAAGCCAGTAGCACCAGCAATAGAAATCTTCAAGACCCAAGCAAGAGCAGCCTCCATTTATGGAGCAGAATTATGGGGACATTCCAGAATCCATAGCCTGATAGGGACCGAAAACTCCTCTATGAGGAGCCTGCTGGGTTTGCCCCCTAGCTCTCCGTTGGTCCCTATTAGGTTGGATTTTGGGTTGATACCCATGGAAGAGGTGGTGACACTGCGCCCATTGATATACTGGAAGAGACTCTGGTCTAATGCAGAGTTGGGCTCTTACCGAGAAGAACTTAAGGGGGTTTGGCCCCTAATTAAAAACAAGAATATTTCTTGGTTGAGATTTGTTAGGGATATTTGTGCCAAGATTGGCCTTCCTGATTTATGGGCCTCTCCGGAGGCTTCATGTTTGGCCTTTTCGAAGGCAAATCTGGTTGTACAGTTTAGAAACTTCCACCTCTCATGCCTGCATGAGAGCTCTGGTACTGGCAGGTTGACTGCTCAGTTTCTCCAAATCAAAGATAACTACAGGAGAGAGGCATTTCTAGATCTGATCACCCCCCCCGGCTGCCAGGAAGTTGTATTTCCAATTGAGAATGGGCAGTCTACCGCTTAGGTCTTACACCTCAAGGTGGGATGTTAATAAAATCACTGTTTGCCCGGCCTGTGGGTTTAGACTAGAGGACGAAAAACATGTTTTCTTTTTCTGTCCTACTTACCACCGACAAAGAAAACGTTGGGTTAAGCCCATATGTAGTAACCTGGGATTTAGAGAGTGCGAAAAAGCTTTGAGAGTCTTGAAGTATGACACTCACCCTACAATTGTTTTTGCAGTCTCCCGGTTTCTAAACGCTATGTGGACAAAACGCAGGAAATTCTGCAATTAATCTGTAAGTTCTAATATATTTTTGTAACTCTTGATTGTTTTTATATTATATTTCATAATTGTGATTTGACTCAGATATCTTAAAATTGTGACTTGTAATAATCTATGCTGCTTTTATGGCCTTTGGGGCCGAAATAAAGTTAATGAGAGAGAAAAATCGACATATTGTTGCAGAGTGGTATCAGTTTGGTCTACTTCATCAGTACTTATTGTCCTCTTGTACCTATTTCTAGAGATATCGTTAAATAATTTAAGGTCCCGGTGATATGATGCAGGTGCCAGAAACACAGGGGGCAATAGAAAGGACACATAGCACACACCTGACCACCCAGCAGGTAGTTGATAATATCCGTGGCTACCACAGACAAAATAGGTATTATGTGAGGCTATAAAACTTCAATAGTCAGAATTACAGTACATTCGCTTTTCCCCACTGGAATTCTCCCAATACTGCTTACACATAGATCTGCTTTAGATCTAGTAACAGAAATCACAAATTGTTCATTACTGGTAAAAGTTCTCATATTTGTGAAGACATATGGTGTTGAAATATTGTCCGGTTGATACTCTTCCCATTCCCATTTGGTCCCTTTGGCTTGAGGATAACCATCTTTATCTTGGTAGCATACTTTATTAAGGCGAAAAAGAAGCCCGCCTACTGTGCGTCTTCCAGATGCAAACAAAAGCGCATACCAAGCTTGACAAGAACCATTATGAGAAAAGGGAAGAGGAATAAAAGGTGTTCCTCCTTTCTTTTGATGTGCAGATATCATCCCACACACCCAACAGTTGGTAATATTTGTGGCATTATGAGTATGATGCAACATCTGGATAAAGGTATTACTTAAATAAGATTGTCGATGCTTCTGCTCATGGTAGGGAAGCGTAAAGTAGTGGTGTTTAACTGATACTGGAGTAGTGGCGATCAAAAGCTCTCGAGCAGGAGCCACTTTCTCAACGAACCAGGTTATTACTGCTACAGCCACCATAGCAACAACAAACCCTATAGCACAAATGATCTTTCTATTAGCAACAGTTGATTTAATTGTGGACATGATCAGCTTGTCGTTGAAAACAATCGTTGTAGCTCTTATCCCTGGGCAGCCGTTGGTTTCTTCACCGAGGGTCAAGACGGGTGTCGCTACACTATACAAGACTGATCCTCCCCCCTTGCCACATCGGCATTCCGTTTCACTAACCCAGGGCGGTTGCTCAACCAGTCTATTTCGACGATGCAGGCTCTTTCCGTTGTCTCAGTTGGTATCAGGATACTCCAGGAATCCTGTGGTCCGGGAAGACTCCCTCAAGTTCGTCAGGTGATATGGCTTGGCCTTTCTCTGTATCCAGGATGTCCCGATGGTCGATTAAGGCAGCAGGATCCACCAAGGTAGACGGCACTTTCTTGCAATGGGTGGAGTGCACCCAGTTCCTCCTGTTCGTCACTCGGACCGCAGTTCTCGTTGAAAGGAGCACCTGCTCTGGGCCGCGCCTACTCGGTTCCAAGCTGCTCGACCTCTGGAATGATCGGATCATCACCTGGTCTCCAGGTCGAAGTCCATGGCCTTCACCTGCAGACCTATCAGGAAGAGCTTCTCGAACCTGTTGATGAATAGAAACCAAACTGTCAGTCAATTGTGATAGGTAGTCACTCATCAACACACATGGTACATCATGTATGGGGCGTGGTTTAGGAATTCCCCAAATGTTCATAGGCCTTCCAAACACCACCTCATATGGTGTAAGACCAGATCGCGAATGTGGCACTGATCTAATGGACAACAGTGCCAAAGGTAATGCGTCTGGCCAATTCAAGGATGTGGAAGCCAGTATTTTCGCCAGTTTGAATTTAAGTGTGGCGTTATACCTTATGCTGATTGTGGATGGAAAGCAGCGTGGAACTTGTGCTTAGTTCCTAATCCCTTCAGGACATAGTCGACAACTTGGCCAACAAAATGGGGTCCGTTATCACTCCATAAAAGCTTACAGACACCAAATCTAGGGAAGAATTCCTTCAAAAGTACCTTTGCTGTAGTGAGAGCTGTATTGTCCTTCGTAGGGTATGCCTCTATCCATTTACTGAAGGCACATACCACTACCAAAACATACTTTAAGTTATTACAGCGCTCAAGGTAGATGTAATCCATTTGCAAAACTTCAAAAGGTGCGATTGGCGTAGCAAACCCTCCTGTAGGAGTTCGTGTCCCTTTACCAGGATTATGCTGAAGACAAATCAGACAAGACTGCACCATCTTTTTAGCTGTGCCGGCAATTTCTGGATGCTCTCAAACTTGCGTGAGCAATTTTGTGATCGAGGAGGCTCCAACATGTGTCGGCCCATGTGCCATATGAATCATAGGTTGTAAATAGGCTGTAGGCAGTCTCCACTTGCTCATCTCTTTATTCCTCCAACAGCCCTCATCGTCCAATGTTCCCTCCTTAGACCATTGCTCAATTTCTTCTGCAGAAGCAGATCTCTGCATATCTAGCACTTCCTGTCTGGTATCATGCCAACGTTCAGGCTGTGACTTCACTACGTACATAGACGTGGTGCTTCGCTGCATGGCAGTTTCACAGGCTGTTTGGTCTGCAAAAGCATTGCCTTGTCCTATCTTATCAATTATTTTCTTATGTGCGCTACATTTAACAATTGCTATTCTCTTCGGGTATGTTAAAGCAGTCAAGAGATTATGTACTAATTCTCCATGCATTATTTGCATCCCGTGGGATGTAAGAAAGCCCCTCTCCTTCCAGAGTAGCCCAAAATCATGAGCTACTCCGAAAGCATAGCGGCTATCTGTATAAATGTTCACAGATAAGTCAGTACTAAGTTCACATGCTCGTGTTAAAGCTATTAGCTCAGCTGCCTGAGCTGACTTCTGTGGAATACGAGCTGTCTCAACTACCGTCTGAAGTGTTGTAATTGCATATGCAGCTGACGTTGTACCATCTGGTAACTTCAAACAGGACCCATCAACCCATAGTTCCCCATCAACACTTGAAAGGGGCGTGTCTTGCAAATGGACACGACCCTTTGTCTGTTCCTCAGTAAGGAATATACAATCATGAGACTCCTGTGACTGAGACTGAGTCACCGGGTATGGCAACAAAGTGGCTGGGTTTAGTATCGCACATCTCTTTAGTGTAATGTGAGGGGCCAACAATGTCAATTCGTATCCTGTCAGACGAGCACTAGTTAAATGCTGCGTCTTCGTCTGATTTAAAAGGGCATCAACCGCATGGGGTACTGGCACCAACAGCTTATGTGACAAAACTATCTCTTCACTCTGAAGTATTGACACAGCTGTTGCTGCAACTGAACGGAAGCATCCAGGTAACGCACGAGCAACAGGATCAAGTACTGATGAAAAATATGCACAGGGACGCTGTTTGTCACCGTGTGTCTGCACTAAAACTGACAATGCGCATCCATCTTTTTCATGTACATAGAGTGTAAAAGGCTTCGTATAATCTGGAGTACCTAACACTGGTGCTGAACAAAGAGCTTGTCGTAACTGTCGGAAAGCAGTCTCACATTCATCTGTCCATGGGAGGGGCATTGGAGTATGTTTAGTCAAAAGTGCTAGCAAGGGTTTAACAATGTGTGAAAACCCTAATATCCATTGCCTACAAAAAGAAGTAAGACCAATGAATGCACGGACATCTTTCTGAGTAAGGGGCACTGGTGTGTCTAAAATAGCTTGAATGCGATCTGGTGTGAGTGCACGGCCCTCCTTAGACAGAAGGTGACCTAAGTAGGTTACCTTCGGTCTACAATATTGCAATTTCTTTCGTGACACTTTGTGATGATGGGAAGCAAGAAAAGATAGCAAGGACAAAGTACATTTTTCACACTGTTCAGGGGTATCGGCTGCCAACAAGATGTCATCGACATATTGTATGAGAGGCACACCTTCAGGCAAAACAAAAGAAACAAGTTGTCTTTTTAATGCTTGACTGTAAATACTAGGACTCTCAGTATAGCCTTGAGGAACTCTACAAAATCTATACGATTGATTATTCAAAGTGAAACCGAACAAATATCGACTATCAGGATGAATAGGGATCGAAAAGAAAGCATTCTTCAAGTCTATCACAGAGAATGTAGTTGCTGTCGGAGGAACCAAAGTAAGAAGTGTCGTTATGTCAGAAACCACGGGGTATTGTGGTACTACAATCTTGTTAACTTCTCGCAAATCAATAATGAATCGGTAAATCCTAGTGTCAGTATCTTTTTTCAGAATAGGAAGAATCGGACTGTTACAAACATTGTAAGGAACTTCCTCAACAACCCCCACTTCAATGAGATCATGGACAATACGTATGAGTGCTTCTTCGCCTTCCTGTGAAATTTTGTATTGAGGCAAACGTGGCAGCACAGCGCCCTCCTTGACACGAATATGTACTGGTGGAATAACCATTTGCCATACATCAGTGTCTGAAGTAGCCCACAAATTACTAGGGAGTGAAGCTAATGCAATATCCTCTTTAACAAGACAAGCTCTCTCCTTCACAGGATGGTTGTCATTCAAGATAACACGCACACCTTCTGGAGAACATCGTATCGTAGCCCTGAAATACTTGAGCATATCAAGACCCACAATATTGTCTGGTGTATTCGGGGAAAGCAAAAATGGACACGGAGCAGTAAATTTATCCACATGGAATGCAAGTGGTTGTGACAATGGGCTAAGGGAAGGGGTTCCATCGAAACCTATCGATGTAATGGTTAAGCCAGACAGGGGAGCCCTTGGAACCAATTGTTTAGACAAGGCGCTACGAGTAGCTCCTGTATCAACCAGAAACTGATCAGTGGAACCCAAAACATTTGCTGTAACATAGGGACCCCTCTGATCTACTGGAACTTCAACTGATTCCTTACCCCATCCTAGGCAATCCTATGCATAAGCAGAATCTTGAGAATCAGACGGCACATAGTCGGACATTTGACATTGGTTCCTTCTATCAAAAGTGTTAAACCCATTCTGCCCACGTATATTAGCATCAAACCTAGCACGATCACCTGTGCTTCCTCTAGGCCCTGAATATCCTGAACGATTTCTCATTTGTCCCCGACCACGTGGACACTGCTGAGCACACAGTGCTGGACAATCGGGAGCCCAATGCCCAAATTTCTTACAGTACGCGCACTGGTCAGCAGACAAATTCGAACGAGTATAAGAAGGGAAAGACGAACCATAAGATCCACGTCCACCTCTATCACTACCTCTAAAAGGCGGACCATAAGCCTGAGCCAACATAACCTTCGTTTTTAATTCTTTAGTCTTCTTATCCTCATTACCCTTTGCTTCTAATTCCTGGCGTTAATAATACTGAGCCATAGTCAAGAGAGAAACCGGAGAAGAGGTAGTCCATGAACTCTCACTGGCTTTTAAGCGACTAGCTATTCCTGGCAACAGGTTTGCGACATATTTATCGACAAACAGATGTCTGCCCGTGTCATCTGTCAATGATTGGCCACTAAAATCGTGGAATGCTTCTTCAAAGCGTGTAAAGAAATCAGAGACCGATTCATCTGCCTTTTGCTTACAAGACGCTAAAACAGTCCAATCTATCTTTTTAGGGGGAATAATCGTTTTTAACTTAACTAATATAGCTGCGGGAAGATCTAAAATTAACTGACATGGCTTCTGTGCGGGTTCCCTTTCTACATCCATTTGTTCTAACTCTTTCCATAATGCCCCAAAAGCTGCACGATCATCAATTTTACGAACAGTTCTCCACATATCAGTCGGTAATATCAATCCGAAAAATAAATCAATATCAGGCAGAGTCATAGTACAAGAGCTAATAGCACCCTCAGCTTCCTCATAAAAAGCGGCTGGATTTTTCCGCGGATCAGGCAATGCAGTTTTAAGTGCCATGACATCCGTCCTATTCCAAGGAGTGTAAACCCAATTATAAATAAAATAACCCTTTGCATCGATAGAGGCCTTATCATCACTTGTACCCTGTCCTTTAGGAGGAACATACAAAGGCGCGGCCTCCCGCATAGGTTTCGCATAAACTATCATAGTCTTATCTGTTCCGGAGATAGAAGCTTGTGCCATGCCGGTCTGAGATGTCTGTGCAGCTACGTCTGCAGCCTTTTTCTCCTCTCGCAAACGGACTGCATCAACACGCAGTTTAACCAAACGCCTGATTGTATCATTCACCTGGGGGAAAACAAAAAGACCATCACACATTTGCTTACAATTAACTGCTACATCGTCGGGCTCTAACTCCTCAGAATATTTCCTAAACAGCTCAAGGACCTCTGCGGCAAACACCTCAGTAAAATACAGCTGCTCCCTTTCCTGCCACCCTTTCATACTATCTAGAAGTTCAGAGGCGGGGGCAATACTACGAACTGCTTTACGAGCAGCAGATCTAAGCTGGGTCGAACGTGCAGCGGTCAACATAGAACGAGTTTCTCGTGCCTTGTGTTCCTCCGAACTAGAGTCCTCATCTGACTCATGAGGGGCAGAAGGAACAGTATACGGAGGTGGAGGACGATCTAATAATAAGGAATCATCTTGTGGTTTATTAAGTATAGGATAAAGGGGCCGCCGAACAGCATATTGGCCAGTTACCTGTAAATTGAGCTCCCTATCTTCTCTCTCTTTTAACTCTTTTATTTCTTTGTTCTTCAGCTCTAATGCTTTCACATAAATGTCCTTTCGCTGTTCTTTTTCAATCAAGGCTTGCTCACGCTTCAATCGTTCACGCACTTCTTTCTCCCACATTCGTACACAATCAAACATATCTTGCCTAGTCTTTCGCTTACACAGACATTGTTCCACATACTCAATCTTTCGTAAATCAAATGACCCATACATAGGCCAACGCAACTCAGGATCCTTACGAGTGTATTTATTCCATAATGTGCTGTACATTATAGAAGAAAGACCATGCTTAATATACATATCCCTATTAGGCGTCCCCTCCGGGGGGGGCCGGTTGTGCTTCATCGAGTCTCAAATTGGTACCACTACAAAAGCAACACATCCTACGAAGTGTGCTAAAAACAGGCATGCCAAAAATTGTGCATAATATGCAGTATTATAATCAAAGTAGCACTTAAGGTACCTTTAGTACGATGTGCCGTTCAAATCAATTTAGATAGAGAAAATTCTCCTCATTACCTGCCTATAAAATTGCAATTTATATATGAATCACATCGAAATCTAAGTTGGCCAACACAAATCCAAAATACAAAAGCCGCAGTAAGTGTTACTAAACTACCTTACCAATCCCAGGCATAAAAACCAACAGCAAGCGCCGCAGAATGACACTTACCAATCACTTGGTGTCCAGGTTCCAACTGCCAAGTTCTAAAATCGACCAAATGGTCACTGCACGGCGAATCAATAGAAGAGATCCCAGTCGAGGACCGGCACCACCTGGATGGTCAGATCAGAAAGAAAGGAAAAACGCCGTGGCTGCCAAGACTTGGGTCTCATCGGGCAGCGATCGCGTCCAGAGCGAGATTCCAATCCTTCGTCGCGACCAATCCTTTGGGCATCCGAGTCGCTGATGAGCCCCACTGGTTGGGTGCCAATTTGTAGAAGTGGACCTCAGCTAGGCCTACCAGTGCAAGGGGTTCGCCCTTCTCTGCACAGAGTCCTCAGACCAATAGGAAGAAGTTGGCACAGAAACTGGAATAGAAAATACAAAGTTTAATAAACCTCATGAGGTGGAACTACATTCACACAGCACCCTTCGGTATTGAATGAAGTAGCACACCAAACAGAAGGAGCATGGTCCTTTTATACCCACACAGGGGCTTGAAAGAGGGCGGTACAAGTACAGCAGAAGATTTTATGTACATATAAGGTCATATAGAAATGCACAGTCGACAAGTAGGAGGAGTTAACAGTTTGCCAATGCTAGTAAACACATCCTGACAGTTACATACTACTAACAGCTGCAAGGACAGTTGAAAACTCACTGAGCATGTGCAAAGGTGGAAGATGCTAAATATAGTTTGTTTCTAGGCAGATTACAAGAGCAGTCAACACTGAGGGAGGACAAAGCACATGGTGAGCACATGGAAAACAAAATGGCTGTCAGAAATACAAAATGGATTCCGCAAAATGGACAAGATAGCCTCTAAATACAAGATGGATTCCGCTAATGCTAAGCCAATCGCTGCCAATTTACAACACACGTGCCCACCCCGCATTGTGCCTACCGAGCGGGAGCCCACCCCACTTTATTAGTATGTAAACGGTGGGTGCCCACCCTGCATTATGGTGCCATTTTGTGGGTGCCCACCCCGCGTTCTGTTGCCGAGAAAATCACCGCCGCGGCCCGAGCGAGAAAGGCCGCCGTGCAGGAAGTCAGGCACCCGTGCCTGACTGTGGGCGGGGCCTGCTGAAGGAAGTGCCGGACGGGAGAAGCGTGACGCGAGGCCTGCCTCCACCGAGATCCCGCTCTGTGTTGCAGGATCCCCGGGGGCCTGCCCCTCTGTGCGAGGAAGTCCGGAGGTCGGTGTTCTCCCTGAGCGGGGCCCCTGTGAGCCGTGGGAGCCCTGCATTCCGCCACGACTAAGAGAAGCCAGAGAAGAGAAGTGCGGAGGGTCAACGGGGCTCCCGTGAGCGTGAGGGAGCCCCGGGTGCAGCAACAGTGTAGCCGGTAGTCCGGAGTCGTGCGAGCTCCACATCAAAGTCCTGCATCCCAGGAGGGGGCCCGGTGAAGCGAGGAGACCGGGAGAAGTGAGGACGCCTGTACTGGAGGAGTACCGCCTAGAGAGAGCCCGGTGAGTACGGCTTCTCCCTGGTGGATGCCCCATGAGGCACTGCAAGCGCCAGTCTGTGTTTTTACTTACAGCTGCACTGCAAGTGCGGGCAGCTGCATCACAGGGGCACATTTGTTCTTAGGGCCCAAGGAGGGGGCCGGAGGTCACCGAGGTGCCAGTGCCTGTCTTGTCTCTTCCCAGCTGCGCCGCACCAGAGCGGGCAGCTGCAACGAGTGGGCACAGTTGTTCAGAGGGCACAGTGAGTGCCCAGACCCACATTTGATTTCACAGCTGCACGGCAATTAGCGGCAGCTGCAACATTTAGGCTGATATTTCTTTGGGGGCATTTTTGAATGGGATAGGAGTGAGATGCACTCCTCTGATCCAGCGCAATTGTGCACTTGCGAATCCTGCTTCATTGGCAGCTGAGCCCTGACTTTGCTGGACATAGAGCATTGGAGCCCTAGAGGAGGTCAGTTGGCCTGGGGGGTCAGTTTTATGTGGTAGGGCGCAGAGCTTTAATATGGCGCATAATGTGTTTATGCTTATGTGGATGCCTAATTTGGTTTCACCACGTTATTTATGCCTAATGTGATGCCTACAATGATTTATGCGTAAGATGTATGTATGATGTGATTTATGCACCCTGATTTAGGCCTCTAATGATGTTTATGGTTATAAGGTTATTGCATAATGTGTTTATGCTAGTGAGGCCTAGTGCGTAATGTGTTTATGCTAATGAGGTTTTGGCCTAATGTGATTTATTGCCTAATGTCATGTTATTATATTTTAGGATGGTGTCTAATGCTAATGTGATAACGCTTAGGTCATTATGGTACCAGTAGTTACTGGTTGTGTTTTACATTTACTTACCTGTTCTGATGGTTCTGACTATGGCCCGATTGGCCTGAACCTGTATATAATCCCCTGTGAATATTGCCCGTGCCAGTTGGCACCGTGTAAATGTGTGATTAGATTTTTAATGTGTTTATGATAATACAAAGGGTATTTTATTTTTATATATAACCTTGTGTGGAGTTTCTTTTGTGGTGTGCCTAGTTTGTTGCTGCTGTGTGTGTGTGTGTGTGTGTGTTGCGCAAACGCTTTACACATTGCCTCTGGGATAAGCCTGACTGCTCGTGCCAACCTACCAGGGGGGTGAGCAGGGGTTATTTTCAGCGTGTAACTCCCTTGCCCTGACTAGAGTGGTGGTTTCTGCCTGGCTTAGGCGCAAGCCCTAGCCAACCAGAAATCATCCCATTTCTAACAATAACAGTAATGCAGAATCAGCTCAAGAAATCTGGTCTACAGAGGAAATCGCATGCAAGATCTCGGAAGAAGAGCTGGCGGAGTGGGGCATTCTACTAGCAGAAGTGGACAAAGCAAAACATCCCCCTATGTTTTCACAGCCTTTGGAAATGTATTTGAGCAAGAACAGCTTTAACTTCAAAACAATAGACACGAGAACAGCTTACCTAATACCAGCACTTCAAATAAAGATGAATAACAGCAATTCATACAGATTTGCTCATTGAATATCACTGGTATTGCTTGCCATGTGAAAAGCTCAAAACAGAACCTCAATACGTTTCTAAACAGGTTTCTCGTGATATGTCTACAATAGTCTTGGGAAAAGGACATATCTACCCCACTGTACAACCTTTGAGAAAAAGGCCTCAAAGGCAAGATTTGGTCTCCCATCTGGAGAACTACTTACACTAATTAACAACAAATTCAAATTTAGCTGCAAGTTTTGGTCGTAAAGACTAGCAACCCTAGCAAGGAACTGCTATATATTACAAATATTTATTTACCATCTTCCAGGACTGATTGGCAAACTTCATAAGAATACTGGATGAGCTGGAATATCTGAACATTTTAGAGATTTTTCATGTCTTTACAGGAGACTTCAATGAAGACTGTATTGAAGGATTTTTTAATCGAACACTTCCAAAGAAGGGCCTGATGAAGTTGCTTTAATCTCCCCACCCACGTTTTAAAGAAAAGTGCACTGCCAGTCTCAGAAATTCAAACTTCCCAAATCCTTAATAGTGGAATCAGGACTTTGTTGTCTCAACAAACGTTCTTCGAATGATCAATCTGCAGGAAAGGCATTCCCTAAGACTAACACAAGCTCTACTATAGGTTTTACCATGATCCATTTCTCATATTTCTACTTGTCTGAAAACTACAAAGATATTTCTAAGGAGGAAAGCAATTATAACCAACTGGCAATTACCCTAAAATACTTTCTGAAACTACCATCTCTACCAGTCTCTCTAACAATCGTAAATCATAAGAAGATAGCTCAGAACTTGAAATTACCAACGAAGAGAGCATCATGAGCTACTAACCCACAGCTTGGAGAATCGTTGAACGAACTCCGTAAACTTGAACAAAAAAATGGCACATGGAGAGAAACGTGGGATAATGTAAGGAAAATCATCATTGACCATTTGTCTTCACAAAACATCAGAACTAACTCTCAGTCTTGAGGAAGGCAGTGTTATAGACCACCTAGTAAAATTTTGATTATAAGGAAAAAATACAGGAGATTCTTGAGAATCATTTCTCCACAAAGCATAGTGTCTTAACGCAATCAAGAAACTAAAAGCGGCCTGCAGAAAGTCTGTCAAGAGAAAAAAAAATGACGAAGCCAACAAAAAAATGGGCTACTTTACATTAGACGATTGAAACAAAAGATTGAAAAGAATTTCGGCCATTTTAGTGGGGACAGGCGCATTCTTTCACAGGCTGGCCACTGATTATGATATTCCATCTGGTATATGGGAAACTGATCTCAAGTCCCATTATGTGAGTCATGAATATCTAACTTGTACACTAAATCAGTATGATCACATGGGAACGGAAATATCAAAGAAGCAGCTTGCCTCATTAATAACTGAAAGTAAGACCTTGAGCCCCAGTCCTAATGGGATTCCAATCTCTATAAAAAAGAAAATATTCAATATTGTGGAGCAGAATCCAACTACCTCACAAAAAGGAAGCCAAAAAGATCCAGCTAGCTTTTAGTTGATAGGCCTTTCAGATACTGAAACCTAACTCTTCTCTAAATATTTATTATCACATTTAAATGATTGAATAACATTAAATAACTTACTGCCAGTATACCAAACAGGTTTCAGAGCTGATGTGCCACCTCAGGCAGTATAATAGCATTAACACTCCTTATAGAGAAGGCACCATATCTCAGAAGATCACTTTATATCTGTTTTGTGGACTATTCATTTGCCTTCAGAAAAGTAATTCGCAATCGCCTTTGATCAAGCACTTAACACTGGATATGGATATCAACCTACTGCACTTGATAATTGCACTACACTCCAACTCTTGAATGCAAACCAAGTTGTCGAACAAGTTGCATGTTTTGCCCAAAAGTACCATCATAAATGGGCTTAAGGCTTTGTTCCATCTCTCTTCTCACTCTATATTTCTTACTTGGTCAATTATATTTAAAAAAATCTGAATTCCGGTCACCAAAATTGTCATTTTAGCGACTTAGCATATGCAGATGAACTTGCGATCTGTTCTCTGACTCCAATCAGATTACAGCACCAATTCACAGCACTCAATGAATGCAAGATTAATGGTCTATCTGCCAACATCAGCAAAACAAAAATATAACTTTTGGGAAGAATTTACAGAAATTCAAATGTAAGTTAAGGAATAATACAGTGGAGTCAGTAAATTCATACGTGTTAGGCCTTGGGAGTGTCTTCCCCCAACTTTTTCGCCTGCCTCTCTTCATTTTCTGTACCCATTTTGGCTGGCTCTAGGACTCTGCACATCTTATCGTTGCTAATCAGTTCTAAAGTGCTTGTGCTCTCCCCCTAAAATACGGTAACATTGGATCATACCCAATTGGCATATTTAATTTACTTATAAGTCCCTAGTAACGTGCACTACAGGTGCCTAGGGCCCACTTCACTGACTGTGCTGCCAACGTAAGTAGCCCCCTAACCATGTCTCAGGCCTGCCATAGCAGAGCCTGCACGTGCAGTTTTCTGTTACTATGACTTGGCAGGTAAAACTGCTTGCCAAACCTGAACTCCCCCTTCTATCACATTTAAGTCACCCCTAAGGATAGCCCTTGGCAACCCAGAGGGCAGGGTGCCATGTAAACAAAGGGAAGGACATGTGCTTGTATGCTTTACTTGTCCTGGTAGTGAAAAACTGCCTATTTTGTTTTTCACTAGGGTGAGGCCTACTCCCCTCTTAGACTAGCATTGGGAATTCCCTTACGTTCTAGTAAGTGGTAAATACTGATCTCAGTGGAGTAGCTTTATCATGTTTGGTATGAGAAGAATAGTAGTGATAAATGTGTTTTGCTAGTAAGGTTAAATTTAGCACTACTAGTGCAGAAATGCCACTTTCAGACAATGGGCATTTTGATGCTCTATGTGACCTCCAGCCTGCCTCCCAATATCCATCTGGACAAAGTGACGGATCCCATCCATTCAATCCTTCCTGACAGCCATCAACCCAGGAAGGCAAGGGGTGGCTATACCCCCTCTGCATAAATCTGCATTCTGATGACCAGCCTGGGCAGACAGGAGGAAACGGGGCTCACACCAGGACATCAAGGAGTAATGACCTGACCCCACACAAATGGCTGGTGATCCCCATAGATAACTTGGCAGGCAGGACTGGCTTGAAAGGGGTATTTGTGCACTTCAAAGTCACTCTTTGAAGTTTTCCACACATCAAATTCACATTTGGGTGTAAGTACTGGGTCTCTGACCCTCCCAAATCAGACACTGCTGGACCTACACCGAATCTCTGTCAGACGAACTGTGGTAGTGCTCAAAGGACTCAACTGGACTGCTTTTTGGAAAGACTGTTTTTCTGCTTGTTGCCCTGCTGTCTGCTGCTCTCTAACTCTGCTGAAAGGATGAAAGGAGAGCTTGACTCTGCCTTCCCTCCAAACTGATCTCCAAGGGCTTAGCTTGCCTCATGTTTCTGAAATCTGAGCAACACAAAATACTTCCTGCAGTTCTGCTGGACTCTGCCTTCGTTGAGTCCTACCCCTGCCTGAGGTGCCCCCTTCAAGTTCTGGGTCTAAGAAGTGGGTTCTGCAGTTGAGTTTCTGCCAAATCTGACGTGAAGCAACGCAAAGCCTCGTCGCACAGCTGACAGCTCTGGGAACTGACGCTGGACAATGCAAAGCATCACCGCACAGCCTCTCTGAACCAATGCCGGATGACGCAAACTCTCGCTGTGCAAACTGCTCTCCAGGATCCAAGATACTGTATTCAGCAGGCCCAAGTGGGTCCCTGTAGCTGGCCCGCGTGTCATTGTGGTTGGCCTGAGCCTTGGATTTGCAACAGTCCCAAGCAACCTGAAGTAACCTTTTTAGCGTTACCTGCTTCTAAGCACTTCTTTGCATTTATTTCTTCAATAGTCAATATCTCAACTTCTACTTGATGGACTTTCATCATTTTGATCTTGTTTTACTCAGAAAAATGCATAAATAATTTACACATTGCCTTCCAAGTTAAGCCTGCCTGTTCTGTGTCATGCTACCAGAGGGTGAGCACAGGATCATTTAGGATTGTGTTGTGACTTACCCTGACTCAGATTGTGGTCACTGCTTGTACAGGGTGCATACCTCTGCCAACTGGAGACCAATTTCTAACAATTCATTTATCTGGGATTCCAGTTAGATAAACATCTAACTTTAGTACAACATCTAAATACACTGAATCCAAAAGCTCGAATCTTACTTTCAGTCTTTCTAAGATTCTGTTTACCATACATCCATCAGACAGAGTTTGAAGTTTCTTGGAACTCTATATCTAATGCCCCTAACTGCAGACTTTATAAATGTTGAAATTAAACTTTAGAACATATTATCTGTCTTTGCCTCTGGCTGAGCGATATTCATAGTAAATATTAGTGATATTCATAGTAAATATTTACTACTCTCCGTCAGGAAATTATCATTGCACACTTTAAAGGAGGCTACTTTAGCATGTTTTCTGATACAATCAATGCCTTCATCAGTAAACTGATAAGGTTAATGGATATAACCTACACTAGACTCAAATCAAAATGCTTTACAACAACTCAGTATGCAAAGGCAATGGGCTAAATTGTATGCACTTTTTAAAAATGCATTGTAATAGCTGAGGAGTGATAGATCTCCTCTAATTAACTTTTGGGATTCTCCCGAATGTTCTGGTTGTAATCTGATATGTCCATTTTAGCCAATAATGCCTTTATGACTTTTTCATATTTTGTGTAATGGAATATACATTGTCAAATATTTTTTTATATATGCATATATTTAAATTTGTGTTTATTTCATTACAAGACCAGAGGCTACCATTATACATATTTATTTTAATGCTAACTCCAAGCTGCCACAGCAAGCAATACATCATAAACCAGACAGTTCTAGAACAGAATCTTCCTGATGTATAATAGTCATGCACATAAGAATAGTCTGCCTCTTTTAAATGCCGCTCCAAGCACAGGCAGATAAGTACACCTTACTATTCATTATTCACCTATGGGTGTTGCCTTCTCACAGAGTATTTTGATGTGTATGTGTTTTCCTGCCAACTCTTTCGACGTGTACTGCTATGGCAGTGACCTCCACCTAAAACCTGCAACTTGACTTAACCGATTTCCAATTTACAGAAGCCCCCCCCCTCTCTCTTTTGCCCTCGCTCCGAGTCTTGCGTGGCGCCCTCAACTTCAAAGCACATATCTAATGGATGAATACATTCTTGACCTGGATCAGGATGACTTAGACTTCGAGACTCTCCTATTAGGAGAAGAACTCCCTTCATCCTCCAAATAAACTATAACCAAACCTCTAGACGAGGAGATGTTCTCACCATATAACATCAAACACCCGAGGAGCGCAGAATAATTGCCTCCATACCACGTGACTACATTTATAAAGAGGTGGATTAGAAACCCCCTAGAGAGAGAAACACGCAATGTCCTAAGAGCAGAATGCTCTGGACCGGTCATCAAGGAGAAGGTATGGCTAACACCTAACTTCGACCCAGGATTAATCAAATTCCTATTCAAACTTGGAAGAGACCCCAGAAAAGGAATGGAAAGGTCACTCAAGGCTTGCTAGGATCACCTGCTCGATATACCAGGCCCCCTGGCAAGAATAATTGACATGGCGGAAGAGAGCCAAGTCAACAGAATACCATTAGACATAGAACTACTCAGAGGGTGGAGCCAGAGTGTGCTGATCCTGCTAGGGAATGTGAATGCAGGCATAAATACAGAACAACAGTATTACTTACCCCATATGCCTAATTAACTATAGGCCTTCTGATTAATACATCGCTATTGTAGTTTGTCTTTTTTGGACCATATTGGCCATTTAGTAACCATTGTTTTCCTAAACATAATACTTAACCCTGGTTCTAGTGTTGTGGTCCCCATTATTTACCTTACTACATGAACAACGGAGAGTAGTCCTTACTAAGATCAACCGAAAGTTGGGCGACATGGCCGACAAAGAGCCTTCTGCAAAGCCCAAAAGCCTCCTATTCGGGGAAGACATGATCAAAAGCTTAGGCATATATGTCTCAACTTTTACAGCCCTGGACAAGGCACAGAACAGTATGAGGCGAGTTTTCCGCCCTAGTGTTTTTGGGCAGGCCGGGAGAAGGGCCTTTCTACCGGCTGAGCCAAACAAAGGCCCTACTACAGACAGGGAGGATTCGGTAGAGCTTACCAAGCAAATACACCCACCATTCTACCCTCAGGAAGATCCTCCCGCTCCAGAGGATTCAGATCGCGCGGATAAGCTCCTGCAACTTCCAGAGTGAGTACCAACATCCCTTATTCTTCTATTTCACTGGGAAAAGTGGGAGGTTGACTCAGATTCTTTTCACAGGCCTGGAAGACACCATTCGAGGGTTCAAAATAGAATCTTCATAACCACCGGTACAAACTTCACTCCCAAGAAACCTAATACTGACCACAGAACAACAGAAAATAGTGGAGGAAGAGGTCATCTCCATGCAAGACAAGGGAGCAATTATAGAAGTACCATGGGAACGTATGAAATTTGTAAGTACACTCTTCCTTGAGGAGAAAAAAGACAAGGGATGCAGACCAGTTATAGATCTCAGAGAATTGAACAAGTCCCTCATCTACAAACATTTCAAAATGGAAGGAATCCACCCTTTGAGGGACATGGTACAAGAGAAAGATTGGCTAGTGAGGTTGGTCTTGAAAGACGTCTACTTCACAATCCCCATGGATACAGAATACCATCCCTACCTCCAATTCTTATGGAACCATCACCTATTTCAATTTCAGGCACTTCCCTTCGGCTTATCTTCTGTTCCCTGGTGCTTCACCAAGGTAATGAGAGCTATAGCATCCTTCTTGAGAGAAAGAGGGATACGACTGACTATCTATCTCGATGACATTCTCATTATGCCCCAATACCACTCAGGTTCTACAGGATCTGAATATAATAGTAAATCTCATAGAGGGCTTAAGGTTAATAATAAATGAGGAAAATGTATCCTGACTCCTACAGATCATTGGGATTCACTGTAGACACAACACAGTCCCTCCTGTTACTACCCAAACAGAAAATAACCAAAATACAGAAAGAGATAAGATCTGTCCTTAAACAAAACTTTTTAACCCTAAGGGAACTGGCCAGACTCCTGGGTCCTCTTTCTTCCTCTTGCCAAGCTATCTTCCCGGGACCATTACATTAGGGGTGAAGGCGAAAGCCGTACCAGCAGGACTATGGTATGGAGTCCAAGTAACCCTAGATCACTAAGCCAGATCAGAACTGAACTGGTGAATAGAGAATCTAGATGCCTGGAATGGGAAAGTCATTTCCGAAAGTTCCCTAGAATTCATACTAGAATCAGATACGAGCCTTCACGGAATGGGAGCTTGTATGCACAACGAGAGCACGGGAGGTATAAGGTCCTATGTAGAGAGCTCACACCACATAACCTATCTAGGATTGACAGCAGGTCTGTACGCTCTGATGAACTTCAAACAATTGCTTCAGTGCAGATCAGTTATACTAAAAATAGACAATATATCAGCTGTGGCATACACAAATTGTTTAAGGGGTACAAAATCCTTAGACCTATCGAATCTAGCCAAAAGACTCTGGATGTTCTGTCTAGAACACAAGATAGTCTCCTGAAAGCAGAATACTTAGCAGTAAAAACCAACATCACCGCAGATTGGAACTCGGGATTCCTCTTAGATCACAGCAACTGGAAACTCAGCAAGAAAACCTTCTTAGCTCTCCATCAGCTCTGGGGCCTCTGGAGATAGATCTGTTCACAAGCAGACTGACGTTCCAACAAAAAACTATTTCATCTGGATGCCAGACCAGGTTGTTCAAGCAGTCAATGCTTTCCTTCAACCCTGAAAAGTAATTCGAGCCTACGCCTTCCCCCCCTTTGCAATGATCCAGATAGTCCTCCTGAAAGTGAGACAGGACCAATGCTTCTTTGTACTGGTAACACCCTTCTGGTCCTCCCAGGAGTGGTTCCTGACAACCTTGAAATAAGCCGCAGCCTGGTTAGCGCAAATCGGTGCTGGGGGCTTGAGACCATAGTCAAATATGATAGACTTCCTTCCTCAGAAGGGTTTGATATATAGTGCAACTATAGGTTTCAAACCCTCACCAAGCATCCTATTTTCTGACCTTATACCTAAATATAGAGCTTTTATTTCGTTCTTATGCAAGGATAGATCTTATAATGGATGTTTTCAGGTTTGACCCAAATTGACTGCCAAAGCAGAATTGGTTTAAGTGTAAGTAAATCTTTCAGGTAGGATAGCCCGACCTCTTTATGGATAACGTATGTCGAAATTGAGAAAGGGATACTTAATAGACGTTTGATGAAGGCATTCTCTTCAAGCTGTAAAGGGCCACACAGAGCATGGCCCCACATGCCTCCACCATACATAGCAGCAGATAGTGGTTTGGCTTTACATATGTTAATCATTTCTTTGATAGGGGATCTACCAAGCTTACTGGAAAATCTAAATATGCCCTTGCCACCTAGTTAATTTGTGATCCAATGTTTTGTACATGGTTTGCCCATGAACCATTACTGGAAAATTAAATGTATTTAACCTCAAAAGTGGGGAGCCTTTAATAAAATGGGTTCTGCATTTCTGGTGTTTTTTTCCCCACATAACATCGTAACTGTCTTTGTGCTAATAATCTTCAATTTTCTCTCATTCATAAAATCAACAAAAGCATCCATCAGCCTATGCAAACTGACAGCAGTTCTTGACAGGAGTACAGCGTTGTCGGTGTGAAGTAACACAGGAACCAATGAAAGTAGGGTATGCCTCAGGGTCGTATGATCGACCAAGTCAGAGGCACTGCTAAGGTCAGCAAAGCACAAGTACAATGAGCCTGGCTTAGCCTTTGAATATTTTCCAATAATTGGGTCTACGTTGACACACTGTTTTACTGTCACCCGGGCAATAACTAAACTCTGCTGCATTAGTATTTAACAGTCCTTGCAACACCACCAAGGGATCAACTCCCATCCACTTAATCTGCACTCTGTTGGGTTTGATAGCGTCCATGGTAACAACAGTTTTGCTTACCCCCTGCCTTTCAGCCTGTAATAACAGATACAATCAAAGAGTTATGATCACTTGCTGAAGATGCTATTTTTCTAAGATAAAGAACAAGGTTCCTAGCTGAATAGGAGACAAAAGTATGGTTGATAATCGTGCTAGCACCTCTTCCAGTAAAAGAAGGGATCTGGACATTGTCCACTTCAGTGTTAGTTTCTAATAATAATAATAAATCAGACTTGAAAATTAAAGAATCAAGGGCATGTCCATATGTATTATGTAAAAAATGCAAGGCTCCCTTGTTGCTTAATCGGCAATGCAACACAGCAATTCCGTTGAACCGTACATTTCTGTGTGTAAAATGACTGTTTTGGGGGCAAGCTTGCAGGAACGTGTCTAAATTGGATTCTAGGGCGGTAACGACCAAACTGTGGGTAAAGTCAAAGATAATATTAAATGAATTACAACCAAAGCACTGTATCTGAAAGAAACATGTTAGTTAGATTCCTCACCTTAGAATATCCCCAGGCGTCAGGCTTGATCCGGAAAGATTTTTCATCAGCAATATCCCTTGCGCGTCGCTAGGCGTCGTCTGCGGCTCCGCGTCCGTCATCGGCGTCGTGCGCCGGAATGACGTCATCGGAGTACTTAGACGCCGCCCTCGCGCGCTGGCATCAGTTCTTCTTTTTTCCGCACCAGACAGCGCTGATCCGGAAAGAGCTTACCCCTCAGTCACTTTTTGACTAAACTTTTTTGACTCTTTTTGGTCTTCTGTTGACTCGACTCTGGTGCCGGTAGGATGCCTGGTTTTAAGGCCTGTGGCTCCTGTCATCGACTGATGTCGGTGACGCACCACCATCGCCGGTGCCTTTACTGCCTGGGGCCCGACCACGACGCGGATTCGTGCCTCGACTGTCAGGCCTTGACCTCGAAGGCTAGGCGGGAGCGGTCCCGTAAGCTTCTCGGGCTTCGGCACTCGGCTCCGCGCCGTTCACGGTCCAGGAGGAGGTCCAAGGACCGGTCGCGGAGCCGCAGTCACCATCATCGCTCGTCGGGCTCGAAGTCTTCGGGTAAGTCGAAGCGCTCGAAGAAGTCCAAGAGGCAACACCGCTCTTCGGACTCCCCGCGCCGGTCGCACGACTCGGTCGAGGGTCAGGGTGGTCCCACCCCCGCGGCTCTGTCGGAGCCGCGTCCGTCTCCATACCCGCCGGTCCCTGGGACTGACGCGACTCCGGCGGAGATCAGCACCTTCCTCTTGGCCATGAGGGGCCTGGCTCCGCCGTCGATGCCTGCCGGCGCGCCTTCGGGCACCGTGGGCTCGACTGGGCGACCTCGCAAGCCGACGTCTTCGGTCCCGATGCCGCAGGTCCCCGAGGGATCCAGGCCTGGATCTCTGCGGCGCCGGTCGACCTCACGACGCCCCCTCCGCCGGCGCCGACACCGGTTCCACCCTCGGGCCATCCCCGGATGACGCCGTTCCCCGGTTTAGCCCCGGGCCCGGCGCAGTTGCGGCGCCGCTCGACGCCGCATCCGACGCCGATGCATGAGCAATTCATTTACCGCCCGGCTCCGGTTATTCCTCCTGTTTATCAGGAATCAGATGACGGGGGCGACTGGGAAGGGTCTAAGGACCCTATGGCCAGACAGGCCGACCTCTCACAGGACTGGGCAGACGAACTGGGGGATGCCAGTGGTCTGGACACCTCCCCGGAAGCTGGTTTCATCTCTCCTCCGACTGTGGTTCGGAGGAAGGTGCAGCTTTTTCAGTGGTGCTGCGCAAGGCGGCCGATGCCCTTGGGCTGGAGTTGCCTGCTGTGGCCGTGAGGACTAATGTCCTCACAGAAGTGCTTCAACCGTCAGCAAGCTCCACAGAGCCTCTGCTGCAGTTCAATGAGGCACTCGTAGACGTTCTGCAGGGCACCTGGTCCAAGCCCTCCACAGTACCTCCTGTGGATCGGAACGTGGCCCGGCGCCACCGCCCTGCTCCGGGCGACCCCAGTTTTCTGTCCCAACATCCCACTCCCGAGAGCCTGGTTATCCAGGCCTCGACTTCCCAATCCTCCTTCCCGTCCGCTCCTCCGGATCGGGAATCCGAGAGGCTGGAACAGTTCAGAAAGAAGCTGTTCTCTTCCCTGAGTTTGGGTCTGCGGTTCTTGAATACCGCTTGCCTCTTGGACCGTTAGTCCCACTTTCTGTGGGATGTGGTGGAGGATGTGCTGCCCCTGTGTCCGGAGGAGGCCCGGTCACGGCTCACCCAGGCGCTTGCTGATGGGCGAGATGCAGCGCGGCATGCCATACGGTGTGGACTAGACACCACGGACTCGCTGGGGCGGGCAATTTCGACCACGGTGGCGCTTCGTCGCCACGCCTGGCTATGGTCCACGTCTTTCTCGGGGGATGTCCAGAGTACCCTCATGGATATGCCCTTTGATGGCACTCGCCTTTTTGGCGAGAAGGCGGATAGTGCGCTGGCTCGTTTCAAGGACTCCCGGGCTACGGCCAAGTCCTTGGGTCTCTCGGCCCCGCGGCCGCAAACTTCTGCCTTTCGTCCCTTTCGTGGCCAAGGAAGGGGCGCCTCCTCACGTCCGCCTAGCCACCGGCCGCAGTACCAACCTGCACGTGGTCGCGGAAGTGGATTCCGCCGAGGCGGTACTGGAGGACAACGTGACGGTCAGTCCACATCCACATCGGCAGCATCCGCCTCAAAGCCCTCCTAGTCCGAGCTTTCAGGCCCATTCCACGCCAGTGGGCGGCAGAATTCGCCATCACCTGCTCCACTGGCATTCCATCACGTCGGAGAGGTGGGTGCTGCAAATCGTCTGAAGGGGCTACTCCCTCCCCTTCGAGACGACCCCTCCAGCCATGCTAGCACAGTACCACCGCATGTCGGGGGATCACTTGAATCTTCTCTGGAAGGAAGTTACGGCTCTCTTGGCCAAAGAGGCCGTCGAGCGTGTTCCTGGTCCAGAAGTAGGTCGTGGTTGCTATTCCCACTACTTTCTGGTTCCCAAGAAGGGCAAAGGGGGCCTATGCCCTATCTTGGACCTCAGGAGCGTCAACGCCTTCCTCCGGAAGGAGCAGTTCAAGATGCTCACCTTGGCTCAGGTTCTGGCTGCCCTAGACCCAGGAGACTGGATGGTAGCATTGGACTTGCAGGACGCTTATTTTCACATCCCCGTCCTGCCGGCCCACCGGCGTTACCTGCGGTTCACGGTGGGTCAGGAGCATTTTCAATTCACCGTGCTCCCCTTCGGCTTCACCAGTGCCCCTCGGGTGTTCACGAAAGTGATGGCGGTGGTCGCAGCTCATCTGCGCAGATCAGGGGTTCCAGTCTTCCCCTATCTCGACGACTGGCTGTTGAAGGCGGGCTCGCCCCAGGCAGTCGTCTTCCACCTCCAGACTACGGCCGACCTCCTGCATTTGCTGGGGTTCTCCATCAATGTGCCGAAGGCACACCTGAGACCCTCTCAGAAGCTCGCTCCTCTTCATCGGAGCGGTTCTAGATTCGGTGCAGTTCCGGGCCTATCCTCCGGAGCAGCGGGTCCAGGATATTCAGGCCTCTATCCTGGGTTTCGGTCAGGTTGGTGCTGCGGCTTCTGGGGCTGATGGCCTCCTGCATCCTGTTGGTGCATTACGCCAGGTGGCGAATGCGGGCTCTGCAGTGGGACCTGAAGTTTCAGTGGGCCCAGCATCGTGGCAATCTGTCCGACCATGTCTTGATCTCGGAGGGCACTGCGAAGCAGTTGCAGTGGTGGCTCACGAACCTCGATTGGGTCAGCGGCAGATCCCTCTCCCTACCCCAACCGGAGCACGTAGAAGTGACAGATGTGTCCCTCCTGGGATGGGGGGGCCACATGGGGGAGGCGGAGATCAGAGGACTCTGGTCTCCGGCGGAAACTCGGCTCCATATCAACCTTTTGGAGCTGAGAGCGATCCGACTTGCACTGAAGGCATTCCTTCCCATTGTCCGGGGAAGTGTGGTGCAGGTGTTCACGGACAACACCACCGCCATGTGGTATTGCAACAAACAGGGCAGGATGGGGTCGTGGACCCTTTGTCAGGAGGCTCTGCGCCTCTGGACATGGCTGGAACACCAGTGAATCACCCTGGTGGTTCAACATCTGGCGGGCTCTCTGAACGCTAGAGCAGACGAACTCAGCCGCCGGTGCATGATGGATCACAAATGGCGTCTGCACTCGGACGTGGCGCAAGGTCTCTTTCTGCAGTGGGGAGAGCCTTGGTTAGATCTATTCGCCACCGAAGAGAACGCGCAATGTCAGCAGTTCTGCGCGTTTGAATTTCCAAGGCTGCACTCGCTCGGAGACGCTTTTCGTCGCGAGTGGAGTTCCGGTCTGTTGTACGCCTTTCCGCCTATACCACTTCTGCCCAGAGTGCTGAAGAAGATCCGGCGCGACCGGGCCCAAGCCATCTTAGTGGCTCCAGATTGGGCACGAAGGTACTGGTATCCCGAGCTACTCAGTATGTCAATCGATCCTCCGACACGACTGCCTCTTCGGGAGGACCTTCTGTCGCAGCAGCAGGGGACGGTTCTCCACCCGAATCTGTCCAGTCTCCACCTCCATGCGTGGAGATTGAGCGGCGACAGTTGATGCCATTTGGCTTGCCTCCTGAAGTCTGTGAAGTTATTCTGGCAGCCAGGCGTCCCTCCACTAAAACGGTATACGCCTGCAGGTGGAACACATTTGTGGCATGGTGCACAGCAAAGGCTGTGGATCCCCTTTCCGCCCCTCTTTCTGAGGTTCTCCTCTTTCTTCTCTCTCTAGCCCAGCAGGGCTCTGCTCTGGGCACCTTGAAAGGTTATCTATCAGCTATTTCTGCTTTCTTACGGCTTCCTGATCAGCCTTCTCTTTTCAAATCCCCTGTTGTTTCTCGTTTCCTTAAGGGCATTACTCACATGTTTCCTCCTGTCCCCTTCGTAATGCCTCAGTGGGATTTGAATTTAGTCTTGACCTTTCTGATGTGCGCTCCCTTTGAGCCTCTTCACAATTGTCCCATTCGTCTTCTGACTCTTAAGACTGCTTTCCTGGTAGCTATCACCTCGGCTAGACGGGTGAGTGAGCTCCAGGCGTTATCGTCTAAGCCTCTTTTTCTTTCTGTTCATCCGGACAAGGTTGTCCTCCGGACTCGTCCTTCCTTTCTTCCAAAAGTGGTAACTCCCTTTCACATCGGGCAATCTGTCACCTTGCACACCTTCTTTCCGCCTCCGCATCCTTCGAAAGAGGAAGAGAGGCTCCACCGTCTGGACCCAAAGCGGGCGCTGTCCTTTTATTTGGACCGCACCAAACCGTTCCGGGTGGACGACCAGCTTTTTGTTGGATACGTGGGTGCTAAGAAGGGAAGTGCAATACACAGGCGGACCATCTCGCGGTGGGTGGTATTGTGTATAAAAGTTTGTTACTCCTTGGCTAAAAAGGACCCTCCTGTAGGGCTGAGTGCCCATTCCACCGAGCCACAGCGGCTACTACTGCCCTGGGGCGGGGAGTCCCTTTGCAGGACATCTGTCAGGCAGCAACGTGGGCCTCGCGGCACACGTTTGCCAATCATTATTGCCTGGACAGCCAAGTCTGGAGAGATGGCTTCTTTGGCCGTTCTGTTCTCCAGGACTTTCTGGAACCAAGATCTATGATCTTGGTTCGCAGACCCACCACCGGGGTTGGTATTGCTGGGGTATCTATTCTAAGGTGAGGAATCTAACTAACGTGTTTCTTTCAGATGAACAAGTTACTTACCTTCGGTAACGATATATCTGTAAGAAACATTAGTTAGTTAGATTCCTCACCGACCCACCCATCCTCCCCGTTCTGCGAACCGACATCTAGGGTTAAGGCTATCCTTTCTAGGGCCCTAGATTTTTTGGCACCAGTGTCGGTCTCTTGCATGGCTCTTCGTTCCTGGCGCGGAAAGCTATGTACAAGAACTGACGTCAGTGCGCGAGGGCGGCGTCTAAGTACTCCGACAACGTCATTCCGGCGCACGACGCCGACGACGGACGCGGAGCCGCAGACGACGCCTAGCAACGCGCAAGGGGTATTGCTGACGAAAAATCTTTCCGGATCCAGCCTGACGCCTGGGGATATTCTAAGGTGAGGAATCTAACTAACTAATGTTTCTTACAGATACATCGTTACCGAAGGTAAGTAACTTGTTCATCAGGTACAAAGGACATGCATATACAATTTAGGATCTTATAAGCAATATACAGTCTGAGGTGTCCACATATCTTATTCTGTTCACATACAGTCTCACCATCACGTGAGTGTACTACTCGTCTATTATGACAGTGCAAATGCAGTTTATTTTTTTATATGCGTAGGACCTATACCCTACATAACAAACAACAATAATAATCATCCCAACTAGGGAATTAAGTTCCCTCCCCAATCCAACTCCTACCCCCCTCCCCCACTCTCATGACAACCTTGTAGGTAGTTATCACAGTCTACGCAGCTGAATCAGCTTTGTGGTACCCTTTCAATGTAATCCTTCATTTTAGAGGCATAGTAGGTTGCCCTTTTTAGAGGGATGCAAAAACAACAATTGATGGACAGAATGCAGAACAATGTCATACATTCACCCCAGTACAGAGATCTGGGCCTAAATCCATCGTTTTTTTGCTCACCATGCCATTCCAGTTTGAACCCAGCCATATGCAAATCAGTCTTGACCCTGTGCCCCATGGGAACAGTCCAGCCCGAACTGCCAAGCCAGGTCCTCCCTGGACTGGAAACAAGCATCCTAGGACCGGTTTCGGGCTTTCAGCCCTCGTCAGCCAGGATAGCTTGATTCCAGTGGCATGGAGAGCAAGGGACTCACGTCTGAGCATACCCTTCCCACTCGGGGTGACAAATGCAAAAACAACAATTGATGGACAGAATGCAGAACAATGTCATACATTCACCCCAGTACAGGGATCTGGGCCTAAATCCATCGTTTTTTTGCTCACCATGCCATTCCAGTTTGCACCCAGCCATATGCAAATCAGTCTTGACCCTGTGCCCCATGGGAACAGTCCAGCCCGAACTGCCAAGCCAGGTCCTCCCTGGACTGGAAACAAGCATCCTAGGACCGGTTTCGGGCTTTCAGCCCTCGTCAGCCAGCATAGCTTGATTCCAGTGGCATGGAGAGCAAGGGACTCACGTCTGAGCATACCCTTCCCACTCGGGGTGACAAATGCAAAAACAACAATTGATGGACAGAATGCAGAACAATGTCATACATTCACCCCAGTACAGAGATCTGGGCCTAAATCCATCGTTTTTTTGCTCACCATGCCATTCCAGTTTGAACCCAGCCATATGCAAATCAGTCTTGACCCTGTGCCCCATGGGAACAGTCCAGCCCGAACTGCCAAGCCAGGTCCTCCCTGGACTGGAAACAAGCATCCTAGGACCGGTTTCGGGCTTTCAGCCCTCGTCAGCCAGGATAGCTTGATTCCAGTGGCATGGAGAGCAAGGGACTCACGTCTGAGCATACCCTTCCCACTCGGGGTGACAAATGCAAAAACAACAATTGATGGACAGAATGCAGAACAATGTCATACATTCACCCCAGTACAGGGATCTGGGCCTAAATCCATCGTTTTTTTGCTCACCATGCCATTCCAGTTTGAACCCAGCCATATGCAAATCAGTCTTGACCCTGTGCCCCATGGGAACAGTCCAGCCCGAACTGCCAAGCCAGGTCCTCCCTGGACTGGAAACAAGCATCCTAGGACCGGTTTCGGGCTTTCAGCCCTCGTCAGCCAGGATAGCTTGATTCCAGTGGCATGGAGAGCAAGGGACTCACGTCTGAGCATACCCTTCCCACTCGGGGTGACAAATGCAAAAACAACAATTGATGGACAGAATGCAGAACAATGTCATACATTCACCCCAGTACAGAGATCTGGGCCTAAATCCATCGTTTTTTTGCTCACCATGCCATTCCAGTTTGAACCCAGCCATATGCAAATCAGTCTTGACCCTGTGCCCCATGGGAACAGTCCAGCCCGAACTGCCAAGCCAGGTCCTCCCTGGACTGGAAACAAGCATCCTAGGACCGGTTTCGGGCTTTCAGCCCTCGTCAGCCAGGATAGCTTGATTCCAGTGGCATGGAGAGCAAGGGACTCATGTCTGAGCATACCCTTCCCACTCGGGGTGACAAATGCAAAAACAACAATTGATGGACAGAATGCAGAACAATGTCATACATTCACCCCAGTACAGAGATCTGGGCCTAAATCCATCGTTTTTTTGCTCACCATGCCATTCCAGTTTGAACCCAGCCATATGCAAATCAGTCTTGACCCTGTGCCCCATGGGAACAGTCCAGCCCGAACTGCCAAGCCAGGTCCTCCCTGGACTGGAAACAAGCATCCTAGGACCGGTTTCGGGCTTTCAGCCCTCGTCAGCCAGGATAGCTTGATTCCAGTGGCATGGAGAGCAAGGGACTCACGTCTGAGCATACCCTTCCCACTCGGGGTGACAAATGCAAAAACAACAATTGATGGACAGAATGCAGAACAATGTCATACATTCACCCCAGTACAGAGATCTGGGCCTAAATCCATCGTTTTTTTGCTCACCATGCCATTCCAGTTTGAACCCAGCCATATGCAAATCAGTCTTGACCCTGTGCCCCATGGGAACAGTCCAGCCCGAACTGCCAAGCCAGGTCCTCCCTGGACTGGAAACAAGCATCCTAGGACCGGTTTCGGGCTTTCAGCCCTCGTCAGCCAGGATAGCTTGATTCCAGTGGCATGGAGAGCAAGGGACTCACGTCTGAGCATACCCTTCCCACTCGGGGTGACAAATGCAAAAACAACAATTGATGGACAGAATGCAGAACAATGTCATACATTCACCCCAGTACAGAGATCTGGGCCTAAATCCATCGTTTTTTTGCTCACCATGCCATTCCAGTTTGAACCCAGCCATATGCAAATCAGTCTTGACCCTGTGCCCCATGGGAACAGTCTAGCCCGAACTGCCAAGCCAGGTCCTCCCTGGACTGGAAACAAGCATCCTAGGACCGGTTTCGGGCTTTCAGCCCTCGTCAGCCAGGATAGCTTGATTCCAGTGGCATGGAGAGCAAGGGACTCACGTCTGAGCATACCCTTCCCACTCGGGGTGACAAATGCAAAAACAACAATTGATGGACAGAATGCAGAACAATGTCATACATTCACCCCAGTACAGAGATCTGGGCCTAAATCCATCGTTTTTTTGCTCACCATGCCATTCCAGTTTGAACCCAGCCATATGCAAATCAGTCTTGACCCTGTGCCCCATGGGAACAGTCCAGCCCGAACTGCCAAGCCAGGTCCTCCCTGGACTGGAAACAAGCATCCTAGGACCGGTTTCGGGCTTTCAGCCCTCGTCAGCCAGGATAGCTTGATTCCAGTGGCATGGAGAGCAAGGGACTCACGTCTGAGCATACCCTTCCCACTCGGGGTGACAAATGCAAAAACAACAATTGATGGACAGAATGCAGAACAATGTCATACATTCACCCCAGTACAGAGATCTGGGCCTAAATCCATCGTTTTTTTGCTCACCATGCCATTCCAGTTTGAACCCAGCCATATGCAAATCAGTCTTGACCCTGTGCCCCATGGGAACAGTCCAGCCCGAACTGCCAAGCCAGGTCCTCCCTGGACTGGAAACAAGCATCCTAGGACCGGTTTCGGGCTTTCAGCCCTCGTCAGCCAGGATAGCTTGATTCCAGTGGCATGGAGAGCAAGGGACTCACGTCTGAGCATACCCTTCCCACTCGGGGTGACAAATGCAAAAACAACAATTGATGGACAGAATGCAGAACAATGTCATACATTCACCCCAGTACAGGGATCTGGGCCTAAATCCATCGTTTTTTTGCTCACCATGCCATTCCAGTTTGAACCCAGCCATATGCAAATCAGTCTTGACCCTGTGCCCCATGGGAACAGTCCAGCCCGAACTGCCAAGCCAGGTCCTCCCTGGACTGGAAACAAGCATCCTAGGACCGGTTTCGGGCTTTCAGCCCTCGTCAGCCAGGATAGCTTGATTCCAGTGGCATGGAGAGCAATGGACTCACGTCTGAGCATACCCTTCCCACTCGGGGTGACAAATGCAAAAACAACAATTGATGGACAGAATGCAGAACAATGTCATACATTCACCCCAGTACAGAGATCTGGGCCTAAATCCATCGTTTTTTTGCTCACCATGCCATTCCAGTTTGAACCCAGCCATATGCAAATCAGTCTTGACCCTGTGCCCCATGGGAACAGTCCAGCCCGAACTGCCAAGCCAGGTCCTCCCTGGACTGGAAACAAGCATCCTAGGACCGGTTTCGGGCTTTCAGCCCTCGTCAGCCAGGATAGCTTGATTCCAGTGGCATGGAGAGCAAGGGACTCACGTCTGAGCATACCCTTCCCACTCGGGGTGACAAATGCAAAAACAACAATTGATGGACAGAATGCAGAACAATGTCATACATTCACCCCAGTACAGAGATCTGGGCCTAAATCCATCGTTTTTTTGCTCACCATGCCATTCCAGTTTGAACCCAGCCATATGCAAATCAGTCTTGACCCTGTGCCCCATGGGAACAGTCCAGCCCGAACTGCCAAGCCAGGTCCTCCCTGGACTGGAAACAAGCATCCTAGGACCGGTTTCGGGCTTTCAGCCCTCGTCAGCCAGGATAGCTTGATTCCAGTGGCATGGAGAGCAAGGGACTCACGTCTGAGCATACCCTTCCCACTCGGGGTGACAAATGCAAAAACAACAATTGATGGACAGAATGCAGAACAATGTCATACATTCACCCCAGTACATTCGCCATAAGTTGGCAGGGTATGCTCAGACGTGAGTCCCTTGCTCACTTTGCCACTGGATTCAAGCAAGCCTGGCTGAAGACGGCTGAAATGCCAGAAACCGGTCCTAGGAAGCTTGTTTCCGGTCCAGGGAAGGCATGGCTTGGCAGTTCGGGCTGGACTGTTCCCATGAGGCACAGGGTCAGACTGATTTGCATAAGGCCATGTCTGAACTGGGGTGGCAGAGTGGGCTAAAGAACGGTGATGGATCAAACCCAGATCTGTTGACTGGGTGTGAGTGTTTGATTGGTTCTGATGCTCCATCCATCACCACCCCCTTTTGTACTGCTTTGTTCGCCATAAGTTGGCAGGGTATGCTCAGACGTGAGTCCCTTGCTCACTTTGCCACTGGATTCAAGCAAGCCTCGCTGAAGACGGCTGAAATGCCAGAAACCGGTCCTAGGAAGCTTGTTTCCGGTCCAGGGAAGGCATGGCTTGGCAGTTCGGGCTGGACTGTTCCCATGAGGCACAGGGTCAGACTGATTTGCATAAGGCCATGTCTGAACTGGGGTGGCAGAGTGGGCTAAAGAACGGTGATGGATCAAACCCAGATCTGTTGACTGGGTGTGAGTGTTTGATTGGTTCTGATGCTCCATCCATCACCACCCCCTTTTGTACTGCTTTGTTCGCCATAAGTTGGCAGGGTATGCTCAGACGTGAGTCCCTTGCTCACTTTGCCACTGGATTCAAGCAAGCCTGGCTGAAGACGGCTGAAATGCCAGAAACCGGTCCTAGGAAGCTTGTTTCCGGTCCAGGGAAGGCATGGCTTGGCAGTTCGGGCTGGACTGTTCCCATGAGGCACAGGGTCAGACTGATTTGCATAAGGCCATGTCTGAACTGGGGTGGCAGAGTGGGCTAAAGAACGGTGATGGATCAAACCCAGATCTGTTGACTGGGTGTGAGTGTTTGATTGGTTCTGATGCTCCATCCATCACCACCCCCTTTTGTACTGCTTTGTTCGCCATAAGTTGGCAGGGTATGCTCAGACGTGAGTCCCTTGCTCACTTTGCCACTGGATTCAAGCAAGCCTGGCTGAAGACGGCTGAAATGCCAGAAACCGGTCCTAGGAAGCTTGTTTCCGGTCCAGGGAAGGCATGGCTTGGCAGTTCGGGCTGGACTGTTCCCATGAGGCACAGGGTCAGACTGATTTGCATAAGGCCATGTCTGAACTGGGGTGGCAGAGTGGGCTAAAGAACGGTGATGGATCAAACCCAGATCTGTTGACTGGGTGTGAGTGTTTGATTGGTTCTGATGCTCCATCCATCACCACCCCCTTTTGTACTGCTTTGTTCGCCATAAGTTGGCAGGGTATGCTCAGACGTGAGTCCCTTGCTCACTTTGCCACTGGATTCAAGCAAGCCTGGCTGAAGACGGCTGAAATGCCAGAAACCGGTCCTAGGAAGCTTGTTTCCGGTCCAGGGAAGGCATGGCTTGGCAGTTCGGGCTGGACTGTTCCCATGAGGCACAGGGTCAGACTGATTTGCATAAGGCCATGTCTGAACTGGGGTGGCAGAGTGGGCTAAAGAACGGTGATGGATCAAACCCAGATCTGTTGACTGGGTGTGAGTGTTTGATTGGTTCTGATGCTCCATCCATCACCACCCCCTTTTGTACTGCTTTGTTCGCCATAAGTTGGCAGGGTATGCTCAGACGTGAGTCCCTTGCTCACTTTGCCACTGGATTCAAGCAAGCCTGGCTGAAGACGGCTGAAATGCCAGAAACCGGTCCTAGGAAGCTTGTTTCCGGTCCAAGGAAGGCATGGCTTGGCAGTTCGGGCTGGACTGTTCCCATGAGGCACAGGGTCAGACTGATTTGCATAAGGCCATGTCTGAACTGGGGTGGCAGAGTGGGCTAAAGAACGGTGATGGATCAAACCCAGATCTGTTGACTGGGTGTGAGTGTTTGATTGGTTCTGATGCTCCATCCATCACCACCCCCTTTTGTACTGCTTTGTTCGCCATAAGTTGGCAGGGTATGCTCAGACGTGAGTCCCTTGCTCACTTTGCCACTGGATTCAAGCAAGCCTGGCTGAAGACGGCTGAAATGCCAGAAACCGGTCCTAGGAAGCTTGTTTCCGGTCCAGGGAAGGCATGGCTTGGCAGTTCGGGCTGGACTGTTCCCATGAGGCACAGGGTCAGACTGATTTGCATAAGGCCATGTCTGAACTGGGGTGGCAGAGTGGGCTAAAGAACGGTGATGGATCAAACCCAGATCTGTTGACTGGGTGTGAGTGTTTGATTGGTTCTGATGCTCCATCCATCACCACCCCCTTTTGTACTGCTTTGTTCGCCATAAGTTGGCAGGGTATGCTCAGACGTGAGTCCCTTGCTCACTTTGCCACTGGATTCAAGCAAGCCTGGCTGAAGACGGCTGAAATGCCAGAAACCGGTCCTAGGAAGCTTGTTTCCGGTCCAGGGAAGGCATGGCTTGGCAGTTCGGGCTGGACTGTTCCCATGAGGCACAGGGTCAGACTGATTTGCATAAGGCCATGTCTGAACTGGGGTGGCAGAGTGGGCTAAAGAACGGTGATGGATCAAACCCAGATCTGTTGACTGGGTGTGAGTGTTTGATTGGTTCTGATGCTCCATCCATCACCACCCCCTTTTGTACTGCTTTGTTCGCCATAAGTTGGCAGGGTATGCTCAGACGTGAGTCCCTTGCTCACTTTGCCACTGGATTCAAGCAAGCCTGGCTGAAGACGGCTGAAATGCCAGAAACCGGTCCTAGGAAGCTTGTTTCCGGTCCAGGGAAGGCATGGCTTGGCAGTTCGGGCTGGACTGTTCCCATGAGGCACAGGGTCAGACTGATTTGCATAAGGCCATGTCTGAACTGGGGTGGCAGAGTGGGCTAAAGAACGGTGATGGATCAAACCCAGATCTGTTGACTGGGTGTGAGTGTTTGATTGGTTCTGATGCTCCATCCATCACCACCCCCTTTTGTACTGCTTTGTTCGCCATAAGTTGGCAGGGTATGCTCAGACGTGAGTCCCTTGCTCACTTTGCCACTGGATTCAAGCAAGCCTGGCTGAAGACGGCTGAAATGCCAGAAACCGGTCCTAGGAAGCTTGTTTCCGGTCCAGGGAAGGCATGGCTTGGCAGTTCGGGCTGGACTGTTCCCATGAGGCACAGGGTCAGACTGATTTGCATAAGGCCATGTCTGAACTGGGGTGGCAGAGTGGGCTAAAGAACGGTGATGGATCAAACCCAGATCTGTTGACTGGGTGTGAGTGTTTGATTGGTTCTGATGCTCCATCCATCACCACCCCCTTTTGTACTCCTTTTTAGAGGGAGGCACTTCTGAAGTTTTGATTTTTTTTCCCCCATAGAAAAGCTATTTAGCTTAAATTTGTCTCTCCATTGACTCTCAGCTACTCTTTTGCTGTCAGTGTCTAAAACTGACATCTTATTCCTGGATGCCTATAAAAATAAAACAATCAGAGAAGGCACTTGTGGACCAATGTTCTCTAGAGCTGAAAGCAAAGTTTGTACTGCCACTGTTTAGTGGTAAGGTCACCTCAATTATTGGTGTAGGTCTTTAATGGCTAAAATTCTGAGTCTTCAAATTTTCTGTGAGTTATGAAGAAGGCAGATGTTTAATTCCGATCACAGGGTGAGTTAAACCTCAGTTGTAAGAGAGTGAAGGCATCATATGTGGAGTAGTTGGAGCTGTTTGTTGGTATCTGTGAACGTTTCAGTTCCTGAGTGCATCACTATACTGAAATTGTATTTCTCAGCTGACTGAGAGATATTTAGTGAGCCCATCTCTTGTGTAATGCTTTGGAATTAGGTATCCTGTCCTTTGTGGGTGTTTTTCAAAGTAGGTATCAGATACACAAAGGTCACTTTTGCCTGGGCTTTTTGTCTCTCCTTTATATAGATGGTTTGTACTGCTGTCAGTATGTTGTCCATGGTTGATTTTGTTTCTTCTGTATCGGAGTACAGGTTTAATTTGCATGCAATGGGTGTTTCACCCTTCACTCCAAACATAATTTGTGCAGCTTCATGTGTGGAGGCAAATATACACTTCCAAAGTATAAGAACCCCACCAGGGCTTGGAGTTTGCAAAGTGTATTTGAAGTTGCATGATAGCTTATTTTTCCCGGAAATATGGTGGTAATGCTTGTACTTCACTGGACAGTTCGTATACCAAGAAATGACATACTAGCATGGATTTTAATTGGTTTTTTAAACTGATTTTGTTATGGAAGTTTCCCTGATTTTGTTAAGGAAGTTTCAATTCTATCTGGTGATGATGCTCTTCTAAGGCATCATATGTACAGTTTGTATACCAAGAAATTACATACCAGCATGGATTTTAATTGGTTTTTTAACCTGATTTTGTTATGGAAGTGTCGATTCTATCTGGTGATGACGCTCTTCTAAGGCATCATATGTACAGTTCCTATACCAAGAAATGACATACTAGCATGGATTTTAATTGTTTTTTTAACCTGATTTTGTTATGGAAGTTTCCCTGATTTTGTTATGGAAGTTTCGATTCTATCTGGTGATTACGCTCTTCTAAGGCATCATATGTACAGTTCGTATACCAAGAAATGACATACTAGCATGGATTTTAATAGTTTTTTTAACCTGATTTTGTTATGAAAGTTTCGATTCTATCAGTGATGACGCTCTTCTAAGGCGTCATATGTACTGTATATACCAATGACATTCAAAGCCAACTCTGAGTCTCCTTGTAAAAGTTCCATAACCCTCAACAAGGCTTTTCAAGATTTGTGTTGTTTCTGTCCTTTTTCTTTTTGAGGTCTCTCTGTTTCTGCTATTAATTTCAGATGAAGTTTGGGTGGCTGGTCCCTAAGGTGTCTCTCCACGTGGAAGTAAAGATTTGTGATATTGTAGGCAACTCTGCTTCCAGTTGCACATTTTGTCTCTGGGGAATTGTAGGAGAGTACACCGCCCGATCCACAGTTCCTGCAAAGAAGGAACCCATGGAGGCACCGAGACCCGTGGAGCCAGCCACCTTGGAAGACACTCGACTAGCTGAAAGCGCGACAACAGAGGCTCCCTCCGAGTTGTGCTTTGGGTCCTGAGAAGCCCAACATCCGAGCAGCATCTGCACCAAAGGTGAGCCCTCCAGCATCTCCATGATCTGCGTGGGGCCCCTCTGCACTTTGCGACTCGACGCGCCTAACCGGTTACTGGTCCGTTGACTAGTGGCCATCTTGGCGACCATCTTGAAAAACTACGACGCTGGTCTGGTTGCTCCAGACTGGCCCCTGCTTCCCTCCAAAGGAGCAGCCCCTCTGACCTTGCTGGTCAGAGCTAACAGCTTTCTTCACTTCCTGCGACTCCTGCTTTTGCCAAGGCTTGTTTGCTTCTTCTGAGTCGCCGACAGCGAGAGCCTGCGTGGGACAGCTCGTGAACCAACTCCTGGATGTCGTCGACCTCCAGGGACCACGTGGCTGCAGAGACAAGCTACATCTCTTCACCTGTTTGCACCCGACATCGCCTGGTACCTACCTGGTGCCACGCCGGTCACTGGCTAGTGACTGTGAACACTGTCCCCTCTGCTTACAGGTCTTCTACACTTCCGATCCATCCTTGAATCCACCGCATCTCTTCTGGACCGACCGCCTGCAGCATCTTTGTCATCAGGCTCCATTGAACAGATAGACGAAACCCGACGCACTTCGAGCCCTATGCACCAGCTTCCTGTGGGTGAGGTAAAGCTGGCACTCCGGTGCACAAGTGTAGAGTAACATCTCTAATGTCTAGGTTTGAAGTCTTGAATTCGTAGTCCAACCAGAAGACCCTTCTAGCAGTAACTTTTGAACATTTACGCACCCATTGAAAACCTATGGGCGCACGCGTGTAACTTTCCTCACTGCACACGCGACCCGTGGACCTCCTGGTCACTAACTAAAGTTAGCTCCTTGTAGGCCCAGCGATTCTAGAGGCCCTAGGCCTTCTCCCTTTCTTGTTAGTGGTACTTATACCACTATTTTAGTATATGGTTTGAGCGGCCACCAGGGCCTATCCATATAAAGTGCAACTTTCGTATATTGTGATACTTTCTTGTTTAACGATTTGTGCTCCTGTGCTCATAAAGAGTCTAGGGGATACTTTGAATAATAAATACATATATATATTGAATATATATCTGTGTGGTGTCCTTTCATTGGTATAAAAGGGGGTTACATATGGTAAAACAGCTTGCTTAACATGCCTAAACGAGTTTAGCCTAAAAGACTGCTTAGCCTACGCTACCACTAGGGCAGCTGGTCCGAAAAGGTTGACTTACAACCACACCATAAGGGTTGCTTGGCATGGTACAAGGTGGTCACTTTAATTAGTGAACATCATGTACCAGGCCAACTTCTCACAGGAATCCAACACAAGTTGGAGATATTTGTTTCTTTGTCAAAGATATCAATCCACGTAGACTTTTTGAGCAATAAGTACATAAGGTCTGTTTTAGATTTCATTCTTCTGGATGTGATATTGGTATGTAATCAGTCTTTTATTATGCTTCATTGCTTAAGCTTGAAGTTCTTTGCTGCATTCTTAGAAATGTTCAGTGACAAGGGGACAGGGGCTACACAAAGCATCTATTACCATACATATAAAAGCTATTCAAGCATAATGAATGCAACACTACAGGCTTTCTCAATATAAGGACATTGTAAAATACCACATATATTCTGTTATTCTATCAATCTAGCAATAGTAAGAGGTCACACATCTTTGATCTATAAGAAATTTGCCACACACATTCTGGCTTGTGCATTTTGAGAATGCACGCATTAGAAATGTCTGCAAGTGTGTCAAGCTTAAGCTCCCAAATTAAAATACTAAACCCCTCCCCCAACTAAATATATATTGCAGCTCAGTCCATCACATTGATGAGTCTCTCAGGGGGCAGAATATTTTGATGAGGGAACACAATGTCAGGATTTGGAGAGGGAGTTGGTTGTTAACTATAGGACTGAGCACAAAGTCATCAAGAGGAGAAGCTTCTTCAGGGACTTCCTCAATATCTGACAGTTTGGCCAGTGGCCCACCGTTTCCAGGAATTTCAGTTTAGCAAACTGTAATACAAGAAATTTGGAACTAACGAAGATCATTTTTATGCAATCATTTTGAACGAGCTTGCACTTGGTCTCCTTGGTCAAATCTTTGCAGCTTCGCTTGTGTCGTCGGGTCTTTCATCTTACTTTCTTCTTCTCTTGTGATGATTGTGCAGTCTCTTCTTATCCTGTGATAAGCAATGAGTTGAAATGTCGTAGTGCATGTGGCTCAGATAATATCAAGGATTGTTTCCAACTTGTAATGTTACCTGGAGAAGTTTATTTTGAAATGATGAATCACATCTAGCAACAATTCGGATGGTTGAACCTCCACAGAACTGTACTTGTCAAATTACAATGCTTAGTACATGTCTAAGGTCTCACATGGGCAGTGCTTAATTTGAGCAGGTGGCTTCAGGCACTCAGCATCAGCACTTAATCATCAACACTGGCGGTTTTCTTGAGCACCAGTTAAGGACACATTCATTTATGGTAGGCATCGGGAGAATAAGGAATTTAAGTGATCACAGGATGTGAGCCGAGCCTGAAGTCAGCAGCTCTGGCCATTACGCCACATCCTCTCCCCACTTTCATTGTTCTGTTTTAAGCGGCACCAATAAAAGTGTGCAGAACTGATGTTTTTCTTGTGCGTAAAGTAAGTAATAAACCGGTTATTTAAACCAGATTAAGTGCCACAATGATTTGCATCAAACTCAAACATAATGTGCCACGATCCATATAGTGCATTATAAAACCTGCAGTTGTTTTTTCACTCTTCATGTCCTGCGTTTCAGCATAGATCTTGTAGAGTTTGGTCTAGCGTCATGAGTGGAGTCATTCAAGTTGAAAGGTGATGGCAATGCTATAGTGGCAGCATTGCTGAGTGAACTGAGTACTTCGTTTCTAAGTTTGATTGCCTTGTGAACTTCAACACAATATTCTCCAGACAGTGGACATGCTCACCAAAGGCATGCAACAATCAACAGGTGACTCTTCCACACATGAGAAAAGAGCTGCCTTGTTGAGGGTTTATGTCTAGTGATCACAGACAAAAGGATATGGAACAAACCAACTTTATTCAATCAACTAAGTAACCAAGGGATGCCAGCTGCAGACTGAGGCGAAACACAATGATAAGGAATAGTTTTGCTCCCTTAGAATTAGTGCAGGAGCTCAATGGGCCTAGATAACTCTCTCGAAGGCCTCCTACTTCTCCAGGAGTTGATGGTTCCCCCCCTTCTGTCCATCGTGCTTCTGGCCCAACCACTCGAAGGATGTGCTGGCAAGGGTGCATCAAGGCAATGCACCCTCTTGTCAACACTACAGATTCCACAGTGGCATTCTACTAATCGAGAGAAAGCTGGGGCTTTAACCACTTGAGGGTTCAAAGCCAGCTCAGTTAGCAAAAAGAGAATCACCAACCTAGTAAAACGCCACAGAGCAGTATTTCCCAAACTGTGAGTCACGAACCGATTTTTTGTGGGTGGCGAAAGTCCTAGTTTATATGTAAGCAATGTTTAAAATGATAAGCCTTGTTTGCGCACCAATGTACAGGAGCTGAACAATGTCCCTATGTCTAGTTTTAAAACAAAGCCTTGCAAGTATTCCCAAGCAAGACTCAGGGTGAGCTTCCCAGTAATTGTTCCTGCTGTTTTTTTCTTCACAAAGCCATTTCAAGAGAAAACGTGCTCACTATATGTTATCATACACAACCATACTACTTGTATGAGTTTCACACATAAATTGAGAAGTATGGATGTGACCTAAATGCCAAGGCTGCTGACTTTAGATCTGGGGAACCAAGTTTAAGTCCTAGCGTTGGATCAACATCCTTTGATTCTGGGAAAATCACTTAATCTCCAGTGCTTATAATAAAATGAATCTGACCTTCCGTAATGCAATCTGGTGCTCATGTAAAGTGATCCTATTCTCTTGGGCTGTGCTTGTGTTACATAAAATTGCTAAATATATAGATATATATAGTCCAAAATACACCACTGGGCATTGTGTTAACACAAAAATGGATATGAGGTTTTACCCCATACACTGCTGTAGAAGGAATTTTCTAATTTGCTATAATCACTGGTATCAACACCAAGATATTTCAGAGGCCTTGCTTAGCGAATGGATTCTATAGGCTAGCCCGCTCTCTGAAAAGTGTTCCAGCTTTAGACCCCAGTGTAGTTCGCTATCTGTCAAGATCAATGTCTTGGCCCACAGTCTGATATTGAATGGCATGGTTAAGGTGGTATATTTACAAACAATTCATGTTATTATATTAAAAAACACCCATGCTTCATGCCAATCAAAGCTAGGTGCATCGCGAAAACTTGTCCTAAAAATTGGATTGTGGTTCTAAAATGTTTGGGAAACGCTGCCACAGAGTATTTTAGAAAACCATGCCTCACAACAACTCCCGGAGTTAATGAAATCACTGTAAGGTTATGATACATTTCCTAGAGATTTCTAGACAACAGGAGTTAATATTCTGGCCCCTCCCCCACCACCTCGAACTCAGCCAATTTGCCAACCAGAACCAGAATAACAGTTGGACTCCAGCTAATACACAACCCACTGAGCAATATTTTCTTAAGATGTTTCTCTGGTAACGATCAGTCCCATGAGGCGAGACAAAGACACTTACTGTAAATGTAAACCCTATGTCAACAAGCATTTGCAATGGAATAGGTCTCACATTTACAAGAGTTTAAGCTATTGGCATTGTAAATGACTGCCTTTTATTTATGTGTTTTTAAAAAACAGATAGATAAAAGGCATTGTCATTTACAATGCCAATAGCTTAAACTCTTGCAAATGAGAGACCTATTACATTGCAAATGCGTTTGGCGCCCATGCTATAAAGATATTTTTTAAAAGCATTAGGAGAGAGCGGGTGTCCTGCCTGCAACTGCAGGCAGGACAAAGCTATTTGAAAAAATAGTGCTCGGTGGCTGTAATTAAAGCATACTGAGTAAAAACACATGTAACAGGGGGTATCATCATGGGAGGTTACAAAATGAGACAAGGTGGTACTAAAGAGGGACTACTAAGCATATTGACCAGTGAAAAGCTACAGTTAACAGTGGACAGTGACACAAGCCAATGAAAAATATGGGTGGAGCTTCAAGTCCATTCCTGAAAACAGCATGCTGTCAGGGACGAGGCTATTGCCCGAGATGCACAGAAGCAGAACGACGTCAGTTCCCAGTGCCCCCACTACTGTTTCCCTGCCAACCACGTTTACCTTGCACGTGAATGACTGTGGAACCAACCGGGGGAAAAGGGGCATGGGACAGAGAAGAGACCGCCACACTTCTGTACTCTGGTTCCTCTGCTGGATCTTCTCTTCGTTCGCTATCTTCAGTTCTTGTAAGGTTGAGTAATGTGCATTGGAACTACAACAAAATGTTTATTATACAATAATTTTTTTATGCTCTCAACATTGTCCTTATAATCTTTATTAAAATGACTTTCAAAATGCACCCACCCGAGTTTTTAGTGACCAATGCCTCTCTTCTTTCTTAATTATGGTGGTTCCTGCCTTATCTGTAACTGTAATTCAATATATGATTTATTAGCACTTCTCCTTTTAATTGTATTCTTTAGTTTAATCTCTTTTCCCTACTTCCAGACTCTCACCTTTATTTATACAGATGGCTCTTCATATGAAGTTCAAAATTATTTACTACAGGTAGGAAACCTCTTCTTATTTTTCTAAATAATGAAGCTGTCTGGTGATGACTCTCTACCTTGTCAGGCTGCGCTACTAGCGCTCGGTTTGCAACTTCTCAGAACAAAAGGTAAGTAAAAACTTTGGAAAACTCTTCCTAATGTCTTTTCTTATTTTAGGTTGTTAAACCCTATTAAGTAACACGCAACAACTGTACTCTGAAAATAACTAAAAATATACTTGTGCTTCTAGTGCTGTTCTTGCCTCAAACAGTTAATCCTAACTTATCCTGAAAAATACTGTAGCGGACCTCGTCTTCCAAACTAGCATACACACGCTGCATACAACTCCTACAGCATAACTCGGCAAATATCACCTGAATTATTATTTTTTTTTTTTATTTCGCTTCTTGTGCTGACTCTACCCTCTCTCAGACAATGAGTAGTAGCCCGTGAGAGAGCATGCGCCTGCCAAAAACCTTAACAACCTCCTCAAGAACGTAACTCCTCCCTGAAATACTAAACCACAAAACTAAGGCTTACTGACATGCGCAATTCTGAAACGCTACTCCGCAGGACTTCTTCCTCAGGAAACTCGAGCGATGATACGAGGTGTGAAACGGCAAAGAGTCCCTGTCTAACTGTCGTGCCGCGACTCTCAGTAGCTTCTTCCTCCGTGACTTCTTCTAGTGAAGTGCGCCCTTCGGCGGGCGCTTCACCTGGACATTCCTGATTGCCCTCAACCTTCAAAACACTAGACTGCGGACTCAATGGTCGCTCCATGGCGGCCATCTTAGATTTCTTCTGGACTCGAATTCTTTGGAAGTAATAACCCCTTGTCTTTTTTGTTGTACCTCTCAGTCTTATTACACCAATGGAGAGTTCTTTAATAGTAGGGGGCTGAGTGGTTCTGATAAATGTCTCGCAGCGCATGCGCAGGGCAGGCTCCACCTTAAAAACTATGACTGCTTATGTCAGCAATACACATTTTTTCTCATTCCAAAAAGCCACGTGTGACTCAGGCACATGTCATACACAGGGCTTTTAAGTCAGTATAAGCTTTATTCGATATTAAAATATCATAAAAGCAGTGCATTTTCGAATAAAAAGAGAAACATATTTACAAAATTAATTTTAAAAAACATTTAAACCATCGCCTAAAACAGCTTATACAATACAATTTCCAATACATATTTTGTTCATGATTTGTTTATAAAAACCATAGAAAGTCTAAAACTAAAAGTATAAACTGAGGCCCTATGTAAAAAAGGGAGACCCAGTTCTGTAACCCTAGATAGGTGGACGCTAATCACAATTAGTGTCTGCACTAATGAAGCATTTAGGCTTCCTAGCCAAAATCTTGCTTCTTGTTAACCAAGCAGAGCCCAGGAATTTGGCCACCCCGCATATCAAAGTAAGTGAGGAGGTATCTGTACATAAGATGCGGAGAGCGTTACGATGACTCATTGAACCCAGTAATTGGCAAACCGGCTTTAGCCACCTATTTCTGCTGAGCCTATACGCCGGGCAGGCGAACAAGAGATGTGCAATGGACTCATTGTGATAAGCACAACCCGGACAGGGTATAGGTGTCGTGTTTGGCCCTTTCCAACATGCAACTAAGCTGTTGGTAGGGAGAGTCCCGAATCTCATCTTCATATATAGTGCCCTATCTCTGGGGATCTGGATAAAATCCAAATAAGGTTCCAATGTGCAGGTTGTTTTATGCTGGAAGAATCCCTCTGCCAATTTCCCCAATCTGGGATTTTGAGTGACCTGGATCTGGACCCATTCCCAGTACATTTTTTTTAAAACCTGCTTTGTTGGTGGGGTCTGGCTACACCATGCCTCATTTAGACCAATGGCGGATAGAAGTTTCCGAAGATCCGTTAGCCATTTGATCTTACTCCCAGAGTCGGCTGCTACCAATTCATCAAGAGCTGCCGCATAATTAGTCAGTTCGGCAGTCCTTTTGATGCGGGCCCAGAAGAGAAGAGGGCGCAAACGTGCTATATCTTGGAATGAGTGCCTACCTAAGTCAAAGAATAGAGGCTTCAAAGGCGTCGAGGTAGGTAGGGAAAGCATGTCTCTCATGAACTTATTTTCAGATGTGACAAGTTCACCAACATTCTGAAAGCCCCAGAGCTCAGAACCGTACAGGGCCGACGAGAGCGCTTTGGCAGCATAGACCGCAAGCACAGGGGCCACAGGCCTGCACCCAGAAAGACGCTGTTCTCTCAAGATAGCTCCAGAAGTCCTCTTGTAATTTAAAAGCATCTTGGCAAGATGGGGATCCCATTTCATGTCCTTTGCAATGCGAATCCCCAGATAGTCAAAACCCTCCACATTATGCAGCGGGACAGCATCCAGGGTAAAGTGGTTTTTAAAACGTTTGGACGGGTTAATACTCATAGTCTTGGTTTTAGTAGTGTTGACTGTCAGCCCATGCGAGTTACAAAAAGTGCCAAACCTGTTCAAAAGCCTCTGGAGACCCCCCGGTGATTTTGAGATCAAGAGAGTATCGTCTGCGAACAGGAGGGTCGGAATCTTCTCCCCGGCCAGGGATGGAGTGTCGGACGGCTCCTTTCGCAGGAAATCAACCACCCCATTGATGTAAAGGGAGAACAGGGTGGGTGCCAGCACGCATCCCTGGCGGACACCCCTGTTCACAGCGATTCTCTCGGTCAGTTGCCCTTGGGACCCCCATCTTATTTTAGCATAATTGCCATTGTGCAAGCGCTGGGTGATGTCAAGAACCAGGGGGGGGATGCCTAGTTGTTGTAAGGTATGCAAAAGTTTCCCCCGTGGTACTAGGCTTTTAAGCGGACTGCGTCTTTCCGGTGTTCTAAAAAGCAGGTGCTGAGACAGGTCTCTTCTCCATTTTTTGCCCACACCCTCAGGGTGGAAAAAACTTACCTCTGCAGCAGTACCACCCTTCACTGTCTTTGATGTAACTTCAAAGACGCCCGTTATAGTTCTTTCACTGTCTCCTCATTTCACAACTGAAGCATTTTCAATGGTATATACAACAAAGCCATAGTTGTTGCTTAACGATCTTATGCAATTAACAACCATTGACAAAGTTAATAAGCCTGGCTTGTTGTAGGTGGAATGTTACTTGTTGTATTACATATCTGGATGCAAGGACAGAAGCAGCAAAATACCAATCGCGGCACACTATGCTAAGCACAGATTTTTAGCTTAGGTGTATTTAAGCCACTCCCTTAATTACACCGGCCACGCCCCTTTGTGAGACCCTGCCAGTTTCTTCATACCACTTAAAGCCCTGGTCATACATAGTCAAAAATGTCAATTTACATTATATGTTTACAGAAACCTGGCTGTTATTTGGATGCCAAGTTAACCCCTTCGACGCGCATGACGGAACGGTTCCGTCATGCACGTCGGTTGCGCTGTGCGCATGACGGAACCGTTCCATCATGGCCCCGCCCGCGCACGGAACCTTCAGCGTGGCGCGGAAATCCGCGCCGCGCTGAAGGGGTTAAGATAACATGAGTGCTGTCGGCCCTCAATGCAGCTTTTTTTTTTAATCAGGCTCACACCAAATTAATCTTATTTTCTGGTCAGCCACTCGTGACTGTGACCTCCCTCACCGGTGACTGGTCTACCTTGTACTGCTCGGCGCGAGGGTCGGGTTGCGAGCCCACTGCAGCCACCTTGTCCGCGTGATACAGGCTCTGCAGAGCAACACAGTGGCAGCGCAGAAAGCGCAGGTGAGAGCGCACAACCAGCAGCATATTTTGGGTTGGCTACAAGAGCTACAAATGGAACTTCATTTCTCCTGTCCCAGACCTGACCTGTAGCCAACGGCGTTTCCTTGTGCTGCTGTAAATAGGGCGGCCACCTTGAAAACGAAGTACTGCTCATTCTTTGCATTGTCACGGAGGTGCAAAGAGATCCGTGGGTTAATTTCATTAAAAAAAAATGCTTAAAATGGCATTCCATGTAATATTTTTACATTAATCATTAACGTGTGTTTAAAATGTGTATTTGTTTGATTTAGTAAAAAAGTAATGTGAATAAATTGAATGCTATTTATCCACTAATCTAGGAAACTCCTTAATTTTAATATCATTTGTGCATGTCGTATTGTAACAATCCTCTCTCTAATACGCCTGTGGTGCTAACACTTTGCATTGCCCGGTTAGACCCTTTTTTTTTTTATAACACCCTGCTCTCTCACAGCCCTACGCCTACAGCCGATACCGATGCAGCTGGGCTGGGTCGTTGGTGCTGGTGCGGAGAGTAGTCGAGGAATATTATATCTGTAAATGAAATTTGTTTCTTTGCCCTCTTGGAGATGTTTTTATACAACGCAAATAAACTACTTGGAAAACAAGCTAGGATATGGTCTTCGTAGACGGTCTCGTGGAGGAGGCGGGGTTTAGGTTTGGTGTGGGGGAAGCAGACACAAGGGCGATGGCACGAGATTAATCAGGGACGGGGTGGGTGGGGGATTGAGATAATACTAGGCGCCCGTGTTGTTAAAGTGAAAGCGGGCGCCCGTGTTAAAGTGAAATTGGGCGTCCCTGTTATTGAAAGCAGGCGCCCATTTGCTGCTTGCAGTAAGAGAAACTTAATAAAGAAAGTAGTGTTTACAGACTAAAAAAGACGTACCATGCAACAACCGCAGTAAAAGGGCCAGGCTCCAGTGGAGGTTACAAATGAAGACTAGGTGGTACAAAGGAGAGACTAACAAGCCCATTTACGAATCATAATCCAGAATTTACAAAGGACAATGACACAAGCCAATGACAAATATGGGCGGAGAGTGGGTGGGGCTTCTATTCCATACTCCACTACAACAAGTCTTGCAGAGCAGCGCATGCGCGCTGGCTCTAGGCTCGACCTCAAAATGAATTCTACGCTCCAGGAACACTAGGAAATAGAATGTACATTTTAAGGGATGTATTTTAAAAGCCCAATCTAGTGCATATAATATGAATTGTAACCGCAGAGAGGAAATTAACCAATTGTGTGAACAACAAAAAATATTCTAGCATGATTATAATATTTCTAGCATTACTACCCTCATATCCTACTTCTATGCATGATATTAGTTCTAGTATTGTAGGAAATAACTAGCTATTTTAAGTTTCAAAATGCACTATGCACTTTATACCAGATTCAGAACAACAGCACTTATTATTCTGGGTGAATAACACTCCTGCTATTTGTGTCACAACGCAGCTGTGTGTGTCAAAAAACAGACACTCGCCGCCGCCGCCGCCGTAAAGTAACCTTTGGTTAAAGTGGTTGCTGAAGTCATGCCTGTGCTGTCTTGATAGCACTGGCACCGCGAAAATCGCTCTCTAACGGCTAGTGCCCTGTGATAATGTTATAACAGTCAGAGGCATGTTAACGACCATTATAGGAAACAGTCAATAAAAGTAGTGAGATGCTCTTTTAGCGATTTAAAATAATCAAACAATTTCCTTTAGTAGAAATAATATCTAAAACACAGAAGCACTAACCATCTAGATGCTCTTGTTTGCTTATAATTGATAACAATGACATGCTTCAGTAAAAATGATTCAATAACTATTAAATAACATGAATGTATTTGCATAAGTTTGGTTATCATATTTACATCGGACAACTGAAGAACAAAACGACATTTTGGGAATGTGCATTTCATGAAATCAGAGTTGTGCATTTCTCGATTGTTTGACTAACACACGTTTCATATCAAAATATGAGGTCCTTGGAGAGAATACTATAAACACAGAATGCTTACGACAGGTATCTTTACTGATAAAGAGATGTGAATATTCAGAACTCTCAAATTTTCAAAAGAAAAAAAGAGGAGGAATTTTGCTACATAGTGCAAACACCCACTGCATATCACAGAGGTACTGGGCACTGCCTCTATGGTTGTGGTTTTGGAACACTGGTACAGGCACAACTGACCCACATCTTTACTCAGATTGGATACAGTTTAAAGGCTGAATGAATGAAAGAATATTTGTAAAGCTCATTAACACCTCAAAATATACGTGTCCATTCTAGCCAGCAGTGTAAGATAAGAGGGAGACTGATTTATTTGTTGAACAAATAATATTCAAGCAGTTTTCTGAAACTTATAATTTGACTGAGCGCAGAGGAAAATGGGCATGGCTTTCCATGCTTTGACTGGTAGAATTGACTGCAAGTGTGCTCCCTGTCTAGCTCTTTTATATTTAGCGACTACGACCAAGTGTTGGAGTTTTGATCACCGTGAGGAATCAGGTGAGCACAATGAAAACATGGAGGACATGTATGAACCTTTATCTGGATCTGTACACCATTGTATGGCAGAGGAATAGTGCTTTAAAAAGACTAATGTGGCCGATGGGCAGCCAATGCAATGGACAAAGAAGAGTGACAATTGGTGAACTTCTTTTTAATCCCAGAAATGTTTGAGAAGCATAATTTGGTAGTATCTTTACTCTGTGTACTAGATATTTGGGAAGCCCAACTAACAGTGAGTTGCAATAGTCCAATATTGACGCTAACAAGGCTTGGATCAGATCTTTCCTGGAAGATAGGGAAGGAACTTCCTAATAACAGACAATAGGCGGAAACAGGTGGTAATAACTTATTTAAAGTGCTCCTTAAACAAGGGTTTGGAATCAAAGGTAATTCCCAGATTCCTGGCGTGTTGGGAGAGAACCAGAGTAGAGCTCAAAGAATCAGGCCTCGATTCAACTGTCCACTCATTGGGGTTTCCAAAATTAACCCAGGTTTTGTCTCAGTTTAGTACTAGAGAGTTGTAATTCATTCAGTTGGCAACCTCCTTAAGGCGAGAAGAAAACTGATGGAATGCTACTTTTGTATTCCCATCCAGCCTAAGTTGGGCATCACCGACGTAGGCATAAAATTTACAGCAGATATCAATCTGGCTAGCAGACGAAGTAGAGGTTGAATAATGTGGGCCTATCCTTGGGGAACTTCAGTAGGAGTTGACTTAGCTGAGGATTGGTAGTTGACCAGATAAACTGTGTTCAATCTTTTACAAACGAAGCAAACCAGTTATGTGGTGTGTTCGTAACACCAATTTTGGCCATGTGCTCAAGCAGGATATCATGTGAAATGGTATCAAACTCGGCAGATGTGTCTAGCAAAGTCTGAGCTACCATGCCGCCATTATCCAAAATCAGGTGGATATCAATTGTGGCTTTCGCTAGAACTGTTTCAGTACGTAGGCCTTTCTGGTAAACTGACTGAACCGGATGGAGGGGTGCGTGTGTTTCCAAAATGTTCATGGGTTGTCTGTTTATGACATGTAAAAGCTGGCTCTTTATATAGCATACCAAAAAGAGCTATACCGTGCAAAGAGTCCAGGTATTCTCTTACTAGTGGACAGGGGCTTGCTCTAGCAATCACAAGGTGCTCTTTAAGGAGGTAGTGTGGTCGAGCAGCCTTAGGCATATCAGCGAGGAGTGTTAGACATCTGTTGCACAGACACAGCTAATAAATGATTCACACAACTCAATAAGGAGATCCACACCGATTAATAAAAAATACACTTATCTTTATATAACTTTAGGGCAGCCAGATCATCAAAATCAGGTAAGTACTTTTCATAATCGCAGTTTTAAAGAAAACAGGTTATTGATACTTTAAATCATAATTGAAGCACTTTGCTGCAATGTTAACCTAGGATGAAAACATATGCTGCATACAGTAACTTTACAACGCCTTATGGGATCAATATTCTGGACTTAAGGTGAGTATGGGGCAAGGTGCAAGGCAGCACCAACAGTTCACTTCGGGCAGCACTGGGCAGCTGGGTGCAGAGCTGCCTTACAGCATTGGGTGCCCCATTCAAGTCTATGGAGATCCGTCTGTCGGAAAATAGGCTGCAGACTCGGACTGGGGGACCAGTCTGGCTGAACCAACAAGGAGGGCTCAGGCCTCACGATGCTTGGGTACGTAGGGACACCTTGAGTCTTCTACTCCACTGCCCAGGGGCGATGGGTGCAGAGGAGTCTTTAGGCCTCGGGCTTTTCTTACCGGCAACAGTCACGGTAGATGGGGGCTGCAAACAGAAGCTGCAGGTGACGTCAGAGAATTCATGAGGGGCAAAACTAATGTGGACTCTTTCTCTTGAGGGCTTGGGAACCATGCTGACACTGGTGGCCCACTTCAGCTCGGGTTGGGAAGCGTGGGTTCAGTGGAGCTTTGCAGCATCGGGTTTTTGCCGTTCCGGAGTCTCACAGTCTTCTTTGGGGTGCATGCAGGATGCAGGGAAGCAGCTCGCTGTTCTACGGGAGTCCCTGGTTCTTTGTTTAAGGCAGGCAGGCCTCCCAGGCTTTGGAGGCACAGCAGCTGCAGGGCAAGATGACGTTTGCCGCAATCTGTCTGGAACAGCAGACAGGGCTGGCACTGGGTCACTTGCTTCTTTCACGTCATTGCTTTTGCGGCTCTTTAGTGTGTGTGTCCTTCGTAGGTCCACCCAGCCTATCACTCGCTCACATAAATACACCCACATAAAACCAATCTATACCACGTAGCAACAATCCACATATACACACACCAAACCATGCCACTTAATTCCAATCAGCATAATTTCACTCAGTGCCACATAGTTCCAGACAAATCAACTTAACATGTTTCCACTCCACACCACATAAATCAACAAGAAACCACATAATGCAAATCAAGAACACGAAAACCTAACACACCACATACATACAATCCACATCACATAATTCCACATCACAACACAAAATTCAACAGCATGCAACATAATGAAACTCCACTACGTAACACTCCACAACACAAAATACCATACCACACAATTGCTCTCCATAATGCACAATCCCCCTCTACATAATTCCAATACACTAAATACCACAGAATTCCACTGCACACCACATACATACACAACACATAAGTAAAACATATTTACATTTACAACGCCAATAGCTCTAACTCTTGTTTTCTAAATAATAACTCCACTGCAGACAAAAAAACCTAAGTAAAAATCATTATCATTTACAACGCCAATAGTTCTAACTTTCACAAATGCTGCGAGACCGATCGCATTGCAAATGCTTGTTTAATAGGTGTCCTGGACAAACATGAAGTGGGGAAGCTGAAGTGAGAGATGTCAGCACTTTCTTGATCTGTTCCCCTGTTTGAAATTCCAATAAAGACTAAAATAAATTAAGAACTCTGTTAGCCGCCAACTTAGAAATCTTTTTTTTAAATATGTCAAAGTGTTAGATAGCACTTCCATCCATCATCTTTATTCGATTACTAAAAATGATCATAAAAGAACAGCTATGACATAGAATACACAATAAATATCTGATAAGAGGATAGAAATTACACTGAATAGTGTTAAAAGTTCACAAAGTTACGCCAAATTAATGCATTTTTCAGAAACGCCCCCACAGAAGAACACACAACAGGATCAGCTACATTGCCGGAACCCCAGAGCTTTTAAAAAAGGTGATAAAAATCTACATTTAAAGGGTTCATATAATTGACAAAAAAGGGTAGAGTGCATAAGTGTTTGAAGGGTGGTGCCATCACAGGGGCACATCAATATACATCTAGACTCTAGAGTCATACAACCCACAGGGAAGCAAAGATTGCATGTGACACAGACCAGCTCTGGTCAGGAGTGATCTTTCCCAAACATTATTAACCTGGGAGAAAAAAAGGTTTGGCGCCGTGGCATGTCTTTTGCATAATATAGACTCTCAGAGATGGTTTCTAAAGTTCCCTCGCCTCTCCAGCAGCAGATGCAAGTCTCAAGAACTCTTTTTTGGTCCACCCGGTCTCCCTTTTTTCAGCAAATGAGGGGGATAAAAACAACTCCGACCTTCCCAATCTGTTGGCAATGCACCTGATATAACTTAACCATGGAATTTCACAGCCCAGACCACATGCCACACAGGCAGAAATTATCTCCCTATTAAATTTAGTGTGCATATTCGCCCAGACTGCAATCCAGAGGAGATGTGATACAAGCTTGATACGATCTTCCACAAAATCTAGGCCTAATTCTTCATGTAAAAAAATTGGGGACTACCGGGGCCTACTGCAAGCAATCGCATACAAAAGCGATTCTCTTCCTGCTGCGACCTGGAGCAGTCCCAATACCCCATATAAATGCCCCAAAACTTAACATAGGTATAACACTTACGTTTATGCACGTCCAGTAAGAGCAAAATGGGTTTGTTGCCAACCCTTGATGGCAGCTCAAAACAGCCCCCACAGAGTTATTGAATCGAGAACAATGCTTTGATAAATACGGCAACCAGCTGCCTTTAGAGTCAAAGGTTACTCCCAAATATAGGAACTTACTGACACGGCTAATAATTTGACCCTTTATCACCATGGGCCCAGTTTTGCGTTTGGGCTTGCCACACACCATGTAATATGTTTTGGATATGTTAACTTCTAGGTCTAAGTCATCCATATATTTAACAAAGGCATCAATAATGACATGTAAACCATTAGGTGTTTGTCAAGCAAAACTGCGTCATCGGCGTAAAGTAAAGCCAACACATGCTGAATTTTCACTATCGGAAGATCCTTCCCCAGAGAAACTAAAAAGGGGTTATTTCTTTTATACATTAACAGTTTGTTAATATATAAGATAAATAAAATAGGGGCTAAAGCACACCCCTGTCGCACTCCTCTAAAAAGGCTAAAAGATTCAGTGCACTCACCCTCCATACCATACCTAACAAATGTACTAAAACCCTCATACAGTGCCTATAAAAATTCAACTATTGGGTAGGGCAGGCCCAACTTGAATAATATTCTCCAAAGTTTGGAAGATTTACTCGATTAAAGGCGCTACAAAGATCCATAAAAGCAAGGTATAAGGTTCCTTTGTTTGGCAATCGCATATTTGCCTATAATCAAACATAGCTTCAGGCACTTCTTTGGAGTCCCAAGGCTTTCACAAAACGCATACTACACAAAGCTCAGAATATCATTTTGTTGGGCCCAGTCCTCAATTTAATGGTAAATAATACACCCACAATCTTCACCATTGAATCCAATAAAGATATTAATCTATAACACTAGGGATCCTTCCTGTTTCCTTTCTTAACAAGCATTTGCAATGCAATCGGTCTCTTATTTGTGAAAGTTGGAGGTATTGGCATTGTAAAAGATATTGGTTTTTAGTTATGTTGTTTGCACATAAAGTTGTGAAGCGTAAAATAATGTACCCATTAGTTTGTGAGTTAGAATGCATCCAAGGGTCTATGAGGTTTTTTATTGAATAAATAATAATGTCTTTAAAAGAAGGGCCGGTTAGCTTAGCTGCAACATTAAATCAAGTTTGAAAGCGTGATGTGAAGTTATTTGTTTACAGAATTAACTGGTCGCGCAGCCATAACACAGAGGTCTGGTAAGTCACTTCCCCTCAGTCACTTACACGCAACCACTGTTCCCCACTGCCATAGAACAAAACAGAGAGCGGTCTTATAATCCATTGGTCGAACCTTTTTGTAATCAATTGAACTGATTGCTGCCACACCATTTTTTGGTTTGGAAACAAATGAACGGGAGCACACCGAGGACTGTTGTTCTTGCAACTAATAATTTACCAGATTCAGGTGATGGAAACTATACTCCCAAATTTTACCAATCTGAATCAGATTACACAGGGCCCCCCCCCCCCCGGGGGTATTCGACCAGAAACCAGGTAGCAACTGCTTCACGCACAGCTTGAAGGCATGCAGATAAAAAGTATAAAGAAATACAGCCATTTGTTCAAGTTTTGCTGTTTTGTAAAAACAATGTGTGTTAGATGAAAAACAAGCCCACCCTGCTCCGTCCAGCAAAACTTGATCAGCCGTGGGAAGTGCTCAAAACAGTTGTGATTGAAAGCCGGACACAGTATAAGGATGTTGTCTAACTGAAAGTGGTAACATCTGAGCGGTATCCATGGCACTGTATTTGCAAATGTAAAATGTGCATTACTGCAGTTGTGCAATTGCGCCTAATGTAGCCTAAAAATAATTAGAGACGTCACATAACTTATCCCCCAATTGTTTGTAGTCTGTAATACCTACAAACAAAGACTGCCGCTCCGAGGCTCGTGTTACAATACAAAATTAGCTGTGTTCTTCATATGTTGTTCTGCATAAGTTAGCATTCGCAGCGCCATTTTATGTTTAGCCGCCATTTTGATCCATGAGCGAAACTAATCTCTCCCTGCCTTTGTGATAAGCAGCTTTGGTAAGTTTCGTTTTCTCCAAGGGTGAGCCTTGCTCTACCAATGAATACACTGTTCTTATTAGCGCATACCTTTACCACTAGATAGAGGCCTGCTCCCACTACTCCAGTGATGGGCACAGGCAGAACGACCTTGGCATGGAGATAGTATGTGCCCAGTCTCAGGATCGAAACTTATCTTCTGTACCTCCTTTGTGTAGCTGCCTCCATCTGGAAATTTCCAGTCTGTGCGAGTCTTCTGGGGTTCTGAATCGTACATAAAATATCACCATGTTTTCTGAAGGCAGTCTTTTCTGCAGCACCCTTAAGCGACTGGGTAGACGTGTCTCTGCTCGAGTGTATCTGAATAAACATATACTTGGTTCGTATTCCCTACTGTCTGACCTACTCTTCATTTGTATGGAAGGCTGAGAGGTGGTCGCAAGTGACCCGGGTGGCCCTAATCGGGTCACTTCCTTCAGTTGGCGCCCGACCAGGGAACCCATCAGGCGAGTGGCCTTCCCAGGAGGGGAGATCGAGGCCGCCGTCGGGTCGGACGGACGGACCAGGGATCCCTGCACAAGAGAGTTTCTGAACTCGCAGCTGCCCTTTCTGTCCCGCCAGATGGTGCCTCGCCCAGCAGTCATCCCGACTGGGGTCCTGAACGGCGAAAGCCTTGGATCTGACCGTTTGGTCTGAAGAGTCGGCAGTGGAGAATAAATTTGTTTGACCTGTGTGCACCAGGTGAGTTTGTTTGTTTCTTTGTGGATATGTACTATTTTGGTTTGTATTTGGCACGGTCTGAGGACCGACTTTGGTACGAAGTGTTTGTGAACATTTTGACAGGCAACATAACGAATTTGGCTCACTTTTGAAAATGCCTGGATTTAGTAGGTTTTTGATTTCTTGTTGTCGTTGTTGCTCTGCAGATGCTCGATTGGAAGAAAGTCAACCAGCCCCTCCAGAAGGCCCTCCGAATTTTGATATGTATGTGAAGCATGGCCTTGGCCCTATTATGTTTAGTACACTATGGCACAAATATACGAGGGACAATGCTGAGTTGCAGTGGCCGTTGACGGGCACTTTTGATGAACAGAAAATTGTTTTTTTACAGGAGAAGTTGTTTGCGAAAAGAAGTAGACAGTCTATGTTTGATTCTCTTCGAACGTGGCAAAAGGAAGCTAAATAGAGGCGAATGAAAGCAAAGAAAAAGGCCCAGAAGAGGAGGATGCAAACATTGACTCAGAAAGCTGTAGCACACAATAGAGAGAAAGAAGAGATAGGAATTGAACGTGAAGATAGGAGGTTTCGATTGAATATTGATAATTCTTATGTAGCTCGAGAAAAAAATGATACTTTTGTGGAAGAATTGCTAGATACTAGAACCCCACCCCCATATGCCCCGCAGAGGATATATCCCGCTCGACCCTCGCAGGCCCATCTACCCGGTTCTTCTGTCCCTGCTGTTTCTTCTTCTGTTACTGTTGATCGGACTCCCTTGCTCACGGCACCTCCTGTCCTTTCTTTGTCCTCGCCGTCTGTGGCAACTATGACTGCAACACCTATTGATTTGGCGTCTCTTACACCCGCAACACAGCCAGCAGTGACGTTAGTGCCTACTACCTCTGTTGTCACTCCCACTGTGTTCTACCATTCCCTGACATCACAGAGTAGTGGGACACCAGTATGTGGATTAGAGAATAGAGACTGGACAAAGTTAAAGGAGCGAATGGGTCCATATGTGCGATCGGAGATGGGAGATGCAGAGAAAAAGGTAGTGGCTATTCAGGCTGCGCAGTGGGCCCGAAACCCCATTTATGGTGTGGAAGATGTGTGGAGTGTGATGAAAGATTATGAGGCTTTTGTACAACAGAATGCCCTTAAGCATATGCCGGCTACATTGATTGGTCTTTGGGAGCAGCGTTTCAATGATGCAGCACCACAAATTCTATATGATACTGAGAATCATGTATATGTTACTGATATGGCGCCAGGTCAAGTCTTTGGTAATGTTGCGACGTTGGTTGCTTATCGGGGTAGTCTGCTTGAGAAGAGTCCTACCCCGGTATCTCAGTTTCCGATGTGGGAGGTTCATCCTATCTATCATCCCGAAATACAAGAGCTAAGGGATCAGCATAATGCTGTTACTAGACCAGGGTTAACGGCCCGTTTCCAAGAACAGTGGGTTAATACTCCGTGGTAAATGAGTGAAGTCTTGTCTCTTAAGACTCAGTTACCTGACCCTAGAAAAAAATCCTACTGCTTATTATAAATAACTGACTGAAGCTGCCTTTTCTACAGTGATGACACTTGCTGATATTGAAATGTTCTTTAAGTTACTAGTTCCGGTTGATATTTGGAGACAAGTACACACACAGGATCATGCTGCGTAATTGGGTGGTACCTGGGATCAAATAAAAGTATGGGATCAGGAACGGAAGCCAGGTGATAAGCCTAGACCAGAGATACTTGCTTTGCCGGGCCGTATTATTACGTATATGCATTCTCTTATTCCCCTGAGAAAGGTTGATTGGGACAAGTTATCGGCTTGTCGTCAAAAGAAAGATGAGAGTTTGTTTGATTTTTTTCACTTGGTTTGAATATGTGTTTCTAGACTATAGTGGACAGGATTTGTCGATCAAAGGTGGCTTTCGATTGTTTGTTTATTGATTTGTTTCCAATTTGCTTCCTGAGATTGCGACCCGATTACAGGCTTCCGAGAGCACCTGGTCCACATCTTCCCATTCTGTTATTCTGAATATGGTGCAGTATTACGAACATAGGGAAAATGAGGATAAGGAGAGGACGGAGAAGAAGCACTGGGATTTGAAGACAAAGGTGTTATTGCTGCAGGCTTTTAGGGGGAATGGTGGAGGACGTGGTGATTCGACCCTACAGCTTTCACGCACTAGGAGGCCTACAAATACCACGCCTTTAGGGCCGAATCAGTGTGCGTATTGTAAAGAGGAGGGACACTGGCGTAGCAAGTCTCCTGTGCTTTTGCAGAAGGTGGCGGTCCCGAGAGTACGAGGTTCGCGTGGACGGGGACGTGGAGCTGGTAGTCAGGACAGGGCTCAGAATGCTGTGGCCTTGCAGAGTCGTTCTGATCAAAATTACTTTGATGACCCTCAGGGAGGACAGTATTATCATGATGATTATGACACGGATGAGGTGACAGGGACGTCTTACAGTTAGGACAGTCAGGAACAGAGTGAGGGAGCAGTTCCGATACCTGTAGATCAACATGGTTCGTATGTTAGTGCGGATGTGCATGGTTCAACTAAGGAGTTCTTGGTGGATTCCAGTGCAACAAACAGTTCTATTTCCCGTTCCTTGGTCCTAGGGGCGGCTCTGTCTGGCCATAATAATGTTTCGGTAAGTTTTTCCCTGGTGTATCGGTTGTGAGCTCCATTTCTAAACCTCTTGCATTGACTATAAGTCCTTTCACTGTGGATTTGCCATTCTTGTTGACGTCTAATTGTGGAGAAAACTTCATGGGTTTGGACTTGTTGAAGACATTGCATGCCACCATTTATTGCTCTCCGGAAGGTGTTTACATGACAATGGGTCCGGATGTTGTGCGCGCTATGCAGTGCCTGTCCAAAGATTCAAATCTTCCTGTGGAGTTTAAAGGTGTATCGCCCCCTCTTTGGGTGACAGGTGACACAGATGTGGGGTTGTTACAGATCCCACCAATTCGATCCGAGTTAAAGACAATGCTATTTTACCTCGCATCCCTCAGTATAAAATACCGCAGGCAGGTGAGCGAGCTTTATTGCAAATTATACAGGACTGACATTACGACTCTTTTGACAATGATTCCCTCTTCTGCTAAATTTCTTTCCGTCATTGATTTGAAAAATGCATTCTTTAGTATTTCTATTCATCCTGATAGCAGAAATCTGTTTGTGTTCACCCTAGGTGGTAGAAGCTTTAGATTCTGTTGCGCTCCTCAAGGCTATACAGAGAGTCCGAGTATCTATGGTCAGGCATTGAAAGGTCAGCTGAATTCCTTGTCGCTCCCTACAGGTAATTTATTGCTCCAGTATGCTGATGACTTGCTCATCTCCTCAGATACAGAATAAGGTTGCATAGACAGTACGGTTAAATTCCTGTTACATTTAGCTCAATTTGGCCATAAAGTACCCCTTTCCAAATTTCAGTATTGTCGATAGTAGGTCACCTACTGTTGAAGGAGAGTAGGAGATTGACCCCTGAGCGCATCTGTACCAATATTAAAATGCCCATTCCGTGGGGCGTGGCTTGGCAGGCCATCATGGTGGACGCTGCTCCGTCCACCTACGCTGGAAATCCTACCTACATCCTTCTTAATCCTGCCCTGGAACGACTGTTCGTGATCCGTTGATCGCCGCATAACAGTAGGAGTGCAGTGCTGTCGCTGAATTGGGGGCTGGAGAAGTCATCGCCGTGAACGCCCCGAGGTTCTCGAGCGGCGCCATTGCTGGTCGCGCGGGGACGGCTGTTGTAGCGCTGTGGAGCGGGGCGCAGTTCGGCGCCCGCAACCCGGACATCACAGGACCTGGGCGTCCTGCCCCCCCCCCCCCGGCAGCTGCACTGAGGAGGAGCGCTGCGGCTGGTGAGACTTCGCCGCTGGTCCGTCTCCCCCTCCCCCTCGCGGCTGCCATTGTGTTGGTGCGGTGTCCTGGGAGCTACGGAGCCTCAGCGGGGGGATTGCCCTGGTCCGGGCCAACGCTTGCGAAGCCTGAACGGAGACCGCTGGGAGAGTGGTGCCTGGTGCCCTTGCGGAGCTGCGCAAGGGCACCAGGGGCACCAGAGGTGTGTGGATCGTAGCCTCATCCTCTGTCAGGCGGCCGCCATCCTTTCCGCACTGTCGGGGCGGTGCTGTGGGCCTATCGGCGCTGCCAGGCTTTCCTTCCAGGGATCGAGGTGCTCTTGAGGCCTCTGGTGCCCACGGACGGGGCGGACTATGTGGAAATTGACTGGACACCTGGGGTGAGTGGCGCAGGCTGGCATCCCCCCCCGTGGTGCCAGAGACTGGGAGGTAGTGGCATCGTCGTGCAGTGGCGCCTGGAGTCGATCCTCCACTTCTCGACGGCGATTGCTGCTGCTGTATCCCGAATTGGCTTGCTGGATCCCTGGGGGCCATACCTCGTGCTGCTGGGGGCGGGTCCACCTGGGCCTTCACTCTTGGCCAACGTTGTCTGGGTTCGCTGGTGCGCTGCCCTGGGAGGTGGCGGGGGACACGTCGGAGCGACGAGGTGCCGTGAGCGGCCGTTGCCGCTGCCCCCCATTCCGGTGCCCCGCTGGGTGATCGTCCCTGGGCTCAGGGAATCTACGGGGAGATTAGGTGGTGCGGCCAGATCCATCATGCACGCCCAGTGCTCCCGCTGTGTCTGTAACATCCAGGCCTTCACCATCTGAGACGATCGCTTGCCCGGGGGGTGAGGACCATCGCCCCCCCTTACTCCCTAACTGTTAAGACGGTCTTTCGTCCTCATGGGCAAGGGTGGGCCGAGTGGGGCCGGCCCCAAACAGGGCACCATGGACCAGTATGCCACGGCGCCGGGTGGTGCGGCCGGCGGTGGTGTGAGTGGCACGGCCCCTGACAATGCAGCCCTCTTGGCAGCGATCAACGGTGCCCGGGATATGCTTGACGCCAAGATTGGTGCAGTGGGGTCGGAAGTTTCTTTTCTGCGGCAGGACCTCCGCAAAGCAGTGGACCGGATAACTGAGGCCGAAACATGAGTGTCCACAGTGGAATGTTCAGTGACCTCCCTTCAAAAGAAGGTAAACAAGGTATCCGTAGTCACGCAGGAACTGGTTTCTAGGGTGGAGGATGCGGAGGGCCGCGCACGATGGAATAACCTGCGCTTCGTCGGCCTGGCCAAGGGTTGTGAAGGGGCGTCCATGACAAACTCTATAACCATGTGGCTCAAAGACATCCTGCCTAAAGATCTCTTATCCTCTGCCTTCGTGGTTGGAATGGCGCATAGGGCCCTGACACGGAGACCCCCCCCCCCCCCAGGCGAGACCCCAAGGTCAGTTATCGCCAAGATCATGAATTACGCTGACCGAGATGCTATTTTGCGATTCGCCAGGACGCACAAGGACTGCTTTATACACGATTCCCGCTCCATTTTAATATTTCCAGACTACACACGCTTGGTCCAGCAACAGCGTCAATCCTTCACGGCCGCGAAGCGCAGACTTAGGGAACTAAATGTTCAATACATGTTACTATATCCAGCTCGGATGCGAGTGATATATAACTCCAAGTCATACTTTTTCGATACTCTCCACCAGTTGTAGACTCAGACTCCTCCCGCAGCTCTCGCACTCAGAGGCCACGTCGCAACAAGTCCCAGAAGCGTCGGGGGCCCGGCTCGGATAGAGTGTCAGCGAGCCCCGAGCGACAGCCGTGAAGTCCCCAGACTGCTCCGTATCTCACGAGGCGATTTAAATGACCCCGCATTCGGCAAATGTTATATTGTAAAGTCGTTCCCGGGGCGGGCGTGGGGTTTGACCACGGGTGGTCGGGCCACGGACGCCGTACAGTTCTTGATCTTATAGGTTCATGGGGTGGGGGGGATCCCTTAGTGTGAATTCTGTGGGCTCCCCGTTGGGGGTCCGCTGCTGTTTATACCGCGACAGATGCTCTCTGTTTTTGGTGGTGGGGGGATATCCGTGCGGATGTGTTGTTGGTGTTTTTTGTTTCTTTTGGTTTGTTCTATATGCAGGCGATGGTGTGTCTTTTCAGCAGCTCTGCTAGCTCTACTCAGCCGATATTGCAACCCCCATGACACCCGGTGCTGACAGCTCCCTCGGGGACCTTATGGTGGTATCATGGAACGTCCGGGGCTATTGAACAAGGTGAAACTAGGAGCCATACTGCGACAGGCAAAAAGGTATGGGGCGGACGTCCTGCTTTTACAAGAAACTCATCTAATGGTTACGAAGGCCCCGTGCCTAGCTCGCTTTGGGTTTTGCCACGTTTACCATGCAGGGTTCACAAGAGGCTCTGGGGGGGTGGCGATACTCGTACATCGTAGAGTCCCGTTAGTACCAAGCACATAGGGCGGACCCTGGAGGCAGATTTCTCTTCGTCACAGGCACGATCTCTGGTGAACAGATAACGGTTGGTAGCGTTTATGCCCCTCCCCCACTAGGAGCCACCTTTATCGAAAAGTTACTTGGGGTATGGGGCTCCCGACTGGGTTGACGCTGTTGGGTGGGGACTGGAACGATACAATGGGGCCATAGGACCGCCAGCGGGTCGGTGACGCCCCTCAATTATCGGGTCCAACCAAACTATATACCCTGGCATCCACAATGAACTGGGCAGACATATGGCGCAAGTTCCACCCTTCGGATCGTGACTACACATATTCGTCGATGGTCCATGGGTCCCAGTCCCGCTTGGATTATCTTTTCGTCCCCCGGGTTTATCTTCATAGATTCTCTCAGGTACGGAATCAACCCCGGGGTCTGTCCGATCATTCTCCGGTCTCAATGCAATTCCACACGGCCTCTCGCAGGCCCCCATTCCTCTGGAGGATGTCCTCATGGTACCTCCGCAATCCGGCTTATCGTGATATGCTCCATACGGCGATTGCTACCTACCTAGCGGAGAACAGCCCTTCAGCTCCCTCGAATATTGTCCTCTGGGAGGCGCTCAAGCCCACGGTCCGTGGATACGAAATTAGCTATTGTGCGCAAGAGAAACGTACACGTTGTGCGCAGCTCGACGCCCTTGAAATGCGTCAGGCAGACTTCTCTTCCCAACTCAGTGCCAATCCTTGCCCCATTATTCGACGCAATTTAGTCCTCGCCCAGCAGGAATTGCGCCAGTATTTTCTTAGCGAAGTTAAAGAGATATGGGAGGCTTCGCAACATCGGATATATCAGTGGGGGGACAAGTCCAGTACAATGCTGCATAGATTGTGCCGGGCGAACAGTGCCCCGGCCGTCACGCCAGTTATCCGAGGTCTGGACGGGTCCCTGCATGCATCGCCTGTGGATGTAGCAGAAGAGTTTGCAAAGTACTTTACGTCACTCTACGCCCGGAAGGAGCAAATGTCGGCGGAACTCATAGCGGAGTTCCTTGTGGATATCCCCCCTCGTAAGCTCTCGGACACCGTCCGGGAGCGCCTGGAGCTTCCCATTACATTAGAGGAATTAACCGGCGCACTTGGTGCGTTCCAGCCGGGCCGAGCCCCGGGTCCCAATGGGTTCCCCATGGAAATTCTTAGATCCCATATGTCTCTCTTGGGACCACATCTGCTAGCGACCATTGCTGACGCATCGGAAAAAGCAATGCTTCCTATAGACTGGCGGCATGCGGAAATCGTGCTTTTTCTCAAACCAGGCCGTCCCCCCGAAGATCCTTCTTCATATCGGCCCATTTCGCTGATCAATATCGAACCTAAACTGCTAGGGAAAGTTTTGGCGGACCGTCTTCGGGGGTGTATTACCGATTTGATTCACCCCGACCAGTCGGGCTTCATGCCGCGGAGGGCTACTAGGCATAACATCAGAAGAGTTCATAATGCTATCGCGGCCGCACCCACGTTAGGCCGTCCAGCTGCCCTATTGCTAGCCGATATTGATAAAGCATTCGACTCGCTGAGCTGGGTTTACCTTTTCCAGCTGCTCGAAGCAATCAACTTTGGACCTCGGTTCCTGTCATATGTACATCTACTATACACCGACCTGACGGCATCGGTTCGAATCGCAGGACACCGCTCTCGCCCATTACCGATACAGAGGGGTACACGTCAGGGATGCCCACTGTCTCCTCTGCTGTTCGCTCTGGCGATCGAGCCCCTGGTTGCCTGGGTCAGGATTGACCCAGTGCTCAGGGGATTCAAGTGGTCCCGCTCAAGATCGGATCGGATTGCGTTGTATGCAGACGACGTTCTTTTCTTCATGACGGACCCGTGGTTTTCGGGCCCTCGTATATTGGAGATCCTCAGGGTGTTTGGTGGCACCACCGGCCTCCACGCCAATCCAGCTAAATCTATCCTGTTCCCAGTATATGGACATCAAGGCCGCGAATCGTGGGCTGTACAATTATCCCGGGCCTCAGAGGGTTTTAAATACTTAGGGATTTTTATCTCCCCGTGCCCCAAGATCTCATGGGCTCATAACATTACCCCTCTGTTGGCCAGCCTTAAACTTGAAACGATGGTATGGTCCGCTCTTCCATTATCCCTATATGGGCGCTCAGCCATTTTTAAAATGGTTTCTCTGCCTCGGATCCTATACCACCTCCAAAATTTTCCTTATCCTAATCCTCGCACGTGGTTTGCCCAGGTGAACGCCATACAAAATAATTTCCTATAGGGAGGGGGAGCTGTTTGCGTGGCGCTCCGCACTTGCATTCAGTCTACTTATTGCGGGGGGATTGCGGCTGCAGACATTTACTCATACTAGGTCGCATCACACATCCTTGTAATCAACGAACTTTGGTATAATTCTCCCACCGATCCGGCCTATGCTATCGAACAGGCCGCAATGGAGCGGGTCCCCCTGCTCCATTTACTTTACAGCTACACAAGTCTAGATCATTTACCGCCTGCTAGCAGACAAGCCGTCCAGCTATGGAGGGCCAAGACCAGACAAATGGGTTGGAAGGGGCGTCTTACTGGACAGACTCCCTTGTGGCAGGGTACATACCTGAGATCTGCTGACACGTTGAGAGGGTTCCGGGGTTGGGACCTGGTGGGAATCTCTACCCTGGGCGATGTTATGAAGGGCTCGACCTTGAAATCTTTCCAGCAACTACAGACCGACTTTCACCTCCACAAGTCGCAATTTTATAACTTTTTACAGCTCCGACACGCACTCTCACCCCAGATCCGCAATCTGGAGGCCCTCCCTGACTTTTCCCCCCTTGAGGGTCTCCTGTTGATGGGGGACCTCAGAATGCACAAAATCAGGCAAATATACCGAACGTTGACGACGCACACCCCCACCACCCTAGCCAATACCCGGCTAGCCTGGACTGCAGACATTCCTGAATTGACGGATGACGATTGGGCGGAGGCGATCGCCAGTCCGCGGGGCGCGACCGTTTCCACCCGGTTCAGACTCATCCAATTCAAATACTTACACAGAGTCTACTACACGAGGGTGCGACTGTGGCGAATGGGGGTCATTCAGTCCCCTGAGTGCCTGCGGTGTGGTAGAGAGGAAGGTTCCTTCTTCCATACAGTTTGGGCTTGCATAGCCCTACAGGAACAGAGTCAGGACGTGTCTTAATGAGGTGCTGGGGTGGATGCTTCCACTGGACCCACAGCTGTTCTTGTTACATTCCACTGACGACATAGGGGGGAATAGATATAAACAGCACCTGCTGTTCCTCGCCTTTATCATAGCAAAGGGCGACATAGCTCAGGGATGGAAGGCATCCTCTCCCCCGATTAGAAGCAAATGGAAGTCCGAATTGGATAAGTGTATGGGTGCGGAGATGGCTGTATTTGAGGCTAGGGGCTGCCCAAGGAAACATCGCAAAGTATGGGCGCGATGGGCAGCTTACCGCGGAATTGATTTGCACCCTGTCCCCGAGGATGACCCCTGAGTTGCCCTCCCAGCTCTTCGGCATGCGTCCCTTAGGGTGGTAACGTTGGCCAGTTTTATTATTTTACTGGGTTGTCTGCTGTGAATCTGCTGAATCATGTATTCTCATTTAGACACTGGTCCATTGTCTGCACAATGTTTAGATTATTTTTTTCCCTGCACGTTCTGCAAGGTTTGTTTCTTCACATAGAAATGGTTATCGATGCACACATTGTTCAACTGCTTCACTGTACCATTGAAGGGCCGTTGCCCTGTGTATCAAAATATGACCAAATAAAAATATGTTTAAAAAAATAAAATGCCCATTCAGCAAACTCAAAGATGTGCGCGCCTTCATAGGTATCACTTTCTATTGCAGCCAGTGGATACCTAGCTATTCGGTGTTAATCAAACCCCTGCTTGCTTTAACACTAAAAGATGTGCATGAACCCCTGCCCTGGATGCCTGAATGTCAGCAGTCTTTTGAGCAATTGAAAACTGTGCTTTGTTCGGCTCCAGTACTCAGCACCCCTGACTATGCTAAGCAGTTTGTGTTGTACGTCCATGAGATGGCCGGTTGTGAGCTTTCTGTTTTAACACAAAAATTTGGAGATAAGCAACGGCCATGTGCTTATTTCTCTGCTGTTCTTGACCCTGTCACAAGAGCCCTCCTGAGCTGTCTAAGAGCGGTCGCGGCTGTGGCTGTGTCGATAAGACAATCAGCTGGACTCGTACTTGATACTGATCTCACAGTCATGGTACCCCATGCTGTGGATACACTCTTGAATAAGACAAAAACACAGCACCTCACCAGTGCACATCTGACAGGTTATGAGCTAACGCTGTTCGACAAACATATTACGATCAAACGATGTGCCACTTTGAACCCAGCCATGTTACTACCACTCCCTTCTGAGAATAAGGAGATTGACATACATGATTGTATCTTCCGGACGGAAGAAGAAACGAAAGGACAGGTAGACTTGACTGATGTTCTCTTATCTGATCCCCAAGGGGGACTATGTGCTGATGGCTCTTGCTTTAAATTACCTAATGGCACTACAACTGCCGCCTATGCTAGTACTATGCTGCATACGGTAGTTGAGACATCACGAGTTCCCTATCAGTCGGCCCAAGCTGCAGAGCTTGTTGCCGTAATACGAGCCTGCGAATTGAGTGAGAGACTGGTTGTTAATATTTATACTGACAGCCAGTATGCCTTTGGAGTCGCCCATAATTTCGGGCTCCTTACTTCCCATGGGACAAAGATCCAGCATGGTCATCTTATATGTAGGCTTCTGTCGTCTTTGACACTCCATAAGAAATTGGCAATAGTAAAGTGTAGTGCCCATAGGAAAGTTACTGATGTAGGTAAAGGAAATGCTTTTGCAGATCAGACAGCTAAGGAAACAGCCCGGACTAGGATGAAAAGAATGTTCGTAGCAGGTCCCGCTAGGTGGGTGACCAAGGTCCCCATGTTTGAAGATACACTTGAGAATGTGAAGGAAATACAGAGTGAGGCCACAGTGGAGGAATTAGCAGTGTGGCAAGAAAATACAGCACAATTGAATGATCAGGGATGTTGGATTGACAAATCAGGGAAGCAAAAATGCATGTTGCCAGATGCATATGTTCTTCCTGTAGTCACAATGGCCCATGGCCCAACCCATATCAGTGCTAAGGGTGTTTGCAAGCTGTTGGACCCTGTGTGGCAGAATGATAGCATCTCCAAAACTGCTGCAAAACTGCTGCACATTTAGTGAAGTATTGCATGGTGTGCATGATGCACAACCCTCTTTTGAGGTTCTTCAGTTAGATAACATCGAATAGGACAGGGTCAATAATTTGAAGTATGTGTTGATGGTTGTTTGTGCATTCAGTAAATGGGTTGAGGCTTACCCCACTAAAGACAATACAGCCATTGCTACTGCAAAGGTACTCCTGAAGGATTTATTTCCTCGCTTCGGCTTGCCCCGTTTGATCTGGAGTGATAACGGAAGTCACTTTAATGCCAAAGTTATACAGTTAATTTGTGACGGTTTGCACATAAAACAGAAATTCCATGCTGCAAACCACACGCAATCAGCAGGTTTGGTTGAGAGGTACAATGGTACTCTCAAACTGAAGTTGGCAAAGATTCAGGAGACAACAGGGTTACCGTAGCCAGATGCTTTACCACTAGCTCTTTTGTCCACAAGAACAACAGCACATTCTAGAACAGGAATGTCCCCCTACAAGGTCGTGTTTGGACGCCCGGCAAGTGTCTGGGGCATCCTGTGACCTCGCAGTTTCTCTGATATTGAGTATCCATTGTTAACAGACTATCTCTACCAGTTGACTGAAAATCAGCGTTCTATTCACCAACAGGTCCGCGAGTCCTTCCACCCATACCAGAGGGGCCCGGACACGACATTTGGCCTGGCAAGTATGTCTTACCAGAAGAAGAGTTTGGAGCCCCGTTGGAAGGGACCTGAGCAGGTCCTCCTGGCAACTCGAAAAGCCGTGAAAGTCGCTGTCCGAAAGAACTGTATTCATACCAGTCATTGCCACAGGATACCCTTACCTTTGCCCTATGATCAGTGGGTGAGGAATGGCATTGGGGACACTGAGTTTGAGACGATGCCTCAGTTCATCCCCTTCAGCGACGCAAAACTAACGTGGACCCAAACGGATGCAGAGGATGATGACACACTAAATGCAGCGGTCCCTCCAGAAATCCGAGCCATTAAAGAGCCGCGGTTTATTGACCCCTCTGTGTCTGGAGTCACTAGGTACAATTTGCGCCCTCGGCTGAGGAATAGTGTACCAAAGGAGAAGTTAGATTAGCTAGGGATGGAGTGTGTAAATTAGGGTGTACTTTGCTATAGTACCAACGGTGCTAGTTTAGGGTGTTGCGAGATTGGTGCACTGTTCTGACATTGGACAGGGTAGATCAAACGTGCTCCCTAGGAGTGGGGTACATTATCCTGTGCGACGTGGGTTTCATTGTGAGCTTAGGACTGAGCAAGCTCCACCGCCGGTGCTCAAGAGTGCCAACATTGATGAACAATAGGAGCCTGTACCATTGAGGCTCTGACGGACACTTGGAACACTTACCTTTGCTATCAGTTTTATCGCATTCCTCTTCTTATCCTATAATGCATTCTTTTGGTCGACCTATTGAGGAGGAGGAACAGCCATTTGCACCACTGAGTTTAGCGCGGGGTTGGTTAACAAAGAGTAAAATAGTTTGCATATTAATTGTTTGATTATGTTAATAACAATACTTAGAATATCCTGGTTTCTAGAGGAGAAGTATCCTGTACATTCCTTGGTTGGTACAATGCCCACTCCCCATGAGCACATTATTGTTACTTTGGCTCCACACAAAGCAGCGCATAGGTTGTCCTACACCAGTAATGTTTTCATACAAATGTTGCATCAAGCTCATACTGTTTCCAATACAACTGATTGTTCTGTGTGTGAATTGCTCCCCTCAGTTACTCATAAGAGCGACAATTCGTTGTCCCTTCCATTATCTTATATTGGTAGCTGTAAAGGTTGATTTGAATTGTTCATTATGGTGCTCTACCATTTCCAACTCTCTACTCTGGTTATGACACCTGCTGATTCTCGCACTATGGTAGAGTATATACGTTTCATCACAGGTTTACTCCCATAGGACTGGCAGGACAAGGGACCTCCAGTACATTGTTCCCAAAATCCTGTATGAGCACATATGAAAAGTTGAAGAACGAAACATGGCTTCGAATGGAAATGGCAGATTTCCAAAGTTCAACACCTCTGAGTATTTTCAGTCTTCCCAAGCTCGCAATATTACTAAGGACAAACCGATGCCGGTGTCCGTGGTCAACACAACAGCTAGTTTCTGTGTCCAGGGGACTGGGGAGGTAAAGGTAGGGGAGAGTAAATGCAATTTCACTGACCAACTGAGAACGATTAATAGTCCACCTTTGATCCTACCCCGTAATGTCTATGTTGTCTGTAGATCCCAAGCTCATGTCTGGCTTCCGAGGGGATGGTCAGGCAGATGTTACCTCTCTTTCTACCTTCCCCCTGTGTATGTTGCCCCGTCCAATTATCATAAAGATCATCAGCTGCAGCATAGGAGTACATACTTGCCCCGAGTCAGAAGGGTTGTTGACACTAAGGATATAGATCAGACAGATACCACCGCACAACAGTTTGAGGATGCTATAATGGCTTTCCTACCTTTTTGGGGGCCCATGGCTAATAGTCTTCAACTTTGTCGGCTAACAAGAGTTGTGGAGGGGGTTATTAATACAACTGCTGGAATATTTACGGATATCACTGCCGAGCTCCAGGCTACGAGATTATGTCTTTTTGCAGAACAGGATGCTGTTAGACGTCATCCTTGCAGACCGGGGAGGGGCCTGACACGTCATTGGCAGCAGCTGTTGCGTTTACATACCTGATCACGCTCCCAATGTGTATGTAGCTATACAAAAATTGCATAGACTCTCGTCTGACATACACCAAGAAACAGGTACTTGGACCCTATCAGGGTGGTTCTGGAATATGCTAACAACATGGGGTTGGAAGATTCTCATCTTTTTGATTGTGGTTGGTAGTATTATTTTTACATGTTGCCTCTGTATACAGTGTCTCCCGACTTGCTGCACCTATTGTGTAAATGTTCTCACCCCTAAATAGAAAATATCGGTTTATGATACTAGTGCTGCGATCATGTTGCAGAAGGACATTGAAGACATGATGCAGATCGATGAGGGCATCTTTGATTCTACATCATCCCTTGCAGCTTCTGTTCCTGATACTGAGTATATGGATTGTCCTGAGTATTGATGTCCTTTTGCTTGTAAGAATGTTATATCTTTTCTGCCCACCATATCAAATTAGTTAGCGAATGCTAAAAGGAGGGTCTGTTAGAATAAAAAAGGTCTTAGCTGTGTTCTTTATATGTTGTTCTGCATAAGTTAGCATTCGTGGCACCATTTTATGTTTAACCGCCATTTTGATCCATGTGCAAAACTAATCTCTCCCTGTCTCTGCGAGAAGCAGCTTTGGTCATTTTTGTTTTCTCCAAGGTTGGGCCCTGCAGTACTAATGAATACACTGTTCTTATTAGCGCATACCTTTCCCACTAGATAGAGGCCTGCTCCCAATAGTCCAGCAATGGGTATAGGCAGAACGACCGTGGCATTGAGATAGTGTGTGCCCGGTCTCAGGATCGAAACTTCTCCTTCTGTACCTCCTTTGTGTAGCTGCCTCCATCTAGAAATTTCCAGTCTGGGCGTGTCTTCTGGGTTTCTGAATTGTACATAATGTATCACCATGTTTTCTGAAGGCAGTCCTCTCTGCAGCAACCCTAAGCGACTGGGCAGACGGGACTTCGCTCGAGTGTATCTGAATAAAAATATACTTGGTTTGTATTCTCTACTGGTTGACCGACTCTTCATTTGTATGGAAGGCTGAGAGGTGGTCGCGAGTGACCTGGATGGCCCTAATCGGGTCACTTCCTTTACTCATAAATTTTTATTAAAAGCAGTTGCCGGTAGCAGGCCAAAGCCATTTTAGGCAGCCTGCTCTGTTTGCGCCCTGCCTGCCTGCTGGGGATTTGTGGTGGTGGGGAGAGGAGGTATAAGCTGCGGGCACCATGCTGGGGTTTTGTGGCGGTGGGAAGTGGTGGAAGCGGCTGCGGGCGCCATACGGCAGGAAGCCCTTTTAGGTAGTCTGTTTGTGCCCTAACTGCCTGCTGGGGCATTCATGGCGGTAGGGAGAGGTGGAAGTAGCTGAGTGCGCCGTACTGGGGATTTGTGGCAGTGGGGAGAGGTGGAAGAGGCTGCTGGCCCTTAGTGGAAGGAAGCCATTTTAGGACGCCTGCTCTGTTTGCGCCATGCCTGCTTGCTGGGAGATTTGTGGTGGTGAGGAGAGGTGGAAGAGGCTGCGGGGGCCACGCTGAAATAAAGATGTGTATACTGTGTGATGAAGGGCGGTGCTGGTAATTGAAATTAAATACCGCTTCATTAAAAAAAGAAGGAATAATAGAGCAGTAGTAGCTAAAAGACACAATACAACACCAGGTCCAACAGTTAAAACCATACAGACCCAGAATCTGGTGTACCTTTTTAAAAAGATGTTAGCTGCTGTGCAACGTGATGATGCAGTTAGACCCCGGGGCAAGTGAAAAGTCACTGCAGACACAAAAAAATGGTCGGGGAAGCAGGAGAGCGCTTCGCCGTTAACAAGCGTGGGAACTGAAGCATTTGCAACTGAAAGTAAACACGGCTTCATTTAAAAAAACAAGGAACAATAAAGCAATACAACTAAAAGACACAAAAAAAACACCAGGTCCAACTGTCAAAACCACACAGACCGGGAATGCCCTCTACCTTTTTAAAAAGATGTGCTGCTGCGGGGCATGCCAGTGCAGTTAGACCCCGGGGGTGGTAAAAAGTCACTGCAGTTCGACTCCTGCTGAGTCAGGGACTGAGCTCTCAATGCAGCAGTTACTACTAGGAGCGCTGGACCCCTCCACGAACATTACTGCAGAGGTACTATAGTTGAAGATACTAAGGAGGGGAGAGCGCTGCTCTGTTAGCAAGCATAGGAACTACAGCGCTTCAAACTTCAAAAGTCACTGCAGACACAAAAGAAAAAAGTCCATTACGGTTGTGAAGCGGGAGAGCGCTGCTCGGTTAGCGAGCGTAAGAACTGAATCGCTTGTACGTGAAATTAAACACTGCTTCATTTAAAAAACAAGGAATAATAAATTATATTCAGGGAAGTGCGTTGCTGTCATGGCTCCAACAAGAGCTACGAAAAAGTCAGTAAAAAAGGAGTGTTCACGAAGTGTAAAAGTAACATCATATGTAACAAGGGCAGTAGTCATGGGAGGTTACAACAGTTCAAAAGAGGGACTACTAAACAAATTAACCAAAGAAAAAGAAGCATTTACGTAGAACAGTAAAAGGAGCCAAATTAAAAAATGGGTGGAGCTTAAAGCCCATATTCTGGATACAGCATGTCTCAACGAGACAGCACATGTGCTGCCTAGGCAAGACCTAAAAACGGGTACTATGAAAGCCATTGGGCTATGTGGGAGGTATTTTCTGTGAGACTGAGGCATAAATGACATTTGTGAGAATAGGTGGCCACAGAGGGATATTCTTTTTATAGAGATCCTTGGGCACACCACAGGGTCCTGGTGCCTTTTTAGACAGACTATCCTCAATGGCTGCTCCAATGTCTAAAGCAAACACAAGGAGATGATGGACGGAGTGCTGAAACTTTTCAAACACTCACCCCCAGTCACAGATCTGGGTTGAATCCAACATCATTCTTTAGCTCACTTTGCCACCCCAGTTCAGACACAGCTATATGCAAATCAGTCTTGACCCTGTACCTCAGGGGAACAGTCCAGCCCGCACTACCAAGAAATGTCTTCCCTGGAGCGGAAACAAGCATCACACACAGCTTTGGCTATTTTAACCTGTTTTGTACATTGTTGAAGTTGATTTTATATGCTAATTTGCCTACTTGGCTATCTAATTTTCTCCATAACCTTTTATTGCTTTTACAATTACGCTCAGCTGCTCTTAATTTCTCTCTGTACCATGCAGCAGTAGGAGGCCTTCGTTTTGAGATAATATGTTTGTGGGGGATAAGGACATAAAAAGACGCAGATATCCATTCATTGGTCTGAATAGTATTAGGTTAGGGGCCAATTATTAAAGTTAAGGACTGGTGTTGCATAAGTGGGGACCCCAGGACACTATTTCTAATTTCGTCCAAGCCTGGTTGAAATAAGGCAGCTGGGGATTGACAAAGAGAATTTTATCTTGAAGGAGAACATGAAATAGAATTAGTTTATGATCCAACCTCAATACAGGTGTCAAACTATCAAGTGGAATCTTAGGTGGATAACAGATTGCAACATCCAAAGTGTGTACTGCTTAGTTGCTGGGGACGGTCATCAATATTTGCATGTCTAAGACTGGGCAGGACTTAATCAAATTTTGCCCTCAATGTTGTGAATGTCACTTGCATGTAAGTTACCTAGGACCAGTAGGTAATCAGTATTTAATAAACAAGTGGCTGCTGTCTCTAAAAAACAACAAATTAAATTGTGTTCTGTCCCAGGAGGTTTATAGATTAAAATACATTTAAAAAGGTGCTGTGTGAACTCCTTATAGAATGAGCTAGAGATTCTGCATTACTAATGAAATGAGTCTATATGAATTTGACTTCTGAGTTTCTCTAAAAATACGGGCAACATTTCCCTCTTGTCTATTGTGAAGATCTACATTTTTTATTTGATATCCCTCTGGCGTGGCCTGTTGAATTTCTGCCACTGGGTCCTCTTGCTGGAACCAACTTTTGATAACACAAAAAGACTGTCCAAACCCTACTCCAAATTAAGGGGGAGATTTACTAAGATTTTGCGCTGTGTTTGCATCACAAAAGTGCCGCAAATCGGAGCAAAATCTTTTTTCCCCAATTTACTTTCCAGAGCTAAACTTGTTTAGCGCTGGAAATAACGGAAAAGTAATGCAAAGCAATGCATAGCACTGCTTTGCATTACTTTGCGCCATGGGGGCGTACCAAGGGTGGTGCACGGGCGTTACCATGCAACCACCCAAGGATTCTCACGCTAAACCCAATTTACTAAATAAAGTAGATTGGATTTAGCGTGAGAAAGCTGTGCCCTTTTCAGGTAGGCAATAGGAACTTTACAGCACACATACAAAGTGGGGAAATGGTTAAAGTGAGTCTGTGCATAGTATTTTGTACTGGAAGGGTTCCTTCCAGTACAAAACCTATGCTAGACCCACGGAGACACCCTTGCACCATGGTGCATGGGTGTCTCCGTGGCGCACGGCAGCTGATTTCAGTGCCAGCACTAGTGAGAGGGGAGGAGCCCTATTTTAGTAAATAGGGCGCTCTCCTCCTCTCTCCTTTTCACAAAGCGCAGTATCTGTGGCTGCTGCAGTGCGCTACGTGAAACAATAGTAAATCTGACCCCTGGTTTGTTAATATCTAGGCAAAGTTGAACCACTGAACTTGCATTAATGAGTGCACGTTTTGGCCTATTTTGTGGGCCAAATACTTGCATGGAGTCCTTCAAAAATGTGGGTAAAGTCCTCTTGCTCTACTTGGGTTTGAGATAGGGAAGTATTTAAAAAATATCATTCCGAAAGAACAGAGGAGAGCAGCTCAGTGTAGCAGAAAGGCACCCTAGAAGAAAATCTCTACTAACCTTTGGTAAAATTCCTTGCCCCAGGCCCAACGGAGGCGCAAACGTGTTTTGCTCATGTTTGAATGTAAGTTGCTAGTCATAATCTAGACTGCAACAAAAAGTAGAGGCACGTGCCTCCGCCTAAAATGGTGCCGGGCACTGTGCATGAGGAAAGACTAGCTTGTATCGGTATAAAGGGCTCAGGAAAAGAAGATACCCTCCCAAGCAACTAATGTCAGAATGAGAGAAAACTAAAGTGAAACGAATGCGCAAAGATTATAATGTTATTCTGACCAAGAATTCTTTTTTTTTAAACAATCAATTAAAAAGCAAAGCAAGAATATATGAAAAGCGTGCTGGACGAACCTGTCGTGGTAAAATATGACTGTAGGGATTCTTTACACTTCACAAGGGGAGTTTGGGGGTCTTCTTCAAATATCTCAGGGATTTTTTTGTGAAATAGTGAAAAAAAGTTGACTAAAGATCAACTGGCTACTTCCACTCTACAATACACTCAGCAGACAATGTATTCTTTGCTCCCTATGGTATTTTTAACAGGGAAAAAAATGTGAGGATGTGAATCACAGACTTCAGCTTCGAAACAAAAGGTCTGCATACCAACATCTCTATTGGACACATTTTTGCGTGCCGTTGGAAATGCAGGAGATACTGGTTGAAGTCATGACCATCATACTAGGGCTCTGCAAAAAGGACCTAATATAGCCTTTTCTGCACTTGCCTTTCAGTGTAGCGGGGTGAGCAGTCTCATCCTTCTCAGGGTGCTCGAGCTCAACAATAAACACATTACCTTCATTGTTCAGCCCAGTGGTTATCTTTTCAGGGAAATAAAGTACTTTGATTCACCCAGTTGTACTTAATACTACACAGTCCCATCGCTTGTACAAGATAGTGTCCATGGGCGCAATTCTCCTTTGTGGCGCTACACCCCTAATCCTTCCCAGGTGGCCCTCTTTCTGGGGGTCCCTCCCTTTGGAAACCATGTGAAGTGTGAATCAAGCGCAAGTGCAGCCGCTTAGCTCTCTTTCAGCCAAATGTGCACTCAGTTCAATTTCTTTAATTGATTCTCAACGCTTTTGGAGAAATGGGTAGGCAAACGATTGACTCCTCCCACTCCTTTGCCAGCTTAGGCGGTCCCTCCACACCTCTGCTTCAGGGGCTGTGGTGAGCAAAGGCCGCTAAGTAAGCCAAGTATGGTCCACATCTTACTACATGTCCGTCCAGCTTCGGGAATCCAAAATAAATCCCACTGGCTCCATTACTCGGGCTCACTCACATGCATACTTTATCACAACACGAGTTACATGCACTACACGTGAGCATACACTTGACATAGACCTGGTATGTCAGCGCAAGATTCTGGGCATACACATAAGATAAAAAAAGTCTGGTCTCACTATTGTTTCCTCTAAGAACCCTGTATACGTCAACCACCGCTTTATCAGCGGACCGGGACAGTAGTGCTTTGACCATAATGAGGGCCCCCTTGGTGTGCCCCTTCCAGTAATAGTACAGGTTTTGGTTGCTTATATTCAGGTGCAGGCCTGGGCCTCTGCACACATGCTTGGATAAGCGTGACATCAGGGCCAAAATACAAGTCAGGATACCAGACATACATGCAATTGGGCACTCAGAGAAGGGCAACGTGGTGGTACACCTTGCAGGTAACATTCCCGTCCCAACAATCTCCATTTGAGAATTTGTGTGATCATGAGCAAATCACTGTGTGCCCCAGATGCAGTATCTTGAAAGATGTAACTAAGGGTCCTTAAGCTTGTTGAGCTATATACAAGAAGTACAATTAAGAATTAACTATCGTTTAGCCACATTGCAAGCAAAAAGAGAACAAGAGCATTGTGAGAAGCTGGCTTTGTAAATGATGCACACTTATGTAAGTGGGCACCCTACACCAATCCAAACAACCCTTATGGTGATTTTAGTGGTTTCAGACAACCTTAGAAAGCTCTCTAATTGGTAGATGTGGAGAGCACCCTTCATGCTTAGTCCAGAAGGAGTGTAAAGCAGCTTGTTTTACCAGAACATAATCTTACTGGTATAGATTAAGTGAAAAAGCACCATACAGTGTATTTATTAGAATATGTTTTTATTCTAAGACGCTCACAGACACATACAGATATCTCCTAGCCGGAGATGTACACAATGCACACAATTCTTTTCAATACAAACTGGTAAGTAGCATGAATACACAGTGGTCGCCAGGGGGAGACCAAAGCATATACTAAAATAGTGGTATGCGAACCACGACTCAAGTCAAGACTATACCTAGAAGACGTAGAAGTGCGGGGACCCAAGGAACCACCTGAGGTAAGTAACTAGGAACCCCTTGGAGGCCGTGTGCAGAGTGGGAACAGGACCGTGGGCTCAATACAAGTCAATGGGTAAGTTACAGTTGCAATTTTAAAGAAGAAGGACCCTTCCCAGTGGACCCGGAAGAAACCCTATGGAAGACAGAATGTTGGAGAGCCACCCCACCCGTGGATACCCTAGTAACCAGGATACCTACACCAGGGAAGCCGGGTTCATAGGTGGGAAGTGGCATTGGAAACCGCCATCAAACTCAATGGGAGACTTCAGGAAGATGCCGCTGCTGGAGAAGGTGAAAGTGTCCGGTGGAACCCAAAGGTGGATTCAAGTTGAGAAGTACCTGGAAGCAGAGGGTACAAGTCTATATCACTCAGGAGTGATCAGGAGGCACGGAAGACGAATGCTCACAGATGTTGCAGGAGAGATAACGGTGACCTTGGACCTGCAGCTGTGAGGACCAGGCGAAGCTGTGGAAGACCAGGAGCCGTTCACAAGCTATCCCGTGTTGGATGTCGAGAGTTGAGGGGTCGGTGTCCGTCGAGAACATCAACATGCCTTGGCAACTCCAAACAACGTAGAAAGGGAAGTGTTAGGACCAGCAAGGTCCAGGTGACTCATCACAAGCGGGGGAGTCAGGGCAGGCCCCGGGCAATCAGGGAAGCCTGCAGAAATCAAAGAAGATCCTCAAGGGGACCCACAGGCCGGTGGCAGTGGTGTCGCAAGAGCACCTCAATCAGCTCACCAAAGATGCAGGCTCACGGTGCAAGTGATGCAGTGAGGACAAAGATCTTGGTCACAGGAGATGCATGTGGTGGGGGCTACTTTGAGCCCGAAGATCTTGAGGGAAGGAAGCCAAGCCTTTGCAACAGCAAGTCAACGCGGTGCACATGGGTTTAGTTCCTGCGGCTCCGACGAGGGATACTGGCTCAAACTTAGTGAGAGGACAGGGCAGGCCACGATGGATGTGAAGAACTACCACCTGCATTGTTGAGCCTTTCGGAGTCCGTGGGAGCCCAGGTTCATCAGACCGGTCTCTTAGTTGCGGTGCCCTGCAGATGCAGGGAAGTGACTCCTTCAATGCAAGGGAAATTCCTTTAGGTGTTTTGGATGCCCACAGGCCTTGGATGGTTCCTGTATGGGGCACAGGCATGGACGTTGTAGCAGAAGAGCAGGGGGACGAGATCAGGAGCAGAAGGAGTCTTCCCAGTTGCAGTCCTGATGCCCAGAGCAAAGTCCAGAGTGACCAGACAGTCGAGGAAGAAGTGGTGTCTTGAAATTAATCTTGTCCCACGACGAATCTAGGGACCCACCTACAGATCAGCTCTTAAATAGCCCAAGAAAAGGGTTGGGATGATTCAGGGTACCCTCCCAGGGGAGGGGTCAGACAGTGGGGAGGATACTCCAATGTCCTTTGTCCAGTTTAGCGCCAGAGAGGGAGCCAACGGCTCCCTGGCCTGGTTTGAACTGGACTATGTTAGGAGGGCACCAAATGTGCCCTTCAAGCAGACTGAGTGGCGCTGGCAAGCACTCCCACCGAGCCCCAATACACTAAACCCTGTCTGGGAGGGGGTCACACCTTCCTGTGACAGGATTCATATTGTTCTGCCTTCCCCTGCTCGAGCTTGGCTCACCATAAGGAGGGCAGAATTGTGTCTCTGGTCGGCAGCATCCATGTTGTGATGTCCGGGTCTAGAAGACTGGAACTGGGAGCACTGAGGGCCTCCCAGAGGAGCTTTACAGTGCTTGGAATCATACCTCGCACACCGTTCACAGTGTGGAGGTATGATTCCAACATGTACCAAACATGATAGGGTTTGTTACAGCCAGTTTAGAGATGGTCATCGCCTAATGACGCATGGCCACTCTATATATTGTAATGGCTGATGCACTTACAACCCGGGAAAATGGAATCCAAAGGTTGTAGGGGTGTCTTCTCATGCAGGGACACCCTCACACTTAAAAACGAGCACGTTGCCATCTGGATTGAAAGGCCTGCAAGGTTTAAGCGCAGTGACCTTAGATATAGGCAAACCTATATCTTTTGTAAGTGGTGCTAGCACCAGTGTACACAGGCTGAAATGCCAGGCCTGTAGTTACAATTTGAGTGATTAATTAAAAATACCTGTGTCAGCCGTGAGGGAAACGGCCTGCCTTTGCTCAGCTCATCCTTGCCACGCCGTGAGGGGAACGGCCAGCTCGTTCGCAGACCATCCGGTCTCGCCGTGAGGGAAACGGCAGTTCTAGACTACAAATCCCAGCAGGCTCTTGGTGGCACAGGGTAATCGCGTCACTGGGACGATAAATTGCCAGCAGCCCTCCCGCAGCGCGGGACGCGCGCTAAAAATACCCGTGTCAGCCGTGAGGGAAACGGCCTACCTTTGCTCAGCTCATCCTTGCCACGCCGTGAGGGGAACGGCCAGCTCGCTCGCAGACCATCCGGTCTCGCCGTGAGGGGAACGGCAGTTCTAGACTACAAATCCCAGCAGGCTCTTGGTGGCGCAGGGTAATCGCGTCACAGGGACGATAAATTGCCAGCAGCCCTCCCGCAGTGCGGGACGCGTGCGGGCGCGCCCAGGCGAAGCCCGGGCAAAGGGCGGGCCGTCTGTGGCCGTCCGGGGCAGGACGCGGCAGGGTTGGGCCACAGATTTTGCGGTCAGCCGTCAGGACATTGTGAGTTCCCCCTTACTTCCCATTGTTGGACATTGTGACTGGGATAATGTACTAGTTTTATTGCTAAAATATTGTTTTCAATTTTGTTCGTTGCGTTATTCATGATAGCCTGGGTGCATTTATTTTAAGATTTGTGCAGTAGGTTGTTTTCGGAGTTGTAAATATGTCTAAGCAAAAATCCGTAGCGCCTGCAACACTAGATAATTATTTAGTGAAAGTAGTTAATAAAATTAACTACGAACGTCGACTTTCCCTTGGCCAGGGTAGCCCTTCTGCTTCCCCGTCTACCTTATCTACCTCTCCAAGTGTATCAGTGCTAGATGCCAGCCCTGACCTTGATCCACAGTTGATCATGAGTGATGAAATAGTGCCAACGATTTTTAATGGGTCGGTGGCTAATGACTCGCCCGATATCCCTGGAGACTTTTCCCCAATGCCTAGAGCCGTTAGGGCATGCCGAAAAATACCAGCCAAGCGAGGAGGGACAAAAAAGGCAAAGAGAACCCAACTTCCATCTAAAAGTATAGCTGGGGGGGACGAAAGCCAAGAAATAGAGGGTCATGCTCAAATGAACTCTGAGCAATTTAATCTGTTGGTTGGCCTTATAGATGCTAAGTTTGATAAGATCATTTTACCGTTGGTGGGCAAATTAGATCAGATTACGGCCGAAGTCACTAGATTGGGCCACCTCCTGGATACCTACAATGCACGGATGGGTACCCCAACGAAAAATTGACTCAAGTCAAAATATAAGGAAAGAGGTAGTAATTCCATCCGGGCTGGGGATCAAGACCAACCAATTAGTTATACCATCTGTTGAGGGGACTAGGGTTAACCAACCTGTTGTACCAGTCCAACCGCACCCTGTGGGACAAGAGCATCAGGCTACCTTAGTAGCTGAAAGTAATGAGGGTTGGACTGAGGTAAGGAGAAAGAACTTTGTTAATCTTCCGCCAGACTGCGCCCCTTACGTGGTGGTTCTAACTAACGTGCCACGGGTTGATTCTTCTTATATGCTTCAGTCTCAGTTTGAATCTCATGACTCCCTGAAAAATAAAACCGTTGCCTGGCTGCACAAGCAATGTGGATTTCCTACGGCCCTCTCAAATGATATACTAACTACAAGAAGGGTCAATTGGGTTGGGAATTCTAGAAAGATTTATAATGGCGACTGTGTCATTGTTAATTTTAAATATCCCCAACACGTCGCCACAGTTTTGCTTAGATCTGCTTCCCTACCACCGACTGATAATGGTGTTTGTGCACGCCCGCTTGGCTTTTTTTTAAAGCCATCTCATTAATACTTCCCCTAATGCCTATAATTCTTCCTGGTTACCCCCGCCGATCCAGCAGCGGGGCTTAACCATTCCTCTGCATAATCGTTTTAATGCCCTTAACAGTTTGGACTCTAATGACTGACTTAACCCGGAGAGCCCAATCCCCTTGGTTAACGATATGTATAAGCAAGGCACCGAAACTATTAATGTGAATTTAGTTGCGGAATTAACCGAGGAGGAGGTTTATCCTGAAAATGACAGTAGGGGGTCAGTCGATGTAAATAAGAGGGAAGGAAATTATCCAACCACTTCTACTTCTCCTGTTAGGGCTAATGCAAGGGGTAATGGTATAACCATAGCCAGCTGGAATGTTGCAGGGTTAAAATCAAAAGGGATAGTTTTGGGCTGGCAGAACTTCATCAACTCCTTTGATATCGCATGTTTTCAGGAGACATGGTATAGGGAAGAAATTAATTATGAGGGTTTTGCCTCATATAATTTGGTGGCTAAGGGCATTGGGCCAGGTAGAGCAAAAGGAGGTTTATTGATTCTAGTGTCAATCCACCGTCCAATTATAGTAAAAAGATATGTAACAGTTGGTGAACATGCCCAGATTCTTTGGTTGCTAGAGGAATATGACCATAACATTCTATTGATAAACTATTATAACAATATTTTTGATAGCTCCAGGGATGTAGTCGTCCGTGATCTGGCTAGTGCCATCGAAAACCTGGATCCAGATGCTAATGTTTCTTTTGATTTTATCTGGGTTGGTGACTTTAACATCCCGCTATGTGAACTGTCAACTGAAAATGTTTGTGGATTTATTAATGATGTGGGAGTGGAACACCTTCATTTCCGTCATAACAACTATGTAGATCTATTGAATTATTGTTTGGGTTATTATGATCTAGAAATTCTAGGTCTCCCTAGGGAGGAATCGGATCAAATTATCTCTACTTTTGAGGGTCACCACTCCTGCTCAGTTATTGATCATGTGATTGTTTCCTCTAATATTGTTTCCTGTTGTGCTTTACCCAGGATTGAAGTAACTACTTTAAGTGACCATAACTGTTTTATCCTGGAAACAACCTTCTGGGCTGACAGCTGTGTTAAAATGGGCACCGTGGTCTCTAACATCGAACCATATAGATTAAATGGTGTTCGATTGAGATGGGATGGGGAAAAAGCCAGTGATTTAATTGGCTTTATTGTGAGGGACTGCTTACCAAGTATTAATATTATTTTCGAAAACCCTACTGATGAATTGCAGGTTTTAAATGCTTTTATGGATATTAATGTAACTATTGAGGCCAGATTTACTAAAACTAAGGGGGGGGCCAGCGTAGCAATGCCCCAAGATGGTTTGACCATGAGTGTACTCGCCTATTGACTGAACTAAAAATTGTGCTTGCCAAAAAACCTAGGGATAATGAGTCTGTAGTAAAATTAAGACGGGATTATAAGCTTGCTTTAAGGCGAAGGAAGCGTGAGCTACAGCAGTTGGCTTGGGACTCGCTTAATTTAGCAGCCGAATTTTCTAATAGTACCCTGTTTTGGGCCACAGTTAATTCTCCTTTTATTAAGGATGAGAACACCCCAATGTTTACTTCCAATGTCTCTGGTGATGACTGGGTTACCCACTTTTCTAATATTTTTGATTCCAATAGTTGTATCGATCCCTGCCATAATAGATGGCCTATTTTACCATTAAATATTACTGTTAGCGAGGTTGAATCCGGCATTCATGCAAGTAAAGGGAGTAAAGCTCAGGGCCCAGACGGGGTGCCTATTGACGTATATAAAGTGGCCCCTGATATGTGGAGCCCCCTGTTGACCACAGTCTTTAATGCTGCTATATGTACTGAGCCGCCCGAATCATGGGGGGAATCTATTATCATTCCAATACATAAAAAAGGCAGTAGATCCGATGCTAAAAATTATCGGCCAATTTCACTTCTAGATTCGTCGGTCAAGATCATGAGCAGGGTTATGCTCGTGAGGCTAGAGGAATGGGCCGAGCAAGATGGTATCCTTGCTGACAGTCAGTACGGATTCAGAAAGGGCAGGGGCACACTGGATCAGTGTTTAAATCTCGATCTATTGATCGGGAAATATACTGATGCCAAGTTAGGCTCACTTTACCTCTGTTTTGCGGACTTAAGTAGCGCTTTTGATATGGTTGACCATTCGATTTTATGGCCAACCTTGTTGCAGTTAGGTGCACCAGAAGGTATAATTTACTTTCTGGCCAGGCTGTATGGGAATCTAAAACATGTGTGCGCTTTGGGACCAAAGGTGAATGTACTCCCAAATTTAGAGTGAAAAGAGGTATTAGACAGGGCTGCGTATTGGCCCCCCTTCTTTTTATCTTATTTATTAACGGAATCGACGCAATTTTAAAAACTATTCAAGCAGATGCCCCATTGATTAAAGGTTCTCCCGTGCCAATGTTGTTATACGCGGACGACGCTGTTCTACTTTCTAGAACCCCTTTAGGAGTGCAGCGTCTGATTGATAGTTTCTCTTCTTTTATTAAGGATAGGAGGTTGACCATTAATAAGAAGAAAACGTATACTATGATTTGTGGGGCCAAAAGTAAAAAGAAAAGTAAATCTGCTAATTTCTCCTTTTTTATTGACAAGGACAAGGTGCTCCAGGTGGATACCTTTTGTTACCTTGGTATCACCTTTTCATATGATAGAAAGTGGCTTAACGAATTCCAAAATATTCGCATCAAAATGGCTAAAAATGCTCATGGTGTTTTCAGATTTGCTGTGAAGGTTGGGGATCGACGTACCAGTGATATGCTTAAGATCTACCAAGCTAGGTGCGTTAGTATTGCCCTGTATGGGGCTGGTGTTTGGGGCTATTTTCCTGCTCATCTTTTGCAGTTAGAGGAAAATGCCTTTCTTAAAAAACTTTTGCTATTACCGCCCACTGCTAGTACTGATCTTACCTATCGAGAGCTTGATATTAATTTTCTTACCGATCAATTATCTCTGAGGCCACTTATGATCTGGCATTCCATTTGGCTTCAAGAAGAAAAATCTTTTAATAGATCGATCATTGAGGACTGCCTCTCGTTGGATAAATTTCTTAATATACCATGGTTAAAATATGTTGTCAAGTGTTTTTCTGAGATTTTTAATCTAAATATCCTGGCGGACCCCAACGCCGCATCTCTAATAACGAAACAAGAGCTGAAAACAAATTTTCTGGCATGTGCTGCAAGGAAACGGGCCATTGCCAATGGTTCTCTTCCTACTGTTATGTTTTATAATAAGCATAACCTTGTTGAAGGTTTTCCTATTTATTTAGTTTGGGTAACGAGGCCATCCCATAAGTTTGTGCTGTCTAGATTGAGGTTCGGTATTGTCCATCATCCAGTGGCACTGCTAACATTAAAGAAACATCCGCAGGGGCCATGTATGTGTGATGGCGTTTCCAAACAGAGCACCGAGCACTTTCTCCTTATTTGTAAACTGTACATGAATTTTCGTATTGCCTATTTAAAACCTATGTTTTGTAAATATGGGATACGTACAGTTAACCATGCTATGAGGTTAGTTTTTAACTTACAAAACGTCGATATCTGTTTTTTTACTGCCATGTTTTTAATTCAATCTATTAAGGCCAGGAAAAGTATGTGCTTTTAAATTAATTATATTTGTCATTTGTAGTGTTTGTATTTTAATTTGTTATATATGTAATATTGAAATGTATCCTTTATTTCATTATTGTTGTGCTTTTATGGTCAATTTACATGCACCGAATAAAGCTTCATGAATTGAATTGAATTGAGTGATTCCTCATGGGTGGCATAATACATGCTTCAGCCCAAAGGGTGGCTATGTGTGGTATGGATGTCCTTCCGGATGTGGTTTCTGGTTCTAGGAAGGTCACAGATCCACTCTGGGCATCAGGCATTTGTGAATTACCCAATGATGCACAGACGCAGCCTGCCCCAGATGTCGCTCAGCCGATGCAGACATTTTACACATGCTCTGGTGGTGCTCGAAACTTGCTCCATACTGGAACGAAGTAGCCAGTACTCTTTCCTGCTGCACTGGACGGGACATACCTTTCACCTGGGAGGCTTACATTCTTCACCTTTTTTGATAGGGGAGGAAGCACAGAGTCACTTTTCGCTTCATAGACCTGGGCCTAGCTGTCGCTATGCACCTAATCACCAAACACTGGAAGGCACCTGGCAACCCACAGTCTATAGGGTGACGTCGCTCCTTACTTAACTGGGCCATGGCGGAGGGCGTCGCCTTGCACAGGGAGGATCTGTTGGGACTCCGTAGGTTCCCCCTGGCCACGGAATGGGAGACTATTCTATCAGAGCTGCTGACGTCTGATGGGCTGATGGGGGCTCCTCACCTGGAAGAGTCGACACTACAGAGGCGGGGTTACAAATGGTTGGGACATCCTGATTGCACATCCATGTGAACACAGATACATGCGGGTCACTTATGGGGCTGGTCGGAACATATGAGAACCACGTTAGGCATGATGCGTTTGTAGGGGTGGGCGAGGAATGGCTGAGGATTTAGTGGCGTTTCACTTACGAGTTGTCCCTTCCCTTCTTTCATCTTACTTTGCCTTCATTAGGTTCATACCCGCCTCCACTGTTCAAGTTTATATAATGACACAAGCGGAGACCACATGTGATATGTGTAATGTCATGTTTACCATACAATACATACGCCACGCTATTGCCCACTGGGATGCCATTAACTTGTGCGAGCAGCCCTCTGTCTCACCCTGATTACGTTTGTTGACCTACCGATATTGCACAGTTGCATACAGTGGAAATGTACTACATATGTGAGATATGTCTGAAGGCTATGTATCTGTTAAATAAGTAAAATGACAAACACTTGAAAAAATAAAAAAGAAAGACTACTGGGGCTACTACCCATGCTCCAGGGAGGTTGCAAAACCCAGACGTGCGTCCGCTATACCAAGCCTCCACACAAGAGTTGGAACAATTTCCAGCTTGCCTTGTCTTCCACCATGTGATATCACCAGGAGGCCAAGTGAAGACAGATGGTATTGTGTGACAACAGAGGTGTAGCTGAAAATGATTGGTTCCCCTTCAGATTGTGGTGAATGGCCCAAAGAGTCTTATATCTTGTAGATAACGATAGGTCTTAGGCAGACAGAGTAGCCTCTAAGAGTGTGGGCCCCCTATATCGCAGGAGCCTATGCTGCGCTCCAGTGTGACATAGCAAATATTGACAGACTGCATTAAGGTTTGGTGTTTGCGAGCCATTCATTTTCTGACCTAATGTTTACTTCACAGTGTTAACTGCATCAAAATTATATATGCCAAAATATAGGAGGAATTTAATTTAAAAAACTGGGAGTCTTCCCACCCGAGTCGGGTCTGTTGGCACGTGGAGCGTGGAGTTGTGGTCTATGAAATGAAATGTAGGCAATTTGCAGAAACACAATAAAGGAAATAAGTGTAGTGTGGGTCACAATGAATTCAGGAGATCATAGTGTTCTAGTAAGACGTTTATTTGCAGGAAACATCCAAAGCGGTAAACGTATTGTTGTGGAACCCGAACACCAAGTAATCTCCTAACAAACTGGAACCTAAATACAACATTCAAAGAATATTCTAAACACAATACATCCCCTCCCTTATAAACAAAACACACATCACCCCACCATAGAAATAATACAACAAAAAACTAAAAACATGATAAATAATGCACTTCTACATCATCCAGCCTTAAAATCCTTTAGCAAATTCTCATACACACTTCCATAACAAACATCTCTAAGGTCACTTGTACCTGGTGCTCTACTACTCATTACATCCAACTCTTCATCCCTCCGTCCATCATTGGCTAACTCACAAATGTCTGAAGCCCAGAGTGGATCTGTGACCTTCCCAGAATCAGAACCCACATCCGGAAGGACATCCATACCACACATAGCCACCCTTTTAAGGTTCCATACCTTACCATCCTCGAGTCTCACAGAATACCTGAGAATTTCCCTAACTCTCTGTGGTAAGATAAATTGGCTCTCACCTTCAGCCACCTTAATAGGTTTCCTGATTCTAACCCAATCACCCACTTCAATACTGACAGTCCTGACTTTGTTACGAGCATCATAATACTCTTTACCTTTGTGGGGATAACGCTCCAACCTTTTCCTTACCAGTTCAGGTGAACTGTTCTGCACGACAGATTGACACAACCAATCAGGAGAAAACTTGCATCTAGGATTCCTCCCTCTCATCATGACAAATGGGGACAAGCCTGTGATATCACTTTTGGCTACTCTGTACGCTCACACAGCCTTGAAAATCGCATTCTTCCAATCTTTCCCACTACTCTGTTGAACCTCTCCACTGTAACAATTCCACTGGGGTTATAGAGTGCAGTAGTGTTGTGCTTTACACCCACTCTTTCGAAAAGGCCCTTGGCTGCATTGGAAATAAACTGAACTCCGTTGTCACTTAAAACCACAGCCGGAATACTTTCAGCCCAAAAAACAATCTAGAAATTTCAATACGGTAAACGTGTCCACCTTCTCAATCACCTCCACAATTGGCCATTTGGTGGACAAATCAAGAAGGACAATTACATACTCTGGATTGTCCCCAATAGGTCCCACTAGATCAATTGCCACACCCTCCCAAGGTTGCTTGAAGATTAATCCTTCACTCATAGGAGGTCTCAAGGTGCTAAGGGTTTTATCGGCACAAGCACAAACTCCACACCTGCGGACAAAACTCTCTACTGCTTTATCCAGACCAGGCCACCAAAACGACACTTTAACCACACTCTTGGTCCTAACAACTCCAAAACGACCTTTATGACACAAATTCAGAATCACATTATGTACATCCTCCGGTGGGAATATTTTGCAACCTCTCATTATCATTTCTTTTTCAATAGATAATTCAGACCCCACTTACCAAAATGGCTTACATTCCTCAGATACAAATTATTTCCATATATCTTAAAGTTTGCTGTAAAACACCGTCCTCTCTCTGTTTGTCTTCCGAATATTTTTGCATGATAATAGGTGTCCCAGCATCATGAATTAAAGCCATTTTAAAATCATTCCAGGGGTCATCTTCACAGACTTCTAAAGGGTTAGGCAACCTAGATAAACAGTCTGCAACCAAACTGTCTCTCCCTGGAACATACTCAATATTATAAATGTAGTCCTTCATCCTCATGGACAATCTGACAATTCAAGCTGAAGCAGCTGTACTCCCTTCAGTGGTGAGTAACTTAACCAGCGGCTTATGATCACTTCTAATCATTATAGGTCTGCCCCACACAAAGACCCTAAAATGATCCAGTGCTCAGGCAAATGCTAAAGCTTTCTTCTCAATAATGGGATACCTCTCTTAATTAGGAGTTAAAGACCTGGGCGCAAACAAGATAGTATTCTCTTTACCGCATTCATCATTTTGAGTGAGTACAGCCCCAAGACCCTTGTTACAAGCATACACGGTAATGTAACTATTCATGTTGGGATCAAAACTGCTTAAATTTGATACTTTTCCTAAAAATTGCTCGAAATAAATAAAATCCTCCTCACACAAAGGGTCCCAAACAAATTTAGTGTGTTTCTTAAGCAATTGCCAAATGTTGAACGCTTTCTCTGCAAAATTTGGAATAAATTTGCCACAGTACTCCACCATGCCCAAAAATGACCTTACCTCATCCATGTTAGTGTGTGGGCAGGTGTCCCAGTAATTGCATCAATCAGGGCCTGTTTAGGTTTAACGCCTACCTCACATATCACATGACCTAAGTAAGTTACACTCCTGTCTGCAAATTTACACTTAACTTAACAGTCAACCATTGCTTTCCAGAATTTTAAACACTTTGTGTAACTTCTCATCGTGTTTCTCCTTATCTTCCCTCAAGGATTAAATATTGTCTTGGAAAAACAAAACCCCTTTCTCTTCCCCAAACAACTTATGCATTAGTCTTTGAAAGACAGCTGCCGCTGAAGCTAGGTCAAAAGGCATACGCTCAAACTGAAAACACCCAAAAGGTGTCATGAAAGCTGTTATCTTCCTGGACCTTTCTGAGAGAGATATTTGATGATATGCGCTTGAAAGATCGATTGTTGAAAACCATGATGCACCTTTAAGACTGGATACCATTTCCTTAATCTTAGGTAGTGGAAATCAGTCTATAAGAATGTTATTATTGCAGCAAGCACTGGTTCAATTACATCCATCACCTTCAATTTCTACAATTCTTTAGATACTTCCTCTCTTATCATGATAGGTACCATTCTCATTTTGTGAACTTTAGGGTTTGCATCCCTTTTCAAAACAATATCCTGTTCAAAACCTTCTAGCCTACCCAACTTAAGGCTGAAAACAGTTGGATAAAAGCGTGCCATGGTCTCGCCTACGGTAATTCCTTCATCTACCACCAATACCTTGTCAACACTGTTGGGGTCCAGAATTATATGAAGGTTAACCTGGTCATGCCAACCCAGAACTACATGAATTACTGATGATTAAGGACGAGGAGCGCTGGTTGGAGGAAGTGGTGAGTAACAAACAAAACCAGCTTATTCACTGTGTCTGCAAAGCCACGTCACCTGTCTGCACAGAGAGTGTGGCTTTTATTACTGAAATTATAACGCGCAATGGACAACACACCTCTCTTTAGGTCTCGCCTAGAGCGCAGCGCAAATGCGCAGCTCTAGGAGAGGGCCTCTTATAATTACTCCAGACATGCAGAACGCTTTTAGAAAGCTTGTGCATGTGGTTGTCACATCAATTGGCCTTTGCGTGTGGCTTTCAAGAAATGAAAGCACGCAATTGGCCAAAGGCGGGTGCATGTCCCACCTCTTCTTAAAATGTTAACTCTCATGGACTATGGGTCTCGGGAGCGAGCAGGCTGGCAGATGCATTCCTCCTGGGTCTCGTGCTTTCCCTTGTTATCTGCTAAAGCAATTTATTGCCTTTCTGGCCCAGCTGTAGCTTTCATTGCATGTTTGGCTATTCCTGTATCAGGTTACTAATTGATGTTGACGTTAACGCGCCGCCCTGCTTTTCTTTGAAATGTTTGTTTTCGGTTTTGTTTGCAGTCAGACATGCTTCTTAGCTGGAAACAGTCTCTGGATGCCCCCACCCCTCTTCCTTAACCTCTTCTGTGCCCATGACGAGATAGTCTCGTCATGGAGCACGGTTGCGCTGTGCCCATGACGAGACTATCTTGTCATGAACCCCACCCACTAATGCAACGCCCGGCACAGGAGGGCGTGGCACTGAAGGGGTTAACTCCTTTTCTATTATTGATAGTTTCAACGCCTTGTCAGGGGCAGTCAGTGCTGTATACATGGAATTACAAGTAGTAGCCATTCCACAGGGTTTGTAGTTTATTAAATGTAACAGGTGGCTCCCAGAGTTTGCGATTCCGTGTCTAATGTAAAACGTTTTTCAGTCTGGGATAATCTCTTGCAACCAGTTTCAATGAAACCCCGTCAGAAGCATTGTACGTTTCGTTGCGGTGGGACGATTCGAGCATGTATTCAGGAAACGAGGGAGGGCAGAAGGTGTGCAAGTTTAACTGGGAGTACACTGCTGAATAAAAACTGCTCACCTGGTGCTAAAGATTGTTTGTAATAAGTGGTGCTTTCTCTTGTGAGGCTAAAGGTTGCGTTAGTGAAGAAGTATTATTTACCACCATTCTCGGAAGAACTTGCAACTGCTTGGTCTCCACTCATAAACGTTGCTGTTGCTAACGAGGCGTGGCGCCATCTAGAAAAGCAAGTTAGCTGGTTCGGTGCCGGAAATTCATGTCCCAGGTTCTCCTTGGCAAGAATTATAAAAGAAATTTTAAAATAAATTGCGGATGTATTGGACATATTTACTGTTTGTCAATGACCGTGTTAACACAAAGCTACTGGTGAGGAGTTGAATCTGAATTTTAGGTAATATATTATTATTGCCTCAGGGACGCTCCCGCATTTTATTTTGGATTTTTTTAAAGCACTTCTAACCACATTGTGATGTCTCTAGAGCAATTTCGAGGTTAGATATAAGGGCACAAGTATGAAAGTACGGTAGCTGGAACCCAGCGGCGAGGGTTGTAGCATTTACTAGTTGCTTGTATTTGGGTACTGTAAATCTAAATTACATGCACTTCCTGGTGAGGTCAGTTATTAGTTCACAACGATTTTAGCAAGTGAACCATTTATTTGAAACCTGTTTAAATCCATGCATTCATTGCTTTCTATGTACTGCATGGTTCCCACGACCTGTGTGGATCATGGGATAACGGGGGAAGGGGGAGTTGTTGGAGGCCGAGAGAGTGACTGAACACCAAATGTATTTTGATATTTCAGGGAGATGGACACAATACCACAGCCCTTATTACATATATATTTCAACCTCTACCAGAGCGGGTGGCAACGTTATACCAGTAGGTGGTAAACCCCTTCCGGAAGGGCAGTGTAGATAGATACAGCATCGCCGGCCTCAGTCGCAGCACCGTGATGTTCCTGTCTGTCATTTTAAGCTGATCCTCTGGGGAGAGAGGGTGGCGTCTTGCACCGGCTGGTGTTTTCATGCCACCATCCCGGTGATTGTACACTGAGCCCTAAAGCCCTTTGCAGAATGAGTCCCGCGTGAGTCATTTTGGAATGGGGTTAAAGTGTCACGCGATGGATGCTTCACAGTTGGAGTCCGTATTGCTTGTTGAACGAGGGAGCAGGCCACGGCATCGAGTATATTGAAGAAGAACTCCAGCTTTGGTTTTCAGTGTTTTCGCTGCTGAAAATTGGGAAGTACCGAGAAACCAATGGGTGAAGACCCAGTAGCCTGGAGCAGTTTCTTCCTTAGCCACCTCCTTTCTTGTCAGAAGGCTCTGTTCTTAGTTTCTTAAATAAGGATCCTATTACACCTCATAGATTTCTCAGACCAGTTTGTCCAGCTGTGGAGCATGAATATAAACCCTCAGAAGGTTTTAATATTGCAGAGTATTCAGTCCGACAGTGAACACTTCATCTCTTATGTAGAAGGCAGTGCCAAGAAACCAAACACCTAGCTTTCCTTAAGGTTGTACAACTTGTACGATTTGTCTCCATGCTGAACTTTGCTTTGAGTAATCCTATTCTCAGTTTGTTTATTTAGGCAAATTAAGGTAGATCCATTGGATTTGCAGAATGCAGACAAGCAATTGCAAATCTAATACGAATCGCTTTTTACAGTACGCATGCTAAGCTATCAGTACTACCCTTACGAAATCTCAGTTAGTCTCTTCGATACAGTGAGAACCCTCTCCCACTTGTTCCACTGGGCCGGTAAGCAACCTCGGGTCTCAATGAACCAGTTTACTCAATCAGTTTAGCATGGTTGCCTCGGAATGATCTACATGCACCTATTCTAATGGGCTGCTCAGCTGCATGTGGTAACTACTCTCTTTCGGCTCTGGGTGGAACCTGCATATAGATTAGAGTTGAAACTCCGCGGCTCTCCTATATCACCTTCCTTGGCCCTGGCTGCTTGAACATTGCTGCAGAGCTGTATATACTGTGAGAAGTTGGCCTGGCATATGCTGGTCACTAGTTATAGTGGCCACCTTGCACCAGTCCAATTCGACTCTTATGGTAGATAGGTTTAAGACAACCTTTTAAAGAAAGCTATCCTAGTGGTAGCTGTGGAGAGCAGCCTTCAGGCTAAGTCTCAGAGGAATGTAAAGCAGCTTGTTTTACCTTATAATCTCTTGAATTACCAAATGAAAGGACACCACACAGGTATATATATCAAATATATATGTATTTATTACTAGACACACTCTACTAATGTCTTTATGAGATTAGAAGCCAGATACACATTCAAATGTCAATGTTTCACAATAACTTAAGCTCAAATATGGCTGGAGCCCTAGGGGCGTACCAGACCATATACTAAAAAATGGTATAAGGATGTCGACTTGCAAAATGACAAGACCTAGGGCCTGGGGAATTGCTGGGGCTTCACTACTGCAGTGTTAGCAGGTAAGTAACAGGCCCACGGGAGACGTGTGCAGTGTGTGAACACAGCCGTGGGTTCCCTATTGATTATAATGGTGCAAGTCGCGGTCAGATTTCTAAAGTTCTAGGGTACTTCGAGTTAGTCTACAAGCAAGCCACTTACAAGGTAAGTACTTCGAGGGCCAACACACACTAGGGCACCGGAGTGCACGAGTTACCTCACCCAGGGAAGCCGGGTGAATAGCTGTCTTTTGGTGTCGGGTCGCGTCACTGTTTTGTATGGAGTCCAAAGAAGACTTGCTGCTTGCGTCGACTGAAGAAGTGTCCGGTGGAATCCAAGGGTGGATTCAAGATGGAGTCGACCTGAAAATTGAAGGGACAGTGTTCAAAGTCACTTGCCAGTGACCGGTGGCCAGGAAGATGGCTGACCACGGACGTCGGGTGATTTCAGGTCGACGATGGTGTTTTGACTCTTCGCTCACGAGGTCCAGGAGAGTTCGACGATGACCAGCAGCTGGATTCGGAGTATCCCACGACGTCTGCGGCTGATGGCGGTGTCAGCAACTGGATTGGAGCCAACAAGCCTTGGCAACTGCAAGTCTTGTGTAGACTGAAGAAAGTCGATGGTGCAGACCAGCAAGGTCTGAGGGACTCATCCAGCAAGGGTGAGTGAGGGCAGGCCTGGAGCAGCCAGGGGAGCCCTTTTAGTTGATAAGAAAGTCTTCGGGTGACCCACAAGCCAACGGGCAAGGGATCGCAAAGGCGCCTCTTCAGGAAATGCTTCACAGGAGCCCACGGTCACTCGGGACGGGGTAGGCCTCTGACTTTTGCTGCAAAGCCTGCTGGAGGCTTGGGCCACAAATGGTCCAATGCACAAGTCCGTAGGATGTCGTGAAGGGTTTGCACTCGACAATAGTGCACGGTCCCCGGGTATTGCTGCTCCTCGTCACTCGTGGGCTCCACTCGCCACAGCTCTGCTGGGGACTCACAATGGCCGTCGAGAAGTCAGGAAATCCACTTCCGGGGCAGCATGGACTTCGAACTCCGGCGGGAGCGGGAAAGTTTGCAACCGTTGATTAAGGTTTTTGGTGCCTGCCAAGCAGGGGAGTCACTCCTTGACTCCAAGGGAGATTCTTCTGTCTTCCAAAGGTACTGGAACGTCGAAGGGCCAGGATTCTTCTTTGTAGAGCGTCGTCCAGGGTTATCTGATTTGCAATGGCAAAGCTTGCTATCTTATAGTGAAGATAGTGGAGGGACTAGCTCTATGACCACTCCTCTAGGAGGGTCAGGGGAGGGGGTGGTTAGACCCACTTCCCTTTGTCCAGTTTCGCGCCAGAGCAGGGACAGGTAGCCCCTGAACAGAGGAGCCTACTGCTCCCCCAGTGCAGGACTTCAAAGCACTCTAGGAGTGCACCCACCCAGCCCCAATACACTAAATCCTGTCTGGAAGGTGGTGACACCTCCCTGTGACAGGATGCCTTTTGTTGGGCTTCCTCCACTGCGAGTTTCAGTCAGCAGCAGGAGGGCAGCCCAGTGTCTGTGCTGGTGGCATCCATTTTGTGATGCCAGGGCTCTATAGGATTTCTATCGTTTTACATGTCGATCCCTCTAGAAGGGTGAGATCATGCTCCCACATCATGGACTGATGTGGGGGTATGATTCCAAGTTGTTTGACACCTAACACGACATGTTTTGATGCAGTCATTCCAAAGTTAGCATTTTAATGCACTTAAGAGTATATGGTTTAACCGCATCCACAAACAGCCATAGAGAATAGACTCTGGTAGCTGCAGAGGGGCCCTGCTCAGGCAGAGGCACCCCTTCACATTGTAAACCAAGCACCCTGCCCTCAGGATTGATAGGGCCTGCCATAGGGGTGGCTGATAGGTTTATATGTGTGTGTATGGTGAGATATAGAAACCTATATCTCAGTGAGGAGTGCTAACACTACCTCACACAGGCTGCAGTAGCAGGCCTGTGGTGACAGATTGAGAATGCATTGCCAGGGGTGGCATAAGACATGCTTCAGCCTCTGGTAGGCCTCTGAAGTACCTATGCCCTAGGTACCTAAGGTAACATATACTAGGGGCTCATAAGGTACCACAGTATCCAATCACTAGTGCATCTAATATGCACACCAAGTCGTTTAGAGAGAACAGAGAGACTGGGGCCCTGATTAACAGGGAGCCAGCCTGACTATAGCCAGAAACCAGTGTATACATCAGAAAAAAAGTGGGGGCAACATAAGTGCAGATCATACTCTCCTACACAACCCCCCCCCCCAAACGCAGGGACATTAAACTAACCTTGACCAGTTGAGTCTTCATGTTCTAATTGGAAATACCTTGAGAGTCCATCTGCATCGGCATGTTGGGTCCCAGGTCTATGTTCCACCGTATAGTCCATTCCGTGTAGGGAAATGGACCACCTGAACAGTTTAGGATTTTCACCTTTCATCTGTTTGAGCCATAGGAGGGGCTTGTGGTCAGTCTGAACTATGAAGTGTGTGCCAAACAAGTGTGGCCTCAGCTTCTTCAGGGCCCACACCACAGCAAAGGCCTCCCTCTCTATAGCTGACCAACGTTTCTCTCTAGGGCTCAGCCTTCTGCTTATGAAAGCTACTGGCTGGTCTTGACCTTCATCATTAAGTTGAGACAGTACAGCTCCCACACCCAGCTCTGAAGCATCTGTTTGAACAATGAACTTCTTTTTGTAATCTGGACTCTGTAAGATGGGGGCAGTGCACATTGCCTGCTTGAGGTCATAAAATGCCTTCTGACAGCTACCTGTCCACTGAACCTTTTTTGGCATTTTCTTAGAGGTCAGATCATTTAAGGGGGTCACTATAGATCCATATCCCTTAACAAACCTCCTATAGTACCCAGTCAGGCCTAAAAAGGCTCTAACCTGTGTCTGGGTTGTTGGAGCTACCCATTCCATGATGGATTTGGATTTTGCTCTGCAATGGTTGAACCTGACGTCCACCTACAAGGTGGCCCAGGTACACAACCTGACTCTGCGCTATCTGGCACTTAGTGGCCTTGATAGTAAGGCCTGCTTTTTGCAGGGCCTCTAAAACATTCCTGAGGTGGACCAGGTGATCCTGTCAGGTGGAACTAAAGACAGCAATATCATCAAGATAAGCTGAGCAATAGGTTTCCATACCAGTCAGAAATGTATTCACCAACCTCTGAAAAGAGGCAGGTGCATTCTTCAAACCAAAGGGCATTACCACAAAGTGATAGTGCCCACCACGGGGTGAAAATGCTGTTTTGGCCTTGGCATCATCAGCTAACTTGACTGAGGCCAAAGTGTCTATAGGTTCATCTGCCCTGGGAATTGGATAGGCATCAGTCCTGGTGACTGCATTGAGGCCTCTGTAGTCAACACAAAACCTCATTTCTTTCTTACCACCCTGGGTATGAGGTTTAGGTACAAGGACTACTGGGCTAGCCCAAGGGCTATCTGAAGGCTCAATAACACCTAGTTCCAACATGTTCTGGACTTCAGTCCTGATACAATACCTGACATGGTCAGGTTGCCTGTAGATTTTACTCTTTACAGGCAGACTGTCTCCAGAGTCCACCTCATGGGTGCACCAGGAAGTCTGACTTGGGGTCAGGCAGGCTAAACATATGTCTAAACTGTTGTAGAACGTGCCTGCATTGAGTTTGCTGATGCTCAGTGAGGCTGCTTGCCAAAGCAACACCATCAACTGACCCATCATCAGGGTTCTGTGAGAGCAGGTCAGGGAGAGGGTCACTCTCCTCCTCCTGGTCCTCATCAGTTGCCATGGGCAAGCCCATGTCAGCCCTGTCCACATATGGCTTAAGTCTGTTGACATGGAGCACCCTAAGGGGGCTCCTGGGAGTTCCAAGATCCACCAAGTAGGTGACCTCTCCCTTTATCTCAACAATTGTATGGGGACCACTCCATTTGTCCTGGAGAGCTGCTGGGGCCACAGGCTCCAACACCCACACTTTCTGGCCTGGCTGGTAAACAGTCAGGACAGCCTTTTGGTCATGCCAAGCTTTTTGTAATTCTTGGCTAGCCTAAAGGTTTTTTGTTGCCTTCTTCATGTACTCTGCATCCGGGAGCGGAGACCAAGTACATAGTCTATCACATCCCGTTTGGGAGGTTTGAGAGGTAACTCCCAGCCCTCCTTCACCAAACATAATGGGCCTCTGACAGGGTGCCCAAACAGAAGTTCAAAAGGGCTGTAGCCAACCCCCTTCTGTGTAACCTCCCTGTATGCAAACAGAAGGCAGGGAAGTAAAAGGTCCCATTTTCGCCTAAGCTTTTCTGGGAGGCCTTTAATCATTCCCTTGAGGGTTTTGTTGAATCTCTCAACTAACCCATTGCATTATGGGTGGTAGGGAGTAGTGAATTTATAATTGACACCACACTCCTTCCACATTGCTTTTAAATATCCTGACATAAAGTTTGTACCTCTGTCAGATATGACCTCCTTAGGGAAACCCACTCTGGAGAAAACTCCAATGAGGGCTCTTGCTACCACAGGGGCTGTGGTAGTCCTGATGGGTATAGCTGGATATCTGGTGGCATGGTCCACTACCACCAGTATAAATCTGTGCCCAGATGCAGTTGGAGGGTCAAGGGGACCAACAATGTCAATCCCTACCCTTTCAAAGGGAACCCCCACCACAGGTAGTGGTATCAGGGGGGCCTTTGTTGTGCCACCTGACATGCCACTGGCTTGGCAAGTGACACAGGAGCGACAAAACTCCTTGGTGTCCTCAGACATGTGTGGCCACTGAAAATGAGGGACAAGCCTGTCCCAGGTCTTGTTTTGGCCCAAGTGTACTGCCAATGGGATGTCATGTGCTAGGGTCAAGAGGAACCCCCTAAACTTCTGAGGTATTACCAACCTCCTGGTGGCTCCAGGGGTAGGATATCTAGCCTCAGAATATAGGAGCCCCTCATCCCAATAAACGTTATGGGACCCACTAGCACTCCCAGCAGCCTCAGCAGCAGCTTGCTGTCTGAGGGGTTCAAGAGAGGGGCAGCACTGTTGCTCCTTACTCAGATCTTCCCAGGAAGGTCCCCCTGCCCCCAAGAACTCAACCTGATCAGGCTCAAGTCCCTCTGGGGCAGTTCCTTATTCAGGATCTGCTTCTCCTCCCTCAGGAGGGGAATCTGAGATCTGAGACAGAGGGGAAGGCACAGCCTTAACCCTACTGTTCCTCCTCTTGGGTAGCATCTGGTCCATAGTTTCAGAATCCAGAGCTGGTTGAGCCTTATGCATTTTGGCTTGTGACCTGGTCACAGCAAATACCTCTGCAGGTATGCCCAACATCTCAGCATGAGTCCATAATTCTACTTCAGACCAGGCTGAAGTCTCCAAATCATTGCCCAACAAACATTCGACAGGGAGGTCTGCACTGACTACTACTTTTTTGAGGCCAGTTACCCCTCCCCAGGAGAAGTTCACAACTGCCAGACTATGGTTGGTCCTGACATTGCTTGCATTGGTCACCTGGTACATTTCACCCAGGATGATCTGTGCAGGGTCCACTAGATCCTCTGCCACCATGGTGACACTAGCACCTGTGTCCCTGAATGCCAAAGCCTGTTTGCCATTAATGATAGGCTGCTGTTTGTACTTGCCCAGATTACTGGGGCTCACTGGGAAGGACATATCAAGGTCTCCCTCACAAACTAGCAATGCCTGTGTTGTTACTGTGACTAGGCCAGAGTCCACATCAGAACCCAGGGTCAACCCTACTACACCCTTATTCTGGTTACCACCTCCACCAATGACTGCACTAGGGGGAACAGCTGCCTTAGGGGCTGGAGTGGTGGTGGTTTGGTCTTTGGACTTGGTACAATCAGAAGTCCAGTGTCCTTTCTGTTTACAGAACTTGCACCAGGGCTTCGTTTGGCCTTTTCCCTTTGTAGACTGTGAATCCCCACCAGATGCAGATTTTTGGGGCCCTTGTGAAGACTTCTGTTCTTTTGCCTTATCCCCACCTTTATCTGAGCCTTTAGGATCCTGCTTCTTAGTGTGACCCCCTTGGTTCTGGGTTTTCTGCCGCACCCTGGTCCTGACCCATTTGGCTGCCTTCTTTCCCAATTCTTGGGGAGAGGTCAGATCTGAGTCCACCACGTATTGATGCAACAACTGGTTTTGGCAATTATTAAGGATCTGTTCTCTCATTATAAGATTATACAATCCTTTAAGATCAGTAACTCTACTACCAACCAGCCAACCTTCTAGTGCCTTGGTTGCACAATCAACAAAGTCAGTCCAATCCTGAGTCTGTACTTTCTAGGTATCTCTGAACTTCTACCTGTACTGTTCAGTGGTTAAGTCAAACCCATCTATGAATGCACTCTTCAAGGCTTCATAGTCATTAGCATCCTCTTCTCTAACAGTGAGGAGCTTGTCTCTACCTTTATCTGAAAAGGAGAGCCACAAGATTGTTGCCCACTGTTTCTGGGGGACCTGTTGAACTTTACAGGCCCTTTCCATAGCATTTATCCATTTGTGGATATCATCCCCACTCTGGTAGGGAGGCACAACCTTGGACAGGTTCCTATGGTCTGGAGTATATTCTCTACCTCTGGGGACACAGTTGCTGCCACCAGGGGTATCTAACCCCTCTTTTCTAGAAGCTCTCTGGAGCTCAAAGGCTTCTCTATAAGGCCAATTGCTTGGTTCTGAGGACAAGCCTAGCTTCCTCATACTGAAGCAACTTGTACCTTCTTTCAGAGGAGGTCTCTCTATGAAAGTATGAGTTCCTCTGGTAGACAGATTCTCTGTTAGAGTGATATGAATGGTCAGATTCCCTTGAAGGGGACCTAGGCCTCTCTTCCACTCTATCAGTCCTCTTAGGGAGGATTCCTCTGTTCTGTTCAGACCTTTCTGGGTCTGACCCTTCAATCACAGAGTCCTGGTCATCCTGATTTTCATCATCAGACCCAGACACTGTAATTGACCCATCCCCTGGTTCAGACCTGTCAGCTCCTAGAGCTGACCGAAGGAAATCTGCTATTAACAGATCTATCAGGTGTAGGGCTGAGGGACTCCGTCCTAGCTTCAGGTGTCTTTCAACATACATGGCCTTCAAGACAGTGTAGGCCATGTCCTTGTACTGAGGCTGGGTGGACCCACTGGTTCCACCTTTTAAGGACATTATAGTGTTGTGCAGTGTTGTACTACCTACACTAGTGTGTGGCCTACTGAACCTACCTTGAGCTGTAGCAAGGGTGTGTTATCCCTTCACAAACAGCTCTAAGTTCAGTAGAACTTATTGATACTAAGCTTGACTTTATACTACCTTGAGTACCTTTAGTGGTTTTCAGTTAGTAATTCAAATAGAGATTTTCTGGTCAAACAATGGCAAGCTGGAATCCCACACGCTGCCCACCAATGTGAGAAGTTGGCCTGGCATATGCTGGTCACTAGTTATAGTGGCCACCTTGCACTAGTCCAATTCGACTCTTATGGTAGATAGGTTTAAGACAACCTTTTAAAGAAAGCTATCCTAGTGGTAGCTGTGGAGAGCAGCCTTCGGGCTAAGTCTCAGAGGAATGTAAAGCAGCTTGTTTTACCTTATAATCTCTTGAATTACCACATGAAAGGACACCACACAGGTATATAGATCAAATATATATGTATTTATTACTAGACACACTCTACCAATCTCTTTATGAGATTAGAAGCCAGATACACATTCAAATGTCAACGTTTCACAATAAATTAAGCACAAATATGGCTGGAGCCCTAGGGGCGTACCAGACCATATACTAAAAAAATGGTATAAGGATGTCGACTTGCAAAATGACAAGGCCTAGGGCCTGGGGAATCGCTGGGGCTTCACTACTGCAGTGTTAGCAGGTAGGTAACAGGCCCACGGGAGACGCGTGCAGTGTGTGAACACAGCTGTGGGTTCCCTATTGATTATAATGGTGCAAGTCGTGGTTGGATTTTTAAAGTTCTAGGGTACTTCGAGGAAGTGTACAAGCAAGCCACTTACAAGGTAAGTACTTTGAGGGCCAACACACACTAGGGCACCGTAGTGCATGAGTTACCTCACCCAGGGAAGCCAGGTGCATAGGTGTCTTTTGGTGTCGGGTCGCGTCGCTGTTTTGTATGGAGTCCAAAGAAGACTTGCTGCTTGCGTCAACTGAAGAAGTGTCCGGTGGAATCCAAGGGTGGATTCAAGATGGAGTCGACCTGAAAATTGAAGGGACAGTGTTAGACCTGTCAGCCCTTTGGGTGGTCCCTCCTCATCATTATTTATTTTGTCCCACTTTTGCCTCAAACCCTGTTTGAATTTTTCCTTTTTGGGAACCACCAGACTTTTTCGTGTTGCTGCAGATTCAGGGAGCCATTTTAGCTACCCCTGAAACTTCTGTCTGAGGGCCTGGAGCACAAAATGGTGGCCACCTGTGACATCACCAGCATCCACGGGAACCTACCAGCACCTTCCAGAACATTCCAGAACTCTGTGACAGTTGGAGGCGGTTTAGAATGTTGGGAGGTTAAGACAGAGTGTTGGCAGTTGGAGCTGGCAGTTGGCACCTGACTGGTGAAGAGAGAGGAGCACAACAGTGAAGGAGGAAGGAGTGAAGCAGCAGGGGTGGAAACTTGTGCCTGGAGTGGGGTCCATAAACCCACCCTTGATACTTGTCCCTACTGATGGATCCCAGCCTATAGCCCTGTGTGGGAAGAAGACAGAAGAAAACCATCCTAAGGACCTGGACAGCAGGAACAGGCCTTAGAACCAAGAAAACAGCAAGATTCTGACCTGAGAACTGGTTTCCCTGGAGTCCGGCGTCGAGTAGCCTGAAGACCTGGAGCCCGAGGTGGAGAAGCGGCGCTGACTGAAGTAGCAGACGTCGTACCCGGAGCCGCCTGAGGTCGTGAGAGGGTGCCGACGGGGGTCGAGAGGAATACCAGAGGTCGAGGAGGAAGTGAACCGAGGTCGAGCGAGCGGCGTCATCGGAGGAGTGAAGTCCGCCCTCCGGAGTCGTCGGAGACCGAGGTAGAGGTGAACCGGAGGTCGGGAGTGAGGATCGCACTCCGGAGTCGCCCGGAACCTGAGAGGAGGAGCACCGGAGGTCGGGGGTGAGGATCGCACCCCGGAGTCGCCGGAAGTCGACATCGAGGCCAGGCCGGCCGACGTCATCGGAGTCGAGAGCGCCATCGGACCGGAGCCGCCCGAAGTCGACATCGTGAAGAAACTGCCCGACGCCGTCGAATCGGAGGCCGGGATCGAACCGAGGCCACCGACATCGGACCGGAACCGCCTACCGGCGTCGACAAAGAACTGACATTGTGCCGAGGCCGCCGAGACCGAACCGGAACCGCCTCACGGCGTCGACACGACTCCAGCGGCGTCGGAACATCAGAAAAAGGGCAGTAAGTGGAGTAGAGGGCGCCTAAGGCCCTGTGGAGACCTGAGAGACTGCTCTAAGGGGCTAGGGAGGTGCTGAAACCCACCTGACTGTGCCTGGGGTGAACTGGGACTAACCTAGAGAGGTTGTGTGGAGAAGGAAAGCCAGGGCACTGGTATTCCCCCCTTTGATCTACCTCAGTTTAGGCCTCAGCCTTGTCCCAGCCAGGGAGTAGCCCCCCTCAAGCCTTCCACAACCCTACAAGCTGTGCCTGGGCCAAATCAGCCCTTAAGAATTGAAGTGTCATCTGATTACATGAGTGTTGCTGTATACTTTTAATTATTTATTGGGGGTACTGTATTTATTGAATTTTTACCTATTTATTGCTGCACTATATTTATAGGTCCACAGGACTTGATGGTGTACAATATTTATTGGTACAGTATTTATTGCCTCAAAGTATTTAATTGTCTGTATATATTGCACTTGTATTTATGCCCTGTTATTTATGATCACCCCTATTTATTTCATCAAACAGCCAGTATTTATTTGACCTGCACTATTTAAATTTGTATATTGTGATTGTCTTATTTATTTTTCCAATCAGCAACTAAGAGAAAAAGATAAAGAAGAATATTTTCATAATGTTTACGGTGTAGAGTCGTTTTTGGAACGGATGCACGCATGGTTATTGTATGGGTATATTGTATGCTTAGCACTGTGCCTGTTTCCTGACCACTCGAGCCAAGCTACCCCATTGTGTTGGGAAGGTCCACCGCCACCCTTTCAGAGTGGGAGTGTGGTTTTCCAACATAATTTGGTGTTCAGTGGTGGGATAGAGCTGTGCCTACATATACTCAACAATAACTGTGGGTAGTCCATAGGCCTACACCGGGAGTTTTCTCAAAGCGGCCTTCCTAATTGTGGGTTTTTGTTTTTTCCAAATTTACTCTGGTGGTGGGAGGAGGTATTATTAAAGGTACCCCCCTGCATTGTTACTGCACAAAACCTGTCCTCTAACCTGAGTGGGCAAGATGGAGTTTGTACTAGAGAATCTAGAAACGTACACTGTGGCCCAACTCAGGGAGTTTTGCCAGCGGGAGGGGGTGTACTGTCCCCCAGGAGCAAAGAAGGGTGCACTCCAAACCAGCTTAAGGGCTTGGGGGGAGGCACGCCGAGAAAGCAAGGCTGAGGAGGAAGACAGGGATGGAGAGCCTGACCCCGAGGGGGCTGAGATGTACCAACCTGAGGTGGGGAACCTGTCAGCAGGGCCCAGGACACTTTCTAGGAAGGGCAGCACTGTCTCTAGCGGGGGCTTATCCAGCGTGGAGTTAGCAGATCGGAGAGAGAAAAGACAGCTCACATGGGATTTAGCAAAGCTGGAGAAGGAGAAGGAGGAACAGAGGTTGGCTCATGAGACGGAGAAAGAGAGGATGGCTCATGAGATAAGACTGAAAGAGATAGAGCTTCAGATCTTAAGAATTGGGGCACCAACTGTTCCTAATGGTGGCAGCCAAAACCAAGAGGTCACCAGGGAATCCAAACCTTACCTGCCAAAGGACATAGTAGCTAGCTATGGGGCGGGTGACGACATCGCCAAGTGGCTAGCAGCCTATGAGGTCTCGTTGAGGGCCCATGGGGTTCCAGTGAAGTATTGGGGAGGAGGATTGTATAGGTACATGCCTCCAGCTGGTAGGGATGCTTTATTGGCCCTCGAAGAGGATGAGCAGACCCACTACCCCACCATGAAACTGGCGCTCATCAGAAAGTTTGGACTAACACCTGAAAAGTACAGACAGAAGTTCAGGGGTAGTCACAAACTGGGCACACAGAATTGGGTGGACTTCCTGGACTATGCAAAGAAGGCACTGGAAGGTTGGATTCAGGGCAGTGAAGTAAGGAACTACGAGGAGCTGTTTGACCTAGTACTGAAGGAACACCTACTCGAGAAATGTTTCCCTGAACTGCGGCAACACCTGGTGGATAGCAAGCTGACCAGCCCCCGGAAGCTTGCTGAGGAGGCGGACATTTGGGCTAGTACCCGGGTGTCCACAAGGGGGACTGGAGGGGATACTCAAAAGGCCGGACAGGGCGCCCCCCAGAAGAAAGAAGGAGGGGAAAAGAAAAAGGAGTTCTCCAAAGGCCCCCAAAATAACTTCCAAGGGAAGGGAACAGGATTCACCTCTAAGGCTAACCCACCCAGAAACCCTAATCCTGGCCAGAGTCAGCAGCCAAGGGTTGTCCATTGCTATGAGTGCGGTGGCGTTGGACACTATAAAGGAGATCCGAAGTGTCAGAAACGATCACCCCCTCCCACTGGAGGAAAGCCCCCCGGAGTAGCTAGTGTAGTGCTCGGGGAGGAGATGCCCTTAACTAAGGGAAGGGAGTGGGCGGGTGTCACTTTAGTGTCCCTGGGAGAACGGGAGATGGTTCCTAAGATCCAGGTGCCCGCAAATACCGCAAAGTATGGGCAGTGGATCACCATCAACGGCCAAAGAGGGGAGGCTCTGAGAGACACAGGAGCCAGTATGACTATGGTGCGTAGCCAGCTGGTGTCTCCAGAGCAGGTAATTCCCGATGTACTCCACCCAGCCGCGATGGCTGACGGCAGAACAGGTCACTATCCAGTGGCCGAGGTTCCCTTTGAATGGGGGGGGGTTGCAGGTTCACTTCGAGTTGCCGTAAGCCCTGCCGTGCCAGTCGATTGTCTGCTGGGCAATGACATGGAGCACAACGCTTGGAAGGAGGTGGAATACCGGACTCATACCGAGATGCTGGGTACACCTGACTGGGCCTGTGTTAGCACAAGGTCCGTGACTACCCGAAGAGGGAGTTCATTCCGGCTGGAGCCTGGAACAAAGGCCCAGCCAGCTGCCAGTCAAGGGAAGAACCGAGGACAGGAGGAGCCTGCCTCGGCGTCTCCACCCCGTAGGACGGATAGGCCACCGGAGGTGGTGGACCAGGAGTCTGCGGAGGGGGACGTTACCAACCTGGAGGACCTACCCATCCCGGCCGAGTGGCACGTGGAGGGAGGCCCGTCCAGGGAGGAATTCTGCCAGGGCCAGAGGGAGTGCCCTACCCTTGAGGGGCTGAGGCGACAGGCCGAAGCCCAGGCAGCAGGGAACGTTGAAGGGAACTACAGTGTTTACTGGGAGGATGGCCTCCTCTACAGTGAACCCAAGGCACCCCTACATGGATCGTCACGAGCCTTGGTAGTTCCTCAATGTTATCGAGCCTTCCTTTTGGAGTTGGCTCACGAGATACCATTGGCAGGACACCTGGGGCAAGACAAGACCTTCGCCCGTCTTGTCCCACACTTTTATTGGCCTCAGATGAAAGTGTCGTCCGATACCTACTGCCGGACATGTGTGTCTTGCCAAGCCAGTGGGAAAACAGGAGTGAAGCTGAAAGCTCCCCTGGAACCACTTCCTGTCGTTAGCACCCCCTTTGAAAGGGTGGGCATCGACATTGTGGGTCCATTAGATCCGCCAACTACAGCTGGTCACAGGTTTATCCTGGTTCTGGTGGATCATGCCACACGGTACCCAGAGGCAATACCTCTGAGGACCATAACGGCACCTGTTGTGGCAAGGGCCCTGATGGGAATCTTTACCCGAGTGGGTTTTCCCAAGGAAGTTGTGTCCGACAGGGGGACCAACTTCATGTCAGCATATATGCGGGCAATGTGGAAGGAGTGTGGAGTGACCTACCGGTTCACGACTCCTTACCACCCCCAGACCAATGGTCTGGTGGAGAGGTTTAACAAAACCTTGAAAGGCATGATCAGAAGTCTGCCTGAAAGCCTGCGGAGGAAATGGGACGTCCTCCTACCCTGTTTACTTTTTTCTTACAGGGAAGTGCCACAGAAGGGAGTGGGCTTCAGCCCCTTCGAGCTTCTGTATGGGCACCCTGTACGTGGACCTCTTAACCTGGTGAGAGACGGATGGGAAAGAACTCCCAGAAAGCTCCCCCAGGATGTGGTGAGCTACATGCTGGCCTTCCGGAGCCAAATGGCTAAGTTGTGGAAGCAAGCTTCTGACAACCTGGAAGCCAGCCAAGCAGTGATGAAGGCGTGGTATGACCACAACGCTCACCCGGTGGAGTTGGAGCCTGGCCAGAAGGTGTGGGTGATCGAACCCGGAGAGCTTAGTGCCCTCCAGGATCGCTGGTCAGGACCCTTTGAGGTGTTGGAGAAGAAGGGTAAGGCTACCTACTTGGTGGACCTGAAGACCCCTCGTCAGCCCCTGCGGGTGCTGCATGCCAACCGCCTCAAACCCCACCACGAGAGGCCCGAAGTCATCTTGATGATGGTGACTGACGGAGGAGAGGACGTGGAAAGCGAGCCTCTCCCTGATCTGTTTGCGTCTCAAGAAAAGGATGGGTCGGTGGAGGGAGTGATTCTCTCCCCATCTCTAACTCCTGAACAGCAGGAGGACTGTCGCCAGGTCCTGGGGCAGTACTCTTCGTTGTTCTCCCTTGTCCCGGGTAGGACTCACCTGTGCGTCCATGACGTGGACACAGGGGACAGCCCACCTGTGAAGTCCAAGATCTACCGGATGTCAGACAAGGTGAAGGCCAGCATTCATAGTGAAGTCACTAAGATGCTGGAGCTAGGAGTGATTGAACCTTCTAGCAGCCCCTGGTCTAGTCCGGTGGTGTTAGTACCGAAAGCTGCACCACCGGGTGCCCAACCAGAACTGAGGTTCTGTGTGGACTACCGGGGACTGAATTCAGTGACAAAGACTGATGCACATCCGATCCCTAGGGCGGATGAATTGATTGACCGGCTGGGAGCTGCCCAATATCTAAGTACCTTTGACCTTACTTCAGGGTACTGGCAGATCTCGTTGACTGATGGAGCAAGGGAAAGGTCAGCCTTCTCCACGCCCAATGGCCACTACCAGTTCTGTGTGATGCCCTTTGGGCTCAAGAACGCACCTGCCACGTTTCAGCGCCTGGTAAACCAGATCCTCACCGGAATGGAGAGTTTCTCTGCTGCTTATCTGGATGACATAGCCGTCTTCAGTAACAGCTGGGAGGATCACTTGCGTCACCTGCAAGCTGTTCTCCAGGCCCTGAGACAAGCTGGATTGACGATCAAGGCCAGCAAGTGCCAGATCGGGCAGGGGTCGGTAGTGTACCTTGGACACTTGGTGGGTAGGGGAACGGTGCAACCCCTCCAGGCGAAGATCGAGGCCATCATGGCCTGGGAACCCCCCAAGACACAGACTGAGGTCCGAGCATTTTTGGGCCTCACGGGATACTATCGCCGCTTCGTGAAGGGGTACGGTACCATCGTAGCCCCTCTCACGGAGCTCACGTCCAAGAAACAACCTCGACGGGTAGTCTGGACGGAGGCTTGTCAGCAAGCCTTTGAGAGATTGAAGAAAGCCATGTGCGAGGCCCCGGTCTTAAGGGCCCCAGACTTTTCCAAGGAGTTCATTGTCCAGACAGATGCATCAGAACATGGCATTGGGGCAGTGTTATCGCAACTCAACGAAGAGGGTCTGGATCAACCCGTGGTCTTCCTATCCCGGAGACTACTTCCCAGGGAACAGAAGTGGAGTGCAATAGAGCGTGAAGCCTTTGCAGTGGTATGGGCTCTGAAGAAGTTGCGGCCATACCTGTTTGGCTCGCACTTCCTAGTTCAGACCGACCACAGACCCCTTCGTTGGCTGATGCAAATGAAGGGGGAGAATCCCAAGTTGTTGAGGTGGTCTATTTCCCTACAGGGGATGGACTTTCAGGTGGAACATCGGCCTGGAGTGGACCACGCCAATGCAGACGGTCTCTCAAGGTATTTCCGCCTTAGTGATGAGAACTCCCAAGGGGTTGGGTAGCTCTCCCCACTTTCAGCTGGGGGGGACGCGTGTTAGACCTGTCAGCCCTTTGGGTGGTCCCTCCTCATCATTATTTATTTTGTCCCACTTTTGCCTCAAACCCTGTTTGAATTTTTCCTTTTTGGGAACCACCAGACTTTTTCGTGTTGCTGCAGATTCAGGGAGCCATTTTAGCTACCCCTGAAACTTCTGTCTGAGGGCCTGGAGCACAAAATGGTGGCCACCTGTGACATCACCAGCATCCACGGGAACCTACCAGCACCTTCCAGAACATTCCAGAACTCTGTGACAGTTGGAGGCGGTTTAGAATGTTGGGAGGTTAAGACAGAGTGTTGGCAGTTGGAGCTGGCAGTTGGCACCTGACTGGTGAAGAGAGAGGAGCACAACAGTGAAGGAGGAAGGAGTGAAGCAGCAGGGGTGGAAACTTGTGCCTGGAGTGGGGTCCATAAACCCACCCTTGATACTTGTCCCTACTGATGGATCCCAGCCTATAGCCCTGTGTGGGAAGAAGACAGAAGAAAACCATCCTAAGGACCTGGACAGCAGGAACAGGCCTTAGAACCAAGAAAACAGCAAGATTCTGACCTGAGAACTGGTTTCCCTGGAGTCCGGCGTCGAGTAGCCTGAAGACCTGGAGCCCGAGGTGGAGAAGCGGCGCTGACTGAAGTAGCAGACGTCGTACCCGGAGCCGCCTGAGGTCGTGAGAGGGCGCCGACGGGGGTCGAGAGGAATACCAGAGGTCGAGGAGGAAGTGAACCGAGGTCGAGCGAGCGGCGTCATCGGAGGAGTGAAGTCCGCCCTCCGGAGTCGTCGGAGACCGAGGTAGAGGTGAACCGGAGGTCGGGAGTGAGGATCGCACTCCGGAGTCGCCCGGAACCTGAGAGGAGGAGCACCGGAGGTCGGGGGTGAGGATCGCACCCCGGAGTCGCCGGAAGTCGACATCGAGGCCAGGCCGGCCGACGTCATCGGAGTCGAGAGCGCCATCGGACCGGAGCCGCCCGAAGTCGACATCGTGAAGAAACTGCCCGACGCCGTCGAATCGGAGGCCGGGATCGAACCGAGGCCACCGACATCGGACCGGAACCGCCTACCGGCGTCGACAAAGAACTGACATTGTGCCGAGGCCGCCGAGACCGAACCGGAACCGCCTCACGGCGTCGACACGACTCCAGCGGCGTCGGAACATCAGAAAAAGGGCAGTAAGTGGAGTAGAGGGCGCCTAAGGCCCTGTGGAGACCTGAGAGACTGCTCTAAGGGGCTAGGGAGGTGCTGAAACCCACCTGACTGTGCCTGGGGTGAACTGGGACTAACCTAGAGAGGTTGTGTGGAGAAGGAAAGCCAGGGCACTGGTATTCCCCCCTTTGATCTACCTCAGTTTAGGCCTCAGCCTTGTCCCAGCCAGGGAGTAGCCCCCCTCAAGCCTTCCACAACCCTACAAGCTGTGCCTGGGCCAAATCAGCCCTTAAGAATTGAAGTGTCATCTGATTACATGAGTGTTGCTGTATACTTTTAATTATTTATTGGGGGTACTGTATTTATTGAATTTTTACCTATTTATTGCTGCACTATATTTATAGGTCCACAGGACTTGATGGTGTACAATATTTATTGGTACAGTATTTATTGCCTCAAAGTATTTAATTGTCTGTATATATTGCACTTGTATTTATGCCCTGTTATTTATGATCACCCCTATTTATTTCATCAAACAGCCAGTATTTATTTGACCTGCACTATTTAAATTTGTATATTGTGATTGTCTTATTTATTTTTCCAATCAGCAACTAAGAGAAAAAGATAAAGAAGAATATTTTCATAATTTTTACGGTGTAGAGTCGTTTTTGGAACGGATGCACGCATGGTTATTGTATGGGTATATTGTATGCTTAGCACTGTGCCTGTTTCCTGACCACTCGAGCCAAGCTACCCCATTGTGTTGGGAAGGTCCACCGCCACCCTTTCAGAGTGGGAGTGTGGTTTTCCAACAGACAGTGTTCAAAGTCACTTGCCAGTGACCGGTGGCCAGGAAGATGGCTGACCACGGATGTCGGGTGATTTCAGGTCGTCGATGGTGTTTTGACTCTTCGCTCACGAGGTCCAGGAGAGTTTGACGATGACCAGCAGCTGGATTCGGAGTGTCCCACGACGTCTGCGGCTGATGGCGGTGTCGGCAACCGGATTGGAGCCAACAAGCCTTGGCAAGTGCAAGTCTCGTGTAGACTGAAGAAAGTCGATGGTGCAGACCAGCAAGGTCTGAGGGACTCAGCCAGCGAGGGTGAGTGAGGGCAGGCCTGGAGCAACCAGGGGAGCCCTTTTAGTCGATAAGAAAGTCTTCGGGTGACCCACAAGCCAACGGGCAAGGGATCGCGAAGGCGCCTCTTCAGGAAATGCTTCACAGGAGCCCATGGTCAGTGGAGATGGGGTAAGCCTCTGATTTTCGCTGCAAAACCTGCTGGAGGCTTGGGCCACAAATGATTCCAATGCACAAGTCCGTAGGACGTTGCGAAGGGTTTGCACTCGACAATGGTGCACGGTCCACGGGTATTGCTGTTCCTCGTCACTCGTGGGCTCCACTCGCCACAGCTCTGCTGGGGACTCACAATGGCCATCGAGAAGTCAGGAAATCCACTTCCGGGGCAGCAGGGACTTCGAACTCCGGCGGGAGCGGGAAAGTTTGCAACCGTTGATTAAGGTTTTTGGTGCCTGCCAAGCAGGGGAGTCACTCCTTGACTCCAAGGGAGATTCTTCTGTCTTCCAAAGGTACTGGAACGTCGAAGGGCCAGGATTCTTCTTTGTAGAGCGTCGTCCAGGGTTATCTGATTTGCAATGGCAAAGCTTGCTATCTTCTAGTGAAGATAGGGGAGGGACTAGCCCTATGACCACTCCTCTACGAGGGTCAGGGGAGGGGGTGGTTAGACCCACTTCCCTTTGTCCAGTTTTGCGCCAGAGCAGGGACAGGTAGCCCCTGAACCGGTTTGAGCTGGCATATGCACAGAGGAGCCTACTGCTCCCCCAGTGCAGGACTTCAAAGCACTCTAGGAGTGCACCCACCCAGCCCCAATACACTAAATCCTGTCTGGAAGGTGGTGACGCCTCCCTGTGACAGGATGCCTTTTGTTGGGCTTCCTCCACTGCGAGTTTCAGTCAGCAGCAGGAGGGCCGCCCAGTGTCTGTGCTGGTGGCATCCATTTTGTGATGCCAGGGCTCTATAGGATTTCTATCGTTTTACATGTCGTCCCCTCTAGAAGGGTGGGATCATGCTCCCACATCATGGACTGATGTGGGGGTATGATTCCAAGTTGTTTGACACCTAACACGACATGTTTTGATGCAGTCATTTCAAATTTAACATTTTAATGCACTTAAGAGTATATGGTTTAACCGCATCCACAAACAGCCACAGAGAATAGACTCTGGTAGCTGCAGAGGGGCCCTGCTCAGGCAGAGGCACCCCTTCACATTGTAAACCAAGCACCCTGCCCTCATGATTGATAGGGCCTTCCATAGGGGTGGCTGATAGGTTTATATGTGTGTGTATGGTGAGATATAGAAACCTATATCTCAGTGAGGAGTGCTAACACAACCTCACACAGGCTGCAGTAGCAGGCCTGTGGTGTCAGATTGAGAATGCTTCCCAGGGGTGGCATAAGACATGCTTCAGCCCCTGGTAGGCCTGTGAAGTACCTATGCCCTAGGTACCATATACTAGGGGCTCATAAGGTACCACAGTATCCGATCACTAGTGCATCTAATATGCACACCAAGTCGTTTAGAGAGAACAGAGAGACTGGGGCCCTGATTAGCAGGGACCCAGCCTGACTATAGCCAGAAACAGATTATGTAAACACTGGCCACTGCACGCAACCTTTCCCAGAATGCTTTTGATGTGCACAGGCTCAATAAAGTGTCCTTGTGTAATGTAACTAGTGCTCATGTAAAGCGAATAAACTTTACAGTATTGAACACAGTGGCTACATTGCTCTACAACATACCTTAAAAACATTGGCAATAGCTCTGGCTAAACACGGAAACAAGCATCCTAGGACTGATTTCGGGGTTTCAGCCCTCATCAGCCAGGATAGCTTGACTCCAGTGGCATGGAGAGCACGGGACCCATGTCTGGGCATACCCGTCCCACTTGGGTGACAAATGCAAAAAGAACGTGGGTCCTGGGCTCACTGTGCCACTGGAATCAAGCTATCCTGGCTGAAGAGGGGTGAAACCCCCTAACCAGTCCTAGGATGCTTGTTTCCGGTCCAGGGAGGACCTGGCTTGGCAGTTCGGACTGGACTGTTCCCATGAGACACAGGGTCAAGACTGATTTGCATCTGGCCAGGTCTAAACTGGGGTGGCATGGTGAGCAAAAGGATGATGGATTTAACACAGATCTTTTGACTGGGGGTGAATGTTTTGATTTGTTCTGCATTCTGTCCATCAATTGTGTGTCTTCTGCTTATTAATTTATTAGGCAGCTGGCAAGATGAGGCCTCTCACATCCTGGGAGACTCGGCTCCGGTACAAGTGTGACAGAGAAGCCCTGGAGTAGATTGATGCTACTTGATTGATTGCCAGCGAGGAGCAGGGAGGCCCAGACATTTACACAATATGCTTATCATTTACCTAGGATAGTCAGACGTACACACTGCGACCTTTACTTTACTATTCGTGCCCATTGCTGAGAGCAGACACACAGCCTCATTCACAGCACTTTGTAGCATTGCTGAGTGCAGGCATGAGGCACAGACACTGACTCTAAACGAAAGGCTGATTTCATGTTGTACACAGTACAAGATAACATACAGGAAGAGATTACTGTATGGAAATGCGCTGCACACCTAGATTATATTCAGTTAACACTTAGTTATTTTTAGCATTTGTTCAATCTACGTAAACTGCTCTTCATTGCTTAATTCTGCTCGCGAGTGTCTCTCATAGCCGTTGAATTGTCATTCATATTTACACCGAATTTATAAAAATGTCACACATAACAATCTGAATCCTTGGCAGCTATGCAGCTGAAAGTGAGGTATAATTCCAAATTGTACGCTTAGATCTATTGCTTTATCCATTTCGAACATCTATCTACTTTGCGACTCGTCGCTCTGTAAACAAGCATTGGCATAGCCAATAGGTATCGCCTTTGGGACCTTATAAGTGTTTAGCCATGCAACACTTGATGTTGTTGCACCAAGGATATTGTACTTGATAACTAAACACTTATAAGGTCCCAAAGGGGAGACCTATTGGCTATGCTAATGCTTGTTTTTTTTTTTAAAGGACAAGCAGTGCTATCAGGCTCCGGCTGCCACTCAGTCCAGCGCATCCCATGTAGACGCTGAAGCCATCTTTGAATGGTTTTAAAACCAATTCAAAAGCGGTCGCCAGTGTATGTGAATCCCTATCTCAACTGTGAGACTGTTCTCCTGCTTCCCAATTCTATTAAATACAAATTATGTAAAAAGAACATCCCTTTCTGAGCTGCACGGCTCATTCTACCCACGTTTCACATGCAGATATGAAATACTGATGGGTTGGGTTTCCCGGAATTCAACTGGTTGAGAGGTAGAGAGGTGTCGAGAGGTGGAGGTGTAGAGAGAGGTAGAGAGCGAGGTAGAAAGAGAGGTAGAGAGGTGTAAAGAGGTAGAGGTAGAGAGGGAGAGGTAGAGGTGGAGAGGTAGAGCGAGAGGTAGAGAGAGATAGAGATCTAGAGAGCGATAGAGAGATAGGTAGAGCGAGAGAGAGGTAGGGGGTAGAGGTAGAGAGAGGTAGAAAGGTAGAGAGGCAGAAAGGTAGAGAGAGGTAGAGCGGTAGAGAGAGAGATAGAGAGGTTGAGAAAGAGGTAGAGAGAGAGGTGTAGAGAGAGGTAGAGAGCGAGAGGCAGAGAGAGAGAGGTAGAGGTAGAGAGAGAGGTAGAAAGGTAGAGAGAGAGAGAGGTAGAGCGGTAGAGAGAGAGAGGTAGAGAGCGAGAGAGAGAGGTAGAGAAGTAGAGGGAGAGAGGTAGAGAGAGAGAGAGGTAGAAAGGTAGAGGTAGAGAGAGAGAGAGGTAGAAATGTGTTCATTGATTAGAATAGGCCTGGCAAACAGTAAGCTGAAGATTGTATTTTGAGGTTTATTTATTTTGCGTTTTTTGCAGTGCCACATGACTTAGGCCATTGAATAGGGTGATGCTGCATTAAAAAACGACCTTCATATTTATAGACAGTCAGGGTTAGGAACTTTGAGGTTTTGCTATAGTTTCTGACTGTGATTTTCTATAATACACCGGTTTGAACGTTGAACTTCATTAGCTGTGTAAACTTGCTAGTGATATTCCATCTGAAACCGGTCTTCACACCACCCCTTGAGTAAACCTTGACTGCTCGGTCGCCAGTTCCAAATGAGAGCCAAGGAAATCATGAGTACAATATCGAGAACCCAGAAGCCGTAGAGAGAACATGACAGCAGCCTTTGGTATTGCAAGGTCCTCCCTAGAACAACAGGATCTGGATGGACAACCCGACTGACAGGAGGGATTAAGAAGCGAAAGAGAGGAGACAGAGGAAGGAAGAAAGTGAGAGGAGGGAATAAGAATAAAATAAAAGAGGTAATGGAGACGGTAAGAAGAGGTGGGTAGAGTCAGGAAGGGAGGAAGGGGAAATGGAAGGAAGAAAGGGTGCAGAGATAAAGCATGAAGTTGTGAATGGCTGGAGAAGAGGAGGAATATGCAGAAGGCGAGATCGTGGAGTGAAAGAAGACTGGTTGACGAAGGACAAAATAAGAGGGAGGGTGGGAGGAGAATCGAGGACAAGGAGTGATGGAGAGAGTGGGGAAATGGAAAGAACGGGTGAAGAGGAGGGAAGGAAAGCGTGAGGGGAGCAAAGGAGTGCAGGCGAGAAAGATGACAAAAGAGGAAGAGTAGGGGAGAGGCAGGGCAGTATAAAGGGTGATTGCGTGAAGAAAGGGGGTGACCAAATAAAGATGGGAAGAGAGACATGGCTGTAGAAAGCAAAACATGTTATGACGCTTGAAAGTGTAACCAGTGATCGAAGCGCATTAAACAAGCACAAGCGAGGCAGGCTGCCGGCAGCAGGGGGAGGAGCGCGCGGCAGCAGGGGGGAGGAGAGGGCTGTGCGATTCCCTTGCGAGAGCGATAATTGCTACCATATGGCGGCGCTCGATCCCGCAAGGGAATCACCACACGTGCACACGTTGCCATTGAAGGAAATGGAACGCGTGCACTTTTTAGCCTGAAAAAGGCCCTCGATGGCTCTTTCCTATGCAGCGCATGCGCGGGCGAGACCTAAGAACTCCAGGGTTTATTTACAGGCCCCTTGTGGTGCCAGTACGTCACTTTAAAATGGCGAAAAAGTGACTTATCGGCGGCTCAAACATACATGCCAACCCTCCCGATTCAGGCTGGAGACTACCGATTTCAAGGCTAGTCTCCCGCCTGAAAGCAAAAACCGGAGTCCTCGGGGGTTTCAGCTGACAGGGCTTGGTATTGTGTAAGGTGCTAATTCTTCCAGCAATAGTCAGAGTGGAGATGCAGGGGCTCTAGAAGGGGTGAAAAACCAACAGAGCCTCATTAACAAGCCAATGGTCTTTTAAAGACCTGTGAAGTACTTGGGGGGGCGGGGGGGGGGCTGCGTGAGTGCCCGTGAAGGGGGGGGGGGGTGTATGCACTGCCTGCACCCTGCCAGGTCAGTGCACAACACTTACTTGCATCACCCTCTCTCCGCCTGCCGTGGCGCTCCATGCTTCTGAAAGGTAAGAAAAAAACGTGTATTTGCGTTTCAAATGTCCGATCCTGCAGCAGCACACTTCCAAAGCCCATACATAACAGTAACCCGATTCAAGGCCCCATTCTCCCGATTTTCTTTTTTAAATCTCCCACTTTGCTCTTCTGAAATGTTGGCATCTATGCTCAAAGGGCTTGTAGAATAGCCCGCCCGCCGCCTCGAAGTGACACTGAGTTACTCCATTTCTTATTTATTTATTGAGTTCTGGGCGGCACAGGGCCGATTTGAACATTACACGAAATAGAATTCGGATCTTTCGCGACCTTTCTTCCGCCCCTTGCATTGGGCCACAGCCAATCACGTGTTAGTTACTTGAACCACTCACAGGGCATATTGAAATAAGCTGCTCAGCTGCCCTTCAGCCAATCGGATCTCAGAGACAACACAATCCGCGGCTCGCCTTTCGGCCAATAGATGACTCCGCGAATAGTGCTCGTGGTCTTTGCGATGTTCTCTGTTTCCGGTTCCTGTCTCGCGTCGTACGGAACGTGGACTTGTTGTTTTTGGAGTCCCGGTGGCGAAGAAAATCACACGTGAGGCCCAGAGGTGCGTCGTCGTGAAGAGAAAGAGTGTTTTGTTTTGAGACACGGTGATGCGTTTGAGAGTGTGTGGAGAAACTGAGGCAGTAAAGCTTTAAAGTGTTTTGATAAGGGAGTGTTGTTGGCGTGGGGAGGGAAGGGGTGGCTTGTTTGATTTATTTCTGGGTTTTTTCTCAGTAGGTCAAGATGGGTCGCCGTAAATCAAAACGAAAACCCCCTCCCAAGAAGAAGATGACCGGGAATTTGGATACTCAGTTTACCTGTCCCTTTTGTAACCACGAGAAGTCCTGCGACGTAAAAATGTAAGAAGGTGGGAATTCTTTTAAATGTAACCGGGCCAGTGAATGTTTCATGTTCAGCCACTGACTGCTGCCTATAGAGACTTGTTCACAGAATGAGGCAATGAAGAGCGTCTCTAAGACCAGCTCTCAACATTTGACCCACCCATTCTATGTTTGTTTGACTTGTGTTTGTATGGGGCGAAAATGCATATGCATTAGGATGTTTTCAAATGTTTTTGTGCAAGGCCACAAAATACACATATAATTTCCCATGTGTGGGATTATTGTTTCGTCTAGCAGTGTAAGGTCGCCAACAGCACTTTAAATGCCTACGGTTTCTGAAGTTTGAAAGCAATGCGTAAATGTGGCGACTGTGCTGCCCACTTAGGTTACATTCTAGGCTTTCTACTTTCAACAAGAAGATGGTATCGCCAACTTATATTTCTTTAAGAAAGATGCATTCTTTTTAAGGATAGTTATGTCAGTGTATACCGTCTATATTCAAGGCTGCAGTCCTTGCTATCTTTTAGGCACCAGATTGCTTTGGCTAGAGTGCCTGATGCTTACGTTATGAAGCATAATGTTGTTGATGAACAACTGATTAACTGCCTAAACAGCCGAGGCTTATGAAAGTCTGTGTCTTAGCGAGCGAACCTTTATTCGCATATACATTTTGTAATTTTTCACAAATGTAGATTAGCCAGAAGGAATGGTCCCAGGTAAAAGAAATATTCAGCACTTTTATTGAGTGATCACTCGCACGCAGTGTGTGAAAGCTTATAAGGAACTGCACAGGTTAAAATGTCCCAGTTAATTTGATCCATGGCATCTATCTAGATACATATGCAATATTTAAATAAACATGATGCAATATGGATTCATATCATCATTGCATGATTACAGTAGCAGAGTAGTTGGTGCTGCATTACAACTCAGTCAGTATGTAGTATTATGCATGCACCCGGGAGAGATCAAGGATGCGTTTGTTAATTTACCACTGTAGATATATTTTCACTTTAACGGAGAAAACAATACTTTATTGTTACAGCAGTTGTAATTGAATGTAGCAGTAGTTGTAATGGAATATAACAGCAGTTGGCCCCTTCACATCACTATAGATAGAAAAAGAAAAACACACCCAAATTAAATTTCGGAGGCAGGAGAGACAAGTGTTTGGTGCTATTTTCTTATGTGAAATCCAAAGCCAATCTGTTATATATTACAGAAGCGGTTTATTAAAATATTCAGGCTTCCAGCCACTGTGCACAAAATAACCTAACAAGACACGTCATTCTCTCTAAGTGCTGTAATTGGTCCGAGGGTAACATGATCCATCTAACAAGAGCACTAGTGAGAATGTTCCTTTTTTGCTCGCCTCTCGGACCTCGATATCTGGTTAACAAAAACTCACTACTATATGTGTCGCACAGCTAACAAATAATTCTCTGCCGTCCTTGGTCAAAAGGTGCAAGTTTCATCTAGGCTAGCAAATGAATGGGTGTGGCCACTGTTGAAGAAGGATTCTTTGTGGAGAGAGCGAAGGGGCCTTTGCTAAAGCTGTATCTGTGCTCTACAATTTCTGACGTCTCCTCTTGTGCGCCTCTGGGTCTTAGGACTGCATATGATATCAAGGCTTCTGACGTGCAGAGAAGGTCAAAGGTGTCGGTGAGAGCAATTACCCTTTAACAAGCCTCTAACAATTGCCGCAGTGAGACTTGAGAGGGAGTGGGGGCTGTTCGACACCGAATGGAGCAGATGAAGTCTGTTGTGATGTACAGCTCCATCCAGTATCCTTGACCTCATGGTGACAATCACAGTGCCTGTCATAATACCGGGCGTGAGCGGGGCGTGGCATGGAACTACCATACCTTTCTCTGTGAGGTTGAGAAGGCAATACTTTAACACATAAGTAAGTCTGCCTATCACACAGCAGAAGGTTTGGCAGAGGCTAAAGTTAGATATAACCTTACTCTCTAAAGTGGTAGCTTGGTCGAGTAGTAAGGCAGTATCAGAGAACAGTGTCAAGCATTTCTTGTACACACTCAGTCAGCAAATGGTCTCTCACACTCCATAACTGAACTCTAGGCCAATGGTTTATATAAAAAATGTGTTTTATTTTAGAACCAACAATAGGTATTAAAATACTTTCTCAAGATGAGAGGCTTTAGTTAAATACTTTTGCAATGTGCAATTGACTTTTGTAGATAGTTACAGGTTGTTGCAATAGGCAACACCATTTTCAAACACAATAATACATTGAGCTCAATGGAAGCTTTAAGTTATTTGCAATAGATTACTTTCAGGATTACTTTTCTAACTCCAGGACTGGATTCTAGATTCAGTCCAGGGACAGTTCTTGGAAACAGGTGAGTAAAGTCGACTTAGTTACTGTTGTGATTTTTAGGCAATATTTTGCTATTTTAAAAGTTGACACTTAAAAGAAATTTCATAGAACACAGTGAATGATTCCCTATGGGAGAAAATTCAAGTTACAGGTAAAGTATGTTCTCGTTACTTTAGTAATCCAGTACTGGGCTCCTAGGCTCAGTACTGGGACCTCAATCTAAAACAGGTAAGCAATTACGTTTTCAGAGTTGGTACGATTTTTAAAGAATATTTGTAGTTTGCAAAATTCGACAGAATAAATTTCACAGAAAAACAGTCAATGATTTCCTATGGAAGAAAATTGGGTTAATGGTACGTACGGTTGTGAGTACTTTTCAGGGTCAGTGCTGGGCACCAAGATCCAGCACTGTGATCTCTCCTAATAGCAGGTGAGTATTTTCTTTTCCGTTACTCTGTTTGATTTTAGGTGAATATTTTAAGTTTTATGAACTCCACACTTAGAAGAAACCAGTCAATGTTACCCTATGGAGGAACATTGGGTTATCGGCTTTTGGGTAAGTACTCGACTGGCAGAGTTAAGGTTCTGGGCACACTCTGGGGTCTCCCAGGGTCAGGTAACTACAGTTGTTACACCCTCAGCGGCACAGGGGCAGCCGGGTGCAGAGTGAATTAGGCCCAATGTTATCCTATGTGAGGCAGGGGGACCTTGGTTGGTGGCTGTTGACTAGCAGGACACGCGGCTGTGGGAGCTGGGCTCCTGGTCACTTGCTCAGGGCAAATGGGGAAGTAGATAGGTGTAGAGGTTACACTGTCAGGCCACTCGGGCGGCTGGGCGCAGGGTGCTTTTGAGCCTTCGGGCGCTCAATGGATTTCAGTGGGAAAGCTCCTGGTTGAACAAAGGCTGCATGCTCGGGGACGAAGATTCTTCAGGTGCCACCACCACATCGAGAGGTAAGTTGGGTAGTTGGAGGATTGATAGGTACCCAGGAGTTGGGCACAGTGGGCTGCCGGGTGCAGGGGTGCCTTTTGGTGTTGGGAAATCTTACCCTCTGATAGCGGTTGGGGGGGGGGGGGTACCTGGTTCTGAGGCTGCAGGCGTTGTTAGGAGCATCAAGGTGAGTCCTTGGGTGCAGGATTCGGGGTCACAGTCGCCGGTGGGATGTCCTAGGGAGTCTTCGTTCACTCTGGCACAGGCCAGGTTTGGCGGGTGCAGAGTGTGCAGGGTTTGCCGTTCCGGGCTGATGCCAGGGGTTAGAAGCTGGTTTTGAGCAGAGCCTCTGCTCATGGGAGTCCCAGGTGCTTAGAGCCAAAAGGTAGCCAGGTCCTCTGGGGTTTGTGAGGTTGCTGGCCACAAGAGGTGCCGGGATGTAGCAGGTTCGAGGGTCGACAGGCCGGTAGGGCTGGGGCCAAAGCAGTTGGTGTCTTCCTCTTCTTAGCAGCTACACGGCAGGGCTTCTTTCTTCTTGCTCTTCTTTGTTTTTCGGAAACTGGAATCTCAGGAAGGAAGGTTAAGGGTGCCCCTAAATACTAGAATTAGGGACGTTACAGGTAGGTAAAGGGCAGGGACCAATGTGTCCCTGCCCTGGGGTGGGTACACCCCCTATCCTGCCACACTCTGTGGGAGTGGGGCAGTAGCCTAGTTCTGATTGGGCAGGGCTTCCCATCTTGAAGATGGTGAGTACCCGGAGATGTGCTTCACCTCACCTCCCCCAACTGAGGGGTGGGGATGGCACGCTGGCACATCCCCTGTCCTTATTTGGGGTTTCCGGCCAGTCTTCCCGCCAGAGTGGGGGTTAGAACCGGTGGGGGCCAGTTTGTTGGGGAAACTCACAGAGGTGGCATGCCTTTGAATCTTCCCCCTGTCCATCCTGGGGGAGGAGACCTAGCACCTTGCCCAGGATGTGCATTGTTGCAGGCCCAGGAGAGCGGGGGCTCTCCTGCCCAGGGGTCCAGCAACATGTCTGCTGTGTGGCAGCCTCCCTGACCAGACGTGGATTGTAGGTTAGGTTTCAGGGGGCATCTCTAAGATGCCCTCTGTGGGGGCTTTGTACATTAAATCCCACACTGGCATCAGTGCGGGTTTAATGTGCTGAGAAGTTTGATACCAAACTTCTCAGTGTTGCCATTATGGTGCTGTGGAGTTCGTGTTTGACGACCTCTCAGCACCATGTACTCTTAAATGGCAGCATTGCACTTAGTGCCCAGGAATGGACCTGGGTACTGTAGGGGCACAGGGCTCATGCTCCTGTACCCACACCACTGGCATAGGGCACCCAGCTAGAGGGGTGGCTGATGTATGCCAGTGTAGGTGGTGGGCATGGCACACAGGGATGTGTGCTATGTTGACTCTGTTTTGTCTTGTACCCAGACACTCAGCCTGCAAGGGCAGTGTGTGGGTGGTAGGGTACAGGGCCTCTAAGGGTGGCACAATGAGTGCTGCAGCCCTTAGAGGCCTTCCCTGGTCACAAGGCCCTGAGTACCATTTACCAGGGGCTGACATGTGGCCTGCGTTTGCCAATTTGGGTTTGATTTTTTTAGGGAAGGAACATAGTCCCTGGGCACCTGATCGGCAAGAGTCCAAGGTACACTCAAAGTACATTCAGCAATTCAGCAAAAAGTGGGGGCATACCATGCAAGAAAGATGGCACTTTCTCACAATTACTCAACGTGCTTAACTTGTAGGTATACAGGGATATGTATACCTACGAGTTTATCACGTTCAAGTAAAAGTCAGTTGGGATCCACTAGAAGGTCTTGCGGAGGGTGTTGAAGCAGCTGGAGGTGACGGAGTTGACTTGTTGGTGCATGGTGAGAGATGTCGAGTACGATGACGAGGTTCTTGGCGTGGTCTGAGTGGGGTAGCTGGGCGTCCGAGGGCGGTCGTCCACCAGGTGCTGTTCCATGCAGAAGGGGTGGTGACGAGGACTTCTGTCTTCTCGGCGTTGAGCTTCAGGCAGCTGTTGGTCATCCAGACTGCGACGTCTTGCATTCTTTTCTGGAAGTTGAGTTTGGCAGTAATGGGGTCTTTGGTGAGGATGAGCTGGCTGTCCTCGGCGTAGGATACGATATTGAGGCCGTGTTGTCGGATGATGGCTGCGAGGGGGGCCATGTAGATGTTGAAGAGGGTGGGGTTCAGGGATGAACCCTGTGTGACTCCGCAGGTCATTTTCGTGGGGTTGGAGAGGAAGGGTGGAACTCTGATCCTTTGGCTTCTTCCGGTGAGGATTGATCGGATCCAGTCCAGGGCTGTTCCTTGTATGCCTGCGTGGTGTAGTCTATGCCTGCGTCGTGTAGTCTGGCGACTAGTGTGCGGTGGGAGATGGTGTCGAAGGCCGCTGATAGGTCTTGTAGGATGAGGGCTGCGGAGTGGCCTTGGTCCAGGAGGGTGAGAATGTCTGTGGCGGCAAGTAGGGCGGTCTCTGGTGTGGTTGCTTTGGAATCCAGATTGGGAACGGGTTGAGGATGGTGTTCTCTTCAATGAATCGTCCGTTTCCTGTTGACTGTTTTCTCTGCAACTTTGGCTGCATATGGGGAGGAGTGAGATGGGCCGCTAGTTCTTGAGGCCGTTTGGGTCAGCTGTGGGCTTCTTGAGCAGGGGTCTAATGCGTGCTTCCAGTCGTCTGGGAAGGTGCCAGTTTTGAAGGTGGTTTTGATGGTGCGGTGTAGTTCGGGTGCGATGGCGGCCGCAGCTCTGTGGTAGATGTGAGGGGGGGGGCAGGGGTCGGTGGTGGCCCCCATGTGGATGCTTTTCATGGTCGAGGCGGTGTCTTCAGCCGTGATCGGTGTCCAGTTGGAGATGGTGGGCTGGCTGGAGTTTCTGTGGGCGGGTGTGTCTGTGGCGACTGGTGGATGGTCGATGAAGTTGTAGAGGTTTTTGATCTTGAGGTGGAAATAGGATCCAAGCTTGTTGCAGAGGTCTTGTGCTGGGGTGATGTCTGTGGCTCCGCTGCGTGGGTTGTTGAATTCTTGAATGACACTGAAAAGTTCCTTGGAATTGGCCAGGACTTTCTTCTGGATGAAGTTCCTCTTGGTGGCTCTAATCTGGTTGTGGTAGTCATGGCGTCCTTGTAGGTGGTGTGGTTTTCGGCTGTCTTGGTTTTTCTCCAGGCATCTGCAAGTGTGTCTGGCTTTTTGGAGAGCAGTGGTGGGTGAACCAGGCGGCTTTCCTGGGGTTGTGTAGCGGGGCGAGCTCGTCTGCGCAGTTGGAGAACCAGGTGTGGAGTTCTCTGGCTGCGTCGTTCGCGTCGGGTGCCCAGGTGTGGTTGTCTCGGGTGAGGGTGGAGTTAAGTTGCTAGTCGGTAACCATGCTCCAGTTTCTTTGTAGTGGGTGTGGGGCTGGTTTGGGTGCCTTCGGTTTGTTGATGGCGAAGTGTATGCAGTGGTGGTCGGTCCATGGCGGCTGCATTGTGTGGCTGAATTGGATGCGGTTTCCTGCTGCGAAGATGGGGTCGAGGGTGTGTCCTGCTCTGTGGGTTGGTGTGTTGACAAGTTGTGTAAGTCCGATGCTGGCTAGGTTGTCACGTAGGATAGTGGAGTTGGGGTCGTCGAGGTGGAAGTTCTTGTCTCCAATGAGTGTGTAGTTTGTTGAGGTGGCGGCGTGGGGTGTGATGAAGTCGGTGATGGTGGCGAAGGGTGTCCGGGGGTCTGTAGAAGAGAGTTCCTCGGAGAGTGGCTTTGGGGATGGTCTGGATCTGGAAGTGCAGGTGTTCGGCGGAGGGGAAGGTTTCGCTGGAGGTGGTGAGGCGGACTGTGCTCTTGTGGGAGATGGCGAGGCCCTCTTCTGGGTGGTTGGGGCGGTCTTCCCTCTGGATCTTGTATCCGTCTGGGATGGCGGTGCTGATGTCGGGGGTGGAGGATGCATTGGTCCAGGTCTCCGTGAAGAAAACTATGCCGGGCGAGAGATTAGAGTAGGTTCCAGATTTCCATAGCATGTTTGTGTACGGAGCGTATGTTGAGGAGGATGCATTTTAGGGTGTCGCTGGTGCAGGCGTCTGCGGTGTTGGAGGCTGGGGTGGGGGTGAGGGTCTGGCGGCAGTGGAGGCAGGCGAAATGGCCATTGGTCGTGTCCGGCGAGGCCTGTTGGCATTCTCGAAGTCTTCCAGGGTTGAGTGCGAGGAGGGTGGTGGTGTCGTAGCAATGGGTAGTGGGATGTCCAGGGTTCCTGGCACTGGGCGCAGACGGGTTTGCCTGCGGCTGCCATCAAGTAGGGGAGGTGGAAGAGAGGAGAGGCTGGGATGCGAGGGAATGGGGAGGGGGGGGGAGAGGGGCGGCGGCGAAAGGAACAGGCTGGCACGAAAAAATAAAAACAGTGGTGGAATTAGAGCAAGACACAGATGGGCACAATAACAGTGGCACAACAGGGGAAAAATAAGAAAAAACCGTGGAGAAAGGTTACGTGGTTGCAGACAGCCTGGTCTCAGTTGGAGCGGGCAGCAGGCGCGGGAGTGAGCAGCAGCCTCGAACCTCCCAAGGAGGAGGTTGGGGTCTGGAGGCAAGAGACGGCACAGCAGAGCTGCGGGTAGAGAGTGGACCTAGACTAAGAATCAAATTCTCATTGTAAAAACCATAACAGTACAGTGATGTTATGTCTACTGCTGTCACTCTACAAGCCCAACATCTCTTCGCTACTTCTGCTACACACCCCTGTATCTCTTCACTATTGTATCTCTACATTCTCAGCGACTTAACTGCACTATTTCTTTATAGTCCGGATATCTTCAGTATCGCCACCATGCATGTATCTAATAACTGCTATCTCTCTACAGAAAGCTTTCCTTAACTAGTAGCAAGTTCTTAGTACCGAAAAGCTTGGAGGCACCTGCTCCATAGCCTCCATATTTTCTTTCTAATTTCTGAACAGACCCTGCATCTAGCCACTATCTTATTTAGTTAGTCTTGACATCTCTTCACTGCCCAGTATTTCTACAGACCCTGCATCTCTTCTCAGCCACATAGCTCACATGTTGTCAGGTTAGTGAATAGGGGCACAGGGAGAATGTGATGTCACCAAGGTCAGATAGTTTGCTAAAGTAGGATTAGCAGTACTATATGCTCCAAATGCTATAACTTAACCCCCATATTATATTTTGGTGTCTAGACCATGTGACTAGCAGCTGCTGGGCCCACTAATATTATGTACAGTTTTATTTTATGACTATTTCCTTGCAGCTTTCAGATTACCTCCAAATACTCCAAGTCCTGAGAAAGAAGGAAATGCCGGGATACACTTGAAAAGTGTTTAAAAGTGTACCGTTTGGCCAATGGAAGAGGTTTGGATTTAAAAAAAAAGTTTTAATTTTATTTAAAGGTTCCACAGATTCAGGTTGACACGCCATACCACAACTGGGTGGCAGGATTACGGACAACCCTTTCCCAGAATGAAACCCTCAAAATGCTCTCCGTGACTCCAGGCCTCCCTTACCCAGCAAACCTCTTGTAATGTGCCCATCTGTCACTCTACATTCAGTCTCCTACTTTAGCTCCACAGCATTTCTAATTAGCTTCAGCATTCCTGCACAAATGATGTTTAAATTAAGAAGCGTTCTCTCCCCCCCCCCTCCTCTAATTGTTTTGTTGGGACTATTTTCAGACTGATTTTGAAACGAAACGCGAGAGAACTTCAGAAGTTGATGGGGCACTCCACAAACCCAACCCCCACACTGACTACCACCAGACTATTATTTGACTATCATCACTCATATCAGAATGTTGCTGTTAATTGTTTACTGACAATACACTGCCAGGTATGGTTTTTTTTTAATTCTTTTTTTTTTTTATATCCTGGGCTCTACTATGCGATTGATCAGTGTCTGGAAGCAGCACTTGCTGCTGTTTCCTGAACACCCAACATGTTTTTATTTTTTAAAGTTCAAAGCCTAACAGACAGCGCAGCTCTCCGGTTGATAAAGAATTCTTGGGGATATTCTGAAATTTGACCTAGGAATGCATTTTGCCCCCTGCTTACTATTGGCTTTGTGGTTTCTAACTCACATTTGTTTGCTTTCTATGTGCGGTCTCTGTTTCAGGCTGTTCAGCATATCTTACTCAATGGATCTTTATTCTGCTATATATAATCTACTGGCAGTCGCCAGTAGATAGTTAGAGTTACAACCTAGTTTCCATAGGAATTCTATTTTGAATAACTTTTGCGCCGGTTGACGAATCCTTGCGAAATTTTCAAAACGAATGGGGTGCTCCGTTCAGCTCCTACCCTGAAAGTCTCGGGGTGATTCGTCAAGCGGGGGCCGAGAAAAAGGGGGGTCCCAAAACGCGTTTTCCCCATGCATTTTTCCATAGGACCTTTAGTCGCAGCTACAGCCCGAACGGCTGAACAGAATTACGTGAAATTTGGCAGAGGTAGCCATAAGGTCAAGGAAGTGCCTTTTGCAGGTCTGGTGTAAATCTGTTCAGTATTTCCTGAGAAAATAGCATTTAAAAGCATATCAATATCTATACGCGCGCACCGTGTGCGCACAGTGCGCGCACCCTGCCGTGCGCGAGCGCAATTCTGATTGGTTGTTAGATGTCGGTAAACATTCGAATCGGTCGAAACCAGGAAGTGTCTGCCGCCATTTTGTCTCTCGCAGTCTGAGGGAGTGAAAAAAAAAAGGTGGAGAACGTGAAAAGGGGGCAGAGTGGACAGTTCCTGACCCCCTAGCCTTGGTCAGGGGGTCACAGAAGGACACCCCCCCCCCCCCCGGGCGAATTTTTTTTTTTTTAAATCGCGAGGTGTGCGCACGGCTAACCGTGGGTGCTCGGTGCGCAAACCGCACCGAGCGCCCACAGCGCGCGCACGGTGAAAAACCTGAAAAACATAAAAATAAATACATAACTTAGCATTTAAAAAACCGTACAAATTCACTGAAAAAACCATAGGTTTCACAAACGTTATAGTTACGAATTAGCATTTAAAAAACCTTGCAAATTCACTTATGAAACCATAGGTTTCACACGTTATAGTTAGCTGGACATTTCACTCGTAAAAAACCAATGAAATTCCCCTGTTATAGTTAGTGCAGGCAACTATAACTCACGCAACCGCAATCCTCTGCTGATGACGTCAGATATTACATCACTGATGACATGTGTCTTTATGAAAAATAAATATTTGTAATATATGTATAGCTAAAGATTAATGGAAGAAGACCTGGGTAAATAAGTGTCTAAATACAGTGATGTAATATCTGACGTCATCAGCAGAGGATTGCGGTCGCGTGAGTTATAGTTGCCTGCACTAACTATAACGGGGGAATTTCATTGGTTTTTTATGAGTGAAATGTCCAGCTAACTAAAACATGTGTGAAACCTATGGTTTTTTAAGTGAATTTGCAAGGTTTTTTAAATGCTAATTCGTAACTATAACGTGTGTAAAACCTATGGTTTTTTCAGTGAATATATATATATATATATATATATATATATATATATATATATATCCATAAGAGCAAACAAAAAAATAATATTCATCTGTACCATTTCTAGAAGTAAAAATCTTTACATATCTTAATACATTGAATACATTGCTCACTGTTAGATCTGGAATCTTTTTCGCGTGTTTTCCCCAGTCTTTTTGCCTCAGACCTCCTGATTTGACTATGTGTTGCATTTTGTTTTTCTTGGTGTAAAAACTCTGGGCACTTTACCACTGCTGACCAGTGCTAAAGTGCAAGTGCTTCATGTCTAAAATGTAATAGTATTTGATTTCTCCATGATTGGCATACATGATTTACTAGTAACTTCCTAGTACAGTGCACCATGTGTGCTAACGGCCTGTAAATCAAATGCTGCTAGTGGGTCCGCAGCATTGATTGTGCTACTCACATGAGTAGCCCTGCAAACGTGTCTCAGGCCTGCCACTGCAGCGTCTGTGTGTGCAGTTTTACACTGCCATTTCGACCTGGCAAGTGCACCCACTTGCAAGGCCTAAGCCTTCCCTTTTTATTACATGTAAGGCAACCCTAAGGAGTTCCCAAGGTAGCCCCGTCGGCAGGGGGCTGTGAATCTAAAAGGTAGGTCATGTACTATTGTGTTTTATGTGTCTTGGTAGACAAAAACTCCTTATTTAGTTTTTTACTACAGTAAGACCTATCTCTCCCATAGGTTAGCATTACCTTGTAACATCTTGCAAGTGTATCTTCCAATTGGAAGCTGATAGAGAATTGGAGTTTAAGATCTCTGGACTCACAATTTAAAAATGCATCCATTAGTGAAGTTGGTTTTTAAATTGCATGTCCGAAAAGGCCACTTTTAGAAATGTACAACACACAGGGTTGGGCTCTTATATTCCGTTTGGCTGAGCCACCTAAAAATCCAACAAACACCAATGCCAAAACTGGCTCTCCTTTGAAATCTACAATTAATCCAAGACTGTTATATTCGATAAAAGTGGTCACTTTAATCTTTTTGCAACACCTAACCAACACTTTCATTATTTTTTGTCACACATAGAAAACCATATACAATTGGTCAACAAAATCAGTACACACAAGTGCATACATATAAGTAGTACTCAACACAAAAAAACATGAATACAATACATTAGTAGGTCAGTGCTTATTTTACAATGTCCAGAGCACAACCTAAAGGGGAATGTATTTGAATACCCTTATAAAACAAATTAATAAAGTTCAGCTGCTCACTAATTTTATGGACAATGAGCCTCTGCCTACACGAAATTTTTTCACCAGGTTTAGATCTTTCACTACACTAATTGTTAATTCCCTGAAATTCGACGTGGGAGAGCTTTGAAAAAAGTTTCCATGGAATGCTGCACAGGGTAATTTCAAAAGGTGAGGAATCCACAGGAAGATGCTGTATCCACCAGAAAAATGGTTACCGAAGGTAACTTGTTCGTCTTTCCTGTGGAGCATAGCCCGTTTACTGTATTCTTCCATGAGTGCTTGCTTTCTGTAAACAGACCTTTTTATATTTTGTTTTTATCTTGACGCATGTGCCCTGCATTCATAGGCTGAGGTCAGATGTGAGGCTCTGTCTTTCGAGAAATCTGTGTTTCTCTGACTTCAAAGTGAGAGGCTTTATGTGACAATCTAGGGTGTGAAATGAAAGGCTTTTTTTCTAGCACACAACAGAATGTTAATGTCTGCAAATGAACTGTGCAAATATTTCAGAATACATCCGAATTAGGAAAGCAGAAATGAAGATTATTTTTGTAATTCTGAAGTGTGGTCTAAACCTATATTTTAATACAATGAAAACCAATCCGTGCATTAGTTGAAGCCATTTCCACACATCGTTTATGCGCTTTATAGTTTTTAGAAAAACTATGTCTGTGCAAATGCAATGGTCCTTTCAATTAAAAATGTGTTGTCTGTAATGGCAGTGCGCTACCACACCATGTACACTCCACTCTACACTCCTAACTTGCTGAAAACCAGCCATTCTGGTGTGCAACATGGTGAAAACACATTGGCAAAACAAATGGCTCTTGCGACCTATTGACCGTTCCAATGCTTGTTCATCATGATCAGCTTTGACTTGTTATTGAGTGGAGGCTAACGGACTGTAGCCCTACTTGGTTAGCGTTTACTCCCTAGTTACTGTAAACATCAGACATTCATGTATTTACAAAAAATAAAACTGGAGGAAAGACTTCGGACTACAAGTTCAGGGCTGCCTGGTCGGCATTGAGCAGACTGTGGGTAAGTCATAAGAGCTAAGAAACCGATTACAGTTGTTATCCGGTAAGTGCATCAAGCAGACAGATTTTATTGGAATCCTGTCTTCGACACATAGAGTAATAACTATTGTTTCTACTCTTATCTATGTACCCACACTCTGGGCACCAGCACCATTGTATCTATGTCTCGGTTTACCTTTTCGTGGTGCTCGGGCAGGCAGGTGAGCAGCACGTCGCGCTAGACCAGAGGTCTTCAAACTTTTGGATGCCGAGACCCCCCTGTCAACATTTTGAGGTGTAAGGACCCCTCCTGACAAATTTCTAAACCTGCTGACTAAATTGTGTAGGGTGAAAATGTAAATGAGGTTATGTGATGCAGCGTACTTTGGGATAGCATTGCTTCATTATTTAGACATTTGTTACACACAGTAACACTGTGGGGAGATTTCACCCAATCAGTACCCATTTATAACCAAAATATAGCAATTATCATCCGCAAGATTTCTAGTCAACCTTTGAGAAGGGCCTTCCACTCTGCAGGAATACGTGCTGCCACATTAGAAGCTCACCTGCCCCTGGCCGAGAGAAGCAGGGGTCCCTTAAAACCCTGGCAGTTTTGTGCAGAGTTAAACAGTTTACCCATGCAGCTTTCCTCTCACCCCTCCCTTCCATCCCTCTCTCCTCTCCTAACCCCGGATCCCTCTCTCACTTTGCAGGCTATTTTCTGTCACCCCTTTTTACAACTTCTGAATTCTCCCCATTCAACCTCTCACTTCACCTTTAATCACCTCTTGCCATTCTGTCCTTTCACTGCCCTCATCTCTAACAGTCTCTCACATTTATCTCATGGCCTCTCTGGCGCCGTCACCTCCCGTGCCCCTCAGCACTTCTCATTCACCTCGTCTCTCCATTCAAATTTTTGTCTATTTGTATCTTACACCTCTCCAGTCCCCCCCCCCCCCCCCCCCCCATTCCTCTTTCACATCTCCCCTTTGTTCTAACAGAAGCCCTCCCCTTTGGATCACACTCACTTCTTGCGTGTCCACACTTCTCTTTGGCACTTCACATTTCTCCTCATCCCTGACCTCTTCAATCAAATTCTCTCACTCCCTTGCTGTCCTCTCTCATCCTCTCATCACCAAGCATACGGGTCGGACCCGTGTGCTCCTATCGGCATATGCCACTCTGCTTATTGTTCCCTAATTCAAGAAGGCATGAGTTATCTGTCTCGCGGTTTTGATGCAGGCCGCGCAGTTATGGAACGTGCACCCTCCTTTGCTTCGCTCCACCAAGAATCTATTATCCTTAGCCCCAGGACATCTTTTGGTAACAGTAGTGCATTGCAGATGTAAATAATAGGCAGAAGCAGGGGAGCCACTAGACCAGAACTTCAGGGGGGGCTAACACTCCCAGTCAGGGCTGGTCCTAACACTGGTCGCACCCGGTGCAACAGTCTTTTTTGTTGCCCCACCCCCGTTTCCTCCTTGTCCATGAATTCCTTCACTGCCACTCACCAACAATGCACCACATCTCTCTATAGCACCTTTCTGGCAAACATTTCATTTTTTTATAGCACTACTCATAGTTTACTCACACATTTCTGTGATCGGCATGGTACATATTCTTTGTAGCAGGCACATTAACCCTCTGCACTGTGTGGGTGACAAGAGTGCCCATGTGAGTGCACGGTGAGCGATGCAACAGTGTGAGAGTAGGGTAAGAGGAGTGACTGCAGGGTGAGTGAGGTGGCGTATGAATTTGGGTGCGGATGCAAGTTCAGAATGGGACGAATGAATGTATGATTACTGAAGGGCTTGTTTGAGTGAGTTGCATATTGAGTAGTGAGGGGGGACAGGTGAGTGAAGTGTCACATGAGTGCAGGGTAAGTAGTGTGCTTGTGTGACTGCAGGGTGAGGTATAGGGTGAACAACGCAAGTGCATTGTGAGTGCAAAGTGATCACTGTGAGTGCAGGGTGAGCGTGAAAGTGAAGGGCGAGAATGAGGAATGAGTTGTCTGAATGCGGGTGCATTCCCAGACACTTGAAGTAAGTCAGCCTGTTATTGACGGCGGCGTAGAGTTTAAGATCTAAGTTAAAGTATTGCGGCATTAATTGGGGATCGAGGGTGAAGGAAATAATGTGCTGATCCTGCAACAAACTTCCAGCCCTATGTTTAGGGTTGCCAGCTGATTATTTTGATGGCCCAGTCGGTACAAAAAAAGCAGTCCCTTAAAGCGGTATTTTCAGTACTTATCTGTGCATACTTCGAACAGCAAATATAAATAGAAAGCACTTTTAATTGTGTTCTAGGGCTGCCTCAATGATCCATGACTGATAATTAAAGAGAACAAAGACAGGAAAGTCATATAACGAACGCATACATACTTTATTTCTAAGTTTATTTAGTACCAAGAGGAGGTCTTTGCAGGCTCTTTAAACACATGGCAGGCATTTTTCTTTTGGCAAACCTACTTTGTATTCCTTTCCATGAAATGCATTCTCACACTACAGCAGGAAATGTAAAAGACAAAGTAAGGAATAGGCTGAGTGGGGACCCAGGGGGTACTGGAACCAGGGATAAAACCTAAGCCTCTGTAACCAGTTTGCAAAGGCATGTAAAAATGCAAATGGTCTTTAAAGACCTGTGAAAAACAGGGGGGTGCCGGAGATAAGACTCCAGACACTGCCCAGCTGAGCCCCCAGCAGCTCGAGTTTCACTGCAGCAGCCCGGACTGAAACACAGGACGGGGAAAGACGGAGGGGGGGGGGGGGCTGAAGCCCTTGGGCCTGGGCAGAAGTGTGACTGGGAAGGTGCGACCCCCTTTGCATCACTTCACGGCCCCCCTGGGGGTCGCACCCCACAGTTTGAAGACCCCTGCCGTAGACGGACAAAAAGAAAGGAGGGCCACGTAGATGGAGCTCAAGTTAAAGTACAGGCTCAGGATGGTGCTGTGGGGATGAAGTCAGCAGAACTCTGTGACCCTTAAATTTGTCACATTAACTGGTGTTATTGCTGCAGGATTGAGCAGCCTCATGAGGGCAGGTCAGAAGGTCACAGCAGGGCCGTCGTTGGTAGCACTTCACTCCAATGACAAAGCTGTGTATAGTGTGGTGAAAGGCATCACAGAAACATGCAGGTGCTGTCTGTTCTGTTATGTCACTGGTGCCTTGCCTGGGTGATAGGCCGTAGTTTGGGCGTTGTGGTATGAAGACTACCGTGAAGAGCATAGCCCTCCAACCTTTTTTAAGAGTCCTTTGTTTACTACATTCTATTAGGACATATGAGCCCAGATAGCTTGTTCACATTTTAGGTGCAGTTTGCAGAAAAAGGTGGTCTGTATTTGAAAGATGCCGATACAGTAGGTCTTTTTTTTTCCACTAGAAAGGGAAGCGCCTTTTTTTTGTGTGTTAATTACGAACTTGGTGATATTTTAGAGATCTCGGTTTGGCACAGTAGGAAACATTGGTCTAGCCTTTTAACCCCTTAACTGGGACGCAAGTGCGGGAGAATTAAAGAGTGGGCTAGGCTGCGTCGGCCAACGGACGTGCGCAGCACCAGGGAGGTAGTGCTTGCGTTGGCCGATGCAAGCACCGAAAAGGTTAAATACTTCTGTGCAGCTACGTCTCTCCTAAACAGTGTACATGTGTGATTATTGTTCCCGTTAATATGTATATCAAATATATATATATATATATCACTGTATGAGACTTGGATGTATGTACCTGTTCCACAAAGATTATTCTTTTAACCAAAGTCATTTGATTTTTTATAAGTGGATCAGGAAGTTCAGATATTTCCCAAATAGGCGTTTAGTTGAATGGATAATCGTAATATAGGCTTTTAGTTAAATGGATAATCTCAGAGATACTTTTTCTTAGATAATTGCTGCTGTTGTAATATTAAATGCTACTTGGTTACAATTAAAATCCACAAAATATTTATGTGGAATGTATGTTTACTTGACTTTCATTTTAAAACTGGTCTTGGAGCATTTGTATTATCACAAGACGCTGCTCTCAATGTAACTCGTAATTTTATTAACTGTTAGCATTTTTATTTAAAACAAGTTCTCAATGTTTTCCTCAAATATCAAACTGCTTGTTTAATGCTTACTAATCACATTGGCTTTGGATAGTTTAATGTTACATTATTGTGCATTGTTTTAAAGTTTCCATTTTCTTTACACTGTGCTATATCGTACGGTGAAGAATCTCTACGCTCTTATTTGCCACATGTTCATTCACGTTTTAGTTTCTGTTGGGCTCCAACTGAGCATGCCAAACCTACTTGGCCAGTCCTGTCTCTTCATCAATGCGGTGTCCCTTTTCCAGAGTCTTAAAGTCTACCTTTTATAAAGCTTTTAAATATGCCTTTGCATGTGTGGAGATCAGAGCTCTGCTTGGAAGTATCGAGTAACTCGCTGCCTTCTCCAGGTCACCTTAAGATCTGCTTTTGTCACCTCTTTAGTTGTAGACTTCAAAGTCTCACTTTACTTTAAAGGTATGTCTCTCCACTTTGCGACTTTTGTAATGGCATTGAAGAAATATTGGCTTCTTAGATCCTTAGCTTTTTGAATGCCTACTGATGCTTATTCAGAATGCCTCCCTAGCCTGTAATTGGCATACCCTGTATCCTGATAGATGATGTATGTTTTTCTGGTCAGTTAAGCTGTCTGGTTTTTTTCAACCTAATTTGAAAACCTGGATTCTCTTCGGAAAACAACTTCATCACAGTCCATGTTCTTAATGGGACAACCACTGCAATAACTTCAGTCTTTCATTTCCTCTTACCCGTTTTTCTTTCTTTCAGGGATCGAGCTCGAAATACAGGGGTGATTTCCTGTACCGTGTGTCTAGAAGAATTTCAAACTCCCATAACTTGTATCCTTTGTCAGGGTTGATGGAGGTGGGGGCACCCCATTTAAGAGTGGTTGGTATTTTGGAATTATATATTGTGTTGTGTGTATTCTTAGTTGTGTACTTTGGTGCATTTGAATCATAGAATATATTTAGGAAGAGGAAAGGGATCCCAATGGTTTAGTGTTGAAAAGCATGAACTGTTTCTTCTTCCCAAACTAGAATTACAGGTACCTTTGTGCTTGCATAGCTGAGGGGGCTAGAGTCCAGGACAGAGTCAGTAGGGAGAGCTGTGCGAGTCTCTGGGCTGGAATAGCAGGTACTACTTTACATCTGGAATGAGGTGCAATATAGCGGACAAGTTCTGCGTTGGCGTAGGCAGTTACTTGTCTAGAATGAGTATTGAAAGAAATTTAAGAGTGGAGTAGGGCACTGCTGGGCTATATTGATGTACTTTTTGTATTTGCGATGTATGCTCCTTTTACAAATGTCCTTTCCTCCTCTCTTCTGTCTATTTAACTGCTGCTCCTATTTTGGACACTGCCTTTGAGTTGCCTTCTCAAGTGATCACTTGTATTTTCCTTGACATAAGGCTGTCAGATCTCTCGGAAGCAGTGGATGTATACAGTGATTGGATAGATGCATGTGAAGCAGCCAATCAGTAGCATTGGTGCGGCGGCTCCCTGCAGATTTTGAGCTCTTTCCCCAAACTGTTGGCGTCTTGACTGATTCAACAAGCCAATGGCCAAGTTGAATGCTGCAACTCTTCATGTTTGTTGAGTTGACTTTTTCGGGGAGTTTGATGAACATCCTTGTGCTCCTTGGTAGTTTTGTCAATAGAAGGGTAAGAACAGAGTTCTTGCTGATGAGAGCAGTCGCATTAAAAACATTCCACTAGTGCTGAAAGACACAATTTTCACCAAGTAGTTGGTTGTGTTCAAAAATTGTAAATAAACAGTGTAACGCATACTAAAAAGGATTGCTGTCTAGCAGCTTTTTAGATGTCTGTCCTGTCAGTTCTCAGGCACGAGACCCTTTGTCGGTCCTTGTTTTTTCACACCCACTACCGAAGCATTCTTAAGCATTCAGTTAATTCCTCTTGAGCCAACAACCGCCCCCCCCCCCCCCCCCCCCCCCAAACAATTTCTGGATATGGAATCTTCTTGCCTCACTTGTAACTGTTAGTCATGGCTTGCTTTTGTGTGTTAACTACACTAGTGTGGTAGGTTGTGATAAAGCAGTATCGCATCTGGTTTATCAGGCTACTTTAACCCCCAAACCTCTTCTGTATGCGACTGCTTCCACAACAGTGCAACTCTGAAAGGGATGTTTGTTGCCCACTTGCATTGGGGAGTTAAGGGATGTCCATTCTCTCCCTCTCCAATTGCGCCCCTATGGGTTCAACCCTATCATGGTTTCTGCCTGCCCGTGAGCAACCATCTGATGCAAATATTTTTTTGTTGAATGTCATGTAAAAAAATAAATCCGGATTTCCCCATGTGTAGGAGGAATCTACGCCAAATATGTGATTAAAATTCCAAAATGATTGCTGGAACATCAAAAACCCCTTGCAGTAACATGGCACCGACTGCAGTTATTTTTTTTCCTTCATTTTTAATTCATTTGAACTCAAACTGATGTGATCCTTCATGGGTGGTGACCAATATTAATAAATATACTATAGTCAGATGCTTTTCCTCTGTCACGGTCTTAAACCAGAATAGGATTTGATTGAAGTGTATGGTATTTTAGAATACCACCGTATCGGAAAACCAGAGGCTACAACTGTATTTTGTTCAGTTTTTCTTACAAGTTGGAAGAGGCTGTTTAGTTGGGGTTGAAGTAAAGTTTGTCTGAACTGTTCATTAAACAACATTAACATGGAGTCTCTGTATCAACAATCTTCCTTCTTAAAGCCCTTAATGGTTTTTGGAACCTGCAATCGAGGTTTGCTTGCAGGAGTATAATTTATTCCCCACTTGTTTTTACTTGAATTTTGTGTGCAGCACTGGTTCAATGAGTGAAAGCTGGGGTGATGAGTTATGCCTGGTACAGTAGGAACAAGGTAAAGTGCATGGCAGCACCATCAAGGAAGAAATAACCACTAGTTACATCTATTTGTAATTGAATAACACATTGTGAAAAAATGGGTGAATGGTTGGGGTGGGTGGGCTCTTCTCCAGCTACAACCACAGTCCTTGTTAAGATGAACCATATAACTTATTAAATTAACCTGTGCTTTAATGATTTGGTAGATTGGCACAAAAGCAGTCCGGTTTAATTTAGAGGCACTGTTAAATATATATGCCACACAAACAGTAATAAAGTGAAAACATAACAGAAGAGTGATCTCGCACCAATTTAGAAAAATAGAGTACAATTTATTAAATGAAATGACAAAACAAATGAAACACAATTCATAGATACAGAGATATGCAAATTTAAAAGTTTGATTCAAAGTGGCACCAAGAAGCAGAGCGCGTTAACTGTCGGTGGTTGGTCGTGTTAACCTGGGACAAAGCCGCACTTTCAGGCCGACTGGGATAAAGCACGGACTTGATACAAGGAGCCAGTTAGTCTCACTGACAAAGTTAGCTTCTTAACATCCAGCACACACAAACACACGGACAGTGGACCAATTCTCCTACAGAGGCACCAACTTCAGTAATAAAACCAGTACAATATTAAACCAGTCTGTGTGCACGCTTTGAAAGTGTCCTCTGTCCAAAAGCACCACCCTTAGGCTCAGGGTAAAATACAAATTCAAACAACATCAGAGCTGCACCACATATCCAATCATGTTTGAGCAAATCAAAACTTCAGTCTGTATTGAAAAATATATAATATTGCTTCTTTATTAATTCCTTTGTGATACCACAGCCAACGCGTTTTGTTATCTAGATAGAACTTCTTCAGGGCTGCAATTTAAAAAGACACATATAAACAACATATAACAGAACCGAACACATACAAATAATTACATTAACATTGTACATAACATGATACTTGTATGCAACAATACAAATTGTATAATCTCATATAAGGCAATATTCCTACCTGCTGCACCCAGATCCTGTTGTTTACTGTCTGGGCCCAATACACATTCCTGATAGGGGAGCAATTAACAGTCCTAGGCAGCTAGAAACTACTAGAATACCTCAGAAAACTTAGGGGTGGAAAATGACCTTTTTCTAAAAGAGGCAGTTTCAAAATTACAATCTAAAATCCAGCCTTACTATTAAGAAGATTTTCAATTACAATTTGTGTCCGAATTTGACATTTCTACCTTTTCCCCGTACAAAAGTTATGTAATAACGTAACCCAATATTATACTATGTGAGAGATAGGTGTCTGAGTAATAAATTTTTTGGAGCATTTTACACACCCTATTGAAAACACCCTATTTTATCAATATAAAGCACCCTGCCCTCTGGGCTGCTTAGGGCCTGCTTTAGGGGTGGCTTTTATGTGTTAAAAGGGAATGTTTAGGGATGGCAAAAGGCTTGTGGCAGGGCGATTGGCAGTTTAAAACTGACCTACAGGCTGCGATACCAGGCTTGAGACAAGTTTTAAAAGGCTACTTTTAGTGGGTGACACAAGTGCTGCTGTCCACTAGTAGCATTTAATTAGCAGGACTTGGTTACCCGTGGTACCAATCCGGTATAAGCCAATTGTACCATGTTTAAAAGACTGCACAAGCAATTTACAAGGAAGGTAAAATATTGTTGTTTATGATTAAAGTTAGAATGATAACTTTCTGCTCCTTTTTGAATGCCTGGAGCAAAGGGTTGGTGTGTACTGAGAGGCAAATATATTTTTGAGTGCTTCCTGTGAAAGAAACACGTAAATAATTGCAATCTGTGGCCTTTTGACTTGTAACAGTGAGATAATTTAACTTTTGTTTCAAGATGCTAACGCTACTGTTGGACCCAAAACTAAACACCAAGTACAGGCCTTCAGAGGTCGGTGTAGTGAAGCAAAGCAGTCCAATAATTATTCAGAGGTGGTGTGTGGCTAGAGTCTCAGAACTCACTCAAGTCCATAAGTTAATGAATCCTTGCCCAGCCAGTGCTTTTGCTTAAAAAAAGGTACTTCACAGCTAAGTACTAAACATGCAATGCAGATGGCAAACAGACTGACTGTGACAGTTTGTGTGTGGGTGGGTAGGGGGGTAGCCAGTCCTAATTGTAGACTACTCCCCTTTTTATAATAAGTGATCTGACAAGACCATTGCAAAGCACATTAAGCTGACTCAAAGGCTTGGGGCATTGATACAATCTTTCCAGGCTGTAGATGCAACAATACTAAAGCGATTATGAAATGGCTGTGTCTAAGCTACTTGCATTATGTTCCTCTGCGTTATTGGAAAGCAAAGAAAAAAAAGGAACAAAATACTTTCTCAACAGAGTAGTGGGTGTGTATGTATAATCCATAATATCGCATCTACTTTAAAAGTAGAGACCAACTAGTTGGTTACCTTAAATTCAACATCAAAAAGTGCATTAATTTTCACTATCTTTGAATCGCCGCAAGGCCACTTCTGCTTTCCTTCTTCCTGGAGGTCTGTAAATGGAATACCATAAATTTAGTATAAATAACATATTTTATTTACTGTGCTGTTAAACTTCTGAAGTACACTATGAAGTGCTGTATAAAACATGTGTGCTGTAGATGCACGTACTTTGCATACTCCTGCCATCTAGTGTTGGGTCCAGATGTTTGCAAGTTGTTTTTCTTTGAAGAAGTCTTTCCTAGTCACGAGGTAAGGTGACTCCTCCTTTTGGTGACAGTGCGCATTGTCATCGACTCCATAAGGTTGTTTTTTTTTTCCCGCCATCTGGTTCAGAGGTGTGTTGCTGCGCTTTGGTTCGAAACCATTCTCCCGTTCCTTTCAACGCGCAATACTCTACCCTTGACGGTAATGTTTTTGTATGCGTTTCCCACTTCTTTGCGTATTGTTTTGGAATCTACTGATCGATGGGAAAGCTTTATGGACGGCCTTCGGGCCTAACCGCTTCGGTTCAGTTCTCTGCCGATAGATCAGAAACCATTCAGATTCGGTCCTCCGTGTCACACGAAGTATCCATGCACTGACTTACACAAAGTGTGTTACTAGTGCTAGTCTCCAGAGCACAAAGAAAAACACCAACACTTGCAAATCGTTTTGATGAAAGAAAGCTCTTTGCTATAGTCAGGCTCGACGCCTAGAGAGGAGATACAGCATTGAAGCATCGAACACATGCCGGACATTTTCGGTGAAGAATCTGGTCAGAAAGATGTTGGTGCATCAGCGGCAGAGTAGGAAGAAGCCTTCTCGGTACAAGACTCCGAATCGGAGCTTGGAATAGACCTAGACGCCGAAGAACTGCCGCAGGGACATGGTGACGGGAGTACAGAAGACCCCTTGCCCCCACGAACATGCCGAAGCCTTAAGCTTTTTGTGGGCAACACCTATGCCTTCTTGCTGAGGTCGAACCGAGGCAACGTTTGACGCCTGCCTTCAGGCTCTGCTCTGAAATTAATCACGCAGTCAAGCCTTCCGGCTCAGTTCCGAGTCTTCAAAACTCCTCCTCAGAACCAAAACTTTCTGGCTCCAAACACAAAACTGGCTCGGAGCCGAAAGCCTTGCAGAAATCGAAACAGCCTTTGGAACCGGTGCTCTCTGCTGCGATTGCTGTGCTGGAGGCTGGGGCTGGTGAATGTGAGGCGGCATGGCAGAGTGCACGGAGGACGCTACGCTGCTGTGGGGCTCCAGAATCGCCTGAACACATCGGGACTGCGAGGACCGGGGAGCATTGCGCTCCGCTAATCAGGCTCACCTGCTCCTCTTCCCGTTGACCATCTCGCCCACGCCACGCCTCGCGGCCCCCGCTGCGCGGGTGCCGCTCGAATTCTCCTTCAACATTTAAAAACTCGGCTTGTGCAACGAAGGTTGGGTTTCCCTTCTGTTCCCTGTGCAAGGACGCTACGCTGCTGTGGGGCTCCAGAATCGCCTGAACACATCGGGACTGCGAGGACCGGGGAGCATTGCGCTCCGCTAATCAGGCTCACCTGCTCCTCTTCCTAACGACCCGCCCCTCTCTTATTATTTAACCATGTCCACGTGAATCCGCAGCGCGGATCGCAGCGCGGGCGAAGCCCGGGCCCGTTGTAGCCCGTTCGAGACCGAGAGAGACCGGACCGGGCTACCCCTCTGTTACCTACGGCTCCAGCGCGTATGGGCTTATTACATGTCATTTTTACTGCATGTGGTTGTATCGTTTATATTGTTTTGTGGAGGACATATCGCTGCTAATCAGAGTAATTGCGCACTGTGTTGCATCCTAACTAAGCATGGCAGCTAAAGCATTCTCACTGGTACATTAGATCAATTCATAGTTAGAGCCAACTCGGTGATTGACCAGGGCATTGTCCTTATGGAGCGCAGAGTGTCGCAGGATCTGGCCCTAGCAAGAAGATCTTCCTTGGGCCTCCTTGCATCTGCACGTACCCCAAATGGCACTGGTAGCAATGCCCTTCCTCTTACTCAATTCATTGATGAGACTTCAAGCAGTGAAGCTTCTAGTGACAATGAACCCGGGGTCAACTCTAGAACTACATCCCCCCCCAGTGACTAGGTCGGGACCGATCCTAAGGGAAAAAAGGGCCACTAAGGTAGGGCTGTCCACAAACTCTAAGCCAAAATCCATCAGGCAAGTTCGCTCTAAGCCAGGGGGAGCTAAATCTGCACATCATGGTGCAGTTTTGGTGGCCGACTCGTTGGCTAGAGATGGTCAGGGCAGCTGCTCCCTCCCTCCAGCTTCGTGTTCCTCGTTTAAGTCTCCCGGGGATCATTCAGCCCAGGCATCAGCTCCTCCTGCATTGGTGACACAGCCACAAGAGGATGTAGTAGTACCGCAACAACTAGATCTAATGCTGCGCGCGCTATTGGCACCCCTGGAATCCAGGTTGGAGGGAATAGCGTCCCTTATTACCAAGCTTGAACAAGGAATTAAGGAACACACTGAGGGTGCTAACAATAACAAAGTATTCCCCGCATGCTTTTGCAATTGCCACTGTCCCACCATAGCCGGGGCTCTACCAGTCCCGGCGGCCCACTGCGCAGCTCCACGGCTACCATCTGTCCCGAAAGCTACATCACTGGCAATTCCAGCCACACTTAACGCTCCCTCACTAGAACATCATGAAGCTAGGTCTCTTACTGACCACCACGCAGACAGTAACACCTTGGGAGAGGCCACTTTGGGTAATATTAGTGACAATATGAGGACAGTGAGAAAGCGAACCCAGGATAAGGCTAATAGGATGACTTCTAGAATAGACTTGCCCCCGGAAGCTAGCCCTTATATGGTTGTCCTAACAGGGGTTCCTGAAATGAATGATAATAGTATTGAGGAGTTCTCGAACCTAAAAAACAAGGCAATCCACTGGCTCTCAAACCACAGGCCCCTGCCACCGCAGGTTAATTGTGAGGTCATTATGGTTAGAAGGGTGGGGTGGGTAGGGCACACTCCTAAAAACTTAACTGGCGATTGTGTCATAGTTAACTTCCGGGACGCAAGGATAGCAGACTACATCTGCAACTGGAAAAAACCACGCTTAGACACCACTATTGCGGTTCGCCCCCGCTCCTACTTCTACCCAAATGATCGTATGAGAATAGAAGAGAGCGGTTGGACATATATTCCGCATTTACAAAGGGGATGTGCTGGGAAATCAAGGCATCTGCCTTCTGAGGCAGACTGGGCTTATCCTGTCTGTTCAAACAGGTTTAGCTGCCTCGACCAGGTCGATTGACTGGCCAAGCCAACCCAGGTAGCTCAGGATTCTATGGGGGATAGTATTTTAGGTTTAGAGCCCTCTGGGCTGCATGACGAAGGGAATTTGACTCTTGACACCATGGGGTGCACCACTAGTACAGGGGAGACTAGTCTCAGCAGTATTAATGGCAATCCCCAAGCGTACTCCCTGCAGTTTTTTGCTTCCCTTCCAATGCCAGCCACCTCCCATAGTGCTATTCTCACCCTTATAGGGGGAACTGATCCCCCCCCAGAAGAGTAGCATTTCCTCTGTATTAGATCCCCCATCCCAGCACACACCTCGCCACCAACATATGAACTTACTGTCATGGAATGTGGCAGGCTTAGCAAATAAGATGGCATGTCCTGAATGGGGCTCTTTTGTGGACGCTGCTGATGTGGTTCTATTGCAGGAGACCTGGGCCAGGGAGGTGGTTCATAGAGCCGGGTTTGCTTCCTTTAACATCGCAGCTCGGTGGGGAGGCAAGGGCCGCCCCTCTGGTGGCCTGACAACATGGATAGGTGTACACCTGGGTTGTAGTCTGGATTTGATCCAGACCAATTCGGATGACATCCTTTGTGTCCAACTGTCCTGGCCCAACTCATATAAGCTGGCAGTTGTGAATGTATATTCACGCCCTACTGCTATGACTAAGGAATCTAACACCGTAGGGGAACTATCATCTTTCCTGGAATCTTTGGACCATGATGTTAACTGTGTGATCGCAGGAGATTTTAATTGCCACTTTGAGCCCCTCCCAGGGCTGGGTGAGGGGGCATTGCAGGAAGAAGATGAGTTTTGGGGTATCCCACAGTGTAGGTCCACCTATGCAAAGGCATGGACCCCACTGGCTATCCAGGTCATGACTCTAACCTTGCAGTTTTCAGTTAGGGCGGTTAATGGCCGAATGCCTTCGGACATCCCATCCAAATGCACCTATAATAAAAAAGACCATGAATCCCATCTGGACTATTTTATGGTCCAGACTAGGTTATGGTCCAAAATTATAGATTTGGAGGTCATGAATAGATCAGATAGCGATCATAACGCCCTACTGATGAGAATGGAAATGCCAAACTCTGCTATAGCCCATACGGAACCAACCGCCGATCTAGGATTGGTTCTTACCAATAATAGGAGGAGGGTTAAGTGGGAAACCCTATGTGAAAGGCGAGATGCACTGCCAAGCTTATACTTATCTATTCTCCCCCTGCTCAAGATGGCAAGTGAGATCTGGTACAAAGGGCAGTCTGAGGATAAAACTGCACGCTTCCTCACTGTGCACCGGGAATTAGTTGATACCCTTGCAGGCTTTTTAAACCCCATAGTTCCCGACAGGAAACCAAGGACTACCCAGCCCTCCTGGTATAATGCCGTATGCAGGAGTGCTAAAACTGCCTTGATTAATGCTATTAAAACTGGCAGTGATAAGCTAACAATCTGCTCACTTAGAGTTGCCCACAAACAAGTCTTAAAACAGGCAAGGATAGATTGGGATTGGGAGAGATGGGAAAGTTTATCATCAGCCCTTGCTAATAAGGAATTGAACAGATTCTGGGCCATTGTGAATTCTGGGTGCGCGGAACCCCGCAATGCAATCGAAGCTAATCTTGACCCGGGGGTGTGGGAATCCCATTTTAAAACCTTGTACGCTGCCACCTCTGATTTAGATCTCTTGCCTTTTCGGCTTCCGTCTGCGGGGGATGCCGAAGCCTTGGACTTCACTGTAGATGATGTTTCGATTGCCATAGGGAAACTGGCACTGGGTAAAGCACCGGGCATAGATAAGATACCCGGGGATTTACTCAAAGATCAGCTTAAGATATGGGCACCGTACCTTTGTGCACTTTTTAACTCAATTTTGCACGGCACGGAGGTCCCTGATTCGTGGCTGGGAGCGGAAATTGTACCGATATATAAGAAGGGTGCTCCCTTGCTCCCCGTTAATTATAGGCCTATCAGCCTCATTGACGTCCCCCAAAAAATAATGGCAAGACTTATTTTAGATCGCTTGCAGGACTGGATCAATGAGAATGATATCCTTTCTCCCTATCAGGCTGGCTTCAGAAGCAAAACATCTACCATGGATCAGATCTTCCGCCTAGTAATGTTGTATTGGAAGACTGTGGCGTTGGAGGGTGGCAGTCTCCACATGGTATTTGTTGATTTACGCTCTGCGTTTGACACTGTTCCTAGGGGCAAACTTTGGGCTGTTTTACGCGATCTAGGTGTACCCATCTCCCTATTGGGTATATTGGTGAGGTTACATACCGAGAATTTTGCCCAGGTCAGGTGTGCAAGAGGAGGTGTACTGTCTGACAGGTTTGCTGTAAACAAGGGAGTCAGGCAAGGGTGTGTCTTGGCCCCTACCCTCTTCTGTATTTACGTGAATGGACTGATTGCCAGCCTGGACGCAGTCCCTAACAACGATGCACCCAGGTTGGCAGGTAGGAAAGTAGCAGCCATAATGTTTGCGGATGACACCCTGCTCCTTTCCAAAACACCAATGGGCATTCAACGTATATTGGAGGGATTCAGCAACTTCTGTAGGGAGCACGGACTACAGATCAATGTAGATAAGACCAAATACATGATTTTTAATCCCCCAACACACACTAGGCCACCACCTACCCTTGACTCAGTTGCACTTGAGAGAGTTCACCTTTCAATATCTTGGTGTTACCCTAGGTGAAAAGCTTTCCTGGGGCCCACATCTTGCAAAATCCCAACTTAAACTGACCCAAATATCTGGGGGAATATTAAAGATGACAAACGCCTCTACTTTTAAACCCATCAGCCCTAGTCTTGAAATCTACAAGATGAGGGCCAGAGCGGCTGCACTATACGGAGGGGAACTATGGGGGCACGTTACTAGACCAGGATTGTCTAAAGTTGAGAATAACTTCCTGAGACAACTGCTCGCGCTCCCCCAAAGTACACCCCTACTACCGTTGAGGCTTGACTTAGGTATTCTTCCCATCCAGGAGGAACTAGCTATCAAACCTCTCAGGTTCTGGAGGAGGATCTGGCTGACCCCTGAGTTGGAGCAGTATAAAACAGAGCTCCAAGAAATACTGAGATTAGGTAGGGCAGCACATATCCCCTGGCTTTCCTATATCAAAGATGAATTTATGAACATGGGTCTTGCAGATATGTGGGTGAACCCAGCAATAGCTTGCAGAGAGATCTCAGGGAAAACATTCACTGAGTTATATCGATTTCGATGCTCTAATGCGTGGCTCCATGATTCAAAGAATGGTACCATGGTGAAAGCATTCATTGAGATCAAATCTGTTTATTCATTTGAAGATTTCATGGATGTAATTTTCCCTGTTATGGCTAGGAAGCTATATATACAATGGAGGTTTGGTGCACTTCCCCTAGCGTGTTTAACAAGCAAATGGTACCCGACTAGGTCCTCACATTGTATTGGCTGTGGTATGAGTAAAGAGGATGAAAGCCACATCCTTTTTTTCTGCCCTCTTTATACCAGAGCGAGGCAGAATTGGATTGTACCTATCTGTAGGAATCTTGGATTTAGGAAATGTTCCGACGCACTAAGGGTTTTTAAGACTGAAACGGCAGGTCACATTGTATTTGCCTTAGCCAAGTATCTGCATGCTTTCTGGATTAAAAGGAGTTTTATACTATCTAATACCGCCTAGTAGCCGGGCATGTTTTCTGCTTGTGTAAACTCAGTTCCTGATACAATGCTGTGTCTTAACACTAATATTAACACTGACATTGATTTACATTTCTGATTTGCATTGTCTGTCATTTTAGGTGCTCTTTTTTAATATTGTAATTTTAATGTGTATAATTTGCTGTGTACTCTTTTATGGCTGAAATATTGCCGAAATAAAGATTTAAAGAAGAAGAAATCTTCCATACCGAAAGGCCAGCCCACGCCAACACCAAAGGAGTCTGTGCCGAAAACAAAAGATGCTACTATGGGGCTGGATTTGGAAATTGGTACACCAAAAAAGATCCTTAGCGAAAGAAACTGTATATAAACCCTGAAACAGGCCGTATTCATACCAAACTGCCTTAAACACAAGCTTCCTGATAAAGACACTCATAAGATTCCTTTAAAAAGGAATTCTGTTGCTACCAGTCCTTTTCATCCACCATCACCTCCGCCATCCTCTTCTCCACCTGCAAATCACACCTCTGGATTCTCCACAATCTCACCATTATGATATTGATGATGAGGGTACACATTTACCAATTGATTCATGGATGGATTACACAATTGATCCTCCTGCAGATAATGACCCTGATCTTTACCCTGCCAAACCATCTCCTCCAGATGACAATGTTTCTTACCAAGAACTCATTTCCAGGGCTGCACATATCACGGGTTGGCATTGCACAAAGAATCAATAGAAGAGGATTTTTTGTTTGAAACTTTAGGGTCCACACACAGGTCGTCGCAAACACTTCCTATGCTAAAGGCATGATGAGACACGCTGATGAATTTGCACGCATCCTAAATCCTAGGGTTGACAAAGTATAAAGCCTCCCCAACAGATCCAGTATTTATCAAAGGCTAGTTGCCATCGGATTCACTTGTAGTGTCTAATGCTTGTAAGCAAGCTAATTCCGGAACATCAGGAGACACTCCTTCACCAGATAGTCAAAGTTAATTGACATTTTTGGTAAGCGCGTAGCTACTCAGGCTGCCAGTCACTGGTGCATTGCAAATATGCAGGGACTATTAGCCAGGTATGACGGAGCACACTGGGATGAAATTAAACAATTGCGCCAATATCTCCCACATGATCATAAACAAAAAGCTCAAGATTTGGTTAATGAAGGGGAAATTAATTTCCAGTTCCTCCGTAATGTGTGCTCTAGATGCTGCTGATGCTTCCGCTAGAGAAATCCACACTAGCATTTTGCTTAGGAGACATACATGGTTGAAAATCTCAGGGTTTAAACCCAAGGTTCAACAATTCATTTTAAACGCACCATTTGATAAACCTATTTTTGGACCTGAGGTAGATCAGGCTCTAGAAAAAAATGGGAAAAAGACACTAAATCCGTGGGAGCACTTCAGTCCCATTCTAACAGGGGTTCCTTTCGTCGTTCCTTTTACCGAGCAGGGTCAAACCACACAATCAGAACAAAATACCTCAAATTACAAGAGTAATAACCAGTCCTCTACCTCGAGGCTTTTTTAGAGGTGGTTTAAAGGGAACCACTCCAATGGTAGAGGTAAGTGAAACACACCTTGTAACACCCGTTCCCCTAATAGGCAGCGGCTTTCCCACGCCCACCCCCCACCCACCCACCACCATACCACACCTGTCGAGGGACAACTTCAACAATTTCTCCCCATTTGGCATTCTATAACAACCGACAAATGGGTGATTGGAATTATCCAACATGGTATTGCCTGGAGCTTACCACCAATACTCCAAACATTCCACCTCGTTTTCACAAACTGTCTTCAGACCACTTGTACTTGCTCTAGGAGGAAGTGCAATCTCTTACTAAATGGAGCCATAGAACCAGTTCCATTCCAGTGGTTTACTCTGTGTTTTTTGATTCCCAAAAAGGACGGATCTTTAAGATCTATTGTAGATCTCAGAGAGTTAAACCGATATATACTGTCAGAACATTTTCACATGGTGACCCTTCAACAACCACTTCCACTCTTACAGAAAGATTTTGTCTACTCTAGACCTAAAAGAGTCATACATTCGTATTCCAATTCATCCAGCTCATTGCAAATACCTCCGATTTTTGATAGCAGGCAAGCACTACCAATTCAAAGTACTTCCGTTTGGAGTGACCACAGCGCCCAGAGTATTTACAAAATGACTGGCGGTAGTCCTAGCTCACCTCAGGACACAACATAGTCACGTCTTCCCTAGACGACTGGCTCATGAAAGCCATTACTCACCAAAACTGTCTGCGACACACTCCAATCACAATAGACCAACTTCGTCAACTAGGTTTTACTATCGATGCACAAAAGTCGCACCTGGACCCTTTACAGGCGCAAACTTACCTAGGAGCCACTCTAAACACAGCCAAAGCTGTAGCCTCTCCCAGTGCAGTCAGGATTCAAAACATTGTCTACCAAACTTCAGTTTCAATCCAACCACACGTTACCAGCTGGAGTATTCATGCAAATGCTGGGAATAATGGCATCTTGCATAGCAATTGTACCTCGTGCAAGACTTCACATGCGTCCCCTACAATTAACTGATCTAGTGTTGGTAGACTGGCGCACCCATCGCTCTCTGCAGTGGAGGAACCCACAAAATTTATCAAAAGTACGGCATTTCATTGACCCTATTTCACAGATCGGGCTCACAGCAGACACATCTATAACAGGTTGGGGTGCCCATCTCCAGAGTTGGACAATACAGGGCCTCTGGAGCCACAGGCACAAAAGTCTACACATCAGCTATCTAGAGCTTCTAGCAATCTTCCTAGCGCTTAAAGCTTTTCACACTCACCTAATGGGCAAAGCTGTACTAGTCTGGGCGGACAACATGATAGCAATGTACTATGCAAAAACAGGGTGGGACGCACACTCTTCAGCTGTCACGGCTTGCTCAAGCCATTTGCAAGTGTGCAGTACATCACAAGATATATCTTCTGGCAGAACACCTCCCAGGAGCAAACAACCAGATTGCTGACCTCAGCAGAAAGAGAGAGCAAATTCACAAATGGAACTTCATCCCCAAGTTCTCCTTCTTGTTTCCAACAATGGCATGTTCGCCACAGCCGAAAACGCAACGTTCTAAAGATTCTGCTCCAGGTTCCCACTCCCGTTCTCGAAGGGCAATGCTCTATGGATGAACTGGTGTCTTGCTTCGCCTTTCAGATAATACAGAATCTTCCACACGGTAGCTCAAACCCACACACGGCGAAGCAGGAGACATAACACAAAACAAACACCTTTAGAAAAGGGATTTCTTTTACAAAATGCAAAGACTGTCTTTTTAGAATAAGGCTTCGGGTTTTATTTGACACAATGCTCTCTAACAGGCTTTCCCAGATGCCAAATGCAGAACATTCAAATATATATATTTATATGCATGCAATAATAACACTTGGTAAATGCATCAGTGAAATGCATGAATAATACAATGAATAAACAAGCAGCACAATATGAGGCAAGACTCGAGCAAAAATAATATGCTGGCCGTTCTGCAAGAGACCAGAAATATATATACACACTAGATACGTCAAATTATTACTTTGGATGTGCACCTCACTCAGTCACACATCACAAAGAAAACACCTCAAATGACCACAGCCACTGGGACCACACATCACAATGGCACTGGTCAAAAACAAATCACCTCACCCGATCGTTCACTCGACATCCTTGCCAATTATCGCTAGGGGGCCTATTCACAGCTGGCTTGGACTCTTGACCGTAACTCAAGTTCCGTTTGTCTTACAGCAGTATGTCTACTCTGTAAGTGAGCACCCAACTCAACTGTCAACAAACCCCAGCTTTATAGTCTCAAAACGCACACTAGAAGGTTTGAGAAACCTTCCCCCCCCCCCCCCCCCCCTGTGTCAAAGGAATCTTACTAGGACTGGCTATAGCTTCCAAGCAAGCATTCCAAGGCAGGAAGGAGTTCCCACGTTCACTCTACAGTCTCGCATGTTCCTACCTTTATCTTGACGAAGCTCACAAAAGCCTTCCAGGGTATATTAAATAATCTCTCACAAAAACAATCCTTGAACGTGATTAACCCAAACAACTTGCAAGCGTGGCTGTGCCTGCAGATAAAGCTCAAGCCAGGCACAGTCAGAATTCAGGGTGACATGAGGCCATGTCAAAAGCCAATAGTAAGAACTTAATAATACTACCAATGTACAACACAATGCACACTTGTGCACCACTGCTTATAGCATCACATACTTCATGTCTCAATGTACAACACAGTGCACATTTGTGCACCAGTGCTCACGGCACCACTTCGAGACCAAAAAGCACATTCCACGCCTCTCTCTCCCTCATGCTTTCAAATGGACATCCCACACGTCCTGTTCTTGGCAAGGCTGTTCTACTCAGTGACTGCTCCCAGAGTAAAAGAAATAAACCTTTAAGAGAAGCAAGGCATGTTCAGGACATTCAGGCTAGGATAAAAAAAAACATCAAAGTCACTTAAAATAATGGTAGTCAAAGGTCATCACAGGCTGTCGGACCACAGAGTACCTCTAGCACTACAACAGGTCGGGGATATTTGCCTATGCTTTTCCGCCTCTTCCACTCATTCTGTATGTGGTTCGAAGGCTGAGACAAACATCCCTCACTGATTCTAGTAGATCCCACATGGGCCCGTCAACCATGGTACGCCGCGCTGTTGAAGCTATCTCTGGTTCCACATCAAAAGCTGCACATCACCTCCAGCCTCCTCACACAGAACCATGGAGACATCAGATATCCAAATACCAAGGAACTGAATTTAACCATCTGGTTCCTGAAATCATAGTTTGGTTATTTAAATCTACCACCAGACTGTATGAACATTCTAAAAGAACCAAGAAAGACTACCACCAGAGCTTGCTACTCAGCAAAGTGGAAAAGATGTATCTACTGCAATAACAAAATAAACCCACTATATGCTTCTATACAAAACGTTTGTTACCTGTTACAGCAAACTGGACTCAACCCAAACCATGTTACTTGTTAAACTTACAGCAAACTGGACTAGCGTACACATCTATTCGTTTGCACCAGTTGCGTATCTGCAGAACAGGCACATAAAAAATCTGTTACTTGTTACACTTGCAGCAAACTGGACTAGCATGTACATCTATTCGTTTGCACCTTGCAGACAGCCTAGTTTCAATTACAGCTCTACAACCACTCTTTTCAACTTGTATTTGGAACCGCACTGAAATTATGAAACTGACTAGCATACAGTATCATATTGATGTATGTGGATGATAGTCAACTGTATAAACATTTCTTCACTGCCCAACAGTGGTTATCTCACAACCACCTTATGTTGAATACACTCAAAACTAAATTCCTCTTGTTTACTCTCCTCCCCCCAATCATACTGCACCCATTCAGGACTGGCTCAATTAACTAACAGCCCTCAACTGCACCCCACATGTTAGCTCCACTAGACCACTTGACCCTAACCCTTGACAAATGCCTGACTATGCATGATCATCTCAGTGCAACAACAAGAGAAGCCAATCACCAACTCTGCACATTAGAAAAAATCAAACCCTTCCTACCGCCTACTGGCCTGCAACAAGCTGTCCAATCCCTAGTTCTTTCCTTTTTAGACTGGGATTGCGACCCTGGCTGGGCGACCCAAAGCTAAATGTGTCCCTCTAAACTTTGCTGCCAGACTCATCACAGGCTCAAAGCGTGGCCACTCAACTGGCTTTTCCTCAATGCAAGGATCAGGTATAGGATAGCCAGCTTGACGCACAAAGTGCTGCATCGGAACAAGCCCACTTACTTGGCAAATAAACTTGAACTATCGTGTGGGAATCGCGGCCAAAGAAGATCAAACACTCTACTGCTGAAACCACCAAAGTTCGAAAAGAAGAAACCCTACAACGGCGCCGTCTCCGGTCTTGCTCTGAGAATATGAAACGCTCTCCCGCCAGAAATCCGAACGAACCCCCCGACCTCTGTATTTTAAATAAGTCAAAGGCTTGCTCCTGAATAGCTACATACAACACTAGTACTGTAGCCTCACAAACTATTGGAATTGACCTTACAACCCTGCCTTATCTACTATGCAGTCTGTTAACTGTTTATATGTATGTTTTGTCTCCAATCTGCTTCTGCTGTATACAGTAGCTGTAGTTATCCAGTATTGGATCTTGCTTGAATCAGAATAGTAAGCCGTGGTGTAGGTCACTTGGGTACCCTTAGCGGATGGAGGTTAAAGGTAATAAACATTAATAAAAACACATAAAGCAAAATGTGTATGTGTGTGTGTATATATATATATCTACTGGATACACGCAGTTACAGGTAAGTAACTTATATTCTTATCTATTATGTTTTCCTGTTCCAGCTTAACCGCTCGGATACCCTGCCAGGTCATGTCATTTCAGATAAGTAATTAATAGGGGTGTAGAATTTAACAAAATATTTAATTGTCCATGGGGCAGGTTGCTTCATAAATGTACTTGTCCTGTAACAAAATCCTCTGGTCCCTGTGGTGCCATGTAGTGCGGCGACAAATCATGGAAAAAGTCTCATTATATAAGAGCTCTGATCTAGCCTCTCTGATTATTCCTGGGCTCATACCATAGTAGTGTTTGAATACTTGCATTTCCTTCATGTTGCCACGTTTCTGCAGATCTATATACTAGGACTGAAGGTAGTGGTAAGCAATAGTTCCAGGGTTTGAGTGCCCTTTTGAGTCTGTGCAAACCTACTAACATGCATGTTTTAAGGGTTTTCATCAACTCTTCTCTAATCTTTTCCCATGCTGAGAAATGTTGGAAATTCGCTCCTAACAATGGCAGACGTAAACCTTCTTCCAGAGTTGGGAAAAAGTGGTTGGAGGTTTTCGTATGAGCAAATCTACACATGCATATTTGTTGATGCTAAAATTCAGTTCACAAATATTTTCTAGGAGTACCATTTCTTGTCCTACTTCTGTAAATTCTTCTGAATTCAGGAAAGCAGTATAGCTGCACTTAATTCAGGGATATATACCATGGGTGCACTTTTGAGACTTTCTTTAACAATTGGGACCCTAATTAGGTCTGGCGTTGACCATGACCTTTTGCGCTTATTAAAAGTCTGTCTCTCTCTGTATCGGCTGGCTTTACTGTTAGTGACAGCATTCTCCTCTTTCACAAGGAGCAGATCAGCACACAAAGTAGTTTGGTTCAGTGCCAGTAACTACTGTGGCAGCGTGAGGTTTTTGAGACCTAATTTTTTTATGCTTTTGCCTATGTTTGTTATAATGGCGAGGTTCCAGCAGCTCCCACACCAATAAGGTTTTACAAAAACCATGCCAAATCAAGTCACACATTGACAAAACTAAAAACCTGACCACCAATTTCAGACCTACTGGCTTTGCCAATGCTTGTTTATTTTTCTTTCCCATATTCTTATTGAAACTGGTTACACTGATTTTCCATTATGAATATTTTTGGGAAATACTAGCATGCATCAACACATTACTAAAGGATGCTGCACAGAAATGGTACCTGATATTTTACAGTAGTTTAGCGAAATGTTTTTTTCCTACTTTCATTTTTTTATGAACATTTTATTTCGAAAACAAAGAATCCTCAATCTTGCTTTCATACTTCTGCAAATATTTGCATCAAATCAGGGCTTTCTGGGAGCATTATCCATAGCCTCATATTGGTAAACTTTAAAAACGTGTGTACACATTCTTATACTGGAACCACTGTCATTAGTGCAGTCAGACCTTAAAAAATTTACTTAGAGCGTTCACCCTAATAATAAAGGCTTTCAATTAATGAACCATAAATACAAGTTTGAACAGCATTAGCATATGGACAAAAATAGTACATGAACTGCAGACAATGCCTTTCCCTGATCCATAATGTGGTACTGCAAACAGGCAGCCAAAGGTGTTTGTGCTTCAGGGGGGTTGGGCCTACTTCTACCCAGGACAAAATACACTCGAAAACTTGTTGCCTTTGACCCCACACCATATGTCCTGGGCTTCGGACTATAGGAATTCCACATCCCTGAATAAAATAGACGCCATGTCTAGAACTGACTGGGAAATGTCTTTGTGATCATGGCCAGATTGGTGAAATAGTGACACAAAATGAGCATATATCGCTGCATGGTCTTTGCTTTGTGATTATGCTTATTTACAGAATGTGTACTTTTACCAAACTGTAGGAATCCGTAAGGACATGCAACTTTCTAGATTTTTTTAAAACTGTTGAATGATGTTGCTTTAGTGCTGGAATTATGCTTGTTGTTCCAATTGCAAACTTGCACAAACACCTAATGAATCATAGTTATGTTATGTTATGTTATTTTTTGGTATTTTTATAGCGCACAGCTGCCCCAGCAAAGGGGCGTCCTGGCGCTTTGACAGATGCTATAACATAACACACAATAAGAGAAAAGAAATTAACTAGATACCGGGAACAGGAAGGTTTTAATCGCCTGCCTAAAGGTGAGCAGATCTTCAAGAGCTCGAATGTGTACAGGGAGCGAGTTCCATAGGCCTGCCGCTAGCACCCTAAAGGAGCGGCCACCCATTCTGCTCAACTTGAAGCGTGGACAGATGGCCAGATGAAGCCCCTCCGATCTCAAGGATCTCGAAGGCATATAGGGCGTAAGAAGAGGAACAAGTGCCGGCGGCGAAAAAGATTTCAGAATTTTAAAGGCCAGGCACAGCGCCTTGAACTTAATTCGCTGTCTGACCGGGAGCCAGTGCAAGGCCGTGATGGTACCAGACACTGAACAGTGTCTGGGAAGGCCCACAATGGCTCGTGCCGCGGCGTTTTGTACTCTTTGGAGCCTAGAGGCCTCCGCTTGATTCACCCCTAACAGCAATGAGCTGCCGTAGTCCAGCCGAGAAAGTATTGAGGCCTGGACTACAAGCTGTCTGGTAGGGGGATCAAAATACTTTAAGACCGGCCTAGTACCACGCAAAATTCCGTAGCACGTGGCAGCCACCTTCTTGGTGTGATCTCTGAAGGTCAGCGCAGAATCTACCCATACTCCTAAATTTCTCACTCCAGCGGCTGGAATAGGAGTGACACCAAGCTCCGATGGCCACCACTGATTTCCCCATAACTCCGCGTGCTTCCCTAGAACCAACACCTCCGTTTTGGTGGCATTCAACTGAAGGCAGTTGGTGCGAAGCCAGCCGGCTACTGCCAAGAGACCCGCACGGAATCTGGGGGCCTCCACCTCAGGGTCTTCACTAAGTGTCACCGCTAGCTGTGTGTCGTCCGCATATGAGGCCATCGTGAGACCCCACTGTTTGACGACACCAGCCAACGGTTTCACATAGAGGTTGAACATTGTCGGGCTCAACGAAGATCCCTGTGGTACCCCGAGCTCCAAAGCCATATTGCCATATTGTTCCTGCACTTTGGGTAAATTCCAGGTGTCTTTCAAGGTCTTAATTTGTCATTTTCACAGTCTGAGCCTTTGCAGATTTCTAGCCAATATTTGTGTTGCATCTGTATGCAAATGTTGCATGTCCAACAGCTCATATGTACTTGCAAGTTTGCTACATATGGTGCTGAAGCTCCCATCCTGTTCGCTCACCTGCTGTCTAGTGTTCCATGCAAATGGTGGTGTTTTTTTCTTTGCGTTTTATTTCAAGATCACTTTAGTCACCTCCTCTGAAACCCCAAAAAACATATTAGGACAATGGTGGGCAAAAACAATCTTAGAAGAATGTTTGGATGTACCTTTGACAGCCCTGGGAACCATCGCTGTATAGATGCAGAGTAGAAGTTTGACCTGAGACACTAAAAAAACAACTGTCAAATGTGAGTCTTTCATGTGGTCATCAGCTGCTTCAACAGAGCCTGCTAATGACTTGGCTTCTCTGAAGCATAGTCAGATCATTAAGCCTAGGGCCAGGTCTTTCTAGAAGGACTTGTGTATGGGGAAGATAAGAGGAGCCCATCTTCAAAAAAAAATCCTCAGCTAGTCTGTTCCCATAGTATGACCAGCATCATGTCGTTAATCTCTGTATCATGAGAGACCTCGATGGATTCACCTAGTTTGCTTTTAAAACCTTTCAGTGCAAGAAGACCATTCGGCACCAAAGGGTTAGCTGACAGGTGCATTGTAAGATACAGCGTCAAGAGTCTCTTGTCCTGTTATGAAGTCAAAAGAACTCAGCGAAAGGAAAGGATTTCCAATTGCGGAGGAACTCAACTGATAAGATCTTGACCTCAGTCACAGGCCTGCACTCTTCCCGGCAGCTCCATTTGCGCCGCCGCTGAGCCCCCAGCCTGGGTGTTCGAGGCTGCTCTTGCCCGCCTGCCGCATCGCGGTAACTGTGGACTCTGCATATATTGTCTTTCGTTTGCCCATTATTGTTTTTCTCTTGCCCATTATTGTGCTTTTGTTTGCCCCGTTCTCTTGTGTTTTTCTCCACTCTCATCCCTGTACCTTCAGCTGCATCGCGGTAACTGTTGACTCTGCGTGGATTGTTTCTCTTGCCCATTATAGTTTTACTCTTTATTGTGCATCTGTTCCTGTTCTCTTGTGTTTTCTCCACTGAATCATCCACTGTACTTACTGTACCCACTGCCCCTCCCCACGCAGTTCCCTTCTCCCTGATTCCCGCTGCTGCTGACCTGCTGCCCCTCCACCTCCCCTCGCCCGTTTCCCGCTTCCCAGCTGTGTCCCTCCTCTCCCTTACAGAATGCTGACCGCCGAAGGCAAGCCCGTCTGCGCGTGTCCCGACCATCGCCAGGAACCCTGGCTCTCCAGTGGCCCACCGATATGACGCCGCCACCCTCCTCGCTCTCAACGCCAGAAGAAACCCAGACTGCTAAAACTCCTCACCGACCTCCACCCACGGACCTTTCTCCTGCAGACCCTGCCATCGCTCCTTCACCATCTACAGCGCCCCCACGTCCGCCGCAGGCCCACGGGACGCCTGGGACACTGAAGGCCTGACGTGCACCCTCCTCAACGTGCACTCCCTCTACAGACACGTCTTAGAGATCTTGGACCTGATCACGCCCGACGTCGCCTTCTTCACAGAAACCTGGACCAACATCACCTCCGGTCCCGACATCGCCACCGCCATCCCAGACGGGTACAAGATCCATTGGAAGGACCGCCCACACTGCCCAGGTGGAGGACTCTCCATTGCACACAAGACCTCCCTCTGACTCTCCACCTCTAGCAGGAGTGACCCCCCACTCCAACACAGAACACCTCCACTTCTAGATCCAGACCTCCTTCAGGACCACGCTCCGCGGCACCCTCACCTACAGACCCCCGGGACCCCGGTCCCCTGCCACAACTTGACAACCACTCCAACCTCGGACTGAAGCAGTTATTCGACACCTCCAAGCACTGAGCAGGACACAACCTCGACCCCATCTTCGTAGGAGGGTTTAACGTTCGCATCAGCCACACCACCCAGCCCCCCTGGACCGACCACCACTGCGTACATTTCACATTCAACACCACCACTGCACCCAAACTGGCAGCACACCTGCCACGAAGGAACTGGAGCAAAATCACAGAGAAGCACCTCAACCCCACCCTTCTCCTAGACCTCCACCACGACCAACGTCAACTCCGCAGCCAAGGAACTCCATTGATGGATCTCCAGATGTGCCGACAATAACGCCCCCGCAACACTGCCAAACACCCCCTGTGGGCCACCTGGTTCACCACCGAACTCCAAGTTTCCAGGCGCACCCACTGAGGCCTCAAGAAAATATGGCGAAGCCGGAAAACCACAAAGACCTAAACAACTATAGGAGCGGCCTGAAGGAATACCATCAGCTCATAAGGGACACCAAACGGACCTTCATCAAGAACAAACTCTACACCAAACCAGCGAACGTCAGGTAACTCTTCAACATCACACAGCAATTTACCAAAACCCCCAGCGAGGCCACGGACGTCACACCATCCCAGGAACTCTGTAACAAGCTCAGCACCTACTTCCATCAGAAGATCAAGACCCTCTACGACCACTTCAGCGACCAGACGCCGTTCACCACTCCATCCCCCTCCGCTCACCACCAGCCGACCGTCACCACCTGGACCCCCGCCACGGTGTAACTCATCACCACGACTATGATGAAAACCAGGTCTGGAGGCCCCACGGACCCCTGCCCACCCCACATCTACCAGAAGGCCGCCGCCATCGCCCCCGAACTAGGACGGACCATCAACGCCTCCCTCCAAGCCGGCACTTTCCCTGGCGACTGGAAGCAGGCAGAAGTCCAGCCCCTCCTCAAGAAGCCCACAGCCAACCCTACAGACCTGAAGAACTACTGTCCCATCTCCCTGCTGCCGTTCGCCGGCAAAGTCATAAATGCCCAGCTAACTGCAGTTATCGAAGAGCACTCCATCCTAGCCGCCTCCCAGTCCGGATTCCACAGCACCGAGACCGCCCTCCTCGCAGCCTCTGACGACATCCGCATGCTACTCGACCAGGGACACACCGCGTCTCTCATCCTGCTAGACCTCTCCGCGGCTTTCGACACCGTCGCACCCCACATCCTTGCAGCCAGACTGCGCTACGCTGGGATTCAAGGAACCGCCCTCAACTGGATCCGATCACTTCTCTCCGGCAGAACCCAGAGGATTAGACCCCTCCCCCTGACCCCCCCCCCCCCCTTCATCTCTGAACCCACAGAGATCAACTGCGGAGTACCACAGAGATCATCGCTCAGCCCCACGCTCTTCAACATCTATATGGCACTCCTCGCTACCATCGTCAGACAGCATAGGCTCAACATAGTATCTTACGCCGATGACACCCAACTCATCCTCTCCCTCACGAAGGATCCCGAAGACACCAGGCTCAGCTTCCGGGAAGGAATGAGGAAGCTCGGGGCATGGATGAGGGACAGTTGCCTGAAGCTCAACACTGAGAAAACTGAGGTCTTCATCCTGGGACCCTCGACCTCCGCCTGGGACGACACATGGTGGTCCTCCACTCTCGGGAGTCCTCCCACCCCGACAGACCACGCTCGGAACCTCTGCATCATCCTTGACTCCTCAACACAACACGCCAGATCAAAGTTGTCTCCGCATCCTCTGAAAGACCTTCAAATGAATCCCCCCCCCCAACACAGAAAAACCGTCACCCACGCACTCATAACCAGCAGACTGGACTATGGAAACGCCTTCTATGTCGGCAACAACAGGACCCTTCTACACAAGCTCCAAACCATCCAGAACGCCACAGCCAGACTCTTCTTTGGGACCCCACGGCAGGAAAGCATGATGCAACACCTTTGAGACCTACACTGGCTCCCGGTCGAGAAGAGAATAACCTACAAGCTTCTCACCCACGCCTACAGATCCCTCCACAACATCGGACCCAAATACCTCAATGATAGAGGCTGTTTCCACGCACCCCAAAGAGCTCGCCGATTCGCCGACCTTGCCCTAGCAGAGACACCCCGCATTCGCAGAAGCAGAACAATAGGAAGGGCCTTCTACATCGCAGCCAAAACCAGAAACGAGCTCCCGGTCAGCATCCGATGCTCCCCTAACCTGCACATCTTCAGGAAGGACCTCAAGACCTTGCTCTTTGACTGAGCTGGAGCTGCCTACCACCCCACCCCCTTGAGACCCTCTCGGGTGAGTAGCACGCTTTATAAACCCCATGATTGAGTGTGTCCAGAATACGTTCGATTAATGGCTCTGACTTCAAATTCCAATCTTCTCCAGGGCCCTCTGGGAAACCTGCACTGAGGACAAAGATTATGTTTAGGATTTCAATACAACACCTTTTGCTTCAGTTTTGATTTGTCCTCAGTGGTTTGATCTTGAACAGAGCTTTGGCTTGGAAAGGCCCAAAGAGAGCCATGTCTTCAGTCCCAAGCCGCCCTGAAAAGGTTTCGATAACCACTGCCCAATATTCCTAAAGTAGCTGTTCCACAAGGTATTTTCCTGTGCTGGAATCTGCTTGTACCCTTGAGCCCAAAACACTACAGCTGTGTGTGCTTCGACAGAGACTTTAAAGCTGACCTCAAGGCCAGCCTTGCCCTAAACTCCAGGCAAACCACCCTTGGAAGAAAATTGTAGCAAGCAGTACTATGTACAGCAGAGGACAAACTACAAAGATCTGTTATCTGTCCACATTATGACACAATCTCGTCAACTGATCAAAAATGGGTCGCCTCACGTCTGAGGAGGCAGTTTTAGAAAAACGTAGGGTTAATCCTGTTCCTAAAAATGGAGCCTTGCGTGTCCACAACATCAGCATTTCAACAGTTTATAGGTGCAGATTCAAGCCAAGATTACACTACATATCAGTCAGACTTGAATCATGACCCAATGCCAGCAGGTGAGTCGACTGTTGGCATGACTATAATGTTCACTACCCAGATGACCCATCGTTTGATCCATGTGTGGTCATGGCATCTTCACCTGACAACTCAAATGCATACTATGCTGTGCCAGTCCACCACATGTTGAAGCTTCCTGTATTGGAAGAGGGGAACTTCCTAATTGAAACACTATCATAGACGGAAAGCCAGTGTAACTTTTGTGAGTGCTGAATTGCATACAGACTAAAAGGTGATTACAAGGGAGACCTTCAAATTGAGGGTTGTCTCTCCCAGTGTAGGAAAAAGTATAATGATGCATATCAAAAGCTCATTTATATTAAAGGTTGTGTCCAACTGGATTCAATGGTTGTACATACATCACTCAACATTTGGTGAGGTGTTGGGGGTTCCATTTCATCTGACCATGCAAGAAAATTGACCCTTTAGGGAAGTAAGTAGCTGTGGGGCCTGCAATGCAATGGTGCATTCTTTCGACCTGCTCAAGATATCACAGATTTAAGTCAGAAGGGATGGAGGAGCAAGAGGGAAAAAAACCTTCCTGATGCTTATAATAATTGAGGGAAGGAGATCATTCAGGCCTTGAACGCATATTCTAAACTTGATTTATGTCCACTGCCACTATTTTAGTAGTTACTACAGATTCATTTAACCCCTTCAGCGCTGCGCGGATTCCCCCGCGGTGCTGAAGGGTTCGAGCGTGGGCGGGGCCATGACGGAACGGTTCCGTCATGAGCACAGCTCAACCGATGCTCATGACGGAATCGTTCCGTCATGAGCATGGAAGGGGTTAAATAAGCCATTATCATTCTACATCCGTTGTGTATATAATTTAATTAGTCCACCAGGAACCATTATTCCATATTACCTTTGTTAGGAATTCAGCTGTCACTGACACCCTCTTAAGGAGATCGAGGCAGTTAACATTTTGCTATTTCCATTGGAAACTACCCATGCAGATATTGTTTAAGCTTAGTTACTGTTCATCAAAATGAACTGTGTCCATTGGCATGCTCCCTTGAGCAGCTTTGGGCGCTAACCCAGCAAGAGGCGAGATTAAGGCTCTGTTATTATTGCTTTTAAAAAGTGCAAAAATGTGTTTTAAGTGTTCAAGGGTTGTCGATCTTGAGGGTGGGCAGCAGGCATATGGTGCCTGCTACTTGGTTCTTCTAAACAGCCACACAATGAACCAGACCACAAGGCTCTCAAGGAAGACCACCCAGACTCATCAAGGAATCCAGCATCTAGGAGTGTTCTGTCGTAAAGATCCGAAGGCCATCCTCTATTTTGTGCAGGCCAAAACTCCATTTTCGCTTGGTCATTGGCTTGTCTAGCTTGCACTTAAATGCTGTCTGTCCTTATTTTCAAGAACCTGTGAAGGTGTCGAGTCATGCAGGTAGTGACATCGATAAGACTCCTAATGCTTCATCAGTTTGGGGAAAACATTTTGTTATCTGTGCTTCAAGGTCAGCTAACCGCGATCACACAAACAATTTGGATTTGACATGTGTTTACCATATTTGTTTATACTAATGCTTCGAAGACTAGCATATTGATGCACAACGGTTCTGTCAGCAATTCCTCAAGAAATCTATGCATCAGATAAGATCAGTGGAGAACAGTATAATAGGCTGATCAACTGGCCATCCCGCCTTATGCGGAGAGCGGATACCGAGCCTAGTCTGATAAAAAGCCTAGTCCGAGAGGAGCTGAGCTTAACTGATGTTTTTCTTTTGAGGGAACACACTTTCCCGGCCACTGATAACTACAACTTACTCCAGTATTGGAACATTCATAGATTCCCATGCTTTAATCATTCCCCGTCGCCAAGATGGGAGTCCCCGGTATATATAAAAAAAACAGTGATACAAATCATTACAAATAGAAACTACGCCAAGTCCCATTCTAGTTTTGTAACATATCCACCTAATTTTGTTAAAGGGACCAAACAAACTCAACGACCAATCAGTCTAGTTACAGCGAGGTGTTTCAGGGAAAACAAGACAGTGGCGCACAAGCAGGTTACCAAAATAGTGTAAGGAGTAGTGAAGAACTGATGCTTCACGGTGCCACCAGTACAGAGGTGGACCCCAAACTTCTGAAATAGTTATGAGCCAAAGGCCCAAAACTGTGTAAACATAAAACAAATACTGGGCACACGTAATGGATAAACAGTTGATACAATAATGAAAATTATCTGGAAGTCGACACCGGTAGTTCCATTAAAGCAGTTTATGTGAGAGATATTCGTAAGAAAAGCAACAACGCCAGCCGACACGTGTTTCGTCAACAGGTCAATGCCCGTGACTCTACAGGGCTGGAAATAATATAATGTGACAAAATCATGATGTGAGAAAATAAATATAACACATCTTAGAATAGTGTGGTGACATACATGACACCCAAATGACAGTGAAAACCCTCGTAAGACCTGTACCAGGAGAGGAGCCAAAAACAGAGGGAGTAGCCCAGTGAATTCCAGTACTGTGTGGTAAACACGGTAGCAATGGGGATCTAGACAGAAACATCGTCATGAGGAGAGAAGGGCACCAATGGGTAGATTAGTCATGTTGCGCAAACAACAATCTGAAAGAACACCAGAGAGCAAGAGCATTAGAAGTGAGAGTGTAAGAGTGGAAAACAAATAATAGTGCGCGCACGATAGATTAAAAAGGCACTTAAAGCAAAAATGCAGAGCACATGAGAATCGCATGTAGACAAAACCTGTTATGGTATCTGTGAGAAGTTGGCCTGATGTATGATGTCACTAGTTCTAGTGTACACCTTATATCAGTCCAAACAACCCTTATGGTGATTGGTTGTAAAGTCAACCTTATAAACCAGCTATCCTAGTGGTAGCATGGACAAGAGCAGTCTTAGGCTAAATTCTGAATGGCATGTGAAGCCAGCTGTTATACCATTTGTAACCCCTTGAATACCAAATAAAAGGACACCACAACAGATATATATATATATAAAATAAAGTGTATTTATTCTAGTCAAACCCTCAGCACTCTTTATGAGATTCGAGGTAAGTACAACACAGTCTTATTCAAGCATACATTGTCACACAGGTAAGTAATACAGTTAGGCCCTAGGGGCCACGCAAACCATATACTAAAGAAGTGGTATAAGGACCACTGTCACGGAAATAGGATAGGCCTAGGCCTAGGGAATCGCTGGCGCTACACTACACTACCAAAGGTTAGGAAGTGGGAGGCCCACGGGATTCAGGTGCAGAGTGGAAACACTCACGAGTAATGCGTATAATCGATAGAAATAGTACAGTTTAGGACTTCTCTGGAGTAGCTAGGAAGTCGAGACTGGAAAACTAGACACTACGATAGTCAATACCCTGATGAGCACCGGAGTACCCAAGTTACCTAGCCTACGGGCTGCGGGTGCATAGGTGTGAAGTTGCGTCGGGTTTCGTCGTCGACTCCTATGGATGCCTGAAGGAAAGATGCTGACAGGCAGTCAGTGAAGAGTGTCCGGTGGATCCCAATCCTGGGATCAAGAAGGAAGGATACCTGCAAGCAGAAGGGACAGAGTCTGGGTCACTAGCCAGTGACCACGTGGAACCAGGAAGGAACCAGGCGATGTTGTGAAGATGCAGGTGAAGAGGTGAAGCTTGTCGCAGCAGCCACGGGTACCAGGAGACGTCGAGGACGACCAGGACCAGGAGGCGAGCTGTCCCACGAAGGCTCTTGCTGTCGGCGTCGTCGAAGTTGAACTAGGACTCACCAAGCCTTGGCAAGCGGAACCCACGCAGAATGGAGGACTTGCTTCTGGTTCAGACCAGGAAGGTCTGGGGTGCTTCTCCTTTTCAGAAGAGCAGGAGCCAGTCTGGAGGAGCCAAACCAGCAGTCGAAAGTTACAGGTGTGTCGTCGCAAAGGTTACTAGCCAACGGGCCAGTGACCGGACAGACGCGGCAAGCAGGAAAATGCAAAAGGGCCCCACGCAGGACTCGTGGAGTGTGGGGGGCTGATCTTCGGTGCAGATGATGCTTGGGGTTAAGGCTTCTCAATCCCCGCTGCACAACTTCGATGGTGCCTCAGAAGCTGCGCTGGAAGGTACTCGCCACTTTTCCCAGGTAGCCGGTCCCACGTCTCTCGTCGCCTCCACGGATCTCAGCTCGGCTGTGGATGTGGATCAGGGTCGGAGAAGTCTGGAAGTCAAGGCTGTGCTCGGGCTCTGCAGTCGGTCCCACGTAGAACTTTAGCAAAGTAAAGGGTAAGTCTCTTGATGGTGCCTGTTTGCACAGGGTAGCCACTCCTTGGCCACAAGGGAGATTCTTCAGTCTTCTTCTTTCGTTGAATGTCGAAGGTCCAGAGTTTCTGTTCAAGTTGCAGGTTCAGGATAATCTAATCTCCTGGGGCCCAGCTACCACACTTATACTAATCTGGGGGGCTGGGTTGCCTGCTAGGTCACGCCTTATGGGTGGAACCTGGGAGGGGGGTGGTTACACCCCCTTCCCTTTGTCCAGTTTCGCGCCAGGACTGGGGCTGGAGTGCCCCAGCACCGGTTTGAACTGGACTATGCATGGGACACCTTGTGTGCCCCAGGCAGTGTCTCGTTTCTTTCATCCCTCCCTGCCCCAATACACTAAGGCCTGTCTGGGGTGGTGCTCGCACCTCCCAAGGCAGGAAACCTATTGTCCAAGCCCCCCGTGCCGGGATCACTCCCAGCAGCAGGAGGTCAGACTTGTGTCGTGCCAGCAGCATCCATTTTGTGATGCTGGGGCTCTGGTTAACTTTAACCGGGTAAGTAGGTTTCAACATGTCTTCTCCCTCTAGAAGGGAGGGATAATATCCTCATCCCCAGAAATGGGATGGGGGTATTATTCCAAAGTGTTAGACACCTTACACGACATGTTTTGATAAAGCCAAACCATAGTTACCATAACCGTTTAAGATTATAAGGCACTTTAAGAGTATATGGTAGGCTATATCATAGAACAGCTATAAGGACATGGTTCCGAAAGCTGCAGACAGGCTCAGCTCATGCTAGAGCACCATCTCACATGTTACCAAGCACTCTGCCTCCAGGATTGTTAAGGCCTGCCATAGGAGTGGCTGATAGGTACACATGTGTCTATATATAAGGTAGGTATAGGAATACTACACCTAAGCAAGGGGTTATTACACGACCTTGCCCCAGCTGAGTGATCACCCAGTTGTGTCATAATGGAAGGCCAGGCCAGGGGTGGCACAATACATGCTGCAGCCCCTGGTAGGCCTAGGATACACCTATGCCCTGGGTACCTAAGGTACACTGTACAAGGGCCAATAAGGTGATCCTATCCAATTGGGTTATGCACCTAAAGTACATAGTATTAATTTAGAGAGAGAACAGCAGGGCTGTGGGTCTGATTAGCAGGCCCACAGCCACATCTAAGTCGAAAACCAGTAAAGCAAAAGCAAAAAGTGGGGGTGAACATAGAAAGCAGACCCTACTCTCCTACACAACCACCCCCCCCCCCCAACTTAGGGACATTAAACTAACCTTGACCAGTTGAGTCTTCATGTTCTAAGCTGAAATATCTGGAGAGTCCATCTAGATTGGCATGGTCAGTCCCAGGTCTATGTTCCACTGTGAAGTCCATCCCCTGTAGGGAAATGGACCACCTGAGAAGTTTGGGATTTTCACCCTTCATCTGATTTAGCCACAAGAGGGGCTTATGGTCTGTCTGAATCTTGAAGTGAGTGCCAAACAAGTATGGATTCAGCTTCTTCAGGGCCCAAACCACAGCAAAGGCGTCCCTCTCAATAGCTGACCAACGTTTCTCTCTAGGGGTCAGCCTTCTACTTATAAAAGCAATGGGCTGGTCTTGACCATCTATATTCAGTTGTGAAAGAACAGCTCCCACACCTAACTCAGAAGCATCTGTCTGGACAATGAACTCTTTGGAGTAGTCTGGACTTTTCAGAATAGGTGCACTGCACATGGCCTGCTTCAGGTCATCAAATGCTTTTTGACAGCTTACTGTCCACTGAACTTTCTTTGGCATTTTCTTGGAGGTCAAGTCATTAAGTGGTGTCACAATGGACCCATAGTTCTTAACAAACTTTCTGTAGTACCCAGTCAGGCCCAAGACAGCTCTGACCTGAGTCTGGGTAGTTGGAGGAGTCCAGTCCTTTATGGTCTGGATCTTGCTCTCCAGTGGTTGAACCTGACCCCCACCAACTAGGTGGCCCAGGTACACAACCTTGCTCTGCCCTATCTGGCACTTAGTTGGCTTGATAGTGAGGCCTGCCTTTTGCAGGGCCTCTAAAACATTCCTCAGGTGGACCAGGTGATCCTCCCAGGTGGAGCTAAAGACAGCAATATCATCAAGATAAGCTGCACAGTAGTCATCCAACCCAGTAAGGACTTGATTCACCAACCTTTGGAAAGTGGCAGGTGCATTCTTCAAACCAAAGGGCATTACCACAAATTGATAATGTCCTCCTGGGGTCGAGAAAGCAGTTTTGGCCTTTGCATTCTCAGCTAGTCTGATTTGCCAGTAGCCTGTTGTCAGGTCAAATGTGCTCAAAAACTTAGCAGCTGCCAGTCTGTCAATGAGCTCATCTGCCCTAGGTATTGGGTGGGCATCTGTCCTAGTGACAGCATTGAGACCTCTGTAGTCCACGCAAAACCTCATCTCTCTCTTACCATCTTGGGTGGAGGTTTTGGCACAAGAACTACAGGACTAGCCCAAGGGCTCTCTGAAGGTTCAATGACTCCCAGCTCCAACATCTTTTGTACCTCAACTTTTATGCAGTCCCTGACATGGTCAGTGTTAGACCTGTCAGCCCTTTGGGTGGTCCCTCCTCCTCATCATTATTTATTTTGTCCCACTTTTGCCTCAAACCCTGTTATACTTTCTCCTTTTTGGGAACCACCAGACTTTTTAGTGTTGATGCAGGGTCAGGGAGCCATTTTCCCTACCCCTGGAACTTCTGTCTGAGGGCCTGAGACACAAAATGGTGGCCACCTGTGACATCATCAGAACCCACTGGAGATTTCTGGAACCTTCTGCAACATTCTAGAACCTTGTGACAGAGGGAGAGGCAGTTTAGAATGTTGGGAGGCCATCTCAGAGTGGCAGTTGGCACTTGACTAGAGAGGAGAGAGGACAGAGATTCAGAAGGAGGAAGGAGTGAGGCAGCAGGGGTGGAAACCAGTGCTTGGAGTGGGGCCCAGAAACCCACCCTTGATGCTAGTCCCTACTGACCAAGCCCAGCCTAGAGCCCTGTGTGGGACCAAGACCAGAAAAACCATCTTAAGGACCTAAATATTGTGAAGAGGCCTTAAAGAAGAAGACCAGCAAGTTCCTGACCTGTACAGCAGTGTCCTCCTGGAGTCCTGACGTCGAGAAGCCTGGAGACCTGGAGCACGAGGTGGAGAAGCGGCGCTGACTGAAAGCAGACGTTGTACCCGGAGCCGCCAGAGGTCGATAGAGGGCACCGACGGAGGTCGTGGAGTCACCGGAGGTCGAGTAGGAAGTCACTCGAGGTGAGGCGTCGACGGGGGAGTGAAGTCCGCCCTCCGGAGTCGCCGGAAACCAAGGTGAAGCGCGCAGGAGGTCGGGAGTGGAGATCGCACTCCGGAGTCGCCTGAGGTCGAGGTGAAGCGCGCAGGAGGTCGGGAGTGGAGATCGCACTCCGGAGTCGCCGGAACCCGAGGTGGAGCCGACGGAGGTCGGGAGTGGAGGTCGCACTCCGGAGACACCCGGAAGCGGGGAGACCGTGACCCTGTGACGCCGGAACACGACATCGAGCCAAGGCCGCCCAGCGACATCGATCCGGAGCCGCCTCACGGCACCGACCCGGCGTCAAGTAAAACAGATCGACGCGACATCGAACCGAGGCCGCCCAGCGACATCGAACCGGAACCGCCAGACGGCATTGACACAGCGTCAAGTGGAACAGATCGACGCGACATCGAACCGGAGCCGTCCAGCGACGTCGACCCGGCGCCGAGCGGAGCCGATCTTCGTGAAAAGGGCAGTAAGTGGTAGAAAGGGCATCTGAGGCCCTGTAGAGCCCTAAAAGACCATTCTAGGGGCTAGAGGGGTGTTAGAACCAGCCTGGGAGTGCCAGGGGTGAACTGAGACTGGTGTAGTGACCTCTGTGAGGGGTTGTGTATTGTGGGGGAGCCAGATCCATAGGTTACCCTTATTCTACCTCAGTTCAGGCCCAGCCTTGACCAATCTAGGTGGGACACCCCCCATGTCATCCAAATGACCACAAGCTGTACTTGGGCATAGTGAAACCAGACTACCTCATAAATGTGATCTGATTTGCAATTTTTATTGATTGCTTATATTATTTATTGAAGGCGTTTTATTTATGGTCTGACTGTATTTATTCCTGCATAGTATTTATTGTCTGACAGTATTTAATTGCCCTCTGTATTTATTGCACCTATATTTATTCCGTGTTTATTTATGACCTGATCCTATTTATTGAAACCCCACTGTGGTATTATTTATTTGACCTGCTCTTTTGAGGAAAATCTTATTGTATTGTATTGTATTTATTTTATGAAACCTGCAACTAAGAGAAAAAGATAAAGACAAGCTACTTACTTTCATAATTTTTACGGTGTAGTGTCGTTTTTGGAACGGATGAACGCATGGTTATTGTGAGGGTGTGACGTACGCTTAGCACGGTGCCTGACCCCCGACCGCTCGAGCCAAGCTACCACCGTGTTGGGAACCTGGTGACTGCTAACCCGGTTGCCCGGTTTCCAACATAAAATTGGTGTTCAGTGGTGGGATTGAGCTGTGCTTGCGTCTACTCGACAATAACTGAGGGTAGTCCATAGGCCTACACCGGGAGTTTTCTCCAAGCGGACTTCCTAATTTTGAGTTTTGTTTTTTCCAAATTTACTTCTGGTGGTGGGAGGAGGTATTATAAAAGGTACCCCCCTGCATAGATTCTGTAAGCAACTGTCTTCTATTCTGAGTGGGCAAAATGGAGTTTGTACTAGAGGATGTGGAAACTTATACTGTGGCCCAACTCAGAGAGTTTTGTGAGCGAGAGGGGGTGTTTTGTCCCCAAGGTGCAAAGAAGGGTGAACTCCAGACCAGCTTGAGGCCTTGGGGGGAGGCACGGCGAGAAAGTAAGGTTGAGAAGGAGGATAGGGATGGAGAGCCTGACAGCGAGGGGGCTGGTTTGTACCAACCTTAGGTGGGGGACCTAGTAGTGGGGACCAGAACACCTTCAAGGAAGGGCAGCAGTGTCTCTAGCCACGGCTTATTAGAAGCAGAATTCACTGACCGGAGGGAGAAAAGACAGCTCACATGGGATTTGGCGAAGCTGGAGAATAAAAAAGAGGAACGGAGGATGGCTCACGAGTTGAGGCTCAGGGAGATAGATCTCCAGATCCTACGGGTCGGGGCACACACTGTTCGTAGTGGTGGCAGCGAAGAAAGAGGAGTCACCAAGGAATCCAAACCCTATTTGCCAAAAGACATAGTAGCTAGTTATAGTGCAGGTGATGATATCGCCAAGTGGCTAGCAGCCTATGAGATCTCATTAAGAGTCCATGGGGTTCCAGAGAAGTATTGGGGAGGGGGATTGTACAAATACATGCCTCCAGCTGGTAGGGATACATTATTGGCCCTGGAGCAGGATGAGCAGACCCACTACCCCACCATGAAAGTGGCGCTCGTGAAGAAGTTTGGACTAACACCCGAGAAGTATAGGCAGAAGTTCCGGGGTAGCCACAAACTGGGCACACAGAATTGGGTGGATTTCCTGGACTATGCAAAGAAGGCATTAGAGGGCTGGATACAAGGCAGTGAGGTGAGGGACTACGAGGGGTTGTTTGATTTGATGTTGAAGGAACACCTGCTCGAAAAATGTTTCCCTGAACTGCGTCAACACCTGGTGGATAGCAAGCTGACCAATCCCCGGAAGCTTGCTGAGGAGGCGGACATTTGGGCTAGTACCCGGGTGTCCACAAGGGGGACCGGAGGGGACTCTCAAAAGACCGGACAGGGCGCCCCCCAGAAGAAAGAGGGAGGGGAAAAGAAAACGGAGTTCTCTAAAGGCCCCCAAAATAGTTCCCAAGGGAAGGGAACAGGATTCACCCCTAGGGCTAACCCACCCAGAAACCCTAATCCTGGCCAGAGTCAGCAGCCAAGGGTTGTCCATTGCTACGAGTGCGGTGGTGTCGGACACTATAAGGGAGATGCGAAGTGCCCGAAGAGACCACCCCCTCCCATCGGAGGAAAGACCCCCGGAGTAGCTAGTGTAGTGCTCGGGGAGGAGATGCCCTTAGGTAAGGGAAGGGAGTGGGCGGGTGTCACTTTAGTGTCCCTGGGAGAACGGGAGATGGTTCCTAAGATCCAGGTGCCCGCAAATACCACAAAGTATGGGCAGTGGGTCACCATCAACGGCCAAAGAGGGGAGGCTCTGAGAGACACAGGAGCCAGTATGACTATGGTACGTAGCCAACTGGTGTCTCCAGAGCAGGTGATTCCCCATGTACTCCACCCCGCCGCGATGGCTGACGGCAGAATGGGCCACTATCCGGTGGCCGAGGTTCCATTTGAATGGGAAGGGGTTGCAGGGTTACTTCGAGTTGCCGTAAGCCCTGCCGTGCCAGTCGATTGTCTGCTGGGGAATGACATGGAGCATAATGCCTGGAAGGAGGTGGAATACCGGACTCATGCTGAGATGCTGGGTACACCTGACTGGGCCTGTGTCAGCACAAGGTCTGCGACTACCCGGAGGGGGAGTTCGTTTAGGCGGGAGCCTGGAACAAAGGCACCGCCGGCTGCCAATCAAGGGAAGAACCGAGGACAGGAGGAGCCTGCCTCGGCATCCGCGCCCCGTGTGACGGATAGGCCACCGGAGGTGGTGGACCAGGAGTCCGCGGAGGGGGATGTTACCCAACTGGAGAACCTACCCATCCCGGCCGAGTGGCACGTGGAGGGAGGGCCGACCAGGGAGGAATTCTGCAAGGGCCAGAAGGAGTGTCCTACCCTTGAGGGACTGAGGCGACAGGCCGAAGCCCAGGCAGCAGGGAATGTTGAGGGGAACTATAATATTTACTGGGAGGATGGCCTCCTCTACAGTGAACCCAAGGCGCCCATGCACGGATCGTCACGGGCCTTGGTTGTCCCTCAACGTTACCGAGCCTTCCTTCTGGAATTGGCTCATGAGATCCCCTTGGCAGGACACCTGGGGCAAGACAAGACCTTTGCCCGTCTTGTCCCCCACTTTTATTGGCCTCAGATGAAAGTGTCGTCCGACACCTACTGCCGGACGTGTGTGTCTTGTCAAGCCAGTGGGAAAACAGGGGTGAAGCTGAAAGCTCCCCTGGAACCACTTCCTGTCGTTAGCACCCCCTTTGAAAGGGTGGGCATCGACATTGTGGGTCCGTTAGATCCGCCTACTACAGCTGGTCACCGGTTTATCCTGGTTTTGGTGGATCATGCCACACGGTACCCAGAGGCTATACCTCTGAGGACCATTACTGCACCTGTTGTGGCTAGGGCCCTGATGGAAATCTTTACCCGAGTGGGTTTTCCCAAGGAAGTTGTGTCCGACAGGGGGACCAACTTCATGTCAGCATACATGCGGGCGATGTGGAAGGAGTGTGGAGTGACCTACCGGTTCACCACTCCTTATCACCCCCAGACCAATGGTCTGGTGGAGAGGTTCAACAAAACCTTGAAAGGCATGATCAGAAGTCTGCCTGAAAGCCTGCGGAGGAAATGGGACGTCCTCCTACCCTGTCTATTGTTTTCCTACAGGGAAGTGCCACAGAAGGGAGTGGGCTTCAGCCCCTTCGAGCTTTTGTATGGGCACCCTGTGCGTGGACCTCTCAGCCTGGTGAGAGACGGATGGGAAAGAACTCCCAGAAAGCTTCCCCAGGACGTGGTGAGCTACATGCTGGCCTTCCGGAGCCAAATGGCTAAGTTGTGGAAGCAAGCTTCTGACAACTTGGAAGCCAGCCAAGCAGTGATGAAGGCGTGGTATGACCACAATGCTCACCCGGTGGAGTTGGAGCCTGGCCAGAAGGTGTGGGTGATCGAACCAGGAGAGCTTAGCGCCCTCCAGGATCGCTGGTCAGGACCCTTTGAGGTGTTGGAGAAGAAGGGTAAGGCTACCTACTTGGTGGACCTGAAGACCCCTCGTCAGCCCCTACGGGTGCTGCATGCCAACCGCCTCAAACCCCACCATGAGAGGCCCGAAGTCCTATTGTTAATGGTGACTGACGGAGCAGAGGACGTGAAAAGCGAGCCTCTTCCCGACTTATTTGCGTCTCAAGAAAAGGATGGGTTGGTGGAGGGAGTGATTCTCTCCCCGTCCCTAACTCCTGAACAGCAGGAGGACTGCCGCCAGGTCCTGGGGCAGTACTCTTCGTTGTTCTCCCTTGTTCCGGGTAGGACTCACCTGTGCGTCCATGACGTGGACACAGGAGACAGCCCACCTGTGAAGTCAAAGATCTACCGGATGACAGACAAGGTGAAGGCCAGCATTCACAGTGAAGTCACTAAGATGCTGGAGCTAGGAGTAATTGAACCTTCCAGCAGCCCCTGGTCCAGTCCGGTGGTATTAGTACCAAAAGCTGCACCACCGGGGGCCCAACCGGAACTGAGGTCCTGTGTGGACTACCGGGGACTGAACTCAGTAACCAAGACTGATGCTCATCCGATCCCGAGGGCGGATGAACTGATTGACCGGCTGGGAGCTGCCCAATATCTGAGTACCTTTGACCTTACTTCCGGGTACTGGCAGATCTCTCTGACTGATGGAGCTAAGGAAAGGTCAGCCTTCTCCACGCCCAAAGGCCACTACCAGTTCTGCGTGATGCCCTTTGGGCTAGAGAACGCACCTGCCACGTTTCAGCGTCTGGTGAACCAGATCCTCACTGGAATGGAGAGTTTCTCTGCTGCTTATCTGGACGACATTGCCGTCTTCAGTACCAGCTGGGAGGATCACTTGCGTCACCTGCAAGCTGTTCTCCAGGCCCTGAAACACGCTGGTTTAACGATCAAGGCCAGTAAATGCCAGATGGGGCAGGAGTCGGTAGTGTACCTTGGACACTTGGTGGGTAGGGGAGCGGTGCAACCCCTCCAGGCAAAAATCGAGGCAATCATGGCCTGGGAACCCCCCAAGACTCAGACTGAGGTCCGAGCTTTTCTGGGCCTCACAGGATATTACCGCCGCTTCGTGAAGGGGTATGGGACCATTGTGGCCCCCCTCACCGAGCTTACGTCCAAGAAGCAACCTCGACGGGTAGTCTGGACGGAGGCTTGCCAGCAGGCCTTTGTGAGACTGAAGCAAGCCATGTGCGAGGCCCCGGTCTTAAGGGCCCCAGATTTTTCCAAGGAGTTCATTGTCCAGACGGATGCATCGGAACATGGCATTGGGGCAGTGTTATCGCAACTCAATGAAGAAGGTCTGGATCAACCCGTGGTCTTCCTATCCCGGAGACTACTTCCCAGGGAACAGAAGTGGAGTGCAATAGAGCGTGAAGCCTTCGCAGTGGTATGGGCTCTGAAGAAGTTGCGGCCATACCTGTTTGGCTCGCACTTCCTGGTTCAGACCGACCACAGACCCCTTCGTTGGCTGATGCAGATGAAGGGGGAGAATCCCAAGTTGCTAAGGTGGTCTATTTCCCTACAGGGAATGGACTTTCAGGTGGAACATCGGCCTGGAGTGGACCACGCCAATGCAGACGGTCTCTCAAGGTATTTCCGCCTTAGTGATGAGAACTCCCAAGGGGTTGGGTAGCTCTCCCTACTTTCAGCTGGGGGGGACGCGTGTTAGACCTGTCAGCCCTTTGGGTGGTCCCTCCTCATCATTATTTATTTTGTCCCACTTTTGCCTCAAACCCTGTTATACTTTTTCCTTTTTGGGAACCACCAGACTTTTTAGTGTTGATGCAGGGTCAGGGAGCCATTTTCCCTACCCCTGGAACTTCTGTCTGAGGGCCTGGGACACAAAATGGTGGCCACCTGTGACATCATCAGAACCCACTGGAGATTTCTGGAACCTTCTGCAATATTCTAGAACCTTGTGACAGAGGGAGATGCAGTTTAGAATGTTGGGAGGCCATCTCAGAGTGGCAGTTGGCACTTGACTAGAGAGGAGAGAGGACAGAGATTCAGAAGGAGGAAGGAGTGAGGCAGCAGGGGTGGAAACCAGTGCTTGGAGTGGGGTCCAGAAACCCACCCTTGATGCTAGTCCCTACTGACCAAGCCCAGCCTAGAGCCCTGTGTGGGACCAAGACCAGAAAAACCATCTTAAGGACCTAAATATTGTGAAGAGGCCTTAAAGAAGAAGACCAGCAAGTTCCTGACCTGTACAGCAGTGTCCTCCTGGAGTCCTGACGTTGAGAAGCCTGGAGACCTGGAGCCCGAGGTGGAGAAGCGGCGCTGACTGAAAGCAGACGTCGTACCCGGAGCCGCCAGAGGTCGATAGAGGGCGCCGACGGAGGTCGTGGAGTCACCGGAGGTCGAGTAGGAAGTCACCTGAGGTCGAGGTGAGGCGTCGACGGGGGAGTGAAGTCCGCCCTCCGGAGTCGCCGGAAACCAAGGTGAAGCGCGCAGGAGGTCGGGAGTGGAGATCGCACTCCGGAGTCGCCTGAGGTCGAGGTGAAGCGCGCAGGAGGTCGGGAGTGGAGATCGCACTTCGGAGTCGCCGGAACCCGAGGTGGAGCCGACGGAGGTCGGGAGTGGAGGTCGCACTCCGGAGACACCCGGAAGCGGGGAGACCGTGACCCTGTGACGCCGGAACACGACATCGAGCCAAGGCCGCCCAGCGACATCGATCCGGAGCCGCCTCACGGCACCGACCCGGCGTCAAGTAAAACAGATCGACGCGACATCGAACCGAGGCCGCCCAGCGACATCGAACCGGAACCGCCAGACGGCATCGACACGGCGTCAAGTGGAACAGATCGACGCGACATCGAACCGGAGCCGTCCAGCGACGTCGACCCGGCGCCGAGCGGAGCCGATCTTCGTGAAAAGGGCAGTAAGTGGTAGAAAGGGCATCTGAGGCCCTGTGGAGCCCTAAAAGACCATTCTAGGGGCTAGAGGGGTGTTAGAACCAGCCTGGGAGTGCCAGGGGTGAACTGAGACTGGTGTAGTGACCTCTGTGAGGGGTTGTGTATTGTGGGGGAGCCAGATCCATAGGTTACCTTTATTCTACCTCAGTTCAGGCCCAGCCTTGACCAATCTAGGTGGGACACCCCCCATGTCATCCAAATGACCACAGGCTGTACTTGGGCATAGTGAAACCAGACTACCTCATAAATGTGATCTGATTTGCAATTGTTATTGATTGCTTATATTATTTATTGAAGGCGTTTTATTTATGGTCTGACTGTATTTATTCCTGCATAGTATTTATTGTCTGACAGTATTTAATTGCCCTCTGTATTTATTGCACCTATATTTATTCCGTGTTTATTTATGACCTGATCCTATTTATTGAAACCCCACTGTGGTATTATTTATTTGACCTGCTCTTTTGAGGAAAATCTTATTGTATTGTATTGTATTTATTTTATGAAACCTGCAACTAAGAGAAAAAGATAAAGACAAGCTACTTACTTTCATAATTTTTACGGTGTAGTGTCGTTTTTGGAACGGATGAACGCATGGTTATTGTGAGGGTGTGACGTACGCTTAGCACGGTGCCTGACCCCCGACCGCTCGAGCCAAGCTACCACCGTGTTGGGAACCTGGTGACTGCTAACCCGGTGCCTGTAGATTTTACTCTTCACAGGCAGACTGTCACCAGTGTCCACCTCATGGGTGCACCAGTTTGTCTGACTTGGAGTCAGAGAGAACATATGTCTGTAGGATTGCAGAACTTGTCTGCAGTCCTGTTGCTGATGGACAGTGAGGCTGTCAGAAAAGACCACACCATCAACTGAGCCATCATCAGGGTTCTGAGTCAACAGGTCTGGGAGAGGGTCAGTCCCTTCCTCCTGCCCCTCATCTGTAGCCATGAGTAAGCCCATGTCTGCCCTGTCAACATATGCCTTCAATCTGTTGACATGAAGCACCCTGTGGGGGCTTCTGGGAGTCCCAAGGTCCACCAAGTAGGTGACTTCTCCCTTTTTCTCAACAATAGTGCGGGGTCCAGACCATTTGTCTTGGAGTGCTGCTGGGGCCACTGGCTCCAACACCCACACTTTCTGCCCTGGCTGGTAAACAGTCAGCACAGCCTTTTGGTCATGCCAAGCTTTTTGGAGTTCTTGGCTTGCCTCAAGGTTTTTAGAAGCCTTCTTCATATACTCTGCCATCCTGGAGCGGAGACCAAGTACATAATCCACTATATCCAGTTTGGGTTGTCTGAGAGGTCTCTCCCATCCTTCCCTTACTAAACATAGGGGTCCTCTTACAGGATGCCCAAACAAAAGCTCAAAAGAGCTGTAGCCAACCCCCTTTTGTGGGACCTCTCTGTAAGCAAACAGAAGGCAGGGTAAAAGGATGTCCCATCTTCGCCTAAGCTTGTCTGGTAAACCTTTTATCATTCCCTTTAGGGTCTTGTTGAATCTCTCAACAAGCCCATTGCACTGTGGGTGATAGGGTGTGGTGAACTTGTAGTTCACACCACACTCCTTCCACATTGCAGTAAAATATCCTGACATGAAGTTGGCACCTCTGTCAGAAATGACCTCCTTTGGAAAGCCCACTCTGGAGAATACTCCAAGTAGGGCCCTTGCCACAACAGGAGCTGTTGTGGTCCTCAGGGGAATAGCTTCTGGATACCTGGTGGCATGGTCCACTATCACCAGTATAAATCTGTGCCCAGATGCTGTTTGTGGGTCCATTGGTCCTACAATATCTATGCCCACTCTTTCAAAGGGAACCCCCACCACAGGTAGTGGTATGAGGGGGGCCTTTGTGGTGCCACCTGATTTGCCACTGGCTTGGCAGTTGACACAGGAGCGACAAAACTCGTTGGTATCTTCTGACATATGGGGCCAGTGAAAGTGAGGGACAAGCCTGTCCCAAGTCTTGTTCTTGCCTAAGTGTCCTGCAAGGGGAATATCATGGGCCAAGGTAAGAAGAAGCCTCTGAACTTCAGTGGTGACCAACCTCCTGGATGCACCAGGCTTGGGGTCTCTAGCCTCTGAATACAGCAGCCCTTCATCCCAATACACTCTATGGGTACCTTGAGCATTTCCTGCAGCCTCAGCAGCAGCCTGCTGTCTGAGGGGTTCAAGAGAGGGGCAGTCTAATTGTGCCTGCCTCAGATCTGCCCTTGAAGGCCCCCCTGTCCCAAGAAACTCAACCTGATCAGGTTCCAGTTCTTCTAGGACAGTTCCCTCAGGGCTCCCAGAATCCTCCTCCTGGGAGGGCTAATCCACCACCTGAGGCAGGGGGGAAGGCACAGCCTTAACCCTACTGCTCTTTCTCTTGGGTTGTGACTGGTCCATGGTTCCAGGATCCAGCACTCGTTCAGTGTTGCACTTTTTGGCCTGTGACCTGGTCACAGCAAGGACATGTGCATCTATCCCCAGCATTTCTGCATGGGTCCTATACTCCACTTCAGACCAAACTGACGTTTCAAGATCATTCCCCAGTAAACACTCTACAGGAAGGTCTGAACTAACAACAACTTTCTTGAGGCCAGTTACCCCTCCCCAGGAGAACAATTGCCACACTATGGGAAGTAGTGGCATTGCTAGCGTTGGTCACTAGGTAGTTCTCACCTAGTATGATCTGCCCAGGGTCCACAAAGGCAGGTGTCACCATTGTGACACTAGCCCCAGTGTCCCTGTAGGCCTGAGCCATTCTATTATTGATAAAAGGAGTCTGTCTGTACTTGCCCAGGTTACTGGGGCCTACAGTAGAGGACAAAGCTATGTCCCCATCACAGACCAGAACAGCCTGAGTAGGTATCCTGACTAGGCCAGAATCCTCCTCAGTTCCGAGGGTTAACCCTACTACACCCTTTTGCTGGGAACCACCACTTACAGCTGAACTAGGGGGTACAGTTGCCTTAGGGGCAATGGTGGCTGGGTGCTTATCCTTTTTGGTGCACTCACTAAACCAATGTGAGTTGGACTTACAATAGTTGCACCATGGTTTCTTTTGGCCATCTTTCTTTTTATCCTTTTTGGGACCACCCTCCCCCTGAGCCTTTTGGGGGCCTGGTGAAGACTTCTGGTCTTTTTGTTTCTGATCATTACCCTTCTGGTCTTCCTTTTTCTGATCACCGCACTGGTTCTGGTTTTTCTGCTTAACTCTAGTCCTGACCCATCTATCTGCCTTCTTTCCCAATTCTTGGGGAGAAGTCAGATCAGAATCAATCAGGTGTTGGTGCAGTAGCTGGTTTTGACAGTTGTTAAGAATTTGCTCTCTCATGATCAAATTATACAATCCTGTATAGTCCTTAACCTTACTTCCCAATAGCCATCCTTCCAAAGCCTTAGTGGCACGATCTACAAAGTCAGTCCAGTCCTGAGTCTGTGTCTTCTGGGTATCCCTGAACAACAACCTGTATTGTTCAGTGGTTAGGCCAAACCCATCAATTAGAGCACTCTTCAGGACAGTGTAATTGTCAGCATCCTCATTACTAACTGTGAGGAGCTTGTCTCTACCTTTCTCAGAGAAGGAGAGCCACAAGATAGCTGCCCACTGACTTTGGGGTACCTGCTGTACTTTGCAAGCGCTCTCCAAAGCAGTTATCCATTTGTGGATGTCATCCCCACACTTGTAGGGAGGGACAATCTTGCTCAGGTTTCTATTATCATAGGTCCTGTCTCTATCCTTAGGGATATTACTGCCACCAGTGGGTTCTAACCCACTTAACTTTTGCTCTCTAGCCAGAGCAAGCTTCTCCTTGGCAAGGGCAAGTTCTTCCCTCTCAATCCTCAGATTAGCTTCCCTCATTCTGGCTTCATGCTCTTTTCTCTGTGGGGGAAGTCATTCCCCTGTGAGAAGAGGCATTGGAGCTGTCAGAGACATGGGAGTGGATGGATTCCCTTGAAGGGGATCTGTCTCTCCTGCTTCTCTGTTTAAGTCCACTTGGGGGTCTGAATGGGGGGATCCCAGTCAGACTCCCATGCAAGCTTAAGTTACCCTGGCTAAGTCTCCTAACTTCGACCTGGCTATCTACCTCCTCATCTGAAGTCCCATCTGACTCATCTGTGGGGGGTAGACCCTCACCTGTACCTAGGGTACTATCCTGGGAGGCCCTATGAGCATCATACTCCTCTAGGATCTCTACTAGCTGAATGAGGATAGGGTTTGCACCCTGTTTTAACTTCCTGGAGGTACACAATTGTCTCATCTCCTGGAAAGTTAGGGTATCATATCTAGAGGGGATCTTTCTATGATCTACCCCTCCTGAGAGAGTATCAGCCTGATCTCCTTCCAGAGACATGATCTAGTGAGGGTGTGGTGTGTGCACCTACCTACACTAGTTGTATCTACTAAACCTCTCTAGTAGTTGTAGTCAGGGTGTGCTAGGCCCTTCAATCTACAACAACTAAATCCAGTAGGACTTAAGTATTTATAATCTATGTTATATGTACCTAAACAATATCTGTGTGATCTTTCAATTTAGTATCTCAAGATTACAATGGTATTACAACAGCAAGCTCAGATCCCACCGCTGCCACCAATGTGAGAAGTTGGCCTGATGTATGATGTCACTAGTTCTAGTGTACACCTTATATCAGTCCAAACAACCCTTATGGCGATTGGTTGTAAAGTCAACCTTATAGACCAGCTATCCTAGTGGTAGCATGGACAAGAGCAGTCTTAGGCTAAACTCTGAATGGCATGTGAAGCCAGCTGTTATACCATTTGTAACCCCTTGAATACCAAATGAAAGGACACCACAACAGATATATATATAAAATAAAGTGTATTTATTCTAGTCAAACCCTCAGCACTCTTTATGAGATTAGAGGTAAGTACAACACAGTCTTATTTAAGCATACATTAGGTCACATAGGTAAGTAATACAGTTAGGCCCTAGGGGCCACGCAAACCATATACTAAAGAAGTGGTATAAGGACCACTGTCACGGAAATAGGATAGGCCTAGGCCTAGGGAATCGCTGGGGCTACACTACACTACCAAAGGTTAGGAAGTGGGAGGCTCACGGGTTCCAGGTGCAGAGTGGAAATACTCACGCGTAATGCGTATAATCGATAGAAATAGTACAGTTTAGAATTAATAAGGTTTAGGACACTTCTGGATTAGCTAGGAAGTCGAGACTGGAAAACTAGACACTAGGATAGTCAATACCCTGATGAGCACCGGAGTACCCAAGTTACCTAGCCCACGGGCTGCGGGTGCATAGGTGTGAAGTTGCGTCGGGTTTCGTCGTCGACTCCTATGGATGCCTGAAGGAAAGATGCTGACAGGCAGTCAGTGAAGAGTGTCCGGTGGATCCCAAGCCTGGGATTAAGAAGGAAGGATACCTGCAAGCAGAAGGGACAGAGTCTGGGTCACTAGCCAGTGACCACGTGGAACCAGGAAGGAACCAGGCGATGTCGTGAAGATGCAGGTGAAGAGGTGAAGCTTGTCGCAGCAACCACGGGTACCAGGAGACGTCGAGGATGACCAGGACCAGGAGGCGAGCTGTCCCACGAAGGCTCTTGCTGTCGGCGGCGTCGAAGTCGAACTAGGACTCACCAAGCCTTGGCAAGCGGAACCCACGCAGAATGGAGGACTTGCTTCTGGTGCAGACCAGGAAGGTCTGGGGTGCTTCTCCTTTTCAGAAGAGCAGGAGCTAGTCTGGAGGAGCCAAACCAGCAGTCGAAAGTTACAGGTGTGTCGTTGCAAAGGTTACTAGCCAACGGGCCAGTGACCGGACAGACGCGGCAAGCAGGAAAATGCAGAAGGGCCCCACGCAGGACTCGTGGAGTGTGGGGGGCTGATCTTCGGTGCAGATGATGCTTGGGCTTGGGGCTTCTCAATCCCCGCTGCACAACTTCGAGGGTGCCTCAGAAGCTGCGCTGGAAGGTACTCGCCACTTTTCCCAGGTAGCCGGTCCCACGTCTCTCGTCGCCTCCACGGATCTCAGCTCGGCTGTGGATGTGGATCAGGGTCGGAGAAGTCTGGAAGTCAAGGCTCTGGTCGGGCTCTGCAGTCGGTCCCTCGTAGAACTTTAGCAAAGTAAAGGGTAAGTCTCTTGATGGTGCCTGTTTGCACAGGGTAGCCACTCCTTGGCCACAAGGGAGATTCTTCAGTCTTCTTCTTTCATTGAATGTCGAAGGTCCAGAGTTTCTGTTCAAGTTGCAGGTTCAGGATAATCTAATCTCCTGGGGCCCAGCTACCACACTTATACTAATCTGGGGGGCTGGGTTGCCTGCTAGGTCACGCCTTATGGGTGGGACCTGGGAGGGGGGTGGTTACACCCCCTTCCCTTTGTCCAGTTTCGCGCCAGGACTGGGGCTGGAGTGCCCCAGCACCGGTTTGAACTGGACTATGCATGGGACACCTTGTGTGCCCCAGGCAGTGTCTCGTTTCTTTCATCCCTCCCTGCCCCAATACACTAAGGCCTGTCTGGGGTGGTGCTCGCACCTCCCAAGGCAGGAAACCTATTGTCCAAGCCTCCCGTGCCGGGATCACTCCCAGCAGCGGGAGGTCAGACTTGTGTCGTGGCAGCAGCATCCATTTTGCGATGCTGGGGCTCTGGTTAACTTTAACCGGGTAAGTAGGTTTCAACATGTCTTCTCCCTCTAGAAGGGAGGGATAATATCCTCATTCCCAGAAATGGAAGGGGGGTATTATTCCAAAGTGTTAAACACCTTACACAACATGTTTTGATAAAGCCAAAACATAGTTACCATAACCGTTTAAGATTATAAGGCACTTTAAGAGTATATGGTAGGCTATATCATAGAACAGCTATAAGGACATGGTTCCGAAAGCTGCAGACAGGCTCAGCTCATGCTAGAGCACCATCTCACATGTTACCAAGCACTCTGCCTCCAGGATTGTTAAGGCCTGCCATAGGAGTGGCTGATAGGTACACATGTGTCTATATATAAGGTAGGTATAGGAATACTACACCTAAGCAAGGGGTGATTACATGACCTTGCCCCAGCTGAGTGATCAGCCAGTTGTGTCATAATGGAAGGCCAGGCCAGGGGTGGCACAATACATACTGCAGCCCCTGGTAGGCCTAGGATACACCTATGCCCTGGGTACCTAAGGTACACTGTACAGGGGCCAATAAGGTGATCCTATCCAATTGGGTTATGCACCTAAAGTACATAGTATTAATTTAGAGAGAGAACAGAAGGGCTGTGGGTCTGATTAGCAGGCCCACAGCCACATCTAAGCCGAAAACCAGTAAAGCAAAAGCAAAAAGTGGGGGTTAACATAGAAAGCAGACCCTACTCTCCTACAGTATCTAGCCTAAAGGACATTAAACCCAACACGAATGTCATTGAAGCTATGTGGTCGATGTAAAAAAAAGGGGGAGGGAGGGGCCTCCACAAATTGCACGATATTTAAAGGGATAGAATAAAAAAGAAAGCCATGAATCCAATGTATTACATCATACACTAGTAAGTTACGTGCAGGTACAATGGTGAGCGATATTTATAAAAGGTTGAACATGGTCTAGTAAAATGCTACAAAATAGGCGATAGCATGAAAAAGAGGTGTGCGTGGAGGGCTAGCAAGGCAGGGGGCTAGACTTAAAGAAAAGTGGCGGAAGCATGCACAATAGTGACGTTCATGTCAAGAAAAACTCGGATAAAATTTACCTGAAGAAAGCGTAGTGCGTGTATCTACAAATGGAGAGGAGAAATGAAAATGTACTCAAAATATGATCGGAGCAGGCACAAGTGTGGGCAAAAAATAAGGACAAACTAAATAAAGGACAAACTTAACGTGCGCGAAGTAAAGAAGCAAAAAAACACAACTCACCGGTGATTATTCCAACCTGGTTGACGGGTATGAAAAGGAGCCGTAGTTAAGGAAAAGGATAAACTTGGCATACACAGGCGTGTGCGTCGGTGCAATGGCGGGGCCTGTAAAGAAGCACGAGTAACCAGGTAAGGGTACTGGTGTGTTGAAAGGGAAACCTTTAACTAAAGGATCGCATGGTTCACGTGCGTGTCCTACCTGAAAGTGCAGGAACCAGCCTGTGCTCGTCTCATACCTGGAGAATGGGAGGCCGAGTGAGAGCAGGAAGTGGTTTAAATCCTGTTCGGTGTAGCGCGACTAGAATGCTAACTACTGCCAATCAATGTGTACAGGAAGTGATGCGGAGATTGATGACGGTGACGTGTGGGGAGTGAGATGAAGAAGGCAACTGAGAAAAATACAATTTTAGATGCTAAACATACTGATATACCATGTTAATATAAATGAAAAAACCGACTTTACAGTCTAGTAGTCGGTGCAAAAAGGAAATGTACTTGACATAGAAATATTCGTGTTAGGAAACATTCATAAATATTGAAATTGAGTACTATAACCAGAACTGTGCAAATAAAGAAAAACATAAAATTTAAGGTTGTGACATGTGTCACCGAAATAGCAGTTTACAAACATGAAATGCCCGATTTAATCGTAATGGGGGGCCGTATATTAGATAAAAATGGATCATGAATAACGGGCAATTTTATAGTAGAAAAACACGAATCATGAGTAACAAAATTATAGATACTAGAGAGAGGGAGAACAGGGAGAATTGTTGACATATTCATAGACAAAACAAATAATGTAGCCTGTCAAAATCTAAGATATACCAGATATATAACAGGCGGACTGTAGGAGCGATAAAAGGAAAAAACAAAACAACAGCAGGGTAGTGAGCTGCACCTAGTTGACATGGAGGGGAGAGGGCAGTGTCTAAAAAGGGGGGGCCCCATTTATCAGTATCAACAGTCCTAACGTGCAACAGAGAGTGTGCTGTAAAGGGCCGAAAAAGGGGTCCTAAGAGCCCAAAAAGTATTGTAATTCATGGTTAGTGTTCTGGCCATGTCTCACGTTGTGTAGGCGCATGATCCAAGTCGCGTCGAGTCGTCTCAGTCTAAGTTCACGGTTACCCCCTCTTATGTTAGGTTGGGCCACGTCAATTCCAAAAAAGGAAAATCTTTTGTGTGTGCCCTGAGATGTGCACGATGCCGTATGTAGTGCCATGGGGTAGCGAGTATCGTGTTGGTGTATTGCTCTGGCATGTTCACCAATGCGCTCCTTGAGTGCCCTGATGGTGCTGCCCACATACTGGCTCTGGCAGGTGCACTCAAGTACGTACACAACGAATTTGGTGTTGCAGTTTATGTTTGTTTTGATTTCATAGCAATGTTTTTGGTAACTCTTGAATTCCTTGATTCCATTCTCTGCCCATTTGCACACTCCACAGCAACCACATTTGTGGAAACCTTTGGAGTGTGGTGTAAGCCAGGTGGTTGTTTTGGTAAAGTGTGGAACAGTGGGGCTCAGTCTATTTCTCAGGGTCCTGCCGCGTCTATACGTGATGAGGGGCTTGGTGGTGATGTTTTCACTCAAAGCTTTATCGGCTAGTAGGATGTTCCAATGTTTCCTGAGGCTCTTCCTGATCACTGTGCTGAGATCATTATAGTCCATTATGAGTCTAGTTTGCATGATTTGTGGTGTCTTGCGTGTATTGGGTCGGAGTGTGCTGTCTGTTCAGTTTTATTCTGGTTGTGGCCTTATTGATTGTTCTTGGTTTGTAGCCTCGTTTGAGGAATCTGTCCTCCTTATTTGTCATGTAGTTGATGAATTCAGTTTCCTCGCTACAGTTCCTACGCGCCCTGACGAGTTCCCCGTAGGGGATGGACTCTATCTGATGTGTGGGGTGGGAACTGTCTGCATGAAGAATAGCATTGCAGGAGGTCTCTTTACGAAACAATCTGCTATGTAAAGCATTGTGTTTAACATAGAGTGCCAAGTCAAGGAATGGAATGAGGGATGTACTCTGACTGCATGTAAATTTCATATCCATGTCATTGGTGTTAAGATGGTTACAAAAGTCATCAAGCTCTCCTTGTGTATCTGACCATAGGAGAAGACAATTGTCGATGTATCGACCCCAGTAAACGATAGAGTTGGTCCATTGGGCACCTTTCATACCCCAGATCCAAATTGCCTCTAATGAGCCCATATAGAGGTTGGCTAAAGAAGGAGAGAGCCTAGAGCCCATGGCTACACCTTTGGTTTGTTTGTACCATTTCTTGTCGTACATAAAGCAGTTATTCTTGAGTATGATGTCCATCATGGTAATAAGCATGTTCGTGTGTTGCCATAGGGTGGCAGGTCTCATGTCAAGATATTTGATCACGGCCTCTAGGCCTGTATCAGGTTTGATTGAGGTGTACAGAGACACCACATGAAGTGTAGCCATAATCATACCTGGTTGCCATTGTACGTCACTGAGAATACTTAAGATGTGTTTTGTGTCTTGGATGAAAGACGGGAGGTTTCTGACTATGGGGTTAAGAAACAGGTCCACGTATTCTGCCAATCTTTCTGTCGGTCCCCCTATGCCCGATACAATGGGTCTCCCTGGTGGGAAGGTGGAATGTTTATGAATTTTCGGGAGGGTGTATAGCCATGGTGAGACAGGTCTGTCCACTCTCATGTAGATCACCTCGTCTTTATCTAGTAGACCAGCAGAGTGCCAGTCATTCGAGTGTTTATTAATGAGGATGACAAGGGCGCCTGTAGGGTTATTAACCAGCAGTTCATAGCAAGTGGAATCTTGAAGTTGTGCAAGAATTTCCTGATGATAGTCTGTTCTGTCCATAATAACGACGTTGCCACCCTTGTCGGCCTCTCTTATGATCAGGTCATGATCAGAGGAAAGGGTTTTAAGGACCATGCGTTCATTTCTTGTAAGATTGTCCCTGTTACTGCGTTTGTATTTGTACAGTTTTCTTTCGTGTTTGTCAATGTCCTCTAAGACCAGGTTATAGAAGGTGTCAACAGGGTTACCACCTGGAAGTGTGGGGGTCCATTTGGATTTAACACTAAGACCACTCGCAATTGTAGTGTCGGTCTCAATGTCAAGTTCGTGAAGAAGCTGTTCAAGTGTGTATGGATGTTCGTCTAAGACGCTCAGTGTCATGAGCAAGTGATTATCTTTGATGCTTTGTAGAGTCGGTCGGTCGGTCGGGATTGTCAGGGTTTCTGGTGTTAGTGATATCCTTGGGGATGTTGGCAAAGTGTTTCCTGAGTTTGAGACTCCTAATGAATTTAAAAAGGTCAAGCTTAGTTCTACAAAGGTCGCCTGTGTCATGTGGATTGAAATTCAGGCCCTTACTTAGTAGAGAGGTCATGTCCTTATTTAGTGGTTTAGAGGAAAGATTGACTACCTGGATCATCTCTTGGTGATTAGTTATTTCCTCATGTCCCCTGATCTTAATTTGTTCTTGTATTCTTCCTTTCCCAGATCTTTTCCCTCTGCGGGTTTTCTTTCTTGCGTGACCTGTCTCTGCTGTGTTTTGTTCTCGCGTCTGATTGTCTGATTTGAGCTAGTGGTGCCTCTCTGTGGTTCTGATTCACTATCACTAGGGATGGTGTTTAGTGATGAAGAGCTGGTGGAAATAGATGATGCGTCTACTGTCTCTGGCTTGTCACTGTGTTTTGTATTGTGAACTAGTTTGTCGTTTTTCTTGGCGAATGTAAATATACGCCCTTCTTTATAGATCCTCATTACTACTGTGTTTACCACAGAGGACTGGAATTCACTGGGCCACTCCCTCTGTTTTTTGCTCCTCTCCTGGTACAGATCTTACGAGGGTTTTCACTGTCATTTGGGTGTCATGTATTTCACCACACTATTCTAAGATGTTTTATATTTATATTTATTTTCTCACATCTTGATTTTGTTACATTATATTATTTCCAGCCCTGAAGGGTCACGGGCATTGACCTGTTGACGAAACATGTGTCGGCTGGCGTTGTTGCTTTTCTTACGAATATCTCTCACATAAACTGCTTTAATGGAACTACCGGTGTCGACTTCCAGATAATTTTCATTATTGTATCAACTGTTTATCCATTACGTGTGCCCAGTATTTGTTTTATGTCAACAACCAATCAGATCAGCCTCACCCTATAGAACCCTCCTGAGAAAACCTCAGACCATCAGATTTTCTACCTCACGTTGTGCTAGGGAGTCTCCACTGAGCTCTGCTCAGTTTTTTCCTTGTCATCTTTACTCCTAGAGTTTTTTCAATTGCTTTCTTCAACCGCTTCTTCAGCTTGTGCCACCTGCTCTAAAAAAAAAAAAAAAAGGCTTTATGTGGCTGACCCTCACAAGGACTGAATCTATTGCTTCTATCCAGATCACAAGGCTAAAGATTGCACGGTGTGCCGTACTTTTTCCACCAAAACCTTGAGAGACCGTGAGGGACGTCTCCTGACCTGGCTCCAAAAGCTAAAGTCCAGGAGGAATCCTATATCCAGTGAAGAGGCCTCATCAGCTTCGTCTTACAGGAGATCCCTGAAAAGGTCGAGATCTGACCCCTCTTCTTCTGAAGACCGTCCTGGGAAAGCCTCTAAAAAGACCTCTCATAGGTCTGACAGGCAAAGTCCAAGCAAATCAGCTCACTGAGGTGTAAAGGAGAGGGAAGGACTTTCTACAGGAGAGTCTACAGTGAGGAAGTAGAGTTCTGTTCTTCCATCTTCTCCTCCTGACAGAAAAAAGGATTTTAAAAAGCGCTCCTTTGTACCGTCTGAGGGAAAACATGCTAAGAAAATTCCACTGTCGAGGACATCGTCGGCAAAGAAACTATAATCTTCGTCGACGCACAGCGAAAAGGTACATTCGCCTCAGTCTTCTCTTACTCTGGCGACGGGAGCGTCGACGAGAGTTTCCTTGCCTTCATCGTCAACGCCAATGACGACGGATGCGGAGTCAACAGTGACGGTGAAGTTACGACGAGAATGACGACGGCCGTGGTGACGATGGCGATTACAGCAGCGAAGACGATGGCAGCGGCGTCGACAGTGATGGCAACGGTACCAACGATGACGACAACTACATCGTCGACGACACAGTCGACTATTTCGTCGACGGAACAAATTTCTGAAGTAAGCAGAAAACGTCGCATTACTCCTGAGCTCACTTCCCCCAGAAGATGAGGATGCGGAGGATGAAGGTCCATATGGGTATGCACATGGCCCTTCTGAACTGCAAGACCTAGATTCGGAAGAGGGTTATGGGGAAGAGCAGGAATATGATTATCCCCAGGATTATGACTGAGGTTACCAGGAGGAGATGGTTTTGATTTTGGACTTGCAGCTCATAATCTCAGACTATAAAAAGAGATTTCCAACTCCATCTCCGGCTCAAGAACAGGTTTCAGCTCCTGCTGTTACACCTGCACGGCCTTCCACCCCTCGGCTGCCACCACCACCACCACTGCAATTGATTGTGGATCCACCACCAATGACTCCACTTATCTGGGATGATACCTCGGATAATGACCAGGAAAATGCAGTTCTCCTGGATCCAGACAGGGAATGGGATGAATATATTATTCCTACTCCTGCTTCACCTTCATCAGAGCTTGTAGATTCTCCATCTGGGGACATAGGTGGCTTCCATAACTTGTTGGAGAGGGCAGTTAAAAGGTTCGATCTACCTATGCCATCGGTACAGTATGAGTGCTTCTTGTACGATTTCAAAGAGCCCTTTAAAAGGTCTGTGAGATCAATTCCTATAGTTGGTCATGTTTGGGAAGAGGGGCTCAAAGCTATGAAGACCCCAGCTACAGTGGTCCCGATGCTTCCTTGTTTAGAGAAAAAATATAAAGCCCCGGAGCATGGTGAGTCAGACGAAACCGGACTCAGTGATATCTCAGGCAGCACAGAGGAAATCAAAAAATCCAGCGGCGCCTCTAACACCACCTCCAGATAAGGAAGGCAGACGCTTGGACAATGCTGGCAAAAGGTTTTCATCGATGTCAAGCCTACTCATCAAAGCGGCTAATGCTTTAGCCATCTTGGGGCACTACGACCGTCAGATGTGGTGTGACCTCTCTCCCTACCTAGACTAGCTGCCTGATGACAGCAAGGCCGAAGCGAAAAAGATTCTCCAGGAAGGAGAGAGGGCCTCCTCGGAGGTGATTGATTGCTCAATGGACATTGCAACAACTGCATTCCGTTCCCTGGCTGGAGCGGCAGTCCTTTGTCACCTGGGATGGCTTCGAGCTACCTTGTTTAGACCGGAGGTTCAGAACAGGATTTTGGATCTTCCTTTTGATGGAGAAGCGCTCTTTGGTAAGCACATAGACGATACCCTTCAGGACATTGAAAAAAAGATACAGACACAGCGAGATCATTAGGGACGCTTCAATACCACAAGGTCCCTTTTTGTGGTGTAAGAGACAGAGGTTTTCCCTCATACAGAGGAGGTTGCCAGCGTTACCGGTTCTCCTCGTATATGCCTGCCTCGCAATCTCACCGCCCGTAGTATAACCAACGGCAGGGTCAGTCCTCGTCATATTCAAGATCGTCAAACAGAGGAAGAGCAGGACGCCAGGGGAAGGAGTCCTCTAGGCGTCAATAGCGGCCTGCTGGCTCTGTCTACTGTTTCTCCCCCTCATTTAACACTTGTGGGGGGGCAGGATATCACATTACTTCAAAGATTGGCAACAGATAACATTGGATTGTTGGGTTCTCAATATAATCCAATTCGGCCACACGGAGTTTGTTCGTTATTCTCCAACCAAGCCCCCTCGCGCCAATGTAACAAAACATTTTCATCTCCTGCGCTTAGAGGTCCAACAGATGCTGCAGAAGGGGGAGATTGAACCGGTCCCTATCTCACAAAGAGGAGAAGGTTTCTACTCCCGGTTCTTTCTAGTTCAAAAGACTAGAGAAGTGGCGCCCTATTCTAGATCTGAGGGAGCTCAACATCCATCTCATCAAACCGTCGTTTCGAATGGTCTCCTTGCAGGACATACTTCGACTTTTAAATTCAGGAGATTTCATGGCCACTTTGGACCTAGAGGACGCATATTTTCATGTTCCCATACATCCATCCCACAGGAAGTTTATTTGCTTTACAGTAGCCAAGAGCCACTTTCAATTCAGGGTCCTCCCCTTTGGCCTCAGATCGGCACCAAGGTTCTTTACAAAGATACTGGTTCCGGTAGCGGCTTTTCTAAGGAAACAACAGCACCAGGTTTTCCCTACCTGAACGGCTGATTGCAAAAGGCTCCTACCAAGACTGCAGCCGAGACGTCAGTGGCAGCTTGCACAAAGTTGTTTGAAAGTCTGAGTCTTGCCCTCAACAGAGAAAAGTCAAATTTGTGCCCTTCCAAGAACGCCAAATTCCTGGGAGCCATATTGGGCACATCCCTCGACAAGGCTTTTCGGTCAGTGGAAAGACGAGCCAAACTGATGTAGATGGCCCATCTACTTAAAAAAAGGTCACTTTCAGTTCGCCTCTACAAGTCACTTCTGGGATCCATTTCGTCCTGCATTCCTCTAATTCCTCACTGCAGGTTACATATGCGTCCTCTTCAGGAACAACTGTACTTAAAGTGGCGCCAAGTAGAAGGGTCTTTCGAGGACATGATCATGATCACTGTGCCAATGAAAGAAGCTGTTTCATGGTGGACTCGCGAGGAGAACATTTCCCAAGGTCTCTCCTTCATGGTCACCCCCTCAGATTATTACAACAGATGGTCTCTGGAGGGCCGGGGAGCGGTCTTGCAAGACCACCAGATTAGTTTTCGATTGCTACACCACCATCGTCTGTTGCACATCAATCTGCTGGAAATCAGAGCAATTCGCCTAGCCCTACAGGCTTTCCTCCCGAGAATAAATGATTCGTCGGTTCTAATAAGAACAGACAATACTACCGCCATGCATTATATCAACAAGCAGGGCGACACAAGATCTCGTCTCCTGTCGGCGGAAGCTCAAGCTATCTTAAGTGGGCGATCCTGCATGGAGTCTCACTAAAGGCAGAGCATCACCCAGGGAATCTCAACGAGACAGCGGACATACTAAGCAGACTAAAGTCAGTCAGCCACGAATGGGAACTGGACCAGAGAACTCTGGCGGAGATTTTTCAACTATGGGGCAGACCATATATAAATCTCTTTGCTACACCGGAGAACAAGAAATGCCGGGTCTACGCAAGCTGGCATCACCATCCGGGATCCTCGGGGAATGCCTTTTCGATGGCATGGTCAAGCTCCATTGTTTACTCTCCCTCCCTCCCCCCATTCCCCTGATCCCAAGACTGCTCAGAAATCTCAAAACGGAACCCTGCAAAATGATTCTAATAGCACCGTCTTGGCCTCGCCAGTACTGGTTCACGAAGCTTCTTCTCCTGTCCGTGGAGCATCCGGTTCCTTTGAAACTGATTCCATCACTGCTGACGATGTCGCGGGGCTAAGTATTGCATCCGGATCCCCGATCCCTGCAATTATCAGCTTGGCTCCTGAGCACAGAGAGTTTCTCAACTTAAAGCTCTCTGCAGAATGTAGAGACATCCTGTCGTACAAACAAAACCTACCGGATGAAATGGAAGGGGTTTTGTCACTAGTGCCGGGAATCGGGAGCTCACCCTTCCTCGGCGCATGAAATCCTTCCTTACATTCTTTCCTTGGCTAAAGCGGGCCTGGTGCATTCATCTATTAAAGTTCATCTCACGGCCATCTCTCGCTTCAGAAGGACATCCTCAGGCCCTTCGCTCTGGTCAGCAAGGATAATTAAGCAGTTTATGAAAGGTCTTTTTCGAGTCTTCCCTCCAGTGAAGCCTCCTCCACCACTGTGGCACCTTAATCTGGTCCTGACCCAGCTCATGAAACATCCCTTCGAGCCTATACATAAGGCAAACTTGAAATTTCTCTCTTGGAAGTTGGCCCTTCTTCTAGCCTTGACATCAGCAAAAGAGGTCAGCGAGTTGCAGGCACTCACCATTCAGGAGCCCTTTCTTCCATTTAAAAATTAAACGGTAGTACTCCGTACCAACCCAAAGTTCATCCCGAAGGTATCTTCAGACTTTCATTTAAATGAACCTGTGATTCTTAAAACTTTTTTCCCTCAACCTACAACTCCGGCTGAGGGGCCACTACACTCATTGGACAGTCAGCATTGCCTGAAGTTCTATCTTCAGAGAACTAAGGATTTTAGAAAGTCACCTTAACTCTTTGTGGCTTACAGCGCCACTCGTAAAGGATTCCCCCTTTCCAAATAGGGGATTGCATGCTGAATTTCCAGCTCTATCCAATATTGTCATCAAGCCCCTTGAAGGAAGAGTCCGTGCTCACTCCACAAGGGCGATCTCTTCTTCTGCGGCCCTCTTTGCTGGGGTACCTGTCCGGGACGTCTGCAGAGCAGCGACCTGGAAGAGTACCCATACGTTCACAAGATATTACTGCTTGGATTCTTCATCGCGCAGCGGGCCAAGCAGTCCTGAGGAACCTCTTTCAATAAGTGGTGAGCTTTCCCTCTCATCCCTCCTTCCTTTTCCTTCATACCTTCTTCGCACATTCTTTGATACAATTGATTGCTTCTTGTTATTTCTGTATGCATATATGGGTATTTGATTCATATGCTATATGTTTTTTCCAATCTTTAATCTTATTGATGCATTATTGATCTCTGTGGAAAGTGATACAGGCAAAGACGTTCTCATGACTGCAATCTACTCTGATTCAAGCATGGGAATCTATGAAAGTTCCAATAGTGGAGTAATAAAACAAGTTACTTACCTGTAACTTTAGTTCTCCAGTATTTGAAACTTTCATAGATTCGCATGCGACTCACCCTCCTCCCCTGGGAAAGCTTGACCTTCTGCTTCTTTATGTTTATCCTGTGGCACCACGGCTCCGAAAATCTGATGGTCTGAGGTTCTCTCAGGAGGGTTCTAGAGGGTGATGCTGATCTGATTGGTTGTTGATTTCGTTTGGTCTTTTTTACAAAATGAGGTGGATATGTTACAAAACTAGAATGGTCCTAGGCCTAGTTTCTATTTGTAATGATTTGTATTACTGTTTTTTTTTATATGTACCGGGGACTCCCATCTCGACGACGGGGAATGATTCAAGCATGTGAATCTATGAAAGTTTCCAATACTGGAGAACTAAAGTTACAGACAAGTAACTTGTTTTCTTCTTGCTGCACATAGGTGTGCCGTGATGATTCTTCCTAATAAACACTAGGTTCAAGTTAAGCTACTACATTCTCTCATAGTTTAGCACATAGAAGTAGGTTTTAGATTGCCCGATTATATTTTTAGTATAATGGAAATGCTCATTTTTCACTGTTAGCAACATACGGTAGTGTTGTTTTAATAATATTGTGTGGTTATATGTGCTAAGCAACAGGGTGAGGCTGTTGAACTCAAAACACTTTCACTTAGTGCAGAGATCGGGTGTGATATTAAAAAGTATGAAATTGGGTTCGAATTACCACTGCGTCCATGAACTGTTTGTAAAGGACGGTTAGTAACCCAGGAAACATGGGCACTACTTAAACTACTTATTGAGGGGGGTTGCGTGGGACTACAAAATCTGTTTTATCACATTTAAGCGCTGAAGGACCGAACTACGTTAAGGGATCGGTGGGTGTGAAAGCAAACCTGGTTGAGCTAAACCAGAGTCTTGGTTTAGGCAACACATCCAGTATGGCACGAATCATGCATGTCTGCTGCCATAGGCAATATCTGTGTACAGTCAGGCGAGATTGGAGGGGACTCCACGGTCAACCACTCTTCCATTGCTATTCCTGTAAACTCCATCGGGGTCCTTTTTTACAGTTCTGCTTTATCCAGATCTATTTCAGAGGTCTGAGAAACATATATAAATGGCTTCACAACTTGGAATTGAAGCTGCTTTTTGGGCAATTTGCTTAGCAAAAGCATTTCTCTGTGACACTTCACTTAGAGTTGACTAATGGACAGCGCACTTTGCAGTTATAAATTTAGATGGTAACGTAAGAGCACCAAGCAATTCTTTAACATAGGTACCATTTCTAATTTGAGTTTCAAATGATTTGAGGAAACCCCATTGCATTCAGCGGATCCCAAAAATCATGTGCTACTCTGAAGGTGTATTTTGAATCTGTAAATATGTTAACTCTTTTGAGTAGAAAGAATACAAGTGTGAGTAAAAACAATTCAATGGAGTGTATTTAAGGTAAATATGAGCTTCTGACAACTTCATGTAGTGTACAGCTGTCCTAACTATCCCGAATGAGCCACAGTTATTTTGGACACTTAATCTGTCAAAATAATACTCAAGATTACCATTGGATACTGGTGCATCAGAAAGATCGCTATGTAACTTACTTAGGCAGTTACAATGAGACAAGTTGTGTGGCTCATCATCCTGGAGACCAGCAAAGAGCTGGCGTTCAGGACAGGACATTAATTAAACTATGGTAAGGTGAAAAGCGAACAACGAAATCATTTTGCACTGTGATCGTTTTGCCATGGACAACTGTTTGGTTTTAGTGTTGAGTAGAACAGCAGCTACTGCATGAGGTACAACAACTATAATGGTAAAGGCAAAGACAGCATTTTCAAAGGCTTTTACAAGATGGGGCAAAGCTGGCATGGCTTCGAACCAAATGCAAAAACAACAGTTTATGGACAGAATGCAGAACAATGTCATACATTCACCCCAGTACAGAGATCTGGGGCTAAATCCATCGTTTTTTTGCTCACCATGCCGTTCCAGTTTGAACTCAGCCATATGCAAATCAGTCTTGACCCTGTGCCTCATGGGAACAGTCCAGCCCGAACTGCTAAGCCAGGTCCTCCCTGGACTGGAAATAAGCATCCTAGGACCGGTTTCGGGGTTTCACCCCTCTTCAGCCAGGATAGCTTGATTCCAGTGGCATGGAGAGCACGGGACCCACGTCTGGGCATACCCTTCCCACTCGGGGTGACAAATGCAAAAACAACAGCTGATGGACAGAATGCAGAACAATGTCATACATTCACCCCAGTACAGAGATCAGGGCCTAAATCCATCGTCTATTTGCTCGCCATGCCATTCCAGTTTGAACCCAGCCATATGCAAATCAGTCTTGGCCCTGTGCCTCACAGGAACAGTCCAGCCCTAACTGCTAAGCCAGGTCCTCCCTGGACTGGAAATAAGCATCCTAGGACCGGTTTTGGGGTTTCACAGCAGCTACTGCATGAGGTACAACAATTATAATGGTAGGTCAAAGACAGCATTTTCAAAGGCTTTTACAAGATGGGGTAAAGCTGGCATGGTTTCGAAACAAAGCAGACGTCCTCCCGCAACAGCATTAAGGGTGGAATATGCAACAGAATTTTTTTGATCTCCTTGATCTTGCACTAACGCTAACCAATCTTTTTCTGGACAGTACAAAGTGACTGGTTTTGTATAATCAAGCTAGCCTTAATGCAGAGACTGAAAATAGTGCTTTGTTTAAAAAATAAAGGCGTAGGGAGCTCGTTCCTCCTTGGTCTAGTGCAAAGCCTGTGGGGATATTGTTATCTTGGAGCGGTTTAACAACAGTCGCATATCCCATTGCCTTCACTGTTCTGAGCAACTCGTGGATAGCTTTTTTGTTATTATTAGCAACAGATTTTATTGATTTTCCAAAGTGCCAAATGAGCGAAGCCCGACAAGCATTATACAGGTAAAAGGCAAGTTGTAGAATGTCTTGGCACCAAATATCATCCCCAATGAGGGTCTGCACAACATCAGACCAGAACCCCCCTCCCCCAACCACGCACCACACACCTCACAGAGATCATAAGAACAAACATTATGCAAACATGCTCTTCTGCCCTTGCGCAACACCATTACATTAAACCGGTGAGTTGCTAACTACTAGCCTGTCAATTGGGTCGCGGGAAACCGGAGGCCCCAGGAGGGATAAATCGATGCGTCGGTATGTGGCCCAGCCCGCCCATATCTTCCTGTGCTTTTGCGGACAACCCCGTGCCTGAAATACCGCCACTTCAGCCGACAGGCACCTATCCATGGCTTTTTTCCAATTACCTATACTGGGTGGGGATGTAGCCTTCCAGTGTTGTGCAATGTCACGCGTAGTGAGTGTGAGACCCAAGAATAGCAGATGTCGTTTATATCTGTTCCCACCCCCGATGTCTTCGGTGCCATGTAGGAAAATCAGCCTAGGGTCTGCTTGGATGTTCCACACTGGTACCCGCCCCAAGCATGACCTAATGACGGACCAGAAGTGTTGCAGCGCCCCACAGCTCCACACCGTGTGGAGGAACGACCCCTCATCCGAGTCGCAGCGGAGGCACGTGGGGGATTGGATAGCCCCATCTTATAGAGGCGTAGGCGTGTGTAGTATATCCTATGAAGATACTTAAATTGGATCAGCCGGTATCGGGTGGAGACAGCGGAGTATCTAGGGCTAGCCAATGCATCAGCCCAATCATCGTCCGTCAGAGTGGGCACATCCGCATCCCATGCCGCCTGAGTCCCCTGTATAATAGTCGGGGAATGTGTAGTGATTGTTTGATAACTTTATCTGATTTTATGGGCACCAAGATTTCCCATGAGCAACCGGCCTTCAAGCGGGTGAAACTCGGGGAGAGTCGTGAGGTCTCTTATTAGAGGGGACACGGCGTGACGGAGCTGCAGATATCTGTGAAGCTGTGTTTATGGAGGTCAAAGTCTTCCTGCACCCTCTGGAAGGACTTGAGCGTGGACCCCTGCATTATATCCCCCAACATGGAGATCTCTATGTCGTCCCACCTACGGAACCCCACGAGAGACGAGAACGGCCGGAGGTGGGAGCCCTTCCAAAGAGGCGTTGCACATGTCAGCTTACCCCACCAACCCATTTGGCGGACCACCCGCCTCCATATCTGGATGACTGTCCTACAGGCTGGGGGAAGCTCCTCCTCCGCCATGAAGCGTCTTCCCACTGCTTAAGCCGGGTCCCCGTGAGCGCCGTTCCACCATTCGTTTATCACTAGAAGGTGCGACGCCCAATAGTATGCCCGAACGTCAGCCGCCGCTATCCCACCACAGTATGTAGATTGGACACACGTTGCCAGCGCCAACCGAACCCCCCCCCCCCACCCGGAACCTATTCAAAAGTGCGTTGATTTGACGGAACCACGATGGGGGAATGGGAAATGTGTAATTCTGCAGCCGATAGAGCAGGCGTGGTAGAGACACCATTTTGAAAATGGTTGATCTGCCATATAACGAGAGGGGTAGTTGAGACCACACCTTCATCTCATCTCGAACCACGGGGAGTAACGGTGCAATGTTACGTGACCATGCTTCGGTCAGGCACCGTGCGATATACACCCTGAGGTACCGAAAGCCTGCCTCCGCGACGAACAACTGCGGGGCCCAAGCTTGAGACCGCTGATCCCCGTTGATAGGGAACAAAATGGACTTAGATGGGTTGGCGTAAATCTGAAGCACCCAAGGCCCGGAGACCCAGGGATCATATATAAAAAACAAGGCGTCATCGGCATAAAGCGCGATCCTATCAAAACCCATCCGGTGAGCAGTCCAGACCCCGAAAGACAGAGTCCAGGCGGACCCAGGCGGCCAAGGGCTCGATAGCCAACGCGAACAAAAGCGGGGAGAGTGGGCACTCGTGCCCCTGCAGACGGGGAAGGGGGGCAAACAGTGACCACCCACTCAGACCAATGCAGTGAGGTCGGTATATTGTAATTTCACGTACTCCCTGAAGCGAGGGCCTAGATTTACTGCCTCCAGGAGCTTAAAGAGGTACGTCCAACTCAGGGAATCGAGCGCTTTGTCTATATCTGCAAGCAAGACAGCTGCGGGGCGCCCCAGGCGGTGGGCCTCCGCCACAGCATTGTGGGTACGTCTGATATTGTGTCTAGTGGAACGGTGTGGCATAAGGCCCGAATGATCTGGATGCACCAGATCCTGTATGCACATGTGGAGGCGGTCCGCCAGGACCTTCCCCAGCAGTTTAGGCTCGAAATTTAACAATGAGATGGGGCGGTACGAGCCCGGATCTTCCGGTGGGTGGCCTGGTTTAAGGAAGGCCACGATCTCCGCGTGTCTCCAATCCGGAGGCAGAATGTGCCGCTACCTCAGTAGATGAGGTCCCAGAGTCTCCATATGGGGCTGCAGGAAGTCGTACGGGAACCCATTCGGGCCAGGCGCGCGTCCTGGGTGTGTGTTGGACAGCACCGCCCGTAACTCGTCTAAAGAAATGGGTTCCTTCAGGGCGGTGCGTTGCTCATCTGAGAGGCGGCGGGGAGGGATATCTGTGAAGAAGGCATCGATAAGGGGTTCTGCAATGACCTCCCGCTCCTCGTATAACTCCGTGAAGAAATCTGCGAAGGCCTGTACAACTGCCTCGGGGGAGGCGCACATGAACCCCTAAGTGGACCTCAAGAAGGGAACCTGCGTCTGGGCTGCCCTAGCTTGACAGAGCCTATGAAGCATCTGGCTAGACATGTCACCCCATTGGTAAATCCTATACTGAGTGGCCAACTAGGTCGGTGTGAGTCTGGTGGAGCTGCTGTTGAAAATGGAGGAGGTTCCTACGGGCAGCGGGGTCTGAGCCCCCCACCACCAGGGATTGGAGCTTGGCCTGTCTGTTTTCCAGGTCGTGCACCTGAGCCAGGCGACAACGCTTCTCCCTCGTGTGATAGCTGATGTCAACCCCGCGAATCTTGGGCTTCAACGCCTCCCAGAGAGTGACCGGGGTCTGTCAAGTGCCGACATTAAAGCTGAGATAATCGGTGATTGCCCGACTCAGCGCGTCCCGATACTCCGTGTCCCGAAGCAACCAGGGGGACATGCGCCACCTGTATGGGGCCCTGTTAGTCTGCAGGCGCAGCTTAAGTTGGAACGGCGAATGATCAGAGAGTCCCCGGGGCAAAATGGACGTATGTGACACCCTGTGCATGTAGCTATGTGGGAGGAACAGATAATCTAGGTGAGAAAGAGTGGGGTGGACTAACGACGCATATGAGAACCCGACCTCAGAGGGGCGAAGGGTCCGCCATGTGTCCACCCAGCCCAGGGTATGTGCCAGTACGTTTAGTTTAGACGTAGCTTAGCTGGTTGTCGGGCTCGCCACCTATCCAATGGACCCATAGTGTTGTTCCAATAGCCACCCAGTACCATCATGCTACCAGGGAGATCTTGACAGAGCTGTGTCAATTTATCCATAAATGTCTGGTCTAGCGGTGGAGGGGCGTATATGCTGCCAAGTGTAATCTGTTCGCCGGCTACAGTACCCGCAATCACTGTGAAGCGGCCACCAGGATCCAGCCAATGTTGTGTAACCTGGAGTGCCACTCTACGATGTATATGTATGGCCGTGCCCCTCGCCCCCCGCGTAAAGCCGGAATGGTACACTGCAGTGTAGCCGTAGCGCACAAGGCACGGGGCTTTCGTGCCCAGAAGCTGTGTCTCCTGGAGTAATAGGATGTCTGCTGCATAGCGCTTCGCCTGCTGGAGCACAGCCCCCTGTTTGACCTTATTAAGTAAGTATTCCAGGTGAGAATGTTCAGTGTCCCCGGTGTAGAGTTACCTGCTATGTGGGCCATTCCTAGGTGTCAGGGCATAAAAGGTCAACCGGTGTGCGCACGGCGGAGCAGTGAGGTGTGTGCATGGTGCGGAAACCAAGACCCAAAAAAACAATAACACGGAAACTTCCCCCAACCTCCCACTCCTCCCTCCTCCCACCCCCATACTTCCAGGAACATGGAGTATCTGTGGTGGTGGAATCCCCCCCCCAGACCCCCAACAGGATGACCCAAGCGGTTCCTCCAATGGATCTCTCCTCCATCTTCACCCAACATTACCCAAAACATTCGGGCCGCGCCATGCCCAGTTCCCTCCAGGGCTGGTAGTAGAGACCCCAACCCTTAGCACCCACACAATCTAGCAAAGCCACTGCCAGAGATCCTGACCCACCATGGTAAGTGAACGGGAAGCAGAAGTGACAACATGCCCCAGTCAACCTCAGTCCCCGGTGCCCGTCGGCTCCTGGACACGCCAATTGGAGTGGGACCTGTTGCGTCTCAATGTCGCTTCTCTGTCCTGACGACCACTCCGATGTGAGCCCTGAGAGGAGTCCAAGTCTAACGGGGGCGGTGAGTGCGACTTGAGAACCCTACCCTCATCTGTCCACACAAAAACGTCCTCTGGGGTATCGAAGAAAAATGTTTTGGCATTGTACATCACTTTCATCCAGGCCGGGAACAGCAGTGCGTAGGATAAGTTTAGTTCACCTAGCCGTCTCTTGGCCGCCACAAAGGACTGGCGTTGTTGCTGCACCAGCTTAGTGTAATCGGGGAAAAAACATGATGGGATGTGACTGAAAAATCATTTTGTCCTTATGTAGCTGGGCGTACCGGAGAATGGCGTCTCCGTCAGCATAGTTAGGGAACCGGGCGATCACTGGTCTCGGACACTTACCTGGTGGCGGCTTCTTGATCAAAGCACGGTTAGCCCTCTCGATCATGAAGCAGGGGGACATGTCTCCTGGGGGCAGCAGTGCCCTGAGCCTCTCCAAGATGAAGGTGTCCATGGATGACCGTTCGCAGCCCTCCAGGAAGCCCACCAAGCGTATGTTGTTGCGGCAGGCCCGCCCTTCTGCATCCTTGACCCGGGCCGCCAGGTCTTGCGTGTGCTTGGTCAGTTTGTCTACCTTTTGCTGGAGTGCTGATACAGAGTCCTCCACGGTGGAAACCCTGGTCTCCTCCTCAGTGATGCGGTCGATCGCCTTCCGCAGATCCTGGCGGAGAAAAACACCTCGGACCCCACGGCCCCGATCTGAGCCTCGAGAGCGGTCTGAGATTGATTGATCGCCTCCAGCAGCGTCGTCGTGTCCGAGGACAGGCCCCCCATGGTCTCCCCCCCCCCCCCACCCGGGAGGGTTGTTGGTGGTGGTGTAGCTGTCTATATTGTTTTCACTATATACGGTAGACATACCTACTTCCATTTCAGTGTGTGGTGGGATAGCCCCGATAATTGGAGGATCATCAATATCTGTTTTAATGTATGCAGATGATATCCTCATATTAGATTTAACCCCGAAGGGCTTGTCTAACCGCCTACATGCATTAAATCAATTTGCAGAAGCACATTACATGAAGATTAACGCTTCGAAAAGTAAAATTATGTGCATTTTTGGAAAGAAAAAATGTAGGTCTGAAAACTACAGATGGTCCATAGGAGGACAGAAACTAGAGGTGGTTAAAACCTACATCTTCTTAGGTAAAATAATTTCAGCAAACCTAAGTGAGAAACCCCACATTGAGCATAATTCGCGTAAAGCATCGGCTCATGGTATGGGGTTATGTTCCTTGTACAATGCTACAGGGAAGAGACATTTCACACTATTTTTGGATGTATTTAGAGCAAAGATCCCTGCAACTCTACTGTACGGATTAGAATTAGTGGAGTTAAAACACTGGGGATTCTTGCATAAAATGGAAGGAAAGGTACTAAGAAGAATTTCTTCTTTTAACACAGCTTGCACTGTATCTTCATGCAGGCTGGAATTCGGACTCCGAAGTTGTTGGGTACAGGGGTTGATTGCCCTCGTAAGGTGGGTAGCTTGCTTAGCTAGAGGTAAATCGGATTCCTTACGGGAAGCCATTAAAAATGAGCTCCTGGGCAATTTTAACGAGTTTTCCCTGTTAGTAAAAAACTTTAGAAAAGCAGTAACTTTGTTAGAGTTGGATGTAAGCACTTTGTTTTTACTTACTCCCTCTGAACTAAAGTCTAAATTAAAAAGTGCATCTTGGGAACTCAGTTATAAATTGGATATGATTGCCCAACAAGGAAAAAAAGAAAGGCAATTACTCCTAAACACATACACACCAAAGCTGGCACAACAATACCTTACCTGGAATATCCCCCACAGAGTCCGTAGGTTATGGTACCTTTTAAGACAAGATTTGCTCCCACTAAATCTCCTTTTTGCAAAATGGTATGGTGTATCTCCAATATATAATCTTTGTTATAATACTGTACAGGATCGTAATCATGTCTTGTTTATTTGTCCCGCACTTCGCTCATTGAGCTATAAATGGTTAAAACCTATTTGTCTACAATTAGGAATTTTAAATGTAAAAACTTTTTTCCATGCACTTTATTGTCCGCCAAATGAAATGTTCTGTTTCAGAATTTTTAACTTTTTTAAAGGGTTTTTAGATATTTACTAATGATACATAGAGAAATGTTAGACGACTGTTCGACCAGTGAATATGAAGTATTACCTTTTTTCTGTCTTTTTTGTGATTTTATTGTAATTAATGTTGTATAATTGTGTGTTTATTTTTTGTGTGGCCCTCATTTGAGAGCCAAAAACATAATAAACTTAAAACTTGAAAACTTGTAGCTGTCTATCGTATTTTGCTTGGGGGCCGTCGCCCCCTGCCGATCTTTGCCCATGGCAATCAGGAACTCGTGGATAGCTTTGATGCATTCCAAACACCGATAACTCTCCTCCATAGAAATTTCATGACCTAGATAGCAAACGGAGAAGACAGAATTGTAGTGTTTGTCTAGAAGCTTACCCAGCACAGTAAGGAGATACAGGGTGTCTGTCTTGTATTGGTCCAAGGAGTTTGGTACAGTCAACAAATCATGTACATATTGAGCCAAATTCAGAGATTTGAAACTCAGGTCAGCTATAGTTGAGTTGTGTTATCCCAATGAGGTGATGTCAAGTATTGATTCGGCAGGGTGCCGAACGAGAGTGATTTCTAAGAAGAGGTGTTCAGTTGTGGAGTCAGCTTTGCCCATGTTACACCATCCTCTAGTACTTAGCCACTTGTCACTCTGCCACCTGATTTACTCACAGCAGCCGCTTTGTTTGCCATTTCTTATGTGCTGGTACCCCTTCGGCAGGCTGCAGCCTCAGCACTGTTGCTTTCCAGGTGTCACCATGGGTGCACCTCCAGGCATGAGAGAACTCAAGACGCCTAATAGGTCCTCCTCTTTGTTTTCTGTTGGCTAGGACTTTTAAGATGGGATTTGGGGAAATAAGGAAGAGACTGAACACTAAGGGTACTAATCCAAATCCTATCTCTCAAATGGGTAATTTGATATTTCAGTCTCTCCTGGGCCTTTTTGATACCTTGCATCTGCGACTCCAGCTTGAGTCTGTTGGCTTCCTCGTAACAATTTAGGAAGACTGGCCATTGGTCTGCGTCTACTTCACTTTTTGATTTTTTAAAATCTTTTTCCCAGAAATGATTCAAGCACTTTAGTGCAAAGGTACCTTTCTCTGGACATTGCTTCTCTCCACCCTCTTTTCTGAGTCCAACTCATTGTTTTATATACCTGCACATGAGTTTGTGATCCTTGAGGTACACTGCATGTGCGGGAATTCCTTTAGCTGGGGTTTGTTTTTGTTTTGCTCCCCATTTCGCTGACAACAAACACTCTCTATCACCACCAGTAAGATATTAAGGTGTATGCCAGCATTGTGACTCAGCTCATTCTGTTGAGGGTGTGGACTAGAAGAGTAAAAGAGGTGAGGGTAGGAGTAATAGCTCATTTCCTGTCTGCTCTCATTGAGGGAGATAGTATCTTGCATTCCTCACCTTTGGTCCCCATGCTTTTGATATTCTCTTGTCTCAGACAGCTAGAGGTTCTTGTGACGCTGGGTCGGCATCATTGTGTCTCTTGCACATTCATTTGATATTGTCTTGGTTGGGATTCTAGCTACTCATTTCTCCCTTCCCCACTTCTAGCACCTTCTTAAGAGCTGTATATTGTGGATTTCACTCACACCTCTAAGATCCTAATAGTAGGATTCCCCCAGTAACTACCCAAAGAAACAACTTTAGTTTTCCTCCCATGCCCTCACAACTCTTTCCGAAGTTCTCTTTAAAGCTTTACCAGTCAATAAGCACAATCGGACTGCTCACATTAAAATTTCAAAACAACCCGGTTTCTCTGACCTGATTAGTGAGTCCATTGCCTAGCTGCTCTCCACCCAATCCATCTTTTCTGGAGGATTCTCCTTGCTTTGGCATGGCATCTGGGTTTCTTATGGGGAGCCAGTCTGGTCTTTTGTCCTTGACCTTGATCAAACTCAGGCACTTCTCAGCAACACACCATTTTGTGTAAGAAATCTGTGCTCACAGCAAATTAAAAGTCTGCCGTTATTTATTAACAAATGAAAAATAATCTGTGATACACAGAATGCAAATTTCTAGATTTTCATACGTTTTTCTCTAAGAGGGACCATGTGACATTACCGAAATAAAAAAAGCTTTGCGATTGAAGAAAAAGGAACTGGAGAATAATGCACACAAACTTCAACCAGAAGAAAAAAAATGTATGCTGAGCAAGCAGCTCAAGAATTCTCGCGTATGGTGCCAGCATGATACTGAGACTTTAAGTCTGAGATGGCCACAACTTGGTAGAATTGGTTTAACACTAAGCAAGAATATGGCTTCTGCAGGTATCCTAATAGTTCTGAGTTACACACAAAATCAAATGTCTTCACCTACTCACACTTACCTGTAGGGAAAAAAAACCCAAATCTAAGATGCAGTCTATGTCATGGTGCAGTGTGCATTTTGGTATCACGAGCCATCTCTAAACCAAAATATCTTCTCTTAAGAAAAAAGAGTTTGTCATGTTCGCACACAACACCAGTTGGCAGCAAGTGAATCTACAGCACTACTAGCTGTAAATCGATTGTTACAAGTAAGTAACATTTTCCCTAAAGTGTGCCATTTTCTCTTGGTTAAGTTTGCTTTTGTCTGGCTAGCTAGGTCAAAAAATTGACAATTAGCTTTGATTTGGACGGTTCAAAATTTAATGATAGCCTTGCAGTCACTGTATGTTGCTAGTTTCTTTGCATGACATATTGGTTTGAGTTTCCGCAAAGGAGAAACTTCAAGTTTTCCTAATCTGCTATGTGTGCAGTTTCTCTAAAGTTGAAGGAATACACGGAACTACAAATGATCTTTCACATTTTGTGGATATGTGGTAGAATAGTGTAGCACATAGTTGCTTTTCATATATATGTCTGCATATAACCTATCACTTCTCTTGCTTAATAATGACTCTAAAAAGGGCACCTTGTTTTGAGCTGGTAAATGTCCATAGTGATCACAAACATTACCCCCTCATTTGTCCTCCTTATCCCAGTCCTTGCATAAGTAGGCAGTCCCACCTACTGACGGGCCATCTAGAACGCTAGTATTGTTTTTTTTATTTCTACTATATAAACACCTCCCTCCCACATACTGCCATGCTTTTTTTCCTGTCTGACAAGGGTGCTATCAGAGGACTAGGTTTGTTACTTTGTGACACAATGAACAGTAATGTGTTTTTAAATTCTTTTACTGGGTGTTTCTGCAATTTTGTTTTTGTGTTATCTCGCTCGCTGACCTTGCTCTGCTCCCCGTGCATGTGCTTGGCTGGGGCGGGGAGCTTTGTCTGCAGACGGGGGCAGCCTGTTCCGGTGCTGAGGTGAATGTAGCAGCACCTGGCTCCCATAGCAATGTCTGTTGTGTATATGGCTGTGGGGAGCCGACAGGGCTGTCTTTTAGCATTCCAGGTCTTGTGGGTTTTGAGACTTGGTTGCTAGGAGATTATATATATATATATATATATATATATATATATATATATATATATATATATATACATATATATATATATACACACATATACACACACACACATACCTGGGCACTTCCTCATTTGCTTTCTGCTCTTGTTTTGCTGCCATGGGGGAAGAGGAGTCGGTCCCTGTGCCAGCCAAATCTATTTCCAAGAAGAAACATGTGTAGGAACTACAGGAAGATGACCTGTTTCAGATCTCCAAGTTGGATTTGCTGAATTGTGCGTTTCAGGCTGCATTAAATGAGCCTTCTGTGAAGAAGTTGAAGTGAAAATGAGGATAAGCACTTGGACAATTCCCCAAAGGGGGAATATATCCAGGGTAAAGTATTTTCTGACATGTTGGCCCATATTTGTGAGGCCCTCTGATTTGATCCTAAGTGGATGTTGGCTTTTATTCCCAGTATAGTACGTCGGGGGTGGATGATTTACCTTGCATGACGTCATTAAGGAGATTCTGGCTTTAGAGCGGCTTGAGGTCGACAAGCCGGGTATTCCAAGCTTTCTGGGCAAAACGTACCGGTTTGATGACCAGTTTCTTCAGGTTTCTGAGGTCAATTCAATTTTGTCCTCAATGGCTTCTTCCTCTTCCTTGTCTTCGGAGGAGGCTTACCTTTCTGATTCTGGTGAGCGTAGGGTGTGGGCTGCCTTGAAATGTTCATACGCAGCGTCTCATTTCGGGAATCGGGATAGCACTCCCAGGTCCTTATCAAGGAATTTGATCCATTATTTGAATATTTTCACATTATTTGAATATTTTCAAGATCAGGGGATCCTACTCCTTTCTTGGCGCAGATGGAGATCTTGGCTCAGTTTCTGTCTGACATCACTTTTGATAGCCTGTGGGCTCTCTCATCAGCTGCTGGGGCAGCAGTGGCTAGTAGACTGTCTCTGTGGACTAAACCTTGGCGTCTTGAGGCTGCACAGAAGACTCTGATTCCTAAGCTGCCTTTTGAGGGTCCCAGGTTGTTTGGAGACAAATTGAACATGTAGGTGCAGTGTTCTGCGGAGGAAACAAAGTTGTGGAAGCTGTTACGGTGTGTCCAGAAGAAGTCTTTTTTTCTATAAGCAGAACTATCTGCGTGTTCTCTCCTCAGCTCTTTCGTGGTTGGGCCCGTGGTTGGGGGCTGCATTCAATAAGTCCCGGTCTCGGCTGCAGCAGCCACAGGGTGCTGGTCAAAAGTCACTATGCCAGGGTTCAAGCCTGGCTCCATTTTCTCCTGGATCAGTGGTCCAGTCTGATTTCCTACCAGTGGAGCCTGTATGTCATCAGTCAGGGGTACCAGATTCTGGTCCAGGGCCATCCCTTGGTCTTACATCCAGTTTACCCTGTTGTCAAATGACCCTGTGAGAATGGCTGCTATGTTGTCTAGAGTGAAAAAGTTGCTTGCGAAAGGCGCGATGCTCCAGATACCGGAGGCGGAATGGGGCCTGGGCTTCTACTCCACGCTCTTCTCGGTCCCAAAGCCAGATGGTTCTTACTGCCTGGTTCTGAATCTCAAAGCTCTGAACAGGTTGGTGCGGCTGGATCACTTTCGGATGCCCACCTTGCAGTTCATTATTCCGCTCATTCAACAGGGCGATTTTCTGGCTTTCCTAGACTTGGAAGACTCTTATTTTCACATCCCTGTCCATCTTGGAAGCCAACGGTTTGCGGTGGACGCGGTTCATTACCAGTTTCAGGTGTTGCTTTTCGGCCTCTCTACGGCTCCCTGGACTTTTACCAAGGTATTGCTCCTGCTGTGTTTCCCTATATTGATGATTGTTTGATCTCTGATTCCTCTCTTCCAAAGGCTCTTCTTGCAATGGAAGCAACCATGGACTGTTCCGGGGTCTGGGTTTCGAGTTGAATCTGGCTAAATCTCATTTGGTCTCTGCTCGGAGACTGCAATTTATTGGAGATCTTTTTGACACCATGCTGGGGGCGGTGTTTCTCCCTCCTGCTCGCATAGCTTCCCTGCAGTATCTTTTGAGGGATTTCCTGAGTCAGCAGTGTGCTCCGGCTTGGACTTGGTTGCGGGTCCAGGGGTTGATGGCTGCGACCACAGCTGTGCTTCCCTTGGCTCGCCCGCACCTCAAGCCTCTGGTGAATCATTGGTTGTCTCTTTGTAACCCCTCCCATGCAAATTACGACTCTCTGGTTCCTCTCTCCCCTGTTCTGATTTGGCACTTGAGCTGGAGGCTATGCACTCCCGATCTGGAGAAGGGGGGTCCACTTTCAGCTTCCTACTCCCCTGTTGCTGACAACAGATGCTAGTCTTTGGGGTTGGGTCTTTGGAGGCCAAGGGTCAGTGGACTCTGGCAGACAGCGCACATTCCTCAAATTGGCAGGAGTTGGCCGCGTGCAGTTCTCCCAGATTCCCTTCCATGGGCGAGTCTGTTGGGTCATACCGACAATTAGGTGGCTTGCTGTTACTTGAACTGCCAAAGGGGGACACGGTGCGAGTCTCTGAAACTGCCGGCTTCCCTGATTTGATTACCGGTAAGTAACGACACATTCAACCTGCCACGGACCATCTATAACAGACAGATGGTCTTTCCTAATGCAGAAAAACTCATTGATATATCATTGCCATTTATTCACCTATCAGTAATATAGACATGTCCAGTCTATACCCATTTGGCCTCGATTTGATCCATATGTACATTTTTCATGTTCTGGCAAATGCTGAACCCTATTTGTGTCTTATTCTTTTGCATTTAGAAAAAACCTCTTTAAATGGAATGAGTCATTCTAAATGCCAACTCCACGCACTCAAGAATAAATGTAAAAACATTTTTTTTGTCTTTATTCATTTTAAGAACACCCTTGGAGTGTCTTGTTGGGGTATATTTATGAAAATCACGTTGTCCCCTGTTAACCAGCCACTCTGCAGGTTTATCAAATGTCATGTGCTTGAAGTTTGATTGCTGATCTTTTTTCATCTAGCTATGCAGAGATTTTTTTTACGCTATTGGGTGAACAAAATAATCTATAAACTGTGGTAACATTTCAAGACACTACAGATTATCTACACAGTGGGCTGGAGTGGGGGGGTCAGTATGGCTTTTAGGTGTGGCTTTTCAGTATGGCAGTCAATATATTACAGGCAACTGATGGTTTGGATAGTTTAGGATAATCACTTATTTTCACTGTTCAATCACTGTACAAGGCGTTTTAAGTCCTCTCTAGAATGGCCTGGTGTAGGTCGACTGTTGGATCTTTTTTTTTTTTTTTAAAGGAAAAATAATAGTTGGGATTGTGCAGAAATCCCTTGAAAGCTGCAGCATAATTGACAGTATCATAAATCTTAGTACACCCCCTTCGCCACTTGCAAAACCTTTAGCGGAAGGTTAGAACATAATGGAATTGCCAGTTTGCAACATTTTAAAACACTGATTTCTTTTTTTTAAGATAACATTATTTTATTTTTGCGAATCATGACTTTTGCCTACACGTTCTTATTTCAAAGATGCCGATTTCACAAAGACCTGAGGCAGGCTAATGGTGGTTGCCTAGGGCAAATTTGCTAGCCATCAATCAAACAGAAGAATTTCCAAAAAAACAGATTGTGTGAGAATCTTAGTATAGAATATTTTGTAAAACATGACTACAGAGCGGGATTGCAAACCCAGCTCTTTATTAAGAACAAATGTTGCCTCCTGGCTGATGGTGAGTGGAAGGGTTAATAATGGGGGCTTGGGTTATTGTCAAAGTGAATCCTGTGAATGGTGTCTGCTTCTGCAAAATTATTGTTGAACCTCTTATTTACTTGATTTCCCCCCTCTCCATTCTACCAACCATGGGGAAACAAATTGGTAACTGGTTTCAGTATTAGACCAATTAGACGTAAGGGTTACTATCAGGTCACCTATCAGGAGAGGAACCCTGAACGTTCAAATAAAATACTTTATTTTACACTGTTGGCTTTCATGGTGAATGATGAGTCATCTGGATCTTGCATCCTGAGATTTTCAACCATGTATTAAAGTGAAGCCAAGTCGAGGTATGCCCTGAGATATTTGTGACCAAGGAGCAGAATCTTATATTTTTTTTAACTCTTCATGAAGGGCATGTTCTCGACAATCCGATGTTCCACCAATGAGAGGCAATTATTTACAGATCTATAGTTTCCCAGATATTTCAACATCCTACTGTGAAGTAGGGGTGTCTTCAATGTATATCTGATAATCAGAATCATGGCTGTTGAAAATGGTTACTATGGTAGCCATATATGTGTTGCGCTTGGCGAGTAAAAGAGGATCCTTGGAGTACCCCATTGGTCATTGGAATGATTTTAGGTGATGTACCAGGTTTTCCGTGCAGTGTGTGGTTGGAGAGAAAATGTATCACAGACTTTTTTTTAAACCAAATGTAGTTAGGGTTCCAACTAGATATAAGAATGTTATGGCTACTTCTAAAGGATACAGGTTTTTTTGTTTGGGTGGAGTTTTATATAGCGCGAACTAGACCCGACTGTATCAGAGCGCTTTACATGAACACCAGTTACGTTACAAAGGGACTCATTCATTTTTGTTAGGCATGGGGAGATTAAGTGATTTGCCCAGAATCACAGAATGTTGAGCGTCCCTTCCACGACTCGAACCCAGTTCCCCAGCTCCGAGATTGACCGCTCTAGCCGTTAGGCCACATTCTGTTACCTGATTAGTCTATGAGAGACTCAATGGTAATAGTTGCTGAGCACACATTGTGCACCAGGAAATAGATTTTACTTAGTTATATTACGTCTACTGTTTTTATGAAAATTGGTTTCATGCTTTTATTTGGACTTCTCTTGGCATTTTGGTGCCTCCAGGCAAATACATTGCAAACTTTTTACTTTCTTTCTAGAAACATTGAGAGTTTAAATCTGCAGGTTCTCATTTGTGTCAGTCTATAGCTCTGCCCAAATAAATGGTGCTGTTGGTCAGTAAATATGCTGAACACAAAAGCACACCTTTTTGGCAAACATATGCATATTAACACAACAAATGGCAGCATCAAAACCACCCAAACTAAAAAGTTGCTGAAACTCTCGGTTGTCATTCTCACTCTTACATATTCGATTCCAAAATCTTAAACTTTTCCCATACAATTTAACATTTTTGCCATGACATCATCAGGTTGTCTAAGAAACTAACTGTAAATTGCTCTACTGTAGGAAGCTGTCTCCATATAGTGCTCTAAAAAGAAGTACACTGTAGAGAGTCCAGAGGATCCCCAATCAGATGGTTTGCAGAGGCTAAAGTAGATAATACTAAATACAATAAAAATATATGAACCACAGAGAAGTTTGTTGACATTACTATATTTTGTTGTTTGTACATTCAATCAATGTAATAGCAGTGTGTCAAACATCAGTTGACATATAAATCAGAAATGACAGCACTGGAACTTTTGTCAACAATTTTTCTGACTTTAGGATAACCACAACCAAATCTGTACATTATAACAGACCATAATAATTATGGCTCTGAAGTAATCATACAATAGAAGTAGACAGTAGTTGTAGCACTGAAGTAGCCAATATGTGTTTTTAAGCGGAATCCTATCTCGGCTTCTTCAGGGCAAATATCCCAATTGAGGTTCAGTAAAGCACAAGGCACACATTCCCAAAATATTCAGATCCTATTCAAAAGATGTTGAGTGTGCAGCAGATATAGTTCGAATCCAATTTTGTCCATTTAGTGCAGGAAAATCTGCAAAATCCACAAGGTCAAGGTCCAGAAATAGGCAACCCTACACACAACTGTAGAATAAATCAATTTCCAGATAACAGTCGCATCACCAGCAAATAAAGAGAGAAGGTGCGTTCCTGTGTAAACCTCTTTCATGAACAGCCAAAATAAGTATCATTAAAGCAGTCGTCTGGGCACAATTATCTAGTGATTATTACATCATCTTCCCTGAAGAGGACTGGCCTCCAGCCTTCACAAGGGAAGCTCCTTGAGAAGAGGACATTGTAGGGGTAGCTTTTTCTCTCATGGTGCCTGAAGACATCAGGGAAATTTACATCAGTCAATGGGCTGTTAGACAGGCGCCAGCCATATACAGAAATCAAGCGGGATGGGAGAAACACGCAAATCTCCATGGCATTCCTTTACTCAGAGAACCTCAGGCACAATACCCTTTAAAACCAGAAGCAAAATGTGGTATAAAAGCAATATGATATCAATAACAATACCAAGGCATAATAATAGCACCTTGTCTTCCAACAGTGAACATGTCCCTTTTTCCCCATCTCCAAACCAGACGTCTCCTATAGGGTAGTTTTGGACTATAGGAATGTAAACTTTTTATACATGAACCTATGGGGTGCAAAATGCTCATAACACAGGTTTGATGAGCAACCTGGAGCTTAAAAAATAAAAAAAGGACCCTGTCTATTTCCAATGGCTTCTTCAGTCAAAATATAGCGCCTGAAAATGAGTATCTATCCGACTTTAGTTTCGACGAGGTGCAGTTCTCCTTTCGATGCTTACCAACGGGCTATAAGAACTGTCTTGGCTTATTTTCAGTACGCATCATGGAGAGCTTTCAACCAGATTGCGAGATGCGGCCCTATATTGATGATCTCTATTTTACCGATGACCATTTAGATTTACACATAACTAGCGTGGACAGAGTCTCGACCATATTAACATCACATGGTTCCAAAATGAATTTTAAGAAATCGAAGATTGCATACCCGACATTGACTATCTTAGGATACGAGTTATCCAGCAAGGGCAAGGGTCTAGCTCCGGACTTTTTCAGAAGTGTGCTACCTTGCAGCCTCCGGATACACTGAAGAAGTTGCAATCTCTGTTGGGGTTTCTTAACTTTGGACGTACTTATTTGCCTCACTATGTTGAGCAAGTGAAGCCCTTGCATGACCTGATTTCTCCCATGTTTTCAGCCAAACAGTTGACAAATGCGAACACTGATATCTCGCATGCTTTCCAAGCGGACATGCTTAAAACTACATTTTTACAGACTAGGGACGATAAGACCAACCTTGTTATCAGATACACTCAGTCACTGTTGTTATACCTGAGTGGCCTACCATGAAGGATAGACAGTTCCTATTTCTTACAGGTCTCACTCGCATTCTTTAGCCAAAGTACGTTTTACTTCCATTGAAAAAAATCCTTGTAACCATGCTAGCAGATTGCTTGAAAGAGCACCCTTTGGCGCATGGAAACCATATTGATTTTTCACTCATACCGACATAAGAGGTGGCCACTAGGGCAAGCATTCCCTATACACGCGCCCTACAACCGAGGAGGGTGCAGTGGGCCTCTTCTTTAGGTGCAGTGGTTACAAAGTTTCACTATGATCCTACTCTTCATACACAGGCTTTCTCCATTATGAGCAACACATTGCTCCAACTCCTATCACTTTGCCCATTGCATCTTACCAGAGTGTTATTTTTTGTACGGAGGGCTCTGCCCAACCAGCGATAGGAACAAAATACAAGTACTCAGCCTGCGCTGAAGTACAAGGTGTAGTGAAAGATGGTGAATTCTATCCACAGCGCACCCATACTAAAATCCTATGTGACAGCACTGCACAGCATGCTAAACTACATGCTCTTTTACTTGCATTATAAAAGGCTGACTTGTCCATTCCCACACTTCTTATGTCTGACTCATCATTCTGTGTGGAAGTTTACAGTATTTGGGGAAAGGTAGCTGTCTTCCACTGGTCTATGTGAGGCACACTTTAGACCATCAGCATGATGGTGTTCACGCTAAACCGAACTTTGTGGCTGACTTAGTCGCTAAGGCTGATACAGGCATCCTAACAGCCATAAATACAATCAAGCAAGGTGGGGGATCTCCTGAAAGCTTTCCTCCCAAATATTCATGCCCCTTAATTTAGACAACATGCTGGATAATACCCAGGGCCACTGGAATTATGCGGCAGGAGAGGGCCAAATTGTTTGGCAGGGTTGATTAAATTATGCGGCAAGAAAAGGTAAATTATGTGGCGCAATGTGGCACATTTTGTAACAGTACTAATTCATTATTTTGACAATTCTACACTTATTAACACTGTCTGGGCATTGGTTGCATCTCAATAGAACCAGTTTAACACCCAAATATAGCAATAAGCAACAGAAAGGTGACCAGTCCAGCTTTGCAAAGGGACTTTCGCTGAGGGGCAACGTGTGCCACTTTTTATTTTTTTAGTAACTTTTAAACCATTTGAGCTAGAAACAATTTGTTCTGTTAAAATCTACAGATTATGTGCCATATGATGGATTATGTGACAAATGCGGCAAATCTAAAATTATGCTGAAATCACCACGGCTGCACAATCGCATAATTCCAGTGGCCCTGATAATGCCTAGTAATCTGTCCAGATTAGATCTAAATAAAGAAACCCGTGAGCGATTGACAATTGCTGATGCAGGGGTCATTGCTACTGGTGGTCTGGTTTATATAAACAGACTAGGGATTACGTTAGGCAGTATGGTATTTGTCAGCAGGTTAAACCCTCCTCTGTCAATAGACCCTTACCAACTCTTTTCACAATCTCTTGCATCCCCTTCTGGGTGATTTATTTGGATCATATTGGTTTACTTCATTCAGACAACCAATATAAGTACATATTGGTGTCAGTCGATTTGTGTTCTCGATTCATATGGGAAATGAGAGTGCTTCAGCAGTAGTAAAAGGTTTTCAGTGTTTGGGGTCGTTCATTCAGATACCAGTTGTGTTCATCTCCAAGGCTAACAGGGATTCAATGTCTGTTCTGGGAATTTGTCTGTAATTCAGCAACCCGTTTAAAGCCGTTTAAAGGTGAATCAGACGGCGTTGATGAACTTGCTAACGGCAATGATTGACTGCTAGGATACTAAGTTTAGGTCTCAGTTGGTACCGTAATCTGTATGGAGTCCAGAGAGCACTGAATAACTTGCCTAGAGAAGTATTGGGAGGACGTACTCCATACAAGGCTCTCCTCGTATTTCCTATCCATGTGCCTGGTTTAGATAATCAGGGGAAGATGGCGGATGAAGAAAAATATCACTGAGAAACGTTTGAATATTTTGCAGAGTATCCTAGAAGTCAGAGAGAAGCTGTCTAACGTGAACCATTCTGACACCACCACCTGTGAAGAGAAGGTTATCACTGCTGCTCACAAGTCGTTTCCCAAAGTTAGGGACCTTGCTTGTGAAAAAATTCATGAAAATCAGGCCACCCGTCACTGTTCTCAGGGTAAAAGGCAACTGAATTGTCATTCTGCTTCCTTTTCCTGTCTCAAGTAGAAACAGACCAGGTGAAAAAACACTATGTGGCCAGTCCTCTACATCAAACCTTCACAGACACCAAGAAGGATTCAGAGTAGTACCTCTAAACCTCTCCCTACTCTTAATACAGTACCCCTTTAACAAAGAAGTAACATTACTAGCTTGAGTTTCCAGCCTGGAATATTTGGAAGCAGCTCTCTACGCAGAACAGAGAGTTCTACAAACAAACCTAGTTATCATGAAATACCACCTGATGCCACACTATTTGAATTGGTGCCCTTTTAAGAGCCACAAGAGACCGACGATATTGAGAATGACTGGATATTTTACAGAGGACTTCCCATCCCCTCCTACAGTCACTCATGATGTCTGATTTACAGGCATGTGCTTCTTTGAATAATGAAGATCCTTATTTGAATTTAGCTAATTACAAGGAAATGTATCTTTATCATCACTATGCACATTATTACAGATATAGGACTAGTTATCCCAGAGTAATTTACAATTGCACACAGTGGGAACATTTTCAGGCTTCACCTCCTAAAAACTCATCTTTATTTCTTCAAGAAATTCCTTTATTTTCCGAGTGCTGATAGATCACACCCTTCGGCTTTCTATTTTTTTACAGAACCCACAACGGGCCTCCAAAGAATCTAATCACTACCAACAAACTGATTTACTTTATTGAGTTTAGTCATCATAATTTTTATTCAGTCAAAATATATTAGACCATAAAAGCACATTAAACATAAATACACATATATAATACATAAAACATTATCAATCTCATTTCATTATCTCAAAACTACATGTATATAAAACACAGTACTAAACACCAACAAATCATATTTCAGTTTTAAAACAGTTCATTTCATGCCAATATAGAAAATCATATACCTTATGTTAGCTTGTGCCCATTTTACCATTGTAACTGTGTAATCATAATGAAAAATACAGGAGGGTAAGAACCTCAAATCTGAGTCCGCCATACGATCCTAATTCCACTCAATCACTTTATTACTTTTTTTTTTTTTTTTAAACAGATTTTATTAAATTTCAATTTTCAACCCGGCAATCGCCACATATTACAGTCATACACAATGTTGTGATACATTGAGGTCATCGTACGGTGTACATGCATTATCAGCAACAATAAGTGTATGGCACAGTATTACAACTATCCCATCCCTCCCTCCCTCCCCTTACTTCATCTGACAATCACTTTATTACTTATTAGTAAAATTACATATAAGAAAGACAATAGATATGTATATCCAATATAAAAAACGACACCAATCAGATTGCCCTCATGGTTCTTCTAAACACTGTTGCCCAATACGACTGGATAGTCTGTGTCCTCTAACAATATGTTCTTCCTGGCATAAAAAACACTCCATAAAAAGGATGGCATTCTTACACAGATTTCAATAGTGGGTAAAGCCTGTAGAAAGAGATAGGCCGGGCGACATTGAGCAAACTAAAAAAAAGTTAAAACGTAATATATAATGTTTCCTCCACTTTTTGTAAAATTTACAAAAAAGTACCACATGCATTATAGTCTGTGTTGATGAGTTATCACAGGGACATTTTGATAGATTAGAGGACCAATCATTTGGTTCAGGGAAGGCAACCATGCAATGAAAAATGTCCATTCTAAAACGAGTTAAAATATATTTATGCTTTTGGTGTGGACAGATCTCCGATATAATTGCATATCATAACTGGTTAAAATAAGCTGTTTCTTAAAACGGTGGGTTTTAACAACTCTACAGACATCCTGCTAGTCTCCAAGTGTGTTAAACAGTCAGCCTTTAAATCTTTCCTATTTTATTTTAGCTAGGCATTCGGGGTTGGTAAAATAGTGTGGATGCCCCAGATCCTGACAAAACACTGTATGTATCTAAACCATGGGATGCAAGTGTATAGGGTTGACTTTAAACAATCTCTTATAACAGAGCGGTTTAGGGTGGTGTACTCAGATGACCATAATTAAATCAACAAGAAACAGCACACCCAGTTCTGCGTGACACATTAAGGTAGATGCGGATTTGGGTGTTGCAAGTAAATACCTTTAAGAACTCGTTTCCCACCATACAATTTGCAAACCCTCATATGCCAGCTCTGTGTACTGCTTTACTGACACATTTTGCCTTGTAGATAGTAAGCATTTCTCGCGACGGGTTTGTACCTAATCTTATGGCGAATTTAGGAAAGGCCATACAGGCACTTCTAAAAAGCAGTGTTCTAGCCTGAATGGCATGGGTCCATGTACCTTCTTTGTCAAACAAAACACCCAGATACGAAAAAGTGTTGGTGTATTCAATGACGGAATCCAGGATTCTAATTGTGTGTCTAATTGTGTGGACGTTGCCAGTTTTCCTGCCACACCTCATTACAAATGTCTTAGTTCGGTTCACATACAAATCAAGGTCCTGCATATAGTTAACAAAATTATTAAGTACCGACTGCATGGAGATTGGGGTTCATGCCATCATACAGCGTCGTCAGCATAGAGAAGGGCAGCCACCCACCTGAGTCAAATCTTTCGGTTGCACAGTCAGGGAAGGGCATACATTATTTATGTGAAGCGAAAATAGAGAAGGTGCAAGGACACAGCCCTGCCTCACCCCCCTCTCTGCTGGACGGCTGTGTACATTCACCCCCATTCCCATATCTGATACTGGCCTTCGTGCAGAATGTAGATCCCTCAAAAAAGAAATGATTGCGGGGTCCACACCCATATCCCTCATTATTGCCCATAGCTTAGAGTGGTTAACACAGCCAAAGGTGGAGGACAAATCTACGAATACCAAGTACAGATCCCCGCCTTTAATCTTAGTGTATTTCCATACTAGCACACTTGAGTTAAGGCTCTGTACAATAGTCCCCACCCCAGTACGAAACCCATATTGTATGTTAGCCAGAACACCCATAGTTAGGGCCCATTCTTGGAGTCTATTTAAGATTATTCTACCCACAATTTTAACTAATGAGTCGAGCAACGAGATCAGTCTATAGCAGGCAGGATTATGCCAATCCTGTTTTTTTGTAAATGGATACTATTGTAGATTCGGCCCATGTTGGAAGAAATTCTGAAATACAACATGCCCCCAAGACGACAGTTAAGATGGGTCCCCACAGAGGGATATTAGCTTTGTACAAGTCAACCGGAATGGCATCGGGCCGGGCGCTTTACCCCCTTTACTAGAAGTTATTGCATCAGTCACTTTGTCTAAGGTAAATGGGGTGATGCTGAGCGATTGTTCATGATCTAGATTACCTTTGATGTTAGAAGGACCAATAGAATCAGGTTTAGGGATCTGTGCAGAGTAAATGGCGGAAAAAATATTTGATCCAGTCGTCCTCAGATATTGCAGCCATGATCCCAGGGCCAACATCCTCTCTCAGCGGGGCAGAATTTACTATCTTCCAGAATGTATTATAGTCATTTTTGCTACTTGCTTCACATAACGCAACCCAAGCCTCTTCCCTTAATCAGGTTTTCCGCTCTTTCAGGGCCTGCCTATAAACAGATTTCAATGCTGGGCTTCAGCTTTGCACCTAGGGTTTCTATGTAGTGCCTCTTTAGCCTCTTATTTGCCTTAGTGCAATCTAAATTAAACCAGCCATTTCTAGCTTTATTAATTTTCATTGTTGAGTGCAGATTCTCCTTCACAGCCTGACTAATGATTAAAAATGATTTTATAATTTCCGTCGGTTGTGAATTATCATCCAAGCATGTTTCAAATGCTTCCCCCGTATTACAAATTAATTTCCCCAGAAAACCCTCTGGGGTAATCTGGTGCCACACAGTGAGAAACCATTAAGAGTCGCTAACTCTTAACCTCCACTAGGAGCCAGGCCAGGCCCATGCTGTATTCTGGTTAATATGGCCTTTGCGATTTGTATAGATTGTGGGTAATGGTCACTTAATGGTATAGAATGGGTTTTGAAGTTAAAAACATGGGGGCTCAAATTATTAGAAGTTAAAACATAATCGATAGTACTGTGATTATTTCTACCATAAAACGTACACCTGAACAGAGCATATAGTAATGATATTTCATTCAAAATTGATAGATCTAACATATAGATAAGTTTGTTTAATTTATCTCCATAGCAGTTATGGATAAAATGTGATTTATTTGACCCATCTAAATTGATCGTGCCACATACTTTCTCGGTGAGTGAGCTACACAATTGAATATTAAAATCGCCTCCCCACACAATCGATAGCTTTTTCTTACTACTATTGTCCATCTTTTCCAAGTAGTTGTGTAATTTATACGAATGCGTTATAATTTCACCACTTGGGGCGTTGTTATACAAGTTTACCACTACCAGCCTGGCTGAACCTGACCCTTAACAAAAACGATCACTTGGTAATAGGGGTTAGTTAGTTCTTTAACTAATTTTACAGGTGGTAAGTTATTAGAGACAAAAATACATAAGCCACCTTTAGATCTACCATGAATCACTGGAACAGCGGGGACATGAAATGTTCTAAATCCATTCATATGAACAGGTTCCACAAGCCAGGTCTCCTGGAGACAGATAAAGTTATAACCTTCTACAAAATCTAACCACTCTAGATTCCGAATTTTATTCCGTAGTCCTGCCACAGTCCAGAACAAAAAAACAACACGTTCATTGGAAGAGTGGAAAGAATCCCCTGCAACAGTGATTGACCTTGCATCTTTGTTAGACCTGGCGGCATGCTGTAAGGACTCAAAGCCAGATGGAATAAATGGACCAGTTGTTACTGAAGTCTGTCCCCTCCCTACGGGATGGTATAATGCATTTGTCCCCTTGTGTCTCCGCTCAATTCCCTCCTGGTTCTCCACTGATGGTCAATTGATCTCTTCAAGATTTTCTAGTCCCTGATATCTATTAAAAGTTGGAACATTGTAAATTCGGTTGGTAGCAGGTGGGGGAATGCTTGGAGGCATAAGCCGATTAGAGGGCCCTAGTGAACCTGGTCGATAAAAATAACCCAGTGGAAGTGCAGAGATCGAATTTGAGGTAACATGAGTGGGCCTGATTCTATTTAGGACAGTCTCCACAAGCCTCGGCGTTTTAAAAGACAGAACTACACAGTCTCCAGCTGAAGATTTCTGGGTCCTGCCACTCATTTAATTCGTCCAACCATCTTTAAATCTGTAAACAAATGTTTAGTCAGACCAGATCTTACCCCTAGCTAGTTTAATGCCTTGTTCCTAAGAGAGGTCCAAGATTCAAAAGTCTTATGCTTTAAAAGAGGGACATTTGTTAAAACTATCACATATGGGGTGGCGGCAGGTGGGAGATCTAAAAACTCTGTTGGCTGTATTAACGGAGCATCTACAGATGTGGAATTAACAGGCGGAAGCAATGGTCTAACAAAGTTGTTCCCTTAGTTTAAACATGGACCAGTTTGGGCATAAGATGTTGTGCCTTGTGAGCTATGAGTGCGCAAGTGATTCGGTTGCATCGCTGTAATAGTTATAGCTAGATTACTGCCAACTAAGTCATTCCCAGTGGGCTCACTTAACAATCGAGAATTCAATTGGTCCAAGCATGTTGCACATTTGTTTCTAATTCTTTTAAGCGGGTATTAATAGATTCTAAGCTTTTTTTCATAAATAGCTCTAGAGATTTAAATGCTGAACATAATGTATCCAATTTTTCATTATTTAAATCACCACTCTGCTGAGACTGTTCAGTATTTACCATCATTGGGCCATTCATAGACTTACTTTGAGGTTTGGTCCTTTTACTACGGGGTACCTCTTTGTTTAGGGAGCTTGTTGTGGTACATACACGTGTTTTTTTTACCCATTTAGAAAGCAGAGGGGAGTCTGATTTGGAGGAGTTAATAGTGTCAGATATATTCTGTATACATACATTTGTTCCCTATTCTGTCATTGAAGCCATACCTCTATCACACGTCTTTGGGTTTTCATCATTATTAGCTAAGCTTTGTAGTGCCATCAGAGGTGTCATATTTTGATCTCCGCAGACTAGCAATGACCCCTCAACATTAGTGATCTGCTTCTCAATTGACCCCATGGCACCTGATATGAACTTTAGTAACGAGGTCTTTATTTGTGTCTGTGGCCATTTTGGGGATTTAGGCCTTCCTCGGTCTGGTAATAATTTCCTTTATCCCATGCTTAATCCAAATGACCTTCACAGTAATTTACAGTATATGATATATGTGCAATGTAGGAAATGAGAGATTGAGTACTACAGTTTTTCATACTTAAATAAATATACAGAGCCTAATTAAACTACATTTTAGATAAAATTATTATCATCATCATCAAGAAAACTTTATTGCGATTGTTTAAATCATAAAAGTACAGTCTTAAAAAACACAATTTCCATGATAAAATGCATATTCCAGTCAATTTGGGAGTACAAAAATACCAAATAGATAATAATCAAAATAACAATGTGGTTTTACAATATACTAACCATGCTTGACACCAAGATATCAATAAGTGATTTTGCTAGTTAGTTTCCTGCAGATTAACCACATTGAAAACAAAAACTTGGTAACTGAAACCACAATAAGTGAGTTGGTATCACTTCTCAATATCCTGAAAAAATAAAGATAGCTCCTAATGCCCAAATTTAAACATAACTGGATGATCCATTTTTTTCGAATACCGGCATAAGCCGGACAAAAGAGCACAACATGAATCATGGTTTCCTGTTCAATCGAACAACCGGGGCATACACGATGTAGTCCGCCCGCCCATCGATCGGTGAATGAGTATAAGGGAAGGGTTCCGTATCTGAACTGTACATATAACTTCTTTGCTAAGGTTGGCTGAATAACATCAAGCTCAGATACAAAAGCGTAATGTGGCTTAAAGTCAAAAAAAGCATCATTCAGGCTTGATGGTTTGGCCAAGCTATAAGCTTTCATTAAATAATAATCTTTGAGTATTGTGGCAAGAGATTTCTTGGTAATGCCTGGAGTTGAATCCTCTGGGTTATCCCAGAGGTGTGCCAGACCAATCTGATTGAATGTCTGCCTAACGTACTGGAGCCAGGGGATCTTGTCGGCTCCTAGTGTACCCAAGATTACTTTCAGTTCATCTCTATAGCATGCCAACTCGGTGGTACTCCAGATCCTCCTCCAATACATCAATGGCCTTGATGCAGCAACCTCTGAAATGGGGCGAATATTTAAATCCAACCTCAATGGTATAAGCGGTATATTATTTGGAAGGGTTAGGATTTTCCTGATGAAATTATTTTCAGTACTGACCATATCTTTTGTAGAAGTATGGCCCCATAATTCTGCCCCATAAAGTGTCGAGGACCTGGATTGCACAGTATAAATTTCGAGAGGGGCACTTATAATTTTTGAACTGCATTTTTTATGGACTTTAAGGATGCCCCCTATAGCCTGGGTAAGTTTTAACTTTGCCTTAAGCTTTTGAGGAGCCCATCCCATTTTATCATTCAAGGTCAAACCTAGATACTCAAAAGTAGAAACTCGATCCAAGGGGATACCTTCCATCATGGGATGTAGATAATTGGAAGATTTTACATTAAAGGCCATATATTTTGTTTTGTCTATGTTGACCACCAGATTCCTTTTATTGCAGAAGTTGGTAAACTGGTTCAACACCCGCTGCATGCCCATCGGCGATTTTGACAACAGCAGGGTGTCGTCTGCAAACATAAGTGCAGGATATCTTCGAGAAGCCAATTTAGGGGTATCAATATCTGTAGTTGCCAGAAGTTCATCAATGAGCCCGTTAAGAAAGAGCGAAAACAAAGTTGGAGCAAGGACACAGCCCTGACGGACACCCTTCTCTACTGGAAAGGGGCCGGTCAGATGACCATGTTTTCCATAACGAACTCTGGCATATGTCCCTTCGTGGAAAATCTTCAGTTGGTAGCATAGATATGGTGGAACCTCCATGGATAACAATAGATTCCAAAGCTGATTACGGTCCACCATATCAAATGCAGATTTCAAATCCACGAAGGTCAAGTATAGGCTACCCCCTCCAATGTAATGTGTTTCCAGTAAAGGATCTGGAGCCTAAATAATTGGTCCATAGTTGATATTTTGGACCTAAATCCCGCTTGAAGTGGGGTTAAGATGTTATTCTCCTCGATCCAGTTCTGCAACCGTTGCAGGAGAAGTCTCGAGTAGATTTTCTGACTCACGTCAATAAGGCTTATAGGCCGGTAATTACCTGGATCAAGGGGGGATCCCTTTTTAAAAATAGGGATTATTTCCGCACCCGTCCAGGTAGATGGAACCGGTAAGCCTTGCAGAATAGCATTAAAAAAAATTAGGAAATAAGGTGCCCAAACTGGCCGTTCATCTCTATAGAAGTCCCCAGGGATCCTGTCTAAGCCAGGGGCCTTATTTAATTGTAGATTATCCAGTGCCAAATCCACTTCCTTTATCGTCCAAGGAGGGGCATCCCAGGATGGGTCCAGGGTCATTAAGATAGCGGGGGGATCGTCTCTCCTAGTTGTATTAATGGAGTAAAGTTTTTTAAAATGCGATGCCCATGCATCTTCGGAAACATTGGGGTCAATCGTGGTTTTACCCTCCGATTTCCCCGTGTGAACAAGGTTCCAGAATATGTGGCCGATTACCTGCCTTAATGGCCTGTAGTAGTTCACATTTAGCTACCCTACAGCCCTTTGTAAACCAGGGATTTGTTTTCCCCTGCTTCTTTGGGTTTGCTGAACCTATTTTATAGAAAAAGCCAGACAGTATTTCAACAAGGTCCTTATGAATTTTGGCCAGGTCCATGGTTCCACCGGCCACAGAGTTATTAACTTCCATCGTAAACACCCTTTCAAGGAGAGGGAGAATATTTTGGTACATACTGGCAATAACTGAATCAGACTGTTTTACAGTAAGCCAGCGTATCCGCTTCCCCCCTTGTATGACTCTTGTATTCCCAACTGGAAGAATTTCTTTATCTGACCCTCCATTCAACAATTGAAAATTCAGGTCTACTATCAAGGGATCATGGTCACTCTCCGTGCGCCTAATTATTTTAAAATCCATCACTTTGGGCCACAAATCTAGGCTAACCAAAAGGTAATCTATCACAGATTTGTGTCCCATTCCCCTATATGTTGGCTGCCCCGGCATATCCCCGCTGAAGCGACCATTACACGCTCTCAAAGAGAATGAGTAGGTGAGAGAGGTGAGTTGAAGGACCAGGGGAGTCCAGCGTTTAACTATGTACATGCTGGTAGGTGGAATAGATCTGGCCTCATCTTCCTCGTATGTAATTGAGGTTTCTCCACTCAGGGGCTCGAAATGGCAATTGAAGTCACCTCCAGTCATCAAGACGACATCATCTGGGAGAGATTCCAGAAGGGATAACAAGGGCTCGAGAGTAGATGAAGTACCACCCCGACAAGTAGAACGCGAATAGATGTTGATAAGCGCAATCTTAGGGGTCTTCCTGTGGGACATAAGAATACATATTATGTCTCTACTATTGGTTTCTACTCTTTTAATCTTAAAGGTATGTGCCCACCCAGACACACAAACCCCCCGAGGGTCTGCCTATTTGACCTTTTAGGGCTGGTTCCATAAATGTAGTGTACCCCAGTCTATGTATGGGTTCCACTGACCACGTTTCCTGCAATAGGCAGATCCCATAGAGATCTATGAAGGAACACCACTTTGGGTTGTCAATATTGGAAGCCACACCCGCGATGTTCCAACTAAGGATTTTAAGAGTTCTATCAAAATAGAACAGATCGTTTGCGGGGTTAGTCTGAGTGGGTAGAATATCAATAACTACCGGTAGATTATTGGGTATATCCTCCCGAACTAAAGATTGTATGGAATCATCCCTCCTAATACTTAGGCCAGAAGATGGATCAACCCCAGCATCCCAAGATTCTAAACCCGTAGGTGAAATCACCATTGGGACTCCCCGACCACCTTTGTCTCTATTCTCATCAAAAGGTGAGATTGAGGGTAAATGATGACTACCTAGCGTCCTTAGTCATTCCACCTCGTCCAAGGGACTATACCTATTGGTAACCGGAAAGCCTAAAACTTCATTACCAATCCTCCTACCCCGCGTGCCATCGACAAGTTGCCCTAAATCATAATGGTTACGGAGCGGTGCAAGGGGCCTTAGACAGGGAAAGGAGGGTTTATTGGGAGGAGAATAAAAGTAACTTAAGTTAAATGTTTTGATGTTGGAAGTTACATTATCAAAAATAGGACTACATACATGATCAACTACCTCAGAATTTTTAAAGTTGACGATAACACAGTCACCTCCCACATCCTTTGGTTTATGGCCCACCCAACCAACTCTCCTGACAAACAGAATAGGTGAACATACATTCCTAGGCAATGGTCTGTTGACATTCAACCAGTACATTACTTTGTTTTTAAGTTCCTGGAATGTTTCATGCCTCTTAGAAGCCAGTTTGGAAACACCTGTCAAAACGACCACATAGGGGGCACTTTCTGGGGGGAGGTCAATACGTGGAAAATCCAAGGAAGAGGGGACCTCATCAAGAGGCTCTAGATAATGATTGTTTGTTGATAATATACTATCAGACACATTTGTAGCTTTAAGCGAAGGTATACCCCGCCGTAAACTTGGCTGAGGATTACATGGTGCTCCCGGTTGCTGGATCTGTCGAATTTCAGGTGATTTTTGTAAGGTTATAGGAAGACCAGAAGTTTTATCTTGATTTTGGCATGAGTGTGAACAAACTTTCAGGTCCTGTGTGAATTTAAGATTTTTATCCATAGCAGCCTCCAGTTTAGCCAACCTATTCTCAATTGCGATTAATCTATGCTCAAGCGGTTGTACAGCTGATATTAGCGCTGTAGACATTTTTCCAAGTAACAGGTCTATATCAGGTGACTGTAGAACTGTATCTAGGGGTGTTCGCTCTGTGTTTGTTGACTGGGAAGGAACTAGAGCTGCAGGCAAGGAGAGATCCAAGGAATCAGAATTCGGTTTCTTTAGTTTGTTTTTCCTGCCTCTTGGTGAAATGCCGGTTCGTTTCCTTTTAGGGATAGTTCCTTCTTCCCGAACTGGAATTACAGGCGAGGTGGGAGAAACCTGTTCAAGGTCTGTTGTACTTGGTGCCAAATCAATCAAAGCTTTAACGGGGGCAATAGTTTGGGTTGCTAAAGAAGAATATCCACTATGTAAGCTTGAGGTAGCAGGAATGGAAGCAAGTACAACAGGGGAGCGACTATGCGCAATTGAACCCAGTGAAGAGCGTTTGGAAGGGACCGGTTCCATAGACAACCGTCGCTCGGTGATCGCTATTTCATGTTCGAGTATTGAAGAAGCCCTTACGATAAATTTATCGAGCGTTCCCGCAACATGGTCTGTGGTAGTAAGTTTCGTGCCCCTTTTGTTCGCCAACAAAATAAACAAGGTTTAAAAGTACTCACGAAATATTGTGGAAGTAAGAGAGTGGGCCCGGTCCGGTCTCTCTCGGGCACGAACGGGCAAAAACGGGCCCGCCCTTGGCCCGGGCTTCGCCCGGCACGCGCCCCGCTTGCGTCCCGCGATGCGGTAAGGTAGCCCAATAATATCCGGAGGTCAGAGGGCGGGTCCAAGCGGGAAGAGGACACAGGTGGAGCAGGCAAGGGTTTGTGGTCCTCGCAGTCCCGCGACGCTGTCAGCCCAGATAACGATGCACCAAGTCCACTCCTACGACCGGCTCCCGCGAAGCGGGGGCCGGGAGAAGTTATCTGTGCTCGGGGTCAGAGGGCGGGTCCAAGCGGGAAGAGGACATAGGTGGAGCAGGCAAGGGTTTGTGGTCCTCGCAGTCCCGCGACGCTGTCAGCCCAGATAACGATGCACCAAGTCCACTCCTACGACCGGCTCCCGCGAAGCGGGGGCCGGGAGAAGTTATCTGTGCTCGGGGTCAGAGGGCGGGTCCAAGCGGGAAGAGGACACAGGTGGAGCAGGCAAGGGTTTGTGGTCCTCGCAGTCCCGCGACGCTGTCAGCCCAGATAACGATGCACCAAGTCCACTCCTACGACCGGCACCCGGTATTATATTATTATAAAATAGGTCAGACATCCAACCCAACAGCTAGACAGCACCAGACTCCAAAGCTTCTAATAAATAGACAAAAGGCACGATTCCAAAAAGGTGGGCGCAGAACAATACCTATTCTCTTGCTTTTATGGCCACCACTGCCTATTTGTCACCAGTGTACTGTCCGGTATGTCCCGCTATTGTCCCGGCAATATCTTTATTAAACTAACAAAGATGTGTGGTGTAGGTATCAATACTGCTTAGTTCGTCCAGGCCACTGTCAGGCTACATAGATTTCCAGCTAACGGGAAGAATGCAACTTGCAAAGGAAAAGTACCTGTGATTCACTGCATTGACAGTCAATTGCTTCGCCAGAATCCCCCCCTGGCAGATTTTTAGACCACCTCCCCATCAGGAAGCAACTAAGACGTGACTGTTTCACTGTTCATCCTAAAGAGAACCAAGAGGGGTGGCCCAGCCTCCTCCGGTCTCTGACAGGCACTGCCTGGGCAAGCCCGCGTGCGTCCTGCGCTGCGGGGGCCCTGGGTGAACTTATGCGCCTCCTGGCGCTCCTTCAATGACGTTAGTGGCGTCACGGCCGCAATGCGGGCTGGTCCTGCGAATCCTCACCCCTCCCGTAACCAGCAGCAAGGCAAAAAGCGGGTCAAAATGTGGGTATCCAGGGAAAGTATTGGAAAGCAAATTTTGACGAGATAAGTATTTGGAGAACCAAATCTTGGTAGATCCAAGGTAAAGAAGTCTTCCCGAAGCCTTATCAAAAGTAATGATTTTTCTAAAGAATCCAATCGTGTACCTGTCTGGGATTTGGAACAATGGTGGACTTAAAGAAACTCTTCTGTACCAAAAGTCAGTTTAACTCTATTCAGTAATTGGTAATTCCAAATGATTGTGGCAAACTCTTAATATAAATGATATAATTCAAAACTGAACCTATAATTCAACTCAGTTCTCTACTGAAGGTCTAGTCTAGGTCTACTATGGCCATATGATTGTGACACCTCTATGTACTGTTTCCTTTCCAACACTCCTGCACCTAAAGCTTATCGTCATGACCCACGTTATAACACATAGATTCCTGTAGTAGGTACCACATATAGTGTAGGTAAGCCAATCCAATGATGGCTGGAACTTTAAAAGAAACGTTTTCCGTAATTAATGAAAACATGGATTTTTCTGACATTCTTCTGGTACCATGCCCTAAAAGAAATAAAAGATTCCTGGTCACGGGAATATATGCTATTTACAATGAATTAAGTAAATATTCAGAAAGAGAAGCTGCAGAAAGAATTAGGCAAATCTATCAAGAAAACCTGCAAGCAGATTTTAAAGTAATTGGCAATGGAATTCACATGCTTTCTAAAAGAGTGTACTCGTTGGGCAGACTCAGTTAAGAATAATTATACAATTAAATTGGGCATTACAAACACTCAGAACAGGTTTTAATGCCTTTGCGACTTCTCAATGAAACATCATTGTTTGAACCATGTTATTTGACGCCTACCCAGAAAACAATGGCAAAGAAAGAATCCACATACACACTGTTGAATTTAGAACAAATGGAAGATACACCATTTACGGTAAGTAGCACTCCACCTATTACTTGGTTGGTACATAGTGTAATTTATTTACCCATTACAACATTTAATTTTCACAAGTGTCAGAAATCTACCTCCATTGGCTGGTATGAAACTATGTGCAATTCACAATTGTTCCATTTTTGGTAATTTTCTTTTTCCTACATGTGTCTAATTGAAAACGAAGATGACTGTGTATATTGGTACAGTGGATTGCAGGAATCCCCTGGGTCCATCCCTTCTTTGTGCTACTATATGTTGCATGGAATGTGTAGTGCTTTGTTGCTAGGGTTCAGTCTTGTTTTTCGGTTTTCCCTACTGCATCCATCCCCACACATCATGAACTCCTGAATAACAGTTCTCATTTATTCCTAACAAATGTTGCTTGCTGCGGGTTGAAACCTGGCCAGCCGTACCTCATAACGGTTTCTGAAACAATACAGTGTTGTTGAAGGACCTTGTACAGGCCACCTCGAAATATAATTAGAAACATCCCTTCGCCAAATATAGATATCAAAGCTATGAGTTTTGATGATCTAAACAAGTGATTGTCCATTTTATTACAAAAAGAAGTCCCTTTGACTTCAGCTGTAGCAACCTATAATCATCCGACGGCCAAAACCGCTTCAGAAATGTAGAGGCTGTTACACATGCAATACCAGACACACACTGCTGATATCGTGCAAAGGATATTCAACTTATCTTTGATGATTGGTGTTGTGTGTCTTTTTAAGAACATTGCATCTGGTCTGGTGACTGGATTTAAAGCAGTTTTTGAACTGATTTCACCATTTTTCCACTCTTTGTTCTTCAGTCTATTGAAGGATTCCCAACCATCAGACTGCTAATCGGCTGTGGCATCATCAACATTCTCCTGTTCAGACAAGGAAATCAACAACATGGAGTACACGCATCCATCTGAACAAAGATGCAGAGAAACTCTAGCACGTTACATACGACATGTTTAGTTATCTAAACTCAGCGAGAACTGGATGCTCTCATTTCGCAAAATGGATGCTACGCAAGTAAAACCTGGTTCTGGTGCATAAACTGTCCAACTGAAATCATTTTGGACTTACACTGGAGCAGCTCCCAGTGGCTTATCTTACTATGGAAGCAATCATTGAACCGCTACATGAGCACCATAGACAATGCTGAGCAATGCAACTTTCCGTTCTACAGAATGCTACCTATCACAGAGCAATATCACCAGTGGCACTTTTCGACACAGCTTGATGAATGGCTTGATTCACTGTTGTTCTTCGAGCCTCTCAAAGAGGAACTGCAAGCAACGCCAAGTGCCTCAGATGAGAAACCAATTGCTGGTCCTTCAAATGTGTGCGCTTGCGTCGACAAGGAAGCATTGCCTAGTCTCTGCAAGGACCACACCTATGCAGTGTAATGAACTGGAAGATGTTACCATGTCCTCCGATGAGGATTGAAATCATCATGCATATATTCACACTATATACCACAGAGCCTGTATTAACTGAAAAACAGACACTATTTTTGTGTATTTATGTTTCTTCTTTATGCTGCAAATTTTTTATCTGGCCTATTCCATATCATCATTGGTATGTTTAATCGGCAACATGCATTCCTTTTTAGGAAACTCTTTAGAAAGATTGCGTTATACATGTGATCACCAATTGCTTGAAACAATGCAAGGATTCAAAGTATTCATGCTTTTCTTTGCCCATTGTATATTATGTAATCATGTTTAGGATTTATTAATAGTGTATGCTATTATATATTTTATATATCATATTTGACATATATCATATTATAGATACTGCATGTTTTAAAATATTGAGAGCATGGATTTCCCGACACGTTGGGCAAATCCGACATATTGGATATGTCCCTATGATGTCACATTCAGACGTACAAGCTAGGGATGACTTAAAGCCCATACGGTCCGACTCCATTTTGAGTAGGCCCAGACCCAACCTTAGCTAATGGGAGTTGCCATATTCTTACTTTTATGTAGAATCATTCTTATGGCTGCCACTGTTGCAGATGCCACCTGACCGTAACTTTCTAGGTACTGTGAAAGTGTTAAGTAATTTGGCCAATGGTTTAAATATATCACCTGATGTGATCTGTTTGGGACAAGTGTCTACTTCCCACCATGTCAAGGTCAAATAAGAACAAATACAAACAAATAGCCAAAATATTGTAGTCTGAACTTATGTCCTTTCACCTTATATGTTCATAAGGAAACATCTACGACGAACAACTTGATGCACCTAATCTATGTCAGACATTCCTAAATGTATGTAAATCTAAAGGGTATGCAGTTCCTAACAGGAGAAGAAGAGGTCGGGAAAAGCCTGAAGCTTCAGATCAGCGGATCTGATACCTCCAAAGCAAGAGCCCTCACACACCTAAATGGGTGTCATGCTTCATCATCGGACAGCTTTTGGTTGGGCCGTCGCTGCAATGCCCAACGGGGGCTCTTTGCCAGAGTGCTTATGTTTTTTGCTGATATGAATGTTATGCTGATCATGGCAATTCATCAAAACCAAGATCCTAATCTATTCATGGTTGGGTTGGTAAAAGGTGTATAATATGCAAACCATACCTAACTGCAATCACAATAGTATTTAGTATACTTTCAGGGTTTTAACGTTTGTGCCACAGTTCCAATTCCTGATCAAAATCTACACTTGAGATACAAGCGCCCAGAGTTCGAATTTGGCCAGGATGACCATGCCCAAGATTTTAATTGAACGGTCGAGCAGGGAAATTAGGCGGAAACAATGAGGTAGAGTTAATGCATTTGCATAATCCAGCCTGGACATAATCAGGGCTTGGACCACAGTTTTCCTATGGGACAAGGGGAGCAAAGGTAAAAAGTTTCTCATCATTTTTAGGAGTCTAAGACACATGCCAGCCACAGATTGCACCTGCGACTTCATGGAGAGATCTGAGTCAAACATGACTCCCAGATCTTTAACGGTGGTGACTGGACTAGCAGGTGGCAGTTAATCCTGGGGTCACCAAATCCGCCATTAATCACCTAGCAGGTGGCAGTTAATCCTGGGGCCACCAAATCCGCCATTCATCACCCAATTATTAGGCGTACGTTCTCTCTATCCAGCTTTGAGAATATTGAAAACAGATACACAGAAGGTGATTGTTGTCAGTCTAGCTAAATCTTTGCATGCTGCATGGATAATTCGTTATTGGTGGAAGGAACGTTATTTGTAGTTTATCGAAAATAATTTGTTATTTTAAAAGAATTATGTAGGATCAGTGTACTTTAAATAGTGATCTGGCTACTACAAAAGATGACTTCTTCCTGGGTTTTAGTCTCATAAAGTGCTTTAATCAGTTAGAAAGGATGCTGCTGATTTGATATTTTATTAGTTTTATCCAAAATTGTATGCAATCATTTTCTTCCTGGTCGGAGCCTTCCAGTAAGTTGAAGTCTAGACATAAGCTCAAGAAAGCCAACCTATAGTCAACCCCATTCTGCCACTCAAAGTCTTGCAAGAAGGTGCAAGGCTCTCAAAATAGATATTACATACCTCCTGTGTCACCCTAATGTGACTCGAGCCTGCAATGGTCCCCTCATGCCCCAAATTGTCTTGGCTGTCTTTCACCCCATAGCAGCTAAAGGCCTTCAAAGAGGTCGCTTTGCAGGTCTTTGGAGTGACTTTGGCTTTCTCTGATGCGCTTTTGGCCCCACAGAGTTGTGTTAGATTCCAGTCAGACATCTGCCATCTATACCCTGGGAACTCACTTTTAGGCCTATACCAAATCGGGTCGGGCCTCTACACCAGTACCAGATTCCATGCCAGTTTTTTCCATACTGGCGCTAACACTGACTCAGCCGGCATTATCCCTGACCCTAGATCGGCTTCTCCAGGGCCATGTTGCGCTACAAGATCGCAAGATGCAACCAGATGTTATGCAACCTGACTCTAATCCAAGACCTATGTAGCCACTCCAGTACTACTGAAGTCTTTTTTTCTAGCACATTTTATTATATTTTGGTTATTTAATACAAAAGATTACATCACTGAGTGTAAGACAAGATTGCAACATTGTAACATAGGTGCTTTTTCCCCGATTTCCCTTAGCGCCCAGTCCCTTAAATAACCCCCCTAAGCCCAGGCTTCCCTTGCTGCTACAAGTATCATGATCTTGGTCCCTCTGAATCTGACCAGGTGCAGTCATCTGTACGGATTTCCATGTTTAGGGTTTTGGCTGGTGATACCCCTGTTGTGAAATGAATGCCCTGATAGTCTGCCATCTTCTCCAGATTTTTATAAATTTTTGAGGGCAGCCCCTGACCTCATATATTGGTTTCTGTGTACTCATGCACCTTTCGAGCCCTCTGCTCCATCCCTCGACGGAAGGGGGATTTCTGTCCTTCAATTGGCAAACTATATCTTCCTTAGCCACTGTCAAGCCCAATCTTAGCAATGTCAACATGCACTGATCTTCGCCTGTGGTGATATGTAGGAGGATCAGCTTTGCGTCCTGAAACATGTTACCTTAGAATTACCCCCATGCGTCAGACTGGATCCGGAAAGTTTTTGTCAGCAGTACCCCTGCGTGTCGAAAGGTGGCGTTGTGCGGCTTCGCGTCCGTCGTTGGCGTCGTGGTCGCCGAGATGACGTTGCGGCAGCTACTTAGACGCCGCCCCCTCACGCGCTGACGTCAGTTCTTTCTTTTTCCACACCACCAAGCGCAGATCCGGAGAGAGCGGTATCCCCAGTCATTTTTTGACTGAGTGTTTTTAGGCTTTTTGTCTCTGTTTTTTCGAGTCGATCGACTCCTGGTGCCGTAGGGATGCCCTGCTTCAAGTCTTGCGGGGACTGTCATCGCATGATGTCGGTGACGGACCCCCACCACATTTGTCTCTACTGCCTTGGGTGCGACCATGACCCCAAGTCGTGCCATGGCGCCGAAGACTTTGCGGGAGCGGTCCCGAACGTTGCTTGAAGTCCGGCAGTCGGCTCAGCGCCGCTCAAGGTCCCGGTCCCGTGGGAGATCGAGGGACCGGTCGCTGAGCCATCACCATCGTTTGTCGGGATCGAAGTCTTCGCACTCGGGGTCAGTTAAGACGAAGCATCACAAGAAGTCAAAGAAGCGCCATCGCTCTCTGACTTTCCCTCGCCCGTCGTGGCTGAAGGTGCGGGTGGTGTCTCCCCCGAGGCTCCGGCGGAGCCTACACAGTCGCCGTCGGCCTACCCACCCTTCCCGGGTCCGTCGGTGACTCAGGCACAGCCCCAGCTGCAGGAATTTCTGTCAGCCATGGCCCGCCTCTTTAGGCCGTCGGGCACATCCGGCGCGCCTTTGGGCCCCGTGGGTCCTCGTCCTTCACTGTTGGTGACTCCGACATCGCTGCCGGCTTCGGCCCCGCCTGGATCCCGGTCGACGCCAGTTGACCTTGTCACACCTCCACCGACGTCGACCCCACCGGCACCACCTCCGACATCGCCTGTGGCATCGGACGACGCCGGCCCCGGTTTCAGCACCGATGTGGACAAGGAGCTGGAATGGCATTGCTCAACGCCGATTCCGAAGGGACCCTTCTTTCCCTATGTTAAGCCTCCGTATTTTCGGCCTGTACATCAGCCTTTGGAGGAAGGGGAGGACTGGTAGGAGTCTGAGGACCCTCTCACAGCTCAGTGTGAGTATGACCCAGACTGGGCAGAGGAGCTGGGGGATGCCAGTGGTCTTGACACCTCTCCTGACCGTGGCATGTTAACTCCTCCTACCGTGGCTACGGAGGAGGGTGCTAGTTACGCAGTGGTGTTGCGTAGGGCGGCCGAGGCTCTCCACCTCCAACTCCCTACAGTGGCCGTCAGGACGAACCTCCTGACAGAAGTGCTTCACCGGCGGCTTCCTCTGTGGAACCACTGCTGCCTTTTAATGATGCACTTTCCGACATTCTTTTGGGCACCTGGTCCAGGCCCCACATAGGGTCTCTTGTGGATAGGAATGTGGCCTGACGCCATCTCCCGGCACCGGGCGACCCCCTTTTCCTTTCCCAACACACCACCCCTGAGAGCTTGGTTGTCCAAGCCTCCATGTCCCAGAGTGCATTCCCTACCACACACCCGGATAGGAAATCCAAGAAACTGGAACAGTTTGGGAAGAAGCTTTTTTCTTCCGCCAGTTCAGGGCTGCGGTCTGTGAACAACACATGCCTCTTGGGCTGTTATTCCTACTCTGTGTGGGATACGGTGGTGCAAGTGCTGCCTCAGTGTCCAGAGGGGGCCTGGAAAGTTCTCTCTCAGGCTATTGCTGAAGGGAGAGATGCAGCCAAGTTTACAATTCGATGTGGCCTTGACACCACCGACTCGCTGGACAGAGCGATTTCCACGACAGTGGCGCTCCGTCGCCACGCCTGGCTGAGGATTACTGGCTTCAGTGGGGATGTCCTGAACACTCTCATGAACATGCCCTTTGATGGCATTCGCCTTTTTGGCAACAAGGCAGCGTTTTAAGGACTCACGTGCAACTGCCAAGTCCTTGGGCCTTTCGACCACTCGACCTCCTCCGCCTTTTGGTTTTCGCTCCTTTCATGGCCACGGAAGGGGCGCCCGACACGTTCGCTTCAGAGCCACAGGCCTGCGCAGCAACAGTCCCAGCGCAGACGTGGGACCCGCCGAGATGGGTCAGGGGGCCAGTGGGCGGGTCATTCCACCACCACCCCAGCCACCACTGCCTCCAAACCTTCCTAGTCCGGTTTTTCAGGCCCATCAAACGCCAGTGGGCGGCACTATTCGCCATCACATCCCCCACTGGTGCACCATCAATACTGACAGGTGGGTTTTACAAATAGTCCGAAGGGGTTACTCCCTTCCCTTCGAGACTACCCCTCCAGCCATGCCACCCCAGTACCACCGCATGTCGGGGGATCACTTGGCACTTCTTCAACAGGAAGTCGTGGCCCTCTTGGCCAAGGGGGCCAGCGAGCGCATTCCTGTGCCAGAAGTAGGACGTGGTTGCTACTCCCACTACTTTCTGGTACCCAAGAAGGACAAGAGCCTGCTTCCTATCTTGGACCTCCGGAATGTCAATCGCTTCCTCCGGAAGGAGAAGTTCAAGATGCTAACTTTGGCTCAGGTCTTGTCGGCCCTCGACCCTGGAGACTGGATGGTAACGTTGGATCTGCAGGACGCATATTTCCATATTCCCGTTCTGCCGGCCCACCGGCGTTACCTGCGGTTTTCGGTAGGCCACGAGCACTTTCAATTTACCGTGCTCCCCTTTGGCCTTACCAGCACCCCTCGGGTGTTCATGAAAGTGATGGCAGTGGTCGCAGCTCATCTGCGCAGATCAGGGGTTCCAGTCTTCCCCTATCTCGACGACTGGCTGTTGAAGGCGGGTTCGCCCCAGGCAGTCGTCTCCCACCTCCAGACTATGGCCGACCTCCTGCATTTGCTCGGGTTCTCCATCAATGTGCCGAAGTCGCACCTGATTTCCTCTCGGAAGCTCCTCTTCATCGGAGCGGTTCTGTATACGACGCTCTTTCGGGTCTATCCTCCCGAACGGCGAGTCCAGGATATTCAGGCTCTGATTCCGATCTTTCGGCCTCAATCCTGGGTTTCGGTCAGGATGACCCTGAGGGTGCTGGACCTCATGGCCTCCTGCATCCTGCTGGTCGATCATGCCAGATGGCATATGCGGGCTCTGCAGTGAGACCTGAAGTTCCAGTGGGCACAGCATCAGGGGAACCTGTCCGAGTCCATCCAGATCTCGGAGGGCACGGCACACAATTGCAGTGGTGGCTCACAAACCGGCATTGGGTCAATGGCAGATCCCTCTCCCTTCCCCAACCGGAGCACACAGTGGTGACGGATGCGTCCCTCCAGGGATGGGGCAGCCACATGGGAGAGGCGGAGATCAGAGGCCTCTGGTCTCTGGCGGATTACCGGCTCCATATCAACCTTCTGGAGCTCCGGACGTTCCGACTTGAACTAAAGGCATTCCTTCCCTCTGTTAAGGGGAGGGTAGTGCAGGTGTTCACAGACAACATCACCGCCATGTTGTACTGCAACAAACAGATCGGGGTGGGTCGTAGACCCTATGTCAGGAGGCTCTGCGCCTCTGGACATGGCTGGAACATCAGGGCATTTCCCTGGTTCTTCAACACCTGGCAGGTTCACTGAACGCCAGGGAGGGCAAACTTGGCCGCAGGTGCTTGATGGACCACAAATGGCGTCTTCACTCGGACGTGGTGCAAGGTCTCTTTCAACAGTGGGGAGAGCCGTGGTTAGATCTATTCGCCACCGAAGAGAACGCGCAATGTCAACAGTCCTTCTCGTTGGAATTTCCAAGGCGGCACTCACTCGGCTACGCTTTTCATCGCTAGTGGAGTTGCGGTCTGTTGTACGCCTTTCCGCCTATACCACTTCTACCAAGAGTGCTAAAGAAGATCAGGTGCGACTGGGACAAAGTCATTCTTGTGGCTCCGGACTGGGCTCGAAGAGTTTGGTATCCCAAGCTACTCAGTATGACCATCGATCCCCTGATCCGACTGCCTCTTCGGGAGGATCTGTCACAGCAGCAGGGGACGGTCCTCCACCTGAACCTGTCCAGTCTCCACCTCCTTGCGTGGAGATTGAGCGGCGGCAGTTGATTCCTTTCGACTTGCCTCCTGAAGTCTGTGATGTCATTCTGGCAGCCAGGCGTCTCTCCACTAAGTTGGTATACGGCTGCAGGTGGAACAAATTTGTGGCATGGTGCACAGCAAAGGCTGTGGATCCTCTTTCTGCCCCTCTTTCAGAAGTACAATTGTTCCTTCTTTCTTTGGCCCAACAGGGCTCTGTTCTGGGCACTATCAAAGGCTACCTTTCTGCTGTTTCGGCCTTTCTCAGGCTCCCTGATCAGCCCTCTCTTTTCAAGTCCCCTGTTGTAAATAGATTCCTCAAAGGCATTACTATCCTTTTCCCTCCTATTCTTTTTGTGATGCCGCAGTGGACTTGAATTTGGTATTACATATTTGATGTGCGCTTCCTTTGAGCCTCTTCACAACTGTCCTCTACGTCTATTAACCTTGAAGACTGCTTTCCTGGTTGCCATCACCTCCGCTAGGAGAGCGAGTGAGCTCCAGGCTCTTTATTTTAAACCTCCTTTTTTATCTGTCCATCCGGACAAGGTTGTGGTCAGAACTCGTCCATCCTTTTTGCCAAAAGTTGTCACTGCCTTTCACATTGGGCAAACCAAAACTTTGCCCACCTTCTTTCCACCTCCGCATCCTTCTAGAGAGGAAGAGAGGCTCCACGGTCTGGACCCAAAACATGCGCTCTCGTTTTATTTGAACCGCACAAACAGTTCCGGGTGAATGACCAGCTCTTTGTTGGCTATGTTGGCGCCAAGAAAGATTGGGCCGTATACAAGCGGAATATCTCCCGATGGGTCGTCTTGTGTAATAAAGCCTGTTATTCTCTGGCTAAAAAGGAGCCTCCGTTGGGGCTGCGCGCCCATTCCACCAGGGTGACAGTAGCCACTACGGCATTGGGACCTGGTGTCCCCTTACAAGACATCTGTCAGGCAGTTACGTGGCCCTCGCTGCACACTTTTACTACGCACTATTTCCTGGACAGCCAAGTCCAGAGAGACGGCTTCTTTGGCTTTTCTGTTCTCCGGAACTTCCTGGTGTGATCTTGGTTCGCAGACCCACCACCGGGGTTGGTATTGCTGGGGTATCTATTCTAAGGTAAGGAATCTATCACTACGTGTTTCTTTCAGATGGACAAGTTACTTACCTTCGGTAACGATATATCTGTAAGAAACATTAGTAGCGATAGATTCCTTACCGCCCCACCAATCCTCCCCATTCTGCGAACTGATTTCTAGGGTTAAGGTAATTCCTTTCAGGCCCTAGTTTCAAGGCACCAGTGGTCAGTATCTTGCATGGCTCTGCGTTCTTGCCTCGGAAAGTTGTGTACAGAACTGATGTCAGCACGCGAGGGCGGCGTCTAAGTAGCTGTTGCTGGGGTACAACTTAAAGTCAGGTGACAGGCGTGCCCTCATGCACCTGAAGGCGATCTGGGATTGGAAAGGAAAGCTGTATGTCATAGAACCCAAGAACATCATGGGCCTCTCGTATGTCTCAATCATGCTCCAAATCGAGGGCACGGACCCGCTTCCATTCCTGGGGTCTTTGCCACAAGATGTCAGCTTTGCGGTTGAAGTCCTCCTGTAAGTCGTATTCCAAACTTAAATTCAAGAAGGCGAAGTGGGATTCAACCCCATACTCACACTCTTGATCCATAGAGAAGGCATGAGAGTGTCAGGATGCCAGCTGGTCTTCCTCTGTACCTTCAGTTGTGAAGCTGATTCCCAAGTTGGTCACAGTGCTCCCCAAATTCCTTGGGACATCAAGCGACACCGCAACAGATGAAAGCCATTGAAGTAGACCATGTTGTGGGTATTTGGCTCTGTTCTGGCTCCCCCTGGTGCGCTTTCAGGCTTCAAGGGTCCATAGTGGCTTTCAGTTACCGCCGGTGGATCCATCCTCGATGCCAACTGACCCGCTTAAGTCTGTCACAGGCACCACACCGGCTCTGGCTCAGATTTCTGCTGTGGCGCCTCGACCTACATCGGTCTCTCTCTTATTGATGCTGGTACCATTAACACCAGTAAAGAATCCAGTGCTGGTTTCGATGTCTGATCCCAAACTGACTATAGCCTGATCTCAACCAATGTTGCACTACAAAATCATGAAAGGGCACCTTACAGCCTGATTCCAATCCTATCCCTTTTGTAAAACAGACGAGCTGCCAGAGACTCCATTGTCTTTTTAACTCAGATTCTGATCAGAACTTGACACAACTCTGAGATGATGATGGTGGAGATGGGCATGATACAGGGCTGAACTCTTCATTAGGCTCTCCAACGAAAGAGAGTGCCTCATTTGCAGTGGCAATTCGATGTGCAGCTGAGTCCTACAGCTACCATCCATTGAGGTTAAGATAAATGTCCGTACTGAAATCTTGCCGCCTGGGCCAGCTACATCTTGAGCCCTTGATCCGAGTCAATGCCGCCACTGATACTTTAATATGGGACCTCGACAAAGCCTTGTTCCTGCCCTTCTATGAATAGGCTGGTGGCCAAATATCACAGGCCGATGCCTGGTGGCCCAATATCACAGGCCGGTGCCTGGTGGCCTGGAATTCCTCACAAAACACTGTACTCCGTAAAGTCTAGTGGTTCAGGCTTTTTACAGCAAGTTGAACCCAAACTCATTCCCCACGATTTCCCAAGTTAGAAACTGTAGCGGAATTGAGGTGTTCGAAAAATGAATGCTCTCTTTGGCAAGCCTGGCATTGGGTCAGTTAACACAGTTTGTTTGTTGAGCAGATATATGAATGCCATTTGGGATATAGCTTAGAGAATTTACCAGCAGTCCCTGAATACCTATGGGCATCACTGGCTAAAATCATTCAGGATGGTCAAGATGCAGTCAAATACTTAATTTGTGCTGCCTTCATTCTACTGGCTGCCTGGGAAGATCTGGTGGCATAAGTGTGGTGGTCAGCCTCCATGTGTCGATGCTCTCCATAAGATTCTCTGGAGGCATACAGGCCTCTGTCATGGATATGCCTTTCGATACCTCCCACCTATTTGGTGGAAAATCTGACTGTGCTTTGGAATCCTTTACAGAAAGGTGGGCCAGAGCATCTTCTTTGGATCTCTTAACCCCTGTGAAACAGCTTCTTCACCAAATCCAGAAATTCTGAGGCTTTTCTAGGGGATTGGCGTATTGGCAGCGTCAGTCTCCCCAGCTTCTGCTGCTATCACCTTAGAACTTTCAAGGCTTGGATGAGGATCAGGCAAACAACGTGCACCTTATCAAGATCACCAGTCTTCCCAGTTTACTTCCCCTGTGGTGACAGCCAATAAAAACACTTTAGCTTACCATTAGTGGTGCACAACCACCCGGTGGAGGCAGAATCCTGCATTTTCTCCCAGGGTGGCAATCCATCATGTCTGACAGATGGGTCCTCCAAATTCTTCAGTGTGGCTATACCCTACCCTTCCTTCATATGCTGCCGAATCTACCCACCACATCAGAGCTAATCGTGAAATCACCTATCCAAACCGTTGCAAACGGTGCATGTTTTTCTTTCCAAAGGAGCCATCAAAAGGATTTTAAACTCAAAAATAGGAGAGGGAGAGGGCTGCTACTCACTATTCCCTCATACCAAAGAAGGATGGGGCCGCTGGCTAATCTTATATTGTGGTTCTATAAATGTAAAATTCAAATGCTTACATTAGCCTAGGTTCTATCAGCTCTGGACCCAAGAGCCTGGCTCATGCTCCTGGACTTGGAGGATACTTATTTCCATATACCTTCTTGTATTCTTACAAGCTTTATCTGTGTTACATGGTGTGCCTGAAAGTCTTAATATTTAGCATGCTCTGTTTCAACTTTACCTCGCCGATCAGTGTTCATGAAACTGATAGTGTTGGTCGCTGCCCATCTTCAGATGTTGGGGAGGGCAGATTGGTGATATTAGTTATTCCCTTTCTGATGGATACATCTGCCAGTGGATTCCTCACCTTGTGAATATCCCCTGCGCCAGCATTCCACAGAACTTTTCTTCCCCAGCACTCCACGTCGACGTGGGCGACGTCATAATGCATCGGCTCCGCTCGCGACTCCGTTCGACGTCACCGGAACCATAAGAAGCCCACGTCGGCGTGATGACGTCAGTTCCCTTTTTTCCGCGCCTTCGACGCGCAACGTTTTTTTTTTCCAGTGCTCTTTAGCTACTTTGTAGTTTAGCCGTGTTACCCTGTTAATTCGAGTATGTCTTCGAATAGAAAGTCGGGCTTTAAGCCCTGTAGGGAATGTGGAGGTCTGATGTCGATGACGAATCCACACCAGAACTGTTTATGGTGCCTCTCTTCAGAGCACGATATGGAGGAGTGCGGATGCTGTAGAAGCATGAACCCGAAAGCACTCAAGGAGAGGAAGACTAAGCTCTTCATGAAGAAGATCGGTGAGGAGAAGAGAGGGAGGAAAAAGGAGAAGTCGAAGAGGGGGCCATCGACTTCGAAGTCTTCGAGGTCGAAGAAGCACCACAAGAAGAGGAAACATTCTTCTCGACGTCGGTCCTCGAGGTCCAGGAAGTCGAGGTCGAGGTCGGCTTCGCCCCGTCGACGCCGGATCAAAGGCTTGTCTCCTTCTCCTTCTCCATCGAATAAGCAGACTCCGACTCAGTCCCCGACGCGGTCATCGGATCCGTCTAAGGCATCGACTCCGGTTCGAGTGGAGTCGGATGCTTCCATGCATGAACAGGAGCAGGAAGAGTCTGTTCCGGTGCCTGAAGAGTCTGAGGCTCCGGTAGAAGATACTGCGGAGCCGACGCCGGAGACTCCACAAGGGGATACAGGGTCTGTTCCTTTTCCTCAGTTCCCGGCTCCAGGTACAGATTCTGCCAATTTCTTAAATGCTATGTATGGCATTTTTAATAGGGCGGCCTACCCATCCGGAGCACCAACTGGTCCCGTGGGTTCGATGGCTTTTACACTGGGGGTGCCGCAGCAGTATGCTCAGGCCCCCTTTATGCCCTTTATGCCGATGGCGCCTTCTTGGCAGTTTCCGGCGCCGTCTGGAGATCCGATTCGACCTCGGAAGGACCAGCAGACTTCGGAGCCTTCCTCGACGCCGAGGCCGACTCCATCGGCGCCACGTCCGGCGCCGCCGACTCCACCTATGGCGCCGCCGACTCCGGTACCTTTGGCTCCTCCGACGCCGCGTACGACGTCGTCGACGCCGGCCCCCCGGATCCGGTCGAGGAGGGAGGCCCAGAGGGTGTTGGAGGAAGGGAGATATCGGACAGAGGTGGAAGAAGGTGAGGTCGACTCTTCTTCAGATGAATTTGAAGGCATTGATGAAGCTAGTGGGTTGGATACAAACCCAGAGTGGGAGCATGCATCTGCCAGGTCTTCTCCACCTCAGGAATTGGCTCCCTATCATGTAGTGATCAAAAAGGCAGCAGAACTTTTGGATTTGCAGCTGCCTTCTGTGGAGTACAAATCCAACTTGCTTACAGAAGTGTTGCATTCTCCATCATCAACATCAGAGCCTTTGTTGCCTTTCAATGAGGCCATCTTGGAGCCGGTCTTGGAGGTGTGGAAGAAACCCCTTTCATCTCCGGCGGTGTGCAGACAGGTGGCAAGAAGGTACAAGGTTGCACCAGGGGATCCTGACTTCTTGTCAACTCATCCATCTCCGGACAGCTTGGTTGTGCAGGCTTCATGTTCCAAGCATGCTTTGAGTGCCTTCCCTCAGTCTCCAGCTGACAGGGAATCTAAAAAGGTTGATCAGGCAGCCAAAAAGACCTTTTCCACAGGAAGTATGGCATTAAAATCAACTAATGCTACTTGCCTGCTGGGGCGTTATGTACATGCACTAATGGACTCCATTAAGTCTTTGGCCCCTAAGTTGCCTGAGGGGGATAAGTCGTCCTTTTTGGAGGTTGTGGCGGACACTCAGGCGGCTGCCAGGCAAGTTATCCAGTCAGGGCTGGATACTGCGGACTCGGTGGCAAGGATCATGGAGTCGTCTGTTGCCGCAAGGAGGCAGGCTTGGCTCCGTACCTCTGGGTTCTCTGCTGATGTGCAAGCTACGCTGGTTGATCTGCCATTCGACGGACAGAAGCTGTTTGGGGAGAAAGCAGATTCTGCCCTGCAGCGATTTAAGGACAGCAGGTTGACTGCAAAATTCTTGGGACTGCAAGCTCCTGCTAGGGGTTCGTCTTTTCGAAAGTTTAGGGGTTTTGGAAGATCGTCTTTTCGCTCTTACCGGCAGCCCCAACAGCAGCAGCAGCAGCAACAGCAGAATCCCCTCTATAAATCCTATAGAGGGAGGCAAAGGGGTCGGAGAGGTTCTGGACGCACCCCTCTTCTTCCTCCTCCTCCTCTGCTCCCAATGAGGCATCAGGGAAGCAGCCCTAGATCCCCATCCCGGATCATGTAAGACCTGTGGGGGGTCGGGTGTCCTTCTTTCTACGGGGTTGGAAATCTGTTACAACAGACCTTTGGGTTTTGAACCTCGTAGAGACTGGGTACGTCCTTCCCTTTCAGGAGTTTCCTCCCCCTTACCCTCCTTGCCAAGGTTATTGCTCGGAAGACCATCTGCTTCTCCTGCAGAAAGAAGTTCTAGCCTTGCTTCAGAAGGGTGCAATAGAGGTGGTTCTGGAGCAGGAAAGGGGTCAGGGATGCTACTCCCGGTATTTCCTAATTCCCAAAAAGGACGGCAGATTGCGTCCAATCCTGGACCTCAGAATCTTGAACTTTTACCTGAAGCAGGAGAAATTCAAGATGCTGACCCTTGCGCAGGTTCTTCAAGCGTTGCAGCAAGGAGACTGGATGGTGTCGCTCGACTTGCAGGACGCGTACTTTCATGTCCCAATCCTGAAGTATCTCATGAAACAGGAAGTATCTCCGTTTTACGGTTGGGTCGCAACACTACCAGTTTGTGGTCCTCCCGTTTGTTCTTACTACCGCACCTCGAGTCTTCACGAAGGTGATGGCAGTGGTGGCTACTCATCTCAGGAGGTCGGGGATTCCGGTTTTCCCCTACCTGGACAACTGGCTTCTGAAGGCAGAGTCCCCAGAGATGGTGCAGCGTCATCTGCAGGTAACATCTCAGCTGTTATTCGACTTGGGTTTTTCGATCAATATGCCCAAATCTCACCTGGTGCCCTCTCAACGCAACCTGTTCATAGGGGCGGTACTGGACACTACTGTGTGTCGAGCATTCCCTCCTCCTCAAAGGATTCTCGACATTCAGGAGATGGTCCCTTTATTCCACAATGGAGCGGTTGCTCCAGTTCTGAAGGTCCTTCGCCTGCTCGGTCTGTTCGCTTCCTGCATTCTGTTGGTCAACCATGCACGCTGGCACATGAGGGCGCTCCAGTGGTGCCTCCGCAAGCAGTGGTATCAGCACAACGGAGATCTCAGGGAGTCGATCAGGATCTCCAGAGAAGCTGCGGCGGATCTGTCTTGGTGGAGCGTGGAGGGCAACCTGTCTCAAGGAAAGCCCTTTCATCTTCCTCCATCGGTGGCCACAGTGATAACGGATGCATCCACCCTAGGGTGGGGTGCTCATCTGGGGGATCTGGAGATCAAGGGTCTTTGGTCTCCAGAGGAAAGGTTGCTTCACATCAACCTTCTGGAATTGCGGGCGATTCGTTTGGCGCTCAAGGCCTTCCTCCCTTCCCTTCGTGGTCAGTCTGTTCAAGTCCTGACGGACAACACGACCGCAATGTGGTATGTCAACAAACAGGGAGGGGTAGGGTCTCTTTGTCTATGCAGAGAGGCCTTACGTCTATGGTCTTGGGTTCAGGACCATCAGATTTGTCTGATGGCAAATCATCTGGCCGGGGTGCTGAACGTACGTGCGGACAGTCTCAGTCGGCAGTTCTCCGCCGACCACGAGTGGAGGCTTCATCTGGAGGTGGTTCGTCACGTCTTTCGGACGTGGGGGACTCCTCGGGTGGATCTGTTTGCCACTTTCGAGAACGCGCACTGTCCGTCATTCTGCAGTCTCCAGTATCCGATGCAGGGGGCGTTGGGGGACGCGTTACAGTTGAGTTGGGGCTCACGACTCCTTTACGCGTTTCCTCCCATACCCTCGGGTCCTGAGGAAGATTCGCCAAGACCGGGCCCAAGTCATTTTGGTCGCCCCGGATTGGCCAAGAAGGGTGTGGTATACAGATCTTCTCCACCTATCCTCGTGCCCTCCGCTCCGTCTCCCTCTGAGGGCAGACCTCCTCTCGCAGTCGGAGGGGCAGGTTCTACACCCCCACCTCCAGACCTTACACCTTCATGCCTGGAGATTGAACGGGGCAACCTGAGTTCCTTCTCTCTCCCACCTGATGTGGTGGACGTTATTTTATCGGCCAGGCGACACTCCACCAAGTCCATTTACTCCTACAGGTGGTCAAAATTTGTAAAATGGTGTGGAGAGAGGTCCATTGACCCTTTAAAGGCTCATCTTTCCAATGTGCTCCAGTTTGCTCTTTCCTTGGCTCAGCAGGGCTTTGCTGTGGCCACGGTCAAGGGCTACCTTTCGGCCTTATCGGCATTTCTGTGCCTCCCAGATCAACCTTCACTATTTAAATCTCCGGTTGTTCTGAGGTTCATCAAGAGCCTTACAAACATGTTTCCTCCCACTCCATTTGTAATGCCTCAGTGGGACCTTAATCTTGTTTTAACCTTTCTAATGGGGTCCCCATTTGAGCCTCTTCATAGTTGTCCTTTGAGGCTGTTGTCCTTTAAGGTGGTTTTTCTTGTGGCCATAACCTCGGCAAGGAGGGTAAGTGAGCTTCAAGCTCTTAGTTCCAAACCTCCTTTTCTTACCTTACATGCTGAAAGGATGGTTCTCAGGACCAGGGCTGCTTTCCTGCCTAAAGTTGTCACTCCGTTTCATTTGGGGCAGTCCATTACTCTCCCTGTTTTTTACCCACCTCCTCATCCTTCCAAAGAGGAGGAAAGACTCCATCGCCTGGACCCGAAGAGGGCTATGAGTTTTTATTTGGACAGAACCAAGGACTTTCGCCTTGATGACCAGCTCTTTATTGGCTATGTTGGTCGTTCTAAGGGTAAAGCGGTGCATAAGCGCACGCTGTCGAGATGGATAACACTGGCCATCAAGATCTGCTACGCCCTGGCTGGTAAGACTCCTCCTGAGGGTATTAGAGCTCATTCAACTAGAGCTAAGTCATCTACATCTGCTTTGGCCCGGGGTGTTCCTGTGGCAGATATTTGTAAAGCCGCGACTTGGGCCTCCCTCCATACTTTCGCAAAGCATTATTGCTTGGACTCTGAGATGAGGAGGGAGGGCCACTTCGCGCACTCTGTCTTGCAAGACTTTCTGGTATAGAAAGGTGGACACCCTCCTCAGGGAGTGGGGACTGCTGTGGGAATCTATTCACAAGGTGAGGAATCCACTGGCAGATGTATCCATCAGAAGAACTCAGCAACGTCGGAATCCAGGAGAAGGCACTGGGATGGATCGTCTCCTTCCTCGACGGAAGAACACAAAGAGTCCGCCTACCACCGTACAAGTCAGAGGCCACCGAAGTCATCTGCGGCGTCCCTCAAGGATCCTCGCTGAGCCCTACTCTCTTCAACGTCTACATGAGCCCCCTCGCGGCCATCGCACGCCAACACAACCTCAACATAATCTCCTACGCCGACGACACCCAGCTGATCCTCTCCCTGACTAACGACCCCGCCGCCGCCAGAGCCAACCTGCTCGAAGGGATGAGAGAGGTAGCCGAGTGGATGACGACGAGCCGCCTGAAACTGAACTCAGATAAGACGGAGGTCCTCATCCTGGGCTCCTCGCCCTCCGCCTGGGACGACTCCTGGTGGCCCCCCGCCCTAGGCCCCGCACCCAAACCGACGGACCACGCACGCAACCAGGGTTTCATCCTGGACTCCTCCCTCTCCATGACCAGGCAAGTCAACGCCGTCTCCTCGTCGTGCTTCAACATCCTGCGCATGCTTCGGAAGATCTTCTGGTGGATCCCCGCAGAGACCAGGAAGACCGTCACCCAGGCCCTCGTCACCAGCCGACTGGACTACGGCAGCGCACTCTACGCCGGAACCACCGCCAAGATCCAGAAGAGACTCCAGCGCATCCAGAACGCCTCAGCCAGACTCATCCTCGACATCCCACGACACAGCCACATCTCCGGACACCTAAGAGACCTGCACTGGCTCCCGGTCAACAAGAGAATCACCTTCCGCCTCCTTACCCACGCACACAAAGCTCTCCACGATCAAGGCCCGAGCTACCTCAACAACCGCATCAACTTCTACGCTCCCAAACGCCACCTCCGTTCTGCCAGCCACGCCCTCGCCGCCGTCCCACGCATCCGCAGAGCCACTACAGGAGGAAGGTCCTTCTCCTACCTGGCCGCCAAGACCTGGAACTCCCTCCCGGCCGACCTGCGCCTGACCCAAGACCACCCCTCCTTCAGGAAGAAGCTTAAGACCTGGCTGTTCGAGCAGTAGCGGCACCCCCCCCCCCCCCCCAGCGCCTTGAGACCCTACGGGTAGGTAGTGCGCTCTATAAATGTCTTGATTGATTGATTGATTGAAGAACAAGTTACTTACCTTCGGTAACGCTTTTTCTGGTGGATACAGTATCTGCCTGTGGATTCCTCACTGGCCCACCCGCCTCCCCGTTGTCCACCTTCATATACCATGAAAAAGGTCTTGTAGATATGTGTTTTTGCTGTATGGTACAGTTGTAGGAAATGCTTGTTTTTCTTTGCATTCCTTTCCTTTGTATATTATATATATGTATTGGTTTATTGTATACTGTGTATACTTTGAGTCTGTCGTTAGTCCACCTGTTCGCCTCGAAGGCACGGGGAAAAAATGGGTGGAACTGACGTCATCACGCCGACGTGGGCTTCTTATGGTTCCTGTGACGTCGAACGGAGTCGCGAGCGGAGCCGATGCATTATGACGTCGCCCACGTCGACGTGGAGTGCTGGGGAAGAAAAGTTCCGTGGAATGCTGGCGCATGGGATATTCACAAGGTGAGGAATCCACAGGCAGATACTGTATCCACCAGAAAAAGCGTTACCGAAGGTAAGTAACTTGTTCATCTTGACGACTGGTCGTTAAAGGCAGGCTCCCAACCTTCAATCGTAGGCCACCTCCAAACGATGGCAAACCTCTTGACATCATTGAGGTTCATGATCAACAAGCTGAAGTTGCGCTTGCCTCCTTCACAGAGGCACACCTCATTGGAGCTGTTCTGTATACAGTTCCATTGAGGGCCTTCCCTTCATTTTAACAAGTCCAAAATATTCATGTATGATCCTGATTTTTCATCCTATGTCCTGGATCTCAGAGAGGTTCTGACGCTTCTTGACCTGTTAGCCTCCTGCATTATCCTTGGCGGACCATCCCAAATGGCATAAGCAGGCTCTGGAATGGAATCATGAAGTTCCAGTGGATCCAGAAACAAGGAAACCTATTAGATGACATCCAGATTTTAGAGGAAACTGCACTTGATATGCATTGGTGGCTTCTTCATTGTAATTGGACAAGTGGCAGAGCCCTCTCCCTTCCCCAAGGAGAGTTGCCGGTGGTGAAGGATGTGTTACTTTTGGTTTGGGGTGGTATTATGGGAGGAGTAGAGATCAGGGTTCTCTGGTCTCTGGCAGAAACCCGGCTCCATATCACTCTACTGGAGTAGTGAGCCATTTGCGCCTGCCTTTGAAGGCCTTCCTGCCATCCATCTAGGCAATGCTGGGGCCAATCCTCGCTGACAAAATCACCATCATCTGGTACTGCAACAAGAAGGGCACAGTATGGTCATGGGTCCTGTGTCGAGAGGCTCTATACCACTGAGCGTTTCCCTGATAGTGGCACAGGGCATCTTCCCTAAGTGGGGAGAATCCTGGCTAGATCTTTTTGCCATTGTCGAGAATACACAATATCAAAGGATTTGCAAGTTGGAATTTCCTCTAGAGCAGTTGTTAGGAGATACATTCTGGCTAGGATGGATAACAGCCAAACAGGACTCTTGTATGCCATTCCACGTCTACCTCTCCTGCCCGGATTTCTGAATAAGATGAAGAACAACTGTTCCCAAGTTATCCTAGTGGTCCCGGATTGATTACGGAGAGTTGGTTTCCAGAACATCTTGGCATGAGCGTCTGCCCTCCAATCAAGTCTCCTCTTTGAGAGGATCTCCCATTGCAGCAACAGGGCAGGGCCTTTTACCCGAGTCTGCTATCTACACTTCCATGAGTGGAGCTTGAGCAGCGGTAGTTAACTGCATTTGATCTGCCACCTGAAGTGGTGGATGTCATCCTTGTTACCAAGCATCATTCCACAAAGTTAATTTACCCAGGTACTTGTAGCCTGGTGGAGAGTTCACAAGACAGACCTCTTATAAGCTAAAATGCCCTGTAGTTTGTTTTGTCTTAGGCCAAACAAGAGCTTGCTCTCGGCACCATCGAAGGTTATGTGTTGGCCCTTTAGGCCATTTGAGTTTATCGGACCAACCATGCTTGTTAAATCACCTTTTGTGATGTCAAGTACAAAAGGGTTGACACACATTCCCTCCACGCCGTTTGTAATGCCACATTAGGACCTTAACTTGGTCTTTATGTTTCTCATGTGTATGCCCTTAAAGCTGATGCACAGATGCTTATTGCATTTTCTAACCTCAAAGACTTTCTTTCTTCATTTCGGTCAGCTTGTTCTTGACTGAACTTCAGACACGGTTGATTCATTTGCCATGTATCACCTTTTTTCTGAATAAGCTGGTGTTGAGGACTCGGGTGGTTTTCCTGCCTAAAGGCGTAACTCATATGCCACTTTGGGCAATCCATCCCTCTCCCAGCATTTCTTGCCCCTCCTCACCCCTTGTAAGAGGAAAGGCTCCAACATTCTCCTCAAAAGAGCTTTAGGCTTTTACATTGATCATAGCAAGGACCATCAGTGAATGATCAGCTATTTGTGAGGCTCTCCAGGGCTATGAAAGGAAAGGCTGTGCAAAAGCAGACCCTGGCAAGGTGGATAGCCCTTGGCATTAAAACCTGCTATGCACTGGCCAAAAAACACAGAAAATGTGATGGAGGGGAATGCTTGCATTAAGTCTAACTACTGGCATTAATTTGGGTTTGCATTCCAATCTATCGTTCTTTTGCCCACAATGCCATTTGTACCCAGCATATGCAAATCACTCTTGACCCTCCTATCTTCGGAACAATCCAGCCCTAATTGCCAAGCCTGGTCCTTCCTGAACCGAAACACAAGAAACTCAAAACATTATGGACTGGGATGCGGCCCGAGTAGTTACCAGTGGCTGAGATTAATGCAGCATCCCACCCATCACGTTTTTTTATACTTCAGAATGATGCACTAAGAGGTATGCCCATTTTTTGGTCCTGGACTCACTTTGACACCGGAACTGACATTGGAACCAAGCTGTACCTGACTAATGAACCCAAACCAGGGAAAAACCTGTTATTGGTTGCTTGTGTTCCAGTTCAGAGAGGACCTGGCTTGGCAGTTTGGGGTGGACTATTCTGTTTGGAGCAGAATAAAGGCTGATTTGCATAAGGCTAGGTCAAATCTGAGGAATTGTGGGCAAAAAAAGACAATGGACTTTACCAGTGGCTGAGATTAATGCAAGCATCCCACCCATTGCGTTGTTGTATACTTCAGAACGACGCTTCAAGTGTGACAGGTATGCCCAGACATTGGTCCTCGGCTCACTTTGACACTGGAACTAAGCTGTATCTAAACTAGGGCAAAACCAATCTTGAGTTGCTTGTTTTCCAGTTCAGAAAGGGCCTAGCTTGCTTGCTAGGGCTGGACTATTCCTATCTGAGCAGGATCAAGACTGATCTGTATATGGCTGGGTCTAATCTGAGGTGACATTATGGTAAAAAAAAAATGGGCTAGGATGCAGCCTGAATAATTGCAAGTGGCCGAGATTAATTCAAGCATCCCACCCATCACTTTACTTTTTCTGTATAAGGCACTGCCAAAAAGCAGCCGGCGAAAGGACTGAGAGCTATTCCACCAGGACTAAGGCTGCTATCACTGCGTTAGCACGCTTAGTGTCTGATCTTGACACCTGCCAGCCTGCAACGCAGCTTTCGGTAACACATTCACAAAGCACTACTGCCTTGACAACCAGGTCCAATAGGAAGAACATTTTGCCTGGTCAGCCCTTAAAGTCTTTTAGACGGAGTCCACTCCACAGACCCTCCAACTGGAGGAGGTACGTCTTTGATATCTATTCTAAAGGTGAAGAATGTGTATTAGAAGAATTCATCAGAAGAATAAGTTACTTACCACTGGTGGATACTCTAACTACAGATTCTTCACTCCCCACCTACCTCATCGCTCTGTGGATTTGCCTTTTTTTAATATGTAAAACAAATGCCAAGTTAGAAATCTGCACAGGGGTACAGAGGATTTTGTCATGCTCTGTGCCTGAGGGTGTGAAAAGATTCAAGCAAGAAACTGACAGCACACATGGGTGGCACTTTTTGTGGCTCTGCTCCTTAATTTTCTGGTTGGTACAGAGCCAGCGCAGAGCTAGGCAGCACCACCTAGTGGTGCACAAGTACGTTGCTGTTTCCACGTCCAGCCGGAGCCTGGAGAATATCCTAAAAGTCAAGGATCTAGATAGACTATCTACTTGAAAGAGCATTACTGAAGGTAAGTAGCTTGTTATTCTGGCTCAAGTCTTGGTGAGGATGACTCTGAAGCCTCCGGGTCTGCTAGTCTTGTGGATCATCTTCGTCCGTGCACCAGATGACATATGCGGGCCCTGTAGTGGACTTCAGTGGGCCCTACATCAGGGCTGCCGCTCCGACTCCATCCAGATCTTGCAATGGATGACTCAGTATCTTCTGTGGTGACAGGCAGATGCCTACCTGACCTACGGAATGCAGCTCCCACTTCCTCACCTGGACTTAATGGTTGTGACAGATGGGTCACATGGGCAAGGTGGAGATCTGATGCCTTTGATCTCTGGCATAAAGCCAGCTCGATCTCTACCTTTTGGAGCTTTGGATGATCCATTAGACCCTAAATTCCACTCTGCCAAGCATTGAAGGAAACCTGCTGCAAGTTCTCATGGATAATACAGCCGTCATGTGGTACTGCAAGATGTAGTGCAGAGTGGGGTCCTGGATCCTTTGCCAGGAGGCTTCATGCATTTGGCGGTTGCAGGAACAGCAAGACATCTTCCTTGTTGGCGATCACTTAGCTGGTTCCCTGAATGCCAGAGAGGGTGAACTGAGCATATGTCGTTTGGCATCACAAATGATATCTCCATCCCGAGATGACACATGCTGTCTTTGACCAGTGGAGTTCACCCTGGCTAGACTTATTTGCCGCAGTTGAGAATGCGCGCAGTTTCCACAGTTGTGTGCACTGGAGTTTCTTACGAAGTATTTGCTGAGATCCACTTTCCCGCAGGAGTGGAGCAAAGGATCACCTCTCCTTCCTTGAGTTCTGAGGAAGATCAGAATAGACCTGGGGCAATCTTATTCACAATGGGCTTGGCCAGGAGGGTGCATTATTCATAGCTCTTGAGCAGTTGTCCCTCGATCAGGCGACCGCTTCAGGAGGACCTCCTGTCTCATCAACAGGGCATCGTTCTGCAACCACGTTTTCACAAAATATGTCTCTTGTGTGGAGATTGAGCCACTGCAATTGAATACTTTTGAGTTGCTAACCAATGCTATTCACATCAATCTTGCAGCCATAGATCCTTACATAATGTCTGTCTACAAATTTGTCGCCTCATTTAGGACCTGAAAACCTTACCCTTTTGATTGTTCTTTTGTTAGCAAGCAAGGACTTGTAGTGGGTAAGTTGAAAGGTTATTTGTCTGCCCTTTTGGCCTTTCTGCGTTTACTTGACCAACCACCATTGGTTACGTCTCTGGTTGTCATGCCTTTCATAAATGTTTGGACTCACGTTTCCACCCCAAAGCTGTTTTTGATGCCACAATGGGGCCTGGACTTGGTCTTAATGTTTGTCATGTGCATGCCCTTTGAGAAATGCACAGCTGTTTTTTATGACTCGACTCCAACAAATATCATCCTCATTCCGATTAGCTCAAGATATCGAGCGAGTGAACTACAGGCCTCATCTGTGCAACCACCCTACACCACTTTCTTTCCTTGGCATATTGGTATTGAGGACCAGGCTACCTTCCTACTGAAAGCTGTGATTCCCTTCCATGTTGGCCATTCGATTACTCTTCCAGTGTTTTTTGCAGTGCCTCACCCCTCAAAAGAGGAAGAGTGACTCTATTGACTTGATTCTCCGAGAGCTCTGAGCTTTTACCTCTACTGCTCTAAATAGCATCACATAAATAGCTAGCTTTTTGTGGGTTTCTCTAGGGGCAAAGAAAGGGAAGTCTGTGCAAAACAGGACCATGTCAAGAACAGTGGTCCTCTGTAACACAATCTGGTGTACACTGGCTAAGAAACAACCCCCTGATTGCCTTCAGGCCTACCCCACCAGGACTAAGGTTGCCACAACGGCAGTGGTGTGAGAGGTGACTGTGTTAGATATCTGATAGGCTACAAGGTGGGCGTCAGTTCATGTGTTTACCAAGCACTGCGGCCTCATCGGTCAGGTTTGGCAGAAGGGGCTCTTTGCCTGTTTGGTTCAGCAGGATTTTTGGTCTGTGTCCACTCCCCAGACCGACAACGTTGGTAGGTACTGATACGGTATCTATTCTAAAGATGAGAAATCTGCAGTTAGTAGTACCAAACAAGAAATCTTTGGGAACGATTTTTCTGGTGGATCCTCTCATCTAACTGCAGATTCCTCACTGCTCTGCTGTTTCCTCATTTTGTGGAGTGGCTGCTTCTATATATCCAACATTTTCGAGTTAGATTATTGTCACTGTCCCAACATATTGTTTGACACTCTGCCTCTGTGGTCCCAGAAGGAGAAAGTTGATAAAACTGTCACCAGCACGCAGAATTTATACTTATATGCAGCTCCACTCATCTCTTTCAGGGCAGTACTGAGCCACCGCGGAGTCGCATGACTCCACATACTGGCGCACGGGCAAAAATCTCTGGGTGCAGTCTGGCATCTTGAGATATCCTAAAGGTGTGGAATCTGCAGTCAAATGGGGGTATCCATGAGTAAAAGCGCTAACAAAGGTAAGTAACTGTTCATCCGGACTCCCTTTAATATAATAATAAAGAATTGCATTTTCAGATGCCCCAGCCTAAACTCACATGGATAATAGAGCTGATTGACTACTTAGACTTGTGTAGGCTTATGCGGGAACATAGGGAAGACGTTAGAGGCCTCATTGGTGATAGAAGAACTTGTGGGAGTTATCCAGAACTGAAATAGTGGCAGTTAGCTAGATAACAATGGTCTGCAGATGGAATTCTATTCCACATTCATGGACCTAATGGTGGACAGATTGCTTGAACTTTACATAGAAGACAGAGCGATGGGATTTCAACAGCGGACAGCAGTGGGAAACAATATTTTTATGGTCCATCTGAATCAAATCTAAAGCTCTTTTGATTAACAATTCGTACATATTTCTTTTGAGGATGGTGGTGAGACTGTTGTGAGCTGTTGCTGACTCCATACACACATAGTACTGCGTATTCATCCCCTGAAGAAAAACCATTTGAATCTGAATAATACTGTCAGTGTCATCCCATGTCAACCAATAATTCAGGCAGAAGAGAACTCAATGGGCACAGAGTATGCCCAGAGTTAGATATGAGAAATATGAACTTAGAAAACGAAAGGCTTGGGACTCACTTGCAAGAAAAGATGTGTTTTGATGCAGTGCTGAGTGAAAACCATGTTTTAAGGCATAGATACTTGAGTTCGGCTAAACTTTAAGATTTCAAATATTCAGATATGTGATGCTTGAACATTGATTTTCACAGAGGATAAATTGCTTGGTTTCACTTTTGATTGATAGCTGTTATTTCATGGGCCCATTTCAAAGACATCCAAACAACATTTTTTTTAACAGCTCTCCCTGGTAAATAGAGTTTAACCGTACTTCCCAGAGTCAGAGCATCCAAGCCATTAACTTTCTTCACTTGGATGGAGACTAGCTTCCCAGACGCCACATAGACTGCCATGACAATTTTGCACTGCAACTGGCCCAACATTCGTTTTGAAGTTCAAACAAGACCCAAGACTGAACCTGTCAAAGAGCACTTGCTCAACCATTGGCAGGAACTTTATATCTATTTGAGTCTGTATGTTCATAAAAAAAGAGCTACATTTCCACTAATACACAAACCTGATTCGTTTCCTAATTTCTCATACTTGTACAGTCTACCACTGCTTCCTAGATACACTTGCACTCTATAAATTACCATGGTTTTATATGTTCCTCTCAGCTAAATGCAATAAGCTAATTGTATACACAGCACATAATGCTAGGTGATTTTTTTAAATGCAAATCAGGCTTATTACTACCACCTCCAGCTGTTTCGTTAATTCTAGCATCCTAACATTTTCTATCAGGATATCTTAAAAGCCCACCTTTACTCCACTTTTAATTGTTTCTCTTGTCCTGGACACTGCAAACCTAATTTTTTATGATGCCATACTGTATTCTAACCTGTTGTATAATATAGAGTGCCCTGATACCGGCAGGTGAGGTTCACACTAAATAAATAAAATAGTTTCAATATTTGGCGTAATACAAGAAATTTACATTTTTATTAATATCATATGTATGGTATATTTACTTATAGGTACTTTCAGCCAGCCCTCTTCATCATTTAATGTTCATTTCAATTGAAAATGTGTTGTGTATAATGGCAGTGCGTTACCACACCATGTATACTCCACACTATGCCACTCCACGCCCTTCTACTCTGTACCACACTGTTATATGGCCCCTAGGGACATTGGCGACATTGCTAAGTTAGCATAAGCTTTGCTGCCATGATGCTGCTTTTGCGCACTTTACTACATGGCTTTATTTTTGCAAGACTGTTTATGCCTTTCACATGAGAACTCTCTGCTTTTCACGTTCTCTGCTGAGTTCCTGAAGTTTTGTCTGAACACGTTGTGCAAGGTCGATAAATAATGCCCGTTGTTATTCTGTTCTAGTCAGTCCCTAGCACCTAGACATAACATGCTAAACACAGCTGCAATGCTGGAGACTTGTGCTTTGATATTACGGGGATGCATGTTGTTTTAACAGACACTTGGAGAGAGCCTTTCCATGGAGAAGAGCTATGCTGTTCCTATGATGTGAACCTTACATCCAGGCTTTAAGGTATGGGGTCTTCTGTCAAAGCCCAGAGATCTTCTTTTATATAAATAAACTTCTTCCAGTCAAGGGGAGGGTGGTTAGGCCTTATAGTACTTTTTGCACTGTCCTTCTATAATGACTTCCCCCTTTGTACTCTATGGAATTGTAACGATGCTAATTGTTTTGAGTTGATGCATTTTGCTGCTGGTAGTGGCTCGTATACTGTAGTGTAGAGCACGATAGTTAAAATAAACATTTTTAACTATTACAGTGACTCTGCCAATTTTTCTTGTGGACAAGTACGAGGGAGCGAGCGGAAGGGTATGTCTTGCTACCGCGATTCCTGAGAGAGTCGGGAGTGTTGTGTTCTGGGTTGTCTCATCATTTGTAGCTTTGTGATTTTTGGAGGAGAACGAATGAGACACTATAGCTAGTCGGTTTTGGGATTTTGGGTACTAAGGTGATAGGTTGGTACACCCCTATACACTGAGGTCCTGTTTTCCTGCGCACAGTTCTGTGTAGGTACAGAATCCCCACAACATGGCGCCGCTAATGTTTGGTCTGGTTCTTATCTGCGAGACTCCTGAGTAGTGCTTGTGCTTCTCCATAAACCCCTCACTTCTGTTTCGGGAGACAGCTGTGATGGTGTAACCTCCTATATTGATGTTTTATAGGTTCTTTCAAGCTTGAAGTTTTAAAAGGTTCCTTTTCTTTATTCTTAACCCGATATTGTGCTGCCACGCTTTAGGTTGTTGTTCTTTGTTATTCATTATGGCGGTTGATATTACGGCTCCTAACCGCGTGCCGCTCAGGGCATATTTGACTCAGTATGGAGTACCTGATGCGTGTGCCGCGCTTATATTTGTTGTGAAAGCAGATTCAGCTTTCCGCTTCGAGGTGTTATATTCTTAGGTCACCTTTCCAGCAGTTGATGGGACAGACAATTTGTTTCACAAGTATACTGCCACCGCGGGAATATAAACCGTATAGTACTCTTGAGGTTCCGCTCACAGATTAGCAACAGCAAATTTGGTTTAATGGCGCCCTTCCTCACCCAATAATGCTGTTCCGTCTCGGCCCTTTGTCGATAGACGGGGCCACATGACCCGTTTTGGCTGGGTATACCCCACACCCACGTTATTTGACTCCTGCAATTGCAGACCTCCACGTATTACATAAATCCTTGGTATGTGTGCATAGAGCTGTTATACAGTTCATGTCGCACAACTTTCAGGTGGGACCACCTGGCGTTGCTGCACAACCAGCTGGTCCTGGGGGTGTGACCATCAGTCCTCTAATGGTTAATTCAGTGATGGGCAAGCATCCACGGAATAAGGATGAGTTTCCTCATTGGCTTGCTGAAAGATTTGCACAAATTGAAGCAGTTTTTCCGAATACCACTCCTGTGGAAAAACACAGGATCCTAACTATAAGTTTGCCTTAAGACTTATTTCCCGAATTGGCTGATTGTAACAACTGGGGCACAGTGTTTGTGGCGGTATATATACAAAGTGTTTGGGCACTCCCTCCTTGACCGTACTCCCTTCTGTGATCAAACGTGTTCAAGATGAGCACGGAGCCGAAGCGGCTCTGGAGTTGGGGATGAGACTGGTGGGGGTGTTCAACGGGGTTGCTGATATGATCCTTGCCAATGTCAAGGGTGATGCTGTAAGCTTACAAGCGGCTAACCGCTTGGAGGCTGTCACAGGCGCAGACAAACCACGCAAATTACTGAAGATTATTGCCAAGGCTTATATATAGTCTGGGAGTTAAGCCTTTTACCCAAATGCAGATGCAATCTCAAACTCAAAAGACACAGGCTGATAAAGACAGTCGCCTGTTCTTTCCTAAAAAGAACTGGAAGAACAAGAAACAGGGGCAGCAACAGCAGAAGCAAGGTTCACGTGCTGGTTTACCGACACCTGAGTCTTCTGAGCGTACTTATGACTTGCACGCCCTTGCGAAAATTAAGACTCCTGATAGATTTCAGGTCCCTACTCAGCCCTCCCCTCGTTCTATACAGGACACATCGGACTCTCACGTCGGTGGTGGGGAGCGCCAGGATCGTGGCAAAGGTCCCACCACACAACAGGAACGAGATCAACCTCGACAGTTTGACGTTAAAACCAAACAAGATGACCTGCGTCATTTTAAACCTCTGTATCAGAAGAAAAAAGTTGCTGCTTTAACAGCGAGATATGCCTCAGACGGTGAGAACGCGACTCCTGGACTGGACATGGGCAGTGACTCTGCTCAACAGTGCGGCTGAGGTTACCATAGTGTGGGAGGCATGCGTCCTTGTCTGGAGGCGACAGCAACTGATATGTTCATTACAGTAGAAACAGCAGATACCTGGGTTGCCTCCCCGGATAGACTCTGTGAGTGTCAGAAATCAAGAGCTCTTCCCTCACGCACGGGAGCAGAATGTCGCAAGTTCCCAAGGCCTCTCCTAGCTCTCCCAGCGCTCGCTCTCCTTTAAGTAAACAAAACGCCAAGGAAATCCATGGGGGGAAAGGGGATGGGACAGAGAAGAGACAGTCACTTTACGTCTTCTTCTTTCGTCAGAGTTCTCGCCCTTAAATCTTCTGGTGGGCTGGACAGGTGAAATAAACTAAGAAGAAACAAAAAACAATTTCTTGGCGTTAGTTATTTTCCTATGTCTCATACCCTCTTGTACTATGTTATTGGGAATTCCTTTCCTGTGTACCTACCCTGTCTAAAGTGACCAATGCTTCTCTTCTATTCACTAGTCTTGTTTGTGTTATGTCTTCCGTAGTGCTGCAACTAAATAATTAAATGTATTAATTACTGATCTTCTTCTAATCTACCTTTGATTATTCTTTTATCTCTTGCAGGCTCCTTACCCACTAAAACTCGGAAGAGCGCCACTACTGGATTCTGGGATGGTAAGTATCTACTATTTCACACCGCTATTCTGCCTTCTGGAGTTGTAGTTTCTTCATATATTCGCTACTCTCGATTCTTCCTCTTTTTCCTGTTTTCATTTGTGTGTAACTCTTCACCCAAAAGAAGTCTCTCGTGATATCGGGATATGTTAGTATATTCTATTCAACCCGCTCTTACTTCTGTGCTGAGTTGTCAGAAGCGGTTCGTAACCAACTGAAAATTACTCATTATTTACACTTAACTAAAGCGCACTAAAAAATAGTTACAGCTCCTTCTCCGTGCTTGCCGCATGAATGAGCGACACAATTCGCTAGTCCTTGAAGACCGCTACTTCATAAAAAATTGAATGACTGGTAAACCTAAACGCTACTTGTAAATGCGCTGCTAAGCCTCAACATAAACTAGAACAGTCTTACTTTTTGTTTCTGTCCTCAGTTCTGTATGATACTCGAAAACTCTGTGTAACGCGCCGAAGTTGTATTCTCTCTGACTAAACTTCGCAACGCATTACCAGGCTACCTCTTCTCCTCAGCATCGCGGTGAAGTGCGCCGCGGCAACGATCCAACACCTGGATCATCGTAATTGTTGAGAAACTCTAGAGTGCTAACCTGCTGCTCCATAGTTCCAATACCGGCAGCCATCTTAGATTCAGCTCGATCTTTAAATGAGCTCAAGGTGCAGCGCTTCTTCCCTTGTGTATTAGTTTTTTGGACTCTTATCCTCACAGAAAGTTTATTTTTTACTTTGGGCCAGACAGTCCTCCTGACAATGAGATTATTTTCCAAATTGAAGGTGATATACCGCGTCCAATCAAGGCGGTTTTCTGGGAGAATCTAACCTCATTGTATGACATTTTTTTGGCGGAGGCAGATTGGCCTCTGCCCTTTGTGTTAGCCGCTTCTAGAGGGGAGGACGTGATACTTTCGAATTTTTCGCGTTACATCCTTGAGGAGCATGCAGAGGCTTTCGCAGCTGAGTGTGCTTTGGCCCTTGCCCCGGTGGTGTACCGTAATCAGGTTGGCTGAGATATTCATTCACCGGCTCATCAGATACCTTTACGATCTGTGCCACACCTTTACGATCTATGCCACAGCCAAAACCGCAATATCCAATCAGACGCGAAGCTAAGGCTCACGTTTGTGACATTCTAACACAATTAGAGTATCAAGGAGTGATTGAATCATGTACATCACCAATGAGTAATCCTCTCTTTACGGTATTAAAGCCTGACGGTTCATATCGAATTGTGTTGGATTATCGAAATTTGAATAGTCATTGCCGCACTTTTGCAGTGCAAAACACACACAACTCTGCGCTGGTGAACAATCTTGTTCGTAAAAAATACAAGACTACACTGAACATTTCCAGTGGTTTCTACAGTCATAATCTCCCTGCTCAGAGTCGTGACTTGACAGCATTTACCGCCATCGGAAATCAGAAAAGATTTACGTGTTTGCCTATGGGGTATGAGAATAGCCCCGGGGCATTTGCGGCACGTGTTGTGTCTTTGTTGCACGACCTAGATCCAGATGCATTCTCGTACGTTGATGACATTTATCTGATGGAAGATGAATTTAAGCTGCATCTTATCCGAGTCGACAGGATCATTTTATCATTTGCCGACTAGGGATACAAGTTCAATTTTGCTAAATCGCACATCGCTCATTTGGCGGTACTCTTTTTAGGCTATGAGCTCAATAATGAAGGTAAGGGGTTAGCACTCCACTTCCTGGAGAAATGTGAACAATTGAGACCACCGTCTACAATAAAGAAACTTCAGTCTTTGCTGGGATTTTTGAGTTTCGGTAGGACATACATTCCTGATTATGCCCAGCGTATCAAACCGTTTTATGCGTTGATACAACCTACATATTCTTCTGCCAGCTGGCTTCCGGAACATAACTCTATCCTACATTCTTTACAATCTGAAATGCTTGCAACAAAATACTTGTTGACGTGTGATAACACCACAAACCTGGTGATACGTATAGTTTCAGGGGCGGTGGGTTTCACTTACTTGACGTTCAATGAGGATGACACAGTACCTATTGCATACAAATCACATTTATACACTGCAACTGAAATGCGTTTTTTTCAAATGTTGAGAAAAATTTGAATGCGGTACTGATGGCGGTTCTGAAAGAACGCTCACTGACGCAAGGTAAACACATTC